>NC_135161.1:12322331-14902312 GCF_050948215.1 Halictus rubicundus
GATTTTAATGCAGAAGGCCCGAAATTGTAGAAATCGAAGGCTCTGTATTTCACAAACAAATTATAATCCAGCAAAATGATGACTTAAACTACCCCTAATTTTGTGTGTACTACACTATAGTGCAGTTCGAATGAAATTGTTCGACCCTAACCGCAGGAAATGATCGATTTGTCGTAGAAAGGCTCCAGTACGTATTCGAACGAAAATCGGCAAAAATTGTAAAATTGAATGCTGCGTATTCTATAAACAAATTGTAGTCCAGCAAAGTGATGACTTAAACCCCCCCTAATTTCACGTGTACTACACATATTCGATGTCTAATAAAATCCACAACATCCAAATTTTATGGATTCACGCTAGAAGAAAAATATTTCAAGCGTTCCGTATCCCACATAAAATCGCAGACAATTCACGAAGAACAAAACACACGATCAGCAACTTACGAAACACTTATAAAAACGATCAGAGTACTTTACATAAGTCGCCGTCATAAGTTCAATGCCATAGTAACATCCAAAGCTTTCACTGACACAGCGTAATATCACGATTATCGCAATGTTCGCCGAAGCGACGAATCCATTAAGGGATAAGCGGTAGGGCAAGGACAATAACAGGCAAGTCGCCGGTTCAACGACGACAGGACGTCATTCCACGGTGTCCCCATCCCAGAAACCATCCCCCCAAAGCCGGATTTTATAGAATACACGGTCTTGTAGCCTGACGAAGCCGGAACACGCCATTATCGTGGAATCGCCGCGTTTTCGCGACACGATAACTGCTAACTGCGCCCGACGAGCCTGCATCCCTGAAGAAAGATCGTTCCCACGTTGTACAGGCCTTAGGGTTATCGGGCCAGCACTGCGGGGGAGGCTTAGGGCTGTAATGAATCGATATCTCTACTGTTCCCGGGGCGAGAAAGTGATTGGGACCGAGCGAGCACCTTCTAAAACCCTTCTTGGCGATCCACTCCGTTTTCTGTTTCTTCAGAAGCATCTCCTTCCCTTCATTCTGTCTCTGGTGTGTTGAAACGTTAGTGTACTTCAAGAAATATTTACAAAAGATCTGCCGGAGATCAAATCTCCGTTCAATATTCAGTATAAATAATTTTCAAAATTGAGCTAGCTCTCGGGAGATTAAAAATGAATCCTGCAAAGCCCTAGATTCAGCTTGAAAGGGTCGATGATTATTAAGAAAAGTATTTCACACCACTTTATAAAAATGACGAGTATATGTGTCTATAAAAATTTTTAGCCGCTTTTTAAAATTTGTAATCCTGTATCTCAATTATCGTAAATTAAAAATGTTACAACAGGTCCCAGTTAGTAAGAGCCACTGTTTGAATGAACATTTTAAGCTTCCGATGAATGATTGCGGTTTGAACGACGATTGTCGTTCACGTTTGAAAGCGTGCTCGCCGGTAAGGCGGTTAAATGGCGCAAGCAACGGCCAGAAAGGATTCATCAAGACGTAATCCAGTCCGCGGCTTTCAGGATGATTTACGGCGGTCGGACTTTTATTCACCTGTCGCACGATTGTCCCCGGATGATCAAAACCGCGGTTACATGGCCCGGAAGGAGCTCACGCCCTTCCCGAATAGACCGATGATCGCCTAGCGCCGCATCCATTCGAACCGCGAGATAAATGAAAGGTTATTGCCAGACGGTGCGGCGCGGCAGTCAGGGAAATCGGTGCAAAGCAATTGTTTCCGGACGGAAATTTCCGCGAACCAAGTTCTCCCGCAGTATTTTCATTGCGTTTCAATCCGACGGAGCAACAATTTTTTTCCGGCCCTACGGCGCGGCGGCCACTTCATCCCGACTATTCCAGTCGATTACAGCCGAAAGCTCTTTACTTTAATCAGTTCCCCGAGCTCCTTTCGAATTTCCACGGAACTTCCTGTTCCGGGTTCGAGCCCTGCTCGAATCGATTAAAGAAGCACGACGCACCAGATATTCGACGGGAAGCCCCGTTACGACGATCGCGAAACTTCGTGCCGATTGTTTCGCCTCGAACCAGGCGATTATTTGTGTTACGGGTCGGAACCAGATCGAGACGATGATGGTCGATTCAGAGGGTGATTGAGGTTGATAGGTTCTGCTTGTTTGAAGATGTTTGACACTGTGATTCATACTGTGTTGAGTAACGTGGCTGTATTTTGTTAGAATTGTTGCTGATATGAACGATTGTGTCACTGGACGTTTAGTGTTTGAAGGCTGGTTGTACACTGTTTGATTTGGTTTGACATAGTAGTCAGACAATTGCAAGATGATTGAACTCGTTTAGCTGTAAGAAGATTGTCATATTTGCTTCTCATAATCAATTTAGAAAGTGTACTGTTGATTATGTTCTGTCCGGTTTGGCTTGGTTTGACGTAATAGTCGGGCAATCACTTGCAACCTGTTCGAACTCGTTTAGTTGTACGAAGATTGTGATCTTTGTTTCTCATAATCAATTTAAAAAATGTACTGTTGACTATGCCGTGTCTGATTTGATTTGGTTTGACTTGGTTTGACGTAATAGTTAAACAATCATTTGCAAACATCATCAAACTCTTTTAGCTGTGGGAAGATTGCGATCTCTGCTTTTTACACTAGATTTGCACACTGTACTGTTGATTATGTTCCGTCTGGTTTGACATGGTTTGACGTAATAGTCAGACAATCACTTGCAGTATGATCAAACTCGTTTAGCTGTGACAAGATTGCGATCTTTGCTTCTCATAATAAATTTAGAAACTGTGACTATATTCTGTACGGTTTGAATTGGTTTGAAGCAATATAGCCTGACTTGCGACAAGATTAAATTGATTCATGTTTGTCCTCGACCATTTTTGGGCCGTGTTTTGTCCCGAAAATCGTGTAGCAGAAAAGTTGTACAAACCGAGCAGCGTCTAGGTTGTAGACAGGTTCCGAAGCGTGTATTTAAGAAACGCGATTTCCATAAAATTGATCACGGACAGTCGCTTTATCTCGATCCAAGCCGTCGCCGCGATAACATCTGGCCCTCCAGGCACAACTTATTTCTGCTGTCGAGGCGCTACAGCTCGAAAGAAAATAACGAATCCGTTCCTCGACCCATTTCCCGTTTCTTCGAGCTCCCCCAGGCCCGCGCCTCTCTTTTTCTTTTCCGTTCGAGCCGCCTCTCACTCGATTCCCCGGGCCGTGTCTATTCTCCAGACTCTCGACCAAAGCGCGTGCCAAAGAAGATTCAAGGGAATCTCGACGGTCTCGCCGTTCTCACCTTGGAATTCCTCTTGAACGAAACGGGAGAACAAAAAAGAAAAGAAAAAAGACGAAGAAGCAGAGAGCTAAGATCTCGCGCCGGCGAGAGAGGGAGAGAGAGAGAGAGGACACTTCCCAGGGGAAAAAAAAGAGGATGCAAACGACCGAGACTGCTATTTCGAATTATTAATTTCCATTCGTGGGACCCGTCCACGCAATTCCTCCGAGGCCATCGTACCGAGCCGGAACGCGACAATTTACATAGACATTATTTAGTCATATTATTTCACACCGGGAATCGAACCGACGCGGCAGTTTTAATCGGACGTCTGATCAGCGTTAATCATCTCTACCAGATGAATTTGTGGAGAAGAGTTGATCAAACACTTCTTAGATGCCCGCTGAAATTGCTTTGACTGCGCTAATAAAATGTACGCTTCGCCAGGCAGGGAACTCGATCCTCCAACTAATATATAATTCGATTTCGCAGCGCAGTGGAATATGTCGGTGCATGGTCAGACACGGCAGTCTCGAGCTCGGGATTCATTCGGCGGCGAAAATTTACGTATAGGACGAACTATATACCTTGTGGATCAACCATTTATATATATATAATTTAATTGATTAATGTTGCTTCAACATCAAAGGTCATTAGCAACACGGTACATTTTCTTACAATATATTATACATATTTGTATCCTTGATATACTTGGCAAGACCGGCGATATACTCCTTAGAACTTAACAGAATGGGTAAGGATCTAGGCAACTTAGCATTTTTCCTTTCATTCTCATATTTTTTGCATTCTATTATTAGGTGGTTTATGTTAATTGGTACTTTACATATATCGCAGATCGTATTTTCTTTCTTATTTAACAAAAATGAATGGGTTATTTCTGAGTGCCCAATTCTGATTCTAGAAATTGAAGTTTGAATTTGACGATCTACTGGACTTGGAAATTTGTGCCACTCAAAATCCGCTCCTTCATTATGATATTTTTGTATATAATTCCTTTTAATTTTGTCAAATACCTGTTTCCTAAAAATTTCATTCAGGTGGTTTTTAAGATCGTTTAGTCTGGTATAATGTTTTCCTGGGTATGTGGAAAAATTGCTCGCGCTAAAAATTGATTGCTAACAGTAAATTAATTGTTAATCATTTTCTCAAGCGAACCAGCGCGTGGTGCGATGTCCAAAAAATCGGTACGATACTGTAACTATTTGAAAACTGTTAATATCTTCTTCGGCAGCATTTCACCCGCAGAAAGAAGGGAAAGTGCTTCCGGCGCATCGAAAGGAAGTTTCGCGGTGTCCTACGGGTCGTGGGGGGTCACGTAGCTGTGGGGTTTGTTTCGCGGGAATTTCGAGTCGACCAGGGCGGTTCGGGGGACCGGTCGGTGAACCTTCGGCGATAAATCAAAGCTAACTTCTGCGATGCCCGCTCGAACGGGAAATCTACGATGCTCGGGGCCTCGCATGCACGCGGAATATGCAATTCGACACGTACAGAGCCGGAGACGCACGTACCCACCGTACCGGCCCCGCTAACTGTTCTAAACAGCACTAAAAGCGACGAGGATCGCGCGATCCTATTGTCCGCGCCGGTTCATTCCGCGAGCGGAACGCCGAACGCGCCGAACACTTTGTCGATCCAACGATGTTTCCAATATTTCTAATCGGAAATTCATTTCTCCGCCAAATTACGCCGCTTCCGGAAGCGATTAGCCGCTCATTCTGCAAACCCGACTGTCATAAACGTAAAAATAGTTGCAATAGGCCATTCCATAGCTGGTCCAATGAAAACACTCTGTGCCAATGTTCAACCCCGTATGTCGACACGGGGGGTAGTAGCGGGGTGACAAAGAAAATCAGGTTTTTCCGTAATTTCTCCTATCCTCTTCGATCGAAAATTCTGAAAAAATCAGTCAAGTTTCAGCTATTATAATACACATCTATGAATTTTTTCAGAATTTTTAGGTTCGAAGCCGAATTTTAAAAAATGAAGAAATGCCGATTTGTGTAGGACGCAAAAAGTGCGCCAGTACTTCGGAGAAAAATTAAAACAAAATAAAATAATGGACAATTTCGGAAATCAGCGACAACCAACGAACAATTGTGCGAATAAAGATGGCGTCCACCGTCGAAATCGAATTGTCAGTCGAGCATGTTTCTCGCGTGTCTCGTAGGGAAAATGTGATCCGTCGCGTCGCCTCGTCCGATTGCGTCTCGGGTCCCAGCCTTCATTTTCCGTGTCCCGTCTCATCTTTCTCCCCAGCGAGAGCTCCCAGCCGGGCCGTGACTTCGCAGACGAGCCGGGATTTGCCGGCGGAGCGCGGGCTCACGGCAGTATCGGTTTTCCCATTCGAGCCCGTATTCAAACACGCGCCGGGCGGCCGCGCGCCGGGCGGCCGCGCGCCGTGTAAATATAGCGCGTAGCCGAACGGTGACTTCTAAACAATTTACGGTGTATCGTTTTCCATCTGGAATTTATCGGGGGACACGGGAAAAATGGCAACGGCCGGAAGATATTGTTTACTGTAAATTTCGCCGGTCGAGAGATATATGTTTTTGTCCGAGTGTGCTCGAGCCTCCGGGACCTTCGGCCGTTTCGATAAATTTTTCCTGCTGCCTGCTGAGAAAAACCCGTTGCATTCCGGGCCGATGAATTGCCCCGACGGGACCGTATCATTTTCAGAAAGTGTCCGAGAGCCCACGGGAGAAGTGTATCGAGGTGTCCTATTTTTTGGACAAAATTTTTCTTCAGTCGATTTTGTCTTCAATTGATCCTCAGTTTGAAATTATTTCGGCAATTTTAATCAAAAATCTGGGATTTAAAAATGTTTTAAATATTGATATTAGAAGTTTGAAGCTTTAGAAATATTTTCGTGGCACCTTGTCGATATTTGTATACTTTTAATTACCCCGACAGCTACGATGGGTCAAGGTTTAGTCCGGGAATCAATTTCTTGGTCCACTCCCGGTGTACCTTTCCCCGAAGAGGGTTTCTTTCTAATGGTGATTGGGATGCTGTCCCTACGGTAACCCAACGTCCTTCGTCCGCAGAGTTTACTAACGATTGCGGATGCCTGGCTCGCGAGTCAATACAACAAACTGGGTCAGTCCTCTTTCTCCCTCTCTACATTTTGTAGATACCCTAAGGAAATTGCACCGTTCAAGTACACAGGCGTGCTTGGCGTGCTGTGTGCTTCGTCAAAACGCAGCAAATGATCCTATGCAAACGTAATGGCCAGTGGAGCCGGGAATTTCGCCCGTTGCTTCGATCAGCAATTAGCACTTGTTCCTCCTTAGCAATCGTGTTTCTCGCGAAATACTTCCGGTCAATTCAGGGTACTTTCATCCAGCGTTCACCGTTTTGTCTATCCCCACCGTGAGCCATGAAAACTTCCGCCTGGTGGGGATCACCAAATAATTACAGTAGATTTAGAATAAAAAATTTCAAATAAATAATTTGACAAGAGACAAGAGACAAGAGTTGTACGAATAATCCCCAGACCACATTTACAACGATCATCGAAAGTTCCTGGCGCAAGAATTCGAAAAGTTCTCTCTCCCGCTAGATGGAAAAGACCTCTTTCGGCGAGAAGGAATTTCCTCGTCGTTCGTGCGATCGAAGGAAATTTATCGGGACTCGACACGGTGCTTCTAGTTCTCAGAAGGAGAGGGCCGGGAGGGGGGGGGGGGTAATATGCATAATGGGTGTTGGTATAAATCACCGGTAAAGTCGTGAGCGCGCCAGGTGAATATTCACGGCTCGTCGAAGTTCGGGCACGGCAGTTAAAGGAGCCACGGGGACCCCCCACCGGATCGTCAGAAGTAATTTTTGCCGCAGTCCGATCAATTATTTCCAGCTCGTGGATGCACGTGCTGCTTCGTCCGTAGATAGATAAATTATTTATCCGCGGCGGCACTTTCACCGAGCTCTCGAGGACTTCCGAGATTTTCTGGCACGATGCGCCGACCGTGTGTTTCCGCGAACCAGGAATCGGCGTCGCATGCGATATTCCGCCGTGAACTGTGCCAATGACGTAACACGGGACCGTCTCCGTCGTCTGCGAACGCTGTTTTGCTCTCCGTCTGCCATTTTATAGGATTTAAAGTCTGCAGAAGTGTGTTCCGTCGGAGGCGGCTATGGGCATTTAAATGGCGATGGTATCTGCGTTATTTACGGCGCAGGAATATGCTGGAAGCTGCTTCGCGACACATCAAACTGCAGTATTACGGGATACCTTTTTTCCTCACTCATTCTCTCGCCGCCAACCGAGTACGCCCGTTTACTTTATTACACATTTCCTTTAATTTTTGACGATGGTTGAACTAGTGTGAAAGAGAGAAGGGAAGCAGCATATTTCCTCGTCCTAGAACCTAGAGGACTCGTCGGTACCGCTATCTAGCGGGCCCTGCCTTAGGCGCTGGGATATCGGAAGACAGTGGAGGACGGTATATATATAGTGATCGGTGACGGATCAGGTAGTAGCGAGAAAGGCGTTCACTATTCGGCCATCTGCCGGCGAGCGTAGGAACTATCCGCCACAAATCTTCGACGTTCCGCAATTATTTCTTTCTACAGTTTCAAATTGCAGCAACTCGTTTTTGCCATAGGTGCATAAAATCCGCAGTCTACTTAGGCGTCACATGCAAAGCAACCTCGTGCCTTTTTTTTTTATTAGAAACCTTTTTCTTCTCGCACGAGGAAGTGTGCGCGAGCTGACGAAACGGTAGCCTAATTTGTCGCGCTAATTCCCCGAAATCCATCCGGAGCCCGGCAGTTTTCGCAAAGGTTTCCCGGAGGCGAAGTTCAAGGTACCGTCATTAGGTGGACGAATTACTTTCGCCGTCGGGTCGGGATCTTCGATAAACGGTGCTCCGGCCGCAGAAGTAACTCATTGCTGGCGCCGGCCCGGCGGCCATCAGTCACCGGATTCGTCGAGCTGACTCAGGTTTTATTGCCCCGAGGACAGACTCTAGTCTAGTCGCCGAACGGAATCGCGTTCGTAGCCGCGGACCACCACGACGAGATTCTCTGCTTTCCCCGACGACTCACGGGGTAAATAGGATCTTCTTGATCCATTAACTCGGGCCTATTGAACCGGGGGCGGAACCACGCCGACCGGTATATTTTTACTCGGACTCCGGAGCTCGCTGCAACTTGTTGCTGGCTCGCATATTTTTCAAATTTCCCGAGCTTGCTTCTTGCCTGTGATTGCTAAACCGTTTCTTCCGTAGCTCTCATTCATTCGCCGTGAAAGAGCCCGTCCCAAGAAAACATCTCTCCCCTCGCCGGTGTTATTCGATAGCAATCATTTTATTTAATCTTCTGCTCGCTCTACGCTGCGTTTTAATACCTCTCGTCGGATCGAAGCTGGAATTTTTCGAAAGTGTAGTTTGCAGAATGATAACGCTGTTATCCAGTGCAGGGAGAAGAAGAGAGATACCATGAGAAGATTTATGTCTTTCTTGGGATCAAAAATGCATTGAATAGGATTTTTATTGGACAGAATTTAAGAAATAGTTTCAGGCCGTTTTCCCAAGGTATATTTATTGGGTTCATCGGTATTAAAATTTAAAAATTGTAGGAGTTTGTTATATATATACATTAATGTTGGTGACGATCGATCGTCGGCAGTCAGCTGGGACGATCTGACAGTCATCCGTTTGACCGATTTATACATAACAACCTGATGTTTGAGCGTGAACAGCGTAAAACCAGAATTTGTAAAACCGTCAAACAATAAAGATCTTCTTCCTATAAAATCCACTGAGGATCAACCAGCCCGACGTTTTAAATAATTTTCACGTGTCCACGTCTCCAGGGAGAACCGGCCGCAAATTACTGCGAAAGTCAAGAGCACCGGCGCTCCTTGGCACTGTCAGGGGACCCTAAACAGAAGTACGGCCAGCAACGGAAGGGACCGACCGCAGAGTTTACGAGAATTCGAACTCCGGGTGCACTCGTAGGCGAAGGGCGGCTGCAACCAATTGAGCTATCCAGGCCGCAGGCAAATTCCTTGGGCGTAAGCCTAATATCCGAGTGACTATGCTTGGAAGTTCGGATCGTTTCGCGGTCAAAGCGAAGCCCTGAAATTAACTTATCGCTCCGCTTGATTAACGATAGGCTGGATTCCTCGCTAATCCGAACTCGTTCGTACCCTTATCACCCGAGCAGATCCTGAAACTGTTCCGGAACTGCGACCTCTGGGTCCGGGGATGGTAAACAACCTGTCCAGATGAAATCCGAGGCGAACTTCTGCTTACGCTCTCGCAAAGGTGCTGCAATAATATTTGCCGTATCTCGCTTTTGCGACTAATTTTCCAGACGGAGGCAGTATTAATTAATCCTTTAATGTATCTTTCCTCCATTTCTCTCTGCGTTTGCTCGGCTTATTTTTAATCGAGTTTATTCTTTCCTGCTTTCTTGCTTAATTTAAATAATGAATAAAAAGCTGTTCTTTAATCTTTTACCTTATGATTTTAGAATCCCCTATCCTATTTACTTTATGATCAAGATTAAAATTTTGTATAAGGATTTTCGAGGGGAGGCGTTTACTAAAAATTTGAGATTTATGTTGCAGAACAGGTCCATTAATTTCCGAGAAATATTGTTTAGCGTTCTCGCAAACGCTCCGCGAAAAAAAAACCGCGTTTAAAATTTGAAACGCTGTTACGCCCGCGTAAATACCTGTCCGTCACTCGGTTACTTTCGCGAATTTTTCCATTAAATTTCCGCGGCAACTTTGTTCCGCGCTAACACGATCGAACGAAAATAATTTTGCAAAATCGAACTTTTCACCGGTTCAACCAGCCCTCCCGGGGACACGCCCGCGTCGAATCGTTTCGGAATGATTATTTCAACATAGCGATCGCGAGATAGAGCTCCCTCGGACGCGGTAATTGCTCGAACCGGGACCGTCCACTCCGGAATCCCCCTGTAGAATTATCGAAAGATTTAGCATGCAAATGAGTGACCCATACCGAATGAATGGCCGTCGAAAAGTATTTCAGCAGCGAATTTCCGATTTTCGAAAAGTTGCCATCTCGATTATTTTAATCTCTCCGCTGACATCATTTTCGTGAACGAATCCACCATAGATTTGGAGACTGAAGCTTCCTCTTTACAGCCAAGACTTAAAAATTGATGTACGATTTTTTTTTTTTTTGGTCGTTTTATGCAGCTTTGAATCGAAGGGTACCGCTCATTTTCAGAATATTATAAGGAAATGGGGGCAAATTCAACCGTCTGTAGCAACCTTAAAAAATTTTTTCGGTGAGCAAATCTACCCTAGACTTGAAGATTGACGCTTCCTCTTTACAACGAGCCCCTGAAACTTGATGTACGATTTTTTTTGGTCGTTTTATGCAACTTTGAATCGAAGGAGTAGGGCCCACTTTCAGAATATTATAAGGAAATCGGGGCAAATTCAACCGTCTGTAGCAACCTTAAAAAATTTTTTTGGTGAGCGAATCTACCCTAGATTTGAAGATTGAAACTTCCTCTTTACAACGAGCCCCTGAAACTTGATATACAATTTTTTTTCTAGCTCTATTTCCTGCGAAAGCAGTGCTATGTCACATTACCATCAGAACTTTGGCTGGGCCGAATTCGCCTCCGAATGGAAAAAATAAATATAAAAATTAAGGACTCCTCAATTTTCAGTTTATGACAATTCCGAGACTTTCTATATTAAAGAATAGAGTGTTTGCCCGATATTGAGCGGCAGCGAAAAATCGATGGGCCGCGAAAGTGGGAATTAAAGTTTGCGTTTTTGTTGCCGGGGCAAAGTTGACGGCCAACCCTCGTCTTTGTCTTCGTTCGCCGGCTCTCGGTTTGAAAAATTCCCGGGTACGGACTGGCCGCAATCTGAGGGGTGAATTTAAAACGGCGCATTATTTTGCATAGTTACGAACCCTCCCGGCTCGCCTCCGCGCGGCCATAATCTTTATGCATAAGGCGGCCCGGAGTCGATTAATACGAAAGTTAAGAGAGGAATTATTGTTGGGCATTCTTCGGGGAATTATTAACCCCGGTTTCCCATCAGAACTTTCATCCCGGTCACCGTCGCTCCCGTCGGCGACGACGTCCCCCGCGATCTTTGGGGAACTGTAATCGTTCACCCATTGAATCCCCCCCGTCGGAAACCGCCGAAATTCATTAGCGCCGTCTAATTAGCTGTTTAATCGGAATCGCGACGCGGCCGTTATTACGTCGTTTCGGAACCGCACCCGTCTTTATCGCCGCGACAGAAGGGGTGGTTTTCACGCTTCTTCATCCCCCGGGTCAATTCGACACATTTTTTAATTAATTTATATTAGTTTTTCCATCCCCCGTAGGCCCAGAGTTATTTTTGCTATTTTCGGCTTTCAAAAGATCTGAAGAAATCTTAGATTCTGTACTTTAATTTATTATGAATACAAAATTTTACGGATTCAATATAAGGTATAAATCAGGATAAACCAGGTTGGAAAAGGTAGGGGAAGGGTTAGAATATTCAACAGGAAGCGTGGAGAACGTTAAAATTGGTTTCTTGGACGAGTTCGTGTGCTCCAAGATTTGTTAATCTCACAGAGAGAGAGAGAGAGAGAGAGAGAGAGAGAGAGAGAGAGAGGGATGTCGGCAAAAATGGCTCGGAGGGTTGAATTGGTTCAGCAAGGGATGGCAGTCTGCCATTCACGTATTGGCCACCGAGAGGTCCAGATTTAACACTCTTTGACATCGCCAGTGGAAATGTGCCAAAGACAAGGTCTTTGATCTCGCCGGTGACTCAGCGAGATTCAAAACGATCGATCACTCGGTGCTCGGTGAATCGTCGAGGGTAGTCCCTCTGCAATTATCATCTTCGAGTGATCAAAAGCCGTCGGAAGAAGTTGCTGTAAGAACTATGGGGAAGTGTCCGTCGGATGATAGGTGGCAGATCTAATCGCTGCGAAATCGAGTTTTCATCCCCATAACTTGCCCCTCATCCTCGTCCTCCGGAACCGTCTTCGGGAATGCTATTATCCGTCATCTTTATGTTCCCCGATTTGAAACCGGGAAAGAACGAGTATTCGGCGGTTCGTTCCCTGGCCACCGTGGAATTGAGATCCAGCCGGTGGCAACGGGGGAATCACTGTCTGGAATGGCAGCTTAAATTCAGGGAACGTGACGTGGTCCCGCGCTGCTTGAAATGAATGACTCGTGATTGTCGAGGTACGCCGCGGAAACTTTTCTCCGCGGGGGACACCGCTTGGAACTTTTCCACGATCCCACGGTTCCACGTCGCTTTTCTTCTCTCGCTAGCACCTAACTGTACCTGACCCAGCGGCGACTCGATCCAACATGGACGCCGTCCAACCCTCGAACTTCGGTCCCCCTTGCTTGGAAGAATTCCTTGCATCGAAGCTATCTAATTCAGGTGCAGATTCAGATTGCACTTAGGTTGCATTCACGAAAACTACTTTCGGTGTTGAAGTTCCGAAAATCGGTCCAGTCGGATCGAGCACAAATTGCGCACACGGGCTCATTTTGCGTTGAAAACGTGTTTCCCAAAAGGATCCTAGGCGGCTCGTGAAAATTTTGTTACTATATCGCCATGTCGGTAAGGTAGAAAATTACGATAAAATGATAGAAGAATGTTCTCGAGTCGGACGTAGACCTAGGCGGGTCTCAGCTTCCGTACAGCTGAGTCTGTTTAAAAAAATTCTCTTTAGAAACCGTGGATCCCGACTACTTAGCAAACCCGAGGCACCGGTTAGGCGACGTCGTTGCCTGGTCCAGAAATTTGAGCGTCTTCGTTCGGTGAAGCCTCTTAGTTCGAGGAGCCCCGAGTTCCCATCGGTAAACCTATACCAGAAGTTCGTCAGCCCTGTCATCAGCGATGCTTTCCCGTCTGCTACTCGAGAGCATCCGGTGTTAGCGTGGCGCATGATCTCGGGAGGACTCCGGGGCTAACAGGGACAAGTAAATCTTCGCGCACCTTTGACGAAAGGCCAGACTCTCTGGCGGACAATTCCCCTAACGTCTCGGAATCAACTCGCCGCCGGTGGAAATCCGCTCTTTACGAGGCGGACTCCGAGTAACGCGAAGGATAAGCGGGCCCGGGGATTCGCCTAAGCCCGGGGGTTCGCAGGTCGCTGTACCACCGGCGGATCTGAACCGTTTTCACGGGGAACGATCGTTACAACGAACTATAGAATGGACGATCGTCGGCGGAGGGGGAAACTGTCGTTATTGAATCACAGATTCCGCGTTCCGCTTTACAGCTCCGCTAGACTCTCTCTTTGTTCCTTTTTTTTTCCAGCGAACCCCTCCGACACTGTCGTTCGACGACCCGAGGTGATAAAACACGTCCTGACGATCGCCGTTACTGGCCCGCGAACGCCGATAATAAATTTCCAACGGCACCGGCCGAGACGACGTCGACGACGCCGAACTGCGCCCATCGTCGCCGACGATAAAACTTGTTGCCGTCTGATCGGAGAGATTCGAGAGGATCGCTCTTCTCGAGTGCCTGCTTCGTTCCGTACGGACGGCTCGGGGATGAGCACATTGTCTGTCGCGAGGGTCACCGGAACTTTTGTCAGGCTGACGTCGAAACAATGGCCGCGACTCTTTCGCTTTGTCCCTCGGAAATCGTTTGCACAACGAACCTTCTCTCGCCACTCGTAATAGCATTTCTGGGAGTCTTCAAATCATTTTCTGGATTGAAAGGGTGTGGGGTTTTTGATGGAAAATTCTCGGGATTGTTTGCGAGACACCGAATCCTAGCCAGGAGTTTGAAGATCCCGCCGCTCGATCATCACCCGAGCGACGATCTCTCCCGAGCCAATTAGAAGACAGTTTCCAAGGAACTTGAAAAATCTCCGCAGTTCCCGACCGGCCGCACCAGTGTCAACGAGATGGATTTCGCGATCATTCAACCGGCACGTGGAGCGTGACGGCGAGGCCTCGCTATCGATCCGCAACACGAGCATGATGCACCTTAATCGTTGAGAATGAGGCGAGGAACGCGGCGCGGCGGTCGCAAATGGATGACGATGGTCCTTGGGGTACGCGGAAGCGAACGAGACGGTGTCTCATAATCTTGAGAGCAGGTGGGGGACCGCAACTTTCCCACGTAATTCTCGCGAATGATAGTTTTTATCGCGCCGCTCCGTCGGCAAAGAACGGCGGGGACACAGAGGGAAATTATTTCCCGGAGACGTTGGACCCCGTTCCTCCCGGGGACTTCTACTCCCGGATCCAGGAAGGGTTGACGGGAAGGGCTCGCCGTCACAGAAGAAACCGCTCGTTAAGTTCGCCCATTGAGGAGGCTTTAAACATCGTTACCGCTGCTTCCGCGGCCCCCACGAAATACAGGACCCGTGGAAAACTTCCGCGGGGTGTGATTGTGCTAAAATAATTGCGGTTTTTATTCGCGAACTTTCGAGTCAACAGTGGTACGGTACGAGTTGCTGACCCGGCGGGAGGTTGCCTATCGTTCCTGATACCGGAAATACTATCAGAAACATTGGAATCGGGGGAAACAGCGACGCTACAACGAGCGCGAGAAAGTTTGATCGTTGTGTCAGGCGGGAGCACTGGTTGTTGCGGGGATTCCGATGGACAGGAGCGAGAGTGCACTCCGATTTTGGTAAACGATCTCTCTCTCTCTCTCTCTCTCTCTCTCACTCTCTCTCTCTGTCCGTCGATCGTGGACACTGTCCAGGTACATCCGATACGATTAAAAAACTCGCGGATCGACGTTTGTTCGTACTACGAACTACGCTCGGCCGCGCGTGCAAAAAGCACGCGAGTGTCGTCCATTCACGAGCCGGGATTACTGTCACGTGGATGTTGAACAATTGGCTCGATGTTTCCTTGTCAAAGCTCGGTTTTGTGCCGGCGAATGGTGATTGATAGCGACGGTGTCCTAGCGGACCTGTTTCCCCGAAACGTGTTTCGCGTTGTTCCGCGAAGTCGATTGTTAGATTCCGATTCGAACGGTTCAACAGCGCAGCTGCGCAGCGACTTTGTTGGAAATTCGGTGATACATATGCAGCGTACGAAGAATTAGGGGGAGTTTATGTCATTAGTTCGATGGCTTTTAGTTCGTTTGCGAAATACGGAGCTTTGAATTTTGCGATTTTTGTTTAGCGTCAATACAGGCTGAACTTAGGAATATTGGTCCGGTTTTAACGATGAAGCGATGGAGCGATTTTGTTTAAAATTGGGAGGGTTGTAGTATACGGAGAATTAGGGGGAGTTTATGTCATCAGTTCGATGGTTTTCAGTGCGTTTGCGAAATACGGAGCTTTGAATTTTGCGATTTTTGCCTAGCGTCAATAGAGGCTGAACTTAGGAATATTGGTCCGGTTTTAACGATGAAGCGATGGAGCGATTTTGTTTAAAATTGGGAGGGTTGTAGTATACGGAGAATTAGGGGGAGTTTATGTCATCAGTTCGATGGTTTTCAGTGCGTTTGCGAAATACGGAGCTTTGAATGTTGCGATTTTTGCCTAGCGTCAATACAGGCTGAATTTAGGAATATTGGTTCGGTTTTAACGATGAAGCGATGGAGCGATTTTGTTTAAAATTGGGAGGGTTGTAGTATACGGAGAATTAGGGGGAGTTTATGTCATCAGTTTGATGGTTTTCAGTGCGTTTGCGAAATACGGAGCTTTGATTTTTGCGATTTTTGTTTACCGTCAATGCAGGCTGAATTTAGGAATATCGGTTCGGTTTTAACAATGATCAATGGGACGACTTTGTTTAAAATTGGGTGATGTGTAGTGTATGGAGAATTAGGGGGAGTTTATGTCATCGATTCGATGGTTTATAGTGCGTTTGCGAAATACGGAGCTTCGAATTTTTGTTCACCGTGAATGCAGGCCGAATTTAGGAATATCGATTCGGTTTTAACAATGATCAATGGGGCGATTTTATTTAAAATTGGGAGGGTTGCAATACACGGAGAATTAGGGGGAGTGTATGTCATCAGTTCGATGGTTTATAGTTCGTTTGTGAAATACGAAGATTCGAATTTTCGAGCCTAGAATAAATAGAATAAAATTGACCGTTCTCAATCAAGCAGAATGCAACAGATATTCTATTAATTCCCAAATAATCTGAACGGAGGATATTCCTCCCGAAATGCACCGGAAATACAACAAAATTCGTCGTCCTTAATCGAACACACTGCAACAAACATCGCATTTATTTCTAGACAACATTTTTGCCAAACTGCGCCGAAAATGGAACAGAATTCCCCGTTTCTCCGAAAGACACTGCACCGACTTGCATCGGTGAATGCACTCGGCGCCGCATCTCGCGTCGCAAGTTAAGAAGCGGCCTCGGTATATTGATTTCCGAGGAACGCTCCATCGAGCGTGGGCTTCTTCGATGCAGCCGCGGAAATGCAGTTTCCAACTAGGCGTTTTACCAGGGGCCGGGTGCTGGCTCGACCGGAGGAAATTGCGTTTCGGTGGCTCGACGGAAGAGAATTCGATCAATTAGGTGAGTCGTTGCTGTTTGACGCATTTTATCGCGCTCGACACCGAAAGACCGTCCCCCCCACTCGAAAAACTACTCGACGATCTCTCTACCCTGTCTCGTGTCCGTCAAAAATTCAGATTGCACTTTCGCGATTAATCTTCGACTCCTGGAGGCGTAATCGTGTACGGCTGTGCACGTCCCGAGGGAACGACGGGACGACGCCGGAAGGAAGCTGCGCGCGGCCCCGAATTATCCTGTTATATCGACAAATTAGATAGTTGCTAACCGCTTAAGCTCCCGACGCTTCCGCCCCATTACAAACTCCGATGCATTTTACCGAAGCGCAGCCGCGGAGAATTAACTGTACGAACCTGCGTGCGTCTGGCCCAATTAAAACTTGTCTACTGGACCCCGAATTTCCGAATACTTTATTTTCGTCATTGTTTATTTCTGCTGCAAATATTTTTGCACGGTAAGCGGGAAACTGCCACGTGTTGGAAAATTATTTTTAAGGTGTTTACGAGGTCAAATTTTAAAGCATTAAAAGTGCTACAAATGGTATATAAAATTCAGAACACCACTCTAATGTCTGTGTTTATAGTGATTTTCTCTTTGGAAATCTGCGTGCCTCTGTGCTAATTTCCTTTCGTTCATCAAAGCGGGAAATTGATAAATTATGCGAATTCGTCGCGTTCTCTGAGCCAGCTTTCAGCTCGCCTAAACGTCCGCGCAGCATGGTGGCAAAACTTCAGACAGTTCATGCGTTTCTAATCCTGGAAATCTGAAACAGCTACTCGCGTAGACCTTGTGGTACAGCAAGGAGCAAACTTAACTGTTCCCTGAATGCTGTTGCGAGAGCATCAGACCGCGTTCGAACGGGACTTCCCAAGTTTTTGGCCCTTGATGCGCATGTTTATCCCAGCCGTAGAACTTAACTTTCTTGTTAAGTAGATTTTAATTCTCGCGCCGGAAATAACCGTCGACTATAGGAGCCACCAAAATCACCGAGCAAGCTGCAACTTCCTGAAACTTGTCTCCGGCTGCGATTCCGCTCGCAGTCAACTAATTAACGAAATTCCCGCGGAGTTCCTTGATGCGACATCAACGTGAATATGAATTAAATATTTCCTCGACGTAAATGTTTCCTGCCACAATAACGAAAGGGACCGAACCACAAACATTTCATTTTATTTAACACGTGGGAGGTCATAGTTCATTTACCTGTATGTTCATTTACCGTAGTTCATTTAGCATCATAGTTCATACACTTAGGAATTTATATTTCGCAAACAACTTGTCACAGACCGAGCTGCACTTTTTTTTTTATTTTAATCTCGATGGTTTAGCCTGCTGTAACAATTTGTTCCTCATCACAAAATGAAATCTTAATTATTGGAGATTAGATTTTAATATTGGGGTAGTAATACAGCAGGTGTAGCCTACTACAACAATTTTTTTCTGGTCAAAAAATTCAGTCTGTGCAATTGAAAATTACGTTTCAATATCGAGGTATTAATATAGAAGGTTTAGGCTAGTACAACAATTTTTTTCTGGTCAAAAAATTCAGTCTGTGCAATTGAAAATTAGGTTTCAATATCGAGGTATTAATATAGAAGGTTTAGCCTAGTACAACAATTTTTTTCTGGTCAAAAGATTCAGTCTGTGCAATGGAAAATTAGGTTACAATATTGGGGTATTGATCTAGTAGGTTTAGCCAACTATAGTAATTTTTTTTCACGGTCAGAAAAATGAAATTTTCACTATTAAAAATTAGTTTCCCACGTCAGGGTATCATATACACCATCTGATACATTTATCTGGAGGTTTTACGCGCTCACGTCTTAATTAGCGTGGCAATTAAGGATGCACACCACTCCCTCGCCTAAGCACAGTAGGTACAGAGACGAAACGGTGTTCCCGGTATCGCGGAAAGAGTATAACGGTGCAAATGCACGACATACCGCGTGTCTGTTCCTATCAGTTACGGTTATTACTGGTCGCCGCTGTTATTCCGCAGCGTTATAACCGTGCCAGTCATTAAGCTGGAGCCGCGGCTCGCCACGGGATGTCGAACTTCCACCCAACGAATACCTTGTACTGCTTGTTTTCGCCTAACCGGTATAAGCACGCGCCGGTTTGCTTCTACGTGTAACCGTTGTTGTTGTTGTTGTTGTTGTTGTTGCTTGTTCTTCCCATCGTCAGAGCCAGTCCGCCCAGCTATTTCCTTTCCACCGAGATATTTATTATATTAATTCCGGCGAACTTGCGCTAAACGTTGCCATTCTAACCGAATAAGATTCGGGCAGGCCAAGAATGCACCAAAACTCGTTATACTAACTCTCGTTATTAGGAAAAAGTCGGGCTTATTACTTTTCAAGAACGATACAAAATAATCAGCTTTAGTACTCGGTAATTTCAGTGTTAAATCAAGATCGAGAAGTTTATTGTCACGTCTTAAATGCACAAAATTGCAATATTTCGCCGGGATTAAACTTCAGAGAAAGAAACCAGAAATGTTTAACTCTTCTTTACGCAATCCTGCAGATTTTTGCAAGGAAACGCCAAAAATCCCAATTTTAATCCTAGGAGATTCAGAGAAAAGTAAAAAATTTCTGGTTTCCCGAAGTGAAGTTCAGCCCTTGTGTACGTAATAATTCAGGTAGTTCCGAGTCGATTAATTGGAAATTGCAGACCGTAATTGAGGCT
Source organism: Halictus rubicundus (assembly GCF_050948215.1). Taxonomy (NCBI): domain Eukaryota; kingdom Metazoa; phylum Arthropoda; class Insecta; order Hymenoptera; family Halictidae; genus Halictus; species Halictus rubicundus. Next base: position 12,341,724 of record NC_135161.1, read on the forward strand.
TTGGAGTATTCAGTGGGAACCGTGTCCTTTCACGAGTGTGCATTTTTCAGAGTGCCGGAGAAAGGTGTTCGACAATCGTTATTCCCGTGGCATAATGGCCGGCATTAGTCACCGGTAAATAAGTAATGTGACGAGGAACCCCGTTCGACGATCCACAGCTGCCGGCCATTCCTCTCCGTCGGTCACAGACCGCCGGCTCCTTTCAGGCTGCAGTTTCTTCGCGAGAGGGGCGACTTGATTCCCCGATACACACTCGATAATGGCGTTCAATAATTCATTTATGGACGGCCGAGCACGCCAGACACGAAATTCTGCGCGGTGAATCGTGCGGCTGATGGCGGATTCGTCAAACAAACGCGAACCGTCGAAAACCGGCACAGATAAGATACAACTCTGCACACGTTTATCATTCCGTTCCCAACAGGCCGTTTCGATTTTCTGGATTCGACTACCTTCGAATTCAGTCTCGGCGACCATAAGCGGGAAAGACGATTCAAACGACATTCGGTTAAACTTTACCTCGGGAAACCAGAAATTTTTAACTTTTCTTTACGCAATCCTGTAGAATTTAACGAGAAAATGCCAAAAATTCGAATTTTAATCCCAGGAGACGTGCAGTTCAAAAGTTACGCGTGTTTACTTATGCGCAGTTCATTTACTCTTGAAAATTGTGTGAATACAATTTTTCTTTTGCCTTTCAACCGCATAAAATGCACAGTTTAATCACTACTTTTCACGGAAAACTCGGTTTAATTACAAAGTGTAAAATAACAGCACGCGCTGATACCATCAAAGGCAGCCAATAAAGCACCAATTATAAGAGGTTCCCACGCTATCTTTTGCTCGGCGTTTCACGGCGAGTATGGCAACGGTTCGGCCGACAGCGTTCCGGCGACAGCGTAAACGCATAAAGATCCGCAATGAAATTGCAACGATGCGTTTGCACGAGACCGTCGCGACGCGGGGCGCGCACGGTGCGACGCGATCGTCTGCACAGGCCCGATAAAACGCGGAAAAAATTGTAGTTGACCGGCAATAGTTTGCAGGCTAAGGAAATTATGAGCCCGTTAACGAACAGCACGCAATCACTGTGCTCTCGCGAACGAACCGCCGCGCGGCGGCTAGCGAAATACATGGACAGGGAAAAGACAAATTGCGACCGCGGATAGTTGAACGTTTTCGCGATGTACGCGGCTGGTTCTCTTTATAAACCGCTTGTGCGCATAGCGTGTACAGTACTATGCAAAAGTTCCGCATTATAACTCCACATTTTTGCGGCCGAATAAGCTCCGCGAACGGCGCACATATTTATTTAACTGTCTCCCCCTTTCCCTTCAACTGGACTGCAATTTGCAATTCTTTCAGACGTGTTCCGAGGGAATGGAGGCCAATACAATTCATTTTCTGTGGTGGTAGCCTTTGCAGGTCTGATATAAATTAAAATTGTACTAGATTCTGTCGAATACTATATTTTGGCAATTTTTGAACATTTTCAGGAGCCTTAATTTTATTTTTGACTTAATTTTCAATCATTTCTTCGAAACTTCTCCCTACTCAATTCGGGACATCTTAAAAAGTTTATCTACCACTGTCTTTTATTTGTATATTAATTTTGTTGAGATGATAAACGACGACTATTCGTCGTTCATAAATAAACTGATTAAAATTGAAATAAAATAGAAACTGCCAGTACGAAAGATTTTATTCTTGATTAGATATATTAAGATGTAAATAAATTGATGTAGTTGAAATTGTATTTAAATATTTTGTCACGGTTAGCACACAGATTTATTTAAGACAATTTTTAAATAGAATATTGGCACACTTGTCAAAAACCTGCGCGAATATCTGTAATAATAATTACTTTGAAAAGAACTGCGAAACGTCTAAATGAGATTAAAAATTGTGTAATTGTTGGAGAGGTCCAGTTCAAAGGGGTTGGAAGAGAATTTTCGATGGCCTAAAGTTTTTGCAGAGCACTGTATATATGCGTTGCGCCGAGGCGCGTGTGCATCCTGTACATAAGGTCGCATATGCTCGATGCATCGCGATGCATCGCGGTGCATCGCATCGCACCGGTCGGCAGCCGACAGTAAATACCCATTATGGAATAACTCACTCAATATCGCAGTTTACCGAGTGCCTTTACCGCAACCATTCTATGCCCGACTTCAGAACACGTGTTCTCGTTGCCGCATTAAATCCTAATGATCCACGTACGGATTACCCGACGGGAATTACTATAATTCTTCGACGATCTTCCCCGATCAATGCGTGATCGCTTGTACGAGTGGCGGCGAAATTTCTCCAATTAGGGTCGAATTTGTCTACGGGAATTAGCTGTTCGAACTCACTCGTGACTAATTCTTCGTAAATTTGAGCATAAACCCCATCATTTTCTATTATATTTATTTCACTTTGCAATCTCTATTATGTTCCACACATTGGTTTCAATTTTCAATCTCTATTATGTTCTACACATTGGTTTCACTTTGCAATCTCTATTATGTTCTACACATTGGTTTCAATTTGCAAGCAATTTCCATCATTTTCTATCATATTTATTTCACTTTGTGTGCAATCACTATTATTTTCTACACATTGGTTTCAATTTGCAAGCAATTTCCATCACTTTGTATCATATTTATTTCCCTTTGTGTGCAATCTCTATTCTTTTCTACATATTGATTTCAATTCGTAAGTAGTCCCTATCATTACCTAATGAATTCGTTCTAAGGAAAATAAAAGTTTTGGTACGCCATCAGTACACTTTTTACAAGCTTATCTTTGTAATTTTAAAAATAATCTGCACCATTTTGTATATAATTGTTTCGCTTGGAAATTAATATTGCAGTCTAATCTATCGAAGATTGTAAACTTGATAGCTTCTATAATAAAATGTAAAATCTGTCATAAAAATACTTAAAAATCGTAGTTGTAAATTATATTAAATATTTTGTTAGATATTATATTATAGATCGTTTTTGAAATAATGTCTCCTTACCATAATTTCCGTCGCGTTCCGTTCGTCCGACTACAGATCGTCACATTCTACTTGGTTGCCCACGCAGCGTGCTTGTTCTACTTGTGTCTGGCTACGTGTCGCGCCTATTCTACTTGTCAGATGAAATTCAGCTGGGGAAAATCTCAGGTTGAAAAGACTTTAGGTCAACGGGAAAGCGGCTCGGGGAGGAAACGTTCGGTTGGATGGTGGTTAGCGGATTCCGAGATCGGAAGCATGATGCGGACAACCCGCCGGGGGTTCTGTTTAAGCAACTATTATCGGGAGCAACTGTCAGCTGCTCGAACGTTGAAACGTCGGAACGATTCTTGTTGTCTCGCGGCGATTCTGTCTGTCTGGTCACGAACAGCCAGGGGAACGACCGGAACTACGGGAACTCTCGTCGCTCGAATATGCGAGTTATGCGAGCCGTCTTGCCTCGCGATAAATGGAATTAAACCCCGTAACACCGTAATCCTCTCGCGGCCGTGCAAATATTAGATTTCCAAGCCGGCGGAGGAGACTCTCCTCGTCGGTTTTCTTTCGCTTTTTCGTTTTCGTTTTCGTTTTCGTTTTCGTCGTCGAAGCGAGCGAGAGAGCTCGGTCAATATTGGTGTATTTTTTGGAATCGCGGGGGAATATCGACGTCCAGGATACCCGGGGGAGAGCAAAAATCGAAGTTTGCAGTTGTATTCTCATATCGGGAAATCCTCGGGTACCCGCGATTCGCCTCGAATGCGCTCGCTTTTGCTATAGGCGACTTCTGCGCCCGGGAAGCGTAATCGGCCAGAAAATATCGGAGAACTTTCCGAATGGGCCAGGGTTACCGATGTATTCGAAACTTTAAGCCATTTTTACATTCCGTCATTGCGACCGGGTCCGCCCGACACCGAAACCTCGCCCGCAAACTTTCCCGCGGCGAAACTTTCGCCTCGGCTCTCGCAAAAATTCAACCACCAAATTCAGCCGTCCACCATTTCTGCTCGGTTCTTTCGGCTGCGATACGGCGAAACTCGGTGCGGAAATTCTCGCAGCGTCGACGTCTCACCTAACAGCGATGTCTTAACAGTCTGCGAAGAACGACGGCTCGGTAATCGAGCAGTTCTGCAATTTTGGTAGGCACATTTCAAGAAAGTGGAAACAAATATGATTTTCAGTGGGGACCTTCGTAGATCCGAAATAAATAAGAATCGTACCAAATTCTGTGGAATTTTTCGTTAGAGCATTTTTTGCAAATTTTCGGATGCATAAAGCGTCGTGCTTGGAAGCCACGACGCGGTGGAGGTGAAAATTCCTGGAAAGCTAAATGCAGATTCAACGATCCTCCGCGCATACGAAACCATGAATTAAGACAGCAGTTTTCCGTTCCCATTGATTGGCCTCCAAGAACGCGAATTTGCATAAACATCTGCAGTCTATTCGGGAGCATGGTTGTTGTTGCGACCTTAACCCGTTCGCCGTTAAACTTTTTAAGAATTTAAGAAATTGCACTCGAAAGTGCTGCACTGGCAAATTTAACGGGAGTACCTGCCAGTGGAAAATGTCTATGCAATAATTACAGCAGCGAAAAATCACTGTATCGTAAGCATCCTTCAATTTTGCATCGAACAATAGCAAAAATGAATCTAAACGAGTCTAAACGAGTTCGGAGAAGACCAGAAAATTTGTTAAGGTCACAATCGAAGCGATTTGGAATGCAGCGGAATAAAATGGAGCGCAATGTCCGCAACGAGCAGCGACGGAAGATCGAGAGAGGATCGAGAGCCGGTTGGCTCCAATCTAGACTAATCTGGATCGTCGTTGACGGGATCGTTGCTCCGGTTTTCATCGGGATCAACGTCTTCGTCGGTCGTCCGTCACAGAGGCTCCGTCACAGAGGTTCGGTCCGAGGTTCTATCCATTCGTCCCCCTCTTTGCAAAGGATCGATTATGTCAGGATGACAGGTGCAATTAGCTGCAACGCTGGTTAGAAGCGACCCTCTGCGAGCACCCCCGAGGGCCAACGGGCTCGAGGGTTGGGGGCTCTGTGCTTCTGCCGGTAAACACGTGCACTAGCGCGCGCGCGCACGCCCGAGCCTACACGCGAACACGGTATAATGCAGATCATAGAGGAATATCTGTAGGCGAACGCCGAGCAAACGACGATAACACGATTAAACACTCGACACGTTGCGTCAATATTGCCCGGCAATCGAGACACTTACTGCGATTCGCGACGTGGACAAGACGCGGCAAACGTTTCTCTCTGCCATGATCACTGCCGTCGCCATTTCTTTCTCGAACCGCCTAGGACCCCTAACTTCATCCCAAAAAATGTTAGACTTCTGCTGCGAAACTTTGGGCAAGACAATTTTATTCGGCAAAATTGTACTCTTGGTGAATTTCTAAGTATTTTTTTTTTATACTGCTAAGGCTTAGACAATTTTAAACATCTGAAATTATACCTGAATTTTTGCGCCAAGGTCTTTCATCACCATCAAATTACATTACATTACATACTAGTCGAGTAGAAGTATAAACGATACTATAAAAATAGTTCACTGCGCTGCTGTTAATTATGCCTGGTTCTAACTCCTTGCCATACACAGTCGAATCCATACTCCTCATAAAGATTTCGAACGATTGAAATCACAATTTTTATGTATTTTCAATGCACCACTATTTTACTACTTTTAATTTATTACCCAGGCTGCGTTCGAATTGTTACTACAGTGAATTGTATATCTGAGAATACTATCCAAATGCCTACGTGTTCGAAATCAACAAACACAAAAATAAATTCACAATTGCACAATCAACAAATTAACTTTAGAAAGTCCAAGCCTGTAGAAAGCGAGTTTTACTCAACTGAAGAATGCAGCAGCACGAATCACTATAAAAAGCAGAATTGGCCTCATCGGTCTCGCTCTGTCAGATTGTCAGCGGACTCACCTGTAAGCAAACGAACGAATCGGTTAATTACGAACGGAACAGCGTCTATAAATATTGGTACAGAGATTTCATCGTCAACAATTTCGGTTGATCCTCGATTTTTGGGATATTGTTAGAGCTTTTGTCAACAAATTCTAGCCAATTAGCCCGGCAACAGGGACTTGCCATTTTTACCACGTAATTCTGTCATTGCCCGTTGATATTCAAGCGACCAGCTTCTGCGCACACGGCCAGTTTGTAATTTATTCGCCGATAACGAATCGACCGGCGGAGGGTGCCAGTCAAAGGGCGCAAATGACGGCTTAATGAACAGCAATTTTGTGTCTCAAAAGCGGCGCGCAGATTTTCCGACCTAAATTACAAGCGAATTTTCAATTACCCCCACCACTCCGCCCCCACCCCCCGTCCCCCCCGGATCGAACGTGTCCAGGCGAAATTCAGCCTGGAGGTACCCGGTGACGTTTCAAAGGATCAGGATAATCTCTCCTTGGAGCACGTAGCGCAGTTGATCTGAAGACAGAAGACTAAAATCTACTGAGCAAAATTAGTGGAACTGATCTTAGACTAAAATACTACTTTGAAAAGTTTCAGATCTTCAGCTCTTTGAAAAAGTAGATGAGACTTATGTTTCTTTCTCTCGAAGACTATACAAGCCAGTTGAGTGAATCCAACCGCAAATGGTAAGTCTATACTAGCTTCGCTTCCAGTATTTTTTTCGAAATTTTTGGTCGCTTACCGAGGGCAGAAAAAAATATGGAAATTCCCCCCTCGGTGCAAGTTCCGATTTCGTATACCTCGTTCGCATTAACGTTGCAATTTTATCGCAAGTGCCTATTACAAAATTGGTCCCTAACTAACATTGCTCAATAAGAAGCTTAATAACAACGACTCCTAAAATCTGAAGGGCTCTGGTTGCAATCCTAACGTAGTAAAATCAATAACTACCTAAAATTTGGCGAGCTCTGAAACTTCGTCGTAAGCTCCAATTAGAATCTGAACATTTTACTGCTACGTTGATCCCACAACAATACCCAAAATCTCACTTCCAATGCCAGGTAGAAGCCGCAACACAGACCCATTGCACAATAGGTCCAACATTGTCAGAAAAGACAGAGTGAAATCAATAACAATGGTGGTAGAAAGCGAACCGTGCAATTTCAATGGAAAGCAGCTGTCGGCCACGACAGTGGCTAACGAGGCTCATCGTAGTCGCGTTGTCGGAGAACCCGGGAATCAATGGTCGTTGATTCCAGCGGAATTATCAGCATCCCGGGAGATGGTGCTGGTTAGAGGGTAGCTTCGAGAACCGTGCCGGCCACGAATTGAAACCGTAACGGTCCCATCTAATCGCTTTCCCCCGAGTGGCATTAAACGCTATCGCTTGTAGAAACACAAGGAGAGGCGAGCCTGAAAAATGGACACGACCCGGCAACCTTCTTCCCGAAACGATCCCTTAGGCGGCAAGAAGAAGGAAACCAGCCATTTTCTATCGCCTGACGGTACTTTCCCCGGCGTTTTCTTAACCTATCGATTCCGTAAATCTTTTAGCTCCGTCGCAAACATGCATTCTGCCGGTGTTTTCGTACAATTTTTCCATTTAGCTAAACTTCACCATGGCAACACAGAAATTTTTAACTCTTTAACATATACTCCTGCGCGTCTTGACGAGAAAATGTCAGAAATCGAAGTTTCAAGGCGAGGGATTCACTGGTTCAAAAGTTATGCGTGTTTAAAGTCGAGCGATTACACGTTGTTCTGGGACAAGAACTTGAAACACGCGTAACTTTTGAAGCAGTGAATTCCTCGCGTTAAAACTTTGATTTTTGGCATTTTTTCGTCGAGACGTACAGGATGAAATGGTAAAAAGTTACAAATTTCTGGGTTGCCAAGGTGAAATTTAACCTTCCGTTTCCGATCTTATCTCGCAAAGATCATCGATGGTGCGTGTTATGGCACTAATTACCCTCCTGAAAAATAATTCCTAGCAAGAAGGAAGACGTAAAGTATAGTTTAATATAGCTTGACTTCTTTTCTTCTGTTAATTGAGGAAGTTCGCTCGAAATTAACTCACCGATGTACCTCCTAATCATCGAATGATCGTAATTATATGCAAATTGAAATAGAATCCTTCCTCTTGCCGTGTAATCTGTAATCCGTGATCTCGGGTGAAAGTTACACAAAACGAAATTACGAATTCCATACACCTCCTTTAATTAAAACACATATTGCTTCTCGATGATGAAACAGGTAGTCGTGTATGATTAGATCATATTAATAATAACTACACTACGGAAGCAAATCCAACAATTTTACTACATATTCAGCAATTTGTGAGGCAGAAAAAAATACGTAGATTAATCCTTTTGCAGGACAGTGCCTTGGGCATAATAGAGGAGGGGGTTGCAACCCCCAAAGGGAAACTATGATACCCATAGAATGGTCCAAAATGAATTCCAAAAATTCCCGACGAAGAACTATCAATTTTAAAATTTCTTAAACATTCCAACCCTGCCTCTAGATTTCCTCGATGTCTCGAGGGGATGATTCCAAAATCATAGCTTCGAATTAATAAGAAAAGAGTGTTACGAGCCTCAGAACGAAAACTCTAACATGCAAAGGATGGTCCAGAATGAATTCCAAAAATCCTCGGACATCATCATCCCTTAAAATTTCTTAAACATTCCACCCCTGCCCCTAAATTTCCTCGATGTCTCGAGGGGGTGATTCCAGAATCGTAGGCTTGGATGTAACAGAAAACGAAATTTCAAGTTTGAAAAAGGGAACTGATCTACAGGGTGGTCCCGAACCACCCCGTAAAGAACATAAACTCCATGATCCCCCGAACATTTTTTAAAATTCAGACGCTATATCTCTACTTTCCCCAATGTCTCGAGGTCACGCAAATCCAAGACCGGCGATGGAAACGTCTGGCAACCCCAGGGGTCGAGACTGGAGTTTAAGGGCGGGAAACGACGCCATGGCAGATCGAAGCGCGGCTTCAAAGTTCGACGACTGACGCCGCGATAAAAATCTTTATTTCACGCGCTTCGCGCCGCCGGCACTTAGACCGTAAGATGCTCGGTCGAGGGTCCTTTTCTCACCCTCTTTCTCTCTCTCTCTCCTCCCTTATTCTCTTCTATCTCTGTCCTTCTTCGTCGCCCTAGCCACCCCCCAACCCCCGGTGGCCAACGGCGTCGTCTGCCCCTTCTTTCTGCCTCTTTAAACGCGCGTTTCCCTCATAATATCATAACGAGGTCCGTGAAGCGAATGAACCTCGGTGGACCACCTCCATGTCCACCCCCCGCAGCCCCCGCGGCAACCACCCCCGCAATCTAACCCGTCACGGAGGTCTGCAAAGTTTCCCGTGTGCTCGGTTTCTTTTAAAAGCCTTAACGAGTCCCCGCGCCCTTTGCGAAACAGCCGAACCTTATTATTTGCACGCGTCAACGGGCTTCCGGCGGCGACCGGAAACGCGGGACCGTTCGCTTTGACCGAGGGAAGCCAGCTTTTCGACTTTGCGAGGAATTCAAGTTTCCGCAAAGAACCCGCCCTTTCAGAATTTTCGATGGCTGCGAGTCTGAAATCTGAAATTTTTATAATTTTTTTTATTTTAATTTTTGGACGGTTCACGATGTGTTTTCGCATCTTTCTGCACACGGTAGCATTTTAACAGGTTTGCACAACGATCCAGTCACGACTGTAAAAGAAACTGAAGTTGTTTGAAGTTTTTTCACGTTTCGAAATTGCAACTGCGGATCCTCGAGAGTGTCAACAGCCTATTAATTATAAACCGGTGCAGCGTTTGCTTTCAAGAGAGTAAAATGTTCTCTTTGCGCGAACACTATCTACCTCTTGCTTAGGCAGACGCTGACATGTCAAAGGATACCCTCGGCAAAGGGTTAAAACTTTGAGGTGTCTGTTTGTACGCACATCCTCCTCTGCAGACGTAACGATTTAATTAATCTCCGCGGAAACGTTTGACTGGTTCTGAAAACTAATACTTCATAAGCGACAGTCCGATTAAATGACGTTATACCGTTCGTACGTAAATTATCTCGTTAATTTTTAAGTAACGATTTACGCAATGTCTACTTCGAGTACGTTGAAAAAATCTTTTTGAATTAATCTTTATCCTCTGAAAGCTCTGTGTGTGAAAATGTTAGAAGAATAAATGTTAATGTCACTGGCAAGATGGAATACCCTGGGTTTTCATAAATCGTGGAATAATTATTAAACAGATTAAATAATACAATGTTTTAAAGAATAATAATTTCGTATTCTCGGTAAGAAAAATTTAATTTCACGCGCGTACAGTAGAATTGAATAAATTTGATTGTATGAATGTAATAAAATTAAATATATAGAGAAAATGAATATATTTGACGTATCGATTCGCCAGGAGATAATTGATGAGAATTGGTCACGAACAATTTATACATCGATTTCATGAAACCAATATATATAATTAATTACGAGAAAGGCGGGGAATTGTGAAGATTCGTTAAACGCGTCGAGTAAATTCATGAAATTTCGCTCAACAAAAAGTTAAAGTGGCAACGCATGGGCGCAATGCTCGCGGAATCTATGACCTTCCTTTGTGAAATTTTTCTCATATTTCACGAACGGTGTACCGTCCCATTTAATAAAATATTTTAAACACGAAAGCAGCCAACGCGGCGGAACAACGAACACCAACGAACATGCTAAAATATTTACGTTGGAAATAAAATCACATCGAAGGAAACCGTGGCCCGAAAAATTCCCAACGAAAACGCAATTGCGGCGGGACAAAGGCCGTCAAAAATTCCTATTAATTTCCAAAATAAAATTCTTAACCTAGGCATACACAACAGACACAAATTTTCCCCAACAAATTACGAACGACGAGGAAATAAATGAATAAAAATAAATTCCAGAATCTACTAAGGACGTATTAATTATTTTTCGACCGAAATAAAATTCTTAACCTAGGCGTACACAAGAGATACAAATTTTCCTCTTCCAGCAAATTTCGAACGACGAGGAAATAAATGAATAAAAATAAATTCCAGAATCTACTAAGGATGTATTAATTATTTCTCGACCGAAATAAAATTCTTAACCTAGGTGTACACAAGAGATACAAATTTTCCTTTTTCAGTAAATTACGAACGACGAGGAAACAAACGAATAAAAATAAATTGTAAATGAACTAATCCTGCTAGCTCCGCGGAAAAAGTGAAGTCGTTAATTTTCAAGATTCTTTTTACAAGAGTCACTGTACGCAGAGAAAGATATTTTATTTTTCGCAGTTGCAATACCTTCTCAAACGGAAGAGCGGCTTCTGATCCTCGTGGACCAACAAGAAAAACACGTGTCCCGGCTTTCCGTCTGGCGAAGGGAAGAGACATTCCCCGACGGTTAACAAACTTGAAATATGCAAATCCCAGCGGATTCGCCGGTGAACCGAATATTAGGTAGCCGAGCAGTTTCTCAACTAAGGACGTCTCGCGCGGCTTCCGCTGCAAAAAGGATGCGGCTCGCGGAACCGCGTCGAAAGAGAAGAGAGAGAGAGGGGGGAACATGCCGGTAATTGTCCTCGAGTCGGCTGTCTACCGTTTACGCCGGAAGTTAATGTCCGAGCCGAAGAACCTACGACTTCGCAGTATAGTTTTCCTTGCGTGGGCGAGTTGGTTCTGTACACACGGCGAAACGACTTCGGACGGAATCCCATAGCGCCAGTCAGAATAAATAATTGCACAAGTGGAAGATCAAATAAACGGAAGGCTCAAGGTGTTGGGCAGCTACCTGAACAAATACGAAGACACTACAGTGGACGAGTATGGGACAACAGATTACAGGAAAGATGCTCCAGACATTTTGGCGAAATGCTACTTGACTGCATACAATGCATCTTTCGACATTTACAATAATCACATAACTCTTACTGGCCGGTAGAAACGTAGAAAAATTTTAGAACACTGTTACACTATTTTTGTTCCACCAGAGAGACTTGGACAATTTTTCATTCTGCACAGGAACTGTTTATTGATTATAAATGCGATTGTTATAAATGCGAATTATTTGTCCAGGTTTGAAAATGAATTTTTATGTCAATATGTTCTTTGTGCCAAATTTGATTGGGAACTGTAAAATGCAAGAAAGTTGGAGGACTACTCAATATCATACATTTACTTTTTCAATTTTTATTTCACTAAATAACTTACTCTGATTTTATGAAATTCTTGAGGTTTCTAGTTTGGCAAAGTGTTAATCTTCGTGTTGATTGAAAATGTATAGAACATTTATTACGCCATCAGTGGATCCGACAAAGTATTCGAACACTCCTCCCAATCTCGGAAAATAGTCGATATTTGAACTACGACTGATTCTAACCCTTAGCACTCGAATGGCGACCGTAAGGCGCCACTAAAAATTCCTGGAACATTATTCAAAATATTTTTTACATTATTCAATTTATTTGTATTTAACAAATTACTAAAGATTTCAGTACTGTACGAGTAAATTCGACCATTTCCGTGTGCATAGCACGAAAGAATATATATAGGAGCGAAATATTCTAGATCGGAAAAAATGTTTCGTTTTCGAGTTAAAATGACTTCGAGTGCAAAGGGTTAAAATGAAAGATCGATGGCAAAAATAGAGGCTTCAAGCTGAGCACAAATGTATCATCGTGCTAGTTTTATTTTTCTAACGAAATTATCGCAGTTCAAGTATTGGAAAATTCTGGTACCTTTCGGGGTGGCTGTATCTTGACCGGGATCGTTATTCCACCGGCGCATAAAATCAGCAATCAAGTCACCCGAGCAACATGCTCCCCATTTCAAACAGTTAGGTGTCGGACTACTCATTCGCGTTAACGTGCACACACACGCCGAGCTGCGTCCGGCCACAGCGGCGAGCCGATATCGATTTCTCACGGGGGGGGGGGGGCTATATTCACCGAAGAAAACGAGCGTCGATCGTATACAGCTCTATCCGCGGCGAAGCAGCCGGACAAGCCGAATCTATAAAACTTGTGCGACCAGAGAGGCGACACGGTCCTCGCCATAAACCTAACGTCAACGTTGCAATTCTCCTCGCGACAAAGTCTCGCTCTCCCGGTTTTACGGGACCTCATCAGCAGCCGATCGTTCGGACGAAGAGGACGATACACCGGGAATCGTGTTTCCTCGAGAGAGTCGGACTAGAAGCAGTCGTAAAGCCACTGCATAAAACGAGCTCGGTTTCCGTAAGTGAATGCTCGCTAATTAAAACTGCGTCGACTACTATCGTTTAGACTTCAGTTTCGCGGGGATTGTTTGCTGGTGTTATTAACATACCTAGGAGAGGGTGTTGCGATTTAGTACTTTCGAAATTTCTTCTTCTTCAGGATTAATTAATTCTCGTTCCGTAATAAAAGGGCTTGCGAGGTATACCGCACTTCAGGAAGTTGCATTTTTAGCAAATTCCGGGCGAAACTTCAGCTTGGCGACCCAGAAATTTGTAACTTTTTGTCACACAGTTCTGCACGTCTTGACGAGAAAATGTTAAAAATCGAAGTTTGAGGCCAAGGGATTCACCGGTTGAAAAGTTATGCGTGTTTACAGTTGAGACCATCGGCCTAACCCCAACCAACTTGGATTATACCTTCTCTCTGAGATCCCGTATATGATTGTCCATATTTTAATTACTGTTCGACGAGTGTTTGTCCCAGAAGAAAGTGGAATCCTTTAACTTTAGACGCGCATAACTTTTGAACCGGTGAACTCCTCGGCTTCAAACTTCGATTTTTTGGATTTTCTCGTCAAGATGCACAGTATTATATGGTGAGAAGTGAAAAATTTCTGGGTTGCCAAGGCGAAGTTTAGCCGAACCATTTAGAAAATGCGCTGCACACGGTGGTTGCCGCACGTTAATTCGACAAATTCATATCGCAGCTCGTAGGCGTCGGGGTTCGTTTCCTTTGAGCGGAACAGGTTGCGCGAGTTCGAAATACTTGAACACAGTCGTCGGCAGGGGGATTGTTAAGCTTCGGATATCGCAAAACTGTTGCCGTTGCGTCAAGACACGGGGACGCGAGAGGGAATTTCGCGCGGTCTATCTCGCGGCTTCCGGGAACCAGGAACAGGAACGGGAACAGGAACGGGAACAGGAGCCGGGAACGACCGATGAGAGAGTATCGGGAGAGAGAGAGAGAGAGAGAGAGAGAGAGAGAGAGAGAGAGAGAGAGAGAGAGAGAGAGAGAGAGAGAATAGGTCCAGGGTCCGCGCGTTACGTACGAGTGGAACGTGTCGGAATATATTCGAGAGCGGGCCACCGCCTGTGTACACAGGGACATGCAGGGCCGAGGGACGTGTGCACACGGGGGCTACATGCAAATGCACCGGCCCGTGCATATCTCGGCTCGGCGAGCAACCGTGTACACGCGTGTCTGCAACATGTGCCCCGCTATGAAACCGACCTCTAATTATTACCAGTTCCACGGCGATACCTTCTTTTTCACCGTTAAGCCGGAAATCGCCGCTTCAGGGAATTTCGGGAAACGGTGGCTGGTGTCTCACGGAAATTCCTGGAGCGACAATTAATTTATTTGCACCGGGTAGCGTTGTTTGTACTGGCTCGGTTTCGTCTACTCGAGCCGTTCATTGCGAAAACGGTGGAATCAGTGAAAGAGATAAATGTGTACCAATTGAATATCGCGAACTATGAAAATTGATACCGTTGAGTGAACAATGGTTTAAAATATTGTTAGAGAACGGGTTGATGGTGTGTTCTCTGTTCTTTAATAAAAAATGATACCCCGATTGTGTTAATCGTGTAAACAGACGGTTATATGCGTTATATATTAATTCGAGACGCTCAAGAAACAGATTGATGTTATTTTAGAATATCGACCGTGTAAATTGACTGTTTTAACGCAGTGCTCGGTTACGCGAGTTTCTAGAATATCATATGCTTGAAAGACCTTCGTAAATAAATCCGGGGAAATCTGCAGGAATAAATTTTGCATGAGGTTTTATTGAATGTTATACTGTATCGGAACACAGTAGTGGATAAATATGCACAATATTTGCATTTTATTGTCCGAGATCGATGCGAGTAATAAAAGAATATGTATCGGGAATTTACAATTCAGGTTTGTGAACATTTTTGCTGTACTTCGTTTAATTGAATTTTCTTCGAATGAATGCATGAAGATCCGCATTCCATTTATACTTTTTGATGGCACTATATTTGATTGAATAGAAAAGCGCCGAATATTTGCACGAGGTTTCACGTGCAAAGGGAGAGCCAACAAGAAAAAGATATTTATAAAATATATGGAAAATACGGGCAGATCCGAATACTTTCAGCAGCTATCGCGCAGAATTCCGGTCGTCGCGAATGATCGTCTACGAGAAGAGCCTCGATATGTTTGACCAATCGACGTAATGGGATGAAACTTGTACGTTTTCCAGCCGGCTCTGATCTTCCGCTGATTCCCCTGGATACTCCGGCCGGAAGCCTTGCTAATCCGTTAACGAGGATTTCGAGTTTGAGGAAAGGCGGCTTCCGATGGATTTGCGGCCGATTCGGTTACCTTTCCCACCGCGCCTTCGTCAAACATATTCCCCGCTCGAAGTTTGTAAATTCGCGGACCGTCCAATCGGCTCGATAAACATTTTCGTATCCGGTCCCGTGTCCGAGCGCCCATCAGAAAAAATTCGACACAACTCTGTGCAATTTATCCGAATTTTATTTTCATTTTATTCTGGTCCTCTAAGAAAAGCAAGACTTTAAGATTCTGTATATAAAAAATTCGATGGATAGTTTTGAGTCGCTCTCAAAAATTCCCCAGTTCCAAGAACGCATTCGCTGAGAACGCCAAAGATCGGAAACGCAAGTTTCCCGGCAATTAATTATCAGAACACACGATTCCGACTCGCTCCGTTCGACAGTCATTTTCGGCGCGCTGAGAGCAGCTCTCCGAAATTTCGAGCGACTGCTAACATAATTCCGAGCGAAGTTGAAGTGCAGTGTAGGACCTTCGAAACTTCCGGAGTGCAGCAGCCCCCCTCTCTCTCTCTCTCTCTCTCTTTCTCTTTCTCTCTCCGTGGCGAATGCTAACAGCTCGGAATCCGGGTTTCGAAATCAACGCTCGCCGACGAAAATATGTATGTACATTGCGCCGCGACCGCGTTGAATACGCGCACGGTAAAAGATTAAAGTGTGCAACGAGCGAACAGTGCACCCAGTTTGTGTGTATGTGGGTACATATCCTGCAGGCACGTCACGCCTAGCGAAGAAAAATGTGTGCACCAGTCGAACGTCCCGGGACCAAAGCCTCTCTCTCTCTCTCTCTCTCGCTCTCTCTTCGCGCTTTACATATTTACTTGCGACTTCGAAGTTCACGTGCCAAGAGGTCGTTCGACCCCATTCAATAGCTCTGGAGCCATCGACGAATTTAATGTCGTTTCGCAAATATTGTTAGCGACGGAATATATACGTCGCCCCGGGCTACGGCTTTCTGGGCCGAATCACTGATCCTGCAAACCCTTGCATTTGTTGATGCAACTCGCTTCTCAATGCACGGTTCATATTTTCCGAATGCAGACTGCTTCTTGAATTGTCGTCTACTGTCTCAATTAAAATCGTTCTCTTGATATTTTATTGTAACACAAATTCGGTTGCAGGTACAAATATGTTCTGAATTGTACGATATCAAGGAATTGGAGGAAAATCATCTGTATCTCGTAAACGAAATTGATTTGTGCAAAACGATGACTTAAACTCCCCCTAATTGTACCCGTAGTACATTATTGCAAATTTTCAACAAAATTCTCCAACGCGAACTGCTAAAACTGATCAATTTTTAGTGGAATAATCAGTTCATTGATTTTCTAGAATATGAGGAAGAATTGCAAAATTCAACGGTCTGTATTTTATAAACAAATTTGATTTGTGCAAAATGATGACTTAAACTACCCCTAATTCTACCTGTAGTACATTATTGCAAATTTTCAACAACATTCTCCAACGCGAACTGCTAAAACTGATCAATTTTTAGTGGAATAATCAGTTCATTGATTTTCTAGAATATGAGGAAGAATTGTAAAATTCAACGGTCTGTATTTTATAAACAAAATTGTTTTGTGCAAAATGATGACTTAAACTACCCCTAATTCTACCTGTAGTACATTATTGCAAATTTTCAACAAAATTCTCCAACGCGAACTGCTAAAACTGATCAATTTTTAGTGGAATGGTCCTCGTACGGATTTTCTAGAATATAAGCAAGAATTGTAAAATTCAACGGTCTGTATTTTATAAACAAATTTGATTTGTGCAAAATGATGACTTAAACTCCCCCTAATTCTGCTTGCAGTACATTATACTAGATTTTCAACAAAATTCATTAACGTTCGAAGCAGAGACTGATACATTTGTGGTGGAATGGTCCAGATATTTTGGAATATAAGTAAGAATTTCGCAAAATCCGTCGACACAGATTGCGCAGCGGAGGTTGCAGTGACGATTGCAACGCTAGTAGAATACTGCGCGTCGTCAAAGGGGGACCAAAGCATAGTGAAGAGAGCCAGCCTAACCGGTGTCCCGCTCCAGTAAGATAATTCTAATCAATTGGTGTGCTCGACGTCCCAGTGGCATCGATCTCGAGCCGACGTCGTCATTAACGCTCGGCTGTACACGCGAGGAGGGAACCGAAACGGCCGAACGATCGTCCGGCGACACGAACATCGTGGCCCTGTGTACACAGCCGATTAGCTGAAGAGAGAGAGAGAGAGAGAGAGAGAGAGAGAGAGAATCGGGGGCCGGAGTTTGCCAAGAGCGATTAGAGTTAAACACACGTCTTTCATTCACGCTGCCAAAGGAGTTTCGTTCCACCGCTATTAGCGCCTGCCGCGACGCAGGTGAGCCTGACGAGCACGCCGCTAATACAGTGTAACGCGCCGAACACCTGCCCTCGTCGCTTTATGAATGGACGCGCGTGGAAATTTCCCTGTGCAAATTTATCCGGGGACCGGGACAGTCACGCGACAACGCTGCTTTATCGTGACGAGCCCCCTAACGATCCTCATTCAAAGTTCCGTGCGACTTTGGAAAACGAAGCCTATTCAATGACAGTGTACAGGGAAATCTCGATATGTGTCAGCAAAACGAGTCTTGGTGTCGTTTATCGTCCAGGAGTCACTATACGCAGAAAAGTAGACTAGACTTCTTGGCTCCTCACGGGGTAATATTCCGCGGTAGTGGGGATAACTCCGCGACATATATAGAGAATTCACTGTACCGGCACCGATTACTCATAGGTATTTTGATACACTAAGCACAGCGAGAATGTTATCGTCTTTAGAGGAAATCAAAATTTTCTGACAACAAACTGGCATAAAACAAAATTTTCTATTTTAATACGATCACCGCTAGGTTCGTCGAAATGACTGAGCAACCTAATTTTTGTATTCGCCATCGTTTTAAGTTTGATTTTATCGAATCACCCTGTGTATTGTTATATAGCGAGGGAAATCGAACGCGCGATTACGCGAACAGAAAAGAAATCGAGGAAGACCTCGACGATCCGGGGAGGGAATTTCGTGGCTCGTTGAAATGATTAGCTTCGGGTAACGTAATACCCGACACGCGATAATGCGAGGCAGCAGCGCACGCCTCGCTATTACCGCGCCACCAATAATCACGATCGATTTTGTTTCGCGGCGACTTGCGGTCTCTGCGCAGTTTCCCCGCGCGCTCGATCCGGTTAACGATCGTCGAGAATGTTTTCGGGGGCCTGGGCTGTCCGTCGATCCGGTCTATCCGCGGCCGGCGAATTTCGCGCCGCGACGAGCAACGAATAGAACACCGTGTACACGTTTGTTCGATCGGATAGTCGTTTCGATACGGATAGCGGCCGTCCGAGCAGAATGAAATATTACTTGATAATTGGATCGGTGGCTCGCAGCCGCGAAAATGTACACCTCTGTTTCGTTCACCGAGCCGTAATTTATGGCTGATAAAAATTAGAAGTCGTACTGGCCCGGAGGAAAATTATTCGATTCATTAGGCTCTCATTCAACGCGCCGTAAAAGGCGTTTGTAAGTTCATTAGCCGCTTCAACGCACTAACAATTGAAAAGAGCATAAAACTTCTACACAATTTTTTCCGAAAAGTGAACCGGTTGTCGCACCTTCTTCCGCTTATTGTAGAGGGAAATCTCGTCGACAAAGGGTAGTATAGCTCGCTTTGTTATCGTGATTCGAGAGCGAGACGGAAGAAGCGTAGCGACGGTTTTTCCAGCAACGAGAGGAAGCTCTCGCCGGCCAGCCTTTTTAGCGGTGACTGTGCGGAATAGACGGACGGAATTATCCACGCGTCCGGAACAGTTGTTCCCGGGGAAAACGGCGCGGCACTTCGAGCCCCGAAAACTTTCAAGGATGCACGGAAATGTAGCGGCGCCGCCTCGCCTCGCCTCGCCCCGACGACGGGGAATAAAGTTTTCAGGTCTCTCTCACTTGTTGCTGCTCCGGAAAATTCTCCAGGATCTCTTTCCGCGCGGCGACGGGTTTCCGCGAAACGGACCGAGAGCCCCATGAGAACCACTGCCCGGCGAGAATATCCTGTCGTTGAATATTTAGCGACTTTCGACGGGGAAAGTGAATCGCGGCTGGAATGGTAATTGTAGTCAGACGCCGGATCGATTCTTTGATGCGGCGTTGTTGATATTGTTTGCCGGCGCTCCGCTCGTCTTCCTGCCGAAATGAAAATGAACCTCGATTCTCTGAACGCTGCGCAGCTGTTCGAACGAAATACGAAATGAACGGCTGCTCACTGAAGAAATAAATTTGAGATAAACGATACATCAACGGGGGAATATTGCGGAAATACATTTAGAAACAGATGTGAACCAAGAATGTCGAGGAAATAAATTTCAAGTCAAACGTACGTATTAGACCGGGAATATTGAAGAAATAAAGTTGGAAATAGGTATTATAAATTGAGAAAACTGAAGAGAAAAATATTATAAATTGAGAATACTGGAGAGAATAAATTTAGAAAGATATATAAATTGCGGGTAATAGAGAAATAGATTCTAAAAGAAAGAACTGTTATATCTACAAATTGAGGAAATTGAGAATATTCGAGAAGTAAATTTAGAAAGAGATGATATAGAATGCGAATATCGAAGGACTAAATTTTGGAAAGAAATACTAGGAATTGAGAATATTACGAAGGGAAGGAAATGCGAGGTGCGATAAGACTGCGGAAGAAAAATTATTGTCCCTCGCAGAGTAAAATTACGGATCGTTTAAACAGGGAGAGCGTTAAAATAACATCGCAGAAATTTACATTACACGAAAAGCCGGGCAAGAACTTGTCTCTATAGTTTCGCCGGCACGATCCACGAAAAATCCTCGTCACGCAGAGTTTACCAGTGATCTCGTTAAAACTTAAAGTCTGCCGAGACCGTCGAGGCGGCACCGTCGAATCGACGCATCCCAGCACGGGAATGAACGCGATAAATTTTTCGTGGACTCTCTCGCCCACGTCCAATTCTCGCGAGGACCAAGAGTTATTCTTCAAATTTGCCGGGACTCGATAACCCCGAAAGCACCGCGGGTCTAGTCTAACTCATCCTCCAACGACTTTCCGAAATATACGATGAAGATCGGATTCTATGAACGCGCGTTCCTTTTTGTCACGCTTCGAACCTTATCATTTAGTCGTTTAATTCGTCGATCCACGATCCAGTATCCGGGTGATCCATACTTTGGTGACGAAATTATCTCCGAAGATTTTAACATCAATTTTTGTTCAGGTTCTCTATCAATTCTCTTTCTGGAAGATTCAAGAAGTTGAGATCGACCTGTATTTCATAAACAAATTCGACTTGTGCAAAATGATGACTTAAGGTACCCCTAATTTTACTTGTAGTACGTTATAGCAAATTTTCAAGAAAATTCTCTAACGCAAACAGAGAAAATTAATCAATTTTTGGTGGAACGGTCCAAGTATAGATTTTCTAGAATATTAGCAAGAATTTTTAAATTCAATGGTCTGTATTTTATAAACGAATTTAATTTGGGCAAAATGATGACTTAAACCCCCCATAATTCTACCTATAGTACATTACTGCAAATTTTGAACAAAATTCTTCAACGCGAACTGCTAAAACTAATCAATTTTTAGTGGAATAGTCCGTTCATTGATTTTCTAGAATATCAGCAAGAATTTTAAAATTCAACGGTCTGTATTTTATAAACAAATTTGATTTGTGCAAAATGATGACTTAAACCCCCCATAATTCTACCTATAGTACATTACTGCAAATTTTGAACAAAATTCTTCAACGCGAACTTCTAAAACTGATCAATTTTTAGTGGAATGGTCCAAGTACAGATTTTCTAGAATATCAGCAAGAATTGTAAAATTCAATGATCTGTATTTTATAAACAAATTTGATTTGTGTAAAATGATGACTTAAACTCCCCCTAATTCTACTTACAGTACATTATACTAAACTTTCAACAAAATTGTTTAACGTTCACAGGGAAGACCGATCACTTTTTGGCGGAATAGTTCCAATACAGATTGTACAGACGAACATAGCAACGTTCAAAGATCTGCAATTTTACCAACAAAATGTTCATGAGACTTGTACATAGTGGACCACAATATAATGATCTACTTATCAAAAAGAAAACTATTTCCTAAAAATAATCTTCGCGACAGCCACGACTATCTAAGAACACGATGTTCCGAAAAGCGGAACACGGATCACGGACGCGGCACGATGCGCTCCGATACTAAATCAGCCCTACGCGGAGGACTATGCCATGCTCCTTGCAACATATTTCGTAGGTAACAGTGGACTCCACCCCCGTTCTAATCGGCCACGTCGCGCTCGCATTTATATTCACGCTATTCACCCCCTAAAAACGCGCGTCCCGCATAGATAAGCGGCGGGGACGATATATAACGCGAAAACGCTCGTTGACAAAACCAAACACGCGAGCAGACGTGCGCTGCCGTGCTCCCGTTGCGTCGGTGGCAGCCACGAAAGATAGCGAGTGAGCCCGGGGAACAGACGGACGGACAGACAGTTAGATAGGACAGAACGGAGGGGTGGGTACGAGGTCGAAGAAAGATGGCACACGTTCCCGTAATACGGTCCTGGCCCCGTCAATGTTCAACATGATCAATCGCCTACTCGGTCCCGGAGTAGAAAACGTGATCCACGAACAATATTGCGGGCGGTGTTCCCCTTTTCAGCTCGCAATTTCCACCGCTGACATCGCTCACCCCCGGCTACCACCCCCTGCAACCGAATGCTCATCGAGTTCCATCCCCCAACCTCCAACCCTACTCTCGGCTCTTTCTCTGTTCTTCTTCTGCTCTCCTGCACCCGGGGGAGGCTTGAAATGAAATCCTTATGAAAAATCACCTCGGGAAAGTTGGCTTCGTTTGGTGGCCACGGGAGGAGGCATAAGTTTGCGCAGCCAGCCAGCAAGTTTAAGTTAGTTTCCGGTTGTTTGGTGGCGCCGGCAGTGCTCTCAGACCGGGATCAACAAATTCCTTCCTCGGGAACGTGTCTATGGGAAAAGTAGACGAATTCGTCTAATTGCTACGGCTCAAAAAGTATTTGAGCAAAGCTAAATTTCCATTTCTAGGGGATTTGTCGGTATTCGAAACTCTAAGAACTGTAGCTCTGATACTAAGAATTAAAAATTTCTTCCCTTTGGGCATCGTCCAGAGATTAGGCGAGCTCCTGCGATTGAGGTATTGGGTTTGGATCGGAGGGAAAGGGGTGGCAGACTTGAGGTGAAATGTCCGAGGCAGGTCAAGAAAAGGGTGCTTAAGGGATTGCGAGAGGGTTTTGTCTATCTTTCTGCTCGACTTGCGGAGATACGATCTTTAGGACAACGAGGCGAAGTTGTATTAGCTTCTCTTTAGTGGCTTTCAACCCTTTATGATCTGGGCCCTGTCGTTCCGAGAATAAGTGGTAGTATTGCCTTTATTCTGGGTAGTTTGAGATTATGCTTTTGCTCAAGAAAGACTGGCCGAGGAGACCGCTCAGTTCGAGAATGTAGCACCAGAAAATATTTCAAATATCTTTTTTTCAAACGTCTTAAAAATCTTACGAAAGTAATTCTATAACGCTAAAGGGCCACGTAAAAGTGGAACATGTAAAAAAAAATAACTGGGACAAAAAGCTGTGGAAGTTCGTTCGTCCTTTGTTAAGGTAAAAACAATGTTGCCGTTGAACACGTTAGCTCGCACAATTTCACGAAATAGATTTTTCATCCCCCATTTTAAAAAATGTTTCGCGATAGAGGATAACAGCCTGACACAGCAGCGCTACTTGTTCATGCAAATATATTCACAACATTAAAGTATTATAACCAGGCGGCTGGAGAGGTTTATGCATTTAAAGCGACTTCTAATTTGCAAAACGCACTAGAACGAACGTTTTAATAAAATTTACCAATCTGCATTAAAATAACACCCTCGGGGGGCAAAGAGAAAGAAAATTTCTCTTTGAAGATCCGACTCCGCACAGATTCTGGTTGTATCAAGTATTTCCGAGGTACGAAGTATTAAGAAAGGATTATTGGAAGAAGAATTATTTTTTCGATTGTTTCGCTGACCTCGGAATAGGTCCATTACACCGGAGGATCTAATGCCGTTCGATGCATCCTGCTATCTAAATGGCCCGTGGAGAGATATGTGCAGGCTTATCAGGCTGGTCAGAATTATCATAGTTTCGCTCGGATGCACCGGACCCGATGCGCTTCTAAATTCAACCCAGTCATCATCGATGGTCCTCCGGTGAATTTTAGCAACTGATTTGCCCTGGATAGTTCGTATAACACAGAAGCTGCTATCCACCATCTGGTAATGGCGCTTTAAGATTTGCTGCACCCCCAAGGAGCCATAATCGTGCCCGTCTTGCGAGAATATGAAGTGAAACTGAACAATCCCCTTTGGGATCGACAACAAAATAATTTACATAAATACATGTTCATTTTGTGCCTGTGGGGGCAGTAGAATTTTTAAATTATTAATAAATTATGGTCCTGGCTCCAAAGAATTTTGGAAAGGTTCCTCATCGATTATTAAAAATTGGTGGTTTTCGTAAGGGCTCTTTTTCGGTTAAAATTGAAGCAATTAGACAGCGTTATGAGATTACGGTGACGCATAAATTGTGCTACGAGGATGATTAAATTTCGCGCATCTCGCGCACTCGAATAATGCAACAGGGAATGCCTGCTTTCGGGTTCAGTATACGAATGTAGCGCGGCGGTTCGAGTTCACAGAATCCCCGCCCCCTTCCGTCATGTTCTCTCCCAGGAGTTGACGATCTGCCACTACTGTCACTCAATAATGCATTCAGCGTCTCGTCAATGGCAGCCAATCTGACAACGCGCGATCTCCCTTTCCGTATATCCGTCTACGTATGTATGCGGGTTTCAGCGCGGCGCTGCGCGGCGGCTGTACAATCATTTATATGCGGACAAGCCCGATCCGACCCAGCCCGGCCCGGCCCGGCTCGGAGTCAGCCCGTGCACGTGAATGCTCCGTTATTAATCATATCAGGCCAGACGCGTCGGAACATTAAAACACAATTTGTTGCGCGACCGTGGGGAAAACGCTTTTGCGAGCCCATTATATTATTATCGACAGAGCAGCCTCGTCCCTCGCACACGCGTTAACGAAATTTCCAAGAAAATCAATCCGCGGGCTGAAATTTCGCTCCAAGAAAATCGATAGTCCTTCGAGCCCCGCTCGCAGGAAATTGAAACGAAATTTTTTTATGGGAAAAAAATTCTTGTTACACGTCGAACCCTTTCGAGCGAAATGGAAAAAATATCAAATCATTTTTACAAATGGTTCGCCGGATACAAAATTTGAAACCGCCGACTGGTTCTCTGGAAATGAGAAAAGACTGCGAGTTTCTGTGGTTTGTATTTTGAAAACCAGTTTGGCGCCTGCAAAATGATGACTTAAACTACCCCTAATTTGACGTGAACTAAGTTATACTAGAATTTGAACAAAGTTGTTTAATTTTAAGCGCACGAACAAATTGATTTATCACAAAATGATCTTTAAAAAGTTTCTTCGAGAAAATTAGCAAGAATTGTAGAGTTTAGAAGATTTATATTTCATGAACAAATTCGAAACCAGTAAAGTGATGACTTAAACTACCCCTAATTTTACGTAAACTACGTTATACTAGAATTTGAACAAAGTTCTTCAATGTTAAGCGCACGAACAAATTGATTTATCATAAAATGATCTTCAAAAAGTTTCTTCCAGAAAATTAGCAAGAATTGTAGAGTTTAGAAGATTTATATTGCATAAACAAATTCGAAACCAGTAAAGTGATGACTTAAACCCCCCCCCCCTGATTTGGCATGAACTATATTATACCACGATGTGAACAAAATCCTCCAACGTGAACCACAAGAACTGATCGATTTATAGCAACACCACCTTGACACACATCTCACGAAACTAAGAAAGAATTTTAAACTTCACAGGTTCTAATATTATAAAAATTATGACTTAAACCGCCGCTAATTATCCCTGAACAAAACTTTTAATACATCTGTACGCTCCCAAGGACCGCTCGGAAGGGAAATCATGCCAGCTGGAAGCAGAGCTGTCCATGACGTCGAAGACCTCGCCGAGCTTAGCTCCGTTGACCGTGACATGACGAGTTTTAAATTTCCCTTGTCGTTTCGCGGTCGGGTATCAGGTGGAGGGTCATAATGTCGGCAAAAATCCAATATCGCATTCAATAAGCTGCTCCGCCTCGGAAGATTCCCACCCCTCGCCGTTACACACCCGGAAGCACCGGTTGCCGGTGAATCCACGAGCATCTCCATCTCTCCCCGATACTTGATGACTAACCCCACTTTCCCAGAGGCATGCCGGGATCTTTTTTCCCCCTCTTTATTGACTCGGATCCGACGCCGAGGCCTTCGATCGACGATTCCATCGCGCCGGGTCTTGATGAAACCGGGGCTCTCGGATTATATCGACGAGCATTCAGAACCCGCCCTGAACAGTGATCGATGGGCGCGCCGATCGAGGGGAGCAAGGGGTTCAATGGATCCTTGGTCGGACGTTTATCTTATTCCGTTTCGCTGACTGACGCGATTCGACGAGATGGAGCTGCTGACTCGGAGGCTGCTTAATGAGCCAGTTAGTTCTCCTACTTTTCCTCTAAAAAAAAAAATTCAATTATTACGGGAACATTGCAGACACGTTGTAGACATCGAGACAAACGTCCGAGAATTTTTTCTGATTTTTTAGTTGGAAATTTGGCACTCTGGAACCAGGAAAATTCAGAAGAATCAAAGACGGCGAAGAAATGAGGATTTCTTGCTGAAGATCGAAAGCGACGACCTTCATTTTTTTACGAGATCAATATATAGGTGGAATTGTTGTATACGAATTTTTCTAGAATTTTTCGTAAACTGTATCCTGGTCTAAAAAATTGAAAATCAGAATTTTGTGAAATTGCACAGGAAAGCTCTATACCTCGAACCTCTGTGTTCCCTTGAATAGAAAACAATCTGAGGGAGCTGTGTATTTTATTAGACATTTGTTTGTTATATAGAAAGACAAGTGATTTGTTCTGAAGAAAATATTAATTTTTTATTTGAAAACCGACACGAAAAAGAATTGTAAGGAATGTAAGAACACGGTACAACAGCAGTACCAAATAAATAATTTTAGCAATCAGAACAGCCTGGAAATTTTTTGTTTCTACCACAGCTGACGGAACACCCTGTCGAGAACAGTTGTAATAAAACTCCAAAATGGGCGTATCACGAATTTCCGCGACAATAACTGTCGAAACGGGACTGCAGTTGAGGAGAGTGTTTCTAATAAACGAAATATCGGTGGCAACGGGGCGCAACACAGCCAGATTGACAGTGCGAAACGCGTGCACACAGTCGAAATTTCGTAATTTACAAGATCAACGGTGTCTGGCTTTTACGATTCGTGTCGGGTTGTTAATGAACAAGCGGGAACGCGGCGCGATATTTTCGAAAATTCCCAAACAATTTCGGTGGAAGCTCGGAGGTCCGTCGAGAGAATAATTTCATAGGCGGTGAGGAATTTATTGAAAACGTTTTCCGGGCGCTGTGTTTTGCGCGGGGGGAGAGAGAGAGAGGAAGAGAGAGAGAGAGAGAGAGAGAGAGAGAGAGAGAGAGAAAGGAAAAAAAAACACAGAGGCAAAGCGGGGGAAGAAATATGAACGAAATAACTGCGCAATGAATTCGCGGCGGTTTATCGAACTCCCGGCGGGCCGCGGAAGATTAATTCACTGGCCGCGCGATAATTCGGCCGCGTGTACCGTTGACGCCAAAAGTATGCAACGATTAGGCAATTCGCGCTGATCGACCGACAAATTTACGACCGGACAGATCAATCGGCCGTGAATCATACGCGCAACGGTCCTTTTGGTAGCCACTGCTCAAAGGCCCGCGGCCCGATAACGACCCATAAATGAAACCCCAGCATTGTTCGACCGCTGTCTGACCAACGACAGAACGTCTCTACTGCGATTCGCGTTGTCTACCCCCTCTCTCTCTCCCTCTCCCCCTCTCTGTGGATATCAGCTCGTTACGTCCGAAACGGACGGATTTTTAACTGTGAATTTTCAACTGCGTTCGACCGGCTGCTTTCATTCTCCATTTGGGCCGGAAAGTGAATACGAAAAATGCCAATGCCGCAGATTTGTAAACCTCTTTGCTGGCTGAAATGTTTCAAGTGTATTTGAAAAGTGTAAATATAGTTTTGAATATTATTCAAAATTACGAAATTTATTTGCTGACAGAGACACTAATAATATCTAGTTAGCTAGAATATACGACTGACGTAGCAATCAACGTGGCAAACAAGCGTAATTCATTATCAAAGTTTATCAACACCCTCGTATGAAGTATACTTTTCATTTTCTTGAAACATGTTTGAAGAGTGCCTTATCGCAATTTTTCATACAAACTGTGCACAGCCACATCTGAGGAGTTAGTCAACATATTTTTCCACAAATTACGAGCTTCTTCGTGGGATCATAATAAAAGATAAATTTTCATCCGCAGACTTTAAGCAATAAATAACTCTTCCGAAACTGGAGGGAAATGAATTTCCCTGAAATCTGAATAAAATACACTCCTATTGATTGCGGCAATTTAATACCAGACAGAATGATAAGTGGATGATACTTGCAAGAGAATACAGTATGCTATATTGAAATGACAATACCAATAGGATGAAATATGTAATGGTTCCATGACGATCACCGACAGCACGCCCGCAACGTCCAAGCAGTGATTGGGGTAATTGACGTGATTTGAGTACTGCACCATGCGTTTCCAAGATCCCCCGAGCACCGGCTAGCAAATTACACGTTCCACAGTACTGATTTACCAGGCAACGAAGAAACCAGTCCACCTGTGTCCAAAGAACGGTGCAACCGTTGCCATAATGACCACATTTTTCGAGGCGAACGGTACCTAAAATCACGGCTGAACTTGCGTGTTCCAGCACGCGTAACTGTACCCCCTAATTCATGGGATCGGTCAGTCGCACACACAGCCTGCCTCCTACCATGCGGAAGTTTGTGTCGCATGATTGAAAATTACTGTCATTCTCGAAGGAAAGCATGTTCGCAATAATTATTCGGATACAAAGTACCCGCGCCGCGGTACGCTAATGTTCGTGATGCTGATGACTAACGCGTCTTTGTACGTTCATAATGCACGCTGACTTCGAAGAAAAATGGAATGAAGTTTCATTATAGTCCGTTCCATTCAGATTTAATCATTTCTGTAAAATTTGTTCCATCCAGTCAAATTTTTAAACCAATCAATTTCTCATAAAATGGTCCTAAAAGAGATTGGGTAGAATTGTAATGTTCAGAGGTTTGTATTTAATAAACAAATTTGAGTATAGCAAAATGATGACTTAAACCTCCCCTAATTTCACATGAATTACAGGACAGTACAGTTTGAACAAAATCCCCCAACGGTGACCGCAGGAACCAATCAATTTTTCATAGTATGATCTCAAAACAGATTTTGTGGAGTAGAGACAAGCTCTGTGAACTTCAGAAATTCATTCGAAATCGGTAAAGTGATGACTTAAACGCTCCCTAATTTGACATAAACTACAGTATAGTAAAGTTTGAACAAAATCCCCCAATGCAGACTGCAAGAACCAATCAATTTAATACAGTATGATCTCAAAACAGATGTTCTCGAATACAGACAAGCATTGTGAACTTCAAAAATTCCTATTTAATAAACAAATTCGAAACCAGTAAAGTGATGACTTAAACTCCCCCTAATTTGACACGATCTATAATACACCACAATTTCAACAATATCCTCCAACGTTAACCACAAGAACTGATCGATTTATCACATCACTACCGGTAGCACAGACTTCTCACGAAACTAAGAAGGAATCGTAAACTTCGCAGATTTATATTTAATAAAAAAAAAAAAATTCAAGACCATGACGACATGAACCCCCACTAATTATGCCTGAACAAGATTCTCAATTCTCGCCATCACCGCGGCGGTAGAGTCGGAACGGTTCGATACGGAATCAATATTTCATTTCTGCCGAAACAGAATGAATAAAATTAGCCACCGTTCGTTATCCCACGCGGCGCCGCGGTGGCAGCGGCTCGTCAATGTGATCGATTTGATTCGATACCGCGGGGCCGCGATTCTTGCCGGTCGGCTGGCCACGAATGGCGACCGCAGTTTTGTCATATTTTACGCGGCCTCCGCCGCCCCCGCGGCCGATATCGCCGGCATAAAAGACACGGGGGGAGGGGGGGGGAGAGAGGCGGGAAAAAAGGAACGGCGGAATAAAGTTTTACGACGCGCGGGCGGCCCCCACAAAGGAGCTTTTGTGTTTCGCCTTGGAATCGCTGGATCGTGCCGAACACCGTCGATGTCGATGGAAAATTGGCGGCCAGAGAGAAATACAGTTCCCGTCGCGACGCTCCGTTTCATTTACCGGAGTCCCTCGAGGACGCTCAGGTTGGAAAAAAGAAATCGTCGCGAGACGCCGAAAAGCGCGAATCTATTACACCGAGGTCACGACGAACTGACCCGAGTTGATCGCGAGTGAATTCCTGGATTTTTCGAATCCAGGAAAGATTGATTCCAAGGATATCTGTCACTGTGCCGTATTTAGAAGTGATATTCGGTTTCTGATAACCGAAACTTGGAATGTACTGCATTCGACTGCTGCAGGAAATGTCGTTTACCTGAACTGGTTATTTATATAGTCGATCAAGCCTGCGAAAGCTTGGCTTGTTTTGACGTTCGAACGCGTTTATTTCAGAACAGCTGAGAGATCATAATAGAAAATATTCTCGATAGAAGCTCCGACCATGATCAATAATAGAAACACATCGAACGATGGAACGTTCCGCTTCGCTCAGCGGTTTCGGATAAATAATCCGAATGTAACGGCGGGGCACAGGATCGGCGACCGAACCCTGAATAGTTGATGAGCCTAACAGCGAAGAATGTCGTCCGCCGCGATTCCGGTCTACGGACGCTGTGACGAGTCCATGAATTCTTGATCGACCGGTAGCTAGGATCCCCAAGCGCGTCAAACATCGTTTCCGCGCGATACACTAAATCGGGGGATTCGCTCGCGTGTGTAATTACGGGAACAGAAAGCTTTCGATGAATTAATACTCGCGAGGTACACCCGGTCGAGAAAGTTCGCCGACTATCTGCGAGACGCGTTCCGCCATTAATCGGGCCCTCATTTATCGCTCGATTATGCAGAAAATTAATCGCATTCGTTTTTCACGCGAAATCAATACGTTTATGGCTTCTGGTGGACAGAGAGAGAGGGAGTTAAATAGAAATTTAATTGGAATCCTATTATTTAGGATTTTTTAGCTGGTCAAATGCGACGGCGCAAGAAGCGCGAATGGGATTTTAATGAAACTAGTGGATGTATATATTTAGTCAGGAAATTTGCATACACGTCCCGTAATGATCGCACCTTCGTCTCGCCGCAGACTATCAGACCTGCTAACAATGAAACGGAGATGGATGCGTTCGCGTCCGTGCGTTACTGTTGCTTCACACATGAAAACCTTAGAGCCTCGTATCCTCGTGATTTATTACTGTTCAACGAAAGGCGAGGCGCATCATAAACTGATCGACCCACGCAAGATGCGCTCGCGATCTAGGCATTCCTATTCATCATTCGTGAAAGTACTACTTGCAGCCAGTTTTTGTTACCACAATCCTGGAAACAACCGGGCAACTTCTCACCTGTCTGCGTTCTCCTTTTACCAACGTGCCTGTCGAATTCGATCAACATTGTTCCCGACGTTTTATAGAACCTCTCTAATTTATGTTGCAATCGTAAGATTGTCGATAAACGTTTTTTAAAAGAGCGGGTACAGCGTCTGCTCGATAACTGTCCAAAACACGGGTCCGGCCAGGGACAACTATCGGGTAGAAGATAATGTTCTTTGATCCTCTGTAGACAAGGACAACGAAGGTCGCCGAGGAGTATAAACATAATACGGATCGGGTGTATCGGTGTGGGACCACTACTAATCCAATAGCAAAACTTCTTTAATTTTCTGTATTTCTTTGTGGGACTCTCGCCAATATATTCGTGGCATTTTTATTATTAAAATGATACCAAATATGATATAATTCCGATGATATTTACTCGTGTAACGACAATTCTAGGACAATTATAGAGAAGATATTTGGGACAATTATCGAGTAGAGAAGCTTGATCTCTCTCTCTATTAACTCGTTCTGATGAGAAGGCAGATTTTGGAAAATTTTTTTAAAGAACAGCGGTGGGTATTTTCATTTCAAACTTTGTAAACTTATTAACTAACATTTGGAGAGTGTGCTCAAATTTTTATGAGCAGCAACGACGATTCGCTTCGCAGTTACAGCAGAGTTAATACTGTTATTTCGAATAAAAATCAGTAATCGCTTCAGGCTGACACTAAAAAAGAAACACTATGTAATTGCAGGTAACTAACGCAAATGATAGTTTGCATTTCACAAGTTTCTCCCACAACCAGACGAAGTTCCACGCTCTAATTGCCGAGATCTACGCAAGGCAACGGTCCCTCGGTTATGCTCTCTGTATTCAATTTTTTTTCGGCGCCTCGTCGCGATTTCCATTGTAATTTCCAGGCGGCCGCGATTTCATTTAAAACGCAAACCCTGTCTCCCTCGTATCCGGCCCATAATTCCCGAATATCCAGTGTTCCGGTGTTCAAAACGAGAAGCGAAACGCCGGCTGACACGGTTTGCCCGCGCTCTCTGGCCAGCAATCTCCGAAAAGGAGGACAGTAAAAAAGCGAAACGTTTGTATTTCCAGGGGTGCTGCTACCGGCATACGTGATCCGCCATATGGCGTTGCTCGTTCTACATGGAATTCCTACGGTGTTATCTCGCTTCCTTCCATTTTTACGGATATTCTCGAGTGGCGGGACAACGGAGAAGATTTCCGAACAAAAATCAGGGTATTCCGATTCGAACTGCCAGATGTATTATTGGACGCAGTTGATTTCAACTTTTGTTGGTTAAAATCATTCCTGAATATATTTTTATCGATATTTTCAATAGCAAAAATCTTACTTGGGGACGTTCAGTTTAGAAAGCCCTACTTCAGGGGTGGACGCATTTTTGTGTCAACTGAGACCAGAGTGGCCCCCACCATTGGGCCCACTTTCCCCTTCCACTAAGCCAGATCAAGACTTGTCCCCCCACTCTAATCTCCCTTTCTACCGCGCTATTCCCCACCACGGCTCGCGGTCACGTGACGCGTTCAGAGAGAGGGTAACTGTATTCCCCTCGATTCGTGCTCCCTCCCCTCATCTGGCGACACTGCGCGACAAAAGTGCGCGCAGCATGAAAGAGAGGTTGGTGGGAGAAGCAGGCGTTGGAGGGGCCCCTACCGCGGCCATCACTGCCCCACTTGATGGCGTCTATTATATTTTTTTAGATAAAATGCCACTTGTTAGAGCTGCCTGTCTTCAATTCCCCGAACGAAAAAAGCTTTCCCCGCAAAATCCCCACCGTGTGCATCCATTTTATGCCGCCGAAGTAAAACTAGAAACATTCGTATTTCGACGGCGAGTCCAACCATACTCTGAGCACACGTGATCCCCGGCCCATATGGCGTCGCTCGTCCGGAGGATTCCCGCGGAGTTATCTGGTTTTTCCCATTTTTGCCCGAGAATTCGGCTCGCCTGGACGATGGTAGGAGGCAGGGCAAATGGACAGGGTTCGGCTACAGCCCGGCGAAATAAGGCGATCACTATGCATTCGACGCCCGCACGGCAATGCGGGCCCCGTATTCGCCCGAACGCTCTCAAGGACGTAGCCACCAATAAAAGGATCCCCCTGGCGAGTGCCGCGCACGAGATTTCTCTTTATTTCGGCATCAGCGATCGCTTGAACGTTACCTGGCAACGAGCACACCGAGAAGACGTCGGAACGACGAGGATGCTCCGGGATCCACGAGGAATCCCGCCGCTTCTCGATCCCAGGCACGATCGACGCGAACCGGAAGCGCGCGAATCCCATCCCCGGGATGGTATCCTCGCGAGCACACGAGGAAGAATTTGCGGGATAGATGGGGTTTATTTGTTAGGGCAGGGAAGACGATTTTTAGATGGTTTCGAGGTAGATTTTAGAACGAGCATCGTTCACCGTGATGAATGGAGGGTCTACCGCTATGAAAGCACCTTTTAGGATCCGAGAACAGCTCGAGGAAAGAGGATCTACTGCGATGATGTCTAGGTCTAGGAGGCTCGGACGTGAAATTTCATGTTGGGCTTTATTTTTCATGTTGTGACCCGCTTCGGAAGACTCTCGATCAATTATTTGATAAGGGAAACACACACCTTGGCGCCTGTGTTTATCGGAGATCGTGATCGATAGAAAAGCTTCTGAAACGAAGCAGGGCTTCGTTTAATTAGATCGTCCCTTTTCTGAATTTTTGAGCGAGATTTGCAATTACCGTTACAAAAGAATTTTAATAGGCCACGACAGACAGTCCAGCAATAAACTTATAAAAGTGACAAGTATTATATGAAAAATTTCTTGAACAAGAGCGGAATTTCTTTGAAGAGTCAGGAGTTTCGGTTCGGCCGACAAACTAGCACGATGCAGTAGTTTCGAACGGATACAATCGACGCGCATACACACCAGGGTCGCCGGTAATCGTGGCTCCGTTAATTCAGGTTAGTCGACTGCAAGGGCCAGCCGGCTGACTGTGAAAACGCATTAAGTTCGAGTCGGCGAACCCATTTTCCGCGCGTCGCCTCGGTTTCCGGTGCGGAGAAGCAAACCGCAACAACGACCGCCGCGAAACGAAAATGAACGGGCCCCGACCGAGGAACGACGGGCAGGCCGCATATTTGAAAAGCCCCGATTGACATACACCGGAAGCCATCTCGGTTTCCCCTTTCTATTTTCATGTTCCACCCGACAGTGGACGTCTCGCCACTGTTTTATTCACAGTGCAACTCCTTCAATGCCTCTAATTGCAATTCCCCACGCTCTTGCAAACCAAATCCCCCGAGGTGAAAATCCCAAAAGTCGCAGAGGGAGGGGCACAAATCACGGGGGGCGGGGAAAAAATCACGGGGGAGGGGAAAAATCGCGGGGAAGGGAAAAAAAATCACGAGGGAGGGGAAAAATCGAGGGGAAGGGGAAAAATGACAGTGTAGAAATCACGGGAGGAGGAAAAAATCACAGGGGGGGAAATCATTGGAAAGGGGAAAATCACAGGGGACGAGAAAAATCGCGGGGAAGGGGAAAAATCACGGAGAAGGGGAAAAATCACGGGAGGGGAAAAATCATGGGGGGGAAATCACTGAAAAGGGGAAAAATCATGGAGAAGGGGGAAAAATCGCGGGGAAGGGAAAAGTCACGAGGGAGGGGAAAAATCGCAGGCAAGGGGAAAAATCACGGGGGGGAAATCACTGAAAAGGGGAAAATCACAGGGGAGGAGAAAAATCGCGGGGAAGGGGAAAAATCACTGTGGGGAAATCACGGGAGGGGAAAAATCATGGGGGGGGGGGAAATCACTGAAAAGGGGAACAATCACAGGGGAGGGGAAAAATCGTGGAGAAGGGGGAAAAATCACGGGGAAGGGAAAAAAGTCACGAGGGAGGGGAAAAATCGCGGGCAAGGGGAAAAATTACGGGGGGGAAATCACTAAAAAGGGGAAAATCACAGGGGAGGAGAAAAAATCGTGGAGAAGAGGATAAAAACGCGGGGAAGGGGAAAAATCACGGGGGGAAAAATTACGGTAGGGAAATCACAGGAGAAGAAAAAAATAACAGGGGGGGGATCACTGGAAAGGGGAAAAATCGCGGCGAAGGGGAGGGTAGAACCCAGAGTAGAAATTACCAAAAATTTGCTTACTCAGCGACGACGGGATATCCAATTAAATCGCGGCGGGGGAATCGATCGCGCGCGATTAAACGCGGAAAACGCGATGAACGTCGGGTCTCGCGTTGGTGTCGATCATTTTTCACGACCATGCCGGAAACGAACCGGGCGCGCATCCGCACGGAAAACCCCGCTCGAGCGTTGGTTCCTCCGCGGTGTGTTGTCCCGTGCTGCGACAGCGCAACCCGACCGGACGATAATTATCGCTCGGTGATCGTTCGCGTTTCGAGCGACACCGTCCGACAAAATCAATTAACCGTCGTCGACGGAGGTCGGGAGGGCGGGGGGGGGGCATCGATCGACACGGACAGCGGAAAGATCGATTATACATCGAGTGTCGCGATCGCGTAATTAATGACTCGTGGCGGGCCGATTAAAGCCCTCGCGGACCGACGCGCCCTGAATTATCCGGACTTCCACGGGGGGAGGGGGAGGGTCTTGTTGAAATCGACGCACGGAATTAGAGGGCGAGATTAGAAAACCGTGATCGCTATTTTACACGACAGTGGCTCCGTTGCACCGTGCACCGACGCTGGTGTCCGAGAATTTCCGATAAATGCACCGAAATGACGAATTTTGGAGTTTCACGATTTTTCTTTTGGTTTTTCTAGATTTTATCGCATGATTATTTTAAATATTTTAGAAAATTATTCATGGATGAAGTCACTGTTGGCGTGATGCTTACAAAATAAGCAATGAGGAAATGTGTCTACTGATCAAAATTTATGGCACCGTTCACTGTCTCTAAAAATTATTTTCTGCTTGAATACAAATAATTTTTCTCTTATTCTGGTCGATTTCAAATAAAAGTTTGCTGTGAAAACTTCACAATCTTTCTTTTAGTTTTTTCTAAATTTTAACCCCGATGTGGCCCCACTAAAAATGCTAACAATTATTTAATTTGTAACTATTTATGGATCGAGATTAAATTTTACAATCTCATTGCCGTTTCCATTTACCATTTCCATGGATGGATATTAAATAGAATTGGATTGAATCACTGCATTTTAAAGTACATTTTGGAGGTCCACTTAAGGGTTAATTGTGTGCTCATAATACGAATCGTAATAATGAATACAGTGTCCATTAAATTAATGAATTGAAATGAAGTGATTCTCCAGTTTGGTCAAAAATTTAAAATTAATTTTAGACGGAGAATTGTTGGGAAAATATGCGAAAGTCGATGCGGTGAGCTATCGAAGTTGTTCTGGTTCGAGAGTGAGCCGTCTCCGGCGCGGAAGAACGTTACAGATTGACGAAACAAGGGAAAAGCCGTGTCATTTGCATTCCAAGCCACGCCTGTGACATTTACATGCAATTACCGGGATACGATTCATCAGCGCCCGGCGACGTTTTACTTCGCCGTGCCGGATAACAGTTTAATAAGCTTCCTTCAGTCTTCTTTACGCCCGGCATAAAGTTAGCGCGTACATGCCTCTCGACGATCGTGCCCCGTAAACTGACACATAATTTTCCGCTAAATCAGCCCCGATTAAACCACCCGCGCAGACACTTCCGCCTGTACGTAAACAAATTTTCGACGGGCCTCGAGTGAAACGCTCTTTCGCTCGCTATCGTCCGAATTGAAATTTTTACTCCTAGAATCCGACACTATTTTAAAAAACAGAGGAATTTATTTTTATACAGTGGTTATATATTCACTGAATTAATATAAATCCACCGTACAGTGGAACTGAAAAATATTCGAATAAAACTAAATTTGAACAACGATAATTTCGGTAAAAAGATAGTGAAGTAATACAATTGGATTCATTTTCAAGCCCGAAGCCTCTACTTTTGCAAACCATTATTTAACTTTTTCTGGGATATTTGCGCATGGCGCTGGAAATTGAATAGTCCGGGAGGAGAATAAAAATCTCGAAAACGGAGAATAAAAATGAAGTCTTCGTCATCGATATTCTTGCGAGTCTCCCTCTGTTCCCTGCTTCTTTGTAATTCATATTCTACAGAATCGAACAGACGTTGCTTTCATCATGCCGACCAGCTAAGCTGCGTTTGATCGAGACGTTCTCATCCCCGGGATCGATCAAACGCACCGGGGTTCTTCTTTGCGATCTAAGAGATCGAGCCCGAGCTTCTTAACCGAGTCGCAGGGAAGGCTCGACTTCAATTTCCGGAAATCAAAGAATCTCGCAACGCGAATTCGAAGTCGATCCTCGACGGCTCGCAATCATTTTCCCGCGGAAACGCGATCGATCTTTTTGTCGCGGCTCTCTGCGATCTCCAGGAGAAACCAGTGTCTCTGCCGGGATCTCATCAAATTATTTATTTATTGGAAATTGTAACGAGACGGTCGTTCAGACTGAAGACGCTCGAGAGGATCACCGAACGCCAATAACAGTCATTTATTGAAGTGAAGAATTACTGGAATTGATCGGAGAGAAACGATAAAGGAAACAAAGAAAAATACGAAGAATTACACGATACTTTACGATTCTCTTAAAATACAGTAAAAATTAAATATTGATATAAAGAATAAACGGGACAGCCCAAGGAAACATTTTTAAACGCTGCTTCCTTTGTCAAATAATAATCTGTGAAAATTGACGATGAAATAAGAAATCTCAAGGCGGATGGCCAAAATAAAATATAGTAAAAATTAAATATTGAAGTAGAAAATAACTAGGACAGTTCAAAGTGCAGCGAAGAAAAATAGAAATATTCTCGTATGAAACGTATGACTATTTATTTAAAAAGCTTTTGTGGGGAAGCTGCATTCGAAGAGGATTCAGACACCAAAGGCGAGATCTAGACTGAAAAGACTGCTCTGAATTGATTAAATCAGCTTCGAGTAGGTTCCCAAGTCGTATAATTTATTTTCCCGAGTGGTATAGCACGTCGTACCGGCAGATAACTTTGAATGATAATAATTTCAGAGGCGCCTCGCGCCCCGGCGTCTCATCGGATTCATCAAAGATCCGAATTCATAAGGGAAGCTGAAAACTTTATTAACTGCAAAGATCCAGCCGGTGAATGTTGGCAAGCCCTTCATCAGCAGGTTTGAAACCCTGCCGATCTTCGGCATCGGACGGTGGCTGTACGTCTGTTCATAATGTCAGGCCACCGGGGAATCGTTAACAGTGAACCTAGTAGTTTGTTAACGAGGCTCCACTGACGTCCGAACTCAGGTAGTTTAGGTATGCATGTAACGTTACGCCAAATTTCTCTATGAAATTTCCATCGCAACGTTGTGCGCGTGGGTAATCGGACACCTTCATCAATTAAACGAGCTCGTGTTGCCCAATTAAATTAGATCACAGGGTCACGATCCAACCGTCAATTTCTCTGGGATCATCTTTCTGTGATGCTCGGACAAATTTCACTTTTTCTGGTAGTAGCCATCAATTGTTATGAATATCATCGCTCAAATCTCCATCGGAGACCGTACGTTAATTACGATTGACCGCACGATCACATAATTTTATTTTATTCGTAATATTCCTGCTTTAATTTTCTGGACGTTAATTTTATTTTTATTTTATTCCTTACGCAATAAATTTGAGCGTTTTGTCCGTTCAGTATTAATTCCACAGGCGAGAACACTCGAACAGGTGACAACAAATTCTAGTCAGAAAAATGTAGAATGTCCACGGCAGGAAGTGATCGGTATAAATTTTTCTGGAGATCGGGGGGCGAGCGTAGTGCAGGCGCTCGTAACACGGCCCTGGCAACCACGAATTCCGAGAGTTGTAGCCTGAAAAGCTGCCGCGCCGGGTCGGTCAATGAATCCGTATCAAGAATACCGCTCGATACGCTGCCCCGTCTGTTACGAGAACGGTCTCTCCCGAGGCCTGTATTTCCAGCCAGCAATCACGAAATGGATCTCGAGGCGGACGCTTCTTCGCGTTCTCGTTTCGCTCGGCCCCGATTGTCTTCAATTGAATTTCACGCGCGTGACCGTGTTACGGCGCCGGTAAACGTTCTTCCTCCGTTCCCCCGATTAAATCGAATAATTCGCCGGGGCATTAGGCGCTCGATTAAAACGGTCACTTTGCTCCCCGATTGCCGGGCATCCAGAGATCTGCCAATTCCTCTCCACGGTCACCGTTCTCCCCCTCGGGCACACAGTTTCCATTCGACCGGACTCGCTATAAAACACGTGCTCGGATTTATTTTTATTTCCGAATTTATTTATATATTTCTGTACGTTTATTTCGGAACTTATTATCTCCTCTAAATAATTTTAGAGAACGCGAGAAAATAGTAGACCTACACGATCTATGTCACGGCACGGAACCGAGGATCGGACTTCGATCGGGACTTTGCTGTACTATTATTTTTAACGAAATTATCGCACTTCAAGTGTCGACTGTTTTTCGAGAATGGGAGAGGCGATGAAGTATTGTTCGGAAAGTTCGTGACAATTTTTAAGGGAAGCTGAAACGCATTAAAATTTCGATATACATTTATTGAATCATTATGAGTGCCATTTTGTTCCATAATCTTTCTCCATTTTTCCACGCAACTTGCGTTTTTCGGCGAATAACTTTTAACTATGATTCCTTATGTCGACCGAAGAGTTAAAGTTTTTGTCATTATGGGAATTTTGTGTTGGTCTAAAGAGATGAACATCTGAGGGTGTAATTGTTGGTTAATAGGGTACCCAACTAAGCTCCAACAACTTTTGGAAGAAAAAAGCATCGATTGCCCTTATAATTCACTCAGTTTCCTTCCATGTTTAAGATCGCATAAAACTAACAAAAATTAATGCATCCTAATCAAACTTTTTCCAAAAATGCCTGAAATTGGTAGGTGACATTATTATTATAAACGGGACGAGCTTTCCGGCCAACCCAATACTTTTCGGATCCGCCGTGTGTCCCGAGGTCGAAATCCTGGGTCAGGTATCTCGTCAATGGCGTCTGTCCGTTGCAGACTAATTCCACTGGTCCAGCGATTGTATCTCGGGCCGGGATCAGCCCGGGGAGATCTTTCTTGCGGCAGTTTCCTGGTTTTCTCCGCGCGTGCATCGGACCCGTTTAGAAACTTCTGTCGACGAATGACACGTCGGGCTAAACACCGGGCCCGGTTTCCATGCATCTGCCTTCAGCGGGCAGAATTCAAGCCGAGTAGCCTGCGGTTTCACCATGTTCGCATTCCAGTGAACTTCGCCGGACGCCATATAAGCCGGGCCGCCGCGCTACACCGGTAGATCGCCGGTCCCGCGTTTAATTAAACCGGTCACCGGACCGAGATCCTCGCAAAAAGAACGCGAAACAACCGTCTGATCGTACTTCAACCACGCCGGGACTTCATCGATCATGCTACTACGCTAGCCGACTATTTTTTTACCCGACGCCGTGTCTCTGTTCGCGACCGAGCTGACGATGATTGCTTCTTTCATGTCGTTAACGCTGGATCTGCCTGATATGGACGGACTCGTCTGCGACTTTCTTGCCGGAAATCGCGAGAGGAAGTCGATGAGGGTTCACTCAATTTTCCACGAAAGCGTACTGCTCGGTTAATTGATTAATTTTAAGTGGAAAACGCGGAACCAGGTTTTCTCGGCTGCGCGGAAGTGACAGTGTCCGTGAGACCAATTTTATGGTGGACGTTTATGGTCGAGATGGTACAATTTTGTCAAATTTACGGTATTGGGAAAATTGTGTATCTGAACGCAATTTTTTATTCAATTATGGGACAAGTGAACCGACGAGTCGAGATGTCCTAGTTTGCAATGAGAAATAAAATAGAACTGTATTGAATTTTCAATAATACAGGTCACTGAATTCTTGCAAGCTCGTTTTCATTATTACTGCTATTACTGTTACTGTACGTGACAGTAAATGTCCTGCATATAGAAGTGCATGTTTTTGGCTCTTTTGTGTCCAGTAAATACATTTGTTTTGTACAGTAAACTATAATTATAGATCCGTTTGCCTGGCTGGTCATCTAGGTTATATCCCGGATCAAATATTAAACAGAGAGATTTCGAGGTCTGGAATGCGTATGGAAATTAACCTGTGTATGTGTGTGGGTGTATGTATATGTAGGAGTATTCAAATGCAAATTTGATTCTCTTTTTAGAATGTTTTAGAAGATTACCTAAATTCCATCTGAGATTACTCGGAACCAAGTGTTGTTGATTATGGTGCAGGATTTTATGCAAATTTACATGTTTCTGGAATGAGTCGGACGAGGAAAGAATCGCCAAAATAATTCTCTTCTTGAACCTCCATTAACAAAACGTAAAATGAAAGTATATTCGATTCAACTTTCTATTCTACAAATTTTTAAAGTTTTGCAAATTCCGTAAATGTCCTGAATCGTCCCATAAGACTGTTAATATTAATTCACAACATACTAAAAATTAAATTAAAATAGATCCACTAGAATAATTCTCAAGAAATCACAAAATAAATGTAATATAATAACATTGACAAAATCACAAAATAAATATTTGTAACAACGTTGGAAAGCTCATGAAATAAACGATTAACCAAAACAGAAAACAGAAAATTTTCTCGAGAGCTGCACACAGCATAGTGTTGCTGCACGTTGGCAAATGTACACAAGAAAATAATCGGACGCGCTTCGACACGCAGAAGTTAGTTTGTCCAGAGTGTTCGAGTGAAGTTTCGCGCTCCAGTTGTTATGATAAAGTAACGGGTGATACCGGATGATCGACTTTCTCCTCGGCGCATCCCGGCAGCGCCCGGTGACCCTGAAAACGGGTCGACGACGACCCTGAACCGGAACCAAGAGCGAAAGTGATTCGACGTTTGCAACCTTAAGTCCGCTCCGTGCTCTCCCGTCGACGGTTTCCGTTGCGCAATCGTGCCCGCGAAGGCACGCGAATAGAATATTCATGGCTCCGGGGGCCGGCGAGAGAGAGGGGGGGAATTCCGACAGGCACCTTCGAAGCTGAAGAAAGAAAAGTGGCCGTTCGGCTGAACCCGTTCGACGCTTTCCTCGTTTTCCATTGTGCCGCCCCTGGTTCGTTGCCCACGCGCGAATTTTCCGACCCGGAACACCGCAATAATTCCCACTCGAATTTTATTGGAACACTGCATCGATATTATTAGACGTTACGAAAATAAAAAATATTGTGTGTTATTGGACATTGCGCAAATTAAAAAATATTTCCACTGATTGCAAGATCCCCATTTTCAGTTATCTGAAAATATGTGTGCTTTGACCCTCGGACGCCTGCGAGTTCTAAGTGTGTTATTAGACACAGCGCAAAATAAAAAATATTTCCACTGATTGCAAATTCGCCATTTTCAGTTATCTCAAGCTGAAAATATGTGTCCTCTGACCCTCGGACCCCTGCGAGTTCTAAGTGTGTTATTAGACATTACGCAAAGTAAAAAATATTTCCACTGATTGCAAGATCCCCATTTTCAGTTATCTGAAAATATGTGTGCTTTGACCCTCGGACGCCTGCGAGTTCTAAGTGTGTTATTAGACACAGCGCAAAATTAAAAATATTTCCACTGATTGCAAGATCCCCATTTTCAGTTATCTCAAGCTGAAAATATGTGTGCTTTGACCCTCGGACCCCTGCGAGTTCTAAGTGTCTTATTAGACATTGCGCAAAATAAAAACTATTTCTACTGATTGCAAGATCCCCATTTTCAGTTATCTCAAGCTGAAAATATGTGTGCTTTGACCCTCGGACCCCTGCGAGTTCTAAGTGTCTTATTAGACATTGCGCAAAATAAAAACTATTTCTACTGATTGTAAGATCCCCATTTTTAGTTATCTGAAAATATGTGTGCTTTGACCCTCGGACCCCTGCGAGTTCTAAGTGTCTTATTAGACATTGCGCAAAATAAAAAATATTTCCACTGATTGCAAGATCCCCATTTTCAGTTATCTCAAGCTGAAAATATGTGTGCTTTGACCCTCGGACCCCTGCGAGTTCTAAGTGTGTTATTAGACATTACGCAAAGTAAAAAATATTTCCACTGATTGCAAGATCCCCATTTTCAGTTATCTGAAAATATGTGTGCTTTGAC
Organism: Halictus rubicundus; assembly: GCF_050948215.1. Taxonomy (NCBI): domain Eukaryota; kingdom Metazoa; phylum Arthropoda; class Insecta; order Hymenoptera; family Halictidae; genus Halictus; species Halictus rubicundus. Next base: position 12,385,109 of record NC_135161.1, read on the forward strand.
CCTCGGACGCCTGCGAGTTCTAAGTGTGTTATTAGACACAGCGCAAAATAAAAAATATGTCCACTGATTGCAAATACACCATTTTCAGTTATCTCAAGCTGAAAATATGTGTGCTTTGAGCTTCGGACTCCTGCGAGTTCTAAATCCAAGATATTTCACTGGTACAATTTTATTCCGATATAAGACGACGGTTCGGGACCGCCTTTCGCCCTATTTCGAATCTAGCAGGAAACTATGAAGTGTCACTTTGTCTCTCGTTGGAGAAGGATGGAATGTACCTTCTAGATTTTCTTCTCGATTTTGTTCGAATATAATTTTCTCTAAATTTCCATTTCAAGTCATCGGCTATTTGTGTTGACAATTTTTATTTTGTATGAAGTGTACTGAGCACGGTATCGTGTTTGGAGGCAGTTCTATATTTGCACGGTGCGGCAGAATTAAATAACAGTCGAAGACGGTTACAGGAAGGAGTCCACCGTCGCCCGAGGCGAGACGAGACAAAAAGAAACCCGCGGAGACACGGCAGAAACGCGACGTGGATCGGTTCGAGACGGTTCCGCCGTTCTCCCAATGGTCTTTCTCACGGCAAAACGAAAGTAAATCGTCGTCGCGTGAAACACGAAACTATGCGGCTGTTCCGCCGGCGCGTCGCGATGAATTTCACGGTGAATAAAGTGGCGTCTAGCGGCGAAAAGGAAACGGAAAGGAAAACGGAGCCGGGTGAAAAAAAAGAAGAGAACCGGGGAAAAACGGCGAGGAAAAGAGGATTCCGGCGCTTCCGGTCTAAACCAACTTCGCACTTCGAATTACTTTAAATATTATACCGTTTTGTCGCGAACGAGGCGTCATAAATCCTTATTCTCCTATTTATTATCCAATTAGTACTCTGGATAATTCGATTTATTGGAGTAAAGAGAAAAATGTGTGCCCAGAGAGCTCAACACAGATTAACGCTAGGTTTACGGAGCACTAAAAATGACTATTTTACATTACTTTATAAAAATAACATGAATGTATCGATCAAAGTTTGTAGCCATCTTTTTAATAATATATACCCAAAGAAATCAATTTGTTAAATAATTGCTCATGGATGCATTTTTACCATCTCAATATTCGCAAATTAAAAAAATTTCGTAAATCTAGTGTTAAACAAGCATAACTTTTGAACCAGGGAATTCCTCCCCTTGAAGCTTCGATTTTTGACATTTTCTCGTCAAGATCTACGGGATTGTATATGAAAAAATTTTTGTCAATTTAGTCCCAGAAAGTGAAGTTCAGCCTGCGATCGCGTGAAGCATTAAAATATTGTATGTACGCGTAGAATTGCAGTGGACGCAGCAGTTGGTTAACGATGCTAGAACGAGAAATGGATTTCCCGTCGTTGATTCTTGTTTGTCTTTCAATAGAACGAAACAAGTTAGAAGGTGCCAGACTCGGCCCGATTGTTGTAAGTTGAAACGCGTCCGCGTTTTCACACGCGCCGGCAGGAAAGTGATCCGTGACCAAATTTCACAAGGAACAAAGTGTCATTAACAGGCGGGAGAGTAGAAATCGTGAGACACTGGCGCGCGCGGGTTAATTAACAACGGGCTCACGTGACCGTAGTTGTCCGCCGACACCGTCCGACGACAAACTCGGAAAACACGTTTCCACCTTTCTCCTATTCGATTCGCCCGGCAACGAAAACGAAACGGTTCCCAACACTGTTCGGCCATAGTCGTCGGTTCCGTCGACGAACATTTTCGTTACGTCGCGGTCCCCTCTCGCCGGTAAAACCGGGTTCAACGACGTTGCGTTAATTGCCACTCGTTAACTCTTAATTACGGGTTGCTTTACCTGTCCCGCGAGCCGGCACGTAATTGCGAGGGGGAAAAATGGCGTTTTAAACGACCACGCAACCGTTTCAGAGTTCATCGGCACTGTTAACCGACTGACGAATTTCCTCCGCAACCCCCTACCCTACCCGCACCCCCCCCCCTACTCCCCGGAAACACGTAACGGAACTTCTTTCGGAACCTTCGAGGTTTTTCGACGAGCTCGAGAGACCCCCCCTGGAATTGGCAAAATCTTGACTGTCGGACCGGAAGTTTCGAGACCCCTTCGGATCGGGTGCTTCGCGGTTTATCGCGTCCGATGATTGGCGAATTTCATTCCCCGAGGAATCCCCGAATTTTCAAGAGCCGACGGATGGAGATTGATGAATGGGATAAAATATAGACGCGCGAAACACGCATAATTTTGCAACCAGGGAATTCCTCGGCTTGAAACTTCGATTTTTGGCATCTTCTCGTCAGGACGTACACGATTATGTATTAAAAAGTTGGAAATTTCTGGGTTGCCATGGTGAAGTTTGACCTAAACTTCCTATAGAATGACGATTAGCGATCAGAAGCTTGCGAGGGGGTTCGGTTAGAAAGTCTAGAGTTTTTGTAACGAGAGTACGGCAATTTCCCGGGAATCGAGATTGTTTAAAAAGAAGAGATTCCCTGTTTAATCAACCGATATCCGGGCAACAACGTCGTAAACGTTCGGGATGAAAAACTGTGCGGCAAGTGCTTTTCGGGCTCGCGTCGTCCGCGAATAACGACAATAGCCGGGAGCAGTTTTATATCCGAGGGGCGTTGATGTCCTCCGCGAAGCGTGGGAGTCGTTATCGTCCGGCGTGTACTTAACGAAATGACGCATCGAGGCAATTTCCTGCGTGGCTGCCACGCTCCAGACGAAACTCAGCCAAAAGTGCTCCACCGCGCCCGAAACGGCCCGACGACGACGACGACGACGACGACGTCTCAAGATGGGACCAGGTCCAATACCTCCTCCTCATGAATATCTATCGATCCCGTGTTTAAGGGCGTGCATATCGGCCCTGTAAATACACCCTCGAAACTATCCCCCCGGCTCCAACTAGTTTCTGCTCGAACTTATCGGCCAAATAATTTAAACTGCTCGAAATTCCGGGCAACGACGGCGAAATCAAGCGATTTTTCAAAATTTCTTTTTAGAATAACTATTGGGTATGTGGAAGTGGACCTTTTTGGGATGTATGCAGACAGTATTGAAATACCGGAGGAATTTTTTTTAGTCCACATCTGCTTATTTTTAACCCTTTGCACTCGAAGCCATTTTAACTCTGAAACGAAACATTTCTTCCGACCTAGAATATTTTCCTTCTATATGTATTTTTTCATGTTACACATACGGGAATGGTGCAATTTACTCGTACAGTACTGAAATGTTTAGTAACTTATTAAATACAAACAAATGTAATAATGTACAAAATATTTTGAATAATGATACAGGCATTTTTAGTGGCGCCTTACAGTCGCCATGCGAGTGGTTAACTGCCAAATACAATTTTTCTGAAGAACTGATCAACAGAAGATTGTCACCGAGTTGTGATTGTCGGTAGAATTTCATTAAAAATGTGCAAAAATTAAAACAGTTTCGTTAGTGCGTTGGCATTGTCTGACCTGATACGCTGTTTTCTGTTGCGACTTCGGCTGTGCGACCCGTGTCTACACGCGCTGACCTTTTCCACGTTCGGCAACGTCACAAAATGATAACGGAACTGTGCGATCCAAGCAACGACACGGTTTTGCTTACATCGAACATTTTATATTATAATCCCAAACCGAATTAAAATGGAGTGACGTTACCGTGGAAATTATATTAAATTCGCTGCTGTTGCGTTAATAGTGTCTTCATAAAAATAGTGTCCTGCAGAATTAATTGGAAAAATGGATCAATACAACGCGGTAAATGCGGTTCATCGAGAAGGGGCCCACAAAGAACGCCGATGCAAATTACAGAGATAGCAACAAACAGGCTACTTATCTCTCCGAGCGACTCGCTTCGGAACTCGCTTCGGAACTCGCACGCGGACGCGTTCACTCTCGCGTGACGTTCACTGTCGCGAAATAAAGAAACCAACGTAAATGCATACACAGTCGCGGGGAACGAGTTTCCCTGGGAATTTACACTAGTTTCTCGGTCAGCGTCCAATTAGATCACAGTTGCGTTCGAACGTGGCCGCAGTTTTCGCCCGGTTAATTGAAACGCGACGCGACCCTTTTCCGCGAAGCTTAAGATTCCGCGCGCGCGGATCCGTTGCGTTCCGCCCCCCTCCGAAGGGCTGACCGCATTACGCGGAAAAAGGATGAACGAGGTTAGAGCTCCGAGGGAATGTTCAGAACGAGAACGGACGCCGAACGGCCCCCGGAACTTCGTCATGAGTTTTGTTTAATTAAACCGGGAACGGACCGGCTGGTGACTGCGGGCTTTTCGCTAATTTTTTTCCGCAGCTAAACGAATTTTCTCGGCCGAGGGCCGCGTCGCCGGCCCTTTTTTCCGAGTCATCGCACCGACGCTTTCGCGCGAGTGTTAACCCTTCGTGACATTCCAGCGTACCCCGCGAAGGCCGGGTCGAAACTGACCCGAAGCGGGTCGCTTAATCTAATCGCGACGATAGTGAACGTATACCGCTTGAATTTATATGGACAATTTGTTGAGGATCTATGAGAATTTATTTTGCTGATCAGAAAGAAAAATAGTCACAGTGCAACCCTTCGGCGGAGTCCGGGTCTATTTGGACCCGGAGTGTGATATTAACTCAAAATAAAATAAGTCAATTGTGGGAAATAAGAGATAGACCATAATTCTGCGTTCGATGATTTTACCAAGTCAAGAATTATAGAACAATATTCTCGAATTTCTCTAATATCGCAGTAATTGCATAAATGCATAAAATCCTGACGAATTAATTGAACGAACAGGGTTAAGAATACTGGAAAAATTAAGCAAGAGGTATCTTGAAAAATTTGACGAGTGGTTAGCCGTGTGTCTCGAAGAAGAAAAATACTAAACAAAGCGAAGCGGAACTGGACGAGGTATTATTTCAGTTAAAAAAAGGTGTAACAAAATAGCACAATGTAGCAAGCCGTTGGCCGGAGACCACATTCGTCTAAATTAATGCCTTCCGACGGATAGAGCTCGAGCGAGATGAAAAATAAAAATTGAACGAAAACGGGGTAAAAAGGAGTTCGTGGCGAGTCTGAGTAGTTAGCGGGTCATTTTCTAAATACGATACATTACGTGGGGCTGGCAGAATGACGAGGTGGCTCCGGGATCCGCTTGGGAAAAAGGGTCGAACAATGGCCGCTTTACAAGTGTCATCCACGTCTACTCTAAATCATAACACCGCGCGGCTTGTCTTTTTACGCTCGGTTGAAAGGGGTCGGTCGGCTTTCCACAAGGGTTGAAGCGTCGAGGGGTGCCGGGAACCTAATTTAAAGTCGAACGGATTTCAAACTGGCGCCACTATTTACACCCTCCCGTGTCCGATCCCCGAACGATGCTAATTAGAACACGTTTTCGCTCGGCCAGCAAATAATTATAATGGTCCGTGGATTTTTCCACGAAATAAAAATTGTCTGCGTTAACCCTTGATTAATTTTTAGAAACATATTTTTCAAGGTACCGGTGTAACGGCTGTTCGTTGAATTTTATCCTTGACATTCTGGGTCAAAATAGACCCGTCCAGTCTCAGCAGTCATAAGCATAAATATTTCTAAAATTTTGTGAGAGGAAGTAGTGATTTACATTTTTCGAGGCTGCGCGAAAGAATCTAAACGCTCCCGGATGTAATTAGCACGGCAAAATCGATCAGGAAATTCGTATTATGAATATTTATCGGACGGCCGGCGATCTCATGAATTATTTAAAAAGCTTGATGTGTCGCGTCGCTCGAACTAAATATTCAATTTTCGACCTGAATACCGGGGGGGGGGGGGCGACTCTAAAAAATTATTTAACGCGGAATCGCAGCCGAGTGAATGGAATCGGAAGGAAACGTTTTCCGCGGAGAAAACCTGATCTATAGACGGTAATTCTGAATTAGAAGCGATTACTCCAGTCTGTGAATCAGTGCCTCGCTATCTTTCGTAGCCGGTTGCGCTCAATATTCGTTTAATCGGCCCCTGGCTCTGCAATTATTCCGCAATTTAGCACCGAAGCTCGCCCAAAGGAGTCGTCAACATTTCGCGTTCCCCGAAAACCGAGCAAGAAAATCGTGAAAAAATGTTTATCAAGGATTAATTGCGGCTCTCGTTATTTCTTTTCCGGTTGTTGTTCCGCACGGTTCGGAAAGGCGAGCCGCGCGCGCGCGCCAGGCCTGCAACGATCTCCTATTTTTTCCGGATATTTTTTTCTCTCTTTCCCGGCCGACGCGAATGGTCTTCCTTAATTAGCACAAAATTACTAATTACGCCCGCGGGCCGGCGCCGCAATTAATTTTCGACCGGCGCGGCGGGGGCGCCGCTCGCCAGGATTCACGGGATTTCCGGCCGCTTTCGTTCCGACCGACGGTCACCGCTATCAAACGACCGGACAATCTCTGTCATCTTTTTCCTGCTGTCATTTTCCGTGTCGACTGCTCCCCTCGTTTCTTTCGAATGACTTTGAAGGACAACGGCGGCGCGTGCGCGCTCCGGTGGAAATTTTAAGCGTTCTAGCATTCAGCTAGTTAGTGGACTAGGGGACCGAAATTTTTATACATTTTTGCAATTTTCCATTGGATCAATTACCGAAACGAAGCGCGCTAAAATATTCTCTGAACCTCGACCCCTTAACGTACAGTCTCATAGTTGATGACACAGTCAATTTAAATCTCAAGAACAAACTTTTTATAAATGGATCAAACGATTTTGGTTTTTCTGTCAAGCTAGATGAATTTACTAGATTTTTTGGGAAATTGCGTTCAGTCTGAATTCACGGAAAAAAGTAGTAGAAGTTGCTTTTCCGTGTCTACTCGATAACTGTCCAAAACACGGGTCTGTTTTGGACATGCATCGAGTAGTCACTGTACGTGCTGAAAATATCTCGTTGAGATTGGTCAATCGGTTTACAAGATATAAGCGATTAGAAATGGAGTTGATTAATTTATATTTAAAAAAAGTTGACTACTTTATTAAATTTTATCCTAGTTTCAACGGGGATAATTTGAATTTAGATGAACGTGAGTATTGATGTACAAATAAATCGGTAAATTGAAAATAAGTAAGGCTGCACTGCCGGCAGCAGGTGCACAATGCGTCGAGCTCGTGGAAGGATTTGTCTAAACAATTACTTTGATAAACAGAACGGTTAACAATAGAACAATTACCGAGGCACTCGCAATTTCATTCGCGTATTTGCGCCAGGCGTTTAGCGTACAGCTGAATAGCAATTATCTACTGGTTGCTGAATAGTTGCATAAAGTGCAAGGGAAGCACGACGCAAGATGCACACGCTTCAAGATATCCTCGGGATTGTTTCTACGCTTGCATCCGAAACGCTCTGGAACGGTGGAAATTTCGCTCGGCGAGGAAGACCTTGTCGAAATAACAATTAACCCTCCGCGAACGAACGATGGGTCTCTGGAGACCTTTGCGTTTCTCTGGTTCAAACTACAAAATTGTAAACATTATTTCTGATCAAACATCAAAAGCGCATAGGGAAATTCTGGGAACTGGGTCAAGTCACCGCTCTGTTTCAAGTGAAAATTGAAAAAGATTATACAGGACAAAAACATATGGCATAATACGTCCTAAACTCCTACGACTTTAGATTTCACGTGGATGCACCGATGCACCCATCAGGTGCAATTGCACTTTACTTTTCGATGCAACCCAATTTTTCTTTTAAACCAATCGATTCCTTTCATCATCCTGAGTATAAAAGTGCTTACCCAAGGTCATCGAAGTGTCAATACTTCACGAGATATTCGACATTTCATGTCCATTAGATCAACCACGATTAGTGTCGCCAGATTAATTGTCTCCCACTCTACTAGTCCCCTTGACGCTATTCCCCCACTCTTCCGCCCGGTCACGTGACCAATCCGGTAACGACAGAGAGGGGGAAACTGTATTCTCCTCCATTCCCCTGGTCTGGCTATACTAACCACGGCTGCGTTAGTTTCTACAATTCATATTGCGAATTTGGATATAATTCTTGCAATGTTTCCTCTCTTTTAGGTGTCCTATCTTTTTTGCCCCCGACTGTACCAGAAATACACAAAATCCGCTCACAATCTCGGGTCAAAATCGAGCATAAATTGGGCCGAAAAATTTCTCGCAACGGCGCCGCACCAAATTCCTCAATTTCCACTGGGGTTCCCATAAATCGCGATTTTTTTTTTCTCTCCCCCGCGAGCATAAATCCGGTGGCGGGCGTTAGCATCAGCTCGGGCAACGGACGAAAAATCGGCGGTTCGTCGAATAATACGCGACAAACGCAGTTTCGGGAACCCGGTAGCCCGACGTTAAAAGAATACGCGGAAACGGCTGCAAGATAACAATCGTTCAATTTGCGCGAGATCGAACGAACGTCGGCGCAACACGCCGGCCGGATAAAAGTGCTATCCATGGAAAATATAGCGATCTTTTTTTTCCTCTCTCCCTCTCTCTCTCTCTTCTCTGTCGAGCCAGCAACGCGTAAATCCGCGAGCGTGTGCACGCCTACACGTGCGAGATCGGCTTAACAAAAGGGTGCCCGCGATAAATCTCCCCGGGTCCGAGGGGGTTAAAAATTAACCCGGTTGATGCCGCGCAACCCCCCTGCGACCCTCTCGCACACCCACGGTCCCGTATCCACGGTTATTTATCATGATCTACGGGGGTTTATTGTTCGAAGGGAATTTCCCGTGAAGAAAATTTCGGCGCCTAACGCTGGAAAACGCGCGCGTGCCCCCCGCGAAAAATATCGAACGTCCACGGGGAAAAAAAGAGCTTTATTTATCGCGGACAATTCGAGCCCCGACGTGTCGGATCGTTGCAAAAGTAATTGCGGTTTTCATCCGTTGAAATGTTGCAATTTGTCCGGAGTTAGGTACGCTTATTACAGTCTCATTCGAAGACGCAATTTATGTTGTAATTTCGTCGAGAACAATCCAACAGCAATAAACTTCCACTCATCTCAAAGCTCGAAGAGTCTACTTTCGCGCACCATTACTCGTTTTACTCTCAGATAGTTTTACATGATGCAGCAGATGAGAAACCGAGGACCCATTTTTCCTCAAAAATATTATAAATCGAAACCTTTGGGAAAACGTCAAAAAAGTTATTTCGTGAATGAATCTTCCACGGATTTTGAGATTGAAAACGGGGGGAGGGGGGACTTGGTCACTGTTTTATGGAAGAGCAATGAGGGCCAAGTTCGGGATCCAAAAATAGGATAATGAATTAAGGGCTGGGAAAAGCGTCGCTGAAAATATCGCGCGGATGGAAAAAAAGGCTTTATTTATCGCGGCCAATTCGAGGGCTAGTATTTTTAAAAGTTCGAGAGCCTCGGGTCCAGAGGACCGGCTGCGAAACGCTTATATGGAATCCGGCGAACGATCGCCCGTGGCCAGATTAAATTCATTCGAAAATTCGCATTTTAATGGAACGCGACTGGTCCCTAGAACCAACCCCCGTCGATCCGCTCCGCCGTACGCTCGAAAACCCCTTTGACTTTAAACGAGTTTTTTAATTTCGAACTATACTCCGGGCCCGGCTGGTTTGTTTTAGTTCAGACTTTCCCCCTCTTTTTGTTTCGTCCCTTTTTGTCCTTGCGGGGGTGTTGCTCGAATTATTCCCCGACGTTGTTGGCCAACGTTCTTCCGACTAATCCCGAAAGAAATTTTTTCGAGTGATTATCTTCCCTTTCAGATTTTGACCTGTAACAATAAAATTCTTTTTTCTTTTCTATTTGTCTACCGATTTCGATAATTTGTGTTTTTGGGGAGCTCAAACCATTAGAAAATTCGGAAAAATGTATAACATTTCCTCGCAGCAGTTATTTTTAAAACAACTTTCAAGAGATTAGAAAAATTCCTTTGAATTATATAATAATCCTAAAAGTTTGAACTTAAAATTTCCAACTTGTTTTCCGTAGAATTTTTAATCTATTCGAAACAACTGCCCCTTTTGCAAGTATTTTAATCATGAAATAACCCCACGCAAATGCCTGTTTATTTACTCCGCTTTTGTGCATCTGCCATAATTCCAATTTCAGCCCCGCAATTTAATCGAACCCTGTCGAAACTTTCCTGCGCAAAACAATTGAAAAATACGAACATCCAACCGGTACACCCCACTAAAATAAAATATATTCTGCCGTTTTATAAACAGTGGGAATTAGAGATTGTTTTCCGTTAAGCGTGTACGATGGATATAAAAATAAACTGTTACATTCGAATGCTCTGCAGAGATTTGCGTGTGACTGCGCACAATCCAGTAACTGGCTTGTTACACGGGATAAAAATATTATCGGGATCGCTTCGACCGCGTTCGACGTTACCCGAAATCACCGAGCAATTTATCGGTAATAATATTACCGATAATAATTGTACGCGTTCGTCGCGCACGCACAAAGCGTTCCTTGTCCTGTCTTTTCCGGTGGAGGCTCATCCCCCGTCGGCGAACGTTGAATAAAAATCCCCTGGCGACGCCGAGGGAATTTTTATTTTACAAATCCCGCTGCCGTAGCGCGCACAGAAATTGGTTTAAAAGCTGGCCGGGACGGTGCAATGCTCAAAGGCTATTCAAAATTCCGCGCGACTCCGTCCCGGGGCTCAAAACCCCGAGTTGCTACGTGACGAAGACCGGCGACAATCTTCTTATCCCATTTTTCTGTCTTCGGGGCGTGTGCGCTGGCCCTTGGAAAACTTCAGGGGCGCGAGCCGCTGCCAAACTCACGATTTTTATTAATTTCCTGTGCGTAAACTCGAAATATAATCCGATTCGGGCGCAAACATTTCTCTGCACGTCGTAGAAGAAAAAGATTACGAGGAATTCATAAAATTGTAATTTTAACGGAGCGGTGGAGCGGTTCACGGAGCGCAAAAATTGTTTATTCCACGTTATTTCATAAAAGTAGCAAGAATGCATCCACATTCGGATTTCTAGACACTTCTATTACTATATATGAGGGAGGAAATTAATTTTTTGAACCCTCCTCGTGAATGTGTCTTTGCAATTTCAATAGTCGTAAATTAAAAAATTAACCCTAGGTTCACGGAGCGTAAAAATTGTTTATTCCACGTTATTTCATAAAAGTAGCAAGAATGCATCCACATTCAGTTTTCTAGACATTTCTATTACAATATACGAGGGAGGAAATACATTTTTTGAACCCTCCTCGTGAATGTGTCTTTGCAATTTCAATAGTCGTAAATTAAAAAATTAACCCTAGGTTCACGGAGCGTAAAAATTGTTTATTCCACGTTATTTCATAAAAGTAGCAAGAATGCATCCACATTCAGTTTTCTAGACATTTCTATTACAATATACGAGGGAGGAAATACATTTTTTGAACCCTCCTCGTGAATGTGTCTTTGCAATTTCAATAGTCGTAAATTAAAAAATTAACCCTAGGTTCACGGAGCGTAAAAATTGTTTATTCCACGTTATTTCATAAAAGTAGCAAGAATGCATCCACATTCAGTTTTCTAGACACTTCTATTACAATATATGAGGGAGGAAATTAATTTTTTGAACCCTCCTCGTGAATGTGTCTTTGCAATTTCAATAGTCGTGAATTAAAAAATTTAGTTCCGACGAATTCTGATTTCTAAGAATTTTTACAATGCGCTAATAGCAGCCCCTATGCGAATTCGAACGATGTCTCGACGGGAAAAGCGCGCCGGGGGTTGGAGAAGAACGCGGACGGAGCGAGGAGGGTTGGATTCCGAGGAGCGGTTTCGAGAGGGTTGGCCGGAGGGTTTTTCCCGCGTGTGCGGCCGAGAATAAGCCGAATACCGCACTGCGCAGTATTTATCCGTTTTAATTTTATTTCCAGCTAGACGGCCGAGCCGCCGTTAATCACGATTAAACGGGATCCGCGCGAATGAAACCGAAAACCGCGTGCATCCGCGAGAGCGCTGCTTCTTAATAAATAGCAGAATGGGGGTGCGAGGTGGAACAATGTCTTTAACCCTTTGCCGGTGGTGGGAGGGCGGAATCTCGTTGTTGGACTGTGTTTCTCGCTCCGAGATGAACGAGCGAATTAGGACGTTTCTAGGAACGCAATTTTTAGCGGTTTACGGAACAAGTTTTACCAAAAAACGTCACCGAAGACACAGGAAAAACGAAGTGCGCGGCGACACTCTTCGCGTAGAAAATATTTTCATTAGGTAGATAACGAAAAGATGTTTCTTTGGAAATTGATGCAAGTCCATTATTTGTTCACAAAAAGAAAAAAATAGTAAAATACAGGGTGGGGCATTTAAATGGAAACACCTCCAAAGAATAAAGTTGTACTGTTTCAAGGGGCGAATTTGATGAGAGTAAAAATTTTTTCTCAAGGTCATTTTTTTACAAGATTTCAAGGTCATCGATATTTTTTTGAATGGAATCATATATTTTTATTATCGCTATGTGTTAGCCGAGGTCAAGACGAATCCAACGATCTGTAATACTATGACCTTCACGTGACCCTACAAATTATGAGATATTTTCGATGTACAAATGAGTGGGGACATTTCCTCCGCCGATGAAGCTGACCTCGCAAACAGAAACAGAGGGATTACGAGTGATTATTCTGGTGGCGGCTGGAGGAAATCAGAAACGGCACCGCGGCGATCTACGCAAAGGGTGCAATGGCCAGTTGCGTTCCTCGGGAGAAGACTATCATACGCCGGCGCCCATCCCCTCGACGGAGAAGTTCATTTGGCGAGGGAGTCGAGGGCGGATTGGCTTTGCCAGGATATTTTGAAGATATAATCGTCTTCCTGGAACATTTCCGTTCCGTATCACCCTGAGCATCCCCGCTCGCTTGCGCCCCGCGACGATGCTTTCTCTCTCTCCCTCGCAATAAACCATTTAAGCCGGCTTTTGAGAATTCGAAGTGCTTCTGAAAGCCAAATGCGCTGTACACACAGAAAGAGAGAGGGGGGAGTTAGACGATGCTAGGACGACGAAGAAGAAGAAGAAGCCGGGATAGGAAACGGCGAAAACTACGAGACAACGACATCGAACATAACGAACATTTAACGTTGCGCAAGGTTCAACAAGAAACGTGGAACGACCACTTGTTCTTTATCTCGTCACTGACACACTTTCACCGAGCTGGAAACGCAACCGGAACGTTTATCTTTCGCGTTCCGATATCCTGGCGTGGGCTCCTCGCGCATTTCCACGGGAAATTTTCCTTTTTACGGTCCGTTCGACGCTTCGCAGCTTATTTAGCCATACTGCACGCGCCATACTGCACGCGCGAACATGCTCCCTCGACGCTGGACCGTTGATCGCGAGCGTCCAGCACCGGCTCGTTACTTTTAACACTTTGTCTACGGGAAAATTCGTTAACAGGATTTTCAGTAATTGTGCTGTACCGAAAGGAAGTCGGGAGACTCAATTACCGTGGGGCTCCCAATTACTGTGCCCATATTAATTTTACGTATTCTCCAAATATAATGAGTGTTAACCCTTAGCACTCGAATGGCGACTGTAAGGCGCCACTAAAAATTGCTGTATCATCAAAAATAATAAAAAAATTTCGCATTTCGCTAAATTTTGCTGTATTCAAAATATTTTTCACATTATTAAACTTGTTTGTATTTAGTAGATTCCTAAACATTTCAGTATTGTGCATACAAGGGGAATATTCTAGGTCGGAAGAAATGTTTCGTTCTGGAGTTAAAACAGCTTCGAGTGCAAAGGGTTAAAAAGGAGATATTACATTTTTTTCATTCAAATCGTTAAATCATCAATAATTATAATAATTTATACTAACAGTGAATGGGTCCCTTAGCCTGTTCGCGAATCTTCGAATCGAAGTCTGAAGCAAGAATTCAGATTAATCGAGCGACCCGCGATCATTCGAACAAAGAAACGCACACGGAAAAGCCGGCGCGCGGGTAAACGGGAATTATTTTCGTCGGAACACGGTAATTAGAGAGCGAGGAATATTTTCATTGCGATTCCCAGACGGGAATTTCGCGTGTGGTGCGCCGTTCTACTAATTAGTCCGCGGACTGTGACTGTGCGAAATAAAATAAAGCAAGGTTCACACACGACACCGTACGCGCGATTTTATTTCGTTAAGAAAATGGATCTCTTTCAATTATACCGCGGTTTGCAAATGTAACAGGCTGCGGCCCGTGCGAAAATACCGACCTTTCAAAATAGAGAATACACCGCTCGGGTCGATCACGCGAAACGGAAGAAAAATGTTTAACGGCGAGGAAACGTCGGTTTGGAAAAATTCGATAAACGCCGGGGACCTGTGACCGTTCGAAACAAAGCAATCCACGTCGAAAGTGGAGTCCTCCAGCGATGTATGTTCGACAAAAACAAAAAAAAACGGAACGGTTACCGCAGCGAGCAAACATCGGAATAAATATAAAATAAGCGGCGCGCGGTGGACGAAGCTGAACAACCGGTAAGCAATTTTCTGTTCTCCGCTGAACAAACTATAAAATACCATGTGCAATTGGAGTTTCTTTCCTGGAGGGAATAAAACGTTCGATAAAGTCTACGCGACTTTGCACGCATGTATATAGCGGCAGTGAAAGTATTAATTCGCAGATGTATCTCGAGGACATCTGTCCCCGGAAGGAGGCTAGCATACTCGCTCGTTCTCCTGTTTTCTTTTTCGCAGAGGCCTCCCTTCGTCGCCTCTGTTGCCGTTTTCTTTTGCTAGCCTAATCCTTTGTACAGGCCCGGTCCAAAATAGACGACAAAGCCGAGCCGTCGGGAACCCAATTTCCGTAATGTCGAGTAAGAAACGTGTTGGAAGAGGACCTGTTACTCAACCCTGCACGAGTGCTCTGCGACGAGTATGTTTGTCGAGAGTTGCTCGCACGAGACGTTCATATCTTCCTCGGAGAACCGAGCATGATCGCAACAGCGCGACGGGCCCATTTACCCCAGTTAGAGAACCAATTATCCTTATTAACGGATCCACTTCATTTCCACTTAAACACTATTTTTATGTCTTGGGCATTCATTTAGTTTAGAGCATTTACGACTAAAAATTGATCGGAATTACCGACACGTTCAAATTGTTAACAAAAGAATCGAAATCTCTATTCAACTTTCCCTCCTTCCATACTAGGTTTAGGGACCCGTCGAAATGGCGGGTTCTAATATTTTTAATTTAGAATTATTAAAATTCCAAGGATGCACACACGAGAAATGATTTAGCAAATTTATTGTGTATATATTACTTTAAAAAATATTGCTAAAAATGTGAGTAGCACGTACATAATTGTGCTGTGCCGAAAGGAAGTCGGGGACCCAATTACTGCGGGGGTCCCCATTACTTTGGGGGTCCCAATTACTGTGCCTATATTAATTTTACGTATTTTCCAAATATAAGAAGTGTTCACCCTTAGCGCTCGAATGGTGACTATAAGGCGCCACTAAAAATTGGTGTATTCAAAATATTTCTTACATTATTAAATTTGTCTGTATTTAATAAATTACTAAACATTTCGGTATTGTACGAGTAAGTTGCACCATTTTCGTATGTATAACATCAACAAAAGAATATATAGAAGGGCAATATTGTAGGTCGGAACAAATGTTTCGTTATCGAGTTAAAGTAGCTTCGAGTGCTAATAAAGAAAATTCGTGTTTTTCGTTAGCATAGTCTATCGGTCCCCGGGTCGAGGCAGAATTCTAAGACGGTTCATGGGAATATTCAAGAAAAATTCTAAGGAAATATTGTAAGGGATTCCCGTCGCATTTCGTCGGATCTCCCGGTTTCCCCTCGGGATAGACATAAAGGTCGATTCCTGAAAGAGGGGAAACTCCTGCGAAAAGGATGGACGTGCCTCGGACTTTATTAGGTGAAGGGACCGCCGAGGGTTGAAGCAGTTTCGGTATTCTTCGGGGTCCCGGAGAAATCTGGACTAATTAAGGCGCAGCGTGGCGCGGGGCAGCGCGCAGTTTAATCGTACTTTTCTCTCCTCGCTGCCATCTGCCGTGGCTCCTTGCTCGTTGTTAATGGCGTTAATTCTTCCGCGGGTACATACGGTGGATCAGCCGGGGCGTTCATTAATTTTCATCCGTGTTGGAACGGTGCCGTTGTCTGCGACGAGATATTCAACGGGATCCGGCGTGACCGACAGAGCCCCAATCTCTGACCCCCATGGGAGAGAAGAAGACCGTAATTTTCTTAGGCGAATTAGCTTTCTCTTCGTGTTGTCCGACCGACCCGGTAATTAGCCGACCTTTATTTCCGCGTTGCTAATTGCGAATGTTCCTACTTGCGAATTTTTCGGGAGACTCGCGAAGCTTGATAAACTCTACTTGGGGAAACCAAAGATTTTTAACTTTTCTTTAGGCAATCCTGTAGGTCTCGGCGAGAAAATGCCGAAAATCCAAATTTCGATCACCGGATAAAAATACTAACAGAATTGAACTCTCAATTTCGCAAAAGGATGCGACGAGAAAAGGGGGAGGGGACAGTTTTCACGAACGCGTGGCAACCGCAATTAACAAAAGCGCAGCGAACAATGGGCCTTTCACGAAAATTGGATCGATCGCGTCCCGGTAAAAATAAGACCGCCTATTGATCTTTATTTTTTTTTTTTTGGAGGAGGGGTAGGGAGAAAAAAAAAGAGCTGTTGCGAAGGTAACAAAGAGGGAAAAAAATGACACAACCCTGCCCCCGTTATTCAACCACCCCCGCGTCACGTGTCGCGGCGTTCCAGGCGAACGAGCCTATCAGAGAGGACACAAATGGAGCAAAGGTCAAGCGCCTCGGTGTCCCGGTTCTTTCCGGCGTTGCAGCAAAACACAAGAGACTGATAATTGGCACCGATTCCGCAGCCTGCTAGACACGACGGGGCTACAGAGACGCCACGGAGGAGAGGATCCTCTTTTATCAGAAAAGCTTGATCCTTGAGCGACACTACTCCCGAGTAGGAGAGGACACGCGTTCGTCCTGTGGAAGACCGTTCCAACAGGATCGTTCAACACTTTCCCCTGGAATTTTGTTCTTCCTATTTGAGAGCCGTCGAGCACCCTCTATTCCTCTGGACACAGGTCCAATTTTTACAGGCTTCTTTTTTTGACAGCGTGTTATTTGGATTAAAGAGGTTCTACAGCGAGTGATCAAATAATTAGGTGTGCAATTACACTTTCTTTTTCGTTCTCGGTGGCGTTTTAAAGTGCTTCAGCTTTAAAAATACCCTCTCGCGTGCAATCGATATCTCATCGCCTTAAGAAGTAAAATTCAAAAGCTTGTTGGGTCCCCCACGACCCGATGATGTACGGTGGACAACACCACAAGCAAGGTTGACATGGATGATAGATTTTTCCCGGTGCGACTTTCATAATTTGATCATCCACTGTGTTATTTAATGAGGATTGAAAATGCTTGAGGGTGCGAATGTAAGGGTACATCAAATAAAAATAATGTTTAATGAAGATTTATGAAGCAGAGATACTGTTTAATGAGGATAGAAAATGTGTTCAAAGGTGTGAAGGAGTATTAAAATAAAAATGATATTTAACAAGGATACGTGGAACCAGACGTATCATTTAATGAGGATGGAAAAAGTATAAGTAATAAGAGTAAATAAAAGAGGGCTTGTATACTTAATAAGCAGATATGAAAAATGTACGAGGCTGAGAAAATAAGCTAAATAAAGTAGAAATGGTATTTAATAAGCGGTATGTTAACTAGACGTATTATTTGAGGGTGAAAAATCCACGAGCGTAAAAATCACCGTAAATAAAATAAAAATGATATTTAATAAGGGTGTATTATACAAGCTTACAAATTTTTCTTTCATTTACCATTATAAGGACTATCGAACGTAAAACTGCCCCAAAATCGATAGTAACAATTTTCGACAAAATTCAGGTAGCAGAAACCTTCGAATTAATTATTGAAAGGGTGAATTTGAACAGTGCAGCAAAGTCTGAGCATCTAACAGGTAAATTAGGGAACGGACGTGGGAGCCTCCAATGATCACTGTCGACAGAATGTAAAACAGAATTGATCATGCCGGCGCTCTTGACACACAGCGAATAGCTTTAATGAACCGTCGAGTAATTCTGAACCTCAGCCACCGTAATCACCTACATACCAACAGATCCTACACGCAAAATCCTATTCTACCGTAATACCGATTCCTGATGAATGAGTTCACGCAATTCCAGCACGGCCTGGCCTGCATCGCCGGCACAGCAACGCGAAATTACTTATTAGACAACGTTAGATATTAATCACGAGTGTGTCCCAGAGCACGGTCAGCGCTATCCGTCTGAATTCTGCTTGAAATACTGCGCGCCGAAAAGCCGCAAAGACGTGAATAATTAGCGTGCGACTCTCATGTTTCACTTATTGCTCGCTATATCAGTGGCGAGTGGAATTGGTGAATATGAAATGGAAAAAATCCGAAATGAAGTGAAAATAAAATTATTATTATACCTTTTTTTACCTCCCGATAGCTTCGAGGGGTGAACACATCCCTCGAGATTGAAAATGAGATGGGAAAATTTTGGAAAATATATTCTTATTGATGTCGATTTATGTAGACTAGGAATGTGAAATATGCTGGAGTCGATTGTAAGAAACAGGACATGAAAATACATTTTCCCTTAATTTATAGGGGTTCAATGAAAATCTCATTTTTCGCGTTAAAAAATTGGGAAAAAATGTAACAGCATTTTGTAAACTCTTCTAATATCATCAGAGTTTCGTAACTCGTCTAATTTTCGCAATAAAATTTCGTATTTACGTATTATAAAAGAAAGAGAAATTTTTGGTAGTTGAATCAGACGATTTGGCACCCCGCGACGACTGAACGCCGCCATTTAGGCGAGAGGTGCAACAGCCAGGTAAAAATTGTCTGCAGAGAGCACGCGCATCGGCCGCGAAAGCTCTCAAACGAATTTCCCCGGGATTAATCGAGGTTGAAAGCGTAGAGACTCCTCGCCAGGCTTTTATATTTCATTTCTACGGGGGCGTGGGAGGGAGGGGGATATTTTTTATCGGAGGCCAATAGAACGCCGGGATTCATTTCAATAGGATACCGATGTGTTTTATCCGACGCGAGGGCCGAGGGTTGGCCAGAGGATTTTTCGGATTTTTTCCGGAAAACCGAGTGTTGCGCCGCGTATTCTGGTCGGTATTCGCTCGATAACAATCGGGCCACGAACGATCCGGGATTCCCCTCGGTCGCGGAATAATCTCAGAACTTCGGTGTAATCGCGACGCGAATTGCGCGCGGAATTACAACGTGGTTACCCGGGGAACAATGCGACGCAGCCGGTGATCTCCGTGCGTTTCGCGCGCGCGCGAGCCGCCTCGTTGCAAATGAATCGTGACGCGCTTTTTCAACCCCTTAACCGTCGCGCGTTTTTTAAGCGCTTTAATTTCCCGTAAGCTCCGCGCCCGCGATCACCAGCTGGAAAATCTCGCCCCGGGATTCCGGATCAACAAAAGCTTCGTGTCGTTTCAATTCACACCGGCGGCGCGACTCCGCGTTACTCTCCCCAGGACTTTTGTTCCCCGCACACGACGCCGAGATGTATTCTCTTTTCTTTCGATTGCCTCGATAGTTTTCTCAAGCCACGTCCACACCGAGCAACAGCTTTTTCACCGAGTCGCTGCGAATTATTCTCCCATTTGTTCGCGCAATTTTTGCAGGAACGATTCGTTTCGTTGTACTAGTCTTCGTGGTATAAATAAAACTAGAACGAAGTCCACGCGTGCTAAGATACGTCGAGCATTGTTCAACAATTTGACATACCTATGCACGAGAGGAATGTCTTGGTAGGATTAACAATTATTTAATAGCTTACAGTCTTCTTACGTGCCTGAGAATTGTCTATGTAAGCTCTAGTTAAATAATTGTTAATCCTCCCTTATTCCTCTCTTCCTTTTCACTGCATTTTCCTAGCATTTCACTGGAGATGCACTGTAAAATGCATTGTGAAATGCATTTCGATCACTGCACGATCGTACCTTTCCACGTGAGGCTTTCCTATCTTTTCTAATGATCGTGAGCATTTGCGAGCACGTGCACCGTCACGTGATCTCCGCTTATGGTTGCACCCACCGTCCAGAGCGAAAGGACAAGCTGATTTCACAGAAGGAGCCGGGAGAAGTGAAAGTAAGGGGGAGAGGACTGTACCGGTAGCATGCGTATGCAAATTTACACCTTGCCGAGGACAACCGTGTCTTCAACCACCCTCTTCAGCCGTCCTCGTCGGATCTTCGGGTACGATGGTCTCTGTAGGCAACTAAATATTTGCATGACCGGAACCAACCCCGGAGCGTGATCGACAGCAAGCCTCGTCGAGCTCGACGGTGCCTAGACTACGGGAACAAACAGACCCCCATTAGCTGTTTGTCACTAATTAACGACTCGACGAGCGATCGCATAAACGGGGTCCTCCAAAAATAAAATTTCCGAGGGTGATTTATTGCTGCAGAACTGTTTTCTCATTCTTTGCCGCAAATTCTCATTCCCCCACCTTGATATTTATTAAAATATGTAAAAACGCCAGCTTGAATAAAAATACAACTCGTCCCGACTGTAGGTACTGAAATTACCAACTTTTCTCCTGGTAGATTGTTTCGAGAACAAACCTCGCGCATCCTTTCGCAAAAGTCGCATAATTTTCCGATCATTTTTCCCGCTCGTGCCGACCAAGTACATAGCCGTAAATGGGACACGTCTTACCAAGAACTTTATGGCTTCACACTCGGCTCTAAGAAAGCGAGGAAATTATCGGCTGCGAAAGTGTATAGGTAGCATCAGCTGTTAATTAGTGTACACCGAGCGCGCTAATAGACTGTAATTAGTAGAAAGAGTATATCGCGCTAAAAAATCAATGACCCAGCGTGTTCGTAAAAGAAAAGCCAGCCGGGCCGAACATTCTGATTTTAATGAAACTATAACGAACTGTGCAAGAGAGAGAGAGAGAGAGAGAGGAAATTAAGTTTAACTACGCTGTAATGACTACAACGAAGTATGCGAGGGACAATTACCGACTATAATGGAATGATTCTAACGAAGTATGCTACGAACAATTCTTTTTACGAGGCAGACTCGCTTCGAGAGGGTGCCGAGCACCAACCTTCAATCAACCTTTGCCATAATTCTTGGCCTTCTTAATAAAGACTACGGCGGAATAGATTGTTAATTCCCGTGCGTGATACTTAAGCCCTGAACTGACTTACGCCTAATGCCCATTTCCTTGAGATTTCCCGGCGGCCTTTACTGCGCTATGCAAATTCGTAGATTAATTTATAGAACCGACCCGGTGTTTAATTGCCAGGGAACACGTCACCGCGTTTCTTGAAATATGCATTTAACTATTTGCATTACACGCGGCACCAGGCGAATCAAGACCGAGACTTTCGATATTTGAAAAAACACATAGCAGCAATGTTATCTGAACAACTACCAACGCAATCCGGCTTTGCGAAACGTTCTCGTGTATTTTGCAGGATACGTGTTTTGCCCGCCGGTTTATTATCGTTTCGACGGTTGTCTTTATTCTCGAGCTTCGGTCAATATTTGGCCCCGCGTGCAAAACATCGTTTTATTTATGAAAATAATTTCGCTTAGAAAGCGACTCTTTATTATTGTAGTTGAAAGAAAATACCTAAAAAATATGCGAAGTCAGGATAAGTGGAATTTAAAATAAGGGTTGCTACCCCTTAGGTGCCGGGGTGTTTGATCAAACTTGCTCATAATGAAGTTCGAGGGAAATTAGGGGTAGTTTAAGTCATCACTTCACCGAACTCGAATTTGTTTATTAAATGCAAACCATCGAATTTCGCAATCTTCGCATATCATCAGCATACTGCATTTTATGAATTTTTATCTCGCGAACCATTCATCGAATCGAGTAAAATCTTTTTTTATCTTGTTACACAAGGTTCGGACTACTTCAGTGATTTTTCCCAATTAATTTTATCAATTATAAACAAAGTAGTAAAATTTTTAATGATCGTCTAGATTGGACTTTAAATTATCTCACCAATTTCCAGCGCAAGAAGAATAGCACCGGCAGTGTGTCTCAGCGAATCTGAAGCCTAATTTGCCAGGCAATTAGGTAATTCGCGACTGTGTTCGTTAATCGCGGAAATAATCGAAAGCCAAAGCAAATTCATCAGCGCGGTCGTGCGTGAAGTTGCTTAGACGTACGGCGTTCGCTGGCGCAGATTCGCGAGTACCCGAGTTTGCGAAACGGGGGTTGATGGAACAGCTACCCGACTGTACCCGACTGTACCGAACTGTGCCCGTGTGTCCGCACGCATCCGTCACGCGTGCGTGGTATGCGTGCATTCCCGGTCCCGGGAACGCCAGCTATTCGCTCCGGATGCGTCGACCCTCGTGTTCCCCAATGAAAAGAAATGGACCGCGTCGTCCCCCGAAATGATCGCGTCCGCCATTTAATTCGCAAAAGTCAATTTTGCTTCCCTCGAAACACCACCGAATAACCGCACCCTTTTTCTGAATTTCGCGACCGCTTGACCTGTTGCCCGCATACTGTTTCACCTTTTGCTCCGCAGAAGAATAGATCTACTTCATTTTCTTTCATCGTTTTTAGATATTGTCGAAAAGGTGCAATTTAATAGGAGAGTTGCTACCCCTTAGGTAGCAGGGAATTCGCTCAAACTGACACATAATGAATTTCAAGGGAAATTAGGGGTAGTTTAAGTCATCACTTTGCTGAACTCGAATTTGTTTATAAGATACAGACCTCCGAATTTCACAATCTTTGTACAATATATTGTCAGTAGACTGCACTTACGAATTTAAGATAGGGGTTGCTACCCCTTAGGTGCCAGGGAGTTTGATCGAACTGACACATAATGGAGTTCGAGGGAAATTAGGGGTAGTTTAAGTCATCACTTTGCTGAACTCGAATTTGTTTATAAGATACAGACCTCCGAATTTCACAATCTTTGTACAATATATTGTCAGTAGACTGCACTTACGAATTTAAGATAGGGGTTGCTACCCCTTAGGTGCCAGGGAGTTTGATCGAACTGACACATAATGGAGTTCGAGGGAAATTAGGGGTAGTTTAAGTCATCACTTTGCTGAACTCGAATTTGTTTATAAGATACAGACCTCCGAATTTCACAATCTTTGTACAATATATTGTCAGTAGACTGCACTTACGAATTTAAGATAGGGGTTGCTACCCCTTAGGTGCCAGGGAGTTTGATCGAACTGACACATAATGGAGTTCGAGGGAAATTAGGGGTAGTTTAAGTCATCACTTTGCCGAACTCGAATTTGTTCATTAAATACGGACCTTCGAATTTCACAATCTTTGCGTATCGTCAGCATACTGCACTTATGAATTTATATTTCGCGAACCATTCATCGAATCGAGTCAAATCTTTTTTTATCTTGTTACACAAGGTGCGGTCTGCTTCAGTGATTTTTCACAATTAATTTTATAAATTATAAACAAAGCAATAAAATTTTAACCAGCGCCTAGATTATACTCAACTTTAAATCCTTCCATCATTTCCCAGCATAAACATTCACGGATGTAAGTTGAACGTGTTGTAAACAGCTCGGCAAAGTTTCGCAAAAATATCTGATCGACTTTGCCAAAAATTAAAAAAAAAAAACAATTTGTCACTCCGAAATGGTGTCACGCCTGACGTGGCAGTTGCCGTGTAAAAACTATCAAAGTGCCACTTTTTCGCTTCGAATTAGTCGTTTCTGTCGTTCGACGTGTCTATCCGTCGTATTTATTTAGCGCAATTTGAAAAATGACTGGCACTCGCCTAAGGGACCCGTTTATTCGGGAGTGACGGTCGGAACGACAGCGTCACTCTCGCGCGAGTGACACGTTCAAGGGCCAGTTAATAGATAGAATGCAAATATAGGTCGTTTTCGGCAATCACGCCGAAGGTTTCGCGAGGTAACGGATTTAATAGAATGAGAATGGAAAGCACAGCGGACGCCGACGCAGATAAAAACAAGCGAAAAAGTTTGAATAATGGGCGCGCGGTTGTTCGGATCGGTCCGCGCGTATCGTTTTTATCCGCTTGTCCCGCTGGCAGACTTTAATTTCCGTTCATCGATCCCATCTAACTCGTGTTATCGGACGGCTCGGACTATTTCTTCCCAAAGAAGAACCCTTTATAGGACACAATGCCGGCAATTGACTTTCAGTATTATCTATCCGCCGGGAACGCAATACGCGACCAAAGGAACACAATCCTTTAATCACTGTCGCCGACACGGGCCGCTGATGCGAATGAAAATCCCGTCGTGGACCCTTTCAGTGTCTTCATTAGTCGCGCGATTCTAATTCTGTCAAATACTACCTGATAAGCAATGCGAATTTTCTTTCGTATTTCTAGACAGTCAAGTCAACAGTGATCATTGCCAATTTTCTTGCATAGTTTACAAATCTTAGAGGAATTTGTTTTACCTTCAAAAAATATGAAAGCAGAAACGCACTATGGGATGACTTCAAAATTGAGTGCACATCATCTTTCGCCGAAAAGATGAATATTGAAGTAGGGGTTGCTACCCCTTAGTCGCCGAGGAATTTGACCAAACTTGCACGTAATAAAGTTCAAGAAAAATTAGGGGTAGTTTCAGTCATCACTTTGCCGAATTCGTATTTGTTTATTAGATACAGGCCTCCGAATTTCACAATCTTTGAATACTGTCAGTAGACTGCACTTACGAATTTCAGATAGGGGGTGCTACCCCTTAGGTGCCGGGGAATTTGATTAAACTGTCACATAACGAAGTTCATGGAAAATTAGGGGTAGTTTCAGTCATCACTTTGCCGAATTCGTATTTGTTTATTAGATACAGGCCTCCGAATTTCACAATCTTTGAATACTGTCGGTAGACTGCACTTACGAATTTCAGATAGGGGGTGCTACACCTTAAGTGCCAAGGAATTTGACCAAACTTGCACGTAATAAAGTTCAAGAAAAATTAGGGGTAGTTTTAGTCATCACTTTGCCGAGTTCGTATTTGTTTATTAGATACAGAGGCCTCCGAATTTCACAATCTTTGAATACTGTCAGTAGACTGCACTTACGAATTTTAGATAGGGGTTGCTACCCCTTAGGTGCCAGGGAATTTGATCAAACTGTCACATAATGAAGTTCATGGCAAATTAGGGGTAGTTTAAGTCATCAGTTTACCGAACTCGAATTTGTTTATAAAATACAGGCCTCCGAATGTGACAATCTTTCCCACATCTTTACTTGTGAATTTATATTTCGCGAACCATTCGTTTATCACACAAGGTTCGGTCTATTTCAGTGATTTTCTTCATTTTATAAATCATAAACAAAATAGTCGTCTTACAGGTAGACCAACGCCTGATCGAGCAGGTCGAGAGATTTATTGCACGACGGATTATAAAATAATTTTGCGAGATTTTGCGGTCGTTAGTCTCGTATCCGGTGCGTCAAAGCGATCCAGAGTTGGGTATCTCGCTCGGAGCGGGCAAAGAGGGATCGAAAGAAGAAAGAAACGCGGGCCGACTCAAGATCATTAAAAAGATCCGAGTGTCGCGTTCCAGCGGATTACACGGAGGGGAGGGGGTTCACAAAGAAACTTCTGTAAAACACGACCCAGTTTGAAAATTTGCGTGAAACCCGCGGCAATTTACGGCAAAAGCGAATAAACAGCGACGCGACGCGTCGCGTGGGTCGTTAAACGGGTTGGACGACGCGAAAATATCGCAGGGCCATTTGTTAACGACGCGTATTCCGCGGCGCGGCGTGACGCGGTAACACGCTCGCTGCGTTCCCATTTTTATCGGAGATTTGTTCCCCCGTAGCAGCCTAAAACCCCGTCGAAAAATTTTGTCCATCACACCCTCGCGGAACCAGGTATCGATGTTGCCGATCGAGTTGCTGAACGTTTTATTCGCGCATAACGCCCGCCATGAAAATATTTATTGCAACTAACTCCGGATCGCGTTCGCGACACTCTTTATCGTTTTCTTATCTTTATTGTGCTCTCGACGAATGGGCAATTCGAGAGCAGTGTCTGCTTGTCATCGCGAGCTTGAGAAACCTCGAGATGAACATGGCGAACTACCCCCGTTCATTATTGTGTGAAAAAAAAATTTTTATGAATTTTTTCAGACCTTTTTATGGCGTCTAAAGCTTGTCTGATATGAAACAGTGATGTCTCGTCAGTGCTCGTGAGAACTATGTTATCGTTATTAACGTTAAAACTTGTTATCTATTGTTCAAACCTGGGAAAATTAAAAACAAAAATCTTAAACTCCCCTACTCGCGACTGTGATACAGAAATTTGCTTGTTATCTACTGTTCGAACCTGGGAAAACTAGAAATAAAAATCGTAAACTCGCGACTGTGATACAGAAAAAAATTTTTTCTGATCGAATTCTGAAGCTATTTTTGTGAATCCTGAGCTGAAACAACTGTTTTCCTAAAATTTCCTACTTTATAAAATTAATGCCACAGAATATCAATTTATTAATGTTGAAATTTTTACAAATAACGCTTCTATAAACAGAATAGTAGAAACTGGTGTGAAATAATGGTGACCAAAGAATCGAATTTTATTTCATTCTAAAAGCCCTACACGATCTATGTCACTGACCCGAGGATTGGGCTTAGGGCAAGACTTTACCACAGTTTTATTCCGATTGAACAATTTCCTAGACGATCGTTTCACGGATCTCTGGAAAGTCCCCGAGCACACTTAGGGGAATTTGTTTTTCCAAGTAGCTGATTATTACACACAGCGTACGGTAATTGGGTCGCCTTTTATTTCCCACGCAACACCTAACTACACGGTATCGGTTAGTTTCGCGGGGATTCCAGTTCCCATAGCATGGTCCAAACGAAATTCCACATTTCGGACACGTTCTCCCCGCGATGGTCGTAACGAGCCTCCCCGTTCCCTCGATCTCGTTATATGCAAATCCTTTTTCGTCGCTCCGTTTCGACGAAGAAACGTTACCCCTTTTAGAACAGCATGCTAAAGGGATCCGTATATCAACTGTCCCTTTTATTTTTTTATCCCCCGCAATTCGCGACCCGCTGTACATCGTTCGGACAATTTTTACGTTCTGCGTCCGTGGAGTTTGATGAAATAGTTACACGTTTGATAAAGCGGTACACACGGTTATCTGCGGACTGCGAATTTTATGCGTTTATGTTGAAAATGAACTCGCACAAATGACAGAGATATACCGTTGCCACGTGTACATTGAACCTGATAAATAAACTGTGGATTTGACGCAGTTGTGACAGAAATTGTGTTATTTGAAACAGGAGAAAGTTACCATTGGTCAAAACTGAGTAAAATTTTGGTGGAGAGAGGAATCGAAAATCCTGTAAGGTTTTTATTTTAACTGACTTTGATTTTGTGGAATTTTTCAGATTGCTTTTTTCAGGTTGTCGAGACGAAAAATTAGCTAATTTGCGATATCAGTTTCCCAAGCAGGGGGAGCATTTGGAAAATAATTGAGAGATTCGGGGCGAACGAAGGAGGCGTTCCCTTTTGTCTAGTGCTTCGGGGACGCGTGGGTGATTTTTTGCAAATTTACAAACGAGGATTCCCCGGACCAGCGAGCCCACAATCGAAGATGACACAATCGCAGGAACGGTGAGGGGTCGTCGCGCCGGAACGCTTCGATCGGTGCTTTCGAATTTAATGGCCGAATCGTTTCCTGCAGGATCGCGCGATTAGTTCGCTCCATTAGAGCGTCAGCGATTAAACTCCACGCCAGCGACGATGGAAAATCGCGGTTCAATGCGAGGAGTCGCTCCTTCTTCGCGGAAACCCGAATCGCGATCCAGCTGGTTTTCTGATTTTTTTTTTTTTATAAAGAAATGAAGAAATCGATCCTCGAATCCGCGATACTCGGAGATCTTTACAAAATACACCTCTTCAGAAAGCTTGATCACTTTTCTAATAAAATGCGCTGCCCCATATCTTCTCATGTATCATCTTGAAGCTATTATTTCATCGGTCTGCTTAAAAATAATTTTTTTAATAAATTTTACTGTATTTTAATAATTTTACTTTAGTCTGTCGACCTTGAAATAATTTTTCTAATGTTTGACGAGCGGTAAGAATTAATAGAATAATTATTTTTTTCAAAGGGTGAAAATATTCAGTCATGACTGCTACAAAAAAAAATAGTGCGGCAAATAAAATTGAGATTATTAATAACGTTTCATCTACCAGACGATTTTCAATGAACACGAGACGGTTCGATAAATATTACAAGGGCAACAACAATAACCTGAACCAACAAATCCTCTCCTGTAAAATAATCCGCTCATTTCTTGTGGGATTACCGATAGAAAAAAAAATATTGTTAAGCTTATTTGTCGATAAGCCTATTAGCTTTCGGGTAGCGAAGTATTAATTTCCGATCTCGTTCCGACTTTAATTGCAGCGCGCTTCATAAATTAGTACGCGTTATTAATAAATAAGCATTTATCGAAGCGAGGAACAGAAAATATTGATGGTGAGACCCGTTTCATTTTCAACAGGGGAAAAGCTGGGTTCGAAGCTTATAATTATTAACTGGTTGAAATCGGTGAAGCATTAACATTTCAGCTAGGTCGAATATTTCATAAGCTTGTTGAAAAACAGTAATTCACTATTCAAGACTTATCGATAAATCTTTATAAACCGACAAATCATTCCTAACACACACATACACAGATCATTGTCAGTTGGACAAATCAGTTCTGAGACTGTTCAAATTTCTATGTATTGTTTGAGAAAAATTATGGCACTTCTTTTCCAGTCATTAAGGTCCAGTCATTAAGATTGCTAAGTGCAAAAAAGTGAAATCTGTCAAGAAGCATCAACTATAAAAACTGAGAACGAATTAATAAAATAAAACTGGCCAAATTAAATTGTTAATCTAATCTAATCAAAATCAGGATAAAATCTGCCGAGAAGCCTTAATCATCGGATTAACAGCAGAGAATTTCTTCTACACGATAAACCGTCCCGAAATTGATTGAACGATTTCTTTCAGGACCATCATTAAGGGGAAAGTGATTGGGAACTTTTCGGTACAGCATGGTCGTTGGTCTATTAATAGTCGTCCGGTATAGTTAAAGTATTAAATCAAAGGTTACAATGATTGCCCACGAGAGATCGAGGATTATTTTCGGCCTTCGAGGATACATATTTCCGAGTCAGTGAAAGGAACGACCGAAAATAAAGTTGCCTGGAATATTCATGATCGATTCCGGTTCCGTTAAACGAATCATTGCTAATTCAAGCCAGGCGCATTTTTAACTTCGAACGATCCACGAAGATCAATATACCGGATTGCACTTCGATTTCGGATTCAACTCCACGAATTCGGAATTCGATTTCGGACCGAAGTCGATACGGATCAACAATAATAATCGGACGTGCATTTCGACCCGATTCGAGGTTAATTAAATGACCCTAATTCAAGGTTAATACCAACAGCTTTAATTTTGAACACACAATGGAACCGGAGAGGGGATTAGTGCGCGCATTACGCTCCGCCGATCGAGTTTGGCGTCGAATCAATTATTCTAAACTGTTATCATGCTATTCAAACTCGCTAGCCGAACGAAATCACTGTATTAGGCGCATATGCAAAGGTTTCAACCTTTTTCAATCATGCAACTACTGAACTGCGGATTTGAACTTACCGAAATTGTTAATACGAGAAACAAACTTTTATCTGGTTACACAGCACCTTGCAGCAAAGTTTTTATTTCGCAAAAATATCCGCAGTCTGATGTACAATTATAATGCTTATAATCTTCAGCTTTTCATTAACAAACAACCAATTTATAGCACTGAAAAATAAAGAAAATAGAAAATTTTTAACAACGTAACTCTTCCAGATTCATAATTTAGGCCTGTATCACCAAAAGAAAAAAGAATGTGGCTTAGAAAAATATGCTTGTAGTTTCCACCGAAAGCAATTAATTTTATAATTTACACAGCCTGTGGTTTGGACCATTGTGCACAGTGGAACAATTTTCTCCGGTTCCTGAACACCTTTTATACCGGCTAACGCGATTCAATAATTTTGTCGACGCCGGCATCCGTTTTTCGAAAACCGTCAACAAATTGCAGGAAACAAAGAGCTTTGACAATTGTTCTAACCGTGGCCCGTTAACAGTGACCTGTGGTGCGCCATTGTTCCGAATGGGAAAATCTCGTGTACAGGCTCGAATTCGAAAGCAAAAAGTACCAGAGAACAGAGTGGCAGAGAGACCAGAGAACCCCGTTGTTGCCAACGGCACACGTTATTATGAAAACAAACAACGCTCCGCGAGCGCTCGTGACTCGTGAATCGGAAGACGATCTCGATAACGGTCGCTCTAATTTGGAGCTCCTCCAGAGAACTCTTACCGCCGGAATGGCTTTCACTTCCCCGGCCCGAGGTGTAACGGACTGCCGATTACGCTCGTTTCCTTACCAGCGACCGGTTTTTCTTTCTCTCCCGATCGATCCGTATCTAAACGTCTTTCACGATCATGCTATCCCAGAAACCTTGGCTGGAATCTAACCGGACTAACCGTAACTACCTTTGATGACGGAACGATCCATCGTACCTCGGAATTTGCTATCATTAATCTCATCCTATCAAATTATCTCGTTCTTCCTTGAACGAGGTAATTCCTCAGGTCATTTCAAGTAACTTTTTCCTTTACGAAAATCTTCTGCGTGGCTCCGTTGAGGAGTTATTTAGGAAAAACTGCGGACCAATCGGAGCGCGGCTACAGCGGACCGATTTCGGCTCCGGCCAATGACAAAGCCGCGCTCAGCGCCGAACAGGAATCTGTTCGCGGTAGCCGCGCTCCGATTGGCCCGCGTTTTTCGTTGATAACTCAACAACTGAGCCACGGAGAAGATTTTCGCAAAGGAAAAAGTTACTTGAAATCACCTCGAGAATTACCACATTCTAGTACGACATTTTTGGGACACCTTGTATAAGGAGGCTGTGGAAAATAACAATTTTACAAACGAATCGCTACTGGCAGAGATTAAGTAAAAATGTGCCCCCTCTTCTGACAATTCTAATTACTAGACAATGATGGTTGCCGATCGATTGTAACCAGCAGAGATTAAATAAAAATGTACCCCCTCTTCTGACAATTTTAATAAGTCGACAATGATGGTTGGCGATCGATTGTAACCAGCAGAGAGTAAATAAAAATGTACCCCCTCTTCTGACAATTTTAAGTAGTCGACAATGATCTAATAATTAGACTGTGCATCTAAAGAAAAATTTTCAGACTTTCTATTTTCGTTCAATCGCAGTCCAAAACGTTGCAAATCGAAATTAATATTTAAAAAATCCTATTTGGAGGACATTTATCGAATATCTTGGAAACTATAGCAGCTAGAGGAATACGTGTAATTTTTTACAGGGAACAGATCTGCGAAAACAGATTTCAAACACCACTATTTGTTACTGACATTTTTAACGTAAACTGTAATACTCGAACTAAAGAAATAATAAGTAGATATTAAAGCTCCAGATAAGCTTGAAAACCGTGAAAAAAATAATTTTGTCCAGCCAGCGCCAAGGGTAATCGAACCACTGGGCGACGGGGCAAAGAAGACGAGAGTGCTTATGTTAGTTAAAGATGTTTGCGCCACGGAACGCGTTTCACGATTCGTTGATTTCCGCGAGTCATTGGTCCCGGCGAGAAAGAAAATGCTCGACAAATTATCGGTCAAACGCTGGCAGATGGAGACCGGTTCACGAAGAGTGTCTCTCTCTCTCTCCCCCTCCCTCTCTCTCCCTGGTATACTTATTGCAGCGAGTATTTATTAGTGACGCCGCGTGTGTGCGTTCGCACACGTGCCGGCAATCGATACGCATCAGAGACACAGCGACAGTATTGAACTTGAATTATTTAGAGCCACCAGACGTTTCTGAGTGCTCCGAAGACTGATCCCCGGGACTCTAGACACTGCCAAACCCAAACTCAAAATTCGATGGAATCCTTCCAAAAATTTGCCGCATTTTGGGGAGTGCAAGACATGGTCGAGCAACTGCATTACGTGCAGATCCCAAAACTGAACGCTTCTCCCCCAATTCCGGAAAAATAGGAGAGGGCTTCAATCTTCAAATCTTTTTTCAAATTTTTAACGTTTTCACAGAGGTTGCAATTTGCAGAATTTTTCGAGTCAAATGGGCCCCCATTTTCCCGCCTGCTGCGACGTGTAAAAATACCTCAGAGGAAAACAAGTTACGGGGTGTGAAAGTAGAATCTTCGAGCTTTAAAACCAGCCCAAGTTCATTGCTGTAGGATTGTTTTTTACGAAATTACAGCTGGTTAAATCGAGTCACTGAAAAATCAGAAATTGCATGTCCGGTAATCTTGGATCTGAAACGCAACAGGAAAACGAGGTTTACGGTGCGAGTTCTCAAGGAAAAGATGCTTAAAGTAATTATCCGTTTCCGAGGAAATACACAAAAACGATTGCAACGCATCGATGCTGGTATCCAGTTGAACAACGGTGTACGAATGCCGAGCTTCCTCGATACGGGCCATCGAGGATCCACGAGAATAATTCGCATAACCACGCGAACGATCCGCCGCGCTAATAAGGGGAATATAACCAGAATCCGGCGCACGCCGCGCCGTTATTCGCGTCGCGTTAACCATTTATTATACATACATACTACACTTCGCGTTACATTTACCGCGAGAACCCGTTCGGCTCCCTGGATCCCCGCGACTCACGTGATCGTCTGTTCTAGATCCGAAGAACAAGAACGCCCCGATGATCCTAGATTATGTCGTTTCCTGTAGAGCTCGGCTAAACAAAGAGCTGTTTGCATGAAAAACAATTTTTGTAAAAATGGTAACTCCACCTGAACTCTTGTTTTATTCGCGCTATTTCTACCGCAATTTTATTTATACCTATTCCGATTTTTTTTTTCAACTCAATAGAACTATTTGCAAGTATAGAATTTTTATCGATTACGCAGCAGACCGAAAAACTTTTATTTCCGAAATCCTTCGACAAAACACGAGTTTCGAGCAGGCACAAAATCAAATCGGCCATTGTACCATTTCGAACTAACATTTTGCCCGGGGCACATAGTGATCTAACAACAGTGATTCCAGGAGGCTATGCGGGCGATTGACCAATACGGTCGACGTCCTTAAAAGCGGCGGTAATAGCAGTGGAAAAATTCGAATTTGAATAATTGCACCGGTCCCTCCATTGCTCGAAATTTACGATTCGCTCGGGCTTCGTAAAAGTTGTATCGGATTTTTTTTTTATCGGTGGTATCAATTTCAAAAGTGGTAAGCTTTCCGCGTATAGAACAACAGAGAGAGAGAGAGAGAGAATAATAGCCATTATTAGATTGAAGATTTTATACGTTTATGCTATATTGGAATCAGCGAAACGCAATAAAAGAATCGCGGCAATAATGTGCCTCGTGCTTCGGTGTGTTGTTTTTTGCCAATCGCGAATGCCGGCTAGTAAAAAACGAATTTATGCGTTACTCCTGTCGCTCTCGAATGTGTCTATAAAAATCTCTATTTACATAAAGATCTCGGGCGCCGTCTACCTGTTTCGTTCCATATTAATGATACAATAAATACAAGACAACGCAGATATCCGACAGTTTTTAAAAGTGTCGGGACATCTGTTCGGAAACGAGATATTTCGTACAGATTATGCGTTTTGCCCTACTTTCGACGAAACTCGTAGATCAATCAGCTTGCGCAAGCATATCAACTCCTAACTCAAAGAAACGGGCCGAGTAATATTTTTCTGATATTAAAACTCTGGGATGTTAAAACAAAAAACGCCATTCAAATTTTTATGGCACGGTATCATTAGATCCGGAAATTCTTTACGACTTCGAAATTTTTTCCAGTCGCTTGATGGCTCCAATTAAGCTGAAAGCAACTTTTAACCGTACCTCAACGTGCCCATTGGCAAAATAAAATTATTTAATAATTTGTTCTTCGCTCTGTTAGCGTAATTGTACACCGTTTGTATAGCAGAGACGTTAAATCGTTGTTAACCTTTTTAGTGGAGCCTGATTCATAAATTTGTTGTTCAGATCCGAACGATCAGAACATATTCAAATTTTCAAAATAATTTAATTTGTGTACAGTTACGCCATTCGATTGATGAAAATTATATTGATAAAATTGTAAACGACCGATTGCGAGGGTCGTGAATTAATTTGTATACAAGAACAGTTCTTGCAACAATTTCTCAGTCTGCTCGTCGTTAGAAAAAATAAAAATAATCCCCACCCTCCCACATTCCAACACCATGTTAAAATCCGCAAATAGAATTAGCGGATTCGTGGGAGACATCCGAGCATAAACAAAACGTAGCAGATGTCCCGCGTCTGGAATATCGCGAACAGCCTTGGGCGATGTCACGTCGGGAGTTGACCCATGTGCATCAAGGACGTCACGGGTTCGACTGACGTGCGTGGTGCGTGCATTTACGGGACCTGTCAAAATGACGGATTCTAATACTTTTAATTCACAAACATTGATATTGTAAAATTGCATCCATGAGGAACTTTGGTTTGAATTTATGAATTTGAAAAAATGTAATTCATAGAGTAAAACCACCTAACACCAGAAAATAATACTCTATACTCTATACTGTGTACTCTATGCTCTATACAGAATCATGACGAACGAAATTAACAAGTACATCTGGCATAGGATTTATTAATTGAACAATTTAGGAAAGTTATAGTTCACATGAGATCGTCCGACACAAGCTCACGAAACGAAGTAAAACTTTACCTTAAGAAGACAAACAGAATGAATGAAACTAAAAAGCTACACGCACCTAGTTTCACATATAAAATAAGATTTAGAACGGCAACCGAAACGAGATAGTCGCCCGGTGCCCAGTATTAAACGTGTCAATGAAATCATTCATCCTACCTGTAATTGATAACGCAACAGAATATTGACAGCACAATACGATATTGTGATGCTGTTGACCGGATAGGGACGCAGCATTGAGAACCGCGATAACCACGTTCCGGTATACAATTTTATGGAAGCTCTATGGGTGATCGAATATGTACATGCGTGCACGGTGTGCGAGAACGGCTCACCTTAGTGTCCCGCGACGTGTGATAGTAGTAAACAAAGGCGAACATCCACGCGCATGACAGTAGCAACACAATTTTCACATTTCGCCGCATCTCGTCGGTGTCGGTGGGCACCCTCTGCGTTCGTCGGTACGTATCGACGCACTCGCGTCCTCTGTCAACGTCGGCCAGGCCCTTAGGTTAGGCGAATAACACCGGCGGTTTTTACGACCGTTCGAAACCGAGCACGCACACCCGCGGCCGTCGACGCACTGTCGCACTGTGGATCTGCACCACCAACGCGAACCGACCGGCAGCCGAAGCCATACTGTCCGGCACCGAGGGGAACGGCGGCGACCAGCAACGCTGCGAACGCGAACGCGCCGTCGCTTTCGAATCCCTTCGCTCGGTGGCGCTCGCGTCACGGATGTGACGCCCACCGACCTCCTTCCCGCCAATTTTCAAACGCCGAATCCGCGCCGCTCCGCCAACTCGAAGCTCGATCACAGACGAGGTGTAGGATAGACCTATCATCCAATGTATTTTTGTGACCCGCATTTTTGGGGTCACGTAACCCCATTACCATTTTCGTGCCACATCTTGTATTACCAATTGGAACTGAAATTTACTGACAGCATCCTCAGTGTTAGGAATTAAAATCGAGAATAGCTAGTATTTAGAAAATAGAATAATTCTGAAAACCTCCGATTTTTTGAACAGTCCCATTTTGAAGTCCCATAATATGATAGGTCTATCCTTATACCTCGTCTGTGGCTCGATCCCTCTTTAACACTAGGTTTACGGAGCACCAAAAGTAACCATTTCACATTGCGTCGTGAAAATAACAAAATTGTAGTTGCTTAGATTTTCAGCCATTTTTATTGTAATATGTGCTCAAAGAAACGAATCTATTGAACAATTCCTCACAAGTGCGTCCTTGCTCTCTCAATAATTGTAAATTTAGAAATCTCGAGTCCGTCGTTTTGACGGGTCTCGTAAATCTAGTGTTAATCCAGAGGAAGCCACGCGTCCCTGTCAATTCTCTTCCGGACGCGGTGCCTATCGACCATCTTGAATCCCCTTTGACAACACTCGAATGAATTTGAACTGCGTTAATTTTTTAATTCAGAGGACCGCTGCCGTGATTTATCACGGATGTGACGCCCACCGACCTCCTTCCCGCCAATTTTCAAACGCCGAATCCGCGCCGCTCCGCCAACTCGAAGCTCGATCACAGACGAGGCGTAGGATAGACCTATCATCCAATGTATTTTTGTGACCCGCATTTTTGGGGTCACGTAACCCCATTACCATTTTCGTGCCACATCTTGTATTACCAATTGGAACTGAAATTTGCTGACAGCATCCTCAGTGATAGGAATTAAGGGGGCCGGCAGTCATTTGGCCTTGAATGTCACGCTATGTTACGCTATGCCTTTTTTCAAGACGTTTAAATAAATAAGTAACCATTTAAAAATGGATACCATCGTGTTTGTACATGTTTTTGCTACGTCTATTCAGACGTCTGTTCAGTTCTAAATCTCTCGAAATTAAGAGAATCTCTCTGCGGCAGCCATCTTGTGACGTCACACTTGCTTCAGAAAGCGAGTTTTCTGTCGAATATTACAAATTACTCCACGATGAGGTAGAAATTCGCAATTTGAGCTCTGTACAGACGCAGATTGGACTTTTAGGAAACACAAGTGACCACTTCTAAACTGCTCATTGCAATATTGAAGCGTTAAT
Source organism: Halictus rubicundus (assembly GCF_050948215.1). NCBI lineage: Eukaryota > Metazoa > Arthropoda > Insecta > Hymenoptera > Halictidae > Halictus > Halictus rubicundus. The sequence continues at coordinate 12,421,885 of NC_135161.1, forward strand.
TTGTCAAGATTTTGACCCTTGCAAGTTTATATACGTATATTGCAGAGAAATTCTCTTAATTTCGAGAGATTTAGTGTTCGTATCGAAAAAAAGGCTCTATACAGACGTAGCAAAGACATATACAAACACGGTGGTATGCATTTTTAATTGATTACTTACTTATTTAAGACGTAAAATGTCTAGAAAAAAAGGCACAGCGTAACATAGCATGACAGTCAAGGCCAAATGCCTGCCGGCCCCCTTAAAATCGAAAATAGCTATATGTAGTCACTGCAGTCTCGCGAATACGAGAAAATGAACGAATAATTCTAAAAACCTCTGATTTTTTGAACAGTCGATATTTCAGAACATGAGACATGAAGTTCCATAAGATGATAGGTCTATCCTTATACCTCGCCTGTGGCTCGATCCCTCTTTAATGCAGAGAAAACCACGCGTCCCTGTCGATTCTCTTCCGGACGCGGTGCCTATCGACCATCTTGAATCCCCTTCGACAACGCTCGAATAAATTTGAACTGCGATCATTTTTTAACATGACTTTTCACGGCTGCCGTGATTTATCAACAATAAAATATATAAATGTAACAAATAAAGCTTGTCAACGTTGGTACACTATTTTCTCAATTTTGACCTTCGGTGGATCCGGAAAGTAAGCGAACCACTTTTCTCGAGAAATTGACGATATTCGAGCTACGGTAATGTCATTAAAAAATATAGATATAGTACAAATATAGCATGATTATAAATTACATGTATTTATGTATGCACACGAAACACATGAATATTTCGTGAGTCGCAACGAATACAAATATTAATGCTGCGTAAATAAACTTATTTTTCAGCAACCGTAATAATAGATAGGCCCCGGGAGCTGGGAGGGAATATTGATGGAAAAATTAATTTTCGATACCGTAAGTTTGCAACTGCCTGTAAATCCCGTATTAACGACAGGAGTGGGGGGATAAAATCGAACCAAAAAAGGGGGGGAACAGTTTCCACGAAATTTCTAATTGTCGCGGCAAGCTACGCGGCACGGTACCGGTTGTAAATTGATATTGGGTGGACTTCGATAAGTCCCCTGCGTACGCCCACTTTTCAAACGGAGATACGGCAGTGTTTCGGATCATTCGATGCAGTAGGCGAAGAACGTCTGGCGTTGAAGGGTCGTGCAACAGCATCCGGCAGGAGATGCTACAATAAAACTCGATCGAGAGAGCTGGGTTTCGAAGTTCCGTGGTCGCCGGGCTACGATGGCTACGTGGTCGCAATGGTTGCTGCTAACCTACCTGTGCTCGAGCGCGGCGTGGATGGACGAGAGGTACGAGAGAGGACCACAATTTCCGTCAATGTCGCCGCTTCTCTACCCCGTCGCCGAGAACTTCTGCCTTTTAATGTTCCCTAACTTTAATATCTTTCTATCCAGACCCGTGTTGGAGTCGCGGGACGGAAACCTGTTCATTTCCGCCGCGAGGGACAGGAACATCACCCTGAAGATCCTGGGCACCGGTTACGTCAACGTCAACGAAATTAATTTGCTGCACGTCGCTTCTGCGGTAACGGATCTACAATACGCTTCAATCCCATAAGACACGCCCTCCTCTGGTTGAATGTCTTAATTTTATTTTCGAATTTTAATTTAAACTCGCCGCGAAATTACGTTCGAACCCGACAGTTTTGTCCTGGTTTGTATTTGTGATTTTTAAAGGTGTTAAAAAATACTATAATATACGGGGCACGAGAAGAATGGATTCTGTCTTTCAAAGAAAATTAGTACAGTGTCTTGTAATATCGTTAGAATTCACCAGGTTGAATATTCGAAGCTTGATGATTATTTTTCAGGCACAAAACGCGACGCACCTGATCGACAGATTGCGAACAGGACAATTAGCGAGTCTAGAAGGCGATTTGCAGCGACTCTCCCATATTGTCGAAGGGCCCGATGGCTTGGAGCGAAGGATGGCCTCGTTCAAGGGTCTCGTGGAGATGAACAGCACGCTGCCGGGGAACGCGTTGCAAAATCAGGTGCATTACAATCGCGTGATAATTGAATGAGAATTTAATGAAGATGGAAGTTGCCGGTAATCAGGAAAATAATTTGTCATTTTCAGTCCTCCGGCAACATCAACTGGAAAGTTCGAGTTCTCACCAACAGGGTGTGTATGGAAGTACAACATTCGACCCCTAGGACGAGGGGTCAATTTTGACCCCGAGATGTTAGAAACTTTACGCGCAACTTTTTTTAATCTCTCGCTGTTAGCCCAAGCGTGGAAGAAGATCGATTACCCTGCGGGGCGAATATTCGCAAAAATAATTAAACAAATTGCTCTCCGTAAATGAAATTATTGTTTATAAATGCTGTTTCAGGTACGAAAACTGGAGGATAACGTGAAATCGATAGAACGTAAATTAAAGACGAACGAGTGCGATAGCAACCCTTGTCAAAATGGAGGGTCCTGTCAGGACCTCTACGAAGGATACCAGTGCCATTGTCCGCCGAACTGGGAGGTGAATGATTCAATATATAACAGACCGAGAACAATATTAATCGTCTGTAAAAATTGTTGCAGGGACCGAATTGCATGACTGATGTAAACGAATGCGTGCGGCTCCTGGGAACGGATCTCGGCTGCCAAAATGGCGCTAATTGCTTCAACACTCCGGGATCATACAGGTCTCTGCGTGTTTCGCAAAAATATCGCCTAGTAAAATTTTATACAATGAATTCTCGATATATGCCAACAATACATATGTTTACACTCACGGGGTATACTATCCGCGGTAGTGGGGACAATTCCGAGACGCTTATCATCCAGGCCTTTGGCGACATATATAGAGAAATCACTGTATCTATTAGATTCACATTTTCTATTCTTTTCTTATTGACTTTGCTCTGTTTTAATAGGTGCACGTGTACTCAAGGATGGCACGGTATCCATTGCACAACGAAGTTGACTGGCTGCAACGCGCAGACCTCTGGGAACCTCTGTGGTCATGGTGTCTGCGTGGACAAGTCTAACTCTATCGGCTACACCTGCATTTGTGATCAGGCAGGTGTTACAATCACATTATTTTTAAGAATATTATACCAAAACCTTCGTAGGTACTTAGCAGCTACTTTCGTGGGTATTGTTAATGGGAAATGTTAAGGGATTTCAGAACACCTCTTGTTAATTGGAAATGCGTTTTTGTACAGGGTTGGAAGGCCGACGAGTTGGACCCCCTGAATCCAGCCTGCGTCAAGGACGTGGACGAATGCGCGGGTAACCATCGACCATGCTCAGTGAACCCGTGGGTAGCTTGTCGGAACGCTCCTGGTACATTCTTCTGCGACGCGTGTCCTCGTGGTTACACCGGAAATGGCTACTACTGCGCCGACATCGACGAGTGTCTGGTAGACAATGGCGGCTGTAGCACGGCTCCCAGAGTGGAGTGCATCAACACTATGGTAACTCTCACAGAGGAATTACAAACAAGCACGAAAATTACATTAACAAGAAGAGGAACTTCGACATACGTTCGCCATTTTAGAGAGAAACAGTCCTACAACGTAAAACCCGTTAAAAAATTAGGAAGCCCACAATTCCAAATCTCTGACTTTTGAAAGACTATTAGCAGCTGTTTTAATTAAGCAATTTTATGTTAAAAGAAAAATGTACTTTTGCATTTGGGATAGTTTATGGTATTAGTTTACGTAAGAGACTTCCCTGTACCTTCCGAGGCTGGGCCAGAAGAAGTGGTCAAATTTTGTTGGACAAATCTCAACTTTCATGGATCATTTTATTAAATTAGGATTAAGTTAGACAAATTTAGCAAACGTAGAGGACCCTATATCTACGGGTTACACAATTTAATCATCTTCGAAGGTCCGTAGACGACTACCTAGAAGAACATTCGTTCAGTCCTGATTCCTTTCAACTCAACGAGTTTCTGCACATTTGTACCAGGGCTCAAGGATGTGTGGACCTTGCCCCTCCGGCTTCCGGGGCGACGGTGTCACATGCACCTACGTAGGAGGCTGCTCGCAGAACCCTTGCCATCCCTTGGCGAGGTGCATCGAGAACCCAGGGCTTACGAGCGCCAACGTGCTGTGCCAATGTCCGCCTGGTTTCGGGGGCAATGGATTCGGCCCAAATGGTTGCCAGCAGACAGCGACCGCCGTGACCGCCCATGGCGCCTGCGCCAGTAATCCTTGCGTCCATGGGAATTGCGTCCCTGGATCTGCGGACAGCTACATCTGCGCGTGCGACAATGGATACTACGGTGAGCATCTGATCGCACCTAATGAGGTCCCAAAGCCTTCCAACCGTAGATAACCGAGCTATCTCAGCATGCCGGTGCCAAATAAAACCACTGCATTAGGTGTGCAAATAAGTTTTCGGTGCCACTTTTCAAAATTTCTTATCTCAAGTTCTCGTTGACCGATGAACTTGAACATTTCAGACAATCTTCAGTACTCCGTTAAAGCACCAACTAAAATTTTTCAAACCCGTCAACAGCTACATTTTTTGTTCCCGATCGAAACCGGAATCGTAGCAATCGCGTGTTCTCCAGAACAGACTCTATAAAAAAATATATAACTCACGTAATTTTGATTATTTTCACTTGAAAAAAATCACACGGATACTTCGAATGTCGACGAATATGTGTGCAAAATCCTAAAGCAATAGGTGTAACAGTTTTTCTGAAAAAAATTTCTTAGAATCGTGGCAACCGAGGACCCATACTTTCCAAAACGGTCCCTACAAAAAACTATATAACTCGCGTAATTTTGATTAGTTTTGCTTGAGAAAAATCACACGGATACTTCGAATGTCGATGAATATGCGTGCAAAATGCTAATACTAATGGATCGATAGTTTCTCTGAAAAGAATACCTTTCAAACCGTTCCAGGGAAGAACTGCAACATAAGGGACCCCTGCGACCCTAATCCCTGTCAAAACAATGGCTCCTGCGCGAACGTGGACGGAGCGGCGGTCTGCAATTGCGCGTCGTCGTACACCGGCAGCAGATGCGAAACCCCGCGACAAAGTTGCGGCGGTTTGACCCGGAGTCTCGTCGGACAGCTGGTGTACCCCAGCGATGGGTTCCGCTATCAGCACGATCTGAGCTGCGCGTGGCTTCTCACCACCCAGAGCACGCTCGTTCTGAACGTCACCTTCACCAAGTTCAATGTCGAGCAATCGACCGACTGCAAATTCGATTTCCTCCAGGTACCGGGACAAATATCAGTTTTCTCACTTCCCAACGAATCGACCATCTATCCTTTCGATGTGGCCTTATTTAATTTTTTCCAACAGTGTTCACAGTTTTTTTCATGAAATTGCCGGTTGTTGGACGTTACACATTACCTCTCTTCCTGGCTAGATTATACCTGGGAATTTTTAGAACAGCATTTACGTACCGGCATAAAAAGCATCCCTCTCGAAAACACCACACGAATTTTTAGTAGCCGCAACCACGTTATTACCTTGTTCTAACTCGTAAAGCACGCCGTGTCGTTAATGCACTTTTAACACATACACACACGCATACACGTTGCCCGTGCAGTCACTGTTAATATGTCAGCCACTGGACTTTTAAAACTCGTTGGATACACGGTGGTACGGCCAGGTAGAACAAGATAAAACTGCTTAATGGGCATTTGCTACCTGCTTCTTGCTGCTTTAACAGGTCTACGGGAAATATCCAGAAAATCGAACTACTGCAGACTCCCGTGAAACGCGCTCAACAAATTGTTTAAACCAACTTTACGTGTCATCTGTCGCGTGCAGTACATATGCGATTTTAAACCATTTTCGGGAGTCCACTCGTTTGAACTATGTTAAACAGAGTCTGGAAAATTTGCTGAAAAATTAGCTGTACAAAAATTATATGATTGTCCCAGTAACCCCTCGCACCATAACGTCGTGTCAGGCTGGTGATTATTAACAGAATCTACTGAATATGTTACTAATTTCCATTAAGCCGGAATAAAATTCTGTTCGGTTTCTTGTCGATGTACAGTGATTTTTCCATATATGTCGCCAACGCCTGGATGATAAACGTCGCGGGATCATCCCCACTACCGCGGCGTACAACCCGCCGAGGAGTGTAAACATAACACGGGTCGAGTACGTCTCCTGGACGATACAAGACGCTGGCAAGACCCGTGTTGTTGACATATATCGAGAATTCACTGTAATAGTCTTTGGGGAAGGTATAGGCATACGATATGAATTTTCTTCTTCTTCTAGGAAATTAAGAGCGACAAGGGTTTTGTCGCTGTGACGGTAAAATAATGCGAGGGGTTGAGACTAGCAGAAAATATTGAATAATTGGCAACGTTTCAGATCCACGACGGTAGAAACGCTGCCAGCCAAATGATCGGTCGGTTCTGCGGGAACACGTTGCCTAAGGAAACAGGGAACATCATATCGTCCCACAATTCCTTGTACTTCTGGTTCCACTCGGACAGCAGCATCTCCCACGACGGGTTCGCTTTCCATTGGGACAGCATCGAGCCCATCTGCGGCGGGGCTCTAACGGCTGATTATGGCACGATTAGCTCGCCGGGTTCGCCGGGCAGATACCCGCCCAACAGAGACTGCTATTGGCACATCACTGTCCAACCCTCGAAGAGGATACAGTTGCATTTCGGCCAATTAATGATCGAGGAGCATCCCACCTGCGAGAACGACTACCTGGAGGTTCGTGAACTTGAATTCGTAACGTTCGATCACGTTGTGACAAAAGAAAAAGCAGGATTCTCAATTTTCTAATTTAAATTCTGGATCGTTGAATAAAAGTGACATTATTTGGGACAGCAGGGATCAGTGAACAGTCTGGGAAACGAATATTTTTTCAATTTTTCCATAGATAACGAGCGAGACTCACGACAGGGTGGGTATCTACTGCAACCATACGCGCCCACCCCCTCTGATCGTGCCAGGCTCGGAAGCTGTGCTCCATTTCCATTCCGACAGCGCCGGCCAGGATTCTGGATTCCAGATTCACTATTCCACCATCGAGGGTAACAATCTTTCACCGATTCGACGAGCACCATGAATGAGAATCAGGAATCGTACACCGACGACCTTCGTCGTGAAATATTCTTCTTGCAGGTATACCTGGCTGCAACGGGGTGTATACTCAGCCCAGCGGCACGATCACTCTCCCTACCAATCTGGACTCTTATTACGAGAACATGCAGTGCGATTGGAGGATACAGATGCCGGTTGGCGAACGCATACAGATCACGTGGTCCAAGTTCGAGATCGAGGCCTCGCTCTCCTGTCGATTTGATTATGTCGAGGTACCGCGGACATTCTAATCAAGAGATTCGACAAGATTCTATCCTAGAGGATTAGAAGATCATGGCCCAGATCAGAGCTGTTCACTGCGTCTGCCCGTGCGGGCACCGATTCTCTTGCCCTGGGCATACGGCGGGCACGAGTCACTTGCGTGCACTTGCACAGCTACGTGGCCAATTACGGTTGTGCACTCCGCTCAGTCGCTTGCCCGTAGCTTTGCCCAGTGTCGCCACATCAAGACTTGTGCCCCCACTCTAATTTCCCCCTCTACCGCGCTATCCCCCACTAACTGTTAGTAATTCTAACTAAAGATAAAGGTAAAGGTTTCCCCTCGAGTCGTGCTCCCTCCCCTCATCCGGCGACTATGGTGCGCCAGATCAAGACTTGTTCCCCCACTCTAATTTCTCCTTCTACCGTATTATTCCCCAAGCTTCTGCCGCGGCCTGACGTGTTCCGACTCTATCGCGCATACTCCGGTACTGGAAGAGAGAGGGTAACCTTTTCCCCTCGAGTCGTGCTCCCTCCCCTCATCTGGCGAGTATGGTGCGCCAGATCTGGACTCGTGTCCCCACTCTAATTTCCCCTTCTCCCGCGCTATTCTCCCACGCTTCTGCCGCGACCAGGTCACGTGACGCGTTCCGTCTCTGTCGTGGATACTCCGGTACTGGCAGAGAGAGGGTAACTGCTTCCCCTCGAGTCGTGCTCCCTCCCCTCATCTGGCGACTATGGTGCGCCAGATCAAGACTTGTTCCCCCACTCCAATTTCCCCTTCTACCGTATTATTCTCCAAGATTCTGCCGCGGCCCGACGCGTTCCGTCTCTGTCGTGGATATTCCGGTACTGGCAGAGAGGGGGTAACTGCTTCCCCTCGCGTCGTGCTCCCTCCCCTCATCTGTCGAGCAGCTCCGGTCTAGACCAGTTGAACAAATGTTTATTCGTGAATTTTCGCAGATTTACGACGGTCCGTCGAGCGAGTCACCGCTGCTAGGCAGGTACTGCGGGACGACGCTGCCTCCAACCCTGAAGTCGAACTCGAACGAGGTGCTGGTGGTGTTCAAGTCCGACTTGACGTTTCAGAGGGGGGGCTTCACTTTATCGTACACGATCCTCTGCGGCGGCGTTTTTACCGAGAGCAACGGCACGTTCCACTCGCCCATGTACCCGGGCACGTACCACAGCTCCAGGGAGTGCTCCTACGAGATCGCGCAACCACCCGGCAAGAGGATCATGCTGAACATTATGGACATGGAGATCGAGGGCCTGGACGCGGACAACTGTTACTTCGATTATCTGGAGATCTTCGACGGGGACAACGAGAACAGCACCAAGCTGGCGACTCTGTGCGGCGACGAAACGAACAAACCGTGGGAACCCTATTACTCGACGCACAATTACATGCTGGTGAAGTTCGTCAGCGACGGCAGCATAGAGGAACGCGGCTTCAGCGCGAATTATGAGACCATCCAAAGCAGTACGTACCCGCTGCCAGCCTACAAATTATGACCGCTCGATGTATGCTAAACGCCGCCTTCGAACTCCTGCAACTGTCTGCGAACAGTCTTGCAACTTTCGCAGTCGGTTCAAAACGGTTCGAGGGTTCGTCGAGGACTCTGTTGTGAAATTGGAGGGGACAAATCGAATTCGCGTTTTCCCCCCGTCGAAATTTTAGAAATTTAAAGAACGTCAGCTTAAGCTTTGGTTAGCATAGTATTGTCGAAATTTTTGACACGAGGAAACGAGGACGCGATACTGTATAGCTTCGATGCTTGCTTATTGGAAGAATAAGGTGACACTGGAATGGACGCGGGGAAGAATTTTAAGCAGTCGATTTGTAATTTCTTCTTTTAATAGATTGTGGAGGACTGCTCAAGGACCCAATAGGAATAATTAATTCTCCGACGCAGTCCTTTGATTACGACACCGACGACTGCGTTTGGACGATACAAGCTCCCCAGGGCAGCGTGGTGCAGCTCTCCTTCTTGTCCTTCGAAATCTTCAAGGCCTACCGATGCAGTTCTTACGTGAAGATTTATGAAAATTATCTGCGCTCTGACATGGAGTTGCTAGGCACGTATGTATGAATTTATGAGATTGTTTGTGATATTTATGAAACTTTTTGAAACGAGATAAAATAAGTGTTGGTCCCTCAGCTTCTGCGGGACGAAGAAGCCGCCGATACTGACGTCCGAGAGTAACACGATGAGTATAGTCTGGCACATCGATACCCATCCCTTCGCAGCGCCCGGTAACAATGAATTCGTCGCTTCGTACGTCTTCATGGAAGCCTCGAAGGTCTGCGGCGGTCATTACGTGAAGACGAACGGAGTGATCAAGTCACCGAATCATCCGAGACAATACCCACCCGGAAGGGAATGCGTGTGGCTGATAGAAGCACCGAACAGACACAGGGTGGTCCTGAACGTGCAGTCGTTCGAGCTGGAGCCTCACCGGAATTGCATCTTCGATTATCTGGAGATCAGGTGAAACGATTAATTGTTTACGTAGACACGGGACAGCACGTATCTTTAACTCATTTCTTCCTGATATAATTTTTTACGGTTCCTTTGACAGTGTATTCGTGACATTTTTCCGATTGAAATGAGTCCAAACATGACACAGTTTGGACAACTATTACTTGTTTAATCTACGATAGAGAGCAGGCTTGAATAACTTCTTCCCCGCCGTCGCTTCACGACCCCCCACCACCGGTGCACAGGTTCCCCCACCACTGGCCGCAACCTCCTATGTAGGTTTGGGAACCTATAGGCTGGGGCCACGAGCCCCCTTCTCCCACGCTCCATAGGAGCATGGTGGGGGGTCTCAGGAGTGGGAGCAATTATACAGGTTCCCCCACCTCCTGTACATGTTTGGGAACCTATAGGCTGGGACCACGAGCCCCCTTCTCCCACGCTCCATAGGAGCATGGTGGGAGGTCTCAGGAGTGGGAGGAATTGTACAGGTTCCCCCACCACTGCTTCCCTCACCTCCTGTATATGTTTGGGAACCTATAGGCTGAGGCCCCGAGCCCTCTTCTCCCACGCTCCATAGGAGCATGGTGGGGGTCTCAGGAGTGGGAGGAATTGTACAGGTTCCCCCACCACTGACCACAACCTCCTACATTGGCTCCCAGCCCCGAACCCCCTTCTCCCACGCTCCGTAGGATTAAAGGGGTAAATATGCTCCGAATGATGTCATGTTTGGGCTCATTTCAATCAGAAAAATGTCGCAAATACACTGATAAAAGTTTTATACAGAAAAGCTTCGTGATTGAATTAATATTGCTTCACTGATGTGTCCACCATAATTTTGTATTTTTACCATTGTGCCAGTTCGACCCCACGGGGCTAATTAAGGGAGTCGAGAGAAAGAGGAACCAGATGACATAGTTAAATCATCTCGATGCGTTTCTCTGTCTGCAGGAACGGCGGCTACGAAACTTCACCGCTGATTGGCAAGTTCTGCGGAACAGAGATCCCCTCGCAGTTCATAAGTCAGGCTAATCTATTGTATCTGAAGTTTGTCTCCGATCCGTCGAGACAGAACAATGGGTTCAGCATCGAATGGGACAGCACCACCACTGGTAATTAATCGCTCGCCCCTATAATTCAGAATTACTATTCCAAATTGCGCTGCACTCCTCAATTCTATTTTTGCCTGAATTCGTGTACCTGTTTATCCAGTTATATTGACTCGTGTTAACAACAATCTGTGAAAGTCCACAGCGACACAGCATGATCTGTGTTAGCACTTGAGCAGCCTAACGAGGTGAAACCTAGAACAAAAGATAGTAACGTCAACATTGATCCTAATCGAAATAAAAATTTTCCGTGTTAATTCCAAGAAATGACGGCCAAACAGAACCTTCTTTTTTTTCTTTAATAATTTAACTAAAAATAATCATATCGTTCTGTATCATTGACGATACTTCTTTCTCTGCCTCGCAGGCTGCGGCGGCAACATGAACGCCGCCACAGGCGACATCATCTCGCCAAATTACCCGCAACCATACTCGCACGGGGATTGCAACTGGAAGATCACCGTGGCTACAGGAAACCTAATACGGCTCGTAATAGTCGACCTCGACCTCGAGCAACACGAGAAGTGTAGATTCGACTACATCGAGATCTACGAGGACAACGATCCGAACAACAGACAAAGGTTCTGCAGCAACGCCTACCCGAAAGTCATTCAGGGGAAGTCGAACACTATGAACGTGCGGTTCCGCTCTGACTACACCAATTTTGGTCGCGGTTTTCATCTCAAGTATGAAACACGTGAGTTGACTACCTCGAGCCTGGTCAAATCGAATACACCCTCGACGTACTATGGACTTAATTGAAAATTTCATCTTTGGAGAGATGGGGGTATTTAGCTCCCTCACAATTTAGTGGGGGGTCAAAGGGATGACCAATTTATATACGTCCTAACTATAATTGACAATTTTTTTTAGGGAGATAGAGGGCAGCAAGCTGGTTTAGGGTAACTCCCTCAAAGTTTATTGGTTAGTCAGAGGGTTGGAAAATCAATTTCTAAAGACCCCAACAAATAATTAAAAATTTCTGCTTTAGAGATTTTCCATAGAGGCTAGCAAACTACTTTAGGGTATCTAGCTCCAAGAAAATTGAAAAACGACTGAGAGGGATGAAGAAAGGGAATTTTTAAATTCCCTACCGAGTAAGATGACTTTGTAGAAAGTATCCTATTCCAATGTTCGCTCCTACTTGCAGTATGCCAGAACACGGTGCACGGTTTCTACGGAGTGATCGAGTCCCCGAACTTCCCGGAGAAGACGGAGGGCTACACGAACTGCACCTGGGTGATCGAGGCTCCGCTCGGTAACAAGGTCAACCTGACGTTGTCGCATTTCGAGCTGGAACCGTTTCCGGAGCTGGAACCGTCCTGCCATAACTATCTGGATATCAAAGAGGGCATGGACAACTCCCCGAACACGGAGCTCGCGAAGCTCTGCAACACGTCGGCTATGCATCACCAAACGATTTCCTCCACGCAGAATCAAGTGTTCGTTCACTATACGGCTTCGTCGTTAGCGCCTGTCCGGTTCCGTTTGGAGTGGTTGCTGAACGGATGTGGAGGACACCTGGCGAAACCGTTCGGTTCGTTCACGTCGCCGAACTACCCGACTAGCTATCCGCTTCACTTCGATTGCGAATGGCTGATCGAGGTCGATTACACGATGAGCATCGAGCTGACTATCCATGACGTGAGTGTCCCGAATGTCAGGTCACTCGATAGCCAGTAGCAATTTTCTAGGATCACAGGATCGACGCAGTCGCTTGCGACGATTGTTCTGTAATTCTTAAAAATGTATAATTCCTAGCCAAGGACCGATCAATTTTTACAATAGCAGCTTCGGAAGCTACAACTCACCCTCGCGAAAAATGGCAAGATTTAATTTTACGAGTAGACAGAAATCGCGGTATCTAGGAAGATGCTAATGAAAGGGTAGGCAGGATTTTTCCGATGGTAAAAATAGTCTTTTGTCTTCAGATCAAGCTGGAGAAGGTGAAGGGTTGTCACTTCGACAGTCTCCAACTGTACAGCGGCGGCGGCGGCGGCGGCACGGACGCGCTGATGTTGGCCAATATCTGCTACTCGGAGAAGCCGTTGGTGTACTCCAGCTTCGGCAACAAGATGTTCGTCAAGTTCCACTCGGACTCGTCGTACTCTGTGCGCGGTTTCAACGCCAGTTACAAAAGCGTGCCGATCCTGTGCGGCGGTAGATACACCGCCGACAGCGGCAACATATACTCCACCAATTACCCGCAGAATTATCCGCCCAAGCAGAACTGCGAGTGGTTGCTGCAGGTCCCACTGAACTACCGTGTCAAGCTCACCTTCGCGGAATTTGATCTCGAGGTCAGCACGAACTGCAGCGACGACCATGTCAAGGTGAGGGGACGGGAGCGTACGTTTGGAGGGTTGAAAATAATCCTGAATCTTCTCTAGAGTCTAGAGGGTTGAACACGTTTCACGTTAATCCTCTGAAGCCTGAGAAATTGAAATTATCAATAGCTACCCCCAGAGTAAGTCTACAGGGTGGAGAATATTATTCTGAATTTTCTAGAGGGTCTAAGGGGTTGAAGATATCGATCCTGAATTTTCTAGAGAGTCCACGGGGTTGCAAATATTAATCCTGAATTTTCTAGAGAGCCTAAAGGGTTTGAAATATTAATCCTGAATTTTATATAGAGTCTAGAGGTTTGGAAATATTAATTGTGAACCCTAGAACGTCTGGAGGGTTGAAAATATTAATCCTGAATTTCTATACAGTCTAGAGGATTGAAAATATTAATCCTGAAATTTCTAGAGAGTCCAGGGGGTTACAAGTATTAATCCTGAAATTTCTAGAGAGTCTAAAGGGTTGCAAATATTGATCCTGAATTTTATATAGAGTCTAGAGGTTTTAAAATATTAATTGTGAACCCTAGAAAGTCTAGGGGGTTGAAAATATTAATCCTGAATTTCTATAAAGTCTAGAGGATTGAAAATATTAATCCTGAATTTTCTAGAGAGTCCACGGGGTTGCAAGTATTAATCCTGAAATTTCTAGAGAGTCCAGGGGGTTGCAAGTATTGATCCTGAATTTTATATAGAGTCTAGAGGTTTGAAAATATTAATTGTGAACCCTAGAAAGTCTAGGGGGTTGAAAATATTAATCCTGAATTTCTATAAAGTCTAGAGGATTGAAAATATTAATCCTGAAATTTCTAGAGAGTCCAGGGGGTTACAAGTATTAATCCTCAAATTTCTAGAGAGTCCAGGGGGTTACAAGTATTAATCCTGAAATTTCTGGAGAGTCCAGCGGGTTGCAAGTCTTAATCCTGAATTTTCTAGAGAGTCTAAAGGGTTGAAAATATGAATTGCGAACCCTAGAAAGTCTAAGGAGTTGAAAGTGTATTAATTATGAATTTTAAAAAATTTGAGCAATTCAGATGATTAGTAGACGCCCCTAGAGGGCTGAAAACGTTAATCCTGAATCTTCCAGAACCTAGAAAGTCTAGAAGGTTGAAAAATACGAATTATTATTAAGCGAACGAAAACGTTCGATGTTTCGTTTCTGATTCCTCGGTGTCGGTCGGGGGGAACCGTATCTCTCTATGAAAGCGTGCATTTGCATAAAGCTCCGTAGTCCAGAGCGATAAGGAACGACGATGTTGACAGATATACGACGGTCCAACAAGGGACTCGCCGTTGCTGGCGACTCTCTGTCGAAACGAGTTACCGGGGCCCTTCGTTTCAACTGGAAATGAAATGTTGGTCGTAATGAGATCAGACGGCATCGTCTCGGCGAAGGGATTCAAAGCGACGTACGAAACAGCTTGCGGTGCTCGGTTGACGGTGAAGGACGTGGGATACCTAACTCCGACGTGGACCCACCCTGACATCGACGAACCTGACAACTGTACGTGGACATTGATCGCGGAGAATCCAGGTACGATCTAGAGAAAAATATAAACATGCAAATCGGACACGAGATATTCGTTCCTAACACTTTTATTTCTTCATTTTATAGAGGACCATGTCACGCTGTCGTTTACGCACATGGAACTCGGCATGATGTACGGATACGCAGAAAATGACTGCGGGGCATCGTACATCGAAGCCCACGAAGGTCCAACCATGGACGGACCTTCCCTGGGCAAATGGTGCAACAACGTCACGCCATTGCCTGTAACAAGTTCAGGGAACGCGATCACGGTGCACTTTTGGACAGGCTACAACTTGCACGAACACTTCGCTATCACGTACTCGGTTCTGAATTCGGGTAATCCAGTCCCCGTCAATTGCTATTTAATTAATTGAACGCATAAAACGCGTGACGCAATATGTATCCGAATTTCCAGCGTGCGGAGGCAACTACACCTCGATCTCCGGGAAAATCGCCTCTCCGCTCTACCCTAACAGCTATCCCCTAAACTCCGAGTGCGTGTGGTTCATGCGGAACTCGCCTGGGAACCGGCTGAAGATCACCTTCTCCGAGTTCGAGCTCCAGCAGAGCGACAACTGCGACCTCGACTATCTCGAGGTTCGCGAGAACAACGGTATCGGTAAATTGCTCGGCGTGTTCTGCGGGACCACCACCGAGCCGATCGAGTCCTCGGCCTCCGTTTGGATGAAGTTCAAAAGCGACGGCGACGGGGTGGGCAAAGGATTCGTGGCCGACTACGCCTACGAAGGGGGTAACGAGCTGACCGGGCCTACCGGAAGAATCACGTCCCCCTTGTACCCCTTGCCTGCCAAGATTGAGGGCATAACAACCTGGAGGATCACGGTAGAGTTCCAGCAGCTGGTCAGGATCGAGGTCAAGGGCATGTTCATAGAGAACTACGGGAGAGATTGCTACTCGTCCCTGAAAGTAAGTGGAATCGAAAACTGTCGGGACGTTTAGAAAAAATTATCAGACGATTGCAATGTTCTTCCGGGGGGTCATTTGAGGCCTTCGAAAATAGGGCAAGAATTTTTCCATAATGCTTCGCATGGTAATTTGCGATCGACGCTCCGGAATTTTTTAAATGTTCTCACTGAATCGTCGGTTTCCGTCGGATCCGAGATATTTCACATATTTATAGAAATTGTTTTCAACGATTCGCTAGGTCTACGACGGTTACAACAACGAGGCGCCGATTATACTGACGGCCTGCGGCATGGACACTCCGGAGCCTGTAACCACGTCCAGCAACGTCGCTTTCATAGAGTTCGACATAGAGATGATTCGATTGGGCTGCTGGTTCGATCTCGCCTGGATCCAGGTGCCGATGGTCGAGGAGGGCGTGGACACCGACACCCAACGTAAGTTGCGAACGACGACCTCTGACGAAATGAACCTCTGCCCTCGAGGTGACGAGACGCTGTTGCTATCGAATAACGGAAACGAATTGCAGTGGACAACTGCACCGAGCTTATCAACCTGGAGAGCACCGTGAGCCTCGATGTGCACTCCCCTGGCTGGCCGAACGGGTACGACAGTAATCTTGAGTGCACCTGGGTGTTCACCTCGGCTCCAGGATGGCATATAGTTCTGAGACTGCTGATCTTAGACCTTGAGGAGATGAACGACTGCACGGCAGACTACCTGTCGGTTTACGACGGCGATGCGCTGAACGCACCAGAGAACGCCCATCTACTCGAACGAATGTGCTACTCGAACTCCTCGTACACTCGTTTGCAAACCACCGACAACGTGATGACTGTCAAATTCGTGTCGGACGGCTACCTGAACAAGACCGGGTTCAACGCGTTCGTGCGCCGTGGTAAAATCATCAAATTCATTTTCATCTTTTTAGCAGGATCTGTAGTCACTTCAACCCCTCAGCAGCATCACGATTTGCAGAACTAGGAGAGTCTCTATGACCTTGTGATTGTGAACTCTGCGGAGGCTCACCCTAACATCACTTTTGGACCACTAAGAGGATCTTAAAATCCTAAAGATTGATTTGCAAAATTAGGAGAGTCTCTATGACCTTCGATGGGTCACCCTAACATCATTTTCTGACTGCTAAGAGGGTCTTAAAATTCTAAAGATTGATTTGCAAAATTAGGAGAGTCTCTATGACCTTCGATGGGTCACTTATAGTCACACATGTAGTCACTTTGTCCCGTGGTAGCAGTCATAATCACTTTGCCAAGTACCCTTACGTTGCTCTAAGAAGAACCTCTTCGATCGATACAGAATGCGGGGGTAAAATGCACGGGCCGAACGGAGAGATCACTGTGGATCCCCATGTCCTGAACAAGGGATCTAGAAGTTGGCATATGTTGTGCGAGTGGGTTGTTAAGGTGAAGCCTGGACGAACTATAAAAGTGCAGGTGACTGAAACGTCGGAAGAATCTAACGTGAACTGCGCCGAGAATTACTTGCTGGTGAGTCTTTTTTCGGAACAGTTAAGCGTGTGATTGGTGTCCGCGGTTATGATAATGATGAATGAACATCGGCGTGCTCTGCGAGGTCTTGCCGAAGGGTTGACGAAGCAACGATTTCATTGAACTTTGCAGTTGAAAGATGGCGACGAGACGTCGTCCCGTTTAGTCGGCGATGGCAACTATTGCGGGAACGTTCAGCCTCCGATCCTAACCACCACCGGAAATCTTCTTTACGTGAAGTATGTCGGTTCCAGGCCTCAATCGCGCATGAAGCTGCTGTACAGGTAAATTATAAATTTTCGTCGCGTTGTTAAATACGAGAAATCCTTTTCGTATGGTTTTCTGTCTTCATCTTTGCAGATGAAACGTTACATTTTGTTTTTTATTTATTTTTTGGGGGGTGGAGGGGGGTTAGTTAACATCGTGAACTAATCTCGAAAATCATTTCTGTTCGCCACTAATGCATGTTCGCTGTGACGGTGCACACGCTTGATATGATTTCTATGAATTTCAGCGAAGTCGGTATGAATTGCGGAGGCGAATACATACTGAAAGGCAAGGAAATGAGAATCTCGACGCCGAATTATCCTAACATCCCACCACCGTACACCGAGTGCACATGGACCATAATGGTGCCGAGCAGAGAACGAATATCCATCCACTTTGTCGACAGATTCGACCTGAGTAACACTCCAAAGTCAGTTCACTATTAATCATTTGATTCTAAACACGTTAAACATCTCACGAAATTCAACGACAGAGTGAATCCTGCAGAAAAGATCACAGTTTCCAAACCTATTTTAACTCTAACAATCACTACTTCGGCTCCCTCTTCGGAGGTATTATTTTGACAAAAACTTCCTAGCGATCTCCTGGGATCGAAATTTGGATTCTCGGCTTTTTCTCGCCAAGACCTACAGGATCACGCAAAAAAAAAGTTAAAAATTTCTGGTTTCCCGAGACATAGTTTAACCCGTACCTAAATAAAGATTTCATTGTTTTTCAAATAAAGTTTTCTGGTAATCTGCTATTGTGAAAATTGGGAGCACAATCACACTGTTTGCAGTACACAGGGGTTAAGAACAATTTAATTGAGAATAAGGAAAATTAAATACCTGAGATTTCAAAAGCTTGTTAGATACACTACATCGGTTAATTGATCAAATAAGAGAAGAGAACGTTGCGTAATCAGGGGAATAAGAGGAGGAAAAATGAATTTCAGTTGCGCGAGGGAATACGTGGAGGTGAGGGACGGAGGAACAGAAAGTTCGAAGCTGTTAGGCAGATTTTGCAAGGACGTCGCGCCCAGCAGTATGTCGACCACCGGAAACATGCTGTACATACACTTCTACTCGGACCTGGCAGAGCCAAAAAATGGTTTTAACGCAGACATCATTGCCGGAGGTTTGTTTTTTATCTCTTCTCTTCCGAGGAGTGGGAAACCGAATTTCTTCTGTCGGGAATGATTCTGCGAATAAAATTCAACCCGACTGTCGATCCATTGCACAAATTCTTCTGCGCAATGGCCCCTTAATTCGTCTATCGGCGAACGTGAGATCATGCGATTTTTCTCTCATTCGCAGAGGTATGCGGTGGAGTGATACGAGCCACCAGCGGCATCATCTCGTCACCCAATTATCCGTTCTTCTACAAAAAGAACTTGACCTGCACCTGGAAGATAATCGCTCCAATCGATCAGTCTCTTCGGTTGCAATTCCGCGATGTAGATCTACCGACCTCTTTCGTCTGCGGTAACACCGATCACGTGGTCGTCAGCGAGTTCAATCCGGAGAACGAAACGAGTATGCGAATCACCCTTATCTCAGCCTCGACTATCTAATAAAATGTTATCATTTTCAGCTGAAAATCGTTGCGTTTTTACCGCATTAAAGAAACAAGATATTTCTGTATAGGATTGACAGAATCGCATCACTGTACTTTCTGCATTTTCGAGAACTTCTTAACCCTCCGTCCGCTACGCCGGGGTCGTTCGTGACCCGTCGCCGTGGGGACAAGCTCGAGGGGAAATAGAAAAATTGTGAAATTGTCGATACGTACAATTTTATGGCAGACGACGCTTTTCGTTCCGAAATAAGAAAATCGTTGTCGTCTCTCTTGATCCGAAATACGACGAAAGCCGGTCCCGAGGCATCGCCTTATATCGAAGGGACACTTTATCCCGTGAAATATCGGCGTGGGTCGGAAACGACTCCGGCATAGGTCGGGAACTCGCAGGAGTCCGAGGGTTGAGGAAGTTCAGGTGTTAAAAACAATGGTAAATTCAGCTTGATCGTCCAGGTGTCTTCGAGATCACCACAATTTGCGGCGATCAGAAGAGACTCATCGAAACATCGACGAACAATGCAATCATCGAATTTCGCAGTGACAACTTCGAGTACAACACTTTCAGAGGGTTCAGCATGAACTTTTCGTCGAGCGGAGATTGTAGGTTCATCGATTACGGATTTCTCATAATTTCTACGATTTTTCTTGATAGAACAATACACGAAATATTTATTATAGCTTGCGGAGGTGTCCTGACTGCACTATCCGCCAGAATCACGTCTAATGGGTATCCGCACGTTGCTACGCGTACCAGGTGAGTGGTGTCACCCTAATCCAAAACTGAACTATTACGATTTTAACAAAACTTCGACCGCGTTCAAAATGATAACATCTTTTAATTTGATCAAATAAATCCTCCTGGCATTTTAACAGCGTTTAGTTTTCTAAATTAAAGAGTTTTCATTGTTTAACACAACAGCACGTGTTTCTTGCCAAAATTAATAAGTCGAGAATAATACAGCATTTTCAAATTCCTTGGGGATTGCTGTATTTGATCAATTAAGTTTCGTAAGAAAATGAATGAAAGTCTTCTCGATTGGAATAGAAACTTTGTTCTGATCGAAATTTTTGGCGCGCCAATTACACGAGAATTTGCAATTTTATCAGGTACTGCGAGTGGAAGATTAAGTTGCCGCGCGGCTTCCAGGTGGTCGTTGACATTTACGACTTGGATATACTTACCTCGTCAGAGACTAGACCAATCAGTTTCCTATCGGTGATTATCAATCGAATCGAATTCACTGCAACAAACTAAATTGATCTCTAAACGGTCGATCCCTTTTACAGTTCTACAACGACTTCAAGTTCAAATCGAAGATCAAATCGATGACGCACAACGATACTCTACGGCAGATTAGGAGTTCCAGTAACACCATGACGATCGGATACTTCTCGTCCCCCGGGTACCGAGGATTCACATCTCGTTACTCTGCCTCGGCTCCGGCTCGTAAGCTTCTACCGATATTTCTAATACGATTAATAAACTGGGAACATGTTCAATAAAACAAAAAATTGGACTGCGAATTTGACGCGTCTATGACGACAACAAGTAGACACGAAAATATTTAAAAGTACTATCGCACTATTTCCATCCGCAAAAGAAATTGATTCCCCTGTAATTTGCAATTAATTTAACTTTTATCTTGCATACAAATCCTAATCGTTACACGTCATAGACGTGATTCTGTTTGTTAAAATTAGCTTGGACAATGTTTATTTTGTCGATATGTACAATTTTGTTCCGATATAAGACAACGCTTTTTCTTCATCCGAAATAAGACGAAAGCCGGTCCCGAGCCGTCGCCTTATATCGAATGAAAACTGTACTCCGTGAAGTGTCCGCGTGGTTCGGTTCAAAATCGGATTCAAAATCAAGGAACTTTCGATAGGAATGAGGTAGAGCGATGAAATTTTTTTTAAATGAAAGCTGCAACTTTGTAGAATACGGAAAAAATAGAGAGATTGTGGTACGAACGTTTTTTAACCTCGAGAAAATTCGTTAAACGCGCACAAATTCAAGAAAATTTTAGTTTTTCCAATACCACGCGCGGAAAAAATTTTTTTTTAACATGCTATACATCATTTCCCATAGATTTTTTCACGCTGATTTCAAATCTGGTCTCAAAATTTGTCTACGACCTCAGGATTTTGCAAAAAATAGATTTTCGTGACAAAAACTAATGAAATCATTTTTTCGTTGAAATGATTCGATGGTAATAATCCCCCTATTTTTCCCATATTCTACAAAGTTTCAGCTTTAATTTAAAAAAGATTTCATCGCTCTACCTCATTCCTATCGAAAGTTCCTTGATTTTGAATCCGGTTTTGTCCAAACTGCCCACTGTGCGGCGTAGAACTTGCAGGAGTGAAGCTTGCCTAATCTTTCACCGTTTTATGTTGAAATTATGTGAACATTTCAGCTTGTGGCGGGACCGTGAAGAGTTTGAGGGGTAATCTGACAGCGCCAACAGAGAGGCCGTTCAACGAATCATCGTACTACTGTGAGTGGAGCGTAGAAGCACCCGACTCCATGACGAACAACGAGACCGACAGTGGCGTAACGTTGTCGATATGGGCCACCGGTTATGTGGGCGGAATACGGGGTATCACTAACTCGAGATACTGCTACTACTACCAGTACATCAGCTTAGTTAGCGGGACACGATCGGTGGATAAAGGTGAAACGAAAATTCGAATACCCAATTTTCGTAATTGACGAGATTTAACGTATTCGATCTTGCAGAGTATGGCATGCTCTGCGGCAACCTGACGAAACCGACGTACCTGAGGAGTCCAGATCGCATCAACGAAGTGACGGTAAATAATTGTCGCAAGATAAACGGATTACCGTGTCCAGCGAATTCGTTAAGAATGTTCGACGATTCCGGCAGGTCGTGAACGGTACTCACGGGAAACGGATGGACTTCGTCCTCCAGTACGAATGGCAACCTTGCGGAGGTACCTTGGAGGGGCCGACGCACATAGTCGAAACCCCGAAGAATATATCGTTCCCAATCAGCTGCGTCTGGAACGTCAATTATCCCGACGACGGAGAACTGATCAAGCTGGGCTTCTTAGAAATGAATATGGGCCCTTGCGACAAAAGCCACATCAGCATCAGGTACTATGCTGTGACCTTGAAGTGACCTTGAGAACATTATTTCATCCAATTGTCTATTTCAAACGGAGACTTTGCCCGTTCAACAACGAGAGACATGTTTATCGATAACAAAAATATGTATTCGGAAAATTTGATCAATCTTCGATATTTTCAATATTTTTCGCCAATCTCCTGCCACGCTTCGGATAATATTTTTCATCATATTTTCCATGGTGTTTTCTGCAACGGTGTTGTCTTTCTTGAAGAGACGTTTCTTGAAGAGCGCTCGTTGGACTTGTTTTTTCCAGGAACGGTGGACAACTGGCGCCATTGATCGGAACGTACTGCGGCAACATAAAACCGGAAAACATAACGAGCAGCGGGAACCGTTTGTGGATCGAGTACTTCGCGACCAGCGAGCCGAACGGGTTCAAACTTATCTTGGAGTCCGCGAACAATGGCTGCGGGGGACCCGTGCGCGGCAAGAAGAAACAAATCGCTTCTCCGATGTAATTGACGTCGCGACACGATTAAACGTTTGCCTGCGAGATTTAGATTTCTGTATCGGGGAAATTTGATAATTCATTTGTACAGGTTCCCGAGCCAGTATCCCAACAACATAGAGTGCAACTGGGAAATAACCGCGGAGAATGGCTACCACATCGGATTGGTCTTCACCAATCGTTTCAATCTGGAGGGCAGCAAGGACTGCACCAACGATTACGTACAGGTACCTGAAAATTTCATGATTAATTACGAGTCTGCTGTTAATCATTCCTGGGAAGAAAGCTCGTCTCACGGAAAAAATGCCTATATTTAAACCGCGACAATTTAAAAATAGCACAATACAGTGTTCGCTCTGTATATGTCCCAAATGCCTAGCCCATAAAAGTCCTAGAACTATGTCCATAATCACTCGTTGCAAATTATTGCTCTCGTTACGGCACCACATTCTAGAGCAATTGCGAGTTACAGTGATTTCTCTATATGTGTCGCCAAGGCCTGGATGATAAACGTCGCGAAATTATCCACACTGCTACCCCGTGAGGGGCCACGAACAGAGACCTCTAGATCAAGGAATAGTATCTCTTGGCCGATATATGTCCTGGCTAGACCCGTGCTTCGGACATATATCGAGTAAACGATGTATACCTGGACTCATTAAAAAAATTTTTGCTACACCGTGTGAACGTATTATGAAAATGAACTCTGCTCTGTTTAGAATGAGTCCAGGCTGAGTTTAGATAATTTGTTTTGTTGATGATGAGTTTAAATAATTTCGGGACAGATATTCGATTGGATAGAACATCGGGATGGGAACAACACCTGGAAGAGTCTCGGAAAAGTATGCGGCAGAGACGCGCCCCCGACTTTCAATTCGACTAGCAAACGCATGAAGGTCACCTTCCACACGAACGACAAGATCCAAGGGGACGGTTTCGTGGCCCAGTGGTACGAGAACTGCGGCGGTGTCTTCGAGGTCACCAAGAAGATGCAAACCATCAAGTCCCCGTCCTATCCGTTCATGTACAAACCGAACTTATTCTGCAACTATACTCTGGTCGCGTCTGGCAACGACATCGTCGTCAAGTTCAAGGAGTTCCAGCTCGAACGCGGTGAGCAATCATTCGCACCTGACCCAGACCTAACGTCATTCACGATTCATTGCCATCATTGCCTGCACCAACTGCGAGACACCGTAGCCGTGTTAACATTTCTCTTTTGTTTCTCTTAATCTTAAAAAATCTGACAAGTTATGTATCCACACTCTTGAAATATTCCCTTAATTTTTTCAGCTGTTTAAAATTTTGGATGATTTTTCTCGTAATTGCATAAAATCCATTACTTACTTCCTGGCTGTTCGAGCAATTTGGCATATTAGCAGTGTCCTGCTGTAAAACATGTTTAAACGTATTTGAAAATGTATAATAGTATTCAAAAAAAAAATATCTTTCTTCTTGGAAGAGTCTGTAGAATCGTTCTGCGTAAGAAAGATTCGTGTAGCTGTCGCAGTTGGAGCAGAAAAAATTCGCGAAGCTGAAGATAATTTGAACAATTTCGAAATGGGGGAGTGATTTCAACTAGACGAATAATAATTGTTTCGGTACCAGGTCGCAACTGTCAATTCGACAACTTGACGATAGGATCGACGAGTCCCAGTTATTATGGCTACGAAGAAGAAACTTATTGTGGTACAGACAAGCCTCTGCCAGTGATGTCACACGACACGGTGGAGATTCTGTTCAGAACGGACTCTTATATTCAACGAAGCGGCTTCGTCTTCCAGTATTTCATCAAAGGTAGAAGAATTCCACCTTTTGACAATGACCCTGAAAAAACAAACAAGGAATTAGGATAGATTCGATCAGACATACTCTTATTTTCTCCAGCTTGCGGCGGAGAGGTGATAAGACCAGGGACAATAGAGCCTCTGATGCACGGTGGAGAATACTTTGGTGATGTGAACTGCCGTTGGAATATCACCGCGCCCTCTGACAAGAGCATTGTTCTTCGTTTTGACAAATTCGTCCTGGAGTACACTCAGTCGTGAGTAGAACTTGGCGCGAACAAAACAGAAACAAAATTTTCTTCAGCGGATATAGAATAGTTGATAGTTGATAGTCTGCAAAGTTTATCGATGCTTGATCAAAATTTAATTAGTTATTAAACTCCCGCAGGTGCATGTACGACTGGGTTGACATCTACGATAGCTTGGTGATGGACTCTGAGAAGAAATTGTCCCGACTGTGCGGCAATCTAACCACGAACTTGCCAACGATCAGGTCAACGAGCAGCTTCATGGTCGTTGATTTCAACGCGGACTCCAATCGAGAATACGATGGATTCAAGGCCAAGGTGGATAGACTATACAAATTCGAAGCTCAGACCGTGTCAAAGTTCAGAAAATCGTTTCTCGAACTACTTCTACGCGAAACATCGAGTTTCGCGTTTTTAAATTTCGGCACACCTTGCCAAAAAGTCCGAAAAAATCCGGAGCATTAGTAATAACAATATATTGATTCCCTGAAAGTATAAATGACATGCTCTTCAAACTTTTGTCACAGATTTGCATTTTTTCCAACTTTTTAATTATAAATCAGCGGAAATTCTAGAATATGTATTCTGCTTCTGTGGGATTTTTGTTTGTGTAATTATACCCTTCTGATCACAGAGGGGGTCGAAATTTGGCAGAAAATATTTTTCGATAAACTCGTTCGTAAAGATCGACTGTGATGCGAATTATTTGCTATCACGGAGTTACTATGTTCCAGGTTCTGTTTGTGAAGAGCGTAGAAGCAGGCTGCGGCGGTGTGGTTCGGCTGGCTTCGAAGCAGAAATTGCCATTTAAGACGCAGAAGGGGCCGACTTATGACAGCCTGGAAGACTGTCATTGGCTCGTAGAAGCACCGTCAGGAATGAACATCAAGTTCACCATCGACAGTATGGATCTTAAGAACGCTACGAACAAAACTAGAAGCAAAGAACCGTGCAATGGCGACTTTATCGAGGTAATCTTCTAAAAGTCTACAAATCGATAGATAAAAAGATCTTACGGCGATGAGTTTATTGTTGTAATTCTTTTCTGTTTAGATTCGCGACGGTTCGAATACTTTCGCCGAACTCATTGGAAAATATTGTGGCAATATTGTGCCTTCGCCGATGTTTACTGGCATGAATAACATGTGGATACGATTTGTCAGTGATTCAAACACCGAAGGAACCGGAGTCACTGGGACGTTGGAAGCTATAGAGGGTAGCGTATAAACATTCGTGGAGAAAATTATTCTGCGACGACTATAGTCTAGTATGCGCGATATTAGGGAGGGTTTAAGTCATCGTTTTGCTGGTGGCAAACTTCTTTATAAACCACAAGCCTTTAAAACATCTTCATCATAGAACAATCGATCTTTATTTGTACTCTATTTAAAATTGATCGTTTCTCGCAATCAACGTCTGAGAACTCCATCAAAATGACACATAATATAGTACATACGAAATTAGGGTACTTCACGAAAATGGATTGCATTTGTCAATTTTTATCTCCGGAAGTGTTTGTCGTGTCGACTTGATTATTTTTTTAATTCCATCGAGAACGTCGGGAGTATTGTACAAATTTTTTTATTTGTCATAAATTTGTCAATTTTTTGAATAATGATTTTTTTTAATAATAGAATAGAGTTCGATCGAGTCTGAACACACGCTCAACGAAGCATGAATCGTTTCAGGGTCCTGCGGCACTCCCACCTGGGTAGTGAATGAAACGATGCAGATACTCACTTCCCCGAACTACCCTAACAGCTACTACGTAGGTGCGAAGTGCCGGTGGTTGTTGAAAACAGCGTCGTCCGAAATGGAGAAAATGAAGATCGAATTCGTGGACGTCGATTTGGCCGAGTCAGCTCGCTGTGAAACCGATTACGTCGAAATTACGGACAAAGAGGTGACTTGTCGGCCATTTTGTTCCACTCAAGACAACATAATGAACACAACGGTGGCTCGAACTGTCGCGATTAGTGATCAGAAGAGATTTAAAAAAATACTGTTGCATCAATTTGAGCTTATTAAGAATTACCGAAGGAAGAAATCAATTTTTGCCTTAACTGGCAAAATCAAGACATTTTTGCTATTACGTATTGCTATTTATTTCTGAGAATGTTCGTCTCTGATGTAAGCCTTCTTTTACATTTGCAGAACCGGAAGTACATTGAAGAGGGATTCGGACAGAATTTCATTTGGAGTGGTCGTGATGAGACCTATACGGTAATTAAATCCTACACTTAAGAAATGGAACAGTAACGTGTGTAACAAACAAGAAATATCTAAATTACATCTTTTACAGAGTTTCCACGCGCCAACAAGCTCCGTGAGGTATTGTGGCAAAGAACGGCCCCATGAATACTACAGGTAACCGAAATCATCCATTACACCAATAAAATCTTTGAAAAATGCTGTCGGTCACTTCCTGAAGAGATATGCGATTTTTACTTTTTGTCCCAAAGTCAAATTTTTAATTTGTACGAGCCCCCAATTTTTTGCTCCCCGGCCACCGCTTTTTATCCATCATTTTCTTGTCACTTGCGCGCAATACACGCGATCAACATTTAACTTGTTGCTACAGCCACACCAACGAAGTGCTGATAACCTTCAAAGGCACCTCTCCGGCCCACAAGGGCTTCAAGCTCCAATTCACCAACGCGACCTGCAGTCGAAATTATACCTCGGAGCAAGGTCGAATCATCCACGAGAAAACGAACGAGTGCTGGACCACGATCACGGCTCCAGCCAATCACACGATCGCCTTGTACTTCAACAGGATGATATTCTACGACCTTGAAGATTGCACGAAGACCGCCATCGAGGCAAGCATCTAAATCGAAACTGATCGAAACTAAATCGAGACTGATCGTTTGTTTCCTCTGGCTAGATTCGCGAGGGAGGCTTCGACGGCAGACTTCTGGCGAAGTTGTGCGGCGTCGAGACGCCTGAACCTGTCTTCAGCGTTGGTAACAAGCTGAGCATACACTCCCGGACCGAATGGTCGTCCATATACGAATACTATGATATCACCTTCACGACCACGGACGCAGGTGCGCCACTTCTGCGAATTAATACTTTCGCACACGGTGAATTCTCGATATATGTCAACAACGCGGGTCTTGCCAGCGTCATGTATCGTCCAGGAGACGATAGTGAGGATAATTGCGCGACGTTTATCATCCAGGCCTTGACGACATATATAGAGAAATCACTGTACTTTCAATAGGGTTGACATCGAAAGTCGTAGCATGAAATATCTTTTTCTGACTGCAATGATGATCCGCAGGTCGCGGTTGCGGTGGCCGACTTTACAATTACGCCGGTACGTTCACGTCGCCTTTGTATCCGAACGAGTACCGCAACAATACAGTTTGTACCTGGGACGTGAGCGTGCCGCGCGGCCTGAAGGTCATGCTGAAATTCGCCGTGTTCGACATCGGAGCGGACACCGGCTGCGAGAACAAGGCGAACATCCTGAAGCTATACGAACCTGAACCTGACGGAGAACGGACCCTGGCCAACACTTATTGCGGAGGGGTAAGCGCAGACCTAATCATGAGCTGACGTCACAATTTTATGTCGCAGTTCAGTCCCATTCTAGCAATTTTCCAAATCTACCACTGATCGCAAAACTGTTTCTCTTGTTTCAGGACAACCCAGCACCATTCTTCACCAATGGAGAACGAATCCTCGTGGAATACACGTCGACAGTGAACAACATTGGAACCGGTTGGATCATCAACTTCAAAGGGGTGCAAGAGGGAGAAACAGAAGGAGATATAATATTCACAGGAAACAACTGATAAGAAGGACGATTTACAAAAATATTTATTCTTCGAAGTATGTACATACATTTCGTAGGTCGACTATGAGGTGTGTTTATCGCCCCTCCCCCTCCCCTTTCCCCCAAGGCTACTAATATTGTAAGAACTTCGTCAACATCGTCATTTGTACATAACGAGTGCAATGGTGTCGGAGTCAGCGGTTGCGACTCGACGCGGATAGCAATTAAATAAATGAGATTTAATACAGTGATTAAAATGTTCCTATGGACAATAATTTATCTGTTACTCATACAAACGTATTTTTTATTCGTACCTTAGTACGGTTTTGAAAAGATGACGCAATAAAATGTTTCATCGAAATTATATTTGCAAGTTGTACGACAATAGTCTACACTCTTCAAGTTACAAACCCTTGGAGTTAAGTTATTGTCCTCTGCGAATTTAGAAAACAATATTTTACGATAAACTATCTTGTAATTTAATTTTTGTATTCCTGATGAATTGCTCTACTCGAACAGAAATTTTCATAATTTTCAAAACACCCTAACTTCTCTCGACTCCTCACAGTATCGATCCGATGTTAACCTCCCCAATAAAATCATAATAACGACTCGTAGAAAATGAGAGGTGGATGGCTCTGTATCAGTGAAATGATTACAGCGAATGATTCCATGACGTAGTATGACGTTCGAACACTAACTAAATATTTACATATTTAAAAATCACGCCTGGTCGCAGTCCTCCGCGCCATTCGCGTCCTGTTTGGTTTCGTCCACTTTCTGACAGCTTTGCGGTTCCTCCTCGACAACTTCCTCCTCTGGGACTTCCGGTTCCTCGACTGCTTCTTCCTCGGCCTCCGCTTCCGGTTCTACTGCCCGCTTCTTCCTGTTCTTCTCTTCCTTCGCCCTCTTTTTGTCCTTCTTCGTTTGAGTCTTTGCTTTAGGTGCCTCCTCCTCAGCTTCTACCGGCTCCTCTTCAACTTCCGTTGCCGTTTCCTTCTTCTTCTTCTCCTGGAGCTTCTTCTTGCCCTCTTTCAATGGCTTCTCGCCCTTTCCAGCTTTCTTGCCCTCCATCTTTTTCGATTTCTTGCTTTCCACGCCGACCTCTTCCTCGACATTTGTTTTGTCCTTCAACTTGTCCTTCGCCTTCTTGTCTTTCAAGGTCTTCTTGGAGCTCTTCTGATGGGCCTCCTGCGACTCCACGGTGTACTTGTTCGACTTCTTCTTCTTGTCCTTCGTGAGCTCGCTGTTCTGCGCCTTGGGGTCCACATTCTCCTTTCCCTTCAGCTTCTTGTTCTTCGATTTGTACTCCTTGGTAGGCTTAGCTTCTTCCACGCTACCTTCAGAGTAGGCCTCAGCTTCCTTGTCCTCGGAGGAGCTGCTCTTCCTCTTCTTTGATTCCACCTTCTTGTTCCCTTCCCTGGAAAAGAAGAGATCAATCGCAGTTAGCAAAATCAAATTTGTTTACTATATTTTCAAGTTTTTTATTTGAAGAATGTAATTCCCGAGAATTTGCTACCCTGCAGGCCTTGAAATTCAGTGGTTATTGTACAATATATAAGATAATGAGTGAAACTTCAATTTGTTGACACATCGCTGCAAGCTAACTATATTTCCGTAAACATATAAAAACATCACTTTTACGATATTAATCTATCGATCACAGCATAACGATTTCAAAGTCTATGTTTATTCGAATCGTAGCAATTCTATTTTCAACCGAAGAAATAAATATGTTTGCTGCGAAGTTATAAATATTAATTAAAAAACCGAGTGAATATGAACTGTTTTCGAGAACAGATTCAGTCAAGAAAATTTTTGATGATTGCGTGAGTACAGACAATTTGTAGCATTCGATACCAAAATGGTGTCCTCGATTTTTCACCTGCTATATCGTGCACAGATATTCTAGAAGAAAACCAATGATGGTCTGCGAAAATCGAAGGTTCGAGCTTCAAAATGAGTCTAAACTTGTTACCGTACTATTTGTTTTTGAGGAAACGATCGCAGTTCAAACGTGGACAATTTTTCGAGAATCGGAGCGATCAAATACTTTTCGTGCCGGTCAAATCCGAAATGAAAATCTGTTTTCCATCGCCGTCGGAAGCAAAGTCCGCCAACAGAGAGTCCGATAAGGCGATCGCGGGAACGGTTGCGCAACAGTCCATCAAACTCTATCATCTTAACAAGACCAGGCCCGGATTCGCATGTACTCACTTCGCATAAGCCACGTCCCTCTTCTTCTTCTCGCCGGCTTTCGATTCTACATCGTTGGATCGTTTCTTGGCAGACGTCTCGCTGGCCAGCACGGCGACCACCAGGAACACGGTTAACAGCAGCCAGACCCTGAAGAAAGACGGACGATTAAACAAGAAACCGGCCCGGGATTGGCGGCCGTGCGCCAGCCAAAACATTCAGCTCACCGCATTTCGCAGTTGTATATTCTCGGTTCACGATCGATAAACACCGTCTTCTATGGATCAGTACGATCGCAGCCACGATCCAGCACGACACTGACTGCCGTTCCACGGCCTCCCTTATATCTTATACGTGTCTCCGTTGATATCTCGATAAACACGCGTGCTCCCTGTCGCCACGTTACCGAGACTGTTGCCAAGATATCGCGGCAGATATCGTCGGAGCATCGATCGTCGGATCGATGGATTCGTTACGGTCAATCCCGAACAATTGATCTTTCGCCGGAGATCCAGGTCCGGGAAACTTCTGCCAAAATTTTTGGGGAAAAGTTTACAGTAAAAGACGCAAAGGTCTAAAGATGCAAAGATTTAAAGGTCTAATC
Source organism: Halictus rubicundus (assembly GCF_050948215.1). Taxonomy (NCBI): domain Eukaryota; kingdom Metazoa; phylum Arthropoda; class Insecta; order Hymenoptera; family Halictidae; genus Halictus; species Halictus rubicundus. The sequence continues at coordinate 12,453,124 of NC_135161.1, forward strand.
GATCTTTCATGCGTATTAATTAGAATGGTTCGTCGATCTTACGAGTGCTTTCTTGGAAGCTAGTAACATGTATCGCTGCGGAAATAATTATTTAGCTGGAGATAAGATTAAATTGTGGCAGAGAGCTGGTGCGTTGGACATGCAGGAAATCATTGTTGTAGTCAGTGGTATTATGGGAGCGATTAAAATGTTGAGTGTTGGAATAATTATAAATAATGTCTCTGGTTCTAGGACCGTTCAGCTAACATTAATTTCAGAGTGTTCGTCGTAGAAAATGGCTCAAAAAGGCTGGCCATTTTTACGAATTTATTACAGGGAAACTAAAAGGTGCAGCATGTTATGAAAATTTGTCTACAATACTGAATCATACCCGAGCAATTTGCAAAAAGATTCATAGCCGTACGTTAACTAGTTTTTCTATAATAAATTCTACCATAGGAATGCTTCCCATGAAATAGACTGCGACATAACGCGATAAAATAATTATTTAAAAATACTGTAGACATACATCTTCTGTGGCAGGAACTATACAGTCTTTTTAAACAATCTTTTACACATTTACTATGTATTTATTTATATAAAATAGGTAGACACGGCATTTTCTAACAATTTCTTTCATCCCATTGTACAGGAGTCTGCTTGCTAGTATTACTACGACTCCCGTTTTTGTTATTCTATTTTTATTTCAATTGGGATTGACGACTGCCTGGACACGTGAGTTTGTGTATCTCCCCTTCAGGGTCGAAGTTCGAGCGGAAGACCGATTTTCTTCGTCGCTGTCCCCGGTTTTGCATCGAAAGGAGGAACACTGTTCCGGAAATAGCGGGACGGGCCCGTCCCTTCTCCATTCATCGGATCTGCCTCGATTAGTTCCTCCGTCTCGTTTTCGTTTTGTTGTTCCCATTGTCGGGCGTCGCTACCCGCGGCATCTTCCATCGTCCGCTTAATACAAACCGAGATAATTAGGTCGTCACGTATCTAATCTGTGTACTTGCGAGCTTTGACGTTGCCGAGCACTCAATGGAACACCGTGCCGAGACAAACAACCGTTTATTCCGCAGGTAATTCCTGGAAAGCCTTCACCATGAACGTCCCGGTGACGTCTTTCCGCCAGGTGACGGAGAAGATACTGCGGAAATCTTGCATTGTTTTCCCTTCAACGACTCAATGAATGGCACGCGATTGTGATCTCATGAATAGATACCGGATTTTTATACAAAATATAAATATTCTGTATCAATTGTTGCGATTGCAGGTAGCAGGGTCCAGACAGAAACGCGTCTTTAACAATTTAAATAAATTCGCAGTCCACTCGTGTGTGCACTCAATTAATATAAATGTAAGTGGATTGATTTAAAGGGTTTTCCGACCCTGAAGAACCAAAAATAGCTACGGTTATAGCACGCCGAAGTTCGGCGCCATTTTGTGCGAGTCCCAATAGGAACTATTTTGAAAAGAAAATATTTTTGGCTGATTTAATATACGTACCTTAATAATACGCACTTAGTCTTTAGAGTCGTTCGTCCTGAAGGATTTTCCTTTGGTATCTTTCCTTTTAGCGGGCGGTACAATAAACAAATTCGAACAGAAATCCGGTCGGATGATGCTGAGAATATTTATGGAAGCTTTATCGCGGAAATGGTTAGGCGCCAGCCTGGAGAACGCTATTCTCGGTGAACTTGTCACGGGAGTATGCGTGTGGGTGTTTCAAGGCTGATTTTCTTGGGAAGATCTAGGCTATTTTTGAGAATCGGCTGGACAATCGTCTGCCCCTCTATCTCTTCTGATTGCACATGTTACATTTTGGATCAGATTTCTTGGATCACTCCAAGATCTATCGCAGAAGAAGGAACATGTAAAGAGATTGATCAGAGATAGAGATCCATGATCTACCGAAGATAAAGTTGCAACTACTGCCGACAGAAATAAAAAAAGTGTGTAAAATCAGCGGACCGATTTTTAGAAAGACCGGAGACTTTTAAATAATATAAGAGGAACATAAATAAATCGTACATAGACCGAAGTGGTAAATCAATAGAATGAATTATTCAAGACGAATTTATGTTCCCAAAATTAGCCTGATTCAACCTGTGTTTCACGAGCATCTCGTCTCGAAAACAACCTGCAAGGGGCGACGCTGAAACACCTTGAAGAGATAAATGAAATGCGTAAATTGGCATTTTTTCCGTGTCTCTTTATCAATTCGCTAGGTCGTTCGCACGTCTTATCTTTCGATTGTTCTGCCGTCGTTCTAAAAGCGACCGCGTCCTTCTCGAATTCATCCACGTCAATCCGTTTCTATTCAACAACAATATCGTGTTCGAATTTGATTTGCTACCGGGCGCGAATGCGTTGTAATCCGCCACTTCAAGTCTGATTCATCCGATTCGCGTGAGATCGAGTGATGCAATAGATTGGCCATTCGAATCACTTCATCAGGGTACGATTATTCATTGGACTCTTAAAATCGCTTTATAAACATCATTTTCCTCTAAACGAAATTTGTCCATTTAGATGAGCGCTCTTGCAAAAAGGAATTTCTATTTTCTAGACAAAGACTCCAACTTTAAGAGTTAATGAATTCTCCAGAAGTGTTTTTGATAAACTCGGGAAGATAATCATTTTGAAGATATAATCAAGATATTGGAAAAACAAATGTCGATGATAAACAGATTGTGGAGGATGGAATGTCTTTCTTCTTGGAATAATTTTAACTGCTGTTCCATCCACTCGTGAAGAAATAAATGTATATGAAAACGAGAAGACTGGGAATATTTTTGCAGAATAGAAATCTGTCTGCATTTTTCATAACTTCGTTAACTCGCAGAAACATCTGCAATCTACTTGTATCATACGCAGACTAATGTATAATATTATGTGTTTGTACGCAAGTACCCATAAATAATGAGCACCAGGAACTTGAGTGACTTATCGCGTCTGAGAAGCGATGGCAGGACGATAATTAAAATTATGATGCTTACGAGGACCGTCTTTCAACTTGTGTGTACCCTGCTGGTGAAATCACCGAGTTGCAACTGCAAATAGTAGAGAAAATAAGAAACGAATTGACGACATAGTGAGCACTAAACAACCCGAGAGCATATTCGACGCGGGTGAACAAATTTTCTTCTTCTGAACAATATAACAAAGTAAAGTACGTATACTTTTTCTGCCTTTTCAGTATAAAAGAACAGTTTTTATTTCGTGATAAGAGTTTTTACAGTAGATATCGTGTTTCAACGTGATCGGTTCACGATCCCTCACCATTCTTCATGTATTTAAAAATAAAATGTAATTATATTACAGTAACAACTTATACACAATTATAGGTAGGTAGAATGCTTATGCAACTATTTGCTGTGCAATTTTTCAATACATATACTGAGCTGTTGAAGACGGTGCAACAAGTGACGCATATTAGTACCCGAATGACGACTTCCTGATTGTTCCCCACTGATGTCTTGTCTTGGACCTAATTCGAAGTGAAGTTTAGCTAGTCGTTCCTGCTGCTCTCGTATGTCTGTCATTTGCTCCATGCTGCAGTCTTTCCCTGAATTTATGCACAATAATCGTTTCATTGATACAGTATAATCTAATTATTTTATCGAAAAGTTGTATCAAGACCGAACGTACCAAACGCACATAAATTACCGCTGTGAAAATCTTCCAGAAGTTGTAACAATGCTTGCTCCATACGTCGCACATCGGGAACCTCTGATAAAAAGCAATGATGTTTGCACGGCGCCACACCTTTATTTTATAATGCCAAAAGAAAAAGAATGAACTAAAAATCGGATGAACGATAACATATAAACGCAAAAGACAAATATTTGTTAACTTAAAATAACTTAAAGTATAGTATGATGTAGATTTTGCAGTCTGTTTTTCGAAAGAGACCTGCCACACATCATAGATCGTAACTGGATGATTTATTGCAGATATTTCTTAATTTATTTCTGAAATGAAGGATCTTGTCTGATGTATCTCAGATCGTTACTTTTGAAAACAGACTATACTAGAAATATCCATGGAATAAAATAGTGAAAAGAATCGTGCAGCGTGTCCAAGGTGTAAAGTGAACTGTTTTGAATGGTGATTTGGGTGTTCCAATGAAATAAAAAATGTCTTAGAATATAAAAATTAAACAACATGGTCCTAGAATACTTTCTAGGTGAAAATGTAAATGTTATATTTACTTAGTTCATTATTTCCAGACTATTAAGCCACCTAAAATCATCAATTGCTCGCAAGATATTTAACATAGGGCATATTTAGCTATGCTGTGGATAAACCTCTCTTTAATAAGTTATTCAATTTGATTAACATTTTAACTTCCTGAACAATACATATAAAATTAGTAAAATTAATTCTGAATTCGTATAGAGCATAATAGATATTAATTGTTTTTCCTTTCCAATAGGATTACCTTTATGTTGACGGTTTAATTTTGATGATTCTGGTCTATTGGGTCTCTGTTTCTCCTTCTCATTCACGTAACTTAGACGAGATTGATTGCCATAATTCGAAAGATTCACCGCTCTACCAGAAACCATGGATCCTTGACTAGTTGCTTGGCCAGAGCTTCCTTTACTGACAATTGGCGATGTCTGTGTATTGCTCTCCCATAATACTTGTTGCTAAACCAATGGAATTTTACGATCAAGCTTAGTATAGCCTAGACACTATTGGCAGTTTAATATTTACTGTAACACAGTGATGAAATATAAACTCATACCGATACATGGGAACTCTGAGTGTCATTTTTATTTGGATTTTTCGACCTAGCTGGTGTTGAGGGCGGTGTAGCTTCACCGCCAGGACCTAACGGCTCTTCGCATTCCTCTTCTTGGACTAATTGTTGCAATTCACCGCATCCAGATTTTTCAGTCATTTTTTGATAACTGATGACTTCGTCTCTTTGTGTCTCCTGTGTAGTTTATGTACATATAATCAAATGTATCTGACCTCAATACATTGTAGATTCGGAAATATACAAATATAGTTATAATACCTACACCCACTATAGTATAGTAATTTTATGTTTATACTTACAACTTTATGTGTCTCTTCTAATTACATGTTTTAAAGGTGTTATTTAAAAGGGGGAACTAATGACAGGACTGATTTGAGGTTATACGATCAACTGTGATAAGGCAGTATCAGAACAATATTTATTTACACTATTTATAACAACTGACTATAGAGGACTCTGGATTCTGAATTAATTAACCCTCTCGCGGCAATTATAGGAACCACCACGACTATTTGTATATACAAAAGCGAATCAGCTGTTCTCTGATGTTTGTTGTTTACTTTCTTTCGTATGAAATTACATGTATAGTACCAATGAAAAATTGTAAATTAATTACTGTGGATTTCAAGAAAAATACTGACAAAGAATAAATAAAATTATTTATGTACCCTAAGAATATGTTAAGAAGTTTGGTATAATAAATAAAGTGTCCTAAAAACCAACCCTTATGGCACCACCAAAAAATTTTTTAGTTAACGTTATAAGGTATAAATATTTCGGTTATAATAAATATTTACTACACGCAACTTGTAAACAATTATGTTCCTATTTTAGCCCAGAAGGCCATGTTGCAAACGTTACAGTACAACCAAATTTTACCATAGAGAAAATTAAAACATTAGCAATGAAGCAATTGTACGGCAACGATAAGACAAAAGAACCAACCCAATTCCGTTTAGTACATCCATCCATGTTTAAACAACTTGTTAATGGGAATAATATAAATGATGAGGAAATTAATAAAAATGGTAAAATATTAGTTCCTCAATCTTCATAAATCTCTAAAATCTCTAGCAGTTTTGAGTAAAAATAATTTCTAGCAATCCATTTAGCATAATTGATAATGCAAAGTAATTTTCTGTATTCTAGACAATTTGCTATTGGTAAAAATACGTCCGGCACCTGCAAAACTACCTTTGACTGGAAGAGCCGTCAAAGGACCAAATGAGGAAGCAATATTTCTAGCTACACATGATTTACCTTTAGTCAATCCACCTCGTCATATTCCACCCCCTCCTGGTTTTTTGGATTTGGATATCCAGAATATTTGGCAACAGGTAGGAAAAAATTCAAGGGATGATTTTTGATGACAATTTATTGTCATGGAGACTCACCCCCTTAAATATTTTCCTATCTGTTACAGAACACTCTGTATAACTAATATGGTTTGTTTACAGAACACAATTATTTCGAACATATTTTGTTGTAATTTCAGAACGAAATCAGACACATTCTTATCTCGCTTGTAAGAACATCAGCAAAAATATTAATGTATAGTCCGGAAGCTGAGAAAACTTACAATATTTTAAGAGAAAAATTAAAATCAACCTGTAATCCAACTGTTGATCAGAATTATGTGAAAATTCTTACGGAAATGGGCTACACTCATAAGAAAAGCTTAAAAGCCCTACGATTAACAAAGTATGAACATTTCTTTGAGCTGCTTCATATTAACACTCGCATGGCCGTCACCCTTTTTCTAATTTATACTTTATTCATTTATTATAGATCAAATATAATAGAAGCAATAAAGTGGTTAATAAGAACTCAAAATGATGTAGAAAATGATGATGATAATGATTGCTTTTTGAATATTGAAGATATACCAGATGATGGGAATTTAATCACCATTGTAGATCTTCTTTTGGAAAATTTTCACCGTTCCAAGTGTGAATTGCTCGGAAATGAAAGTCCCAATTTAAACGATTTAAATGAAGGATTTAATCCTGATAGTCCAGTCTACCAGGCAATCATAAATAATCCACATATTCAGCTTAGTCTTAAAAATCCGAAAATGTTATTAGGTATGAATAACTATTATATTATAAAATAACCTAGTACATGAAAGTTATATAATAGTCGCGATGTTTTCAGCATATTTATCTATAATAGAGACTACATCATCAATATGGATGTTGGATATTGACGTATCACTTATTTTAAAAAAATTATTTATGATATATAGACACGAGAAGCATGCTCTTCACATCAATCAATTTACAGGTAATTAATGTTAAATCAATATTTAAGAAATGCAACACGTGATTATACATTTTATATTGAATATCTTGCATATAGAAGAAAAACGGTCCTAATTGATTGATACTGACTCAAAATGGTTATTTTGAGAAATTGCATTCAAAGGAAAAGAACTGTTTCATTATAAAAACATGAAAGGGTACATAATTTTAATTCAATGCTTTTATCATAGGCATGGAACTTAGGAAATTATCGTAAGTATCTGTTTAATAGAGAAATTCATTATTCCGTAATGAAAACAATAATAAAAAAGTATGTACATTAATTAATAAAATTGAATTTTCCTCCTTTTCAATTTTAAATTTTCATACGGGCGACATCTGAGGACCAGAAACGGTACTAATTGGCAAGAAGCTTGATCATTTCATTGTAGATGGCGTTATCAAAATTTTTGAATTTATGCTTATGATGTATAGAAAAATTCGATTTGAAAATGAAGACGAAATTAATAATTGTTGCTCGTTGCGCAGCAGAATGTTGGAGGACACAATAAAGAAGAGGCTGTGAATATTGGTACTTAAACAATTTGTTTCTTCTTTTTCTTTTGGACATTTTTAATTTAAAAATTATCCGCATATTTTTGTATGTAAAGTTAATTGTAGACTATTAATTTATTCAAGATTAAGATTATACATTGCATGATTTTCACGATTAATATTGATGTTATGTGTAGAAATACTAAATTCCATTCATTTTTCCAGTTCTTTTAATATTATTGGTTATGTTTTTCTTTTTTGGTAAACGGAGATTAGAAACACGTAATAAATGATCTAAATTCATGGATATTGTAATTATTTTCAGCAGGTATTTCTTTCGAAATAATTTCTTTTTTTCATGAACATATGTAGTTTTGCTTCGAAGTATAGCGAAATTTCGTATAGGTTATACGATTCAGAACCTTGAAGCTTTTTTTATTATATATAAAAGGGTTTTTTTCGATTTGTTCTTTTTATGCCGCGTGTAATATATAGCTGCATAGAATCCCCACATGGCACAGAAATTTTTTCTAGCACATTAAGTCACCCTATGCCCCTTCTGTATTTTACCCCTTTCAGAGGGGTACCTATCACCCCTTTGATCCCAAAAAAGGGAAAGGGGTAGCTGCTAAAAAAGGGTGTTGCAGTTGAGAAAGTATTGACCCTGTAGTTTTGATATTTTTTAGTTTCTGTTAAATTTACTGTATGATGAATAAATATGTGATTTAATAGTATCACAGACAAATATTATGAATGTATTTTGATGAAGGCTGAAAAAAGTTCTTAATAAGTCAATCATAAAATTTGACTCTAGAGTCATAGTTGCATTTTGGACAATTCTTTTCCCCGTATCCTGTTAGAGTTTATAGGGCACACCCCTTTGGACGTGGGGTTTAGAATATTCTAACGGAGCATGCTCCGTCTTTCCAGCATCTCAGTCTGTGTTGTGAATGTTAGCATCCTTTTCCAACGGTGGCAGTGGAGAACGATACACCCTTCCCTTCCGTTTAGTTAGCGACGGTAGGGCACACCCCTTTTTTGTGTGGGATTTAGAATATTCCAATGGAGCATGCTCCGTCTCAACGCAGGCACAGTCTGTTTTATAAAGGCTACGGTCCCTGTTCAGCTCTTGTGACTGGAGAATGTGCCTACGGGGATGGGCTGTTGCTTCCCTACGATTGGCTGAATGTGGGGTATATCCTGGCGTATCTGCTTTTCGTAGAACTTGAAGTAGGGAAGATCAGTTCAACTGGAACTGCTGTTGGATCTGCATCATGGTGCTCCTGAAATGATTGTGTGGGTGCTAGAGTGGTGTGATAATTTTTTTAAATGTACGAACAACTTAATAGGCCGTAATTAGGCTCAAATATATTTGCATTTAGAAAAAAATGTGAATATTCTTTATATTTTTCACCGTGTAGTATACTTTTGATTAGATTTTTTTCTATAGAATAGAAATGATTTAATTTCATTCAAGAACATGGGATGTAAAGCGTTCCTCCTTTTTTCTTTCTTAATTTGTTCAGTTATTGTAAATATTTTGTATTTACACAAGTACATAGCAAAAAGTATAGATTTTTATAAAGCTAAATGGTGTCACCTGCTTTGGGTAATATTTTTACTCGTCTTTTTGAATATTATTCTTTAGATTAATTCATTATATCTTCACTTTCAACGTTGTTCAACTGGTGATAGTGTGTGGTTCATTTAAAAATCAAAACTCAGTGCAGAGTGAAATTTATTATCCAGTTGAACTATCATACTGGCATACAGTTAAATTTTTATAGAATTTTTCCAACAAACTAAATGAGTTAATTTAAATAAATTGTGATGTAGCAGGAATGAATCATTTTGATGGATACCATTCAATGCAGTGAAAATGGTAAGTTGAATCAATTTTTTAAATTTCAAATCAGGAGTAGATTTTGCGGCATATTCTAAGATATTTAGATATTTTAACAATTTTTAACTAAAACCTGCAGTTTGCTGGTAATTGTTAGGATGTTCGACGACATGTTTCAACGCGATTCCGCAGGAGGGCGCCACCATTCACTCTAATGCAGTTTTCTTTTCCACCCACGCATGCAACTATCTCCTGTTAAAAAAAAAGAACGTAAATAATTTTATCTGTTTATTTAAAATTTGTTTAGCGCCATGTCTTGTTCGGATCCTGTTTTATTGTTTCCCGTATTTTAGACAGCGGAGATTCACGTCTAATTGCAATAAATCAATAAAAAAAATCCTACATCAATTTTTTTATAATATCATAAAGAGGGGACTTTATTCTTCAAATCTAGACCGATTCGAACCGCAGAAAAAATTTTTCAAATTTCGCAGAGATGTTTGAATTCGCAAAATTTTCGAGGAGAAGAACTCTTCAGGTTCTTCATGTTTCCTAATGCAAAAGCGTTCTGAAGGAAAGGTAATTTCGGGTAGTTGATGATAGAAGTTTCCCACTGTAAAATGAGCTGAGACAGATCATTCTTCAATTTTTTATTCTAGGTTCAGTGACGTATTAATTTTTTTGAACCTTCTTCTCTTAGATCAATGTTGATTTGGCTACTAATTCTGGAATCAAATGGACCCAGATCAGTTAAATAATAATCTCGGAAGGACTTATTGTACTCCGGGTCAAAATGGACCCAGTTCCATTCCAGGGCTAAAAGGGAACGGTCGGTGCACTCTTCGGCAGCCTCGAACCAATTTCTCCCGAAGAATTGTCCGCTTAAACATCCCTCGCGCGAGGTTTACTCCCGAAATGGAGTTAAGGGATGGTTCCGAGTTGAAAGAGCCGTCGGTTTGCTTTGGATTCGCGTCTGTGGGGGACGAAGGGGGTGGGTGGGGTGGGAATCGAGAGGGCAACGATATATTCCACCCTCTGCGCCCTTGTAAATCCACGGGTATATCGTCCGGGGTGTCTCGATCGGTCTCTGCCCCGTCAGCAAAGCCGTGTTTGCATTTTCTCTCTTCAGAACGGCCGTGGAGGGACCGGGAGCTCCTGTTCGCGGGGGTTGCCGCGCAATTTCGAAAAGCCGATTTCAATTCCGTTTCCTTTTACACGGGAGAAGAAAGAAATCTCCGTGCACGGGGAAAGGGGACCGGGACAAGAACGGCCACACGGGATTACGGGAATCGCGTGGACGGGGCTGGAAACACGTGCGAAAATCCCAAATCCTGACGTCTCTCTGCCCTTTGCATCGATCGTCCTTCTTCTCCTCGCCCTTCCTTCTTTTCCTCGCTACGTTTTCACCCTCCCCTCCCCTTTTCGAACAGAGGTCGCGTGTTTCTGTACGTGATGCGTGCCCGGACCTTTGACGATAGTAAATGGCCGAAGGAATCGGGCTCGAACGAAACTGAGCGATTCGTGATCGTCATTCTTGCTTTTCCCTCGAAACTGCGCCAAGGGAGCCTGACCAGCAAATTTTTTATTTCGACTACGAATTGAAAAATTAGTGAAACACCAAGTGCAGTGAGTAGGAGGGCTTGTGTGTAGGTATAAAGTTTATAAGCTTTACTTTGAATCATTTGTATAAGTCGCGACAAATATAAAATTGTTTAGTTCGGTATTTCACCTGTCCATTTTTGTCACAAACGCGCAAAATCCGCGGGCTAGTAATTATCAGTGATCCATCAGCTTTTTCCGTCGAATATCTTCTCGTCGTTCCCCGGTCATTTTTCCCACCGGGAAGAATTTCTCCGAAGAAATCCACGGTTTCTGTTGAGTGACGTCACGGCGGTGTATAACGATGAGCTTCGTTTCCGGTTCCGGTCTCCATGATTTTCGCCCCGTCAACTCCATTCTTCCGCGCGCTGGCTTCGGGAGCGAGTCTCTCTTTTTCTCCTCTCTCTGTGCGCCAGATCTTCCGTGTCTTTGTGCCGGACCCTCAAATCATTCTGGAGTAATCTCTCGCGTGCACCTTCCCTCGGATTTTCATGACTGCCAGGGAAATGATCATTATATTTTATCCGACGTCTTTCCGGTTGTAAACTTTTTCTGGACGGGGGGTGCGATCCTTTATGCGAAAAGGACTTCTTTGAAAATTTATAGGCAAGAGACTTCATAGGTAATTATGAATGACGAAATGGTAATAATTGTGAATATGGAAAAATGTAGATACGAAACGGAGGGCAAAGAAGACCTGGAAAATGGGCGGAGGAATCGGTAAAAATTGTCTCGAGATGCAGAAACCGGACTCGATCGACGATCGTCTTCGCGATCAAGTGGCGTTATCGCGAATCGGCATTTTCTCACGCCTTTCCCGGTAAGCGTGGCGGAAGGGAATCGAGGGACAGAGGAAGGGGTTGGCAAGGTTGTCCCAGAAGGACGGGGACACCGGCGGAATATCAACGACGATGGCCAGGGTCCAGGACAAAGGGCGTTATTCCTTCCGGTACCGCTCCCGGAAAGGGGAAGATACATCAACTCCTGTGTCATATAAAAATGTGTTTATGCGCTGCACACGAGGAATGAAAAACACCCGGAGACCCTTTCGGGACGTGGTGCCCGGAGACCCGGGGCATCCTGCTCGACGCTGAAACAAACTGCTCCGACGGAATATATCTCCGGGCTTCTTTTTTCTCTCGCGAAAAGGGAAGCAGGATCGATCGATACACGGCAAATTCCCGATAAGAAATCCGCCTAACCGGTCCGCTGTGTTTCCCAGTTTTTCCCGCGACTTTTCGTTTGGCTCAACGACGAATAAATAATTCTCGTTTTGGTGCATCGATTTTATTCTTCGCTGGAACAAGCAATTGTTGCATCGTAAATATTGTTTGAAAGTTTCTTTGTTACTGGAAAATCTTATACTTATTATAAAGACTGCAGGAGCATAGTTTTGCTAGGACTCTAAGTGTAATTGTAGTTACTGAAGGAACACGAAACAATTCCTGTTTTGCTTATTTCCACGGGGGGGGGGGGGGGGGCGAAGAAAAAAAAATATGATCACCGTAAGTGTAGGTGCGTTTAGTATTAAAAGGTGGTGCTAATGGCAAGGATGGGCCGGAGGAAGAGGGGAAAGGCTAATGATCGAGAGATCGTAGGCGAGCGGCCACGCACTTGGAAATCGTGGGCCAAAGTTCTATATCGAATGCCGAGTTTTACGGTCCGCGTCCGTGTCGGTGGATACTAAAAACTAATGTATTCATGAGATAATTATTTCTTGCATTCATTACGGGATGAGGCTGAGCAGGGGTGGCGCGGCTGTAAAGTTTTTATTGGCCGGAGCCGGGCTCGCAAAGCGCGAGGCACCCTTACAAAGTAGAGAGACGACTCTTCTTCATCTCACTCTCTCTCTCTCTCTCTCTCTCTCTCTCTCTCTCTCTCTCTTTCTCCCTCCTCATCTTGGCTCTCTCCTCTTTTTGCTCTGTCTCTCTCTGTCTCTCGCTCTCTCTCTCTCTCTCTCTTGGCTCGTTTACGACACATTTAAGGACAGTCCTCAGACCCGGATCAAGCGTCTGTATCGATAAACGTGTCCCCCCCACCAGCCGCCGCGATATCTCGAATGCTAAAAGCATTCTTTAATAATATTTAACGACGGGACCGAGGAAATTTTAACCCATTTGCATCGAGCAGTTAAACGCGCCCGAAGCTACGCTCCTGGTCGAAAATGTTCCATCGTTCACACGTGAACGCTGCAGGAAGTGCAGGCTTTCGGGATTTTTATGCAATTTTTAAACATGCACTTTAACCGCTTATCATTTTATTTTGCTTTCACAGAAATCACGGGAATTCGTAAATCGGAAAAGTACGGTCATTTGCCGCGCTGCCGAAAGATACAAAATGAGTGCAGGAAGAAGATACCAGAAGTATCTACCAGAAGCCCATCAGTGGACTTTCAAAAATTGTGCTGTACCAAGATGAAGCTTAGAAGTCATCTTTTGTGCAATAATCCCAAACGAAATTGTTCGGGTTGAATTATTGGTCCACACGAACAGTTGCTGTTGCCACCGGGGAGTCTATTAAACAATTCTGAAGCACGGTCTTTCGAAAATTACAACAGCAGATTTGACGCATTCGTGACAGAACTGACTAGTTACAATTTTAAACAACGAAGAGATTAAGAGTGGGGATATATTACTTTTGGTCTGCTGAAGTAATTGAAGAAGGAATGTAATTTCAAAGTCGCTCCTCCTTGCAATTGATGCAATTTTTCCGTTGCATAAAGTTCCGCAGTCTAGCTACGGCAGACCCATCGCGTTTCGCCTAACAGGGAACGCATTTTCCAGGGGGAAACTCGCATCTCGCACGTCCAAGTTTCCCTCAACCCCATCGCGGGGTGGTGTCCCCCTACCACGGAATGGTCGATGATGTTCTCTCGCCCTTCGCGCAGCCATTATCCCCGACGCGAGCAAGGAAAGTCATCGCGCCACTTTTTCAGCCGTGCCAACTTTGCAGATTCGGCTCCGCGATGCTTCGCAAAGAGACAAGCAAACGTTGTAGCCTCGTACGGGGGTGGCTGGTTGGATGGCAGGGTGATGCATGTGCCGTGTACCGTCGACGGTGACGGGGGTATGGTTGGGATAGAGAACGTGATCCTGTGACTGATCCGTGAAAGCGTGAAAGGGTTTCTGCTCCTTTTTCCACCCCCCTTTATCCACTCTACGCGGACACGGGGGTGTCGCGAGGCGACGATCAATCACTCCACACCATCGTCCACACCGATTCACCCCTTTACCCAATGGCTAACCTTAGCCCCCCTTCCCTCCCCCACACCCCTACACTATTCACATAAAGGGTTTCCACTGATATGGCCAAACGAACACCCCCGCAAACACGACCGTGATCCGTCTAGATCACGAGCTCGTTGCCTAACCGATCGCAAAAGATGCACTGCGTCGCTGCAACGCGGAATTCATTGGCTCCGGGATGATCGATTGGCTGCACCACGATTTTTTCCACCCTTCTGGAAGATCCACCGATCTTCCCTTAGTTTTCTTTTGCGCTTTCAAATGTGCGGATATACTTGGCTTAATTAAGGTCAAATGCGCTCGATTGAAGTAACGTTCATTTCTGTAATGGCGGACAATTATTTTACGAGCCTCCCGAGGTCCTCGAAACATCATTCTGCGTGCAGATCGAATTTAAAACAGTAAAAGTATTCAAAGAACTGAAAAGTGTTCGTGCATAAATTGCAACTGATTGAAATGATTAAGAATAGAAATGGGTGTGACAATTTTCATTGCCAGGCAACGCTTTGTTAAGAATTGTAGGTAATTGTAATTTATTATTGCAGGTTGTTCTGTCGGAAAATACCGAACAAAAAGTTGAAGAAAAATGAAACGAGGGAGAAGCAGTTCCCCGGGCAAAACGAAGGTCTGCGCGAGATCTGGGTTAGATCGGGGCCCGAATTAGCAGTTTTCTCAAGCAATTACGTTCGCTTAATATTCGCACGATTTATCATAAAGGTCCGTCCGGTACAAATCGCGATAAAACGGCCGGGGAGACGGTTCCCATCAAGAAATTTAATCTTCCCACGAATCGGTCTTCCAAGTTCTCGCGCACGTCCTGAACATTTCCTCCGCGGCGCGGGCGGAATCTCCCCGCTCCCCACACCCCTGTAAAACGGAGCTGCCAACGAAAACCGGGGCATCCCCAACCCCCGGGGCGGACCGTGGTAATTACAAGAAAATTTCAGCTTTACCTAGCCAGGCCGCTGGCCAGCGAAAAAGATTAATCGCGTTTCGCCGAAACCCGACGCCGAGGAAAATGTCTCTTTCGTTTACGCGGCGCATGTCTCGTCCGCAAACGCGCAGACCGGAAGCGCGGAGCAAGACGACCGACGTCTCATACATCAGACACCTAATTCGTCCTCCTAACGGGCGAGTGTTAACTCTTACATCTTATCCATTTAGAAGTTACGCCCCCCGTTCGCGAACCGACGGTGCCATAATGCGTCCCGTCGTTAACCGTAGACTTCCATCAATCTACCCCTATGAGCAGACCGAACTTCTGATGCTCGATTCACCCCTTTGAACCATGTCCCGGGAAGCATTAGCTTCTGAGAAGTCGGAGACTCTGTAAATTAGAACTTATGGCGGCTCCAGGGACTCGTTGCCGAAGTATGCGCCTTCATGCAAAGCTTCCTCCTTGCCTCCCTCCATTTTTAATGCATCGAATATGTTAATGCAAAAATTCGGTTTCTTCCAATTTTTCCTTCATTTTTAAAATCAGATTTTGAAAACACGACTGCCGTGTCCAATGCGACACAATTCTGAGGATTTTAGAAAAGTTATTTACGACAAAAATCAGTAGTTAAAACAGAACGGAATTATGATTGATTCATTGGAATTGTTAAGGGTGGGAACAATTTTTTATTCGGCTCTAGTACTTCGCGCTTTAATAAACATTGCTGTTTCGGTTTCGTTTGCAGAATTAGTGGGATTTTATGGGGTGTTTTGGGCCGGTGCACGGAGGTCGGAAAACGCAGAAACGTGGCCAAAATGCAAAAACTGAATTTTCGACGGTCAAGAACAGCTTTTAGCAGAATGACGGGCCCGAGGAATGTACTTCGGCGAGACGTGTAGGTGTGTACAAGGCGAAATTGGATATTGCTGCTAAATATTTGAAAGAGCCCCGATCCGTAGAATTTCGTTGATATCCCGTGGGAACAGCCGCGTCTCCCAACTTCCCCGGATCTTCTTTCCCTTCGATTTTGAGTGGTCAATTAGTAGGAGAGCTTCTTTTGCTTCGACTTTTTGCACTGTCTACGATTTTCGTATAAATTTTCTCGTGAATTCGAATTTTCGATACGTTTTGAAATTCAGGAATTAAATGAAATTCCACTGAAGCCCGTCGAAAACGAAGTTCAATTAAAACTGACTGCGTTCTCTTTTAACGAGATCGGATTTTGCATAATTTATATTATGTGCGCATGAATATAGAAATTTATTTAATCATTTCTCATTGAGGCGACTTTATAGTTGCCATAATTGTAAAGTAAACGGGTGGTTGTTCTTTGATACTTCTATTGCTTGGAAAAAATTAGAGCCTCATGGAATGGTGAATTTTTGATTTTATTTCCAAATCTGGATACAGAACGATTTTTAAAAAATTCACGTTATCGTCAATATTTTATCCTCAAGCTTTTATAAAATAAAAAGTTATACGTGTCTCGTGGAAATGTTTAATTCGTCGATATTCTCAGCGGACATCGGAACGGGGGTGAATTTGGGGTGGAAAGACGGAGAGAGTGGTGTACAGAGCCTGACCGAAGGGAATTTTAAAATTGAAGGTCCTCGGCGGGGTGGGGGGACGTACGTACGGCTCCCTGGTTCGATCTTGGCTTCAGATCGGGAGAATGTGTTTTTTCCGCGCCCTCGAACCCGTCACATAAATAAAAAATATCCTTCAAAGTTGCCAACCCAAGCGTCTGGACCCTGGCTGAAACCCCTTGGCCTGATCAATCCGGGGAATACGTGAAACCTTGAATACTGGGGTAGCTGGACGAGAGAAAAGGGGAGGGTGCAACCGATTGCCACCCCCGCACCTTCGTTCTAATTCCATTTTTATAGATCTGCTTGAAAATCGATTTTTAGTCGCTCCAACCAACCCCTCCAGCTATTTAAAATGCCTCGGAAAAGTTGGTTAATTAATCGTGGGATGAAACCTTAATTTTCATAATTTTATATTTTTAGTACTTAGAAAATACTAAACTAGAAAATTTAGTGAACTCCAATTTATTTTTAATTTTTTGAAGTAGCTCAGAATGGAAATAGATTTTTAGTGTCTTTAACAATGTGCCTATAAGCATCCAAATTTGCTTAAAAATTCCGCAGTCTGATCATTAATAACAAATAGAATTTGATTTCACCTCGGTTACTTAGGACTGTGTCTACAGAAATACAAATTTGCATAAAAATTAGCAAGCAAATGATTGCTAAGAAACAAATTTAGAAATCGGATGGTTCATTAGTTTATTAGCGCCCATAAAACTATAAATTTGTATAAAGTAACCCAGTTTCAGTTAGAGCGAGCTAGGGAACGTGTCTGCAAGAAGCGCTTGCAAAAATATGTTTTAAAAAATCGTTAAATAAATTATCCGCAAAATAGAAAGCTGCAACATAAATTCCTCTCGCAATACTAAAAAAGACTCACCGGGAAAGCGAGAAGAAACAAAGTTCGAAGCGTGTAAAACCGTCCGGAAAGCGGTCCTCTAGCTTTAATCTGGGAATGAGAGTTCTCGCCGCTGGATCATTGGATCGCCCGCGTAGTCCGGGCTCTATCGATCACCAGATCGGGATTCTATTACTCTAAAAGTGCTCGGGCGCCGGTAAACAAGTTCGTCGTGGTGCACGCGTGCTGAGAGACGAAACGCACCCACACGCGGATAACAGACGATTTCGGTGACCGGAGGATGGTTTATGAGCCGTAACCTTCCTACAGAACCAGCCACCCCCGCGGAGAACCACCCCCGGGTAGGATAACGTGACTCCAACCCCCCTCTAAACTCGATCCAATATATTAGGGTTAGCTTCCGCGGGAAGAAACCATCGACGCCTGCATCCTGCGTCGACGTATCCACGAGGACTTCCGGTTAAGAGATTCGGAGATCATTTTGGGGAAATCGTGATCACCTGGAAATGGGGATTTTTGGGGCGATTGTATATTATCTCCGGTTTGAAAGGCGCTACGAATTTTGTTAGAAATGTTAGTGTTTCAGATTTAATTTCTTCCAGTTATTATTGTTTTAATAATGATCAGATTAAGGGGAGAAACGTTGAATTATGGCAAAGGTGAGTCATCACGAACGGCCAGGTACTCGAAGTTGAGAACCGTCGTGTGTATGTAATATGAAGATAAGATGTCCCCCATGTACCCATGTGTCACGGCCCTCTATCGAGGATTATGTTGCCGTCTACGATGGCGCACCCCCTGAACGAAAACATCGCGACGATCCACCCCAAACCAGTCGGAATCCCCTAACCTTTTGTACTCTCGTGCTCTCTGCTGGTGAATCTCCATTTTTTTCGACGCCACAAAATGTTTTCTTGTTTAAAAACGACGGGACCGCGACAAATCTTGTTTCATCCCTTATCGCTCGAACGATTTAAATCGAATATTCCCGTGGCTCATTCGACACCACTACTCGGATCTCCGACATTTCACAAGGCATTAAAATGTCCACTATTTTGTAAATTATTTTATTATAGGTCCTGCCATGGATTAGTATCGGTATTTTTTCTACTAAAATCAGTCAGTATATATTTAATTAGTTTTAATTGGTACCCCCAGAAGTTTAATATTTAGCTCCCTTTTCTCGCGAACGAGGCATGCTATTTTGCATAAAGAGCCCCAATTTAACTGTAATTTTGTTGATTTAGTTGTTTTGATGAAATTTCGAGCAGATATTTTTCGCAGTTTTACGACGGAACGTTTTGGAAATTAAGGGGCGGTGTGCTCGCGATTTTTACGTGTCCATAAAACGTCGATCACGCGAATTCGGGAAAACCGTGTACCGAGACGAGGAAAACGGCACCCTTATGATTTTTTAACGCCGGACGCTTTCACGGCCGTATGGCGCGCGGTTGTGCCCCGGTTTCATGTTATTTTTCAGGGGTGACTTGAGCACTTTTTTTTATGAATCCACCAGGAATATTCCTACCCCTCTACGAGAGCATCAACAGACGTTACGTTTTATTTCGCTCCGACGCGGTGCTAGCCTCTTTTACACCGAAACCATCAACCGAACGTATTTAACAACACTGACAACTTGCGCTCGAAACTGCTTTCGACGTTGTTCCAACGTTGCAATGGAAACTAAAAATAAAATAAAAGTCCTGATTGGTGGATCTTCGTGCCGACATAAAAGTTTATTAATTTGTAGACGTTGGCACCGAGGTAAAATTGTTTTCTCCCGTTGGGCAGCTCCACGGCGATGGAAATCCATAAAATTCGCTTAACTAGCAATTAGTGCTTTGGCGGATTAATTAATAGAAATTGCAATCGAAAAGTAATTTCACTTTCTCGCTAGGGGGTTCTATTATATTCCAAAGAGATTGTTTAAAGATTTTTATAATATTCAGATTTAAACGATGACAGTGCTAGAAGTGCATGAAATTTATTATTTGGGCTTTTTTGCGTCTAATTTATAAAAATTGGAGTTGAGAAAAATACTTGTCGTTGCTAACGGGTTCAATTACACTCCAAAAATCCTGTTGCCCTCCTAAAAATATTTAAAAAAAATTTAAACTATGAAAATACTAGAGGTACATAAAATTTGATCTCGAAAATAGACACACAAATGGTACTGCACATTTTGAAAAAATCGTACTACGCTATTTAAAAATAAGAGGTCCAGAGCCAATTAACAAAGTGCAGCGAACGTGAAGCGAAATAGAACGTACACCTCGAATGTGAAGAAACAAGCTGGTAATAAAATTTCGCGGTTCCGCGTCGCCGAGAAGAAATCGCCGAGGGGGTGGGGGGTGGTTTTGCGTGGCAGCAACATTTCCACGTCCCCTTTAATAACGTCCTTATTTCTCTCCGTTCTTCGGGAAAATAGTCAGCATTCCGGTCCGGCGTGTTGGCCTAATGTATGTCCTGCATCGCGAGGGTGCGTTTGATTCATCTCGCCGGAGGGGGTTGCTCGTCGGGGCCGCATTCGTCACGCGTATCAAGAGTCTCTCTCCTCTTTTCCTTTTTTTTGCCATTCTTCTCGGTGAACAGTCGCGAGTAGAAAATCCACCCCCGAGCGACTTTACACGGGCGTCATAAGCCGGTGCACTTAATTTAAAGATCATCGACCGGCGAAAAGTCGAGGAGGGCGGGGGTCGCACCCTCTCGCGTTCCATTTTTTCTCTCTCTCTCTCTCTCTCTCTCTCTCTTTTCATCCCACCCCCGTAGTTCTCGCGAGAGTTCATGGATTTCTGCGGGGACGAGCTTTACAGTCTGTGCATTCCGCTTTACAGTTCATTTCACATTTTCTGACCTCACCCTCACCCTCCCTTGCCCCTTTCTCACCCCTCCGTTCCGCACCACGTTCCCAGAGAACTCTTTTAATTTTTATTCTCCGGCTGACCGCGATCTTTGCTTTCGTTCCAATGGATCGCGCAGTTAACGCTTTCCACTTAATTGCTTATTTATTGATTAGGGAGGCTCCCGCTCGGCCTACAGCACGCTCCAATGAAAGTGGATCGTCCTCGTTCAAATTTTCTGTTTAAACAATTTGGAAAAGAAAAACTCACGGACTCCCCGAACACTGTGATATTAAATTGTTTCGTGTCTACGATTTTCAGTGACAATGTGCATAAAATTCATTTGATTGGTTTCCATTTAAATTATCGTGGGCGTTGCATAATCATTGCTTCAGGACATAGACAACTAAACCACGGAGCTCGAAAAATTCAAAGGAACGTTGAAAGTGCAATTGTGACAAAAAAGTGCTATCGTTAATTATTCTACGATTCATTGCATAGATTGGGTCTGTGCGATCCAGAGTCGCCAGATCAAGACTCGTTCCCCCACTCTAATTTCCCCTTCCACCGCGCTGTTCCCCCACGCTTCTGCCACGGGTCGGTCACGTGACGCGTATTCCCCTCGATTCGTGCTCCCTCCCCTCATCTGGCAACACTGGCGAGACGCACGAACTGAATTTGTACTGTTCCAATCTCATTTAAATTGTCTCAGAATTCCTAAATGAATTCTTGTTTTAAGGGTAGGGGTTTTATTTAATCTAGGAACAATAGCACTATGTAAAAATACCTCGGAAGGTAGGCCAACGGAAGAAGAAATGGATATTCTTGACTAGTGGAAAGTTCCTAAAAATCGGTGTAATCGCGAGCGGAGTGGGACGGAGAAAACGTTGAAAAATCCGGCGATTTCGGACGAATGCGAGGGGGTCGGGGATCGACCGGAGATCGCGTCCGATAGATCGGCGTCCGGATTCGACTGTCGTTGACGCCGGAGGATCGTTTCTCCTCGCGAGAGTAGGCAGGCAACGCGGGCATGTGGCAAATTGCCGCGGCCGCTGGCTGCCCCGAAAGGCAGCTTCTTCTCTTCTCCTTGTCTCTTGCTTCTCGAGGTATCCTCCTCCTCGGATCAAGGCGCCTCCGATCGGAGGTGGAGCAAGAGAACCCGGAGGAGGAAGAGAAGAGGCCAGTCCTCATCCTCGAGTCATCCGGACCGGAGAGGATCGCTCGCGCGGGAACAGGAACGGAACGAAACGAGAGAGGAGAGAGGAGAGAGGAGAGAGGAGAGAGGAAAGGAAAGGAAAGGCGGCGGGCAATCTGTGATTCAAAGAGAACGATCCGTCTTGCAACATGCCAAGATTCAATCGTCGGCATTTGTTTGCCAGATCAGTCCCAGGGGACTCATCTCCCTCCGACCTTCTGTCGGCGTCCACTGAAAGTCGCTCGATTCGCGAAAATTTTTCGGAGTCCCTTCTCTAACATGCTAATCGATACGGACGGTAGGATAATCTCTGGCGAAATTCGCTTCTGGTAGAGTTTTAATCAGCCGTCGGAATAAATGTCTCCGGTCTCCCGAAATCATTTTGTTCGGGCTCAGGCATCTCGGGTTTGAGACGATATTCATTCTTGTGGAACTTTTATGCGAATGAATAAATCTTGTAGGTTGGTTCATATTTTTAATTTTTGATTAAGGAGGACATTTTGAAGGCAAAGTGAAAATAGGTAGCACAGGTAAAAATATTTCAGAACCTGTGGGGTAAAAATTGTATGATGAAAAGCATAGTAACTTATGTCAGTAGACTACGAATGTTATATTCTATATATTCATGAAAAAATAGTTGTGCTTAAGCATAACACAGTAGGAGAATTTAAAAAACTTGAAGACGTGTCTATGTGTTATGTCCAAGTCACTCGAGGTACTGAAGGGAAAAAGAAATTTCGAAATAATTTTTACTAGTCGCAATTGGCACAGGAAATTTCTACAAAAAACAGGGAAAGTATTTGAAGAATTTAGAAATAGTGTAGAATTATTTTCTATATCTATATTTTATTAAAATCTATGTTTTATATATTTAATCACCAGTTTGTTGTAGAGGCATCAGAGAATCCTCCAGTGGTAGGAATTTTCCAAAAAAGGCGAACGATCAAAAATCGTCGTTTCCACGGTTCGGAGCAGTTCGTCTCGTATGGTTTTCGACGGAGGTGACGTCACCGGATGCAAAACGCTCCGATAAAGGGAAGGAACGCATGATCGAAGCCAAGCAGGGCTAATCAGCCCATATATATTTATTCAGGGAGGCGAGGGCGGACCTCTCTCCGGTTCCCTTTGGCCCTTTTCGACGAATGCAAAGAGCAGAACCGGGACAGAGAGAAAGAGACACATAGGGACGGCGACGGCTTACGCACGTACGTGGAACCCGGAATACGCCATGGGACGGGCTCGTGGCTCTGATCCGTGCCAGATCCCATAAAATCACCCCAAGCACGATCGAGTGCCCTTCCTTTCTCTCTCGAGGCGGCGCTATCGCTCGGGAAACTGAACAGTGAGAGAGAGAGAAAGAGAGCGAGAGAGGGGGAGAGAGAGAGACACCCTAGAAAATTATTGCTCTCCTTATATATTCGAGTCCGTCGAATTGGGGCCGCGGCGAATAAGCCAGTGCCCTTTTGCTCTTTCTTCTAGGGGGTTGGGGAGATACCAGGAAAGCAGAGGGAAATATACGGAAAAAGGACGTTCGATTGACGTCGATCGCTTTACATTTTCATGAACGCGAACGAAACTGCGAGCGAACGTTTCTCGCTGATTTATTAGGTTGAAAGTATGTAGAATAACGAGGGAAGTGTGTTGTGGGAGGTTTCGACGGTTGTCGAAAGTGTTAGAGGTTCATTTTTGGTCGTGTCCCAAAAACTGTTGTAATTCCTGAGGGGGTTCTCAAAGGAGAAAGTTACTTAAAATGGTCACAGGAATCACCCGTTTCAAGGAATTACATTCTCTGGGACACCCTGTAGAGTGTCCTTGAACAAATTCACGGAAAGAAACATTGCCCGAACAGTATCTGTATTCAGTTCATTTTCAATTTTCCGTGGTAAGGAATAATCTGAATCGATTGGATCATTTGTTTTATTACAAAACGTCATCGATACAAAAATGCTTGTTCAAAGTGTGGACAAACACTGTCACTGGCCAGGCTCCTGCTGCGAGGCGTAGTGGTAGTTGAAGAATCTGTAGCCCTGCGTAAGCTGCGCGCAGCTATTGACAAAGTGGCATGCGAACAGAAACAAATTCCTAGGCTGTACTTTCCACGCGAACCTCATGAACATCATGGAGTACAGAGTTAGAGCTGAAAATCGATCAAAATTAACGCACTCGGAAGATCAATCAATCATTCTAATGCCGAACGCAAACTGAACCCTCTACCTCCACTGGAAGCTCATCATTAAGCATTGATCTTAAAATAATTTCAATCCCAACGGAAATAACAAAAATAAATAAATTGTCTGATGGATTTCGATCTCTGAAATCAGTTCGTCAGCGCGTCTAAGGAATGAAATGTTTCACTATTACGCAGATTGTAATTCCTTTCGATTATGCTCGCTCATCGCGCATTAAAATGGCGTCGAGCGCAGTCGGACAATTCCACCGCGAGATTTGGTCCACGGGGGGACCAGTTTCCATCGTCCCGCTCGTTAAGGACCATAAGCGGTTATTCGCCGCAATTATTTCACGTGCCCTTCCTTCCTGCCTTCTTTCTCGTGCCTTCCACCCCGCCCACCCCCTATAACCCCTCTTGGTTCCCTTGAACATAGAAGCCCGTTGTCCCCGTATCCCTTTCCTCCGACCGATTATTATTTGAACGGCTTTGCAGAATTCCCCGAAAGGTCCGGGACACGGTGCTTCGGGAACTCACCCACCGTCATCTTGCCGCTAATGATTCTCGGATGCTTCTGCGTGTCGGATATCGTCGCCACGGGTATCATCCAGTTGAACGCCGGGCCCCAGAAGTGCGTGCTTGAAAAGCAGTTTTTCCATAAATCGTGTCGTTCCACGGGCGAGAGGAAGTGTTCGGACGGACACAGTCAGTTTTGATACTATACTCGGTGTCAATGTCTTTTTGATAAAATTCAGAATAGAGTCGCTCGTTACC
Source organism: Halictus rubicundus (assembly GCF_050948215.1). Classification (NCBI taxonomy): domain Eukaryota; kingdom Metazoa; phylum Arthropoda; class Insecta; order Hymenoptera; family Halictidae; genus Halictus; species Halictus rubicundus. Next base: position 12,477,720 of record NC_135161.1, read on the forward strand.
TCATAAAATAGTCTAGCGTTTCTTTGTTGAACAGCTTTTTCGACGGTTTCTTCGACATCGTAACCCATCGAGGGAAATTCGACCAACTTTTTCGACTCACCTGTGCATGACGATAACCTCTTAACCTCGCACTGTCACCTTGGTATTTTGGCAGTTGAGATTTTTGCGACACACTTCGTGACGCAGGGCAACCAGATTTTGCAACAGCTGGTAGTCTATTTTCTCGAAAATGTTGCAAGAGTTCGAACGTCTGTAGAAACGGCGAAAAATTTTTCTCGTGACTGAATCCACCGTGGATTTCGAGATTGAAGCTTCCCCTTTACAACGGGATCTGAAAACTTGATGTACGATTTTTTTTTACAGACGTTTGAACTCTTGTCCTTAAACGTGTGTCCCCCAGCGATCCGTCAATGGTGGGCCGTCGACCAATCGATTTGCATAACCGTTTACACGCATAATTTACCACCCCCTCGCTTTTTTTATAAACCTCTCGAGCAGAGGGGGTGGGGGGTTGTAGATCCCGCCACCCTCGTAATAAATGCACAGGTTATTATTTCGCGCGTATAATATTGATGGCGCTATGAATGTTGCATGGAGGGGTGCGAGGAGCTTGTCGGGGGTGGAAACCAGCCCGCTTACGGGGGTAGTTTCGCCGCGCATGCTCTCAGTGGGGGATGCTATTATTGATCTGGTATGGGGGGGGGGGGGTGAACCATGGAGCCTCTCTCGAGCCTCAGCAGCGTGTCGCGACCACTCTGGCACCCTTGTCCACCAGAATATCGAAAGAAATTCTCTGCCTAAACCACCGTGATGGAAATCGTCCTGGTCGACCTCCTCGAACTATACCACACTTTCTTGTCACGATAAACTTTTACAGTACATTTTTTAAGGACGAATATCAGCACATAGACTTCATAAAAATTATATTAATTTCGTGAGTCGATATTTTTTAAGACCATTTGTACTCGTCAATTGTTTCAAATATATTTTTCTAGGTACTCTCTTCAGACACCCTCAATAGAACAGCTGCAAATTTATTTTCCAGAAATTGAGTACTGAAATGGGGATTTTTATTCTCCGGGTCAAAATGAACCCAAGCACCGCTGGCTAGGGGCTATTCGTGCACATAACAACAGATCAGTACGTTCATTGTTCTTCTTATTTAGGACTTTAACACATAATTTAGCTCTTCGCGGGAAATGTTCTTAGTGTTCGACAAAATTCTTGTTCGCAAGGGGTTAAGGCCGGTAGTCAGACATCTCGAGCGTTGTTATCATGAATATACTATCTCCTAAATGTGACTTTTCTCCAGTTTCACGAACCTAAAATTTTCTCTAACGGGTTTCATCCAGCGCGTTTTTCAGAAATGTCTCGAGAGCACAAAGCTCCAACAATAAATACACAAGTTTAGATAACGCCGAGTGCACTTTGGGGGCAAAAACACAATTTCGAGAAGCGATAGAGCTCGAGCTCAATAAATCCCTCCCTCCCTCCCCCCGCTCCGCGCACGTCTATGGAAAGTTATGACGCTTCAGGAAAAGAGGAAAGTTTGATGGAGGTTTCCTCGAGAAGGAGGATGAGATTCTGTCGGAGAAGGAGGGCTTGCCAGGGAGCCCTGTAAGCGCCAGAAATGGCCGCACCTGCGCTCCCTGATCCCTGAATATGCATTCCCGCATGTGCCACTCGCACGGGCATTTCCCCCCGGACCCTGGAGCAAATCCTTATCCCTGGGAGCTTGTCGGTCCCCCATGGCCACCATTCCGGCCACTCAACGGTATTGCCGCTATTTTCCTTCTCGCGTATTACTGCCGGTGTTTCGCGATGCCATCGCAACGTCGTTTACATGCGGCCGGGCCCCGTCGATATTTATTTTATCGACGAATTTCCTTCGCATGCAATCTTGCTCCATACTTCAGGGAAAAATCTTGCTATTTCCATGGGAATGCTACATTCTTGCAAATTATAATTATTCTAGTCCTCTTTGCACTTCTGTACGTACAGTTGTTATATTATTAAAATATATTTAATGCTAGTTCAGGTATGGTGCGAATTTTAATTCCACTTTTTCTTTAAACAATGCTCGCCTCCTGAGCTCCGTGAAATTCTGGGCCCAGGAGTGAGGATAGCTTCGAGTGCAAACGGTTAAGTGAGTTATTAACATTAGTTTTACGGAGCATTAAAAGTGAGTATTTTACATTACTTTATAAAAATAAGAAGAATGTGTCTGTCCAAGTTTTCAGCCATTTTTTGAATAATAGTTTGTTGAGTAATTCCACGTAGATGGATCTTCATAATCTCAACAATCGTAAATTAAAAATATTAGAACCCGTCATTTTGACGGGTTCCGTAAACCTAGTGTTAATTTGCGTGATACATTGCTCCCAAAAAAACGATCTATAAATGCAGAAATATTTAATCATGGAACGTGCCCGAGGATCCACGGGGATCCAAGGGATCGGAACGATACAATCGCACGTAGGTACGCGAGTTTCATTTGTATTCGACCGAAGGAAATGGCGCGCGGACTTTGATGTTTCTTCTTGCTGACGCGACTCGAAACCTTTTCTATTCTCCTCCGTTTTCCCTCCTACTCCCCCTCCTCCTCCTCCTCCTCCTCGCGGGAGAGACTGATCTGAATGCATCCTACGTATTTGCCGACCTCCCCTCGACGCCTCTACCCTCGGCCTAAGAACAGCCGTCGACAGCCACAGTCACCCCTTGACAAGCGTTTCCTCCCCTCGGCGGGGTGAAAAGTCGACCGTCAGAATGGACTCGACGACAGCCGACAAACTTTTAAAAACACGTGGACACGCACCTCCTCCGGCACATTTGTCGCGTGTCAACAGGTTTCAACCCTTTACGGTCGACCCGACCTTCACAGTTTCTGGGGACACTAAATTACTGGACTGCAGAATAAAAAAGAAACAGAATTCGGCTTTTAATCGTTTTACGAAAATAATATGGGCAATCACAGTGACTTCTCTATATATGTCGCCCAAGGCCTCGATGATAAACGTCGCGGAATTATCCCCACCGCCGCGGGTATACCACGCGGGGGGCCAGGGAGCTCGAGAGGCCTCGGGATTTCTTTCAATGCCTCTTTCTGCACAAATTTCTCGTTTACAAACAATCAATAAAAAAAACAAAAATTAAGCAAAATTAAGCACCCCACTGGGGAGGAGCTATTGTCGTTGCATTTTAATGTCGACCCTTTCTTTTCTCTTACAAAATTAATTACAAATGAACACTGCTCAACAGGATACCAAAAAAGGAAGACAATGATGAGGACCACGAATTAATATATTCCAGCTAGAGGGCGCTTCAAAAACAGCGTCCCTAAAAACATCCAGACACCACGTACAAAAACAATGACACTGACGCGTCGAACTGGATCTCCCACCAACTTGGTTTGCAAAACCATGGGTCGGTCGCGACCCACCGTGACAATGTGCCGGGTCACATTGTCCCGCGGATCGTTGCGGGTTTTTGCGTGCGGCGAATCGACGACGACGAGGACGCAGCCGTTTTCCCGTGCAATCAGGATTGATTTAGATCGCACTTTGTAATTACGAATCGAGTCGCCGGCCTGAACAGCCATCCACGGGTTACCTTCCAGTAACTCTTTTTCGTCCGTCCCGACCGGCCGGTGAGTTTCGTCCGCCCCCGCGGGCACCCTCGTCCTTGGCTTTTGTGCCCCGACAATGCTTTTAATTACCCGTTCCGCGATCTCGGACGTGGACACACCGGGGTCGTCCCCGCTGATTGGTGTCCGGCCCGATGAGACTTTATTACGAGCGGTAATTGTCCCGATAAAATATTCTGCGTCGCGTCCAGCGTAATCGATCCTAATTGGCTCTCGATCCGATCGGCTACGACGTTGATTATGCTCGGGGATAATTCGCGGGTGATATCGCGTTGGCTGCATGCAAAAGACGCGGTCGTTCATTTTTACCTGCAGCGTTTACTCGATATATGTCCGAAACACGGGTCTACTTAAGGACATGTATCGGGCAGGAGGTAGTATTCTTTGATCTAGAGGCCTCAGTTCATGGCCCCCCATGGGGTATACCCTGCGGGAGTAGGGATAATTCCCGCGACGTTTATCGTCCAGGCCTTGGCGACATATAGAGAGGAATCACTGTAATTCGCAATTGCTCTAGAATCAGGTGCCCTAACGAAAAAAACAATTCGCAATGAATGTCATAGTTCTGAGCCTAACAGATGACTGTTGCCTTCATTTTTAGCTACAGGGTTTACTCGATATATGTCCAAAACACGGGTCTAGGTAGGGACATGTATCGGTCAGGAAATACTATTCTTTAATCTAGATGCCTCAGTTCATGGCCCCTCACGGGGTATACCTTGCAGGGAGTGGGGATAATTCCCGCGACGTTTATCGTCCAGGCCTTGGCGACATATAGAGAGGAATCACTGTAATTCGCAATTGCTCTAGAATCAGGTGCCGTTACGGAATAATTTGCAAGGAGTGTAACGATTACGGACATAGTTCTGGGCCTAACAGATGACTGTTGCCGATCGATAAAGAACGAGTGCGCGATACGTCACAAGGGTCCAGTGTAACGGAACGCTTGTAACCGTAACGGGAGCCGCTCGATTCGGCGGTGCTTCTCAGGTAGGTGTTATTACAACCACTCCCCGGCGTTCGCGTTCTCGCGCTCGTACATCAACGTCACTTAAAGTCAAGGAAATTCCTCTTAACAATTTTTCTCCCCGGTTCTCGCGCTTTCTCTACCGTTTTCGCCCCCGCTCGCCGTTCTGTCCGACGAATTTTCATTTTTCAACAGTTTTCGGAACGGTCGGACTTCCATTCGCCCTTTAATTAAGAGCTCTTAATGCTAGCTCGACGAAGCGCACTGGAACAGACTATTCTAGATCAGGTTTTAAAAATGATAAGAACGTGTTAATCCGTTTTTTTAAACAAGTTTTTGGTCGTTAGACCGCGGAGCTTTAGGCCAAATGAAATTGTTACTCTTTCTTCAATCATTTCTGCAAGATGAAAATGGTACGTCGGTATCGTAAAATTCTTTTAATCCTTTTTTACTATCTTAAATCCGCAGTCTATTATCGTATAAATTGTCCATAACAGTCAGTCATAGTAATTGTAAATGGAAACCATCGAAACGATCTTGCATTAACTGAGAAGAACATGATTTTTTAAGGTACTTTTAATGAGAAAACGAGCGAACTTTTAACGAGCAATATATTTAAAAATGCATATACAATATTGTACAAAAATAGTGGCCAAGTGGCGTTCTCGGTTAAACTTTCCCTGAGGAAACCAGAAATTCTTAACTGTTTTTTGCGTAATCTTGTAGATTTTGGCTAGAAAATGCCGAAAATCCCCATTTTAATCCCAGGAGGAATAGACAAACAGACTTTCGAAATTTGCAAGATCAGACTGCTAAAATTGATGCTACTCGTGGAGAGACTTCGAGTGGATTCGACCGGATAGCTAATCCGGCATCGAATCGGCTGCAGCCATTAGTTTCCGGGCGATCGAGCCGGTCGATGCAAATCAGTCAGCGTCTCCGGATCGAGGGATCGTGGGTGCATCGTCCGGCCGTTTCTCTTGTTATTTATGCACTCGGATCGGGAGTAATTGTTTCCTCGAGGAAGGGAAGATAGTCTCGCCTTGATGCGCCGCCGCGCCGGCCCAGGAACAGGCTTCCACATTGAAGTCACGGATCCGCGCGTGTCACCGCGGAAGCGTTCGTCTCTCCTCTCTTATCCACTCTTTCTCCCTCTCCCCCCTCTCCCTCTCTCTCTCTCTCTCTCGCGTCTCTCGGACCGTCGTCAACTTCTTTGGCCGTTCTGTCTTTCCCGCGCGGAATCCGCGCACCGGATTCCAGCGGCGCAGTTTTAATTGCCCGTTTCGGTCGAATTCAATCGACGCTCGGCCCTTACGGGAATCAATCGCGTCCCCAGGAATCCGTCCCGGATGCCTGTATAATTGCTGCAATATGACGACCACGGACACGGCTAATAACTTCTGGGACGCTGTCCGTGATTCCTCTCCGCGCTCTTAATTAAAATTACGCTCGCTCGCGGTACGCCGCGTGCGTGCTCGACCATCTCCTAGCCGTCGCGTCGTACGATATCGGAGCTCTCGACGGTTCTAGTCTCTACTCTTCAGGCTCGACGAACCTCGAACCATCTTTTCTTCCACCGGGTGACTTCTGTCGCACAGGTAAATAAATACACGCGGCTCGTTTCGTTGTTGCCACGGCGATTACGATTGCCAGTTCACTCGGAAACAGAGATCCACGTTCGCGCAAACTTCTGCAGTCTAATTCAAACATTCTCGATAAAATTCACGCTTCAAAAATTCCCTCTATGGCTGAAAAAATCGACAAACCAAATAGACACGTCCCCAGCACAATTTTCTGTAAATTGATCGACAGAGATCCAGGTTTGCGCAAACTTCTGCAGTCTAATTAAAACATTGTTGACAAAATTCACGCTTCAAAAATTCCCTCTATGGCTGAAAAAATCGACAAACCAAATAGACACGTCTCCAGCACAATTTTCTGTAAATTGGTCGACAGAGATCCACGTTTGCGCAAACATCTGCAGTCTAATTCAAACATTCTCGATAAAATTCACGCTTTAAAAATTCCCTCTATGGCTAAAAAAATCGACAAACCAAGTAGACACGTCTCCAGAACAATTTTCTGTAAATCGATCGACAGAGATCCAGGTTTGCGCAAACTTCTGCAGTCTAATTAAAACATTGTTGACAAAATTCACGCTTCAAAAATTCCCTCTATGGCTGAAAAAATCGACAAACCAAATAGACACGTCCCCAGCACAATTTTCTGTAAATTGATCGACAGAGATCCAGGTTTGCGCAAACTTCTGCAGTCTAATTAAAACATTGTTGACAAAATTCACGCTTCAAAAATTCCCTCTAAGGGTGAAAAAATCGACAAACCAAGTAGACACGTCTCGAAAACAATTTTCTGTAAATTGATCGAGAGATCCACGTTTGCGCAAACTTCTGCAGTCTAATTCAAACATTCTCGATAAAATTCACGCTTTAAAAATTCCCTCTATGGCTAAAAAAATCGACAAACCAAATAGACACGTCCCCAGCACAATTTTCTGTAAATTGATCGACAGAGATCCACGTTTGCGCAAACTTCTGCAGTCTAATTAAAACATTCTCGATAAAATTCACGCTTTAAAAATTCCCTCTATGGCTGAAAAAATCGACAAACCAAGTAGACACGTCCGCAGCACAATTTTCTGTAAATTGCTCGACAGAGATCCACGTTTGCGCAAACATGTAGGCGTCCCGAGGGTCCTTCGTCGCCGTTCCGCGTCGAATATCTTGTCGAAAGGACTTTCGAAACGGCGCGGAATTGTACGGCGGAATAAGGACTCGCGTCGAATGAATGCAAGCTCGCGAGGCGAGATTAGAGTCGATTTCGAAAAGCGGTCCGCGGAAACGGTGATCGATCGGTGACGGTAACGAATCGCTCGGCGCCGCACCAGAAACGATCCTATCGACGGAGTTTCCATTTCCGTTTCGGTCTATCGTTTTCCTAGACGGGATCCGCGTGTCCCTCCCAGCCCCCCGGTCGCGAGCTCGTATTTTCCACCCCCGTACGATACCGAATACGCCCCTGGATCGCGGGCGACGTCCGACCGATGCTAAATAGTAGAAACATAATTCCGTGAGTGCAGGGGAATCGCTTTATCGTGCGGAATAATGGCCCGTATTCACGGGCCCGTTCTCATAACTCTCTCCTAGTATTGCGCTTTTCGGAGATTGCACGTGGCCACGCTCTCGCGCGCGCGCGCACTTTGCATCGGCCGAGCCGTTTGCGCGAACCAGTAGGCTGCGTGCGTCATAGTGATCTCAGACCGAACCAGCTTTTCTGGCCCTTTCAGAAATGTGTATGTCGTCTTGAGAATTGAATTCTCTTAAATTATCGCGCTTTAAAAATAGTTCCGCAAATTAGGGGTTGTGGACTCCGAAAAACACTTATTTTCCTGTCACTGTAAATTGACAGAATACAAATTTCCTAGCCGAATCACAAAAGACTGGAGTGAAATAGAAATTTACTTTCCTTCAACAGCATTTTAAAATTTTTCTAATGTTTTTACTGTTTTAAAACACGCCTACCCATTTTTGTCATAAATGCATAAAATTCGCAAGCGATCGATCACTGAAAGTCTTAAAAATTTTGCATAAAGTGTGCTAAATACCAAAAGCGTCGAGTGCTGATGAATAATTTCTTTTTGGAACTGTTTTGCACAGTGTTCAATTTTTGGTCCGATAATTTGGCTGGATAGCGTTTTCGTTGTAGGGCGCAGCGTATCAGTGGAATTGAAAATAGGGGATTGTTCTTTTAAATAAGACATCTATCATTTCCTATTAAGCTGCCCGGCCATAAATATGGAGGGCCGAGGGTGGTCTAGGTGGGACGAATAATATCCCGGCGTGTTTTCCTTAGCTCCGTTGAATTATTATACGATTCATGTTTCGAATTGACTCACAAAACACAAAAGCGGAAGGAGTGGAATGTTATTGTACGGCGGGGGCCATCAATGGCGGGGTCTGATATACCTCCGAGGTAAAACCTTGTATTTTTACAGGATTGCGTCCGACTTCTACGTCCGCAAGGATGAATATTGTACGAGCCCTCCAGCCGCGAATGCACTTCCGCTGTTTTCATCCCCACCCCCCCCCGTACGGTACCGATCACTTTCGACAAATATTTCCGTGAACGTCGCAATTTTATATGCAATTCTACAAGCACTACCTCACCGCCAGTTGTAGCAGTCCATTCGAAATAATTTGCGGAGCTTCGACATTTAGTATCGACATGTTACTTTCAAAAATAATATTTGCTAAAATTAGTAAAGAAAAGTTAAAATTGCTAAAATTTTATCCAGCTTTTTCTGCCATTGGTGAAGACAATTTTTCGTGTCTAATAATTGGGCTTGATTGCACTAGACAAGGAATGAAGAAACTTTTAAAAATGTGTACTGTTTTGCCCAGTTAATACATATTACGTATACTATATATAGGTATATTATAACAGGGACTATACTAGTATACCATAGGTGTACTATACTATTACTTAGGTATACTATATATCAGGTATATTACATATTATTAGGTATACTATATTATTATTATATGTTGTTGTATATTGCTACACATTATTTTTTTGTTATATATGGCAAACGAACTGAAATAGTTTTTTCAACCCCTGTAAATTTCTGATCGTTAACGAACCGAAAAATCGAATATCTGCGTAAATGTTTACAGTTGCGATAGTGGATTATCCGTAAATCTGGCAAGTTTTTGAATGAAGGTTTGCGCTTTTGCGTAAAATTATGCGGCGCGAGATCGGAATCATGAGTAGTTCGCGTTGGCGGCAGGCTGCTCGCAATTCCAATGAGAAAACTGAGTGCTAGGTGAGCCTCGCTCTCGCATCTCGACGGATTTCTGTCTTCTCGGCTCTCATACATATTGTGATTACTTGGAAGGGTGGTGCGAGGGGGGTGAAAGATGGAAGCCGGTCCCTGGTCAATGCGAAAAGAAAGCGTGGGCACTTTCCTCTTCGCAGAGGGTGCTAATACATAGCCACGGACATGCGGTTCATTAATAGTAAACGGGGACGCGAGTAAATATTGCGATCCGCACGAGAAATCCACAAATTCTCTGGGACTGTTTGACACTCGGTTTCAGATTGCCAATATTTATGCAAATTCCTGTTTTCCTGAGACGTATCAAACATTCTCCTTGTCATCAGACTTGATTATTACGAATAATTTAATGCGGCTAGTTAGACCCGTACTACCCAAAAAATAATAATACACTGCTCCACAAAATCAAAGGATCAATGAATTATAGTCGAAAAATGGTGAATCTTTGAAATTTTGTAACTTTGCGTAAAAAAATTATAGAATATTCTGTCTGGGCTCGTCGTACAGGGTGAAGCGTCTACTTTCATCCCCTGGAATTCTATTTTTTCCCTTTTTGTTTGAAAATTTTAGAAATTCAAATGACCCTACAGGGTTCAAAAAATTTGTTCCAAGTGTGCCAAGGAATTTAATCAATTTCAACACAGTATCAAATGGGGCGGTCGAGATCCACCCCTAGCTACTGCACGTTGTATTCGATTGTATCACGGTGAAATATAATCAACGGTTTAGCGTAATCGCCGAAACGGGATCGTTGCGTCTCGTCTTACCGGTCCGAGGATCTCTCATTACCCTTATAGCAGACACAAACGCAAGAGGGGAGGGTGGTTCTCAAGGGTAGCTCGAGAATTCTGGAGTCAAATTACCCTCTCCACTAGAGAACGGCGCCCTTCCCGACTATATTGGATTCCTAAACGCTGTCATTTCGGGGAGAAGTGCCTGGACCGTAACGCTCCGTCTTTCCCTGCCAAATAGTCTCTCCTCCATTGTTTTAATCATTCCTATCTCGATCCGCATCTGCATTTGGATCCATCCAATATTTCACCAAGGTACCCAACTTATTCCACTCATCGCTTTTGAGTGGAAAAATTTTGGAAACAGCCGGTACCCTTAATGACAAAGGCCCCTATACCTTTCTGGAAAATCAATTTTTAAACCGGGAACTAATGAACCCAGAATTTTCAAATTATCTGTACCTACTTGCCGATGTTTGAAGAACCTACAGTAAATTTTTCATCGCTCCTGGTTTCAGATTAAGGAAACCCTAATCACGTTTCCCCCCATAGTGTCGCAGTCTCCCTGAAGCGCTGCTCAAAGGAGCTTCCATTATCGTTTCTGACGAACGTGGATCGCCGAGCATTCCCGAACCTCCGGGAAACGCAACTCCAAGTCCGCCGGTAATTGAAACAATCGGAATTTCAAAGAGGGCCGGGGCCCTCCGTAATGAAAAGTACCGAACTGTTTGAGCTCGGCCCTCGGAGCCCGTCAGCCCGGGGGATCGAAGATAAAGAGAGAGAGAGAGAGAGAAAAAAATCTGCCCGTCCCCCGGATCGAGGACCACCCTCGTCAGCTTCTTACTGTTATCAGCCCCGTGTTCCCCGCGCAATTACAGAAATTAAAGAATCCGTGATGACACAGTGTCAACCCCAGCGGCCTGCGCCCGCGACGCGACGGTCTCTCCGATTCGATACAAAAGAGACTCGGGTCACAGGGTTACGTTTAAAGGGGTGGTAAGGGGCGCGGGGGTTGAAGGGGGCACCCCCTACGCTGGAGGGTGGACGGAAGACCTCGGCAAATATTTGGTTAGTCTTTGATGGGCTTCGGGAAAGTACAAGGAGAGGATACCGACGCTGCTCCGGACCGAAGAAGCCACGGGGGTTGAGACAGGGGGATGGCTCGGGGGAGGAAAAAGAAGGGGTGGGTCCGGGGGCGGAGGCGGACAGGACGCGTGCTGGAGTCCTGCCGGACTCCTGCTGGAAGAGACGAGCCACGGGAACCGGGGAATGCCGGGCATTTTTATTGGTTCCAGCCCTCCTTCGAAATTCGACGAGCCGATCAACCGGACGGAAGGATCGGCGAATCTGATCGCGTATGTACCGGACAGCACCCTCCTCTATCCTCCTCGTTCTAGAACTACCCGCTGCTTCGTCGGGTCCAAGGATACGAGGATACTATAGTTTATATGCATTCGTGTTCGACTGGGGAGGAATCAGATGGGCAATTGCTTTGCATCCCCTCGGACAAGTAATTTTTAGGACAGGAACTCTTAGGTCTAGGGTCTTGAAATTATTTGTACATATTTATCGAAGTCTAAACAACATGTAGTAAAATTTTCATCCAATTAGGTTTCAAGGAAAGTGTCCGTTTCTCCCTGAGCATACACCATGTTCGTACTTGGATCATATTGCGTTATCACTTCGAAAGTCCTCAATATTTTGAAGCGAAATTTTGCATAGATTATGTTTAAACATTGGTGGAATTGCTACGAAAATATCTGGCCTGTCCGCTGAATTTTTGTGTTAAAAAAAATTGATGAACATTGCCTACGTTGGTGGAAGAATGGGACAATTGTGTTGCACCCCTTGGAGGAGCAATTTTCAGGCCGGGAACTGTTCGGTCTAGGGACTTGAAATTATTTGTACATATTTATCGAAGTCTAAACAACATGTAATAAAGTTTTCATCCAATTAGCTTTTCAGGAAAGTGTCCATTTCTCCCTGAGCATACACCATGTTCGTACTTGGATCATATTGCGTTATCACTTCGAAAGTCCTCAATATTTTGAAGCGAAATTTTGCATAGATTATGTTTAAACATTGGTGGAATTGCTGCGAAAAGGTCTGGCCTCTCCGCTGGATTTTTGTGTTAAAAAAAATTTATGAACATTGCCTACGTTGGTGGAAGAATGGGAAAATTGTGTTGCACCCCTTGGAGGAGCAATTTTCAGGCCGGGAACTGTTCGGTCTAGGGACTTGAAATTATTTGTACATATTTATCGAAGTCTAAACAACATGTAATAAAGTTTTCATCCAATTAGCTTTTCAGGAAAGTGTCCATTTCTCCCTGAGCATACACCATGTTCGTACTTGGATCATATTGCGTCATCACTTCAAATATCCTCAATATTTTGAAGCGAAATTTTGCATAGATTATGTTTAAACATTGGTGGAATTGCTACGAAAATATCTGGCCTGTCCGCTGGATTTTTGTGTTAAAAAAAAATTGATGAACATTACCTTCGTTCGTGAAAGAATGGGAAAATTGTGTTGCACCCCTTGGAGGAACAATTTTCAGGCCGGGAACTGTTCGTTCTAGGGACTTGAAATTATTTGTACATGTTTGTCGATGTCTGAAAAGTGTGTAGTAAAATTTTCGTGCAGTTGGGTTCGAGATCGAGGGGATTGTTCTTCCGGAAAGTGCTCGAACAGGAACGATCTCGGTCGAATGTAAAACAATACGGTGGAAGACAATTGAAGTTTTCCTGCGCGGAGTCCGATCGTCGATATTCCGAGACTTTGCTCTGCTCGCTGACTGGCTCCTCCTTTCGAATTCCCAGGCCGGTGTTCTCGCGTCGGCGGAGCCGACTCCGCGAGTCAAACAAACTGGAACTAAACCGTCTTCCTCCCACGACTTCTGCGCCGGTTCGCTCTCCTCTTTTCCTCGGAATTCCATGAAGACCGCCATTGATTGATTCCTTGTTAATTAAAGGCCCCGTAGGAACGCGCGCGCTCGTAGCTGTCGCGAGGAGACTGGGTGTGCAGGGTTAGGAGGGCTGGCAGAGAGAGAGAGAGAGAGAGAGAGAGAGAGGGAGGGAAGGGGGTAGGAATACGAGGAATCGATCGTGGAACAAGAAACTACCGTGATCGAGGAAAAAGACGAGCGAGATCGAGCTAGGGTAGATCCTGTTCATCCCTTCTCCTTGTCTCTTTCTAGCGAGATCCCCTCCTGCATCCCCTAACCTGAGGACGGACCACCGTTCTGCATAAGTCTCATGAATATTCATGGGGCACCGTCGAAGAAAAGGAGACCGGAATCCAACGCGAAGAAATCGGATCGCGACTTTCGATTTCTTTCAATCCGTTCGACGAGTCGTCGGTCGACGCGCGACACTGAATCGCGGGGCGGTGTCCATTGGGAAATTTTAATATGGTGCACCATGAGAGTCGTCGGGAACTTCTTAGGCTAAGACATCCGCAAAATGGTGTTACCGACCAATTACAACATTCGACAAAATAAAATAAATTCACATGTACGGTGTTTACTCTGTATATGTCCGAAATTACTAGCCGATAAAAGTCGTCGAACTGTTTGTCTGTATACCCCATGAGGGGCCACGAACCGAGGCCTCTAAAAGCAAAGAATAATGTCTCCTGCTCGATACATGTCCCTGGCTAGACCCACATTTTGGACATGTATCGAGTAAGCACTGTAATTATTAAACCGAGTATCTTTACTTTTCGTAACATGAAATTTAAAATACAAGAGAACGATATGGTGACATTAATGACTTCTCTACTTTCTAGTTGATGAAGTAAATTTATTTTTCATCCTGGTTACCATAAAATAAAATTGCAAATTTGCATAAACACCGCCGGCCTGATAATCGCGAAGAAAAAGTATGTCAGTCGTCTCCCACGCGTTTTAACCGGGACAAGAAGAATTCGCGTTCGCGGAGCGCATAATCGTCGAAGCAGAAGAAGAAAAAAAAAACCGGTGCCGCGAGTATAGCGATCACCGAGTCGCCTCACGGCCTCGCGAAATTTGAATGTTAATCCGCGCATTTATTAGCAACTGGATCGAACGTCTGACGCATATATACGTCGAGATTCCAGCAGCCGTACGAGGAGAAATGCGAGCGAGCGATCTCTCTCTCTCTCTCTCTCTCTCTCTCTCTCTCTCTCTCTCAGGTCGGTCCGTTTCTGCAGTTCGCGTCGGTTTCTTCGTTTTCTTAACGAGCGTGCCGATCCGGCCGCGAATTCGCTAAAAACGATATTACCCTGGGCGATAATAATTCCACGAAGGGAACAATGACGTCGCGACCGATCGACCGGTTCGCGAAAGAGAGATCGATAGATCTCGATTTAATCGACGCGCGCCGTTATGAAATCTAATGCGGACTGGCCTCTAAGTGGCGGCTGGAAATCACGGTCTGTATATTAATTGCCGGCTAATGCGACTCTTCTCGATCGGCGAGAGGCGACGGATAAAAACGTCCGAGAAAAACTAAAGGAGGAAATCGAGCAGGCCGATTCTCTTCTGCGATCGGCACCGTCGAAGAAACGAGCGCCAGCAAACGATATATACGCTCGCGTCGTATTTAATCGTTCGCACGTTTCGCCCGGGGAACCGGTAACGAGATTCAAGGAACGATCGCCGGTTTTTCGCGCTTCCCCGATACGCGAGGAAGCACTTTTCGCCGCCGCCTCGAATGAATGACAATGATCTGAGAGAGCCCGGCTTCGGGGAACGGCCATTATCTCTCGTGCCCGGTCTCGGACAATGGGAGAAACGCCGGTTCTGACCTCTGTTTCAAGGGAAAAGAAAGAGTTATTGCGCTCGCGGAGATAATAGTCCAGCTATAAAACGACAAAGGTCGGTGGTTCTCGATTGTTTTGTCGGTACAAGTGGGCTGTATTTATTTAGAGTTTGTAGATAATTGTAACGAGTTTTTAGAACTCGGGGCTCTTAAACGTCGAAAATATTGGCGAACGCTACAGCGGATCCGAAAAGTATTCCGCGATGGATGCCTCATTCTCGAGACATTGTGGAAACAGTAATTTTGTTTAAAAAAATTATAAAAAAAACTTGGACTCGGTTTCAAAAAAATTGTTAGGAATTTTCTAGTAGAGTAATTATGCATTTTTTGGTCCGTAATGCTACAAATTCTGAACTTGATGTACGATTTTTTCAAATTGTTTTATCAAGGTTTGATTGATTTGCGAACTTTGCAGTAGCATAGAAACGGTGAAAAAGATTTTTTTGGAAAAATTTGTCAACGTCTGGACAGACGTTTGAGATTCTATTTGTTTCGTAGGCGAAACGTGTCCACGCCTAAAATGGCGTTCGCCAGGCCACACTTAACGAACCGTAATTTAACAAATTTCGTGGGAACGTGTTCGAAGGGTAATTCCAGGGTTCGCGATCGCATTTAACTCCCGTATCATCGATCCAGCGATATAAAAATCCCCGTTCCCCTCCCACCGGGGGAGTACATATTCCTCGAAGGATAGTTTCAACGCTGCAAATCATTAGCCGGCTATTATCTTAACAACTGCAATCACAAAAATTTTGTAAAAATTATATTCTAAGGGTAATTTCCGCGCTTGAAATCGCACACGATTCTTCGACGAAATACCACACTATTTAAGAACACGCTTAAAGAGGCCGAAGGGAAACCGGCTTAACAGCAGAAATAATTTCCAGTGCTCCTTTAAAAAAATCACCGACGATTAACAGAATCACATATATCCTTTAATTAGCGGGGAAGCTCTCTCTCTCCCCGGGACTTGATTCTGAAATGACGGGACAAAAACGCGAGGTCCTTAATTGAACAGTCGCCGCGGGCAATTAGAAATATAATCCGCCTTCGACAACACGTTTCAACGGCCGGAATAAGTGTACCGCGAATTCTATAAATTGCGACCCGCGCGCCGTGAACGATTGTTTTCCCGATTCTAACCGGCGACAACGACCATAACCGAGAGACGGACGAACACAGTCGAAGAAAGAGAGGTATATCGGTGGAGAGTAACAAATTTTTCAGAGCGTCGGATTTATCTCCTTTCTCATCATTAAATTCACCGTATTTTACGTAACGTGGGAATCGACGGGAAACAATGCCGCTCTGTGCCAACCGTGCCGCTGGTACTGAATCGATCGGTGAATTATTCATTCCCGTGAACGGTTCGTCACCGTGCTCTCTATTAATTACCGATGCAGAAGAACGAATTACGCGAACGCGAAAAATTCCTGGATCCTCGCGCGGCGGAAAATTCTTTCGTCTCGTTTACCACTCGTTAACCTTTCCCTTTCGGACACTTATTAACCATCTCCGCTGTCTGGCAGCGTCTCTAATTGGATTCTCGACGAATACCGCGACATCCTGCGCTTTTTCCATGCTACACGTTGATTCTTCCGCGAGCTTCCGCAGTGTGGAATCTTTTCAGCCATTTCCTGCGCGATCTGGCGCCATTTTGCCTCCCTCCGACGCTCCGATTATTACAATATCTTGCTGTCGTTTATTTCTTTTTTTATTAATTTTTATTTCGAAGTCGAACCCTTGAAAAGGGGTGCAACACAATTTTTCGTATCAAACGTTCTATGTCGCACGAAATGCTTGAGAATATTTTTGGATCCCTTTAGTCAGCCAAGTAAATTATTTTAATGTTGCGACTATTGATTGGCTGTTCCAGGCGCCGAATGCAGACATCGAGCCGATCGAACGTTCCGAGAAGAAGAAAAGAAGACAGGGACTCGGAGGATCTTCATCCGGTAGCGTATCCCCGGGTCCATCCATCGAGCGAAAGTGTACTTCTCTCGTCTGGAGGCGCGGCATATCGCTTTTCCTCTCGCAAAACTCGTAATGAGGGACCTCGTCCCTCCTCTGCCACCCTTTCCCCGCCTCCGTTACTTCCTTCATCCTTCGATTTCTCCCTCGGAGCCGCGCGTCTGCCGGTTCTTTTGTGCGTCCTCCACCACCACCTTCTTCTCCTCCTCCTCCAACTCCTTCTACTTCTCTTCCCTCCTCCGTCTCCGTCGAGAGTTTGTGGAAGTGCTCGGGATTCGCGACAGAGGGTCCGTTAATGAGCAAATATAGGGTGTCCATTAAGTCGCCGGCAATCCTCGCATCGCAAGGGTTCGATCCGACAGTTTCCCTTTTCCATCGATCGTCTGGAATCTTTTACATCTGACACCCTCGTTCGTCTCTCAGTTGCACGTATGTACGATTTGTTTCGTCAGAACTTTCGCTAAATTGATTTAGCTTACACGAGGTGGTGCTGGGCCACCTTAGTTGAGTTCTCTAATTGTTTTTTCGGGCCAGTCACTGATGTACAGATAATGTCTACAGGCCCCTATTGCTAGCTGGCGACATTGCTAGCCCTAGCTGGTGAGACCTCCTTCAGTCAAAGACAGTGGTTATTGTACGATCATTCCATTTGCAGCTATTGGTTGTTAACTGTGGTGGTTGTGGACCCTTTTTGCTAGCCCTAGCTGACACTACTGCTAGCCCTGGCTAACTCTATTGCTAGCCCTAGCTAGTGAGCCCTCATTCAATTAAAGATAGTTAGTATTATACTCTCATTCCATTTGCAGCCATTGTTTTCGTCTTAACTGTGCTGGTTATGGACCCCTATTGCTAGCCCTAGCTGGTACTACTGCTAGTCTTGCCTAACTCTATTGCTAGCCCTAGCTAGTGAGCCCTCCTTCAATTAAAGATAGTTAGTATTATACTCTCATTCCATTTGCAGCCATTGTTTTCGTCTTAACTGTGGTGCTTATGGATCCCTATTGCTAGCCCTAGCTGGTACTACTGCTAGCCCTAGCTAGTGAGACCTCCTTTAGATAAAGACAGTTAATATTATACACTCTTTCCATTAGTAGCCATTGTTTTCATCTCGACTGTGGTATTTATAGACCCCTATTGCTAGCCCTAGCTGTCACTACTATTAGCCCTAGCTTTCACTACTGCTAGCCGTAACTGTCACTACTGCTAGCCCTAGCCGTTGCTTTCATCTTAACTGTGGTGTTTATAGACCCCTAGCTAGCACTAGCTGTCACTATTGCTAGCCCTAGGTGTCAGTACTGCTAGCCCAAGGTGTCACTACTGTTAGCCCTAGCTGTCACTGCTGTTAGCCCTAGCTGTCACTACTGCTAGCCCTAGCCATTGCTTTCATCTTAACTGTGGTGTTTACAGACCCCTATTGCTAGCCCTAGCTGGCGCTAAAAATGTTTTAGAGACATCCTAATATTTTTTTAAAAATCGACTGGAACTGCCAGCCCGAAATGAATGCTTCCCAAAAATCCAAGATACAAAATCACCAATCCCAATGGATTCCGGCCACCAGCTGAATCTAGCATCAACTTGCATCGCTGCATCACAGGCTCGACTCGAATTCGCTCGACCAATTTTCCCCATTTTCCCGCAATTGTCCAGCATCAAAGAGCAGAGCCCGGTGGGTGGTAAGAGGACGGTGGCGCAGAGGTCTGTAGAAAAATTTTTTCTGTTGCCGGTGTAGGTGCTCTGTCCTCGGTGGAAAGCAGCTCTTTGACTTTCCGTGTCCGGCGCGGATCCGATCGGATACGATTCCCGGCGCATTCAATTCGCTAACGAGCCCCGGTGATTAGCCGGCCAGTGTCCAAGGGTTGGATACCCTCCCCGCCCACCCTCTCATTACCCGGCGAGGCCCGGTAATTTCACGGAACAGTCGGTCTAAATTAGCCGGCCGGTTTCTGCGCCGAGGCGTTTCCAGCCGGAACCTGAAAACCCGTCAACCGAATCACGCTCTTCGATCGTGCGTTCAAATTTCTCTGGGCGTCTTCTGTGAATCGTCCTCTCCCACCCCCCATAGAGAACGTTTCCACCCATAGAGAAGCTTCTCTTCTTTTTTTGGGGGGGGGGGGGGGAATTGTTTTTTATTTTGTTTTCGACCATTGAATTCTGACCCGGCGAGCGTCGTCAAACGGATCAATTAGCCGGAGGATGGACAGCCGGAGCCGTTTGTTGTCCCGACTAACAATTGTTTATTCCAACGGAACCGGTGATCCGTGAGTCGACTCAGGTGAATCGACTGGTCTTCAGCTACTGAATTAACGCTGGCTCCTTCCGAGACTACCGATTCGTTACCGAATTGTGCGCCAGTCGCCTTTCGTGTCGGACGAAAGGATTGATTGTGTCTTTAACGAAGGCTGTATGGGTTAGAGGCTTGCACCGGTGAATGGGAGATTGTAGGTGTTTTGGGTTAGGTGTGTTGGTGGTTGAAGTTCGTTGGGATTGGTGCTTCGGTGTGCTGGATTTTTGGGAATTGTTCATTCTGTGGATAGGTTTAGAATTGGAAGAAGGTAGGGCTAGCAATTGTGGTCTCCAGAGTCCATAATCTCCTCAAGAACCAACAAAATGCTTACAAAAATCGAGTCTTGTTTATTCAATCATAAAAATATATGTTAAAGATAGTTAGGACCAGGTAGGGCTAGCAATAGTGGCCTCCAGAGGTCCTCTTCAATTCAACGATTAATGGAATATTAAATACTTGCCAGAATAAAGCCTTACTTACTCAATCACGAAGATAAGTATTAAATCTTGGGATGGGATCAGATAGGGCTAGCAGAAGTGGTCTCCAGAGTCCATCTTCTCTTCAACACCAACAAAATGCTTACAAGAATCGAGCCTTACTTCTTCATTCATAAAAATATATATAAAAGCTAGACTTAGGACCAGGTAGGGCTAGCAATAGTGGCCTCCAGAGGTCCTCTTCAATTCAACGATTAATGGAATATTAAATACTTGCCAGAATAAAGCCTTACTTACTCAATCACGAAGATAAGTATTAAATCTTGGAATGGGATTAGATAGGGCTAGCAGAAGTGGTCTCCAGAGTCCATCTTCTCTTCAACACCAACAAAATGCTTACAAGAATCGAGCCTTACTTCTTCATTCATAAAAATATATATAAAAGCTAGACTTAGGACCAGGTAGGGCTATCAATTGTGGCCTCCAGAGTGCTTCTTCAATTCAACGATTAATGGAATATTAAATACTTACCAGAATAAAGCCTTACTTACTCAATCACAAAGATAAATATTAAATCTAGGAATTAGGTCAGATAGGGCTAGCAATAGTGGTCTCCAGAGTCCATCTTCTCTTCAACACCAACAAAATGCTTACAAGAATCGAGCCTTACTTCTTCATTCATAAAAATATATATAAAAGCTAGACTTAGGACCAGGTAGGGCTAGCAATAGTGGCCTCCAGAGTGCTTCTTCAATTCAACGATTAATGGAATATTAAATACTTGCCAGAATAAAGCCTTACTTACTCAATCACAAAGATAAATATTAAATCTAGGAATTAGGTCAGATAGGGCTAGCAATAGTGGTCTCCAGAGTCCATCTTCTCTTCAACACCAACAAAATGCTTACAAGAATCGAGCCTTATTTCTTCATTCATAAAAATATATATAAAACCTACCCTTAGGACAAAGTAGGGCTAGCAATAGTGGCCTCCAGAGTCCACCTTCTCTAAAAAATGCCAAAAAATATTAAATGCTTGCAAGAACCAACAATAAACGTCAAAACAAGAAATAGAACTACATAATCTCCACAAGAAACCTCCAGAAGGCTCTCTAATAAAATAGCGAACTACGTTAACATCCCCTAATCTGAGAATTGGATGTAAAAACCGAGTGAACCAGTGATTATCACCATGCGCCGAGTTCGAGGCAGCAAAGAAGCGTGTCGGGAAATTAGTCTCGTAAGCCTGGAGCGACATCGTGCGAACTTGCCGAAGGACGACGAGCATGGGGGGTTGTTGGAGGGGGGTGGAACGGAGGAAAGTGTTCGGTAGATTGCTTCTGATAGATAATAAAGAGGGCATTTCTCCGAGGGATTGTAGCGCGACGGTAACAGCGCTACCGGGCCGTGTCTGTTCGCTGACAGATATTATAAGTAATTTTGCCGGGGGATAGCGAAGGACAATGGCGGCCGGGCACCTGTCCGCGGCGGATGTTACGATCGTCCAACGTGACACCCGTAACTTCTTCCCTCATCTATGCCTCGACGTGTGCCTCCATCCTCTTCTCTGTCTTTTTCTCTTTCCTTTTTTTATTTCCTCGCGATACCCTGGACACCGTAACGAGCAACTGCGGAATTGTCGGCGAACGACGCGATAAACCTGAAATTGCTCGATGCATGCCGGGACCTTGAATCTGAAGAACCACGACGGAATGATCGGGTTTCATTTTAATTTCAATTCCCGGAGACGCTGACGCCGATTGGCGAGCTTGCTTTTTTTATTGCTGCCGTGCCGGGGAATTTATCGCCTGCGGGGGTGGATTGCAAGGGTTTACAAGGGTGGATTCAAATTGGAATTAATTCGAAAAAAAGTAGCGGAGGACTGCGTTCGATTAAAACCGGAACGAATCGTAAAAATAGAGCAGTGCAATATTAGAATTAATTTAAATAAGAATTAATTGGCTATGGCGGCGGAGGATGAGGAGGGGATGAGGGGGCTGGAAAAATATTTGGAAATAAAAATTAATTGAAACAAGAGTAATGCAAGACTTAATTAAAATTGGAATAGAGATATTAGAATTAAAATATTATATTAGAATTAGAATTAAAATTGGAATAAATAAGAAGGGTAACAATGCAGCAGTAGAATCAATAGTTTGTTTTGCATAAAAATCCGCAGTCCCGTCGAACCGCGAGTAAATAACGCGAAAGCCGTCCGCTGTAAAAACGAGTCTGGTCCAAGGACATTTCCAAGCGAAGTTCGCGAAGAAAGCTGCTCGTCCCGGAAGCTTTATTACCGTGGTCCGGCAATAAACCGGAAACCGTCCGCGTCAGTTATACGCGAGCCGGGCGGAAAAGTTCCCGACGGAAATGCAAAATCGCATAATTCCGCGCGGGCGGCGCGGCCGCGAGTAAACTCCGCGAAGAAACGGCGTGGGCGGCGCGATCCTCGCAAATCATCCCCTAAATCGAGAAAGTTCGAGAGGGAAGCCACCGCGCGCCGTATATTCTCGCAGGCCCCGATAGAAATACGTGGCGGTGTAAAGCTCGTCATGCGTCCTGAATAAACGGCGAGAGCCCCGCGATGAAACTGCGACGGGGGGGCGCCCCAAGATTGCGAAACTCCCGGCGAAACTCTCGTGAACATAATTTCTGTATTGTTTGCGGCGCGGCCGAACGGCCATTACGGATTCCCGAAGAAACACCGGAAGCTTCTGCGACGCCGAACGAGCCAGCCGAACTGTAATAACCGAAACGATGGCCGGTTCTCACGGAACAAACTCCCTGGTGTCGAATTCCTCCCGTCGACGATTTTACTGCTTTTCCGATCGTCCCTCATGCCACAACACACTACTCGCGCTTCTTCGCGAAAATATTCGCTTGATCAATCCGTCCGACTCATCGAGAACTTGGTTAACACGTTGAACGCCACGTCAGACATATGTGGCTGACGGAATTATTTGTGCAGGTTTTAACATGAATTTTTACGTTGATATATTCATTGTACTAAACTTAATTAGGATCTGTAACATGCAAGACAGTTGGAGGATTACTCAGTACGGTACATTTAATTTTTTGCAACTTTTATTTCATTAAATAACTTAGTTTGATTTTATGGAATTTTTCGGGTTTCTAGTTTGGCGTTCAAAGTGTTAATACTTGATCATTTCTATGATTCTTTGAATTTTTCCACTATTCTGTTTCCAACTATTATTTTAATTCACTTTTTACTTTAAGGGAGCCTTCTCCTGTAACGACAGTGATTTTTGAGAATTTTTTTATAGAATAACTATTGCATAAATGGGAGTGGAGTTTTCTGGGATGTAAACACATAGTCTTGAATGCGCAAGTGTGGTTACTATTTAGCATAGTCGTTGTTACTGTGGTCTATATTATATTAAAATATATGATCACCCCTCGTCACAATCATCCCTTATTTGTACAGCCTCCTTTGACCCCCGATGTCAAATGATAAAAATTGGCAAATAATCAATAGGGTAAGGATTCAATTAACTTTGCAGGTTCCTTCACTTGAGAATGCAACCCTTCCCGAAGATTAATTTCGTTAAAATTCCAAATCCCCATATAAAATATTTAGAAAATAGCATATTAACAACGACGACGACTAAGATGGCTGACTATATCAGCACTTACTGCTTACCTTCAGAGGGCAAGATAGTTACTAGATCCTGGTTAGGTTAACCTTGAGGGGGTGCGGGGCAGAATTGAATACGAAATTGCAAGGGGTTGAACCGCAAACTACCCTGGCAAGGCTTCGGTCCGCCAACAGCATTGACAGGCAGCGTTGTCAGAGTTTCGACGAGAGCTAAGGGATCAGGATCAGCGGCGGGGAGGGGAGGGGGTGGTTAAGAAGGGGAGCGAAAAAGAGGGGGTGGTCGGACTGCTGGCGAACGCTGATAACGCGAGCCTGTCGGCTGTTATGTCCTGTGAGAGAGTCCCGTTTTCGGTGGAAACTGTAGGGTGGGCGAAGAGGGAACCGGAGAAGGGATGGTCGGGGGTGGTTTAATTAAAAGAAACCTCCTCGTTCGACGCCGAGAGATCGCTCGAACTCGAGTTAACTCCGGGGGTTGCGACCTTTAGGACGGATCCCACCCCTAACGCCGGTTCCCCACATGCATCTGCGCCCGCGAGATACGCCTAATGGCCCGTCCAGATTATTAAGCAATGCGGAATTACCCGGCCTGTTAGCGACCATTACGACACCTCCCTTCCGGGGCCATTGATCGCGCGATTTAGGCTCGTGTCGCGATCACTGAGCTATCCGGGGGCTTAAGGATTTTCTCCTTTTGCCGGACGAACATGGCGGATCGGTGTCCTCCGCTGTGGGAATCGATCTGTATGCAAAATAAAAATTTTGCATTATCAAACCGAGGATCTGTACGCCAAACAAAATTTTCTGTAGTGATTCTTATAATTTCAAATGATCTTTATGCAGAATAAAAATTTTAGGAATTTTAGGATTAGACTGCGGACGATGGAGCAAAATAAAAATTTGTTGTGTTAATTATCTCGATGCAAAATTACAATTTTCGGCGTCAATTACAGGAAACGGTAACCACGTGGAGCTTAATTTTCTTTTCTGTTGCATGAAGGGACATGGTTGAAAATGAGATGAGGATTGCGAGAGCCGTTCTGAGCCGGTTTTCGATGATTGAAAAATTATTAGAATGAAAATATGGAGAGACTGCTCGACGGGGAACGGCGGGAGATTCGAAAACAAATCGACATCGTGTGTTAATTCGGTCGACGTGGTCGTGGCGTGCAGCGGTCACCGTGAAAAAGGCAGGAAATGAATTATTTTCTTCGGCGTCGTGACGAATGACTCGTACGTGCTGACCCTTTTCCCGGGCCCCGGTCATCATTATTCCGAACGATTGAACGCAGTTGTTGCCAATTGGTAATTCAGTACAATAGCTGGAGGCCGTGGACAACCTAGGGAACCGTCTACACGAAAAAAAAAAAGAAAGAAAAAATACAATAGACGGTAAAATGAATGCGCTAATCCGCTGGGAATCAATATTTCATCGAAACCGGAAGCCCGGTCCTCGCGAGTAAGTCATGGTTAAATCATTTTCCTAACCGCGTGGTTCATAATGGATTAAATCATTTTATTATGTGCACACCGTGTATATGCGTGGTTCGCAATAAATAATTTCCACCACTATGCGGTTCGTAATAGATCAAATCATTTCCCTGACTGGCAGGGAAGATAGATTGCATCATTTTCATATCCTAAATTTAATTTGTGTTACAGATCCTAATTAATCTCCTAAATAAATCTAGCTGGGAGAGTCGAACAACCGAGGAAATAGAATGCATCCAAAATTCGTATTTAAAAATCGCCGTAAGACAATCCGTGAACATTTTGGTGAAAAATTATTTAGTGAACAGATTTGTAATATCGTGCTAAAAAATTACAGAAAATCTCAAGGGGGAAAGCTGTGACAGTTCCAAATAATAAAATTGAGTTTATGCACCGTACATATATTTTCGAAAAATTGTCGGAACATTCCGGGTGCTCTGAATTGATAGAAATGATTTCGTACCCTAACCGGCGGTCTCAGTGAACAGTTTCCAGAAGGGGAACAGGTGGAGACGCAAGCGTCGAACGTAACGAGTTAATTTTCTGATAGTTCCTTCACGCTAAGAGGGACCGGGCACGGTTCACGTGCTCTCCGCCGGCTTTATAAGCGGGCCTGTATCGCGGCTCATTAGGCAAATGGGCTTTAAAGTGGCCGATAAAAATCACCCTTGCGCGACGCTCACCCCCTTTTCCCGTGGTCATTAGCATAAAGGGTTAGGCCGCGGCCCCCCCTTATGAATTACAATGCGTTTCACGGCCGCTGACTCGGGTAACAGGTAGATGGTCGATTCTGGGTCGAGACGGAACGTCAGGTGTTAGAACTCTTTACCTTTCAAACGGGATCTATTCTCGAGAGCATGATCCAACAAATCACTCGGCGGGGAAATTCAAATTTATTTCAAGCATAGGAGCTCGCCTGGTATTATTCAAAGATGTTGGTCTCGAATTTTAATAGTTCGAAAATAATAATTTAGTCTGCACAAAATAATTTATTCGGGGTCGAAATTTTTGGAAGATCGGTTCGTGGAAACATCAGAATTTTAGTTCTATTGTACATTACTCTAAAATTCAAAATTTCATTCTTCAAAAATGTTTTCTGAAAAGACCATTGAAAATAAATAATTATCAAGAAGATTAAATCGTATTAGATCACGTAAAATTGTGCCCCAAAATTGTTCTGATCGTTACTAACAGCAAACAAACTTTGGAGGAATAACAAAAATGTTTAAAATTGCAGTAGACGCCCCGTTTAAATAATAATGGTTAAATTATCATGAAGTTTCTACCAGGAAAAATGTGTTTGACGGAATCTGTTTGAAGGGGAGGTGCGGGTGAGGATTGGCGGCGAGTAAGCCGAAGTTTCGACTCCGATACTGGCCTAATCAAAATAGTGGACCGGTCAGAGATAAAAGCGCGCCGGGATCGAGCGATTCCGTCGAGGGTTAAGCGTTCGCCGACCGATTTCATTCTCGTAATCCGTTCTTAAGCAGCATCCTCCCTCCCCTTTTTACGAGGTCCTGGCCTTCGTTCACGCTACCCGGTCGAGATAACGCGCGAGCTTTATTATAGATCGACCCCCCGCGCTCGATCCCTCGTTTCCCCGGCACGGAGCATCCCCCCTCTTCGTCTCTGCCTCGAAACCCGAGGATTCTCTTTCTCGTCGAACGTGGTCCACACCCTTTGGACCATTTATCTCGATCGTTTGCATCGAACGGAAACCTCGGACTCGCAACCATTACTAGGAGATCCTTCCCTCATCGCACCGAGCGAGGTGTCCGCTTCCTCCCGTGAACCATCTGTGCCCTTCAGAACCTTCCGGAAAAATCTGGCAACCCTTCACAACCCTCTCCTCAACACTAGGTTCACGGAGCACTAAAAGTGACTACTTTACATTACTTTGTAAAAATTACATGATTGTATCTATCAAAATTTGCAGCCACCTTTTTAAATGATATATATACCCAAAGGAATCAATTTGTTAAATAATTCCTCATGGACGCAGCTTTACAATCTCAATATTCGTAAATTAAAAATATTAGAATCCGTCATTTTGACGGGTCCCGTAAATCTAGTGTTAATTTCACTCTCTGCTTTCACGAAAACTTAAAATACAGAATTAAATCGCCATTAATAGACAGCTGTTTTATAGATCTCAGAAATTAATTTATCAAATGGAACACAGTTAAATAAGGAATTTCAATATACCGTTCCATTATTCCCCAGGTCTTTACTGTTATTCAGAACAAAAATTGTCTACGTAGCTTCCTTAAAAATAATGTAGACAATATTTTGCGCAAAAATCCGCGGTCTAGTCTCCAAATAAAATAATTGTAGTATAATTTCAGCGCGTAAGACAAGCTTGCATATTTCATTGTGTTTTATAGAACTTCTACTTGATTCCTCGTTATCGATCGAATCGACTAACCCATTACAAAATCGGTTCAGAAACAAATTGCTTTTTTTCAGAAAAGCTTTTAATTATCCACCGATCAGGGGCTGTTCGGGGGGTGGTTCACGTCGAACCGGAAGCGTCGAGGAATCGATCGAGGTCAGAGGCTGGGGCAGTTATTACTCATTCGAACGATCGATGAAGATCCGATAGTATCGCCTCTAACCGGGTCACTTTGTATGTGACAGAAACTGACGTAACTACGTGCCAGCCGGAAGATTAAGCAAGCGATGAAACGGGAGCGCGGCTTCTCCCGTTGTTATAGACATTCCGTGTATTGTACCACCCCCCCCCCCCCCCCCCCGCCGCCACCCACCCCCTGGCAATTCCCTCGGCTTGATCCCCCCACCCCGAGGAACGCAGACCAAGCTAGAGCAGGGTGCTCGGGGGCGTCCATTTCTTGGTTCTTTTAATCTTACTTTTCCCGCAAACGGGCAGCCAGGCGTTAATTCAACGGCATTGATTGCCACACGAAACCCCCCACCCCTGCGCTTGGGTGGAATAGGGGTGGAAAACCTTACCCCCCTCCCCTGGACCACGAGATCCGACGGTTTTCCACCCTTCTCCCGCGTCTTTGACCCTACTGGCTCGTTTCCTCGGCTACGTTCTTTCTTCCAATCCTCCTGTGCTTCTCCTGCAACCCCCAATGTGCCAGCCACCCCCGTACACCCCCGCCCCGTAGACGCGAGAATGATTATTTCTTGAGCGTAACGTCTCGACTAACGCGTTCGTGAGAGTTCTGTGAAATTAAACGGACCCGGTAACAACGGGCGGCCTGGCTGTCGGCGTTATTATACTAATCGTTCCAAATACATATTTACCCTTAATCAGAAAATAATTGTTCGAACAAAATTCTTATTAATCGAATATTTTATTCGGATTTTTCATTATTTTATATCTTCTTGCAATCATTTGATCATATCGAAAGTAATATATCAATTCATATTGAATCGAAACGAAATTTCTTATCCAAAAAAAGACATAACTTTTCGAATTCATCCCATGCCATACGATTATCCCACGAAGAAATTCCCTCGGGACTCCCAGCCAATGAAAGCAGCTCGCCGATCCGAAGGGATCGCGAGCCAATAAAAAAGCAGCGGGGCATTTTAAACCGGAAAGGGTAGGAACTCGAAGGGCCACCCTTTCCTAGCAAAGGGTTGCGCGCACATGCGCCGCCGGTATGCAAAACGAGCAGGGGTTGTTCCGACGGCCAATGACGTGTGTTTAAACTTCGAGCCCGTCCCTCGGACCGGGAACGAAGTTAGAATAAAAAAGAGAGAAAGAGAGAGTGAGAGGAAAAGGGAGAGGGTCCCGGGGGTGGTTGCCGCGCCCTTATCGGGAGGGAGCAGGCAACAGGACTTAAAAAATGATCTATCGCTACCACCAATCACACCACGGGCGGTGGCGAGTCCCTCTCTCTGATTGAGACGAGCCTCGAGCGCGTCTGGAAAACGATATACCGGTGGATCCGCGGGTGGAAAAGTGTTAGCCATAAAACACAGCGATATATCAAGAGGCAAAATACCCGGGGATCGATACTGTATTGTTCCTGGTGGCTGTAGAAACACCGTGCTCTTCTTTATATGAACGAACAACGGTTCTGTTTCTCTTTCGTCGAGAGCACTTGAATTAAGGCGGTGAGCACAGGCCTTGTTCAAAAATTTTTTTCAAGAAATCGAATGACTGCCTCAAATCGAAATTTTGCATATGTATTTTCTGTCATTTGGACTATACAATAGAATTTTTTGAGGGAGAAATAATTAAAATTGTGGGAGTTAGAATTTTTTGAAAATTCTTTTAAATTCGTAGGATAAAGGTATGTGTATCAAATCGCACAAAGAATGTGTACATAAAAATTTCGTTAACTGTTTTAAATTGAGGTTTTGCAGACATATTTTCTATTATTTGGACTGTACAATAGAATTTTCTTAAGGAGAAATATTCAAAATTGTAGGAGCTATAGTTTCTCAAAAATTCTTCTAAATTCGTACGATAAAGGTATGTGTACTAAATCGCACAGAAAATGTCTACATCCAAATTTTGTCAACTGTTTTAAATTGAAGTATTTGTATACATATTTTCTGTTATCCGGACTATACAATAGAATCTTCTGACGTCGAAATGTTTCAAATTGTAGGAGTTATAATTTCTTGGAAATTCTTCTAAATTCGTGCGCTTATAGTTATTGAAATTGAGTGCATGAAAAGCGTACATGTATTAAACCGTACATTTTCGTTAATATACACATCCCGCCGCACTCTCGCGCGCACTTAAATCCGCAAGCTAATTACCACAGAATGCCGAAACCATAATGAAGAAGAAAGAAAACATTAAGATTAATCTCTTCGCAGGCTGAAGGAACTTTCAGTCTACTTCCTTGGTGAATAAACTCTTCTAATCTCGCAGATAACGCGTTATAAAAATTCACGAACACGATGCCAACCGTACCGAACCAACGCAACAAACTTTCATAAAAATCTATTAATCAGTGCACTTAAAAGAAAAATTCTCAAACCCTCCTCTTATATAAAACGGCGAAGTAAACTTCGCTTAATACTCCATGAAAATATTTTCGCACAAAAATTCACGATTGTTGCTAGACGGAGAGGATCGTGTAAGATCGTTGCTTTCTCTGGACGGGGGGAGGGGGGGTATCGTTCCCAGAAACCGCGTAAACGGCGCGGATTTATGGTGGCGAACGCGATTAGGCGCGACAGGACACGATAATTACTCGTGTATCCTGCTGCTGGCCCGTTTTATCTTGCGTTTCCGCGCACACAGGGCTGTTTAAGTGTGGTAGGGTACACGTCTGATACTTGTTAAAAGTGCCCACTAAAGATAAAGGAACCGGCGCGGCGCGGCGGCGGGATCAGCTATACTAGCCTAAGCTCGAACTATTGCGGCCGTTCGTTCTCTTATTCGCTCGCTTTCTGTATCTTAACGAGTCTCGCAGGAAGACGCCCCTCCGCGGAGATCCGCGCGGATAACGATAATCATTTTAAAATGCCGGGAATAATAGTGATCATTACACGGTGTCGTGCTAATGATAATTTATCGCGGCTAACTCCGGGACGGCGCGGCGCGGCGCGTGTTCGCGCGTGGCCGGATTCGGAACCGAGAGCAAAATTACCGGCGATTCGGCTGCACGCGATCTTCCGGTTACCGAAACCACCCCCTACGCCGATTCTTCAGATCGGGGAACTTACCCCCTTAAGGCCTCCGTGGGGGTGGATTCATCCCTCGCCGCTCGGAAGCTGGGAAACATTGAAAACTGCTGCACAATTTTGCATTTCTCCCTGGAACTTTTAATATTCTTTATACTAATTTCTTTCTGCGTCTCGAAAGATTATTTGGCTGCAAATAATTTTTCTTTAGACTATTTCGTCGTTTGGAATCTATTTGAAATCATTTCTCATTTTATGTGCCACCTCCTGCTTTCTCATCCCTTTATTTCCTTTCTCCGTTTTAATTCTTCCTTCTTTTCTCTCTGCTACTGCTTTTTCCCTTTTTCCCTAAACTCCCGGATCTCTGAAATTCAATTTTTCCGTTTTATTTGTTGAATAGTTTCAGTGACACCCGAAAGTATATTCTCGAATGCTGCTAATTTCGTGCAGTCATTTTTATCATTCGCAGTCTACCCGTCAATGTACGAGTGGTTCGATAGACAAGATGTGCAGGGGTGCACGGGTAAATAAGTGCAGAAATAATTTTGTGGGGGTGTCCGGTACGGTGTATAAAGGAAGAACTTGTTGAATTAAGCAACGATCGATTGTCCGCCGAGCAAACACATCGGAACGGTCATAAATTTCGTTAGAGCCGGGGCGGTTGAGATTCGAGAAAATCTTTAAGCAAACATTTTCCTCGGGAAGAGAAACGTCGTCGTCGACGACGACGTCGACGTCGACGACGTCGGGACGCGGGGCCGTCTAACGAACCCGGCGTCCCTTTCTTTCTCCCGCAGCATTCATCGTAAACGGATTTGGCTTCATTAACCACCCGTCGGCTCTCGCCCTCTCCCCCTCCGCGCTCCCTCCCCCCGCTATTTTCCCCGACACGGTCGTAGCTTTCTCTCGCATGGTAACTATGGCAACAATGGCAAAGGCAATCAAGCGCCGCATGGAATTAACGCCGCTCGGACGCGGGATACTACTCCGGACCCGGGGAAATAGAGTCGAATGTTACCCCTAAGCAGCGGCCTTGAGGAATTATTCCGGGGCTGTATGCTCCCTTATATTTTATCCTGGACGCGAGCCATGCGCGGTAAATTTATTATTCTTCCGATATTAGGCGGAACAACTAACGGACAGAGAAATTTGGCTCGACGAGGGGATGTTTGGACTGTGTTAAAAATAATTCGGGTCATTTTATAATGCAACATTAGGTTTACGGCACCCGTCAAAATGACGGGTTCTAATATTTTTTATTTAAAATTATTAAGATTCCAAGGATGCATACGTGAGAAATTTATTTCTTTGGGTATATATTATTTTTAAAATATTGCTATAAATTTGGGTAGCATGTTCTTGTTATTTTTATAAATTAATGCAAAACAGTCACGTTTAGTGCTCCGTAAACCTAGTGTTAAGGAATATAATCTTGAGGGAATCGGAGACTTTTTGGTATCGTAATAACAAAATAGTTTCAGCTACTTTTTCACATTAAAAAATAAAGTGAAAAGGGTAAATCATATTCGGGCACTTATAATATTGTAGCAACCATAAGAGCAATTCTAACTAAGGGTGTGTTGTTAAAAAGTGGTAGAGGAAAAATTTATTTCACAAGAATTTATAAAGATTTCAGAGTCTCCTCACCGCCATTTTGAATGAAACCGACAGCCTTCATCTTTAGAGTACACTTTTTTACAATCCGGAAGGGTGAAATCTACCCTCCGAAGGGGTTCTGTACGCTCATGCGCGAGTCGTATGCAAAGTGATAGGGTTCTTGGCAGCCAATGGTAAGCCTTTAAACCAGAATTCAACCCTCAACGTCGTTCAACCCTCCTTTCTTTAGCCGAGGAATGCCAACCCCTTCATCATTCAATTTTTCTATC
Organism: Halictus rubicundus; assembly: GCF_050948215.1. Lineage (NCBI taxonomy): Eukaryota > Metazoa > Arthropoda > Insecta > Hymenoptera > Halictidae > Halictus > Halictus rubicundus. Next base: position 12,510,012 of record NC_135161.1, read on the forward strand.
AATTAATGCGAAGTAAAAATCGCATTTTATAGTCAAAGAACAGAACTGAAGAATTTAAAAATATGCAATGAAATAAACATTTTATGAGGGGTTGGTGCCACCCTAAGCGCATCATTCAATTAATAGAAGATTTTTAAAAAGTATTGCTTCGGTGCTAACGGTTTTAATAATATGAGAATCGAGCGCGAGGCCCAACGGAGAAGAGAATTTCTTCGAGAAAGAGCCTAATCGTCTTCTAGGAGGTGATTTCCGGAAACCGCAAAATCGGGTTCGGATCGGGACTGGTTCCAGTAATGGCACGCGTCTGTTCAGCGTCACGGTCAGCAGAGATCGCAGCGAACCCGTCGAAGATAAGGGGCACGAAATGAAATTACGAGCAACCTGCTTTCGTCAGAATGCATTGTTTTTTACCGCGCAGTTTTTCGCAGCAATTTTACGCGACCGCGAATTCGTAATTGATACTTGAGAAGCCTAATACCCGCCCACCTGCATGAATATTATAACCCTAGATAACTGAACTATTCTGCGTGGAAATAACGATGCCAATTAAAAACGGGAATACGATTGAACTTTTTTCACTCGACAACAAAACGCTCGGTCGTGTTATTAGGTCGTTGGAAAATATATATTATAGTCTGAGTGACCTAGTCACTCTAACTAGTGACCTAGTCACTAGTAACTAGTCAACGTACTTGTATTGAAACATATTGTATAGAAAAGGGCTAAAATTTGCTTCAGGAAACCAGAAATTTTTTACTTCTTTTTATGTAAGCCTGTAGATTTTGGCGCGAAAATGTGGAAAATCCAAGTTTTAATCGTAGGAGATCAGAGGTTCGATAGTTATGCGTGTGTGAGGATGTGCGATTATTATTCAGTGCTAACAAAGAACTCTCTATAATGAATTTCTAATTTCATGATTTTATGGTGAACAGGTTTGGAACATGTTCGAGGAGCTTAGTATTGCAGGAAGATCTCCAGACACACGTGCTGCTTTTCCGCGCCGCGATTTTCGTTTCCGCTTTCCGACGTTGTTCTTTTTCGACCGTGGAATATGGCATTGTCGTAACTCATCGATGCAACGGCTGTTAAGTTGCACTAACAACTGCCTTGCACCGTCCGTTTTAGAATGAGCCGATCGTAAACGATGTGCGTGATGTCTGTTGAATGTTAATATATTTTTTTTTTTTCAGTCGTTCGAATGGGTATCCTGGTTCCACCGAATCTAAAATTCGAAACTAATTGATATCATTAATTTTGTAATGCTGCTTCAGAAGTTTCCTACACTGTTGCAAGATAATTATTAAGATTAAGCTTCTTCGACCACCATGCTCATGGATTTTTATCTTTATTGCTAGCACATTTTCAGAAGATTTATTCGGTAGATTACTGTTAACTGTGGACTTGTATTATTATTTATGGGCCATTTTGCATGTGCATCTGCAAACGAAGTCATTTTCCTTCCTCAAGTAGATGTGTATTTCGGGATCATTTAATTTACAAAACAGTGGTGTTGAATAATGTACAGACGTAATCAAGAAGGGGTGGTTGCACAGAAAAGGATTATTTGAGAGTAGAAAATTTATTGAACAAACCCCCGTTTCCAGAAAAGTTCATTTTCAAAGTTTACTGAGCGGCCAATGTGTCTGACCACGACATTCCGTTTCTACTGTGAAATGCTCAAAAATCGCCTACATTCAAACTGCGATAATTTCGTAAAAAATGGTCGCACGACAATAAACTTAGACTCATTTTAAAGCTTGAATCCTCTACTTTCGCAATCCACCATTAATTTTCTCCCAGAAAAATTTTGCCTCAAACAACACGAGAAAAACTGCAGACGCTTTTTTGGTCCATAACGCTACAAATTGAATCGTCTCTGAAAGCTAACAAATAATTTTTTCCTCAATGAATCTACCGTGGGTTTAAAGATTGAATCTTCCACTTCACAATATGTTCGCCAACGACGGAATAAAAATTTCGGGAACAGGTCTGCGGCTTCGACGTTGAGACGTCAAAGCGTACGACGAAGAGGAGGTCGAAGAAAGAGGCCGGCACCGTGTCCTCGGGAAACAGGACGAAATCGCGGCTAGATGGGAGCGCACACGTGCGCATTAATAGAACATGCTGGCTTTCCACGTATGACAGTGGCGTGCCGGTTTTCCCGGAGCCGTGGAGCTCGTCGTCTTTTCGGTTTCGGGGAGAGAGAGAAAAAAAAAAGGAAAGTTGCTGGCAAGTAACAGCCATCGTCGCCTTTCCCGCAATTCCCGGGCAACTTCGCTGCCAGACGCGTCGCCTGGAAATGTATCTATCCGTAAACTCGGCCGGAACGTACGTGTACGCGCGAGGATAGGTATGTACTGGCAACAGTCGTCGACGAAAAAAAAAAAAAGAAAAAGAAGACGAAAAAAAAATAGGAGCCGCTGCAAACGAGGAAATCTCGCGGCTGACCGACGAACTTTTCCCTCGACGAGGCCCGCCACTGTCCTCCCACGCTTTAAACGTCCTTATCAAGGACCCTCCCGACACTTGCTATGTCCTGTCCACAGTCAGCACAGTATTCATGGATTTGGGCTTTTCCAGGATTTTTGCCTCGGACTGTGTGTCCAGTTTTGATGAGTACAGTATTTAATTAATACAACACAGGGATGAATTTATGGGGAAGTAAAATTTGTTCTATTTTTATAGGCAGTTCAAAGTCGATTGTATATAATATTGTTGCGGGAAATATTTATCGAGCGTACTTTTTGTAAAATATTGAAAATCAGCGTTATGCCTTAGGGTACTGGTTACATACGTAATTTCCAGTTTTCCCCGTTGATCGCCGTCACGCTCGCGCGATCGCTCTGTTTTCTTATTTTAATTTCCTCGGCGCACGATGAACACATCATCGTCACGAGCATTATCAAATCGCACAGGGGAACGGCATTAATTATCGTTCCTTCGTCGGTCCGATTAGACGGCGAATCTAAATCACTCGATCCCGCCGGGGGGATAATTAAGAACCGGGAAAGGAAATTTTTCCGACAGCCGAGCTCCTTTAATTTCCCGTAAATCGTTTGCCTGGTTAATGCCGCGATCGACGATAAGCCGATTGAATCGAGCCGACTGGCTTCCTCCGACGCGAGCTTATTCTCTGAATGAAACTGCAACGCGTGCACCATCGTTCAGGAGTGTTTCCACGGTTGCTGGAGCTGGCGAACCTGTTGACGTAATTTTCTAATAATTGCGGTGACACACGCACACACGGGGATGACGCTAGTTCGTCATTTTGTAAACAAAGTTTTCCGAGTCGCCAGAAATCCTTTTGGGGAACACGTTTTTAATGCAAGATGAACCTAGTTGCCAAATTTCAGCTCGATCGGATTCGACCTGTTTTCGGAACTTTACAGTAAGCAGAAACGTGAAATCAAATTTTGAAATAGCGAAACAGTACATTTCAAGAATGAGAAAAAATATTCTGATGAATCTGTAACAGTAAACAAGTATTTGACAGCAAACACTTAGAGAGAGAGAGAGAGAGAGAGAGTCTCTCTTAGAATCTAGTAGATTGTGACAACTGTGGTCAGACAAGCTCTGCAGAATTTTTGAGAATAACAACCTGAATGAACATTTCAATTCAGTGATCTTGTCTGGCTACAATTTTCACAATCTACTAGCCAAGCATCGACTTTGTCCACTGTTAGTTATTTTTCAGGAGAATTTTTGCTCTTCCAAAAATATGATTTGTATGTCTCGAGTTTGAAAATACATTAGGGCAACTTGTGACTCAGTCTAGAATGAAGTTAGAAATTCCACCCCCGCCGGACACCAATCACTATACACTCGCTCGGTATTCGTCACTGGCAGCGGTCAGACGAAAATTCATCTGTTAAATAGTATCGCGGGCGTCCATTAAGCGAGACTTTTATACGGAACGCGCGCTACGAGGCCCTCCTTTGGTTTACTAATTAAGGCAGTAGCCTCGCGGGGTGCTAATGAGTAGGCGCAGCCATAACTTTGCGTCGGCAATTACCGCTGCTTTATTACGCTTAACGTCAACGTTATCATTACAAGCGGATCTTACTCGCGCTGGTCTTAGAAAATCATTCTAATTGTTTCGCCGTGTGTGTCCTCACGCGACAGGTCTGCTAAACGCCAATAACCTCCCCATTTCCGAAAAATAACGATTTTTCATTCTCTTTCATCTGGACTTATACAAAAATTGATAGTTCACTTGTTAACTGTCTGTACACATATTTTAGGAGATTTTTCTTTACAAATTTATTCTGTTAGGTTGTCCCCAAAGTTTCTTGCACGTTGTACGGGTTTACTATTTTTAAATGTTCAATATTTTATTTTCTATCACGAGTGCATTAATGTTTTTCCCAAACTGCTTCTTACTTTCCTTTTTACAAGAGCGGCCTGAATTTTTATGATAAAATATATTCCTTAAAAGTTGATTGCACCCCCAATGGTAGCCTGACCCGAAGATTGTGACTGTATTTTTACCAATAAACGAATAGTATCACTAAAATATTGGTCACATAAGTATCATTATGTATTTACGCGAAAGAAAGTACTACATTTCCAAGTACATGAAATTTACAAGGTTCCCCGTTTAATATATTACTCTCAGCCCCATCACTATCATTCTTAAAAATATTCTCGTCCTGGAACCGAGGGTCAAAACCCCAAGTGCCTCGAACCACCCCAAAAGCACTTTCCAAAAAAGATCATCAAGTCCAAAAATGATCATTATAATGCATACTAAATTCAATGAAATTTTATCTACCAGTTTTCCCACATATCCAGCAAAAATTCCGATAAACATAATTCCGTAATCAGATTTTAGGGTGGTCACCACCCTCTCTCCAAATTCAATTTGCAATCCTCCCCACTACATAATGATCGCAACGGGTTAAGAAACATGGCGAGCGGTTCGAGCCAGTCGAGATTTGACGCGTAGACAATGGCCGGTTGCATCGTCGGCGGAGGCAGCGCGAAGGGAAGACGGAAAACCGAGGGGGTGGGTTTCTGGCTGAAAATTGCGGGGGTTGGTGTGCGCGGGGGTGGATGTAGAAGACGTGGGCGAGGGGAGAGGGGAGAGGGGGGTGCCCGCGCAAGCGCCCCCGGGAAAGTGGCGGCATAAGCGTCCGCACGGGAGAAAACCACCCTCGATGGTGGCCGGGACCGTTCGCGGGACAGAAAGGGAAGATCGGTGGAACGACTTGCGAGAGGGAAAGGGATCGAGGGGGGTCCTGGGGGACGAAGGGGATCCTGGGGGATGAAGGGGGGGCAGCTCGGCGGGGATGTAAATGCCCCCGTGATGTATCGGATCGATGCGGCAGCATCCAGACACCCCCTCCTGCTTACTACGCGACCTAAAAACGTTCTCCGCCGGGCTGCCGGATGAATTACGAGTGTCCTTTTCCTTTCGTCGTAATTTCGATCCTGGAAACTGAACGGCCTGCTCTCTGTCTCCCGTAATTATTCCAAGGATATTCGTTTAAAACAGCCGATTAAAACGGAATCTGAATCTAAAGAAATCATTGCGTACCTTTTCTGAATAATTTTTTCAAAGGATATCTCATGGAAGGACTTTACCCCCAGAGGTAAACGGAGCGAATTAGCGTCTCGACGAGCTCAGTTCTCAGGCGAACAGTTCAGCGCAGCGTTTCGTCCAAGTGGAAACGTATCAGGCACGCACAGGATCGTTCTCCCGCGTTCCAGAACAGCTCGCTGGGCGAATCGCGGTGTAATTTATGAACTGGTAGGCCGAAGTTTCCCAGAGATTCCAGTGTCGGAGCAGCAGAACGAATTTCACGGGCGCGCAGCCTCGCCTCCTCCGCGGAGTATAGTTTCCTTTTCGCTGACAGGAACCCTCTCTCTCTCTCTCTATCGCTGTCGATTCGTTTCTACGGCTCCGCGGATTTGCAATTCGTTCCCCCGCGAATAAATGTCCCGGGAAGATTCCTGTGAGATCGCGCAGCAACAATTAAATAAATAAATAAGCAATGACGGCACGCACCACATAGCTCACGCGAACGGCAAGTTCGCACCCGGGGATTACGGGAACACGACGCGCCGCTCCTACTTCTTCTTCTTCTTCTTCTTCTTCTTCTTTTCCTCGGGCAGCTCGAGCGTTCGAGAACCGCTTCTGCTCATCAAGTGGCCGTGCGTGTGGAAGAAGATCAAACAGACCGGGAGTTTTTCATTCTGATTACTCCGCGCCAGAGCAATTACCAGATAACATCGGCCCCGAGTCCTTTCGGTTCGAACGAGATCGAGGATTCCGAGGGGAAGCTGTCCCCTTGAAACATATTTATGTAAAAACCTTGGACAATTTTTCTCCACGCTGAAACCACCGCGGATTCGAGGAACCGAGCTTCCCCTTTACTACAAAAGCTTGAGTGTTATAACGCATCGCGAAGGCCTCGCACCACTATACTGGTTCGTCGTTTTTGCCTCGTAGAGACGTTGAAAAAAATCGCACGTCAATTTTCAAGCAGTCGTTGCAAAGAGGAGGCTTCGGTCTTCGAATCCGTGGAAGTTTCATTTACGAGAAAAATTTTTTAAGCGTTTCGGAGCCGTTCGAATTTGCAATATTTTTGACCGACACTGTGTCCTCAGTTACTCGCCTGCTACACCGTGGAAAATTTTTCTAGAAAATAATTAATGACTTGTTGAGAATATAGGGAATGCAAGCTTTCAAATGAGTCCAAGTTTAGTATTGTACTATTTCTTTTTTACCAAATTGTTGACGTTTCAATATCCACAATTTTCAAGAAACGCGAAATGTATAATAAAATGAAAGAGTGACTCGTCGAATTCCAGAGAAAATGAAACGTTTACTGAAAAATGATAGTGACCGCTATGACAAACGCACCCCCAGGTGTTAAGGGTAGATTTTCCTATTTCGCCTTTCAAGTTCGAGTCCCGCCGATCTCCAAAATCAACAGATTCGAAAAATATCGTCCAGATGATCGAACAGAGCGGTGGAACATCGGAGGAAGAACGAGGCAGGTTAAAGTCGAAAACGACAAAGTGCAAAGACAATAGACGACGAAGGAGGGAGGTTAAAGGCAAACGACAAAGTGCCGGGGATATCGGGGGAAGAATAAAGAAGGTTAAAGGCAAACGGCAGAGTGCAAGGTCGACTCCGATAAGTTCCGACAAAGACACCAATACGAGGTAAGACGAATTATCGAAGGCCACGCCCACTCGGACGATTCTTTAACAAAGCCTAGCATCGGGAAGCAGAGAGAAGTCCTGTGCTGCGATCCTGGAAGATGACGAAGGGTATCAGCGCTGGGAAGAGTCAGGGTGTGTGTGTGTGTGTGTGTGTGCGGGTTCTCTTTGTCTCGAGGGTTCGGATTCTGGAGATAGAGGCTAATTCCCAGCTTCCACCCCTCGAGGAATGTCGAGAGAGAGGGAGAGAGAGAGGGGGGGAGAGGGAAAGCGTCCCTCTCGTCCACCTTTCCGTCGTCCTCCCGGTCCTCTTTCCTTCGCTTTGCTGGCTACTTTGATGTTCCTAATTTGATTGAAGGAATCCAGCCCCGGGATCCTAACTTCGTCTTTATTGATTGCTGTTTTGTCCGGCGTCGCTCCGACAGAATCCGATAGATCTGCACCGGTGTGCCGATGCAACTGCGATCCGAAAGGGACGGCTTTTGTCGCGGCCCGGTGCCTTTGAAAACGCCTGTAATCGGGCCGGACCATTGTTCGCTACCAGACTGATCCTGCAAAGCGACAACCGGGGCCGCGGACTTTTTCGGGAATACGTACCAAACGCTTCCTTCCAGCTTAGGACGGTCCCGACAACGATCCTCAAAGATACTGCAGAATGTACCCCAAAGGCTGCTTGATTGCCTTGTCAGTGATTATCAGATTTTGCTAGAAATTTTCGATTTTCTACACTAACGGAGTCTAGTCATTACTAATATTTTTATTAGTGTTACCATCTGTACTTGAACATTAAATATCCCGTTCCCAATTGCCAGCAATTAAACTCGACCAGAGTCAAGTGGAACTCGTTCTGAGTCAAGTGGAACTTGTCCTGAGTCAAGCTAAAAATAGTCCGACTGAAATTGAGTCCTCCAAACTTGATCTGGGTCAAGTTAGGTAGGCGTAACTTGATCTGAGTCAAGTTAGGTAGGTGTAACTCAATCTGAGTCAAGTTAGGTAGGTGTAACTCAATCTGAGTCAAGTTGGGCAAGCTCAACTTGATTTGGCCTGAGTTAAACTTGGCCAGAGTCAAGTGGAACTTGTACTGAGTCAAGCTAAAAATGATCTGACTGAAAGTGAGTTCTCCAAACTTAATCTAAGTCAAGTTAGGTAGGTGTAACTTGATCGGAGTCAAGTTAGGTAGGTGTAACTTAATCTGAGTCACGTTGGACAAGCTCAACTTGATTTTGCCTGAGTTAAACTTGGCCAGAGTAAAGTGGAACTTGTCCTGAGTCAAGTGGAACTTGTCCTGAGTCAAGTGGAACTTGTCCTGAGTCAAGTGGAACTTGTCCTGAGTCAAGCTAAAAATAATCCGACTGAAATTGAGTCCTCCAAACTTGATCTGGGTCAAGTTAGGAAGGTGTAACTTGATCGGAGTCAAGTTAGATAGGTGTAACATAATCTGAGTCAAGTTAGGTAGGTGTAACATAATCTGAGTCAAGTTGGGCAAGCTCAACTTGATTTGGCCTGAGTTAAACTTGGCCAGAGTCAAGTGGAACTTTTTCTGGGTCAAGCTAAAAATAATATGACTGAGATTAAGTCCTCCAAACTTGATCCCAGCCAAGTCAGGAAGTTGCAACTTGATCCAAGTCAAGTTAGGAAGTTGCAACTTGATCTGAGTAAAGTTGGGCAAGCTCAACTTGATCTGAGTCAACTTATGTTTCTTCTGCGTCAAGCTAAAACTATAACAAGTGGAGGCGTCTAAAAATGATCCGAGTCAACATAAAAATTATTAAAATCACCGTTTCTACAAATCTTACATCTGTCCAAGATTCCTAAGCATTCGGCCAGCACAGAATTTATTGTTCAAATAGACTTCAGACGCAGCGTACATTTGCACGGGCATCGAGCAGCCGGCAATTAACAAACCGCGTCCCCGAGTCGAATTTAATTAGCCGATCGGCATCCAGAGTCACCGGGACGAAAGTATCGATACTCCGCAGGATCTCCTAATTTCCTTTCCTTTTTTCGTCGCTCCAGCCTCGAGGTGGGGCGAACGAGGGAAAGAGAAAGAGAGAGAAAGGAGAGAGAGGAGTGGGAAACTTTATCAGGAAACTCGATAAAGGGAGTCCGCGAATTTTCTGCGAAACCGGAGAGATTCTGACTGGACTGCGGTCGTATCTTATCGCGAGGCAGACGTCCACGCCAGAATCCCGGCTCTGGCTTCCATATAGGTACGTACCTGTATTATATCTGCGTCGTTCACATATCTGGATAGACCGCATCATATTCCACCCTCTATTCCTCGTCTCGATAGCTACAAGGCGGTCCAAAAGTCCCGTCAGTCCGACAGACAGTTTTTCTCTCGATATAAGACGATCGGCTTGGGGCGGTTCTCGACCTATTACGAACGGGGGTACCTATGCGGCCTGACATTGTTCTCTAATGGGCCGAATGCTTATGGGCCTCAGTTATGGGCTCCGTAGAGTTGTCTGGCTGACCATACAAGTGGTCAGTCGCGCAACAAACGTTTCAAATAAATTTTGCTAATCTTTTTCCCGTTTTAAATTGCACCTACTCATTTCTGTCACGAATTATCAGCAGCGTGGTGCAATTTTAAACTAAGTGATGGTATATTTACATGTAAACTATTCAAATTTCAATTTGTACGATTTTATGAAAATCGTGCAATTTTCTTGCCGACGTGTTTTCCGTTAATGATGCTTAAATTTAATTTTTCCCTTGATTGGGAGCCATCGTGAAGGATTGTTCGTGTAGGCCAGAAGTAGAATTGTTGATAATATTCTCCGGAGCGACAACGTTGATTTTGGATCGCCGTGTACGCTCCGCAGCGAGTGTACGTGTATCAATATTATATCTCGCGAAATATCGAACGGACGTCGCATTTCTCTATTATTTCGCGACGGATACGTCGCAACCAACGACGTCTCTCGAGCTCCACTGTTTTGTATAGACGCATCTCGCATCTGTTCTTTATTTGCTCTTCGGCCTCCCGATGGATCGATTCTGGTAGATTTCGTGCTCGCTCGTCCGTTCGCAGCGATGTCTACGAAATTCCCTAAACCGCAGCCTCTCATTTTCGAGATTCATTCATTTTTTGGCCGATCGAACTGTACAATCATACGGGAAATAAAAGTGAAATAAAATGGGAACAGGGACGGAAGATAATTTTTAATATTATTTCGAATCCACGGAAGCCTCCAAATGCAGGAAATAAAGACTAAAGATAAATTAGCAACATGGTGGAATGCAGATCCCCTGGAATATAGCTCAGAAAAATCCTGAAGAAACCAAGAGACAGTAGGCGCATTATTTTCAGTACAATAAACTCATTTAGCTGATGAGACCACTAAAAAGATTCCCACAGTGACTGTGTGAACAGTAAAATATCGTTTTTAATCTTTTTGTATCGCTATCAAAATGGAACAAATTCGAAGCGGTGTAATGGCGAGGAACGGATAATAGAGGCTGATAAAGGAACATTATCTTGCGATTTTATTCCCAATTGCCCCGCGACTCGTTGGTGGGAACAAAAAAAAAATGAAAGAAAGAAAGAAAGAAAGAAAGGACAACGAGAAGAGCTCGGAGCCGCGGCGCTCGAACTAATTATCACTTTGCTCGACGGTGAAACAAACGCGGTTGTACCCGCGTGCAATTACCGTTCGATAGCGCCTCGAAATTGGCCGGCTCGTTGCCATAAAACCGCGATGACCCGGCGGAAGTCTATGGAACGCCTTGTAGCAACAGTTTTTCGGCTCGTAAAACGCTCCGGGCCGGCCTTCCAGCATCCACGGGAAGTTCGCCTGCGGAACGGAAACTTTTCACTTCGACCGCCGTGTATTTATCGGAGCTCGTTACGACACTGTAATCGACATGCAATTAGCCCGGCCAGATTAATACCGCTCGGATGTTGGTAATAGGCACGTTCCAGGTGTGTAGAACCGCGCTCCGCTGTAGATGCACGCCGGCCTCTGCGTGCGCGTGACCGCACAAGCTCCTGATTTCGGGGAAAAAAATTGCGGTCTAGCCGAGAAAAACCACTGGAAAGCCGTATTCCAAATTTTCGAACCTGTCACAAATCTTCCTGCAACGGTCCAGCCATTAAAAAAAAAAAGAAACCCAATCTAGATCGTAAAACAAGAGAAAAAGAAAAATCCAAAAATATTCCTCAAAATCCTGCATATTAAAGCACACATTTCAAATTTTCTTTTCACTTCACTTCGATGAATTTATTTTGTGAGAAACACTGAAAGGGAAACCTACGTAAATGATTCCAAAACTTCTGGTCTGTGAACATTATTTAAACATGATTAAATGTTCACAATGTAATAAAAGAATATACAGTTGCACTCAGGAAAGTCTAGAGATTCATCCTGTCCAAGAATTAGTTGCAGAGGGTGTACGGTCAATGCAGGAAAAATTCTCGAAGTTGAAAAATCTGGTTTCTGAAAAATTTGTCGAAAACTGACAAATGACCATAAAATTGTTTAAAAGTCGAAGCTGAGATGTAAAAGACATCAAGATTCATATGTTACAAATCTAAAAAAATCACCTAGCGATTGTCAAAACTCGATTACGTTGTTGTGCAGCGTCCTCATTGAAAATCCACGCCGCAGGGGAAACGACCGGCCAGTAGTCAGACATAATTTTAAGTAAATGTTACCCGGGGGAATTCATGCGTTTGGTACATTGTCTCGGTTGATTCGGTTTTTGTCCCGGTTCAGGGTAAACGAAATCATCGGTAGTCGATGGCGGGGGATGGGGTGGTCGGGGGTAGGTGGGGTCGATCAGCTTCGACGTAACCTCTGATCTCGAGTTGCTCCGTCTTCGTCGTGCCGACGGACAGGAAAACGGGGGACGGGGGTGGTCTGAGTGGTCCCGGTTTATCCGACTGGCGTTTCCGGCGACGTATCGCGGTCCTATCGTATCGATATGACGGCCCTGAGGGTCGCCCGAAGTAAAATCATTAGTAATGCGATTGTGCCGCCCCACGGCCACCATTTCCACGTCCCCTGGACAAACGTTTCGCCGAGTGTATCTGCGGGCCTTTGCAAAATTCGTGGGGAAGCCCGCGGATCGATCTTGATAAATCAAACAGCCCCCCCTCCCCCCTCTCATCTCCCCAAACCCTGAAACCTCTTTTCTTGTCGCTAAAACATCCATTTCTTATTTTTCGCGGAGATTTTCAATCTCAGGTGAGGAATTGTCAATATTTTCGGTTGTATCTTGGCGAAACAACATACTACTACTCTTGTCTCAACCCCTTGACTACGATTTGTCAAGGAGTCTCCATATTATTGTTTAAAGAGTCAAGAAAGCGCCAGAAAAATTCTCGCAAGCTCCCCAAGGACTTCTGACTGTGCATGAATGGAGGAATGAACGATCAGAGTTCCGGAAAACCACCCCCGAAAAATTGTGTAGCCTCCGCTTTTGTAACGAGTTGTGTTGGAACATCGGAAATCTGAAGGAACGCGGAAGGGTGGAGGTGAAGTATATTCGCCGTCGATTTTCGGGGGTTGTTGTGGGGTCCCGCGAGGCGCTACGGGGGTGGCACCCACCCCTCCGGCGACTAAACGTCGACGTTTTCTCTCCGCCATTCTTTCCACCCCCGCGATATTCCGTTTCCACGTCTGGAAATCCCTCGCGGCGCTCACTCAATCATACGCTATTTGTGTCGCAGCGAGTACTCGCCGCAAGAAAAGCCGTCCATCCAGCAAGAAACTCACCCTTCCTCCGTGCTGTCACTCCACCGTCCTCTCGCACCCTCGTACACCCCCGCACCTAATCGCTGTTTTGCCGCAGACGCGCTGGATTTTCGCTCCGCGACGTAATCCGATTTCGATCCGACTTGACGATCGATATTTACCCCCTGAATGGGTTAATAAACGTTTCCTCGCGAGGCGGGGGTGTCCATCATCCCCTGGAAAATACGGGGATGTTTATTCTGATAAGTAGTTTCGTATGTCTGCCATTCTATGTGGATATTTAACGCATTGTTCGTATGCTTGTTTGGGAATTTCAAATCATCCCTTGCGACAGGCTAAATAAATATTTATAGTTGTTAGAAGTCCTCCTTTGTGAACCCCTGAAATAATGTGGACGATTAATATTTGATTGTTTACTGATTTATAAATTTTTATCACAATTTACCACTAATTAAAGACTCAACTTTTTCCACCACCCTTATTTGTCGACTGAGAAATTTAAATTTAAATTCACCGCCAGGAACGGCGGATTTATAACAGAAAATTGCAGCGAGGAAGCAATAGAATGCGTACCCAGAATGCTTGACTGCGGCAGATAAAGAAACAAATGAAAAGCAGGAAACGTGTTACGCGAAAATTCGAAACACGTCGCGACCCTTTCATCCGGCAAAAATGGCGATGTCGAGGAACAATGGCGGCCGTAGGAGCAAGAATGTGCTCATGAATTATACAAGTTACACGAGTTCACTCGTTTCAATCTAGTACTACCATTAATTATAAGTAAAACTTACACCGTTCAATTAAGCTATAAAAATAGTCTAATTAATCCGGACGCATCGAGATTAATTGCGCTGAAATGTAAATTCGGAATGATTAAAATGCAATGGTCGTAAAATTTCACTATAAAGTAAACCGATACTTGTTTCCGTGCATATTCGTTCGTTCGAAATGTTGCAAAGGAAAAGATAACGATATGTTACGAAGCGAACGTAATACCGTGCGTGCACACCTGGGTTCCGTATCCTCTGGTTTATTAAGACATCGAGTGTATTCCTCATTGAGTATGTAGAGTACTGCTTAATTTTCTCTTCAAATTACACCTGCGTGTTCAGCAATTACGTTCGGAGATAAAGTTTCACCTAACCGCGATCGTTTAATTACACTTTTGCAATCAATTATTAACAGCAGCGAGCCCGTTTCAGATCGTAGTTTAAATTCCCCATTAGCAAAACGTTAGAAAACTGATCCTTGTGAGAAATCTTAGAGGAAGCGCCTGCGAGTTTCCTTTTATCTTACAATTGCGTCTCAGTCTGTTTAGAAACAACTGAACTTGATCCAAGTCAAGTTAGGTAGGCCCAACTTGATCCAAGTCAAGTTAGGTAGATCCAGCTTGATCTGAGTCACGTTGGGTAAGCTCAACTTGATCTAAGCTAAGTTAAACTTGACCAGAGTCGAGCTAAAAATAATCTGACTGAAATTGAGTCCTCCAAACTTGATCCAACTCAATTGAGGTAGATCCAACTTGATCTGAGTCAAGTTGGACAAACTAAACCTGATCCGGCCTAAGTTAAACCTGACCAGAGTCAAGTGGAACTCTTTCTGGGTCAAGCCAGAAATAATATGACTGAGATTAAGTCCTCCAAACTTGATCCAAGTCAAGTTAGGAAGTTGCAACTTGATCCGAGTCAAGTTGGACCAGCTCAACTTGATCGGGCCTGAGTTAAACTTGACCCGAGTCAAGTGGGACTTGTTCTGAGTCAAATTGAGCTTCTTCCGAGTCAAGCTAAACCCAAGTGGGGGCTATAAACATAATCTGAGTTAACATAAAAATGATTAAAACTACTGTTTCTACAAAACTAACATCTCTCCAAGATTCCCAAGCATTTGGCTAGCACAGATTCCGATTCGCAACCCTTCTAACCCACTCGCCCCCTAACCTAGACTGTCAACAGGTAATGATCTTGCAGCCAGCATTCGGAGGAATTAAAATAAACGGCCGATGCGTCGGGGTCAGGGTTCTGATCGAGAAAAATGTCTCTCAATTTCGAGTCTGGACTTATACGATCCTCTTTTTCTCGCGGAACAGAGCCCGGCCGTTCGCGATATCCGAAAAGAGATACGGTCTTGCGGGGGTGGGAGACGATGAAAACGAGGAGAGAAGAGGATAGAGAAAGGGGTTGGGCGCGATATTATTTATGGGACGGTCGAATGGTGGTGCCGGCGTGCCATGCATAGACAGCACCTTGTTCCCGCCGGCAAACGAATGGCTCGTTTTCTGTCCGCAAATGTACGGAAATGCCGGTCGAGAGCTATTTCTTAATATTCGCCGATATCGCTAGATCCCACCCCCTTCCACCCCCTAGGGGGAGAGTTGAACGTGCCTTTTGTACGTTTCCATAGAAACGTGATGTCGCTACGATTCCGTGGACGCGTTTCCTCGATCATGCGACTGTTCCCTTTCTGCCGCGATCGACAGTAAACTTTCGTGCTAGAGGGTTGCTCCGAGATGAATGCTCTAGAAATACTGCTCGGTAGTTGTTCACCTAACACTTTGAGAGTCTGGAACAGTATACGTACGAATTAAATTTGAATTGATTAACCCTGTTTCATCCCTCGTGCCAATTTTTGTACAAAATACATTTTTTCTTTTAAGTTCATCCCGTCCGGGCACGGTTTCCTATTTTTAAAAATGGAGTTTACGAATTTAGATGTACGTCTTTGCATCATAAAAATTAGTTAAAATTCATACCAGGATGTAAACGATCTAGAAACCTTCTCGGAACCCAGCAGCCCCTCTCGCAGTCCCAGCCGTGCTTCGAAAGATGATTTCCGAGTCGACCCGGAACGAGTTTATCCGTTGTCGAACGCGCGATGGGAATAAAATGTGAAACTGTAAATTGTGCGTGGGAGGAATCGGTCCCTGGGCGGTCGTGGCGGTCGACCGCCATGTTTCTCGGTGGGTCTGGGTCGAAAGGTAGAAGCCACCCCTTCGAACATCGAGGGGTTGATCCGCTTGTGCAGGAAAACGAGAAAAGAAACGGCGCGGAACGATTTAAATGCGCGATCGACGGGAGTTGCGGGGGTGGACCGACCCTCTGGAGGGGAGACCCTGAAGAAATTTGTTGCGTTATGTCGGACTATCACTCCCCAGTGAATATGAAGAAAGATTTTTCTCGGGCTCCTCTCGCGACTCGGTGAAGAGGGTGGCTCCTCTCGACAAGGTTGCCGGGGGTTGCCCGTTCCTCTTCGGAGGGGTTGGTACACGGTGCCAGGAATATCAAGCGGGGGATGAAAGAGACCCCGGTCACATATGCGACTCGTAAAAGCTCTCGTGGAAAGCTGCATCCGCCCCCGCCGATGCCTGCCACCCTCTGCTACATTTCAACGAGCCGCGGTCACTTCGTGCGGGGGTGGAGATTAGAGAACGTGTTCCAACCTTAACACTTCGAGTGTCCAGGAATGGGTGGTAGAATTATTTCTCTGGATTTACAAAGGGACTGCGGAATTTATGCGTTTACGAAAAAATTAATTTGTTTAGCCTGACTCATATAAAGTTTGATTGCTTCAGTTAGACCGAGATTGGGTTTAAGTTGCTTCAGATCATTTTTAACTTGTTTAACTTGACTTGGACACGGTTGGATTCGTTTAACTTGACTCAGATCCAGTTTAACTTGACTCAGATCCAGTTTAACTTGACTCAGATCCAGTTTAACTTGACTCAGATCCAGTTTAACTTGACTCAGATCAATTTTAACTTGGCTCAGATCAAGTTTAACGTGGTTAGCTTGACTCAGCTCAAGTTTAGTGTAGCTAACTTGACTCAGATCAAGTTCAACTCGACTGAGATCCAGTTTACCTTGACTCAGATCAAGTTCAACTCGACTCAGCTCAAGTCCAACTCGACTCAGATCAAGTTTAACTAGACTCAGATCAAGTTTAACTAGACGCAGATCAAGTTTAACTCGACTCAGATCAAGTTTAACTCGACTCAGATCAAGCTTAACTCGACCCAGCTCAAGTTCAACTGGACTCAGACCAAGTTCAAGATGGTTAGCTTGACTCAGCTCAAGTTTGGTGTAGCCAACTTGACTCAGATCAAGTTGACAGATATCGGTTTGACTCAAGTTGAGTTTAAGTTGACCCAGATCAAGTTTAACTTGTCCAACTTGACATTGAAACAATTTTCCATTATAAAGTGTTTGCGTTACAAAGTAAATTGACACTATATGTTTACGTAAAAATAGTTTCTGACCACAATGGTCCATAAAATCGATATTAACATAAATAATGAATCACAGCATAGATTTTTCTGATTACTGTACTTTTTGCAGGAAATTTCGTGGATGTGGCAATAGTGAAACACGTGGACCAAAAGTTAGGCGTTAGAAGCGAGCCCCATTGAGCGGTTCCCGTGCAAGAAACGAGGGAGCCCATGGTCACTTCGATTAATACTTTATCGATTCGTCGCGGCGCGAGTCGGCCCGAGCAAAAACTCCTTTGCGGAGATGCAAACTACCAGACGGATGGGCGATCAACGAAGAAATTGGTGGTTTTTGCCACGGGCGAGCCAATCTTTCTGTAGCGTCATGCTGAGTAATTTGAAAGTAGGTGTTAAATGTATTTGTCACGCTTCTAACAACGCTTAAGATCTCCCGCCCCTTTCGGCTGTTCTGTGGCCACCATACCTTGAAACGTTACCGAAAAATTCCACACTAAAAAAAGTAACCGGCAAAGATTTTATTCTTGCATAATACGCATTGAAATATTCCATACATTACAATCTTCCCATTCTGTACATCCTATTTTGTAATTAAACTTTTCTAATTAAAATATTCTGTAAGGATTGTAATTCATATGGGAATATGTATGGTATTCTTTAACGGTGGCTGGAATTGCTTAGGTCGATTAATTCAGTTTCCCCATGATCTCGTAACGATGGGGACACTGAGAGCCACTGTCGGTTCCGGTTTATTAATTTCGTAAAAACTGTAGGACGCACGTTCACCGCCTTTTTCATGATTTAATTAGTTACCATCGATGGGGGCTGGCCACCTGGTCGCAAGGGGGGACCACCATGGGACTCTCTCTCTCTGGAACCCCGGACGTAACCTCGGAGTCTAACGACGTGGAACACTCTTGTTCTTCGGGCAAAGTGCCGGTCGCGGTTCCGTAACGCGTTAAATTTATCGACGAGGAAGTTTCTTCTTCGTCTCATTATTCACGTAAATCGATCTCTCTATCCCGGTCTTCGTGCCGAACGAATCGGCCCAGATATAAACTCCCTCGCGAACCCAACCATGACCTCCTCGAACATTACGGAGACTGTGTTCACGAACCTTTAATGGCGATGGTTAATCTGAGCCTGAAGTGTCCCGGTGCCTTCGAATAAGTTAATTCCAAAGTTTCTGAACCGCCAAGTAGCCAAATGCTTAATTACGTTTCAGAGACTCTGTGAAATCTCACTCGTTATTGAATTGAAAGTTGGCTGCAAGTGAAACTTGATCCGAGTCAAGTTGTTCGGAGTCAAGCTAAGCATAATCTAACTCAAGCAGATGTATCTAAATTTGATTCGAGTCAAGGTAGACATGCCAAACTTGATCTGAGCCGAGTTAAACTTTAGCCGAGTCAAGTTGAACTTGTTCTGAGTCAAGTGAGAATAATCTGGCCTAAGTGGAGACACCCAAACTTGATCCGAGTCAAGTTGCACAAGTTAAACTTTTCTCTGAGTTAAGTTAAAAATAATCGGAGTCAAACTGGGACATCTAAACTTAACCTGAGTCAAGTTGGGCACATTAAACTTGATCTGAGTCAAATTTAATCTCGTCAAACTTGATCTTGCCCGAGTGTGAAGTGATTAAACTTGATCATAATAGAAAAGTCACACGTAATACTTGCACACACCTGACTTAAGTGCAAGCAACTTGACTTGAATCAAGTTTGCTGTTGCCCGATTAAAACAAGTAAATACAACTTTTGTATTTGCAGTCTCCGTAATTAGTACATTGATTAAAATTCTTTTAAAATATTTTTTCCATTTTTCAACCGAGCTTGAGCAACCTCCCGCATAATTTTTTCGCGACCAACGTTGAAAATTGTGGTGTAATGGTTCGGACTGGGGAACAAAGCGATTTATTTTGCGGCGAAGTCAACGATCGTGCCTCGAAATCACAGTCGATTGTCGTCGTACTGCCGTCGGCGGGTTCGCTCGCTGCCTCCCGAGTTGTTTCACACTTTCTCACTTGTCAGGTGGGCGGGACGGATCGGTAATTAGTGTGAAGAAATTGTGGCTTCGAGGGTGACGAAGCAAGCACGAGTTCCCGCGCCACGTGAACAAGTCTGTCGAGACGGTCCCAGAGTTCTTGCCACCGCCTCGACTTAGTTGTTTTAATCGAATGGAATTAGTTAATATCCTCGTGCTCCTTTCTTCTACTCCCTCTTCTTCCACTCCCACACCCTTTACTCCACCGTCATTCCGTATTGTTCATACTGTGCTTCGTTTTCATCGTCGGAGGGCTAATTAACACTCTTTTCGGTTTTCTCAATTTTTATACCAGTCAATGGCTTGGTTAAAAATTTATTTACAAAATCTGCTGATGGTGTGGACTCTTCTGGACTTGCCAAAAAATAATTGATCCCACTCTGAGAATATTGCAGAGCTAGCGCACTCATAGTTGCACTCTCAGGATTTGAATCTCATTGTTAAATGTTTTAATTGAACTGAATTAGTTAATATCCTCGTGTCCCTTTCTTCCACCCTTCGTTCTTTTATTTCCCATCTTTTCTCTTGGTTCAATATTTTATTACATTAATTCCGGTTGAGATAAAGCGATCCCCAAGAATCTTCACCCGTTACAAATCACAAAGGAAAATGTTTATGACTTTCTATGCACTCGATAATCGAACTAGAAGAAATACCAATATGTTTGTGTAAAATTGATCGTGTGGGTATCGCGCAGTTTTTGTCGCAGCATTAATAAACGACAAATTGTGCAGCAGAATCTAATGCCCGCTTTCATAATCGATCGATGCAACTTTCATTAGGCAAGCTGCCCGGCCGCATTGTGTTTTATTATAGCTGCACGCCGGCCATTCAATTGACCGTGACGAAATACTTTCCCTTAATTGAATAATCAACGGTTAATCAAACGGCTCGGGCCATTAAGATAGCGATCGGCCGGCCCACTTAGCGCGGCAAACCGGCCGAATAGCGAGTAATTATTCACGCAGTCGTCTGAATAATTGCCCGGGAAAATTGAGCGGTCTCAAACTCGGCCGCGCGGCTTGTTTATTAATTGCGACACGTTTTCGGTTGGGACCGCCACCGGTTCACTAACTTGTCCATTGTTCTCCGCGCGCTGCGCCATTTTGTAATCGAGTCACCGATCCTTAACCCTTGTAAACTAAGATTAAACACCCGCAATTGTAAAAAATTATATTTTAATCTGCTTGGCTGCTTCGTTGCACTCTGTTCGTTTAGAATTAGCCACTTTTTGGCTCGGTCTATTGTATATTATTCTGCTTACAAATTACGATTTAAGGGGTCCAATTGTTTGAAATAATCCTCGTGCGACCTCATCTGTTTCGTTGTGCTTAACGAACAAATTATGTACCAGTGAAAATCATGAATGTTAAAATAGTTATTTTCTAGAAAATATAAAATTCGTAGATCATTGAAATTGATTCATTGAGCAATGAAAATTGGAATACGACTGGTAGATAATATTGTAACATATTAATCAAATAATATGTTGACTATTGGAGTACGTAGCCTTCCAAGAGTCAATTAACACTAGGTTTACGGGACCCGTCAAAATGACGGGTTCTAATATTTTTAATTTACGATTATTGACAAACTTATTTCCTTAGGTATATGTTATGTAAAAAATGGCTGAAAACTTGGATAGACACATACTTCTTATTTTTATAAAGTAATGTAAAATACTCACTTTTAATGCTCCGCAAACCTAGTGTTAAATTGGCACAAGAGGCAGATGAAACTTGGAAAAATTGAAAAAGAAATATTCAGATGGTATCACGTTAGTAAAATAACATCTATAATGTTTGTAAAATGTATGTAAAGTGATATGATCTTCCGAGACCCAACGAAAAATTTATAAATTGTGACAAGGGCAGCTGAGGGGAGAAACGGTCCCTGAAATTCTACATGAAGTTAAACATGACAATTTCCCATCGCAGACTGATCTAACGAGTACATTTTCTTCCCAGGTCGCGTATATTCATCGGGCGAACTGGTCGTGTAGAAGATTAGATCGAAGAATGCCCGGTTAAGTAAGAAGACGTTCAAGAAAGAAGATGAAGAGAAGCAGGAGGAGGAGGAGGGGGAGGAGGAGGAGGTTAGGAACGCGGAAAATAGAAGGGACGAGAAACAAATCGTAATGATAGGTGGAGGGGTAAGAAGCAGAATGAATATTGATCGCGAGATACCAGTTCTGATCCCGGCTATTCGCGTTACACGCTTTTTCCAGCCGCGGATACGGGGAAAATGTTCCCATGGCGGTGAGAGACACGATCCGATCGAGCGAACGTCGCTCGATCTTCGCCGCGATCCCGTCGCTCGATCCGATCCCGTGCGATTCCTCGATCGGCTCAGATGAGAGCCGGTGGTTTCGATGTCCATTAACAGGGGGAAAAAACGTGCCAGAAGGGAAACCTTCTTGCCTTCCACGCAAGAACACGTTTTCACGATTTCTCGGGGACCTCATATTCGCGGGACAACATTTCATTAAAGGGGGCTGCTGGGAACTCCGAGGAGACGTCCGTCGATACCTGAGAGTCGATTCTAGTTCCTCGTTTCGTTGAATTTTTAATCACCGCGTTCCCATAAGCTTCGCCAAACCTAGATCACAGTTTTCGGTAGGATTTCCTGCATTTAGGATGAAAATTAGTCGATGAACGTGGGGCAGAGTGTAAAATAGAAGTGTCTGCAGGCTATGTAAGTCTTCGTAATTCATTTAGGCTTTCTAAAATGATTAAAAAATGAAATAGACTTCTATCCTTAGCGACTAAGGATCTCATTCTGATTTTCTGCAGCCGTTCTGCAGCACGATTTTACACTGCAGTGAATTTCTCGATATATGTCGCCAAGGTCTGCATGATAAATGTCGCGAAGTTATCCCCACTACCGCGGGGTATACCCCGAAGCTCGAGAGGCCTTGGACACCAAGGAGTGTATGCTCCTGGACGATATAAGACCCGTGTTGTTGACATATATCGAGAATTCACTGTATTTTCTATTTCAGACATTTTTAACGAACAACTGTAGTAAATAATCGATAGTAAATAACAGTAACAACAATCTCAGTGATAATTTTGATACCGTTCTATTACTTTCAATTTATTAAACACAAATTAAATTTGCACTTCGTCCCAGTTTGTTGCAGCTCGCAAGTATTCATTTTGCATGAAGTGGACTCATTAATTTCGCGTTGCCAAGATCGGACCTCCGCCATTATCGCGTGAAGCAGACTATATTTACCAAACTTGCGAATTAATGATACCCATCGTCCAATTACTGTAGAACAAACCGCGGACAGGTGTTCGCGCGGTCGAGAATTTATCGAACGAGTCACACGTCGCCGGTACACGGAACGATCAGGTGTCCGCCATATTTTACGCAGTATCTCGGCATAGTAATTTAGTAAAATGCTCGCCGGACCGTGGAAAAGGAGACCGGCTCGAAACCCGACGGAGGCGCGGACCGGTAAAAATTGAATTACCACGTATTTTAATCTCTCCGGTTAATCGATTGGTCACGATCGTAGATCACCGACCGCCCACGCAGACGATCGCCTGCCATAAACACCCGAACGATCATACCGGCGTCTTTCCTGTAACAGTGCGAATCGGTGTGTCATTGTTCTCGATCGACAGAGCGAAATATTAATCGGGATATCATTTGGATTATTTGGTCCCTTTGTCTGAATTTTCTTCGTGCTAAAGACTCGTTCGATCGTTGCTCGCGCGTTTAATCGAAAACGCGCATGCCTCGATCGTTAATACACCTAGGGGCTACAGCTAGTTCGACGTAATTTATTGTCGCTCTTTCACCTGCGAGTATAATATTTTTTTTAATTCGACCAATGTACGCCGGCTTTTAATTGGAATCGAAGTTCCGCCACGCTTTTCCAGTGTCAACACCGGACCGGTTCCATCTCGATCCTGTTGTATCTTTCGCGTGAGAAGCGGAGGAACTTTATCTCAAGATTCCCGGACGAGTTTTGCAACAGTGTTTCCATTTCTTCACTTGCAAAACGGTACAATTTTGAATCGAGCTTGGCGATTTAAGAAATAATGACTCCAAAGGTGAACAGCCCAGAAACGCAAGCCCATCGATCGGTAATTGGTCGATCGATTCTCGCCAATTTAAATATCCCGGGTCGCGCGGGAATTGCGAAAATAATAGAAGGCAACCGGTGAGCCCATTACAGAGTCGTTTCCCTCGTAGACATCTAATTTACACGAACCCTGGGCCGTCGAGATTAATCGCCGGCACGGACACACCACCGCTAATTAACTTATCGCCGGCCGACGCACCCGCGGCGAGCACCGGCTCGACCCAGCTCCGCGAGGATCCACGGAAATAATAATAAATACGGCAGCGTCGATGGAATAATAAATACACGGCCGACGGGCATAAATCCTTTTCCCATTAACGGGCGAGGATCAAGCGGCATTTCACCGATTTCCCGGGACTTGTTTATCATTCGCTCGCTCGAACGCTAACTATGTGCGTCTCGCTCTCGAGAACATCGTTCCGCGGATTCCGCCGGAATAGAATCGGGATTTATGGGCCGGACGGAAATTGCGATCTTCGATTAACCCTAGCGCTGCCACGAAATCTAGGGAATTTAATGGAGTATTTAGAATTTCATTCCTGGGCGCTGCCTCGACCAAGTTAATTAAATTAGTATACTGCCTGCAGATTCATTTTGACAGATATTAGCCCTTTCAATTTTTATTTCATTAAATAAATCAACTGGCAAGGGTGGTAACCCTTTATAAAGCAATGTTTAGAAACACTTTTTACGAAAATTTTACATTGCATCCCTTTGAAATTTCTTGCTACACATCCCAGGAAATAGAAAAATATGTTTCACCAACAATAACCGTGATCGCTCAACTTTCAACACGCCTGACATTTGAGCCAGTGAATTCCTCGCCTTGAAACCTTTATTTTTGGAATTTTCTCGTCAAAATGTACAGGATTACGTAGTAAAAATTCAAAAATTTCTGGGTTGCCCAGATGAAGTTTATCCCGTAAAGACGATTCTAATCGAAGTTTAATCATTCCGAAATGGAAACTTCTGCAATGCTTGGATCACCTTCGACGCGATCGATCTCGACTCCGATCTGAATAGAGATAGCCCTGAGAAATCTGTGCCAGGACACTTTCGATGGAATAAATCGCAGTGATCGATCTTTCCCTGCAGGAGATCCAGGGTAACGGAGGCTGCAGGATCGTCGGCCAGGTACACGGTTGTAAGCAGCTTCTTTCTTCGGCGTCGGAAGCTGAAAAGTTCTGGTTTAACGTGGAAACTTTGTTTCCAGAGCGGCGCTCTGGAAGAGCCGGTCGTAAAATCGTCGGGGCAGCGTCGCTGCCATTCGGCGCGCCGTTAAATTACAGAGGACCGAACAATGTCTGAATCACTTCTGTCATCGCGTTTCCTACCGGGGACGGAGACCGTCGGACGGTCTCGCGAGTGCCATTCCGCGCGATCATCACGGAAATGGTCATTGATCGGTACAAGTTACGACGCCGTGAAAACGGTTTACAAGTGCGTCGAACGGCCGGTGACGGATCGGCCAGCGACTGTCGTCGACCTCCTAGATCCTGGATAGAAAGGACTCTATTATGTCCCGTTGACGATCTCGTCGATCCTCGAAATACACTCGCCATGAAAAGCATTAGGTCATCCCGCGAACCTTGTCCCCTTTCGCTTCTATTTCCTCAGTTAAAAATCATTGTTCTTTAATAAATTTATGCCCATGGCCTAGACAAATGTGTAAAATATAAAACAACTTGTGTGTTACTCTCGTTTCACTTTTACCACGAAGAGTCTTTCAGACGATGAAAGAAATTACCATTCAAAATTCCTATAAATAATTCTGCGATTGTAGTTGGCATTTCTTTATAACGTCGTTGCGAGGATACGTAGGTATGAGTATAATTAATTTTCTGGGCGATCGTGTCAGGGTCATTTAGGCATTCCCGTCCGACAACATTCGATACTTGGCAAACGATATTACATTAGCAACCCGTGCAAACATCTGCCAACATTTCGGCCGTGGTGACGTGTTGACGCGTGTTCCGGTTCCTGTCTCTGACCGCCATCTTTGTTTGCTTCCGACGTTTCGACGTGCCGTTCGCTTTCTCGTGACGTGTTCTTTGATTAGACGGTTTTGTTTTATCTGGGGATCTGGCTGGGCTATGTTCTTTGCTAAACCTTGACCACTGATTCATTGATAGCGACTAGCCAGTAATTGGAAAATAATACCTAAATGTCCTACAATACCCCTGGAGAAGAATTGGTCGTCGTTATACCGTTCTGGATATTTAGGCGAAAATAATAATCTTTCTCGTGGATTTTAACGACCAAGAATTGCATGGAAATTTAATTCTTTTATTCAATTCAATGGAAATTTAATTCAATGGAAATTTCATTCTTTTATATAATTCGATGGAAATTTAATTCTTTCCTTAACACTGCATTTACCGGAATAAAAGAAGCTGGGTAATTATTTTTTCAAACGACGATCACGAGGAATTTTTCAACAGCGTCATTGGAGTTCATGTTTCATTGTTAATTTTTTTGAAAGAAATTGCTGTTGATTGTAGTATGCATAATTTTTACAGGAATTGTGACATGTTGAAAGAATTTACTTTGAACGTATAGGACAGAAGCTAATTTTATTTTGTTTTGTTTCAGGTGGCTGTACCGACGTTTTACCACTGGATAACATAATTTCCACAACAGAGGCATCACTAAGCACGTGGCTGGAATTAGGTGTTCTCCATTAGACCACGCCGGAACGTTTACATTCGCCGACCGGGTGAGCAGCAATAAATATTTGTTGCCATTAGACAACACATGGCCGACAGACGTGCCTCTGTCGTTCGAGCTAAGTGTTCTCTCGCACGTTACGCCGCCATCTTTCGTTTCCGATGCTTATTCTGCTAACGGTTTGGAATCGATATTGTCTGCACGACGTATAAATCACAAACTTCATTTTTCATTCTAACTTTTCAAACATCACATTAACTGATATTAAGACTTTTATCAAAAAGGAACTCATGAAATTCTCTCAATTCATATCCCCAATTAAAAATGATCAGATCACGTTACTGAGAGTGACTTTTAACTTCACCATGGAGACAGCCATTTTAAAAAACGGCCCTCGGCCCTGAATTATAGATTTTGAAAAACCGTAAAGTGATCAACGTCGCGTTAACCGTAAAATAATCACCCGTAGGTAATAACGTTAAGAAGGAATGAGGATCGGACGCTAACTGAATTCGTTGCAGGTGAAACAATGGATCCCTAGAGATCCCCGGTACCATGAAGATCGAGGCTGAAGGATCCAAAGCCGTAAGAAGCCGGAAAGCCGCGGACGACTGGGCGGCCGTCATTGATCTCCTGTTAGAATCGGATCGGCTCGATGTAACAAGATAAATAGTCAGCGGGACACCGTGGATCGAGGGCGTGGATCGCGGAGTCATGCTGACTGTCGGATCCCGATCGCGTTGTTACATTGTACGAGCGCGGTAAAGCGGTGTAACACGCGCGAGACGAAGGTCCTGCGTGTAAGTAAGGTACCGAGTTTTGCGGTGGCAGCCTGCCGTCAGACTCGCCTAATCATTGCCGAAGCACTGCTGAATATCATTCTCAAAAAGTTCCCATGAAAGTACAGAAATTTAATTAAGAAATTTACTTAAGAGGAGAAAGAATTTCTGAACGAACACAAAATAGAAATACCCTAATATACAGCGTTTACTCGATACATGTCCAAAACACGGGTCTAGCCAGGGACATGTATCGGATATATCAGCCTAAATTCTTTGATCTAGAGGCCTCGCAGCAGTGGGGATAGTTCTGGGACTTATATCGGCTAGGCATTGGGACATATATACAGTAAACACTGTTCAAAATAGAAGTTCAGTGCCTCTATTGATAATTTTAATTTTGGCACGAATTGTGTCACTCAAGAAATATTGATTAGCAATTGGTAGTGTATAGGGACGGGTCGGAGCGGACCCAGCGTTCGCAGGGGAAGGTTTAACAGAAATCAGAACGTAGTGGGGAGACAAAGGAAGGGTAGGAATGTCGAGCACCGGCAGGATTAAATAAAACATGAGTGCCGCGGCGTTTAAGAAGCGTTGCTAGGCTGCCGGGCGTTAATAGACTGAGCCGAAAGGACCGTAAAAGAATCCTCGGGGCGCAAGGATGGGCAAACACCTGTAACACCGTGTTCCTTGGCCTCACGTGCCCGGGCGTGGCCGTGACGAAGGTGGCGATGATCGCGCAAAAACCAGCCTCGGCAAAAAGTCGGAATATCCGCGCCGGTCACCGTTAAACCGGAGAAAACCTTCCCCCCTCCCCGAGGATCCTCGATTAAACTCTGCAACAATAGGCCTGGGAAGCCTGCGACACTTTCCATTTTCCTTCGCCGATTCAATTTTTATTCCTCGTCTCGGCTTTCACTGAATTTTTCAATTTAATCGGCCAGAGGCTGGCTGGAGTTTTAATTTATTGTTCGTCCAGTACCTTGGCTGAAGTGTACCTCTAAAAGAGACTCTTCACCGAGGTGTTGATTTTTCTAGTTTATCAACGAGAGGCGGCCTGAATATTTAAATTTATTGTCCAGTTAGTATTTTGGCTGAAGTGTGCTTTTGGAGGCTCTTTATTGAGGTTTATTCAGGATTTTTTAATTCTATTGAAGAGAGGCTGGTTGGATTTTTTAATTTGTTGTTCGTCCAGTACTTTGGCAGAAGTGTGCCTCTAAAAGCAGACTCTTGATTAAGGTATTCGTTTTTCTATTTTATCGATGAGTGGCAGTTTGAATATTTAAATTTATTGAGTATTTAGTACTTTGGCTGAAGTGTGCCTCTAAAAGCAGACTCTTCACTGAGGTGTTGATTTTTCTATTTTATCAATCAGAGGCGGTCTGAATATTTAAATTCAGTGACCATTTAGTATTTTGGCTGAAGTGTGCTTTCGGGGACTCTTTATTGAGGTATATTCAGGATTTTTTAATTCTATTGAACAGAGGCTGGCTGGATCTTTTAATTTATTGTTCGTCCAGTACCTTGGCTGAAGAGTGCCTTTCAAAAACAGACTCTTCATCGAGTTCTTTATTTCTTAATTATATCAAAAAGAGGCTACCTGGACTTTTTACTTTACTGTTCGTTTACTATTTCGGTAGCTCCCAGGGAGCTCTTAAAAATAGAATTTTGTACAAGTATTATTTCAATGAGTGCATAAACGTTTACATAGTTAACACTAAACTATCTACCTCAAAATTATTAAAATTATAAAAACATTTTCATAGGAAATGGCTGAATGGTCTTCTGTATTTAAGCAGATGTTACAATGAAAATCGTACAAGGTAAATTCAATCTTCTCCTTTCTATGAGACGTGTCTCTTTCATATGTTTTGTGCTCGGTAGGTTTAGCGTTAAGTGAAGGGTCAAAGACCCTGGAGGAAGAGCTACAATCTGTTTGAAAAACCGTGTTCTGATCGCGAAGTACATTTCGAAGCCGCGGTCGGATACATAGATTGTCGATCGGCGCGCGATGAAACAGCCGTCGAATTAACGCGCGGCGAGCGGCGTCGGCACGGATCGAGGGAATCGAATGAACCGTAGAAACTGGATAACAATTCCGGCGTTTTAATTCCCGGGCACGGTCGAATTGTTTTCCGCGCCTCGGAGTTCGGTTTTATCCGAAGGCGGGGCTCGCACTGCACGATGCTCGCGTTAAATAATTTCCGCGGGAATGACGGAAAGTACTTTAAGCCAGTGCTATCTT
Organism: Halictus rubicundus; assembly: GCF_050948215.1. NCBI lineage: Eukaryota > Metazoa > Arthropoda > Insecta > Hymenoptera > Halictidae > Halictus > Halictus rubicundus. Next base: position 12,538,927 of record NC_135161.1, read on the forward strand.
CGCGAGTTCGAACGAGAAGAATCGTTCGACAAGAAACCGATGAAGGGTTTATCTTAATCCACGGTTCACCGAGCAGACGAGTCTCTCCCCCTCTCTCTCTCTCTCTCTTTCTCTTTCTCTCTCTCCTTCGCCCGATCGTTGACCACCTCCCTCGATCGACCGTGCCCACACCCTTTTGCCATAACCGATCACACTTCGCTTGTTTTACCGGCTACCTTTTTTCATCGACTGCCGAACGGACCGCGAAAAGAAAACCGCTCGCTACTAGAACCGTGTCGTCATCGTGGCTTTCCGTTGGAAACCGTTTCTTTCGTACGCCGGAAGTCGCTGATCTTACCGCCAGTCGAGTGCTCGATCATTCCCACTCGATGATCCTCAATCAGATTTCGCAAGGTTTCCGGAAAAACTCGAATTTTCGGATGCTTTCCTGCTCGGTCTGTGTTTGTAAAGAAATTCGATTGAATTCATTAGTTTGTAAATTAGCGGAAGCTCGGATTCCCTAATCGCCATTTTTACCAGTGTTATTCTGGATTACTGGAGAGACGTAGAATTTATTTTAGCTCTTACATTAACAAAATGCGAATGGAATTAAAAGATCAGGAGCTGCTAATTTTGTGGCCCCCAGAATTTCCGATTTTTCCTGCAGATTTGCTTTCTATTCCAATATTTCGAGCATGGTTTCACATAAAGAAGCATCTTTTATAAAATGATTTTCAACGTATATTCTTCTCTTTTGTCGAGCAAACTGTACAGTCTAATATCTTCATTTTCCGTTGAAGTCCGCTGAAGTCGACTAGCAATTTTTCTTCGTTTATCTTCTATCTTGACGTGCTCCCACGTGTCTGCACTTTTAGACGATACAGCAAAGTCCACCCACCCTACTTCAACGTAATCACAGAGTAATCCGATTATGCCATTGGTTATCACTGGACTGCGGATTTTATGCATTTATGAAATAGGCACGCAACAGCGCATAATACGAACGGATGAATTCTATAATGAACATTTAATTAGATTCTCATCTCGTGTTTAACCGACGGGTGAAGTCTTCAACAGAAGGAATAGAATTATTCGTACGATTGTATCATTATACTCTGGAATACATAGAACTGTTCATTAATTGAAATCAAAAACCCATGCTTTTTACCGGTCACTTTTAGCGATCAGTAAATCTTCATTACGGTTACTATTTGCCATTTCCTTCTCGTGATCTACCTTCGTACATTACTATGTAACTGTTACTATGTATGTAATATTAGTTTGTATACTACTACGTAAATTTAAAAGGAAGGAAATTCGACCGCAGATGCGGCAGAAAAATTCATAAAAAAATGTATTAGCGACGAATTAGCGACTGTATCGAGGCGAATGTGTCACGATTAAAAATTAAAATTGAATGAAAATTGACATTTGGAGTAAGCAGAAAAATTCAGACATGCACCCAAGACTGACCACAACTAATCTGCAATCCTTAAAAAACAAAAATGCATAAAAATCGACCGCAGACGCCCCAGAAAAATTCATAAAAAAATCTCCGAATATTTCCAATTGATTAGCGACTGTATCGAGGCGAATGTGTCACGATTAAAAATTAAAATTTGATAAAAATTGACATTTGGAGTAAGCAGAAAAATTCAGGCATGCACCTGAGACTGGCCACAACTAGCTTAGAAAACAAAAATGCATAAAAATCGACCGCAGACGCCCCAGAAAAATTCGTAAGAAAAGCCTCCAATATTTCCAATCGATTAGCCACTGTACAAGGCGAATGCGTCACTGTTAAAAATTAAAATTGTATGAAAATTGACGTGTGGAGTTGGGAGAGAACGTCGGAGCGTTCTCGGTGGTCGGACGCGTCTCGAAGGGAAATTGCATCGTTTCGCCTCGGTTCGAGGAAAGGCGGAGGAGGCTCGGCTCTCGGAGGCTCATCTCTCGCCATTGCTCTCTTAATTTCACGCCGGCGAACGCACTCGAGGGAGGTGGATTTACGGCCGGTTTTGTGGCATTCTTTCATTCTCCCGGAGCAAAGTAAGGCGGTGAGCAACGCGGATTGGTTTCTCATTGTCGAGGCGACCGTCCTGCGCGCGGGACTTAACAAGCGTTCCCATTGCGTACCGCGTAAACGCGCCGGAGATCCTCTCTCCGGTGGCATACTGGGCCGAGCTATGTCCCATATTACTTTTTTTCCCTCACCTCTCGGAGCGATTCTTGCGACCGTTGCCATGAATTTTCATCGGTCCGCGATGCATGAATATCTGTTGCGCAATGGAACGGAATCTTCTCCAGGAGTCGCGGGGAATTGTTCCAGAAACTGCAGTTCCCAATCGTTTATGGCTCGGTCCGTCCTTTCTGTCGCAATCTTTCTTTTTTTCCTCGAGCTCTGACCGCTTCTTTTGGAAAATTCACTGGCTTGCTACTCGTCCCAGTAATTTTCTATTACGTACGCTGAAGAGAATCACTGTACTTTGCAGTTTGTTTAGAATTATTAGATTAGAGAATTATTATTTTCTGTGACTAGATATTTCAAGATAAGACGTTCCATTTTAATCGTTTATAGCTCACTCTGTCCCTAGTATTACAATTTCAATTTTTCTCGAGCTCTAACGGCATCTTTTAATTGCATAAAAGATTTCGATGTATTTTACCTAAGAAAAAGCGGGAGGCGTCAGTTAATTTATATTACTATTAAATTGCGAATTTGAAAGAACACGGAGATATCAGTATATAAGTGATTTTTATTTTATTTTAAGGCTGACAGTTCTGTATCGAATCGATTTGCATAACGACGCGCAGCTTCGTCTCAAACGGTCGTTCTTTTGGTGAGTTAACATCATCGTTATCTCTCAACGCGGGGATCATAAAGTGAGAACTTGCTTAATAATACTTCTTCATCAACCTAGTGGAATTTTATAGATTTTTTCACCACGGATAAATATTCATACGCGCACGGAACTTATTACTCTTCCTTAACGAATTAAGGATAACGACACCGGAGTAACATGGAACTGCAATTTACATTTAGTCCCATATAAGAAATGAAGGCTATTATGGTGGCGGACAAGTTAATTTATACTGTACGCTTGCATCTGATATCGGTGTTATTGCATCAGGCATTGAAACCGCATCGCGTTGCATCACGATGCACCGTCGCGTCACGTCGTCGCGGGAAATCGTCAAGCGTTTTGTGTACATAGTTATTACACGGGAGACATTGATAATGGACAGCGGTGATAAGGCCGAGCGACCTTTGGAACAATCGTTCTTCAATGCTGAATACTATTTGTGATACCACACTAAAGTATTCCCATTTATTTTTTAAAAAGAACACTTTAATAATTTTTTAAAAAGAGAGACTACGACAATAATTTTCTAAGAAGAGAGTCCACATACTTTAATAATTTAAAAAAAAAGAGAGACAACGTTTCATTTTGTTTTCGTCGAATGCACACAATGCAAACGTAGAGTATTTTTGTGTGCGAGGAAATGGTGCAGTCAGATAATTGTAAAAAATTAAAAGAAAAGCGTGCAGGTAACAAAAATTAATTTTGAGACAGTCTCGTATTTCAGCAAGCTGTAAAAGAATTTTTCCATAGGTGACTACTTAGAAGTAGTATGAGTGGCTGACATCGGGGCAGGAAAATGATCTAGTAGGTGGAAAGTTGGATCTCGTTGTCGCGTTTTGTTCGATAGCAACGATACCAGTCGAGATTCACGGTGGAAGTTGTTGAAAAGCGTGCAGCACGGGACCGGAAGGGTTTGTTGTTCCCGGGAGTAGAAGAAAGGCTGCGCGATACGATCGAGATCGCGGTCATTAGTAATTGTAATGGTTGTGGATAAACAGCAAAATTATTAGTCGGCGATGTGCAGCGCTGCGAAAACCGACCGTCTACAGTTTGTTCCACGCTATCTCGAATTACCGGGGCAGCCTTAATTCGAATTCTCGTTTAAATTAGCCGATGCCCCGAGGCCTCGTGTTCTGGTCTTTTCCACGCCTACGCACGGTGATTCGCCGATTTCAGGGAGGATTTATTTATTCGGCCGCGAAAGAACCGTTCGGACGATGGTCTGTGATCGTTTAGGCCACCAATTACTATTTCGCGATTAGTAAATTGACATCCTCGCCATCAGGATTTCTGAGTAACAAAGACTCGGAGAATTATTCTAGGGGTATTCCAATTTTCGAGACCGTGTTTAGGATTTTTTTCGGAAAAACTGTCGAGCCTTTTGCACTGGAATTTTGCACAGATATTTATTGGTACTGGAAGTACAACTGTGATTTTTCTCAAGTAAAAATAATCGAAATTGCACGAGTTATATATTTTTTTATAGAGTAACTACCCAATAATCACGGTCGAAGGTCACAGAAGACCACGGCGTCTCTTCAGGGCCAACAGAAAGCTTCGTTCCAACTTTTTTCCCCCGGATCATCCGTTTTTTCCTGACGCACCTGAACACGCCCCGGAAAGACACACGTCACGATCAGCATCGTGGTAGCCTCGGTCCCATAAATAATCCCCGCCTCGAAATCCGTTTGACGGATCCATCGATCGCCTCGGAGTTTTTCCCGTTGCGGGGTGGCGTCGGTGTCACCGTCGTCATTCCCGTCATTGGCCCTCGACGGTGGTGCGTGCAGGTACGGTGGTGGGTTCTCTTGTGTCTGCTCGGACAGGTAACACAGCCAAGCAGTCCGACAGGTTATGGGGCTCCGTTTGATGCCCGGTGAACATGTCATTCTGTGAGCGATCTACAAACTGGGGACAATCGCGTCACCGCAATCATTGTCTGCAGTTCGAGTGCAAAATTCTGTTCCTAGTTGGACAATACTACTTTTTAATTTTCTGCGTGGAGTAATTCGGGTGTAGCTGACAATTAGTACATTCTAGTATGTTCTAGTATTTTTTACTATATTCTAGTACATTCTAGTATACTCTAGTACGTATAGTCTAGTATGTTAAAGTGTAACTTAGTATATTCTAGTATGTTCTTGTATATTATTGTATATTCTAGTACATTCTAGTATATTTTAGTATATTTTTCTATATTCTGGTATATTTCAGTATATTTTAGTATATTCTAGTATATTCTAGTATATTCTACTATATTCTGGAATGTTCCAGTATATTCTAGTGTATTCTAGTATATTTTAGTATATTTTTCTATATTTTGGTATATTTCGGTATATTTTAGTATATTCTAGTATATTCTAGTATATTTTTCTATATTCTGGAATATTCCAGTATATTCCAGTATATTCTAGTATATTTTTCTATATTCTAGTATATTCCAGTATATTTTAGAATATTTTAGTATATTCTAGTATATTATAGTATATTCTGGTATATTTTTCTATATTCTAGTATATTCCAGTATATTTTAGAATATTTTAGTATATTCTAGTATATTATAGTATATTCTGGTATATTTTAGTATATTCTAGTATATTATAGTATATTCTGGTATATTTTTCTATATTCTAGTATATTCCAGTATATTTTAGAATATTTTAGTATATTCTAGTATATTATAGTATATTCTGGTATATTTTAGTATATTCTAGTATATTATAGTATATTCTGGTATATTCTAGTGCCCTCAAGTAAATTTAGGTACACTACAATTTCTTCTAGAACAATCCCAGTCTAGTATAATCATCAACAAAGCGTTACCAATTGGCAACATTGCAAACCGTCGCCGAGAAAAATAATTTTCGCGAACGCTACAGCTGAAAAAGCGTATTTTGCCGACTGCGAGTTCCGTTGACAATGTCGTCGGTCACGGTTTGCTTCGATCAGGCTCGTCTTATGAGTGTAGGGTGCGCGCGGGTGGTTTAGAGGGGCGGGGGTTGAAGCTCGGCCAAAAAGAAGAGGCGGACACGAGAAAACAACTAGTACGGGGACCCGGGGACGGGTTAAGCGAGCTATCATGCCGCTGTTTCCGCCGCCAAACACGTATAACCCACTACCGGACGTCGACAACCCCCTGCCACCCCCCGGAGACCTTTTTTGCCGATCGCTGCCCCCCCGCCGCCGTGGTCCCAACAGACAGCTAAGGGATCGCTGAAATTATGAGTCGTCGTGTATAGCTCGGGCAACAAATAAAAATTTGACGTGCGAATTACTTTTTTCCGGCGACAGTCCGATTCTCGTTGCCGGTACGTACACAATATGAATTGACTACATCCGTTGCAAGAAGGATTCGCTCATTACACGTGTAATTCTAGGGACCTTTTCATTGGGAAATGGGGACCTCTAGTTTTGGTACTATATTCACATGGACGTAGGGACCGTTAGTTTAATACTATTTATAGGGAAATAGGGAAATCGGGACCTCTGGTTTCTGATAATATATTTATAGGGAGATAGGGAAATAGGGACCTCTAGTTTTTGATACTATGTTAATAGGGAAATAGAGAAATAGGGACCTCTAGTTGTTGATACTATATTTATAGGGAGATAGGGACCTCTATTTTTTGGTACTATAGTTATAGGGAAATAGGGACCTCGAGTTTAATACTATTTATGGGGAAATAAGAAAATGGGGATCTCTAGTTTCTGATAATAGATTTATAGGGAGATAGGGAAATAGGGACCTCTAGTTTTTGATACTATATTTATAGGGAAATAGAGAAATAGGGACCTCTAGATTTTGATACTATATTTATAGGGAAATAGGGACCTCTAGTTTTTGTTATAGGGAAATAGGGACCTCCAGTTTAATACTATTTATAGGAAAATAGGGAGCTCTAGTTTTAATACTGTTTATAAGGAAATAGGGACCTCCAGTTTGTGATACTACATTCATAGGGAAATAGGGACCTCTACTTTGAATACTCGGTGGTACAGTATTAAGTGTACAGTAATACAGTAATTAAATACAGTCGAATGAGAGCCTCTGGCATCGGGACGCAGCATCCATCGAGAAAGAGAGCGCCGGTCTCTCGCGATCTCGTTGAAAAACGATGTTAATGCACGTAGGCAGATACACGTTGGAAAAGGCATCCGGCGAGAGATCCGCGCGGAATTTCCCTGGCGGCGCCGATAAATCAGCCCCGGCCGGCCTCTTAACGACAATGGGAGCCGAGAAAACTGTTCCGCGCCATGACAGCCTGTGTCATTACTGTGTTACTTATAAGCTCCTTCGCGGCCACGTCGGCTGCATACGAATGAGCATCCGAGGGAGCCCGGTGTGCTGCGCGTCCGGTGGACACCGTCGATTACAAAACCCCTTTCGAAAAACGGAGCTGCGAGCGCGGCACGGCACGCCGCGAATGCGAGCCCCCGGAGTCCACGGTCCGCCATGCAGCCGCGCCACTATTAATTGCCCATTAACATGCACGTTGAATATTGATCGGTCCCCCGATCGGACCTGTCCGATCGGTACGTGGAAACTGCCCGCGGTTTCTTTCGATACCGACCGCTGCGATGCTCCGCCGCGATCTACCGATCGAGAATCGCGAATCAGAGACCGCGTCGAAGATGACACTGCCACGTTCTCGATCCTGCGGAAGAACGAAAATAAGTGATCTTTAAGAATTTTTTTTTGGAATAACTATTGGGTATAGGGAACCAGGCCTTCTTGGGATGTAAACAAATAGTCTTGAACTATAGAAAGGCATTTTTTATTAAAGTTAAATTTTTTAAGTACAGCGGCAAATATATACCGATCGCGAACGAGAGACGACACGGCTACGTACTCGATTCTGAGGAAGAACGAAAACAAGTGATTTTTAAGAATTTTTTTTGGAACAACAATTGACTATACGGAACCAGGCCTTTTTGGGATGTAAACAAATAGTCTTGAACTATAGAAAGATATTTTTGATTAAAGTTAAATTCATTAAGTACAGCGGTGAAGTAATGAAACAGAAAAATAAAAATTGGAAATTGAAAATTAACCGAAAGTATGCGGGTGCAAATGAGCTTTGAAGATCTGAAATTTGATTTTTCATGGAGGAAAGAATAATAGAACGTGGAGGAAAAGGAAAACGTAGCGAGCAGATGGCGAAGATAAAGCTGGAGGAACGGTTTTCCTCGGCGGCGGGCAGGAAGGGATAAATATTCCCGACAAATGATCGTTCCAGATATTACGGTCGATAATCAGCGGTGATAAGGACGCGTGCCTACAAAACTGTCCGAAGTGTGAGACCGAGAAACGATACGACGTCCAATTAAAACCTTCCCGCGCTCCGCTCCACCCCCGCGCCGTGATACCGAACGCGTTGTGTGAGTGTGCGTTTCTTCTTTTTCCACAGAAAAAACCGTGCATCTGACATCGTTAATTAATCACGAATATTTATTGCGCAGTCTCATGCTCATCCGCCAGACTTAACCCGCAACAGTAGGCAATTAGCGAAATTATTGCATGAAAAAGAACTGAAAAATATAAATATCTATATACACATACAGGGCCGCGCAAAACTCTCAGCCATGACCATGAATGTTTTCCTTGCGAAATGTATCGCATAAATTTATTTTAATAATATTAACTCTCCCGTAATGAGAATTGTCCGTGGGATTTTAAAACCCAATTTACCATTCGCATTTTTTTACGCTTGATTCGGCTTTCTCACAAGCATTCAGTGACACTGTTTATCATTACACGACCGTCTCCAAATTGAAAAATTTATTTCCCGACATTTTGCTGTTTTTGCAAGTTTTAAAAATTTTTAAACCCCATTCTAAGTTGTACACCTTTTATACTCAGACTTGACAGAAATTTAATTATTTAAAATTTTCTAGATCATCACCCAAGCTTAATTTCCCACTCGGTTCAAGTTCCCAAAAAATTTTAAAGAGTATACAATACATGATTAAAATATTTTAACCCTCAGGACTCGAATGGCGACTGTAAGGCGCCACTAAAAATTGTAGTATCATTATTCAAAATATTTTTCACATTATCAAGTTTGTTTGTCTTTCATAAATTACTAAACACTTCGGTGTTGTACGAGTAAATTGCACCATTTTCGTATGTACAACGTGAAAACAAATGTATAGAATTTTTTCGTTAAATCAAAATAAAAATATATTAAATTTTGGAGTTAAAATAGCTTCGAGTGCAAAGGGTTAATTTTATGTATCGTTGTACAAAATAGCTGAAATCGGTCCTAGTCACGTGCGTGCGCGTTTGTGCAAAAATGCTTTAAAAATGACGGTGTTAAAAATTGTCGGCGTACGAATAGCTGGTTGTATTGTTTTGCAATGTTGTTGAAAAATGGCGGACGATGGTCTGAGACTTTTGCGCGGCACTGTACGCACACACGCGCGATTTCTTCGCGATTCACTGGCCCGTGTTGCGCCAACGGCGTCGTCTCGCTGAGAGCACGCCAGACATCGACCGATCGTATCCTCGCAATAATTAGCTCATTAATGCAAGATTCACGCGTTCCATACAGTTTCCCGATTATCCGGGCCTCGCTCCGAGCCCGCAGGCTTTTTTTCAACGCGGTGCTCCACCTACGCGCGATCGTAGTAACATTGTTCCTCCCGCCGTCGATTAGCATTTTATCTAACCGCGGCGGTTAATTAACACGTAACGCCCATATCAGGGTGACGTAATTATTTGTCAAGATTTTAAACATTAATTTCTCTCCGGATATATCGAGTGTAACGAAGCCCGGTCAGAATCCGCGGAATGCCGGGGGGGGGGGGGGGGTCGTGGAGTAATTAGGGGAATGCGGATGCGCATGCAGATCTAGAGTTTTTTTTTGAGCTGCAATTCCAAAAAGCCGCAATTAAACTGGAATTTGTGCACTATGTCTTACACCACTCGTTAGCCTTCGGGTAAATTGGAACGTTTTTTAACCTCAACCATATTCGAGCGCACAGAATTTCAAAAAATCTTCATAATTAATCCGAATGATCACTATGGTACAGTGATATCCTTTCGAGGATATCATTTGAACCTACAATATTAATTTTGTGTAATAAGAGGTTTATTGTTTCGTTCACTTTAGCAAGTAGTTTCTCTGATCACTGTAGGAAAATTATCCCACTTGAAAGTACAAAATTTACATCTGTTTAAACAGTTATCTGCATTAGTGGTAATAAAAGAAAAACATCAATATGTTGCGTGAAATTTAAAAAAAAAATATAGAAGAATTAACTGCAGCCTAAATTAAAAAAAGAAAAAAAAATATTTGCCTAATCCCGTTTGTATCAATTTTACAATACAAAAGGTAAATTAATTTTCTAGGGTCAATAAAAAGTCTATTGAAACCTCGTTTAACGTATAGCATTGAGAATTATATAGATAATGTTTCGTTTCCTGAAAGGCATCAGATAAAATCATATCGTGTAAAAATTCTATATTTCTGGTGGGCATAACTTGTTTGGCATAATCACGACACTGTTCAGTATATACTTTAGACGGAGTAACTGATAAAAGTCCCTTCTGACCAGTGCGAGCACTTTTTAAACGTTTTACCACTGGGCGATATAACAAACGAGAGGCAATGGTATACCTTTTGCGAGCGGTCGTGATAATCACGAGAAGAATTTAATTAGTAATAGAGTCTACGGTCCGTGGATGATATGTTAGGTCTGGGTTAAGATATGGCTCGCATAGTTGTTTTCTTCTGTACCATTCTGACGTGTATCTGGTATTTGTTATTGAATTTATGGAGCATAAAAGTATGTCAGATCGTATTTACTCTGTCTGACTCTTGATCGTATCTTCTCGCGGAATGGGGACGCATTTGGAAACGTATCTAACTATCATAATGCAAATGCCCATTATTCATCCTGCTGTGCGCAACAGAATGAACATATCTAGAAACGTGGAAACGTAAAAACCTAATCGTTATGCTACACTCCGCGAGGTAACACCCGGAAATAAAGATGCAAATGCTCGGGAAATAATTCAAGCTTATTTCAACATTATAACATATTTTATGCGATTTTTGTTTCTCATTAAAAAGAATTCTTCAACGTAACGAAGAACTGCTTTAAGAGGAAACAATGGGGCCATAAGCTTATTTATCGTTTCATTTATACAGTATTTCATTTCATTCTACTTTCTACTTTAAAGAGCATTTAATATATTTAAAAATAATTATTATAATACAAGCAGGATAATTCCTCGCGGTGAAAAATGTTAATAATTTCCTGATGATACCATGGATGCATCAAAATTCATACAGTCCATCAGCACGACTACCAAAATGGCGGACGTTGTGGTCAGTTTCGCAAATATTCGGGGCACGCGAACAATTTCAGTAGAAACTGCTCGCCATCGATCAGACACGAGTGCTTTGATCTCCTCGGAACTTTCGGCGTAGGCGCGTGAGAAACCGTCTGAAATCTCGCAACCTGTATGCAAATAATATTCAATTTTCCTCGGAAGCGCCTCATCTGATATTCAAAGGAGACTCTTAATTAGCGAAATCGCGATTCCCAAGGCTCCAGTCCGGACGGAGCGGATCATTTTTCATCGGGGAACAGACAGGCTATTCTCTGTGACACTGACCTGTCCAAATGACGAATTCCACTATTTTTAATTTACGAATATTCTTTGGCTATATGTTCTTAAAAAAAAATGGCTAAAAATTTGGCCAGCAGATTCTTGTTATTTTTACAAATTAATTTAAAATAGTCACTTTCAATGCTCCGTAGACGTAGACGTAGAATTTCTCACCGATAGAAAAAGTGATTTCATGGAGATTGAAAAGATTTGAATGTCGAACGAGTAATTCGATTTGTCGGAGTAGCCGTGCACGAGTTGATCAACAATTTTCCTGTGCAAATTGAACGATTAATGTTCCGGCGGGACAGACGAATGGGTGTAAGAAAATCGCGAGCATCCGGGAGGTTCCGATGAAAATCTCCTGTCTGGGAAACAGCTGTTCGCGTCGGGCTAATTGAAATCCAAATGGCGGCGGCTGCGGCGGCCCGGCCCGGCCCGGCCCGGCCCCTCCCGTTCCCAGTCGGTTTTTCCGCTCGGGCCTGTCCCGTCCCCGTTTGCGAAAGAAGTCGGCGGAATCGCGTCGTCGATCGGCGCAAATAAATCCGCGACACACAGCGTGGTCCCCCCGTTGATGCATGATTTCATGGAATCGGCTACGAGAGGGGCGTGGAGAGGAAGGGGGGACGAGGGGAGGCAGGGAGAGCCGCGGTGTGGGAAACTCGCCGGATGCATTATGTATTTATTGCTTTACTTACTTAGTTGGGAATTACTTTTGCCAGCGTAATGACTTTCAGCCGGCCCGCTATCTTAGGAATGCAATAGGCCTGATTTATCGCTCGGCCGGTGTTTTTCTCGGGCCAGTTTGTCGTTATCGCTGTACCTGTCCTGCCTCGTCCAACGGGAGACGTCCGAGACGTCCGAGACGTCCGAGACGCTCGGCTGTCTAGTGACCTCGAAACGATCGATCAGAGACGATCCAGCAGACGGGGTCCGCTCGACGGGGAAAATCGGGATCGATGCCGGGAGCCCTTCGCTTTTTCCTGCTTTCCCGCGATCTCCTCGATCTGATCCGACGATTTTCATCATTTACCGTGCCCTTCTTGGCCGTCATTTGGTTTTACAATTCACCGGAAATTATGCAGAATTTTGCGTAGTGCCGAGGAAATTTAGTCAAATTTATTTGATGGCAGGGTAAGGGTCCCAAATACTGTGCCTATATTAGTTATTCTTATTTTTAAAGACGAATATTAAAATATTGACTGATTTTAATGGAAAAAATTTAATATTCACGAGGCTTTAACAATAAGTATAATTAATATAGGCAGCCCCCCATTGGTACCTCCACAGTAATCGGGTCCCTTACCCTACGCATATTGTTGCATAAAATATTCAATTTCCGTGTGACCCCAGCTTCTTGCACTGTCAGAAATTTCCCCTAAAAATCCACGCCCAATTATAATGGCAGTCTGATTATAATGAGCGTCCAGATTGTTCGATGCAATTTTTTGAAATGCTCTTTATGCAAGCGCAAGATGAATTCGCGGAGCTATAAAAACGTGGAACACTTTCGAACGAACACTTTCGAACGCTCTTCTCTTTTCGTTTATGATTCTTACGAAAGTACTTCGTCAAGCTAGTTAAATCAGATTACAATGCAATACTCGCAAGTACCGAACGAAGTAAAAGTAAGCATGAAGTGTTGTTTCGGTGTTAAGTGAATGTCTCGTGTGAAGGGTTTCTCGAGATGCTCGAGCGATTAACAATTCATTTGTAGAAACGTTTCCATGGAGGGTGGCCGGAAACCATCTTGCTGCCATTTTGTTCTTTGCCTGTGCAAGAATTGCCTCCATTAATGAAACTGAAATAAACTAAAATTGAATACAATCGTACACGATATATTTAGACGAAAATGGTCCAAAAGAATCCACCGGAAGCGGCCATTTTGTGGTCGACTGTTCTGGAGTGTTCCTCGATTATTAATTACTAAGGGTTTTCATTTGCTCGGCAATCAATAATACACTTACATGAAAACAAGTAAAATAAACGAAAATGAAATACAATTAAATTCAGTGGTACTTTGACGAACATAACCTAACAAACTCTCGCCGGAAACCGTCGCGCAGCCATTCTATTCGTCGACCCTTAAATTACTAAGAGCTGCCGTTCGCTCGGTGGATAATAAAATTTTATTATTAAATTGCCATTAATAAAATTTTCCAGCGTTAACTCGCCTAAAATCAAACGGCAATTAAATCGAATAACTCTCGAACATCATGATACGAAAAGATCATCATGGCCAGAGTAAATGAACCTTTCGAACGGCAGTGTTGTTCGCGGCGAAGCGCCGGGGTAAATTTGATTATGTATAAAGAGATCCTTAGTCTAGTAATCAGTAAATTCAGGATCGTCGGATCGACGGTGGGGATCGCGTGTAAATCACGTTGTATCCCTTAATTACGGAGTTGTTACAGAGAGGCGGCGTCTGGAGATACTTTATTGCCCCGTAAAAGTTACAACGAGACATAACTATGCTTCAGGAAATTAAGGAAGCTTAAGCTAATACAAGTAATTAGCGTGGAGTGACGTGGCGAGATTTTCGTTCTACTAATCAGACCGATGCGAGAGATACATATTGCGACCGGGGCCGAAACTGCGCAGCGATCGCTCGTCTGTAAACTCATAAATAATTATCTCAATATTCGTGAAACGATCTACCAGACGAGCGGGCTAATTAATTAGAATAACGCCGCGGCGAATGAGTGACGGCGAGACGATAGGTTGCAACACCGGCTCCCGAATCTTCCTAAGCTGCTTGGTCACGAGCCTGTGAACGATTATGCGATTCTTTATGCTTCTCTCCTGATTTTCATAGCGATTATCCAACTGCAGATCTTTCGGCGTTCGCGTATGAATTGTTTCGCTCGAGACGGAAAAAGGGAGACATTTGTTTTGTCCATTCAAATGTTCCCTGCGCTGCAAAATATTTTTAACTACATAGAAACAAACTTAGTTACAATATGTACAATTTTATTCCTACATAAGACGACGCTTTTTGTTTCGAAATAAGAAAATCTTGTCTTATATCGAAAGGAAACTGTAGTGAAATGTGGGTCAGAAATGACTCAGACATAGGCCTAGAACTCGCAAGGAGTCTGAGGGTCAATAATGATTAAACAATACAAGAAAAATATGAATTTTGTCGATTAAAATATTCTTCTGAGTGGAAAAGAATTGTTAACATAATTTTTTGGTCAGAAGACGAATATTTGGTCAGAATAAAATGCATAACATGGATAAACAATTTTCGCAAACCGATAAGTGTCATAGAACAGTCTAGAAATAGCAACAACAAAAGGTAGTAATTAAAAATTAGAAGCGGGAAATGAAAGTTGATATCTTTATTGCTGGCGGGTGTAATTAATTGTCGAATAAATGCAGATATTTTTGGAAAAGGCTGTAGAGTATCTCTATCCTTTGTTTGTAAAATAAGATTGTTAATGATGGAATGTCTGGTTCATTTAAAATTAAATTGCGTGATGAATGGTCTCTTGAGCCGATGCTACCTACGCTATTTTATAATTTAATGCAATTATGTCCAGTTAATTAAGTTTGTTCGCTTAACAAGCGTATCATTATGTTCGTCAATCTACAAAGTGATTCGAAACTTTCAACAAATGGCCTAATCACTTTAGCAATGATTAATGACATTCCTCCGGTTTTAATAGCTTAATAAATCGATTTCGGAAGTGTTACTGCGATTCTGATCAACCCCCATGCACTATACTGCATGCCTAACTTCTTCTGAATTTCTTTATTGCATAAAAATCTGTATATTAGCCTTATAAATCATTTGAACAAGTATTTTTAATTTTAATATTGATGCAATTTTATAGGAAGTTGAATCTGAATTCTAATCTTGTTGAAATAAAATAAAGTGGAAGATTAAATAGACTGTAAAGGAAAAATTTGCAATATTTGCAATAATAAATAACTACAGACATAATTTGAAATATTTTTCGAGCTGGGTGCATCGACAGTATAGTAAGCGTCTCTATAGGCCTAGAATGCCTAACGACAAGAATGAAGTTTAAACATTCTAGTCTTTCTCTTGTTTTTTTTCTCGTGGATCGACCATCGATCATTTCTCGCGGCTGTTTTCATTGTAAACGGTTAAGAAGGCGGTCGTCTTTGATGCGAGCATGAAGCATCGGCAAGAAAACTATACCGATTTCATGGGAAATCGAGAGACCGACGAGGTGAAAATTACAGGGACGAAGAAACGATGCGATCAGTGCAAAGAAGTACGTTCCTATCGCATCCTTCATGTTCCTCCAATTAGGTTACATTCATTTTACATTCAGTTACATTTAGTGTACTCTGATTACAGTATCGTCATGAATTAAATATGGCTAGGCTTTTTTTTTGAAAAATTCCATTTCATTTCAATTCATCACTGTGCTCATTTGTGCTGTTAACCATTCCAGAAAAGTATTCATTTCAATAATTTAACCTGTGCGTTCGTTAAACAGTTTTCGAGCAAGTGTATGTCGAAAAATGTGGAATAAAAATATAAATATAAAATAATATTGGGAGGTGGCAATTCAAAAAAATAAGAAAAGGTTTGTTTACCTTGAGAATTGTTCGTGTAACATTGGCCTTAATAAGATGTGGAATAATACAAAATTGAAAGGAATGCAATTCAGTGAAAATTCTTACTTGATATTTCTTTCAAATATTTATAAAGTAGCAGCGCATAAAACATTCTCCAATTTGTTCTCCGTTCTGCTTTATTAACATTAATACACTAATTAAATCGTATGGGAAGGAATTAAATGTTTCGATAGCTTATTTCTTCTGCTACATTTTAAAAAATATTTACAAATTATAAATAGATAAACCAGACTCACACATGTTCAATGAAATTAATAGAAATGTTCGTACGCATTTCCACAATTGCTCCAAACATTTTTAACCCAATTAACATCTCGAGCCGAAAATATTGTGCTCGCTCGTTCTTCCCCAATTAATATTAATTTCTCCCCAATCGGACTCGGGTATCTCTATTTCAATTTAGACACTTCCGATACATCCGTACAACAATCGCGAACATTTTAACATGGTCGAACAGTAAAAATCCGAAATGTTATGCACTGTAGTTCCTCCGAGAACCGGGCCATTCAATCAACACCGATCTCATTAAAAATATAATTACATGCTTATGCCATTAGTGCACAATTTATCTTCATTTGCCAGGTGTCCGGACACTTATGGTCCGGTAGCGTACGGCCAGGAGAAACCCATAAGCTGCGTCCCGATCAGATTAGGTTTCTCGATCGCCGCGCAGCCAGCTATAAAAACTCTGCTAAAATCCCCCCCCCCTCTCCGGTTGCGGCGGCCATGCCGCTGTTTATTATTTCGTCGTAAAATCACCTCCGACGCCGGTCTAATTGCATAATTGATTATATAAAACCGTTTCGGAACTAGCGAGACCGTGTATGCGCTACACAACGAATCGTTACGTAAAAAATAGAAAAATATATAACAAGTAGGCGAACGCGTGCGCGCGCGCGCGTTGTTGTTCGGCTTTCGTTGTTCCCCGTTGCGTTGAAAAACGCCGTTGGCGGCCTCTCGCTTTAATTTCTCGCGGAACCGTGCGAAATTATCTAATATCCTGCATATTATAATGTCCGGCGAGATCCCGCGGGCCGATTCCGACGGAAAAACGAACGCTCACAACCGGGGAATACTGATTATAGTTTTTATTAATTATTCGAGGCGAGCCTCGTCTGGGATTCCCCGCGACGGCGCGTAGATCGTCGCACGAAACTCCTCCGCGTTGTTAGAGAGTTATACACGGCCTGATCAAATTACACCGTTAAACGATAAACCGCCTGATATGGGGACGATGATGGCCTCGATCTCCGCACTTCCGAATGATTTACAGTGGGACTGTCGCGCGTAAACTTGCCAGTCTTCAAGGTGTACGCGAGTTAGGCTCCTATTGTTAGAGCTAGATTATTATTAGAACCTTACCTGCACTGAATATCCTTTACTCGGCTTAACTTCACCTTGACGACCCAGAAATTGTTCACTTTTCACTACATAATCCTGCACAGCTTGACGAGAAAGTACTAAAAATCGAAGTATCAATGCGAGGAACTCACTGGTCCGGAAGTTACGCGTGTTTAAAGCGTCTTGTCCCATAACTTTTGAACCGGGGAGTTCCTCGCCCTGAAATTTCGATTTTTGGCACATTCTCGCCTAGATGTACAGGATTGTGCAGTGAGAAGTGAAAAATTTCTGGGTTGCCGAGCTGAAGTTTAACCAAGTTTTCTTCCACTACCATTTCTTAATATTTCTATGAATTTGTCTAGGCTTCTAATGTTTATGAGCTCGAAATGATCGGACGATTTTCAGGTGAAGATCAAGACGGAGGTTCTGGACGAGATCGAGAACTTCTCGATGGACGACGAGCTGCACCCGATCGAGATCGATGCGAAAAGGAAACGGAGGATCGAGGGGAGCAGGATAGGGGCCAGCTCGCGGAAAACGGAAACAGCTACGCCGGATGAATACGTCGACTTTGAGGAGTACGTCGCGGCCTTGACGCGCGGGAAACGTCTGCTCTGCAGCGTCTGTAGAATCGAGTTTCCGGACGAGGCAGGCTTCAGGACACACATGGTCGACCATAGTCACGGAAAACTCTTCCAGTGCGGCTTCTGTCGGAAACAGTTTTCACGGTGCGTGGGCCGGCACTGGCTTTTTCAGCATTCCACTAATTTATTTAACGAATAATTCCACTCTTGTATTCCAACAATTCCGTGTGTTTAAATCATACCAAACGTATGAAAGATCGTCGGAAGTATTAATTAGAAAATTAATTCGAGTATCAAGAGATTTGTATATTTAACAGCGTATGGTCTGATATAATTTATTTATAAATGCTTCTCGTTTCAAGGTTAACGAGCTTGAAGGACCACCTGCGGTTGCACGATGCGTTCAAGGCGTTCCCGTGCAGTCACTGCAGTTTTAGGTTTCAGGTGCACGCATATGTTTATTATAGTTGCTCGCTTGCTTTATTACAATTACTCCCACGTTTCATAGAAATTATATATCTATAATAAGGGATGATTTTTACTATTGAAAAACAGGAGAAACGTTGCAACAGTTGCGTATAAATTGCAGAGCAGGGACGAGCTGAAGGTACACAAAGCGGAGCTGCACTCGGAACGCAAGCAATTCGAATGCACCGTGTGCAAGAAGAAGCTGCTGCACCGGCAGTCCCTTCGCGATCACAAGTTAATGCACACGAACGTGAAGCCGTTCGAGTGTTCGATCTGCAAGAAAAGGTTCCTGCGGCTGAGCAGCCTGAGGGCTCACATGATCGTTCACACCGCCGATCTACCGTTCAAGTGCGATCTATGCCCCGCGAAGTTCAAACGATCCTCGGTCCTGAAGACCCACAAACTGACGCACACCGGCGAGAGAAGGTTCGAGTGCGACATCTGCAAGCGTCGTTTCCACCTGAAAGGCGCACTTAAGCATCATATCCTCTCGCATTACGGTGAGCCTCAATTTTTTTATCGTGCAAGTTCGACGCTGTTTCCACCGATGACGCGCTATTGCGTCTTTCGCGGTGACGAGAGTAAGGCTGGCTAGAATAAGTATTCTTTTGTTGGCGGGCTCAGTTTAACGGGCCGGTATTTCTTCAGAAGTATATGGTACATTCGTCGAAAGAGCTGGACCTTAAAACAAATGTTAAAAATACGTGGGAGATTAAAGAAAAAATTATTCTGTACTTTAGGGTGTTCCTAGGGGGGTTCTGAAGAACTGTATATTGTACGATTAATTTTTGAAAGACGCGGGGTTGGTTTCTCTAGACCGAAAAGTTATAAAATTCTGAAACTTATGTCTCCTGCCTGAGATGTTACATAAAAATTATTTTGAGTGTTACTTGTGCTTCCAGAAGTGCTATTTTGCTGCATGAAACAATGTTAGAAAGTCAGGTTTCCTCGAAACCAGAAGTCAATTTATCATTTCTCTTGGGAGGAAAATTTTTATAAAAATTCTGTAGTGTTCCGGAGTGATTCTGAAGAGTCGTGTTTAATTTATTAATGATAATAATTGCTCCATGAGGCTGTAATAAAATTTAAAGAGCCAGAGTCTCCGCAGACGTACAAGCTATGAAACGTTAATTGTATATTTTTTCTCTTGCCTGTGAATATTAAACAAAAATTATTTTCTGTGTTTGAGGAGTGATGCTGAAGAGTTCTGCTTAGTCTGATATCGCTGTGTTATCAATTCCATTGGAAAACAGGTTGCCACCTCGCCGAACCAATTCCGAAAGGTTGTCGCAGAAATCCAGGGTTAGGCTTGATAGGCAATTAGCAGGTCGGTGATGCGGTGAGAGGAGGGTCGAAACTGGTGTTTTAGCGCGAGATCGTTTCCCTCCGTCGCGGGTTCTGCTCTCCCATATAAATTCGAGCCGCTATTGAGACATAAAAATCATAGATAAGAGCTCCGCAGCCTCGGCTCGGCCTCTCGGCTCCACTCGCATCGCCGCGAGCCCGTTCTTCGGCTTCGCAGTCTCTATTAATTAGAGAATCAAGCATCGTGGTGTTACACGGCTGCCAATTAACCCCTTCGCGGAATTTGCGCCGCGCCGCGGCGGCTGAAAGCTACTTAAATGGCGATAATGCCTCACTCGCGAACAGAGAACACTGTAATGTATATTCTTAGGTTTGTTTATGGGCTACCGGAAGCTCCGTTCGTAAATCCAGCCTTCCAACGCTCGATCTTTACCAGATCCTTCGTTTCCTCCGAGCTGCGCTACCCGCGCCTCCATCCTTGACCTCGAATTAAGGCCTCCGGAGGCTGATGGAAAGCTGGACGAAGGCTTCGGTTGGTTAACGAGTCCCCCGTGGTAATTAGACCTCGTCATGCAAAGCCCAATTTCCATAGACTATCCGAGAAATATCAGAGTACAAGAGGAAACAAAGGAATACAAGAGTTCAGCGACTAGAAAATTGCTCTCGGGGAATCCTCGGTATCGTTAGCTCCACTGGTACACGTTTCTCAGCGCATATTTATTTTTATATTTCTTCGATATATATCCTGTTACGCAAACTTCTGTGGAACTGCACATCCTTATGTCTAGGCTAGCTCATTTTTATTTGTCTTGCGTTTTAGCTGATTTCTAGGATTCAAAATTCATTTCGAGATTACAGTATCAGTCAAGGTAAACATTTTATTTCATCCTACAACGCAGAGACATCTTACCAGCACCCGGACAGTGAATATTTATGCAGTGTACATCTTTAAATAAATTTTTATTGGCATGCAAACTGGTTACGCTTGGAAGAAGGAACTTGTCGATATTCAAATTATTATAACTTCGGAGAAAAAAATCGTACATCAATTTTTTAAAGTTCACTGTAAAGGGAGAGCTCGACTCTTTAATCCTAGAGACGATTGAGCCACGAAACAAATTTTCCGAGCCCATGAAAATGTTTGAATTTCAAAATTCGTGAAGTGAAAGGTATCTCTTCACTTTTCCACCCGATGCACGATGTAAAAGCATTTTTGAAAAAGATGAAAGTTCAGGGCTCCGAAAGCTAAGGCTTTGCGCTTTAAAATGAGCCAAGGTACATTGTTGTACGATTTTTCTTGACGAAGTTATTACAATTTGAATAGCGACAATTTTCTATCGAAATCTCAGCGATTCGATTTTGCACGCCAGCGAAGTTTACGATGGTTTGTGGTAGTTTATTGTTCTAAAATTGTTTATAATTTTCAGGAGTGAGGCCCTACAAGTGCGAGGACTGCGGCAAATGTTACAGGCGGTCCTGGGGCCTGAAGGTGCACAGGTATCGTCACACAGGTGTCAAGCGATTCGAGTGCGATTTCTGCAAATCGCGGTTCAGCGTGAAAACGAAACTGGCGAAGCACATTTACGGACACATAGGCGAGAAACCGTACAAATGCAACTGCTGCGGTCGTCAGTATGGCGAACGGTACCAGCTGAAATCGCATAAATGCATCGGTGCCGTTCAAAATTCATCGAAGATTAAAATCGAGCGACGTTTCGCCAACTTGAGCTCGCAGATTGTATTTTTTCGACCAAAGTCTGCGACGTCTGGGCCAAAACATTTCCATCCCATCGTCGGTACCTGAATCGTGTGCCTTTTAATAGCAAACACAATTTAAAAGAACAAAAAAAAAATGGAAAAGACACATTTAAAATGCAATTTAGATAGAGCCAGAAAAGATATTTTAAGAAAAGTAAGTTTTAGCTAAGAAGGTATTTTTATTTCAAGAGTCCGAAGAATAATACTAAACATTTTAAGTTTGTATAGTCAGAGAACATTTCTTAACAATGGTGGTTAATTCAGTAAGGAATCTGTATCATATAGACTGATCGAATAAAATGCACTTCGTGAGTATCGTTTTAAATAACATATTAAAGCATAATATTCTCAAAGTGGTAAGCAAGGTTTCAAATAAAATACATTCAAACAACACAATTCACTAAAACAGTGTAATTATTACAATCTGAGTCAGTTTAAAATAATTTAAGAGTATCCACACTTTGTCCCCAACTTATTAAAATTAATTAAGGATGTGTACGTCTAATTTGGCTCCAGCTTCTCTTGCCAAGCAACGCAGACAATTCTTTCTGCACAAATATCCTCGGTCTACTATTCCCAAAGTAAAATAAAATATAAAATTGTTACAGACGAAATATTATAGATTATAGTGCAATCTCACTGATCCAGCATCCGTCGAAACGAGAATGAACCGGCCAGACGATTCGCTGCCGGTAGATCACGTTTGCCAGTAATGGCGGCTCTATTCGAAATGGTAGACTTTTCCCGGCCTTATCCGTGTTTGCATGTCGGTGGAGCTTTAATAAGAACTCGGCCTTAATAAGTACCCAGCCGCGGAACAAAAGCCCGATTAATTCCAGCCTGGTCCGACTCGATTCGGATCGGCCTCCGGTGCGGCCTAGCTTAGGTTCGTCATCAGAGTTCCTCACATAATCATAGTGGTTGTCCGCGTATCGCTGGGACGTGATCCGAGCTTGATTACCGAACAGTCCGGACGACTTCTTCAACCCTTAAGAACTGTACACGCTGGCACCTAACTGCCACGAGTCTTGATATTCCGAGACCATAACTGCTCGACACAAGAATGAGTATTTGCATCCTCGGTTAAACGCAACTAAATTTTATTTTCCAGATCTGATACTGTTTTGCGAACGTTATTAATATTTGAGGTTTGTAGAATCTCAGGAATTAAATAACTAAATAGATCGATAGAATTTTATTAACAGAATCTCCTGAGATTACTAAAGAAAAAAGGAAATTTTAATTTAAATTTTAATGTTTTTTCTTTTAGTGCCAGTTCTGTTAATTTATACTGCAGTAGGGGCCAGTGGATTTTTACGCCTACTCAACGAAAATGTTGTGAACAGTTACTGTGAATTTCGCGTACGGATATGACGATTATGGAGTCGATGGCCAATATTCGGGCCCGATGGGAATTTCGGCGGGGACGCACGGTGAATTCGTGAATAGAGAAAAACATGGTCGAGTGGCGAAGATGCGTGTGTCGGCACGGTCAAAGGGAGGGCCGCGAATCACAGATGCAATCAGATAAAGGGAGGTTCTTCTCGGATTACCGTACGCGGGCCCCCGCTGCGTCCACGCACCTTAAAGTACCATTCTCACGTGCGGCGACACAACCGGGGCCCACGTGCTCGAGATACAGTTGAGAGGCCGACCGTCGGCCGGCGACCGGTTCGCGTATTATCAAAAGCAAATTATATAATGTACCCTTGAAAAGAATTCCAGGCGGACAGGTATCCGGACAGGTTTAACGGGAAAAAGGCCCCCCGACGAAAATGGCGCGCTGCTTATGGTTCAATTAAATCGAGATGAAGAGATTAATGCCCGCTACGTGTTTTGGCAACGTGACCCTCTATGAAAGTTCATTGTCTTATCTGCAGTAAAATCGTTACACTAAAAATTCGACGAAACTAATGCGCCGTACGACAATATTTGCACCGAATTTATAAAATGATTATAACAAATTGCTTGGAGAAATTATCAGCAAGTTGTGTGAAAATTCAAAGAATTGCTTTAAAGAGGAGCGTTGAAACGAAAATTGGCCAAAATGGCCAAGTAGGCGTCGTATAAAATATCTGAATGCACCGATACAGTATTTCTGCAATATTATTTGGGCTGAAAAAAAATGAAGAAAACGGCACCAGAAGGGACCATCGAATCAAAATTGGCCTAAACCGAACGGTATCGGGCGTCGCACCGATTTTTCCACTGGAAACGCTCACTGTAAAAATTCCGCGTGTTTGTAGGTCGTCTTTATTTTCCTCGCGAACGAAACAAACAATCCGAATCACGCGAGCACGTTACGGTACCATTTCCGCGTGAGCGTCGCGTCTAACGCGTTCGTCCATTATGCAGCCATAATCAGTAGCGTCTGACAAGTCACTCGACATTATGAAACCCGTAGGGGAGGAGAGGAGCAGTGTCGGCAGGTGGATAATTAGGCAAACAGCCCAGGCAAACGCGGATTAGCAGCGCGAGTGTAGCCGGCGCGACTGGCAATTAGGAATCCGGTCGCTCTCGGCGAAATAGTATCGGCGCCGGTATCTAAGAGTCAGCCGATTAGCATAGACCGGCGAATAGAGCAACCGTTGTGGGTGGGGAGTAATTAAACCAGCCGCGATCCTTATCGGCATAATTAGGAGTTGGCGTGACGCTGCATAAGATCCCGGGTAACGCCGCCGCTGGCCGGACTGTCGGATCGTAGATCCCCGCGATCGGGACATAATTAGGCGAGAATTATGACTGCGGTGAAATCCTGTGCGGTCGTGTATTCAAATCGCGCGCCACGCGAAATTAAATCGATATTCGATTTGTTGCAGGCCCTATTTTTCTTATCGATCTTTCCTTTAATTTTTCTTTTCTAACATTTAACTCTACTACAGCATATTTATCGATAGATTTACAGTCTATAGAATAGAATAGAAGGTCTATAGAATGTGGAATAAAATAAAATTTGGAAAAGCTCGATGTAATTAATTACAGAAATATTTTAATGGAACAGTTTGGAGTTCGTTTAGAACACAGCGAGTGAACAAGTATAAAAACGAATTTTCGGCAGCGTTTCGCAAGGAACATTGGCGAGGCTCGGCCAGGCCGGGTTGGTCTGCAAAAGGAAGAGCGAGCCGAGGAATATTAAATAACGACGATGTCGATTAGTATTGACAACGGCGATTAAAGAGGCCGAATTGCCAGTCGGTAATGACCGAGCAGCCCCTCGCGAGCAGTGAGCACTGTAATTTCATTGATAATATTTAAATACGGGCTTTTGATAGCTGTCTACCCTTGGCTGGCATTAGCGCGGGCCCTGAAGGATCCCACCGTCCCCCTTCCACCTGGCTCACTCCGCCCCTGGAACCAGCAGAGGCGTACTATTTATCGACCTGGTCCAGTCATTATTTCATCGAACTCTTTCATCGCCTCTTCTGGTTAATCGACGACCCGTGAAGCCCGAAACCGAGCTCGGTACTCTATCCTCCTACCCTCGCACTACCACCCCCCGTAACTATATTTTTTTCACCGTGGTTGCGTCATTAGATTACGGAAATTATTCCATCGGAATTATTCTATTTTATTTTTCTAGGATTATATTTCTGGTTAATTAAAATGGCCCCTGTGTTTTCTTCTACCCCCACGCTTCTTCAACCCCCTAGTAGAACTATATCCTTCTTATTATGACAGTTACAAAATGAATCAGAATCAAAATGGTCCTAGATCTGCAAGGTACAAGCAACAATAAGTGATTCCATTAAAATTTATAAATTATTCTCACCCTTTCATTTTTCATATCTCCAAACTCTAAGCGAGGCATGTACGATAATAAATAAATGCTATTACGAGGTTTGAAGGCTAATTTGAAGCCTAACGATCAACATAATTTCCTATGCAGTCAGAAATGCTACGTCCGATTGGATCACGTCATTAGCGGTTTCGCGATGGGATTATCCTTGTTATTGAAGGTCTTTTTATGCTCCGGTAACTTATCGTCGATAGAGCACGCCAGGAACCTTGAAAGATAAGGATTAATCGCGATCTTA
The DNA here is from genome assembly GCF_050948215.1 of Halictus rubicundus. Lineage (NCBI taxonomy): Eukaryota > Metazoa > Arthropoda > Insecta > Hymenoptera > Halictidae > Halictus > Halictus rubicundus. Next base: position 12,564,491 of record NC_135161.1, read on the forward strand.
ATGTTTGTCGATTACTTTCCTTATCAAAGTTAATACACCCTTTAATCTCTCTGATATTAACTATGTGCTGGATGTATGCAATTTTTTCTTGTCCCGTTGAAAGGTGAAAAATGGCACTGCTGAGAATCTACTGATACTGTTAATGACCCAATCCAATTAACAGTGAATGACTTCACTCAGACCGAGGAATACTTATCATTTTTACGGAATGAATCAGACAGATTAATTTTAGAAACGATCTATACTGGCATTTCATTAAAACAAAATAAAATGGAACATCTGCGAATAGCTGGTGCAATTAATGATTTCTGGTAATTAACAGGTTAATATCTTAACCCAGATTTAACATTGCGTATGCAATTTTATTAAATAAATTCGCAAGACGGATTTCAGGGGCGACGTGTATGCATTTTTCATTAAAATACTGTAGAATGGCGCGTCTAAAAATCCGCTGCTGCAATTAATTTTTCCAGGTTAAAAGATAATGACTTAACAAATAACCTAACACTGGGTGCCCAATTTTTATGAAATCAACTAGTAGCATAACAACTGAAGCGCCAAAAAATGGCACTCCTAAAAATTCCCTGTTGCGATTAATTATTTGCAGCTACTTAATAATTGATGATTTAACCCAGACCTGAGACAATTTTTATCAAACGTGTGATTAAAGGGAGTTGTAAGAGTCTGTTCTGTTAAAACTAAAAAATGGCACTTATGGAAATTCAGTGTCGAGCGATTTAGCTACAAACGCAATAAAATGAGTATAATCTCACCTAGACTGAACCCCCTAAATAATTTCCAACAAACGTACCATGAAAAAGAATGGTGGAAATCTCTTCTCTTAAAACGGAAAAATTGGCCCCATAGAGATTCAGTGTCGCGTCGAACAATCTAACTGTAAACGCAATAAAGTGCACAGCACGGCGAACGTCTGCGGTTTATAGATCCACTCTAGACGTCCTAAACTGTCTATCAACAAGGTCCGAGATGATAAAGAATCCAACGCGAGTCTCCCGATGGCGATGGCATCGACCGTCGAGCGTCGTCGGCGACCAAGAAGGACGCGGTTTATGCAGCCTTGCAATTATGCGCTCTCCTGGCCTGCAGAAAAAGATGACGGATGCGCGGAGTGCAGCGCATGCTGCCCCTCTCTGCGCAGCCGGAAGATATGAATTTCAAATTCCGGCGCGGCGCTGGGATTTTTGCTCGGGATTTCGTTGACTTAATTTCATATCCAATTAGATCGCGCTCGCTGCCGGGAAAAAGCCGACCGCCTTCTCTAAATTTATTGTGCATACGCATGTACCGCCCGTCTCTCGGTGCATCGGTGCATCGGTGCATCGGTTCAGCACACAACCTGTACACTAACTGAATTTTTAGGCATTTTTTCCCGAGGAACGACCAAACCTTCTGCACTAGAATTTGGCGCACACATTCGTGGGCATTTGGAGTATACGTGTGAATTTTTTTAAAGTAGAAATAATCTAAATTGCAGGAGTTGTATATTTTTTTAGTTAGCATCTACAGTGTCTAATAGCAGCTCCTTAAGAAATGTGTAGAAAAATGGTTAAATGAGGCTATGGATGATTGGTTAATATATTATTTACAGAGCCATATTGTTGTTCAAAAAATCGATCAGAAAAATTATTTTTGCACCAACTTGACAGTACAAGTTAAATCGATACAAAACTGTAAAGATTTCTGGTTATTAGAGTTCTTGAAAGAGGAGTCAGATTTTCACTCAAATTCTGCCAGTTATAATTGTTTCAGAAAATTTTTATTTTGCATAGAGGTTCGCAGAAAAATTCGCAGATTCCAGGTGAGAAATTCTGACTCGGAATAGACGATAGTATGTTCACGGAGGTATGGTTTCTTCGAGGGACTGTACCGACGGCTGGCACACACAAAGCCATTGAACCTCGTCGTATTAGCATGCGACGTTATTTAATTATGCGGCGATCCGAGGTGTTTTGCGAACTTTGTAGCGTTTTTTAACGAGCGGCGGTTTTCACTTTCAGCGAGACGGCCGGTAACGGCTGGCATAGAGCTCGAACCGTTCCGGGGATTGTTCTAATTAACGCGAATTAATAATACCGGCCCCCTTTCCCGGCGTTCTTAATTGCGATGAATTCGTAATTCGCCTGTCTGCGCTGGCGGGCTTTACCTCCTCCCCCCTTCTCTCTCCCACTTCCCTCTATTATGAATTAAATGCGCGTTAACTTTAGACCGATGTTAACGATTAGGATCGAGGGTCGCGCTAATTAGAGGCATAACCGGCTGGTCGTCCGTTCGGTATAATTCGATCGTTTATTTTTCCGAGAGACCGAGATGCATCGTGCGTCGCGTACACACCCCTCGCGGATTAATGATTAACTAATCAAACGTTTCTCACACTGCGAGGTTCGATCAGCAACCTTTATCTAATCCTAACATTGACATACCATTCGATCCTAAAATGATGTTCCGATACCGCTCGCTTTCGTTTCTGTAAATTCCATTTTATGCACTCTCCATGTGAATTTTACCACTATCCTATTAACACTATAGTACGCAGCTACACTATATTTACCTGCAAAGATAAATTCGATCGTGAAATTTGACCTTTTTAATTTGACTTATGTTGGATCTTCACTTTTTTACCGATTTCCTGGTGCGAGAGAAGACTCAGTAAACAATCGTTTAGGGGTGTGAAAGTGGAGACTATGCCCTTTAAAATGAGCTAAGGTGGCTTATGTTTCGATTATTTTTTACAAAGTTATAACAGTATAAACATCGAGGACTTTTCATCCACAATTTAGTGACTTTTTCAATTTTTCCTATGTTCGACCTGCACTATTTTACCGATTGCCCAGTGCAAGAGTAGACTCAGTAAACAATCGTTTAGGGGGATGAAAGTGGAGACCATACCCTTTAAAATGAGCTAAGGTGGCTTATTTTTCGATTATTTTGTACAAAGTTATAACAGTGTAAACATCGAGGACTTTTCGTCCACAATTTAGTGATTTTTCCAATTTTTCCTATGTTCGACCTCCACTATTTTCCTCTATTTCCCACTGCAAAAGTAGACTCAGTAAACAATCGTTTAGGGGTGTGAAAGTGGAGACTATACCCTTTAAAATGAGCTAAGGTGGCTTATTTTTCGATTATTTTGTACAAAGTTATAACAGTGTAAACATCGAGGACTTTTCATCCACAATTTAGTGATTTTTCCAATTTTTCCTATGTTCGACCTGCACTATTTTCCTCTATTTCCCACTGCAAAAGTAGACTCAGTAAACAATCGTTTAGGGGTGTGCAAGTGGAGACTATGCCCTTTAAAATGAGCTGAGGTGGCTTATTTTTCGATTATTTTGTACAAAGTTATAACAGTGTAAACATCGAGGACTTTTCGTCCACAATTTAGTGATTTTTCCAATTTTTCCTATGTTCGACCTCCACTATTTTCCTCTATTTCCCACTGCAAGAGTAGACTCAGTAAACAATCGTTTAGGGGTGTGAAAGTGCAGACTATGCCCTTTAAAATGAGCTGAGGTGGCTTATTTTTCGATTATTTTTTACAAAGTTATAACAGTGTCAACATCGAGGACTTTTCATCCACTATTTAGTGACTTTTTCCAATTTTTCCTATGTTCGACCTCCACTATTTTCCTCTATTTCCCACTGCAAGAGTAGACTCAGTAAACAATCGTTTAGGGGTGTGCAAGTGGAGACTATACCCTTTAAGATGAGCTAAGGTGGCTTGTTTCCCGATTACTTTTGACGAAGTCACAGCAAGATAAAAGTGGGATCAGTCTATGCAAAATTAGTTACACGCACTCTCGCAGCTCGAAACCCGCAATTTCCCACGACATCGCAGAACTGCGTTATCAGAAACAGTTTCTCGGTATCGCGCACGCATCGACGTCCCACGTGAACGATATTCCCGTCCTCGTGACATCCGCGGAGTATAAAATTCTAGTTCTTCTGCCGGGATTAAAGATTCCTGAGGATGTCGAGCCGGTGCACCGGGTTTTTGCTGGATCGCGATCGACGGCGGCGGAGTCGCGGGGACGAAAAGTCTCTTTCCATAATCGACGGAATTAAGGGCATTTCCATGAACACTGCCGGCGCGGTCGGTGCTCGAGATTTCTTCGCTCTCAACTCTTTTCCCTTTTTCTTTTTCTTCTTCGAGGCTTCTGCCACGCCGCGGCTCATTGAATTGAATCAAGCCGGCATTAAGTCGGATTATACCTAAACGCTCGAGATGAGGCGCATCGCGAACAGATATATTAAGGCTGTCAACGGAGACGGAAGGCTACACGATCCGGCTGGAAACGAAGACCAGACGCAAAACGAGACCGCGCCAGCTCGCTCGCTCGGCTTCGGCTTCGGATCCGCTTCATTCACATCGGCGGGCTGGGCGCGGCGGCGATCAAGCACGCGACAGCTTTCCTGTCTCGTGATCGTGGACCGTTAACGTCCACCGATCGCCGACATCCTGTCCGCCATCTAGGATCGCTGATCCGTCGGAAAAACCGTTCGTTGCCTCCGTTGTTCTCTTCGGCGTCGCACCGAGGTGCCGTTTCTCGAGAAGATGGCAAAAAGTCGGTGGATATTGTTTTCGTGAAGATGTCGTTTCGCCGCGGTGTTGGTCGCCACTTTTATCCTTTTGCATTGTTCTTTTCCAGGATGCTTTTGCTTTAGATCGCAAAGGGAAAAGGGAAAGGGAAGATCGAATGTGTGCAGTTTAGGGTCTGGATGGACACGCTAATCTTGTTATAGCTCATACTGTACTAGTGATCCCGAAGCTTGAAGTCTCCTCTTCATTAGATATTTTAATGCACGACTTTTTACCACCATTTTGTGGCAGTTTGAATTAGAACTGTATCGGTGTAGGCACTCGCTATTCTGTTTAAGAGCGTCTTCTGTTTTCTGACTGTTTAAACATTGTTATTATTATTATTATTATTATTATATATCGTTTATTTTAAAGTGGTCGCATTAGCAGCTTGGTCATTAGCGACCACATCGATTACAGTTGAATATAAAAGAGAAGGATACAGTTAATATTTACATTGTGGTGGGTGTAAAAATTGCTCGGAGTAAAATACTGTTTAGGGAACTGATAATTATAGAGGTGTTTGGAATAATCCCCGGTAAATTCAGACAGAAGACATGCTTATACTTTGCCGAAAGAGAATTAAATACTAACAGTAATGTAGCTTGGGGAACAGAATTAAATGCTAACAGTATCAACATTATTAACGGAACAAAATGCCTGTACGTAAACCTAGATACAGGAGTCCTCCCGCAAAAGAGAAAAGTTGAAATCCTCGCGCTCGATCAAGATGCGAAATTTTGATTCTGGAAAGAGATCGTCCACTTCTCTCGCTCGCTCGGATCGCAAGCATCCGACGCCTCAGGATCAGATACCGAGATCGGCAGTGCCTCGGCAGCGAGAATGTCGGCCGGCCGGACAAATCGTCAGTCCACTTACGAATCGGTGTCCAGTTTGCCGGGGCCGCTCCTCCCACGGTGGACCGAGTCCGGGGCCCGATCTCTCGCGGATCGGACAAGCTCCCTTCTACCGAGCGGAATAAAGATCAGCGGGTGCCTTCGTGGCGGGCTTGGATGATTGAAAAAAATATCCGGCAGCCCGTCGTCGAGCCGGCTCGTCATCCTGTGACGAGGTCTCGCATGGTATCGACCCTCTCCGAGAGCCTCCGGAATAACGTCGGTTTCCATCGAGAAGGAGAAGCTCTCTCTCTCTCTCTCTCTCTCTCTCTCTCTTTCTCTCTGAGCTCGCGTCTTGGTCGGCGGCGCTTTTGCCACGATGTAGATTTGTTTGCATTTAAAAATCAAATCGACCGCGCGTCGTGCTCGTCCTCTTCTTCTGGCTCCTCTGTCCCCTCGATCCTTTATCCTTCTCCCTCTCGATCCTTCTTACCATTCCCGTACCACCGGGAACAGAGGAGCTACTCTTCTTTTCTCGGCAGGATCGCTGAGGTTGGTATGCATGGATCCAGTGGAACATAGCTTCCTCTGGTCACTCTCTCTTAAGAAAGAGAGAGAGAGAGAGAGAGAGAGATAGAGGTGGTTGCTCGCGTTGCTTGCCTCTCGGTCGGGGACAATGCACGCCAGTTTTTGCGTCGTTTGCTTCCCCGCCGAACGATGGATCTGCTTGGACTCGCTCGCTACCATCTCGTTTTCTTCCTCCTCTTCTTCTTCCTCCTCCGTGCCTCCTTCTATCCGCCTTTTTCTACGACAGATGCCCTTTCTTTCGCTCCGACTTCTGCTACCTTCTCTCTTTCTCGTTCCTCACTGCCCCGTTCTTCTTCTTCTTCTTCTTCGTCTTTCTTTCTTTCTTTCCTTCCTCCGGTTCTCGAGGCTTTCCCCTCTCTCTCTGTCTACTCCGCGAGAGGTATCCGGGAGGCCTCCTCCTCTTTTTCTACCGCGCCGTCGATCGTCCCGGCTCTCTAACCCACCCTCGCGTACAATGAAACCGAAAATCTTCTCCGGCACCCGGGGAATGCGGCGCATGATTACCTACATCGAACCGAGGAGGACCGGCAGAAGGCAAGAAGAACCGCGGCTCCTCTGCGAACACGCCGCGCCACTCTTACGACGAAACGATCCCCTTCGGCTGATGTCGGCCCCCGAGACGAGCGCTCGGATCGATCGTTGGCTCGAAGAGGATCGGAGGAAGCTAGAGCAAGGACGCGATAGGTGTATGGAAACGAGGGCGGCCGGCGAGCTTCGATCAGGCGGCTACGCACAGACGTCTTCGGGGTCTTCGGAGACCCTGCTGCCCCGATTGGGACTGCCCGCAGATGTTTCTATTTTGTATCCTGCGCTCAATTATCATTGGAAGATTCTATCTGTTTGGAATTATTGAATTAATCGACCTTCATAGCTGAAGCTTGATATACTGGATATATGCACTTCTAGATTGTTTGTATTGCAATGGAAAAATTCTCAAATGTGGTCCATTGTATGCAGCTTCGGACCCCCTGTCAATAATTCCGGAACGAAGTTTGTGGATCTTGGAAATAATTCATAAATACGGTACTTATTTTTGACCTTATTCAGGATGCTTGAGTTTGGGGGAAATTTATGTGTTAAGGGTTGGCTGGTTAAACGTGGATATTTCTGGGTGAAAAAATTCTCAAATGTGGTCCATTGTATGTAGTTTTGGACCCCTGTCAATAATTCCGGAACGAAGTTTGTGGATCTTGGAAATAATTCATAAATACGGTACTTATTTTTGACCTTATTCAGGATGCTTGAGTTTGGGGGAAATTTATGTGTTAAGGGTTGGCTGGTTAAACGTGGATATTTTTGGGTGAAAAAATTCTCAAATGTGGTCCATTGTATGTAGTTTTGGACCACTGTCAATAATTCCGGAACGAAGTTTGTGGATCTTGGAAATAATTCATAAATACGGTACTTATTTTGACCTTATTTGAGATACTTGAGTTTGGGGAAAATTAATGTGTTAAGGGTTGACTGGTTAAACGTGGATATTTTTGTGTGAAAAAATTCTCAAATGTGGTCCATTGTATGTAGTTTTGGACCCCTGTCAATAATTCCGGAACGAAGTTTGTGGATCTTGGAAATAATTCATAAATACGGTACTTATTTTGACCTTATTTGAGATGCTTGAGTTTGGGGAAAATTAATGTGTTAAGGGTTGGCTGGTTAAACGTGGATATTTTTGTGTGAAAAAATTCTCAAATGTGGTCCATTGTATGTTACTTCTGTCCCACTGTCGCTAATTTTTCCTCGAAGTTAGTACACCTTAAAAATAAATCGCAAACCTGACGCCTTTTCGAGCTTCACTACGATTCTGTTAATCAGTGAAAAATTCTTACACTTCCTAACTTTACCTGGAAGAATGCTCATAATGCTAGACAGTGGCTTTATGTGCAAAATAAAAATTGTCTATACCAGTTGCAAGGAACTGGCAGACTTCGATTTTCTAATAACTTTAAAAATCTAAACTGAGGATCGATACGACACCAGCATTACTTCTTAAACGAAAGAGATTGTATTAAAAATCAACAGTTGACCTAGTCAACGTTGGTCCAACGGTAACCTAATATTATTTTCAGTTTCCCTTTTTCTTTTTTCAAGAAACAATTCTACCAATCCTCAGAATCCCACAGAAACCCGCAGAATCACAGACCGGAGAGCGAACAATTAAACTAGTCCACCGTTTCTCAAACCCGAAACCATCATCAATCATTGCAGACAAAGACCCGGACAATCCTATAGTCAGTTACCGAAAGAAGGCGGATCGCTCTCGATTTCGTCAGAGACACTTTCTCGGCAGGGCCCAACGCGACGCGGCGCGGCGCGGCGGTTAGGCACGCCGGGACCACCAGATTTAACGTTGGTACAACGACACTCGTTGCACGGAGGAATGACATCGCATTCCAACCACGATCTCGGCTGGTCGACCAGGCAGGGGACAGCGGGGTGGGCAGGGCGTTTAGCAGGATCTTCGGTAATTGTCATTTCTGGCCAGCCGGGCATACCTACTCTCCTCAGAACGAAGATTCTCGACCGAGGACGCGGGAGGAGAGGGGGGGGGGGTTCTTATAATAATATGCGACCATGTCTTGGAGCGGTGTCCTCTGTCAGGTCCGCGTTCAAGTTCCAGTCCCCGGGGTCCAGTCCGGTTCGCCTAATAAAACGATCGTCGATTATCGTGCAATTATGCCGTCTCATTAATCCACCAGCAATTATGTCCTCCCCACTCTTCTTGCTGGTCGCGTCGGTTTGTCTCTCCCTTGTCCTCCGGACCGTCGCTTCTTCTCGGTCCCCCCTTACCGTCCCCCACCCTTCGACTCTCTCCCTCTCCCTCTCTCTCTCTCTCTGCCCCCCCCCCCCCATCGACGGCGAACAGTCGGCCGTAACCCTTTTCGTGCGTTCTCTCCCGCGGAGGGGCTCTGCAGGCCCTTATCCGCCGTTTCATAACTTATGAACGTTGACAAGCGCATGCTGCAATGTTGGGACAACCGCTCCGTTCCGTCAGCCGCGGCAATTACACCCTACTTGGAACCCGATGCCAGCGATCGCGAACACGCGGCATCCATCCGCGAGCCCCTGTCCGTCCAATGGACGACGCGAGGCAGCCCCGAGGCGAGGCGAGGCGAGGCAAGGCGAGGCTGTCTTTTTCGACCCGCGCCGCCAAGGCGCTCCTTTCCCGTGCCAGCCGGAAAGAAGCTAGAATGCTGCGCGACAAATAGGCGACGGTACCCTGAACGCATGCATCGTTCGTGGTAGCTTCGCTTTGACTTTTTTCCACCGTTCGTACGAAGATGCTGCGCGCGCGTTCTGCTGCTCAGCGTGCTCTTCGGGAAGCGGGCTGTGAACTTTGGCGGGGAAATCTTGCGGTGAAGGTCGTTTGCATTCGTCGGGGGACACAGGAACGACCTGCGAATGTATTTCGTGCAGTACTGTGATAGTCAACGGTGACTTCCTTCTGGTAAATTGTCTGAATATTTTCAGAACGTAGGTACATTGCATTTAATAAAACATTTTAACCCTTAACCCTTAAATGAAGTACTTCAAGTTTAGTTCCCACCAGGTCCAAGGTATTTTTCATACGAAGAGAAACTGCGGACTCGACATTTTTCTATCAAGTATAGAAAGGAGAATATTTATATTTTATTTTATATATATTTATATTTTATATTTGCCGCCATATACGCGGCATTGGACCCAGTAAGTAAAAGTGCCGTGTAGCTTATATGGCGGCATTGGTCCGTCAAGGGTTATCGCATACTATACGCACAATACCACACCATATCCTTCTTAATTGTAGACGTCGATTAAATCTCCAGCGTACCAATGTTTTTATAAACGACGTACATTTTGTTTTAGCATGACATTTTGTTTTAATGTCTTTCTCTTTATTGTAGTCATCATTGAAACCTAAAAATGTCCTGACACTTCTAACAAAAGATGCCGTATATCCTCTTGCTATAATTTGTACACTCTTGTACTCCCGTCTTGGACTACTCGCTGCCCCGAGGCCCCACCCGATATGAGGCCCATATTTTTGGCAAATCGGGCCCGGCATTCCGAATGGTCCAATTCCAGGACAGCGTCTGCCCGATCGCCGTCGCGACGCGTCGGTACCATCGGGCCCGCGTTCCACAGAGAGAAGGACAACGGGCCCCGAAAAAAGCCTGGGCCTCGTCATCGTCGCGTATCCCGACGATAGCGCATTCAAATAAAGGCGAGGCCGGCTGCTCGTAGCTGGTGACAAGGTCTGACGCTAGGTCCTTTTGATGTCGCCGCCGCGGTCGGCATCTGATTAGCATCCAGCCCCCCTTCTCCTCCGGGCCCCACGGCTCCCCACCAGTTGGGCCCGGGGCTCGGAGAGGGGGAGAGACGAGGTCGAGTCGAGAGAGCAGAAATCTAGAGCCCCGCGATGTCACTGCGGGACCGTTGACTGACCAACGTCTCCTCGTCCGTCCATCTAGCTCGCCTCTAACCTACCGGGGGCCTCAGGCCCCTCGGAAACGGGGGGAAGGGGAACAGGGGAGGGGCGAGAGAGAGAGAGAGAGAGAGAGAGACCAGCTAGCTGCTGAGTTATTCCTGCCGAGGACCCCCCTCCCTTTCCCTCGACCTCTTTCCCTGTGCGCGGAGCCGCGGCGACATCATTTAAATGTCCCTTTGCGGACCGTCCGCGGGTTTTTAGTCCCTCATCTCCGGGAAGCCAACGGCCCTGGCTGCCGGGAATACGAGAGGAGGCTAGATTCAGCTGGTATGCCTGGAATACCGGCATACTAAGCAGCCTGCACTTTTCCATGGGGCCCATGGGCCTCGCGAATCCTCCGGTGTTCTTTGAAGGACCAGAGGTGGATGGAAAAGTTCGATGTTAGGGGGGTCAAACCGGGAGATTCTGGACTGAGAAAATTCTCACATGTGGTCCAAGACATGGACTTTCGAACCCTCTATCGCAATATTTTTTGTAAAATTCGTGCACCTCAAAAATAATTCTCCAAGATGTCACTTTTCAGCTTCACTGCACTCTGTCACTTCCCACGCCTTCCAAGAGGACCACTTCGACCAGCAAACAATGACTATAGCTTCAAACATTGAGGTTGATATTAAACATTGAGGTACCCCATCGACTATCACACAAGATCCAGAGATACCTTTTAAAGCTCATCAGTCCCAAAAGGCTGAACCTCCAAATATCAAGGATAAGAAGAAGCATCCTCCAATTTCCTGCTTCAGCGGCAACCACTTCGTCTTCCTAGCAAACAATGACCACAGCTTCAAACATTGAGGTTGATATTAAACATTGAGGTACCCCATCGACTATCACACAAGATCCAGAGATAGCTTTGAAAGCTCATCAGTCCCAAACGGCTGAACCTCCAAATATCAAGAAAAGAAGAAGCATCCTCCAACTTCCTGCTTCAGCGGCAACCACTTCGCCTTCCCAGCAAACAATGACCACAGCTTCAAACATTGAGGTTGATATTAAACATTGAGGTACCCCATCGACTATCAGACAAGATCCAGAGATACCCTTTAAAGCTCATCAGTCCCAAACGGTTGAACCTCCAAATATCAAGAAAAGAAGAAGCATCCTCCAACTTCCTGCTTCAGCGGCAACCACTTCGCCTTCCCAGCAAACAATGACCACAGCTTCAAACATTGAGGTTGATATTAAACATTGAGGTACCCCATCGACTATCAGACAAGATCCAGAGATACCCTTTAAAGCTCATCAGTCCCAAACGGTTGAACCTCCAAATATCAAGAAAAGAAGAAGCATCCTCCAACTTCCTGCTTCATCGGCATGGATCATCGATCGCCGATCAATCGAGTCGCACCCCAGAGGTCACGGGACGAGCCTAGACCAACGGTGGGAGCAGGGCGAAGTCCGTAGGACCGCGGGAACCCCGGTAAACAGGGTCCGTTCATACATCGCCGGGCTATGAATCGTCCGAGCGTGAGATCGTAAAGTCCTCCTTATCATCGTCTGCATCTTAATGCAGGGTACATACGTTACGTACCCCGTTCCGTCTGTTCGTCGTGCGCGGGTACGGGTACGCGCGTGGTCGCCCCGGCCGAGCGTACGTTATGATGTTTCACGAGCTGGAAGAAGGAACGGACGACGAACGGCGAGAGGAAGGTGGAACAGGCGATAAAGGGAGCACCAACCGCGGGGGACAGAGGGGCAGGGGAGCAGGGGGGCACCGCAGCTCTCCGCAGTCCATATGCAGAGCCACGGCAGGCCGGGCACAGGTGTCCGACGCCTCAAACAACATCTTTATACCCCGCTCTTAACCCTAACCAGCTCTCGCAAGCGCGAGCCTTAATATATTTCCTCCGGTACGCGTACATACGCGCACGTCACGACGCGTTTGATGTGTTACTCGCGGTTCGAGGACTCTCGCCGACCGGCCACGGTGGACCCCGGCTCCCGGAGATGATGGAGGACCCCGAGGATCCTGGATCACTGGCCGTGATCGATGCGGGCTGATCGATTCCTCAACGGAAACGGAAAGAGTCGATTTTCTTTGGTTCGTACGGTGTGGGGTGAAATTGAGGGGTGCAGTGCTTTCCGAAAATTTTGGAGAATTCAGTTTTTGTTGCTGGTTCGGAAAGATAGGAAACTACATGAAAAAGGGATCATCAGAATATTTGTATAATTCTGGAACGTAAGTCAAGTTTCACATTTCGTGGACCCTGCAAGGCTGTCCTCATTCCTCTGTAACCTTAACAATTTTTAAGATTATCATAATTTTTCTATTTTTCAGATACTCGTTAATGTGTCTACAATTAAGCGTGAAAAGCAGTGGTGCGCTTATCGAGTCTATAGAAAAGTAAATTAACTCGGAAGTGACCATTGAGGTTAGCTACCCCAGCCCTTCGACGAATGTACACCTTGAAGAGAGGGACTTACTGTAGCAAATACAGACGACTTGGCGCTATAATAATACAGAGGGGTTCCTGCGCAAGTGTTGCAGTACACGCGTGATTTTCTTTGCAATTTTTATCACGATCGGTTTAAAAAATATTCAATTGTAATCGGACACTGATCCAGACTTATCAGAATCTGATTCGCCGCAGATCGGAGGAACTCGCAGCCTCCCCACGTCGTGTATGCGGCGCGGCAAGGATCCGGCGCACTTCCTGTATCAAGAAACTTCATCATCCTCCCTTAACGCGTCATCGAAACCCTCCATTATTAGCTACCCGGGCCGGGCGGTCGGTAATTGGTCGAGGAATCGGCGTATCGGGGGCAGGGGCGCAGGTGCGCTCGAGATCGAGAGGGCCATGTTCGCAGGACGATTCCGGTGGATGCAGTCCGGAGGATGCGCCGGCGCATCCTGTTGCATATTTCACCGGCAGAACCCTTTTAGCCGTTTCAGCGTGGCTACGGGCGCACGGGCGTGTAAATCAAACGCGCGCTGCCCGCTTGTAAATCTCCGGATAAATACACACCGCGGAGATAATTTACGCAGCCGTACGTCGTGTCTCTCCTCCCCCCTCTCTCTCACTCACTCTCTCTCTCTCTCTCTCTCTCTCTCTCTCTTTCTCTCTCCCTCTTTTTCCCCCCTTCTTTTCCCGGTTCCCGCGATCTCTGTCTCTGTTGGCCTCTCGATCCTCTTCGAGGGGCCCAGTCGGTTTTCGGGGCGAGCGCGCCGGGGCCTCAACTGTCCCGGAAGGCGAGGGCCTTGTCAAAACGCCTCGTTATGCCCGGCACAACGATCGTTACGCTGCGCCGACGTTGATACGCCGATAATCCTCGACGCAGAGAGAAAAATATTAGCTATATATTACCGGGACCGAAGCGGGCCCCGTCAAATGGGTCTTAAGGCCCTCTCCCGGCTCTATCTCTCCCGCCACTATTTGTCCGCGCGTAATGAGAGGAATGTTTACCGACACCTTGAGATAATTATGGGTGAGCCGCGCTCGAGATTTAGAGCTGGCCCCGGCTGCGGCGCAGCTTCGACACGGTTTATTTATTACTTTCGACGACTCGGTTGCCATCGTTTCTCGACGGCGGGTTCGGCTGTGGATTGTTAACATTGTTGGACACGGTGGAAAGTTTTGGATGAGTCGAAAAGAAGCGCTGAGTAGAAATTGCATTTGTCCGCGTGGCAGTGGTAGCATTTGGCAGCCCTACTTGAGTAAGTCCACAATCTGACAGGGTTTATTTCAAATTCAATTCGAGTGTTATTTTTCATTCAATTTTGATAATTTTTTAAAATATTGGTACAATAGGAAAACAGTGGTACACTTCAGGAAAAATTAGTGAATCTGTGGTAGCCCTATTTGGGAGCCCTACCTTTATGATAATCTGACTGGATTCGCTTTGAATGCAATTCTAGATGCATTTCCTGTATACTTTGGGAATTAGCAATGTAACAATTGAACAACGAATCTATATGTCATTGATGGCCGTATTTGGAAGCCCTATCTATTTGAAGCAAGGTTGAAATTTATTCCAAGTAAACTTCAAGTGTTCTCTCCAACTAAACTTTGATAATCTGGTAACAAACATTGTCACGATTAATAAAATAAATTGAAAACAGTGGTACACTTCAGGAAAAACTAATGAATCTGTGGTAGCCCTATTTGGGAGTCCTACCTTTACGATAATCTGTATAGATTCACTTTGAATGCAATTGTAGGTGCATTTCTTGTATACTTTTGTATCTACCAACGGAACAATTGAACAAAGTATTTAAATGGCACTGATGATCCTATTTGGAAGCCCTATCTACTTAATGCAAGGTTGAAATTTATTCCAAGCAAAATTCAAGCGTTCTTTCTAACTAAACTGGTAACAAACATTGTCACGATTGAAGAAATAAATTGAAAACAGTGGTACACTTCAGGAAAAATTAATGAATCTGCGGTAGCCCTATTTGGGAGCCCTACCTTTACGATAATCTGTATAGATTCGCTTTAAATGCAATTCTAGATGCATTTCCCGTATACTTTGGTAATTACCAACGTAACAATTGAACAACGAATCTATATGTCATTGATAGCCCTATTTGGAAGCCCTATCTGCTTAAAGCAAGGTTTAAATTTACTCCAAGCAAAGGGAGTTCTTTCTGACCAAGATCTGCAACGATTCTTTCTACTTAAATTTTGAAAAGTGGGAACCAATGGCGCACTACGGTGGGAGGGGAGGGGGGCTTCGTTATTTCGAGCGTGAAACGCCGGGGCACGAGACAAAGCGTGGATGCACTTTTAATACCGGCCGGACAGATTTGATGCATCGGCGGATAAGTAGCCGCGAGTTCACACTTCATTTATCAAGGGCCTGGCCCACCTGTCGTCACCCGGGCAGCCTCCATTCACCGTTGCGAAGGGAGAACGGTGCATCGCGCGCGTCCGCCTGCATCTGGCCCGGTGCACAACACGTGCATTAGATACTTACGGATTGCACATCCGAGCCGCGATAAAATACGGACGATCCGGGCACGATCTGATGGATGATCTCGGCAGGAACGTGTCGGGGCCAGCTTCTGATAAGATTCCTGATATTTTTCATTGGTTTATGGGGAAATTGATCGCCGACGGAATCGGATAGTTTCACTGCCTGTCGAACAACCGAGAATCATCTCTGCCTGGCTTTGCAAATTGCTCGATACCCCGACGGGCTCCTTTCGATCGATATCTGAAAATCGTCTGCGTCAATCAAGTAATTCAATTATTCTAATCGTTCCGTTTTAAATCACTCGTACTCACTTTTGTTACAAATCAAATCCGCAGTCTATTTACTTGGTAGATCTTTTCTGAAACTATTCTGGCAATTGAAATGGTCTTTTCGCAATTTTTGTAGAAATTTATACAGTTGGGTGATTGCAAATGCGTCACTACTTAATTTTCTAGCTGTCAGTTTTCTAGAGCACTATGAGCAATTTTTATCAAATCCTTAATAAAAATGGATGATCGTTGAACCGAGGGGAGTAGACCCAAAAATGGGAAAAATAATATTATTTCTTAAGGATTTTACTGGATAACTCAAATTGCAAATTGCAACTCTTTGCACTCGAAACTATTTCAATTCGAAAACGAAACATTTCTCCTAATTTGGAATATTTTCATTCTATTATTTTTCTCTTTTTATGCACATGTAGCTGACACAATTTTCTCGTACAGTAGTTAAATGTTTAGTAATTGAATAATAATACAGAAATTTTCAATGACGTCCCCGCTCGAGCACTACCGGTCAGAAAAGAAATAAACGGAGAAAATCGCAGCCGAAGCATTCCAGAAATTTTCCAGGTGAAACCATGCGAGTTGTACGGAGTCGACGGGTTGGTGGACGGTTAAAGGAAGGCGGACACCATGCTGGGCGAACGATCTAGCACAAGAATGGCCCAGGACGGCTTGCATAAAGCCCTGTCGTCCGATTATATATAAGCAGATATATGCAGAACCAGTTCGCCGTTATTTATCGTCCGCCAGGGCCGCCGCGCGTACACTCGCGTCTCAAGTGGCTCGTACGAATACTATGTCTCTCCCCCATCGAGGATCAAGAGGTTAGCACCCGACAACCCGCGCAGTCGGCGTCTTGACACCCTGCTCGGCGACGTTACCGATATTTCTCTCGAAAAACGGCGCGAATCAACAGCGCGAGACAATGCGCTCTACGCCGCGCCGGCAGCACCCTCTTTGATACGCCGGAGAACGAATGGAGGCGTCGACATACGCACCCAGAGTGCGTGCGCGATCTCTGGATCGCTTCCAGAGAGATACCGAGCCTCGAGAAACTCGCGCGCCTCGGCTGCGATCCATAGATCTGCCCTCGGTAGGAACGACGATTCCTCCGGTTAGGTATGGGAAATTTAGGGGTTTCTGATTTGATTTTGGGGGTGGTGACGGAATTGGAGGGGGTAAAAAATTTTAGCTCCTTTTTCTTTTTGATTTATAGAATTTTCTGAGTGCAATTGGTCTTCTGGAGTAGTGTCATCTTCTGGGACCTGTCATGTTTTTAATTTTGTAAATTTCTTGGCGAAAC
This sequence comes from Halictus rubicundus, assembly GCF_050948215.1. NCBI lineage: Eukaryota > Metazoa > Arthropoda > Insecta > Hymenoptera > Halictidae > Halictus > Halictus rubicundus. The sequence continues at coordinate 12,581,484 of NC_135161.1, forward strand.
TTATGGCAGTTGTAGGCGAAAGTGTACGCTTTGAGATGCGTACAATGATTTTGCGATGGGAAATGTTTCCGTTCAGAAAAAAATTATTAAAATTTATTCTAGTCTAAGGCGCAATGCTCGTTCTCAAGATGCTTGAGGGATGTGTCGAATTAAGTGAATTTGAATGTTCGCCCTCTGAATTATCGCCGGTATTGCATTAAATTAAATTAAATTTAAAATACAGGAAATAAAATTGTCAGAGATTAATATTCACAATTTTCTATTGCAGCTGACACATTGCACTTTGTAGTGGCTCCGACGGAGTCGAAGGGGTTAATGTGTCACGGGGATGGATTTGAAGGGTTGTTTAGAACGGAATAGCACACTAATCAGTGCCCTCCCGGCTGCCCGACGATAGATCCCGGTTTCGTCCAATTCTCCGAAGGCAGTTTGAGAGCTCGATCGTGAATTACCATCGTGCAAACCTCTCGGATTGGGTCGTGCGTCGGTCTAGGTTGGTCGTAGTTTCATTTTCAGCATGGTCTTCGAACCAGCCACCCCTTCCTTCCCCGTCCCTCCCCCTCTTTTTTCGGAACTGTAACGGCTCGTAGCAGCCCCCAACGATCCTGGCGGCGGTGCTAACGACTTTTAGATCATTAGTTACTGAAACTACCAATACAATTATCGGGCCTGGATATTTATTCCCTTAATCTCGGCCCCGGGACGAGATTGCGGGGCCACGAGCAATTCGGCGCGAGGCTCTTCTCTCGATCCACTCTCTCTCCCTCTCTCTCTCTCTCTTTTTCTCCTCGGCCTCCAGACACTTTGGCCGCCTGTTATTCGGCGACCTTTATACCGTAAGGTCTTAATTAACCCTTCGATTATCATAACAAGTCCCGCGCAACTCCCATTCCGCTCTGACTTCGGGATGATTGATGCTTCACCTGGATTTCGCCGTTTCCGAAGCCTCCGCACCAGTCATTTTCGTGAGTCGCACGATACACTGCCTCTCTTATTCCCGACGATTGCTTGTTTCTTCGATTTGCGATTTTTTTAGACGCCGGATGAGTGATCGAGAGCGGTCTTAATCGCCCGTTTGCGATTGCTCGGTTCGCTTGTAACTTGTTTCGGCTGTAACTTCGGACGGAGCGACTGTTCCCGTGCGAAAAAAATTGTGCGCGCGCCACGAACATCGGTAAGCAGGACCACAAAGTTTCAATCTGATAAGTTTATTGGTTGTCTTTGAAAAAATTTTCGGAGACGGTACCATTTTTCGATAAATTAAGACCACCTTATTGGACGTGAAAGCGAGGAACATTGTTTAAAAAAATATATAACTCCGCACGTAATGATTGTTTCTCTCTGAAAAAATTCTCGTGTACTCTCTAGACATCGATGAATTGTTGCACAAAGTTTCAGTTCGTGTGTTTATTGCTTCAGTTTTAAAAAATTCCCAAACAGGCGTCCACTTTTCGACGTACTGAAAATTCACAGAACTTCTTGTATAAATTGTAAACTTTAACATTGTACTTTAACATCTCGCGATCGACGCTCCGAACGTTACAAACAGCCTCTGCATAATCAAAATTAAAGATTACAATTTTCTAAGTTCCATTTGCGAGCTCGGGAAGAGAGTGAAGTCCCAGGAAAAATTCCGTTCCTTCAATGGCCGCGTAAAATGAGGCGTCTAATTACCGATTTAAATAACGTTTTGCTTCGTTATTATAAGAAAACTCCCCGGGCAATTTCACCGGAGTTATTTCATTGTTCCATATTCGATCGGACGAGCGAAAGATATCTGCCACCGTTTTTTGATATTTCGCGGACGTTAATTGCGATCGCGGCACCGGTTGTTTGTTCAATTATAATGGGCAGCCGTGATTTAGCGTACGCATCAACGTGGTTAATGCGATGCTAAAATATTTTCCTCGCTGCGTATTAACATTTAAAATGCGGCTCGATCGCGTTGACGCGTGACTGTTGTTAGACGCTGGCCGGGCAGATGCGCCCGTTAATTAATCTTTGAAATCTGGCTTGATAGACATCTGACTCCGATGCTCATCTGGCTGAATCATACTGTTTTCCGCCCACAACTTTCGCCTGTGTTGCTCAGCCATTGCTGCGAAACTCCTGCGCGACGAGTAAAATAAATTGTGGCGCTAGTTTTTTATTTATTTATAATAGAAATGCACTGTATGGATGTTGTTACTGTGGGACACTGATGGGCACGGTAGGGGCCCCTCAAACGCCTGCTACCCCCACCACCTCTCTGTCATGCGGCGCGCATCTTCGTCGCGTTCGCTGGTGTCTCGCGCGAATTTTAAAACATCGGGGATAGTATGAATAGTGGAGCTAACAAATGAATGCTGTGTCCTTTTAATTGTTCCTGTGAGCAATTCTTGACGACAATTACTGGAGATTATCATGTGCGATAACAAGTACACCAGCGCGTAATCCATGTTATATGCAAACATTTATATTGTATTTTAACAGAATCATTTTATGTAAGAATCAATAATGAATAAATAAAGAAAATTTAATGAAAATACATATCTGCGTATTTTATTATTGAACCCTCAATTTTTCCCCAACGTCCAACTCTTTCACTATCATATTCTCCTAATACAAAGCTCAATTTTTCGGAAAATTTCGACAGTCAGACTTGGCGTTGACTTGTACTACTGAATTTCGTGCCACCTCCTTCGACATCATATTCTCCTAATGCAGAAGTTCAATTTTCGAAAATTTCGAGCGTCCGACTTGTCGTTGACTTATACTACTGAATTTTTCGTGTCACCTCCTCGATATCATGTTCTCCCAATACCAAGTTCGATTTTCGGAATTTTTCGAAATTTTCGGATTTCCACTGGGAGAACATGATAGCAAAAGAGGTGGCACCATTTTTTCGTGCCACCTCTTTCACTATCATACTCTCCTAATACAAAACTTAATTTTCTCTAATTTCACAAACTTAATTTAATTTAATTTAATTTAATTCTAATACCGAATATTCAAGTCCAGGGTGGGGAAAAAAGAACGCATTGACTATCAGTATTAGCAACAACTGAATATTCCACATACCTCATTTTTACTACGAGTGTGTTCTCGGTGTCTGAAAGCTTCTTCGTCTCGCGACAAGAGCGAGGTGGACGATGAGGTGAGGTGGAAGAGATCGACGGATCAATGATCGAGGGAGGGCACGATGAAATCTGGCGTCGCTCGATCTTGCAGGTGAGTAATCGACGGGGGCCGTCCGCCAATCAGTTACAGGAGCTGAACGAGCCGAAAGTTGATTCGTGCTGGTCGCAAATTCAATTAAAAGTTGCGGTTATTAGGTTGGACAATGAGTCCCGGGGGGGACATGGCCGCCGGCTACAGGGAGAAAATGGCGGCCGGCCGCGAGGGAGACAGGATAAAAAAGGACGAAACGTAAAACTAATGGGGTCCTTGCTGATTCCGCTCGGCTGCCACCTTGATTAAGCTTCTCGCGACGCTTCGAGAAAATATAATGACTTCTTTGCTCTGCAAACACCGTCGAATTCCCCGACCGCCAACGCCGCTTTCCCTCTTTCGCCATTTTCCCCCTTTTTCTTCATGCATCCCCTTCGTGCCACGTGAAAAACACCGCGCATGTTTATTGTTATTCGTGAATAGACATTTCACGAATTTGTCATATTGTCATTATGCGTATTTGGCACATTTATGGCAAAAATGTGCGGACTATTTAAAGCGGTGGAGATATTAACAAGATTTGAGGACGTCGGTGTATTGGTTTCAACTTAATTAAATCGGTGAAGGAAGAAAAAAAATTTTATTTGGTTCCTGTTCACTGCAAACATTTTTGATTTTGCATGAAGGTATGCATCAAGTGTGCAGCTCACGCTGGAAGAGCACTAACAATTATGTTTTATAAGAATTAGGGGACTGAATTAATTAAGGCTTTGCACAATGTTTATTTTATATAATCGTGGGAAAATTGATTTAATTTGATAATTTTAGCAATACTAAAAGGAAGTCGAAGTCCGGTAGTTCCTGCGTTAATAATGTCGAATTGTGAATAATAATTTAATTAAAGCGTAATTTTGAATGTAATCATTTTGTGCCAGAGCTGCAGATTGTTTGCAGTCATGTTGGTTGGGAAACAAGAGAAGATGGAATTCGATTATTTCAACGATTGCGATTCTTCAATTAATTAACCGACAAGGCGAAGACAGCAAAAAACCGAGCAGGACGTGAAAGCAAACTAGCTATCGATAAACATTCGAGAAATGCGGAGGAAGAGTCGCCGGTGCGTTCTTTGTTTGCTTAAATCAATCTAATTGCAAATGCCATTCACGCTTCTACCGCGCGGTGAGTCACTCGATTATATAAACACTGGATTACGCTCGTTTCCATCGTGTTTTCATAATCTCCATTAATTCCGTGGACGCTTTCGGATTGCATATTCATTTTCCACTGGGGAACCCTAATTTCCCCACTTTGCAACGTGATGTTCAAACGGTGCGTACTAACAATCACTCTAACCAGAAAATTCAATCTAAATCTATAGTCTTTGGATTTTTATGCAGCATTAAAATTGATTACGACGAACAGGTGCTAAGTAAAAAATTCCGAATAATTTTAATAACCTGGACAATTTGTACACTGGAGCTCTCAAATTTGTTTAATCTGCCCGTGCCCTACGATATCGAGTCAGATTCGTGACGAGTCTAATAAATACGTATGTTATTAATTTCCTTTAAACCGAAATAAATTTTGTTGTATTTGATATATATCCTTCGGGGAAAACATTGACATACAATATATATATAAACTATCTTTTGTTTTCTATGAAATTCTGAACGACGAAGAATTTCTAATCATTACAACCACAAAAGAAATAGTAGTGCAACATTACAAATGGTTTAAATCGTTTAAATTGTACTCACACATTTTCGGCATAAATGCTGGTCATCGATGATTAAGTAGAAGTTCGATTACGTTTCCGAAGGAAAGCACCAAAATTCGAGCGGTGTGATCGACGAAACGGCGATCAGCAAGTCGAATGAGGGATCGAGGATCTTCCCGCGGCAATCAAGCCTGATCAAGGATGCACGCGCTGGATCGCGCGACAATTTCAAAGGGTTCTGATCGCGTCCCGTTCAATTTGTTAATCTGTTCGTCACGTTCGTGCGGTAGCTGCTAATTCGAGGGACTAATCGAGGAAGGTGTATCTCGCCGGAAGACCCGAAGCGGAACGAAGAGGATCGAACGAACGGAGGAGCAAAGGCGGGACAAGAAGAGAGAGAGAGAGAGAGAGAGAGAGAGAGAGAGAGAGAGAGAGAGAGAGACCGAAGGATTACGTCCAGCTCAGCTGAGCACGTTTGCACGCACCTGACGAGGAGGGAATCCGTCGGAAGAAGAGAATGGCCGTTAATTACAATACACGATTCGCTTAATTGCATTCTTTATGCAGTCCGAGGCCGATTTCTTTTTCGATCCCGTGGCTTGCGCGAAGAAGTTGCACGGCCGGTGTCGTCCGAGGATCGTGGGATCCGTTGTTCCAATCTTAGCGGATTCCATCTTTGAAGTCTTGATCCTCTGGATCCGCAAGAAAAACCAACGAAGAAACGATCTGCTTCTTACGACCAGCCCGACGGAAGTTCAAGGCTGATTTCAGTCGCGGCGAACGCTGGGTCCGCGGAGACCCGTGCAAAATTGGAGACAGGTCCCGAGGTCGTGTGATCATGCTGCATTATTGTTAGTATACATTGTCGTACTGCGGAGATTTCGCCACCTGGAACAGCGTTGTTCAAATATTTTTTGGTGACTACTCAGTGTTTACTCGATATATGTCACAAACGCCTAGCCGATAAAAGTCCCAGATTTCTATTATTACTATTCTACTATTACTATTGCTATTACTATATTACTGTTCTACTATTTTCTACGTTCGGCGTAGAATAGTATCCCCTGTCCGATATATGTCCCGTGTTTTGACATGTATCGAGTAAACCACTTCTCGACAAGTGACTGTAGAGAGATTTCGGATCTACGGAGGTTTATAAATATTTTCTGTGGTGTAAATTGAACGGACTGAAGTTTTATTGTAAAATCGAGTCCGATGAATTAGAGTGCAAGGAGGGGGTCCATTATTGAAACGTAGGCGAGTCAAAGGGTTACGAGAGTGTACGCGCGAGCAAGGTTTCTTGAATAGTGATTACAGGGAGGCGGATACGATCATAGATCGTCCCGGCGATGCTCGGGCTCTTTCCGCGAAGAATCTATTCGAGATTTAATCATACGTATTCCCCGGTTTTGCTCATAAAAGTGGAACCGTATACATTTCCCAGTCCGTTACTTCGACGGGCTCATTGATTTTGCAGCCGCCGTCAAGGAACCCGTCCGGTACGTATGTTTTCCAGAAGATGGCGGGCACGGTGTTCCATCGCGCAACATGTGATCCATTCGAGGAAAATGAATTTTCGTGGAAAAATCCTCCCCTCGAAGTCGAACCGCGAGAGAATCTTTTACAAAACAATTTCAGAAAAGATTAAAAAATCCTACCGAGCATCGAAACTGATTTGTTGACCTGCGAGTTCTGGGCCTGTGCCGGAGTCATTTCTGACCCAGGCCGACATTTACAGTTCTCTTCCGATATAAGGCGACGGCTCGGGACTGGCTTTCGCCCTATTTCGGATGAAGAAGAAGAAAAAGGGGGGACAGCGATTTTCTGTAAACAAAATTGTACATATTGATTAGAGCTTATCCCCACCGCGACGGGTCACGTATGACCCCGGCACAGCCTACAGAAGGTTAACGACGCGGTTTAAATTTATTTAGAATTTTGAGAATTTCTTCCCCAATTTTACAAACCCGGTTACAGTTATCGAGGGTGAGTGACTGGTTTACTGAATAGATTTTGAAAAATTGTGAATGTGTTAAGTGGTAGGAAATGATTAATTAGACATCGGCAGATTCGAGGAGCCCTTTCCCAGGCGCATCGAGTCACGCCACGATCCCCGACCGCTTTGATAATCGACGATGACAGTCATCGTTGGCTATCGGCAACGTGTGTTACCGTACCGTGCATTCCATCGTGCATCGTGACACAGTGACGTCACATCCTGCGGGAAGCGTGACACGTGGTCATCGCCGACGTAGGTGGCCCGGCGTCACCTGGTCCACCTGCGCACAGGTGGATCGGTGACCGCGAACACCCGGAATGCCGATCTAATTGCGAGATAACTCGCTTCTGTTCGGCGAGTTAATGAAAAGTTAATGTTCCTTGGCTTAGAGGACTCGGCGAGTTATTATTAGAGTGCTGCCGCGGTCTTATAACCTAAACGAAATCGCGGAAAGTCGGTGAAGGACGGTGATCCCATGAAATTCTGCGCGATTATGCCAGAGACAAGCAGAATCGACACGAGACAAAATCGCAATTAAAATCCCCTCTTTTAATTGCAATTTTATTATAAATTTAAACTTTCGTCAAATAAGTATTTTTCGAAATCTCCCACATATGTATATAATAACAGGGTAACCAATTACGGGATACCAATTACTGTGGCTATATTAATTACACTTATTTATAAAGCATAATGAATATTAAGAAAGAGATAAATAATATATTAACTGATTTTAATGAAAAAAGTGTAGTATCTCTTTTTTAATATTCATTATGCTACAGGAATAAGTATAATTAATGGAGATACAGTAATTGGTATACCCCCACAGTAATTAGGTCCCTTAGTGTGGAATTTATAAGTTTTCTATCGACTGGAGACAAAGGTGAATCCTATTATGATTCATTTGAGGTGATCTAATTGTCCGGTGATTATGCAGCGCGTTATTGGATTCGACGCGTTTATGCAGCTTGTTATTCGATAAGCCAGGTCCTGTAATTTACTTACGATCGAGCATTTCACGCTTGCAATCGTTCGCTCGATTACTATGCCGGCCATTAGCCGGGGAACGTGCCCGTGCATGCGTGCACCGTTTCGTATGCACGTTATGCACCATCTCCCACTCTGACCAATGGGTCCTCCGATTAACTGAAATTATTAACGCGGCTAATTGACGTGTATGCATTCGTTAATACAAAATATTATATAAATTTATTTAAACTTCCTCCCGTGGCTCTGCAATTCTTTAACAGTTGCCTGCTTAATTACACGACGCCCCTAAAAATGTAAATGCTTCATCAACACATCATTTCTCGTGTATGCGTGCTTAGAATCTTAATAATTTTAAATTAAAAATATTAGAAATATTAAGAATTATTAATAGAAAATATTAAGGTTCAATAAGGTGAGACAAGGTATACCAATAAGGGTTTTTCAGCACCGAACATGGTCCTCATTTTCGCCCCATAAAACAGTGGGAAAAAATCGTACGTAACTTTTCAAGGTGTCGTTGTAAAGGGGAGACTTCAGTCTTCAAATCTGCGGAAATTTCATCGACCAGAAAAATTTTTCAAAGTTTCCACAGAGGTTTCAATTTGTAACATGTTTTGGGAAAAGTGGGTATCGAGTTTCTCACCTGCTAAATCCCGCAAAAATATCTCGGAGGAAAACGAACAATGGGGTGCGAAAGTAGAGTCTTCAAGCTTCAAAATGAGTCCAAGTTTATGCCCGTGCGATTGTGTTTAGCGAAATCACAACAGTTTGAAAATGGTAAATTTCTGGAGATTCAGATATTTCAGAGTTACAAAATTCGCAGGGACCTGCGAATCAAAACAATGGAAGATGCTGCACCGCTCCGAAAAAAAGATGGAACCAAAAGGAGCAAAAGTATCGTGCCGGGCAAATTTAAACAAAGAAGCGATTAAAGTGCCGCAGAGGCCGAGCGGTGGCGCACGCAACACAACAGTCCCGATAGCACGTCGGCGGTAGAAAGTGTTTCTCCGAATCGGCGGCGATTAAACTAATCACCTGCTTTCCAACTAATAAAATTATTAATCGCGCGCGGTTCGAGGAAGGATCGAGGAGAAAATGCTCGTTAGCGGTCGCCGTTAAATAAATAAACAGCGTTGCGCGCGGAGCATTGTCGGCGTTATTTTCCCCGGGGTTGCGTCACGGATCGCGCAAAAATCGCGTTCCAGCGTCTCGGAACAATCGGTGCCCGGCTAATAAATTGCCCCGGCCATTTTGCCGTCCGGCAAAAAAAAAAAAAAAGAAAGAACGCAAGCTTTTCGCGGGAAACGCCCTCTGGACGCCGTTCCTTATTTAAACGAGAAAGAAATGCGCCGGCTCTCCGTTCGATTATTAGTCGAGTCCGACCGGCATTCCTGAACCAGCTGCTTATGATCCGGATAGGCGGGATTGTGCGATTTTATCCGGCGTGTCGCCGCTATGGCATAGCTCTCCCACATTAGCGGAATCGATCGTGCCGCCGCGCCGCCTCGTTTCGCAACTGGCCGGGTTGCCACAGACCCGGCCGCCGTTTTGTTTGCATTTCGTTTACATGCGCGATCGATCCGCCCCCTACCCCATTTGTCATCGATCACGCGGCACCAGCTCGATCCGCGGACGTGAGACGCGTGCACCAGCCGTGATCTACCCTTTTATGGGGCCCCAGACACGTCAACCACCGACCTGCCACCGGGAACCATGGATCTTTTTTCTTTTTGCACCATGCGCACACGGCTTTGGCTCGCTCGCGTTCAGGGCGTGGGCGATTGCATTTTATGCATTTACCAATTACAATTGAAATTTCTAAAAGGAGAAACATAATTTACCTAGGGCCCAGAGAACCTTAAAAAATTATTCATTTATCCTCTGTCTCCTGCAGTTGATCCAAAATATTTTTAATTCTCCCTAAGATCCGTTTTATTCAGAATTTATTTATTTACGAACGCATTTCTCCTGACCATTCACCACCTCGAGCAAAATTCCACACCTCTGTACCAAGGGGACTGAAAACATTTTTTATAAAAATTTCAAACCTCCGTCGCGACTTGCTAAATTTTTTCCTTAAACTATAATATTTGAAGTATAAATTGCAGCTTGTTTCATATCGATATCTATAACTCCGGCCAAGTTACGATTTTTTAAAAACGCCGAATTTTTGCCATTTCGTGAAAATCGTCTGCCGCAGATAATAGCGGTTATTGTGGAATGTGTTTATTTTTTTTTGGCGTGCAGTGCGTCGCGACAATGACGATCCGATGTTTTAGAGGCGATTGTTGTTGCAGATCGCGTAAACTTTCCCCCGGTTTCGCAACGTGTTCCGCAGTTTGCATTCCGCGGAGCGGTTCACGCCGAACTATAGCGCGGCGTTCGTTTGTCATCGATTTATCCGGTCGTTCCCCGCGGCGGCTCCCATTTTCACGCTAATAATGGACGTCGTAAAGGAGTATCGTAAATACCTGTCCCGACTTTCATCTTCTCCGATCCTGAATCGTCTCGAGACCCCTTCAATGGATATTTTCTGGCTTGATCCTCCGATGAAGATATTCACGAGAAACGCTTGTGTTCGTTTCGACGAGGCGAGGCCGCGTCACCTTGTATTAATAAAAGCCTGGTCAGTCGTCCCCATCTTCTCTCCTCAGCATCTTCTGGTTCATCAAATGACGCAGAACGATTTAATAAGTTCTATTCAATTTGCGGATCCACGATTATCAGAGACGAAACAGCCCTACTGTTGGAATTTATTTGGTTCATTGATTTATTTCGGGATTTATTGTAATCAAATGAAAATTGATTTCTAGTCAATTTCTGAATTACTAAAGACACGTGAGCGCACTTTTATGCGAATTTATTTACTACAGTAATTCACTTACAATACAAATTCTTTATTCATAAAAGCTCGATGTCTTTGTTACTTTAATATTTTAAATTTCTTTTTTTTATTTCTTTGAATGTGTCTACTGTTTTAAATGCCACCTATCTTTGTATAAAATCCAGTAAATGTATAAAATCCAATAAATGTATAAAATCCACAGTCTAACAATGAAATAAAACGTAACCACTTTGATTGTTTGGTACTTCCATATTAAAACTTGTTTGCTTTTCTCTTCGTCCTGCAAATATTATTCTAAAATTATTATTTTTGCTCTCAATCTCTATTTTTCCCTCAATTCGACGTAAACGAAAACAAATTGAAACATTTTGTTCATCTAATAAAATATTCCTCGGAATAAAAATAATATGAAAACCTGGTTAATTTCCACATAAATCTAGTGGTCGAATCGGACATGAATTATTATGAAATAATTTGGAAGCCACGAAAAATTTTACCAAAACATAGTTTCATGAAACCCGCACGAATGTCGGCAAGCTTTTCGATTCTTTGGAAAGAAAGTTAGGGGAACAGTTATTCGAAGAAATGAAAATGTATGATTTCTAAACCGGGATGTCGGCTGAATATCGTTTCATGTTCCCGGGGCAAAGTGGCGTCGTACACGGTTACAAAACGGACAATTAATCGGCAAATAAAGACAGAATCTCCCAGTGGCTCGAACCGATCCAAACGAATCACATTTTCGACGATTTCTCGACACTTGTCCGAGCGCTGTATTAGGCGTTTTATTGCCGTGGCAACAAGCTTCTCGGGTCGCAGACGAGGCCGACGTTGCGCCAATCGTTCTACACCTATGTGGCAAACACCTGATAATTTCGCTTTCCTTAAATCCTTTGATCCATTTATAGCTAACATTTCACCGGGCTCAGTCTTTTGGATCGGCTTGAATAATTATCATACTGATCCAGTTAGACCCGTAAACACGCGGGCTTCGTTAATCCTTTGCGGTCCGAGGTGCTTTCTCTCTTTTATTTCATAATTTGCTCGTACAACGCAATTATTTGTATGTAATTTCGTTAACCTACTTGGGACTACCGATTTTCAAAAGTGGCCTCTATTTGAACTGATGTAATTTCGTCAAAAGGAATCGTACAACAATGTACCTGGGCTCGTTTTAAAGCTTGGAACCTCTACTTTCATTGTCTATACTTTGCTATTTTTGAGATTTTTTTGTTGGATACAGCAGGTCGAAAATTGAAGACATGTTTTTTCGTAAATATGCCACAGATTCAAGTGTCTGTAAAAATGATAGAAAATTTTTTCCGTGACTGAATTTACCATGGACACGAAGATTGAAGCTTCCCCTTTACAACGAGATCTCAAAACTTGATGTGCGATTTTTTTAAGCGGTTTTATGCAATAAAATGGAGCAACAAGTTCGCTGACGTAAAACACGAGTACGCGTTTCAGGGTACACCTTTCATTTAAAATTCAATAAAACAGCAATAGAAGGTCGTACATGATGTTTTAAGGGCTCGTTGTAAAGGGGAGGCTCCAGTACTGGAATCTAAGGTGAACCCATCAACTGACAAATTTTTTTAATGTTTCTACGGAAGTTTCAATTTGCAAGATGTTTGCAAAAATTTTCCCGGAAAAGGACCTTCAGATTTCCGATCCCTGTGTTCTGCAAAAATATGTCAGACAAAAATGAATGATGGGGTGCGAAAGTAGTGACTTCAAGCTTTAAAAGCAGTCAAAATTTATCGTCCTGCAACTATTTTTCACAAAATTATATCGATTCAAGTACATCACTATTTTAACCCCTTGCGATGTAATAATGTTACTCATTCTTTTTAAGTAAAAATAAAATTGTATTCTTCTGCTATCAGTCCTTAAAGTTGGTGCAGATGAGTAAATAAATATCAATTTTTTGGTTCTACTATAAAATCATTAAAGACAGAGGAATTTTAAACATTGTACCTGGGTAGAAATACGAAAAGGGGTTAAAATCGACAATAAATCCAACAATCAAAATAAAGAAAAATAATGAAAAACCTAATGCTCGAATACATTCTAAATCCCCCGCAATATTCATTAAAAAATGCACTGAACACAGTATACTCAATCCACGCAGCACAGAAGGCGGCCATTAATGAAAATCCTTCGTTACCAAGAGAACAATGTAAAAACCGAAGTCGCCGATCATCGTCACCCATAAATCCATCCGGAGGACAACCGCAGCCATAAACGCGGGGTGTGGGATCCTGGAGTGGGGTGGGGGGGGGATGTTGAGCGATATATTAATAGGAAATAATCGCAGAGAGAGAGACGAGCACGCACGAGGAGTAGGGGGTGGAAAGTTTTCCAAGTTGGTCGTCGTGCCCGGCTTCTGGCCGGCTTACAAACGACGGTAATTATTTAACCGTTGGCCGTGGTTTTTGCGACGGACAGCCGCCCGCGAAGCGTGCCCGCTTGCATGGAAACGGACAAAGCTTGAGAAAAAGGCGAAAAGGAAAACCCGGCCGGCGCAAGGAGATACTCTCCTCGCGATGGTGGGAGTGCGCACCGCGCGCGAGACTCCATAAGGGACACCGTGAGAATTGGAACTGCCTATGCGCCACGGCGACAACGGGCCTTCTCGACTAGGCTAGCCACGAGAAAAACTCACCTTCATTATGCTACCGGCATCGTAATATAATGGTTAAAATCGCCGTAGATGGCCGCGACCGGCCGCGGCCGTTCCTGACCGTCCCTCAAGCATTATATGTAGACCCCGTGAGCACGCGCGTGTTGCCAGCCGCGTGAGACACTCTTTATACAGGGTGTTGCAGAAATGCACGGCAGATTAGACCGGTCGTTTTTGCCACGGTTGAATTATTCGCGGACCCCTTTTTGCGCTCGGACCCCCTGGAGACTACGACGGGATGAGAGAGGATCGAGGGGCTGGGGGTGGAAAGTGTGCTATATTTATTCGTTTGTTTATGCATTTCTAGCGAAAATTACACGCTGACCCCACCGACCCTTCAAAGTAGCTGCCTGGGAAAATATTTCCCCGAATTGTTGTGCACCCTAATTTCTGAATTAATGTATTATTTGATTTTACTTTCTCGTCAAAATTTACGTTGATTCGCGGACTCAATTTTGAAATGAAAAATGTTAATATTGCACAATAATCTATGGAAAATAAATACAAGGATTTTTGTCCGAATTAGTGTCCCCTCAGAAATGCTTTGAGCACATTAATATGCCCCCAGTTAATGTGGCCCCGTCTATGTGCCTCCAATTAACTTTCCTAAACACTGCTCGCTTAAAAATTGTTATTCCATTCAAACTAAGTGTTTCTACGAATTTCTTGTCGTACGTATAATTGTTCAAGTGGACTGCAAGAATCCGGAGACAAATGAAATTTCCTCTTTTAGCAATTTTAAAAAGGGCAATAAAAGCGAAACAATAGGGGTTGAAGGGGCTGCAGTTCTCTGACAATCGTAGCAATTTTTTCCAGGCATATTAGCGCTATCAATTTTCGAGATAACAGTCCGAATACACGTGTAATAAATGTTCACGATTCCGGTTGCAGCGTGCGACACAATAAAAAGGGGGGTGAGAGCGAGGAAATGGGGTTGATATAGCGATCGCACTCGGAGGCGCAGCAAGTTCCCGGGGACCAGGCAAATTTTCTGAAAATTCCGCACTGGCGTAAGCGGTCGTAAACACCCCGGGTGTCCCATACTCGCATCCCCTATCGCTCGGGGGTGGTTAACGTCGTCTAAAGTTTGCCCACCCGCGGACACAGGCGCTCTCCTCCCGGGAAACAATGAGAACGGCAAACAAAGGACTCCCGACTGGGTGCATTACGTCCTCTCGAACTCATAAGAAAACGAGACTTCGAAATAGTAATGATATTATGTTTGCGTCGCCTCGGTTCCCGTGGAGGCGGAAGAAAGGAGGGAAAACAAGCGAGAGCCGCTTCGCACAGGGGAGGGAAGTTCTTCCATAAGCTGGAGAAAGAGGGGAGACACTGAAAGAGAATGTATATATAGAGAGAGAGAGAGTGAAGAAGAGGGAGGAAGGGGAAGAGGGGTTGCTGGATGGATAGGGTGGCAGCGGGGGTGGGAGAGAGGAGAGAGTGGAATCCTCCGACGTTACGGGAGGGTGAGGCGTAATATCCCGAGTAAAACTTTTCACTCAACGCGAGAATAGGGCTGGCTACAGAGGGGGTGGGGAACGGGGTGGACGTAGGAAAGAACGAAGGCAGGGGCCAACTAAGTACAAAGAATGTAATGTCCTCCTTCTACCGGCCGCGCTATACCTTTCAACGGATTTCACCCGGAGATGTCCCGCGGAATAATAAGGATGAGGAGGCTGCCGGGAAAAAGAGTGGACACCGCTATCGCGTAGTCAGCGGATGAAGCCGCGGATGGCAACCAGGGGTGGAGAATTGATGAGGAATATATAAGGGAATTAGTCGGTGGGTTGGATTTGTGCTTTGGTAATTCGAAGGGGATGCTAGGGAATCGGGAATGTACTTGGGAGTTTCAGAATATTTTTGAAAATGTTCTTGGTACAATTTTGGGACAACTGCGAAGTATACTTGGGGGTGTGCTTGACCAGTTTTAGGGAATAATGAAAATTGCTAATTCTGTGGAGATAACAAGGGCTGAGAAGTGTGTTTTGTAGTTTACAGGTTATGAGGGTTGAGATTCATGTTCACAAAATTTTTGGTGGACGACAAAGGCTGAAAAATGTGTTTGTAAATTTTTTAAGGATAATGGGGGTTGAGATTCATATTCACAAAATTTTTGGTGGACGACAAAGGCTGAAAAATGTGTTTGAAAATTTTTGAAGGATAAGGGGGGTTGAGATTCATATTCACAAAATTTTTGGTGGACGACAAAGGCTGAAAAATGTGTTTGTAAATTTTTGAAGGATAATGGGGGTTGAGATTCATATTCACAAAATTTTTGGTGGACCACAAAGGCTGAAAAATGTGTTTGAAAATTTTTGAAGGATAATGGGGGTTGAGATACATACTCACAAAATTTTAGGGGAATAATAAGGGCTGGGAATTGTATTTTGTAATTTTTGTAGGATAAGGAGGGTTAAGATATATATTTGAAAATTTTTAGGGTACATGGGAGCTGCAGAAAGTATTTGATCATCCTTTGGGGATGCTGAGAACTCTCAAATATATTTAGAAATCCAGTTTCTCATTTTTTGAAGGAGATAAGGGGTTGAAAATATTTTTAGAAATGTATTTAATAATTTTATGAGGGTTGTGAAATATATTTGGGAATGTACATGATCATTTTAAGGGATTGACAAAGGCTGGACGTATTTAGTAATTTTTGGGAGATGCTAGGGGATGAGCAACGTATTTGGTAATTTTTAGAATAGCGTAAAGATTGGATTGGGAGGGTTAGCTTGTAAAGGGTTATGTTTCTGTCGAAGGATCGCGAAGGATTGCCGGAGCTCCGCCATTTTTTCCATCGCGGAAACGGCTGCAAAAAGATCCACCCTTAAGGATCCATCGGCGAGGAGGAAGAGCGATAGGATAGGCCGAGTCTTCGCAAAGGGTCGGAGACGCCGTTTCGCCGGAGGGTTGAAACGATCGCGTTTCAACCCTCGGCGGAGGGGGTGGATCTGCATACGGGCCCGGCGCACTCGCGAGACGCGTGTAAATCACGCTCGCGGGAGAAAGAGGAGCTACAGAGGAGGAAAAGGGAGAGAAAGCCGAAGAGAATCGTCGCGTTACTATCGACCAATCGTTGGCAGACCTGCGTACATCAGCGTGCCGCCTATAGGCCACCCCTAACCTGCCAGCCACCCCCCGGCCATATTGTAAAATATGGATCGCGGAGGTGTACAACACCCCACCTCGGGAGTTACCCCCTTTCTCGCCCTCTTTCCACCCTCGCAACGTCACCCTCCGCGTTGCCTCGAATAAGAAATACTCGCTTCAACCCTCTTCCACCACCCCGGTCGCTCCACCCCCTCGCAATCCTCCCCCGGAAAGGATTCCTCCTCGTTTTTAGAATATTTTCCCCTGTTTCCTTCCATACCCTGCTGGAAATAATAATTAACGCGGACGTGGTTATTTTTTAAATAGAAAAATACACTATTTCAAAATCACTGCTTGCGCGTGAAGGTTTTTTTTATTTTCGAAAGGTTTTGTAGTGACTGTAATATTTCTCCAACTGATTTCAATTTTTCTGTTTAAACAATGGAACGTATAGTGTCTACGAAGAGATTAACACTAGTGCAAAAATATACAGCTAGTATTATTCTTATTCAATTCCATTCTTGTTCAATTTCAACACAAGCTGTCCCCAGCGTCATTAATTAAATGTTAATACACTTGCTATTTCCACGTTAGGATTTTTTGTTACTTCGTATTCTACGCAGGAAATATAAAATTAATTTTATACTCGCGGTTATATAAAACTGCACCGTTCAGATATTGCCGCAGATTTTATAATTTTGTTGTGGCAGTATTTTTTTCGATATTTTAATAAGTACAAGTGCACTGATATTAAATGATAAGTTGCATTCAATACAATCTAACAACTATGAAGATTAGTGGCAAATGCGTCAGGATTATTGCGTACCATTCCAGATATAGTAGTGTACCATTTTATAGTTCACAATCTAATCTCTCAAGTCTAACCTTCATTTATTTATTTAGATACGTAATCTCACTTTCAGAACAGAGTCGACTAGAAAATCTTACTGTTAGACAGAATTTATTTCAATATCATTTCAAGTTATTTTAGTAGACCTTACTTGAAAAATATTATGTTTCTTCAACAAAGAGTGGTATTCTGCTTATTGCACGGATTTTTTTCAGAACAACTAGAAACCTTTTGATTTGTAATTTTGCATACACATTTACTGGTGCTTGAAGTACACGTGTGATTTGTTTGGAAGTAAAAACAATCAAAATTACACGAGCTATATATGTTTCACACCAAAAATATGTTTAAAAAAATTGACAAACAGACCAGTCCCCTGGACATCATCAATTATAAAATTGTAAAAACGGTCCGCCGTGTTAACACGTTACAAATATCGATCCCAGAAATTCTTACAAAATCAGAGTAATTTAATGAACGAAACCACAACTAGAAATTTAAAATGTATAATAGGGGATGCTGTCTGACCCCTTTCGAATTCGAAAGACTCCAATAGAATTCGGTTTATCTGGATAATATCTCATAATAAAAATAAATTTCTAAACCCAGTCAAAAATCACCGTCCAAAAGGCTGTCCAAAGGAACAGTACAACGAAAGCATGGTTACTCGATCGAATGATTTTCACTCGCCGCGATCCCCAAGGGTTGATCAAGCTTACGTATGATCGTAACGGTCCGTAATTTGCCCTGATGCCGAGAAATACGTGCGGCCCCGTGTTTCCGCGGGACAAATTGCAGCCGGTGGCCGTAGGTATCAAGCGACGATGAAAAATGAACGAAATCCACTTCTTGTCGTTCAGCCTCGCGATATCTGTTTTACGGTGCTGCGTCTGAAACATAACTTCGCATGGTTCACTTGTCCCCGGTCCACGGTTCACTAACTTCTCCTTTATCCTACGAAATACGGAAGTCGCTCGAAATTCCTTTCCTCCTATTAGCAACAACGACTCCCCCCACCCCCTCCCCACCGACCTCGTAAAGAGCAACGATTAGAAACGGAGCGTTTACTGGGAAGTCATCGGAAGTCTAGATATCCAATAAATACCGTTCATTTTTTTTTTTTTACTTACTATGTCTCCCCCCCTCCTAGAGACCTTCTGTATTCATTGCTCGCGGACGAATAACTTTTTTTCCGAGGCCTCGAGGACAACGTTTCCGACTACTGGGTACCCTAATTCACGGTGACCATTCGAACTATAATAAACATCGACGAGCTCGTAAAATCCGCCATGATGATGATCGTTCGCCGCATAATTTCCGCACCGGATTGTACCGCTTCTCCCATTGTCAGTGTTACCGCTCCTGGGGAAAAGTTTGATGTCAGTTTGAGGAAAAAATATTTATGGGGGTGAGGGACCCAGTTACTGTGGGGGTACCAATTACTGTGAGTATATTAGTTGTACTTGTTTCTGAAGCACAGTGAGTATTAGAAAACAGGTGTTAAATTTGTTTTCGTTGAAATATATCTCTTTTTTAATGTTCATTATGCTTCGGAAATAAGTATGATTAATACTGACGGTAGTTGGCACGGTGATCGGTACTCTCACAGTAATTGGGTCAATTGGTATATTTTCTTTTGTCGGGGGTAAAGAGCTGGGGGGTGAAATTACCCCCAAAGTGGGGGTTCAGAAAATCTTATAGAAAATCTTATTTTCATTCCTTCCGGATGAAAATCCAAGCAATTTTTTCATATACAATTTTTATAAGATTGTCTGAACCCCCACTTTGAGGGTAATTTTACCCCTCAGCTTTGACACGTATTTTCTTCCATCGGTGGAAAAGCTAGGGGATGAAATTGCCCCCAAAGTGGAGGTTTCAGAAAATCTTTCAGACTCGATGATTCGAAAATTAGCGGGGATAGAGAAAAATGATGGGAATAAAAATTACCTGGATTTTCAAAAGGAGTAATGTGATTCTGATCAAATGTTTGTGAGTCTGGTAAAATGGCGGTGATAACAGAAAGTTGTATCGGGGAACGACGCGTCTCGGGGAGAACGGTTTCGATTATCAAAATTTTTGACCCTGTCACCGGGACGTTAAACGAAAGCGGAGAAGAAAGACGAGAGAAAGAGAGACGGAGAGAGAGAGAGAGAGGGAGAGAGAGAGAGAGAGAGAGGAATACACGGCATTTTTCTCGCTTCGTGAAATTTACGACGGCTGGCGTCGCTCCAGACTCGTAATTCCGCCTTTGAAATAAACATCCGGATGAGATATCGCGATCTTATCGGATCGAAGGAGCTATCGGGCTGACATCGGTGTTCGTAATAAAGTTATCTCGGCTGGTTATGTATGCCCACCATGGGAAACAGGTTTGCAAGCCATATAATTCCTGGCCCCGGTCACAATGGGCGAATTTCTGCGCGCCTCACTATGCTCTCTCGTTTCACAATGCTTCGTCGTCTCGAACAGCGTTGTTCGCGAATTCTCATCGGTTGGAGGCGCGTTTCTGATTCGCCCATTAACAGCTTCCTTTCCTCCCCACTTTTACCTCCTATCTACCCCCTTCGCAACCCCCTCGCCACAAAGAGTTCTTCAGGGTTTCCCTTTGCTTTCATCACTGCGAAACTTCATTTCTGCTCTTCGTTATATCCGTGATCCGACACTAGGCAAATTTTGAAAATAAAGTCCATCCAGCAGATTTCACAAGTAGACGGCGAATTTGAAAAATGACAAAATTTTAAACAGTGAAACGGCGAAATGTGATAAATGAAAATAGGATAATTGCAATTTCGTACAATTTTTCGGTACTGTTGCACTGTTTTCTAGAACTCGATTACTGTTTTGATTTTCTTGTTTTACGTTTGATGGTTGGTTCGATCGAGGAAATTAACCCTTTGCACTCTCGGCGCTATATTCATTCTGAAACTAGATTTTCATTCCGTCTTAGAATATTTTCATTTTATTCATACGAAACTGATCCGATTTCCACATATAATATTTAAATGTTTAGTAATCTATTTCAGTTACAAATTTTGTAATGTAACAAATATTTTGTGAAATTTCTCGTAATTTCTTTGAAATAATGCCACAATAATTTCGAGTGGCGCTTCAGAGTCACCACTCGAGTGCAAAGGGTTAATTCAAGTTTGTTTTGATGGAATTTTCGGTCGGCTTCGTGGTTGTTGTTCCGCGATTAGCGTTCCCCGGGCTCTCGGTACGAATGCAACGGAGATGCACGTGCTGCGAATTACGCTTATGCAGCGGCAGGTCACTCAGCCGGGGGGCCCCGATGCATACGACGATCATCTTGCACATACGTAGGCTCACGCACGCCTGCGCCTGATCCGCGCCACGACAATTTTCACGTTTGCACGCCCGGCACGTGCGAGCACGTACATTTATCTTTGAACATCTTTTACCTCGAATTTCGATCGTAGATCTGCCGCGTTTCCACCCTTGTCCCGCCTGCTTTCCGCGCGATGCGAAATTCCTGGCGACTCCGCTCGGATTCTGCTACCGACTTGTCGCGAATTTTTCTCTTTTCTCTTACCTTTTTGTCGCTCCTCTCCTCTCCACGTTTCGAATTTAACAGGCACCGGGAGTAGAAGAATCCTTGCAACCGAATAACAACAACTCGGGGAAATTAACAATATTTTCACGGCGAGCAACCTTCTTTCTAGTGAGAGAAATTTTTGCCCCAAGGGTCGAAGCCGAAATTTGCGAAACCGGCCCGAAAATGATTGCACTATTATTTCACTTCAAATCGGAATGCTTTAAACTTACCATTCTCTTAACAGAATTAAATCGACTACTTTAATTTTTACGCTTAGAATTGCAAATAAAAAATCATATTAGCAAAACTGAAGCACTTTGTACATAAAATATCAAATGTATTAGTAGATGGATTTTTATGCATTTATGGAGATATTAGATGGATTAAATATAAGACAGTAGAAGATAAGAAAAATTGAAGAATATTGTTTTCAATGCAACGAAACCATTAAGGGATGAAATCAATTTTTATTTTACTCCTGCTTCCCACAGTCACTGCAGAACATTTTTATTATTTTAATTTATATATTGGTAATCAACTGGGGAAGCAGCGATGGGCCTTCGGTAAATATAAAGTGTTAAAAGTGATATAAGCTAGAACCAGATTAGATGCGAAGAAAATTTAGCGGAATGTTCCGGAGCATCTAAATTGTTTTAATTACGGTGTTTTCCGGTTGTTGAGAAGCATTGTAACTGCAATCAACGGTTCAAGCAGATGCAAAAGACTGCAGGCGGACGTGCACAGCGAGCTGAGACGTGCGTGCACGCGTGCAGCGGCCCGGCGGCGACGGTTGAAACGAGACGGTGGCATTTCTGCGACGATCGGCCGCGTGTGGGGGCGTCTTTTGATCCTCGCCGCCGCTTCGATCCTTAATACGTGTCCACATACGTGAGCATCTTCCGCGAGCTACAAGAACAGACGCCGCTGATCCATCCTCCCGACGATTTGAATGATCTACAGGCGTCCACTCAAAGGGAACATCCCACTCGCTAATTTATACAGATTGCTAATCTTTCAACTTCTGTGACTTTGTATAAAAAAATCTTTCGACGTTCTTTTTGGACTTATTTCAAAGCGCAAAGTCTCTACTTCAACTCAGATGAACTAATTTTTTCCTGGAGGTACCGGTTTGTTAGTAGATCATAGTAAAAAGCTGAAGTTGATGACTTTTGACATTTTGCAAATTTGACCGACTGTGTGGAGTTTGAACATTTTTTTTCAGGGTTCGCACCAATGGGATCGTATAGAGGGATGTTTTCCCTTTAAAATGCCGTCTTGAAAATTGATCTACGATTTTTTGTTGCGATTTTGTTGTAGTTTAAGTGAGAAGTGTGCCCGTTAAGAAAAATTCTTAACATTGAAAACTTGCCTTTTTGGATAAATTATATTGCCCAGAGTTTAATAAATTTTGTATCGACTTCGTTCCAATGGGATCTTAAAGAGGGATATTTCCCCTTTGAAATGACATCTTGAAAATTTATCTGCGATTTTTCTTTGCAACTCTATTGCACTTTAAGTGAGAACTGTCCCCGTTAAGAAAAATCTTAAAATTGGAAATTTGCCTTTTTTGATCAATTAAATTGCCCAGAGTATAATAAATTTTGTATCGATTTCGTTCCAATGGGATCTTATAGAGGGATATTTCCCCTTTGAAATGACATCTTGAAAATTGATCTGCGGTTTTTCTTTGCGATTCTATTCCACTTTAAGCGAGAGCACAAAACGCGATGGCAGATCAAAAATTGCCACAGAAACTGACCGCAGCACGGATCATCCTACGCGGGCATAGCAAAGCGTCCACTCGGCGCGGCGGTTCTTTGCATTTCCTCGCGGATTTCAGTTTAAACAATTAGAAGGTCGTCGAAGTAACGAGATAAATCTCGATTTTCAGCTCTTAAGTGACAGCGATGACCATTAATCTGCTCGATCGCCGGAATCGCGACACCGATCTCACCGCTCTAACGAGCAGGCATAACGCCAACCTCTCTCTCCCTCTCTCTCTCTCCCCCCCCCCTCTCTTTCCTTTCTCCCTTCGAATGCTCGTTCGATATCCACCAGGGAGAAGGATAAAGGAAAGTTTCGGCGCGCATCATCGTCTCTCGATAGGTAAGTAAGGTCTTCGATGGGGCGGTTAGAATCTGCGAGAGACGTTCGGCGATAATCAATGGTCGCCAACGACTATAGTATGCACCGTCCAGAAAACGTTTTCTACTCGGCGGTCGGGGTTGTGGGTGTGCGTGCGACGACGACGTTGAGAACGCGGTTAGTGTGAATGTGGTATCGTACGAGGAAACGCTGAGAGGGGCTGCGACGGAGGAACAAGTCTGGAGGGTGGTTGATATCTGCGAGAGGACCGGTGACCGGCCACCCCGCAGCCCGTATAACTCCGATAACGGCCGACCGACCACCATAAACCCTCGGTCTTTCACTTCTGGAAATACCACCCCTGCGCACATATTTCTACTCGGTAGTACAATCCTGCGAGGAACCTGGAATTCGGACTGTCACGCTGCACTGCTTTGCTTAACAAGAGGCGATTCTAAATGAATAATTCTCAGAATTTATTGCCTTGGGGGTGAGGGGGTGATTTTGTATATTAGTTCCTCGGAAATTAAAATACAAGTTTGTATCTTGACGTGGAACCCTCGGAAATATCATTTCCATCGAGTTAATGCTAAGGGTAGGTTGTCTTGAGGTCGTACTGAACAAGGGGTGGTTTGTATATTAATTTTCAGAAGAAGCCTGTGAGGGCTGGAACTCGACTTGACATACTGCACTGCTCCCATTAGGCAGAGACGATTCTCGTGGAACTGAATAATCGTGAGAATTGATTGTCTCGGGGGTGAGATTCTAAGGGGGTAGTTTGTACATTAGTTCTTCTAAAAATGAAATACAAGTTTGTATCTTGATATGGAATTTCCAGAAATATGAATTCCATCGATTTTTGGATTGACGTTAAGGGTGGGTTGTCTTGAGATGCATTGAATAAGGGGTAGTTTGTATATTAATTTTCAGAAGAAGCCTGTGAGGGCTGGAACTCGACTTGACATACTGCACTGCTTCCATTAGGCAGAGACGATTCTCTTGGAACTGAATAATTGAGAGAATTGATTGCCTCGGGGGTGAGATTCTAAGGGGGTAGT
The DNA here is from genome assembly GCF_050948215.1 of Halictus rubicundus. NCBI lineage: Eukaryota > Metazoa > Arthropoda > Insecta > Hymenoptera > Halictidae > Halictus > Halictus rubicundus. The sequence goes on from NC_135161.1 coordinate 12,605,510, forward strand.
TTGTACATTAGTTCTTCTAAAAATGAAATAGAAGTTTGTATCTTGATGTGGAACTTCCAGAAATATGAATTCCATCGATTTTTGGATTGACGTTAAGGGTTGTCTTCAGATGCACTGAATAAGGGGTAGTTTGTATATTAATTTTGAAAAGAAGCCTGTGAGGGCTGGAATTCTACATAACATACTGCACTGCCCCCATCCGGCAGAGATAATTCTCTCGGAACTGAATAATTATGAAAACTGATTATCTCGAGGGTGAGACTTTAGGGGCAGTTTGTCTATCGGTTCATGGAAAGATAACACCAATAAATTATTCAAGAACGATTTCGTCGAATTCCACAGAAAATAAATCAACTCTCTCTATGCTACCAGCGACATGGAAGAAAATAAATTATTTCTTGTTTTATGTCAAATTTCTTCGAGGCTGTTCCACGTGAGACAACAATAACACCTATTAGGCAAGTTCGTCCTTCTCGAAACAGTTCTGGAACAGCTGGGAGGTTCCAGATGCTAATAAAACGAAAAAAAAAAAAATAATAATAAAAAGAGTAGATTGCGCTCGTTAGTTAATATCGAGGAAGAGTAGGGGTGGCTGGTGGGTGGTTCGGGGCCGTCGGAACGAGCTCGGAACGAGTCCGGGGCTGTTTCATATCAGAAATACCGTGGGCCGGGCCCGTTTAACGCGAGTTTACGCAGGGCCGCGGCTTTTTTACGAGCGCCCTGCACGCGTCGATAGCGCGGCCGCGTCGCGGAGGAAAAATTCTCGGCTCCTTTCCTCTTTACGAGCCCAGGCTCCTCGTATAACCGCGTGACAGACCCGCGAGCTGGCCAAACGACTCGCTCGGCTTCCGCCAGTAAGTAATTATTACCCCTCCGATATATGACGTCACTTCGGACCCTGCGGAAACGCCCTGACAACCGAGTCATTGTCCCTTGGATTTTTTTTCCCGTCCCTTTTTCGACCGTCTCATCCCTTGCAGAAAGAGAATCTGGTAAACTTCCTATTCCTCAATTGCGAATAAAATAATGTGTTAATTAACGTGTCTTACAGCTCGTAGTTTGCCTTTGGGTCGTAAATATTTAGCATTGGAAATATTTGTTCCATAGGACCACTCCTCGGATTAGAAATACATACTTTTATTTTAGTACAAATTGTTATTATAAAATATATATTTTACTATTTTTATTTTTATTTTACTGTTTACTGTCTACGGTTCATTGTGCGTCGGAACATGAATTGTTAACAACCCATTCTAGAAAATGGTTCCCATATTAGGTCGCTTTGTTTCAACGAACACAGCAGGCGAATGATTGACATGGGGAATGGGAAGGCGAGACCCGTGCGAATGGTAATTAGTTGATAACGCTAAGAGTTAGTTAAACCCACACGGCATAGTGGCGAGTCAGGTTTGCTCTTGAAAACAGATGCAGATTCAGTATAAACGGATCAGAACTTCCGTAAAAGTAATTGGCCAACGTGACTCGGCGGCCGCGTGTCTGAGTATGACTTGCTGTTTCCACTTGTATACATTAATAAAGCCGGGCGCTCGCATGCCTAGCAATTTTGGATCATGCATATTTCATTCTGGATATATTCACGCTATGGGTAATACGATAATTCATTTCTCGTCAGGCTATTCTACAGCTTTGCGGTAATTAATAATAAAATCGACTCTTTGTCTCGGGTTTCTCCAAGTAGCTAATTTGTGAGTCGTCCGCGATTTAGATCCTGATTCTCGCAGATTTGTGAGTGAAATATACTTCGCTGGAACAATGGAAGATCGATCCTGGAACCAGCCACAATTACACGGAATGAAAAATCTTCTGGTAATATCAAAAACGCTAACAGCGGCATCATAATGTTCGCAAATGACGTCGGGGAAGGGTCGTACAGCTAATTAGAGGTTTGTTAGAAAACGAGTCCTTAATTTTTTAAATTTAATTTTTTAGAACGAATTTTAGATGGTATATGACATTAATAAAAGTCACATTGAGGAAGGTTGTACACCTAGGGGATGATTATGGTTGAGAAGAGTGCTAGAAAAACTTACAGGAACAATTTGTACAAAATTTGATAATCTAAAGGAAGTTGAAATAGTGAAAGTGCCATTAACTGCAAGTAGAAATCCAGAAGTATGCGAAGCAGTATTTTAATGCTGAAAACAGCACAGAAGAGTTAGAAAAAATTAATTTTCTAAGAGAAATGGAAGATGAAAAGTTGCACTAATTGCGAGCAACGACAAAAAGAAAATACGAAATCCGCCAGTCCCACGGTAAAAAATGGCAGAGAGGTAGAGAGAGAGAGAGAGAGGAAACAGAAGAGTAAAACGTTGCGATATTGAGGAGAAGAATGACTCTGGGAGTCGGAATTCCAGCGGTTTCATTAAATTGTATAAACCAGGAGCGTAAGAGGATTCGATGCGGAAAGACGAGAGATCCGTGCTCGCAATAAAATGGCACGCCATTCGAGAGAGAGACCCAGGTACCTACCAGCGCACGTAGAAATCTGTACCGACGACGACGACGGTCTAGATGGGCGGAGCACGTACCAAGGACTTTGCATACTCGATGAGCACTCGACGGTGGAGGCGGTGATGCAGTTTGCATACGGTTACGGTGGTGCAGCCTCTCCATTGGTCCAGAAACATCTCGCTGCATCTCCCTACCTCTATCTCCTCGCTCTCTTTTCCTCTCCCACCACCTCTCCTCCCTCTTTGATGCATCTCGCCGTCTTAGTCGAGTGCACTCGCGACTCGTCGTCTGGCTAGCGACGGGTCGGAACTACTCGCGAGCCACCGAACAATTCCTGCGAACTTCTTCTTCGTTGACAAGCTTTGTAATTGATAGAAATTGCGTTTAAATAATCGGTACAAGGTTTGGATGATCGTGTTCTCAACCAGTGATAATTTCTTAATCATTTAAATTATCTTGAACAGTTCAACTCATATCGATTCATGTACATATGTTTACTGCACAAGTCAGTAGAGATTTAATGTAGCACTGTGGCCAGGTAACTGTTTTATTATTCTAACAAACATATACTGCTACATCGTGGACCAAACAAGTAAATTCAATCCGAATCGTATCGTGTCTGGTGTCATGTTAATCAGGAAAATGTCACAGATACATCAGTCACAGTTCCATTAAAAAATAATCAGGAACAGAAAAGTTTTATCACACTTTTTACGTTTCTTCGTCTTTTGGTTCGATGAATTTCGTTCCGGTGGGTCCCACAATTTTTCTATCCACCCAACAATTGTTTATAAGCCTCAAACGCTCAATCCAAAGACTACTCAACATGTTCAATAATATTGCAAAATTTTACCGAGCACCGAAGGCCTGGTTTCAACACTGAATCTCTGTACACACTTTTTCTTCACACGACCCTCTACAACGAACTATAACTCCCACGATTTTAGGTATTTCGACTTAAAAAAATTCCAATATATAGTTCAAATAGTAGAAAATATGTGTGCAAAAACTCGAAGCAAAAGAATCGTCCGATTTCTTTACAAAAATTTCCAAACCGTACAAAACGACAGTTAAAAATGGAACGATTCGATTCAATTATATTTAATGCACATCTTTGTTGAAATGCTGATTCAAATTTCATCTGAATCGACAAATCGTTGTGTTATCGATATAATAGTTACAGATTAAGAAATTTTCTCCACCGAGAAAATGGAAGGAGGTTGATCGTTGCTCGCGAGCGGTTCGAAGCCGTCGCTAGCCTGTGCCGGATAACATGTCATCGAAACGAGCCGAGCGTGGAGAAGGCGGGATACCGGGATAAATACGAAATCGATGATAAACTGGCCGGTCCGTAGGCGGGCTCGTGGTAGGGATAGAACGACACCTCCTTAGAGTCGGAATAGCCCCGTACATACACCGACCTATCGTAGCTCGTACGGGTTCTCAAGCTACTTTTTGCTTCCCACGGTTCTGGTCCTCGCTGCTGCTGCTGCTGTTGCTGTTGCACCGGCGACTGCACCGATTGCAGCGGCGCATTCCATCGAGCCGCGATGCGTTTTCCGCGCCTCCCCCCCCCCCCCGATACGAGGAAAAATTCGGGACGAACCGAGGAATCGCGACTTCTCTCCCTAATTACCGGTGCAACGCATCCTGGGAAATCCGTGTTCTCTGCCCCGCGAAATTCCACCGTGATTCGATCTCGGGCGAACCACTGCTCTCCGACTTCTTGCGCGACACCCTGCTGCACTTCGGAATTTAACCCTCGAGCACGGTGCTGCTGGAAATTTTTGGAACGTGCTTGAAAATGTCGTACGAACCTCTTACGGTGTTTTTCCGTTGCTTTCTTGCAGCGGAGGTTACAGATTTTTCGGTAAAACGATGTTAGGGGTTGAAGAACGATTTCTATGCAGCAGGGGGACTTGTTTAGGAATTTTTCCCGGGGGAATGGAAAGAGATTTCGAAATGCGGTTTCCTTTGTTGTATTGCGAAATGTTTGAGCTTTCATTCCGTATTTTTTTTTTTATTGGAAAAATTTGGAAATGCTGTGTGCAAAACAGGGTTAAAGTTCACTTGGGGGTTGAAGCAGTCTTCCACTTTGTGTGCAATAAAGGAACTTGTTTACGGAATTTTTCTTGACAATAATATTTTCTTTAACAATTTAGTAGAAGGGTCTACAACTTCAACAAGTTTCTGATGTTGTTTAATAAATTTCTATTTGTCTCTATTTCTATTTGTGTTCCCAAACCGCATAATAACAGTGCATTACCAACTGCATCCGAATGCAGCTCGCACTCCTCGGCCAGTGAATGAAGTAATTAACGAGAACAGCTGTGGCCACCGCAAGGCCAACGGAGCGCAGGATTAATTTCCTGACGATCGAATGACAGCAGGATTGCGTAAGACAATGAGGAATTACGAGATGCAGTTCTTCTGCGACTCCTCTGGAATTAGATGATACTCAGAACTGGACAACGGACTGGAATGTAGAAAGTCGGTAATAAGAAGAAAGATCACAGACGGTTTTCGACCATAATTCAAACGTTCGAAGATTCCGGGGACTGTTGCCACTAAAACAGTGCACAGACCCGAACTGCTTCCTGCTGTTTGTTACGCGGTTTTAGAATCTGTCGCTTTCTCCGACGATCAAGCGGCTCTTGGATCTCGGTTGTTGGCACCCCGGCGCGAAATTCGTGCCTTAGACAGTCCTAACGAGACAATCGCAAGCCCTGGAACCTCGGCGAAAGAGAATGGAGAAGTATGGTTGCACTAAACAATTTGTGTAAAGTGTAACTCCTCGCTCTTCACCCCTAGTCCTTCTAACTCTTGTCTATACTATGAAAGACAGTTGTAAATGACCAGGCTGAGGATTTTAGGCATTTAGAAAAATTAAGTAGGGGAAACAAATAATTCCAGAAATAATAAATGAAATAGTTCCAGAAAGAAAATTCTATTTGACTTCTCTTGACTTCCACTTTGTATGGAGTGTGACCTCAGGATTTTTTCCTGAGGAAATGGAAAAAGATTTTGTAATGCTATTTTTTTTTTATGTATTCTGCAACGTTTGAGCTTTGATTTCATATTTTTTTTCCTCCAGAAAATGTGAAAATGCTTTGAGGAAAATAAGGTCAAAATCGACTAGGGGTTGCAGCGGTCTTCCAGTTCGTACGGAGTATGACCTGTTTCGGATTTTTTCCCGAGGAAAAGGAAAAAGATTTTGTACTGCAATTTTTTTTTATGTATTCTGCAACGTTTGAGCTTTGATTTCATTTTTTTTTTTTCCTCCAGAAAATGTGAAAATGCTTTGAGGAAAATAAGGTCAAAATCGACTAGGGGTTGCAGCGGTCTTCCAGTTCGTACGGAGTATGACCTGTTTCGGATTTTTTCCCGAGGAAATGGAAAAAGATTTTGTAATGCAATTTTTTTGCTGTATTCTGCAATATTTGAGCTTCGATTTCATATTTTTTCCCCTCCAGAAAATGTGAAAATGCTTTGTGGAAAATAAGGTGAAAGTCGACTAGGGGTTGAAGGCGGTCTTCGAGCTTGTATGTAGCGTGACCTCAGGATTTTTTCCCGAGGAAATGGAAAAAGATTTTGTAATGCAATTTTTCTTTGTTGTATTCTGCAACGTTTGAGCTTCGTCCTCATATTTTTTCCAGTGGAAAACCGTGAAAATTCCCATTTCTGTGAAAAATAGTGACTCGCTTAACAGCAATATTAACTGCTCGAGCATCAATTTTCTTCCAGCGACTTCCGAGGCGTTTCTTCAGGTAGACAATCGACTTTCCATCGCTGGGAGACGAAGAGCAGACGGCGTTTTTCACCGATTAAAATATCTTTGCATTCGTCCCCGTCTGCGCGATGCTTATCTGGCCGGCTCGAGGTTAAATTACGAGCGCATCATCGGATCGGATGCATTTAGTCGGTGGGTCAACGGCCGGTTCGTCCGAGGCTTCGTAATTCTGCGGGAATAAGACGGGGCCCGAGCCGAAAAAACGGACACTTCGGTGAAACAAAGAAGGACGACGGTATAGGGAGCGAGCGTGACGCAAGATACGCTACGAGGAAGAGGGGTAACGTTGCTGGAGATGGGGCCCGATGGGGAGGAGGGGGGAAAAAAAGGAGCCCGGACGAGATGGGCCCCCTTTGCCTTACAATTAGGGAGGCCCACGAGTCTACGGGCAACGGGACATATTAAATAATTTATAATTGTTTTGCCCCGATCGGTGATACACGTCGGCGAGTCGTTTACACAGCCAGCTACAGCTGAGCTTTTTATCCGAACCACCCCCACCACCACCGTCCATTGACAATGACGGATTGTTTGATCGACGATTATGAAGTCACGATCGCGTTATCGGCGACCCGTCGATCGTTGCTTCTCCCATTTAACCCTCCGCAAGACTATACTATACCAAAATTATATTTCAATTGCATGCAAAAACTATCCTTTACCTTCGATTAATTCTTTCGTTTTGCATTCATTTTCATTCACATTCGTTTTGTGCAATTATTTATACAGAAGGGTGTGGTCCAACAATCAAATTAGGATTTGGATTTTATGCAATTTAAAACAGTAGAGAGAATAAAATAATTTACGGATGTCGTTATATTAAGCTTCATAAAATTTTAAAGGAACAGAATTTCTATTCAGCTCCTGCGACTTACAATTGACGAAGAAAATTTTTAATTGGACCAGCCTGCTATATTTATATATTTATTTCTAACTGTAGCAAATAAACTGCCCGTGTATTTCTGTGTAAATTAATTTCGTATAATTTACACAGCTGGAAATCTGCTCTGCATTTATTAAGAGAAATCCTAGCTTTGATTTTATCTATGAAAATGAAGATCCGCAGTCCATCGATCACCAACCATAACTTTCACAACACCAGGCTGTCCCGAGACAGCGAAAGAATCGAAAATTGATTTCGTTGAACGCTTTCGACTCGGTTTTCCCGAGCATAATCGGCCACGGTCGGTCGCGCAGGTAATAAATTATTATTCATACGCCGGTAAATTATGGCTGTCGATCAGGAACAGGGTGGAGTCGCGACAGTTCCGACCTTTTAACGGCGGCGAGGCTTATTAGAAAAGCGACACGCGCAACGATCCGGCACCGTGAACCGTTTCTGCTCTCGGTTTTAAATGTCACACAGAAACTTATGTCTCTGGTTTCCGCGGGACTTCGTGCTGACAACGCCGCCGCGGATTCGTGGCTGCTGCTCGGCTTTATGAATGCTACAGTATGCCACGGGATTATATTCAGGATCACGGCGGTGTGTGCCACGGGTCCATAAATCAGCCAGTTTCCAAGGAGAGCGTTCACGTGGTCTACGTTTTATTACCGTTGCTCCGCCAATGTAACCGCATTGTTGAATTCGAATTGTTCGGGAGCTATCCGAACATGTCCGATCCGAGTATCTGCGCGAGCAAATGTAACTTCGAGAATACGACTGCAACTTCGAGGTTACCTTCTTCGGGAATGCGGGCAGAAATCGTCGGTGATTGTGAATGGACGTCGTTGGATTTTTCGAATTCCGAGGATAATCAATAAAATTAAATAGATTTATGCGTTTCCACTTTAACAACGAGACGCTGAAACTGTGAAAAATCTAAACTCGGTATCGCGTGACTTCCAGAAAGAAATCGGCATTTCAAAATTTCTCCTACTTTTTAAAATTCGATTCCGCAGCTGAAAATTCTGAAAAAATTCACAGACGTGCAATCTGATAGCTAAAATATGCCCGATTTTTTTTCAGAATTTTTAATTGAAGGGGATAAGAGAAATCGCGGAAAAACCTGATTTTCTTCGTCACCCCGTTACAACCCCCCGCGTCGACGTACAGGGTTGAAAATTGGCAGAAAGTAGTTTCTTCGGATGAGCTATCGAATGGCCTACTGCAGATTCAATTTGGTTTCACTTTCGACCGGCTACGCCCTTTGTAAAGCAAGAAGGAGAACATCTGTTAATCTAGGGAGCAACTTCTCCCTTGTCCACGTCAGCAAAAACGTGTTGGTTTCTCGTCGTCGCAGGGCGGAGCAAATTTTCGAAATGAAAATCGGCAGGAAGATCGAGGAGAGCCATTCATCGATCGGGGACTCCTGTCGGTCTTATTTCACGTCGCCGCCGCGCCGCGCCGGTTCGGTCGGTCTACTTATTTGTTTGTCGTGCGTGTCTCCGGAGAGAGGAGGCGACACCAACTAAAATTCCAGTGGCGTGTCCATCCATACATATCGATGAGAGCGCGCGATTTCAGCGTCGGCCGGAGCCGATGGTGTCGCCGGTACAAGCTAAAAGATGTGTCCGGCCCGAGCCCGGCAAGAAGGACCGATTTCTTCGCGCAAGAAGGACGACCGGGATTGCGGAGCAGCTGACTCCTTGCGTCAAGGATGACGTATGGCTACTAACCTAACCGCGGTCTCCCGCGATCCGTTCGACCCTCCCCTCCCCTCCCCACTCCTCCCCCACCACACCCGGGATCATTTCGTGCTTCCTGGCGAAAAAATCGTTTTGTAATCGGCTTAAAAGTTCTCGGTCACCGGACAGGTTCGAGTTTCGAAACTGTTTCGAATCTTTCGAACTTGTTCGCAGGGGTGGATCCGCCGCTGGCCCGTCGAAGATAAAGGCTGGAATTACTGGGGGCGAGCTAATTGGTCCGGGGAGGATCAAAATCGAAGTTTCCGATTTCTTTTTTGGAGGGGAGGGTACTTTTGGGAAATTTTTCGAGTTGGGGCATTTCGGATTGGAGGTTGTTGGAATTTATTTCATAAATAGAACAAAATTAATCTGTTATTTCTTTGGAAGGAAGGATCGTTTGAATCGGCTTCTGATATACATTGTATCTGCAGTTGATATACATTGTATGTTGTCCCCGGCATGGGACCCTCGATCCTCAGTTGTTCATATTGGACTGTTGCTCCTCTGCTTTCGATTTCATGTTTCATTCGCGACGTTTCTCTCAAACCGTAAAGACGTGTCTGACGACCTGCTATTAGAGAATCTAGTGAAATATAATCTCTATTCCGTATACTGTAAAAGAGTGTGCCACCATGTGTGTGTGTGTGTGTGTGTTTTTCTGTCCTTGACCTTGAATGACCTTGGACTAATTATAGTCACTGAATTCCTAATGAAAGGGACTATCATTGTAGGTGTTTAAAAAAGGGTGGTTCCATTTAAAAAAGTCAAGGTGACCTTGATATCTCCAGAAAAATGACATAAAAGCAAAATTTTTTTTTGCATCGTGTCAGCCCCATTGTACCATTCAACTTTGTCCTTACCATATTTTACGTATCTTTAGAAACAACAAAGATATTTGAGGTGCTAACGTTTGGTGACACCCTGTATATACACCCATATCCCAATAGAGGTTGTCCGATCCGCGGATTTTCGTGGGAAATTAAAAATTTCTGAGTCAATTGTCAGAAATTGCACAGAGATGATCTTTTCCCTTTTCCGTGGAATTTTTTGAAAATCGTCAGGGCGCCTCGAAAACCGTCGGACATGTCGAGCAGAAGCTGCGATTCGCAGCCAATTAAGAGGATCGCCGAGGGCATCATTCAAATATGGTGTACGGAGGAGGCTGCCCGGAAACCGCGAGCGCAAGAAACGCGTCTCTCGCACACACGAGCCTCTCGTTGGGCAGCGTGCGTCCAGCCGCCATCTTTAATAACCCGCGAGCGCCATACTGCTGGGTGTAGGTTCTCTTTTTGTCATAAATGAGAGGCGACCGCGAGGTTAAACGGGTTGTCAGGTGTCCCCTCCGCCCGACGGTAGCTGCTGCATAATTTTACGATCTTGCCGAGGCATGGTCGTCGCATGGGTCCCGCTCGGAACCCATCCCAGGATCGGTGTCCGTGTGCCGTATCGCGTTCTGATTCGCCTGTACGCCGCGATCCTCTATCGAGAATAATCTCGGCGACGTTATCGTCGGAGATCGGTTCATGGAACTCCGCTCGATCTCATGGCCGTAATGGAACCGCTGATGGAGGACGTCCAGCTACTGACAACCCTACTCTCCGTCATTATAATTTCATTTCGGACGGCTTATTGGAGGAATCGAATTAAACGCTGCGATGATGTCCTTGCTTGAAATTATCGCAGAAACTGTTTCTCAGTGATCGTTAACACTAGGTTTACGGAGCTCTAAAAGCGACTATTTTGCATTACTTTATAAAAATGACAGGGACCTGTTACCCACATTTTTTGCAATATTTTAAAAATAATGTATACCGAAATTTGCTAAATAATTTCTCATGTAGGCATCCTTAGAATCGTAATGATTTTAAATTAAAAATGTCCCGGGTCCCGTACACCTAGTGTTAAATGAAATTAAAATATTTTTTTAAATTTTAAATTATGAAATGGAGACGTTATAGTATAAGATCTGCAGTCCACTAACGTCCTGAAACGCCACACTCGATCGGACTCGAAGCGATTAGCTGGATGATAGATCAATTTCGGTGATCGACGGATCGCAGCGTTCCCGAGCCGATTGATTTGTGTGTGTTCCGTGGCCACGGTAACTCGGGACGCTTGAAATTCGCAGCGTATTCCCTCGCGAACTGCTCGCCGGACTGCGACTCGGCTTCATTATGTAAGGACTGTTGGCAAGCCTGCTCGCGCTACTGGACAAATTGCCAATATTTATGGCGGTTCGATCCTCCGTCGATCGGATCGTGGACTTAGAAGTTTAATAGAGCGGGAAAGAGCTGGTGGCCGTTTCGCGATGATAAGAGATTCAAAAGAAATTTTATCCTCAAAACAGATACATGCGTGAATAGTAGAAGAAAAAACAGTAAAAGCAACTATTGCGTAGCATACATTGTGCACTAACAGGGTTAGGGAACCCAGGTGACTGATACTCGCTGATCTTGATGAAACTTTGCACAAGTGGTCATTAGACCTAATTAAGAATTTAGCTATATTTCATTTCTGCCCGTTCCTTATTTTAAGGGAGGAAGCAACCCCTTCACATTTTCACATGACTGCTTCTAAATCACAAACGACGAGAGATATCAAAAAAGGGTTGAAGCAAAAGTTACATTGAATCCTCGGGCCCATAAATCTGTGCGAAAAATTTTTTCAAAAAATCATTTTTTTGAGTAAAAAAATTTTGAAAATGATTTTTTCGAAAAATTTTTCGCACAGGTTTACGCACCGAAAAATGCGATGTAACTTTTACTTGAACCATTTTTTGATATCTTTTGTCGTTCGCGATGTATAGGCACACACCTAGAAAGGCCGGTTCGGACAAAAGGGTTGTTTTCTCCCTCAAGGCAAAAAACGAGCAACAATGAAATAGGGCTAAGTTCTAAGGTGGGTCTGACGAACATTCGTGCAAAGTTTCATCGACATCTGCGTGTATCAACCGGGTTCCCTTGTAAGTCGATTATTTCGAGAACAGGGGTTTTCGTCGCAGGCTTTTGACTGACATTTTGGAACCGTTTGGTCTAGATCGAAAAGGCGAACGTTGTCTGACAGATCGAGCGGGAAAGATCGAGCAGTGGTCCGATCGAATCGCGTGATCTGTCTATTAGTGGCATGTAAAGGCCTAGCGAGCGACTTTCGAAAGAAACGCGGCGGCCAGTATTTGCACGCGGACGCACGGTTCGCCAGCGAGCGCCTTAAATGCTCGCGGTTCCTGCCGGGTGGCGGGTTGATTTATCATTGCCGGGAATGCAGATACTTCATAAATTATATACAGAGGACGTCGGACGTCGGACGTGCATGCGTTTCGACGAGACGAGACGTCGGCTGGCACGCCAGGCACGAGGCCATCCAAATGCCACCCCCTCTTCTGGGTCCCTTTGATCCCCACACCCTCCTGCACATTTCGGCACCGGCTCTGATCAAAGGTAATCTCACACCCTCACCATATACTAATCCTGAATTTTTTCAGTTGGTGCTAATTATAGCGCAGAGAAAATCACAGTTTCGAGATGCTCTTGGAATGTTCATTTTAGGGGTGTTTTCATAATTTTTGTATTAAACAGCAGGGTGCCTAGGTTGGACCTAACTTAATTAGCACCACTAGTAGTACTGCAAGTATTTTCCTCTTTTTAAGTTGATCTTATTCTTTAGTTAATAAATTGAACTTTCCATCATTTCTTAAAAGATTTTTATCAAATAATCCGTGAAAGTTGAAATTTGCATAAAAATCTGCAGCGATCAGTGCTACAGATAAAAATTAATCCGAAGCTCCCAATTCCCCTACACAACAACAACAATAATAAACCGCATTCACATCGTCGATCAGCTCACAAAAATGTCATTTCCATTGCTTGGGAGCAGCTTCACGTACACAGAAGAGTAAAAACGCAGCAAAGAGAGCTCCCAGCGACTGTTCCATCGAGTCCCCGAAAAAGGACCACTGCAATCAACATGAGACAGAGAAAGACAAAGAAAGAAAAAGAGAAGAAGAGAGGAAAGGGCCCAGATTGTCGAAGGCACGCCCGAGTTTCCTGGTAACGAGTGTACCAGGGTCCGGCAACCGAATTGCGAGCCTCGCGAGGAAAAGAAACGTCCCGAGTCCCCGCGACGGGGCCCCGTCCTAGGTTTCCCGAACGGACCCCGTTTTCTGGGCCCGAGCTCGCAATGGCTGCCGGTATAATTGAGCTACAAATTCCACGGTGATCAACCGGTCGCGCCGCGTCTCATACGAAATCAGACGGGCCCGATCGGGCCCAGCAACAATCGGGCCCCGGGCCCGAACCGATCAGGGGATACCCCCGCCGATTCAAACGAACCGCCGTCGCGGCATTCCATCGCGACAAAAACGGGGCGCATGCGTGGTCACGTACGGCCGCGCAACGCCGCGCAACAACGTGCACCTGATACGTATTCATACGCGGGCCGCGGGGACCCGATCGGGCCCAGTTTCAGAAAGAACAGGACCAACCGGGAACCCGCGGGCCCTTCTGATTGTGCTCGCGTGGACCAGTTCATCCCTAGATACGGATGAACCGACGATGAACGCGAGATGCGCGTTTTTGCACCGTTTCGTGGGACCTTTGGGCCCGGTGGAATTGGGGACTTATACAGGTTGTGCCTCGGAGAATCTGGCGGAGGGTGGTTTCGAGAAGGTGAGAGAGGGTGGATTTGTGAAGATACATAGTGAAAATATAGGGGAATGTTTGTAGGGCCCGGTATGAGGCCCCATATTTGAGAGAGATGACTTTGAAAAAGTTTGAGGAGGTGCAGTAGAGATTTGTTGGAAATGGTCGTATGTGATATTCAAAATGTTATAACTTCGTTAAAAATGGTCGTATGGCAATCATCCTGGGCTCTTTTTAAAGCTTAAAGCTTCTACTTTCAGAGTTCCTAATCAATTTTTCCAACGACGTTTCTACATCACGTGGAATAATGAAAAAGCGAAGGTACCTCTCCTCGATCGAAGATTTTTCGACGACGACAGACTTGCGATTCAAAATTGGATGAAATGGCGACAAAAAATCGTGCAACAAGTTTTCAGAGATCAGCTTTTCAGCGATCGGCTTTTACCTACAAGTATTGTAGACGACAATGTAATTGTCGAAAACATCAATCACCTGAGTGCTGGAGTTTTGCCAGTGCGAGAGCAGCTTGTGGTGCCATTGGCCAGCATTATCGGCGTTTAGGTACGGTTTGAAAGCGATTCGGAGCAGGGCAAGGGCCGCGAGGAGGATATTAAGAGTCCACCAGGGCGATCGTAGGGCGAGGAAAACGTGGATTCGACGACGTTGACGTCGTCGACGCAGAAAGAACCGGGTGACGGCAAAACATACGCGAGCCGGGGCCCGATACGGGCATTTCTGCCGCTGCTGAATCAAAGAGTTCTCGTGAAAATACCAGGCATAGCGGCGAATCCACGGACGCGGTGTGCCACGGGTTGACCGTGAGCCATCCCGGCTTGCATCGGGGGCCCCGATGCACTTCGCTGCCGCGTCCCAGGACGCCGCGGTGGCTCGTTGCAACTGCACTCTCGGGCTCTCGGACGCACCGGCCTGGACCGGCCCAGCCATGAGTGAGTTGAGTTGATACGATTGTTTTTACGGGCGCACCCAGTAAGCAAGAAACTGTCCCTCGGCAGTGACACTCACTTGCGCCGATTCGCCATTTAAATCACCGCCATCTTAGACCTGCTGGCCCTCGAACGATCCTCGTTAATAGTTGCAACAAAATTCTGTTTATGAGCTGCATTAAAGATCCTAATCGTCACTAGATGCATACACAAGGTCCCAGGTATGAACAAAAAAAGATTTGCAAGACTGTGACAACATTCTTGGGCTCTCTTAATATTTTTGCAATTTTATACTTCACCCACTCAAATCCCCAGTCTACTCATTAGGGTTACTACTCCACTCTGCCTCAATTTTTGGCAATTCGTGGCTTAATTTGCAAAGACATGGCACTCGCAGTACAGTGAATGCTCGATACTTGTCAACAACTCGGATCTCGTCAGCGACATGTATCGTGCAGGTCGTATCCGAGCCTTGTTTTGTTTATATTCCTCGGCGTGCAAGGCCTCTCGAGCTTCGGGGCCCCTCGCAGGGTATATTCTCTGTAGTGGGGATAGTTCCGCGACATTTATCATACAGGTCTCAGCGACATATATCGAGAAATCACTGTATATGGCACTGGTTTCGAAGACGCATTTTCGGGTCGGCAACAATGGGCGTTTCCCAAGGAAGCAGAGTATCAGGAGATGTCATGTGAACCACTGGAGGCGAGTTGGCGGGAACGCAGCTGCCGCTCTCTGCCGCGCCGGACAACTTTGAGCGCTTCGTTGTCTTCTTGAATTGCATTCACATATTTATGCGCGCTACGTAATGTCCTCCCTGCACCGTCTTCACTTTGATCTCCGGGCGGATCCCGGTCGCCTAGTGCCATTCCGAAATCGATCCTCCTCGGTGCACCTCCACCCCGACCAATAATAATCCTCTTGAATCATTCATCTCTAATCGGCCGCCGCTCGATATACGTGTTCCGATCGTTTCGCGAAACGCGATCCTTCAGCCCCGCTCGATTGACAGCCAACCAAGTTTCTCTTCTTTTCGATCATTTTCTATTTATTATTAATTATCTCTTACCTTTATTCACCGGCGAACGCCACGGAAATACCACCGAGTCCAACATTTAACAGCGGCGAAATTCTTCCGGTGGGGGCATTCTGAAAATTTTCTTTCTTCTGGACAATATGTGATCAATCTTTTCGAAAATTTCTGAATCATTTACTTATTATTCACGATCTCTTGCGTTTCGCGGAACGCGATCCTTCAGCTCCGCTCGATTGACAGCCAACCAAGTTTCTCTTCTTTTCGATCATTTTCTATTTATTATTAATTATCTCTTACCTTTATTCACCGGCGAACGCCACGGAAATACCACCGAGTCCAACATTTAACAGCGGCGAAATTCTTCCGGTGGGGGCATTCTGAAAATTTTCTTTCTTCTGGACAATATGTGATCAATCTTTTCGAAAATTTCTGAATCATTTACTTATCATTCACGATCTCTTGCGTTTCGCTACTTGCCAAAATCGTTCAAACAAAGGACCCTCTTTTCAGAGTTTACTGAATGGTAAGCCCGTACTATTTTGAGCATGATAACATTGTCAAATATAATATAATCATTGTAGATTTGATGCTTTCACGGAATGTACACATGATTAGTGGCTTTCGGGAAAGAGCCGTGTCCAAAAGGAATTTGTTCCCAACGTTTCGCCATCATTGCAGCTGGCTTCATCACGGGTGAAGACACTCTGATACTGGCGAGTGTCAAGGAAAACTGAGTTTATACAGGGCTAGTCAATGTTCCGGAACGGTGCTCACCAGTAGTTTTTAATTGTTCAGCTGGACAATTAAAAAATGGGAGGAGGGAGTGCCAGATGGGGTTGAGTTGGTAATGATAATATAATCTAATATGGTAATAATAATAAAAATAATATAATCAATATAAAAATATAAGAGAACTCTGCTAAAGGACTCTTACGAAGACCACCACCTCAGAGTGTCGCCATAACACGAGAATCAACCGCAAGAGCACCGATTAAAAATGATTTTTAACCATCGAGTACCGTACGAAAAAGTCCCGAGCTCCCACGGGAGACCGCCAATCAAACAGCAATCACCATAAAGCCATCCGCAGTTGGAAACCGAACGCCAGAAAACCGCCATCAGCTCCGTCACCGATATCCGTGAAATCCATGGTCCAGCGTCACCATACTCATTCCCGCAAACGCCCTAAGTTATTCCCGTCCGTCGGATCGATCTCGTGCGGCGACAATCCCGTTGATCCGCAATGACGTAAATCGGCCAGGCTCCGTTCCGTCGCAATCTCCGATTTTCCTCGTTCAATCGGATCGTCGTGGCCGTCGACGTCTTCGACGGGGGCCTGCTTGAAATGTACATCAATTTCTTGTATGTATCCGGTGTTATTCCGCGCAGGCGCTGTGCGGCGCGGCGACCAGACCGTGTGCACCGGGGGTAACGGGTTCGATCGATCGGTTCCCGAAGTTATAGGATCGGCCTCGATCGTAATTCCCGGGCGTCGTCGTCGTCGTCGTCGCGGACAGAGCTGCCGCGATATATCTCGATATAGATCGGGGGCTGCGGGGTGGATCGTCATCGCCTAGTTAGAAACGGGAGAGGCGCGACGGGTGGACGGCCGATCGAAGAAGGAGGTTCCGAAGGATCGAGGGATCGAGAGCAGCTCTCTCGAAAGAAAGGGAAGCCGAAGAGTAGCAAGCGGCCAGCGGAGATGCAACAGCGGCCGCGCCGCTGTGTAGAAGAACCAACGGAGCCCAGAAACCCAGGTGCGAACGGAATGCAGTCCAATCCATTCGTGGAATCCGATCTTGCTTTAGTAAATCCCAGCCGTGGAAAAAGCACGCGGAATAATGCGGGCCCGCACCATCCGCAAAAGACCACGGGGACAGAAACATCGGA
Source organism: Halictus rubicundus (assembly GCF_050948215.1). NCBI lineage: Eukaryota > Metazoa > Arthropoda > Insecta > Hymenoptera > Halictidae > Halictus > Halictus rubicundus. The sequence goes on from NC_135161.1 coordinate 12,622,907, forward strand.
CCCTGGGCGAAATTGTCGCTCCTCGCCGCAACCGATTCCCGCTTTTCGCCTGATTCCCGGTTTATAGTTATCTCTGTCTCCCTCTCCCTCTTTCTTTCCCTCTCTTTCTCTCGCTCGCTCGCTCTTTTGCTCTCTTTGTCCCGGTGTTTGCGTCTTTCTTCTCGGTCCGAGACTGATGGACGGATGGACGGACCCGCGTCGGGTACAAGGCAATAATGCGATTCCGGTCCCAGAGCGTAAGTAGCATGCGTTCGGGAACCGATTCTTGCCAACGTTTTTTCGATAGACCACTGCTCCCCGTTCGGGGAACCACCGATTTTTATTAATGACTACCGCAAATTGACGCCGGACGAGGATCGGTTCAACGATTGTTCCCTGTTAATTGAGCCCCGGACAGGCGTATTTGGAATCGCCGATTGCTGTGAGAACCCGCGGAACTTGGGGATCACGGGATCGGCATTTCCGTCTGGTCGGAGATTACTGATAGACCGAGTTTTGCATTTATGGGAAAAGTATGGATAGAAATAAGGGAGGCTTCATTATTCTGTATTTTTAGTTTGCATAAAGATACGCAGTCTCGTTACGTACATATTAGGTGTACAAAATAAATTCGTGATCCTGTCTTGCTTATTCGTCTACAATAATCAAAACGTACTCTACCTTGAAAATCATCCCCATCACTTTCTACACGTTTTATAAGTTGTTACACGTGAATGACGTAGCCAGTGAAATGTTTGAATGTAAAACGAAGTTACAATTAATCGCGAAGGCCACAAATTAATTCGTGCACTGAATATTGGGACGTGTCGTAAACAATTTTCGCTTTTGTTGTACGGGGCAGAACGGAATTATCATCAGCAATTCCTGAAGTAACATTTAGCGATCTTTTAATTTTGCACACGGACGTATGAACGAAGCTCAATTTGGTAATTTATTAAACAGTCTCACAATCGACGGCACACACTAGCTTTTTTATAAATGGACCAAACCACTTCAGCTTTCCTGCCAAGCTTGATGAACTTACTGGACATGTACTAAAAAATTTTGGAAAAATTGCGTTCACTCTGAGTTGCGAAAAAGTAGTAAAAGTTGCTTTCGATAACTTCTTTCTACGTGCAACGAAAATTTGGTTACAAGTTGCACGCGATTAAAAATGGTAAAAATCGCCGAAAAATAGAATAGAGACAAAAGTAGGCTGAGAATTGCTACAAACTAATTTCTACAATTTTTCTTTGTCTATTTATAATACTTGTTTGAAGCATCGCCCTAGTACCTTCCGCGCAACAGTGTCTAAGAACCAGTGGCACTGAATCAAAATAATCGGGCCCGCTCGGCCAGACCTGACTGAACAGAAGGAACAAAAGGCGACGAAGAAGATGGCAAGATCGTGGAAGACAAAAGCAAGAATGTGAACGCGTCGGGCCGCGAAACGCTCGCGTGCGCTTCGAGGAGATCCCGCTTCCTGCCTCTATGCTAATGGGCCCGTCGGGGCCCGATCCTCCTTCCTCTTCCTTTCGGGTTAACCTTTCGCCGGGGCCTCGGTCCCACAAACACCGTTCCGTAGGGATGGGCCCGGTCCCATCCACGGTCGATGGAAAAGGAGAGAGGGGAGGGGGAGAGCAAGAGAGGGAGAGAGGGAGAGAGGGAGAGACAGGGTGGAGAAACATATGGAGCATCGGATCGCGCGCGGGTTAGCGTGCGCATTCGCAATGTATCATGAAAAAGGCTGGCAACCGGGGAGGAGGAGGCCGTAACCGTTCTCTCGTTCGGTGGGGCCCCGGCCTCGCTTCCTATCGGTCCCAGAATCGACTCGCGTAATTGGCCGCCTAAGAACGTACGATATTGCACCATGCAAATGCATCCGCCAACGGCAAATAAAACGCAGCGACACACACACATACACCGTCGGGCCCGGCTGACCCGGGAACAACGCACCGAGCGCACAATGCGTCGTCGTCGTCGTCGTCGTCGGGCCCAACGGGCCCCCCACACACGCCCCCCCCCTCGTTCGTGCGCAAACTGGCCGCGTGAGATCGTCTGGCTCCATTCACGACCTTTCCACTTGTCTTTTTTTTTCGAACGGCACGCTGCAACCTCTGATCTTTACACTTACTCCAAACTTGGGAATTTTTGGTTTTAGCGAAAATTATTTTCTCCAATTCTTGGTCCCCGATTTGTCAGACTATAGTAGGAGGTCTATTTTGAGGAGGATTTTCACTTTTCTTATTTAGATTCCCCAGTCCCTGATAAATAAAATAAATTGTGTATCGTATGTGCTTTGTTTCATGGACCGATTAATGCACTTTTGAAAATGTACATTTTATTTTGTAGAATAAGGTGACGCGTAGGTGTTTATGCGTAGATGTTAATTTCTGAGGCTCGATTTAATTTTCGACGAACTTAAATCTGTTGAAAGTGAATTTATAAATAAATTGTTCAAGCGTTTCTGGGACGAGACTTTCGAGGCATCGTGAATGCACACACGGAGACTTTCGAATGCAGATTGCGTACTTGTCTAGTATTGAATTGAACCAATGCTACGCACCCTCGTGCATCCTTTTAATTCGATGCCGGCAAAACGCGGCGGTTTCAGAGCGTGTTTCCTCGTAAATCACGCAACTGATGCATAAAATATGAATTCAGAGCTAACCGGCAGTTCTATCCTGAATATATGTCGGTATCGCATTTAGCACATTCCTCGATCGAGATTCTATCGACCTGGTTCACATTAAATCCCACGACTCTGTATCATAATGTTGACTCGGGCTTTCAATTAACGCGAAACCCGGTGAGCGTAATTAGCATCGTCCCGGCTACGATTAAATATTTAAATCGTCTAGACCGGCGGTTCTGATTGATACACCGCGTTCATGTATGTACACACAGAATGAACAGAAAGAAAAGAAAAGAAAAAAAGAAGAAGAAGAACGGCAGATATACATACTCCCTTAATAATCGCGCGCGCCGGCAGACAATGCTGCAACGCGGAATAACGAGCGAAACACATAATCTGCTGGCTGGATCGTTAGCATAGCTAGCGGAAGCACGAATTTCAAGGCGCACGCGAGTACCGCGGCGGCAATTATATAGATAGTATATAAATATATATAATTATTCGAGTTATCGGCGGATCGAGATCCGCTATCTCGATCCACCGGAGATCTTTTGGCTTGAACGGCGATGGCCTGGCTTCGCCGGCTGATTCCGACTGTGGAATTGAACAAGTGTGTCTTGCTCTCGTGGTTCGAGGATCATCTTCTTGCCACGATTTAATTAATCAAAGACAGACCTTCTCCTCTGCAATCAAAACTGCGCCTTGTTAGACCGGCGCATAAGCGTCTAAGCTGGATCTATAATTTATTACTGGATCGTGGATCTTTCATAAAAAAAATTTGTACTTTAATTACCAGCCACAGCAGATGGAAATTAATTTGTTTCATTAATCACTCGGACAGTCGTTCGTTTAACCCGTTTTCAATTTTAATTGATAGATTATTGATGTCTTTAGGATTTCATTAGAAATATTACGACATTCTCAAATTTTTCTGAGATTCCCAGTGTTTCACGTGGCTACGTATAAGTGTCGGTGTTAGGACCAAAGTACATTGCAAGCACTGAAAGCTATGTAAATGCGTGATGAACGATTTTATCAGGAAATTTGCAAGGCTAGGGGCCTCAAAATTTCTGTGACAGTGAAAACAGAACGGAAAAGCGTAAGTGCCTTCATATAAGTGTCAGTGATATAGCGTAATACATTTTATTCACAAATAAACGCAAAATGCATGTATTCCAAAGTCTCCTCAGAAAAATCGCAGAGCTGGAGGCCTCAAAATTTCTGTGACAGTCAAAACAGAACGAGAAAGCGTAAGTGCTCCCATATAAGTGTCAGTAATATAACCTAATACAATTTATCCACAAATAAACGCAAAATGCATATATTCCAAAGTTTTCTCAGAAAAATCGCAGAGCTACAGGCCTCAAAATTTGTATGACCACCAAAACAAGGCGTAAAAGCGTAAGTGCCCCCATATAAGTGTCACTAATATAACCCAATACATTCTATTCACAAATAAACGCCAAATGCATGTATTCCAACGTTTCCTCAGAAAAATCGCAGAGCTACAGGCCTCAAAATTTGTATGACCACCAAACCAAAGCGTAAAAGCGTAAATGCCCCCATATAAGTGTCACTATTATACCCAGAATCTACAACAAGCACTAAAAGCTTCGTACCTTCGTGAGAAGTAGTTCCCCCCGCAAGTAAATGCAAAAATGGATCATGCCGAACGTTTCGTCCGAGTTCCGATGTAATGAAAATTTCTATGACAGTGAAAACGTATCCAAAACAAGTCCGAAGCTCGAGAGTCTCGTCCGGGGTCGTCGGGCCACGCAAAAACCGTAGTCGCCGGCGCATGAAGTCGTCATTTTTACGATCGTGAAATTTAACGGAGCCGTGTCCGCGGCTCATTAGCGGCTCGTAACTAAGCGTGGCGGAAGGCGGGGCAAGCATAGGCGACGTTAACGCGTCGTGACAGTATAATTCTGCGCGGGGCCTTTTTTCCTCCTCGTTAAAAATCGGTCCTCGAACACCTGTCACAGACCCGGCGCGTATATAAACGGCGCGTCTATGTAGAAGCGTTATGTCGCGAGGCGCGGCGTCGCGTCGCGTCGCTTCGTCGTCGTCGTCGTTCTCCGCCGGCCGTAGTTTCTCTTAATTGGTCGGTTTTTACACGGGGCCGGCAACAAATTGTTCTCGTTGTAGGTATGCGGTGCAACCCTGTCCCCCTGTAAGGGGACGCGAGAAGAAAAGGAGGAGAACAGCGGTCGTCGGCTGGAACGAGGAACACAAGAGACGGTGATGGACGAGGGGAAATCGTCTCCGTCCGCCAGAGAGAGTGAGAGAGAGGGAGAGAGAGAGAGAGAGAGAGGTCTCCTCCGGCCATTTTTCTTCTCGCCTCGGGAATCGAGCCCGATTATACCCGCTTCCGGGAAAAATCTTAATGCCCCGGCGGCGACCGGTGCCATGAATCCTTCGCGAGGCGACGGCTACGCCCGTTCACGTCCGCGATTCCAGCGAATCCGAGCCTTTTAGGCGAGACAGTTTACGGGGAAGAGGCGATTGCTATTAACCGCGGCCTATATTCTTTCGTTCCATCTCCCGACGCCGAGGATTCCTGCGAGCGGGCGCGTCGAAAATGCGGTTCTGCTTCGGCAAAAATCAGCTAGACCTCGCCGGAAAAACGATAAAACACGTGTACAGTAATGCTTCGATATTTGCACGGAAATTTCGGGACCACAATGACACACACATTACGCTTAAACCCCGTTCTTCGATCACTCGACACTAGCATCGGTCGTAGAAAAGATTCGCGTGGAAATGAAGCGTCGACACAAGTCAGCATACCAGCGGGACAATACTAATTAAATGCTCATACGCTTCTGTTTATGATTATTTCTTAATGAAACTATTATCGACATATCCGAGACACTTTCCTGGTTAATTTGACTCCAAACACGATACTATTCGGTTTACAATTGCCTGTTTAATCCACGATATACTGGAACCTCGATTATCCGAACTGATCGGTGGGACACGCGTGTTTGAGTACTAGGACAGTTACAGTGTTGGATTGTAAATCTTTGTGTTAGAGATTCGAGTGATCCGAGAAGGGCTAATCTTTTAGAAATATTTCAGTAAGTTTTGTTTCACTTACCCCCGGATTTTGACAGCATCTTCCCCCTCTTTTCCATCGCCAAATCGTTTCGCACCATCATAAACGCCTCCCAGTGGATCGAAGCCTTAGCAGGTGTGCTTGGCCAGCCCGGATCCAGCTCATTCGGTCGAAGGTAGATCCCTGGGCAGGAAGGTCGAGGAGGATCGAGCGGGGCGAGATGATCGGCATCCGCGAAACCGGAAGCGCAATTTTCGTGGCGCACGCGAGCCCTACGGGCATATTCAGCTGTGCAGATCCTCACAATCAGCTCGCTATCTCCGCGTTCTAGAGGATAGAGAACGCGCAATTCTTTCGGGCCCTCCTCGGGGCCTTACGTACAAGCGAGCGAGCGAGCCCGCGGAAGCGTCGCTGTAATTATTTTGTATGAACGCGTAAGTGTGTAATTATTACGTATGAACGCGCTGTAAATATTTATGACGTATGCAGAGCAAAAGACGGACAAAGAGAGAGGGGGGGGGGAGGGAGAGAGAGAAATGGAGAGAAGGTACTCGCGTGTGTTGTTCACCGTTGATGAGTGTAACTGTAACGTTGTTCATTAACTCGCGCCCGGAATCGTTCGGGCACAGTCTTCTTCTTCGCGAACGGATCGAGGGAATCTTTCTGTAATTGCAGAATGCAACAGATAATGGCACCTGCCGGCACCGTCGTAACCGGAATTTACGAGCCGTGCGTTTGTGTTTGTATTTGTTTCGCGGCTCCCAGACCGGCTAGGACCTAGCCGACTGACTTTTATGCACGCCGTTTATGAATTATTTATCGGAACGCGAAAATAATTGCGGCTCTAAACTATCAACTTTGAAGATGCGCATCTCGGGGCCTTACAATATATTTTATTAATCGAAGCGGGATATGCACCGTGGCGGACGGTTCGTGGAAGGTTCAGGTGTGTGCCGGAACGCGTTCGACATAGTCGACTGGCCTCGCGTTGCGGCGCGTGAACGAGTGTGCTGTTTCGAGAAATGATCGAAAAATTCTGCAGCCTTCGTACAGGTTGTACAAAAATTCTCGCGAGATTCTACGCCCTCGGTTTTGGTAAAAAAACGTGCCGCGAAATTATCTTTGACCTTGAATTTCGAGGTCATGAGGTCAACTACTGTTTTTGGGTTGCATCGTGTTCGATTCGTCACTAGGACGAAGAGTGCGAATGGTCGAGACTGAACTCTTTACCACAAAAAAAAAAACTTTTCACCATAAAATTTTCTTTTTCCCATCATCAAACTGATTTTATTTATACTGTCAAACCTGTTTTTGTGCGGTAGATAGGGACCGCATAAAAGAAACAGCATAAACAATAATATATTCAGAAACTTCATAAATAGCTATAACAAACAATTCTTTACAACATCAATACAAAGAATCGCACAAAACAAATCGCACAAAAAAAAATCGCAGAGAAAAGGACCGCACAGAAACAGGTTTGACTGTATTATATTTTGATTCCTCAGTCAGATGGAGTTTCTGTAGCGTGCTATTGCTGGAGCCGAATTACAGTGACTTCTCGATATATGTCGTCAAGGCCTGGACGATAAACGTCGCGGAATTATCCCCACTATCGCGGAGTATGCCCCGTAGCTCGAGAGACCTCGGACGCCGAGGAGAGTAAACATAATCGGCTCGGGTACGTCTCCTGGACGATACAAGACGCTGACAAGGCCCGTGTTGTTGACATATATCGAGAATTCACTGTTGCGCGTGAAATATACCGAAAATATACGTTAATTAGAGCCAGTTAGAGTTAGTTGTTAGTCTTTAAAACTTTATCACAATTTTTCGAGAGACCGGTTGAGTTTCGACCGGTGGTTCTTTTTGGTATAGCGTAGTTTAGTATAGTGTGGTCTTGCTTGTTCCACGTTGCCTCGGTGTTGCAGGTTTTTCTTGCCCGGTCGGAGGATCCTTATCACCGCGCGTTACGTTGCTCGTTCGGTTCTCGTGCGGGTCGTACGTGTGCCTTAAGCAGACCGTTTACTCCCGCTGCGAAACGGTAAGCACCTCGTTGACTGCAATAGCGATTTTAGATCTGCCCGGGGCCCGAGGCCCGAGGCCCAGGCCGGGCCCCGGAGTTTCCCAGCTCGCCGGCCAGGCCTCGCGGCGGCGCTGATGCATCTGGAAGCGTATAATGCGCCGAATGACAGGTAGACGCCGAGAGTATTCCGGTCTGTATTGTCGTGCGTGGCCACACGGAGATCCAGCCCCGATAGAAACACCGGCAGGAGTCGAACCAAACGATCGCGAACCGGAATGCCGCTTTGTTGCTTGCACGCGTGTCCGATCGCGACGCTTCCCTCGCAATTACCTCGCCCCATCATCGGACCAATCTAATCCCCCTCCGTCATCGAACGTCGGTACGCGAATCTCTCTGCGAAATCGCGATTTTCGGGAAAACGTCCATTAACAAATAAATCAAATAAATACAGATTCAGGTGAGACACGGCTGGAAACGAATTCTCTGGCAAAAAATTTCTCAAAGGGATCACGTGACGTCACGTCCCACGAATTGCCCCACCAACGCCACATTGGGCCCTTTGCTACAGATTGAGTCCATTGAAAAAGCTTTCATGTCGAGAAATAAGTTAAAACTGAGTCTTTCGGTCAGCTCAATACCTGACCACGATAGGCTAAAAGAGACATGGATATCTCATTTGTTAAATAAATGATAGGAATAAAATTTAGTTGTTAAATAAATTCACTGTTACACACATAAAATAATATTCAGTGTTCTTCTACTTGGATCTTCTATACTGGGATAGGAATGTCGTAACGTTTTTGGTACAGTTTTCCTTCGATATAAGGCGATGGCTCGGGACCGATTTCGACCTGTTACGGACGAGGGTACCTTGGCGTTGTTTTTAAGCGGGCCGAGAGTTCTTTCGTTGGAAAAGAATGACGTATGACATACCCTCTCATTCCGGGACTGAGTGAAAATTTAGACCAAACGAAACAGACGAAATGTCTGACGAATGTTTTAGGAAATAATCCCGTAATAATTTTAACGAGTTCCGGAGGGGGGAAGGGGCAGTTAATATAAAAATTTCAACGCTAACTCCCTCGCATGCCTAACGTGGAGGGTGTGCAATCTGTGGTATCGTTTCGGAGGCATCATTCAAGCGCAGGTAAGAATAATAAAATAGAACAGAAGCGGTTCGGTGTGCATCGGCGATTGCCGGGACTCGGGTTGTGGGAAAGGCGAGTATCCAAGGCGACGTTTCTTTCTCGTTATTTCATAATGCGGCTTATAGCGACGTGTTGTTCGTGCGGCCATCCGCATATCGATTGGGTTTCCATTTATAAACCCGATGTGTTTCCTGAGTTTCACCGGGAGCGAGCAGGCCCGAGCGGCCCGAGAGCTCGGGCCAGGTCTGGTTCGCAGCCGCGGCAGGCGACGCAGGCCGAGCGATGAATATCTATGGGGTATGCAAAGTATTTCGTGTTCCCCATAACAAGCACCTCATTGACCCATTGCACGCCCCGGTATTACTATTGTCTACACGGCCGGTGCATGGTATCGGTTTACCTGGTGGGTGGCATCGGAATCTGAGACGGTTACGACTTTCCCCCGGTGCTAGAGACCCATTCTGATCGATTCCCTTCGCGCGTAACACTGCGAACAACTTCTCGACTACTCTGGACTGGTTCGATTGATACCCCGCTGCATACGGGATCCGCGAAATTGTGGTTTTGTTAGGATCTTTGTTTTCTGCTCGCGAGCTGCGTGTCGCTCGAGAATGTAGACATCGGTATTAAATTTTAGGGTGGTTTTATGGAATGGATAAATTGGGGGTTGTGTCTGTAGATAGTATGGGGCCTGTAGAAAGTGTCACGGGCTTTGGAAAAATTTTTGAGCTTGGGATAGATGAGTGGAACTGGGAAAGAGGTGGGTGCTTCAGGACTAGGTGTTAGGGGATGGTCAGTCGAATATGGCAACGTTTAGAGGCTGAAAAAAATTGTAGGACCTTGTAAAATATATTTCAAAGCTGTATGGATATTTTAGGGTCACTAGAAAAATTTTGAGAGCACGATAAAAAAATATTTGGGACCTGCGAAACTAGGTTAAAGTCAAAGGAACGGATTCCACTCTGGTTGGGCGAGGGTTAGGGGATGATGAGTCGAATATGGCAATGTTTAGAGCCTTCAAAAAATTGTAGGACCTTGCAAAATATATGTCAAAGCTGGATGGATATTTTAGGGTGACCAGAAAAATTTTGAGACCACGATAAAAAAATATTTGGGACGTGCAAAACTAGGTTAAAGTCAAAGGAACGGATTCCACTCTGGTTGGGCGAGGGTTAGGGGATGGTCAGTCGAATATGGCAATGTTTAGAGCCTTAAAAAAATTGTAGGACCTTGCAAAATATATTTCAAAGCTGTATGGATATTTTAGGGTCACTAGGAAAATTTTGAGATGACGATCAAAAAATATTTGGGACCTGCGAAACTAGGTTAAAGTCAAAGGAACGGATTCCACTCTGGTTGGGCGAGGGTTAGGGGATGGTCAGTCGAATATGTAAAAATATGTAAAAAATTGTAGGACCTCTCAAAATGTATTTGAAAGCAGTACGAATATTGTAGGGTCACTAGAAAAATTTTGAGACCACGATCAAAAAATTTTGGGACCTGCAAAACTAGGTTAAAGTCAAAGGAACATATTAGACTAGCTGGCTTAGGGAAGGGTTAGAGGGATGATGAGTCGAATATGGCAACATCTAGGGACAGTTGTAAAATTTTAGGTGAAGAAGAGTGCGAAAGCCACAGGTGAGGACCCCCCCTCCCCCAAAAAAAAGATTGCACTCAAGCAGGAAAAATAGCCTCTTCAAGAGGGGATGTAGACGAAGAAGGGGCTGGAGCGCACAATCAAGAAGAAGCGACAGAGTCTTTAAAAGAGGAGAGGGCCAACTGATCCGGCGGAAATAAAAGCAAGAGCAAACAGGAAGAGGCCGCACGATGGAAAAAGAAGGTCAGAAGGGCGAAGAAGAGTGCGATTGAAGGTATCACGAAGAAAAGTATGGACGAAGAGGAGAGAGAGAGAGAGAGAGAGAGAGAGAGAGAGAGAGAAGAGGAAGGAGGTGGGGTCACGGCGGAGGCAAAACGTATGCAGGAACAAGGAGAGGGCCTGCGTTAACCCGAGCAACCAGACCTGGCGGGTGTAATTGGCCGAGGCCAACGGAGATCCTATCTGGGATCCTGAATCGAGATCCTCGCACCCGCGACTTCTACACGCGGCCGAGAGAGCACCCGGTACCCGCGGATAGATCGATCGATCGACTATTCGATCCTCCTCCGCCCATCTGCTCGCCGCGATCTTCAACTCGCCGCTCCTGAACTGTTCCGCGAGGAACGACTTGGGAACAGCGTTACCGGATCAGGGGACTTCTGGGATAAATGGCGGGGGAAAACGCTATAGTCAGAACCCGCGTCACGTCACAAAGCTATATGATATGTACACTTAAAACAGGACACCTGAATAAGTCGCTTGTTCTTGAAGAAAATACATCGCACCACGCTAACTGGGTATCGGGGGGCACATAATGGTACTAATTTTTATTTATAGGTGGAGGCGTCAAGGTGACACGAAGGTCAACTCTGTTTTTGTTTTTAAATGGGACGGTATTTGTATTTGCACTCTGATTGTGCGTTTCAGGACGAATACGATGACCTGTTATGAAAGCCACTCAAGGTCACTCAAGGTCAACTGCGATAGAAAATAAATTGTAATACTGTTTTGGGCTCCCCTTGGTAATTTTTGCGTGGAATCTGTATTCTAATTGTTGCCTTACGGTGAATAATGGTAGACAAAGTTTGGAGGATGGGTAGATGACAGCAAAGTGACAATAGCGAATGGGGAACGGGTGGATCGGAGCGGTCGGAACGATTTCACACGCAGGCGCAACGTGTGCCGAGTGCTCCTCTGTTCCACGGTGTTCCACGGTTCCCCCAGAGTAGGGATCCACATCCGAGAGAAGAGAGTTCGTGCTGGTCTCACCGTGGTATCGCGACCGCAGGCGCAACCCCATATTACGAATGTTTGTCGATGCGCGATAAACGCACGCATCGTAATTATGCACGTAATTCACTTAATTTGACGTTTCTCCTTCGTTACACGGGGCCTGCGTGTTCCGAGGTAACGAACTTTATTGGTAAGAGAGCGATTTATCGTTCTCCCCGATCTCACACGATTTCTGCCCCTGCCACCAAGACAAACGCAGACAACGCCTGTTTATACGGGGACTTGCGCGAGACGGCGGGTGCGAGCAAACGAGCGAGCACGCTTGCGAGCAAGCGAGCGAGCGAGCAAGCAGGCCGGCTAGCAAGCGTGCGCGTTTCGGTTCACACCGATTTAAAACAGCGATTCGCGAGGAGCAAAGCTTGCCAGACGGTGACGGCTCGTTTCACCTGCGCCGATTTACGATACCGAACTTTATCCCCGGACGAAATAAATGTCGCGGATACAGAACCGTCGCACGCTTCGATCGATCGATCACGCGAATTCGATTACGGTTCGACTCGAGATTGCGCAAGCTTTGGAACTCTGGCCCGAAAAATTTCCCTTCAAATTTCGTTCCTTCGAGCGCAATTTTAAATACAATTTTATCATACGAATTTTATTACACAATCTATCCCATTTGAATTATGGCGGTCACAAATTGCCTCCGGGTGGACACGCTTCCGAGATTTCGAGGTGACCTCTGTTTGTTTGGTTATTTAGGCTAGCGCGAAGCTCGTCTCGAGACGAATTCACTAACACTTTCGTCTTCCAAGGTCGTTCAAGGTCGTTGAGGATTAAAATTTTATTGATTAGAGTAGTACTATTTGAACTTCTTTGTGGTCCATTAATTTTCTAGAGGGAAAGAAAAACTCTGGATTTGTTTTTTCTCGAATACAGTACGAAATTATGATGACGGGGGAAGAGTTTAAAAATTCCGTTCTGTTATTTTCAACTTAATTAAGATAGACGACTGTGTGCGCTTCTGTACCGTCTAATTAACGCAGAGGATTTTTATTTTGCATAAAAATCCGCGGTTATTGTAATTAGACAATGCACGTTTATTTGGAGGAATCTCTTTCTCTGTTTATTCTGTACATTTTTGCAAAACTCTATAACTATCAACGATACTTATCAATGCGTGAAATTTACAAGCCACCCAGCCGCGGGGGTGGAATTTTTATGAAAAATCTACGATAAAAGTTAGTCTAATTGGGTCTAGACGATGTCCAGAAACGCAACAAAACTTGAAAAGTACAATTCATAAATTTCGAACGGGCGTGATGTAGGAAGAATAATGTGCAAAGTATGTGAACAACGCCCACAAACCGGGGTATCGTTAACCGACAGTCTAGACTCGCCTAACAATCAAATATAAATTTTTCAAAGCGTTCTACAGATCGTTCATTAACTTGTCTGCTGAATTCTGAAAATTATAAATCCGCTCTCCCCCCCCCCCGGGGGGTTGTCAGAATAATATTCTCCGGTTGCTCCGTTAATACGAAAAATGGTTTACGTTAATTGTCTTCTAATTGGTATTCATGCGGCGGATACTATCGAGCGGAGAAGAGAAAGACAAGAGCGAGAAGCGAGAGAAGCAAAGAGATTGCATAGGTAAGCGTGTATCGGCTAGCCAATAGTGTTACGATACCGGTGTATTATTCCTTTAACCGAGCTAAGAAGGATATCAAGATAGCGTGGTATTTATATGCGCCAGATGAACACCCGATAAATATCACGTTAACGTGGTGCTAAGAGGAAGTGTTATGCACTCGAATGAACTTTAATTTGCCATGCACCTTCATGAACTTTAATGTCCGATGCATCGTTGGGTGCCCGTTAATTAATTTAAGTTAATTTTACACGTATCAACTCTATACCTCTTGTCTTTCCCTCAAACATTTTCATTCTGTTTTCCATCTTACTCCCATCCGTCAATTCCAGAAATCATTATCACCTCCACAATGCGGAAACGTGGACACCTATCTATCGCTTCTGGAATTTTTATAAGACATTGTAAATCATTTTTTTTTTTTACTTCTTTCACAACTGAGGAAAAAATTACTTTTCTTTTTTTAATTAATGCTAGATACTGGTGTCTATCGAAGTGAAATAAGTTTTCAAAGTTTATCTGAGACCGCGAGAAAAATAATTTTGGGATGGAGTGCTCTGTCTGGCTACAAACGGCTGAGACTACTCGGGCGAGAATTTGTTCTGAAATAGACTACTGATCTTTGTCAATATTAATGGCACTTTAAGAATTATTTAACACTAAAAATTACTTTTCTCTTTTTAATCAATACTAGATACGAGTGTCCATCGAAGAGCAGTGAAATAAATTTTCAAAGTTTATGTGAGACCGCGAGAAAAATAATTTTGGGATGGAGTGCTCCGTCTGGATACAAACGGCTGAGACTACTCGGGCGAGAATTTGTCCCGAAATAAACTACTGATCTGAAACAGACATAGAAAATACGAAAGAACTTTAATCAACATTAATGACACTTTAATTTCACTGTAGCACGAAGCACGTTTCTCGGCAGGCGAACCAGATGAATAAAGCAACCCGTGAAAATGGAAATGCGAGATCGGCAATCTGCTGAAATTGAATACTTTGCGAAGTAATCTAACAGATGTACAACGATTTATGCATAGGAAATTGCATCATTGTACCTGAGATTCAATAAAAAAAAAAAGAGAAGGAACAAGGAGAACAAGATCGGATCTGAAATGAGAGAAGGGGAACGCGTGTTAATAAACATTATTTCGCACGCAAAATCGCGTGTCGAACGCGGCGCTGTAATCGTATTCAAATTTATGTCGAGAGGAGGATCTCGAGTCCCGGGACGGAAGGATCGTCAGCGATCCATGGCGCCTGCCCATAAACCTCTTGATAGATCTTCCTCGGGGAGAAGATCGCCGATCCGGCGTACAGGCTCGCGACTAATCGATTCGCGGCCGCCGGCTTTACGATTCCGCGTGGATTCTTCAAACCTCGTTGCCGCACGCAAATGTCCTACCAATGCTCGCAACCTTTTGTTACAGGCGATTTGCTATTTTCCGATGGAATGTTGAAGTTAACGTGTGCTGCTCGTTACGGGAACAAAATGGAAATTGCGCGGGGATCGGTTCTGGGACGCGTGGGAAACTAATCGGGGAAAATCATGCGAATTTATAGCGATTTTTGCGGATTGCGACGGAAATCCAGTTTCATGGGATTTTTGGTTGGAATTTCAGCCTCACTTCTCGACCGAGTTTTTAATTTCAGAGATTTCGAAAGTCGAATAAAATTTACAGTTGGCGTAATAAAATTGAAAAATTTTGGATTTGCATTTCTTTTTGGAGCTCGGAATAGAAGGAGCTGAAATGAATGAAATGTTGATGCATTTTGCAATTTTCCGTGGAGAAATTTTTACGAGCCATTGTTTTAATGTGTACGAGCTCGCAAACAGTGGAATTGGGAAGTTTATGTTTTGCGTCGATGGAAACGGGATCGAAGAGAATTTATTGCCGAGATAAATCGAAGGTTTACGTTTTTGTGTGTTTTGCGAATCCACCGGGAAGTGCAGTAGGTGCAGCGGCATTAGACATGAAACGTTGCTGGTTATTACGGCGATCTAAACAAGGACTACCGGGCGATTATGCAGATTCTCGAACCTGCTGGCTAACATTCTTGCGTGGGGATATCCGGATCTACCCTTTGGCAATCGGCAACAGCGATATTACGTAAACGATCAGGATAAAAACGAAGTTGCCCGGCGAACCATGTATCATTCCCGGTGTATAATCTACGAACCAGGATGGATCCATTAAATCACACGTGCAACGGATGGCCACATTAACATGAGATCTCTGGCATTTCGCTTCTATACCTTCGAGCGATAAATTGAACGTTCCGGAAGCCTTTTGCGTTCTGTATCATCGTGGCAATTACGATTATTAAACGGCGACACGCGAGAGTGTAATCTAATCGATTCTAATCTACTAGTAGAGATATCTAATACTGTCGACAAAGTGTTTCTAATCTGAGCATTAGATTACTGGACTATGGTGTTCTGAAAATTATTCCGATTGCTTACAATTATTATAGATCGTCTAGCTATGATTCTAGGGATTTAAACATTCTGGGAAATGTTCTAGGGAATATTTAGGGGTGATTATGGGGAAGGGAAAATTCTGGAGGAAGTTCTAGGGAAAATTCTAGGGAAATATGATTTTATGAATGATTCGGGCGAAGGACAAATTGTAGAGACGATTGTAGGGAAGAGAGAATTCTGGGGAAAATTCTAGGGAATATTCTGGGGAAGGAAAAATTCTGGGAAATGTTCTGGGGAATAATCTGATGGAGGTAAGATTCTACGGATGATTCTGGGGCCACAAAAATTCCGGGGAAGGTTCTAGGAAAAATTCTAGTGAAGTAAAAATTCTGGTGAAGGGTCTAGGGAATATTCTCGGGAAAGGGAAATTCTGGGAAATGTCCTGGAGAATAATCTAGCGCACATAAGATTCTATGAACGATTCTGGGGACATAAAAGTTCCGGGGAAGATCCTAGGAAAAATTCTAGTGAAGGACAAATTCTGGTGGGGGTTCTAGGGAATATTCTGGGGAAGGAAAAATTCTGGGAAATGTTCTGGGGAATAATCTGATGGAGGTAAGATTCTAGGGATGATTCTGGGGACATAAAAATTCCGAGGAAGGATCTAGGAAAAATTCTAGTGAAGGAAAAATTCTGGTGAAGGGTCTAGGGAATATTCTGGGGAAGGGAAAATTCTGGGAAATGTTCTAGGGAATAATCCAGCGCAGATAAGATTCTATGAACGATTCTGGGGACATACAAATTCCGAGGAAGGATCTAGGAAAAATTCTAGTGAAGGAAAGATTCTGGTGTAGGTTCTAGGGAATATTCTGGGGAAGGGAAAATTCTGGGAAATGTTCTAGGGAATAATCCAGCGCAGATAAGATTCTACGAACGATTCTGGGAATGTAAAAATTCCGAGGGAGGTTCCAAAGAGAGAGTAAGCTTCTAGGGAATATTCTAGAGACGTTTCCAGGCAAAATATTGGCCAATGCGAATTTGTAGGAGGCGGTTCGCGAAAGTCCGGGCCGGTTCGGGCGGCGTTAAAGAAGAGCTCGATCCAGGCAGGTACCTCTGCCGGGTTTTTTACGTGGGTTTTTCATCGACGGCACGGCGGCGAGAGCCGCGAGCCTCCGGGGAGATGCTACTTCCGAGGCAGCCGAGGCGTAATCCGGTACATAAAACAAGAAGGAGCTCCTAGCATTGAACTTTGCCCGCGGGAGCGGCTTGTCAGCGAGAGCCGGCCCCGGTCAGGCTACAGGCGTCTGCGTGGTGTACACATCTGCACGCCTGCACACACACCGCCACACACGAAGGACAAGGCCCGCGCACCTCTTCTGTAATCCTTTTTCTCAGGAATCGCGGTGTCGAACCCGTTGTCTGTATCGCGCCGAGACGCTTCCATTGAATCATGCCCCGCGCGCGCTCATGCGACACATCCTGCGTCTCGCGACATCTTTCCGGGACTCGATTCCCGTCGATGTCCCATCATTTAGGTTTCTGGAGTTCTCCATTTCTGGTCGTACCAATTTTCTCGTTTCGATTTTCGTCTTTATGCGAGCTTGAAAGTAATTGCGGAGCGCCGGAAATATTTTTTCCGGGGGTAAAACCGATAGGGATTCGAAGGATGAATTCTCCCCTTTGTGACGAGTCCAAAAAATTTCAAATTCGATTTTTGTTTGCTGGTGCAAAAGAGCGCCTATGAAGGTCGTCCTTGCGCGGTACGGTGCGAATTTCGAGCTCGCCACCGTGAAACAGATTCCATTTCCAAAAATGTCGGTCAGTAGGCAGAAACTAGGGTCCATGCCCTATCGAACAAGCCCAGGTAGACCGTCGTCCGATTTTTTTTTCACGAACTGACAGCAGCCCGAAGGTCGGCAATTTTTCGTCATAAAATTCTCGCGATTCGACGGTGACCGTGATCGTTGACGGTTTCGATGATTGGATCCCGGTGTAATGGCTACAGGGGGTGCTTGCTATGGGAATAAGCAATATCCGAATAAGAGGTCCGATACCTTTAAGGTCGGTTCTACGGAGCGTATTAGCTGTGTGCAGCGTTCGAAAAACAGACCAACTCGAGGGAGCACGGGGGGGCCCGGCCGGGCCGGTTCGATTCGTCGGTGGAAGATGAACGCTTGTCGTGAGGCCGGTGCACGCGGGTGTTAACGCAATGCAGGACGTCGTAACGAGGATCGAATGGATTACACGTGCTTGTAATGACGTCGGGTCTCCGGGCAGTAGCGACCGGTAGCCGGCGGACGAGAGAATTGAAGCCTATCAGCCTGCGAAGGGAACGCCGAGAGTAGCCGCGACGCGGGGTTAATAGAGATCGCGTCAGTCTGCCTTCTGTACATGTATAATATTCCGTGTCAGGCCCCGGCACCGCCGAAGAAAAATGTTCTTTACTGCGGCCGTGCCGGGAACGCAGGCCGAGGGAATATTCATTTTGCCCGCTCGTTTATTTGGCACCCGTCCCGACCAACATTCCTCTTCGACCGTCCCCCGATGACAGTCGAAGGTGATTCCGTTCCCCGGCTTCGACATTTTATTGCTCGACGCCCGGCTCCGAGCTGTTATTAACAATATCGCTAGCCTTCATGCTACCACCACCGCGCCGCGCTCTAATAAATGGCTGTCTTCGGCCGTGAGACTGCTCGTTCGTTCGTTCGTTCGTTCGTTCGTTCGTTCGTCTTCCCGGTTGCGCGAGCTTTGTGATGGAAGTCGGTTTTTTGAGGGTGGGAAATTTTCACGGAGTTGCAACAAGGGTTAAAAGATCATCGATGGGCCGAAGGATCGATGAATCCTGGGTGTGTTTAACCTGTTGCTGCTTCGTGAAGAAAAGTCCGAGAGTCGTCTGTCTTGGCCTGTTTTGCGCGGTGAAGCCTCTACAATTTAGCGTCTCATGTTGCTTCTCTTTTTGGAAAATAATTCTCTGCAGAAGAAATTAATTAAATTAAAGCCGTCACACGCGTGGGGAATTCGAGACGGTCTTTCTTGAACATTTTAGAGATTTTTACGCTTGTCCTGGGCTCGGAAAATTTTTCACCGGGGTCTAAGTACCATGGATTTGTAGATCGAAGTCTCCCCTTTACAATGGTGTCAAAAAATTTGATGTACTACTTTTTCTTGCTCTCCTATTGCATTTTGTCTGAAAACTAGCCGTGGTCGAAGACATTCCAAGAAAAGAATCAAAACTATTTTTTAAATAAAATTAAAATATAAGTAAATCTAATATTTTTCCTATCGAACCTACATAACATTAATGTTTAATACCCCCATGTTTGATTTCCTCAAACGAACACTTAAACAATTATTATCGACACTTCACAAAATTTTCGCACGTAAAATATAAGTGATTACTGCAAAAAAAAAAGAATGCGAAGATCATCGAAGATACTCGTCGATGGTAACGATGAAAATCGAATTACGTGTCCGCGCGTCAAGCGGTCGATCAATTTTTCCCGATCCATCGATCCCCGACGGTAACGGCGCGCGTGCAGTGCGTCGATGTCGGCGCCGATAAGAGATAAGAAGCGCGTTCATCGTATAATTATGCTTCTCGCGGGTATCCAGCGGTGTGCGAAGTGGCCCTCGTATTTTCCAAGACTGGGTACGGATCGTTGGACGCCGGTATTGTCCATTAATCGGATCGCGGGGATCGCGTAACGAGCCCGGACGCGAAATCGAATTTACGGTCAATTGGCAACGGCCGAGAAATGATCTTGTCTTCGACAAGATGATTGCTAATTGATCGGCCGGAACGGAAGAGCTTACCGTCCAGACTGGCTCTCTTATCTCGAGTTTTCCCCGGGCCGGCATCGTAATTTAAAAATGGCGACGCGGTCGCTATGAAACTCGAAAGAGCCAAGGTGCATTCGCAAAACTTGATAAAACCTACCATGGATCGCTTTTGGATCCACTTTACGATTTTTTTGCGGTGGAACTGAGAAATTTCTCGGGGTAAAATTTTTTGGTATGTTTTTGTACAAGCCTTAGCCAGATCTACGAATTTTTTGATGAGGGGAATACCAAAATTGAAATTGTTATAGAATTTTCAAGTGACCAAGTTTTAGAAATTGTATATTGAGTTTACAGGACAGAACTACCTTGGATCACTATTGGGTCCAGTTTACGATTTTTTTGCGGTGGAACTGAGAAATTTCTCGGGGTACAATTTTTTGGTATGTTTTTGTACAAGTCTTAGCCAGATTTATGAATTTTTTGATGAGGGAAATGGCAAAATTGAAATTGTTATAGAATTTTCAAGTGACCAAGTTTTAGAAATTGTATATCGAATTTCAGGACACGACTACCTTGGATCACTTTTGGGTCCAGTTTACGATTTTTTTGCGGTCGAACTGGGGAACTTTTCGGGGTAAAATTTTTCGGTATATTTTTGTACCAGTCTCAGCTACATCTGCAAATTTTCTGACGAAGAAAATATCAAAATTGAAATTGTTATGGAATTTTGATGCGACCAAGTACAGTCTCAGGACCTTAATATTGTGTTTTAGGGGTTTGCGACTTTCCGCGGTGTGTAACACTGGAACGACCGATTAGGCTGACTTGACAATGGTACAGAGTATAGTGCTAGGTGTCCCGAGGGTGTATACTAAGTTCGACGTCGATCGACGTAGTGGTTCTTTCGACACAATGAGAAACATTAATGAAAACCGTGAGTACACGTTGATTAAACTACCGGAGCTTCGAATGGCTACAGATTGGTTAACATTTAGAATCGGGAGGTACCATTTTGGGTGCTGATTGTGAACACATTACAGTCTGCAATGGTGCAAATAAAAATTATTCTCGAAGACTTTCCAGGATAACGCGATAACCACAGAGAGAGAGAGAGAGAGAGAGAGAGAGAGAGAGAGAGAGAGAGAGAGAGGTGAGATGCGAAAAATTTCATAAACCTGTTCCGCTCGGAAAAGGGGTGCGGCGGGGGTGCGCGGGGGAGGGGAAAAAATGCCGAAAAACGTTCATATATCCACAGCGCGGAGTTTTACCGGGCCCCCTGGTAATTGAACGTTATCGCGTTTTACGTTGGTTTTTATGAAAAGGAATTTCATCGTCGGAGAAGAAGATGCAATTTCGCTGGTCGACGGTCACCGATAGAAGGTTTGTGGGCGTAATAAAGCTTTTTTACCGAAATTAAACGGAGTTCGTTACGATCTGTTGTTGCACCGAACGATCACCTATCTGTTACCTGTCTCCCCTCCCTCCACCCCATCCATGGATCCGTACGCAGCATCATCGAGATCTCCGAGTCCTTTTTACCCTCCCGTTTCTTCCTCTCTCTCCAGAGAGAGAAAGAGAGAGAAAGAGAGAGAGAGAGAGAGAGAGAGAGAGAGAGAGAGAGAGAGAGAGAGCCCAGCTCGCTCCCGAGCCGAAGCTTATTATCATTATTTCGCGATAAAGGTATGAAATGATCGAGAGACCTATACCGCACTTATCCGGAGGGGTGAAAGGGGAAACGGATAAGTCAGAGAGAGAGAGAGAGAGAGAGAGAGGGAGAGAGAGAGAAAAGGAGAGGATCTAAGAACCAGGTACGATGCCGATACCTAATCGATCGAGATCCAATCGAATATTATAGCTAACGAGCTGTCACGCCTGCCTGAACACGATGTTGGAATCATCCGCGTCGAGATCCCTCATCTTAGATCCCGCTCGATCCTTACTCGATTTTCCGCTGTGATTCGACTCGGGAAATGTATGCCACTCTGCGCTATTACTATGTTACATCCATTATTAATATTACTGGTTTTCATTTCTCCAGGATCGCTGCTGGTTAATTGGAATTGGAACTTGGTTATTTCAATTTTCCTTTACAATTTTTCCCGGAGAAATCAAAATTTTTCAGGTCAGTTTGCAGGGAACAGAAATGCAATGAAACTATTTACCCTAGAAAATAATGTAGTACCTGCTAGCACAAGGTAATAATTTCACAATAAATCTCATAAGAAAGTAATGCGAGTCTCGCTTCGCATTATGCTGCACGTTCCAAAATAATTTCCTCGGGGAAGCTCAAGATTGCTTAGCAATATAAGAAATTCATTTGCAGCGAGCGAAGTATAAGGGTCTAAATTGGCCGACTCGCGTAAGAGGCGTCCCGCGACGCGTCCGCAGGAAATAGACCGGCGACCAGGTTCCATGATCTAGGGGATCGTCGGGGAGAGCTTAAATGGACGGGGTGGATGTTTTGCCCGGATATTCGAGGTTTTGCACGGGGCACGAAGAAGCTCTAAGGGTACGCTTCTTAGACGCTGTTACTTGCGCCGGTTGTCGGGCCGGACGGCCCCGCAAAAAGCCCGTTTCCCGGGAATTTATTTACGAGTCGATTTCGAAGTCCCCGGGTTCGCGGGATCGGTGTTTTGCCCGCGACCGGGTGTACAAGGGGACAGGACGGGTGATTTGTATTCGGTGCGTGTTGTTCGACAACCAACTACCGAGCACGCTGAAAAACCGTCTAACATCGCCGGTCCGAGAGGAGGACGTCTTGTTACCGGGAATAAATTATCAGCCCGAACCTCCATTATCCGATCGAGGATTAAGCCCGCGATCGATACCAAATCCGTAATATCCCGATATCCGTTTCCTCCGCGAGATCGATCGTGACTCGCCTAAGTACTGCTTCCAGACTAGCCTTCCCTGGCCACTAGCCTCCTCGTTCCCTTCGTTAGGCGAACTAACCTAACCCTTCTGACGGTCACGAAAATTTGCAAAATTAACCCCGGCACTCCCAAAAGAGGGCTCCGCGAACCCACAGCCAGGAAAACTTTAAATTACCACTATTTTTCTTGGGTAACGAAATTATTTATCGTCGTTTGTTAACGTTTAAGTTTAATATTCCGAGGTCCCGTTGCTATAGGGAAAAAATTACAGTGCGTAGAAAGGAGAAACCAGACCACGCATCGCGGCGTACGTATGCCGGCAATGACATTTATCGTCGAGGCCTTGGCGACATATATCGAGAAATCACTGTATCTTCTGTCCATTTCATATGTACATACAGTGACTCCCACTAATATTCGGACGCTTTTAAAAATCGTATAACTTTGTTATTATTGGATCATACGACTTAGATTCTTTAATAGAAGTTAGCACAATTGGTTTGCTATGTAAAGGGGAAAAAAATTTCTACAAAAATTGCAATTGGTCGAAATTGCAGAGAAAATGCTAAAAGTTGTATTTTGCAACATTTTTATGTGGACTTATATTGAAAATTTAGAAAGTACGATTGGTAGATTTGTATGATTTATACATATTCGGAGAATTTCATCAAAATCGGTCAACGTTGCAATGAGCTACAGATGTTTCAAAATGAACACGTAAGGGCGCATTCCCTGACAAGACCAAAATTCTGCGATTTTCACCCTTATGCTGTCATCGTTAAGCGTTTGTAGCTCATTGCAACGTTGACTGATTTAGATGAAACATTCAGAATATGTATAATTGATACAGATGTACGAAACGTACTTTTTAAATTTTTGATACAAGCCCGCATTAAAAAGTTGCAAAATAACTTTTAGTACTTTCTCCGCAATTTTAATCAAACATTTTTTCACGTTATGTAGCGACCCAATTGCTCTAACTTCTCGAAACAAATTCAGGTAGTATAGTCCAATATTAACAAGGTTATGCGATTTTTAAGAGCGTCCGAATATTAGTGGGAGTCACTGTACGTCTTAACGCAACGTAAAGTATCAGACACTTCAATATCACAATACCTTTTTTAGAAAACAATTTTTTTAGAAGAAATGAGTATGGATTCGAGGAGCCCCCACCCCCGAAAACCCGCGTGCCGGCTGAAGGCTTGGGAGTGCCAGAGTGAACACAGCAGGAACAACAATGAAAGCAATAAAACAACGAATCTGTATTGGACCGAACGTGTGACGATCGTCGAGCAGAAAATTGTGCGTTCAGAGAAGAGCAGTCCGACTATAAAATGCAGCAGACTCGCGAAACGAGTAGTGCCGGGTCAGTAAAGGGATACGGCAGCGACACCGGTACCAATTAGCGCACTTACCGGCTCTAGGTGCGTTTTTTCGTGCGGAACGTATGGTGGCAGCGATTCAGAACGACACCCCGGCCAATCAAGAGCGATACGGACGAGGGGGTGAGAGACGAGCGACGGAATCCAGCGGCCAATAAGCGATGCAATCATGTCACCTCGAGAACAGCCGCGACCAGTCCGCTGGCAAAGAACGGGCCAAACCTGCTCACCTGAGGAAGGTGGTGCCCAAGGACTATTCCCACGTCGTTAGCCAACCGGGTCATCCCGCCTCCGCTTCTGGAAACATACTGCTGTGTGTGCCTACCACTTTTT
This sequence comes from Halictus rubicundus, assembly GCF_050948215.1. Classification (NCBI taxonomy): domain Eukaryota; kingdom Metazoa; phylum Arthropoda; class Insecta; order Hymenoptera; family Halictidae; genus Halictus; species Halictus rubicundus. The sequence continues at coordinate 12,647,024 of NC_135161.1, forward strand.
TGCATCCTGCCTCGATCCTGCCTCAAATGGTCCCCGTCACTTTGATCTTTCACGGGATATTCCTCGGCACCTTGCTGTCTCACTCCCCGAGCCCCCTTGATTATCTACTCGGCTTGCCAATGGTACCCTGTCGACGTTCGATATCATAATAAATACATAACTTTGTCGCTGTTCAATTTCGTCTTCTCGGAAGGTTTGTCGATGTGAGATTAATTTGGTTGTTTATACAGACTGCCGGACTCCATTGTGTGACGGAACGAAATTGAGAGAAAACGAAATTTACATTCGTCGCTGCTCGTTCGGATCAAAAATTCGAAGTTGCAAAATATGAGAGAAAATTCTATATCCTACGATACACATACGAATACTAATTCTATATTATAAAATACTACATTATAAAATACTTACAAAATTTTTCAGAATCCCCTGCTCCTCCGTCGCATCCACAGCACACTATTATTCACTCGCGCGGAATACGTCCGAGTAAGTGTGCCCGTCTTTCTAATCACTATACTTCCACACAATTAGTAAACTCTACGCAACACACTTTAGAATATCGAACGAGATGTTACTGCGACCGCGATCAAAATAATACTGCGATTTTGACCGCCCCACTCCCACGGACGTATTTACGAACGGACCCTTTGTATAGGCTTTGTTTTCCCTGTTTTTGTGTCTAGCGTTTACAGACCCTCGGCGTCTGACCTCCCTAGCATGACCTGTCCCTACCACGTTCATGAGAGCGCAGCGGTTAAATTCGCAGTATTATTTTAATCGTGGTCGGAGCAACATCTTCGCGTTCGCTGTCGCGATTTCGCGAAGTGTGTTGTGTAATGTTGTGACATATCCGCGTGAGAGGATAATAGTGTGCTGTGGATCTGACGGAGGAGCAGAAGATTCTGATAAAATTCGTAAGTGTACTTTACATTAGTATTTTATAATGTAGTATCAGCATTCGTATGTGCAACATTGGATACAAGGTGTTTTTTTAACTTTAAATCTAAACTGATTTAAATTTTAATTCAAATATATTTACTTAAATTTAAATTTAAATCTAAATTTAAATCCTAAATTTAAATTGAAATCTAAATTTAAATCCTAAATTTAAATTTAAATCTAGATTTAAATCCTAAATTTAAATTTAAATCTAGATTTACAAGGTTTTTCAAGGGTTTTCAAGGTTTTTTTTTTAACTTTAAATCTAAACTGATTTAAATTTTAATTCAAATTTATTTACTTAAATTCAAATTTAAATTTGAATTTTCTTCAACTTTAAATTGATTAGCCTAGAATGATTAACATTTACTCGCTACAATTATGAACAGAATCAAAATTAGACAGCGGAGTTTGTGCATTCGTGACAAAAATGAGTAGGTGTAATTTAAAACTGTAAAAAAATTAGAACAATTCAGAAATACTATAAATATTTTCAACCTGGTAAACATATTAAGAAAGACAAATTCTTTAAAATTAAATATCACCCTCCGGTTTCTTGCAGTTCAGGTAGAAAATGTTCAATTTGCATAAACACTTTCTCTGGTCGCGATGATAACTGGGTCCGGGAAGGGCATTGTTCTGGAACGAATAAACTCCCGTGCGTTATAGTAAAAATTGAAGTGAAATTGCGTGGTTTTCCAGGAAGGTCGAAGATTGCCGCTAATTCCCGGACAGGAAGTTCTTGCCGTCCGTTCCGGATAGAAGCCGTTCGGTCCGCCATATTCTTGCACCTGTACCCGCGCGCCGGTATTATATATAACGAGGCTCGATGTCACCTGGGTCACCGTATACGGCGGAATATTACGGCCATTAATCAACGACAGACCGTCGCGGAGGTGACGACAGTCTGACAGTTCTTTTCTGCTCGGCTCGCCACTGGATTTTGCCTCGGATACCTCGCAGATCCCGACCAGCACACAGCTCGCTGCGCTGCACTTTGCAAGGAATTCCACGTGTTCCACGCTGAAAGAAGCGGATTGTTCGAAAGGAGATAGAGAGAGAGAGAGGATGGGAGAGAGGTAAGAGAAAAAAAAAACGGGGAAGAAACGGAGCTCCGGCATTGTGTCGCCGCGAGATGTCTAGCGGAAATAAAACTGTCCCGCCGCGGGGAGCAGCGCAAATCGGTGACGAAGGACGATTAATCCATGTCGAATAACCGGGCTTTTTTGGAAAGCTCTCTATTAATTGGTCTGCAGCCTGCTGGGTCCCTGGAAGCCTGTTGTGTTGTAAGTATTGTTTACCGGGCCTCTCGATTACCGTTCGGTGTGCGTCGGTCTTTGTTATTCAATTTTATGGTCGAGAAAAAGCACATTGGAATTTATTACGCTTTAGAATTTGGCCGCGGGATCGATGCACTTACGACAAAAATTACTTTGTCAAACACGTTTAAAGGCGTCCCATAATTGAAGACCTTGATGTCCTAAGTATAAAAGCTAGGAGGGTTTGGTACAATGAATATATTAGTGCAAAAAATAATTTATAGATTTGGACAAGCAACACGGGTGACCCTTTAAGGGCTCTCTTAACCCTGGGCTTATGTTAGGTCAAATTGACGAGTTCCTATATTTTTAATTTTCGATCATTGAAATTCTAACGATGCCTCCCATCGAATTTATTTCTTCGGGTATAAATTATAGAATAGCTGAATAGACAGGTTCTTATAATTTTTACAAGGGAATGCAAAATATTCACCTTCGGTGAACCAAGTGTTAGATAAAAAAGGGTCTGTAGGCACTAAGAAACTATTGGGGAAAATGTTGACCTCACCTGCTACCACGCACCACCGACGCAAAAGCGGCTGGAGCAAGGGGTGTGCCATAAGGGATGAGGAAGAAGAAGAGGAGGAGAGAAGAAGGGTGGAACACGTTCATTTTTCTTTTACATTCGCGAGCGCGGAAAGAAAAATCACCGGTTCTCATTACGCTCGACACGTAGGCAGCTTTATGAGTCTCTCTCTCACCCCCACTTCTTTGGCGTTCAACCCTCGCACGGTGTCTTCCCCGACGCACACCTCCCCGCCGCCCCAGCTCCTCGTCTCTCCGCCCTTGTTCTTTTTCCACCCCCGCAAGCCGTCGGTCGGCGCAAGAAGAAGATATTATTTATTTCGTAAATTAACTCCGGCCGGTGGCGAACGTGACTGGAAAATCCTCGGCAGTTTCCGCGCCGTGCTTTCCCGCTTTTATTAATCGGCGCGCCGTTCGCCTGGCTAAGAACCAGCCGCCGCCGATCCCTTTTTGTCTTCCCGCTGCCAGCCACACCAACCCCCTCCCACCCCCTAACACCCCTATAGTGACGCCCCATTGCGATGTGTAATTAGAAGGGCGGAGGGACAAGACGCGTCGCGTCGTAATGTGACGAGGAGACGACTTTCTGGACAGTGTAGATTTTGTTGTCTTTTGCGGCGAATAGATTTTTTTTTTAAGTGAGCAGACACAACAATCTGGGATGATAGATCGGAATATTGTTAGTAGACTCGAATAAAAAATATTGTAAACACCGTGCACTCCGGAACTATTTTAATTCCAAAACTAAACTTAATTAGAATATTTCCGTTCTATTTTCCTTCATTTTATGGACACGAAACTGATGTGATAATGTACTTGATTTAATATTTGAATGTTCAGTAATTTATTAGGTGGAAACGAATTTAGTAATGCAAGCAATATTTTGGGTAAAGGTATAGGGATACTTAGTGGCCCCTCAATTAGCCACTCGAGCCCTCAGGGTTAAAATAGTAGATAGTGGAAGAGACAAACGAAAACATCTACAGCATCACATTACTGTCAATTTATTCAAATTATTAGAATAGTAGATAGTTCCAGATCGTTCGAGTAGTCAGCCATTCAAGACCAGTAGTCAGCCATCTTAAGTTTTATAGAAGCCATAGAAATTCATTTTACTATCCCTGGGTAGGAGGCGAAAGAGGGTACCCCATGCAGACTAAACTATAAAAACGTTACTATTTGTCGATAATATTTTTCCTGAGGATCACAAACTTGCACTCATCCTAAATGCATAAAATGCATTAAATACAACGAATCTAAAATAGAAAAAAAATTTTTAAATAGTGTATTGCTCCAGTATCGGTTTCATTCGATTACAATCATTAAGGAAAATAAATTTTTGCGTAGCCCCTGTGTCTAGCAATGAAAGCAATTTTCATTTTGCACGAAAATCCGCGGTCTGCCAATGACAATGAATTCACCAGCAACCGATCGGCCATCAACATCATCGAGCGATCTCTGATCGGTCCGCGATCGCCGGTGAAACCTTTCTCTAAAAAAGCAATTTCGGTGCAGGGTGTCAGGGTGCATCGGCGAATCTGCAACGAGGATGCGCAGGGCAACGGTCTCCGGGGCGGCTACCTAATACCCGGGGCATATACACGGGCATCATTTTTATAGCGGCAATTTCATTTGAGCCGCGACTCATGCAGTGGTTTCTGATGAGCGAACTAAAGCAACCCTCTCCCACCCCCGGGCTTCGGTATCTCGGCTCCCCGTCTCTTTCTGCCCTTGCCCACCCCCCTCCCCCGCCTGGACGCCATCTTTTCATTAAAACGGTTCATCTGTGAGCCGCGTCGAGGCGCTGCCCTTCTTCGGGGCTGTAGGAACCAAGGGAACAGGGATGAAACAGGAGGTTGAGAAACTACCGGAGAAAGGGAGAGGGAGGGAAAGGGAGGGTTAGAAGAGAACACCGACACCCTGAAGAACGACCACCGCGGTGGGGATGGCTTCGCTAAGTTTTCCTTCGTTTCATATCTCAACTTTCCCCTTCCTCCACCCTTCAACCCCAACCCCCCGGTTTCCACCCCCGCCACGAACCACCCTCATCTTCTTTTTTTCTCCGTTAGTCGTTCCTCTCCGCTCCATCTAGACCGGCTAGGCGTGCTCTGATTAATGCCCCCGCTAATAACGTCTTCTCCCCCGGGGAGAACCCACCCCCTCGAGCCACCTGCCGCCCCCGTCACGCTGCCGGACTTATGCGGAATTAAAAACACATCTCGCAGCCGGCAGAGTTATTGCGACCGGCATTGTCTCTACGCTTCCACCTCGGCGCTCCGGTTTTTCGGACCACCCCCGTCGCTCCTTCAACCCCCACTCCACCCCCGGGAAAATCTCGCTTTGCCTAACATTCCCCCGCTTATTTTTTCATCGGCAAATTTTCTAAACCGAAATTTTTCAAGGCGAAATAAATCATTATAATTGGTAATTAAATTCACTCTTTCGTATTATTTATCATTGACACACTTTTAAAAATACTGCTGAGGTGTCCCATTAAAATTTTAGGATTTTTGTGCAAATATCGAGCATTCTCTTGAGCAAATATTGAGAAATATAAAGTTGTGTGAAAGCTGCCAAATGAGGTCCTAAAAATTTTTATCGATAGTTTAAGGTTCCAGTTATCAGCAGGTGACGTATCCCCGGGGGCGGTTATCAGCAGACAGGCCACCGATTCCCATAATTAAGCTCCATTTCTCGTCTCGGCTCGGCTCGGCTCGGCTCCGCGTGAGTCACGGTGCGTGCGTGACGCGCAAGCCAAAGGATCGCTTCCACTGTCCCTCATTTATATTTCGCTGATTGCCGTTATTCCTTCCGATTCATTAACTTCGGCCGCATCCGCCGACGTGCCCTTATCGGCTTGGAAAACGGTGGGCGAGGGGTGCAGGCTCGAGGGGAGGCTGCCAGAGGCCGGGACAGAAACGAATAGCCGCCGAGAAATAATGTACGTAACTTAATTACCGATAGAGGCGGGCGGGAATAAAGGAATAAATGATGGCGAGGAGATATTATGTCCGTGCTGCGCCGCCGCTGCCATAGAGAACTCTTCGGCACCGTAGGAATAGCGAGAGTCCCCCACACGTTGCACCATAAACGAATTATAAATTTTTGCGCGAGAATTATCCGAAACTGTCCATTTGTTTCACAGCTGCTTCCCAAAATTGTGAATTTTTATCAAGATTTATCTGTGAGCTTAAATTGAATTTCTAAATTTAATCTGAATTATTATACACACCTCTCTATTTATCCACAAGATCTAAATTTGCACGAAGTTCAACCCTATTTTTATGTTTATTAGAATAAAAAGAAATCAAAGTATATAAAATCGAAAATATTTCCAATCTTCTCGACTGAGAATAAAATATTTTGTCGAATAAAATAAGGAAAAATTCCCTTTAATAAATGTGGTTACTGATGGTGTCAGAACTGTTAAGAACTATAGTTATTCAAAAGGTTACGGTTTGTAGGCGTTTCAGGTGGTAGTTCACTATAGTCGGCTACATATACGTCTTGTCGCCGACAAGAGGAGCATGACCGCGCTTCCCCGCAATAATAACGCGACAGCGACTTCCTGTTGGCGTAACTCACCGGTGGAGGTGTAATAAATAAATTGGAAATATCTCCGGGATCGGCCGATCGATCGTCCTTCTCGATATAAATCCTCCCGTCGTTATCGTCGACGGTACTCGCTATCCAGAGTTGAAGAAATAATAAGTGTAACGATCGTTCCCCCCTCATTTTTATTTTAATCGGTCCCAAACCAGCCGGTTAACCCTTTGCTCCCTTCCCGCGATTATTTGTTGCAATAATTGCAGACTACTCAAACCGCGAAGTCTTCTCCCCGCAATCTCAAACAGCTTCTTCGAAAATTGTAAATCTTGCGAATCAAACCTAACTGTTCTACAACTCTGCTGCAACAGTCTAGTCAAAATCAAATTGGGTAGGCTACAGTCGAAAATAAAATTCTACGGTCTAAGAAAAATAAAATTCTTCCGATTTCAGTCTAGAAAAACTAAAATTCTACAGACTACAGTCTAAAGAAAAATAAAATTCTACCGATTACAGTCTAACAAAAATAAAATTCTACGGTCTAAGAAAAATAAAATTCTTCCGATTTCAGTCTAGAGAAACTAAAATTCTACAGACTACAGTCTAAAGAAGAATAAAATTCCACCGATTACAGTGTAAGAAAAATAAAATTCTACCGATTAGTTTAGTAAAAATAAAATTCTGGAGTCTAGGAAAAATAAAATTCTAAAAAACACAGTAAATAAAATTTTTTACACTGTTTTATAGTGGTATGGTACCTTAAAATCGAAGCTGCGAATTTTCCTGCAAATTGAACGATCTCACAAATGAACGATCCAGAACTCGAAGCTCTTGGTCGAAATTGCAAAGCTAATTCCCGGGAATAAAATAATCTGCACGGTTTCGAGAGAGAGAGAGAGAGAGAGAGAGAGAGAGGGAGATAGAGAGAGGAGGTCGGCTATGAGCGAACATAATCACGGGTCGCAATCGGGATCGGCTGTTATTACTGTCCGTCCGTGAAAAATGGTTTCCCCAAACAAATTTCTGGGAGAGCCTCTATCCGAACCGGCCGATTAGGCGTGTTGCGGTTCGTAGCGTTCGCGTCGTTGTCTCGTCATAATTATCCTGTTACCTTGTACGCGTCCGCCGGCAATTATGACGGAGTCGACCCATCGCTCGGAGCAGTCTAGATCGCTATGAATCGACCGTGACCGTTCCGAGATCGAGAAAATATCCTAGCTACCGCCACCCTGGGGGGTTACGGATATTTTGGAAATCGTTAGGCGGTGGCGAGATCGTTTCGTCCAGAGTTGGTACAGCGAAGGTAGTATAGTCGTCACGCCCGAGTATCGGTATACAAATCATCCGGTCTGTATTTTTTGAAGCAGCCGTCAGGAAAACGATAAAAGTCCCTCGGAAGAGGAGTGGCTGGTAGTCCAGTGGCCTCTCGACGCGAGCCCGAGAGCTTGTTATTAAGTCAAGACGTGTAGCAACTACAATGAGAGAGGAATTATGTTTGTTCCCGGTAGACGGTGCGCTATCGCCGCACCGCAACGTTGCCTCGATCCTCGAGCACCCTCTTTGGATCGCTTTGATGAGCGGCCCGGTGATCGATCGACTCGCGATCTTATGCATTTGGCGCAGCCGAGCGAACTATATAATCTAAACGATTTTATCGTTGCGATTCCACTGCGGTGAATCGCGTACAACACTGCATTCCTTTGCATTGTTAGCGGAGACTATATTATGTGTTCAAATACACGATTCTAAAATTAATTCAAAGTTTACGGTAGAGATGCAATTCTCGTTGCAATCAGACGCCAGTGACGAACATCACTGTTACAGTAAAGTCTTGATCGAAGCTGTACGGAGCTACACGATCTTAGTCAGTTCGCCTATCCCCTCTATTTAAAAACTTCTTTATATTTCAATACTTTTTTTATGGGACTTTCTGTCAACTCATTCGTGGCATTTTTCTGATTAAAACGACACTAAACACGATATAATCTGAACTGTATTTAGTGGTTTAATTGACGTTACGTATGTGGCCCTACACGATCTATGTCACAGCACGGACCCGAGGACTGTGCTTAGATCCGGACTTTGCTGTATTGTTGGACTGACTAGAATGAAGGAATGCAATTCGAAGCGGTTGGAAACCTGGAAAAAATTCGTGAAAATTCGTGGAGGGCAGGATCGAAAACCGGAACACTCCTCTGCCGAGTGCTATACTCGTCGCCTCTCCCCTGGAAAATGCAGTCTAAGAAACGCCGGTCAATGAGAGACATAACACTAGATACCGTATCCAACGAGGCGTGGAGATCGTTAACACTGGGCCGGGGCACATTAGCGTATTCTCGCAGGATTTCTTGCGGCGATAAGGCGACGGGACAGGATCTGGGATGGGTCCATCCCCCGTGCCTTCGCCGCAGGATCGAAGAAAGGGTGGAACCAATAAAGAGAAGGGGAGAAGAGGAGAGTAGGGTAGCGGTGAGGGGGTTCCGGTTTTTCGCGGTGAAAGAGAGAGAGAGAGGTCATCGTCCACCCGGTATACACACATCTCGTTGTAATACCGCACGTTGGCTACGTCGGGGCACGGAGTAATGCAATAATAGGCGTATACTAATGATACGGGGGGGCCCGCCGGCCCCGGGAGGATTCAGTCACGTAGTTGCATTAAACTTAATATAAATAATAGCGGTTTGTGGAGCGTTCGAGAGCCGAGGAGAGAGCAACGCGAGCGCCTCTGCCCTGTTGTACCCACCTATCTCCATCTTCTCATCCGGCACTCCGCGGGACCATAATACACCGGCCTCCACGTCCCTGGACTCGCCTCCACTTAATAAGCGGGATCGTCCTGAATCACCACGGCAGCCGGCCCTCACCTCCTTCTGCTCCCCCTCTTCTGGCTCCCCTTTTGGTCCCTTTTGGTCCCCTTCGGTCCCCTCTACCGACGATTTCTTACCTTCTCGCTTGGGCCTCTTACTCAACCCACAGTTCGATGGATCGTTACCGTTCCTCCTGACCGCCACCAGTACGCGAACGCCAGGGTATTATTGGTTTTCGAGAGGAATATGCGACTCGCTGCACCACTGCCCTGCCTCGCTGATCCGGTGCAGCCACCTGCGACGGTGTCCTGCTGCTCTTCTTCTGATTCTGTCCGCCGATTGTCTTCCAGGTGAGTAGAGTTCGTTCTATGGAGGATATTTCGGTATATTTCAGACTGATCTAATTTTTGACAGGACTTCGCAACACTTGAAGGATCAGCTACCATTTTCACTTGATCCTCTCGGGACACCTGTGAAGGTGTCCTGCTGCTCTTCTTCTGATTCTGTTCGCCGATTGTCTTCCAGGTGAGTAGAGTTCGTGCTATGGAGGATATTTCGGTATATTTCAGACTGATCTAATTTTTGACAGGACTTCGCAACACTTGAAGGCTCAGCTACCATTTTTACTTGATCCTTTCGGGACACCTGTGACGCTGTCCTGCTGCTCTTGTTCTGATTCTGTCGGTCGATTGTCTTCCAGGTGTGTAGAATTCGTAATAGAGGATATTTAGGACTTTTTGATGTTTCGCGACGTGAACACACACTGATCTAATCTTGGACAGGACTACGCAACACTTGAAGGATCAGCTACCATTTTTCTTGATCGTCTCCTTCAAGTGTGTAGACCATTTTGCGGAGAACAGGTTTTTTCAATGTCTCATTCGGATTATAGATGTGAGATGATATAGCATAGCAATCGCTGGATAGGAATACGCAGCATAAAAGGATTAGCTACCCTGTTTCCCGATCCCGCAGAGCCACCTGTAATGGTACTTGTTGCTTTTGCTCTGATCCTGCCGGCTGATCGTCTTCCAGGTGCGTGGAACTCACTTTACCGAGAACATTTAGCTTTTTTCAATGTCTCGTTCGGGATATTGATGCAAGCTGACGTTGCATACCAATCGTAAGCTGGAGAGGCATATGCAACTCTAGCTACCCTGTTTCGTTATCCTGCAGAGCCATCTGGAGCGGGTACACTGTTCGTTTTCTTCTGGTTCTGTATGCTCTTCCAGGTGCAGGTAGAACTACTTCGATATTCAGAACTTTTCTTTCCCAAAGGAAAGGAAATTGATGACCCGCTTTTGGGTGGGAATTTAATTCAATACTTTGGAAGGATCAATTACTCTTTTTACTGAGCCCCTGACACACCTGTGAGGGTTCTGCTGCTCAAATAGTAGAAAGGTGAAAATAATTGATGAAATTCTTCAGTATTTGTTATTGTCAGCTTATCAAATAATCCAGTGATAGTTGAACCATCTTAATCTAATTTTGCATGGTTTATTTTACATTCAATGGGACAGATGTTGAATGAAATAAAGTTGTACTTGATTTTTAAAGCTTCGAACAGCTTTCAGGACTTGGGCAAAATTGTACTTGACTTTTCTGGGCTTGAACAGAATTGCACTTAATGTCTAAGGCTTTGAACAACATTGTACTTGATTCTTCAGGGCTTGAACAAAATTGCACTTAATGTTTAAGGCTCTGAAAAAATTATACTTGATTTTTCAGGGCTCAAACAAAATTGCACTCGATTTTTCAGGTCTCAAACAAAGTTCCACTTGATTTTTCAGAGCTTGAGCCAAATTGCACTTGATGTTTAAGGCTTTGACAAAATTGCACTTGACTTTTCAGGATTTGAACAAAATTGCACTTTATGTCTAAGGCTTTGAATAAAATTGCACTTGATATTTCAGGCTTTGAACAAAATTGTACTTGATTCTTCAGGGCTTGAACAAAATTGCACTTGGTGTTTAAGGCTTTGACAAAATTGCACTTGACTTTTCAGGATTTGAACAAAATTGCACTTTATGTCTAAGGCTTTGAATAAAATTGCACTTGATATTTCTGGCTTTGAACAAAATTGTACTTGATTTTTCAGGGCTTGAACCAAATTGCACTTGGTGCTTAAGGCTTTGAATAAAATTGCACTTGATATTTTAATTGTTTGAACGGTTGTAAATTGATCGGTAGATTTTCCATTTTAATATTTCAAGTCCCCAGAGATTTCCGCAGTGTAGTAACAAGGTTCGTTGTACGTACAGGCGAAAAATCGATCGGGTTCGTTCGCCTTCGATTTTCCTGGTTCTCTCATTGTCAGTATTTGTTGCAAGCTGCGAGCAACCGATGTGCAACGTTATCTCGACACGGGCCGTGTGATGTTATCCGGGTTTTCTGCTCGGTAATGGCCTCGATCTGACCATCGGTCCCGCATTCACCAGATTCCAGATATCACGGTCCCATGGACAGGGTCGCGATCGGATCCGGTCATCGTCGTGCGTAAGATCGACTCTCGCACGGTCGTCGCGTGTGTTCCCCCCAGGTGCAAACAATGCTCCTCGAGTCTTCGTTCCTCGGTTCCTCCGCCGTTCTACCCAACCAGCCTTGAAGCTCCACTCACCGTTGCGTGTTTATCAATTAAATCTGGAATAGCATTGTTCGATCCCTGACACGATCGTGAGGAGCGATCGTGGTTTGTCAAATTATTGTCTCTGGGAATTGTACCTGTGCCTTTATCTCGGGGCAAAAATAGTCCATCTGGTCATACTAATCGAATAAAATGCCGACGTGGTGTGCTGGATCTACAGAAAAATATTAAAACCTACAGTGCAGGGGGTTGAAATTAGTTTCGTTAGAAAAACAGATAGCGGCACTTTAATTTTGTTTCGGAGACGTGATAAATAACTGCACCGGTGCACTAAATATTCAGAACAACAAAAATACATTTTACCAGCGTTCATAGCTTTCAGAAATCTCGCGAAAATAATGAGAGGAACCTAGGAAAAATTAGATATCTGTGTGAAAAAATCGATAGCAGGCTTCCGGGACTAATCAGCTGGTGCAAGCTGGTTTTCTGCTAATGTGCATAAATTGCCCGCGAAAGTGCAGTGTGCGCTCGGTGGCCCGTTCTCCATACAATCGTTTTTCCGGCGGGCGGGCCGGCGATAGGAGGCGATTAGCATCGATGGAAATGCGATCTGCATAAAGATGCGTATCTAGACTGCAGCCCGGGCGTTTTACACGTGTTCCCCCCGCCACGTCGCCGCATCGCGCACCATTATCGCCGATTCACATGATCCGCGAATTTAAATCGCCGTAGGAGCGGAAGCGAGCAACGAGCACGGATCGGCAGAGGACGGAGCCAACCCGTGCAATTTGCACCTAATAAAGCCGCGAGCCGGCAACACGCTAACGAGAGGGGGACCGAGGATCCGCTGATTGCTTCCTTTTTCGGCGGTGGAAGACTTTCCATGATCTCCTTATCGGCCGCGTGAAATTCTACTGCGGCGCGATGCAGTTGCAGCGCGATGCATCGCGGCGCATTCGTTGCAGAACTTTTGCCTGATATTTTCGCTGCTTCGGTAAATAGACTACGAGTAAACGAGGCGATCGAGCTTGACCAATCGCGTTTGCCCTCTTGTAATTATCGTTCGAATCAGTTTTTAATTAGTCGAGATGTTCGTGTACTGTACACTACAGTACAATGTGAGGAAATAATTATTTACAGAGATCATATATATGCACCTTCTGTGGCAGTCCTTTTCAACAATCTTTAACTACCTGTGTACAATTTGTTTTTAAACAATTCTCTTGATCGCCTTATATGGGAGCGAGAAACTAAGGCAAACGGGAAGTGAAAATTTTTATTTTGCATAAAGGTCACCGGCTTATCAAAAATTATTGGGGCGAAAATTATTCGAATTTTTATTCGACTTCAGCGTCTTGCGATTGAAAAATTTTTATTTTCCATGAAATTCCTTGCTTCGCCAAAAATGAATGCAGACTATTCCTCGAATTTTCTCTAGACTTCATTTCATGGAGTTAATTGGTCCGGGAAATGAGTGGCCGATGAATAAATTGTTCGTTCGCGGCGGAAGAATGGTGTCAGTTATTTATGACGAGTGCAGTCGTCGAGATTTGTTTGTTTGGAATGATAACAAGCTTCTAAACTTTCGAACGGCAGTGAATACGCTTAGCGTACGGCGCGGCGGCGTGTTCGCGGCATGGAAATTACATTGAACTCGGCGAGTATGAAACTCTCGGCGACCTCATGGCGCGTACGTGCAAGTATAGTCAAAGACCTGCCCCCCGTGCTATGAATATTTGCCACGTTATCGCGGCCGATAGGCGCCGACCTTTCCGCGAACCCACGGCTAAACTGCAGCGATGCTATCGCTGTACATCTAGACGAGTGGACTGTGAATTCCATGCATTTACATCAACACACGGGAACGATCGTCCCGTTGCGCGCCAGAAATTCCCATAAAACTTTACCCAATTCTACGATTCGCCACACCGTCCTCTGTCGCGGTTACGTGCCGATGGTCGAATCACAAAAATTTATTCCGGCGACCCACAATGATACCGATCGTCCAAGTTATTCGCACGGTTGATTATCCTGGTAATTATATTCGCTGAAAAATGTCCAAGCAGTGGAAACTGACAAATTCGATTGAGAGAATAGCTAGAATTAGGGCTGATCAAATTGTTATCACGGCCTGATCTATTCAATATTTATGCTCCAGGTGAATTTGAGGCTGAAACAATTACACGGAGGAACTGTCCATTGTGCGTGCCTTTAATTTACAGTGAGGGACCAAAATTAAGTGGACACCCTTTGAAAACTGACTATTTAAAATTGAACCGAATGACTCGAGTCTCTTTTTCATATGTTAGAAAGATCAGAGCAATAGGTAATACAAAAATGAATTTAAAAATTTGTTTTTGTTGCTAAATTGCGAAGAAAAAATTAAAGATCACAATTTTTAGTTGCCTTACCCCTGTGCCTATAGTGAAAATTGAAAATATGCATTCTGTGAGACCTGAGCGAGTTTCATGCGTGCACAAGGTTTCATAAAAATCGATTAAGGTCGCTGTAGGTAAATAAAAATTGAAATCCGCAGTGATTAATTTTTGTTTTCCCTGCACGGTGAAAATTGCTACACTGACTTCACTCGGAAATTAAAGATAGCGCACCGGCACCATCTTGCCCAGGACCGTAGCGAACTATCTCTAATGAAACGATCCCCAGCAGGAAGATGATCGGAATCAGTCGGTGGACCACACATGCGCGCTGGATCCTCGGGATCCTCGGGATCCTCGGAGTTGTTACCGGGCGCAAATTTCTCCGCGCGTTCGTCCCGGTCAAGGAAGCGGCATCGGCCAGGTCCCGGTGATTATAGGGGTGGCGCTAGAGAACTCGGAATGATTTACATCTCGGCCTCGGACCGGCCTAGTCCAGTTCGAAATTCCCCGTCCTAAATATCGCTGCTCGAGGAACAACCGGCTAGACGCGACCCGTCCCTCCTGGCAACATTCAAATACATCCCGCCATTCATAAATTCGTCAGCGTGCACACGCCGAAATTACTGGCGCGCCGGACTGGCCACAGTATACTCTTCTCACGCGTTCCTTCCTCGGGAACAAAAGAGTACTTCGAGAGGAATGCTCATCCTGGCCGGCCGGAACGATTTGCTCTAGGAATGCGAAGCTCTATGCGCCCGGAGCGCGAATTAGTCCGTCTAATAAAATTTTTGACCTACGTCATAAAGACGAAAAGTGGCCGCAGTCTTTTCAGACGACTTTAGATCAACTTGAAGAAAAACTGAATAGTTTCGGTGAGGGCTGTCCTATGATTCCTTCTGGGAATGCAGTCCTGTTGCATTCGGTGCCCCCTTAAAAAATTTGTATTCGACTGCATATACAAGGTATCATAATTAAAAGAAGAGAGAAAGTAGCCTGGAATAATCATCTGCTAAAATACCTAAAAATTAATTTCTGTAGACTATTTCCTGGAGTAACGAAAAATAGAATATATTAAGTAATTTGTTAACCGCGCCAATTTTGTCAAGTGTAAAGGGCTAGCCCTTCACAGAAGGAGTTAAAGGTACGGAGAGCTTGGTAGGGGACTCCAGGACGAGGAAGAAGAGTCGAAGAGCGGGCGAAGGAGCGGACAGTGTTCGCAGGGTGCGAAGGCATCGGGTAAAAGGGCGAAAAGAAGGGCTGCGCACCGGGTTAGCCAAATTACAGCTTGGATGTCAGCCTCGGTGATTGATGGCTCTGCACCCAGAAACCGCCGCGGCGTTTTCCAGGAAATTAAATAGAGGCGGAAGATCAGAGGTAGCCTAAGGGATGGGGGTGGGACCCGGACGCACACGCGCGCAAACACATACACACTGCCGCCTAGAGACTGTTCGTGGTTCTTGAAGAATTCGAGGCCGGTGCCGGGGCCGGGTTTTAGCGCGTCTTTAACGCAAAGTGATTACCGGGACCGGGTAATCTGGGTTATTAGGTATGCGCAAACAGGGCGTTAATGGCACCGTTTTACCCTCGTCCCGGCCAAGAGTAAATCTTGCGACTGACAGATTTTACGGCGAGCCGAACTTTGCATCGAACCGCAACCCGGAGAGCGTAGAACCTGAAGAGTCCGACAGTGGTCCTGAAAAAACCTGGATTCGTAAGTCCACTAATTGGAATTAAATAGGCCTAGGAGGGTATGGGTCTTGTGTACCAATAGCACGAGCTCTGACTTTAGTGAATTTTTAATTTTAGCGAGCTGAAGAGTTCGCGTGAAGAGAGAAGAGTGTCGCTAATTAATTTTATAAGGTTATAGTATCTTTTGGGATCTACCCGAAAAATTTGTATTTGGTGGTTTTGAGCTGTAACAGCATGTAGCAGGATCTTTGAAAGTAAGATAAATAATTCAGGTGGGAGAGAACTAGCTCAATGAATTCGCAAATGCTGAAAATCAGAGCCGAGGATCCTTGAATTTCTGCGGTGAAAAAGAAAACGCGGTTAGCACGGTTCGGCTGGTTTCCATTAGATTAGGCTAATCTAGATGCGGCAGTTGTGCATCCTTCGGAACCGATGTCTTTCAGTCTTTAAATATTCTAATTAACGAGCTGAAAAACGTCGGAATGGCTACGGAACAGTCGAATTGTATATTCTCGAAGTAATTGGTGCGGAAAACTAGTTTATGCTATTTTTTAGTGTCTTCTGTGCGCTAGTTGCTCCGACGTTGATAGAGGGGCTCGACCATTCTTTAATTTGATCGTAATCTTCCCGGCTAATCTTTCTCTCTATAAAATTAACCGCCCGGCGGTAAAATTTACCATGAATATTCCGGACGGAATTTGCAGAAATGTTTACATTATTCGAATCGAAAGAAGACTCGGCTCTTTCATTCCATTGTCGAAACAAACAAAAAAAAAAAAAAAAGAAACAAAGCTATCTTTACAACACCCACGTTGGGATCATTCTAAAACGGTATTTTATATTTAGCAATAACTGGAGCATAAAACAATTTTATGGCTTTCCTCCTTTCCTCTGAATTTCTTGAATGGTTAAAAAGTGGCTCGAACGGTTCACTGCCGGGTCAAATAGTATGTCAAATCGAAAATAAAAATACTTCCAAACCGTGTTACATGGACTAATTTGACATAATAATTTACTTTTTACACTCATTCGCTTCGTGCTTTTGAGAAAATACTGTGTGGAGTAACTATTTCATTTTACTAATTGTAAGTAAAATATGTCTATGTAGCTCAAGTATCTTCAATTTTTATTTTTCATGAAAATCCATTATGGCAGACTACGGATTTTATGCATTTATGAAAAATTCAAGAACGTCCTCTATTTTAGATTCATTGGAGTTATTAAAAGACGAAGAGCATTTAAAAATAAATTTAAATATGATACAAATGCAATTTGCGTTCGCTCTTCCGAACATTCTTATGCATATAGAAAATTTCGATTTTGCATGCAGATTTGCAGTCTGGTTATGAGAGTTACCGTGCATCCGGTCAGAGTGTTTCGCAAAGGGTTAACGCCGATGAATACGGAGGCGAGGCCGGGCGAAGATTCACGAGCGTCTCTGGAAGTTCTGAAAGTGCATCGCCGTGGCCCGGTGCAGTATCCGCGGTCCCCGTTGGAGTCGTGATGCAATAAAATAGCGCCACCCACCGGGCCCGTCGCTATCTACCGAGGATCTCCGTAATGCCTCACTTCGGGCCCAGGTCCTCTCCTCGGCTGGCTTGCACACGGTACAACCTGAAAAGAAGCGGGCCCCGGCGGAGGGCAAGGGTGCATAATGAACTCGTTAATTAACTATCAGGAAGCTGGATCGAATCTGATAACGATCCGAGCCACACGACGCGCCTTTCTCTGTCCCTGCTGGGACACCAGCCGCGTGCACCTTCGTCCTAAAGGACCCGTTGTCCTACACCAACGCGACGGACCCCGAAAACTCTTCTTTTGGGCCTTAGGCCCCTCCGGAATCCCTCTCTGGAAAATATTATATTTTATAGTATTATTGAGAAATTGTTTTGTAGACTTGTTCAATTCTTTGTCCACTTTTGGGCCGTAATAACGTAATGTGACGTCACGTGACTCAGAAAATTCTCTTTTGGGCCTCAGGCCCCTCCGGAATCCCTCTCTGGAAAATATTATATTTTATAGTATTATTGAGAAATTGTTTTGTAGACTTGTTCAATTCTTTGTCCATTTTTGGGCCGCAATAACGTAATGTGACGTCACGTGACTCAGAAAATTCTCTTTTGGGCCTCAGGCCCCTCCGGAATCCCTCTCTGGAAAATATTACATTTTATAGTATTATTGAGAAATTGTTTTGTACACTTGTTCAATTCTTTGTCCATTTTTGGGCCGCAATAACGTAGTGTGACGTCACGTGACTCAGAAAATTCTCTTTTGGGCCTCAGGCCCCTCCGGAATCCCTCTCTGGAAAATACTAAATTTTATATTGTGATAGAGAAATTGTTTCGTACACTGTTCAATCCGTGGCCTATTGATGTGAATTTAGAAATTCCCTTTGACATTAAAAAATTGAGGAAAATTGTAAAAATTGAACCGTCCGAATGTAGGTGAGCATAGCTACCTGTGCAATCATGAAAACCTTTCGTCGCCCGAGCATTAGAACTGCGACCTACATCATAAACAGACTGCAGATTTTAATAATTTATAACAAAAACGAATGGGTGAACTTTAAATCTCTGGGAGGATTAGAAGAATTGTAATCTATTATTGCTGAACGATTGAAACTACCGAGTCTCAAGCTCTCGCAACAGATCTGACTGGTTTACAAGAAAACCGAGTGGGTGAGGTCTAAGCCGGTGGAAAAATTAAAAGGATCGAGGGGGGTATCTATTATTTCCGAGCCATTAAAACGATTAAAGGAAGAAAGAGCTGTCTGTCCGACTCCAGCACGTTGGAACGGATGAAGACAATTTCCATCTTGCATAAAGATCCTCCGTCCAATTACGAGATAAACGCAACGAAACTCGTAAACCACGAGTCTAACTCGAAGAGCGGAGGATCCAGAGCGCCGTGACGAATTAATGGAGCGATTTCGCGGCCCAAGGACCCAGAAGAGGTCCGAGCAGCGCCGAATCGAAGGGGCCAGAGGCCGATAAATCAACCGGGACGCGTTTAAAAGCGCATCAAAAGCCTCTTCCTGATCGGCGCTGCGAACGTCTCTCTCGCTCTCTCTTCATCTCCGTCGCACCAGCTGATTGATATGCGTTTAATAACAGAGATCCGGCGCCGCGCGAGAGACGCTTCTCTAGGATGTTTATGGCTGCGTTGGAAACCTGGCTGCCTAGAAACGAGGGAAAGGGAGAAAGGGGAAATGATAGGACGGGAGGAAGGGAAAAGATAGAGGAAGGAGTGGAAGGGAAAAGATAGAAGGATCTCTCGATTAATCGGAGTCCCTGGAAGCCGGTTGCGGGTGGTTCCCCGCTGCTCTCTCGAGCTCTAATAATACGGTTTTATTCGTCGAGGCTTCCGACGCCGGGTATCGCGACGCCCCCGGCTATCTTTCGGGATCCTCCAGGTTCCTCAGCGTCGACTAGGCCCTACATATTTGACGGTGCCTCCGTTTCTTAAACCTTCGTCGAATCCGCTTCCTTCGGCGGACTCCTCTTCCTGCTCCTTCCCATGCTGCAACTGGAAAAATAGAGGAAATTTTATCAGCTACTTCTCTTTGCCATCGATTTTGAAATTGTATTACATTATCATTCGACTGGAGATATTTCTGCAAAATAAAAATTTTGCGCGATAACTGCAAGGCGCTGAGACCCAATATTATTAATTTTAGTCAGCTGGAAAATAAAGGAGTCAAAGAATGGAGGACTTTGGTGAGCAACTTCTGTGCTATCGATTTTTTGAAATTGTGATGAGCTATTGTTAGACTGTGGATATTTTTGCAAAATAAAAATTTTGCGCGATAACTGCAAGGCGCTGAGACCCAATATTATTAATTTTAGTCAGCTGGAAAATAAAGGAGTCAAAGAATGGAGGACTTTGGTGAGCAACTTCTGTGCTATCGATTTTTTGAAATTGTGATGAGCTATTGTTAGACTGTGGATATTTTTGCAAAATAAAAATTTTGCGCGATAACTGCAAGGCGCTGAGACCCAATATTATTAATTTTAGTCAGCTGGAAAATAGAGGAGTGAGAGAATAGAGAACTTTGGTGAGCAACTTCTGTGCCATCGATTTTTTGAAATTGTGATGAGCTATTGTTAGACTGTGGATATTTTTGCAAAATAAAAATTTTGCGCGATAACTGCAAGGCGCTGAGACCCAATATTATTAATTTTAGTCAGCTGGAAAATAAAGGAGTCAAAGAATGGAGGACTTTGGTGAGCAACTTCTGTGCTATCGATTTTTTGAAATTGTGATGAGCTATTGTTAGACTGTGGATATTTTTGCAAAATAAAAATTTTGGGCGTTAACTGCAAGTCGCTGAGACCCAATATTATTAATTTTAGTCAGCTGGAAAATGAAGGACTTTGGTGAGCATCTTCTGTGCCATCAATTTTTCGAAATTGTGGTGAATTATTACTAGACTGGGCAAAGTAAAAATTTTGAGTCAGTTGCAAGGCACTCAAATACAAATTTACCTCTCGCTTTAATATTTTTATTAAGTTGAAAAAATGAATTGTATTTGATTAATTATAAGTCGATAAAATAAATTTTAATAAGCTCAATCGTGACTGAAACTCCAGAACCATTAAAAATCAGTGCATTAGATCAATTCTACTATGACTCACAGTGGCACGAACGGTTTCGCATGCAACACGGGCACATTTATAGCAATGGGCGATCATGCTCACGGGCGAGACAAACGCGGAACGGGACGAAGGGACAGAGAACACCGTTTCGCTTAGTTCCCAACGTTTGCATAACTATGCAAATGAAGTCTTGCCGGCGATTAGGCGATCGGGCCTCGGCCTCAGGTACTCCTTCCGCGAAGACCTTCTACGTTTCTGTAGAACTGACATACATCACGTGTCCGTGTTCTCTAATTAGAAATTGCTGGCCCGAAACTGGGACTGGTGAACTCGAAAGTTGTGGTATTGTTAGAGGGAATGGGTTATTCTTTCGTTTCCTTTTGCGCTTGCGCGCGCGCTCACGGCTCTTGTTTATATTGCTTTCATTCCGTCATGCTTCTTTACTGCTCGCTGTTATTACTTTTATGGTAATCGGCCGTTGCGGCTCAGGCCTGCCGTAAATAACTGCTATTATTATTTTCATTTGCATTGGCCCGATCTCGAGGCGGAATGGAAATCCGTTGCGAAAGTTTCGCGTTATTTAGACATTATAAATATTGTATCGCTTATCGCTCGCGCATCGAGCCTCGGAAGAGCCGCTGCGCTTTTTTATGCACCTCGCGGTGTGCTTTAATTGCTGCGAATTCTGCAGAATTTGAAAAATTTAATGTTGAAGGTGTTTGCCGTTGTGCGAAGTCGACGATGCATTGTGAAATAAATTCGTTCGGTTGCCAATATAAATACCGGGTGTCCCAACAAGATTTACTATTTATTTCTTTTTAAGGTCCAACTATAACCGAACAATTTTCATCTTTCCGTGTTGCAAACCAGTGTCATTTTTATAAAGTCGTTATAAGCTGCTAGAAATGAAGAAGTAGAGTTTAACGTTCGGTGAAAGTTGAGTGCGTGCTTCCGCGGACAATTCTGCATTCTGTAACTATGACTGCATAAAATTCCACTTGGAAAATAAAATATTAACCATTTCTAAATTTTTGTATAAATTTTCCCAGCTATCTTTAACAATCTAGAAGTTAAAGAATCTTGATGGGGAAAATGTATACTTCCAGTTTAATCCGAAGGAAAAATCTTTAAAATTGAAAAATCCAGAATTTGTTTTAACCGTGCTAGAATGATTTTGGAAATTGTTAAGGTCGATTAGGCGTAGATTGAAGATAGTTTGCCAGCGAGAGTATCGGCGCTGTCACTTTCGCGAAGTAGTCCGAGGCCTTAGGGGAATGGAAACGTGAAGTTTAATGTTCGGTGAAAGTTAAATGCGTGCATCCGAGGGTAATTATGTTGCTCGTACGACACTCTGTCCGTTGACAAGGGGTTCTACCGTCGGAGGATCGGTTTGGCAAACACAGCTCCGGACACCGGTGCGCGGCGGCCGCGTGGAAACTCCGCAAGAAAAAAGGTCGGTAATTAGCGGCTGCACTTAATTACCCGGTTGCACATGCAAACGACTTCGCTACACGATCGTTGACCGCGAAGCGGTCGTGTCTCGTGACGAGATGTACGTGCACGATAGCGGGGCGACCGAACGATTGGGCAATTACAGCTAACCGACTCTTTATTTCCCTCCGATCGGTCATCGGAACCTCTCGATTTCGGCTCGACAGGATGATCGTTCGAACCGTTTTCTGCCCGCTTTCAGAAACTTTCCAGATTCTTCGATACCGAAATTAAACATTTTGGAACTTTTAATTTCAGAATTACAGTGAATTCTCTATATATGTCGCCGAGGCATGGAGGATAAATGTCGCGGAGTGATCCCCACTACCGCGGGGCATAGCCCGTGAGGGGCCAAGAAGCTCGAGAGACCGCTGTTCTTTTCTAAGTCAGTTCTTTTCGAATCAAAGAATATTAATAATTGTCGCCAGCAATAAAACACAACAGAATGAAATACAAAAGTATGGCATTATTCTTGAAGTTCTACTGAACATATGTGCAAAATTTAACATTGCTACCTTTTTCCATTTTGTTACAAAAAATTGCTAAACCTCTACTCCTCCAATCTAAGACAATTTAAGTACAATATCTGTGATTTTTTGGGCATACTTGATCACTTATAGCTGCGCGAGTTTCCATTCCGCGTTCGTCTAAAAATTCCCATACCTGACTTAAACATAAACAAATACTACCGCACGAGTTTCATAGTAAAAGCTCTTGTGGTTTATGGCAGAAAAATTTGTTTTGAAACGTCCTAGACAAGACATCGCGCAGGGACAGGCTATGGGGCCAGACATTACGTCCGGCGCCAAAAATATACTTTGGCAGGATCGACATAATGAGAGGCAAAGGAGAAGGTAGAAGAGAATGACCGAGAGAGAGGGGGGGGAGAGGTTTCGATCGCGTCGATCGTGCGTGAATGCGTGATCGATCGAGCGGCCGGGCAGGCGTCGATCGTAGTCACCAGGCGATGATCGGCTCCTCCCGGTTTTCAACGAATTACGCCTTGAATGCATAATAATATATTTTGCACGCGGCTTCCACCGGCAGAGCTCATTTCCATTCAGCCGTCGCGGGGACATTTAGGCGGATTTGCATGCACAACGCTCGGTTTCAACCGGGACTGAAATAAACGCGCCTTGATGCTCGTCGTTGGAATCACGAAACTTTCTTTACGAGCGAAAAAAGGACACGCCGGACAACAACAAAAACGGGGACGTTTTACTGCTGGTTTCCTTGCAACAATGTTGTGTGCCTCGAGTTTATACTTCAAAGTCCCAGTGAAGTTGTCTAGGATGTTTTAAACCGTTGCAATTTTTCCCCCGTAAAACTGCAAGACCTTTTATTATGATGCTCCATGTGGTTAGTTCTGTTTATGTGTTTGAGCTACGTACAGGAATTTTTGGCCGACTCTAGAATCAAAACTGACGAAGTAAGCGATCAATCATGCCCGAAAATATTTTAATTGCTGTTTGGCGACAGTGAAAGTGTAATCGATCAACTTTAAACACGCATCACTTTCGAATCAGTGACTTCCTCACCTTGAAACTTCGATTTTTAGCAATTTCTCGTCAAGATGTACAGTATTATATAATAAAAAGTTAAAAATTTCTGGGTTGCCAAGGTGAAGTTTCGCCGATTGGAGGATTGGAGCTTCCTTAAATAATTTTTTGTGACAATACGGAAAAAGACGGCAATATAAAATTTTGCAAATATGTTAAGTAGAGCTTGAAGAACAATGTCATATTTTTATATTTCATTTTGTTGATTTTAATTGCTGGCTGGAAAAGGGAAATCCTGCACGATCAAACTGAGGTAAAAAGTTACCTCGAGTCCCAAAGTTTCAGTGCATAGTTACTACAGTTCAAATGATAACGATGTATAAAAATTCATGAACGTAGCCCAAACGTACACAAATAGATCTGGAAAGTCTCAAAAATTTATCTCGTGCTGCTTACTGAAAAAAAATTTCCAAAGCACACCCTCCTACGTAACAGTCATTGCAACTTTATACTTTTAATAAAGTGTCAATAAAACAGAGTCGAGAAAAATATTGAACAAAATTTTTCCGCTCTCAGACGCACGTGTATGGTTTACGTACACGCACTGTATAATTTCTGGTGCGCTCGCGGGATTATTATACAGGTGAGAAATGTTTTCCAACGGTCCGCACGTGAACCGGTAAGGAAGCGTGGGTGTAATTGCAACAAAGCTGCTACAAGGATCCGTCGCGCGAGAGGGGAAAGGAGGCAACAGTGTGGGAGAAGTGTTACGAGATTATTTTCCAAGAAAACCGAGAGAGAGAAAGAGAGAGAGAGAGAGAGAGAGAGAGTCTTCCGTTTTTTGGCCCAGCCCCGTTTTTACTTTTATGTTGCAATTAACGTTAACGAAATAAATCACACGCTGGAATGGACCTTCAAGCGGCCGCGAAGAATCTTGTAAATGCCCAGCAACGCGCAATAACGATGTCTTTAACGTAGAATGGAAAAAATTGGGGGTTGGGGATGTTTTGCGGGGGTGGTTTCCGAAAGCTGCGGTATTTTAGTGTAAATACCGGAAAAAGTAACGGTCGCTGCGGAAATTGCGACTGCCATCTGCAACCCTTAAGAGGGGCTCATCAAAGTAGCAATTCAAAAATATACATTAACGAATCAGATCTGTCCATTTCAGAATTTCGAACAATTTTAATAAATTCGCAACATTTCTAATAAACTCTCCCACAGACTCTCCAATTAAAATCGCGAGACAAGAACTCGCCCGAAGTAACCTAATACAGTGTCTACTCTATATATGTCCGAAATGCCTAGCCGATAAAAGTCCCAGATCTATCCTCACTACCAGGAAGTATACCGCGCGAGGTATATCCTTCGCTGTCCTTTTCTACGCTCGGCGTGGATCAAAGAATCTCCTGGCCGATATATGTCAGACCCGTGTTTTGACATATATCGAGTAAACACATTTCCATAAAGTGTAGAATTTGAAAGAACGTTTCTTAACGATGTATCGACGAGGCTCGGCCATTTGCTATTAATAGTCTGCAGTGGATAGAGTGTAAATAATTCCACGGCCGGGAGAATCGATTCGATTAGTGTGTCCCGGCAGCAGCCCTAATCGCGGCCTACATCGAGGAGCAACGGGGTAGCAGAGGCACGAATCAATTAAGACCGAGCGGAAAGAAGCGTTTCTAAAAGACAGAGAATGTGTTGCGGTAATAGTCCCACGATGTTGCAACGAGCGGACAAGCGAAAAAGGAGCGCGCCGAGCGGGTATAGTGCGAACATCGTCGACGGGTTAGGGGAGGGGCGGGGGCGGGGAGGGGGCAGGACTTTCCCGCGCGGGGGAAAGCGGACCGGGGAAAATGAGAGTGGATCGAAAACGGTTTTCCTAGTTCCCCCGACGCGTCGAATCTATTCGCAGTCATGAGCCGGAATAAATAAATAAATTGGCTTCTGCCCGTAGAGCCCGGCCGCGAAAGTTCGAGCGTCGCCGTCGATATTTCACCGTCCGCGCGCGCGGAAATCGCGCTTTGAAGTGGCCGCGCCCGCGATCCCGATACGCTGTCCCGAACTTATGGCAACGCGACAGAACCGAGACTAACAATCGTTTCGATCGGCCCCCTGATCGCGGTAACCATCGTCCGCTGCGGAAAATGATCGAGAAGGAATTAAACTCGTGATTATTCAGTTAGCGAGAAAATAAATTTTCAATGTTGACCGACGGGAAAATGAGACAATTTTTTTTTTTGATTTTGTAGTACAGTGATCTGTCAGATGGAGTCAGAATGTTTTATCACGTTCTCGTGATATTACCTGCTGCCAAACGAGACCTATTTAATTATTTCGATTTTTACTAAATAATAATGACGGCATAAAATTTCCACTATCAGCCGAATCAAAGCTAACTAGTTCGATCGAGTACGTGAGCCGGTAGCTAATTTCAGTATTAATACACCGCGCTAATTACACTTGTCATAATATACGACCCACGTACTCGAGAAATGAAAGATCTATGGCGCTGCTAATTCACCTAACTACGGCGTTACAAAGTCGTTTCAAAACATCGTTACAAACGTCTAAATGTTCCGGTAGAACCAGTCCGGTGTGTACCAGCCTTGTAATTCGATCGCAATTCGCCGATGCGCTCGCAACAAGAAAAGCACAATGCACCGGAATAGAAACTGCGGAGACCGAGCGATCGAGATCCAACGAAATCGCGTTTCTTCTTCGTCGATCGCGCGGGGCTCTCATTGTAAGAATGCAACCGCAGAAGAATCTGTTTCCGCTCGGTCGCACCCGATCCAAGCAAATGCATCGAGGAATGCGCGCGCGTATCGCTGCATCCTTCACGGTTTCTGAAACTTCAGCTCATTAGGAGATTCGCTACGCGATATACACGATTAATTGGGTGTTAATGGCTCTTAATACCATACAGATTTCATTCGAAAGGTTTTTCGCATAACTCCGAACAGTGCGCTGCGCTGGCGAGCCGATCGATGCTTTCAGCCTGGCTAATTAATAAAACCGAACCGACTTGCATAATTAATACCCGCGAGATCGTGATACATTTTACTCCGCGAACCACTCCGGAAAATTATCTTTTATTTATTTGAATGCGTCGTACCAGTTAATTAACAACGGTGACATGTTAACTCAAATTAATTTTTAGACAGAGACATTAAAAATCGATTCTCGATCCGCAGAACGTCGGATCGCAGAAGCGTGTAAAAATCGTGCGTCCTTCTCGATCTCCCCCCGCCATTTTATTAACGTTGGTCTCTCAATTCCTCGGAAGAGTGAATTTAAATTTAATTTTCCCCGTGGTATATAATTAATATAATTAATATAATACTTCTCTATTAGATCGAGATAGATAACGCGTCCGGCTCATGAATAAAACTGTTAATGTAATCTCTGTTCATAAATACAAATTAAACGTGCAGCAAGAATGCGCCTATCGCGTCTATGCACGGTGCTCATTAAAATATGCATAATTTCTTCTCCGTTGGCACGATTCCATGATTTCGATAGTAGTGGGGGGTGGCGGAGAACGGAGAAGAGCGAGCCAAGTTACTATACGATCGAGCATTATGAAATTCGAAATCGTTTGCGATGCTTGACTTCCTCGAATCTATTTATTACAGATGACCATAGATGATCTATGAGGCAGTTTATATTTTTATCTATGGTTAATTTACAGTTTCAGGACTCGGATTATACTGCATTTTCAGGACACGACAGTTCGAAGTCGATCATTCTGTAAAGTGAATTTTCGGGAGTATTTTCCGAGAATTCTTTTCAGACTTTCAAAGTGCAATAAAAATGCAACGGAGAGTCGTGCATTAATTTTTCCGGATTCGTTGCAAAGGAGAGACTTTGTTCTTTAAATCTGCGGAGATTAGAGAGGCAGAAAAAATTTTTTAGACTTCGTACAGACGAAAATCGACACCTGTCAAATTATCGAGGAAAAATTCTTTCGATTTTCACGTGCAGAAGTATTTCTAAAAAGGTAATTGAATTTGTGACCAAGAAAGTGGAGTCTCCTCGCTCTGTAATTTGAGACTAAGAATTTTCTCTGCCGTTTCCTCGCTCTGTAATTTGAGACTAAGAATTTTTTCTGGCGTTTCCTCGCGGGGTGGCCGGTTCGTTTCAACCCCTGGACGCGAGATCGCGATCTCGCGGGTCGCGTCGCGTTTTCCATGAGAATAAGGTAAACCGGGGAGTGCGTGCAGGCGGCTTAATAAGTGTGAAAAAGGCGGAAGCCGTGAAAATAAGCCGATTACGACGACCTCGAACCGCTTTCTTCCTTCTGCACCGTCGATAATCCCCGCGAGCACCGCTCACACAGGAGAGCACAATAAAACACACCGTGTTTCGAACCCAGCGAATAATTAAGAATAATGAACGCGCACACCGCCGGTATTAGAAACTTGTAACTCATCCGAGCTCGCCTCATGCTCGCGTGCATTTAATAAATATCATATTTTACAGATAACGCCTCGCGTACGCCCGGCTGTTTTGCGCGATTGTTTCACCGAACACCTGCCTCGGCAATTCACCCGCTCGGTTAATGATATATCCTGTTGTTCGTGAATATTATTCGATAGCTTTATTCCGTCCCGGTCTTGTTTTCTTTATCCTCGTTGATAATTAGAGTTGCATGCGCGAGCCTCTCCTCCTTGTCCTGATTATTCGGGTCCGGAATGCGCCGCGATCGGGACGCGATGTGAACGGAAACCGCGCCAACCGTCCCTGCCATTAGCGAATGCGGTAATTAGTTTATCGCGCCGCTGGATGAAACTTTTGTTAGGCGGAAAGACACCCAACTGCGCCGTGAAATTTCCGACTCGGAGACGCCGCTCCTAATTATCACGGCCGGTCAAAGTGTCGCGCGTCGTTGGACGCAATCTCCCAGAAAATTGAACTCGTCCTTGGTGTTAATGAAAAATCAATTGACAGGCCACAATTGTAATTTTTTCTAATTTTTCGAAGATCGAAACTTCATTGGGGGATTCAAATTTATTTTCTCGTCTCGCGAGCGTAAAGTGTACAACTGGATAAGGTGGTAAAAAATGTCCCACCAAACAAAATTGATCTTTCCTCTCATCATTTAATAGGGCCTCGGAAGGACAACCCTCTGTGACAAGTTTCGAGTCGCTACCCCTACCACAAGGGTAGTTAGAGGGTAAGTACGGTTTAACGAATCATGCCCCATTTCTCCCGTTCTGGTCGACAAAAAGTTACAAAAAAATTCATGAACGTTCTACCGAAGGGCACACGCGAGTGTGAATTTTTTCCGAATTTTTCACCGAAAAATCGATTTTTAAAAAATTCCGGATTTCATGTCGAACTCATCAGGTGACACGAACGCTTTAAAAACAACTTTCTGCGACCACTGTGTCAACTGTCCACCAAGTTTCTCCTCGGTTAGTATATCGAATGAAATATACATGCCAAGCAATCAGCGTTGTACGACGACGCACCACCGGTAATTAGAAGCGGAAAATCCGCGAGATCTTATTGCGAGTGCCGGAGAATTTCGACGAGAATGAGGGAGACGCACACGGTGGCAGATCCGAGTCGACAGGTAATTGCATCTTTGTTTATTAACGAGGCCGTGGCGCGCGCGCGTGTCCTCCGCAGCCAAGAGACAGATTTATCGCGAGGATTCGCACACGAGAAGTCATTGTTGATCCGCGGCTGACGTTATTGGCCACGAGAGAATCCTTTCGGGAAGAGGGTACCGTAATCGACCTGTTTTCCTCCCGTAATTATAGGTATTGTGAAAAAGAAAAGGAATTAATGCAACGCCACGTGAAATGACCTTTCCTACCTACTGCGTCGGGGTTCAATGGTGCATTGTAATTCGCGTCTGCCTCTCTTGGGAAATGGCCGCCAGAAACTAGACTATTTTTAATGGAGGATTTTGATTGACAGTTCTCAGAGAAAACTCGTCCTCCTGTAATTAATCTTCCATCTATCCCCCCACCCCTTAATGTAAGAAACACGTACACTATGAATTTCCAATACGGCGATCGTGGGAGTTTCTTGTGACAAATATTTTTCAATTTTCTACGATACTCGACGAGCTTTAAAGTTCCGACGCTGGGGCCTCAAATAGAAATTAACCCTTTGCACTCGACTGGCGACTCTGAAGCACCACTAGAAATGTTTGTGGCATTATTCCAAAGAAATTACAAAAAATATTACAAAATATTCGTTACATTACAAAATTTGTATTGAATAGATCACTAAACATTTGAATATTGTATGTGGAAATCGGATCCATCTCGTATGAATAAAAAAATAAAATATTCTAAGACGGAAGAAATATTTAGTTATAGAATGAAAATAGCGCCGAGAGTGCAAAGGGTTAATCTGCGATCAATCTACAAGTTTTGATCATTGTAGGCGTGGAGAATACCTCGAATACCTGACGCACTATTAAACAGAATATTTGCCCCGTGTTTGGTGACTTATGGTCGAGGATGCGCCCTTCGAGCTTGGTCGCGTGATACGGCAGAAAATTAAGCGGATATACATTTTAATCTCGTCCCGACTTTCACGCCGACAATCGAGAGGATAAGAAAGAAAGAGAGAGAGGGGGGGGGAGAGGGAGACACGGCAATGCATGCACGCGCACCTGAGATCATCGAGCGAATAATCAAAAGAAACGCGGTGAAAAAAGAAAGAGATTCACAGGGGGTTGAGGGGGGCATCGCGCGAATCCATAGGATAATTATTGTTATTATCGTTAACGTTTGCATCGCGCCGATTCCCCGCCGGTTTCGCACCGTCATTATCCGCATGAACCGAACGAGCCGAGTCGAGCCGAGCCGAGCCGGTTGCCGCGCGGCGCGGCGGTCGAACGCGCCCGCGGATCATGCGTTCGCACAAACTTCGCGTGTCGCATAATGAATTACGCTTTTCCGGGGGCCCGGCCGGGTACGCAAACACCCGTTTATCTTCGCATTTGCATAACGGCCGCGGGCGAACGGCCGCGGTGCTTACTCGCCTCGTTTAATGACACGAGCAAACCACCGTTTATCCGAGCAATTATATTCGTGCGCGCCGAACACGTCCGCGATCGAACTTTATTTCGTCCGTAGGAAATTTACAAAATAACACGGCGAACTGGTAATCACCTGTTCCGATGCCGGCTTTGACAGAAAGCGGCCCCGGCATATTTATTTGTCACGTCCCTGCGTGCTAGAACCGGTGTTCAAACCCGATGAGCAAAGTGCAGATTTTTGTAGTATGTGGAATTTTTTCAGATTTTTTAAACGACCATAAACGCGACAGACCCAACTTTACAGTCTCAGGGTACCGTAGAAACGTTTACAGTCTGAGGGTTAAGGATTTACTCACAAATCCATAACGCAATGTAGTGTTCACTGTATATGTGTCCTAAATTCCTAGCAGATAAGAGTCACAGAACTATCCCCACTGCCGCCGGGGTATACCCCGTGAGGGGCCCAGAAGAAGAGAGCCTTGCTATCCTTTTCCACGTGGATCAAAGTATAGTATCTCCTGGTCGATATATGTCCCTGGCTAGACCCCTGTTTTGGACCTATATCGAGTAAACCCTGTAATCACAATTCTGCGTAATAACTACCAAAAATGCTACACAGAAATTAAATATGTGATCTACAAAAAGTTGAATTACATGTCAGTGGAAAAAATTTAAAAAAAGTGGTGGACATACACAGGTTTAAAAATTCGTAGTATAATATTTAAAATCGTCGATAAAAGTTTATCGATTGCCAAAGATGGTAAGGAAAAAGTAAAAGAGTGCTAGCAAAAATCGAACCCTGGAACACAAGTATTAAACAGACCATAATGCGTGGTATTGACTCGAATACCAGTCGGGGGATCGTAAAACTGCAGAATGCAACTGCAATATGTGCGGAGAAGCAACGAGCATCACGAAGGAGGAACGTTTCCTAGTGGCCGGCGTGAATACGTCGGAGATTACACATTGTATTTACCTGGATCCCGTTCGCGGGAACACAACGACCGTATGATTACAGGTAGGCGACACGTTCCGTGACTGGCATGCGAGGCGCGGCAGACATTAGGAAACGACTTTCAGCTTTCATTTGCATCGTCCGTGTACTGCCGGGTGGCATTTCTAGATCGTCGCCGTGCGTCGCGGTTTATTACGCATATTGATCGTGGTTTCGCGCGTCATACGGTGCACACGATCGACGGAGAAACAAGGATCGAGCATTTTTAGACCAATCGAACCATTAGCCGACCCCGGATGCGTTCCCCTCCCCCTCCCCTGCTCCCTGGTGACACCAACTGGAATTCCGTCGTTTGTCAGACCGTAAAAACTTTCTCGCGACTCCGGCCTGCTCTTCTTTTTCCTTTTTCGTGGCGGCTGTTTGATGCGCGCACGAGATAACGAACCTTATCAGATCGCCTCGGAAAGCAATACCCTCCTCGTCCGTTTCCCTTGAAAACGGAAATTTCTTGAGCGGGTCGGGTGCGTGGAAAAAATTCACAATTCAAACTCCGGAATTATTCTTTTTAATCCTGCAAACCCCTTTATTTCACTCGCGGGACTTTCGTCGAGTTTGTGCAATTTTTATCATGGGTTTCTGTGGTTTGAAAAATTCCAAATTATTCTCGGGTAATGCTCCCTATTTTGGGAACGTCATCCGGTAATTTTTATTCACATAATTTCATTGTTGTATTTTTTTTTCGTTTACGTCTACAATCCCTTTATTTCACTGATAGGACTTTCGTCGAGTTTATGCAATTTTTATCATGGGTTTCTGTGGTTCGAAAAATTCCAAATTATTCTCGGGTAATGCTCCCTATTTTGGGAACGTCATCCAGTATATTTTCTTCACATATTTTCATTGTTGTAATTTTTTTTTCACTTACGTCTGCAACCCCTTTATTTCACTGACAGGACTTTTGTCGAGTTTATGCAATTTTTATTATGGGTTTCTGTGGTTCTAAAAATCCCAAATTATTCTTGGGTAATGTTCCCGATTTTGGGAATGTCATCCAGTAATTTTGACTCGTACAAGTCTTTGGAATTTTTTACATCTACCTCTGCAACCCCTGTACTTCACTGATAGGACTTTCTTCGAGTTTAGCAATTTTCATTATGGGTTTCTGTGGTTCCAAAAATCGCAAATTATTTTCGGATACTGTTCCCTATATTGGGAACGTCATCCGATAATTTTGTCGTTGTAATTTGTCCTTGCTGACAAGTGTAGAAATTGAAAACTGAAAAATGTGTCAACTTGTCCCGGTCTGCCGTACCATTTGCGAAGAGTGGAATATTTTTATTTTGCGAAATGTGGCCGCGTGAATGATGTTTAGCTACGAAAGATCGATTGACACAAAGAAACCTGGTTTGAAGGGTGCCCGAAGGCGGCACGACGCGATCGAGGCGAGGATCGAGCAGATTAGCGAGCTCGAACGGAGTAACAAGTCCGTTCCAACTCATATATACGAAATATGACGGGGAAGGGAAGAGTTGAAGGCGAAGGGGAAAGACGAGATTTCCGAGAAAAGCCTGTTACTATCGGCGGAATCGTGAGCAATGCTAATAGGCCGGGCTCCGCAAGCGGCGCAAGTGGTTACAAAGAATCGCCGTAGCTAAGGCCTGAGCATCGCGTGTTACCGTTTCGCTCATTTGCCTGGTAACGAACGTCCACCGTCACGGCATACATTTATTTAAATAATTAAACACAAATTGGCTATTCTTCGTAGAACTGCCCGACAAACGGAGGCCGCCTCGCCGCGCCGCGCTGGCGCGGCAGAGAGACGGCAGCAACGAATTATTGCGGTGCCCTTCTTTCTGGAAACAAACCGACAAATTAAACGAATTGACTTAATTACAACAGTTAATTGCAGATGCAATAAAAACGCGGCTACGCTGCCGGCACAGTCCTATCGAAATACGGTTCCCCTTCCTCGCCTGCCTCACCCGTGCTTCCGCGCCGATCAATTAGCCAGCATCGTGGAAAAATCGTTTTTGCTCCGAGATTGTAATAATCCTCCTTTATATCAACGTATTTCTTTTTCTTTTTTTTTTGGACAATCTTGTAATTTCGGACTTTTTGGCAGCGGCTGTTAAAAAGTCATTTCGAACGGCCTGTAGGGGGTCAAAAACGACCGTCAGCCGATTTTTTATAGAATTATAGATCGTTCGATAGCTTATCAAGGCTTTCTGCTAGGTTTCAGCCCTATACCTCGCCCTTGAAGGTAGTTACAGAAAAGAAACTGAAAACCAGTTTTTGCCCCGCTATCCCCAATTAGTCGTACCCAAAAATTCTAAAAAAAATCTGGTACATTCAACATATTGATCCACATATTCAAGAATTTTTTCCGATTTTTCGATCGCATAATTTCGTTGTAACAAATGAAAAACGCCTAAAAATTACGAATTTCATATGAAGTTGAAGTTTAAGTGCGACCACTCTGGGAATTGATTCAATAGTAAGGTATAGCCATCGACGCTATCTCCAATTTTTTCCAGGGTTAAATAAAGTATTGAAACCATTTCTTTGATTTGATAAATATGTTAACCATTTGCACTCGGCACTATTTTCAATGTAAAATTAAGTTTTTCTTCCGTCTTACAATATTTTCAATTTATTCAAACGAAACTGATCCGATTTCTACATATAGTATTTGAATGTTCAGTAATCTATTAAATACAAATATTGTAATGTAACAAATATTTTGTAATTTCTTTGAAATAATGCCACAACAATTTCTGGTGGTGCTCTTCAGAGTCACCATTCGAGTGCTAAGGGTTGAGCAATGGTGAACAATTTCTACGTTCGGCGAAATATTTCGCAGACTTGGTGAGTTCGTGTAACGAACATAAATAAATGTCGGAATATCGAGATGAGCTGAGAGGAGGGGGACACGTCATCGGCTGGGAGAATAATCGCAAAGGAGTCACAAAGCGACATATGTAGCTGTCGGTACACATATGGCAGCCGTTCTTCCGCATCTTCGGAGGCAACGGCATGGCAGAGGCATTGTGTCCCGGGTCCTTTCGCAATGGTGAAATTGGCCGTGCGCGGGGCAAAGGAAGCCGAAAGGCAAAGAGAGACGCGGGGCAGGCTGACCTCGTTTCAGATTCCGCGGACGTAGCAACCCCAAATTACCCTATTCTATCTTGGCCGGGCTGCACTCTGATTCTGCAAAGCGTTTTGTCGCCGCGTTTTCTTTAAAACGTGCACGCGGCGAAGGGGACGTGCCGCCCACGCGAAAGCAGGGCTAAACAAATTTACGGGGATTCAAATGCGGTTCGCGTTCGCGCCTCGCGAGCCCGATTATTCTTATCAATGCTAACGGACCGTGCGCTTTCCTTAATACCCGCGACCTTGCACCGCTCCCTTAAAAAGGAATTCTCCTACCAAGCAGAATAATGGACAAATACCTTACCATTGTTTGTTTAAACTATTAGCTATAGAAGTTTCTTATTTTATCAGTGCAGAGGAACATACAGAAAAAGTTGCATATTGCTGTTACTTTCTTCAGCAGCGCAACACAATAAGCGTCGCTTGAATATGCTAAGTCAATTAGTTATCGACTCGATTGATTTAAGTATCCTTCATCGCAGCGTACACGTAGAAAATAATTGTACTGAATTTCCCATGAACGACTGCAGCCGGTTACAATTAAAACGCAGGGAGCCATTAAAATGAAATGTAAATTCGAGGAACACAATGTAATTAGTGCCCACCGCAGACAAAATCCATTAACACTGGCTACAGTCGCGAATTTCAACCGGACGGAGGAGTTCCGATGAGTTTGCCGGGCATATTCTCCTTTGCGAAGAAGAAACCCAAGTTGCAAATTGGACTAATTACGTATAATTAGATCGCGGCTTCACGTGCGCCACTCGCACGGATCACAATAAAATAAACAGTACCATGGCGTAACTATATGAAACAGTGTGTTTTCTCATCGCATCGCGATAACGAGAACAATAATAGAATATAAAAATTCTCTCTATTCGATCCCGTCGTTCGGGAATCCGTTCATAAAAATTCTCTGTTTTGCATAAGAATCTGCTCGCGCCGGTGGAAAGCCTGTATAGCAG
Organism: Halictus rubicundus; assembly: GCF_050948215.1. Taxonomy (NCBI): domain Eukaryota; kingdom Metazoa; phylum Arthropoda; class Insecta; order Hymenoptera; family Halictidae; genus Halictus; species Halictus rubicundus. The sequence continues at coordinate 12,682,469 of NC_135161.1, forward strand.
CGAGCAGCCGAGGATCGAGGTTCATATTCTTCGTGAATATGGATCTACCTTGGAAATCTTGATTGCTCATCTTGACGATTCGTTGAATCAGCATAAGGAGATGCCCAGACAATCCCGCGATTAGGTACCAAGTATGTGTCAGGTAACGACGCCGCCAGGTGAATACACTCTGCGGTGTGCCTACAATACGCGTGTACCTGTCTCTCGTAGGAAGCCGCGAGGAGAGAGATTTCGTTGCCGATATTACAAGCGTACATGCAAACTTACACGGTGGCGTACACGTCGCACAGACGATGCGAGAAATTCTCAGAATGCTCGCTCTCGCATGCAAACGCGCCGAGCTGCTCGCCGTTTCTGCCATTTCTTGCCCGACAACCGACCGACACCCTCCGATGGCGGCTTGGCTGACCAGGGACAGTACGCTTCACCTTCGATCTAAAACCCCCTTAAGGGGGCCGGCATGGTTTGAAATCCATATACGTATGCAAGGGTCAAAATCTAGACAAACTGCCGCTTCAATGTTGCAATCAGCAGTTTAGAAGTGGTCAATTGTGTTTCCTAAAAGTACAATCTACGTCTGTATGGAGCCCAAATTGCGAATTTCTACCTCATCGTGGAGTAATTTGTAATATTCGGCAGAAAATTCGGATTCTGAAGCGAGTATGACGTCACAAGATGGCTGCCGCCGCTGAAAGATTCTCTTAATTTCGAGAGATTTAGTGTTCGTATCGAAGAAAAAGGCTCTATACAGACGTAGCAAAGACATGTACAAACACGGTGGTATGCATTTTTAATTGATTACTTACTTATTTAAGACGTAAAATGTCTAGAAAAAAGCCACAGGATAACATAGCGTGACAGTCAAGGCCAAATGCCTGCCGGCCCCCTTAACAGCTCGGTCCCTCCAGTTCAGCAAAAAGTTTCGGTTCCGGTCGGTCTTCAGCTGGAACTGCCAATAGCACGATAAATATTGCAGAATTTACCAGGAAATGCTCTGTACATTTCTTTCTCCATAGACTAGCTACAGAACACAGCACGGACTTACAGTTTGCAGCTTGAATCATTCCTTCCGGTTCGGAAAAAAAGATCATAGACTTTTAGACTTTTGGTCAGTTAAATCGCCATTAAATTTTTTAAATTTTTCTCAGTGGTCTATTGATATTAACAATTCTAACAGAACCATAAAGATTGTAGGAGAGTCTTGATTTTGATTAGCGGTGTGAGCATGTGAGAGTGTGCGAGGTGTGAGAGTGCGACAATAAAGTGAAAATTGCTAGGAAATAGGTGAGATAGGGATTAGACAAGACCATGAAAGGTAGAAGCCAGACGTGCAGGCAGAATGAGTGTGTGTGTATCAACGGAGGAATTAAGCGAAATCGGTAAGAGTAATTTTGGAGGTTAGGAAAGATTCGGTCCAGCGCGGTAAATGGATCGGTAAGGAAGGGTATTAGATCGGCGATATCGCAAGTGAACGGTGTTCACCTAACAGAGAACGTTTTATAGATACTGAAATTTTTCTAAATTATTGAGACTGTGATTTTAGCGTCTACTATATAAGTCTTGCGAAATGTTTAATGGGCTAGGAAATTATCAGTGTCATTGTAGAAACTGCACCATTGAGCTTTATGGATCTTCCTAGATTTCCTGGACAGTGTGTTCAAAGTGTCTACCACAATGAAGCAAATCTACTGAAAGGTTAAATTTAGCAAATGATCAGCACCCTATCAAAACAGGCCTCGTACCTTCGTAGACCCGGACGGAGTAGAACAAATTATTGTAGCTGGTAGAAAAGTTAGGTTAGGTCAGGTAAGGTTTATCATTCTCTATAACCTATAATTTCCAACACTGTCGAAAATGAATACCGCCGTAATATTGTAACAAAATTATTATAAAAAGGGACTGTTCACACGTCGAAGTGAAATAGAAATCTGTAAAATTCAATTTGCATTTCGCGCGTTAGTAGGTTTGCCCCTGAACAGTAAAATATCAGAGATCTCGAGAGGTTGTTCAAACTCGCATCATTTTCGCGTGCAAAGGACTCGATTGGAACTTGTGCCGGTAGCAAGAGCGACGCCGGTGGACAGGTAGTCCTCAGGTGAGAGTCGTGCGTTTATTATAAAATTCTTGAAAGGATGTTTATCGCGTAGGATCGGAGGTCGGCGTTAATAAGCTCGTTTTGGCGGTTCGTGACCGACACACCGGCTCCCTTTGCCGATCGCAATATCCTGACGGACACAGGAAGGCGCAGCGAGCGTGCTGACTCTCGCCGCCGCTTGACAGCGCGGTGTCTAGCTTGATGGTCAGCCAGGTGTACGAGGTCAGTGAGTAGCGGGGCCCGATCGTTTATGCACAGTGGCTTCTTTCCCGGCGATAAAATTGCGGCAAGTGTGCGGCACGGTGTGTGGGCCCCGCGGGCCGTATATTCAGCGCGACACTCGCCATTAAGCTAGCCGGCCAATACGCATTTATATGACGCGATTGATGCAAACGCGCGCCGACGATGCATCGCGATGATCCTTACCACCAACGCGATTGCCGTTCGGTTAATTTTCCCCGACGACCAATCGGTCGGTTCTGCTCGTTGTCGCCGGATTTTTCCGCGGATGAAAAATTGTCTGCGTCAACCGGAAGGCACGGGGACCGAACAAATACAAGGGATAAATTGTTAAATAAATCTTTCTCCATACTACTCGATAAGGCCCCCGAAGAAAAACACCCGCAAAATTTAAGTCGGCACAGAGTTGATGGATCAAGAATTATGCCCCCACTCTAACTTCCCCTTCTACCGCGCTCTGTCGTGCTTACTACGGTACTGGCAGAGGGAGGGGGTAACTTTTTCCCCTTGATTCGCAGATGAAAAATTGTCTGCGTCAACCGGAAGACATGGGGACCAAGTAAATAATAAGGGTAAATTGTTAAATAAATGTTTCTCCATACTACTCGATAAGGCCCCCGAAGAAAAACACCCGTGGCAAAATTTAAGTCGGCACAGAGTCGCTGGATCAAGAATTATGCCCCCACCCTAATTACCCCCTCTACCGCGTTCTGTCGCGCATACTACGGTACTGGCAGAGGGAGGGGGTAACTTTTTCCCCTCCATTCGCAGATGAAAATTGACTGCGTCAACCGGGAGGCACGAGGACCAAGTAAACACTATGGGTAAATTGTTAAATAAATCTTTCTCCATACTACTCGATAAGGCCCCCGAAGAAAAACACCCGTGGCAAAATTTAAGTCGGCACAGAATCGCTAGATTAAGACTTATTTCCCCACTCTAATTTCCCCGTATACCGCGCTATTAATTCCCCCACTCTCTAATTTCCCCTTCTATTCCGCTACTGGCAGAGAGGGAGAGGGTAACTTTTTCCCCTCGATTCGTGCTCCCTCCCCTCATCTGGCGACACTGAGTCGGCACAAGGGTGGTTCTCGAAGGCTTTTTAATCTGGTCGATGGAATTGATTTGGGACTAGATTTTCTGACATCGGGTGACGAACAAAAATATGAAAATGGAGCTGAGACGTTGCTTAACAATCCCAACGAAAATCATGATTTTTTATAAATTTTGTTGTCGATATAAAAAATGTTTTATTGGCCTATTCCTTTCAAGCTGTGAGGTTTGAACTTATCCTTAACTGTTCCCTCAATTTTTTAATTTTGATGCTTTCTTGAAATGTCAGTTACTTTTCAGAAGATCCAGGCTCGGTTCAGGTAAAGTTTGAAGAGTCCTTATTATACAAAGTCCCAATGAAAATTTATTTAACTTTGTGGCTGGAATGCCCCGATTCTTCGATTCGACCGAAAAGCAAGCCACCCACAGAGATTTATAAAGTCCAGGCACGCTGGACATCATCAAGTCATTGTCCGGCCGCGTTCGGGCACGTGACGGCGTTTTTAGGGTACCGAGTCAGGGCCCATGGGAACCAAGAATGACACCATGACGTCCGCTGGCGTGCGTATCGCCGTGGAATGCATCCGTTGCGCCGTGCGTGACCGTGCAGAGACACGTACGATGGTTACCCCTAATGATTCCATTTCAATTAAACGTTATCTCGATGTTGTTTTTAATATATCATTATACGTGCGCGAGCACAACGCGTCCGAGAAAATAAACAGCAGCAGCGCGGAGATTCATCAAACAGAGTTGAATAACTCCGGTTATCACGCGTGTCGCGGATGAGAAATATATTACAACCGGAGCAATTATCTCTCTGGTATTTCGAATCTTGTAACCCGTTGAAATTCTTACGCTCTACGGAACAGATATATATATGTATATATATATATATATTTAATTCATTATGCCGCCGGTCGGTCTGCCTATAAAATATTAACTCCTCGCCGACCGAACACGTTTCGCGGCGCGTCTCGTTATTTGACGCGAGCAAACTGTGCGTTTTCATGCATTTACATCGGCCACGATTCTCCGCAGAATGCTATAAACCATGATATGCATTAAACATATGCTCCGCGCGCTTCGCGATCAACTTATTAAACACTCGAGGATATTAAAATATTTGGCAAAGCGATACAATGTTTAATTCCAATCTTTATGAACCGTGCTCGGGCGTTCAGCGAAATCTTTATGGAAACAGTATGTTCCTACATAATTTAATATAATAATCCTACTGATTCTCGCACTCTACTATTTGATATTCCGAAAATCCTGTCCATTCTTCTGCTATTTTCCATTCTCAATATCCCATCAATTTTCATTTCATATTCTTATAAATCTCTCCTTTTTTTATTTTTAAAAGACCTATCAATTTTTCCTTTGAACGGTACTGGTAAAAAATTAAAATTAACAGGATTTGTATTTCGACTAATTAGGAAAAATCCAATTTATCAACCTATCGATACTGGTCAAATTTCATTTTATTTTTCAATTATACTACAACAATAAAATCGTGCGAAGTCTGAACGAATTCAATCGTACAGTTTTTCTGAGCCAACATATGCCCGTCATTTTTAATGCACAATCAGTCCACAGTTAAAATAATGTTCACAGGCAGGAAGCAAGCGAGCCGGCGACCAATGAAAGGAGAAAATTCGAGCGTATCTCGGGGAACAATAGCGCGACAGTGTTTTTTTATTCGTTGTTTCGTGTGTCTCCGCGAGCGAGGAAAGGCGGCGTCATTAGGAAGTCGACTTGACTAATTAAGCTTTAATTGAATGCAAAGCCGCGAAACAGAGGGAAACAGCCAGAAGGATGAAGGGGACGATGAAGAACGAAAGAAGTAGTACACGACAGAACCAACAGCCATTGGGTTTCTGCGCGCGGAAACAAGACGAATGGCAATTTTCTTAATTACCATGCTAATTGTCATGATTACGGAGCCGTATTATGGTAATGAGATGTGACAGGAAGACCGCAACGGTGAACCTTCTCCTTCGCGGCCACGGGACCGTTCGATACAACTTTCACTCTTGGAAATGTTGTTCCTTGACTGATGCTCAGCTGCTCGCATTATTGTCGGGATACAAATATTTATGCAACTTGAAAACAGCAGCAGGGACAAATTAATATCCGATAGACTGCGGATTTTATGCATTTAGGACAAAAATAGGAGGGTATAATTTGATACAGTAGAAAGACTAAAAGAATTTGAGATTTTTGAGAAACAGAAAAGGGAGAAATTAATTCCTGCCTGGTTAATGCAAACAATTTTCATTCTGCACGGAGGACCGCAACCAATTCGCGAGTTGAAATTATGAATTTTCGAAAGCAAATGGAATCGAATTTGCTGGCTTGTGGGAGATGAAAAATTAATAACTTTCTTGGTTTCAGGAGCGAGATGCTTTCGTCGCCTTGTGGCTAAACACGCAATTAGACCCAAGGATATTAACACTAGAACTACCGAGCCCTAAACGTGACTTAGACTTATCCCTTTATAATAACAGCAAGATTGGATTTTCTCAGACTTCATACGATTTTTATGGTAACTTTTACTCCAAAGAAGAGATATATTAAAAAATTTCTCGTGAAAACGTTTTCATAGTTTCAGTAATCGCGAAAGAAGAAATCATCGACTAGTCATTCACTCGGCGCTATTTTAACCCTTAGCACTCGAATGGCGACCGTAAGGCGCCACTAAAAATTGCTGTATCATTATTCAAAATATTTTTCACATTATTAAATTTATTTGTATTTAACAAATTACTAAACATTTCAGTATTGCACGAGTAAATTGCACCATTATCGCATGTATGACATGAAAATAAATATATAAAGGGAAATATTCTAGGCCGGAAAAAATGTTTCATTTTGGGGTTAAAATAGCTTCGAGTGCAAAGGGTTAATTCTAAAACAAAATTTGTCTTCCGTCTTAGAATATTAACATTTTATTCGTACGAAACTGATCCGATTTCCGCATATATTATTTAAATGTTTAGTAATCTATTTTGTAATATTTTTTGTAATTTCTTTGAGATAGTGCCACAACAATTGTTAATGGCGCTTCAGTGTCGCCGCTCGAGTGCAAAGGGTTAATATGTGCATCGGGCAACGTGTTTCAAGGAATTGCGAACCGATTAAACGGGGTGAAAATCGTGAGAATTTGAAGGGTTCGTGGCAGGGGCGTCGTAAATTGGCGAGCAGACGCGTGGGACCGTTTACGCGTCGGACGCTGAAATTTGCAAGTTATCTGTTGTTTTATTGGCGCCGCCGCGTACCACGAACCGTGACTAAAAGAGCCTAACGCGATGCTCGGTAGTCGATCGTACGAGTTCTTCCCGGCCACCGTTCTTTATTGCGAACGGCGGTTTTAATTGCGAGCCCCCTCTCGAAACTTGTCCCTCTCGCTCCCTCTCGCTCCCTTCGGCCCTTTTTCTTCTTTGTAAGAGCCCGGCCCGTGACGAAAGGGGGTAACGCGAATCGGGTATCGGCCGTTTGGAAGTCGATCGGCCCCGCGTTTAACGACTTCTCCGCTTGTTCCTCTTTCCGGAATTAATCGCGGATAATACGAAGATAATTCGTCTCTGATCACGGGCCGATTCAATATTTAACACGCGAATAAGAATACACCGATAATAATTTTGTACGTATATTTTGACACTGTTCGATGTTACACCTCTCCGTGCACGGGGATTGTATAAAATTCGGATCGGATAAAGTGGATTGTTGCGCACGGAAAATTGCATCGTTCTAAAAAGTGCAATGGCTGCGACGAGAGCGAGCAATTTGTCACGGCTACGGTGGACACACTGGTCATTACGTGTATATTGATTAAGTATCCATCACGGAAGAACTACCCTTACAAGCGTAATTATAGTCTTTAGACGCTGTATACGCGATAAAGTATTATGCAGCTCATTTTTCACGTCGATCGTCCATTACTGTAATTCAGCATTGCTGCAAAGTATTCCTCGGGATAAATTACTATTATTTATTACTCGGGAGATACAGATTTCTGTGTTGCTGGCTACCCACACGTTTCTTCCGTGTTCTGGCCTCCGAATAACTCAGCTTAGGTCCGTTATGAGCCAGGATTATTTCATTGTTCAGGCTACGCCTAATTTTGCTGGCTGCCAATTTAAATGATTAGGTTCACGAATTGTTTCCTAGCAATTTTGCACAAGCAACCGAAACACAGTCTGCTATTCGAAACAGTCTTTATTATTTCCTAATTATTATTATAGGGCTCAGACAATTCCTATTATGATAAAATCCGATGCAAGTGCGCGTTCACCGAATTTCCCAGTTTTCCGGTAACACAGATTCGCGGGAGACAAAGGTGCAATTACAGACAAGGGGAGCCCGTCGGCGGGATCAATTACGAGATAACCGGGCTCGGTTACCGCAACATATAATTTTTCATTAATTAAACGAACACGCGCTCGCGCGCGCGCGCTCGCCGTGGATTCCTCTTTCATGGAGGATACAAATCGCGGCCGCATTAACGGGGAAAAACTCGAGGCAATAAAACGAAAGAAAAAGGAAAGAGAGCGAACGGATGCAAACGCGGGCCAAGAAGAGGATCTCCCGCGAGAGGAGCCTTAAATGAGCAACCGTGATCGTTCGCCGTGGTATATGGGCCTCGTAACCATACCTCATTTCATACCTGAAGCCGGAGCTCGGAAGGAGGACGAGGGCAAGAACGTAGCAGAGCGACGAGAGAACTCGTCGAACTCGATGCGTAGCAGATTCGGTTCTCCAATCTTCCAACAGAAGGAAGAACGGAGAGAGAGAGAGAGAGAGAGAGAGAGATCGTTTTCGGGCGGCTTCAGACGCTCGCCGCCGCGCATCGAACTGTCCGTGCAAATTTCAATTTTAACTGCTAATCTGCCAGCTAATAGCCCCCGTGGTCCTCCTCTCTGCAGAGCCCCCCTTCCATCAACGACGACGACCCCCGTTCTCAATACCCGACCTTCCTACGCGGAGTTTTTCTCTCTTTGCGAGGCTGCGGGCCCGCGCGAACCGGTGAACGGTGTCCCCGGAGTCCTGCCAACTTTCTCACAGCCGACACGCCGCGTGCCAGCCTCCTCGCAAATGCTCCCCGAGACCGACCGGGATCATGTAGAAATTTTACTGGGTTCTCGAGGTTCATGGGAGTCGCGGCGACAGGGGTTGCTGGGGAACTGGTGCTGCGATAATTGAGGGGTTTCCGGAGGAAAAGATCGCCGGAGGGTAACTATTAGGTGTGCAAATAAATTCCACGCCTTCTTCTCAGCGATACTTACCGTTTAGTTTCACGTTTTGCAGGTACTTTTTCCCATCTAGTTGGTGGATTATAGATGAACGATCCGAGAACGCTCGAGCCGACGTCAGATCATGGTGTCAGAAGTTTTCCGCGATCCAAGTTCCCGCGAGATCGTCGATCCGATCGGAGCAGCCCATTAACTCGATCCCGTTTGATCGTGTAACGCCGCAATGCATCCCATTAGACGGTCAGATCCGCGGGAACTTCAATTGATCGATCGGGGAGGTGGGGGGGGGGGGGCAGCTCGGATGCATTACGCAAAGCGTGCCGCTCGGCCCGCCCACGCATCTCGTCAGCTAATTATCTAATAAAACGAAGCCGGGCTCCTCTCCGTGTGTCGGGACGAGTCGCGGGGCTCCCAGCCGCCTTCACGGCTGCTCGCGGCCAGAGGTCGCCGGAGAGTCGCAATACCATTAAGGAATGCATTATGCCCGGGTTCGGGCTCATTGTATTCAGATAGAGCCGGCTCTCGACGGGCCACGGACCAGCCAGCCCCCGTACGGAGAAAAGGGCTGCCGGTGCGGAGGAGCCCTTATTTGCCATTCATAGAGCCGCGAGAACGCGCGAGTCGCTCGCGTGTTACACCCACGACCGTCATTTTTCCTCTGCTTGTACACTTCCTTGATCCTCGGGCTGTGGACCCTACGCCGTTGGACGTTAGGCTGTTGGGATTTGCGGTCAGCTGGTCACTGGTGTGTACGGTGCATCGGCATATTTTTTCTTTTCATTTTAACCCTTTGCACTCGAAGCCATTTTAACCCTAAACATTTCTTCCGACCTAGAATATTTTCCCTTCTATATACAGGGTCATCCGTTTTTAAACGGCCAAACGTCATCCAGCTATAGAGGACCCCAAATGAAACAACTTTCCCCCCTAACACTTTTTTTGATTCGGTCTTGATTTTTAGATAATTGTAAAAACCCGTCATTTTTTGCGTTCACTTAAGATTAAATATATTAGGACTGCGATTATGTATCTTGATGATTTTTCCTTTGTTTGGTTTAAAATAAATAGGGGCATCTTTTTTATTGAGTCAACTTTTTTGTATGACCTTTGGATCTTGGTTTTTTTTTACACGGGGCACGCCGTGGAGACTGAATGAAATAACTTCGAATCAAAAAAAGTGTTAGGGGTGAAAGTTGTTCCATTTGGGGTCCTCTATAGCTGGTTGACGTTTGGCCGTTTGAAAACGGATGACCCTGTATATTTGTTCATGCTATACATACGAAAATGGTGCAATTCGCTCGTACAGTACTGAAGTGTATAGTGATTTATTAAATACAAACAAATTTAATAATGTAAAAAATATTTTGAATAATGATACAGGAATTTTTAGTGGCGCCTTACAGTCGCCGTTCGAGTGCTAAGGGTTAAATTGCTCCATTTTTGCCAAATGCCAGCTGCGAGCCTGCATTTCCCAAAACTCGAGTGGTCTCTCCATCTTGTTATTGTCACTAGTAAAGTCACAATTTTTCCGCAGGTCAGCCAGGTCCAACAGTATCGCCATTAGTAAAATTAGTGGCTCACAATCTCCGAATGGTATCATTAACGAGAGGAAAAACTAGAGAAGACACTCGCACCGATTGCCATAGTCTCCGTCCACCACCGTCGGCGTAAATTGATCCATTAATTTCCCTGAAACGCTTTCCATCCCCCAGTCACCCTTCCCCCCACCACCAGTCTCCCTCTCCGATTCTCTTTTTTCCGATAACCTCTGTCGCCCGACATGATTAATACCCAAATTAGGAAAAAATTGCCGTTCGCCGAACTACGTTCAGGGGACGAGGGGGTGAGAGAGCGTACCGTGTCGAAAGTGGGGGAGGGTTGGTCCGGGAGGGTGGCAAACTTTCGCCCATAAAGACTCGGCCGTCGATTCATCTCCTCCTATATATATGTACATCTCGCGTCAAAATATTGCAATAAATCATCGGACTCGCGACGAATAAGAGAGGAGAGTGGGTGGAGAGAGAGAGAGAGAGAGAGAGAGAGAGAGAAAAAAGGAAAACAAGTTGCCTCGAGACTGCGCGCACGGAGGGCGACGTCCTTTTCCGCAAAGAAGAATATTAATCTTTTGCGTTGATAATGCACCGGGAAAAATCATCCTCCCGTTTATGCAGTCCTCGAGGATCCGGGGAAATAAATGGAGGACGATGATGGAGATTTATGGTCTCACCTTGGTGCGTGCCACCTTATTTCGAGCCACAAATTAACTCTCGGTACGGACGCGTTCTGCGTTATGGTCTCCGCAGTATCAAAATTATTAATCTAATTTCTTGCGAATTCCCGAGACCTTGGCGAAACGTTGCCTCCATTTTGTGTTGCTATCCAGGGGCGTCCGCGGTCTAATCATAACCTCTAAACGCAAATACAGTGAATTCTCGATATATGTCAACAACACGGGTCTTGTATCGTCTAGGAGACATGCCCGAGCTTCGGGGTGTACCCCGCGGTAGTGGGGATAATTCCGCGACGTTTATCACCCAAGCCTTGGCGACATATAAGAAGAAATCACTGTAACTTTTGTGCCACGAAGAATAATGGAGTCGAAGGGATGAAATCGTTTACAGATCAATGAGAAAATTCTTTTAAGAGTACAATGGGACATGCAAGCCATGATTTGTAAGCCTTAAATCATTTTAAGCGTATTTATTGCTTTTTTATTTTGCTTCCGCTGGGACAAATCGTCCTTCGATACAATTTTTACGACATTTCGCGCTAATAGAAGGGCGATCAGCGTTCTCGATGAAAGTCGAGAAATACGCGCGCGCACTGGGAACGAACTTACCTCGAAATGAGTCGGTCAAAGCAAACGAGAGGAACAATTATCCCTGTTCCGGGTTTCCCCGGCACAAAGGATGAAAGGGCAGTGCGCCATCGAGATAACGAAGGGAAAGGACCTGATAAGGTGAAAGTGGAGCACGCACACCGGCAACCAACCCCCCCCCCCCCGTAATTTCAATTCCCCGTGTCCGGGGGAGAGCGATACGTGGGCTCCGCTTTTTGGAAATTAAGAGCCAAATGCGACGACCAACTGTCGACTCCATCGGCTGGTAGAAACTGGGGAAAATAGGGAAAAAGAGAGGAAAGGTCGAGGGTGAAAGTCCGTAAAAAAAAAAAACTATTCTGTAAGCGGCCACGCTTCGCGCCCGAATAAAGCTCCTTCCTTTTTTTTTATCTCCCTTTTAGGGGAGAATATTTGCATAAGCGGTGTTCGAGGACGCGTGACGAATCATCGGCGAGTTTCGATAGCGTTCGATGATCTCTGACGAAGAAGGGGGAGGGGGAAGGGCGCGATCATGCCGTTTTCATGGAGTATTTAACCCCACTTGATTTATTGCACCAGATTTTTTGCGTATTTGTGTATGGACACGGGACGCCATGGATCATTGGTCACGAGATAAATCATTGCATGTAGAGCGTTATTTTCGCTGAAATGATTTTTGGGAAAGAGAACGTTTATTCTCGTCGCGGGAAAAATATTTTTCAGTAGAGGGTGGACCAGAAAAATTGATAAGCAGTTATAATTAGAGAATTGCTACAAGTCACGTGGAAGCCCAGTTTGTCTTCGGTATCTTCTCCGAGTGTAAACAAAATGGCGTCCGCTGTGCAGCACCATTACACCAATACGTCTCGTAAAGACCAATAAACGTGCACATTTTTGCAGACAGTCGCGTTTGCATCGGTTGCCAATAATCAATTTCGATGGTTCGCTATCCCCTGGCGTATCCAAGGGGATCCCCACTCCTATTTCACTGAGAATGATCGTCGGGAATCGGTCGCGTCTTAATGACGACGGTTTATATCTGGTTGTTAATGCGAGCGCGACACGCGAACCCACGGCCGGCCATATTCACTGTAGCGTTGCGCTCTTTTCTTTGTTTCTTTTTTCTTTTTTTTTTTATTTCTTTACTCGTGGATCTCGTTTCATGGAAGTCGAATGTGTATCGACTTGGGAACGTTCATATTCGTCCTTGGGTAGCATAATTTGTCTCCTTGGGCCGAGGTCCTGAAACCTGAGCGACGCTCGTAAAATAATGAAATAACATTCGTTCGCTGCCGAGGTGAATTTATGGAACTGAAACCGAACTCGTCGAGGCAACAGACTACTATACTGAAGATACCACTATACCAAGTATTTTAGTTGCTGGGCTTCGTCCTGATACTTCAAACCCTATTACCATTCGTTTTGCTGTGCTTATATTGCAAATTCATGGAGTCTCCGAATATTGCACTGTACTCTACGATTTTAAATAGCAGCGTGTATAAGATTAATTTGACTAGTTTTATGTAAACTATTGACACGTATTTTCAATTTAACTATTTTCTCCTATTAATAATTAATTAGCCTCATATTTTGCTCAATCCAGTAATAATAACATAGGCTTCCAATGGGTAAACTGTTGAAATTTCGTTATACAGTGTTTACTCGATATATGTCCAAGACATGGGTCCAGCCAGGGACATATATCGGCCAGGAGGTATTCTTTGATCCAAGCCGAATTTAGAAAAGGACAGCTAGAGGTCACGGTTCAGGGCCCCACAAGGGGTATACTCCACGTCAGTGGGGATAGTACTGGGACTCTTATCGGGTAGGCATTTGTGACATATATAGAGTAAACACTGTAACTACTCTTCAAGGGGATTTTTTAAGCGACAGAAAACTTGGAAAATATTAAAATATTCAAGAAAGGGCAACCTAATAATTGCAGAAATGGGATAAAAAAAGATAGATGATCCCGTTGGCCTAAAATGAAGTATCTTCTCCATACGGTGATCAGATTGTACATATTCGGGCAGAAACAGGAGAGTCGGTCAGTCGACCGTAATCGGGATTAAACGTTTCACGGAAGGCAGCCTTCACCTTGCAACCCTTTCCCGGTAGTCAGTGGCAACGGATCCCATTATCATGCAAAGTTTCTTGGGCGTATGGTCGGTTCTGCGGAGGAAGCCCGTGGCCCGGTCTTTTGCCTCGCTAATGTGAAAACTCGGGGACGTTAAGTGGCTCAACTAGCGAACGTGTCTTTGATGTTTACCGCCCACTAGTGCGTGCACGCTCACGCGACGCAACTGCGTAACGCTACCATGCGATTCCACCGTGGCCGGCTGGCATTATCGTGCCTTTCGACCGACAACAACGAATCTACCATCCCCCATCCTCGCTGATCGTTCTCTTGTCCTCTTCTTGCTCGTCCCGCTCTCGAGAGCAACACACGCAACGTTAGGCGATCGTTTCTTCTTCTTCTTCTTCTTCTTCTTCGTCCTCCTCCTCGCAGCCACTTAGCATCTCTTCCACGAACCTCTCGTTACCATGACGAACGAGAGCGGGGTTGCACGCGCTTAATTACCCCTACTTTGTTCGTAAAGAGGTAACCATGCCGTTTAGGCGCTCGTGCGCCTCGAAATTTGAACTCTGATCCGGGACGCCACCCTTTGGGAGGCTGATGATTCTATAAGAACTGAGCTGGATCAGTGAAGACTCATTTGGCACCAACATCAAGTTTGTATCCCCTAAAAATCTAGCTCCAGGCTACCTAGCTTTCCCTTTGGTAGAAAATTTCAGAAAATTTTTATTTTGCAGAAGGGTCCACTGTCCAGCCATCAGTGAACTCAGCTCTTCAACCCCCAACTCAGGTTCTTCGACTGCACACAAGGGTTTTTCAGATGTGGATTCTAGTTCGCCGGAAAATCCCAGTCAAATCGAAAACGTTGAAACTCGGAATGCTGGCATTTGGTAGCAGGATATACTGTTTCTTCGGTGGCAATTGAGCCAGCGAGTGGTAGCATAGCGCCAGCAGTGGTAGCGGCTGACGGGGTCGAGGTCTAAGCCGGCGGTGTTGGGTTTCACAGCGATATCAAGCGTAATATAGCACGCGCCTCAATTCAATCCAGCTGCCGGCCGCTGTCACACTCAACGAGTTGCACTGCAACCACCGGAAGGATTAATTCCTCTGCCGAAACTTGTTTCCCGCTATTTCGGAATCAGGTGTCCGCTATACTGTACCCCTAATCGGCTGCCTACGCGATCCGCGCGCTCGCAATCGCCCGAGACACCTACAAAACTGTATTCTCCCGGTAGCTGTGCAGAAATTGCGTCGGCTTTTGAGAATGCAGTCCTTGCAATTTTTGGACAAATTACCTTTACGATTTTTAAAAAATCCGTGGGACCTCATGCGACAGTATTTCAGCGTAGGTGGCAGCAGCTATGCTCGGTGACATTGAGAAGTTCTGAATAGAAAATTAGTAAAATCTAGCACTGCAAATCTGATTATTTAGTGAATTTTTCTTAAAACTGGTAGTCTAACACCTACAGCAAATTTACTAATAGAATTTTCTAGTAGGAGTTGAAAAGCCTTCCTTTAAACAATTGTCCCCAAACGATTAGATTATGTTACTAGAGAATCGTTGGTTGAAGTTGCTACTATTGGGGAATTTCTTAAAAATGTGTTAAGAAATCTCCAGAAATAATTGCTCAGGAGATAAGGGGTTGGAAAAAGATGTATTAAGAATGGGAAGTTCGTTATCCGTGTTTGCGTACGTTCAGGAGTTCCTTTTTTTTTTTTTTTTGATAAACTAACCAGCATATCTTAATGAAACTTCGTAAACTTGTTTATGTGCGTCTAGATTACATTTATGAAGTCGAACTTCAAATTGTTATCATCATAACTGTAGTAATTACTCAGGTAGGAAGCAGACCGGATGAAGAAATTCTTCTTGGATTGCTCGCACGATAACCGAAGTCATTTATAATGGAAACACCTTGTAATTAATACATTTGCGATGATACTCTCCGGACCATACAAAACGAAAACAATGATTTTCAACAAAATTGTATTCGCACCGAGGTGGAGCGTCAATATTTTACCAACCAATGGGAAATGACATCTCGAGCGAGGATAATTCCCTTAATCGGCCTCTAACTCCTCGGTGACTAATTACTATGATTGCGACGATAGCAACGTGTAAAAATTCATAAGTACAATCTAAATGTTCCTGAACAAGCCTACAAAGTTTCATTAAGATCTACCGGTTACATAATTATGAAATAATTGCTGAAGTGCACCCTTTCGAAGAAGGTGGAAAATGGCAATGCTCCTGCAACCTCTGACAGCGAATAAATTCCAGGGCAACAGGGCTAAGTTTAATGATCAAAGAAACTCATTTTAAATGGAAAAAGCCCAACGATCCGTGTTTTCACACTACAATGTTCACACCTAACTCGCACCACTCCAGAGAGATGCTTAATCCTCTTAGCTTGTGGAGTTAATTAAGGGGATTACAACTTTTTTCCAGTAGATGACTTCAAAGTTTGCAAACGGAACAATTAGTCTCCAATATTCTTCCGCAATTCTTTACATGTAATCTGTGAACGAAATAGTAATTGCGTGCTCGGTGTAACAATTACTATATTCCGCACAGAGCCCAAACTAAAATGCAAAGTGCAATTATTAGTACCAGGCTCAAATTGGACGCACTATGTAATAAATTACTTAGAAAATCTTTATAAAATTTGCATTCTGAAATCGGAAATTTCATATGCAACCTAATACCGATCACTATCAGTAGACCACGGATTTTATGCATTCATGACAAAAATTGGTAAGCACAATTTAACACTTTGATCGCCAAACTAGAAACCCCCAAAATTCCATAAAATCAAAGTAAGTTATTTAATGAAATAAAAATTGAAAACAATTACATGTATGATACTGAGTAGTCCTCCAACTTTCTTGCATACTACAGATCCCAATCAAGTTTCGTACAATGAATATACCAACGTAAAAATTCATGTTAAAACCTGCACAAATAATTCCGTCACCCACATATGGGTGGCATTCAACGTGTCAAAGCGGTGGACATGTTAACCGTTAAATGCATGAGTGTTATTTAGGTTATGTTTAATGTGTTTACAGAAATAAATTGTTGCTGTAATCAAAGTTAGCAAGGAATTAGATAAGTGGGGTCCTCAATGGACCCGATGTATGCATTCATGTTTCTAATATTTAGTTTACCTACGCACTTAAGGGTTAAACAGATTTAAGGGCACCAGCGTACTGGATTCAGCTTGCTAAAATAATTAGAAGAAGTAAGAAATTGTTATTTCGCTCCTGAGTATATCAATCAATGCAAATATTTTTTGCATAAAGATGCGCAGTCTAATTACCATAAATGCGTGAGACCATTCCAGTGGTCAGGTTGTGCGCGGTTTTGAGGATGGTCGCGTGCCACGTTTGTCGGTCTAAACAGAGTTACATAAGTCCGGCATTAGGGCCGATCGGTCTCACGCCTGCACGGACGCGAGTGGACGCGTGTATGCGTTTGTGCACTTGGGACTGCACGCCCACGCGGTTGCCGTTGCCGTTCCGGCGCTACGCCGAGCGCGGCCGAGCAATTACCTTAATCCGGTGAATATTCCGCGGAATAAAAGGGCCGAGGCGCGGAGAAAAAGAGCCGCTGCTCGAACCCGGCTCGGATGGAATTCCAAGCAAGGGGGGAGGGCATTAGACAATTGGCAAATCGCGAGAGAGCCGACGACGTCAACGAGCCGGAGGTCACTGCGAGAGCCTCGCGTACGTACCCGCGGAATACCGCGAATGCTAACCAACAACCTCCCTCTCTTTATTGCCTAATCTCGAAGCCGGCCCGCGGACGAGCCTCAGCGATAGCGTCACTCGATCTTGCACCGATCAGGCTACCAACCGGAGCGGAGTAAACAACCCTGAGGATTCTCAGAATTTTCTGAAAAATATTTTTAACCCTTCGCACTCGGCGCTATTTTGATTCTAAAACTAAATTTTTCTTCCGTCTTGGAATATTTTCATTTTATTCATACGAAACTGATCCGATAATGTTTCAATGTTTAGCGATCTATTAAATAGAAATTTTGTAATATTTGTTGCAATTTCTTTGAAATAATGCCACAATAATTTCTAGTGGTGCTTCAGAGTCGCCACTCGAGTGCAAAGGGTTAACACAAAAATTAAATAGTACCAGTGCCCTGTATCGGTTACAGTGTTTACTCGATACATGTCCGAAACGCGGGACTAGTCAAGGACATATATCGGCGAGGAGATACTATTTTGATCGTTCGTTATCATTTGGGCGCCGACGTTCTCCGACAAATTGCGAACATACTTCCAGTGCAAGGGGTTAATGAGAACTGAAGTTTTTCATGGAGATAGCAAACCGTGGGGGAAACAGCGTTCCATAGTTATCCGAGAAGTTGTTAAAGATCGTTACCCGGGAAACACGAAGAGATTCCTGTAGGTAATAAAATGGCGTTAGCGTTATCCCTGGCACAATGGACCGATAAATTTTCGTCTTGTTTCGTACTGCTATCTGCGCAATTATTGTTACAGCTAATTTTCACAATCCGCCGCCGGTATAACTGATCGTGATAGTCGTTAATTATAACCACTAAGTAAGTACCGGTTGGTAGTCTGCAGTTTGCATGCAACGTTGATTAACACGTTCACGACAGGATGCTCAGTTTATTCGAGAGTTTTGCTCAGAGTCGGTCGGTACCAACTCTGTGTTTATGAAAAAAAAATCAATGTTAGTTGCGCGTAATTATTCTAATCCCGAGAGGCAGACGAAGCAATAAATTCCGAGCCGAAGGGGCGAAAATCAGATCGTTAGGCAGTTTCTGTGTTCGCTTCATTATTCGACGGAGGAAGTCGAGATTGCGAATTTTTTTACTGCGCGCAACGACCGCGATTAAAAATCCTCATTTTTTCGTATCGCAACACGGTTGCACGCGGTTCTTGTGTAATTAGTTTCGGCTTGCAGAATCACTCTGTTCAGAAGTTACAAATATTTTTGTACGAACCGTTCCTATTTCAATCTTGCGGTTTATTCTGTCGGAATTCTTAATTCTTTAAAATTATTTTTATCTCACTTTTGAACAGAGCATCATTCGACAAATAAGTAGCTGGGTAGAAAATTTGCAAATTGATTCTTTGAATTTCCCCGTGGGACACCAGTTTGCATTAATAATCGTCTTCTCGAAATTCGCGGATGGTTTCTGAGCACTGTGGATCGTTTCAGTTCGCACTCGTCGGAATGTATGCGAATTTTAATGGCTTAAAATTGGCAGATCGTGAGTCGAGAGCATCTTAATTATGCGAATGCTTGCGCGCATAACGTCACTCCCCCGAATCCACTGGTGGCCGGCCTTGATCCGCTAATTAGCACAAAAGGAACCGCTTATTTTATAATCACACGTCTCGCTCTCCCTCACATGCCTAATGCCGGGAAAATTACCAGTCATTCTCGCGCTCTGTCACGCGTGCCGCAAAACTCCACGAAGATGACAACGATGACGGGAATTGCCAGTTCCGTTTCTTTTAATTCAAAACTTCCGCGAAACTGGACCGCTTGCGACGACGACGACGCGTGCACACGCGCACGCGCGCTCGGAAAGCTGTGTATGCGCTTGTATGCGTATGTGCGCATACACGACCCTGCGCGATTTCTTTCTTGATGCGCGCTCGAGGCGACGCACGTTATAAAACTGGCGCTCCGGTAATTGCCGGTGTTTAATTGCTAATATCGGCTCGGTTCTTGGGAACTTGCTGCAGAGGTTTCCTTGAATGCGAAAAATTGAACGACATTTTACGACTACGGCGATTTTTATATAAATACGCCTTTTTCTGCGGCTAATTGGTGAGAATAGAAATTGTTTAGCGACCCTCTACTTTTATTAATAGGGCACCTTTAATTACGCGAATTTTTATTTTTCTTAAACATTATATATTAATCGAAACTAAAATCTGGTGGATCTTTGAAATTCTGTAACTTTTAGGGAAAAATTCTTACAACATTCTACCTGTGCTCATTCCAAAGGGTGAAAGCTCTACTTTCACACCCTGGAACTTAATTTTTATTATAGACCTCTGTTTGTTAAAGAATGCAGTAGGAAACTGAACCTGCTTCCTTCTTTTTCACGATTTTATCTTATGAAAATATTTCATATTTTCAAATTTACATATCTTTATTCCTAATGAATATTTCGCAACCAAAAAATCATTGCATATGCCTTCAACATGAGGTAAATTGTCCTGAAAATTTCAGAAAGTTTCGCTATATAGTTGCTTAAAAAAAAAAATTGCGTAGATCACCCTAGTGCCCTAAATAGAGTTTTCTTCTGAAAAAAGCACAATTTTAATGTCCATATATGTCCGCACCAACTAACTATTTTTCAACGAAAAAATTCGTGGATATTCCTTGAATGTGCGTTAAATTTTCCCATAGATTTCCAAAAGATTCCCCTCGCAGTTTTCCTACAAAAAAAAAAATCGCAAAAATACCTCATCAATCTTCTACACAATGGTTGAAAAGAAAGAACAAAGAACATTTTAGCAAGTTTAACGCCACCGCAGACTCCAGGCAGCATTAAATAAAAATTCCTCGGCTATCGGAAAGCCCCGTGGCGAAGCAGCCGACCGGAAACTTAGGCCAATAAAGCAGATCAAAACGGCGCATTCCCTAATCGAGGAGACGACTTTGTTTATCGTCCGTCCGCGCGCGTTCTACCTCGAAAGACGAGCGTTTCTCTCGTGCCGGAGGGGTGTTTTCCTCCCCGTCCGGGGGGGAAAAAAATGGGAGTCAGAGGTGTCCGGGAAGAGCCTGGAAATTGCGAAACACGATAGGGAGTCAGCCCCGGTCGGCTCCCTTTGATCCTCCCGCGTCCTCGCGTCGAGAAAGAAAAGGAAGAAGAACGCTTTCGAAAATCCGAAACCTCATTATTATACTCGAAAATCCGCGGCGATCTAAAGACGCACGGCCAGCAGGACGATTTCACGGTGTTGGTGCTGAAATTAATCGCTTTCTGAAAACCGCCCTTCCATCTTAGCTGGCTCATCCCTTGGTGACTTCACAAAAATCCAGGCGGTCCTTTCAACGCGTAGGCGGTCTACGGGGCCGATTTGCGTAACTAATTTATCCTAATTGCCGGGTGAACACTCCTTCTCGGCCCTTGTGACGTCCGGAACCCCTGGGTCCGTTTTTCGGACACCCCCGGTGTTTATGGGACCGTTATCGCTGGACAATTCCGCCAGGAAACGGTCCGAGTTACCGGTGAGGACGTTTCACTTTGTGAAGAACCTAATAGAGCATCTTTTTAGTATTTTAGTTATTTTTTTACTTGGTTTGTTTAACCCCTTACTGAATATTTTGCCTCTATTTTAAGTGAGCTAGCAGTGCCTGATTAAACTACACAAAATAGTGATTATTAGACAGCGGATGTTTGATGAAAAATTTTCTAGCAACAAATTGGAGTGAAATGGTATATAGAAATGTAACAGTATTTTTTAATTCTTCTAATTTTTTGACTGCTATAAATTATACTAGTAATTGCCATTGTTGGGGTAGTTTCGCTGATTTCGGAGCAGAATGATCAGCACAGATGATCTACCCGGGCAGTTTCTCTCATTTAGGACCAGAACGGTCAACAATGATCGAAGGTCCCGGGGGACAAGCTCGACGGCCATTGAATTTTGGTGTCGGTGTCGAAAAAGGTAAGATGGTAGTTCAGGATATACAATCATCGTAAAAAGTCCGTGAAAAAGGAAAAGGAGGAACGCGTTTTGTTCCCAGTTTCCCGCAGTAAAGCAATTACATTGGGCTAATAAGTGATAGTGAATCGATGCAGCGTTACCTGACCGTTCTCTCGGGCCACCGTTTCGGCGGTTGCCATAAATGAAGGTACCGTAAACGTCGGGAACAGGGGTCGGGGAGCACAGTAAAATAGTCGATGTTGTATTCCTCGAGCTTTGTCTATTTTTTTCCTTCCTCCTCTTCTGCTTCGTTTTTTCTTTTTTTTTTTTTTTAAATTACCGTTTCGTCGAACGTTACGTCGAACCGTTCGACCTGCATCGGAGAGGGAGGACGAAGCGGAGAGAGAGAGAGAGAGAGAGAGAGAGAGACCTCTCTTTCGGTGAAAATAGCAGGCCAGTAAAGTTCACCTCGGCTCTTAAGAACTTTTCCGCGCGAAAAAAAGAAAGTGGGGAGAACAATCGCCGGCGAACGCGTCTCGAGTTTCCGCAAGTGGGTGAGAATTTCGAAAAGGGAGGGGGAGGGAAAAAAATACCGTTGGGGAAAAAATTCTATTCGAACGAAGAAAATTGTTCTGATAAAAAAATATGTACATAATGTACGGGCTTCGGTATAGGGCACTCGAGGCACGCCGATTCGGGGGAAGTTTTTACGATTCTCGAGCACATACTTGATCGTTTCCTCGAAATAGCAAAATGTGCTTCACGAACGTAATTCTAGGGGTGTCGATCATGTTCTCTTCTAAAATCGACGTTAGGACCGTTTTATTGCCGAATAAAAATGTGTGAACCCATAATTATAGATTTCAGTGCCTAGAAGCGGTCCTGTGAAACAATGCAGAACCGTTTATTAGGGGTTGCGGAGGTTTGATTGGCGCCGTACGGGGTGTATCGCCCAGTTCCCGCGGGTTTTCAAAAAAGATTCGATTTACAAGTTCCCCGGAAACCCTATCGAGGTTGGCCTAGTTTTCACGTCCCGACAAATCATCGCAGGAAAATAATGTTTCGGCGCACCTGGCCCCTAGAGACCCCGTCGACGAGTGCCGGTTAAAACGTTCCCGGATAGAAATAAACTTTCCTCCCGTCGCTCTATAGAATCAAAACCTCTAATTTCCCGCGTAATGGGACGTCTTTATTATTCCCCGAAGCTGACGGTCCTCCAACCACCTCGCAGGGGAGCCAAACCATTTTCGCAGGCTTTCTCTCGGTATTTTTGTTTCCGTTTTTTTTTTTTCTCTAGAAACACGAAATAACGGTGACACACACAGCCTTCAAGAAGGTCCACTTGAATCGATCAAAATTCGTGTCGTTCGAATTTCATCTTTTAGGGGTGCGTTTGGAAAAATGTTTCCCCTGAATCGATTAACTAGTTGCGCGAGAAAACGTGTGTGTAGGAAACTTGATAGCAGTCGGTTAGAGTGACATATTTTGGTTTCGAGTTTGATTTCGGAATATTGAGGGCGACAAACCGTTGGCTGGCGAATCCCGGGTCAGCGGGGACCCATATTACAGACTTTTCTTAAGCAGACATTCAAAATGTACTTCTAAAATGCAATGATTCAATTATATTGTACTTAACACTTTAGATACGTTTAGTATTCATCACTATTAAAATGATAAACGAGATAGGCAAATTTCATCTAAAGCTACTAATAGTTACACATCAAATAATTACTAAAATTTGAATGAGGAGGTATTGGTTTCATCACACTATGGGCAATCTTACCATCAAGTTCTTAGACTTCATTTTCGAAGCACACACTATAGTAAAAATCGCCATATATTAAAAATCGGTAATTGAAATATAGCAAAAATCGTCATTATTACAAACTGATGTGTATCAGTATTTAGTGGTTGGTTTGTACAAAGTTTGAATAAAGAAAAAACGTTTTCATTTCTCGACAGATCTCATTTCTCAAGCACACGTAAACGAAAATCGTGCAGCATCTGAACAAATTCAATCCCGTCATTATCATACATAGATAGTGATACTCATCCGTCACTGTTTGCCAGTCCTATTGTTAAGATCGATTTGACCGTGTCGATGGTGGAAGAGTTGCACGCACCGTTTGTCGAACTGGTTCCCTGAATTATTTCTGTTTTCGCGAGTTGACGATGTTGTGACTGGTTCGAGGTCCTCGTGAACGCCGAAGAGGACGTAGCCGGCTTGCAAACAGGTTCTCGGGTGTTGAGCCGAGGGCGAGGGTATAATGCACCTTTGTCAAAGAGTGTGTTCACGCGTGCAAAGCGAGAGGTGTTCGGCTGGGTCACTACCGTGGCTGGTTGAGACGTCAGGAGCCGCAGGTGGCCGAATGGTAGCCTGCAATTCACGTGTACAGCGGGTATAGACAGGTCGTCGAGGTTTGTGAGAGGGTCACGGGGTCAGGAGGCATCGACTGGCCCGCTTCTATATCGGGTGTCCTCGGCGGAACCGAGCGTGCAAACCGAACCGGAACAAAGCTGCGTACACGGGAACGGGGAGAGAAACGCACCGGCGAAACGAAAGGGAAACCGCGCGCGCCGCATCAATTTCAGGAAGGTCGAAAGGGTCTTCGACGCCGCGGCGTACACATTTTCTCGGAACATTGTGCCCGATCCGCGGAACCATTACATACAAAGACGCCGGGGAGCGCATAATTTTACGAGCGAAAATTATCGGGCAGAAGAGCACACGAGGTCGGATTAAACGGGCCGCAGAAATGATTTCACCTGTAACCGAGACCGTTCACACTCAGCTGCGCCTTTCCACTGAATCAACAGACGACGTTAAGGATCTACCACCGGCCGCGATCCCTTCGCCAAATGGCGCCCCATCACGCCACCTATTTTCCATACACACCAGTTCTCCACCCCTTTCGCTCCTTGCCTTTCATTCAGAAAAAGGGGGAGCACACCTGCACGGACCCGGACTCGGGCTCTCATGCAAATACCTGCACACGCGATCAATAAAAAAAGAGAAACGGCCCGGAAGGGTTCGCTTTATTCAGATTAGGGGATGCTCGAACAACCCCTCCGAGGGACACTCTAGGTATTCCACAAGTGCCCACGACCCTACGCGTGCCACATGAATACCGACTGACTTTTTTACCAACCCTTTCGGCACCTGTCGAAAGAACGTATTTAAATGTGGGGTCCCGGTAATCGGCTGTTTAACGGGTTACCCTACCGGCCTGGTGAGAACTTGAGGGATGAGGCTTACAAGTGTGCTTTGGGGTTGCCGAGGGTGTTCTGTGATTTTGAGCAGATTTTTTTTTCTCCTCTCAGAGTATGACAGGTTCGAGATTTAATTTTGGTAATGTAGAATGGCTTGTAATTTTATGTTTTCAGGATTCAGCTGAATTTTCTGTCCAACCCCTGATGAGGGACAAGTGTGACAGGTTCCAGATTTAATTTTGGACAAGTTCCTGGGATTGAGCTGAATTTTTTGACAACGGTTTTTAAGTGTTCAACCCTTGGTAGACAATGGAAGATCGTCGAGGGACAAGTGTGGCAATTTTTATATTTCCAGTTGGGTAACGTACACAATTTCGTGTGTCGAGAATCATGCTAGCCCGAAGCTTGTCCAGCAATCAATTTCGTCAATCAAGCAAGCTACACCCAGGCAAGAGTTCGCGACCGATCGACGCGTGCCCGTAAACCGAAGTCCGGGAATCAGAGCGCGTAGATATTATTCGCGCCTGTTCGTGAATTCGCGTCGGTAGGGGCGTCATTAAAATCAATACCGGCTCTCTCTCCATCCCCCTCAGAGCACATCCCCCTTCCCTCATCCCCCGAACGCTATCTATCCCCGTCGCGCTTTCTATACATCCGCCGAGTTGTCCACAAGACGAACCGGGAAGGAAAACGCTGGGAACGTAAGCGAGAAAGAGAGAAACCGAGAAAAAGAACGAAAGAATAGAGAGAGAGAGAGAGAGAGAGAGAGAGAGAGAGAGAGAGAGAGAGAGAGAGGATGAAGAAAGAGGGGGTTGCTCGAGGGATGCTTCTGACGTGGGAGTCGCGCAAAGTCTGGTGGGGTTGTCGGAGAAAAAGAGAGAGAAGAAGAAGAGAGGGTGAAACTGGAGGGATGCGAGTAGGGGAAGTGAGGGTGGAAAGGGACGGGGGAGGGAAGGGTGCCCCGTTCGCAAGGTTAGGTAGCCGGTACACGCGACGAGTGGTGGGGGTGGTGTTCCCATGGCCAATAAGAACCTCTTTAAAGCGCCCTTTTTGCGCGCGGAACTGCGCATGCCGGATTCAAATCTGCTCCAGCCGGGTATCGAGTGGTAGTCGACTCGTGGTGGTGGTAAAAAGGTGGGGGTGTGTGGGGGTGAGGCGGCGGGGGGCGGAGGACGGTGGTGGTGGTCGGCTGTATGGAAATATGATAGCGCGATAAAAAGAGGAAGAATGGCAGGGATGCTTGTGTAAAGCGTGGGTGGGGATGCGCCGCGGCTACCACGACCAATAAAGGCCCAGTTTAAAGCGGCTGATTTTTTTGCGACGATACTGCGCATGACGCATTCAAATGCCGGGGAGTGGTGGCGATCTATGGAAATATGATAGGTGAGACGAGAAATGGCGACCGAAACCTCCTCCCTCCACCCACCTCATCCCCTCGGAGGAATATTTTTATGTTTCATGAGCCGCCCCCGCGGGGCTGGTGGTTTCGCAGGAATGGCGGCTGGGATGGATTAGGCTGTTCCGACGATCACCGATCGCCTTTCTACGGTTGGCAGAAATTATGTAGTCGACGGATTCCCGATGCCTTGTGCAAGACGAAAGGTCGAGAAATTATGCGGCGGAGTCGACAATCGATTTATTGGACGTCTTGTTGTTGGGGAGTCGTTAGGGGATGCTGATCATCTTCATTGATCCCGGACGGATTGAATGAACTCGACGGAGGAGGAGGAGGAGAGTATTCAGCAACGGGCTCATTGTTCGGAGATCGTTCACCCGAGCGGTTTTAACCTGCAAAAGTACCCACCTGCTGTTTCGACGGAGTCCAGCGGACCGTGGACTATCCGGCCAGGTAGATCGATCTCTCAGACGAAGGAAAGTATATCGATCTGTGCACGGGAACTCGAGTGAGACGTCCACTGGACGCTGCTGGGCGTTGCGAATTTGATATGTAATGGTGGAATTCGGGCAGCGACGGATGCCTCTAGCCTGGCTCTAAACATCCTTGCGTCTGTACAATCGCTTGGGCGAATCTCAAGACTTCCTACAATTTATACTGTTCCTCTTTCAACGTAGGTACCTGGAATTAATGGGGAAGCTATTTATACGACCTGTTAGAATCAATATCTGACCAAGTGTAAAATGAACCAAAATTGTGAAAGCTGGAACCTCAAGCTTACCTGACGAGGAATAGGCTCGTCAGGGATAGGTTGCGGATTGGACGCGTTTCTGACAAAAATGTGTAGGTGAACCACAAACTAAAGAAATCGAGTAGGAACTTATTTCATTGCTTAATAATCCCAATCGTGTGAATGTAACACACAGCCTTCCGATATTTTTACTATTTTACGTTTCTATGGTAAATATTTTACAGTACAGTCGCACATCGCCCGTGCCCAAGTGTCTACACCCAGGGTCTACAAAGAGCCCCACGAACCTCAACACCACTCCCTCGTCACCGGGAACCCTATCGCCAAGAGTGACACCCCGAAAAGCCTGCTCCGATACACAAATCCGGGGGACGTGGTGGAAGGGGCAGGTGACCGTCGATTGGCCGGTCGGCTCGCATATGCAAATGCCCGGTTACCTTCTCCTCGGACAGAGCGGTCGAGCGTCGCGTCGCGTCGCGAGTAGCCGGTGCACACGCTTGGTAAAAAGGCGCGTAGGGGCTCGCGAGCGAGGTTGGCTCCTATCCTTTCCTCGCCGGGCGGAGCCGTTGGTGATCCGCGATATCCGCTGATTGGCGGGTGGGTTCCCCACCTGCGCTCCGTGGTCCCCCACTCCGGTCCGCGAGCGGCGGTTCACAAGAGGGCGCGGGCGTCCTCGTCGCTCCCGAGCGCTCGCGGGCCACGGCCACGGTGTCTCGCTCTCTGTCTATCTTGGATCGCCTCCCCCACTCGGGTTGGCAGGGTCCGCGTTCTCCGTGGCCGGTAGGCGGCCGACCGGGCGTACGTGGGCCCTCTAGTGTAGCTGCACACATGCACGCGACAGCATCTGACCGCCGTACCAGCCGTCGCAGCCGTAGCTGCCACCGTCGTAGCTCGTCGCGGACGCTCGTGTGCCTGCGATAACGAATATACCCGTTCTCTCTCTCTCTCTCTCTTTCTTCCTCTCTCTTTCTTTCTCTCTCTCTCTCTTTCTCTCTCTCTCTCTCTCTTTCTCTCTGTCTTTCTCTGTCTCTCTTTCACCCCCTCCCTTTGGGCTCGCCGAATCCGCTCGCTCGAGGGGGTAGCGGCACACGCACGCATCCTGTCACCCCTGTCGCGAGACGGAACCCGGTGCCGCACGTGCGCTTCCGTTCGCCAAAAGCCGAGTGTGTCAGTGCTCGCCGTAACGCGACCGTTCCCCATGGGAGTCCGCGCATTCTGACAGTTAACGAGCGATGGTCGCGCGCGCTCGGAACACGCATCCGACAACGACGAGGACGACGACGACGACGACAACGACAACGACAACGACAACGACGCGATGTTCATCGATGGCTGACCAGGCTCATGACAGGTGAGGGAGAGAGAGAGAGATAGACAGACAGACAGACAGACAGAAACGGGCCGTGTGACACAGAGGAGTCGTCGTCCCGGAGAGTCTAGGTGTGAGAGTTACACCAACTGCAACGGTGTCGAATGGTATCGGCACGTGTTGTTGTTGCTGCCCGGAACACACCTGAACTCGAGGTACACCAAGGTGATCCCGTGACTCTGTATACTCTGGAAGTGTTCGATGCAGCCTGGCGTGATAGCGAAGTAAAGCTTGTGCTGGTGAGCAAGCTGGTACTAGCGTCGAGGGAAGTGTTGAGTACAAGTCTCGGTACTGAAGACTGAGTGCTGGATAGCGAAGAGGCTATAGCAGTGCTGGTAGCCGGCGAAGGTGACTAGGCGATTCGGGTGAACTGGGATATATATATATATATACGTGTCCAGGACGTAACTGTGTTTGTTAGTGTAGTGAGAGTTGATGAGTATACTGTGTCGTCGAGGTGATCGCAGAGACGTTGCTCGAAGGGATCGTTGTCTAGGAGGATCCGGAGCCGGGGGTGGGTTACTCTAGCCACGAAGAGAGGAGATCATCGGAGGGTTGTGACGCAAAAGGGGCGCAGAACGGGAGCACGTTGGATCTCGCGGCGTTGGCTGCTTACGGGGGCGTCTCGGGACCCAGGGTCGCGGTGGCGGGCACCGGGGTCCTCGCGCTACCCGGCCTGATACCCGACAAGGGTTTATCATCGCCCGGAGGTCAGTCGAAGGTAAAGTCCGCAGGGCTGGCGGGTCTCGACAGCGAGGCGGTGCGCCGGTGGGTCGCCGAGGCCACGCGGACCGTCCGGCAGATTCCGCCTCCGGTTCTGTTGCCTTCGTCAAGCTCCCATCACCAACAACAACAACAACAACAACAGCAACAGCAATCCCCCCAACAACAACCCTCGCAACAACACCGGCAGCATCATTCCAGCCATCGTCAGCGTCAGGAGCCAAGCCCGCCCTCGGTGGGAGCCTCGCTGTTCGCTTTGCCGTCGTCGATGACCCAGACGCCCAGCATGCATCTGCTGGAGAACAACAACCTGGTGGAGGTTGCGATGGCACAACAGCAACAGACGCAGATGCAGCAACAACAGAAGCAGAAGCAGACCAGCCCGACGAACAACAACACCATCGAAGCCTGGAGATCGATCCAAGGTGGACACCAGTGGTGGAGCACGCCGGGTACCGTGCACCAGGAGCAAGCTGTGCAACAATCGGTGCAGCAAGTGTCGCCGATCGGACAGCCTGTCATCGGTCAGACCCAACAGTCGTTGGTCCCCGTTTGCGGCCAGAGGCAACAGATACAATCCGAGATCGATCAACCGTTGGATTTCTCCGTGGGCTCGATGCAACAGCAGAGAGTGCACACCAGGGTCAGGACTATACACGAGAGGCTGCAGAGGATGCACGACAACAACAACGGCACCGTCGCCGGACAGAAGATCGTCCGAGGTGCTGGCAGCAGGAGAAGCTACAGTCCCAGCGAGGGCACCAGCTCCAGCTCGGAGGACGAGGGTGTCTCCACCGGCGGCAGCCCCACGGGGCCACTCCGTGGCACCGAGAACGGTGAGTGCCATTGTTTTAACAGAAAGTGTGTTTCGCGTTGCAAAGGCTGTCTCTCTCTCTCTCTCTCTCTCTCTCTCTCTCTTGTCGTTGTCGTTGTCGTCGCGAGATAACGCGCTATGACGCAACCTATTGTACAATCGTATACGGATCAAGAGGCAATCAGGTGAAGCTGTAATTAGTTCGGCTGGAATTCCACTCGTCCCCCCCCCCCCCCCAGTCACACCAAAGATCGACCCTGCAAGTGGATTTAGGAGCGGCCGATAACGCCGACGACTATGACGACTCGAGCATGCTGTGATGCAGTGTGTCATGTTATTTATCTTCTTTCTCTCTTTCCCTTTCGCTCTCAGTTTCGCTTTTTGAGCTTTCTCGGTTCGTTAAAATTGATCCAGAGGCACGCTTGAATGGCCTTATCTCGCGATAAGGCGATCGATCAAGTCGATACAATTTTCCATAGGCACCGCGAGAACAGGTTTATCGCTTAACAGACTTTTCGCGCGTAACGATGGATCATTTAATTACGATTTAATGCTCCTCTGTCAGCCTTACCGCGACGATACCGTATCGTGTTTGGCTAGAACGTGAGTCATGCTCGTTGATATCATCGGCTGCTCGGATAGTTTTGGAGTTAGGCGGCTCCGAGAGGCTTCTGCGCCGAGGATTTTTTCGATTTGGATAGTTTTTTCCATTGTCATCGGTCGACACATGATCATTGAAATCGTTGAGGAGCGAAGAGGATCGAGAGCCGAAGACACATCGGACGCGACGATTGTGCTCGATGCAAATGCGATTTACAAACACTGTCGCGGCCTTGGTTGTTCGATGTTGTGCAATATTGAAATGTAATTGGAAATGCTATGTAATTGGCTGATCATTAAGTCAAGACGAATCTCGCGGATTATGCGGCGAGCGAATGTTTCGAGGATTAAATAACGAATCTGAATCCTTGTCGATCCGGTGAATACTAATGCTGTTACGGCAGTGAACGTGCTGGAACATCAGCATTTCCGTGATAGTAACTTTGTTCATGGTTTGCCAATTTTTACGAGTCTTCGGTGTGTTGAATTTGACATAAACGGGAAGCTCCGGTTAGAACGAGTTAGTAATTAAGGGAATTACGTTCAACGTCTTCAGGTTGTGCTGCACAAGTTCCAGCGTAGTCTCGCTTAGGCTCTTATTCATAGATCCTTGACATTTTTTAGTGATACAAACACTCACGAGAATACTTTACCTGCGCTCGAGTATGGTCGTCTTATTTGGTCAGTATGAAACTCGCCTGGAAATACGTCGAAAGAATTCAGCACAATTTTTTCCCTGTCGGAGCCAGACATAGTGTTCTATTCTCTTTTCTTGTCATAACTGTGACCCTGCGTGCTGCAATGTTGGTCGGGTAATGCTGGAAAATCTGAGGACAATGCTTGATATTTTATTGATAAACATCTGGGCATTCTGTTGGCGGAGCTGCATATTTTAGTGGCAAAAATAATGGCGAATCAGGTGACAGTGTGTCGTTGCAGGATTTATTATCTGTCATAGTGCTGGACTAAATTTTATTCGAATCATTTATAATTCCACGTTAAACAAATTTCGCAGTTCTACACAATTTTTGATAATTCTAATATTTTATTGTCAGTGACGATTTTCGCTAGAAGAAATTTTCTAGCAGCCAAATTTTTTCCTCGCTCTCTGGCTGTTATAAAATTGTTTGAAAAATTCAAATTTTTAGAAAAATCGACGGGGAGTAGTAATTATTTAATTCGTAATGGACGTGAGTTTTGGAAACGATCCTCTTTCTGGCAAATCATGAATATTGTGTCGACTTTAACACGGTTGCTATCAAAGCCACAGATACGTGACGTCTACAGTCGCTTGGACAATTTAAAGATAGTCAAATTAATATTACAAACTTTCTTACTGTGGTCACAGTACACACAATCATGTTCAGAGAGTCCATGAATGTCTTCTGCCAAGTTATATCTATATTTCACGAAGGAGGCATTTAAAAATCATAGTTTCAAAATCACAGTGCACCCAAAAGTGTCGACACAATCCATGACTGTCCTCTGCCAAATAATCTCCATATTTCATGAAGTATTTAAAAATATTCTAATTTCACACACGCACGTTTTAAAATCACAGTGCACCCAAAAGTGTCCACGCAATCCATGACTGTCCTCTGCCAAATAATTTCCGTATTTCATGAAGTATTTAAAAATAACGAATTAATTTCACACAGATGTTTTAAAATCACAATGCACCCGAAAGTGTCCACGCAATCCATGACTGCCCTCTGCCAAATAATCTCCATATTTCATGAAGTATTTAAAAATATTCTAATTTCACACACACACGTTTTAAAATCACAGTGCACCCAAAAGTGTCCACGCAATCCATGACTGTCCTATGCCAAATAATTTCCATATTTCATGAAGTACTTAAAAATAGTCGAATTAATTTCGCACGCATTGTTCTCGAAAATCACAGTGCACCGAATAATATTCACAAAATCCGCGACAGTCTCCTGTCAAATCTTTTTCATCATTTCCCGAAGGTTTTAACGAAACAGTTTGAAGCAGCGTAGCGAATGCGAGTAAAACGATCATGCCAACGGCCACAGTGTAGTGGCAAGGGGTTGACAGTGCTCTCTAACTATTTACCGGAAAGTTGGCTCGGTAACGAAACCGGAGATCGCAGAAACAAACGAACGTGTGCGTCATGCCAGCCGCTGTTTGTCCGCGGGGAAACATGAAACGATCGAACGCCGTGCATTTTGGGGGAAAACCATGCTCGATCCGTCAGCTGTCAATGCGTGCAGGCGAGATCCCTCCGGTGTGTTAGCCACCCCCGCGCGCGCTACCTTGCCCGGAGCCTTTTGTTGCGAGGGAATGGTTGCATTGTGCATTCGTTCCATTGTGATCGCGCGTGCAACCCCGGGCCCCCGCGATCTGACGCGGTTCTACCTGAAACACGGGGTTCTCTCTTCTCTCCTCGTCGACTACCGATTCTCTGATCTCCCATTTTTAAAAAGATAGTGCAATCAATCTGATGCACCCTGCAATTCTTCACACTTCGATCCCCGATGCTTCAAGCATTGCGTGTTTCTTCATTCTCGCGAGCTTTCGACGAAACGGCTGCTTGCGAGCACTTTTAATATTTATTTTGCAATGCGCAAACTGCCGAATATTTATACACTCTTTTTTCCACCCATTTCTGCCCCCATTGTCGGCAGATTATTTTATAGAAATTAGAGGGAATTTCATTCGAGACTTAAAACAACGAAAATATTTATTTCTGGCGATGCACAAGAATGTTCAGATGCGTGGCAGCATGCGTGCGCAATGTAAATTTGTAAACCAGCTAGCAACACATGTATTAACAAGAACTAATTATTATTCGCACGCTACGTTCACCACGAGGAAAGAAATTCTCCGAGTTTAATTTCAACGGAAATGGGAATCTGCATCAAGATTTATTATTTCAACTGCAACAGTTGCATATTCGAAAAGATTCCTCGTCGGAAATGCAAAACGCTAGATGCTATCGGTGTCTGTTACACGTTTCATTTAATTTTATGAATGCGCGCTATAAGCGCATGCAGATGCAGTCCAGTGATACGTTTCAGGAAAATTGCAGTTACATCGCAAGTGCATTCACTCTAATATTCGAAAGCAGTCGCGGATGCATTGCTCGATAGTGCAATTTGTGTACGCTTATGGCAGTTTTACATAATGCAAAGCACCGAGGAACATCCATATGTTCAAAATGGCGGGTTCTGAAATTTTTGATTCAAAATTATTAAGATTCTGGGGACGCATACATGAGAAATTATCTGGCACATTTATTTCTTCGGGTATACGCTGTTTTAAAAATATTTCTAAAAATGTGGGTAGCAGGTTCTTGTTATTTTTATACACTAGGTTTACGGAGCACTAAAAGCGACTATTTTGCATTACTTCATAAAAATAACAAGAACGTTCTACCCACACTTTTAGCAATATTTTTAAAATAATATATACCCAAAGAAATAAATTTGCTAAATAATTTCTTATGTATGCATCCTTAGAATCTTAATAATATTAAATTAAAAACATTAGAACCCGTCATTTTGACGGGTCCCGTAAATCTAGTGTTAAAAAAGTAATGCAAAATACTGTCAGTGATCCGTAGACCCGAGGAAGAAAGTCTCCTTGCAATTAAGTGTTCACGGAAATCCGTCGCAAACGGGAATTTCCATTCAAACCCATAGTGTTTGGCCGCAGTTCAGGCTATCTTGTGACGAAGAGAAAATGGAGGAAGACAGGAGGAGAGGGGGGTGCGAATGTTTTGACGTGGCCACGGGTATCGCCGTAAACATTTCATAAACGAAGCCGGAGCCGTAAAACGAGCATTTCCTCGTTCTCGAATTTTATGGTGTTCTCAAACATTTAAATAATGCATCCTATTCTCGGAAGCTCTCCGGGTTTTCCCATAATTTTTTGCACTCACGGCCTTGCGGCAGCGGCGCGCGTTGCCCCGGCCCCGATTGCGAAATCAGTCTGGTATAGTTGGCGGCGCGGCGTGCTTCCATACGCAAATAATACGCGAATGCCGATTCCGGCGTGCGTTTTACGACGGGAACCTGAATTCCCTTTTCCTGCGGCCCGAGGCTCGTCTCGCTCCGCGTTTCCCGTTCCCTCTTCGCAGCCGATTCCTCGGCGCGATAACGGAATTCCTCGCGGAATAAATTCGCCCGCTTTTGCGTTTGCGTTCGCGTTTCGCGAGCAAATCCGCGCCGCGTCCGAGCCGAGTGACGCGCGGCACCGAGCGCCGGACAGAATTTTCCTCCTCCGGCCACGTTCACCGTCGATTGTTAGCTCAACTCCATAGGTTTTGCATTGTATACGCTAACAAGCAAAACTGAGTCTACACTATTCGAAGCAACATAACTTTTTAGAAATTAGATCAAATGACTTGAATTTTATTGTGAAGTTAGAAGGATTAGTTGATTAGACGAGGTGTAAAAAAGTTTGAATTGGTGGTCGGAATCGCAAAAGAAATATAGTAAAAGTTGGTTGGTTTTTTCAGCTTTTTTTATCTGAGCCTGTATTGAAAATTTAAAGAACGTATTTGATTCGCTCGAATAAATTATTGGTACTTATAAAGATATTGGTCAATTCGTTTACGAGTTGTAAGCGATTAAAAGTGCGATTTTAAGTCGAAAATCGTGAATAACGGCCATTTTTCCACTCTTCAGCGTTTATAACTCGTAAACGAATTAACCAATATCGGTGAAATTTTCAGCATGGATATAATTTATTCAACGAAACACGTTCTTTAAATTTTCAATACAGGCTCAGGTAAAAAAGCTGAAAAAACCAACTTTTACTATTTCTTTTGCGATTCCGACCAATTCGAACTTTTTTCAAAA
Source organism: Halictus rubicundus (assembly GCF_050948215.1). Taxonomy (NCBI): domain Eukaryota; kingdom Metazoa; phylum Arthropoda; class Insecta; order Hymenoptera; family Halictidae; genus Halictus; species Halictus rubicundus. The sequence continues at coordinate 12,717,352 of NC_135161.1, forward strand.
ATTTTTTACACCTCGTCCAATAAACTAATCCTTCTAACTTCTCAATAAAATTCAAGTCATTTGATCTAATTTTCAAAAGGTTATGTTGCTTCAAATAGTGTAGACTCAGTTTTGCTCGTTAGTGTAACTCCGCTGAGAATCCACTGTCAGAAACCATCGACATCTGATCCACAATAATTCTATTTAAAAAAATAGTACGGTAATAAATTTCGACTCGTTTTGAAACTCGAGGCTCTCCCAGATCGTCTTTGTGTCTTGCAGAAATATCTCGAGTAAAAATGAACGATGGTAGAAGCTTCAATATGATTTCGAATTTCGAGAATGTCGCGCGAACAGGAAACTCTTGGTGTACAAATATTTTTGTACTGTCATTTTCCATAAAGCGTAGCATGTTTCTCCGGGCTTATCAGCGACGATAACAACATACTCCGTGGAAACGTGTGCGATTCGCACCGTTCGTTAATTGAGCGCCGCTCACGGCGATCGGTTTTATCGCGGCGAATCTGTGTCGTATCTACGTTCGAAGTCGATCAGAAGTGTGTCAATGATTTGCGCGTTATTAACGACCTGAGTCACACGACGCGTCGCGCACAGATTTCGATGGTTTTTCGAGTGATGACGAGTATGGCGATCGATCGGAGCACCCGATAACGTCGAAATCGTCACCGGAGATACGGTTACTTCGAACGTTAGAATCGAGATTTATTAATACTTGAATCTTCCCTCGAGTTTCTTTATTCTTCTGACGTACCTCTGTTTGCCCTAACATCTGATTTAGGTGTTTTCTTGCGTAGACTCGAGCATTTCTGACGAAAAGCCGGGAATTCTTTTTCCCCTCGAATTAGATAATAATCCGATATAAAAATTTAATGCTGTAAATATGTAATTAGGGTTGTTCGAGTATTTTGCAAAATTTTTGAGACCGCCAGGACACTGCTGTTAATACTTGACCTAGCGGAGGTCTATTAATAGACTTTTTAATGAGCATGGTAGATCTAAAAGAGGCTCGATCGTTTTCCTCTAATTAACAGACGGAACAGAAATGATTACTGCATTGCGGATCATTATGCAATTACAGCGTTTATAAATTTGTAAAATATAAGAAACCGTTGACTCCGGGAAAGATCGATGACATGTTCCGCTCCATTTTTATTGTAAGGAATTTTTTAAACGATCAGATCGATTTTCCTTTTATTCCGAGAATATAATCCGTGGAAATCAATTAGCCTAAAAATCCAGAACGATTACCCACCGACTGTGTTCCTTGAACATAATTTATTGGTGTATCATTCTGCTACGAAATTGCTTATCAATTTCCTATTTTTATAAGGCTGTCAAAACCGTCAGCGTTAGATAAGACGTTAACTATCTTGTCGATGATAATATGTGAGTGACACAATTCTCTACACAAGAAACTTCGGTTGTGACACATTTAAACAATATTTACTGTTTGAGATTCGTAGGCTTGGATTAATAATGACCGCGATAAGTTTCTTGCAACGAATCTACAAAATCCATAATAAACAAATACCTTAAATCGTGACGCAGAGAAATAGAACATTTCACAGAAAATGAAATAAATCTTCGCTTATGAGACCTGTAAGTGTCACGAAAATTACTATAATGTTGCGGAATATTTTTGCATAACGGCCCGAGGGCGTGAACGTTTAAAAAATCATTAACAGCTGCACCGTAAGGTGACTAAAATTAGTATAACTCGCGTGCCTCGAATCCGGAACACGTACACATCCCGTCCACGAATAACAAACAACCATGATCGCGTTAGAAAAATCGGCCGAGTATCGGTCCGCGTGCGGTTTGCCGGGCGATAAATCGCAGATTATTCCGCAAAACGGAAAAAAAGCTAAATATTATTGTATTTATATCTCGGCGATGCGTCGAGTTATCTGCGGTGTGTTTATTATCGCGAACTCGTCGCGTGTGCGCGCGTGTACGCGTATCGGTGTGCGTCGCGATACTGCGAAAATAAGAATGATCGTAATTAAAACGATACGGCCGGCGTGCCATTATCTGATTCTAAACAGCCGGATCTTTATTAGTTTCAATAAAAGTGCAACGCAAACATGAAATTACCCTGATAACGCTCGTCTCGCAAACGCGATCATTCGTGACCCTGAAAAATTAATAAATAATGGCGCAACGACGGATATTAAATACGCCAATAATATTAACAATAGAGTTTAATCGACGCTTGCAGACAACAATCTGGACGAGCGTAATGCTCAGAAAAATATTTCTTGGAATTTTCTTATTATCGAATCTCGTGTAGAAGGGGTGGAAACAACCCTTAAGGTTCAGGGCCGAATATCTCGGAAACCATGCGAGATAAAAAATCATTCTCAGCGGTAAATTAGCGAGATTTTTCCTAAGGAATCCGCCTGTCCAAATGGAATTTAGAAATTTGTATTTGTTTAAGGATTAAAATTAAAAAACTGCATCTTTCCGTCTACTTTGCTGATTTTTCGATGTCTTATCAATTTTTCTTCGAAATATGATACTGCAAAATTGTGAACAATCATTATATATGCACGAGAGTCCACGGATTGTTATCCGAGATCGCAGCGGGATTAGCGAATTCGGAGGAAGAAAACAGACTAATAAATAATATTCCGAGCGAAATGCAGTCGTCGAATTGGTTCCCGATAAAGTCGCGTAATCCTTGTCGAGTATCGATAATCGGGAAGGGCGTCCAGGAAAATCGCGTCGAAAAGAAATTATCTTTGATTTCCGTATTATCGATGTAATCGGCTCGATCCGTTTCTCGAAGCTCTCGAACAGAGCCCGTTCAATAGACTCGCGAGGTTGTGTAGGTGTGTGCGGATCTCGCGTCTACATAATTGCACTAATTTCGAAAAATGCCGTTCGACAAACAGGAGTGAGCGTTAGCCGGTGGGCTCTGAGAAAAAGCTGCGCCGATATCGTATCTGTCGATAAGCCGTTGCCTTCTAAGGCTTGTTTGAATAAATATTCCACGTAAGCGCGCCGCGTGATCAGGTTGTTCTCGATGAGCAAGCCGGCGATACCACGAAAAATCCCGCACTTTTTCGCGCACCGTGCTCGTTCTTTTTTTTTTTTCTCTCTTTTCTCCGGTTCTCAAGTGAAACCGTTCGAGTGCTCCAGATAATGTCTTATATAACGCTTCGAGACACTTCGTTCCCGAAGTTGTTATTCACCTGTCACGCTGTTATCGCACGACGTCGAAATAATTCCTCGGTTAACCCTCGTCGCACGCTTCTCGCCTGAATAAGTTGCACGAAAGACTCTGCGACATTATCACCGCCATTTTTACTTCACACTTTAAACGAATCCGTTGTGACTTAATTTGATCACACTCCATTTTCGTGAATTAAAGTAAATCGTTGCGCTGAGAGTAACACGAAGACTCCAAGAAGCACCCCTAAATATATATACTTTAAGGGTAGTTTTATCGTCGTCAATTATATAGTGATAAGAAAGGCAAAATGAAAACTGTCCAGGTCAATTCCAGGGCGGAGAAATTAAATAAAAATTTATTCCTTCTTACGACAATTTTAGTAACTCGAAAACAATGTAATGACTACACTGTGCACTCATGCGTTTGGCGCACTCGTGACAACAATGAGTAGAGGAAACACAGAACGGTGAATACATCAGAAAAATTTAGATTGTTTCATAATTTTTTCGTAAAACCGATCGAAAGAGAATTTTCATTTTGCTCCATGGTTTGTTACACGGTTGATGTATAGAATTTTGCTACATGGTTCATTACATGGTTGGTGTACAGAATGTTTTATTTTGAATCAATCATTTTGCAGTGTGTAAGAATAGTGAACGGATGAGTTTTCACCCTGAGCAGAGGGTTAATCATTTATTGTTTGAAGTCGGACGGTTGTTTCTTGTAGGAGGCATTGTTGGGGTCCTTCAGACACTTCGTACAGTGGTTCAATTGATTTCTGGTATTATCGAAGCACGTGATCCTCGGGGAAACACGCTCCAACTGGAGAGGAGGAAGACGAAGATGAAGTTACGGCCTCCTTGAGCGAGAGGACAAGCTCGTATCTCTTGCAGCGTATCGCGCGGAGAACCATTGAATTGAAAATTACTGGGAAATTCGCTTCTTCAGGGCCTCTCGCTCCTCTGTCATCATCTCGCATGACTCACGAATTCGTTCGCTCTCGCCTCGTGTTCCTGTAAAAATTAAGCAATTGAATTGTGCGCCGCGAGGAATTTCTCCTTCGACAAAAATTTCCTCGCGCGGCGAAGTTTATCGACAGTTTACGCATTTATGAAGGCCTGAATCATGACGTGATAACGTGGAATCTTCGGATTAATACCTCGCTGTACGAATCAACATTGTTGTTCTCTACATTAGAAACTGGAGGGTCTTAGGATCAGCATTGCTATGTTTATTAGTTTTATTGGATCCGAGCAAATTACATTTAAGGGTGGATCTATTGAAAAATTCAACTTTACTGAAATCAAAACTAACGGCTGTGCAGTAGGTAAATCTGACTAAATAAAATTCCTTCTCACAGTTTAAAGATGGCCCTATGTATCCCAGAAAGTTAATCCCCCGTATTGTTAATAGTTCTCTCAGAAAAAAATACTAAAAATGGCCTACCTGCCTGTTACAGATTTATTTCCTCTTTAACATGTCAACGTAGAAATTAATGTGTGTATAAATAATTGTCCGGCTCAGGGACGAATCTCACAAGTTAGTCAATATTTCAGGGGACTAAAATAAATGTTTTTATTTATTTATAACTGCCCTACGCGAAAAAGCAACCCTCTTACAAGCCCACCCTATTGCAACACTCGCACTGTCACGAAAGGGGCTGTCTTCGTTGCTAAAATTGTACACAGAATATTAGACATAATATATCAATGAAAATTCATTTGGTTAAATGGTTCGAAGGTAAAAGAACTGTCGAAAAGGTTCCAGAAAAATTCGGTTTAAGTTTGGAACATTGTTGAAGCTCCAGAAGGGGATGAAAGGGTTGGAATGCAGGTTGGTTGTCACGTTAGGCGGATTATTCAGCGCGCAGCGGTATAATTAGCCGTTGAACGAGCCAGCCTTCTTTTCGTCGTGCTAATATAATGTTCAATATGGGAGAATATAATTAATCCTGGCAACGAACACGCGCAGCCATCGGAGATGGTCGATTGCGGTGGAACGGGACCCGAAGACCTGTTCTCTGTCTCTCTCTCTCTCTTTCTCTCGTTCTCTCTCTCTCTCTCTCTCTCTCTCTCTCCCTCGCGTCTTCCCAAGCTCCCCGTGTATTACGGTGTAACGTGATACGCGTTTGATTCTATGTTATTTACGGGCAGGTGTACCGTGCAACAATGTTTATCACATAATTAGATTCTATGCCCGAGCAATCTCTATCCGAGCGTCCGAGGGAGGACGACGTTTCCGCGCCCGGAACAATACTGCCCCCGGGTCCTGATAACAATAATTTTCTGCGCCAGCGTTCTCCATATTGATTCCGGCCAACAATGTGTCCCGTACCCGAGACCCTCCCACCTTTCGACCCGCACAATTTTTCCGCAAGGTGCTGCTCCGACGATTTCGCGTTGTTCTTTGTTTGCGCTTAACCAGTGACAAGGTTTTAGTGACGCTTCACTTGTCTCGTAATTTTTATTGCTCGATATTTTTACACAGTGGGCTGCTTGTTTTAACCCTTTGCGCTCGAGTGGTGACTCCGAAGCACCACTAGAAATTGTTGTGGCGTTATTTCAAAGAAATTACAAAAAATATTACAATGTATTTGCTACATTACAAAATTTTTATTCAACAGATTACTAAACATTCACATATTATACGTGGAAATCGGATCAGTTTTGTAAGAATAAAATGAAAATATTCTAAGACGAAAGAAAAATTTAGTTTTAGAATGAAAATACCGCCGAGTGCAAAGGGTTAATTGTGGTACTTCTATACAATGTTGTACGACTTTAATATTATTTTTGTTCATCGATTCTGTAGTCATTTCTGTTTTTAAGAATTTATTCCCTCATCACTCATTTTTGTCATTTACCACATTTTCGCAGGGCTTTCATTCGATTAATGTGTAACGAGTCTTGAAGTGGTGATGAATTTTCAGGGATCTGTAGATTGTACTGTTCCAAAATAATTTATATCAACTGTTATGCAGTCAGTGTAGTTCCCGATAATTTTTGTACAAGGAAAAATCCGTTCAAACTCCATTTAAATTCGAAATTGATCGAATAAATTGCAATAAAAATTATTTTTGAGCCCGGACAAAGTGTTGTGTGTCGCCAATGCGTAAGTGACATGTTGAAGGGTTATGACATAGGGCCCCGAGTTTGGGAAAGTGAGATCATAGCAAAACTCGACGGGTATCTCATTAATTTCATTTAAATTCGAGTTTGGTCGGATAAAATGCAATAAAAATTATTTTTCGAGCCCGGACAAAGTGTTGTGTGTTACCAATGCATAAGTGACATGTTGAAGAAGGGTTATGGCACAGACCCCGAGTTTGAAAAGGTGGGATCATAGCAAAACTCGATCGGTACCTCATTGGTTTCATTTAAATTCGAGTTTGGTCGAATAAATTGCGATAAAAATGATTTTGTGAGTCAGGGACGGGGTGTTTTGAGGTCAGCAAGCGACAAGCATGTTGCAAAAGGAGGATGGGGAGCACGTTCGTTAGCAAGACTCTGAAAGACTGACGTGTCTCCGGTCGAGCGCCGTCGGATCACTCGCGTGCGGAAAATTAGACGGTCCCGACCCGATTCGTGAGTGCTCACGGCACTGTCCGCTCTTTTTCGTCTCCTCCGAGCATGATCCTCGGTGATCCACGGAGTTTCGTGTGCCGACGACAGTTCCCCGAAATCGTTTCCCTCGGAACCGAGAGCAGCCACCGCTTCCCACCGGAAACTACTTTTCCCTCCTTCTTCCTTCGGTTTACTTAACATTTTCATCGGCCGCCGGTCCATTCCGCGCCGTGAAACAGCTCCGACGTTATGACCGCTCGACTATACCGTACAATTCTTTAGACCCGCGCTACGGAACGGGTCATTACAAAGAGATCCTCGATCCTCGAATCTACCGGGATCTCGAGCGGCCGAAGAAATTTTCTGCGGCCTGAAGAACCATTCGAATTGGCCATACTTTCGAAAACCTGTCGGGGCCTCCGACTTTTCAACAATTGTTTCTTAGCGAAAAAATTGGTTAGGGTAAAAGGAATTTTGGGGCGTGAGAGAAGAGGCTTTGCCCTTTCAAACGAGCCCGGGTTGGTCGCTGTGCGATTTTTTTCCACGGAGCTGTGATAGTTTAAACATTTGCTAGTTTTCCATAGGGATCGAACATGTGTGAGCTTCCGATTTGAGTTGTTGGATTTTTAGAAATTATTTTTGATCGTGCTACTGACACTTGAAATATGTCTTCTGAACCGTCACTAATTATTTTACTGATTGCATTAAGTTTTCCTGGGAGATCATTGCAGAAAAGTGAACTGCACAGTATCTCTTTGCACTGAAAATTGAAGAATTGAAAGCAACATGTTTTTCGGTGTCAGCCATTGCGTCAGATTTTTAAGTGATCGCGAACGGGACGGACAGATCGTCCCAAGGAAATTATACTGATCGAGTTTATCTATAACCAGTTCCGAAAGATAAAAAGAACTATTTACATTATATAAGGTTCACATTTATTGCAGCGTTCAAAGCCGATCAAAGCCGCAGATAGGTACATTAGCTGCGTAGTAAACTTTAATAAAGTTTAATCAATCGAATGCGTTATCTTGTTTTACAACTAGGCTATCTCCACTACTTTTCAAGACTGCCGTTCTTTTCGCCTTTTTATCTAGCGGCTGTTTAACGATCAATGTTCAAAACGACCGTGCACACGCGTAAGATTTCAGCTGTGTACTTCGATCGGTTTCCTCTTGAACGCGTGCGAAAATTGCAAAACCCGATGCCGGTAGAGGGGGCGGGCAAGCGCAACGATGCGATTATTTATTTTTATTTTTTGGCGCCGAGTTTTCGCAAATTAAGATGTACGGAACGTAAACCACAGCTTTCTCTTGCAAAACAATTTTTCTCTTGCAAATTTAGTCGTAAAGTGAGGCTTTTTACTCAAATTCTCGTTACCAATTACCAATTTACAATTGACGAATAAGTTGCAGCAGTTCTAGAGAAGATTAATAATGCAACTAGATGCAAAAGAACGCCTCATTTAAGATTATAAATTCCTGACGAACCGAAAAAAATTAAAAATTCACGGTCTGATCAAAGCAAACCGAATCTCCTGAAATTCAAAACACTGCTTATTTAGAAAATGTTCCTGCAAATTCATAATTTCCGGAGAAAATGAAAACAGAGATTTACGGAGGGTTTAAAAATATATCGAAATGAAGAAAAGTAATCGATTACCAGTTCGATCAAGTCTAGGGTAGTCGAAAGGTTTGCCTAAAATTTTGGAATCCGTCGAGTATATTTATTTTTGCGATTTGCGGTCGATATATCGTGTCGAGCGTGGAACAGCCGTTTATCGATCGGCAATCTCGCTCGTCACTTGAGAAATGAAGGCTTGGCTCGGCCGCGAGAGATAAAAAGACGCGACGATCCGCCGAGAAAGACAGCGGGGACCGGAAACGCTTGTCCCGGCTCGACTAACACGCGTTTCACGTTCGTGTAAATTTCGTAGCCTAACGCAAACGAGAATGAATAATGTACCGAGCCTGTTCGGCTGTTTCCGGGGACGTCTCTCGAAGATTCCGCTCTCGAAACCCGGGGAAACCCGCGATGATCATTGTCTCCGAAAATTGCTCGAACCATGCTCGGAATTCAAATTGCTCTTTGTGCAAGCCATAGTAAACCTGCTACACGCAGTATAGTTGCAGTCCCGCGATTTTCAAAGTTGGCCAAATATTTATTCAAATTTGCTGGCTTCAAGGAACTTGACTTGGACTGTGCGATCTTTTAATTTATTTAATTTTTTGAATTGCACTGGGCAACTGGAGCTATAATATAACGTTTTCCAAAAAGGGCTGAATAATTCACTGGAGCTTCAGTTCGAATTTATCCCGTGCTCCAACATGAATATTTATTATTAGACTGCGGATCTTTATGCAAAATAAAAGATATTGCAAGACACAGGAGCGAAATAAAAATTTCTTTATTCTTTTTATTATTTTAGTCCACTGCTTTAACACTTTGAACGCCCAACTAGAAACCCAGAAATGCCATAAAATCGAAGTAAGTTATTTAATGAAATAAAAATTGCAAAAAATTAAATGTTACAGATCCTAATCAAGTTTAGTACAATGAATATATCAACGTAAAAATTCATTTTAAAACCTGCACAAATAATTCCGTCACCCACATATGGGTGACGCGGCGACGAACGTGTTAAATTGTGCTTGCGCATTTTTGTTATGAACGCGTAAAATCCGCAGTTTATTTATCATCGAGAATATTACGGTTTATGTGTCCCCCGAAAGCAATTCTCACAGCTGGCAATTGTCCTGGCCGTTGCATCGCGTGGTGGGCCCCGGTTTGAAAAATGTCCAGCGTGCCTAACGGCGCTTATTGGACCGTAGCAGCACCGGCCGCAGGACCCAGGGAGTCTCAGAAAACTCCTTAGGAGTTCAATCGCCGTCTGCCGCGTTAATTTCGCATTGTTTCGGGCCCGTCCCACGGGGCGAGTTTCAATTTGCGAATGCAAATCGGCCACTGTTCGCCGCCGATTTCCATAAAGCCCGCCACCTACGAGTCACGTGCCCACCAGCCTGCCCGGAGAAAACCAACATCCTTGTCCTGTGGGTCCGTAATAGACTGGGATTCGGCGAGCGTGTAGCCCGAAGCGTTTCGCAGGCAGGTTCCGGACGCGGCGCGGCGCGGCGCGGCTCGGCGGCCTTAATTCGAAAGCCGGCTAGGCTATAATCGGAAACCGGGCCCGGACAATGCAAATCAGTGGGCACGTTGCCGCCGGTGGGTGACGTAACCGGAGAAATGGACGGCGGCTTCCGGGGAGACCCTGCAAGATTTTTTCAAAATCCTGTGCGCAACTTTGCGAACGGAGCACAAAATCTTCGTCGAACAAGTTGCATTTCTCGAAAAGGATCACAGCGAAGAATCGAAACTGGAAACGTATGATGGGGATAGAGGATCCCTCGGGATCCTGGAGGCAAGGACAAATCGTCGGCCCAGGTGTGTAGCCTAAGCAGCGTGAAAACCCGCGTGGCGCGTGGCCCAGGAACCCTTCCAGCTGAATGTTTCAAGAAAGCCGCAGGAAAGTTGGTCGCGTGTCGCGTCAGGACGGTGATTTGTCGGCTCGGTTCCTCTGTTGCGTCCTCGGGATCCTCTATACACACCCGAGGACCTACACTGTTGCGTCGCACGCGAAAAGGTGGCCCGGTCGCGCCAGGGCAAAAGGGTTGCCGTGGCATACCTGCTCCGAAAGAAGCACGCGAGACGATCGAACCCAAAAGAGAGCGAGAGAGTGAGAGAGAAGGAGAGAGTGAGAGGGAGCGAGAGAAGAAAAGAAAGGAGGCGGAGAAAGAGAAAAGATAGCCGCCACGTGACCCCTGCACGGTCCTCCATTCCTTATTGGAATCCTCCTGGTCCAACCTGACCTATCCAAGGTGAGATTTATCCGGCGGCTTTACCTGCCACCAGCTACACAACCGAGCGCCGCTATACTTTCTGTACGGTCTATCTCTCTCTCTCTCTCTCTCTCTCTCTCTCTGTCTTTCTGCCTACCTACCCGGGAATCCCCGCATTCCCATCCTCATTCCCCATTCCCGTGAACCAGCCTCTAACATCCACCCACTGCCGAGGGTCACGTAGCCGAAGCCTCCTTCGCCGTCGGGCCACATGTCCTCGCCATGTAACAGGTGAGATTTCGCCCGGTGCCAAGGGGATACTCTCCCTCGCCCCTCTTTTTCCAAATTTCTTCATTCCGTGCGAATTCCTCGCCTTGAAACTTCGATTTTCTCCATTTCCTCGTCAAAATGTACAGGACTGCATAAGAAAAATTGAAAAATTTCTGGGTTGCCGAGGCGAAGTTTAACCTAGAAAAGAATGTACATAAGCTTCCCATCGAAAAGATGACACTTGCAAAGTGTCTACGTTCAACAAACGTCCCTAGAAGAACCATCAAGCTCGGCAAACCCTGACAACGGCTGCTAGGACCACGGTAGAAAACCCAAAGTGTCAAACACTATAGAAAAAATGCCGAATCAAAAATTCCCACGTGAAGCTTCCAGAAGACGGACACCAGATCGAAGCCCGTCATTCGAAGAGAAGGAGCACGATGAATCTCTCGGACGTGTATTTCCCATAATCCCTGGAAGATAGTTGCCGCAGTTAGGTTACCGAGGAACCCTGAGGTTTTGCTGGAAGAAGAGGATCGCGTCGGACGTCGAGCCGGACGTTGTCAAACGCGCGTCAGGCGTGTCGCGGCCAGGCTGATCGCAATCTCTGTCAGGCTCGAGTGTTTTTCCAGCGAAACCGGCGGCCGGTACGCGACCATAACTCTTCGTTAGCCGTGGCACCGGTGTCGGGACATGCAAATTATGAGTCGCGTCGTTATCCTGTCCCGCGACTCCGATCGATACGATCTACCTCGGCCGTCGATGACGAATGCGCCGAAGCCGGCCGGGACGAGTCATTCGCGCGGGAAGAGTTGCACGCACGACCTTGCGGCACTCTCGACCATCGGAAAAGGAAATGCGCTCCCCGTAATGAGACCTGTAACGCCGTGGACACGCACGTGATAGCGATGGGTCCAACCGACGGCCAAACCCCATGAAAACTTACCCGGCGACGCGATTTTATCCTCCATTTTTCCCATGCTTTGCTGCCACTTTAACAGCAAATTCAGGTGGCCATAACTTTGGCAAGACTGCTCGAATCAGAGTGGTTCAAGAGTTTTTCGAAAGCGTATAATCTGCACTTTCAAATTGATTTTGGAGAAATTTTGGCTGGGGTGTTCTCCGGCAGAGTTACAGCCCTGTGAAGGGGGCAATGTCATCAAGAACCTCGTGGAGATTTGTAATGTAAAAAATTCTTCTTAGACAATTTTTATTTTACGCTATTCGAAAGTGACCAACCCCCTGTAAAATGAACGTTTGTTGGTTGCCGTACGATTTTCCTTACCCGAGATACAGTGAATTCTCGATATATGTCAACAAAGTGTCTTGTATCGTGCAGGAGACATACCCGAGTTACACTCCTCGGCGTCACGAGGTCTCTCGAGCTTCGGGGTATACCCCACGGGTAGTGGGGATAATTCCGCGACGTTTATCATCCAAGCCGTGGCGACATATACGGAGATACGTTCCACTGGAAGACGAACGTTCCACCGAGGCTTGCCTCTACACTGTTGCCGAGTTCACGGGAATCAGATTGAGATTTATTCAATTAAAAATCAATTGCGTCCGTACGCACGCAGTCTCCTCCGCGATGAACAAAAATCAACTGTATCGCGGATCTTCATGCATACGTGGAACGATTAAAATCGTAATTAATCGTAAAGTACGAGGAACCGGAGTGCGTTAACGAAAATTAACAGCGCGGTATGAAACAGCTACAAGAACGCAGTACGGTGGTATGGAAAAAACAATTTCTCCTTCATTCTAATTCCTACAGATTAATCCGCGAAACCAGCGATCTGCATAAAGATCCTGGCAGTCTGCTAATTAAGATTGATATAATCGAGGCCAATTGAAGTTTTCAGTGAACGCTCGCGCGCGTTCTCGCACTCGCTCTGGCAATTTGTAGAAGAAGATACATGTTGGTTACTTCGGCGCAGCTAGTGTTAAATTGTCCTCTATGGCGGTATTGTATAATGCATAGAGATGACCGGGTAATTTGCACGCCATCGTTACAGCCGTGGTGCACCGGCGAAACATTATTGCAAAAAGAAAAGGCGAACCTCATCGCCGTTCACTCTCCCTCTCCGTGTTTCCAGCCGAGGAGCGGTGGAAGATGCTTTTTTCGCACGCGATTCGAGTTTACTTTTCACGGGTTGCCGGCTTATCTGACGCGCGGCGAGCGTCGGTTTCTTTGCACGTGTGAGAGTCTGTTCGATAGGCCGGCAGAACGCGTCATGAATATTCATTCCCGATCCTCGGGCTCGATCTCGTTGATAATCGCCGCGGATATTATTAGAATAGGTTTTCCAGTATTTTCATGCTAATTCTTCATCGCCCGGCCTGTTTCCTTCCACGAGCATTACGTATTCGCCGGCGGACAGCGCGCGTTTTGCTCCGGAAACATTAATTGGTTCCACCTGAGCCGCCCCTTATTCTTTAATCGATCCTCGATCGGACGACAGCTTCCTTCGTAAGCGTGCAACATGATAAATGAACCACCGAGTCGGTCGATCTTACTTTCAAAGCGAAATTTCATTTTACTTTCAAAAACCGCTCCGCCGAGAGCCGCCACACTCCTCGAGCAAAGAAAAAATTTATTTCACGTTATGTCGTGGCGTTTAACACGAAACCACCACCGGTCGAATGATCGGTTCTGGATTTTTTATTTGACAATTTTTGAAATTATAAAGACGCTTTCGTGAGCAATGATTCAATGAATATCTTTAGTAGCATCGAGAACAATTTTAGTTCAACAATTTTAGTGAGCAATGAGAACCGCGCAAAGTCTAATTAAATTAAATCTTGTCATTTTTAGAAGGCAACATGTGTCTGTCACATTTGTAGCTCGGTACGTTTACAGTTAATTTAGTGTTAATAGTGGAATAATTTTTGGCGATAGCACACGGAGGGGTTAATCATTTTCGATTCTCTAACAGTAATATCAGTAATTTATTGGCGGTGGTCTAACTATTTTATTTATATTCAATAGTCCTGAAACAATTGATACCCAATAGTTAGAGATTGTTAAATAAACAGTTCAATATCAGTAACAATTTTTCCTTCGGAAACCAAATTTCCTGTAGACTAGCGCGATGCAATAATTTATTTCTAGAATTCTTCAGCAAACACGTTATCAATGAGACAATAATTAATACCTGAAGATTATTTAATAAATTTTGCAATGTCGATGACAAATTTGACCGAGAAGCCGAATTCTTTAGAAAGTAGTGTGATCTAATAATTTCTTTCGGAACTATGATTTACCAGAAGCTAACTTTATTAAGCTTGGAAGTATCAGTCACTAAAAAGCTGATTGAGATACAGTGTATAATAAGAAGCGAACAATGGGAGTTTGAGCATATTTAAATTCGTTTTCTTCCCGTCGAATGCGGTCCGAAAGAAAATCCACTCGCCTTCTTCGTCCACTCTTTTTCCACTCAACTGTCCTCATCTCTTCGACTCTACTCCGGTCTTCCAATTCGTTCCGACCCAATTGCGTTCCTAGTTCTTCAAAAACTTGTTTCAATTTACGAAAAATACATTACGTTTGTTTCTTGTCCCACAACCTAATCTAAACGCCGAACCGGGAATTCGACAACTGCACAGTAGGTGGAGGTTCATTTTCAACGTTGTTGTTTTTTCCCCAGTGTACAACATTCCTTTCTTCTGTTTATTACAGGCGCTGTTATTCCGTCATAGTTTCCACCGAGGAGATCCGAAATTATTGCAAAATTTATTACATTCCGTCGAAGATGCGAGAATTAATTCTCCTCTACTCTCTGAGAAACATTCACATAGAGTATAATTTGCAAGAAAATACTCATTAAACGGCCTAAATTAATATTTCCTTGACACTTTTATCTAGCAAGAAAATACTAACCTAGCTTCCCGAAGCAGTCAAAGTAATTTTTTACGCATGTTCTGTGGGGTTAAAAAAATTTCTTTTGACATACATCGATAGACAGCTATCAGAAGCATATTCAGTATAATTTGCAAGAAAATCCTCATTAAACATAACATCCTAAATTAATGTTTTCTTGACACTTTTATCTCGCAAGAGAATACTATCCTAGCTTCCCGAAGCACTCAAAATAATTTTTTCCGCATATCCTGTGGAGTTAAAAAAATTTCTTTTGACATACATCGATAGACAGCTATCAGAAGCATATTCAGTATAATTTGCAAGAAAATCCTCATTAAACATAACATCCTAAATTAATGTTTTCTTGACACTTTTATCTCGCAAGAGAATACTATCCTAGCTTCCCGAAGCACTCAAAATAATTTTTTCCGCATGTCCTGTGGGGTTAAAAAAATTTCTTTTGTCATACATCGATAGACAGCTATCAGAAGCATATTCAGTATAATTTGCAAGAGACTCCTCATTAAACATAACATCCTAAATTAATATTTTCTCAACCCTTACCTCGCAAGAAAATACTATCCTAGGTTCCCGACGGAAGCACTCAAAATAATTTTTTTTCACATGTCCTGTGGGGTTAAAAAAATTTCTTTTGGCATACATCGATAGACAGCTATCAGAAGCATATTCGGTATAATTTTCAAATAAATCTCCACCGCATAGAACATTCTGCATGACTGGGTCCCACCGAAAGGATCTGGTCGAATAATCAGAAGGCGGGAATGCATTGATCCTCGGTGCGCCAGGTGGCGTCCTCGGCACTTATTAATCCCTGCGTCGAATTGAATCGTCCTCCGATTCGTTATCGAGGATTTTCTCTCAACCGGCCGCGTCGCGTCGCGTCGCGCCGCGCCGCGCGTCGGCTCGGTTTTTTTTCTCCCGAGGGTTCGCGTAAATGGAAATCGCTAATATTTCTCAATGATAGCTGCGCGCGTTCAGTATGCGGCGCGCGAGCTCTCCCGGTCGGCGCATCCCGCTTCAAGGACCGGGGGAAACGTTCGCAAGCGTTTGCGCGGCCAGACCGCAAGCGGATAAATGATGGAAATCACCATATTCATCGTATTTGTCGGCACTCGGCGCGCAGGTGAGCGGCTCGCCGTATTTGGCGCTTCGCGTATGCTAATCCCGCGGAGGACGCGGATTGGCAGCCTAGGCCGCGGACATGCGACCAGTTAAAAGGACAGCGCGCATAATCCTGCGATCCTGCTCGCCGGACCGGAGTGAATTATTCCTTCTTATCTGGAGAAACGACGTCGACAAGGTGCTGCCGCGCCGATCCCGCAGATCCGTCGATCCGGTTTCTGTCCCCGACGATTTCTGAACGGATCTTCTGACAAACGAGATTGTCGATGTATTAGCTGAAAATGCGCGGTTAACCTTCACCTCGGGAAACCAGATATTTTTTACTTTTTCTCGTGTAATCCCGTCGATTTTGCGGAGAAAATGCCGAAAACCCAAGCTTTATTGTTAGGAATTCACTGGTTCTGAAGTTATGCGTGTCTAAAGTCCAGCGATTCTATGCGATTTCGACAAAACACCTGAAAATCGCATATATTTACGCATAACTTTTGAACTATTCATCTCCTAGGATTAAAACTCGGATTTTCAGAATTTCCTCGCCAAAGTCTGCAGGATTCCATTAAAAAAGTTTAAAAATTTCTGGTTTTCTCAAGCAAAGTTTAGCAGAAAGTGTGCTTTAGCAACGAATTTTTGTCGTGAATTTTCGTACACTTATGGAACTTGAAAAGTAGGACTAGGTTTAACTGGCCATAATTCCGGCAAAAATGATCGTACCACTATCATTAAAAAATGGTTTGAAAGTGCAGAATCTGTACTTTAACATGCTCGTTAAAAATTGTAGCTGTGTCGCAGTTTGCCGAAGGTATATCCATTTAAACAGCAGCATTATTAACGACCTCATAATTTCCGTCCGGTCGCCGAACATGTCAGCTTATAGAATTTCATGAATTTTGAAAGAATGAGAATAAATACGCATTAACAAAGCACGATGAAGTCCTTCGACTCAGTTTTTCTCGATGACAGTCCCCCCAATAAAGCCCGTCAACGCGCACGGCGCACACGACGTGCGTCCAATTAAGAAAATTGAAAAAAAAGGCACGGCATTAATCGGAATAATGATCCACCGTCATTCAATGTATCCTCGACAGCGTGTGGAACTATCGTTGCGCAAAGATAAATCTATTCTTGATTAGTCCTCGGCGTTCGTTCTCCTCGCCGGGAATCAAAGAAACCGCGAAGGCGTACGGTAATTTGAATAATGAGTCGCGAGAAGATTCACTTTCATCGATGCGTCTCGCGAAAGATTAGAATCCTCGATCAAAACCGAGTATTTCTCCGTGTTCATACAATCCCGACTGTCAGCGATCAATATTTGAAAACAAGGTAATTTTTATATAACTTTTATTTCAGGAATGCCTTCTCAAAATTTATTTAGGCTTCACTTTCATCACAGCGTTATCTGAAATAGTCAAATGTCGACTGTCAGCGATCAATATTTGAAAACAAGGTAATTTTTATGTAATTTTTATTTCTGGAATGCCTTCTCAAAATTTATTTAGGCTTCACTTTCATGGCAGCGTTATCTAAAATAATAAAATTCTCGGACTTCGAATTTCTCCGTGTTCCTCCATTTTTATTTCACTTGGACGTCGATTTCCCCTAAGTTTACGCGTCCAATTAATTGATCCAGGACACGAGTCGATCCTGGGAAATTTCCAGAGGCGACGATCATCGTCCTTCGGTTGCCATAAACGTTACAAAAGAACGAATTCCCGCGGATGATAATAGTTTCGCAATGCTCGCGGAATTCGCCTGTTCCTGTTTCCTGTGCGTCTCCGGCTCGTCCTTCCATTCCTCGCCGATGATCCAGAATCCTCGATCGCCTCCCGCAGGATCGTCCGCGACCAGTGACTCAGTTTTCCGCGTTCAATCTCGCATGCCGAGACCATACAACGGCGCGGCGTGGGAAACGTTCTTTCCCGATCGATAATCGCTTCAATTTCACCTTGTGATTCACCGGAAAAGCTTATTACGAAGATAATCCAATTATCTGAAACGAAAGAGTGGAGCACATTCTTGATACGAAGTTATCGGTGCAATTCTCTTAGCTCCTAATTCTTTATTTCGAAAGGGAGAAAGCGATTCTTTATTCAAACGAATACCGGCTCAATTAATTTGTTTCTTATCTTATTTTTATGGAGAGAGCGAGGCAAATTCGTTATGCCGATGATTAATGCAATTTTCTGTGTTTTAAAAGAGAGAGCCAAGCGATTCTTTTGCGCGAATGATTAATGCAATTTTCCTGGCACTTAACATTTTATTCAAAGAGAGAGAGAGAGAGAGAGAGAGAGAGAGAGAGAGAGAGAGAGAGAGAGAGAGAGAGAGAGAGAGAGAGAGAGAGACAGTGGAGAAACAAATTCTTTACATAAATTGCAATTATTTTAGTTCTTTGCTTTTAACGAGAGTCGAAGAAAATACTGCTGTAATTTTGTTCGGAATTGTATATTTTCTAGAAAACCAAAATTCATTTTTGCACTGCTCACAGAAATGTTCTGCAGTGCTCAAAATTGATCTTCTCAAACGACGTATAAAAACAAAAATCCGGATTCACCATATTGAACGCGATGCAAAAACTCCGTAAAGCGATCGAAGCAACAATATCCCGTTTAAATAATCCGATTCGTAATTAGGTGAAAGCAGTTATGCGCATTTCCGGACAGAGAAGTCCAAGGAAGTGCTTTCAAAATTCATATTGAATTTCCCTACGGCACTGTAAGCGATGATTAGGGGAAGAGGGGTGGGGTGGGGGGACGAAATTATTTTTAAACAAAACATGTCCATCTCGCAGAGCAAAACGCAGCGTACGCTATCTCGCGATCGACCCGGCTACTGTTGCGAGAGATTTTAATTGAATCGCATGGCAATCGCTCGGCTCGGCTCGGCTCGGCTCGGCTCGGCGGTCCACGTTCCCCGATATTTCATTCGCGGCAAGATAAATACCGGCGGACAACAATTTATCGTTAAACACCGGTGATTAGCGCGAGAACCCGGTGTGCTCGCGATCCGATCCGATCCAGAGAATAATTTAACACTTGTGTTGTACGCGCCGCGCTCGGTTTTCCCACTTTCGATCGGTTCCCTCGACGTGAAAGTATTAATTAGGAGATATTCAATTAATCCGCGGCCGCAACAGCATGGCGGAGCTGGCGTGTGCACCGCCGTCGAACGTCGTTATAAAATTTCAACACGATCTTACTACCGAATTTATCTGGTGAAATAAATCGGAATTGATGTTTTTCATTCGTTTGGTCACGGTTGAATTGCGGACATTTGTAAAATTAATATTGAAATTGATGGGGCAGAAATGATGCAATAGTTAGACTGATTTCTATGCGTTTATGGTACACAGTTTTTCGATACAAGAAAATATTGATAACTCTATTTTTATATTAACCCTCAGGACTCGAGTGGCGACTCTGAGGCGCCACTAAGAATTGCTGTATCATTATTCAAAATATTTTTCACATTGTTAAATTTGTTTGTATCTAATAAATTACTAAACATTCTGGTATTGTACGAGTAAATTGCACGATTTTCGTATGTATAATATGAAAAAAAATATATATATATAGAAGGGCAATATTCTAGGTCAGAAGAAATGTTTCGTTTCGAAGTTAAAATAGCTTCGAGTGCAAAGGGTTAAGAAATTTTCTAGTTAATAAACAGAACTTGTCCTGAAATGAAACTTGGGATTCTTCGAGGGCGCAAAACTGCACAGTTTGCCAACTTTTAACCCTTTGCACTCGAAGCTATTTTAACTCCAAAACAAAACATTTCTTCGGACCTAGAATATTTTTTTTCATGTTATACATACAAGAACGGTGCAATTTACTTGTACAATACTGAAATGTTCGGTAACTTGTTAAGTACAAACAAACGTAATAATGTAAAAAATAGTTTGAATAATGATACAGCAATTTTTAGTGGTGCTTTACAGTCACCATTCCAGTGCTAAGGGTTAAAAAATATGTTTCAACCATTCGTCGACCTTGGATCGACCTCCAGCGTAATTTTCGACGAAAAGCTGGCAGAAAGTAGGAAGGAAGTAAACGTCTCTCGCTGCTTCCGGCTTGAAAAGTAATTTCTCGGGAATAAGAAGAGGCGGCGCGGCGTTTCCGCGATCGGCAGATTCGTTCTCGGCACGGTTTTCCGTCGGCCGGATAGCGCGGCAGCGATCATGTCAATTACCGTCGGCAGGAGCAACCACCGTTTAATCGCGGCGTCGCGCGGCGAATCAACGAAATCGCAATCAAGCCGGGCGACGTAATTCGGCAAAAAACCGCGACGCCGGTGGTCGTTTTGAATTTCGCGGTGTTCTGTGAGTCAGCAAACGTCGTCGTCGTCGTCGTCGTCGGGGTCCCCGGGTCTCTCTCTCTCTCTCTCTCTCTCTCTTTTCCATTCCCGGTGGCTGGCTATCGTTTTAAGTAAAGCTAATGCGAGTGTACACAGAAACACGCGTGGCTAATGCGTGGCCGGCGCGCGGCGCTTCCTGCCTCATGTATTCAAATTAAAGCACGTAACGCCGTCATGGAGCCGGTGTAATGGTAATGATGATGGTAAAACGAGACCCATGGACGCCTTCTGCTTCGTCTTCTTCCACTGTCACTGGCGCACAGAACGATGCGCCGCGCAACCTGCCGGTGCCGGTTGCGCCGATGACGGTGCAACAAACGCCGCCGCATCCGCTGCAATCAGACCCCGAACCCCGACGATGCAACGCGAAATTCGATCGCGATTCTCACCGGCCGTTCTACCGCGATTTAATTGCGTTATTCATCCCCCACGGGTCCGTGCAACTTTGAACATTGTTTGCGGTAGGCTTCGTTGCCATCGAGACAAAATTCGTTCTTTCGAACTTCGTGAAATTCTATGTTAACGCTTTGAGAAATAAGAAGAATGTGTCTATACCAGTTTTTAGCCATTTTATAAATTATATTTACCTTACGAAATAAGTTTGTTGAGCCACTCCACAAAGTAGATGGATCTTCACAATCTCAGTAATTGTAAATTAAAAATATAGGATTAATAGGATTAATAGGGTTTTCAATCATCTTTCTATGCCAAAAGCACAACCCCTCTATTACATTGCAATGAAAAATATTAAATTATTAGACCACGTCACTGGGGATGGTGACTAGTTGGTTGCAAGTTGTTGAGATTGAAATTGTTGTTGGCGGATCCGTCGAAAAGTCTGGCTACACATTTTTAAAAACCTTTTTAAAAATTATAAAGTCAGGTAATGCGAGTTAACCTGACCTGTGACTGGAGAGAGATGACCAGGTCGTCGATAATGCTCCCATTTAAATCGCCATAACTTCGGCAAGAAGCAACTCAGCTAAAATGTTCAAAGTGCGTCTTCAAGTACAGATTGCACACTTTCAAACGAGCTTTTAATTACGTCGATACGATCATTTTCCTCGGAGTTGTGACTGCTTGAAGATGGTCCTATTTTTCGAGCACGTCCAACTGAAGTAAAGAGTGGACAACTTTTGAAGTTGAATAACTCAGTCGGAAAAAATCGGACAGTGACCAACCAGCGCTCATTTTACACGGGAAAGTAGTCGCTTTCCATTGGCGTGGGAGCAGCTTTTCGAAAAAAATTTGTTCGGTCCACGTGACGTCACAAGGTTCCACAAGATTTTGAAAAGTTTGATCGACGACGTTGCTCTTCGCGGAGAAGCTGTAATTTTCAGAATAGAAAATTCTACAGAGTTTCAAACGACTTTTTGGCCACGATTATACGAATCCGACTCCATCGTGGCTGATTTCGCTTCGAAGTGGAATCAGCGTGAAAAAAGTCGTACGGCGGCCAATCAACATTGATTTTGCACAGGAAAGATGCTCACTTCCGAGAGGCGTAAGTGCAGCTTGTCTAAAGAAAAAATTTTGTTCGCTCCTTTTACCGAGCCTAATTAGGCAATCTCGGCGCCGATCCATCGATACCGAAGGCACTCGCATCAAAAGTTCACCGACCCTCGGATCAGCGATCTGAAATCGCGATTCCACGGTCCTCAGCGACAGAGGAGCCTCTTCTTTTGTCCCTGTCCCATCAGATTCCTTCCTGTCGGTCCTCGGTACGCGACACAATAAGGGCCGGGCGTCGGTTAATGTAATTTTAATCACCGGTTAAATAAACATAAGCGTAAGCGAGGCGTAATTTGAATCCGGATGCGTACCGATCAACGGTCCTGATAAAAGCACAATGTTTAATGCGTGTCGGCTTAGAAGAGGAGAAAAATCGCGATCCTCGTCTTGCCCGTTCGTTTCATCGTCTTTCTTTTATCCTATCTTCTCTCTTCGTTCTCTTGTTCTTCCCCCTCTCTCTCTCTCTTTCTCTCTCTCTGTCTCTGTCTATTCTTTTTTATTCTTTTTCCCTCGGACGGTTGCGTGAGCGGAGTGCGTGCATACGCGCGTGCGTGCGTGCGTGCACAGGCATGTTATTCCGCAGTTTATGCGAGCTATGCTAATCCGACGAGACCATGAGCGCGTCGAGCATTCCCCAAATCATGAATAATCAGCGATACGTACGACGGGCCCTGAAGAAGGGCCCCAAGCTTTATATCATTTCTTCGCCTTTCTCTTACGACGATTTTTTCCCCTGGCCTCCCACTCCCCGAGGGATCCGTCTTCCTCTTCGTCTTCTTCTTCCTCTTCTTCTTCTTCTTCTTCTCTCTTTTTGGTCGTTCAAGTCGCTAATTGCACGGTTCTTTTCTTTTCGATTAACATTCGGCTCCGAAACGATCGTCGACGATTTCTTGCGCCGTTTCATCTCCTCGCGAGAGAACGCCCGCCTGTATTCGTTTCTTTCGCTGTCCGGGCCCATCGCCAATGAGCCGATAATTCGCGAGTCGTAGAATTTTATATCGCGACCCGTCATCGTCGACAGTTAATTTTATTCAATTAGCACGTACTCAGGCGGGGGATCCCCTGCATACGATTAACAAGCGAGCCGATCGCCGATTGTTCGCCGATTTTATGATTTTTCGGGACGACTCTCGAGAATATGCAATATTGGAACACTAAATTTCCGATTCTCAAGAAATTGTCCATATTTGGGCTACGATGATTCAGTTGAAATTGAAATGTTCACTGAAGGTTTCACAATTTCGACAGAATTTCTCGGAGAACCTAGAACTCCAAATATAGTTAATAAAAAATTAAATGTAACGTTACCGAAAATTTGAGATATTGTCACAAGGTTTAACAATATTTACAGAATTTTTCGAAGAACCTAGAACCTCAAGAAAGGTTAATTATAAATTAAACCTAACGTCACAGAAAATGTAACAATATCGACAGAATTTTTCAGAGAACCTAGAACTCCAAATATAGTTAATAAAAAATTAAATATAACGTTACAGAAAATTTGAGATATTGACACAAGGTTTAACAATATTTACAGAATGTCTCAAAGAACATAGAACTCCAAAAACAGTTAATAATAAATTAAATACAACGTCACAGAAAATTTGAGATATCGTCACAAGGTTTACCAATATCAACAGATTTTCTCAAAGAACCAAGAACTCCAAAAACAGTCAATAGTAAACTAAATACAACGTCACAGAAAATTGGAGATATTGGTACAAGGTTTAACAATATCTACAGAATTTTTCAAAGAGCCTACAACTCCAAAAACAGTTAATAATAAATTAAATATAACGTCCCAGAAAATTGGAGATATCGTCACAAGGCTTACCAATATCAACAGAATTTTTCAAAGAGCCTAGAATTCCAGGAATAATGAATTAATAATGAATGGAGTGTTGCATATCTTGCGAACTTTCGTGCGGGTTCTAAAGCGCCTCGTCTTTGCACCCTTGTCGGCGGAGGGTAATCGAGATGCGAATGCTAATCGACGTACGCGAGACCTGTGATTATTAATTAGCGATAAACTGTGATCGTTCACGGTGGTCCAATTTCGACTCGGCATGGCTGCGCCGTGTACAATGGAAACTGTGTACACACGGACGAATGACGCCACTGTTATTATATCTAGTGCGCATGCTGCCGGGCCCCGGTATCGTGCATAAACATCACTCTAATGATCTAGATGGTCGTTGATTATGCGGCCGTGTTCGTGCATTAACCTACACCGCGTCCTCCTGTTTCCTCGCGTGCACACCTGACATTTCCTCCGGCGTGGCCTGCGCCCGTCGTATTTCCCGATTCCACCTTGATTCCTCTGCTCTTTTGCCGGACGTTTAACAGCTCTGTTCTATTAATATCGATACAAACCAGCCCCCCGTTTTCTCGGAACATCGGGAAAATCGAGCTGCGCAACATCTCCAGTCAACTCCGAGAAGTTGACGTCCATAGACACAGGCTCCACGCTTAGCGCATTAAAATCGGCCAACTTTAAACACACATAACTTTCGACCCAGTCGATTCCTGCCCTCGAAACTTCGATTATTGGCATTATCTCCTCGAGATGTACAGGATTACACAGGAAAAAGTTGAAAAATTTCTGGGTTCCCAAGCTGAAGTTTAACCCTCGATTATTCGAAAACTCGAACCGCTTAACACTTTGACTGCCGAACTAGGGACCTCAAAAATTCCATAAAATCACAGTAAGTTATTGAATGAAATAAAAATTGAAAGAATTAAATGTATTATTGGGAGTATGGGTATTAAAGGAAACCACACTATTATAAAATACGAAATAAGATTTATACCAGAATAGTAACTCTAGAAGCACGTTGTGAGACACGTCTTCATCCAGCGAAAGAAACGTTACGGAAGAAACACAAGAGTCCAATATTAACAACTGAAGATCGAGGGTCCCATGCCGGGGACAACATACAATGTATATTAACTGTAGATACAATGTATGCATATACAGGTCAATGGCCGGTTCGATCGATCCTACCTTTTAAAGGAACAATAGATTGATTTTGTTCTACATTTATGAAATAAATTCCAACATGTATGATATCGAGTAGTCATCCAACCTTCTTGCATTTTACAGATTCTAACCAAATTTGCTAGAACGAATGTATTAACGTAAAAATTCATTTCAAAACCTGGATAAATAATTCCGTCACCCACATTAGGGTGACATGGCAGCGAACGTGTTAAAGGCGAGCTTAAGTGCGCTTGAAGTTCATTTGGAAATTGAACAAACGGCCAGCTTGTGATCGGCGAATTCTGACTAAGCAAACGAATGAACGTTGGAAATAAAAATTTCGCCGGTCTAAACGGACGAGCGTGCGGTAATGCCGTGTTTAATCGGCAAGGAAAATCAACGTTGGCCACCGAGGCGGATGAAAATCGGCGTCCGTAATGAAAAACGCGTCCTTAGTCACGCGTGCTCGTTTTTATCGTCCGGCGGGATCGTGCCGGAAGCATAACTCGATTCGCCTTTTCGTTGGCATTTGCATGCGCGGAAATAATTCCCATGATTCGCCGGAAACGTATCAGATAAGGGCCCGCGGCTATATCCCGGTCGCATTAACCGGCTAATTAAAGCGGCGTAAACAATGGCGTCGGGGAGTTTTCAGAGCCAGCATCGGAGGCATCAAGAGAGAAATCCCGGAATACAACCGCAGCCGGGTTTACACATGTGGAAGCGTAATCCGGGGCCGGCGCGTTATGCGCCGTCTGTAAGGTAATGCACGAACACGACCGACTAATCAGCTGCCATCTACATCGTTAGACTTATGTTTATGCATGATACATGTGCTTACAAGCGCATCACCCGCAATAACGATTACGAAACACAACTATTTTGGTGTCGGTGCCAGCGCCGCAAAACCGCCGAGGGCCCGACATCCTTGCTTCCCCCCTGCTCTCTCTTCTCTCTCTCTCTCTCTCTCTCTCTCTCTCTCTCTCTCTCTCTCTGCTTTTTTCGAGTTCACGCACGGAGAGCCTCCGTGCTCGAAACGGCGATTAAAATCGAATGGACAGGCTCCCTGCGAAACCATAAAAATTCGTAGCACTCCGACCAATCGTCAAACATTAGGTTGGCAAGAAAGTGATTTCGGTATTTTTAGGTGAAACAAAATCCAATTTTTTTATCAAAGCCACGAACTTTAATCAATAAAATATTTTCGATCTTGTTCTATGATCTTTTGCCATCTTTCTGGTAGCATCATAATTCCTTCCTCCATCATAAAACTTCTGATCCTTTTCGGTGAAAAACTGATCCAAGTGCGATTTCGGACCATCATCGTTAGCGAAAGTTTTACCATTCAAAGAGTTTTGTAAACTTCGGAATAAATGATAATCTGATGGTGCAATGTCAGGGCCATATGGTGGATGTGACATCACTTCCCAACCAAGCTCCAATAACTTTTCACGTGTTACCAAAGATGTGTGTGGCCTAGCGTTATCATGGTGGAACACGATTCCTTTGCGATTTGCCAATTCTGGCCGTTTTTCTTTGATTGCTATGTCCAGTTTTGTTAGTTGTCGACAATAAACATCTGAATTAATGGTTTGGTTCCTTGGGAGAAGCTCAAAATACACAGTACCTTTGTAATCCCACCAAACTGACAACATGATCTTCTTTTGGTGCAATTCAGCTTTCGGCGTGGTTTGGGCTGATTCATCACGCTTCGATCATGATCGTTTTCGAGTTGTGTTATTGCAAACAACCCATTTCTCGTCACCAGTGATGATTCGCTTCAGAAAAGGGTCGATTTCATTTCGTTTGAGATGCATATCGCATATGTCGATGCGTTGCGTTAAGTGAATTTCTTTCCATTCGTGTGGAACCCAAATATCGAGCTTCTTAACGATTCCGAGACTTTTAAAACGATATTCTATAGTTGTGTGCGAGACATTTAACCTGTCTGCAATCTCTCGGACAGTTATACGACGATCCGATTCAATAATGGCTTTCATTTGGTCATCGTCAACTTCAGATGTTCGACCGGAACGTTGGTCGTCTTCAAGTGAGAAATTTCCAGAACGGAATTTTTTAAACCAATTCTGGCACGTGCGTTCTGCTAAGCAATCCACACCATAAACTTCACATATATCTTTGTGAGCCTCGGCAGCTTTTCTACCTCTACGGAAATAAAACAGCAATATGTGCCTACAATGTTCGTTTTTGCACTCCATGTTCAAATTGACGCAGAACTAACAATTTTAATCAAAATTACGTGTAATTTGCTTCAAAGGCAACCTAAAAGATGCAGTTACGAAATGTCAGAAAGAAAACAAATGCAACGTTAACGGAAGTCAATCAAACAAAAAATAAAGCCATCTATTAGCGAAAACCGAAATTACTTTCTTGCCGACCTAATATTTTAATTGCTCATCCAGAATCCGGACGATTACGCCTCCGATATTCATGCTCCGTGCGATGCTTCTTGCTTGCATAAGCAATTTTTCTAGCCCACGAAAGAAAATAAAAACCAGATATATCTAACAAAAGCGGCTCCAGATGGCGCGATCGCCGAGCGATTCCCCTAAAATGGTACAAAAGATTTCCAAGCGCCGTAGACAAAAGAGAATAAAAATGATTTCCTCGAGCGATCTTGAATCAACACGCAATTCTAATCCACACAGAGAGAGAGGGAGGAGGATCTCAGAGTGGACTATCCGGCGCGGATGATTGATAGTGGCATATTCAACGAGAAAGGAATGAACGTCGTCGAAACTGACGCAACGGCCTGTTGCCGTCGGATTCGTCGAGCGAAGCTCTCTAATTTATTCCCCGTGCTGAAAAGCGCTGGTCGGGATAAAGCGGTCGACGGATACCGCCGGTATTTAGGATAATATGGTTATAACTCGGCGTATAGGCGAGTATTAGGCGACTTAACGAGTTAAGCGTGGTTAACGGTGCGTAGAGGCAGTGCCTTGGGATTAACTGGCCGTGCCTAAACGCGCTAATACGTTACTGTACCCCGGCACCGTGTTCGGAAAGACAGAGGTAATTAACCCCCGTGGGCTGGTGGCGGGCCCGGCCGTATTTTAAGGACCAATTGCACGTGGCCCGAGCATGACTTCTTAATCGATTCAATCGACTTCATTTCCATCCGAGCTTTTCTTTCCCTCGGCGACAGTCAATTTCGCAGGAATGTTCGCGTTTATTCGGCCGGCTGGCCGTGATTCATCGTCTAAGCTCGCTCGGGCACGTTATCGGTCGCCTGAACGATCGCTATCTGCAACTCATGCTTGCCCGGCCTCCGCTATAGCGACCGGGGAGCATGAGCGTCACTGCTCGGCGCCCCACCAACCATACTCTGGCTCGCCGTGGATCGCGGCTGAAAACATTGACCCTCTGCGCGTCTGCTATCCGAAACAACGATAATTTCAATTTTCTCATTATTGACAGTCTTGTTATTAAATGTCTGATGTCTCAGACAGGTCCTAATTAATATACCTTCGGGAAGTTATAAACAACAGAAATTTCGTACAGTTGCGAGTCCGGAGCGGCCGTAAGGAATCGGCATTATAACAGTGGGGGGAGGGGGGACGTAGTAAAAAGCAATCAGGATTGCGGAGCCATTAGCATTCGCACCTGATCATCATGCGTAATAACCATAAGAATCGCGGAGGGACAACCTGTTCCTAATCGTCTCAGTTGGGCCAAAGGGGCCCGAAAGAATCGTTCGAACGTCGAAAATCCGCGTGGTTCGTCTCGGGGACCGTGAAATTCTAGGGTTGGGGCCCGTGGAGGTGGTCGACGGGCCCCAAGGGCAGAGGCGAGAAGGCTATCAGGCCCGCCCCCGGCTAACAATCCGTCACCGTGTGCGCTGTTTTCTGTCGAGCGGATAGTCCGGACGTCACGGAAGCCGTGTGCAGTGTGACTCACACCATGGGCGAATGGGAGGACGGATACGTGGGCCCGGAGATGGGACTTGCGGGGCCTTACCGCTTGCGCGCGAGAATACATGCTACTTGAAGAATTTTTTTCGGCGGAACCAGTGGACCGATCGGGCTGAAACTTTGTGGGTGTGTTTGGTAGGCTCTGAAGAACACTTAGACATTTTTTTTAAATCGATAATTCAACTATGCTCGTTGTAAATAAATTTTCAGTTGCGTCGATTACGTTTCCAAAACGTTTGCGACTTTCGGAATTTTTTGAAAGAAAACTAGTCGGCTCATCGGTTTGAAATTTTGTGGGCGGGTTTGACAAGCTCTATGGAACACAGAAAAATTTTGGTTAGATCAATCATTCAACGATGTTCGTTGTAAAAAAATGTTTAGTGGCGGAGTTTACGTTGCCACGTTAGTTGAATTGTTTCGAACGGTTATCTGCTGTTCCTGCAAGTCGTATCTACTCAAAAACTATGAAAAAACCGTCGGGATTTTGTAGCCGGAATTTCAGCGGCTGCGTGGCCGTAGGAATGAAATTTTGAGTGGAAGCCGGGAGCCGTGTCACTGACGTTTGACCGACGGGGCATTAATGTATTCCGCTTGGGCATCAAGGGCCGAAAAAAGGGTCGGCAGGGGTAGAAAGGCCAGCGAAAGGGCAAGGGGGAGGGGACCGGCAGTAAAGTCAACGGTTGCCGCCCCGGCAAAAAACTGAAATTGATCAAAATGAGAGCCACCGGCCGAGCAAAAAGGGTAAGCGAGCGCGGCGGTGGCCACGCATCTCGTGTCTTCGGGGAGTTTAGCTCCGGCGGGAGAACGCGATCGACAATAGACTTTCGGGGCGCAAGATCCTAATGATCCGACGGATCGTGGGACGACGATCGGGCCCTTTCCCGGGAATCTTTCTCGGCTTGCGTTTCGCGTGCGGGACGAATCCGCCGCGGCCAGCAAGAAACTGGGAAGAACTCCCGGCGAAAGAAACGCGAAAGACGCTTCCTGGACTCGAGGCCAATTTAGTCACGAGGGAACACGGACGAGCTAATAATCCCTCGTTTTCATCTAACTCGGATGAGAAATGGTCCTCGCCTGAAATATCCCACGCGTTCTCTTTCCTATTTTTACCATTGTTCGTCGTAAGGGGTGATACCCTCGGAGGGGTGGAAAACGATTGTTTGTATATCTCTGGAACCATTCAAGCTAGATGCATGTTGCGCATATTGAAATCGTGCGGTTTTCAACGAGGAATGCGACTGTGCAAACAGTTTCCCGAAAAATCCATTTGTTTAAATTTTACAGTAAAAATACTGTGAGCAGTCATTTTTGGAAGGAATTGCCCCTGCTTTCTATTTTTTTTTCTAGTGGAAAAATTTATTCTTGGAAAAATAATTTATCAGGGAGAAAATAGAAGGTTTCCCCTTAAAATGAGTCCTAGGTAGACCCTCCTACGATTTTTTTTCACAAAGTTACAACAAATGGAATATACTCAAGGTTTAATGATCCTCAACTCTTTTCCACGATTTCCTCAAAGTGCTATAACTAGGCGACAAAAAATCGTACATCGAATTTTTTGGTCCCATTCTAAAGGGGACACTTTACTCTTCAATCTCGCAGTGGTTTGAGTGTCGGAAAAAATTTTTCGATCCCCGTGGAGGCGTTTAAACTTGACTTTTCGATAAGGGAGGGCCAAGATCAAGGACAATTAAAGTGGGGAGCAGAGTAAAATGGAAATTACGATTAAAACGACTTCTTAAACACCCTGTATATGGCCAATATCGAAGGCAGAAAACTTTCGCCAGATAATCCGTTCGCTCGTCAGTCGGATCAACGTCCGATGGGTTCGGGTGGTCGGCGATGAGTCGACACGCTGCTTAATCAGAGCCCGGGCTCTCGATTGTGGATATTTAGTAATCAAGAGAACGTAACTTCGTTTCCAGCCGCAGTGAAAGGCTTGTACACACACCACACCGGGCGACCGACGCGACGTTAATTGCTGGGACAGTCCCCATACAATTTTATATCCGCGTCTCTGGCCTCGCTTGAATCTTGTTCCGTCTTTCTTTGTGTCGACGGGGCCTCCATTGTCGCTCGGTTTTAGGCCTCGAATGAAGGATGGGATTATGAGAGGCAACTCGATTACGAGGATTCGTGCCTCGGCTGCAGTATTTCATCCCGGCCTGTCGTCAATTAGGCCGTTTACACTCTCTGCGACACTATGGCTCCGGGGGGCCGAATATTCCCGAGAAAATTTCCCCACCGACGAACGCAAATTGTAATTTCTCAAATTTTGTCAAATCTCTCTCAGCCAACAATAATATTAACGCTAGGTTTACCGGATCCGTCAAATTGACCGGTTCCGACATTTTAAATTCAAAATTGTTGAGATTCTAGGGACGCATGCACGAGAAATTATGTAGCAAATGTATTTCTTTGCTCGGAAAAAAAGGAAGCCTAAAATATGATAGTGCAACAGAGAAGCAGCGGTCGAACACACGCATAAATTTTCCAGGAATGTAACGCACGCGAAATAATACCCGCGCCGCGAATATTTAATTATTCCGAGATCTGGTTAAATATTTAACGAGCCTGTATTACCATCGGGCAATTATAAACGAGGAATCCCGGTTTTTCCGGCGGATCCGTCTTCATTACCGTTGAAATTACAGACGTTTCGCGCGCGCAATGGACGGAAAATTAATCCTGGGAATCGGGCTTTTTTTGTGGGGGGGACGCAGCGCGCGGACCCGACTCCGGCTCGCTTTGAACTCGAACTCGGGCGGTTCGAACACCGAGGCGCAATTTGCATCACTTAGGTATGTTAATACACCTAGTTTGCCGGCCGGGGAGACGCCGATCCCGGCCGTTTGTGGGCACAGAGAACCGGAGACCGGTGATTTTGCATAAGCGCTCTCCTCAAATCGATGCGCTCTGTATTTAACGGGCCGGTGAGCCGCGTGAAAATGTGGCAAATTACGCTTTTCCGTTCGCGGTTCAGTTGCTTCCTATAAATAATGATGGCTGTTAGCCGGCGGATAACGCTCCTGAAAGCTAGCTGTAAATCCCCTAATCGTACGCAAAAACCGAGTGGCCGCAACATCGTAGCATAATCGCGCGATTGTAATTGAAGAGGCAGTGCGTAGCATGTTATAACTTCATCAATGGACATCGGAGGAGAGTCTACCTAGGCTCGTTTTAAAGGGTAATGCTTCTACTTTCACCCTGAGAAATTATTTTCCCGGGGATACATTTCTACACTACAAAAAACGAACATGAAATCACAGGCAATCTCTTTTAACAAAAACTGAAATTCAAACACTTCTACTAGACTTGAAAAATTTTTTCCGATACTCAAACCACCGCAAAATTGAAGACCTCAGTCTTCCCTTTACAACGAGACCAAAAAACTCAATGTACGATTTTTTGTTACCCTTCTATTACATTTAAACGAAAAGTGTCCATGATCTCAAGAATCGTCAGTCGTGAATGTGTTTTTAATTTGTTGTAACTTGTAGTAAAAAAATCGCAGGACCGTGTACCCAGGCTCGTTTTAAAGGGTAAAGCTTCCACTTTCATCCTGCGAAATTGTTTTTTCCGAGCGTACATTTCTACACCACCAAAAACGAACATGAAATCACAGGCAATCTCTTTTAACAAAAACTGAAATTCAAACACTTCTACTAGGCTTGAAAAATTTTTTCCGATACCCAAACCACCGCAAAATTGAAGACCTCAGTCTTCCCTTTACAACGAGACCAAAAAACTCAATGTACGATTTTTTGTTACCCTTCTATTACATTTTTAACGAAAAGTGTCCATGATCTCAAGAACCGTCAGTCGTGAATGTGTTTTTAATTTGTTGTAACTTCGAGTAAAAATATTGCAGGACCGTCTACCCAGGCTCGTTTTAAAGGTTAAAGCTTCTACTTTCGCTCCGAGGAATTGTTAAACCCTGAGAAAATTAATTGAACAAATTCGACGAGGATTGTTTCTGAAAGGGAGATCCTCGTTTCCCTCGAGGATCAGCAGGAACTCGTCGAACCCGGCGAGCTAATCGTAGAATCGTACGTGATCGATCGAGTGTTGTGCTGTACCGTGAACGGAATAGGTGTCGAAGACCTCGACACGTTGTCGCGTGTGATTTTCGCGTCGACACGCGTGCGTACCTGCTCGCCGAGACGTGTCCATTGATCATTCAATCGGAGAGATTGCGTAATACAGCGGATTCGATCGGAACGTCGTTTGTTCCGCCGCGTACCGCTATGTCTCCTCTCTTGTCCGAAGAACCATCCAATCAGCTCAAAAAATTCATCAACCTGAGACGCGATGTCGATCGTCGAACCGACCCCCAAAGAAATACACTCGCAACGTCTGCTTACCTTCGTCCATTTTTATTCTCAACGGAAAAACCATTTTACCAACGGATCCTCCGATTAATTAGACAATCTTCATATTAGATCCATGGAAATCTTCTCAGTCGAGTACCGGTACCAGTGGCTTGGTTAGATAACGCTAATTCAATAATAAAATTATTTTGACTTTAATCATTTCTCCATCAAACTCGCAGCAACATATTTGTGACATTTTTCCGATTAAAATGAGTCCCAACACGATGTGCTTCCGAGCATATTTGCCTCCGTAAAACACGATTTGGTAGAACCTCGATTATCCGAACTCGATTGACGGAACATGACTGCTTTGACAATGCTATTTTAAATCTTTATGGATTTATGTAGATAATATGCTCTCGTATACTGACCTTTACGTATGAAACTCCTACGCAGAGTTCACTCGTATAATTTTGGTACCATCGGTTCGGATAATCGAGGTTCCACTAAACCGTGTATTACGGAGGCGAATGTGCTCGGAAGCACGTCATGTTGGGGCTCATTTTAATCAGAAAAATGTCACGGATATATCGATAAGGGTTCCACATATAAATAATTCGAAAAACAAAAAATTTATGTGTCACTGAATCAGTATTGTCTAACGATATTAGTGGCTCCTCAGAGCCCGCGCCTTGCAATAACGGGGCAAAATTTCTCACAGACAAGCACACCTCTTTGCCACATGCGAACACACTGTCGCATTCCTTCCTAACTTCAATTTAATCGGAGAAAATTTACAAGGAGTCCTCAAAGCAATTTTCCGAGGAAACAATTTTCACCGAGGACGTTACCGGGTTTCGCGCGGAGAATGCAGCAGCGTCTCGCATACCGCAGATTAGAATTCCTGATCGCGCGTCAACGAAGCGTGCGGGCAGAGTTGTAAAAAATTAATCGAAACGCGATCGGTCAGGACAGCGAGTACAATGTGGCTTGGAAGCGGAGTATAGTCACGGTGGGCCTGTGAAACGACGCGTCGCGCGAACCATCGTTGGGGCGAGCCTTCGGGCTCGAATCATGCTAAAGTGGCGGCTTTGATCATTCTCTCCCTCTCTCTCTTTCTCTCTCTCTCTCTCTCTCTCTCTCTCTCTCTCACTCACGGATGAAAAAGAAGAAGATGGAAGTACAAACGCACCCGCGGCGATGATTAACAACCAGTTCCCGGGCACATATCTTCGGGGCCCGGCGAGCTAATCGATTAATATACGATATCGAACGCGTCTCACCGGCATTGTTTGTTGTTAATTACACTGATACATCTAGGAGACGGGCCCCTGGGCCCTGTTGCTCGTGATTCGGCGGTTCGACCGCCTGCCGATCGACGGTCGATCTCTCCAGCGGGATTTGAATCTAACTTTCGACGAGCGTCCACGATTCTCTCTCTCTCTCTCTCTCTCTCTCTCTCTCTCTCTCTCTCTCTCTCTTCGCGTTGCTCTTCTACGGGAAGAATAAAAAGAGGATCGGTATTGTATCGAGAGCATCGTACATCATTCTTTCCTACCAATTACACGCCGTCACTCTGTTGATTATACTAATCGGACGGCGTCGGGCAAAGCCATGTTGCGCAACGATCTGTGCGCTTCACTTGTCCCGAATCAATTATCCCGAGGATGCTTGAAATTTCCGAAGACAATGGGCATTTTTGTCTGTTTAGCGAACTTCCTGCGGAATTTTCATCGTCGTCTGTTCGGTAAGATCGGCAAATAATTTTTGCGAATTTTGAGGGAATTGTTGGAATTGCTGGATAGATTGTTTATGCAGATTTTTTCCGTCGGCGATGGAGAGCAGGGTTTATGTAATCGTTTAAACGTTGAAGTACGCGGCAAAGGAGCCGCAGGCCATCCGTGCGAAACTTCGTTCCCCTCCTTCGCGGAGGAACATCGGGAATCATTAGCGATTATCGATGACCATCAATGTGGAACAGACTACGAGCCGCCATCAATTAGAGTTAAATAATAGCCCGCGTTGTCCATCCGTTACACCGTTCGTTTCGCTTCCGGGATCTAGCCTCTTACGGTCGCTCGCCTATTTGCCTTAAACGATTCACGAACTTCGCGGATTCGTCACGTGGCTAGCCTAATTCTCTCCCTCCGTTAACGCTCGGCCGGAGAACCTGAAGTGTTGTCTGAGTTATGACGCAGACCGCGGATTTTATGCATTTCTGACAGAGGGAGTGGGTGTAATTGATAACGGTAAAAACGTCTGGAGAATTCGAAGTTACCGTCACATATCAACATTAGAAATTAAATTTCACCTCAGTCTGTTACAATTCGGATAGGAACCATTTATTTTACTGATGCAGAATTATGCAATCACGTTGTACAGTTTTCGAATTACATATCTTGCGATCAGAAAGAATTGTATGGAAGGTCAACCCCCTTGCCTAAAAATTTACTTCCCGGATTTCAGGTTAACCCTTTGCACTCGAAGCCATTTTAACTCGAAAACGAAACATTTCTTCCGACCTGGAATATTTCCCCTCTATATATATTTTTTCATGCTATACATACGAAAATGGTGCAATTTACTCGTACAGTACTGAAATGTTTAGTAATTTATTAACTACGTACAAATTTAATAATGTAAAAAATATTTTGAATAATGATACAGCAATTTTTAGTGGCGCCTTACGGTCGCCATTCGTGTGCTAAGGGTTAAAATGCACGTTGGGAAATAAAATAATTTCTACAGGGTGTCCCACCAAATTTAAGTCATTATTATTATTATTCGTGGCTAGCAACATCTTGGATGGAGTTTCAATGGAGATGGCTGGTGTATTTTTCTAGCTGGAGGTGTCAAGGACTTGTGAAGGTCAACTTTGGTTTTCCAAATGGAACAGTATATTTTTTGATTCTCTGTAAAAAAATTATTAACCTGTGTAAATTCTAATTAATAATAGTCTATATTGGAGAACATTGCATCGAAGAGTAGACAGGCACGCGATCAGGGTTGGCACCCCAAGTTCAGACTGGTAGACCCCCGGTATACTTGAATTTGAAGATCCACGATCACGATGCTAGGTCTAAAAGTAAAAGTCTATAGATCCCCCGTTTACGAATGCAGCAACGAAATAGGCTTGTCAGCGAGTGATGGATCGTCCACGGTTGTACAGTTACGTCCCGCGAAAGCGAGCGATGGACTTCCGGGGGCCCGAAAGCGAGGGGGCAACGAAATTCCGTTTCACTTTCCGGGGGCCCAGGGGTTCACAGTTAAATCGGCCGCTAATTGCACCGCCCCCCTCTCCTCCTCCTCCCCCTCCCCCGCCCGTTCGATGAAGCTTCAGCGATGTGTGTGTGTCGCGTTAATTGCCCGAGAGTTAACCAAGGCTCCTCCTCCTCGACCCCCTGGCCCCCCACCACGGGTCTCTCGCGCGCGCAGAAAGATGGATGGATTACTTAACACTTGTCACGCCTCGCTAATTAACATTCAGTGATCTCCCTCTCGGAAGTCGCCGTCCCCCCCGCCCCACTCTTCTCACTCCTTCTTTGTCCTCTCTCGAAACGCAGCCGGCCACCACCGGCAGGTGGAAAGTCGTTTAATATTTATCGACGATCGCGTGCGACCCCGTTGCCACCTCCGTCGGGCCCGGGACGGGCCCAAGTCGGGCCCAGGCGAATTAAGATTCGTGGCCAGGCGCAACGGTTCGCGGGAAATATTAGAATACCGGCGGGCTCGGCGTGATTGACCCGCCACCAATTGTCCTACTATGTTTGGCTACACCGACGAAAGGCAGCCGACGAAAGTGTGAGTTTGATTTGTAGTAGGGTGACCCGGGGACGAGCATAACTTTTATTAATCCTGCAACGGTATCCCGGGATTTCTCGCGACACTGACAAATTTCTGTACAGCAATCTTCGCTTCTGTATTGCACGATATAATTGAGAATATCAAGTTTCAGTAATTTCTTATATAAAATTTTTATAGTATAAAATTAATTTTTTTTTCCAAGGGTCTATAGGGTGCGCAGAAAATGTTTATCCGTCGTTATTAGACCGCAGATTTTTGAGACAATGAGGACGTTAAAATCTCGTCGGAATAAGTATTATTGGCAGCTTATTAAAATGATTGGACATTTAATTTGTCCTTTGAGTCGCCGTGGTCGGCTTTTATACCGCGCAGACTTTCGCCTGGTCACTGTTAGGCAATTAAACCGAGCAAGAATCTCCGAGGGCCTGGAAAATAATTCACATAATAAATTTGAAGAAACCACTGTCTCAAAGCACGCTTTAATTATCCTAATTATCGCAGCTTGTCCGGTACACTGCACCTTTGCGTTACTATCTCTCCTCCCAGCTAAAAACACATGGAATTTTATGATCAAACCGGATTGTCTACAGAGAAATCGTAATGGAAACTAGTTTGAAAATCTGATTCCGCCGTAAACGTTCCACGGTTAACCGTATAAATTATTTCAAATCTCAGAAGTTTCTTTCGAAACGTTCTTTCGAAGTAGTACATCCTTTATGATAATCATCGCGGAGCCTAACTTGCGCTTAAAAGATTTTTTACGACTCCATTGTAAAATCATGAGCAGCCGTTCTCCTCGCGCAAGTATGACAGTTAACGAATAGGACGGGCCGCTTTGGTTAACATTTTTTCTTTAGGGTGTCAGAAGAAAATCGACCTTTTTATAAATATAACACAGTCATTGGAAAGTATTCTTAAATAATATACAGACTTCATAAGACTTCGTAGACTTCATAATATTCTCTTAAAAATTCGGTTAAAATTTACTGAAATATTTTTATATCAACAGTTATCTTGCAGGTACGGAAATCAGTGTACAGTAAATTGTGCTGGGGTCGCGAGAGACCCCACGGTACCAATGTAGGATTAACTTGTAGGATTAAATGTAGGATTAAGTTCATCTTCAAGGATTAATTAACAAGAACAATACCTGACTAAGCTTGTGAACGTATTTTGCTACTCGATGAAATAGTTTGTTAAAATAGTTCTGCCGCGTTGGTATGTAAAAGTGCAGGAAGATCATAATCCAGCGATCGACATCGGGGTTAATCGGTAATGGAAACTGTTGTTCGTAACTTTCATCGTTGGCTCGGTGGTCTAGAAACGTCCGTGTACGTCACTGGGCCGCGATATCTAATGAGGCTATTAACACGCGCTGCACCACCGAAGAAACTCCGTCGAGCGTTTATGACATCCGATGACCTACCTAGCGGCTTCTATTAGAGCCGAGCGATCGCCTTGAGTGAGACATTTTCCAGCTCCTGCTAAGTCAGTCTGGCCTAGCACATCTCCTGTCCATGGACGTGTCATTAAAACTTCCTGGTTTTTACACGGGTACCCCCTGCTTCGCGAAACTTCGCTCCAACCATGGTTAATCAGGCCTTCAGGAGTCTCCGTTACTTCGATCGTTCGCCTCCGTATATTCAACTGCGAGCTTGTGCAGCTTGCAGCACCAAATACAGTGATTTCTCTGTATATGTCGCCGAGGCGTGGATGATAAACGTCGCCGAATTATCCCCACTACCGCAGGGCCCCGAAGCTCGAGAGGCCTCGGTAAACATAACACGGCTCGGGTACACATACCTGGGTTTGACATATATCGAGAATTCGTTGTACAGAGTTTACTCTATATATGTCACAAATGTTTAGCCGATAAAAGTCCCAGAACTGTCCCCACTGCCGCGGGGTATATCCTGTGAGTTAAGAAGAGATCACTCGAAAGAATCACCTGGACGATATATGTCACTGGCTGGACCCGTGTTTTGGACATGTATCGAGTAAACACTGTACTTCTAATCTTTTCATTGAGGATCGTTAAATCACGGCTGTCTCAGCTGTGGCCTTGTCTCAGTTGTTGCAACGGTACTGTCTTTGTAAAGAACTATTGACATTGTTTGTCAAGTATTTGGAACATTTCCATTAGTGCAGGAAGACTGTTTTATTGTTCGATGAAGATGTTCTGCAATAATTGATCCAATCCTTCATCAGGCGATTATCCCCAATGCGCAAATTGCCGACAGTTTCGCAGCCAGTGGAATTACTTAACGGAGAAAGAAATAGGAGGATGCGTCGATGAAGAGAGAAAAAGAGAGAGAGAGAGAGAGAGAGGGAGGGAGAGAGAGAGAGAGAGAGTGGAAGGCCTCTATTAGAAGCCTCCTCGGCGGTAGATGAATTATCGCGGCAACGTTCGCTGTGTATGCAAATTGAAAAAGATAATGGCTACAGGGTTCGCGAGTGTCATTTCGATCGGACGGTGATTACGCAGCGCAGTCATTACCGACGGATCACGGTTGTTCTCGAATCGTCGTGAACGAACCATTCGAACGACTGCATAATCATACTTATTTCCTGCCGCGGTGGAATGTGAAAAAACATGGAAACGCATTAGAACCCGACAATCCGGGGAAATTAGAATCTCTCTCTTTCTCCCGATCTATGGATCGGATTCGAATGATACCGGCGGTACACCGACAGTCGACCCTGTCGCAGTACTTTGCATTGACATTCCGTAAAACATAGTCATTCTTTTGTTTAAAATATCTCAACCTTCAAATGTTTGCTGTTTCTAAACAGGAAATAACATCCCTAACTTTGAAATCATTTTTCTCGATGACTACGTCGGACATCGGAGTGAAACAAAATGCAGTTATTCAGTGCTCGTTTTGATTTAGCTGGCGTAATTTTTTCAAAATTTCAGTATGCATGTGAAGGGCACAGAAAAATGATTTTATCAAGCATAGTTTCTAAAGCGAACGGTCAGCAGTTGGCGTGGTACATTTCTTTAGGGGTTGGTTTTTGTAATCAACCCCTCGAGGAACGTTGACCAAAAAATTCAGAATGATAGCTGGATTGTTAAAGAATTGTTTAAAAAAGTTTCAAAGGCCTCGGGTGGGAGGAACATTGTTTAAAAAAATGGCGAAGAAAGCAAATTAAATTTCGTTTTTCTCCAGAACGAATCCTGTTGTGAAAAAAATTTTATCACGCATATTTTATTCTTTCATTACTTAACATAGTCCAAACTCGAAACTCTTCCAAAGGATACTGTTAAACTGCATTACGTTTATTATACCGTGCCGGTAGTGTTACAGCGGCTATTTTGTTTCTGATAAGTGTCGATTCGGCCAGTAATCTCGCCAGCAGTTTTGCTGACAGATTCGCAGAATTCGCCGGAATTCCGCGGGTTTAATAGCTCGGCCCGTTCTGGGGTAGGAATTCGGCGCACGCCCGGTAGAATGCGTCCCTTATCGGACTAACATTTTCGTTCGCTTTTTCTGTTGCAGACTCGTGCGAGCCGGTTGCCGACCGACCTTACAGTGAGTGACTCACGATCTCAATCTTCTAGAAATTACAAGCCGCACACTTACGCCACCGGAAAAAATACCACCGGAGACCGACTGCAGAGTCGGAGACCGTGGTGGCCGTGTCTTCCGTGAAAGAAAGACAAAATAAAAAAAAAAAGAGTCCGGGGCCACTTATTACGCGAGCAGATCCGAGGGCCGTTTTCCATTCAACGGTCTATTCCGCTACGATTGCGAAACCTCGTCGAACGCGATCTAACGGGGAAACGGTCCCCGGGTTACTTCTTCTCTTCGGGCTCTTGGCATTTCTCCCCCCCCCCCAGGTTTTTTATTACCTGGAAACCGTGGGCCCCGAGGTTTATGCAAACGCGTAAATTAGATCGGATTCTCGGAACCGGCGCCCGTTTCAGATAGAAAGCGCGCGCGACCGGCCGCTTTGCTCTCGCTTTCGAGCGACTTACCGCGGATTCCGATCGCCGAATTGCGGATGCGCGGCTTGTGAACCCTCCGTTGATGACTCTGTTCCACGGTTCGTTGGAGAGGAGATGACCTGGTTGATGATGGAAGTCGGGAACGGTTTACCGCCCGAGACCTTTTCGATTTTTTAAGAAATACCGTGAATTCTCGATACTTGTCAACAGTACGGGTCTTGCCAGCGACATGGATCGTACAGGAGACACACCCGGGCCGTGTTATGTTTACACTCCTCGGCGTCCGAGGCCTCTCGACCTACGGGTCCCCCTTGGTCCCCTCGGTGTACCCCGCGGTAGTGGGGATAACTCCGCGACGTTTATCATCCAGGCTTTGGCGACATATATAGAGAAATCTGACGAATCTTTCTTCGATCTTCATGTGGTGTATGAGGAATTAGGGGGAGTTTAAGTCATCGTTTCGACGGTTTTAAGATTGTCCTTCAGATACAACTTCTCTGTACACAAACTGACAGTAAAAAATTAGTACAATCCAATTAACACATGTAGGACGATTTGTAGTACTACATGTGTTAATTGGATTGTACGACACGTGTAGTACTGGACACAAAAATCGACAGAAAAAAATACATCTTCAAAATTCGGTAGCTCAAATTCAGGCGAATATTACACGTGCATATTCTAGTGGATCCTGACTGAAAAATCTCAAAAACTCGTCGGTAAAAAAATGCCCACGGATTAACACTCGCGGACCATTAACAAGACGGTCTCCGCCGGCTTCTCGTCGCCTAAAAACTCAGCTCGATGTCGAAGCTCGGCGACAAAGATGCGAATCATCCCCGTCTCCGTTTCCAGGCTAACATCGTCATCCTTGCAGCCGGGGCCCGCTAATTACTGAAAAAGGTACGGGGGACAAATCGCGTCGGCGGATCCACAACGATCCATAGATCCACACCGCAGTGGGGTGTAGATGTCGGAGTAGGCTGCCCGTCTTCTTGTTGACATCAAGGGACGTTAGGGGGCGGTAAAAAGTCGCGCAGCATCCGGTCGTCCGTCGTCCGCGCGAGCAGTCGTAAAATTCAGCGTTATGCGATTCGGGGCCTGTGTTTTGTCCCTCTTTCGAGATTATGATTACCCCGGCTGCGACCGTGGCTAATATCACGCAATAAGCACGCCGCCGCCTCCGAGAAGACGCCGTCAGTCCTCCCCCTATCCTCTCGGTGTCTCTCTGTTTCTGTGTATCGGGGCCCTACATCCTTTTCTCAGGTACGCTACTGGACACCGACTGTATAGGGTCATTCAAATTCAGGGACGTACACTCGAGCTCGAAATCGTACTCCTAGATATACGATACATGTCCAAAAAACGGGTCTAGCTACGGACATACATCGGCCAGGAGATATCTTGAGGCGACCGAGGTCTCTAGAGATTCTGGGCCCCTCACGGGGTATACCCCGCCGCGGTGGGGACAGTTCTGGGACTTTTATCGGCTAGGCGTTTAGAGTAAACACTGTATTTGGGATCTTCCTTCTTTTGTTTTAATGTAGTATATCACTAGGGATT
Organism: Halictus rubicundus; assembly: GCF_050948215.1. Taxonomy (NCBI): domain Eukaryota; kingdom Metazoa; phylum Arthropoda; class Insecta; order Hymenoptera; family Halictidae; genus Halictus; species Halictus rubicundus. Next base: position 12,759,601 of record NC_135161.1, read on the forward strand.
TTTATTCAAAATTAAAGTTGTCTATTTCAGTTGCGAGGCACACAGGAGCTAAATTTATTTCTTTACTTAATAATTTCATAGAGTGCATAACAATACCTACAATAGTATTTTCAAATTCTTTAAATTTTGTATAGATGCCATAGTGCAGTAACTCTGGCATCCAGCAGTGCAATTACAGAAAGAGAAGTAGATGTAGTGTTTTAAATTTGTATAGGGTGTTCCAAAATTCTGTGCACTACAATATGGGCTACTGGGAACTCTTCTTGCATCCAGCAGTGCAAATACAGAAAGAGAAATAGATGTACGGTGTTTTGAATTTGTATAAGGTGTTCCAAAATTTTGTGCACTACAATATGGCCTACTGGGGCCTCTCCTTGCACCCAGCAGTGCAATTGCGGAAAGAGAAATTAATGTAGAGGGTTTTAAATTTGTATAGGGTGTTTCAAAATTTGGTGCACTACAATATGGCCTACTGGGGGCTCTTCTTCAATCCAGCAGTACAATTACAGAAAGAGAAATATATTTAGAGTGTTTTAAATTTGTATAGGGTGTTTCAAAATTGGGTGCATTATAATATGGCCTACTGGGGGGTCTTCTTCAATCCAGCAGTACAATTACAGAAAGAGAAATAGGCGTAGAGTATTTTAAATTTGTACAGGGTGTTCCATAATTTTGTCCATTACAATACATGTCACAGAGGTCCTCCTACCGATCAGCGCGATTCGAAACGACTTCTAGAGGGCGTGTTAAAATGTTGTGCAGTGCAATATACGCGGGCCGAAACCGGTGTAAACGAGTATCCGGTGTAAAGTTAGGGCCCCGGTGGAGGGAGAGGGGCGAGAGGTCCCATCAAACGAGCCGCGGGGCCCTGCGAGGTCATCCGGACTTTCCTGGAGCGACTTCATCTTCACGGTCTATTCGGCGGACGCCGCTGGAATTTCAGGAGTCGCCGCGGCGAGAGCTGATAATTTTTATTATGCGTTTCATTCTGCCCGCTGGGTCTCGTTCACCCCTCTCTTGTTCGTACGGTTACGCCGTATACCACCGGGGAATATTTATTGGTCGATCCCGGGGCCGGTTTACACCCGTCGACGAGCCCTTATCGTTTCCCGTAGCGAACGGGGTCGTTCGCTAATGCAACAAATTTCGTAACGACCCGGTTCGTCGCTCCGGCTATCGTCGAAACGATAACTAATTCCTCGGCCGGAGGAGCGTTTACAGCAGTTGGTTGATATTTAAGCAGCCTCGACGGCCGATTAACTACCGTTTATGAAATGTTTGCGCGGCCAGGGCTCGCGGGTAGAAAGACATTAAGCGGGAATCCGCGCGTTACGGCCCTGAAAGCAAGTGATCTTTATGAATTTCGCCGGGGAGGAAGTATCGCCGATACGGGAATGGACTGTCACGGGATTAAAAATTACATTCTTACGCTGCTGTAAAAGATTTTTCCCCCGGCCCGATTATAGGCGCATTGTACGGTAAGCAGCTCGCGATTTTAAGCTCATCTTCTTCAGCGTAATCTCGCAAACTAAGCGATATTCGGCATTTTTTCTCGGCGGAATCGCTCGGGATGTGGGAACGGACTCTCCTGGGATCGAAAGAGACGCTCTTGGATTATAGTAAAATATTTTTCTGAGCTCGATTCTTCTGATCGTTCGTGAGACAATCCACCATTTCAATCGACAAGGTTTCCGCATGACGAAAATAGAGGTCTGCATTTTTCTCGAGGAAACCGTTTGCGATAGAGGAACAAACTCTTTTGGGATTAAGAAAGACGTTTCCAGAGAGTACCAAAATATTTTTGTTAGTTTGATTCTTCTCATTTTTTAGTGAAGAGTTCGCTATTTTGTGAACCCTGTTCCTGAAGGGGTAACTTCCACGCTGTCTCTGAACACTGGGAATGTTCATAAATTTTTTTTTCAAGGAACAATTGGTGATATTGAAATGAGCTATCGTGGGATTGAAAAGGGCGGTCTCGAATTGTAGTGTAACATATTTTCATCTCGATTTTTCCCACTGTTCGTTGCACGGAGCACGATCTTTTGAACCCCTTTGTCGAGGCTTGATTTTTACATGTCCCTGAAAATTGGGGATATTTACCATTTCGTTGGAGAAACAATTTACAAGGAAACGACTCGATTAATAATTCAAGAAGACGTTCTTCCATGTAACGCGACCTGGATCGCCTCCCAAAGATGATCTAGAACCGAGATCAATTCAGCTCGTTAATCTGCCAGGCGCAAGAGCACAAACATTGGCCCCCGGTTTCTTCCGGAGTCTCTCGCGAACCGGAAGGGAGATGATACCACGGAGACAGATCGGCGGTAATGCGACCTCGATCAGGCGGTACCCGCTGAGAAGGTCGCTGGTAGGAGGCGTGATCGAGAGAGGCACGAAGAAGGGGACAGGCTGAATACAAGAGTAGCCTAGTTGGCTGTCGGCGAAGACACCCGGATGATCGAGCGATGTTATTTTAAGTTTTCCGTGGGGGCTCTCCCGTCTTGTCCTAATCGGCTGTCAGGCCACCCCCGTGTCTGGGGTCGCAGGCCACCCCCGTAACACGACGTGTATACGTGCCGACGCACGCGTCTACATGGACGGTCGACGAAACGCTCGGCTCGTTTCGCCTACGAAAGAGAAGGAGAAGAGGCGTCGAGAGGCAACAGGACCCCCCGCGGAACAGATTCGCCCCTTTTTGTCACGAGGAGGATTCTCGCGCGGGAATCATGCCCCTCGAGGGGTTGTCGGATTCAAAACGCTTTACACTCTCATAACCGGGACCTGTTGATCGACTCCCGGCAGCGAAAAATCCCGGGCACCCCTCGAAAATCGCGCCACGTCATCGTGATCCCGTCAGCCTCCTCGGGCGACCTTGATATACATAGCGGATCGAGCTATAAGGGACGTGCTCCTCCGTTCTTCCTACAATTCGCACCACTGGACAATACTATGGGACACCCTGTACAAATTCACAAAATCATAAAACACAGTTATCAAGTTTCATTCCGATATCTCGTGACGTTAATTTTCAGTGGTATTGTGGTCTTTCAGCGCGACTGTGAAACGTCGTTCGAGCGATCCTAAATCCTCGGACTCTCTAAAAATTCTCTTGACCCAGATTCGTGTCCCAGTGCCGTCACAAAATGGCTCTGGAGCCTCGACGAAGGAACTTGTGGTTCCTGGGAAGCCAACTCTGCGTACCCGGTAGCCAGTAAACGTCCAGTCCCATTTAAAGGTTCTCTAAATCGCCATGACAAAGCAGAAGATAGTCCTTGTATCCCGGGTTCCGTAATTGTTGTAGAGTAGGTGGAATTCCTCGGTAACGATGCCGAGGAGGAGCACGAGATAGGATCAAAAAGAAAAGCTGGTCAGTTTCCTCACAAAATACGATAAAGTTTGACGGCATTGTTTGTCAAATTTGATGTCGTACCTTGGCAACAGAGTCCGGACGCTTGTTCGAAGAATGGTGGGGCTGTGGATTATGGTTGCTACGTCTTGAATTTCCTCGAGCGGTTAGCGGGAAAATTCAGGTTGGTCGAAGGTTGAGCACCTCTTCGATGCTCATTACAGTGTGTCCCGCCCCCGGGCTGCGGGTAATCAGAGTGTGCGGGGGAGTGAAGGGTGGCGGGGGCGGTGGGTGACCTCGCCCGGGGCCCCTGCTCTCACCTGGCCCCCCTGGCCCCCTGCCTTTGTCCCTCTTGTTCCCCCTGGACGGTTTCGACTACCTGCGAGAGCCGCGAGAGGAAGGTGACGGAGAACTCGGTTTCATTCGGATTCGCGACCTTGCCGGTGCTTTGCATTCGCTGTGCATCGTGCCGCCTCATCCACCCTTCCTCTCTCTCTTTTCTCTCTCTTTTTTTTAGCTTACTCTCTCTCTCTCTCCTCTCCTCTCTTCCCCGAGCAAGCCGGTAATTGGCGGAAGTCGTATGCGGGCGTGCACCGCGTGAAACAGCTGCGGAATGCCGCTTGACGTTTTAATCTGCTCTTCCGAGGGGGTTGCCGAACCAACCACGGCTAATTCGGGGGACCACGGGGTGGGAATTAAATTAGGTGACTGAAGAATATGTGCTCTTGCTTGGACCGGTCGTTGTGGGAACCCGGAGAGGGTTCGCGAGACGGAAAATTAAGGAAATTGAGGGAGGAGTGGCCGGGTTCAGGCTGTGGCGTACTTTCCTTCGATGACGAAGGATTTTGTTGATGTTACAATGGCTTTTGAAGAGTGTTTTGATGCGTTGATTGGTTGTGCGTGTGTGTCGTTCAATTATGAGTTTAGTGGGGAATGGAATGGATCTTGGAAAATGAAAAATGAAATGACAGTATATTGGAAGAAGAAGTCACACCAGAAAATATTTTTTTACGCTCCCTCCGTTCGATTTAGAAAATTGATCGTAATCTATCCTTCTAGACACAGACGTTTACACGTCTACAATTATTTTCAAACAGATACTCGATAAGATTGATATTCTGCACGCGGTTCTTCTTAGCCACTGCATTTTGTGACGAAAATATTTTTTTCTGCTTTTCCAGTTCAGCCTAGGAAATTTATTGTAATGTACACTTCTAGGCAGACATACCTAGTATATCTACAATTATTTGCAAACAAATTCTCGGCAAGGAGAACATTCTGCACACATTTTTCTTCGGCAACCTCATCCAGTGAAGAATGCTACTCTGACAGAGACGGGCACTTCTAAAATATTTTTTTATGCTTCCCCTGTCGAACGTAGGTAATTAATTTTAATGCACATATATGTACGGGCACTGGGACTGTTTGTGCAATTTGTTTAAAAAAGATTGACAGTAGCACCGCCATTCTGCACACATTTTTCCTTGGCAACCTCATCCAGTGAAGAATGCTACTCTGACGGAGTCAGGCACCCCTAAAATATTTTTTTATGCTTCCCCTGTCGAACGTATGTTATTAATTTTAATGCGCATATATGTACGGGCACTGGGACTGTATGTTCAATTTTTTTAGAAAAGATTGACAGTAGCAACACCATTCTGCACACATGTTTCCTTGGCAACCTCATCCACTGAAGAATGTTACTCTGACAGAGACGGGCACCCCTAAAATATTTTTTTATGCTTCCCCTGTCGAACGTAGGTAATTAATTTTAATGCACATATATGTACGGGCACTGGGACTGTATGTGCAATTTTTTTTAAAAAAGATTTACAATAGCAACACCATTCTGCACACATGTTCCCTTGGCAATCTATCCTCAGCATTTTTTGAGAAAATGTCGCTCCCTGATGGATCTATTCCAAAGACTAGTTTTTCATGCTTTTCCTGTGCAACTTAGGAAATTGATTTTAATGTCCACCAGTGTCCAGACACATTGGCACGATATCCACAATTATTTTGAAGTAAATTCTCAGTGAGATCACGTCCCGAGGCCACTTTTTCTCCCGGACCTTGTGCGAAAGCGCTACTCTAGCTCTCTAATAGAGACACCTGCGAGCACCTGGGTAGGACTTCCTACGTCTCCTTTCGTGGAACGAGATAACTGCCGGATGCGGACTACCTGTCCCTCGTCACAGCTTCACCGGAACCCCCGAATTTGCGTAGGACATCGTGGAATTATTATGATGAGATTGCCCGGCGAACCGAACTGCAGTATGGCGTCTTCTTATTTTTATTCTGCGGCCGCTTTCACGACTAGAGGCTCTGCCTCTAATGGAGCCAGAAGGGAAGGACTGTCTCTCTGAATGACAGTCCGGTCTTCTCCGCCGAAAACGGCCCAGGACCCTGTCGGTCGTCGCCGGGTTAGGGTACGCCAGGTAGCCTCGCGATACACGCTTTTGACATTAGGTGACGAAGGTGAACAGACTGTTGCCCGAGATCCTGCGGGATAGCGCAGGATACAGACGTTCTTCCCGTTTCCGTGCCGGCGTTAACAGGACCCGGACGATGTTCCTCGAACACTCCATTGACCTTCGGCTAGCCGTTCTACGCGAGATACTAATCGCACTGTTTCGCGAGGAAAATCCGCTCGCGTTTGAAGCCTTGGATCTGTGAGATTTTTAATTCTCAAGTGCCTCTTCACAAATTTTCTTTTGACTTTTGTGACTTCTGAATTTGAAGTAGTTGTAGGGTGGGGGGACCAGCTACTGCGGGGGTGCCAATTACTATGTAATGGGGGTGCCTATATTTAAGGCAGAGTTATAAATTACACTTATTTCTAAAGCTGAAGGAATATTAAAATCAAGAGATATGTAGCATAGAAAAATTTAATGTCTCTCTTTAAGGTGTAATTAACATAGGCACGGTAGTTGGTACCCCCACAGTAATTTGGTCCCCTGTCCTTCTTCTCTTGAAACCACTGTCTTTTGTAAATAATTTGAGTTAAAATTGACCAGAACCTCGAGCAAACAGTTCGTTGAAAAATCGTCCATATACAAATTGAATATTTCTTTTTAAGGTGAAACTAATATAAGCACAGTAGTTGGTACCCCCACAATAATTGGGTCCCCTGTTCTTCTTCTCTTGAAACCACAAAAATAACGTGAGGTGTCTTATGTAAATAATTTGAGTTAAAATTGACCAGAACCTCGAGCAAACAGTTCCTTGGAAAATCCTCCATATAGAAATTAAATATATCTTTTTAAGGTAAAACTAATATAAGCACAGTAGTTGGTACCCCCACAATAATAGGGTCCCTAGTGCTACTTCTCTTGAAAGCACAAAAATAAAATTTTGAGGGGTGTCCTTTGTAAACAATTTGAATTAAAATTGACCAGAACCTCGAGCAAACAGTTCCCTGGAAAATCAGGAAGCTATTAACGGATCGATAGTGACTCCATCGGAGGATCATCGATGATTCGAGAGGGGATCGTTGACACGCGGTAGTGCAGACCAGTTGAACCCCGTTTGACCATTCCGGAATAGTCAAAGGACTCGCGAGATGCTCGGCGCGGACGGTTTTTCTCCGTTCGAAGATCGCCTATCAAACGAGTTTTCGCCGTGGACACAGGAGCAGATTCGCGCGCGCGAGCGGCGTGCTCTGCGCGAGTGTGTTGTACGCGCTCGTTGTCAGCCGAGGAAAAGAAAGAGAACCCACCGGTAACGGGACACGGACTGTGGCCGATCGAGCTGTGCCATGCCGTTGCTGTATGTACTGCACATTCCGATACGTAACGGAGAAAAGTGTGTACATCGGTTCGCAGGCCCGCGGGAGATCGTACGCGACCGGGTATAAAAAATTTCTCGGAAACGTTCACGTGCATATAAAATTCGAGAAATTTCAACCGGGTACGAGACGGTTCGCGGAACCCTAGCTCCCGGGAAACGGTAAAACACTCGGCCGATCCGTTCGAGAACGAGATTCGCTCGCGGGATCCGATGGATGAAAGTTCCTGGACAACGAAAGTAGCCTAACCTCGCCTCGTCCCGTCACAACATCCGATTTTGTAATAGTATCGCGAATTTTCTTGTGGATTCAAATTTTTTCCGGAATTTATTTATACGGATTTGGATCTGGTTGAAAAATTTGTTCTTCTTGTTTGGGGGTTGTACCGTGTCCAAAAACAGATTAGGATTTTTTTTAAACATTCTGCTGTGTGTGTTGAATTTTATGAGATCGGGAAATTCGGTGAACAGATTGCGCGGATCGTTATGGAAAATGAAAATTGTCTTGATCGCAAGAGATTGCAATAAAATTTATTTCTGAAAATGATACATCCAGATTCCTAAATTATTTGCACCTACTCATTTTTTCCCTAAAATCTGACAATTTTTCGTCAAGCTACTGGTTAAACTATTAAAACTGTGAAAAATGTGGTTACAGCCTTTACTAACCTCAAAATTTAATTTCCAACAAATACGGACCAATTACAAATTGGTTAAAAAAATTCCATAGAATCAGTACTTAATCTGTAATCTATAATTAACAGGATTTAGTGAGAAGCACGTCTGAGAGATTAATTTTTTAATGTAACTTTGCCGTTTGAGGGACGAGCTCGACGATTTTCGTGAAAAAGTTGTTCCCGTTTGATTGGAAGGATTGTTATGTTGTTTATTAGAGGTGTTTCGTTGTGTGGTTTGGCGCTCGGAGCATATTTTTGGAAATTTTTACGAGAAACAAGATAGCTGTAGCGGGAACCGAAAAATTCCGCCTCCTACCACCTGCCAGCGCCATTTCCTGCTCGGAGAGTGCCTACCGTAATCATTATTATTCGCAGCCAAATAGCCGGTGGCTCTCTCGGCGCTGATTGGCCTTCCTATCTCGAAAATACCAATTCTGGCCGAGCCTTACCGGCACATTAAGGCTTGGGGTTAATCGTCCGCGGTGGTATTGTTCGGCTGAGGCTGCGCCGTCGATGACTTTCACGGAATTATGTTCCCTTTCAACACTCATTCACGCCCTTATGCAAATTCCCACTGCCTAGTTTCGTAAAAATCAAGACAAGCAGGAACAATTGTCTTCAGCGACTGAAAAACTATGCAGAAATGAAGTAAAAATCCAAATTTCCAAATCTCACTGTACTTCACAGTGTTCACTTTATATATGTCGCCAATGCCTGGACGATAACCGTCGCGGAATTATCCCCACTTCCGCGGCGTATACCCTGTGAGGGACCAAGAAGTGACTAGTATCTCCTGCCCGATACATGTCCGTGGCTGGACCCGTGTTTTGGACATATATCGAGTAGATATTGTACCGTGCATTCACAACAAAATTTTAAAAAATTTTAAATATTGATAGATCAGGTACAAAATCGTGACAATGTTCAAATAATTAGAAAATGGCTCCTGGTTAATGGAGACAATTTGTGCATAAAAATCGACGGTCTATGAATAACGTTTATGGTGGATACAGTTCGAAATGTTGATACGGTTGCAAGGGGTTAAATAAAGCCTGAGTTACAATAGCCGTGGCGGTGCACCCGCATGGTTCGGCCGCGGTCCAATTTAATTAGATGAGCGTCGAGACGTGGCCGGTCGCGGTCCAATAACAATAATAAAGCTCGCTGCAGCGGAAAAGAGCGAGCGTCCATTAGTTACGTTGGCGGATCTGTTCTCCTCGGGAACGAACCTGCTCCAGATATTCTGGTCCGGTGCACCGTCATCGTCGTTCGTCCCGATACAAAGACAACGCCGCCATGACGGACGGCGGAGGCCAGAAAAAGTGGCTATGCTAAATAATAGTCCTCGGGGCGGCGGCGCGGCGCGGCGGTTCGTTGCTCGGCTCCTCGCATAGTTCATTCATGAATCCGGATTCAGTGGTGCCTTTAGTGGCGAGGAGGTTCTCTCTCTCTCTCCCTCTCTCTCTCTCTCTCTCTCTCTCTCTCTCTCTCTCTCTCGGGTCTCCTGCGACTGCAACGGCCGCGTAGCTCCCCGATGAGATACCGCGGCGAGGATTCGAAGGTTGAAAAAGAGCAGAAAGAGAAAGAACCACCTTCTGCCTTGTGCTCCTGCAACCGGCCTTGCAACCTTCTCGCCCCGGTATCGATCTCCGGAGATCTCTGCGGATCAACACGAGAATATCCCTCCACGAAATTTTACGATCGCTCCTCGACGCTCTTTCGTACACCGCGATCCCGACCGGTTAATTAAATTCTTTGATTACTTTCTTGTGTGCTCGCCCCGAGTCGTATCGGTGGTCGCGTACACGCGTATTTGTTGCGCTTGATTGTCGCGGAAACGCGTTTCATTACGCCCCGAAAATTACATTCTGAAAATTCATATTTGCCACGCTCCCGAAGACTAAAGCCCCGTCCACACCAACGACTTTTCATCGCGTACAAGTGTCGAGGTGGCTTTACGCTTCCGACGAAATTTCGAGCGACCGATCCGGAATGAAATCGGCGATCGCCGGGCCCCGGGTAAGGGGTTTTTGATCGAAAACCATGGCGATCGCGGTTCACGGTGGTTCTACCGTGGCCGGGACTCCCTCGCGCGGACCTCGTACGGCGAGGCTAATCGGCGGCTAATAAAAGGCGAGCGGTGTGCGAGCAGCCCGGGAGCTGGCCGGGAGCAATCAAACGAACAATGACACCGTCGCGAGAACTCTTCACGCGTCGTGGACATTGTGCGTGGGATTGGCTGTGCCGGTTTCCTCGGGTTCTGTGCGCGCCAGGTGCGCGTCGATCGTCGACGAACTGGCCGAGGAGACACGGCAATCGCTCTCCGGCTGTACGCGAAGGTCGTTAAGTCTGCTGGGGATAGCCTCTGGCGCCGCGAAACTGTTGCTTTGTCGCCCTCGGTGCCCCCTCCGCCACGGTAGAACCTCGATAGTTGCAAAACGAGCCGTTCCGTTGCGTTTTATCACTGGGAAACGTTCACGGCTCGCGATAGTTGCGGATAGCAAGGCGAATCATTGCTGTTCCGGCGGTGTTCGCACCTCGGAGTGCTGGAGGCCCTCGATAGTTGTTAATGGATTCGTTTCGTTGCATTTGTCCCATTGGAAAATACCGGTGATCGCTCGGGGAAACCGACAATTACACGAAATACAGTGAAACTCTCGCTTTCGATATGTTACTGTAGTCCTTAGTACTGGAGAGCCTCAATAGTTGTTCATAGATTCATTTCTTGGCATTTTTCCATTCGAAAATATCGGTGACCACTCGGGGAATGCGAGAATTACATGAAACACAGTGAAACTCTCGCTTTCGTGATGTCGATGTAGTCCTCAGTACCGGAGACCCTCGATAGTAGTTCGTAGATTCATTTCTTGGCATTTTTCCATTAGAAAATATCGGTGACCACTCAGGGAATGCGACAATTACACGAAATACAGTGAAATTCTCGCTTTCGATATGTTATTGTAGTCCTTAGTACCGGAGACCCTCGATAGTAGTTCATAGATTCATCTATTGGCATTTTTCCATTAGAAAATATCGGTGACCACTCAGGGAATGCTACAATTACACGAAATACAGTGAAATTCTCGCTTTCGATATGTTATTGTAGTCCTTAGTACCGGAGACCCTCGATAGTAGTTCATAGATTCATCTCTTGGCATTTTTCCATTAGAAAATATCGGTGACCACTCAGGGAATGCGACAATTACATAAAACACAGTGAAACTCTCGCTTTCGTGATGTTGGTGTAGTCCTCAGTACCGGAGACCCTCGATAGTTGTTCATAGATTCATTTCATAGCATTTTTCCATTAGAAAATACCGGTGACTACTTGAAGCAGGCAAATGTTAAATTAACTACAGCGAAACTCTTGCTTCGGCGATGCTATTCTAGTTTCGAGTACAGTAGACCCTCGACAATTGATCACCGATCCATTCCATCACAATATTCCCATCGACCGACGCAAACAAATCACTTCGAAGAGAAATTACAATAAGAGAAACAGAGAAATAACAATCTAAAACCTACTTCGAGCTCCTCCCTGTACAACTACCGAGGCACTACCGCAGTTTTCAAGCATTAACGTCTCATGAACTTGCAGACTAATCGAAAATCCCATTGCCCGAACTAGTCCACCGCAAATCCTCGGCATGCTTCGATAATTGTCCACGATCTCCCCCTCCCCACCCCTCCCGCGCCGCAGTAGCAAGTTCGGAGGCAAAATCGTAGCAAGAAAGTGGCAATGATGGAGGATCGCGCGAGTAACAGTGCCGATCAAGGCGAACAACGGACAATGATCGGCCGATCGGAACGATCGGACGCCGACAGTCATAGTTTCAGACGGAATTTATGTTTCCGCGGGTCGGTACCCCGCGCAATAGCGTTCGCACTTGCCCGGCCGGGGTTCATGAACATAAATTACGAGCTTGGGGGGAGGGGAGAAAGGGGAAAGGGTTGGCACGTCGAGCCGGCGTGTTGTGGTTTTCGGGGCGATCCGATCTGAACCGCAGAAGGGACGATTACCGGGCTCGGTCATCCGGCAAACGACTATTAATGATATTTCGTGTCGGATCTGCATGCTCCGACCCCGGCAAAGGGAGCCGACCGTGCCGAACTTTCGTGTTACAGCCGGGAAACTTTGAAACGTGCCAGGCAGAGGGCCGAGCGACTCAGTATAGCGCTATAATGATGCAACTGTCGATCGAATCGATCCTCTTCGCTCCACCTTCCTCCCACCCCTTGTTTCTTCCCTCGCGAAAATTTACCGGACGTTGCAAATCTGTGAGAGCATCCTTTCGACTATTTTCTGGTGATTGTCACGCTTGAATATGGTAAATGGGACATTTTCTTCTTGTCTAACCCCTCGACGTACTCGATGTGACCAAAGGTACCGTTTTTCTCTGAAATTTTATAATAGATATGTCCCTGGGCTAAACATGTAATATTTTTTAATACTAAGCAGTATATTACTTCAGTTTTGTAATTGTCATAGGGGATATATGACGTACCTGAGATGGGTTTGTACGTCAAAGTTTTAAGGGGGTATCTAAAAACGGGCCGTTTTGGAAATTTTTTGAACAGTAACTGGTGAGTGAAAAATTCCGGTTTTTCACAGAGATATTAACACAACTCTTAACTTTATTCTCAATTTTTTCCAGAACAGAATATTGAAAAATGGCGGAGTTATTAGCCGGTTTTGAAACGGCCTTATATCGACGGATGGCCATTGCGAAATTGAACCGTCTGAAATGAACAATTATTTTTATTCTAAAACTAGAAGGTATCACCTAAAATGAAGAATTAAAATGGTTAGAAAAATTCGATTTCAACCTGGAATGATCCTTTTATTTTTGAAAAACTCGCATCGATACTCCCGCAAAGAAAGTCGTAGCGAGCCATCCTGTAATTACTTTATTTTCCATAGTCCTGGCACTCTAATTGGGAAGATCTTTCAATATTCCCCGATCGATTAATCAAGCGGGTATCCTGCGGGTCGTGTGCAATTAGGCTCGCGTAATCGCCGGTTACTCTTTTTATGCAAAACGCGGACGCAATTCGTGTCTTTCGAGAGACACACACACACACAGTGAGAGAAAGAGAGTGGAGGAGAGGAGAGAGAGAGAGGAGATCGTCGGTCACGGTGATGCACCAAGCTGCATTCGGCATTCCATCGGCCGAAGGGACGCCGGGACTCCGTTTAGGCATCGCATGACGTTCGTCTATTTATCAAGCGGTATCATCATTCGCCTTTCTCCACCGTGATGCCGCCCCCTACGGCGATTTAATCTAATTTGTATCGCCCTTTGTTAATCGCGGCCGCGCCGTTAATTCGTACGGGCCCGCAAATCCGGGCCCAAATAAACTACCGTGTGCGTCCACCATGCGTCCCGACTCGTCATAATAAACGCCTCGCATGGTGGACCCACGCCCCGCAACTTTGAAACCTTATTCGCCACTCGTGTCCGCAATATCAAACTCAATTTGCAATATCAATTGCATTGCCATTTTATTCTCTCCTCATTCAACGTCAACGTTACAGGAACAACACTGTTTCGACAGCCTGCAAAATCAATTTCTACCGTGTACATTATTTTTACTTAAATTTTAAAAATTGTACAGTTTAGGTACATTGTTCTTACTTATATTTTATTATTTGTACAGTGCACATTAGAACTTTTCAAATTTTATTATTTGTACACTGCACATTATAATTCCTCAAATTTTATAATTTGTACAGTGCACATAATAATTCCTCAAATTTTATTAGTTGTACAGTGCACATTACAACTCCTCAAATTTTATAATTTGTACAGTGCATATTAGACTTCCTGAAATTTTACTATTTGTACAGTGCAAATTAGAATTTCTCTTTTATTATCTGTACAGTGCACATTATAATTCCTCAAATTTTATTATCTGTACAGTGCACATTATAATTCCTCAAATTTTATTATCTGTACAGTGCACATTAGAATTCCTTAAATTTTATAACTTGCACAGTGCACATTATGATTCCTCAAATTTTATAACTTGCACACTGCACATTAGAATTCCTCTTCATAATTTGTACAGTGCATATTACAATTCCTCAAAGTTTGTAATTTGTGTAGTACAAATTTTAATATTTGAACAATAATTCCTCAAATTTCATAATTGGTGCAGTGCAAATGGGTTCCCAGCAGCGAACGTGTCGAGAGGTTTCTACGGAATAAAACTAAAATAAATATGCCATTAATTTGTGTTAATACGGACGACTTCCTGTATTTAAAAAATTTTGCATACGCCGTAAACGCATCAGGTTCCGCAGCCTAATTATGAGCATGTTTTCACCAGACTGTGAAGGTGTATACGAATACAGAGCTTCTATCACTTTATGCAAAGTAAATGATACTTTCGATGGTGTTTTAAATAATGTCGGACGGCAGAAAATTGGTAGAAAATTGAAACAATGTTGCCTCTTGATTAGACGTTCGGGGGGCTTGATAATTATGATTATGTTCCCGAGTACGGACAGTCTATATATTAATTACATGCAAATTTTTTAACGATGTACGTGGTTGGTTCGTTGATTAAAACTTGTGTTTTCGAGGGTGTTTCTAATTTATGTAGGAAAAAGGAGGTGTAAAACTTTCGCGCACACTTTGAAGATTAAATTAACACTGTCAAACAAAAATTGAAGCTTCTGAGAAAAATGTACAAAAATGCATAAAGGTGTCAAAGGCGCAGTCGCTGTAACTTTTCGCAGTTCCAGTCGCATCAATTCAGTTGCATTGATTGGTAAAAATTTTCGCGAATGCAATTCGTCGAGAGATTAATTAAAACACCTATTTTCGAGATTATTTCCCACAACCTGAAAGAGCCTAATCGAAGAGCTGGGAGGCCTTCACGCTCGGCAGTGATGCAGCCTCGGCGGGCCGATGCGGATGTCTATGTAAATAAACAATTTTATGGGCCGATTATCGGCCGCGGGATCAAACGGTAGCCAGTGCGATTCTAACAAGAGTATTTCAAGCTCGAGGAGCAACTAAAAACCGCGCATTGGCGCAACAGATTAGTATCAGCGAGCGCGCACGTATACGTGCACGAGCGGCGCGGAGTATGAAAATTTCAATTACTTGTCGAAGATCGCGTGATAAGGCCGATGGACAAGAGATGCAAACGAAAAAATAACGAAAGGAGATATATAGGGAGAGAAAGAAACGGAGAGAAAGAGATAGAGAGGAATCATCCTCTTCCTCTTTCGAACCCCGTAAGTAGATATCGCGATCGTGCACAGGCCGGTGCGCACGACACGCGCAATAAACCGTCCGGGCAACGAGGTGGGTGGATTGCGTAATGCAGTTTTGAATAATGGCGGGATATCGGCTGATGCACCGGCGGCTATATGCAACTCCGCGAAACAGATCGCGGATACCAGGGGATTAAAAAGTCGGGGGCCCCGGAGTTTAACGGCGGATCGCACGAACCGCAGATACACAAATCAGCCAGTAAAGCCGATCAATTAAACGGCAGGCCGCCGATCTGCCGCGCATTATAACCGGTAATTATCTGTAATTAAATATTGGCCAGCCGCCAGGCCGGTCAAACGTTTCGAAGGGGTGTGTTCGCTGGATTTCGACCGTTTCTTTCGTTCCACTTCTTCCCTTTTTCCTCTTTTTTTTTTCTTTCTTTCAGATTCTTGTCCCGGTACTCTTATTTGTGTGTATTCCAAGCATCGTGCCACGCAATCCTTCGCGGAGGATGCGACTGCTATCTCGTGGGTGCGTTCCTCGGTTCATCGAATTTTTTATTAGTATTTTTCAATAATAAACCAATTGTCCAAGAAAGCAGATCAAGAAAACGCCTCCCATAATTCTAAAGTCAAATTAAAGGTATTTGATATACTCAAATAGCAACAGAACAGAAAAAGCACATAAAATTTCTCTCCAGGCCCAAAATGCCCAGCGCACTAGAAAATTAGCAAGCTTGCCGGGCTGCACCGATAGGCGAACACTTCGGGCCCAATCAATCCGCCCACGATGCAACATACTGGTTCCCTCTGTTAGTATAAAAATAATCGTGCAGGTGGGAGGCAAGGAGTCGCGTATTACCATATAGCAGCGTGACTCCGAGCGACGGCGGGCCTCATCTGAATAAATATCGTATTATAATTAAAGGAATCGTTCGGCCCATAAATCAATGGAGTCGGTTTATATATCAGGCCTCACCTATATAATGTGTACCAATGGAGAGTGCCGCAGCGGGCCCCGCGCACGCCGTGGGGGGTCCCCCTATGCTAATGGCGCCCTCTCACGAATCGACCGGGTCTCCGAGCCGAGCCGACGTTACCCGAGGGTGCCCTACTCGGGCCCCGACCGGGCCCCTCGGTGTACCCGGGCTTTTGCCCCAGCGAGTTCGTCCGTCCCTGACCTGTGCGCAGAAAGACCAGGCGAATCCCTCTGATCTTCGCCGCCCGCGACCGCTTATCAATTTGTTAGCGAGCGCTGTTTGTTAAATCAAATCGAGAGCTCGCGCGCCGGCCCGATAAATAATCCTGCTTAATATGTGCTCGATCCCCCCTCCCCCCCCACCCCCACTCGATCGGCCATTACACCCACGTGCAACAGGGACCCATCCGGAGTGAGAGTACACGCGTTTCCATCCACGTGGTTTATTGATCCATCGATCGATCGACTACACCTTTCCCTTCTCTCCGCGATTCTCTCGTCCCCTCTTTCTCTTTCCCGATGACTATAGGCGGCTTGTCAGTGCTCGATCGAGCTATCCGACCCGGAGTGATTGAGCCTGATTTGCGGGCAGACCGCCGGCTGATTTATGGCAATCTAGGAGGGTTGCTCTGCTCCTGCTGCTCCTGCTCCTGCCTTTGATCCTGATCCGATGGATCGGTGATCTTTACTCGGGGACCAGACCTGGATTTGCGGTGGAAATGTGGCAGAATTTTTTGAGGATTAGGCGCCGAGAGAGCCGCCCGGCGATTCCGGCTTGTCCCGGGAGAATGATCTAGGCTCCCGGGGACCAGAAACATTGTGTTCTTCTGGAGTGTTGCCTCGTCCAGCTCGGAAAGCTGGATTGATCCCACAATCGATCGTTCTTCTCGATATTATCTTACCGTGGTCGAATGACTAGCTTTTTGTAATATTATTATTGAGATTGTTGAAGTCCTGCAGGAATGATCCAGGATTCCTTGTGGAAAACCGGAGGATCCTGAGAGTAGATCGTTCTTCTTATTCGTTTATTTTATTCACAATTTTATTTCACCGTGATTAAGATCGTGATATGTTACTGTGGGGAAAGGTTAAATAAATTTTATTATTGGAGCACGTATTATTTGCATGGACTGTAAAATAAATCATCGTATGAAGAGGTTGAGGTCGAATGACTGATTGTTTACGATAAAAATTATTAAAATTGTAATGATGTAGAAATTCCATTCTCCTGAATTATAGTAAACATGGAAGTGAGTGAATAAACGTGCAGCAGGATAAAGTCAGTTCCATAACAAAAATTATACAGCAAACTGAACAAACAATGATAAACCTAAACAGGTGGGATAATCACTGAACGCAATGGTATGCAAGAATTAAATAAACGAAATAAACAATTACTGGAAGCACAGTGTCGGGACAGTCGTACGTCTGCCCTGTCTGGCACACAATGGCTGAATCTACTGAGCCTGTTCCGCGATGGAATTCCCGAAGCGCAGAAACCACGGTTCTAATATCGCGCCTGTGCACAACGTGTCTGTAAATCTCGAAGTAACGCGAATCGATTACAGCGCGGCCGCAGCCACGTTGTTGTTAATATCGTTCTAATTACCGCGCGAGAGAGGGTGCTTATTACGCTTTCTCGTGGAGCCACGGATCGTTCCTTCAGTAATGGACCGCGTAAAAATGGAAAGAGGCGTTTAGAGCGACTTGCTGGCTTAACGCAGCGGTTCTCAGCCATGCGATTGCGATCGAGAGTACGGTTCCAGTCACGAGTATCCGCTTAGAAACCAGCTCCACCCTTCAGCTACCTCCTGGACAGTGGCTATTCGCCGCACGGTTATCTCGCGACGGGATCCACGAGCGAATGGATCTCGAAGGATCGTAGGCAGTGGAGACTCTTTGTGAAACTATAATAAATACAGGATAAATATAGAAATTGGGGGACAGTGAATATTTTTAGTTCTAATGCGCCATTTGCTATTTTTTGAATTAATTCAATTTCAATGGTTCTGAATGGAAGCTTCATCCTCGAATGGTTGGACTGGTCTTCTAGCAGCGAGTTTAAATTGTTAGGCATTTGTAGTAAAACAGAAGAGTTAACGTTAATGTCCAAGAAAAAGGTCCGTATGTAAAACAATTTTCCAAATATGTCAAAATATTTTCTTCAATTAAGATTTTTCTTCTTCTTTTCTTCTTTTAATGATTTTCCTTCTCTGAGGAAAGGAAGATCTGTATTACTACTGGACGGTTATTAAAAATTATACAGATCTTTCAAAAGAGTACAAAACTAAAAATTACGGATGTGGTTGCAAGCTCTCAGAGTGTCTGTCAGTATTTCTGGGCGGTATCGGCCGCGCTACGCGGCAGCGACGGGTAGCGAAGCGAGCGAACGCGTGGAAAGAATCGCGTGGGTGGCGGAGGAGGAGAGAAAGACATCGATGGTAGCCAGCAAACCAGGCCCGATCGTGTTCCCACACGTAGGTACTCGGCCCGCGATCGGCCATCGTTCGACTCGGTAAAACACGTGTAGATAATTACCGACATGCGGTATGAGCTCGCGATATTAATCACGATTAAGCCGATTCCGGGCCGTCCCGGTGCCTGAGCGCACGCTGCACCTCCGATACGCTCGCGGGATATGCTTTCATCTCGTCTCCTCTCGAGCTCCGATCACTATACACCCTAACGACTCGACTGAAAACGCTGAATCCTCCTCGATCGCGACAAACCGAAATTTCTCGACAGACAACATTTTTCTGGGGAAATTACTTTCTGAATTCGCCCAAATGAAAATTTATTTTTGTAAACAGGACATTTTACACTCGAGTAAAATACATTTTATTAGGATCTGTACAGTGCGAATCTTTACTATGGTAATTGATAGGGCGACATTATTCTTCTGCTGGAAATTTCTCGACAGGCAACATTTTTCTGCGGAAAATACTTTCTGAATTCGCCCAAATGAAAATTTATTTTTGTAAATAGAATATTTTACACTCGAGTAAAATACATTTTATTAGGATCTGTACAATGTATTTACTATGGTAATTGATAGGGCGACATTATTCTTCTGCTGGAAATTTCTCGACAGGCAACATTTTTCTGGGGAAAATACTTTCTGAATTCGCCCAAATGAAAATTTATTTTTGTAAATAGAATATTTTACACTCGAGTAAAATACATTTTATTAGGATCTGTACAATGTATTTACTATGGTAATTGATAGGGCGACATTATTCTTCTGCTGGAAATTTCTCGACAGGCAACATTTCTCTGGGGAAAATACTTTCTGAATTCGCCCAAATAAAAATTTATTTTTGTGAATAGAATATTTTACACTCGAGTAAAATACATTTTATTAGGACCTGTACAATGTATTTACTATGGCAACTGATAGGGCGACATTATTCTTCCGCTAGGTTTAGAAATTCACTGCGACTTCTCAACGATTTATCTAAAATTGATTAAAGCCATTTCCGGAGAGAAATCTCACGGGGAGAAATTTTTATGGGGGAAAAAATGATGGGAAGGGCGGCTCCTATTTTATTCTTTGTGACCCGCTTCTCATGGCCGGGATAGTTTCGAAAAAGGAGGACAACGAGTAGTCGAAGCGATTCCGCGTACCGCTCGAAATGGCGGGCGCCGTCGAAAAAACGGAATAGTGCAGGAAAATGGCGGAACGGAGACGGGCGGGCCCCGTGTGTCCATGACGAGCCATGAATGTTTAGGCGGCACGATTAAAACGTCTCCCAAGGTGGACCTCTGAGAATCGTATCGCGGAACGAATGCCGATCGATCCACCGCCACGGTGGGAATGCGGGGGCACAGCGTTTGATTTATGCCGCTCTGGCCATTCTTGTGCGCGCGCGCGCGCGCGTGTGCACCTTCTTTGCAATATTCGAGAACCTGGACGCAGAATATCCCCCGTAAACATTGCTTCTTTTCTCTAGAAAATTATGTTTTGCCATTTTGGGAAAGTTTCCCGACGCGGTTGTGGCCCAGGAAAATTCTGGAGGTAATAATATGGAAATGGTTTTTAATTGCGATAGTTGTAATCGTTGCTTCCTAGGATCGCGAAGAGGGAATGCGAATGTTAATGATAGCTCGTAGAAAAATGAATTATGGGAGAGTATTAGAGAGTATAATTGCGCCAACGTATGCAAAAGAGAACAGCCTAACGTACCCCGTTTTCTTACATAGTTTCACTCTCTTCTAAGAAGTTACAAGCTGTTCCTGTTAATTACAACGACTTCCATCCAGTCTCTCCCGGGAGTTGTAGCGCAGCTAATTTTATGCAATTATATTTATACTCTGGAACAAAGTGTCACCGATCAACCACCTCTCTCTCTCTCTCATTCAAATTACAATGATTATGCAAATACAGTGCTTTGAATTTCCCGGCAACCGGTTTTATTACAAGCTTACGAACCCATCGCGATGCATGAAATTGCGATGATTCTTATCTAAATCGCGGATCTCTATGGAAATTTTCATTTTCCGAGTCCCTTTTACAGCGCTTACAAATTAGATGAAAACTCGGACGCCATTTCCATTCGAGATGTTATCTGATCGCGGCCGAGATAGCGGGCTCATTAACGCGATGAGTAGCAAGGTGGCGGAAAAATGGTTCCCTGAATATCGAGACAATTTGTTCAACACTTTGACTGCGAAATTAGGAACCTCAAAAATTCAAAGTCAAACCGAGTTATTTAACACGTTAACGACCACATATCATTTCCATAAATTCTGTCAAAATCAGAATAATTTAATTAATGAAAGCGAAACTAGAAATGTTGAATGTACTATAGGGGATGCTGTTTAACCCTTTTGAATTCTAAAGATCTCAGTAAAATTCTACTAAACCTAGTCTAAAATAAACCTAGTTAATGAAATAAAAATTAAAAGACATTAAATTGATATTGAGTAGTCCTCCCTTGCATTTTACAGATTCCAATCGGTACAACGAGTATATTAACGTGAAAATTCGTTTCAAAGCCTGGACAAATAAGTGGGTCACCCACATATGGATGACATGGCAGTCATCGTGTTAAATGATCCATTAAAAAGACTTTAGCATGGAGCACAGGCTTTCGCAAAGGAACGAAATAATGTAGAAATAATGTGCGTCGAGAATGTCACTGGCGGAGAATATTTGATCAAATTCGTGACCGTCGGAGAGCGCGTGCTGCGTTAGAAGCTAGTCTGGCAATTACCTAAATTACGCGAACGTGGACGCGGAAAGGAGACAACGAGTTCGTATGGAAAAACAGAGACCGATCGCCGCGAGGCAGCACGGTAATCAGACGTTACTGACAGGCAACCGCGAGTGGTAGCAGCGTTGTGCGCGGAGCAGATGAAGTTGTACCCGGGGAACGGGTAACAATGAGCGCAGTGATAATGCGTCTCGCACGGTGAATGGATGAAGAGGACGTGAAAAGATGCGAGAGGATGCATCCACGACTGAGAGAGAGGGAGAAAGAGAGAGAGAGAGAGAGAGAGAGAGAGAGAGAGAGAGAGAGAGAGAGAGAGAGAGAGAGAGAGAGAGAGGGAGAGAGGGAGAGGGACGAGAGAGAGCTCTTGCCCAAGGAGATCATTAGTCCACCTGGCCGTGGCCTCGGGTAACGCTTAACCGCTTGACAAGCGTTGCGGGCCGTTATCGGTTTGTCCCTAATTATGCACACGTGACCACGCGATGCCCCCTGGGTAATATACCCTCTCCCGTTCCTCCGCCTCTACACCTCCGCGATCCTTTCCTCTTTTTTTTTCGCGAAGGGGGCCGGGCTGAACAGCGGTGTTTAAAATTAATCGCATTGTCTACGCCCGGGCCCCGTTCGATCAACCCCGTGACGCCGAGACACCGATGAATGGGAATGCAGGCAGATGCAACGCCGCCACCTGTGCATTTCTTCTTGACGCGTCGTTTCGGCCCGAAAAGGCTCTTAATTTATTATTCCTATTTTATATAGTATTTTTCTATTTGGAGGGCAGTCTGAGAAGTTTATCACGAGGTTGCACCTTGCTGCATTCGTTCACACCGCGGTGCTGCATTTTAGGCGCCCTAACTTCACCATGGCAACACGGAGATTTTTAACTTTTCACTGTAGAATCCTGTAACCACAACTTGGCGAGAAAATGCCGTAATGACAGCACAAGCTCACCCTGATGTCGATAACCTTCCCTTTGTGGCTGTTCATGTGGTCATGGGACACAGGATATTGATCACGTCTTATGGCAATGTCCTCTATACGACACGCACAGATTGAAATTTACAGGGTTGTTTTCTTCCCATGTCGTGCAATGTACTACTCCACGGGCCTACAAACACTCTATGTAAGATTTTGTGCTCCTTCCTGAAAGATTGTGGATTGTGTATATAATGTCACCATAACGATATGTATCCATTGCGTTACCTTCACATTAGTATAAGGTTGTTATTGTAATAGTATGTATGTAACACAGACTGCAGAATAACCTCTCATCGGAGGTTACAACTGTACAATAAAAAAAAACCTTCCCTTTAAGATCCCGTATATGACACTCTACAGTTACAGTGATCGCTCAACTTTGGACAGGCATAACTTTTGACCTAGTGAATTCCTCGCCTCGATACTTCGATTTTTGGCATCTCCTCGTCGAGATCTACAGTAACATATACCAAAAAGTAAAAAATCTCTGGGTTGCCAAGACGAAGTTTAACTCTCTGGTGCATCCGTTGCTGTTGCAGTTGAGTACAAAAATCGCTGATAAATTGTACCACCGCCTGTTCGTCGATCCGGAAACTATATTTGTATATTTGCGTAGAACAAAGTTATTAGAACCGTCGAACAAACAGCGGCGATTATGGGAATAAGCAGCGGCGTCGGCTGCGTGGGCAGCAGAATGCGTGCAGCGATCGCCGAGAATGGGATCGGGTACGATTTGTTGCTGGATCGGCGGCGATTGATATTTCGCGCTAACGCGAGGGGAATCGGGAAACGTTACAAATTATTTTCACCGTGGTTATTTACGGCCCCGGGGAATTAACCGAACGCACGCGATCACGGGCGCATCACAATGATCCCCGGCGCGCCGCGGGTACAACATCGGAATTGCGTGCGTCTCGGTTCGCTCGTTGTCCATCTTCTCTCATTGTTTGCTCTGCCAGTCGTCTTCCGAAGGATCGATCTCGATCCTCGGGATCCCACCCGACCTCCCCCGAGCCGCTCCGTGGCCGTTCCCGAGACCGATTCTTCTCGATCCCCCTTTGTTTTTACAGGTTACGCCGGCCACCTCGACGGGAACCGCGGCTTACGAGCAAAAAGACAATTAGCAAAATTATCCGGCGGCGAGGTGCCTGCCGGTGTCTGTATTAATCGCACCGCGCGCGGGAGCCACGTAGACATTTATTCAGTGACTCGTCTCAATTAGTTGGAAATAATGTAACAGTATTTTTCAATTTCATTTATTTTTTGTTGCAAAATCCCGGGCAGACTACTAAGAAAATATTTTTTAAATATTTCTGTGGAAGTTCTCGGTGCAGACTTTTTCTTTTTGCACATCTCGCCGCACCAGGTTGTAGGGTACGGAAAAAATTGTAATGCATAAAACCTCGTGGAAAGAAGCATCTGTTTTGTTCCACAGCTTGAGCCCGAATTAATGAGATCTAATTACAGTCGAAAAAAAGGTAACACTCCTGTTCGTCGAGTGCACGGTACCGTACCAACCTTTGTTAAAGGGCAGTGGCGTCGCACATGGGGTGCAGCGCGCGTTTCTTTAACGAAAATCCCAACCCGTAATTAACGTGCTCGAGGTAACAAGTGTGAAAGGGTTCGGAATCTTCTTTTTTCTTTTTTTTTTGCCTTATCCGGAAGGCCCAGGGAAAAAATTAGCATTCCTCGAACTGGTCATCAAGCGGCAGTCAAAATTCACTGAATCCAGGAAATTCTAATTAGGTAATACCAGTGATAAAAATGGGAGGCGATTGCTCACTGAGAAAATTAGCATTCCTCGAACTGGTCATCAAGCAGCAGTCAAAATTCACTGAATCCAGGAAATTCTAATTAGGTAATTCCAGTGATAAAGAATTAGCACTCCTCATTCTCGTCAAGCACTAAAAATAAATTTGATTAAATCCAGTAAATTCTAATCAGCCGATTTCAGCGTGAAAATTTAGTTTCGTGTTTTCAGAGCTAAGGGGTTGGAGATGGTTGGATGTATGGGGTGTTAAAATTGTTATCGGCGGCATCTCGGAGGTACAAATGAACGGAGCAATTGAGATTCAGTGGATATTTGGCGTGAAATTATCCGGGGCCGTAATTTTTCACGATTAAGATTCCCGCGCCGACAATTTAATGGAATTCCCCATTAGCATATGCAAACCCTAACCGCTAACGGCACGGTGACCGCGCTGATTGATATGTTTACGGAGCGGTTACCCCGGTTAGAAGGAGCAGCCAGCATATCCACTCTTCCCCGATGATTTAGGGGCCATATATTACGGCCCCTTGGCACCGACCGAGTGCAACTCGTGCCCCGGTGCAACCTGCATTGAGACGTTGTTGCGCGAGACACTAATGGAAAAATCAGGCATTTCCGATCCGAGTGCATCAGCCCTTCCCATGAATTCCCGTGAAAAAAGTTCATCAAACTTTGCCTATAGCATCTTGTCAACCCTTTGCACCTGATTAACCCTTAACTACATACACCGCGGGTGCACTGGGGTCTCTCGTGACCCCCCGAAAAAATTTCTGTACACCAACTTTCGCTACTGTATTTTAAAATAATTCCAAACATCTAGTTTCCTTAAGTTTTTTGAAGTATCTCAATTGTTTGGTCTTAAATTGCTTATTTAAAGAAAATTTATACAGAACCAAGAGGTAACTGGCGGAACACTGCCTTATAAAAATAAGAAATAACATGCGCCGAATATTTCTTTGCACCTAATACATATAAGAAAACCATGAGGCTTCCTTTAAATAAATCACTGTCACTGAAAAAAGTGTTAATATCACATCCTGCGATCTTTCGGGACCATGTGCAGCAACGTGCTGCATTACCATTCTACTTTGTGAAACAGCTCGAAAACAATTTCAAGAAAGTTGTTACACATTTTCATCTCGTTTTTATGATAATCCTGGCCATACTCTCCGCCAGCCATAAACAGGCCCATAAAAATGTAAATTAGAGATAATTTGTAAATCAGCGAACCCTTTGGTGCATACGGACGATAACGAGTGTAAAAGCGAATGCAAAAGTATAAAAAGAGGTTCGCTGAACG
The DNA here is from genome assembly GCF_050948215.1 of Halictus rubicundus. Taxonomy (NCBI): domain Eukaryota; kingdom Metazoa; phylum Arthropoda; class Insecta; order Hymenoptera; family Halictidae; genus Halictus; species Halictus rubicundus. The sequence continues at coordinate 12,784,870 of NC_135161.1, forward strand.
TTAATCCGAATAAAATTGATACTAACCTCGCCGCGGTGTGGATAGTCTCGGCAAAAAGGGAACGGCGAAAAAGTCCGTCGCATAAATAACAGAGAACGAACGCAAGTGTTAACAGTTTCTCGCTGAAAGTCGTGTCGGTTTAGGTACGAAATGGCCTGATAGCGACACACGATTCTTGCCATAAATTCACAGTCTTCTAGCACTTTGTTCGTTCCCTTTTTTTCCCCGGGAGAGCAATCTCTCTCTCTCTCTCTCTCGCTCTCTGAGCTTGAGTTAATTCGTGAAATCTTGTTTCGTGACGACCGGAAGGTAGGCCTCGTCCATATCTCCTGTAATGCTCGTCCGATTACTCATTACGCGCCATTCTAGCTAATTCCACGCATAAAAGATCATTAACGCGCGTCTCATCAAGACAACTCCCCTGTCGGGGAGAGTTAACGCGGGATTACTGCTCTCGCTATCGTCGGAATGATGATATTTCTTAAAGCTTTCGCGGAATCATTAGGCCCCAACGATCCTGTAACACCGATGCAAAACCACTCCCTTCACCGGATCCGCGGAGTTAATCAGTTTCTTGATTCGATCGACCGACCGACTTGTTTCCCCTCGTGCACCTCATTTACTGACAAATTGCCTTTTCTTCGGACCTCTGCCTTTTCGCCGTTGGATCGCCAATTTGCCTATTTTTACTCTGAACCGCACCCTATACTCTTCCTACCGAGATCTATCGCACTAGGATCCTTTAAACATTTTATACAATTTTTAAAAATATACTTTTAAAGGTGTAGTTTCAGGCAACGCAATCAGAATACTGCAAAGGAAATTGACGATACAACAAAGTCTTCGTCTAAGCCCAATCCTCGGGTCCATGCTGTGACATAGATCGCATAGGTCTACCACTTTCTTGTGACCGCGTGTACATTCAAAAGAACAGCTCTAAATACAGTCCAAACTATACCGTGTTTAGTGTCATTTCAATCAGAAAAATCCCAGAAATAAATTGGCGAAAGTCCCATAAAAAAATAATGAAAAATAAAGCAGGACGGGCGAACCGACTAAGATCATGTAGCTCCATACGGCTTACACCAAAACTTTACCGTACTTCTGATTTCCAATTGGCTCGCAACAGCGTGGTGAAATTAGACTTTCCCTGAGTCCTGGAAGACCCTAGGGTATGACTACAAGGTTAACAGAGTAAGTTCGACGCATCTATTGCAATTTACAACTGGTAATTTATAACTGATAGCTCGTACTCGTTTGTTCGCTCGACGGGTCGCGTTAGGCGTTTCGCGAGGCGAAGAATGAGTTGGACAGAGCATTGTTTTCACCGATGGAAGCCTAAAAGCGTGAACAGGGGTCAGATCGAGCGGCGTTCGTCGAAACGGACGATAAATCGAAGCGGATCGAGGCGGTGGCGGAAGAGGACGGATTACGGGTGGAACGAACGGAGGAAGGATCCGTGGCGGGTGCTTCGGGTCCTGGTTTATAGCCGGCCAATCGCGACGTCATATCTCCGAAGGACCATCCATCAACCCACGGGAGAGAACAACCTCTGTTCTCGACCTCGTCTGTCCTCCTACGAGTGTCATAACCTTCGCGAGCCGAGCCGACCTCTCGTCGATATGCCTCCGCGGGATCCTCTGCCCTCGCACGTCACCTTCTGCTCGAAATAGCTGCAGTCCTACGATCGATGTGTCTCGGGATGCTTCTAGGGGACACCATGATTCCTGACGAACCCGGAGAACGCTCCTCCAGAATGTCTTCGAGGTCCGTTCAGTTTTGACTGGGTCCTAAAAGTCTGAGGTGCCTGTTGAGAATCAGGGGATTTTTGGGAATTTATTGCTACTAATGGGATGGGCCAGCCTGTGCGAGATTTTGGGGCTGTTTTAATACACTATTGGAGTAATCAAACATATTTTTGTTAGTCGGATAGAGCTGTTTATGAGGGAGTTATAGTCTCTTATATGCAACCCCTTTTCGTCGGAAATAGAGTATCTTAATGGTCTGGTGAGCCTATGGGAATTTATTGCTACTAATGGGATGGGCCAGCCTGTGCGAGATTTTGGGGCTGTTTTAATACACTATTGAAGTAATCAAACATATTTTTTTTAGTCGGATAGAGCTGTTTATGAGGGAGTTATAGTTTCTCATATGCAGCCCCTTTTCGTCAGAAATAGAGTATTTTAATGGTCTGGTGAGCCTATGGGAATTTATTGCTACTAATGGGATGGGCCAGTCTGTGCGAGATTTTGGGGCTGTTTTAATACACCATTTAAGTAACCAAACATATTTGTTTTAGTCGGATAGAGCTGTTTATGAGGGAGTTATAGTTTCTTATATGCAACCCCTTTTCGTCGGAAATAGAGTATCTTAATGGTCTGGTGAGCATTTGGGAATTTATTGCGACTAATGGGTGAAGTCAACATTTTTGAAATTTTTCGGCCATTTTACTACACTATTGAAGTAATCGAACACTTTTTTTTTTAGTGAAAAAGCGATGACTAACTCGCGAATTTTCATATTCGTCCATAAATCCAGCAACCCGAGCACGCCTGTTGCAATCGAGGCACCCGGGAGAAACTTCGGCTAGCTTTCCTAGTTTCAGAACGGCTCGAGTTACGGAGCAGTAATTATCCGTGGATAATTAACACCTCCGACGCACGCGGTCGGCGCGCGGGCGCGTGCACGTCGCGATGCGCGATTGCAGTTGTGCAACGATGTTACGTTGATAGACTGGTAGCCGCATGCTAATTAGAACGAGAGCTTTCCGAGTGTGGCGGACCGGCCGCCGTGATGAATTAGGCGAGCAATAGACCGGATAATGGAACCGTCGATCGCCGATTAATTGGATTAATGGGCCGTCGATCGGCCCGGCATGCTAATGGCCCGGGTTTCTTATAGTGTTTGAAGAAACTGCGAAATTTCTCATTCGAGATCGGCCGCTTGCATTAACCTAAGTGATCCGGCATCGGCGAAAGAGTTGCCTCAGAGTTCAGAAGGTACTTCGGCAGGTGCCATTTTTGTTAGCACTTTAGCTACTTCGGTTTGAATAGTGCACGATTTTCTAGTAGATTATTTTTATTAGCGTTAGCAATCTCAGTCGCGAAGCTACTCATTATCTTGAGGGATATTATTTAATAATCTCTTTATTTTAGACACCCCATATAAGGCTTCTTGATTAAGATCTTCTTCTTCGAGGACTGGCTTCACATAAAGGACTATAACTCTTTATACATAGCTATTTTCGACTGAAAAAAATATGTTCAATGACCTCGATAGTGTAGCAAAATAGCCCTAAAATTTCAAAATGATTGCCCCAACCCATTTGCTACAATAAATTCCCAAAACTCAGCTTTCCGGACCCAGTTAACAATGAACAGACCTTGAAGTAGTTCTAGAAAGAGTGTTCTCCATGTTCGTCAGCAACATGGAGAACGATCTAACGGCGGGACCCTTTTATGGTCGACAAGTAATGCTTCAGGTACCGAGACATAATGTCGCGATCCACCGATAAATGAAAGACCGATCCAGAGGATCGTGGGGACATCGAAAGATCTAGGGGCGACTCTGCCCACCCACGTTCTGCAATTCGTTCTGCTGCACGCAGGTCGGAACGCCTACGAGTCGCGAATCCAGACGATCATGTCTGCCAGTTTGCTATTGTGAGCAGGCTGTACTTCACATTTCTGGATTTAGGTCCTTGAAACGTATCCATTTGTAAAGACCACTAGGTTCATTTAAACCTGTTCATTTTTAAAGATCACTGGGACCTTTAAACCTGTTCATTGGTTAAACTTTTCCTCGGGAAACCAGAAATTTTTAACTTTTTTAAATGTAATTCTGTAGATCCTGGCGAGAAATTGCAGAAAAACCAAATTTTAATCCCAGGAGATCAAAAGTTATTTGCTTGTTTGTCGAGAAATTAATTTCTACACCGAGTATTTCATGCTCGGGCATAATCGACGGTGTCGGAATTTGCAGAAGGATTTCACTGAGACATATAGTCATCGAATTCCTTGACGACAAGGCCGGAAGTTTGCGAGGTGTCCCGATTTCTCGGCCGTGTGATAAAATAACGAAAACAAACACGAGGAAGAAGGCGATTCCGGAAGGAGGAGAAGGACGCAGGACGAGGCCGGAAGGAACGTCACGTGCAGGGACCTTTTCGGTCGTCACTTTCCCCCGTCGTCGAATCCTTTTCCCTCCTCCGAGGACACGCGTCCTCCCGTCACGAACCTCGCTGAAGGCAAACAACGCCGGGACTCGCTGCCTGATGAAGAGGACTCGTTTGTTTAGTCCTCCCCATTCCCCTCTGCTCCCTCTGGCCCTTCGGTTTTCCTGGACGTTAGGTCCGGATGTGAAAAATTTGGGCACTGAAGAAATATTTGTTAATTCGAGCGCTGTATGACGTCGGGGTGTCTTTCTTCGTGGACGGAGGATGTTTGAATAAATTCGGTGTTTGAGCTCGAGGTAATTTGTACAGGATGAATGTCGAAATTATTTTCGAGAGGTCAGGGTGGGGGAAAAATTCCTTCGGTGGATTAGGAAATTTATTGCGGCAGGAGCAAGTGGATAACTCTATTAATTAGGTCCCGAAGAAATATTTAATTCCAACAGACATGGAGTTAGGATATTTGAGACACAATTTGAAAATTTAGGATCTTTTTGGAACTCTGCTGTTCGGGAAGTAGTGCAGTCAGAAGAGCAAAAAATTGACACGATCGAAGAACATCGATATGCCAACTTTTCGAAATAATTAGTTTATCAACCCTTGGCACTCGAATGGCGACTGTAAGGCGCCACTAAAAATTGCTGTATCATTATTCAAAATATTTTTTACATTATTCAATTTGTTTGTATTTAATAAATTACTAAATACTTCAGTATTGTACGAGTCAGTTCAGTATTGTACGATGAAAAATATATACATAAAAGGGAAATATTTTAGGTCGGAAGAAATGTTTCTTTTTGGAGTTAAAATAGCTTCGAGTGCAAAGGGTTAATTGCTGCAGAAAATTTGTGTGGCCTCAAAATCGTTTGGAAATCATTTCAGAAATTATTTGTGGTTCCCGTTTCTCTTGCAATCTCGTGCAGCATTGAAAGAAAGATCGAGAAAAAATCAGGTTGCATACGTAATGGCGCCGAAGCCGCACAAAGGGAGGCCAGCCCTATTCTTCCGTTTCTATCAAAATTTCGTCTATCTGACGAAAAATAGGAACGCCGATGATCGCACGACCCTAACGGCGCGGCGCGGCGCGGCGGCTCGTATTCTCCCCGATAAATTTGATTGCGTTTCAATTGGCTCGGTGAGCCGTGGACATTTTCGCAAGGTGCACGGAATACCGGCGTGCACGCGGAAAGTAGGAGAAAAAAAAAGGAAGAAAAGAAAAGAAAAGGAAAGACAGGGAGGAGGTCTTTCAAGAACGTCGGCTATTTACGAGGTTGAATGGAAGAGGGTCCTCGAAGGTGGGGGTGGCAAACCACCCCCTCATTCCGCCCCTGAGCACCGCTATATCGACCGTCGTCTCCATTCGGCCATTCCGCATTTTAAAGGGAAAATTTCAGTTCCGGGGACCCGACTTCTTCTTTTATATTTTTTTTCTCTTTTTCGTTTTCCTCGGCGAGATTATTCGATGCGAGCTCGCGGACAGCAGCTCAGATGGAAAATAACGCGACCTTTTGCTCCTGGCAGCTTCCCCCATCAGGACCTTGCCCCCACTCCCTCCCCTAAACCGCTATGATGTCCGTGTTTTTGTATTCTTCTCTCATTTCCGGAAAATTCGGCGCGCGGGTCGACTGAGTTATGAGCTGACTGTGGATTTTCCTACAAATTTCTATTTTAATTTCTGATTACGCGACGTGGGTCTGTCTGGACCCAGAAGTCGACATTTTATTAATAGATATCTGGAAATGTTTGGAAAGTAAAAATGCTCACAGTCTATTTTCTAATGTATAAAATTAATTATCAATTTACGTATGCGGATATTTATGAAACATAAACATTGATAGACATTTATTTCTTTTCTTAATAATTTTATAGAGCTGGAAACACTGTCACAGTAGATTCTTTAAATGTTTTTACAAGAGTATAAAATTTGTGATTTGATTATGATGGAAGTGGGGGTTGGGAAAATTGGCAGAAATTCGTGGCAACTCTTTTGGAAGGGGGTGGAAGTGTATTCAATTACTATACAGAGCCCAAGGGCTGCCATTGGCGGTACAGGAGGGGAAGAATTGTTGTTTTCCAGTTTTCTGGCAACCGGTGAATGTCATTGGCCTCGAGCAACACGTTCGAAGCTGCCAGTGGCCATGGTCACTGCCAGTGACCAGCTAAATGGGCTGCCAAAAGAGAGACATCAAGGGAAAGCGACACGTGTCCCGGGATATTGGAGAAAAAGGGAGAAACTGGCGAACTTCAGCCGGAAGTTAGGTCGTTATCTCTTATCTAACACTGTCAATTTATTCTCTTCGTCAGAGAATGAATAATACTCTTCGCTATTGAGAACCTTCTGTTAGAACTTTTCCAATCTTGAAGTTTTCTATATTGTATCCACTAGCACTTCTGTATTATCTGCTAGCTCCTTATATTTTTTGGAATTTTGAGACAGCTTCAGAATTTATGGTCTAGCATTAAAAAATACAGGGAAAAATTTTCATCTACTGAGAGAAGTTCAGAAAAATAAGTAACACCACTGATTGGACTGAAGATTCTCACAAAATTAAAAAAATTGCACAACTCACTGAAACAGATCTCGATAAAAATACCTGGAGGTCTTCGTGAACCAATTTAAAAAATTTTTTGGTATTTTGAGACAGCTTCAGAATTTATGGTCTAGCATTAAAAAATACAGGGGGAAATTTTCATCTGCTGAAAGGGTTCAGAAAAATAAAAGACACCACTGATTGGACTGGGTTCTCACAAAATTTAAAAGATTGCACAACTAATTGAAACAGATCTCAATAAAAATACCTGGAGGTCTTCGTGAACTAATGTAAAAAATAATTTAGAAATATTTTCCGATACTAAATTTCGAAGAGACCAAGAACACTAAAATGAGCAAAATAGTTTTGCACAAAGTCTCAGGTACGTCGAGCTCGGGAAATTCGAATTGCCCGGTGATAAATTTTGCGAAACGCCCGCACGTTCCGCGGAACTGCAACATAAGGGTAGCAACGTGCCCGCGTGTATCCCCGAGAAGCAAAAATTGCCCATTTCCAGGCCGTGGAAATCTTTTGGGGTAATATTTACCTTCGAATCATCGCGGAGGAGAGAGAGAGAGAAAGACGGTCCCGCTCGAACGCTCGGAAATAAGAGGAATGCAAGCCGCTCTGCGGGGGTGGAGCCGCGAGGAAAGTGGAGGCAACCCCTTTATTAGATTACCGGACGAGTGTCGCAGCATGGCCACTCTTTGAGTTCTCGCCGGAGGACCCCTCCGGGCTTATTGTCTCGTTTCCCAAGCTCACCCTCGCGTTGCCGCCCACGCCCGAATCTATTTATTTACGCACTTTTAAGGCGCCAGCGAGCTCAAAGACTCTGCAAATTGGCTTCGAATTGATTTCGCCAACGGTGGAAACCCTCCCTCTCGCCTTCCCTCCGTGCATCATCCCCCCACTTAGCTGTCTTTCCATACTAAATCTCGAAAACTTTGCATTTTGGAGCGCGGCCAGTTCGCTAGGGGATGAATAATTTCCGAATCTCTAATTTTCTTAGAATACACAGTTAAAATATTTTTCAGAAAGTTCACCAGACAAATTTAACTTAATAAAAACTACCCCCACCTTGCGACACAGTACTTTAGAAATCAGCTTACTAAGAAGCTTATTAAAAAATAAGATAACTGCTCATAAATATTGGGTTGGAACGAAAGTAAAATTAAAGTTAGAACAGGAATTGAAATTTTTTCCTTTGGGAAAGCTACCCCTATTTTTGCCGAGCCTGTGTAATTCTCCTTAATTAGAGAGTTTCTGTTTAATTTGAGACGATTAGGCCTGGGAATGTCTGTAGTTGCAAGAAGCTTGTTACCGCGCGAGATTTATTAGTTTACCGTGATCGTAGAATGATTCAGACGTTTGGATTCGAAACGGAAGAGCCAGCCGTCTCTCGCGGCGTGTATGCGAATGGTAAGAGTTATGGTGACGAGGCCGGTAATGATGGGACAGCTGCACGGTGCTCGGGCATTGTTCGTTTCGAATTCACCCTAGCTGAATTTTGAAAAGTCACATTTACTTTCGGCCGACGCACGTGCTGCGTCGATTTCACTGATTTTTTCGAATGCACCGGGGGAACGCATCGTCGTTCGTTCGATCAATTTTTTGAATTCGTCCGGAGTTTCCCATGTATGCATTTTAAGGGTTTATTGATTCAATTTTGTCGGGAAATGGGGGATGGGAGACACGAATAAGTCGAATTTCAGTGTTTCGTTCGAAACTGTTAAGGGTTGAAGAATTTTCCTGACAAGAAATATTGCTGCGTTTCGTGGAATTAATTAAATCAATATTGAGAGGTTAATAAACTATTTCAGGATCAGTAAATTAAAATTTTGTCTCTGTAAAAAATTGTCAAGGGACGGAAGACTCAAATAACTAGAATTGGGGTGTCTCATTTAACTAAACGGACAATAAATTTACTAAAATAAAATTCTAAAAATTACGGTATTTTAATTAGAATATATAAATTCCACTTACCTTGATTTGCATCTCGAAAATGAATAAAATCCGTTAAAAAAGCCTAAAAATATACAAATGGAGGAGGAAAAGAATCTTTCGAGAACTTCTTCTTGGAAAGCTAACCTAACACGAGCTCCCAATTCAGGATCCAGGGATCTTAATCCTCCGGTACCGTAAACGCAACAGTTTCGCATGAAACCGTTCGCAGGGAACGCCGAAGAAAAAGGAAAATCTCTCGGATCGTTGATCCTGGCTTAGGATCGTGGCGTTTCACGTAATCGCGGGGGGAAACGTGAATTAGGGGTGGTTTATTTTTCTTCGTCCCACGTCGAGGCTCTGCCTAAATTCTCTCCCCCTCTCCCTCTCTCTCTCTCTCTCCCTTTCTCTTATGGAAAATAGGCGGGGGATGACGAGTGAATGACAGGACAATGAGCCAGGTCTGATGCACGCGATCGCTTTATGACGATTCAATATGAATAATACCGGTCTGCTGCACCCTCAATGCATCAGGATCTCGAATCTCGAATTTCTCGCGTGCTCCGACCGTCTTCGGAAACCAGTCTCCATAAAGGATTCATTTACATCGGCTCCGGATCGCTGACGAGTCTCGATCGCGGCGGCTGTGTCGATCTTTGATCCTCCGGGGATGATTAGTTACCCCGGAAGCGAGGTATTAATAATCCGAGCCGAGATTCCACTAATTATGCTCGGAGGAAGCGAGGTTTACCCTTTGGCGGTGAGTGACGGTGTTCAAAGGCCGATTTTTGGCCGATTAGGCTATTCGTTGAGAAGACATTTTTCTTGATTCACAAATGATGGCACACTGCAATATAATTTTTTTTTTTGTACAGCTTAAATAATTATACTTACTTTTTCAATACCTTCGTTCGATTTTTTTTAACATCGTGTACCGGGAAGTTTGATTTATTACAATCTTTATAAATGAATCTGAGTCTACTGGAACTGTTAATATTGTATAAAAATGTTGATTACAGTTTGCCTTAATTTTTCTGAAGCTACAATTCAGTGGTTATAGTGTCTATGAAATTTTCAATTTTATGGACAATATTTCTTCAACCCTCTGCAGTTTAATGTAACCCTCAATGAAACATAGAAATTTAAAATTAAAATTCCTATAAAAGCCAGTATCAAATATTGCAATATTAAATTTTTAATGTTGCAGGCTGGGTATTATTTTCCCAACCCCCTCGAGTCTATTATAACCCTAAAAGAAGAACCATAAAAATATGTCTCGAACTAGGATTTGTCTAGGCTGCGAATTAAAAATTCTGCGACACCCAGTGATTAAAATATAAAATTTTGAATTCCGGTTTACACGAACCTTTCCTCAACCCCCTCTCAATTTTATTTTTCCATGTAGGCCACTAGGTCATCGCCCCCCGAAATTCGTTTCCGAATGACCGATTTCCGTTTCGAGGGAGACATATCGCGTTTTTCCCATAAAAGAACCCTTTTGGCAGCCATGGTCCATGTAGGTTGCACAACGAAAATCTGGAAGAAGGTCTGAAAAGGGGCGGTAGATGGAAAAAAAAATCAGTTTCCAAGATCGGGGCAACGCATTCATCCTCTCACTACCTTCCCATGACCCAGAAATCGGGAATTCTAAAGATCCGACGGATTTGCGTTCAAAAAACAGACGTTTTCACCCGTTGCGACCCTCCTTAGCATCCCCCTCACCCCCTACGAAACGTTTTTTTTTAAACCTGAATAGCTTCTTCTCCGTTTTTTTCCTTCCTCCCCGGTTCCCTCGGTTTCACAAAAATCTAGTGAATATGCAGGATATGCATCATCCCCCTTTGATTTCATCCCCAACGCGAGAGATGATCTTCTAAAATCGGGAAAAAATTTACCTGCGCACCCCGTCATTTTTGCCGTCTCCCTCTCTCTCTCTCTTTAGCATGGTGTAGGTATAGTTCTTCTCGCTAACGGAAAAAAACGCAGCGTCGAGTTTCACCCCAAAATAACGCTTTTTCACACAGTTTTTACAGCCTATGGGGGGTTAGGTCTCCGCAAAAGGGGGTTGTTCGTTTTTAAGAGCAGATACCGGATTCTCCGAGGCTATAACGAAATTTCTCATGCCTCCAAAATTGATGGAGAACGATGAACTTCTTCGTGGAGGCTGCGGGTCGTGTAGTTTAGGGTTGATTCCTGCTGCGAAAAATAGTTAGGCGATTTTTCGAGGATTCTGAACGTTCGACTGTGGTCCAGAGAACTTCTGCAATCAGTACAAAATCAATTGTAAGTGTTCAATTAGAACAGAATTGTCTGCAGACAAAAGTAGACACCAAATTTTTCCACTCCAAATTAAATTCCTATTTAATTTAAAAATAATATTTGCACAAAAATTTAACGAAACATAGCCTAAATATTCGTCAAAATACCGCCTGCAACACAAACTACAAATGTAACAATAGAAATACAGTTTTAGTCCGATATAAGGCGATGGCTCGGGACCGGCTCTCGTCCTATTTCGAATGAGGGTACCTGTACGGCTTGGTGGTCGCTCTCTCGATCTCTATCTATATCTCGACGGGTCACCAATGACCCACGCGTACCATACGGATGGTTAAAAGGCATTTCAGTTTGGATTTTCAGTGTGGAGACTTCCGGAGTTGTTTCGCAATGTTTTCGGAAGCTTCGGCGAGGAATCACGATCGCGATCATGCTGGTGGACGTTCGGTCATGTTCCTACGTTAATTACCGCCAGCCGGGACAGCGCGTTGGCAACGCGCGAGCTCTTTGTCGAGAGTCAGAAGGTAATTGGCGTGACGTCGCGTTATGTCACGGAAAATAAACGCTTCCCATACGCTGCTCGCAGTGAATTTCGCGTTGACAGCGAGAGCAAACCTTCAGCCATTGGGTAATCCATTGTTTCCAACGCGATCGCGAATCGCCTCACGAAAATCCCACGAAATCCTCGATTTTATTTCCAAAATTGTTCAACACCAAATCTACCAAGCATTGACAGTATCTAGTAAATATTGCCTTATAAAAATGGCAACCCTAAATTTATTGAGATTGTCCGTGATTTTCAAAATAATATATGCTGGACAAGGAAATTCCACTATTTCCCATAATTGAATTTCTGTAGTTTCAATAATTGTAAAATATAAAACCGGTCATTTCGACCGTGGTAGGTTCAGTGTTAACATCGATTTCTTTTACCGATGATTAAAATTTTTCGTCTCGAGGAAAAACTCCTTTCAAAAAATCCTTTCGAAGGAGGCAATTTCTAAGGATCTTAAGAATTTTCATATAGTCAATTCCAAAGAAAATTATAGTTTATTACTTCACTAAAATTGATTTCTTTCACTCGCGATTAAAATTTGTCCGTAACGGTGAAAAATTATTTTCGGGGAATCCTTATGACAGAGCTCACTTTCAAGGAGCTCAAAAATACTTAATAATTTTTAAAAAGTTATCGTAAAAAAATAAAACTGTTATAGAAACGTCACTAGAAATTTGTAAATATGTCCTTTATAACGAGATAGAGCTTCACCGACTAGAAATGAGTTTCTAAATCGAATGAAATATCAATTTAAATATCCGGGAGGACGTCATAGTGAGTGATCGAGTAATTTCCGATATTCGAGCACCACGTAACCGTTCAAACATCGAAAATTACCGCGTAGTGGGTTTCGTGGTACACCGAACCAGTTCTGGGAACGATTTAAATCCTTATCAGAGGCATTCCTTCGCCGGAACTCGGTGGAAGTTTGCTCAGGGAATATTTTTGAAAAATCGTCGCGCCCCACCCTGGGATCCCGAGGTCGCTGATCGAGGTATATACATGCGCGTAGGCCCAAAGGTCTCTGGAAGGGCCTCCCGATCCGTACGGAGTGCCGGTTACAATGCGCGACCGATAAAACGGTGTATGATCGAGAACGCGAGTATGGTTCTCGCCGGCTCGGCGATAACGGAGGGCGCACCTCGGTTTTACATGTTTTAACAGTCAATAAGATTATCGCTGAGTAACGCCGAATAAATCAAACATCGCGCAGCTCGAGCAAACTCTCGATAACCTGGATGAACGAGGCGTAGACGAGGAGAACAAGCGGCGTCGATCACTTTGGCCCCGATGTTTGCTCCGGTTTCGAAACACACTGTTAATACGTGATCTGTTTCGGAGCGAGCTTATGCTATCCGTCGACAACGGTAATAGTGTGGACACGAAATGTATTTAATCGCTCGTGTTTACCATGCTCGAAAAAGAAAATTCTGTGCCGTCCGACAGGCATAATTTTGGTTAAACAAAATAGTGCAACGATAAATTTGCACTCGTTTTAAAGCTTGGAACCTCTATTCTTTCAGTCCATTGTTTATTCTTGCCTAGAAAAATGTTCCATGGTACGCCAGGTGGGAAACCCGTGATACATTCTTTCTTAAAAATGTCGTAAATTCAAATGTCTCCGGGGACTTTGAAAAATTTTTCTCGGAAATGAAACTTCCTGGGATTTGAAGATTTAAGTCTCTTCTTTGCAATGACTCCTTGAAAAGTGATGTACGATTTTTTTCTACTGTTTTATAGGGGGGAGAAGGTGGAAGAAATTTTTGATCAGAGGAACAGAGGATTCAAGTTTTAGAACGAGTTTACCATAACTCCCTACCGTAATCCCTTAATCACTGAACGATCATTTAACGAGGCTTTATCGGGCGGATCGTGGGCTCGATTCTCGAATTTCAATCGAATTGCTAATTCCGTCGAGGCTTCTCGCCGCAATTGTTCGGTATCAATCAATTTGTAAACCCTCGAAACCCCGCCCATGATCGTTTTTCTCTTTGTCGCGACGCTAGATTAGTATCGCGTCTTTTTATTCCGATTCTCCCTTCTATCTCTCCTCTCTCTCTCTCTCTCGTCTCTCCGTCTCGCTATTCTCCGCGGGGATATCGATTAATCGAAGGGTGGTGTTCACCGGCCGAAGAGGTTTGTTCGGCGATCATGCAGTGGCCACCACGGGACAAAAGGAGCCCGGAGAAGAAACATCTCTGGGGAGGTCGGCCCTACCTGACCGAAAAGTGGTTAATACTTGTTCCAACTTGTAACCACACTGTCTTCAGAGCCCTTCCCTCTCTCTCTCTCTCTCTCTCCCTCTCTCTCTTATTGTCACTCTCTGTCTGCTGTTTCTGCCTGCTATCTCAATTTCAGAGTTCTTCCTCGGACTATACACTGTTCTCTACAATAGAGGAGAGGGCAAGCTACATTTTAATGCTTCTAGTTTTACTCCCTTTCGAGCCCTTTTGACTTGAGACAGTTTTCACCTAATCCAAATATTTTTTTCACCTGTGCAGATTTTATACATTTATGGGGAAAATGCGTAGATTCAACTTGGAACAGTGGGGAGGTAAAAATTGCTGAACTGTGCGTTGCAGAAGGTCAACAATTTTCTTTCTAACGATAATTTCAGAAGGAATTCTCTACTATTTTAACACTATAATGATTCTAAAATTTTGGTTGAATTATCAATGAAATTGCTGTCGCTTCTTAGTAATTTATTGCTTTTTAATGGCTCAGTTGTGCTGGAAAAAGGCTCGGAAATTTTCTTTTAAAAAATAACAATTCCAGAAGGAACTCTGTCACTATATATTAATTCTAAAATTTTATCGAATTACTAATGAAGCTGTTCATTAATATTACTTTTAAGCAATTTATTGTTTTCCAATGGCTGAGCTGTGGTTCAAAGAAGCTCAATAATTTCCTATAAAAAAATAACAATTCCAGAAGGAACTCCGTCACTGTATATAAATTCTAAAATTCTGTCAACACACTAATAAAATTGCTGTCGCTTTTAAGTCTCGAGAAATTCTCAACTCTAAATTCTCAACTCTAAATTCTCAACTCTCAAAAGAAAAACCTAAGAAAATTGTAGGTAAGTAAAACGTAAGAATGCTGACTCAGAAAAACCTGCAGATACAAAAATACATTGATCAGCAATATTTTACGTATAAGACAAAATACACTCGAATCCTCTCAAAGAGTGCACAACCTTTCAACCTACCAAAAATCGTCAAAGATGGTACTGGAACGTTGTTGAAGTGGCCGAAAAACCGGATAGAAAATTTTCAGCTATTCCGGCGGGTTGGCTCGTCCCTCCCTCGCGGGGAAAAGTCCTCCCTCGGCGTTCTCCCTCCCCGTGATCATGCGAACGAGCCAGAGAGGGCCGATCGGGAGTCCGGTCGGCAGAGGATCAGCCCGCAATGGCAATACAGGCGACCGGTCCGCGGGTCTACCAGTTTTTGCCGATGTCCTACGGGGTTCCTCTTCCATCGACTCCTGGTCTCCCACACGGAGAAACCTCGCCGCCTACGTATTGCCAACGAGACACGCACACACACCGTCACCGCGTCGATACTTACTCTTTCGAACGCGGTGAACTCGTTCGCCGCTGCGAGAGAGAGCGAGAGAGAGAGAGAGTGCACAGTTTTCCTGCAACTGGAACTTTACTATGTGTTGGTCGCCACGTCTCGTACGTGCATGCAGCTGGTCGGAGGGAAGTGGTTCTCCCGTGTGCATGTTCGCGGCGATGCATTACGCATGCACGAGGTCTCGGTGCATCGCGGGCACGCACTCGCGCCCGGCCCGAAGTGCATCAGCCGATTGCATTCGCGGAGAACGCGGTTGCATTGGCGGCCAGGCCAGCCAATCGGGTTATCGGGCGACGAATTCACCCCTCCAGGCCCCGCTCGAGCGGATACGAGGCGGGCAGTTTGCTTTAAGGATCTCTCCTCGTTCCAACGGCGATTTTTTCTTTCTTTATTTATTGCCGCGGCTTTTCTACTGCTTCTTTCTCTCCTTCTTCTTCTTCTTCTTCCTCTTCTTCTTCCTCTTCTTCTTCTCTTGAGGACGATCGCTGTCTCTCTCTCTCTCTATCTCGTGGCCCTTCTTCTGTGGTCTACGACCCTGCTCGAGATTCAACTGCATTGTCGCTGGATCGATTTTAGGGTTTCGAGCGCATTTTTTTTTTGGAGACCCGAAGACTTTTTTTTTCTATTCGAAAATTTGCTCGCTTTGCGCGTAAAGAGCAAAGCGTTCAATTTTTCTGCCATTGCACTGCGGATTTATTTATTTAGGGTCTGCTTCCCACGTGTTTTAATTTAGGATTATTATTAATTGAACGCGACTCCTACGGTGATGATTAGACTGCGGATTTATTTATATAGTGTCTGCTTCTCATGTGTGTTAATTTACGATTATAATTAATTTAATATGACTCTTACAGTGATGATTACACTGCGGATTTTATGAAGAAAATGAGTAATTCAAAACAGTAAAAAGATTAAAATAGTTTAACAATGTCGATATACCATTTTTAACATATACAAGTGACTAGTGATCAAAATAAATTTTTACTCGGCTCCTGTGGATTGCAATTGACGTCTAAAAATTTTACTTTGCACAAAGATCCGCAGTCTAGCGATGATGATGAATGGAAGTATGGCTCTTTCTATTCAAATTGCACTGATTACGGTATGAAAACAGTGCTAATTTGAATAAGGCGTTCTCGCGTGCACGAGGTAAAACTCGTCGAGCAAAATTAAACAACAGATTCGTGTCTCTATCCATTTCCTCCAACTGGCAGCTAGACTGTGAAAGTTCATGCGACTATTAAACCAATTTGCATGCGTAAGAATAAAATAACAATTCGGCGGACTTGTTAAACATTCCGTAACGTTCCAAACGAGGGAATCTCGGCAGACCATTTTGTACAGCACGCATTATCGAATTTTACAACCGTAGGCTCCGAGGAGGTACTAATTTTAGAATAGTCATTAGGCCATACTACTAAGTGTTTTATCATGCTGCAAACATGATCGAAATCGCGCTATGTCACCTTGAATACCATACGTTACCCAATTTTATAACTTTCGACGCCGGTAGGACTCGGTAAATCTTAGATGAATACTGAAATTAGTATTAAAACAAATTTGCTAAATTTATACATATACACACAGAAATACAATAGCCGGCATTGGGTTCACTCTATTAGGCGTTCCATTAATCTTGAAGCGAGATAAAAATCGCATTAAATTACGTCGAACTTCGCACATTATCAATGATCGTCGATAAATCGAACGCGTCAAATCCGCTGAACCGTATGCGTATACTAATTTTTCTAATCTAATCTACCTACGGAAAGAATACAACAGCAATCAAATCATACTACCAGACGTCCCATCAACCTCCAGATTTTATTTTAGGCCACCACAGGGTTTCCATAACATATATATGCAATTTTATAATTCAAAATTTCTTTAAAATCATTATCTCCATAAAACGACATATTGTACATATTTAGAAAACACAAGTGAACTGCGTGTCTGTATGGAAAATAAAAATTATGTCTCATTTCTCCCCGGAAAAATTCATAGAGAAAGATTAGAAAGTTTAAAAATATCGCCCCTCCTCTGAAATTATCGAGAACTAATAAGACAGTTATTCAAGCATGATCAAAATTATGAAAACAATGTCCTCCACATCGAAGACTGCTGGTAGGCCAGATCTGGCTTAAAGCTTAATAAAAAAAAAAAATAATCGGAGACCAATTCATGCTCCCCAACATTCCCGCGTCCGATTTCAAGATCGTCTGCTGCGGGGTTAATTAACGCGTCCATCACGTTATTATTTCGTATTCCCGTCTGGCCCCGATACGCCGTTTTCCCTGTAGAAAATGAAACGCGCCGAGCAAGGAATTCTCGCGATTCATATTCAAATGAAAACGCGCTAATCACCGGCCTTTTCGCTGTGCGCGCGCCTTGTTAGGGGATCGCGCGATCCCCATATCGCACCGCATACGCTGAAAGCAACGGAGATTTATGATCCATGATTTACACGTTCGCCTGGCCCAAAAGTTCCCGCCTTAATGCGCTCTCTTTATCCTGTCAGATAACATTTGCATATGCAAACCACGCGGTTAGTTTTCCTTTCATAGCCTCTTTGTTCCTCGAGGTACGATGGTCCTTTGTTTCCGGAGATATCGCTCATTTAATTACGTAATTTGCTTCGCTGAAGAATCACGCATTCGGATTAACTGTTGTCTCTCGTTTTCTGGAGATTTTGGTGGATCTTGCAATTTTTGGAAATTTTATAGGGAATGTTTAAACTCATTTAACTCGATTTTATCCGCTTGGAAAGTTACGTAGTTTTCTTAGCTGTGAGAGGAGAGTAATCATTTAATTTTTATTTCGTTTTGTCTCATTTTTTGAGCAATTCAGAAATTTAATTCGATTTTAAACCAGAATTTCCTTAGCTGTGAATACAGTGTAGTAATTTAATTTTTATTTTTGTTTTCAGTTCAGAAATTTCCTTAGCTGTGAATACAGTGTAATAATTTAATTTTTATTTTTGTTTCGTCTATTCTCGTCTCATTCTTTTCAAAGAATCAGTTCAGAAATTTAACACGATTTCAAGCTAAAATGTTCTTAGCTGCGATTACAGTGTAACAATTTTATTTTTACTTTCGTTTTCAGTTCAGAAATTTAATTCGACTTTAAACCAGAATTTTCTTAGCTGCGAATGGACTGTGATAATTTGACTTTTGTTTCTTCTCTTTCTGCATCTCATTCTCTCGAAACAATCAGTTCAGAAATTGAATTCGATTTTCAGCTAACATTTTCCCGCATGTGAAACTTTTGGAAACGGTTTTTAAAAATGTCCTACGTTTTAGATCGGACCTGGAAGAAACGTTTCCCGTCAGACATTTATAGAATCGTTTGTTAGGAACTTTCTGGCTCACGATTGCCACCGATTTTTCTCCGGTTCGAAAAAGATTCCGAGCAACCGGGGTAATTGCCAGACGGCCGAGTTATTGCCCAACAATCCGGAAAGGATAGGAATTGTTGTCATACTGCGATTCGGTAATTCGAAACTGCCGTGATGCAGAGAAGCAACGTTGTTGCCGGCAGTCCCGTCATAAAAGTTAATATTCCGTTCTCGGGTCGGTGGGTTCGTGCTGAACCGCTTTCACATTGAACAATAATCCCGTTGATCCGACGATTCCGGCTCCGAATAAAACGTTCCGGCGCGGCCGAAGAAAATGTTCGGCCGATTAGCGAACGCGAGAGCTCTCTTTTCGCGGATTCGCGAGAAAGGAATCTCTAATGCAGCCGTTTACGGTTGTCCGCCGATCAAAGACGAAGAAATTAGTGTCTCGGTTTTTATCAATTACGCCCGTAACACCGTTCGCGAAGCAGCGCGTACAATGTGCCCGAGCACGTTGCAGGCCGGCGAATAATTTCGGTTTTATCTGTTCGACGAATCTTATCGCTTCTACGTGGATCTTCCGCGTGAGTTATCAACCGTGACTCGCGATTAGACTGTCGACGATTATGCACTTGTGGTCTGCTTAATTATCTCCGGTGCCGATGCTTCAGGAAATTCCATAAAATCTGGCGAAAATCTTTCTTTTAGCGTCCATTAAGTTACTCGCGAATTTACGGCTTGCAATTAGAGAGATCGTTGGAAATGCGGTGCAGAAATTTTCGTTTTAATTGCGTAAACGTGCAGAGTCAAATATTCAGTACAGAGACTAAAACAAAATAGCATTATTTCGAATTTGGTGTCATTCCTAAGTGTCCTAAGAGAAAGGGGATTGAAAGCTCATTATTCCTGTGCAATATAATACTTCCCAAAAATCAATTCGACTACCGATTTAATTTCTAGAATTCCTACAGTCTTAAATTTATTATTATAACGTGAGAAAATGTAATTTTTCAAGCTTCTAATATTTAATTAATTAGAAAGTAGATCTGCAGAGTCCTGAGAGAAAAGGGATGGAAAGCTCCAGTGCATTCTATTTGCAGAAAAAGAAAGTGTTGACTACCCCAAATATTTTTGGAGTTGCTACTGCTTTAAGCTCGCTGTCACATTGTTGGACAGCGGGGGGAGTAATTGGGAAAATCATCGGGCACGTCATCGGCATCCCCAGAATTCTGCACGCGAGCCGGATGACGGATGCACGCGATGGGGACGCACGGGACAAGATCGAGGAAGCGTCCAGGGAGAAGTAACGAGGTGCGAGGCCGAAGCCACCGGGAGATTAATTAAGTACTAAGTGAAAAAAAAAGAAACTGGGAGGAGGTGCGAGATGATTGCCAGCGATTGGCCAGGGAAGCCGGGCCTGGAATTTAATAAGCAACCCGCCTTATCGGCGGTTCCCACGTCGCGTTCCGTTGCGGAATGCATAAATGCATCGCGAATTCGATCTCCTACGAGATTCGGTCTCGTTTCAATTGTCATAATTAATCGGGGGAACGTGGACACTTTTCCCGATATAATACACCCCCAATGCAATAAAAGCCAGAACCAGCCATTTTGTTAGTAATGTCAACAAAAGTCGGAACTTTACCAATGCAATTTCTACATCAATTTTTACTTAGGAAATCTCTTTGCTATGAATAAGAATTTTTCCACCCCTTAGTGACCTCTAAAACAGCTTCAGAACCACTAAAAGCCCCACCAATACACCCCCAATTCATTAAAAGCCAGATGTTAATGAAAACCAGACCTTGGCCAACGCAATTTTTACATCAATTTTAGTTTGATAAACTTCTTCACTATCCGTATGAATTTTTCCACCCCTTGGTGACCCCTAAAACAGCCTCAGAACCACAAAAATCCACTAATACAACCCCAATTCATTAAAAGTTGGGTGTTAATAATGTCAATAGAAACCAGTACTTTGCTAATGTAATTTCTACATAAATTTTACCTTAGTAAATCTCTTTACTATCGATACGAATGTTTCCACCCCTTAGTGACCCCTAAAACAGCCTCAGAACCACAAAAATCAAAAAGATAAAAGTGAGAACTTACCACTTCAATTTCTACATAAATAGTAACTTGGGAAGCTTTTCAGTACTATCACTATGAATATTTCCACCCCTCAAGTGTCCTCTGAAACAGCTTGAAACCCCACAAAAATCCACAAACACACCCCGAACTCTCCGAAACTCGAAATAACGCGACGCGTGAAAACAGGCTGGATAAATTGCGATTTCTGCCCTTTAAAACGACCACCACCCCCTCGAGATGTCCGAGAGAAGGGTGTCCCCCTCGAAGAGGATTTTTTCCGCCACCATGACAAAATTCGAGCACCTCGGAACGAGCGTCTACAACGTTCTTCCCGGAAGATCAAAGATGACGGTCCGCGGAGTAGAAAGGGGTGTCGTCAGTTAGGGGTGCGGTAACGAGGGAAAGGGGGAGGGAGGGTCGATTTTAAAATCACAATGGCAGACACACGTCTCTCTGCTCACCCCAAAACGCCGGCTGGCTCCGTCTGTTCGTCCTCTCCCCGTCGCGTCGAAGCATCTGCGTCTGTTCCGCTCCTAAACGCTTCTTCCTGCACGCTTATGGTTGTCGGTGTGTGTGTGTGCGCTCGTGTATGTTTGTGTCGGTCCGTGCGATGGAGAAGAGAAAGGTGTGCGGGCACGGGCGAAGCACGCGTTTCCGAGGATTCCGCAGGAATACAACCCCTGCGCGGCACCTCTCGTGCCAATCGCAGGGAAGGGGATGCCACCCCTTCCTCAAACATTTTAAACTTTTTTCCCCCGGAGAACACACCCCTCTCCCCGGAACGTTGTCTCCGCGATTTAACGACCCACGACTTTTCCGAGGGGAGGGTCGCTACGGGGTGGCTTCGTGCCGTTACGATTTTTTATTTCGATTTTTACCGATCAGCCCTGGAAACTAACCCTGGTAAAAATTATGTCTATTTAAATTGTGTGTATCATTTAGTCGTATTTCCAATGTGAAAAATATTTCCAGTAAAGATAAAAACAAATAAAATTTTGTTAAATTGATTTTGAATATTTTAAGGGAGAAAAATTGAAATTTGAGTCTCCTTCTGTAGTAAATAGTGACAGCGTTGAAATTAGTGGAAAAATTGTAGGGGGATGCAAAAGACTGTTCGCTCAGAGTGCTCCACAGAGTATCGTGTTTTCGTCCCCGATCGAACACTATATTTAACCTCAACGGCGGACAACCTGATACACGGCAAGGGGTGTTTCTCGCTTTTCGAAATTCTACTTTTGTGCTCGAGTTCGGGCTATTTCCGTGACGCTCCATAGGGATGCTCGACACGGTACGTCGACTGCGACCCGCAGGCATAAACATTCAGCTGTACTCACAAGAGAATCGAGAACGGGCCCTGTGTCTCTGTTGTAGAAAAAAAAAGAGGAAAAAAGCGCCGCATTCGCAGTGGGTTTCTGACGCCACAATCGATGCTTTTAGAAATAAAATACTGTGTCTCTTTTTCGGTGATCCGTTACAACTGTTGGACTCTTTGAATTGGCTTTGGAACTGTTTGCATGAACGTGGCACATAATTCTTTCTTTCCCCTTAAAAATAACCCTTAAAAATAATTTTTAGCAACGTTTTTAAAAACGTCTGGACGCCTGATACAATTTTCTCTGTACCGATCAAAAGAAATAATTCATTTTCTGATTCAATCTGAATTCTAAAAATTCTACGGAAGCAAAAATACCTACAAATAACGTGAATACAATAAGTTTTCTATTCTGAATATTGCACTAAAAAATTGTGCCAGTTCTCCAGTTTTAGGAATGGCATTGAAAAGAGGTTTTTGAAGAAGAACTTTAGGGGTGGAATTGAAGAAGGGTTGCGAAGACCTCCCCCGGCTTTAAACTCGAACAAAATGGCGTCGGTCACATGCAGATTGGCTAGGTGTCGGTCGAAAGGAGTTATGGCAAAGGGTGGTTTCTCTCGGAGGGCGGTTTCGCGCTTGCGCTCACAACCCTTCCCTCTTTCATCCCCTATCAGCTCCTAGCCTAAAATCTCTTTCATTATTCACGTTTTTTTTTATTGGTTACCTGTACCGATCCAGGTAGCCAACATTTACATAATGGCGTCTATCTCGACCTATTAAAAGTTCACAATGAAAGTTTCAACCCTCCTGCGTTTCATCCCTTTTGGGAAGCCTGCATAAGTGCACAGGATTTGCATACGCTGCAATATCGATCCTGGAACAGTTCCCAGCTCCAGCAGGGATTATCCGGTCGAGGGAAAGTGCATTTTCGAAATGGTACACAGGGGTGGACGAGCGTTAAGGTAGCTAGGGCAGACGCAGGGAGCAGGCTGGGCTTTATCGATCGCAGCTCCGACAAGGGCAACCAGCAAGAAATAGGGAAACCGTTCGTCCGCGATGAATGCCGATCCTTTGTCTTTCTTCTCCGGGCTGCTTTTTGGCAGCCCGAATCAAGGGTGAGTTGTCTTGGACGGGCTGGAAAAAGATCAACCCCCTGCACCCCCTGTTACTGCTGGATTTCGAGAGGTGGATCTCTGGTCCATTAACACGGGATTTTCAAGTCGATCGTAAAAGACACTGACACTCGCGAAAAGGTTCATTCTTAGGGTGATGTTTATTTAATTCGATTAGGTTCATTTCTCACCCCCATACGATCTTCCAAAAATAATTGCACAAGAAAATCCTAGTGTGAGCATAACTGGAAGATTGCTGATCTTTGAACGTCTGTAGCTTCGCTTAAAAAAATCGTGTGGTATTCTACCTGGGCTCGTTTTGAAGGGAAAATTGTCTACTTTCACAGCCTTAAATATAATTTTATTGAAAAATTGTTTTCTGTTATGAAAAGGAAGTTAAAAGAGAAAGAGTGGAGTTGCCTTTTCACTTTTGAAATTTTGCGATTTTAAACGACTGTACGTAGCTGGAAAAATTTTTTCTCGAATTTATTTTGATGCGATCTTATAGAGGGATGTTTCCTTTTTAGAATGAGCCTTCAAAAAGTGATCTACGATTTTTTGTTACAACTCTACAGTGCTTTAACTGATGAGTGGACCACTATCATCGTAACGACTACAAGTATCCATCTGAATTAAAAATCTAGTATAACGATTGAAAAATAGAATATAATATTTGATAAATATGAGAATAGTGTTGTCATTAGTGTAGTAAATAAGCCAAAAATAAACGTGTCGAGAGAGAAGAGAGAGAGAGAGAGAGAGAGAGAGAGAGAGAGAGAGAGAGAGAGAGAGAGAGAGAGAGAGAGCAAGAAAGGTAGTAGAATAAAAGGAGACCAGCGGATGCGATATAAATCGTCGGTAGAATTTATTTTGTCGATAACGATGTCGGTTAATTACATTGAGGCAATTAAATTCCTCGGTGGGATTCATTAGGATGACGCATTATAGTGGAAAATTTATGCTGTTTACTCTGGAACTAATAAAGTGGCCTTTATCTAGAAAAAGAGGCCGATAATCACGCGTGTTACTCCTACGGTCAAGATAATAATACTAACGCGAGCCACTTTTACGGGATTAATCGGAAAAAAACTAGCGCCGCGACGCGACGAGACGCCAACCACGGGGAAACGTGCTACATTGTATTATCAACCAGTCACGTTGACGGCGACGCCTAGAAAAAGAGTGTTACACGATAAAATTGATTAGGATCGAACTTCTATTACAGCCGCTCCAAGAAACTCTCCATACATTCATTCCGACAAAATTATTCTATTAAAACTGCACCGGACAAATTGGCAAGAAACTATCAAACGTTCTTACGTGCATCGTAAAACATTAATTTAATAGTTGACAAAACTACTTCCTGTATCTCTCAATACATCTCTTCAATTTACATGAAATATTTTTTAGAAAACGTGTATCTATACACTTGCTTATTAGTTTACAAAAAGTCTCGTATATTTGCCTAAATTACATAACAAATTTGACATTCTAAACCGAAAACCAAAAATCACAATAGAACATGAAAACAACAGGAAACAGATAAAAAGATAAGCAGGTGAAACAACAATCTATATTCAATCTCTCTATAATCTGTACACAATATTAAACATTGGACATGCAACACCGGAGTGCCACAAGCAAATAAAAAAATTTAACAACGTTGCACTTAAAAGCAAAACATACCGCACTAAACCTTTCCTCGTGCCTAACAATCCTCGAATTATAAAAGTGAAAGTGCGCATAACTATCCACAGTCTACTTGCACCCGACGCACCGCATAACGCACTGAAAAAAAAAAACACCGGTACTCGAGTCGTTCGATAAACAATTTCCGCGGGAACAACTTCCGCAACAAATATCATCCAAAATGATCGACGCGTTTCACGCGTCCTCGTGACGAGTGTATCAAATAAATTTCGTCGAGCCGACCGATAACGATAACAATTTCGATGCTCGAGGCAATCGAGAGCAATCCAGGAGCGATTAGAGATCTCGAGACAGACGATCGAGGCGCATCCGATGATCCACGGCGACGCGATCGACGCGCGCCGTTCTGCATTCCACCCTATTATTGAAATTACGAAATGGGGATCGGCGACGGTATCAACGCCGTCGGTGCTTCGTTTTGGTGGAGATAGGAGACTACTCGAGAGAGGAAAGCATTGTCCGATTAAAGGTCGTTCACACCTGGAAGACACGCTCTCTCTCTCTTCCTCTCTCGCTCTCTCGCTCTCTCTCTCTCTTCTTTAGAGCGACTCGAGGAAAGCATCTTTATCTGCGTGCACGCTGCATTTTCGTGGTTTGCGTTATCGGGATCTCCTGCTAGGTGTCCACGTGCGACACCGAATTTATCTATGTAGATACCCTGCCGACAGGTGAAGTGGACGGCCGATTGGCATCTACAGGTCTTGTAGGAATTTGTTTTTGGAAACGCGATTACCAACAATTTATTTTAAAATTAATTTTTAACAACCCCTTGAAATTCAGTATTTTCCTCTGAGCTTTACATCAGGGTTTGTAAATTTTTTCCACATGATTTCGAATTTTCCTTCGAAATTAAATGAACCTATCTTGAAGTGCGATTCTTCGCCATTAATTTGAGACCTTTAAAGTTTGAAAATTCCCAGGAGAACACATTTTAAAATTGATTTTTAACAACCCCTTGAAATTCAGTATTTTCCTCTGAGCTTTATATCAGGGTTTGTAAATTTTTTCGACATGATTTCGAATTTTCCTTCGAAATTAAATGAACCTATCTTGAAGTGTGATTCTTGGCCATTAATTTGAGCCCTTCAAAGTTTAAAAATTCCCACGGGAACAAATTTAAAAATAATTTTTAACCAACCCCTTAAAATTGAGTGATTCTTCTTCGGTTAGTCTTCGAACTAAGAATTTTATTTCCGAAAGGAAGGCATAAAATTCATTCTAATTGTATCAATGTACGAGGGTCCACGATAGAACACACCTAAGAATAATTTGTTTTCGAACAGGGAGGAGTCCGTGGACGGATCAGTTTTTTGATGGCGTTACAGGGTCCATTGCGGAGGATAAAGATTGTTTGTTTTCGAGCGGAGAGGAATCCGAGGGACAATTTTAATTCGAGTGGCCGCGCGAATCCGTAGCAATTTATTTATTGGAGAAAGTGCTCGAGGGCTATCCCCGGTCCAGCCAGGCGGCGCTTCGCCTGTCCTAAGCAGGATTCAATTTGGCCACTGCCCACGATTCCACCTTCAAAGAGGAATCACCATCCTATATAGCCCGGGCCGCCCTTCGTCGACGTGTACAGGCTCGGTCAGCGGCCTCCACTATTAATCTTATATCGAACGCTTTATCCGCGTCCGCTTCTTTCCTCCGCCGTTTTTCTCGACCGCCTCCAACCCCCATCTGGACCGTGTCTCGCCACCCCTCCGCCTCGACCTCTTCAACCCTTGGACGAGCAGGAATTTTCAATTCTTTCGAGTACCGCGGGAAAAGCAGATTGCTCGGGGCTGCGATCGCGACGAAATTTCAGCTCGACTGGACCTCTGTCCTCTCCTGGACCCGTGTACCTGGCGTTTCAACCCCTTCACCAAGCCCTTCGAACCATTCTAGAAGTGATCTTCTTCTTTCTATTTCTGTACTGGTCATTCTATGTTATACGTATTTTTTCAAATATTTTTTTATTGACGAGGAATCGATAAAACTTGATAGCTAGATCGGTCAGGGTTGAATCATAAGGGTTCGATTTCGGTGGATTTTAGAATGTGTTCCCGTAGGGATTTTTTAACTTTCGAGGGCTTGAATTAAAGGTAGGAGATAGTAGTTAATGACAGGGTTACCGACGTTTACAAAGAAATTCAAGATCATGTCGAAAAATTTGATAAATCCCGATTCTTAGCTCAGAGGAAACAGACTGAATTTTAAGGGGGCGATTAAAGCTAATTTTAAAATGTGTTCCCGTAGGAATTTTGAAACGTTTGAGGGCTCAAATTAAAGGTAAAAAATCACGCTTCAAAATAGGTATATTTGATTTTGAAGGAAAGCTCGAAATCATGTCGAAAAAATTTACAAATCCCGACCCATAGCTCTGAGGAGAATGACAGAATTTTATGGGGTTGTTTCAAATCAGTTTTAAGATCTGTTCCCGTAGGAATTTTCAAACTTTAAACGGCTCAAATAAAAAATAAAAAATGACACTTCAAGACAGGAATATTTAAATCCGAAGCAAAAATTCGTAATCCCCAGGAAATGTCGATAAATCCCCAGCTCAGGTAAAACAGTCTCAACTTTCAGAGTACGCTTCGAATCAATTTTGGACCGGCTTCTCGCAAGAATTTTCAAACTTTCGAGGGCTCAAATTAAAGCTTGAAGACCGCTGTTCATTCCAAGTTACGTCGACAAAAATTGATTATGAGGGTTCTGAAAAATCGATTTAGGGTTTAATCGTGGTCGAAAAGATGAAAATCGGAATGAACGCGTTCCGAGGATAAATCTCGTCTGGGATGATAAAGAAAAGAGGGATCTAGCATGGCGCAGGTTCATGGCTGGCCGCGATTAATCGCGCACGGAAATGGAAGGACGTGGAAACGAGCGTCGTCGTCGGACGCTCCTGGCAGGACATTGGCCAGGACGAATAAGTAATGTAGAGGTCCATTATGCTGAAACGGTGAAGGGTCTGGGCGACCAGGGTCAGCCAATCCCCCGGAGGGCCGTTAAAGTGAAATACTTCTGAATGCAAGGTGGCTGGCCGTCTCTTACCCCCTGTGTCCCCCCCGCCACCCCCTCACCCCGTTTCCCACCCCCTTGAGCTCTCTCTCTTTCTCGTGTTCGTCTCTCCTTTTTCACTGTCCCCTCGGCCCTACTCGTCCATAGGTAAATCGTTGTTATCTGGACAGTGATAAACCCGTGAATGGAGTTCGCGCCCGCTTCGACGAATGGGGGGAATGCAAAGGGAGAAACCGACCCTGTACCACCACCGATCATCAAATGGATGGCTCTGTTTATGCGAACCACGCTTGCTATTTCCACAGTCTTTCTCGCTGGGCGACGCTTCTTCTAATAGAAAGGGGGTTGCTGCTGTTCCGGACGCGACACGATCGAGGGAAATGACGTTTTCGGATAGTTGCTGGTAAATAGCAAACAGTTGGAGATAGCAACATTTGCATTTTCCTGCAAACTGGTCGTCGGATTTATTCATAAAAAATTTTATTTCGAGCGAAAGGGATTCGTGAGCTTATCTTGAGGGGACGGTGCATGAGATTATCAATTATTGTTGCTTTTTAATATTAATTTCGCTGTTCATTTGAGACTGGAAATGCTGGTAGCTGATTTTTAATAAATTATTGTCAAGTTCCAAACTTCCTGCCTCCGGAACAAGCTTCCTACCTTTCACGTTATAAATTTCTAGGGGAGTTAATTAATTCTCCTGGCGAGACTTTGTGACCTGGAATATTAATATCGACGTTTCCCTACAAGATGGCGTCGGGATTTTTATGTTTCACGCATTCGTTCGTCAGTTATGGTCACGCGAAGTCGACACTGTTCGATTTTGACTGTCGACTTTGTAAAATCCCGAGGCTCGCGGCAGTTCCACGGACTTTGTTTAAAATTCTACAGGGGCCCCGACATTCAATTACGCGGCATGTAAACGATATTTGTTATCTCGGGGAACAGAGGAGCTATTATGAAACAGCACGAGTTTCGCCGCTCCGCCTCTAATCGGAACGCTTCCGAAGAACCGCGTCCCGAAGAAACGACTGCGAACGATAATTATTCAGAATAACCAGGATTCCAGCGGTGCTCCGGGTATCTTTATTTCCCCGTTTAATTAATAGCGTCGGCAGTGACGGTGGTAATTAGAATTCTCCTCTCTTCTATCCCCCGTGAAGCGAGAGCAGAGCGCGGCGTTCGAACGCGTCCGACTACGCCGCTAAATAATTATTATTCCCGCTCCGCCGTTGCACAATTATTCAGCCGACGGCGGTGATTATTTGTCCGGGCGAGTGACTGTTTAAAAACAGTCGATCCCAGTCAACCGTGAAGCTCTCCGATCCGAAATCGTTCTCGATCGGCCGAGAAATCGGTCGCGTTATTAATGTTCCCGTTCTCCGCTCGCGATATTAGGAGCCGGTTTCGAGATTTGCGGGTCCCGTGGACCTCGGGGCGAGTCCTCCGGACATGATCTCGAGCTCCTATGGTTGGGATCGACGGTTCTTTTAATCTCGCGGTGTTTGCATGCACCCCCGGACCCGTTCCACCCCGCCGAGACAAACGGAAACAACCCCTAAAGGGGCGGTGATTTCGACGTCCTGGAAAATTCAATTACGCTCGCATGCTCGTGGAAAATAAGGCTGCTGGACATGGTGCCTACCTGCTGATCGATCGGGCACCCTGTGAAATTAGTATACAAAATAACATTTTATTTTTCAAACCGGAAATTCCTGTGGGAATTGCATCTTTATGCGCTTGCAAATCTGTTCAGGAACGAACTGAAACCGATTTATTCAAGCACAGATTTAGCAGTTTTCTTTAACTATTAGAAATACTGATTGATAAATGGTTAAATTAATTTATTTCAAACGCCCCCAGGCTTTAAAGAGAATATAGGAAAAGAAACAATTTTTGGCAGAATCAGTATTTTCTGACGCTGTACAAATCTCAATTGTGTTAAAGAGAATATTTAGAGAATATTGTAGAGAAATAATTTAATTTTGAAAAGAGAAAATTGAAAATAGAAATCTAGTCGCGTTGGATAATATAAATCTACTCACTGGAACATGTTAATACTCGCATAAATATTTCTTTCATTGGATTCCTCTGCGTTCTAATGTAAATAAAATATTCCGCTCCAATGTGCATTGTCCGAATGCGAATATGAATACTAATTGTTCGAAAGGGTTAATAAATCCTGTTAAATTCGTAATTTACGAGAAGCCGGTTTGCATTTAATAGGACATTATAAATATGAAAACATTATCGTATGCAACCACTGGAACCGTGGTAATACTTGCATATTTCTTTCATTGTTTTCGTTTGTGTTCCAGCGTATATAAAAATTGCGCTGCACGGTACATTATTCCAATACGAATGGAAATAGCAATTAGTCCAAAGGGTTCATAAATTACTCGCTGAATTAGTGCTTTATATGTGCCGCGTTTAATAGAATACAGCAAATATGAAAAGAGTGTCCGAACACTGGAACGTACTAACGTTTACAGAATAATTTCTTTCTGTGGTTTAATTTATTCGGGCGCAATTAAAAAGTCTATTCCAGTGTACATTTTCCGGACGCAGATACGTACAGCGAACGGTGCAAAGGATAAAGAAATTTCTCAACAAATTAGTATCTTATAATAGAACAGACAGTTCACAATTTCTAATTTGGAATGCTGCTCTTTATCACCGATTAGTTTGTATTACAAATTAAAGTTTCCTCAAGTGTGTAATAATTATCCCCAGTGTACACCACTGTGCAATTAGAAACTGAAAAAAAAAAAATAATAATGTGTAGAGAAATTCATCTAAATTATTTCAGAGAGCAGAATTTATTTTAATTGTTCGCAAATAATCACAAAGAGGCTAGGGGGATCTTTATGTGCGAAGTAAACATCTGCATCGACTGCAAGAAACAGAAATTCATCTATTATCATTTTAATTACCTGGAACATAGCACTGCAGTTTAACTCTTTCGTTTGTTTCATTTTTTCGCAGTTTAATGATATTCATTTCTACACGTGATGAAATCTTTTTAGTCACCAAATTGATTTATTGTTTATAAGGCTAAGTGAGACGGAGTGATAGAAGTTGGCATACGGAACAATGGTGGTCCAGGGAGAAGGTCAGCGGCCATTCCCTGATGATATTGATTAGCCGACGCCCTTAGTTAGCGCCAGCTACACTTTCTTCTGCTTTTCCTCTCGCTCTTGTTCCTCTCTGTAAACGTTTCCCCTCGCAACCCCCGGCAACCCCTGGTCCTGGAACATTTTCCACCCCCTCTCTCTTCCCCCTTCTGGATGAAACTTTCTCCTCTCCTCCATCTTCGCTCCCTCGTTAGCGAAAGAGATGGGGTGCGAGATGCTGATAGAGAGAGAGAGAGAGAGAGAGAGAGAGAGAGAGACGGGCGCAGACTCGGCGACTAAATCATTCATCAAGCAAATAATACCGAGTCTGAGTCACGGCTCACGCACGCGGGGGTGGGACATATTTGCGTGTTTCCTCCGATGCGTCATTTACGGGGTGGCTGGGAAATCTGCAGTCGACGAACACCCATTCGACAGGACAATCTTTCCCGAAATATTTCAACAGAAATATTTATTTGGAATTTTTATCTGACATTTTACAGTGGCCCAAAAAAGTATTTAAACATTTCCGATTCTCGGGTACACAGTGTTCGAATATTTCTCAGATATTTTCAGAAATTTAAATTTAATATATAAGGGCAATTTCGCGCTTGCGCTCACAACCCTTCCCTCTGTCATCCCCTATCAGCTCCTAGCCTAAAATCTCTTTCATTATTCACGTTTTTTTATTGGTATTTAAACATTCCCGATTCTCGGGTACACAGCGTTCGAATATTGCTCTGATATTTTCAGAAATTTAAATTTCATATAAAAGGGCAATTTCGCGCTTGCGCTCACAACCCTTCCCTCTGTCATCCCCTATCAGCTCCTAGCCTAAAATCTCTTTCATTATTCACGTTTTTTTATTGGTATTTAAACATTCCCGATTCTCGGGTACACAGTGTTTAAATATTTCACTGTCTCGGATATTTTCAGAAATTTAATTTTAATATAAAAGGTCTCGGTAAAGTTTTATTGTATTATATATTGCTTTATTGTACGCTTGAAATTTGAGTCGAAGTGCACTCGGCGATGATTAACGGTGTCCGTTAATTATTTCGCGCCGGAAAAATTCGATACACCCTGTAGCTAGAAGGGGGGCAGTCTGCAGGCTCGGTGTAATTAGACACTGGCGTCGTGGAGCGGCGTTCAGAGGCAGGCATTGTTCCCAGAAATTAAGGGAAACGGGGGAAAAGCCGGGAAAACTGGCAGGAATAGGGGATTCGTAGGGGTTGCTAATTACGCCGGATCCCGTCAAGGGGAAGGAAGCCATTTTCTGCGCGGACACAAAGACCCCCGACGCGAGTTATACTAATACAGAAACACAGAGGGGGGAATTTGTTTCGGGGAAACTCCTTTTGCAATTTGATCCTGCGCTTTGATAACGCTGCGCCGCGGCTACCGCGAATAATTTCTCGCCGGTCGTTTTCGCTCTGCGAACTTTCTCTCTCCTCGTTGCCCGCGAGTTTTCTTCATCGAGATTCCTCGGGTGCGCATTTCGAAATTTGCAAACACACCGCCCGCGGTAATTTCGAATTTCTATTTTAACCCAGATATTATTTGGCCGCCTTTTAACAGGACCTTCGAACCCTTAAGTTCCACTTTTTTCTCGATTTATGGTTTAATAAATCGTTGGATTCTTGATAAACTGATCGATGGGAATCGATTGTAACGGCGGAGAGTCGATGAGGCAGGATTACTTAATTTTTCAGATTGTTACGGCAACGAGCCTGTGGTTAAGAATTATTAATCTGCGGTTGTGCAATGCTGCTGCAATCGTGGCACTGCGTTTAATATGTACGATGTTAATGTGTGCTGTCCATTAATTTTATTATGTACATTTTGATTTTGATTGATGTATTTTATATTTGTCCGGGAGGCGTTTAAAAGGGTGGTCTTTTTGAGATTTAGGTTATGGTAATGGGAATATTGACAGAGATTGAAACAATCATTTTTTTATGTGAATGCTACTTTTCGTTTGATGGGAGGAATAAATTAGTAGTAAATTCAATTATGAACTCGCAAGTAATGTGATTGGACAAAAATGTATTACCGGAAATAAATACTGATAATCTTCTTTTACTGATGGCCTTCTTTAAGAATTTTTCTAATTTTCACAATTGCAAGAATTAATTGTGTGTGGCATTTCGTGGTTTTCAAACGCAACAGGGTTTCAGTTCAGAGAGTAATTGGATAATGAGATAGATGGAGAGGTTGTATTTTTTTGTTGAAGTGTTCTTTTTTTTTGGTCATGTTTGACGGTGTTGGGAAGGGGTTGAGCAGCCGTGCGAGCGAATTAATAACCGTGTATCATTCTCTTCCCGCAGGTAAAGTTTGGATAGGCGATAACGAGGTCGCGTGGCGAACAGAGCAGTCTTTCAAGAGGACCTCACCCCTGAATCCCTGTGCTACCACGACTACGACGACGACAGGTGGTGGAACACCGGCACTCCCCCACCTGTCGCCACCCATAGCCGCCCCCATAACCACCCCCGATCACAGAAGTCCCAGCAGCCTCCACGTGAAACTCGGCATCTCTCCTGGTGAGTACCCAAATCACAATTAAAATCTATCAAACATTCCCAAACCGAAACAATTAATCAGTATTCATAATTTCATCCCCAGTCCTTGACAGAAAAGACTTCTAACAATCAAAAAAAGAAACAGTGGAAATTTGCTAATAGCACACAATCCGGTCCCTTTAAATAATAGTATAAAGGACACAGAGTGGGGTTAATTATTTTTTTTAAACGTAGGAAGAGTTAATATTGATCAGCCCTCCCACCCTCAAGAGGGTGACTGTGTTTTCTAAAAAAATGGAAATTTGCTGGTATATAATTCGGTCCCTTTAAATAGTAGTTTAAAGGACTCAGAGTAGGGTTAATTATTTTTTCAAAATGGAGGAAGAATTAATATTGATCAGTCCTTCCACCCTCAAGAGGGTGACTATGTTTTCTAAAAAGAAGTGATAGAAAATTAAATTAAAGGGTCCTGCAAGTAACAGTAATAGGAGTGTAATTAAATTGAATGAATATTAATTGCAAGACTGGAAACGATGGTGTTTGGAACAGATCGAGATTACAATACACTGCAAAGACAGAGAGGTATAGTAAACCGTAGTACGGGTCGGCTGAAAGCGGCCTAAAGGCGAGCCTCTTTAAATAATGCAATAAGCTTGATGTCATTTGCCGGACAATGGGGCGAGTTCCTTTTACGGGGAAGGTCCAGCGAAATTGCCCTTTGCAGGTGCGTGCTTCCGACCCTCGGCAAAACGTGACTCCACCAATCACGATCCTCTGATTCGCGACGCCTTTGTCTTCATCTGGTGCATCGATAATAAGAAACGATAACAATTATCCTTTTTACCTCTTCCGCCGATAAGATCTCGACAATCCTATTCGCATGGTCGCGATGCTAATATACTTTTTATTACCACCTCCAATTTAACGAATCGTCGAACGAATGGTAAACGTGTTTGCTTCCTTCTGCATTCCGTTGAAACAGTCCTGGTGCCCACTATTAAATTAAATCAGCTCAATTGCCATAACCTACAGGCTCGAGATTTCTCGCTCAATTTTTCAACAAATACTGCTCAAACATTTCACAGCAATATGTACGTATCGAATTTTTAAAGAAACACAATTTTATATGGAAAAAATATTTTCGAACTACCCTTATTTTTCTACTGATCAATTTCTGTGGAATAATTAAGGCAGCTTTATTTTGAGAAAATAGGAAAAGGGCTGCCAAGTCCTTCTAAATACTATTGAAACATTTCACAACAATATCTACATATTGCATTTTTAAAGAACCATAATTTTTTGTATAAAAAGAAATTGTCAAACTTCCCCCATTTCCAATTGTTCAAAGCTAGCCAGGAAACAAATTTTTTTTTAATCTCAGACGCGTCGTATCTTTGCCAGTTAATTAAGAAGCGTAAGGTGTTCGCATATGGTTGGATAGAAGGCGTCGCGACGGAAAAATCGCGGCGTCGACTGGCGTCGCTATCGATCCGAACCGGAAGCCAGTTCGGGAACGTGAATTCAGCGTAGGAGCGGCGGCTGCTTTCGTTTGCTTAAGTAAACATTGCTCGAACAATAGCGTGTAGGCGGGGGCCCGACCGGGGGCCTCTCGGTCGGCAATACGATCGTCGAGGGGTGGTTTAAAGGGGGTGGGGAGAGGGGGTCGGTTCCGTTTCCCTTTTTCCGGGGAAAAAGAGAGGAAGCACTCCGCGGCGGCATGTTTAATGCATCGTTCAACATTTCCATGTCAAACATCGCTTTGACTCGCGGAATTTAAAACCGTCTGGCCCGTGCACACACATATGAGGACGGAGCAGTGTTACCGAGATGCGGGGGGTGGGTTGGGGGGGGGGGGTTTGTGCGTGTGTGCACGCTGATGGGAAAACTACCCATCTTTATTTACCGTCGAGCCGACCACTGGACAAGGTGCGCTAACGCCGGATCGATAGGGGTGGAAAGTTGTAACGCGAGACTACGAAGACAGCGAGCGTTTTAACTTTTGGCTTGATTGTGAAGACGCTTCTGGGGTTGCCTGGGGGAGGAGAGGTGGATTAGAGTGGCGGAGGTTGATGGAGATCGGTGGATTGTCACCGCGATGTATGCTGTACAATGCCCCATTTAAATCGTGAATCGTGCAGGACCGATACAGAAAACGTTTCCTCTTACAGCGAAAATTTTCGACGGACCAATACACCTCGGTACAAATGAGTACCTACGCTTCCTAGAGGTTTTTTCATCGCGACAGGTGCTGTATGATTTCCCATTTAAATCGTAAATAACTTCGAAAATCGCGAAACAATTTCCTCTTGGCAATGGGGCTTGGAAAATTTTCCATGAAAACTCGCCGGACCAATACACCTCGGTACAAATTCGTATGTACGCTTCCTGTGGTTGGTCATCGCGACATATGCTGTTTAATGCCCCATGTAGATCGCAAATAACGTCGAAAATCGTGAAAAAATTTCCCCTCAGCGATGAGACTTGGAAAATGTTCGATAAAACGTCGCCGGACCAATACACCTCGGTACAAATTCGTACCTGCTTGCTTGTAATCGTAATATATGCTGATCAGTGCCTCATTTAAATTGTAAGTAACATGTATGTGTATCGTCTCTATAATTTTAATGACCATGAAGTAAAAAATTGGAAACCTCCGTCCATGATGGTGGGTTTATTAACTGTAATGGTCAATGATAGCGTGTCAGAGGTTCCAGCAAAGGTTATTTCGGCTTTAAGAGGGGCAGCAGGTCGAAGAGCAGTCCTTCGCAGTCTATTTGCCTGGCAAAGCTATCCCGCGCCTAGCTGCCAAGTGTGTTTATTCGGTATATCAATAAGGACGGAGCGAAGGACTGCGAGGAAAAGGACGAGGTCCTTGGGGGACCGTGTCCGACGACGGCCTCTCTACGCCGGGCAGCTTGATAACATTATGTTTCTTGCGCCGACATATGCACTGGTCGGTTTTTGAAGAATGAACCGGGGACAGCACCCTAAAATGTTGCGGACCCACCGGCTACGAGGACATGTGTCGATGTACGATGATCCTAGAGGATCTCCGGGCTGCAACAGCCCTTTAATAGACCAGCGTTCCTGGAAAAACGGCTCCGGCGATAAATCATTCGAATAATTAAACCGGTGTCGAGGGGTGAGGCGCGGTATTGATAGTTCTGATCGACAGCGGCTGTGATTACTCTCTTCAAACGCTATTGCAATTATTGTCGATGCTTCTATCCTCCCCAGAATCTTCCCTAAAATTCCCGAAATGAAACAGGAAGGATTTCTTAGGGTACAGTTGTCAGAAGAATTAGATTAAATAAATCTTTGGTGGACTTCGCAATTTTTTTACTGCAGTTGTAGTTAAAGCAAAAATATCAAACTTTGCAGATTGATAGAGGAATCAGAAATAAAGGTGCACATATTTTTTTTTATTCTCCAGGACTCATCCTGAAGGGTTGAAACCACCCTCTTGAAACGGCATTGCAAGATGTTTGAAATATGTACACCGCAAATATCAGAGCTATACTTACAAGGAAAAATATAAAATTTTACAGGTTCACAGTGGAACCAAAAACCAAGGTACCCGTATTTTTTTAATCAACCAAAATTCAATTTCAGGGGTTGAAACCCTCGGACGAGTTTTAATTCAACAGCGAACCGCACGAAACGGTGAACTGCATAGAATTCGTTCCAGCGTGCACAAAATAAATTATGAAAAACCGAGATTTGCATAAAGATCTGCGAGCGAGCGATACGAGCGAAACAATAGCAGATAATAATTCATAGTAAGAACGGAATCGCGGTGCGTAGCGAACAATGCTCATCGGCCGGGAAAGAATGGTACGACGTTCCCCGGTGGTGGGGGGTATTAAAAAGCGTATTAAAAATTTAATTACATATACTTTGGGGCTAATTGCCTGGCGGACATTACGGGTGCCGGCGTTCCCCCGGACACGTTTCTTGTGACGTAAGGCGCAGGCACGCGAAATAATGTGGCCGGGTCGGTCGAATAAACGGAATTTAAATACCTCGGGAGGGAAGTGACCGATCCTGCTCGGGAAGAATGATAGTCCCGGGGGAGAGATACATCCGAGAACGGCAAGAAAGGATCCTTCCGTACCGGGGACGCGTAATTTACACGCGACGGGACTACGTTACACAGTTCACTGACTTCGAAGATTACTTTTTAAGAGGCACTTGACCGCGATCCTTCTTCCAAACGCTCCTTGCGCGCGGCGAGCCTGCTTCGCGATTATTTGCTGTCAGCCCCTTTCCTCTGACCAGCCAACGACAATTATATTAATTACGGTGCGCTGAAGAATGTCATCGACCAGTCGCCGAATACGAGCCACGCCGGGATTCCTCGTTGGCGAAAATTAGGGGCCTAATTACGCAAAAAGGATCGCCAGAGGCCGCTCTACAATGCAAAATAGTCGTCTGGTTACTGGTACTCCGATCCACCTATGACTTTTCATCTCACCTACTCCATATTTTTTTCTACGCTTAACTAATGACCGAAAATTTTAGAAAAAATGTACGATGTAGATGAAAGATAGATCAACTATTTGCTGTTTAATTCACTCGGATATCTCATACAGTACTCGAGAAATCCACTGATATAGTTGATCTCAGTATTCCTCTTGAACAAGGTCCCAAAAATTTCGAGCCTCTAAGAGCAATTTTTTCTACCCTTAACGAATGATCGAAAATTTCGGAAAAAATGTACAAATTAGAAGAAAGATAGATCAACTATTTGCAGTTTGATTCACTCGGATATCTCATACAATACTCGAGAAATCCTCTGATATAGTTGATGTCAGTATTTCTCTTAGAAATGGTTCCAAAAATGTCGAGCCTCTAAGAACAATTTTTTCTACCCTTAACGAATGACCGAAAATTTTGGAAAAAATGTACAATGTAAATGCAAGATAGATTAACTATTTGCTGTTTAATTCACTCGGTTATCTCATACAGTACTCGAGAAATCCACTGATATAGTTGATCTCAGTATTCCTCTTGGACAAGGTTTCAAAAATTTCGAGCCTCTAAGAGCAATTTTTTCTGATCTTATTGAACGATCAAAAATTTTGAAAAAAATACACAAAGTAGGAGTTAGCTACACTTATCATTTGCATTTTGATTCACTCGGATATCTTAAACAGTACTCGAGAAATCCACTGATAAATTTGATCTCAATATTTCTCCTACAGATGTCAAGCTTCCAAGAGTAATTTTTTCCTGTCCTAAACGAACAGCTTAAAATTTTGAGAAAATTACATTAGGTAACGGTAACGTTCAGTTAGTGCTCGCTTTTGGAATTACTCGAATATCCTAATTATTAACCGAGAAATCTACGAATAAAGTCAGAGTATTCGAAAATTTCGAAGATCGGATGATCGAGTACTGATTCCGTGTCGGACAATGGAATATTGTTAATAATTCGCACGTCGTTCGTATTTCCATTTTACCGCCGGCTTTGAAATATCGAGCGTCGGCCATATGCGAGCCAATAACCGGGGCTACGCGTTGCTAGTATATATGAACGTTTCATATAAGGTGGCAGGGGACGAGAGAAAGGGTGGCTTGAAATATTGGCTACATAGATTTCGACCATTATTGCCGCGTGTAAAACACGGCGACATTTGGCGCTAAATCGATCAGGCCACTCACGCGTCGCGGCCTGTCGATCCTCCGCGAGGGTGCGACCATGGTTGCAGGCTTGAAACATCGTTCTCAATAATCAACAAACTTCCCGGACCTTCGTCAAACTCTCCAATCAATCGCCATCACAAAAATTGCTACGAATCTTCTCAAATTCCCACTTTTGCAAACTTCAAAGTTAGAACGGAGACTTTTGTACAGTTTCTCAGAAGGTTCCTCTCGGTAACTGTGAAAGAAAATTTTCAATAATCCTCCTTCATATAATTTTCTAGTTATAGTTTCCTGCGATCTGTAGAGGCTGGCGATTTAATTCTAAAAATTCTGAATTCAAATAATCTTTCCCCGTTTTTATGATCGCGCGAATTGTCTCCGGCTTATCTTTGCTTTTCTCACCCTGTTAGCAAGCCATTAGCAGCGATGCTAAATGTTTCATGAGAGAGATTTTATATTTTCTGTATATTTATTTGTCGGAGCGGCGAGTGTGAATTCCCGAGAGAGATTTAGATTCCGGGAATTGATTTCGAGTCTGTTCAGAATTGCAAAAGGGGGAACGCAAGGGCGGAGATTACGGGGTTCGTTATCTCGTGCTCGATTCACCGGCGCATCTACGCTAACTTTCAATTAACAAATAGGAACGCCGGCTGATAAAGTCGCGGCCGTAGCCCGCGATTAAGTGGTGTAAACGCGCGGCAGAAACGTACTTATGGAAGACGGTGCGTGTCGGTCTAAGAATAACGACGATAAAGTATTCTCGCCATGAATATTTCGTATCTGCTATGGGGATCTCCCCGCTCGAACGTCGTTCAAATTGAATTCTGATTTAACTGGCCGCAGACGCTGCCAGCGCCGACACTATGGCCGCCGACTGCCATCGATGCTTTGCCAGAAAGTCAATTGGCATCGGTGGAATCTGTTCTGAAAAATCCAACTGTCACGAATAGACGGATCTTTGCGCGAAATGAAAATTATGGGAAACACGAGCTTTTCTTTCTTGATCCGAAAAATATAATCACAAAATAAGTAGAAGAGGAGATGAGTGGGCACGATTCGATCGCGAGAATGTCGACCGGTAGAGATCTACGCGACGAGTTTCATAGTTGCCGATCTATCGCGTCGTACAGCCGCCCGTTCTCATATAAGTTACGTGATTTATCGCCACGCAGTTAAGAGTCCAGATTTATAGTGACTGAAGTTTTATGGCCCGGCCGAATTGTTTCGAACTGCTGAAAGCTTTCTCCGCGGCCGTATGTTCGCGTTCTCGCGCTGGAAAATTCAATTATGGCCGATACATGATTTCCCATTCGACGCCGCCATCGTGATTCGAAGGAAAATATTGTACCCTTTGAATTCTATCGCTCCCTTCAAAGATACATGGATTTGAAAATATAAAACATATAGAAGCTTCAGAAATCACTCGATCTTTAACCAATATTTCTTAGAACAGTCTTCTAGGCTTCATGGTGATTCAGAATTTTTTTTAGCAAACATGCAGTCGAATAAACACGTAATAAAACAAGGTTCGAATCGATTCGATGAACGGTTCCCGAGATAAAAATTCCCAAGCACAGCCTATTGTCTTACAACGAGGTATAGGTAAAGGGAAAGTTTAGAAAATAATTTCTGGATTTATAAAATTAATGTTTCGAAGAAATAAAAAATTGTTAAGGTAGACTGAACCTTGCTGATTGTAACAAAACAAGATTCAAGTCCATTGGATGCACGGTTCCCGAGATAAAAATTCCCAAGCACAGCCTATTGTCTTACAACGACGTATAGGTAAAGGGAAAGTTTAGAAAATAATTTCTGGATTTATAAAATTAATGTTTTGAAGAAATAAAAAATTGTTAAGGTAGCTAGAACCCTCCCGATTGTAATAAAGCAAGATTCAAGTCGATTGGACGAACGGTTCCCGAGATAAAAATTCCCAAGTACAGCCCATTGTCTTACAACGAAGTATCGACGAAGGGGAAGTTTAGAAAATAATTTCTGGGTCCATAAAATGAATCTTTCGCAGGAATAAAAAATGGTTAAGGTAGCTAGAGCCCTCCTGATTGTAATAAAGCAAGATTCAAGTCGATTGGACGAACGGTTCCCGAGATAAAAATTCCCAAGTACAGTCGATCCGTCTTCTAACGAAAAATTCGCATAAATTAGCAATGGGTGTGAGCAACGTTCGCCGAGGATCTAGTGGTTTTTCCGCATGGTATCGCGCGATTACGAAGATGTAGCGAGGCAGATCGCGAACGTCCAACAGACGCAAATTGCTTTCGTATCGCCCTATACACAGGCCAGCCGAGTGAGAGCCTGATGGTAACGGTCATCGTCGGAGTGCTGACCTCCAATCTCACCTCAATTTGCCTACACACCGCCATTTGCGTCAGCGGGAACGCCGGAGCGGCCTATCTAAAATTATGATCTCAAAAAATCCCCACGGACGGCGTGGCGCTGTGCGATCGCGCGCGCCACCGGCCCGGCCCGACCCGGCCCGACCCGGCCCGCGCACGTCCCGCCGTCGTAATCGATTAATTATGGTAAATCGCTCGTTATTATAAATTTTAGAGGTAATTGGTACCTTTTTGAGCCGCGCGGGAACCATCGCAACGCGTCGAGAAAACCGGGATCACCGGCGATCGACCGATCCCTTTTTCAGCTATTCGTTCATTAATAGACTGCTCTGTTCTTTTCTTTTATGCTAAATAAAAATTCTCCGCGTTAATTGCACGTCGCGGAAATTTAACCGGCACAAATCCTCGCGGACCGCAGATATCACTGTCAGGGAGCTCCTCGAAATTCGGAAAAGCTTTTTCCACGCTCTGTGAAATCTAAAAGTAAAATAATTAATAATTAACCCTTTGCACTACGAGCCATAGACACGTAATGTCCCCTTAGGGGGGACACCGGGACGCAAAGGGTTAACATTCAAAATTTATAAATCTACAACACGTATAAAATTAATATCATTTTCTTCGCCTAAAATACGAAATGGCAGCAATCGATTTGCGAGTCTCCGAAGTTCTGGCCACCAGAAAAAAATCCCACCCCACTCCTCGGTCCTCGGAGTGACAGTTCGGCTGATCCTCGTTGTCTGTTCGGTGCATCGAGAATGCACTCGCGTCCTACGGGGATCCAGAATAGATCAATAGAGCGAAACATTTTGCATCTCTCGGTTTCTTCTCGAATCTGGCCGAGCACGTGTCCGTGGTTTCTTTCTATCGCAGCTGTCGCGGTAAAAAATCGCCCGATCCTAGCTAAATAGAGTCATTACGCGTGTACGTGCGTACATACGTACGTACGTACGGTCTCGATGCGGGCGAAATAACGGCGGCGTTAACTGTAGCAAGAAAATAATTGATCCTCCGCCGCGGGTTTTTATTAGCCCCGCTATTAAAACACCGTTCGCGGCCGTCTTAATAGCTCTGGACAACGCGCGGATTTCTTGCCGACCTCGGGCTAATCTGCATCCCCGGGCGAGCTCATGCTCGTACGTTCATGCGTGCGATGCGTTCCTGCGGGTGCAATCTCCTCCGTTCATTATCCGCGGAATCGAAAAGGAAAATCGTCGCCTGGATCGCTCCTATTGCGATCGGAGATCGCAAAAAGAAAAGATTCGCAATCCCCTACCCCCCCCCCTCTACCCCTATCGCTCATTCTCACTGAATAGTTAGCGGGGTTTTAATGCGAAAATATACGAGGTTCAAATCGCGTCGATTTGATCCCATAAGCGGTTTGATGGCGCGAACAGATTGTTACCGATTTGATTGCCACTCGTTG
Source organism: Halictus rubicundus (assembly GCF_050948215.1). Taxonomy (NCBI): domain Eukaryota; kingdom Metazoa; phylum Arthropoda; class Insecta; order Hymenoptera; family Halictidae; genus Halictus; species Halictus rubicundus. The sequence continues at coordinate 12,827,538 of NC_135161.1, forward strand.
CATTATTAATGCACGCCCTGGTGGACCGGCTCGCTCGTAAAGCTTCTTTTTAATGGACGGTTAATGGCGGAATACAATTTGATGAAGAGATCTTTCGTACAAATTATTGCGAGCGTAACAGGACCGTGTAAGAATACTGAAAATAACCGAAATCGAGTTTCGTCTATACGTGTGCAAACAGAAACCGTTTTGAAAAATTGTCAACCAGCCCTGAAACGAAAGAAACGAATATTTCCGCGCAATTAGACCACCGCGCGTCGTCCCCGGCAAAGAAAGGCAGCGTCGGGGCCGATAAATAATCGGGACTGCGTCGAATAATTAATATCGAGCTGATCGTCCCACGTGCAGACCTCGAAATATCCATGCGGACTAATCGTTGGCGAGGGCAATCGGTCTTCGCGATCCCCGAGGAAGAAGAAGAAGAAGAGGTCGAAGAAGAAGACGACGACGAGGACAACGACGAGGAGGACGTTGAAGAAAGAAGAAGAAGCGTCCGGTGGACGAAGAGGACGAAGAACTGTCGGGGCCAGCTCGGGCCCTCCCTAATTGAGTAACGCGATTACGCGATAACCGGGCCGGGTCGGGCCGGGCCGGAGCAGCCAAAGTTAATATTAATGACCGCGTTCGATCGGCGTCCCGCGTGTTCCCGCAGATATCGAAGATTCGCGTTTCTTTCCGCGAGCGTTGATTTATGGTTCCGCGCGTGTTTTGCGGCGGCGCACCGCGCGCCGTGTTCGTCGGAAGATTTACCGATGCGTGCCTCGCCGGGAAAAATCCGTTCGCGGGCCGACTCTAAACGGCCGCGCTTGCGCAAACAAGTCTCGTACCGGCGATCACGAGGATGCCGATCCGGAAAAATCGTGAAACTCTTTTCCCACCGACTGCCGGGGCCGATGGAGTCTTCATTTTCATCGACCGGGAAGACGATGTGGAACGCGGGGAATCACCCGGTACGTGAATCCGCGCGAAGAACCACCGTGTAATACCGAGGGATCACGGTGGACCGGCTAACGTGATTATTATAAAGTCAATACGTTGCTAACTCATCAGCCGGCTCCGCCCTCTAACAGCCCGGTAATATGCACCGGCCAAGAAGTCAGTTACGCTCTATCAGTGTGCTCGCTTCTCTACCCTTCTCTTCGGATCCCTCTTCTTCTTCTTCTTCTTCTTCTTCGTTCTCTTTCTCTTGTTGGGATGCAGCAAGTTCCCCTCTTTCTCTCTCTCTCTCTGTCTTTCTCTTCTCGCAGACTCTCATCTCGCTCCGTTTAAAAGGCAAGTGTCTACCTACGTCGGGATAGGCACGTAAGTGCCTACCTACGCGTGCAACCTACCGTACCTACGTACCTTACGTACACGTTACGTACCTACTCTTTGCACGTGCAACACCGGTGCAGCCCTACTCGCGGCACACCAGGACGTATCTGCCCGGATCTCGAACGAGCCGCACGAAATCGCTGCCTGCAATTACCCCCGAGAAATATATTACTTAAGGATTGCCCGGCAAGAACCCCGGGACCGATAAGGATGCTTCCACGTCCGGCGATCACGGTCCTGAAGCGCGCGAACCTCCACGGGCTCCGATCCGATCCGCTCGATCGTTATTTCGAGTTCTCGCCGCGATACACTGTGCCCGCGATCGATCCCTGACAGAGGACTGTTAGGGGACTGTTTTCGGGGGGTTCGGCGGAACTGCTGGGTTGCTCGGATGAATGTCCTCTGGACGGTGCCTGTTGTGACAGGTAAGAAGTCTTCGGGTTGCTTATCTTTACATCACTTGGACGTGGAACGTTTGAGAGCGAATAATATTGAGACTGCAGGGCTGCTCGGATAAATGTCCCGATTTGTGGAGGCTCTTGGGACACGTAGAATGTCTCTCTCCTCGGGTTCGTACCTTCTAAATGACTTGTAGATGAGTTACAAGGATGATAGAAATTACTAGGTCAAGAGTAGAGCAGTGGAAACATTAAAAGAATTTAAGGATCCTGTTGAAAATATTTCACTCATTAAAATTGAAATAAAATTCAAATAAAATGAATGTTTCGAGGAAATAACAAATTCTTATGGTAGACTGAACCTTCTTGATTGCCATAAAAAAGATTCGAATCGATTGGACGAACGGCACCCGAGATAAAAATTCTCATGTAACAGTCTGCTGTCTTATAATGAGGCATGGATGAAGGGGGAGTTTGGAAAATAATGTTGAGCCCTATAAAATGAATTTCTCGAAGAAATAAAAAATTCTTGTGATAGATTGAACCTTCTTTATTGCAATAAACAAAGATTCAAATCGATTGGACGAACGGCACCCGAGATAAAAATTCTCATGTAACAGTCTGCTGTCTTGTAATGAGGCATGGATGAAGGGGGAGTTTGGAAAATAATGTTGAGCCCTATAAAATGAATTTCTCGAAGAAATAAAAAATTCTTGTGATAGATTGAACCTTCTTTATTGCAATAAAAAAAAATTCAAATCGATTGGATAAGTTATTAACTACATAAAAATTCTTAAGTTCAGTCTTATAACGAAGTATAGATAGAGGAGAAGTTTAGAAAATAATTTCTGGATCTATAAAATGAAAGTTTCGAAGAAATAAAAAATTGTTAAGGTAGATCGAACACCTTCCTGATTGTAATAAAAGAAGATTCAAATCGATTGGCTGAACGGTTCCCGAGATAAAAATTCCCAAGCACAGCCTATTGTCTGATAACGAGATATAGGTAAAGGGGAAGTTTAGAAAATAATTTCTGGATCTATAAAATGAATTTTTCGAAGAAATAAAAAATTCTTAAGGTAGATCGAACCCTCCTGATTGTAATAAAAAAAGATTCAAGTCCATTGGATGAACGGTTCCCGAGATAAAAATTCCCAAGTTCAGCCCGCTGTCTTATAATGAAGTACAGACGAGGGGAGAGTTTAGAAAACAATTTTTGGCGCTGTAAAATGGATTTTTCGAGGGAATAAAAAGTCGTTACCATAGATCGAACTATCAAAAGAGCAATATTTACAGGGCGGAGTATGATTGCGCAGGTTGCTGTAACTGCGGCGTTATGCGAGGGTTAGCTGTAACACATAATATCCAGGAGGTGTGAGCACAGGTATCGGGAGAGAGAGAGAGAGGGAGAGAGAGAGAGCGGTGCACCGTGCCCCGGTGCATGTGCATACACGCGTGCACTTTTCACACGAATGAATGAAACGAACCCAGCCCGAGCCACGGACCTTGAACTTGCTTGCCCGGGGGAAAAAAGCCGCGAGGTTCTCCTCTAGCCGCCTCTCGCGGCTGTAATAACTGCGTTCCGCAGCGCTTGTCCGTAAGCGCTGTGTAACAGATACCTTGGGTGGTGCATCCTCTTCTCTCTTTCTCTCTTGATTCTCCCCTTTTCTACCCGGTATTACGTTATCGGTTGGTCCGCGGTCCCGGGACCGTGAGCCGCGTGCATTTATCACGTCGCGCGGCAGATCACGATAACCATCGATAATTTTCATAGATCACCGGGAGGAACGCATCGTCCCCCCACCCCCCGCCCCCTCCCCTCTGAACAATGTGGTTAATTGCGCGATAACGAGCTAGCAAATCGTCCGACCAGCGTTTACGCTGATAGTCCCAGATGATTTTCGCGTCGGGGTACCACGTCGTTCAGCTCTCCGGCATTTTCTGGAACTGGATTTTTACGCATTACCCTCTGATGGGTCCAGTTTGACCCAGAGCTACATTTGCGGCCCCTATCTCCGCTCACAGTCTACTATAAATGTACCATATGAAGCAGATTAAAGCTCAAGACATGCTAAACTTCTTGAGAACCCAGCACAGTATAATAACTGGACTGCAAATTTTTGTGCAGAATTAAAATTGTCAGGTACAGGAGTGACATGGACATCTATTTTTATTTTTTTTTTTAGAAATTTTTGTGTGTTTGACATAGTGCATCAGTGTACTTAAATTCGTTAAATGTTTTCCTGTTTTGCTTTTGATCAAGCAATTGTTGTCGGAAATGCACAAAATCCAGTCTGACAATTACTATTAATTCGGACCCAAAGGCACAATAGTTCAATTACTAATCGAAGCCCTATTGGACTCGCTAAAAACGTACATCCACAACACAAAATAATAATCATCGGATTTTATGCGTTTTATTTTTATTTTAAACACCAGAAAGATTCAAAGAATCAGAGGATAGAACTACCTAATTTCCAATCTTATAAAATCGTCGAGGAAAGAAAGAAACTCCTGACCCCTGTTTGTTGCAATGCACGCAGACAGTGTTAACTTCGCATGAACATCCAAAGTAAATGTACCAGGCGCGCCAATCCTCTTGGGAGCCCAAGTGTACCAACCCCGAAAATTCGAAAATTAAAAGATGGGACCCGAAAGAAAGAAATCGTTCAAGCTGGTCACTGCGAGAAGCGATACGCCATAAGCGTACGCACCGATCGAGCTAAATTCGCGTGCAATGCGCGCGTCGGTAGTGGTCAGTCTATAATGTGTGTGTGTGTGTGAGATGCGTGTGTCAGATGGCAGTGTGTGCCAGGGCTCGAAGGGTCGGAGGTTAAGCGGCGTGATTGAGTCTTGCTTACAAGGAGCCGCCCTTCGTAGCCGGTCTCTCTCTCCCGGGGTCTCTCCTACCTTCTTCGGTGGGGAAGGAAACCATAATGCAATTTAAGCCATAATACTTGACTTTAAATTGAAAAGATTGCCCGGGGGATGCGAGGGAGCCGGAGCTGACTATCGGAGGCGGTGGTAGAGAGTCGCCGTTGTCGGCTTGGTTCCACCTTTTGCGGCCTCCCATTGGCCCCCCCCAGCATCATCCACCATACAACTCTCTTTCCCTTTCCCGTATCGTGCATCCGCGAGAGCGATATCCACGGGAAAAACGCAGGGACGTTGCGACGTCCTGGACAGCCACGTACAACGGCTCTCGAGCACCTAACTCGCAGCTCATGGCAACGCTGATACCGATTAGCTTGGAATACGGGTACGATCACTGAAAATTTATGGTGACCCAACCCCGTTGCTCGCCCCTGCTTCAAATCGCTTTTGGATTTTTGCATTAATCCTTCGTTATTTCTCTCCGGCTCGATTTACTCGGTGAGTTAGTATAGCCGGTCCGGATCACGTTGCCGGTGATAATGTTCATTGCACGTGGTCCTGGTTCGACTTCAAACTGGTCCTTAATCGCTTGTGATTAGGCTGGGGATATTTGTGCAATACAAAAATTGTGTATCGTCTTTTATTCATTATAATCGTTTACAAAAGACAGTACTCCTTTCGCAAGTAATATATTTCTGAAATTCTAATATTCTTATTGATTTGAAATCAGCTGTCTAATTATTACAGTGAAACTGTTGTTCCAAACGAGGTATTTATTTATGTTATTCTTCACAGTTCTTTTGACGTGCCTTTTATTGTACTCTCATTTTTACTTACACTTGTCGAAGAAGTCCTTTATTGTGTAGAATTAAGTGTAGACTTTTTCCTAGCAGCATTCACCCCGAAATTGAACAAACTCATTTTACATTTAATTCACCGAGTAAAATGTCCCCGAGATTGGACATTTTTTAAATCTTGTACGAGGATGCTAATTTTAGAATGGCACCGAGAAATGGTAAAGTAACGAACGTCTCGATCGAGTGCGGAGCGACAGGTGTCGTAAAAGCAAGCTCTCGGCGGTCGTTTTTGAAAATCCAATAATTTCGAGCAGGGGACAAAGTTGTTTCCCCAATTGGCAAACTTCGCCACGCGGTCCTGCTGACCAATGGCCATCTGTCGGCCACCCCCTCACCCTTTTCTCTTCTTGACGAGTCGACCCCTCCTCTCCGTCCCTCGGTCAGCACGCTCCAGCTTACATTTCCAATCAATAACCGATTGAACAACCCCCTCTCAACCCCCATCTGCTCAACGGGCCGCATTCCTCCGAGCAAACGGCCAAACAATCCCGCGTTCCTTGCGTTGCTTCTCTCTTCTTGTGTTTGGCGATTCCGATGGAACTGCGGAGACTGTAGATAATTCATGGACCGACCCACCGACAGATTCGACCGGTTCCTAACTCACTATACCAAAAATTGACTGGTTAATGTCAGCACAAAATGGTACAGAAAAATTCTTTTCCGATTGGCGGAACAGGAAAGACTGGGATAAAACGAGCCTAAAAATGCGGTCCTATTTTTGTGGACAAGTTAACAATTTTTAAACAGAATTTTTTTCATGTGATTTCACGTGAAATTCTATTTTCTGTAGGGGTAGTTTCTTTTATAAGAGAAATTATTAAATACTGTGTTAATATTGTATATGATTGTTATAGACAAATTTCAAGCAATCTACAGGTCTACAAAATTTTATTTTCTAGGGGTAGTTTCTTTCACAAGGGAAATTATAAAATACTGTGTCAGTATTGTATATGATTTCTAGAAGCAAATTTCAAGCAACATACAGGTCTACACAATTTTATTTTCTGTAGGGGTAGTTTCTTTCACAAGGGAAATTATTAAATACTGTGTTAACATTCTATATGATTGCTACCGGCAAATTTGAGGCAATGTACAGGTCTACTAAATTTTATTTTCTGTAGAGGTAGTTTCTTTCACAAGGGAAATTATAAAATACTGTGTCAGTGTTGTATATGATTTCTAGAAGCAAATTTCAAGCAACATACAGGTCTACACAATTTTATTTTCTACAGGGGTAGTTTCTGTACAAGGGAAATGATTAAATACTGTATTAATAAATTGTGTAGAGGTAAATTTTAAGAAATGTGCAGTCGCCCAGAATTCTATTTTCTGCAGGATTAATTAGACAGCGTCGACTGAAAAATGATCGAACATTGCAGCGAGTTCTATATTAAACAGCGAAAATTTATTGCATTTGTAAGGGATTTTTGCTCCCGAGTTGTCCGATTAAAGCAGAACGTGATCGATCGATGCTCGCCAGTGATTCTGTTTCTCCGGTAACATGGAAAACACGGACGTGACCCTTCGCGTACTTATGTCATAATAAGGGTATAAACCACCCCGTATACGGATCGTCGAAAATCTGCCCTCTGACCCCGCTGACCTGCGGCAGACAGGACAGGAGCAGGAACGACATACGAACGATGCAGTTACACAATAACGCAGTCCGTTGCACCCTAAAAGCTTGACCCTAACGGTGGAGGGACAATGAGAGAATCGCGGTAGCAAATGCCTTTGTACCTGCGGCGCCACTTTCCAATAACAGGGACGTATCTATTAAAATATTTATTAATTTTTTCATTATTATAGTGTGTCTCGAACGAAATTAAAGTAGAAAATAGTTCACAGTAGCAAAAGGCCATTTTTCTCTGTCGAAAATATCTTAATGGGTCCAGATAAGAAAATTTTGAATATCGGGGGTAACGAGCGGACGCAGTAGGAGTATTTCCGGAAGAGGGAAACCGGCAGCAATTAAGTGGTCCAAGGGCCAGCAGAGGAGAAACCCGATAGGCCGACCATAACCGCATTCCATATGCCCGAAAGCCGAGGGTCCGCGACCCAGGAAGTAGGCAGTAATTTCGGGCACAGGGCCCACCGAAATTAGCAGGCAAAGAGCCGGGAGATGATTTTCCAAAATAACACGTCCCGATACAATGGCCGGCCAATTTCCCGGGCACCAGCTGCCGCCACCTATCTGATTTATCGTCTCGCCTACAGTTCTTTCTTTCCGCCGCCCCCACTTTTCTATCTTCGACATCGGCACCGAGTGTTTCCCTTTTTCCTTTTTCTTTTTTCACCGCCGATAGATCGACTCGAACGTTCGTTAATTATACTTGGGAGAGCGAACATTTCCATGGACCTCGATACGCGATCGATTGGAAATTTTCTTTTTTGGAGTGGTACGAGTCCCCGAAAGACGATCCTCGAAACTGGTGAGATGTTGACAATATTAAAAATATTTGAAAATATCTACTGGAATATTGCCAATTCCTGTCTACAAATCAAAATTCTATTGGAACGATAGTGAGTATTTTAAATTAAAAATAAATATAATAAGATTGTGTCAAGGAGAAATGGCGGGATAAAAATTCGTAGAAAGGTGACGAAACCGCGGTAAGAAGCAGTCGGTGAGATAATTAACGACTTCGCCGGTGTTCTTTCCCGATTTCCACGGTCCGGCAGGAAGTGCCGCAATTACGGTCCCATTCCTGGGCCCCGAAGAGCACGGTGGTGATGTACGGGGGGAGAGGGGAGGGGGTTCAAAGCAGCTCGCCGCCAATGGTGAATATTAAAAATTCCAGAATATCGGCAAATTCTACCTGAGATCCGGCCTTCCGTTTCACCGTGTCCGACACCTCCTCGTCGAACGCATAGACATGTAAATGCACTTTTTGCGGGTCGACGGACAAAAGAGAACGTTCTCGGAGTTTCGCGTTCATGCAGTCTATCGGGCACGTATCAGGAACGTGGGCCCGACAGTAATGAGAGTCTTAGGAGGGCCCCGTCGCATTAGCATGTCCAAGGAGATGCTAAAAGCATCGATCCACCGGCTGCACCCGCTTCCGAAACGGTGGGGACGCCTTAGGCTAGCCTCAGGTAGCGTTATGGACTCATTAAGGCGCTTTTGTGACCAGCTGATGGATCCTACGACTGCGTTACCGTTAGCTTTCTCGTGGACGGCCATTAGTGACAGGATCTCGGCGCGATTGTGCTCTCGATTGCGAATTTTTCCTCCGCTCGTCGCGATTTTTGTCGCAACGTTCTGCCGGTTTTGCGAATCATCGAATTTCTCAAAAACTCTACCCTGCATTTTAAAGCATACCTACTACCTTGAGAATAAAAAAAAACAACAACGAATAACTTCGACATTTTTTCGTATTTTGTTCTGGAAAAATTCATAAGAAAGATAAGAGTTGCAGTAATATTACTGCAAAAGACCGGAATTTTTCACTTATTTATTGTCCTGAAAAAAATTCCGTAAAACTGCACATTTTCAGTCAATCTACCTGGTCCATCAATATACCGATAAAACAGCGAACAGGTCTGCCATTTTTCAATATTTTGTCCTGAAAAAAATTGATAACAAAGATAAGACTTGCATTAATATCACTGCAAAAGACCGGAATTTTTCACTCACTAATTATCCTTAAAAAAATTCCCGAAGACAGCACAGTTTCAGATAGTCAATCTGTCTGGTCCATCAATATACCGATAAAACAGCGAACAGCTCTGCCATTTCTAAATATTTTGTCCTGAAAAAAATTGATAACCAAGATAAGAGTTGCATTAATATTACTGCAAAAGACCGGAATTTTTCACTTATTTATTGTCCTGAAAAAAATTCCGTAAAACTGCACATTTTCAGTCAATCTACCGGGTCCATCAATATACTGATAAAACAGCGAATAGCTCTGCCATTTTTCAATATTTTGTCCTGGAAAAAATTGATAACGAAGATAAGACTTGCATTAATATCACTGCAAAAAACCGGAATTTTTCACTCACTAATTATCCTTAAAAAAATTCCCGAAGACAGCACATTTTCAGACAGTCAATCTGTCTGCCCCATCAATATACCGATAAAACAGCGAACAGCTCTGCCATTTCTAAATATTCTGTTCTGAAAAAAATGGAGAATATAATTACGAGTTATGCTAACATCACTGTGAAAGCCCAGAATTTTTCACTGATTACTTCTCCCGAAGAAAATTCCAGAAGACAGCAGATTTTCACATAGCCTACCCCCTTGAATCCCACGAAATCGTGATTCGTTTGAATTTCACGCGTCCGTCGTTCGTTCCCGGAAATTTGTCGCAGACCGGCCATTACCGATCGCACAATTAAAGCCAATAATTCACCGAGCGTCGTCGGGGGTTAGGCACGAGCCGGATGAATGGGATTCTGTCCACGCTCCAGATTTTCGAGTGTGTCCATTCTACCCCCCTCCCCACCCCTCTGCCATTTTCGATGGAAAAAGGCAGACAGACACAACCGGAGGTAACAATAATGGCCACTGACCATCGGCTATCCCTGAATATTCGGGACCCCGGCCCCCGATGATTCAATCCGACAATGGACCGTTCCGCCGGACAATGCTCTGGTCAAATGCACTATCGGCGAATGAGGGGGTGGTTGCAAAATAGGGGCGCTTCTTGGACCCTTCGTCCCCCTCGCCGCCCCTCCACCCACTCAGAAAGCGTGGGTGCGGTCCCGAAACGGTCTTTCACGTGGAAATTCGTATTTTCTTCCGAGTAGCTCTCTGAAAATTTGCTCGATTCTATCGGACCGGACGCCGGGAGTGATATATGTGTCCTGGAGGATGGGGATGCGGGTGGCGGTTTCCTCAGCTGTCATCTGGATTGCTATATTCCGTCCAACGTGTGGGAGAGATCATCTTTTTCGGAAGCACAACGATCATGTCCACTCTGCAGCTCGAGTACTAGCTGCTGTATCTAACCCTTAAGTGGTACAGCCTTCACCCCAATTATGATCATGCTAGGAGCTTTCTAAAATTCTGTATAAATTTTCTGAGATACCTCTGGGTACAACAATTTAAGATTAAAGAATCCAAATATTTTGAGGTAGTCAAAGAAACTGAATATTTGCAATTTTGGTAAAAAAAAATTAATTATTATTAAGTATCAAGCTTTTCTAAAATTCTGTACAAATTTTCTGAGACACCTCTCAGTACAACAATTTCAGAGTAAGTAATCCAAACGTTTTAGGTAGCTAAAGAAACTGAATATTTCCAATTATGGTGAAAAATTCATTACTACTAAGTACCATGCTTTTCTAAAATTTTGTAAAAATTTTCTGAGACACCTCTCAGTACAACAATTTCAGAGTAAGTAATCCAAATGTTTTAGGTAACTAAAGAAACTGAATATTTCCAATTATGGTGAAAAATTCATTACTACTAAGCATCAGGCTTTTCTAAAATTCTGTAAAAATTTCCTCAGACTCCTTCAAGTATAACAATTTGAGATTAAATAATCCAAATGTTTTAGGTAGCTAAAGAAACTGAATATTTGCAATTGTCCTAGAATTTGATGATTATTAATGGCCCCTAAGTTCGTCACGATCCAAACTGCTTGGCACGCAGGTCACGCGCGAGATCAAGACGCGTTTGAGAAGTTAATTCCGAAATTAATGAGCAACGAAAAACGATCTTTTGTTGAGAGAATTCTAGCGAAATTAGGGAATTGACGTACAGCGTTCCCTGTGTCGTCGAAGCGACGCTCTGTTATCGAGTGGTAAATAAGGGCGATTAAGGCGATGGCTTAATTAAACGAATTAGATAATTCACAGATCGATCCGTAAGAATAATTGAGCGTCGACGTTATTGGTCGGTTTTTCTGGGCAACCCGCGTATTTATGTATCGAGGGGGCCGTGGGAAGCGGCAATTCCGTCGCAATTGCCCAATCAACATTTACAATAACGATCAGCAGCTGGGATGAACATAGATTAAGCTTGGACAGCGCGGATCGAGCAGCTTGTACGCTCGATCACTCGATAGTGTTTCCCTCCGAGGCGGATCGAATAATAGCGATCCTCGTCGACTACAATACACGTGGAGCAGTCGAAAAGTGAGTTGCACTCGTAGCGAGGTAAATTAGGTCTCTGGCATTTGAAATTATATTTTACATTATTTTACCTTGTGAGAAATATATTTTTAATCTCGATTGGAATTTTTTCACCACCGTTATATCAATTTCAGTTCACTAAATGAGAGGTACTCTTCAGGGCCATATTTTTATTTAGGGATTAGAAAAAGTCAGCGAGTGTCATCTTCTGTTACGAAACAATATTACTATAATTAAATTCAGCCCGAGATATGAAAATTCCTGACGGAAAAAAATTATTCCCAGGCCCCTCCGAATGCAACAACGTCGAGCGCTTATATTAGTTGGGCCTTTTTAGAAAATGATTGGCCCGCGTCAATGTCAAAGATTATGACACGAACAATAAATTCTTCAGTCGGGTTCTCGGTGCGACATCATTGTCGCCTTTAAGACTCGCCCCGAGGACCGGCGAGACGGAAGATTTACTGTCAGGAAATGTAGATTTTCGCCAAAAACACGGAAAGCCCATTTCGAATATTCGTGTAGGGCCCCGAGAAAAAAATTTACAGCACCCTCCTCCTCCTCCCTCCGCCCCGGAGCATCGGTCCCAGGGACGCAAATATGGTTGTTTTTTTTTCTTCCCCACGGTCCTCCCTTCCGGAGGTTACTCTCTAGTTTTACGACTTAATGACTCCTCCAGCCGACGAGGCATTCCGAAATTCCATAGTTATAGCCGTGGTCCTTTTTTTTTTACATCTTCGGCCTCACCCCCGCGAAACGAAAGGGCTGAGGGAACAATCGGGGAACGGAATTTACGATAGAAGGCACCGCTGTGCTACCTTGATCGCATGATTCGACTGTTCCGACCACCTCGGAAATTGTTTTCTTTTTTTTTTTTTTTCTTTTCGTTCGCCCGAGCAACAATGTTCGCGTCGATTCGAAATTGAATTACCCGCTTTCGGAGGTAATGCGAACGCCGTGTAATTTTCAGCGGATCAATATTATCCCAATTTTTCGAGCCTTGTTCCAGTTTTGGATCTCCTGCTGTGGTATTTTTGCGTCTGTTTGGCCAGTTTGTTTTGTTATGAGGTTATTAGTTTGCTTTTTTAAAAATCGATCCCGGCGGATTTGTTCTTTGACGACCTGCCGGTGATGCCTCAATTTGAAATTTAATAGGAGGAGGTGTTGTTAGGGGCTTTTAGAAAATTGAATTAAACAGAGTGTAAGGGTTAGAAACAAATTTGTGGGCTTCCTGTGGATTTTTAACACTAGATTTACGGGACGGGTTTTATGTTCTTTAATTTACAATTATTGTGATTGTAAAAATACATTTATAGGAAATGTATTTAACACATTTATTCCTTGGAACATATAGTAAAAGCCTGTTAAAAATCTGACTGAATATATTCTTGGTATTTTTATAAAATAGTCCAAACTGGCCACTTTTAGTGCTTCGTAAATCTAGTGTTAATGCAGATTTAAAATTCACACGAGAGCATTAATTACATATATCTCGTCAGAAAAATCCTGTACTACTGTTCTCACTAAACGAACCACCAGTAAATGTAAATCTTTGTGAACACCAGTATTCTAGGAATTTTATAAAAATTCCAAAATGGGAATAAATTAATTCCGTCGACTGTAAATTACTCCGCGGTAACAATGACACAGATGTATTAATGAAAATCTCCTCTTACACAATAATCCCATACAAAATTCTTAAGGAATCGACAAATTAGTGAAGATCACATACGACCAACATGAGAAATGTTAAAAATCTGTAAGCATAGGCTTTCCAAAAATTATAAAAAAAAAATAGGCACTAGACCTCACTAAAAATTTTCCCAGAGAATAAAAGATTTAAAAATTGTGGGAATTCCTGAGGCAGATATTCTCCAAAAATCATTCCTCCGGCAGGCTCTCCGGCTCCTCCGCCAACTAATGATTATTTTAATGAAGCACCAAAAAAGAAATAAATATTGTTCCCGAACCGGAAGAGCAGGTCCTGGACCAGGAGCCCGTCGGAGGACTCTCCGGCTGGTCGCGGCGCGAAATTAAAAGGCTCGCGGATCGCACGGTCGCCGAGAGGGGCGCGCGAGGGCGAGAACGTTTCTATAATTCAGCGCGGTACCTACCGAAACGTCGATCGTCCGGGATCGAGGATCAGGGGCGGATAATGTATGTACCCTCTGCCGAGCGTGGCGCGAGAAGAGAGCCGCTCGTTCTCGGCACGTATCCTTTCTATCTCCCTCTATCTTTCTTCCTGTGTTGCTGGCCTTGCGGAGGGTTTGCGGGGGTGCACCCCCACAGGCCAGCTGAGAAGAGGGGCAATGCTGACCAACGCGAACGGACAGCTCTTGGCTCACCAGTAGACAAGTTGCCCCCGGCAGGCAAACTTGGGGCACCCTCCAAAACAGTTTTTCGAAAAACCCTGCATCTTCGGGTCCTAGCGTGGTGCCGATCGCTCTCCCATTTCTTCTTCGCACAGTGCATCGTCGAATTTTCTATTTTCCATTTGTCGGCGATCCGTTTACGCGTACGATTTTTTGTGGTGTTCGGCTCGGAATCGAAGTGAAGTTGGTTTTCATGAGGACGAAACGCGTGGACTGAGGTTTGAGGTGGTTTGACGTGTGGGAGGAGGGAGCAGAAGGGTGCCGAGATTGTGATCGAAAGGACTCTGAACGGCCTTCTGATGGTTGTCGGCATCTGCCACTTCGGGATCAAGAGGAAGATGCGAGCGGACGCGAAGACTTCCTTTCGAATGCGTAAGCAAAGTGGTTTTATTCGGGTTTGAATGTTGGCGGTGGGATGATGGAAGGCTGTGTGTGTGTCAGATCTGTTAGCGTGGTATTATATTCATACTCTCTGGTGGGAATAATTAACGATACCAGCATACGTCGGGCTGGTTGTAACAATTTTTGTTTGTGAAACCTGCTCTCCCGCATGGGACAACGTGTCTGCTCGAGTTAGTCACCCGATGCTTTCTCAATTTTTGGGGATCTCATTCGGAGCCCCGTACCCTCATCTTTTGATTGCTTTATCGGTGGAAAGCGATCAGTTGATGCTCTGCATTAATTTGGATAAATGTAGCCGGGAGGAGCGGCGTGGTATAATTATTTGTGTATTTTCAAATTGTAATTTTCGTATTGACACCGTTGAGCGCAAGCTTGTCAAAATTCGTGGAAGAGGGGTGACAGAATTCACAATTCAGGGGTGCAAAATTCACTGCTGTGGCCAATGCAAATTCCTCAATTTTCCTTTCAAAGAGTAAATGATTAATACACTTCTTATACACACTTTCTACATTTACGTTACATTACATTCTTTTTATTTAAATCCGGAAATTCCTATTTCCACAGATTATTTGGAAAATATTGAAGAGAAAAACTCCACTTACAGTAAAAATAATGCTATCAATTTTCCTTGTATTATAAAATTGTGTGTGCAGTATAAACTATACGTATTTTATTTGTGAGGGTAGAGTAAGTTTGTTCTGATTTTTTTACGTAGATAGGAAAGCCTTTTTTATAGGGGGTGGGTTTCCTGTAAACCCCTGCCAGTGTTTACAAAAAGTCTATAACAATGTCTAACCTTTTATCAACACCAGCTTAATATATTAATTTTATTCGAGAGAACGGAGCAATTTCACTGAATTATTATAACTCGATTTTGCAATTTATGGACGCATATTTCCAGGGGGGTGAGTTTCCCGCGATCCAATGGAATAATTGCACAGTAAAGATGGCTTCGGCACATCACGAGGATTGAATGCAATGGTTGGTAGGGTTTCGAATGCAAAACCAACCCCCTTTTTCGTGATTAGACCGTCGCGGACCGATTGGGGTTGCTTTAGGTCGAGTAGGGGTGTCCCGCCATTTTAAAGTCCCCACCCCTCGTTCGTGTGTAGTAGCTTCAGTCTCTGCTCACCCCCCATACGTTTCAGATTATCTGTGAACACACTCGAAAATTCCGCTCTCTCTCTATGTCATCCCTCTTCGCGTGATCTCGTTGTATCTTTCACCGAATTTCCCACACCCCCTCCTCTTTCATCCCCGAAATCCTATTTGAACATTCGCTCGAGGATGCGGCGACGGATCGACGCGCGGAATATCGACGACCTCTCTCTCTCTCCGTGTATGCTAATCGGACTAATAATTCATAAATTTTAATGAAATATCGGCGAGCACTTGCGGTGTTTCCCATCCCGAGGCTTATAATGATAGTTTAATAGGATTAGAGCGCAAGAAGTCGAATGTCAGTCACGCTTTGCATTATGGCCGGATTTCTCGAGCCCTCATCGATTTTTTTTTACGAAGGGGTGGCCACAAATAAAAAACATACTGCGCTCCACTGTCCCACAAATGCGCAAAGTTGCATTACGCTTGCAGCTGAAACTAGCCGTTACGATTAAACTGTCTTTTACAGGGACGTAAAAATTTTGTCGAATGCCATTGTGCAGTGTTAATTTTTGAAGTATCTAATTTACAAGCAGATCCATTGTAAAATTTTATTTTATTCTATTATTTCGGCCGTGACCGCGCAATTTTCGAGAATAATGGGTGGGGGACGCAAGTGTCGATAAATCCCACGGAAAATCTAATTAAACCGGCGACTGAAAAACTGGCTCCCGCGTCCCAGGGAACTCCGTACGAAACTCTGCTCGTAATCTTGGGAGGGCACCTTATCAGATCGTTATCAGCCGATCTGACCGCGTTCCTGCTTCTGGGTTGGTCACGATCAGGGCCCAATGGCCCTCATACCTTCCCTCATGCGGGCCTTACTTCGTACAGTACCTTAATTAAGCGTTATGACTTGAATTCCTCGTTAAGCGAACACGTAGCCCTCCTCGTGGCGCGCACGATCCCCGTGGAGTTTGTTACAAATTTGTAGCGAAATGAACCATGGAAAAAACAATGTTGCTCTCCCCGGTTACTATGCTGTACACCCTCGATATTTATGCGCGAAGTGTCGCTATTCTCCTGGGACCCTGTTTCGAAAAATATTAGCACAGATCTTTGGCAAACTTAGTCTTCGATGACAATTTGTTTCAGCTTGAAAAGTCGATTAAAAAATATTTAAGTTTCGTCATTTATCGAATTTTATGCAATTACTCTATCCACTCCGGAGCAACCCCATGCCTGATTTAAATTTAAAATATTTTTGCACCCGATACCTAATATAAATTTAAAAGATTTTTTTTGCGCCCGTAGGGGCTCTTAATAATTTAATGAAATTGTAAATGTGCCGGCTTCTCAGTATTACAGTCCCATAAAACGTTGCTGTCTAAATATAACGCACGGCTGAACAAAAGAGTTGAACCAGACCGAAGTCGATACCATTAATTCCCTACGGAACTCGAATAAAATCGAACCTCGATAATTATCGTAGCGTGCAAATATCGATAACACACCCACTTGCAAGCGGGAAACGGTGAAACGTAGGTACGTGGACTGGGTGCCTCCGAACGAACAACTCAATTGCGCGAAATCGAGTTAGGTTACCAGCGCAGCGGCGAAGATGTAATTAATTAATTCGAACGCCATTTTGCTACTGACGGCTGAACGAGAAATATTATTGCCGGGCTTAGGGGAACGGGCTAAAGTAGCCCCGCTGGGTGCTTTTCCGCTATTCTTTCATTCGCTGTTGAATGCATCCCCCACATATCCAGAATGCAACAAAAAGTCAAATTAAAAAATGTTGTATTACTCCTCAAACTTTGGTTAATACGTGTGCAAAATTTTTGTAGTATTTACTCTTCCCATTTATTCGTAAAAAATTCTTAAATGACCACTCTGTTAGCCGATATAGTGTCAGATCCCCCAACTAGTCAAATAATTTTTTAAAATCAAAATCCAAGTGAAAATCAAATTTAAAAAAATGTTATACTACTCTCCAAACCTTGTTAAATACGTGTAAAAATGTTTGTCTTACTTACTCTCTCCATTTCCTCCGAAAAAATTCGTGAATGTCCACTCTGTTGACCGATGTAATGTCCCACCCCCTCAACTCGTCAAATAGTTTTTTAAAATCAAAATCCAAGTAAAAATCAATTTTTAAAAAATGTTATACTATTCCATAAACCTTGCTAAATACGTGTAAAGAATGTTGTATAACTTACTCTCTCCATTTCCTCAGAAAAAATTCGCGAATGTCCACTCTGTTGACCGATGTAATGTCCCACCCCCTCAACTCGTCACATAGTTTTTTAAAATCAAAATCCAAGTAGAAATCAAGTTTAGAAAAATGTTACAGTACTCGTTGAACCCCGTTAAATGCATGTGCAGAAGTTTGTAATTCTTACAGTTTCCATTTCTCCAGAAAAAATTCCTAAATGTCCCCTCGCAGAACTTACACCACAAACGAGCTCTCATCTTTCGCAATAAAAAAATTCCAAGCCGATCCTAAATCGTTACAATTTTCTCGTTGAAACGCCACACTCGCCCAGCAAGATGTGCCCATTTCCCATAAGAAGGCGCGTCAAGCGTACACGCGTATCCACCGGAAACTATGTCCTTATGTCTTGTTGCCCTTTCCGTTGCTCTCTCTCTCTCTCTCTCCCTCTCTCTCTCAACATATATACGGCTGCCGGGGCAGTGCCAGAAGCACTCTCGTTGGATATAATATATCGTGCGGATTAGCGGAGCCCTCTTATTGTTTTCCACTCTTGCGAAGATCCTCGTCCACCCCCGCGCCCCATCCCCTCGCCGCCACGTTCGAATCGTATCCTCGCCTTTCTTTCGCCTCTCGCCGGCGTCCTTAGTTATAACTTAATTACAAGAAAAGCTGCTCGTACCGACCAACCGGCCGGCCGGCTGCCTCCGAGCGATATATATTAGATTTTCCGTCATTAGAAACTTTTTGCGCTTGGAAATTATATCCCGGGAACGGAACCGGGGGGTGGGACTCTCGGACAGAATCGATTTGACGGCGACCCCGAGCTTTCGAGTATCGCCGCGATCATCTAATATCTGCCGATTATGGTGCTTACGAGTTTCGGACATTAATTGCAGTCTAATTTAATCGACTTGCATTCGTTTTATCGCTTACGAGTGTTGTCCGCCACTTCGGACATGCATCCTTCATTGCAGCATTTACGAATTTTTCATAACAAAACTACAAAATTGTTTATTCTCAAACTTTGCCGTACACCTTCACACATATTTCGGCTACATTCGCAAATTTTTACACAAGGGAAAAATCAAAATTGAGCTAGCTATGTGCGTTCGATCACAACACTAAAAAGTGATATGAAAATAGGTAACGCTTCGATTACCCACTTTCTGATTTTGTTATATCAAAACTACAAAACCATTTGCCACCAGACTTCGATTCTCACCTTCTTTGATGTGTGAAGTACATTCACAAGTATTTATACAAAGGAAAAATCAAAATTGTATTTTCTATATGCTTCGGATGGTAGTCGTAAAAAATGGCACCGAAATAGGTGGCGATATCAACTTTTTGATAATAAACGCGACAAATGGACAAAGTTTCACAGTGTTTCATGCACAGTAGTGTCTCCGAACGACATCTAAATCAATCCACGTGGAAGGCAAGGAGGCAGCGTTCGCATAATTCGATTGATTAAATTTCCATGCCCCGGTGGTTCGGCCATCAAATTAGAATCCCGCTATAAACCACGCAGCAGGGACACCGACGGCGATCCATGCGATCCATGCGATCTTACACGCGAGGATCGGCCGGGTAGGATCGTGAGGATATCGACCGATAGACCGCGACCGACGACGCGGTGATATTCGAGATGTTGATTGCCGACAAACCTCTCTAATTACCGTGTAATTATGAGCGTCAGGCCCGCGCAACACCGCCTTGTAACGCACACAGGATCTCTCTTGGTCGAGGGGCATGATCGTCGTCGTGGTTAATTGTCAGGACTACGGAGAGGCATGTCGGCGGCACGGCTATTGTGCCAATTAAGGCGAAATTTCTGTCGTTATTATTTTTTAATGGATTATACACGCGACCCCGGGCCCATTTGCATTCGATGAATATTTCATTTGCACCGGTACACGCCGGAAACCCGATTAATTAATCGAAACGGGCCCGATCGAACTTATCGGGCCCCGCCGTTCATCCGACGTGCCATAAAACTGCCATGATTATCCCTGGAAAGTTAAAAATTCTAGTTGGAAAAAATATATTAAGTATATTCTTTGCTAATTACGGTCACTGCCAAATTATTGCCTCAAAATTGAAATAAGACAATTTTTTTACATGAAACTAATCGGTGTATTAATTTCAAACTTTCTGGGCATATTTGTCGATCTTTTGAGAATCAAAAAATATTTTTTGCATTCAGAAATAGTGACTGTATCTATAATTATAGGAGCACAACCATGATCAGAATCTTTCAAGTTAGTAAAAGGACTTTGGGGATTTTTTCAAGCGTAGTAAACCTACAAATTTGAAACTTTGCGGGTATATTTACCGATCTTTGGAGAATCTGAAAATATTTTTTTTATGCCGAAATAGTTACTATACCTAGAGACAAAGTTCAAAGTAATGGTCCCTCCGGAGTTTATAGAATAATGGCACCTCGACGCTCGAGGTTGCACTGGCAATTTCAAACAAATTTTCAGGATCTAAGGGGATTTTTCATCGGTCCACCAATCACCAGATCCCCGAAAGAAATCCGAAAGGGTTAATCGCTCGGGATTCGCGGACCCGCGAATCCCGAGGACGTTCCCGTGGCCATTTCGTTCCTCCGACTGGGTTCGTCTCAATTGCTCCCGGTCGAGGCGTTTTCCTGACGAATAAGTCGACTCCATTACCTCGCCGCGTGAAGCACTTAGGTTCGCCACCGCCCCTCCCCTAACCCGGTGTCCGGAAAACCACCCCCTCGGGCGAAACGTCCGCGTACGCGTCCCTACGAGGCCGTTAATGGCCCCTCGTTCTCCTCTACGTGCGGCGAAACGTCCTCATGCTACGACCCGGCGTACGTGTCTGCACAGTTTCACGGTAATTCGAACGAAAATACCGTAATAAGGTACGTGCGAACCTTCCACAACCCGCGCCGTACCCGCGCGACCCGATTCGACCATCTACCCGCCCCCCGCGACCGCGACCACACGCGATTTGCGACTCGAGCTCACGCCATCTTGCGATTAATGAGCTTTTGATTGAGATGAACAGCTTCCATGCAAATCTCCGAGACTGCGTTGACAACGAGCCAAAGGAATTAATTCTAACTCTAACCACCCCCAATTCACCTTGAATTTAAAATTATCGAAATAAATAAATTCGAAATTATCTGCCCCCGATTATTCCAGAATATAATTAAATATAACGTTTCGGAGTCTGTTCTTCGCTAATCTATAGCAGATTAAAATTTCTTTATTTCTCGAATGATTTTAATAAATTGAAAATAATGTACTAACGTCCTCAGACAGTTTTAATTCCTTTACAGATTTGAATTGCATCAACTCGTGTTTGTTGTAAACGCATAAAATCCCTGGTCTATTTATTATAATCACGGGGCCATTTTTGAATTGCCACGGGCCAAGGCGGGGACTGTAGCAGGACCTCAGGACGAAGGGGTTGCAAATCTCTCTTTCATCCCCGAACAGGAACCAATAAAGGGGAGGCTCTTTTATGCATCTGATGCGCGCCACGCGACCCCCAACCCTTCATCTAATCAATTTCAAATAATTCCCGTTCCCCCTCCCTTCACCCTTGCCTGCCGTGTCTATCGATGTCTCTGCTTGTTTCTTTTTTTTTCACGACCCCGTTCCTCAGCGATGTATCGCAGAACTCGATCGAGAGCGTGCCCCCTTCCCTCGCCCCTCGAATCACTATGCCTCGCGAGCAATTATTTCGGAATCCATCATGTTTCGGGATTAAGCGTTTCGAGAGCGATTGTCGAAGCCCGGGGGCCCGATGATCGATCGATCCCGACGCCTTTCCGGGCTCTCTCTGATTCGCCACCGAGAGTTCGCCTAATTGGACGGGAACGCAGCCCGGGAACGTTTTTGCGATCGTATTATCCTCGTTACGCTTCGCGGAAACGGGGGCGGCGGGGGCAAAAGGATTCCCCGTGAAACATCGAGGATTCCTGGAAACCCCGTGGGCCCCCATGAACGATCTGGTTAGCGTTTATGCCTCGAAATTATCGAGGCCACGCTGGAAACGATCGCTCCTCGCTCTGGAAACGGGGGGTTGCAGGTGAAAAAGGTACCCTTGGAAAGTTCTGTCGGTTTTCTGGCGAATTGCCACGTTTTTGCAATACGCTCATCACGCCTTTTTACACCATTTCCATAATCAATCGGCCGAGGAATTTTTCTGGGGTTCCCCTCTGACGAAGGGGGTGAGATTATTCCTTGGATTTCGATATGTTTTAACAAACAAACGCGGTGACCGACTAACTTGAAACTATGCACACCTTTTCAATGTACTTTTGCTGAGATGCACGAATTTTTTCAGTTCGATTTGATCGTAAACACATATTTTATCCACGGTTGAGTGGGACCACGTTATTAGCGAAGTGAAAGATTCTAGTGTGGTGTTCAATATTTTTAAAAAAGAAAAATTGCAACATTCGACGCTCGTATAAATATATTCGATCGGTCCGCCAATCGTACAGACTTAGAAAAATTGCGATATTAGATAACAACAATTTTGCAACGGCGGATAAATTCGCAAAGCTCGCGTCTATCACACGTTTTCCCGTGGGAAGAGAAATCTTAATCCATCGCGGAAGGGTTAGAAATTCCACGGGAGGTCCAGACCGAACGCAGACCGCGCAGGGGTGGTAAAAAGGGGGTTGGCGAGGGGGTTGGGAGAGTGGAAGAAACGCAGCCGCTGGAAACAGCGTTCTTGCACGTGAGCGCCGAGACTTTTTCCAATTACAAACGGCGCCATTCGCGGGCCGGAGCGGTGCGGCGCGCGGCTGCCGGCGATTATTTTTAAAACAAGAATATTCCCTTCCGCCCCCGGGACATAATGAGCGGGCTACGGGGGTGGTAGCGGAAAGGTGGCGAGGGTGGAGGCACGGTCGGAGGGCGCGATAATGGCGGCCGTTATGAAGAAATCAACCCACCCCCCGTTTCCACCTCTATTTCCACCCCCGCCGCCTCTCGGCCCACTTGATCTTCCGTTTCCATGGCGACCGCCTTGTCCAACGCGCCCCCGCAACCCGTGGGGGGTGGTTGCGAGCTTTCTCTCTTATTATGAGCCTCGCTCCACCCGCGAAAGGGTTGCAACCCCGATTCCCGTCGCGTCCAATGACTCTCTACCAGGCTGACCAGAGAAAAACTTCGCGACCGTGTAGTTTCCGACTGCTTTTATTTATATTCAACGCTATTTAACGCTAAACCGACCGACCGCAAGAAGTGGCTGGCCTGTGTTGCTTCATAGGAATGACAAGATTGTTTATCTTTATTTTTTCCTAATATAGTATACGTTTGACTTTAGCTAATATAGTATACGTTTGATTTTAACATTGTTAAAATGTTTATATCAGTGTTTCCACTGGTTCTGATATTACAATTTATATTTAACTAAGCTAGAATAAAATTCGAACGGAGTTCTCAATATTCGTATACTGAAAAAGACACTAGGCAGATTTTTCGAAGAGAAAACATTTTTTAAAACATTTTATGGGGCCCTGTTGAACAATCTATAAAAATTGCAACTCGCTCGATTGAAACCTAGTAGAACTGAACTGCAAAATTGTCACGATGTCGTTGAATAAAAATTATAAGGTTCCATCTTTTTCCTTGTGCAAAGCAACCCCTATTCTCCCATAAAGGAGGCGGAAAGAATGGCTAAAAATTTAACGTTGTTTTATTTTTAGTTTCCCGTTATGTATATAAAGCAACGCAAACCAGTCATCAGTATCGTTCTCTGAATGTAGTATCAAAGAATTTGCAAAAGAGGAAAAATTTGTCGAAGATGAGAACCCAGAAATGAAATGCACCCCGAAAAAGAGAAGCCATTGCACCCCTCGCAGAGGCAAGCAACGAAAATCAGTTCAGGCCGCAAGTGGCCTGATTCCTCATCGCTATTCACGCCCGTTGTGTCTCGGGGCACGATTTCCACCCCCGCAAGCATCCGGGGGTTGCGAAACGCGGTTTCCATATCGGCCGGTCAAGGGTGGTGCATACGTATTACAAGATGGTTCTTAAAAATTGATGAGAGGGCCGGCTCCACGCAAACTAGATGTATCCAGATGCCGCATCTGGTATTCATGGTGGTTCCTCCGGAAGGTAGGGAACGCGGGATGAGGAGAACGGAGAAAGAGAGAAAGAGAGAGAGAGAGAAAGAGAGAAGTGGCCGGCGTGACTGGCCGAGACGGAAAAAATGGAGAAAGTCGAGGAACGCGTACTTACTGCGAATTCAGCGCGATTAGAATATATCGCGCGACGGAAATGCCGGGGTATCGTATTCGCCCCGGAAACCGCAGCCTTGAAACCGTCTGGCGGGGGGTGGAGGAGGGTGGGGGTGCGGTTAAACCAGCCGCAAACCAACGAAATGTCAGCATTAATATTTCAGCCGTCTCTTGTGCGCCGGCCAACGGTCGCCTCTCTATGCTTATTACACTTATTGTATCGCGGCGAGGTTTAAATATTAAAATCTCGTTTCCCCGGGCGAAACCGGGGCCGGCCACCGCCGAAGAACCGTCGATCGATCCGATTTTGGACGCGAATTCTGATTGCCTGGCTCCATACCGACCAGTTTTTGGAAATCATATCTGCGAAATTATTATCGAATTTCTTGACAAGCCCCGGGACCTTCTCAGACAAATAAATTAACATATCTCTCACGGAAACGAAAACTTTTTAAGACTAGATTTATGGGACCCGTCAAAATGACGGATTCTAATATTTTTAAATTGCGAATATTGAGATTGTAAAAATGCATCCATGAGCAATTATTTAACAAATTGATTTCTTTGGGTATATATTATTTAAAAAATGGCTACAAACTTTGATGGATACATTATGTTATCAATATTAATTTTTAGTGCTCCGTAAACCTAGTGTTAATATTGGATCATATGACCTGAAAAAGAAATTCTGGAGAAATTGCAACTGGTCGGAATTGCAGAGGAAATATTAAAAGTTGTTTAATTGTATTTCTTTACGCGTGCCTATATTGAAAATTTGAAAAACATGTCTTGTAGCTCCGTGGCAATTTTTAAACATTTCTACCGGGAAGGTAATAGAACCAAAGTCGTCGCTAAATCAATATTAAATGAAACTAACTGAGGGCTAGTTTATGCCCCTACAAGGACTGCTTCAAGAATGCTTCAGATCAATCGCAGAAGCCTAAGTTAAGCTTGAGATGAAAGAGCAATACATATTTTTTCTCCCGGAAGAAATTCTTCATTGACTCGTTGCGCTGTGATTCATCAACACCTGACTTCTCGTTTGGAAAAAAATTGCGAGATCTCTCTCGAGGTCAACGATTCATGGTTCTTTTGTCTTCTCCTTTGTCTGAAATCGAGTGAAACTTGAAAGATGTATTTGATATTACATTATCTACAACCTCCGGAAATTATCCATCGAACAAATCAATTTTTGTGTGACTCCGCTTTCCTGTAATTCCATACAAACATTTTTATTTTGCCTGAAGATCAAAACTAAAAATTCAAAGACTCCCAGCCTTAGGGTGACAATGGAATATTTATACAATTCCCCCCAAAAAAAGGAGAAAATTTTCTGCAGGGGAAAGAAGCAGCTGCGGGTCCGTGGAATGATTATGTCGGCCGGTTGGACAACGAGCGCGTTAATAAATGATAGTTTTGCAATGGTAACTGGCATCGATCTTCCGTCAACAGGGAACGGACGTTTCGTTCGGGACATTGATATTCTCGTGTTGAGGACAGGTAGGACAGGTATATCGGTTCCTCGGAGTTCCGCCGCGCGCAGTCGGCTAACCAGTCACTTATTAATTCGGCACGACCGCCTTCTGACAGGCCGGAATCGCGTGCAACCCCTTCTCCCTTAGTATTCATAAAGGTCAGCCCATCGGACACGTATCCTACGCTCGCTCGGTTATGCGCACAGGACACCTGTGCAGATACTTGTCAGCGTTACGGACAGGTGAGGACGGACACTGTGCTTGCCGGAGAACGACCGTGCATCGGCCACGCTACGATGAAAGTGCACGAGCGTCAATAAGTAACTCGTACCCTCGTGCGAAAATTTTCCACGTCGATTGTGAAGCATTTCCGTTAAATGAAAACGCGGTTCCTCCTTCAATCATTCCGTTCTACAAAGAAAATATAATTTTTTCGTCCTGTGACGCGAGTAACGCAAATTTCACATCTTTATAGATTCATAACATTCGAACTACCGATCTCCTGGTATTAAAACTTGGATTTTCGGAATTTTCTCGCCAAAATCTGCAGGATTCCGTTAAAAAGAGTCAACAACTTCCGGTTTCCCGAAGCAAAGTTTAGCCACGTCTCCAAATTCTTTGAATGCTTCCACTGTATTCGATTTTACGATGGACACGTAAAATCCTAGGTGTGATCTAGACTTCAAAAATTGAGCACAATTTGCTGATTCAAGGTGCAGTGGAAAAATAATTGCCAATATTGTCTCGAGACCATACCGATTGAGATTAGGCGTGCCCGGAGTTGGAGTCGCGTCTGCCTCGCTCGAGGAAATGAAGATGAAAGTGGAAGCCGAGTCGTTCCGGTTTTTAAGCGTCAGCGGCCGATTTTCCGGCAGGCTGGGATCTCGAGCCAAGGTGTTTAGGGGAGTTTCGCGAGGACACGGTGAATACGGGAGAGGCCGGTAACAACTTTACGATCCTCGAGAGGCTCTCGACAGCCGCGGAGGGCCGTCGTATTTATTCGAGTTCGCGTTTAAAATCGATCGTCACCCGTCCGGATCCCGTGGAGCGTCGTCGATTAATCGCGAGGTTAATACACGTTTCGAGAAAAACATTTTCAGGTTAACTCGAGAGACGATTTTTCTTCTGTCTATCTCCCGTCGAGAATTATCATTCGGACGACACGCCGACGGACGGAACGAGAAGAGGATTTACGATCCCGATATTTATGGATCGGAGGTTTTAATCGACCGCCTTCTCTCCCTCCTCCTCCTCCTCCTCTTTTTTTTTTCTTTCTTCTCTACTGCGTTTTTCCAGAGACGAATACCGGCCCGGGGGCGTTATTGCGCTTCTGACTAATGCGCCGTGGAAAAAGTCGATCCGCGAGCGGATACACACGGACGAGGTCGGGTTCTGTTCATATTTAATGTAAGCGTGTGCCAGTTTCCTCGAGCGGCAGTCCTTCGTTTAATAATGAAAACGAGCGCATCAAGGATCCCCGCATTGTTCGCTTTTCAGAGCCGCGGAACAATCGTTAGAGCCCGGCGTTTACCATTTCGGGCGAACGCACGACGAACGAGCATCTCCGCGCTGATCATGGGAAGCGCTCGCTATGGCCGTGTACTCTTGAGAACCTATTTAGACCTCGCTTTATACGCCACCGATTGCTCAACGTTGCTCAAACAAATTCTGCGGCTCCCCGAACCTGTAGCGCACGGAATCTCCGATTTTAAATTGTTACAGTTTTGTTAAAATCCTCTACTCCATTTTCTTGGCAGACTTCTGTGCGTGATACAGTGACTGCAAAAGTCTCTAACCCGAAGACACCTTTTGTCTCGAAAATACTGCGGATTCAAACGCCTCTGAAAATATTGTAAAACTTTTCCGTGCACTGAAACCACCGCAGATTTAAAGATTGGAGCTTTTCCTTTAGAAAGAGTGCGGAAAATTTGGTCTACGATTTTTTCTAGTCGATTTATTGAGCTTTCAACAATGAATACAGTCTCTAACCTGAAGACACCGTTTATCTCTAAAATACAGCAAATTGAAACGCCTCTGAAAATATTGTAAAATTTTTCCGTGCACTGAAACCACCGCAGATTTAAAGATTGGAGCTTTTCCTTTAGAAAGAGTGCGGAAAATTTGGTCTACGATTTTTTCTAGTCGATTTATTGAGCTTTCAACAATGAATACAGTCTCTAACCTGAAGACACCGTTTATCTCCAAAATACTGCAAATTGAAACGCCTCTGAAAATATTGTAAAATTTTTCCGTGCAGTGAAACCACCACAGATTTAAAGATTGGAGCTTTCCCTTTAGAAAGAGTGCGGAAAACTTGGTCTACGATTTTTTCTAGTCGATTTATTGAGCTTTCAACAGGGAAGACAGTCTCTAACCCGAAGACACCCTTTGTCTCCAAAATACTGCAAATTGAAACGCCTCTGAAAATATTGTAAAATTTTTCCGTGCACTGAAACCACCGCAGATTTAAAGATTGGAGCTTTTCCTTTAGAAAGAGTGCGGAAAATTTGGTCTACGATTTTTCCTAGTCGATTGATTGAGCTGTCAACTTTTCCTAAATCAGCTAAAAAAGAATCAGAGGTTTGTTGTAAAGAGGGAGCTTCAGTGTCGATATCTATGGAGAATCTTGGCACGAAAAAGTTGTTCAATAATTTTTGCGCGAAGTTAAATTGTAAGCGAAATTGTTGAATAATTTCCCCGCAAAGTTAAATTGTGAGGAATCTGTAAATTCCGGAACGAATAAAACAGAATCCCACGTCTGGAGTGCTCGTCGTAAAAATCAGGTTGTCCGTCATCCCCCGCGGCCCCGATACGTCATCGTTAGAGCCTCGGATATTTTTCCACGGGTTCGGGTATATCCGCTGGTATTTGCGGCCCGTGTTATCCGGTATTGAAATGTCGTCGTCCGTGTCCGAGGAAACCGGGAGCAAAGGGAAAGGAAAGGTAGGATTATCTGAATACAGTCGTTCCAGGGGTGAGTTGCGACCCCCCGGGGGGTAGTAGGTGGCCGCCCTCGAACAGTCTTGAACCCCAGTGGCCACCCTGTGACGTATAGCGGTCATTCCAGGACCGAATTACCACCATCTTCTTTCCAGCAAAGGGTCTCCGAATAGATTATTTGAATATCGAGGATCCTAGTTGCCATACGCACCCCCAGTCCCTGGGAACCGCGACGGGATGGACGGGAAGGGTCAGTGACCCGCCATGTGTCGCCATGATTGCTCGAGTTTTAGCATAATTCGGCCTGATTGATAACGGCTCGGGGTGTCACGCCGTGTCCCCTCGGTTTAATCAGGCTGCATGTGGGTTTCTGGAAATTATGGGGGCTGTTGGAGACTCGAGGAATTGGACTCGGGATGGCCCTCGGGACTCGGAGGACCTACGTTCATTAATTTTCTCGGCAGAATGTTTATTATGCATTTTGCGAAATGAATATTTCTCGGGTGTTGAAATTTTGAAACCAGCTGCTGTGGAAATTAATATTTTGTGCCTGCTGAATAGGTCTTCCATCTTTCTGGAAGCATAGTGATTCATAGACTGTGAATTTTATGCACTTATGACGGAAATGGTTTATGTCAAATTTTAAGCAGTGGGCATAGAAAATTTAAGGACCTCGGCGTAATTGTTTCAGCTTGATGAAATAATTAAAAGAAATTTCTATGTAGCTCCATTTCTATTTTCTATTTTCTATCTACTTCATTTTTTATTTTTATATGGCTATGGGGCCATGGTTCTTCCGAAACAAAAATTTTCAAGGACGACGTTTCCGTAATATTTTTTCCGCCGTAATCTCCTCGCATAAGCAATCACAGTTTCCAGTACAATCGACAAGGTCAAGCGCAGTCCTTGACAAGGTCGAGATCCCCCGGTGCAATTACCGAGGATCCCATCCGAAGGGTGGTTTCCACCCCCGAATCCATCAGCCGCTACAAGAACGTCGATTCGATATTTTTATTTCGTTGTAACAAGTACTCTATAATAAGTTTGACAAAAATCGGTAATGAATCCCCGGCCCTCATGGTCGCGAAGTAGATTAAGGGGGCCAGTTCGGTGTCGGAGAAGTGTCTGTCGGGCAGTCCATCATTATACTGTCAGACACGGTCGAGATAAGTCGCGCGGCGGCGTGTCTCGCCGAGGCCGGGCTTGAAATTTCTTTTTGGGCTCGCGTCTATCATTTTTACGAGAAAAAGGCTAAGTTTCCCGGCCGGGGTTTTATAACGCGACGTCACTAACGAGGCACCGTTGCACTTTTTGTTGCAGCCAGCGACGCGCTCGGCCGAATCGATAAGGAGCCAGCCTCGCCGGAATCCATACAAGGTGAGTTTGCACAGAGTTTCATCGGCCGTCTGTCGTTCGCTTCTCTCTTCCTCTCTCCTTCTCTCTCTCCCTTCCACCTCCCCCCCCTCTCTCTCTCCCTCTATAACTCTTTACCGGTCAGCCTCTGACTCTTTACATTTCTTTCTCCCTTTGGATCTCAATTCATCTCCATCTCTCTCTCTCTATTTCTTTGAATTTTTGCTCATCTGAATTTATCTCTCTTTTTAAATATTTTTCAATCTCTCTCTCTCTCCCTCTCCCTCTCCCTCTCCCTCTATCACTCTTTATCGGTCAGCCTCCGTCTCTTTACATTTCTTTCTCCCTTTGGATCTCAATTCATCTTCATCTCTCTCTTTCTCTATTTCTTTGAATTTTTGCTCACCTGAATTTATCTCTCTCTTTAAATATTTTTCAATCTCTCTCTCTCTCTCTCTCTCTCTCTATCCCTCTCCCTCTCTCTCTCTCTCTCTCTCTATCCCTCTCCCTCTATGTGGGGCCTCCATCTCTTTACATTTCTTTCTCCCTTTGGATCTCAATTCATCTCCATCTCCCTTTCTCTATTTGTTTGAATTATTGCTCATCTGTATTTATCTCTCTCTTTAAATATTTTTCAATCTCTCTCTCTCTCTCTCTCTCTCTCTCTCTCTCCCTCTCCCTCTATGTGGGGCCTCCATCTCTTTACATTTCTTTCTCCCTTTGGATCTCAATTCATCTCCATCTCCCTTTCTCTATTTGTTTGAATTTTTGCTCATCTGTATTTATCTCTCTCTTTAAATATTTTTCAATCTCTCTCTCTCTCTTTCTCTCTCTCTGTCTCTCTGTCTCGTGACGTCTCTGTCCCGCGGTCTTCCTCGCTCTTTTCGATACGATTAACGCACGGAAAGGGCTTAACCTTCGCCGCTGGCAGGAACATAAATTTCGCAAAGGAATAACACGACACGGCGGACTGAGCGAAAGCCGAGGTATCGGCATTATGAATCCGCGTCGTTATTTCTTCGCCTTTTTGCCGGCGACGACGACGACGACGACGACGACGGGACCGGGCGACGTTTAATTGCAGCGACGAGCCTATATCGCGGGGACGGGCACGGTCGCAGAAAATCGTCCGGAAAGGAGAGGACCGATTGAGAAATTTTCAGACGGCAAAGAAGCCAACGGGGATTTTATTAATCGGCCACCTAGGCGGAAACCTTGTCCTGCTCGATGGCAGTTTTTCCCCGGGAGAAATGAAAAGTTGCGCGCGCGCGCGTCGTTAGGCGTCTGCGAAAAAGTTTTTAATGGTCGCGTCGTCGCGTCGTGATGCTCTCGGTTTTCGCGGAGCCCGCGAATATTAGCGGAGTCAATTATGGCTGGCGAAGATCGACGTTGCTCTACGGACATTGTTTAAACTCAGCTGTTCCTTGCTTCGTTCCTTGCTTGTTCAGTTAATGCTATCGCCAAAAATTAGGAGAATGGAAGGATAAACACATTTTGATTCCTGTGAACATGCAGTGGGCAATTATATTATTATAGCCACAGTATGGGGAATATATCAATATAAAGATAATATTGTTTACAGTGCTGAAGAATGCACATTTAGTCATTTCTAAATTTCAAACGTTAATATTTTGTACAAAAATTGTAAGCATTCAGGGTAGCTAGAGTTTCACTTCAAGATTGATTGTTTTAACGGAAAATTGTCCACTCTTGCAAATGGTTCTAATCGTTTTAATAACAAGCCGCAGTGATTGGAAATTAATTAAGAACGAAGCGTTCGAAAGCAACCGATTTTTCGAGCGACAGAATGATCAAGTTCTATGTAAATCACTGCTCTATAAAATTGAGAAATAATGATAGTATTAATTAGATTGCGTTATGAATAGATTGAAGTACAAGGGGATAAAAAATAGCGTAAAGAAAAATTTGTGTTGGTTATTGTTCGCGTTCGGAAATATTTGTTCGCGAAATGCACAAAGGGAGAGCATGGTCGCCGCATCCTGCAGCGTTTTGTCCCCTCCACGGCCAATCCGTTTCCACGTAAAATATGTCATAAAACCAATTACACTTGGCGAGCACCGCCCACCATCTTGGCTCTGCTCGGCGGTTTGTCATTTGCCTCGGCGGATTCTTTCGCGGTGTATAACCGGCCTTTTAACTTCGGGCATTATCCACCGGCCTTGCCCCACTCGCGCCGCCATGATTTTTCGTCCGGGGTCGCACGGTGGGAGCCATTTTGGTAGAACTTTCCACTGAATTAGCATAGAGCTGCGAAACCGATCACAAATTAAATCTAAAACCTTACAAAATGTAGCAAAAACACGAGAAAAACAATTCCAAGCAGATTCGACCCTTAAAAATATTCCAACTTATCCACCACAACTCCTGATTAAATTTTTTCTTGGTCATGCTGTACACCATTTCCTATAGATTTTGACATGCTGAAACCAAATCCGGTCCCAAAATTCGTCTAAAGTCTAATTTGTGAACGTGTCGCAGAAAATGTCGAATCCCGTCGCGTATTTTGTATCAGGGGTTGGGAATCGAGTTCGAGGACTTGGAACACGACTGTCCCCGTTCACCACCCCGGGTTTTTCACAAAGTCACGATCCACGGGTAGCATGGTGCAGCGCGTACAGCGAGACGGGACTCAAACGCGCCGCTGATCCGCTCGTTAATGTCCGGCGTCTCCGTCATTACCGTCCTCGACGACACGTGACAGCCGTTTTCTGGACGACGCGAATCGTCAGCAGAATCGCCTTCGCGGGAAGGGACGCGGAGAGGGTGGACGGTTCTCACGCGAGCCTAAATTATCCGACGCACGCGTGAGAAGCCCCTTGAGATATTTTTCCCGATCGCCGCAGGACTCGTGCGCATTCGGAACGAACATTTCGCGCTTCGAGCGGGGTCCTACTGTACTTACTTTATACACAGTGCGCACTGTTGCTGTGATTAGAATTTCTTAGACGTCCCTAATATCTCAAAAACGGAAGAAAGTTTATATTTATTGTATTCCTATTTGGTCTCCCACGTAAATTGGCAACAAAATACAATCTTATTACGGTTTAAAAAATGTAACCAGTTGAGCGTGTTCGACGTGTATACACGTCAATCCGAAACTCCATTGAGGTGCGGTTAACGTTAACGAATCGTTAATTTCTTATCGAATACAAATGTAATTCTTTCTCATTTAGCTTTACAAGGGCTTTGGCTTTTGTAATAGCCGCATTTGGCCTGCGTTCGACGTGTATGTTCGTCATTGCTTGATTTTAATTCCGCGCCGTGAGGGATTTTTCAAATTAACCCTTTGCACTCGGCGCTGTTGTCAATCCAAAACTAAATTTTTCTTCCGTCTTACAATATTTTCATTTTATTCATACGAAACTGATCCCATTTCTACATGTAATATTGAAATGTTTAGTACCCTATTAAATACAAATTTTGTAATGTAACGAATATTTTGTAATATTTTTTGTAATTTCTTTGAAATAATGCCACAACAATTTCTAGTGGTGCTTCAGAGACACCACTCGAGCGCAAAGGGTTAAACTCCACGCTTAACTGGTTAATCAAATCTAAATCAGGAGACTGACTCTCCGAAAAATCGGAGAACAACCCTACGATTGCAGACCATCGTTGACAGGACAGTGAGAGAGGGCAGCCGACGGGTCTCCGGCGACCCAGCCACGGTCTGGCCCAGGGGTAGCTCAGATCAGAGCAGACCAAGACACCGGGTTCCGTTCTCATTGTTAGCGTGTTCGACCTTGGTCGTCGATCGGGACCGCATCAAAAGCGTGGTCCCCCGATTGCAAAATAAGCATCGAGAGGGTCCTCGGGGTCCGGGATGCTAACAAAGCTCGCGAGAGGGAACAATCGCAAAAAATCGGCGCTTGGACCGGACTCTCGGAAATCCTGAACCGGTCGTAACTAAGAGGAGAGGAGAGGAGAGGAGAGGAGAGGAGAGGAGAGGGAGAGAGTCCCCTCTCCTCTACGACCGCAAAAGACGAAAGGGGGCGAAACCGAGAAGCAGCGAACGATCTCCCCCAGCGGGGGAGGAAAGGGGGGAGGGTCTCATGGCCCCGACCTGTGTTTTACTTTATAGCATTTAGCCCCATTGTTTGTCTTATTGCTATTAGCCTCCGTCAATTAGTAATTGTATCTTTAATGCCGATTCCGTGAATCGGGTCCCGGGTGCGCCGCCGGTTTCTGTCGGGGGACCGAAACCGAAGAAGTGGGGCCCCGGTGTTGTCGGTAGGAGAAAATCGGACCCGCGGATTGGTGGGGAGCGTCCAGTGGAGAGGTGGTAGACCGGGACCGAGGGGGGTGGGGGCATGTCATTAGGAGTCATTAATATCACGGACCTCTGTAATTTGACACACTTCCGATCGCCTAGCGCCACCCGCTCCATTTCTCGTCCCTCTCTCTCTCTCCCTCTCTTTCCACCCTTTTACTCGACCACTCTGTGCCCGGCCTGCCGAGGCCGACTTCCACGATGAAGTAGGATGGTACTGCAGGTATGTATTTCGTGAGACGGCAGGTGCCCGGGACCTTCACCGGGGAAAGTGAAAGGGTGGAAAATCGAGGGTGAGCCGAATCTCTGGCAACCTGTCCTTCCTCGCAACTTTCAAGTCTCTTCCCACCAACCGACGATCGCGTAACGTCTTGCTGGAATCACGGTACAGACACCAAAGGATTTTAAAACTTTTATCATTCCTTGGGGTGGGAGGATGGAACCTCTTGAAGGGTGGAAATCGTAAAATATGAGAAATCTCGTAATATTAACCCTTTGCACTCGAAGCTATTCATTGGGATATGGGTATATGTAATAAAATCACACTCTTTATCTGTATACGAAATAAAATTTATATTTCAATGGATCCTCTAAAAGCGCGTTGTCAGACACGTCTTTACGGTTTGAGAGGAACGTCGCGAACGAAACAAGAAATCGAAAACAGAGGAGCAACAGTCCAATATGAACAACTGAGGATCGAGGGTCCCATGCCGGGGACAGCATACAATGTATATTAACTGCAGATACAATGTATATGAAAAGCCGATTCAAACGATCCTTCCTTCTAAAGAAATAACAGATTAATTTTGTTCTATTTATGAAATAAATTCCAACACTATTTTATCTCCCAAACATTTCTTCCGACTTGGAATATTTCCCTTGTACGTATTATTTTCATGTTATACGTACGAAAGTGGTGCAATTTATTAAATACAAATTAAATAAATAATATTTCGAATTATGACACAGCAATTTTTAGTGGCACCTTGCAGTCGCCATTCGAGTGCTAAGGGTTAATGTTGGAAAACGTAATAAAATGTTTTAACCCTGAAGAGAAAACAGCTTCGACTGGAAAGGAACTGCTCTAATTGCAGAGAAATATTGTAAATGTCAACTATCCCCCACAATATTAATTTAAATCAAACCACAGATCGTTCCTACCGCACAACTTTCGCCAGCCCCTTAATTAAAATCACAAATTCGACATGCACAGCTCCGGAACGGCACCCGAACAGCTTCAGCATTTCGAGACACGAGCGTGGGACGTCGCGTCGGTCGGGACGCTGTCGTCGGCTGTCGTCGCGGCTAACGAATTGCCGATAATTAACTCCCGAGGGCGGCTGACATTCGGTTATGCTCGCCGAGAATCGTCGACGTGTCGTTGTCGGTTCGGTTGCGAAATCCGACGACGAGGGAACGCGAGCTATGATTCGGAATGCAAGCAGCCGCGATCGATATGATCCGCGGATGCTAATCGAGGCTGCTAATCGTTTATTCCTGCGTCGTACAGGCACACCTGTTCGACCGATATGGTCAGACCAGAGATTCTTTTAACGCGGGCTTCATGGAGATCACTCGAACGGAGAACGGCCAAGTCCCTCATCATACTTTGTAATGTAAACTCCACGACGATATTTTCTTCGTTCTTTGTCCCGTTCCTGATCCTTTTTTTTCTCTCTTCTTCTTCTTCTCCTTCTTTTTCGTCTTCTTCTGCGCCGGAGCAGCGTCTCTTAATAACGAGTCGCGATAATCGAGAATTTCTGGATACCTCCGGCCGCTCGAATCGATTCTTTTTTCGCCTCGCAGTGTAATCCCTTAATTCCCCCTTCACCTGTCGATCCTTATCCCGTGGACGGCGTCACTATTGTTTCCGGGCACGGTCCGGGCCCGTTCGAGTCGTCCAGGTGTTGAGGAATCGGGCGCTGAAAATTCTCTTCTGGCAAAAGTCTAGTCGATCAGCCTTGTTTGATTTTTTTCAGACTGTTGGAGCACAAATTAGAAAATACAATAGCTTAGGAGCAGAAGAAATGGACCAATTTTTGAATTATATTCCGTTCCTTTTTGCGTTTAGATCAATACCTAGTAATTCAGATTAGAGTGCAATTCTAGGGGAATCTCCAAAATCTTATCGATGAATTCTAGAAATTGAATTAACACTAGATTTACGGGACCCGTCAAACTGACGGATTCTAATATTTTCAATTTACGAATATTGAGATTGTAAAGATGCATCCACGAGGAATTCTTTAGATATATATTATTAAAAAGATGGCCACAGATTTTGATAGATACAATCGTGTTATTTTTGTAAAGTAATGTAAAATAGTCATTTTTAGTGCTCCGTAAACGTAGTGTTAAAAATTACTTAATCTGTTAAAGAGTCGGTTTATCCAGAAGTTCCATCGCTGGGAATTGGACGCGCGAGCAAGGGGATGAAAATTTGCAAATGGCGGCGCGTGGACGGGTTCGCAGTCTCGTTTCCCCGAATTGTTGTGCTCGTCGGGACGATCCTCGGGGAAAATCGATTCGGAATCGATGAGGACTGAAGGATCGGCGAGGATGCCGGGAGCCAGGTATCGGTTTCGCTTGGAATGCAAACGATCACCGCGATAAACTCGCACGAAGTCGCCACGGTCGCACGGCCACGGACGATAATACGTCTTCCTGGTGATTTTGTTATTCAAATGTCCCCGCGAGGACCGCGCCGCGACCGTGGAAAACCGCTATTCAATGCCGAAACGGCTTCCAGACCCTCCAGACTTCCATTCACGCCCCGGCAATCCAGAACGCCAGGTTCTTGTAGCGCCGTTCCCTGGAAAAGCCGGTCGCTTTCGTCGCAAAAAGCCTTACCGCGTATCGTTCGGTTCCCGTTAAGCTCAAACGACGATCCCGTCGCGTTTTCCATCGAATCGGCGAACCCTGCGACTGCTAATCTGCCTCCGATTGCCGTCGTTGCGATCTTGCCACTTCGATCACGATCCAGTCACTGGAAAAGGTCTTCAAACCTTTGCTTCGAGATTTATTTTATTTTCGACGAGTTCACATGGAAACGACGAGAACCGGTAGCGTGGATCTCTACAGTTTCTCGAGCTTGAGTTTGATCCAGGATTTTTGTGCGAATTCCCATTTCAGAAAGCTGCAGTCAGGAAACTTGCTGATTTGTTGCAGAGGTAGTGGCCATGGTGGCGCTCGCATAACCTTGGGCACAGGCGTTATTTGTGCTTGGAAAAATTAGGTGCACACTCTCTAAAGATTGACAAATGCGCCCAGAAAGTTTCAAATTGATGCACTCGTCAGTTCCGTTTGAACAAATTCTCAAAATTTGCACCGTTCAGTGATCGTCAAAGTTTGGGCACAGATTGTGCTGATAGGGACATAATTGAGCACGCGTAACTTTGGGCACAGGCGATATTTTTGGATAGAAAAAATATGTGCGCACTCTCTAAAGATTGACAAATGCGCCCAGAAAGTTTCAAATTAATAGACTGATCAGTTTCCTGTGAAAAAAATTTGAAATCACCGCTTAGTGATTGTCAAAGTTTGGCCACAGTTTGCGCCGACAGAGTCATAATTGCGCTAGCATAACTTTGAGCACAGTCGGTATTTTTGGATAGAAAAAATATGTGCGCACTCTCTAAAGATTGACAAATGCGCTCAGAAAGTTTCAAATTAATAGACTGATCAGTTTCCTGTGAAAAAAATTTGAAATCACCGCTTAGTGATTGTCAAAGTTTGGCCACAGTTTGTGCCGACAGAGTCATAATTGTGCTCGCCTAACTTTAAGCAGAGTCGGTATTTTTTGATAGAAAAAATACGTGCGCACTCTCCAAAGATTGAAAAATGAACCCACAAAGTTTAAAATCACTGCGCTTGTCGGCACCGTTTAAAAAAAATTCCAAAATTCACGTTTCAATTCTCGAAAGTGTCTCGGGGAGTTTCTACGATTCCTCAGCGATTTTAGAGAATCCTGGAGGAACAATTCGCCTCGCCTAATCGGCAATGGTAGTGGAGAAGAATCGTGGAGCGTGCACGAGCGGAACGGAGCGGAATTCAGTGGAACAAGAGCAAGAAGTCTGCAGACTCGGGCGAAATCAGCATATTCCGTTTATGGGACAGCGGGCTGCGTCGCCGATAAAAATCGGAAAATCCCCGGGAAAGCCTCTCGCCACGGAATTTGAATTTGCTCCGGGCCATGGACCGATGGAATCCCTCGGCGATTCCGCTCGTCAAGATTCAAAGCCAGTCCTCGTTGTCACCCCTCGATCCGAATAACAAAGTGAGGCTGCGTCTGGTGGAAACGCTCGTTAACGGGCTCGCGAACGTTCCCGTTTCACCTAACCCCTTTTTACCTACCGATCGCTCGAACAGGTGGATCTTGGTTCTCGGAAACGTGGAACGGGAGAGCTGATTGCGGGGTGACGATTTGCGAGAAGCATTTAGGCTCGGGAATACCAGAACACGAGAATGCTCTTCAATCTTCCCGTTGAAAATCGATCTTTGAATCTGCACATTTTTAGACGTGATTGCATATCACTTTTTGGACACGATCACTGCTTCCGCGCGGGGAAAAAAATACTTTTGCATTCTCTAAACGTTGACAAACATACCCAGAAAGTTTCAAGTCGACACGCTTTCCGGTTTCGTTCGAAAAAATTCTGAAAGTCGCGCATCATTCAGCGGTTCTCTGCATCGGCAAGTTAAAGTCGAAGTGTGACGACGAGAAATGAACTCGGCCGAACGACAAGCATAAATTCGAGCAGAGAGAAGGGACCATCGAAATTATTCTGAGAGTAGGTCCGCGAGGGGTTGATGTGTTCCTGGTCGAGAAACTGCAGAAGCCTCCCTCCAATCATCGAAAAGCGATTTGCTCTGGTTTCTCGGAAAAGTCTGAGGAGAATGGGTTCCGTGGAATCTCGCTAGTTGCTTTTCCATGCAAACTTAGGGTTCTTCGGCTCGGAAAGAAAAAAGAAAGAAAGAAGAAGAAGGAAGAGGCATCGTCCCCAGGAGTCTGCACGCGAGGCTGGAAGACACCTAAGCGTCGGCTGCTCGCGTAAGGGGAAATGAAAACGAGTATAGCGGCCGTTTCTCGGAATGATGGAGAGCCGGAGAAACGGCCGAAGAAAAGGAGAAGCGCCGCTTCGCGAACGAGGGGAACGGACCAACTAGCCTCGAAGACGTTTTCTTTCTTCGACATATTTCTCACGGGGCCTCGGGGACGACTTCCGTTCCTATTTCTTGTCTCGCCCCACCCCCGCCTCGTCCGAAGAAAGGGAAGACGCGGGACGAGATCGAGCGGGTCGATTAAAA
Organism: Halictus rubicundus; assembly: GCF_050948215.1. Lineage (NCBI taxonomy): Eukaryota > Metazoa > Arthropoda > Insecta > Hymenoptera > Halictidae > Halictus > Halictus rubicundus. The sequence goes on from NC_135161.1 coordinate 12,866,756, forward strand.
GAGCGATTAAGGGCGACCGCGGTCGACCAAAATCAAAAATTCAATCTTCTCTCATCCTGATCTGTAGTGGGACATTTGAAAGTTCCACCCCTAAAATTTCGGGCCGTAATCTTCAGCAGTTGCGCAGATAGAATTTTTCAAACGGTGTAGATGCAGATTAGGGACACGGTTTTCTGGAATTATTTTCGAAACCACGAAAAAAGTGGACCAGTCGACTTAAAATTTTTGACTGCGTGTTGAGAAAGGGTCCTTTCGCAGCTTCACTTACAGGCGAGACCGTAAGCATAGTCTTTGTTTAGTTACCAAAAGATCCCTTTCGGACTAAGTCAAACAGTTACCATTTTCCTAAAAATCATTTCCCCATTAGTTTCTCCAAGTAATAAGCTAACTACGCACGTGCGGAATGAAGCCTAATTAAAATTTTCAACGTCACAGAAGCTAGCAGACAAATGGCAATGCCACTGCAGGTTACATTTTTCGGTAAACGGCCCCGAGAAAGATTGAGTGACCCGACAAGAGAGAGAAATAATAATTTACGCGGAGGTTTAGATTAATTTCCCTTGTTCTCCATTTCGAGGAGGGTGTTGTGGGATCGATATTGATTAGGAAGAAGAGGGAATTGAATGGAGGCTCCGTTTAGGAAAATGGCACCCGTCGGGTGGGTGTCGGCGCCATTGTTCCGCTGGTTTCGCGGCGCACCGCGTCGAGAGTAGGGGACTAGCAATTAGCAATTAAACCAATAAGTCTGCAATTGGTGATTCCATTAATGGGCCGCTCGTTCCCACAGAATGCGAACGTTTTTCGACGTTCTTCTATGCCGACACTGCCTCCAATTGCTTCGGGAACCTATAATTAGCCCGTCGACGGCCGGCGCTCGCTCTTGTTTAGATCCTCGATCGCAGCTCTGGATCCCCTCGCGCGATAACCTCGCCGGGAAATCGATGATCGAGCCAGGCCAGAGAACCGCGGTGAAAATCAACGCGGAACGGATACAGGTGGTTTCGAGGCCTCGAGTTTTATTTCATTTTCAAAATGGCTTCGAGCTTGCACTCGATCGTGGCTGTCTGTGGAACTGTTTGGAAAATGAAGTAGTTTCCGTGCTCGATGCGAAAGAATTATTCAACAATTTTCCGAGGCCATTTGTCGGAGTTTCTGGACCCAGAAATTGTTAACAGAGGAATATCTACAACAGAGAATTTGAATAGAAATTTTTCTAGCTTCGCTATTGCGTTTCCTTCTGAGGTCGAGTCATCTAGGAGGAAATTAGGCAGGTGTCGGTATAAATTCTGGAAGTAAAATTTTCCAAGGCCACTCGTAGGTTCTAGAGCTAGGAATCGTCGATAGGGTAAGATTTTTACAGCGATTGTTCGCTGGAAGGAAAGAACAGAGCCACCCACGCGTCGCTGAAAGGGCTGGTTCCGGCAGTCAATTAAAAGGGCCGAAAGAGAGTTCCACGCTAAAACGTGCGGAGAGCTGGCCCTCCGATCGTCGCTAATAAATTCGTGGCAGAGGAGCGTGGGCGGTCCGACGGACTGCCGATAGTGCACGGTGTCCCACGCGACGATTATCCATTAATTAAACAATCAATATTTATTAAGCTTATTATCGGACACGACGGCGGCGACTGCGGCTGCGGCTGCGGCGCAAGCCCGGTATTAATTCGATTCCACGGTCCACGGTGGGGCCCGTATTTCGCTTAATAGGCGCCATATTGTTCGTAACGACGCAATAAATATGGACGTGGCCAAATGAAGACGATAAATTGTCGAACGCCCCCGCTGTCGGTACCGCGTGTCCCGTGTTCCCGCCCTCTCTCCTCTTCTCTCTCTCTCTCTCTCTCTCTCTCCCTCTCTTTCGCATCTTTCTCTCTTACTCTGTCTCACTCTTTTACTCTCGTTCCGCTCGTTTCCCTTTCCCACAATTTCCTTTCCGTTCACTACGGCGATTTTCCCCGGCCTTAGAGGAAAATGAAACTTTATTCGCCCGGTAAACGATGAATAGAAACCGAAGGTAATTCCGCTGTCTCGAGGAAACTGACATTATTTTTACGCTGTCAAACTGAAAAGACCCTTCCAATGTTTTGTATTGTTGTTTCATGAAATGTTTACGGAATTTTATTCGACCTAATTTGTAACTTGTAGTCAATTGAGACCGCGGAGGACGTTGCAGACATGTCTCTTCTTTAATATTAGATTCGATCTGTGGTTTTAAACAAATTTCTCAAATGTGTTGACGCATTGGAGGCCGATGACGCAGCCCTGGCGTCATTTTTTAGTCGTTCCTAGGTGCCGTCTGCGCCGTGGAATCGAACGAGATTTAAGAGTGAATTATCAATCTCTATAATCTCTAAAATCTCATTTTTTATTTTTCAAACCCTCTTCGTATTATGCAGATTTTTCTCGGATTTGAAAAAATCGGCCGAGGGTCAGTAGCGAGCGTCGATTTGTAATTTTGCCAGAACAATGTATAAAGAAATCAGTTTGCTGTGAAATTATGGTAAACGTTCGCACGTCAACCCCCACGCGGAAGGATTTCGTTTTGAACCCCCCGGCCATTTCCGGCTCCGCTTCCTGATCAGTTATTATAATCAATTAGCGACCAGTTATCTGGCATCTACGAAACGTCGCGATACAGGGGTGCAACCCTCCGGATTTTTTATACACCAGTCTATACCGGTTTTCGAAGAGGGTGGGCCCGCAACAGGCTGATGAGTAGTCGGACTTTTTTAGCCTCGCTACCCTAACTTCGACTACCGTCATGACAATCGTTTCACGCATTCCTGGGGAGCTTCACTGCTCTTCCATTTTCACCTATTTCCAATTTCTCCACTTCTTTACTCTTCTAAAGAAAATACTAAGTTATATTAAACTTGAGACAGTTTATTGATTCTTCTGGAAATTATTTTTATCAGTCGAGATTTTACTATTTTTAAAATCGAACCGCCTGTACTAGCAATCGATGTCGCAATAATACCACACCCTCTGGAGGAACAGAAATATAGTGATATAAATACTTTGGGGTTCAATAGGCTTTTCTATTTTATCTCAACCTTGCTGCAACCCTTAGGAGAATAAATAGTCTCGTTTAAAATAGTGTTCGCTTGTTACTTACCTGGTTATTTTAAAGATTTGCGATATCAGAAAACGAGAGCCAATTAAATTATCTCACGAGAAAAATATCCGAGCACCCTTTGCATCTGAAAAATATTTTTGACTTGGCTACTTGGTGATTTTTCGGAGATGCGAATTCAGAGGTAGGAAATCTAGCCGACAGAAGTCGAGCTAACGATGAATTCGAGCGGGTAGAGCAGGACGATCGAGGCGGAGCCCGATAATAGATTTAATTACTCCCTTGGAGGGCCAGTTGCTGGACGAGGACGGCCATTCCCCGGTGCACAACTCCATATCACGGGGCGAGCACGTAACGACGCCGTTTACCTGGCCGCGTCGTCCTTTGTCCTTTTGCCACAATTACCGTCGTCTAGACGCGGGGCTCCGTTTCTCCGCGAAATGACAATTACATAGCGCCGAGATCGCCTCGTCGACCGTTTCTTCCCTCGAAACGACCCGCTCATCCTCCGAGGAACGCCTCTGCCAAGAGCTCTCTCTCTCTCTCTCTCTCTCTCTCTCTTGCTCCTCTCTCTCCTCTCTACCGCCATTCGATAGCGAAACTTTCGAATAGGCTAATTACGTAGAAATATCACGGCCGGATTCAATTCTACCCGATCTACCTTCGCATCCCCTCCGAAAATATCCTTCTAGGAAAAGTCAGCATCTCCTGGCGATTTCCAAAGTTTCGGTCACTTGGTTTATCCTTGGAAAACGCAATTTTGACACTGCTCGATAATGTGGAAGACGCTGCTGCTCGCTGTCCTCTTAGTTACTCCTTCTCGAAGACTCTGTTCCGAAGCTTCCCTCGGTCTCCTCGTGGTCAACATTGCGATTTTAGTTAATTATTCCTCCATGCAAAATACAAATTTCCGAGCGTTCCAATTAATAGATTCAACGCTGTCGAACTAGAAAACCCCTTACGAATTCCTATATCATTATTTTGTAGAAGATTTAGGTATATACTGTACCGAATCTGCAATTTGCAGTCGACTAAGACCACAGAGGACACTGCAGACACCTCTCTGTCTCAATATTATTTAATATTAACGCTTCTGGAAAAAATTTTCAAACGTGTTAACGCGTTGGAGACCGATGACGCAACCGCGGCGTCATTCGTTGCTCGGCCCTAGTAACGGTACAGGACCTAGGAAAATTATTATTTTGCGCAAGGACCTGCAGTCTAATGATTACTTTAGTCGACTGGATAGTGATCTAGGCTTCCGGATGAGACTGTTGGAGTAGGTTTAATAGAAACGAGAGATAAGTTTCCGAGGTGCAAGCTCGCGTGGATTTCTTCCAGAGCATGTTCCGTGGAGAATAAGTCGAGATATTTTTTCTTCCATCGTTCCCGCCACCCTTTTCCTTCGTGAACGCAAGAGAGATCGTCTGCGCCCATTGTTACCGGGTCCCTCTCTCACCCCTCGGCGTCTTTCCTTTCACGGTTCTGGCTTAATGGCTGACGCGGCTATCGGGTTTCTGCAGAAGCGTAAAGAATCTTCGGGGAAAGCCGCGAGGAGAACGATACATCTGGCTCGCTGCTCGTTCATTGATCAGCCTCGTTGCCACGGAGGAGCCGTGTTATTCATACTTCCTTTCTGCTAACTTCCTCGCCGACCGAGAAAATAAACGAAATTGACATGGAGATAAAATTGAGACAAGGGTGTAAAAGCTAGAATAAAAATAGTAAATACTAAAATAATAAAAAATAGTGATATTTAAAAGCTCTGCCATTTTTATAAAATGTTACCACAGGGCGTGAAAATTAACTTTTGCAAAGAACGACGGTGCCAGCGTCGCTATACAGATTTTCGGAAAATGTTTCCAATCATTTTCACCAGCCGCGAGTTCGCTAAAGGGTGAGTGCAGCGCGATCGCTTTCCTCATTACATTCCAAGCTCGATTAAACGCGTCCTCCCGGAAAGTATGGCTTCCCATATCTCTTAGAATTTACTTTTCTCCCCCCACCCCGGGGGTTGGTCGGTCGAGAGAGGGCCAATGGCGGAAGCTAATAAAAAAAAGAAAGCTCTGCGGCAGCCTGATAAGCCTGAGGGTATTTCACACTCGGACAGCCCTCGTATCGACGGAGGACGCTAATGTAGCGTTATTTAACTCGGTTAGGTGTCCTCCCCATCGCGTACAACCCCCGCTAAAATCCCGGGGTGCTCGCCGTCCCGTGAAAACACTGTGGGGGCGGTGACACGCATAAAATAGGAGCCAACCCCATTTTTAGGATGTCAGGTGCTCGTCAGGATTGACGAGGGAGCCTGGCGTGGCGATAGTCTGGCTAAATAATTCCTTTGTTGGCTGTTTTAATTGTTCACAGGGGTGGGTGTCGCTTTTATTAAGCAATATGATGTTCAGTTATTGTACATGATCAGAACAAACTAAGACAGACTGTTTTAAATGAGTACATCAAACAGAATAGTTGGATTATGTTATTAGGGGTGAGTTTATTCAAGGGAATCGATTTTAGGTAGTATAAAAATAATTTTTTAGATTTTGTTCACTGGAACAGTGTTATTGATAGGATTCTTAGTGACTGTACATCTATTGGAAAATTCTTTTGTACATATTGAAAATAATTCAAAAAATTTTGTTCTGCAAGAAAATAATTTTCTCAACCCCTTGATCTCTCCAGAGGAATGAAAGGAGCCTCCTTCGACAATAAAACCAAAATCGTGTTGAAGCAGTAATAACATTTGAATCAAACAGGAGGTTAATTTTGCTTTCTCTTGAAGAAGTTCGTCCCCGAAGAGATTAATCTTCCTTGAGATTAATGCGGTGGGACTGATTGTTCGAGGAAATGAAAACGGGCGAGTTCGGAGGGTGCAGAGTTCATCCAGGTCGCAGATCGAGGTCCTCGCCGGATCCTCGAGGAATCGTTGTCCTCGGGAATGAATATCGAGCGGGCGGTAGCACGTGCCAGCAAGCCAATATCTGGCGAATATGTTAAGAAAGTCGCATACATCGGGGTCAGTACAGCGTGAAAATAGAATGTAAAGTGTTCGCAGGGCTGGGCGGCCTTAGGCGCAATAGGGGTGGTTTCCATGGGGGGGTCGGTTTGACGCGTATGACGCGCCGGACACGTGACCCGCCTGCCAAATCGGCAATCACTGCCCCGAACTACGCCGGACGAATCTTAAATATGGGATATTCAAATAGTCTGGCCACTTCCATCCCTCTCCCCTCGTTCCCGTTAGTCGGGAGACTTCTTCCATCATCGGGGACCCTCAGGAGTTCGTGACAGGTCAGGGTGACGGAGAAAACTGTTCGCAGTTCTGCCACCGTTGATAGCTCGTCGCCATTAATTTTCTCTGCGGAGAATTGCCAGAAGAAATATTAATGAACCCTTTAATGGGATATCAAGGGTGGTTTCACTTTGGAAGCCTTTAAACAGGGCTGTTTCTTAAGGACTTTCCAATTTTCTTGTTAAACTAGGATTGTTTCACTTCGTTTCCGGTGATCTTTAAGTAGGGGTGGTTTTTAAGAACTCTAGAATTTTTGTTATCAAACGGGGGATGTTTTATTTCTTTTTGGATAAACTTTAAATAGGGGTGAGTTTTCAGAACCTTTGCAATTTGTCTGTCAACCGTTGTTTTGCTTCGTTTCGGGCAATCTTCAAATAGGGGTGACTATAACATGCAACTTATTAAAATTATTATAGGAACAAATACATTTTTATTTGGCTTCTGTCTGAGCTCTAACCCTTGCTGGAAAAAAATTGCCGACTGAGTATCAGAATATTATTTCATAGGATTTTTCTAACTTTGATGATTTGGGAATGAGTGATCCCGAATTGTGAGGGGTTAGTGACGCCAAATTTTGTCACACACCCGATTAATATTGAGAAAGGCTTGAAAGGGAAAATATCGAGTCGAAGAGAAATTATTAGCGGGGCTGGTCGAACGGTTTGAAATCGACTATCGTGAAACGGACGATCGTCGATAGTGGTCAGCATGCAGGTCCACCACACCATACATCACTGCCAACCAGCAGCGGGGGTGCCGGCTCCAAATGGACCCGAAGTGCCAATGTGGAAGTCCCTCGCGGAAACCCTCTCTTTTATATGCATAGTCTCATTTCCTTATCGGAAATTTACGGTGAACGTGGCCGTGGTCTTTTGCCTTCATTGCAGCAAACCATTTTTCTCTGCGACCCTGCTATAGCCGTTCTCTCAACCCCTTAATTGCTTTCAGTGCTCCGGTTCGCCGCCCTCTGAAAAAATCTATATCTTTAATAAAACATTTTGCTCCCTCGAACTTCTATTTTACAAACAGCTTCAATGTTTATTCTTGATCAATCTTGCCAATAGGAATCAATCCTATTTTTGGGGAATTATATGAGAAAATAAAAAATTTACTGAATTCTTGTAGAATTGTAATTAAAGCATATTTAAGATTGTACACCCTACAGATAAAATAAGAATTTTCTTATCTGCAGTAATTTTTATATAGATTTGTCTTGTTCTCAATAATTTTATACATTTACATTTCTGTGTTTAGCAATTTTAATACGTTGGAAATATTAATTAATATTGATATATTGGACTGTCTGTTTTTACAATTTTGCATTTGATACAATGTTGTCATGAATGCATTCAATCCAGTGCATACCCCACTGGCGATTAATATTTTAGTACAAATCATTTCAGATTACATCAAATTAATTATCCTAGATCTACATACTAATAACAAATAATTACGAACACTGTGTTGCTAGAAACACGATACGTTCTCTAAGATTGTACGCTGACGCTGCCTATCTTTATCCAATCTTCCCAAACGCTAATTAAACTAATCACGTTAAACTCATCTACGATAATCTCTAGACTAGAATAAATGTCTAGACTGAAACAAAGTTCGACTCGAGTATCCCCCAATTGCCATGCGATTTCCCGAAACATGCCGTTCGCTCTCGATAGCCTAAGGTGTTCATGTTTTCTCCGGCCATCTGCATCCCGATTGCACCTTCCTGCACCGTTATGCACCGCGTCATAAGCATGCTGCGTTCGAGTGGGAGGCTGCAGAGAGAGCATGCGGTCGCCGCGGAGTAGCACGTGCCTCTCGCGTCTACACGCGTTCGGTTTCATTATAACGGTAGCTGTCGATGACGATGACGACGATGACGAGCCCGGGGGCCTCTATTTACCGATCCTGCATCTGTCCCGGCCCACGCCGTTCCGAAATATCTCGTTTTCACCGGTGCGACCGAGGCTAATGGCAGCGCGCGCGCCATGTGTCCACGGGAATCTCGCTCACCTTTGCTTACCTGCCGCTTAATTTCGGTTCCCGAACGGCCGATCATCGAATTTCCGAGATCGATAGCCCCCCTGACCCTCTTTGTGCCTCGAATAAATTGGGAAGGCCTGGCTCACGTTAATTGACAAACTGTTTTTCCTATGGTTCCACGCTGCCCTGTCATTAAATCGTACGCAATCGAGAAACTCGTTGCCCCGGTCGTTCTTTCTGCCTTGACACCGTGATTGGACTATGGCTTCTGGAGGGGTTGGCGTTTTCTGGTTCCTGGAATTTGTTCCAGAATCGTCCACAGCGTTCCCTGAGCTTAGAAGAACCCTGAAACGTGCGATTCAAATTATGAATTTTGTGAATACAGTGATTTCTCTGTATATGTCGCCAAGGCCTCGACGATAACTGTCGCGGAATTATCCCCACTATCGCGGGTGGGGTATACCCCGGGAAAAGCCAGAAGCTCGAGAGGCCTCGGACGCCGAGGAGTGTAAACACAACACGGCTCGAATATATCTCCTGCACGATACATGTCGCTGGGAATTCCCGTGTTGTTGACAAGTATCGAGAAGTCACTGTATATTTTATAATTTTTGTGTCGAGGTTATGGGGTTATTGTGAAGGTTATGGGGTGCTACATAAATATTTTCAGTGCGATTTTAGTAATATTTTTCTCAGACGTTTCTTAAAAGTCTGTACCGTTTCAAACGGACCTAGTCGATCGGAGACGGTCAGAATTAGAATTCCGCGAATTCAGCTGGAATTCCAAGGACTCCGTGAATGGCAAACGAAGTTCCGGTGTGTCCGGCGTAGATTCGGCGAGAGAGATTGCCCATCGAGGTGGTGGCTGGATCGTCGCTCTAAATGCTCGGAGCCATTACCAGTACCAGAAGGTCGGGCCGAAGAGGTATAAACACGCGTGAGCGTGCGCGTGCGTAGACGAGATAAAGAGAGAAAGAGAGAGAGAGAAAAAGAGAGAGAGGGAGAGAGAGAGGGAAAGAGAGGAAGGCCACGTGCCTCTGGTAGCACGCGACCAACCTAACGGTTTTAGACTCACCCCACACGCTGCTCGAAAACCAGTCCACCCCTTCTCTCTCGTCACCCTTGCCCGGCCGGCGGCGGCACCGCTGTTTCAAAACACGCCAGAGGAAACTGTTATTCTATTGGCTCGTGGATCTAGCCCCCTCGTGTCTTCCCCCTTTCGGCTATAGTCAGACGCTCGGCCATAGTCACGGACAATAATTTCACCGGTTAGCTTCCCGCCAATCCGATCAATTGATCACTGCAAGCTGCCTGTGTTGTGGATCCTCTAAACCAATGTTCGATATGTTGCTTTCGAGAACTTTTTACTTTTTACTGGCACGGCTGTACGTATTTGCTATTTATTTATCCCTGCACTGGACAAGCTCTAATCACACCTGAAACTACCCCTGTTATTCGTATGACGGATTTTCTCTTTTGTAATTACAGAAATTGTATAAACGAACTTAACCCCCTTCGTACATCTCGGCAAGTTTCAGATTTTTAATTTTGCAATTGTGGAAGTTGTCTTCGATCGAACCGCCTTCGAATGAGTGCAGGTCTTTGGTGTTAGGAATTTTTATTTTGAAATTATTGAAGTTGTCAAATCCGAAGGGCCCTGCCTCGATTTACCTGGCAACGTCTTCGCCCTCCGTAAGATCGCGTTAAGTCTCCCCCCCCCCCCTCCCTCTTCGTTCTCGGTGTATCAACGCGGTAGAATGTTTAAACAGCATCTGCCTCCTTCTCGTTTCTTCGTCGCCATTCTTACGTAAGGGAACGACAATGCGTCCGACCTCCATGGTACGGGGGAGGAACGTTCGGGCCCCATTATTCCTTGCTTGCGTGCACCGCCTGTCAACCGACTTACGATTTTATTAAGGCCTTACATCATTCGATTATGCTTGCCGGGTCCGTTTTCATGCGTCGGGGGACCGGGCACACAGACGTCATCGGAACCACCGAAACGATAGATCGATCGTTCCGCGAAGGATCGCTTTCGACCGTGGCGAAACGCTGTTCCACTTTCGGAGAAACCCTGATTTTTTAAAACTCTATGAGAGCGGCGATATGTCAAAATTTTCCGACCAAAATGTTGTTTATATCCTGTAGAAATAGCAGACATTGGTTTCCTGTCGATAGCGTTGAACGTGGAAAGGGATAAAATAAAAATAAAACATCGAGATCAGCGGATCATTGAGACACTATTGACAATTTTGTGACATAACTTTTTTCCTCGTGCTGATTTCTTCATGAAACTTCCAGGGCCACATCCGCGACTCTTTTCCGATTAAAATGATACCCAACACGATGCAATTCGAAGCACGCATACATGTTTAATCCACAATAAAGTGGAACCTCTGCTATCCGAACGGACCAGTGAAACACGAATTTGTGGATAACGGAGTGAGTATCTACCTGCAGTATCGAGCATAACTGAACGTGCTAATGTTACGACGCTGTCATAGACTCGGAAGAGACCTATTAACAAGTGAAATTAGTATATAAAAATTATTGTAAAGAATTCTCGACTGCGAATCGTACGGCTTGAAAACGGTTACGATTCCGGCGGAATCCACGGTCGAATTTGCAGAGCGGATTGCAGTCGGAGCTCCATAATTGCAGCAGCATTACTTTGTGCACTGACCGGGCTGGCTGGGTCTGTTGCGAATTACGAGTGCGAATCGATTGCAAAAGGGCGGCCAACGACGAAAGGGAACACAGAGGAACGTCGAAAAAACCTCGGTCGAGGAGGAAGCACCGGATAAATTGAGCGAAAGAGAGCAAAACGAGAGTGGTCCGCGGTTTCAGAGGGCCAACCGAAGGGCGGAGCCGCGAGGTAAAGGACGGGAGAGAAAGGGAACGAGGGATGCACACCGCGAAATCGGGCAGAGCCGTGAAAATAACGATTTCTCCTTTGCGGTGGCCCGTTCGTTAAACCGAGAAGAGCCGGTTTCGTCGAAGGGCGAAAGAGGAGGGCAGAAAGGGAGGCAAGGGAACGAAGAGGATCGAGAACGCGGAGGTTCGTGACTCGCCGATATTTTCCGTGAAAGCCGAATCGATATTTTATGTAGATCGCGAGAAAAGGGCAACGAGAGCCCTTCCTCGACACTATTCTCGCCAGAACGAACAAAAACATCGGCTGATCCCACGCAACGGAAGACGCCCATTGTTGCTGAATTCATCCTGGAAATGGAACGTCTTCGATTGTTGCGAATGCTATTCAACTCGCGTTCCCCTGAATTAGATAGAAATATTCAGACCCGCACTGAGAATGGTCAGGACGTGGTGCCATTTTATGCGAAACGTTGCGTTACCAGTCCCTCGTTCATTGCAATTTAAATGGCGGGCTGCTGGGCCAACCCTTCGGCCCCGTGAAATGGTACGATTCTTACGTAAATAATTTATCCGGTTGTCAAAGTGGACAAGAAGGTATAGAAATGGTACCAGAAAAATCGTTTGACACACAAAATCGAAACAACCCCGTAGATTCAAATCGCTAAAAATAATATGAGAATATTATAAATCACATATTGAGTTATAAACTTTTTATTGTCATTTGAGAACACAGTGAGATTGTGGTTTACGTTCAAATGGAACCCTCTACGACTCCGCGTGCCATTTTTCCATGTTCTCCGCTCCAATCAAGCTATCAATTTTTTGCGCCTGTTCAGGTTATAATACACTTCATTACGACACGGGAAAAAATTAATGTACACAAGGATTAAACGTGTTAATCCGGTCATTAAGTTTTTAGGGTCCATTTCGTCAGTCCGCAGAGAAGAGTTCGCTTGAACGTCGAAAGTCTCGAGGAATTCGAAGGATTCGCTCGCGGTTCTCGCGGTGCTGCACGAAACTAAAAATCGCCTAACATCTCGGAGAAGGTGTGGCGAAGGTCACCGAACCCTAGACCCGAAGAAAGGAAGTCGCTTAGCCACTGGATCGAGGTCCCCGAGCTTTCCCATCTCCCGACAAAAGCGGGTCGCACAGAGATAAAGGCTCGCGAAACGTTGCCGAGAAAAAAGGGCCCCTGCTCGCAGGTGGGGATGGTCCGTCACGATCCGGAGCACCCGGGGGGAGGGGAAGGTCAAGCATGAAAAAAACGCACATTCGAGAAATCCTGTGTGAATCCTGTGAATTTCGGAGGCCGTCCCCGATTTTCGCTCCTCCGCATCTGTGCGCGTCTCCCCTTCGTACCTGACGATTCCCCGGAAAACGGCGAAAAAACCGAAACCGGAGGCTGTTATAGAGGGTGAGGAGCAAGATGTGACAGGTCAGGTAGAGAGAGAGTCCTTCGGGAGACTACGGTATTGGTGGATTCCCTATAAAATTTCAGTTACTTGGTCCCTTCGCGCGGCCGATTACACCCCGGGCCTCATTCTTCCACCCCTCGCGATTCAAAGCGCAGGTACACGGACGGTTTTCCCTTTTCTACCGAGAATTTGCATCGTTCCCCTCCTTTCATCGAAAATTGCCGCTTTTTTTCTTTTTTTCTTCTTAACCCCGTGAGAAGCTCTCGTCGATTCGAGGGGAGGAAGGATGTTTTTCGTCGTTCGCCACCATTTTTCCACCCTTTTTTCCAGAGCTCGCCCGAACGAAAAAATTTATGTTTTATCGCGGGCACCGTACTCTCTGCCCAGGTGCGAAACGTCCGTTAATAAGTCAGATAAGACCGACACCGTGCTATTTTTTACGGTTTCTTCCCCACTATCGCCACGCCGTTGGGAGGTTCCGGGATCGAGCAGAGATTCGTGGTTTCGAAAAAATCCAACGGACGATCCTGATGGAAGACGGAGAGGAGGAGAGGGATACGCCGCAGACGATACCGAAATGTCAACGGTTTTTTAGAACCGTTTCGGAGGAGCCGAGGAGTGGGGGGGAGTAAAAAGAGACTCCCGAGAATTGAGACGATCCTGCTGGAAGGAACCTAATCAATTTTCGTTGGGCCATTTTTCGTGCGACCCTCATGACAATTACCAGCATTTTCTGCAATATTTTCACTTGTCAAACAGATGCAGGAACATAAAAATCTAAAATTTTCCTACTCACCGACAGAAATATTGATAAAATTTTTAACACTAGATTTACGGGACCCGTTGGAAATTTAACAGATTTACTCCTTGGAATATGTATTACCGCAAAAGCTGCTGAAAATGGCTGAATTTATTCTCGGTATTTTTATAAAATAATCCCAACTGGTCACTTTTGGTAAACCTAGTGTTAAAAGAAATTGGGGGTTGAAGGGTGAACCCTTAACGGACCAATGCCGGTATATGGCGGCAAAAATCAGATTAATTCGCAATGTAAGGGTAAACGCTTCTCGCGAAGCAATGAAACGCTTCTTGCGAAGGAATCGTTTTTCAAAATCATATAGAGCGTTGCTCAAATGTTTTCCCAGGTGTATCGGACCCAAAAATCAGATTAATTAATAATATAAATATTTTCCTTTCTGTACTTGATATAAAAATGTAGAGTCCACAGTTTCTCTTCGTATGAAAAATAGCTTGGACCTGATGGGAAGTAAACATGAAATGCTTCTGGTTAAGGGTTAACCTTTAATTGATCAGGCCACCCCGAAACGAGCTAAAATCGCGGCTAAACGAGTCGATCGAGCGAATTCCGCCCAGGTGGGAACGGGGCCCGTTCATCCGGAACAGGATCGTATCTCCGGGCGCATCTTCGAGCTCTCTTTGTCCCGCATCTGCATACACCGACGCGGCTAGGTGCCATTATAAATGGGCCCCGGGGCACAATGCCCTCTGCCCATGCAATTTCCAGCCATTGAAGCCCGTTTAACGTTTGCGCGAGTGACACGGTAACCGTCTATCCATCACCCACCCACATTTCCACGGTGGTCGGCGACCGAGACGCACGCATACGCGCGCGCGTGCACAGACACAACTGCGCACGGCAACAACCCTGATGCAACAGAAAGCGTTCTGCGAACCGGGGGGATGCAGCTGGACGGCGCACAGCACCTCTCCCTCTTTTTCTCGTTCAGGACCACGCAAACACGCGACCTTCGACGCCTCGATTTTCTCGTCCTTTTTCACTATGCCGAGGGAAAACTGGGCGACGACCTGACCTTCCCTGCCATAGTTGCCAGAATCCGGCGAGATGCTGGCCCGGGCACGTACGTCAGGTGATAAAATGGAACTGCACACCTGAAGTACGAACACTCTTTGATCACCGGTTTTCGAAATTGTTCTCCCGTCAACTCGGAGAACTATGCTTCTCCGATGTCCGCAGAAATGTTCCGATGGTTAGTTGTTCGCGGATTGTTGTGCAAAATTTTGTACAACATTTACGCGCTCGAATGGGCACCACAGTTTCAACAAAATCGATTCGATTTATATTCGTGTGCGTTAGGCAAATTTTAAATAGACTGCGCCTGTGCCTTTACGCGAAGTAAAAATTGTTTACTTAGATTAGAATGAAGAGAAATTGTTTTCATAATTTTATTAAGCTAAGCGTGGCAGATGTGCTCGAACTCTTTTAATTTGTCCACTCGTTTTCGTCATGAAATTCACAGAGCAAATATAAATCGTATCGCAGTGTGAAAAATTGTGGAAAAAATGGTACAGCACTTACAAAACAGGGCTCACAAGGGCTTCACCAAAAAATTCCAGAAACGTCCCTCCAAAATATCAAACCCGAATCATTTTAATTCAATTCAACCAGAGCCTACTATTGAACTCATACGAATTCGTCAGAAAAATATACCATAATATTAAAAATTGTATAAAAATTATAAGCCTCCTTGCAGTGAACCCTTGCAAATTTCGGAACGTTCCCTAAAAAAAAATCGTTCGGAGCAGCCATGCCCGCAAATCCCCTCGGCGACTGTGTGAAGGGGTGCCGTGTCGTGGCGTATCGAAGTAATTATTATTAAAAACCGTTGCGCGTAAAGGCGTCGCCTAAGCTCGTTTTCTCGAGCCCTGGCGAATCGTCCGGTGCGCCCTTTCGAAAACTCCCGGGGGCGCGCGCCACGATGAAAAAGACGAGAAAGGGGTGTGCGAGGGAGGCCGCCAGTCATAAGACGCGAATGATGGATGCGCGAAGGGTTGTTTCGCGCGCGCGACGTGGAGGGGCGAAGGGCCAAAGGGTTCGGCCTCGCGAGCCAATGAGCGCGCTGGTTTGCCGGAGCGTCGACGAATCACCGCGACGTTCACGGCCCACGTGGTGGAGGGGAAGGTTTAGGCTCGTTTGGGGCACGATTTCGTTGCGTCATTCTGACATTCGTTCTGTGTCGGTCCTGCGGCGAGGACCGGCGGATTCTCGCATCGGATTCGTGTGCACGCTTTCCCTTCGTTTGAATATTCGGCTGCAGTCGTGATTAATTAACCGGCTCATTTGAATACCAATCGGCAGATTTGCATAGGGTTTTTCTTCACGGCAATGTGGAGTCGCTTCTATATTTTATTTTTCATTTCGTTCCGGTTTTCGATCGAAGCAGATTCAGTGCGCGGTAGTGTTTCGCGATGAAATTGTGATCGAGGGTGATCGGTGTGATCCTCGAGATCGGCACCTACCCTACCTTCTGCGAGGATCTTTGAGGATCCTCGGATATCGACGATCACGGGAAAATTGTACCGATGTAACCGTGTGTGTGTGAACGCGAGACAATATTCGCGGGGCATCGCGAGACTAAAATGGTCTTCCTTGAAGATCCCAGGATGATCTTTGCGGACATGCGACTTCATGCGACCAGCACGCCCACGTCCACCCCCACGAGATATCATCTGCACCAGAAATACCGACCCCAGAACAACAACAACTGTACGGAAAAATATTTCTGTTGATAATTGACTAGGGTTTAGATTTTTATTCCGATAAATGATTTCCAGCTTCGTCTTCTGATTTTTTGCAGGCATTTGTAGTGTCTATAAATCAGATTTTCTCCATTCTCATTTTCTCTTTTTGTTCGCCTTCATCTTCTATTTTTCTCCATCTTCAATTTCTGATTTCCTCCATTTTCTTCCGATTTCTTTTCTTCTCCTTCGTTTGTTTTGTGTACTGTTTTATGGAGGCGATGGTCTCAGTGGATTTGTCGGACGGCAATGCTAATTATGGTTGTTCTTTCTTTGGTATTTTGCAGATGCCGACCTCCATGGGGATGTGGACGGGCATGAGCTCAGTGGTGACGACAGGAGCATCGCCAGTGACATCCAGGATGCCACCGAGGCGAACCTTGACCATGATTCCATGGACTCGGACAGGGAAGCCCTCAACCTGGTGAGTACTTTTTGATTTTTGAAAAAATCTAGTCTGGCATAGGGAACTTAATCTACTAGACACGCCAATTAATATATTCTTCAATGATCGTACTGGATTTAAAAGAAGTTCAATAATTCTCTATCAAATGGTAATCTTGAGAAAAAAATTATGGTGCTGTATTATACACAATACAAGGTCTATAAGTAAAAAATATATGGAGTTCGTATAGCTTACAACTAATGTAGAAAATGTTCATTTTGCATAAAAATCTGCAGTGTGATCATGACAATCGTTACTGATAGGAAAAGTGTTATTGAATAATTTAAATAATTAGGTACAGAAGTAGTTTAGTTAAGTTAACGAAGCTGCCCTTGAAGGTCCAAACGCTTAAATTAAAAATGATCCCATACCTGATATTATCATTGGTAATGTTAAAAATTAGAAGTTTTCGGTGAATTCCTCCAGAGCCTAAGGGAACCATAGTGTTTGCAAAAAGTGCCTCGCGTTCGATATTTGGCAAATAAATAAAGGAAGCCACTAGTAAGATGAACGACAGAGGGGGAGGGAGACAGTGGGAGTTTATAGTGTCTATGTGTGTGTGTGGGTTTTATAAAACACAAAAGCACTGGATGGACCGTAGTGACCAATATCCTGACCTGGCCGAGTGTAAACACGTCTTTGTTCGGCGCCGTTTACTCTGTAATATTAGGGGAGGGTGGTTCCTCCGGTTCTTCGTGTTTCTGGTCCCACGTTATGGCGTGACTGCTAGGATTCTATGGTGATCGATTTTTTTCTCCTCACGAATCCCCGGAAAGAATGTGATTTCTGCACGGTACGCTAAAAAAGGGCACCGCGGACTCCCTCTAATTCGCCATGCCACCCCTGTTTTCTTTCGCGGGATGCATAAACCCTCTAACACATTACAATGACGGTTTACATACTGTGGCTTGTATTTTACGAATTTTTATTTCACAACTTTCTGCGTTGTTGCAACTTTTGGTACCGATTTCCTTGTTGGGACCATTTCCTTTGGCCACTTTTTGTTGGACCATTCTTTAAAAAATGTGAACACACATATTTTTGGCTAGAGAATTGCTTCAGTGACTTCTCAATCGAGTTTGAGAAATTTTTCTTGTCGAAAATATTGCAATATTGTTAGTACCAATCCCTTATTTCGTGCATTTTAAAAGTGAACGCGTCTATTTGCAGCAATTTACGCCAATAAAGACACTGATAACAGGCAGATTGCAAATTTTGCAGTAACTGCAACTGAAATTCTCTGTAACTGAAACATTGAACAAATTCTGACCCGGTTTCTACTTTGTTATTTAATAGAATTTACAATCTACTTGGCAGTATATGGACACTCATTGGAAATCTGCGAAAAATGTAATTATTATATGTGCACTGCACAAAATTTTGGAAAATATAATTAGCACAGTAAATGTACACGGTTTTCAATATCGCATAAGTAAAATTTTAAACAAATTCGTTAACTTTCGCAAGAGTTACAAAATATTTACTGGAACCATCCACCGCACGAAATTGTCTGCAAATCTAGGAACGTCTCAAAAAACGTTTTGTTATTTAAAATGCTATTTTATTCAGAAACGTTTAAAGACGCGTTTAATGATGACAATGACAATGACCAGGTCACGGACGTATCGCACCGCAACAGCAGCAGCGGAACCAGCGGCAGCGCCTCGTCGCCGAGTTCCGGCGTCAGCAGCCAGATAACCGGAAGTCATCAGCAGCAACAGCACTCGGCGAATCAGCAAAACAACAGCAACTCGCAGGCGGCTCTTGCTGCTCAGCTGGTCAGCCAGCAATTGCTGATGCACGGTTCCCTGGGCGCGTTGGGTCCTCAAGAGATCCAAGCGCTTGCATCGACGTTGCAGCAACAACAGCAGTCGTTGCAGCAACAGTTGCAGCAGTTCGCGATGTTCCAGCAGGCTAATCCTGCCGCGGCGGGACAGCTTCCGGCACAGGCGCAGTTCTTCCTGCAGAATCAGGTTTGTTGAATAATTATTTTAATGGTTTTCCCTATAACAGAACACGAGCAAGAAGATTCTAGCTGTACCTACAAAAAATTTGATTACCTCTTGCATAAACGAGTTGCGATTAAACTGTGCGAGTCTGTGTGTAGTGTTCTCACTACAAATTCATAAAATTGAGAGTATATAATTGCGATACTTGAAAGGCCCCCTGACAATTTTTATATCAACTTATCTTCTTTCACAAGTCCCCCAAAAATTGTGTGAAAAAAGACGAATGATATTAGAATTGCGTTATTTGGACTATGTCGGTCCGAAAATTTTTATTCGATGGGGCTAATTAATTGAAGATCGATATCTGTGAATATCTTTCGGAGACAGTGCGATACGGAATCTTCTTTCTCAGCAGTCGGGATTAAGACACGTTCGGTATCGTTCGCGAAGGGAGTCGAAAGCGCGAACGAGAGAGCTCGCTCGAGAATTCCCGGCATTGTTCTCCGGGTACTCCGTCGAATTACCCACTCGATACGAATTCGATTCGAATCGGGAGGGGTGGATCACAGTCTCCGGGATCGAAAGACCGACGGTTCCTCCCCGGTTATATCTGATCGGCCGGCCGAAAGAAGTAGACATCTTATTCTTCGGAGACGGTTCGCTCGATTTGACGACGAGATAGCAGGCTGCCGATGTCACAAAGGGACGGGGGTTTCTGCTCGTTCGGTCTCGCGTTTCCCTGCACCGAATCTCCCAAAAAATCGCTCCGCGCCGATCGGTGAGCGCCAGGCTCGTTCCATTAGCCGTCGCCGGGAATTTTCCGCGTTTGCGAAACGGGCGAGTGAAAATCAGAACGGTGAAAACATCCGGAAAGACGTAACAACGGTAAAGCTTCCGGCATAGGTGAAAGAATCCATTGTTTAATCATTGAAACTCTGGAAATTTCGTTACACAGCACGTGTCATGGAGGAAAAATTGGGCAATAGCTAATATTATTCTTCATTTATGAAAATTATTGAGAGACTACAACGTCTTTTCAAATTGTTTCTGAGAATTTACGTGAAAAATTTTTCTTTTTAATTTTTTGGAGAGAGAGGGGTGAAAACAACCCCTGATATTGATGGTAGCATTTTTCTTCGGTGAAATATCCTGGGAATATTATTATTATTAACCCTTAGCACTCGAGTGGTGACTCTGAAGCACCACTAGAAATTGTTGCGGCAATATTTCAAGGAAATGACAAAAAATATTACAAAATATTTGTTACATTACAAAATTTGTATTCAATAGATTAGTAAACATTTAAATATTATATGTGGAAATCGAATCAGTTTCGTATGAATAAAATGAAAATGTTCTAAGACGGAAGAAAAATTTAATTTTAGAATGAAAATAGCGCCGAGTGCAAAGGGTTAAATAGTAAATAAACTTTCCTAGAAAAATGTTGCAGTCGGACACTAAAGGGCTTCCCTGGAATCAAAATTCTCAGCATCCCCGAGAACAAAAAATAAGCCTACAGCTAAATAATAATTGAAACAGAGGACCGGAAACCACCCCTAAAATTGTAATCGAAAAATTGTAATAGCAGCTAAATTATTAAACCGCTATTCCTATAATATTATAACATACAAAAATTCGTAGAAAATGTTGCAATCGTCCACCATCTGAGCGCTCTTTTAAGAAGCCTCGGTATCCCCCTAAGTGAAAAAAAAATGGACATTTATCACCTGCATCCCCAAGAATGTCTCTTTTTGTTGGTTCCGAGATCCTTGCGCGGATCGGGACGGAAAAATCGATTCATGGTCTCGCACATATCCGGGGACACACGGTTGAAAAACGATCTTCCTGGATACGATTTCGAAACGGTCGTTCCACCCCCGCGCAACAATAAACGCGCGCGCACGCACGCACACAGAGAGGACGCGCCGTACGAATTTCTATAGTGAATTTCTATGGTTCGGTCGCGAGGTTCGAACGCGTGCAGCCACGTAACCTTCTGGAAAAACCAACAAAACGACTTCGAACTTGAGCAGATTTAATGGCGGGGTATCTGCGAGAGTTTTAAAGCCGGGGTGAGGTTCCTCTCTCCCCCGTGTCTCCTTTGAAAGGTGCAACAAGGAGGAGATCCCTTCGGCACCTTGCCCTCGGCTCCCTTTGTTCCCTCACACGTGGCCAGGCTGTTTCTCTTTTTTTTTTCTTCTCTTTGCTCTCCCTCCCCTCATCTCTCCTTCCGTATTTTCTCTCGCATCTTGCACAACCTTTTACCCACGGGACACCCTGCGGAGGATTTCTTTCGGGCACAGTCTCGAAGGATCAAGGGGTGCGCGCGCGATCGGTCACCCTTGAACCCTTTTTAGAGTACCACACCGCAACCTGCACGCGCGACGAACCCTTTTCCCCGAAGATGCACGCGCGTAGGGCAAAGAGTCTCTCTTTGAGGTTCGCGTAACCGATATTTAATTCCCCGGATGTGCGTCTACCCTATACGGTTGTTATTATTGTCGGCATGTTAGTGTCTCGTGTCCGGGTAGGGTTGACGATTTAATTCAGGGGCTAATGTGCTGACTCTTCAGCGCCGTTATGCGAACGTTGCTCGATCGGTTTCGCTTCGGTGGACTTTTTGTGGAAATGGAGTCCTCAAAGGGAAGATCGTAGGAGATCCAGGGGGAATTTCTTGATCTTTTCAGATCCGATGATCTGGCGCAAGTTTTACTGACGTTGGGCCTGTTGTTCGCGAGAGTTGACACAGCCGTCTGCAAGACAGTTTTTAAATAATTGCCCTGGGTATTAATAAAAATAAGTTCCGAGTTCATATTTCTTTTGCGTTCATAATGATTGAAATTGTTAAATTTAATTTTGTTGGATACATAATAGTGCCCTTTATGGGAAAATAATTGAGTTAATTATTCTAGTACATTATACGATGTCCTGGTATCAATATTACAGTATATTATAATATTATCGTAATATTTTACAGTATATTCTAGTATATTCTAACATTTTATAGTATATTCTAGTATACTCTTTTATAGTATATTCTAGTATATTCTACCATTTCATAGTATATTCTGGTATATTAAATAGACATTCCAGCACATTAAAATTCTGTAACATTAAATGAACGTTCCACAGAAAATATTTAGTCTGCCGCATCACTGAAACAATCCTAAATTATAGTCGAACACGCTATATTCTCCCCTAATTATTTATTAATTTCCCGGACAACGAGTGCACCGTGTGGCGCACTGTAATTCGAGCCGCGAAAAGAAATTTCCAAAACGGCCGACGCAAGAGCATCATCAGAATTGCAAACAAAAATCAATTAGTCGTAATTGTGCGCGCTCCTTAATTTATCCAATCGTTGCCAACGATCTCGAAGAAACCACGGACGATTATGAATCCGGTGGAAACAATGGAGTAGAGTCATGCTTTCTAAATCCCCGGTTCCGAGTAGAAGAAGAAGGGGTGCGCATAGGTGAGTCAGGTGAATTCTAAGCAACCTGTGCAGGCACGTGTCAAGGTGTATTCAAAGCATCCCTGTGCAGGGTGCATTCAATAAGCATAATGCCGACAATAAGCATAAGCAGAGTTCGGTCGTGAGGTGACACGCGACCAGGTCTTCGAAACCCTTTCTCACCCCGAGCGTTTCGCAACCTTTTGCTCCTCGCGATCCGAACATCTGTTTAAGAAAAGGGCGAAGATAATCGATCGAGAAACAGGACACCCCTCGAGCATAACTCTTTCTCGCTATACCTGTTCGCGTGCTGCGACACGTGTGCCTCTCTTCTTCGATCATGGAAATCTCCATCGACGTACACCGTTAGCTTTTGACTGACGCGTGGAATTATAGTGATTCAGAGATACGCTCCAGCGGTTTCCTATTCCGGTACGGGGGGTGACATGTGCTTGAGCCTAATCGAGGAGGATGTCTTCTGGAATACGTTTTTGATTCTAGGAAAGTTGTATGAATTTTTTGACTGGTTTAAATGATTTTAAAAATGGTTCTTTGATTTTAAAAATAGTTCTTTGAGCCCTAAACTAAATGAAACCTAAGGGTTATCAGTAGGGTTGTGAAAGTTAACACGTTCGCCATCGACTTGAAATATATTTAACATTCTCCGTTCCCATATTTCCACATAAAAGAAGTAAAAATTAATTCTAGAGACGTCGTGTTATTCAAAATTATAATTGAACATCTTTGTGCATTCGGGGCATGTGCATTGTGCGTATTTGTCAAGTGCAAAGAAACGCTTGTTTTTAGATTTAATTAAAAATAAATGAAACAGTCCGTGAAATATAAAATTAGCATAAAGATCACAATGCAGACAATGATCGGAGAGTCTGCGATTGTTGGTTCCCCAATTTTGATTCTGTACGTATTATATGTTAAATATTGGAGCTTTGAGAACATGACTGAAAGAGATGACGATAGCGAACGTGTCGACAGTCTCGACTAGATTAAAAATCATGGGGCCGTTGTCAATTTGTTTGATCAATGGTCGTGAACGTCTTGCAGGGGCTGTTGCAGAGCGGTGGCTACGCATCAAGACCCAGTCATCCGCGCTCACAGTCCATGCAGGTACTGTCAATCGCCTAGATCCTCCAGTTTCCGCTACGATCGATTGTCGAGAAATTGATCTCATACCTCACGATCCAATTCAATCCGCACACAAAACCACAAAGCGTACATTCACCACTGGGAGCTGGAAACTTGGCAATCGGGACAATTCACTGATCCTTAAATTAATTTTTATGGCTTTTCATGGGTCACTAACAATTTCAAAATTTTAAATTTTGTTGTAGGAAAGCATGAACAAAGGTCTCTCCTGTGCCAATAAATTTTTATTCCGTACCAATAGTCGTTTTATTAAAAAATTTATATCAACTCTAGAGACACTGTCAAAAATAGAGTACCAGTTCAGTCAATGTAACTTGAGTGACTAAAGTGACCAAAAGAGTAGCCTAACAGCGGACTGAGTATCTCGAGCAAGAGATTGAATAAATGTGATTATTCCCCAATAAGTTCCAAAACGAAAGAATTGACCTAAAGCTTATATGGACAGTCGACTGCCAGCTCCCCAGCTCCCACCGGTACAAGCAAGCAGAACCGTGGTTGAGAATGATCGAATATGATGAAACGAAGGTGTCTCTGTTGTCCCAGGTGCAGCAAGCGGTGGCGCAGGCAGCCCAGCAACTGCAAGCACTGCAGAAGCAGCAGGCTCTTCAGGGTGGCGGCGGTCTGGTTGGTCGAGGTTTGACGCAACAAAGGTCACCGCCACCTCCTGGCACACCGCCAGCGGTGAAACAACCGCCGACAAGATTGGAACCGTCGCCGGAAGAGACCACCGACCTCGAAGAACTGGAACAGTTCGCGAAAACCTTCAAGCAGAGGAGGATCAAGCTCGGCTTCACCCAGGGTGACGTTGGTCTCGCCATGGGCAAGCTCTACGGGAACGATTTCTCGCAGACGACGATCTCGAGGTAAATTCAAAAAGAATCCTAACCTCTATGACCTCTATGACACCTCCGATATCAAGGTCAAATTTTGACAATTTCCGGACCGTTGCAGGTTCGAGGCGCTGAATCTTTCGTTTAAGAACATGTGCAAACTGAAGCCGTTGCTGCAGAAGTGGCTGGAGGATGCAGACAACTCCCTGAACAACCCTAACTCCCTTTCGAACCCGCTCACCACTCCGGAAGCCATCGGCAGGCGGCGGAAGAAGAGGACCTCGATAGAGACCAGCGTCAGGGTGGCGTTGGAAAAGGCGTTCGTGCAGAACCCGAAACCCACCTCCGAGGAGATCACTATACTGGCGGACAGTTTGGCGATGGAGAAGGAGGTGGTGCGAGTGTGGTTCTGCAACAGGTGAGCTACAACCATCCTCCCACCCTTAATTACAAAATTCGTTTACAGTTACAACAGATACGGGTGGGTGTAGTTTGAGACTGTAGAAAGATCAAAAGAATTTGAGAACATGAATTTCGATGGAACTACAAACAGAAGAAACAGACTCCTGCAATGAGTACGGTGCCTTCTCGATATATGTCAGCAACACGGGGCTTTCCAGCGTCATGTATCGTGTAGGAGACATACCCGAGCCGTGTTATGTTTACACTCTTCGGCGTCCTAGGCCTCTCGAGTATACCTGGCGGTAGTGGGGATAACTCCGCGACGTTTATCATCGAGGTCTTGGCGACATATATAGAGAAATCACTGTAATGTTATTTCAGTAGTTCCCAGGTCTGACCTAAGTGTCACGAGGGGCGATCAGTAGACTGAGAGGATTGTTACGGGAAATAAATTGTATAATATAGTAAATAATATATTCTCGAGGTCTTTTAGTCCTTCTAAATTGAATGTCTCGTCGGTGTCGGGCTTTCCTACAACCGCTCCCAAAAAGCCAAACCATAATGACTCAAACTCGACCTCTTCCAGACGACAGAAGGAGAAGAGGATCAACCCTCCAACAGCAGCGATGGGCAGTCCAACGATGGCGTCCCCAGCACCCTCAGTGTTCGCCTCGCTAGCTGGCTCGATGTCTGGCAGTCCTCTGGCACTGACAACGCACTCGTCGGGCATGGGACACTCGCACCCACACCCTACACCCTTAGGCTCGCCTCTCCCATTGGCCCTGGTGGCTTCGGCAGGTGGCAATTACCACCCCCTAAGCGGCAAGTCCCACGAGTGACACCAGCAGTCGGCCCACCAGGGGGACCAAATTTATCATCAACACCATCACCAGCAACCGCATCATCATCAGCAGCAGCAACAGCAGCAACGACGTTTGTGCAATCTACCCGAGTTCTATCATTAATCCTTCGACGATGCGGCTGGTGAACGCAAGCCTGGATCACGGTGTCGAAGAGGTGTTCAACGCCAAATGGAATTTGGCTTGAAGCAGAATCAAGATCAGGACAACAAGGGGCTTTTCCGTCATCGAAGAATGAGACCGAGAATGACGGTTTCCGACGGACAGGGCCCCCCGATGGCACGATACGATTCGATACATATCTTGGTGACGAGGTTCCACGATCGAGGACACCACACACGGTCGATCATGCCGACTGCACGCCCCTCGTGGATCCTCCTTTCGCATACAAGGCAGCATCTGCTCGATCAGTATACGAGGCGCGCCACGTTTCGGAGAGAACTCGACGAAAGACTTCTAGATAATTAGTCGACAGCTTAGGAAATTCGGTGGGTCGGTGTTTCTCTCGTTGAGTTTTGTCGTTTCTTCTTCAGTATTATCGTTCCGTTCGCGGATCGTCTTTCGGCGCGGAACGAGGCGATTCACGGTGAATTTTTGAGAGTGATGATCACAATGCGAGGGCGCCGCCCCGGGCCACGAAGAAGAGTCCTCCCGACGAGTTAGCGTGATCGGATTCATCAGGAAATATTGATCAGGGAGGGGAACCGATCGACGATGCGCGCCTAATTATCGACTGGCTTCCTTCCCATCCGAGTTTTGCTCGATTTCGCGTTCTCTCTTTCGGACCCGAGTTCGATCGCGAGCCGATTCCGCGCGAGGTCTTCGGACGATCGAGGATCGGGAGATTTTGTTCTCTCGGAGTACAATTCTTCTTTTTTTTTTTTTTTATTTTTTTGCGTTCCGATCAGTATGTCGCGAGACGGTTCCTTCGAAGAGGACGAGCACAGATAGGGTGTGCTCGACTCTCCGTGGTAAGCAGGGTTTAATCGCGACCGTTGAGGAAGTGTCCGCCATTTTGAGATCGAAAATTTGCGCGGTGGAAAAATACTCGTGCGAAATTACGATCGGGGGTCGACGAAGCTTCGCACTTCACTGCCACGGGAAATTTGGAGAAATTAATTTTTGCTGTTCCGTTTTGGTCGACCGCCGGCCGTGGTTTCGCTGGGAGTATTTTGTTATTTATTTGTTTGTGGTGATGTTTATGCAGTTGACAGGAAGACAAAGGGAATTGCGTTGTGATACATCACGGTTTAGAGGTATATTTCAGTGCTATGAAGTTTTGTTAATTTTGATTAGTTTGGACCTCAATGTGCTTCTTTTTTAATTTATTTTTCACTAGATTGCAAATCTTTGTGCATTCTGTCGCAAATAGACTGAAAATTTCTGTGCAAAGCTCACGTTAGAAGATCATTTCCAGATTATTTCCAGTGTCATTGGTTGTAATAGTTTTACTGTAGACAACATTCAAATGAAAATTGATATTCTATTATATTTATATATATTTCTCGTATTTGTGCCTAAAATAAAAGCATCAAAATTTTAATTCGTATGGAAATCTTCAGAAGGCAGTGACATTAAATCAGGGACATTCAGCAAACACTAAATTTCTTAACGAAATCTCGAAAAAGAATGTGTATTGATGAAAACAAAATAGCATTTCTATTTTATTTTCACCAGAAGGAATCTTTTATTTATGTTGTCATACAGTCAAGTAGAAAAATAGTAATTTTCATAAAAATCCACAGCCCACTCGCAATCTACTATAAAATCAGAAAAATCTACTCACAGAAGTCTTGAGAAAGTAATTAGATTAAATCCAAGACGAAATAATTCATTTTTTTCAAAGCGTATCCTTTAGATTTCTGAAGTAGAAAATTAGGAGAATGGTTAGGGGGCTCAGTCAACAGATCATGGCAGTACTATAGCGACATAAGTCAGGCCAAGTTCTCGATCGTCGAGCAAAGAGCCACGCTTCCTCATCGGTCGACAAAAATGCGGCGAGGTCCGACAATACGTTTGTAGATATCTAACGCGTACGGTCGCGTGTCTGTCGTCATACATATCCGTGTCCCGAACCTGTACATAAATTATGCGAGTGTTAATTTTGTGAAATTCAGCGGGAATGCGAGCGCTGCCTCGTTCTTCGCGTCTTCGACGACCTTCCACGACCAAATCTCTCAGAAGATCAAAATCAACCGAACTCTGCTACTGACAATTTCACAACCATACTCTATCACTGTCTCATTTGCTCGTAAAAATTTAAACAAATATTCGTTAAATGAAACCTCTGAGAAGCACCACTGAATAAAAGCTTCCGCTTCCTTTCTAGGAAAATGTGAGTTGATCGGTAGCGATCGGAGTTTGTTTAAATAAATCGAATTCCAATTTTTGAAATGGAGGCTCTGAAGTGTTCTATACTAATCGATGATGGTAGGGGAAGGGTTTCGCGTTGATGGTTTTCGTTACGAGGAGTAGAGTACGCAAGCGACGCGCGAGTGATTTCGACGCTCGCGTAAGCGCGATCTTTTCATCGAGGTCATTGAACGAGCAAGTTTTCGCATTTTTCGCGACAATCCCTGGACAGACACGAGGATTAGGCTCTTGTAGATACGTGCGTACGTGTACATACGGTATATACACACCCGCTGCACGCAGATTAACTATACATATGTAGCGCATGTACGTTTACACAGATCGAGTGGCGGCTCTCGGCCCTGAGAGTTCGTTTCCGGCCATTTTCTCCACCGAGAATCCGTTCCACCCAGAACCTACAGTCTTCCAGAACTAAATCGCGAAAATGTCTGCGCACGTAATTGTTTAAACAAATTTCCGACCCTGAAATTTCAATAGAATAATCCATCGATCGCGCATGCAGCTCTTTCTGCTACAATTTGAAGTAAAATTATATTTTATTTACCACCATTTATTTTTAAAAGATCGCAATGCGAACACACACGAACTCTCAGCACCAAATGCCAAAAGTCGACAGATTCAAGGTGGTGAGCTCCCGGTGACTAATTAAGGGCTATGATCTTAGAGGAGAGGAACGTTAAGGGCCGTACACAATAGACCTAAATATCGTAATCGCCGTATGCTAAGAGTCGTGGATATACGTATAAATATATTATATTATATTCTATATTCTATATATATATATGTGTGTGTGTGAGCGCGCACGCGTGTTCGCCGCGCGTTCTATACATACGCACGTATAACCAATATACATACTATACATAAATGTATAAAGTGAACGTGTTTGTAAATAATAGAGAGAGAATCGACGAAGGGAGCACGGTAAACCCCATGCCGTGCCATAATCGTTTCTTATTACTACGACTACTGTTAAGGCACTTTTAATTGTAGGCATCAGGAGACGTCGTTAATTACCGAAACAGGAACCCGAGGGATTCAGCTTTGAATTCTAGATAGACTATCGATCTTTCATTTTTTGTTTTTTTTTTCTCGCAAAAATCGCGTACGACTGAGAACAACAATTTGCGAAATTTTTAATTCAATTCTGAGGCTACAGGGTCGCTCGGTTCCTTTTTTTTTAAGAGGCGCGTTTCGACCGTGTACATTTGTTGCGTACCCCTTTTTGTAATAATATGAATATAAATATATATATATAAATATAAATATAAATATAAATATAAATATAAATATAAATATATAAATATCTATGTACACGCATACACCGTCCCGAGTACACCGGTGTATGTCCGTGTACATATACTTGACACATTACGTTGTATGTGATTCTTTGCCGGACGCGACACGATATATTACAATATATATATTTTCGTTGTATTTTAATATAACAGGTCGCGCGTCTGATCGTGTATAAATATTGCTACGTGTATGTATGTATGTATGTAAAACGCGTGTGATTCTGTTCGAGAATACAGTGACTGATAATCGGACACTTTTCGAAAAAGTTAACTCGACTTTTTCAACAGTGGACCAGAATACTTGAATTGCTTCGAGAAGTTGGAACAATTGGTTTACGTGAGAAAG
The DNA here is from genome assembly GCF_050948215.1 of Halictus rubicundus. Classification (NCBI taxonomy): domain Eukaryota; kingdom Metazoa; phylum Arthropoda; class Insecta; order Hymenoptera; family Halictidae; genus Halictus; species Halictus rubicundus. The sequence goes on from NC_135161.1 coordinate 12,896,059, forward strand.
AAATTTGTCATGGTGACAATTCTCAAGATTTCCATTTAAAACAATTTTGATCATTCTTTTATTATTAAACGTCGGAAGAATGAATTTATTGAAATATTTAACTTCGTTTAAAATGCAATTTTTAAATTTTTGAATTCTCAAGAAAATTGGTATATCCTAAAAGAAGCAGTTTTTCGTTCGGAATTTTTCGGAAAATTTCTTTTTCACGTGTTTAGCTTGTCGAAAAGGTCCGAGTGATTTGTGGCCCACTTTTGGAACAATTGTTTTTGAATGGGGTCCGAATATTTTTGCGAGTCATTGTGCATCGCCCCCCCCGCCCCCCTTAATCATGTACCCCCGTTAGGAGCCCCCGAATTTCGTTTTACTTTCGAACATTAACTTCCAGAGCCGTGGACCAAGCTATAGCGAGACAGAACAGCGCGAGTGTGTGCAACCGTACGAGAGAACGTGCGAATCCGACGCGAAAGCGAGAACGAGACGAAAGAGAGGACGAAACGATACGATAAAGAGTTCCTAGAGCACCCGAGCGCGCCAGACACGTTTTTTAGAGTCGAACGAGGGAGACAAACGAGAGAGGAGGGGAAGAGATTTTCGAAACCTCGGTCCTTTGGTCCTGAAAATTTTTCTGTGGAGAAAACTCTGACCGACAGCAACGAGTTTCACATTTTATTTGGAATACAATGGACCGTAAGCATTTTTCTTTTCGGATTTCTGTGGGTCGGAGAATTTTTTAAATATTCATTACACTTTAAAAATAAGTATAATATAGGCACAGTAACTGGGTCCCTCACCCTACGCTCTCATTTAAGCGATTGAGAAATTTTTAGTGAACCGTAGATATTCATTTTGAGTTTCTGTGGGTCAGAATTTTGTATTGGAAATTTACCAATACTGGAAGCTTTCGTATAGTGGACATTTTCAGGCAACTTTCTGCTAGTGGAGATTTTCATACAGTGAAAATTGTGTACGGGTTTTTCACATTGTTTTGGAGGAAATTTTCGGGAGAAATTTTTCTTCATTTTCTCCGGGTCTCCTCGTTCGTCGATGATGCGTAATGTTGTAGATAGAGAGAGAGAGAGAGAGAAGTTAGTGAACACCCACCACCCACACACCCCTGTCCCTTTTTCAGCGCCCTCTGATCGACGTGTCATTTGTCGTGAGCCTCGTTGAGCCAGCGCATTCCGCGTTTGACGCATAGTACAGTGATTACTATTATTAATATTATTATTATTATTATTATTATTATTAATTATTAATTATTATTATTATTATTATTTCATTATATTTTAACTTTTATTATTTGACAATAAAAGTACTAGACAACTTTAGTTCCGTTCGGTTCTTTTGTTCTTTTTTACTTTTTCGTTCCTTTCACCTTTTGTTTCCTTTGTTTGTTGACATTCTTTCCGGGGAAATGAATACTATTGCTCTTTGGAAATGATTGTTAGGATTCTGGCGAGAGCACGCTAGATTACCTACCAGGGCTTAGGAGGAAGTGTTATAATATTTTGGTTCTTGAAATAGTTGTAAAGGACTTTTTTTCATTGTGAGCAGCAGTTACGAAGAACCGAGATTTTTTATTATCTATTTTGGATCACTGTCAGTCTTATAGCTGTTATAATTTTTGCCACTAAATTGGTCTTAGAATGATTCCAGAACAGATTCTTGACAGATTCTCAAACAATGAATCAATAAGGCAGGTATAAATTCTTGTGCTTTTTGTACATTTTAAGAAATCACTATCAGTATTTATATTATTTATAATATGTTCGGTCAACGAGTTTTCAGCCATTGTTTAGCAGCCATTTCTTAATTAACAGAGACTTGAAAGTCATAACATCCGGTATGAAAATATAACAGAAAAATTAATCGGAAATTTCGATTCTTCGTAACAATTATTCGCGCAAAAAATCCCTTCTGATCGGAACCTTTAATTTGCTTCACTCGGAGCCCTGGCCCTACCGTCCCACCGCGTCCTGTAAATAGACTCGCGAATAATCCCTCGTCTAAATTTGCGAGTCGCGAATATTCCGCGAAGGCTCTCGCGGAAGATGGTCGCGACCGACGGATGTATACCGAGATTATAGTCGTCTAATCAATCAGTAGAGGTGTGTATAATTGTCTCCATCGCGAGAGGGAGAGAGTGAGAGAGAGGTGGAGGAGGAACCTAGCGTTTACTATAGCGACTTACTAAACGAATTCGATGTGTAACCGGTACATAATGGAACGCGAAAAAATCGCGTTCGGTGCGTGGGAGTAACGATTAATTATTTAGGGGAAGGAGGAGGATACCATTAACGATAGTGTGTTATTCGAACCAGATTAAACGTTAGGCGAAAACGTGGAGCACGGTATAACAGTTCTTAAAAGGAAAACGAAAAAAAAAAAAGAAAACGTAAAAAATATGGAAAAACGGAATCAATGATTCTAACAATTGAGTCGCGAAAACGGGAAAAAGATGGATCCCGTCCGGCGGCAAAGTCGTCTAAACTATTTTGTACCATGAATTAGCGGCGTTGTCGCGAACAATCTCGCGTACGTTTTATCGTTAGGAGGGATACGTCCGCGATCTATTGTCGAATTGAACACGCGAAACACGATTAGGAATAAGTAATTATGCGAACGGTTTCCGGCGACGGAAGCTTAGGAATGCGAGGGAGGGAGAGAAAGGGTGAGTGCGCGCGCGTGTGACGCTGTATAAATAAAATCATATCAATCTGGAATAGTTCATGTTACCTAGGATACGCTATTACTACGATCATTATCACAATATGATTAGTAAGAGTATTGTAATTGTATAATAAACTGCGTCATAGATACTCGGCGCGTTCCACATCATTCTCCTCGTTTGAAATTAATCAGTTTGCGGACTTTTATGCGGTATTAAAATTGTCCGCATTCGTTGGAAGATGCAGGTGCTAGATAAGTATTCGTTTCGTTTCTTACTCATTTTAACGAGCTGAAAGTAGTACAACAGTATTTTTAGATTCTTCGAATATTTGTTTTGAATTTCATCTACTCATTTCTCACGCAAATTAGTAGCCCGTAAATTGTGAGGAGCCTCGAACCGAGGCCTCTAGATCTTCGCTGCCCTTTTCTACGTTATGCGTGGATCAACAAAGGATCCAGTATCTTCTGGCCGATATATGTCCCTGGCTAGACCCATGTTTCAATTACCATGTGTTGTTTCGTGTCTCACGATCTGAAATACCGACGTCGTTAACAACAACTTGGTTTGTTACGCCCTCTAGGATATATTGTGGCTGGAATAGGAAACAGAAGGTCATCGAAGGTACCTCGTCGGTACAGAAGACCCCTGAAGAAGTTCTCGTCGAATTACTGGGCGTTACCTTTTGCCAATGATGTTGTCCTTGGCTATCTTACCACCTAATCTTTTTAGTAAAAATGGCTAATGGTACTCGAGATACAGAGTAACTTTTAAAGCGTGTCCTGAGCATATCTTAAAGCATGTCAAAGTAACTTTTATGCATGATTATTCGAGGGGTATACAAGATACTCGATTATCATTAATATTTCTAATCAAGATTACTCGGTATTTCATATCGTGCGACACGGAACAGTATGATAAGTTGACTGGCGTACTCCTGCATCTCGTTTGTGATATTGGTTCCACAATATTAGTTCCGACCGATACGGTAGGATGTGACATAAAAATCTGCGAAAACAAGTGTCTCCATCTGTCGCATCGCAAGCGAAGCTCACGTCTCGGTAGAAAATCCCATAACACTCAAACTGGAGTAGATTGTCGTCGTCCAGTCGGTAAGTTACCGACGATGCTAGCTTACGCAAGGGTTCTGCCTCGTGCCACAAAATCCTTCCCAAAGCCATCTGCTCAAGCCTGGGAACTGGATCAAGGCAATGAAGCGTACCACCCCTCTCGAGCCTAACAACGGTCTTTCAAACCATCCATTCAAACGTTAAAAAAAAAAAAATACAAAACCATGGTTGCCAAACATCTCCCAAGCTTCATCCGTACACAATTAAATCCTGCCATGAATCCCGGTAGGTCAGACCCCCAGAGACAATCATTCCGTCCAAACTCAAGGAACAGCCATTAATCAGGCCGGTGGAATTTTTGCGTCATGTTCCCGTGCGAACCGTTCATCGAATCCTCGAAAAAAACCTCTGCGCCGGTCGCCGGTTCGTCGTCGCCGCGAGGCATCAAAGCTCCCCCAGAGGCTTTATCCTCGAGCCTTTGTGCCTCGGTCTCTCTGTCCGAGGTTGTTTGACGATGCACAATCAAGCGGCAATATCATCGGCGTCGGTGCACAATCCTCGTTTTCCGGCGACCGACTTAGCAGCGCGGCGCGGCGGGTTCGCGCAAGCGTCGCGACGCTGCTGCCCCTTGTCGAGGGCAAGGGGAGAAGCCGACGAGTCCCCAGCAAATCAATACGTATATGTCCGCCAGTAACCGGCCAGTAGGAGCTGATCCTTCGCGTTGAACGTATCGAACAATTGGACGAGCGTCGACGCAGAGAGACACACAGAGAAGAATCCTCTCTCTCCAGGCGATCGCGCACACACAGAGTCGTCATCCCTTCGAACGGTTGCCCGGGGTGACGAGAGAGAGAGAGAGAGCTCGAATCTGGAAACCGAAGCTCGACCTTCCGGGACGAGCTGCGAAACAAGCTGCGAGAAATAGTAGGCGAATTCGCAACCGTCGAAGGTGCAAACGGCAACCAGGAGGAGAGGCTCCCCGAGGTAACTGACCCTGTGCAACAGCGCGAACAGTTTGGCCGCTGGATCGGTGACCTCTTGTGGACGAGCCAGCCTAGGATATCGGGTCCGCCGGAGCTCCTCCTTGGAGAGATCGTTGTTCGGCGTCGATGCTCTCGAGGTAGGAGGCCCCCGCAGCAAACGGAACAGAGAAAGAGGACACAATAGAGAAGACAGGACGACGTTCGGAGAGCCACCACCCCGTTCGAACAAGTGAGAGGAACGATCCGAGGATCTCCGCTGGCGAGTGGACCGTGTGAAATTGAGAAGAGGGTCGTTCGAACGGGGTCCAGTAAGAAGCAGGTATCACGATCGAGCTACCAGGCCCGCGAAAAGCCGTCAGACGGCTGTTGGGACGACTGGTGGGAGCCCGTGATTGCTCGTTCCTTACGGATTTCACGAAACACCCCCAAAACGGCAACCCGTCGTCGTCGTGGTGCTGCCGGGGCCCCGCCGTTAGCCGCGAGAGATCGCGAGAAGGGAGCTTGGCTGATTCGGTCGACCGATCGGCCAGGGGATCGGCATCCTCGTGCGCGACCGGCTCCACCGCCACCACCTACACCGCTTACTGGCGGCCCAGTGAAATGGAGGAGAAGTCCTCGGCTCGGTTCTCCGAGTATCTGTTCGCAAAGATGGATGGCCAGGACGTTTCGGCCTCTCAGGGTCCCCGTAAGGTGACCGCCGACACCAGGAAGTTCATGCGAGAGAACCTGCTGCTCGTGGTCACCCTGTCCGGGGTTCTGTTCGGCGTGATACTAGGTGAGCATCCTTCTCTCACATGTGCCATACGTTCGAGATCATCCCGCACGACTATGCGGACCTCTATTACCCATTTTTATAGGTTAACCCACCGTGGGCAATCTGGCTCTCGAATTTCTTCCTTTATTATTTTTCCCTCGTTAATGCTTTAAACATTTCAACAATCACATATTGAAGTATCAACTTCGAATTTTTTAAAAACCCAGGACAGTGAAAAAGTTCGGGAAAATAAACGACCCGGTATGCACGCGGCGTCGATAAACATAAGGTTGCAGACGGAGGCTTAATTATTAAAAATTGAACCGAGGGAAAAATCTCTTTCGCTGATTGAAATATTCATCAGAGAAAATGTACATTAAAAATTTTGTAACGATTTCAATGGGCTCACGCCTCGAAATGACACGTTCTAATATTTTAATTCTGCATTTTCGAGTGTATATATTTTTATACACGTTATTTTTTAAAAGTAGTTTAATAAGATAGTCTTAATGTGTTGAGAAGAACGCGAGAAGATGTGTCGATGCATCAAATACGCAGTAGAGTGATGGCAATGGAGACACCCTGTAGGTTGACACTGGAGGGCTCGTTTAATTTGTCATGCATGGGGAGAATTGTTTATTCAGAGAACAGTAGCACGGGGAACAGTAAAATTGTTGGAGAGATTTTTAGACGGAGCATTTGAAATTGTCGAGAAAGAGATTGCGCTGTCTGTTGAATTTCCGTTTCTTGGAATTTAGGAAACTTTTTGTTCCTCCGGGGGGCTTGTTGTGGTGCCGAATATTTGAACAATTGTTGTCACTAATATAGTTATATGATTGATAGAGTCTACAGTAGAGTTTGCTTTTTTAATAAGGAATACTCGGTGGTTTAGGGAATATTAAGGGAAAGGGAGAACGTACATCCTGTCACAGCGCCATCTACGAGGCTTCGGAAATTTTATTTACGTCATTGCAAAAAGACTATCAATTTTCGTCCCATCTCTAGTAATTGTTACTGTATTCTATAAAATATTTATCTCGCACTCAGCTTTGGGGGTTATTCTCACTCCCCAACAAACACCCTTAAACAATTATGAAAGGAGGCGATTTTCAAACGGTGCGAATGTTGTATAACATTGTACTCGCCAAGTTTTGTTATGGTCGCTAATTTATAATCATGTTCCTTTAGTATTGCATGTGTTTTTTTTTCTACACAACGTCTGAAGTATGTTTGTAGTCCACTGTCCCGAGCCACTCCTATTGTTCTCGAATTTGCAATATAGGCGCGGACAATTATTACGCATAAAAATCATCATAAAAATATTTCACAATGACTGTTTTTGAAAAACGGATAAGGAACAACAACCTAATTCCAAACTGCCGATTGTAATGGAGATCAGCACACACGTGTACGCAATTAATTATACTTGTACTTTTTTTTCCATAGCTTTTCTTATTCCCATTCAGGGGGTAAAATTACCTACTACGATTGTTGGTTCTTTTGTAGGAAATGAATGACGTAAACAAAGATTTCAAAGCCCCATAGATGGCGCCATTATTGGTTCTATGGTCGCCTTCGTCGTTATACGAATATATCTTATTTTGCAATAATTTAAAAATTGTTTACGACTGAATGTACATTCTATTCAGGTGGGTGAAAATTTAAGGGATGATTTTTCGTGACGATATGAAACAAAAATCGAATATTAAAGAATTAGAGTTCCTATTTCGTTTCGAAGTTTGGTAAATAATCTTTTGAAGAATGCAACAATAAATATTGTTGTTTAAACCCGTTTTACACTCATGGTGAATCTACTGTAGTTATTTAAATCGTGCTTTCGCCTACGCCCCTAATTCGAACAGGTATTTTTGTTACGATAGGTTTTCGTAAAATCTTATTAAAAATACAGCACAAAAGGGGTGCGAACGAAACGTTGAGAAATGTTTGTAAATGACTTGCTAGCGGACAATTATCGTTACGTGCACACGGTTAATGTACAAGCTCGTGATTACAAACATTCTAAACGCGACATGCGATCTATACGCGGTGTTTCCATTATTTTCTTCAACCCCTGTAGAGAGCGCTTCAGTGCTCATCACTGATGATGTGACATACGCAGCTATCTTTACGGAAAGGAGGCATCATCCTACAGATATTTAGACTCAGAAAAAAACCTAATTAAACTTGTAGAAATATATAAAAATATAGACTGATTATCGTTTCACTACATTTCAAAGAAAATTTGCGCTTGATTCGCCAATTAAGAAATTAGGTAAAATGTTAAATGTTCTAAAATTAGGTCTTCGTATTTTTAGAGTCCATTTAAAAGACGTATCGTCGCCTACGGTATTAAAATAGACGTTAATATTTTATCCGGGCAGCTATACACCCTCGTAACCTAAGAAGCATTAACCGATTGACGTTCGCGGTGACGTACGCGGCACGAAAATTGGCAACCGTCTGTGCTCAGAGCTTCATGAATTCCTTCAACCACGTGGAATCGAGTGATCAATTGTCTCTTGGCAATCGAATGGGAACAACTCTGGAAAACAATCGATTTCGAGTGAAGATTTCCAAGGAGCGTATACTTTGCAACGAGATTACACGCGAGGGGCTTCGAAAGATATTGATTTTAATACGAGTATTGAAATAGAAAAATACACGAGCGAAATCCGATTAGAATCCACCGACTTCCAGCGTAATCGACAGATTCGCAATTGCTCCCTGAAGTGCGCAGTTTTGCCAACCAGGCTTCGAAGAGCCTCGTGACTCATATCCCTTCACACTTTGACCGTCCTGTTACTCACACTAAACCTATTACTACCGGTCGAATGATCGACTATTAGATTCCTCATTTCACAACTATTAAAGTTACTAAGGTGGAAAATTAATTTTCTGGAATACTAAATGTATAATAATTTTCTTGTTATCTGGTAACCCTCAGTTTGCCCTCTTCAGGAATTTCTCACAGTTGACCGGCTTGATGTAAATTCTTTCAACGAATGCCACTTTTGGATGGGACTTTGAGGAACACGTACAAAAATGTTTGGCTTGAAATATAAATTTCTCTTGGCATTTTTTATTAATATTTTTTGGAACTTCTTTCACTGTGACCCCTAATCGGTCGAAATTGGGGTCCATTTAGCAATTTTTCCCAGCGGAACGGTTCAACGAAATTTTTTTTAACTTTTCATACGTTTAGGCGGGTCTTTGGAGAGAGTGTATAAAAATGTTCAACTTGGAATATTAATTTTCTAGGGAGATATACAAATTTTTTTTTTGATGCTTCTCTTGTCGTCTGTTGCCCTTGGTTCGTCTCTCGGCTTTTTCCGGAATTTCTCACAGTCGAACAGTTGAATGTAAATTTTTAAGACTTCCAGCTGCATTTAGACGAGGCTTTGAAGTACGCGTGCAAAAATTTTCAGCTTGGAATATTCATTTTTTAGCGAGATACATGCCAAAAGAAACGCGACTGGAAAATCGATTCAGAAATTCTCGGTCGGTTGTGAGTTACACGTTTTCACTTGGTCGAATTTAAATGGCAATCTTATGCACAGTTTCCCGGCATTGTACAATAAAATATGCACAGTTCTGCTTCGCAGGGGGTAAGACACCCCGCGTGTTGAGTCAACAGATCGTCGATATGTCAAGTAAATGTCAATCGCGTGCGCGCTCGGCTCGAAGCGGGGAATAACGTTGCACAGTGGTCAATTTGAAAACGTGGACAAAGTAGGAAAAAAAAACATTGTCAGTTCACGCAATCTCATTAATGCCGATCCGCGAATGGATCATGCACGTAACGTCTTGTTAGCTTTAATATTTTAGCGCCAATTTAAACATCCATACTTGGTCACCAGAATTTATGAGCCTTGAAATATATTCCAGCGCTTAAGCTCCCATGTTCAGATTATCAACACAATTATTATAAATTATAATTTGGTATCGTATGAGGTATAGTTACAGTTAAAATGCCGTAGCAGCTTTTATAAATAATAATGATTTATTTATGTGGCTCGAAACAGTGCATTTCTAGTCTCCAAATTTCCCTCGTCCTCCCAAAACGTCCTTGATGTTCAAGTTATTGTAATTTCGTAAAAACGCATAGTAGAACAATAAACTTAGGCTCATGTTTAAGCATGAAGCCTCTGCTTTCGAACCCAGTTATTAATTTTATTCTAGCTCCTCTTGGTGAAAAGATATCGCTAAAATTAGGAGCTATGGATCAGGAACGTCCTCAAATTGATCTACTAGGAATGAGTGATATTAAAATAATTATAATTTCCGGGACAAAAATAGTAGAACCATAAGCTTGGGCTTATTTTAAAGCTTGAAGCCTCTGCTTTTGAACCCAATTATTAATTTTATTCTAGTTCCTCTTGGTGAAAAGATATCGCCAAAATTAGGGGTGGTACGAATAGAAAACGCTTTCGAATTGGTCAGCAACGAATGACGATGTAAAATATTTTTAAAATTTACTTATGTGGGCAAGCACCGTCTAAAAAATTCCTCTGGAATGAATTTCGATTCGTTCGTGTTGGCGAGCGAGATTGAACTTTCGAACAGCCGAGAAGACGTCGCCGGAGAGGCTGCGAGAAGTTCGATCGGCGCAACTTCGCGAAATCCGCTCTGCTCGATCGCGCTTTGTTTCCGGGATTTCGTGAAATAGGACAGAGAAGGGATCGGTGTATAGGTGGCTTAAAGGCGCGTTATGCTCGAGCTAATGATCGGAGCGTGCCAGAAGCACGCCTCCGTTCGCATCCATTACGGGGAAACATGCCAAGGTCGAGTTCATCCTAGCCGATTTCGCGTCTCCATTTTTCTCTACGCCGGAGCGAATCTGCACATGTACACGCGGGCTCGGATCGATCGATCGATCGGTTACAGATAGAAAGAAAAAAAGGAACGAACGAACGGTTGCGTCACACGCCGGCACTAGTGCACGTTCGCGTTAATAACGGGCTCGTTATGTGCTTAGAGATCCGTTTAGGGCTTCCGGGGGGCCGATCATCGGGAATCTGCGTTTCGCGAATTTTTTCCGCGACTTCGTTTCGTAAGGAACCGATGCAATCTGTCTTGCACCGATCAGTTTAGACGACAAGCACCGTCCGAGGCACGTAATAGGTCGCAGCTTCAACGATACGAGACGATTCGCGTCCCGGGTTACATAAAAGCTGATCACGTTATCCCGTTAAAAGGTGCCAATCACCGGCGAGGGGTTTCCCTCGAAACACTCATCTAATTAACTCGGCCTCCTCCTGCCACGCCAGGATCAACCTTGACAACATTTCGATCCTGTCGGGCTGATCCGTCCAGCCGTTTAATTAATCGCCAGACAATCGAAGGAGCCGCTCCACTTTCCAGTTATTTGAGTGGACCGTCCCAGAAAGCTCGCGAAAATCGAGCACAGTTGCGATCAGGCCACCGGTCTTTACGCGAATTTTTAAGACCGAGGAGACACCCTGTATATGCTATCACATTATTTTGTAATTATTCAAAGGCCCCTTTCTTATTTTCTGCAACCCTTAATTTATCTACTGAAATTGACCTCGTTCAAAAATTTTTCCTGGCGGTACGGTTTAGTGCAAATTTTTTTAACGTTTTGCTACATTCGAATGGGACTTTGGAGAACATACAGAAAAATTTTCAGCTTGATATATTTGCTTTTCGGCGAGATACGACGATTTCCTGGAAGTCTTTCATTTTTAGCTGCAACCCTTGACTTGTTGGAATTTTTCACAGATGAACTGCTGAATTAAAAATTTTTTAACTTTTTCCTACAGTTGGATAGGACTTCGGGGAACACGTGTACAAATATTTCCGTCACAACATTCATTTTTTCACGAGTTATGGCTACTTCTTGGAACCACTCTGTTTTTAATTGTAACCACTTCGTCGGAATTGGGGTGCCTTTCGGAATTGTTTACGGTGAAATGGTTCCACGTGGATTTATTAAACTTTTTCCACGCTTAGGTGGGTCTTCGGAGAACGCGTGCAAAAATTGTCGGCCTGGAATATGAATTTCCTGGCGAGATGTTGAATGTTAAAGTTACCCCTGTTTACGGCGAAATTAAAAGTAAAAATGATGCTTATCCATTACACAGAGATTTAAAACGGAAGTAGATTTTATTGTAGTGTTTGCTTAATGATATTGCGGGAGAAAATGTGAATTGGTTACTATACCATTTTAAGAAATCAATACTGCAGGAAACGAACTGTGTTAGGTATGAATGAGCACGAAAGTGGTGCTAGCGTATGAATGAGTACGAAATTGGCACGGGAAGAGGGAATTTTTATCGTGCGTTTGTACGAGCATAACCTAGTCGTGCCGAATAAATAAATAGCACAAATATTGTTCGAAAACGAAACGACAAAAAGAGTGAAACTGTTGACGACGGTAAAATTTATTATCCTGATATTTAACGGAATATTCTACTGATAAAATGAAATATAAGTCTTATCGTGTTATACAATGTCGTCAATGCTATCTGCGCTTAGATCGCAATACCCGCTGGTTATCTACTGTCAGCTAATTCTTTCCTGCGTGAAATGAAACATGACATTTTCTTTTTTCGCTGAAATCGATTATAACGAAAAATATAGGAGCGTAAAGTCTCCATCGAAACCGATCGATCCTCGATAATTCATCGAAATTCCACCGCGGAGACCATGCTACTTTCATTGCGACTCAATTATGCAGGAGCAGCGATGATAAGCTTTCGTCGCATCCGTCCGCGAAGTATCGATAAAGCAATTTGTTATGTAACGTGTGCAGCCTGTATGCCCACAAGCTGACGCCCCGACTACGTTGTGTACCTGTTTCACTGTGACACATCCGCATCTTTCGAATAGGCTTTCAGCTGGGTTACTTTCGCGCGCTCGTCTTTGTCCTTGTCTCTCTGGCCAAGATGCTTTTCGATCTACCCTAATTCTGCGCGCAATAAACACCGCCGAATTGGGTCGTTCGCTCGATATCATGGCCGCTTGGAAACCTCGCTTCGCACCACAGTTGGAGGTTATACTCGGTCATTCAGAGAAACTGCCGAGCTCAGCAATTTTTTTACTGTTGCATGACCGAACGAAAACTTTTCTCGCTTCTGGTACGTTCAGACAGTGCTACCAGGGAACATATTATCAAATATTACACCTCTGATTGTTCATTTTTTGACGAGACAAGTCTGTTTTTTGGGACCCTTCGATTTTTCGATGTAATTCTAAATTGGTCGGAATTCGGGCCTCCCGGAATTTTTTATACATGGAACAGCTGAACGTAAATTTTTTTAACTTTTTCTACGGTTAGTTAGGACTTTGAAGAACACGTATACAAATTTTCGGCTAGCAACATTCATTTGTTGAAGAGTAGTGTTCCTATTTCTTTGGGATCTTTCTGCTCCCGACCCTCAATTCGTCGGAATTGTTTACAGTGAAATGGTTCAACGTAGATTTTTTAAACTTTTTCCACGCTTAGGTGGATCTTCGAAGAACACGTACAAATTGTTTCAGCTTGGAATATCGATCGTCTGATGAGATGTGAAAACTTTTGTGGAACTTGTATTATCGTCTGCGCCCTTGAATCTAATTAGGCTCCTTTAGGAATTTGCTCACAGCCGGCTGATCGAAATTCTTTTTTTAAACATATTGCGACATTTAGATAGGACTTCCAAGAACATACACAAAAATTTTCAGCTTGATATCATTTTTTTCTGGCAAGATACGCCAGCTTTTTTTAGTCCCTTGGTTTCCCTGGATCAATCTTGACCTAACAAAAGCGATGATTTAAACCGGGCTGCCAGAAGCTAAAAACCCACAGAACCTTGCAACAGCCGGGTCATAAGGGACCCTAAGCCACCTCCTATTACCCGCTAAAAAGTATCGATTCGCCAGTGACCTCGTTATTGTTTCCAGGTTTCGGTCTGCGGCCGTTGGGCCTCGGCGATGACGCAGTCATGCTAATCAGTTATCCTGGAGAGCTGTTCATGCGGCTGTTGAAGCTGATGATCTTGCCGCTGGTGATCGCCAGCCTCATATCCGGTAATGCGCTCGAGAACAAGTGGCCCTCTCTCTCTTTCCTATAATTATACTAATCCAGAAATAAGCCTAACACTGCTAAACCGTTTCGTTTCCAGGCTCGGCCAGTTTGAACGCGAGAATGAACGGGATGATCGCGGTTCGCACCCTGGTTTATTTCATCCTGACGTCCTTGCTGAACGCCATACTAGGCGTGATCCTCGTGCTACTGATCCATCCAGGAAATCCTGGAATTCGCAAATCGAAGGCCACCTCGCAGAACGGAAGGGCCGTCAACATCCTGGACAGCCTGCTGGATTTGGGAAGGTAGTCCTCCTGTTACCAACGACCTGTAACCCCACGCCTCGTTAGGCTATATCGATCGGAATCGTTATTTTCGTGCATTCGCGTCGTCACGCATGGCAACAGCCTTCCGGAATTTTTCCGCGACGAAAATGGAGTCGTTCGCCCCGTGTCTTCGATCACGAGCTCCTCTCGCTCCGGTGAACCCGAACCTTAACCCTAGAACGACACCCTCCCATCTTTTTCCGATGACTGGGCCACCCTGGGTGACCTAAAAAATTCCTATGATACGCGCAGTATTTTTTAAAATTCAATAATAATTAATTACTATTTTCTTTTGGGACGCCTGAAGTAATGGCAACTGGACGCGTGCCACCAATTTGGCTTCTTCAGGAATTTTTCATAACTGACAGGCTGAATGTAGCTTTTTGAAACTTTTTCAAGGTTTAGATAGGACTTCGAGAAATACGTACATAAATTTCTGGCTTGGGATATTCATTTTTTTTTTTTAAGACACGGAAATTAGGATCCTTCAATTTTTACTGTAGAAATTAGTCGGAATCGGGGTCCTCTTAGGAATTTTGTACAGTGAAACGGTCCGTCGTAAATTTTTGAAACTTTTTCGACACTTAGATGACGCTTCGAGGAACATGTACTAAAATTTTCGGTTTATAAGTTTAATTTTTTTTTGGGAAGATATTTCAACTTTTTTGGGGACTCTTCCGTTTTCGGTTCTAACTCCTAGAATTCTACCTTTAACAATTTTCTACGCTAGAGTGATTTGTTATAAATTTTTTCAACGTTTTCCCAAATTTGCATTTGTCCTTGGAGAACACGTACCAAAAGGTTCAGTTTGGAATATTAATTTTCTAGGGAGATATACCAATCTATTCAGACCCTTCTTTTTTCGTCTGACCTATACAGAGTTCAGTTTATTTTCATTGTTCTTGAAACGCCTTGATCAATAGTAACAAAAGATTGCTACTTCTATTAGAGGAAAAGAAATAGATCACCTTTGTTTTAAAAATGGTATGCTGAAGAAGTCATTGTCTGCAGGCGATCTTAAAATTTCATGGTACCGTCTACATGCTCAGGGTGTGTTTTTCTAGAGCTGAGGGTTGACTATATTACACATAGGCATATTCACCGTACCTTAAAACGGTTACCAAATCGATACCAGCTATCATTATGAGAACGATGACTATTTTTATGGGTGAACATTCCGTTTGGCGTTCACTGGATAACTTGTTTCATATCTGGCTTTACGGTTTTCATTTTACGCAACGAATAAAGCATACCGTTGATCAAACAGAAATGTCGGACAGCGGTTTGTTGACTGACTAGGAAAAACTGGGTAATCCGAGAAGGCTCTCGAACAGAGATAATCGTGAACACGGTAACCTTGCTCGCAGCTGGAATAGTATCATCGATCTGGGCTCGTCTTTATCTAAACAGAATGGCAAATACACGCGGCTCTGAATAATCAATCGACACTTTACCCTGCCGTTCTAGAGTAGCGACCCTTAAGGTCGATTCACATTAAGGGCACGCGACGTACGCGCAACCATCGGTCTACGCTGTCCTTTAACTCGGCGACGACCGGATCCATAAGTATTGTTTACCTTTCAGTCCAAGGGACTGTTCAATTATAGAAGACGCGCGGGACTAATTGAGTTGACGTGACCAAAGTTTCCCTACCAGCAACGTAAACACTTAATTTATGTCAATATGGTAAAAAATGCTTTGTAAAGGCAATAAACTGGGAGAAATATTCGTTAAACTTACATTTTAACTGGTGGAACTGTATCGATTGGCTTTCTCGAAGCTGTATAATTTTTTTCGGGAGAACAATTGCAGAAGAGAAATTAGAAAAATTTGTGCGGGACCTCTATAACAGGAACAATATTGCAAAAATATTTTATCTAATCCATTGACAGGTGTTTCAGAAGCTTCGCGATTTTTTCCGACGTAGAAATGATAATAGAAAAATTATAAAAAGGTATGAAGTATATTCTAAAATAAATAATCATCAGGTTTTATAAAGGGTTGCTTTCAAAAGCTTTTAGAGCAAAATTGAATAGAACGATTGTTCCGCGTCCTACATTTTTTCAAAAAGCTTTTCACGGACGGCAATAATTGTTGTTGATAGTCTTTAATAGACGTCGGAGAATGTTATGAATATTTCGCAGGATCACGTAAGATTGTTATTAAGAGGAAAATGTACTTCCAGAGTGAGCATGAAATGGAATTGTTCTACATCCCAGAAGCGCAGTATATGTATAGTGAAAGCTTTTCTTGCTACGCGGTGTATAGTCTTGTCCAGAGAAAAATCATGAAAATCAATACCCTATTGTTAGACGGGGGTGTGGGAGGAAAGAAAAGAAAGAAGAAATAATAGGTTCATTCTGCGTTGGCGCACAGAAAGTTCGAAGGAAGAATTATGGAAGGACTATTAACGGATTCTGCTAAAATTAGTGGGACGCCTAAATAAAATTGGATCGATGCTTATCAAGAATAATTTACAATCTTCCTAGCGAGAAGACAGTTTTCCAAATTCTTTGAAACAACATTTAAATAAAACAGAAAATCATTCTGTTTAATTCAATATTCCATAGGCTACGCAGTGCTACGCAGTATTATTATTTTTCTTTTCAATAGGGTGACGGTATTTTGCATAAAAATAGACGTTATAAATAAATAGATGTACTGGAGGATGCACCGCAAACTTTGCATTACGCCACGAGGCCTTTATACGATCGAACATGCTCCTCGATTTTATCGCATAAAACGGCTAAAAAAAAATCATACATCAAGACGCTGTTGTAAAGGAGAGGGTGTAATCTTCAAATCTGTGGTGGATTCGTTAACGAAACAATTTTTTCATACGTCTACAGACGTTTAAACTTGTTTTTTCGGTGCATCCTGTACTGCTTTGAAAAGTGGCGGTACAGCTTCAGTGCAAAGTTCAATAAAATGGCCCAAAAAAATCGTACAGCGAGTTTTAAGGGTTCGTTGTAAGGGGAAAGGTCAAGCATTAGGTGGAAGCATTAGGGGAGGAGATCAAGCATTAACTTACTTTTTTAATAAATTCTAAGAGGCGTTTCAAGGGTATCAATCGAGATACAATTTAGCATAGAATTGAGAATTGAAGCTTCCTCTTCGAAATGACATTTCAAAAATTCATCTGCCGATTTTTCATGATCCTTTTATTGAAGCTTTCCAGTAGTACAAAAGGTACACCGCGAGACACACCGTTTGTGTCCGACAAAATAGTGTGTAAACAACGTACTAAAAATCCCAGAGTAAAACAACCGCCAGCAGATGAAAGTAGAGACTCCGAGCTTTAGAACGACTCCGAATTGGTCACTGTACGACAATTTTTAACGAGGCTATAACAATCTGAATGTCAACAATGTCGGGAAGCATAGTTGAGATACTTTTCCCACGCGCAGGACATGGTGAAGCGCGCCGCAAATCAGAGTGACACGCGATCGTCCGAACTTTGAATTAGAATACGGTGCGGCATTACTATAACGGGGGGGCTGGCATTGTGAAAAATAATTGGACAGAGGCGGGGACACGCGTGTCGAATTCGGCGCCGACGGAAATTCCCGGCGGAAAGTTTCTCTCGCGGCGGGTGTTCGAATTGTTCGCGGGAGCACGCGTGGCCGCGTGTCCCCGATACGAATCGGGCTTTGCGCCGGCGGGTCTGAGAAAGTTTCGCGATCAATTATCGAAAAGGAACGGGGGATTAAGGTCGCCGGTAACCCCCGACGATCGGTGAACTTTTCTAAGCCGCGGCCAATCGAGGATGATACCCGACGAGCGATGAAAATAGAAGTATGCATATCGATCGGACTCGGTGGTAGCTTTGCTCGCACGAGCGTCGAACGGCTCTGTTTTAAAACCGCCCGGTTTCCCCCCCCCCCTCGTTCCCCTATATAGAATAACGAACCCGTATCGAAAATCGGTGTTCCACCAGCACACCCGATAAAACAATCCGCGTCGTGTTATCGATTAAACACTTCTAAAACCAGGCGTCTGAATCGTACCTTTTTCTCTCGAACGTTCCAGAAACATGTTCCCGGACAATATATTCCAAGCGGCGTTCCAGCAAGTACGTGCACTTCATTTTTACTACTTATCTTGCACGGTCTTTTTGGTTTTTGGCTTTTCGATCCGGTCGTTGTTTGACTGATCGGATGTTTTTTTTTTTTTGATATTCATTTTTAGGCACACACGGTGTACGTTCCAAAAACCCAGCCGTTCCGGAATTTGACGGATAGCAGCATATCCACGGAGGTTCTAGGGGAGGAGGAGCTGATGAGAGTCACTCAGTATAGAAGCGGAACGAACACGCTGGGTATCGTCTTCTTCTGTCTCGTGTTCGGCACGTTCCTAGGTACGCTGGGCGAGAAGGGCCAGATCGTGATCGACTTCTTCAAGGCTGTGTTCGAGGTCATCATGCGCATGGTGTCGACCGTGATGTGGTGCGTTGGATTCTTTTAATTGTATTTAAGAGGTATTATGACTTCTCTATATAAGTTCGCCAAGGCCTCGGTGATATACGTCAGGGAGGTCACCGACGCCGAGGAGTGTAAACATAACACGGCTCGGGTATGTTTCCTGGACGATACATGACGCTGGCAAGACCCGTGTTGGTGACATATATCGAGATGTCACTGTACAGTCTCGAGATATGGCCAAACACCAGCTTTGGTTTCCCAGTTTAATCGCAGCTAAAAAATTTTGAAAAAAATCTGACACGTTCAATATATCGAATTACATGTTCGAGAATTTTTTCCGATTTTTCAGTTGGAGATTCTCGTTGCAAAAATGAAAAAACATGAAACAATTCGGAGGAATACAGATTTAATCATCGGGTGTCTAGGGATTGAGAATTAGTAGATTTTATAGCACCCTATTTTGTGGCAATATTTTGTGGAAAATTTATAGGATGTTTATGCAATTTTCAATTTTTGTAAATTCTCGGGAAGCAGAAGCAAATAAAATCGAATTTTCAGAGGTAGTGACCTTTGCAGATCTGAAGTAAATAAAAATCGTACTAAATTCTGTGGAATTTTATATTACAGTATTTTTTTTAAATTGTCAGAAGCCATAAATGCATGAAGATCCGCAGTCTAATAACAAGTAACAGAAATGCCAATAACATTTTCTCCGTCGACGCCATATTCGAGAATTTCGGGTTTGGAAATTCAAAGGCTATGCGTGGTCTAGCATTCGCAAGTAGAATTGGCTGTTCATGGTCAGACGGACCGGACACGACTCACACTGAACTTCTCTCGTACTTAAAAATTCGCAGCACGTGAAATTTAAATAATTTTGTTGGACAAGCAAATTGCGCATTGGTTGAGTGAAAGATTACAGGATAACAGAACATTAATAACAAAATTAATCCAGCTATTTTCATATCCTGATGTCACTTAACATTAAGCATATTATGAAAAGAATTTGTCAGACCTTTTTCGACGCGAAAAAATTCAATGTTCGCGTCCAGTAGGTGTATATTGGCAAAATGGCGAATTTGAACGAGGACATTTTTGTTGACAGGCTGACACCGGTGGGCATCACCTCGGTGATCGCCGGTAAAATACTCGGCGTGACCGACCTGGCTCTGGTGATGTCGCAGCTCGCCTGGTTCATCGTCACGATCGTGATCGGTGTGTTTTTCTATCAGCTGGTGATCATGCAGCTGATCTACCTGGCGTTCGTGAGAAAGAATCCTTTTAAATTCTACGCCGGCCTCGCCCAGGGCACCCTCACCGCCTTCGCCATGGCATCAACGTGAGTCGTCGATCTTCGAACTCAGCCCGACCTTCAGCGTGCTCATATCTATATATATATATTTATATAAACACGCACGAATATCGATATATATATATATACATATATATACATATGCCTGCCTCACATGGCCTCGGTCGTCATCGTCATCTCCGACCTCCACTTTTCTATTTTCGTTTTTCTCGCTGGGGGTAAAAAAGCAAGAAACAAAAACAAAAACAAAAACAAAAAAAATATCTCGGGATTTCTCTCCCCCCGCCCCCCCCCCCCAACAAAATTTTCTTTTCTCGTCCTTGCTTTTCGCGCAGTGTCGTACGGCAGTATTCCCTCTTGTATGTCGCGTCTGTATCCCCCCCACCCACAAACACCAGCACGCACGAACAGAGAAAAAGACGAAGGAAAGAGGACAACAGGTGTTTATAGGACAGAACAGTTTTTTCAGAACATTTTTGTCGATGAATAACAGTGCACGAGAGGGAGAGAGAGAGAGAGAGAGAGAGGGAGAGAAAGAGAGGAAAAATCGTGAAAGTGCTCCGTAGCGGCGCGCGAGCGCCCGCGACGCAACAGAGGGAATACTGTTTCTCGGAAGACAGAGGAAGAGAGAGAGAGAGAGAGAGAGTGAGAGAGGGGGAGGGAGTATGAGAAAGAGGAAGTAGTCGCCATTACGGGGGACCGCGAGAGAAGGAGAGGTGCCAGACCGGTACGGTGCTATTGTTCGAGTCGATTGATCGAGACAATATGTTTCAGCTAGCCGGGAAGGAGGGGGTTTTTGCGAGGCCCGTGGTCCCGTAATTCCATTCCAAAAACGACTCCGATTTTTTAGAGCAGCGTTTCACAACGTCCGTGCAAAAACACGTTGTCGAACGCTGAAAACACGGAGCCGTGGTTTTCACACCTCCCGGTCCGAATCAAAAGAACAAAGACACACAGATAATTTCGATCTCTTCGCCGGTCTCTTCATTACGGTTCTTTAATGTTCTCGCGGGTTTCTCGATGGGGACGGTGGTCTCGTCATGACCAATCAGAGAAAGAGAGAGAGAGAGAAAAGTAAAGAGAGAAAAAAAAGAGAGAGAAAGAAAGGGAAAGGGAGAGAGGTATGCAGTTCCGGGTGGCACTTAGGATGATGATACTCCCGGTTGTCGGTCATCGTCCCCGAAATTTCGGCGAGAACCCCTTTCTTGTTTCTTCGATGTGTCCCCTCGACCGCCATAATCAGCAACTCCTTGCTAAATGTTCCTGAATGTTTCTGACAGAGCATCTACTCGATGTATGTCCAAAAAATGGGTCCAATCAGTGACAAATATCGGATAGGAGATACTATTCCTTGATCTAGAGGCCTCGGTTCGCGGCTATACCCCGTGGCAGTAAAAAAATATATAACTCACGCAATTTTGATGATTTTTGCTTAAAAAAATTAACACATCTACATCAAATAACCGCAAATAAGTTTGTAAAATTATAACTCAAAATGTTCGGTAGTTCTTCCGGAAAAGAAATTCCTGAAACTGCTGAAAACCAGCACACCCTCTCAAAGGGCCTCAAGTACGATTGAGAAAGACCACCTAATAAACATTCAGCAACAAATGGCGACTTTTCGAGGAGAATCGAGTTGCTGGTTGTCGGTTCGGCGTGGCATAGAGTTAGGTTTGTCCCGTCCCGTTTCGAATGACGTGAAACGGGAACGGGTGGTAGTGCGAGGCTGAAATTTCGTGGCGCGCGACACTATGATGACAAAGGATGATGAACAATAGAGGACACGTGAAAAAAAAAAGAGAATACACACGAGTGAATGGGGACCCGGTGTTTCGTGTCTCTTGAGCCGGAAATCAGCTGACTCCGTGTCACCTGGACTGATTCGCGGCGCAGAAGCCTTCGAGGGCTTCGATCATCCGAATCCTCCAGTCTTCTGACGAGAGAGAAAAAAAAAAAGATGGAGGACGAAGATACGCACAAGTCAAAGGAGGCTTCTCCGCGCTAACCATGTTACTATCTAAGCAATTATTTTTCTATTCCGGATTTGGAAAAAAAAATCAAAAGAGGGAAACTGAAAAAAATATTGATTGCTCGCGTCGAGCCCGCTCTTCCAGGTTTGACGGCGACGTCCATCACTGGCCAGAACTGCTGAACTACGATCGCTTTCTAACGTTGACTATTATTATTATTATTATTATATATATATACATATTATTCATTCTCCCGCGGATCACGCGAAGCAACGATCATTTTTTCAGTTTATCCGATGAAACGTGCTATCAAACGTTTATCCTGACGTCCGTTTGTCCTTCACCGTCCGTGTCCTTCACGATTTTTCTGATTTTCATTACTGTTTATTGTTTGATTTTTCATAGTAATCCTTGGTGTCGAACAGGTTATTTACATTTTGACCGTTTCCATTTAGGTTCTTTAATTCGTGGAACTTTTCCGTACTATGGTTTCATTGTGGTTCTGTGTTTTATGGATTTTCATTTGATTTACCGCAGGATGATCGAGAAAAGGATTCGCAAATCCGTGGTGGTATATCGTCGAATGGATCGTGGATTTTCTTGTTTAACATGATCCAAAAATTCATATTTTCAAGCTTGACGCAGGAACACTTGCATAGTGACGCAGAATTTTTTTTCTCATTGCGATTAGACTGCGGATCTTTATGCAGCTCTGAGGAAAATTTGCAGAAACTCGAAAACATTTATAAATGTATGAGAATTACTGACAAAGGAACGGAATTTTTATTTCATTTCAGTTCGTTGTTTCGCATAAAAATCCGCAGTCTGGTTATGATAATTTACGAGTACGATTCACCGGAAAATGGATTCCTCAAAAAAATACAAAACATTTAGACAGGCCTGGAATTAGCAACCGAAAAGATAGTTTTGTGAACATTGAAAATATAAACTTTTCGATCCACGTTTCTCAGGATTCCCTCCATCCATTTATGGCACTTCCTTCAATATTCTACTATTCTCCTCAAAGCGGAACTTCAGTTAATAATAATAATATAGATACTGATGGCTGAAAAAGTTTCCAATTATAAACCAACAATTCGAAAATTCGAAGGAAGTTTGAGGAGAACAGTAGGTGAATTTGCGAACCCATTTGTAGCCAACACGTTAGCTACAGCAACCATAAATAGCCCTGAGAGACTAGCTTACACATAACCTCAAAAGATTGAAACATAACCTCAAAAGCTAAAACTGCCTGCCGTCTCAAAATTAAGGACTCTCTATCCTAAGAAAGACTTTAAGTTAAATACGTAAACTTATTAAGATTAATTGGAAAACTAGTTGAAATTGAAGTGGTTAACGTGTTGAAACTGGGACCACCGATCTCGACAAAATGGCGGACCTCGGCCATCTTCCATGTTTCCGAGCAAGCTTTAAAAATTCTAATTATTCAAAGGTTCCCGTTAAAAATTGAATATGCGATTCCAGTGTTCCAGAATTTCGTGTAAAATTGCAATTTTCGGCGATCGGTGGTCCCAGAATCGATCGTCCCGCATTTCCCGTGATCCGGCCCCGCGTTCCCAGACCTCGATCCCGAAATGCATCGTGGGACAGAGAAGCCTTCGTGCCGGGAAAGTCGACTGGAACTCGAAAGGTTGTTCCATTCTAATCGAAAACGAGCAAAAGAGAATATCACGCTTCGAAACCTTTTCCGTCCCATCGTCGCGGTGCCGCCCAACGCCATTGTCTAATTCAACATGTTTTCTATGTGGATTAACTTTTTCCAGAAGAGAGCGTACACAACTGTGCGTACACTGAGTGACTGAGAGATACAGCTCTCAGTCTCCTATCTGAACAGAGACTGTATGAATATCATGATGATGTATTAGAGCACGCGCTGCACGCGGCCTTTTGCAGGTGGTTCAGATGAGAGAGGTCGAGGGTGGCCTTGGTAAGTAATCGATGGCCGCGACATGAAGGTACATACGATTGTCTGTTACAGGGTTAGGCTCTTTTAGGTTACACTGCGAGACGCAACGGGACGATCACCTTCTGAAAACAATCACAAAAAAAAAAAGAAAAGAACAGAACAAACTCCCCCTTTTTGTCACGACACCCCCTCTTCTAAACCCCCTACTACGACGTCCTTTAATTAACCCTCTCTAGGTTGCATTTTTCAGCCTCGCGGTCATTCTGGTCAATTGCGTTTCGTTCATACACTCCCCGGTCGCTACTCTAATTTTTCCGATCGTTCAGATGAACCACGGGGTTATCTTTTTCTTACTTTCGATCAAAGTTTCGCGCGTCGGTGATGGCCCACGCTTAAATCATTCTAATGAACGCGCTCATAGCAATCTCTCGGACCCTGTTCGTTTGCGATTGCTTGTCTCCTCTTGTCAGATTCCGAGGATGATACACGGGGGACGAGATCCGTAGCACGTTTCGTTGAAAGATCAAAATGAAAAGATTGTGTCTCGACGACCTCTCACCAGAATGACCACACACTTGTTTTCTCTCCAACGGACACGCAGGCCGAAGCAGCACGCGCCATTACCGAAATTGAGAACTAATTTGATGATCATACTAACGATGAACCCGAGATGTGTATTAGGTTTCCTTGGTTATTTCTAACGCAGCTTTGTACAGGGCCGCCGCGCTGCCGGTCACGTTCCGCCTGATGACGGACAAGCTCAGAGTCGATCCAAGAGTCACCAGGTTCGTTCTACCGATCGGGTGCAACATTAACATGGACGGCACGGCTCTGTTCGTCGCCGTTGCGAGCATTTTCATCGCGCAGATGCACGGCATCGTTCTGGGATTCGGGGAGATCGTCACCGTTATGTAAGCCGCATCAATTGTTTCCCGTTTCCCGAGTTGCATTGTCCGACGAGATTCGGCGCAGTTACGAGCTCACTTATTAGCCGCACAATAATATTGCCAACATTCGAACCGCTCGAGACTTTTAGCACTAAACTAGTACATGTTGTCTTATAAAAATGACGAGATTGAATTTACTTGGATTTTAAATATATTTATTCAATCATTTCCCACGAAAGCACTTTTACTATTTCAGTGATTGTGAAATAAAAAATCTGGAACGGTCATTTTCACCGGCGGTGGTAGGTTTAGTGTTAGAGAAAGTGTAAATTCCGAAATTATGCAGTATTATTTCTCATGTTTCTCATGTACACTAAAATTGCCGAATTTAGATTGTCATAATTTGGTCGAAAAAGATTATTTTGGTGTTAAAATTTTGAAGCTTGAAGCCCTATTCTCTCCTGAGATGTTTTAGTATGATTTCTCACCCCTACCGTCGTGGGGGTGAGAAACTGCTGCGCGATTATTCTCGGAAATGTCGCAAATTGAAACGTCTGTGGAAACGTTAAAAAATTTTTCCCGTGACTGAATCCACCACGGATTTGAAGATCGAAGCCTTCCCTTTACAACGACTCCTTAAAAAGTGATGTACGATTTTTTAAAATTATTTTATGACTTAATAAAGAGGGGCGTGTTCGATTATGCGAAGGCCTCACGGTGTACCTTGCTTTAATGTAGAAGTTTGCAGTACACGCTGCATTCAAAGTTGAATAAAACAGTTTTAAAAATTCGTACATCAATTTTTAGGGTGTCGTCTTGAAGAAGAAGCTTCAGTCTTCAAGTTCCTGGTGATTTCAGTCGCGATAAAAATTTTTCAACTGTTTTGGAGAATTTTTAATTTGTATTAAAGATCAAGTTTTCTTATGAGTTTCCTATGAGAAACTCGTTGGACAGTGTTTGACTATTCGAGGCTTAATTAATGAATATTTAGTAACAATTTCTCTTGATTTTCAGTTTAACATCGACTGCTGCGTCAGTGTCGTCGGCTTCGGTTCCAAGCGCTGCCCTCGTGCTTTTGTTGGTCGTTCTGAGCGCTATAGATGCTCCAGTTTACAATGTATCGCTGCTATTTACCATTGACTGGTTTGTGTGAGTATGAACAGTACGATTTTTTCGTGTACGACAATGATAAATAGATTAATTAATTTCTTGATTGGTGGATTTTCAGGGACCGAATTCGAACCACCAACAACATGCTAGGCGATTGTTACGCCGCTGCGGTGGTGGAGCAGCTGTCGAAGAAGGAGTTGATGGCCTTGGACGCGGCTGCCTATCAGGTACGATCATGCGAAACCGATTAATCCTCGGAAAAAGATCGTTCTTCACAATTTTACGACAATCCCGGCTAAATACATTCGGTCCGATAAAATCCTTAATTGATCGACTCTCGTTAAAACAATTGTCTCGAATATATTTCTTTTCAAGATTAATCTTTTCATCGAATTTAATTTGTTCATTTAATTCGTCGATCTAAACCACCCAATCGGGCTCACAGAGGCAAATTCTGTGCAGTAGCATTCTCATCAATCGCTAAATTCCGCGATCATCAGCGATTCATTAATGCTCCATTAGCTCTCCTAATTTATTACCAAACCGAACCGTCTGCTGAATCAGTTACATCGACTGCTAATCGATAGTTCGATACGTTTGTCTGCCACTTTATCGTTTAAAACGCCGCGAACTTTCCCGGTCATATTATCGGAACTAAACGTCGGTCGAATGGGTCAAATCGATTGCCAATTGATAAGATAGACGACGTGCTATCAATGTAAACTTCAAATTGCCCGGTACGCCGCTACTAAAGGTTGAAAACGTCCACTCCGACAATTAGAGACCATCGCTGATTCAACAAAGCGGACTTTTATGCAAAATAAAAGTTTTTGGCAGCAATTGTAAGAGACAGTAGCTGAATAAAAATATCGTTCCTCTTTCAATAATGTTGCTAAAAGTAATACTAAACTCTCTTAATCCTTTTACTATCTCAAATCGTACCATTTCTGTTATAAATGCATAAAATATGTAGATTATCTTCCTATTCTTCTTTCGATAATTTTGCTAAAAATAATATTAAACTCCCGTAATCCTTTTACAAAATCCTTAAGCTTAAAAATAATATTAACACTAGATTTACGGGACCCGTCAAAATGACGGATTCTAACATTTTTAAATTGCGAATATTGAGATTGTAAAAACGCATCCATGAGCAATTACTTAACAAATTGATTTCTTTGGGTGTATATTATTAAATACATTCATGTTATTTTCATAAAGTAATGTAACATAGTCATTTCTAGTGCTCCGTAAACCTAGTGTTAAACTCTCTTAATCCTTTTATAAAATATATAGACAATCTTTCTGACCATTCTTTCTTGCCATTATTTCTCTAATCATTCTGTGTAACAATTTTGATTATTTTTTTTTCCAGTCGGAGACCGTTCTGCCGACGACGATCGCGAACGGATGCATCTCCGCGAACAGAGTACCTGATCCTGACACCATCGTGGTGGAGATGCAGGACGATTCGAGGATAGCCGGCATCGCCAAGTAAACAAGCTTGTTGGTAGGGCTAGGCTATCACTTTGTACGATCACGAACGATCGCGTGCATTCATCCTGGTTTTACGCTGTGTCTTTGATTCCGCTTCGCTACGCTCCTAGGCGGAGATGGAGTATAGTCGAACGATAAAAAGGAAAGAAAAAACCAAAAAAAAAAAAAAGAAAAGAAAACAAACGAATGAAAGAAGAAATTAAATAAGGATGCGGGACGGGTAGACGACCCCCGCTCGCTTGTTCGTAACCGTTCCAAAACCGTTGACATTTATAAAACGATTCGTAGACAGGCTTCTTTCCCTCGCTCTCGTCCCGAAGTATATTCAAATCGCCCGCCGCGCTCGCCGCTTCGAAATCAATGATGCAACCACGTCGATCATCAAGCGAAAACACGTTCACACTAAACGCAATCCGCTCGCTCGATTTGTTACGCACTCATTTTATATTCGCTTCCCGGAGCAATTTATGCCAACAGAAATAACAGTAGGACATTTATCCCGAGGGGCCAGTAGATCGTGGAATCGGTTTGCGCTTTTATCCGATTTTTTTACTGATTTTACCGAGTATATTTTGCGATTCTACCGGTGTGGCTCCTGGGAGCGTCGCGTAGCCGAGAGCGGCCAGCGGGCGGGGCTAGGAGGCGGGGCCAGGGGCGGTCCCGTCTAGTGGGCGTGGCCTCGCCGCTCTCGGCCCTCCCACGGAGCAATCTCTGTCCTTTCTCGTGCTCCGGAATGTTCGTTCTTTCGAACCACGACGGTTTCTCGACACACGTTTCTCGATCTCGATCGTTTCACGGTTTGTGTTCTCTGTCTATCATCATCATCATCATCTTCATCATCATCGAGACCTCATTACGCTTGTTTAATGTGCCGCAGCGAGTCGCCGGCCACGCCGTAGCCTCCCTCAAACCTGTTGTTTCGTTTCAGCATCAGCGTGTTGCAGATGCCCAGGAGCGTGACCGAGGAGACCGTTTGACCACTGATTCGTCCCGAGATTAGTTCTAGACGTGCCCGAGCGAATTGTTAACGAACGCACAGCCTCTTCGCGGGGAGGTTTTTCGGGAATGTGTAACACAGCAGGAAGATCATACGCTACTGCTCTATCTCTCCTGTTTGTCGGCAGAGACACGGTTTTCACGGACGCGGTCACGCGAGTGTGTACAGGACGTTTTTCGCTCCGCCGTGAAGACGAACGTTCGTTCGACGGATACCGCAGGGCGACGCGCGTTTTCGGAATATATCAAAAGAACGAAAAAAAGGAAAAGAAAAAACAAAAAGAAAAACAAGAATCCTCTATATACATACGTACCATATATAAAAATATTTCTCTGTACATGTATAAACGAAGTCAATATCAAGGAGTGCGTCACCAACGGGAGACCACACAGAGACACGCGAAAGCAAGGGACATAGCAATAACCGAGTTCTCAGAGGCTTCATGTAGAGCAGCTTTACGGGGATACGTAAACCGAGAGATCACCGATTCAATCGCACTCCTGGATCCGACCGGTAAAGATCGTTCACTGCGACTAGCCGCGCTTGAGCAGCGTCGAATCTGGTGCCTTATTTTCACGCGGCGTTCAGTCGGCCGCTTCGAAAGTTCTATTATCAAACGAAAACTCCAAAAAACAAAAAAATACTAAACGAACAAAAAAAGAATAAATAAATAAATAAAAGATATGAGTCAAATCCGAGATGTACCGTAGAGAGAACACACGGAACTAAAACGAGAGGGCGAAAGATAGAGAGTAGTATATACAGGGTGTCCCACAATTCAATCGACACCCTGAAATTAGTGGTTCCTGAGTTCATTTTAAGCGACATTTGCAAAAATGTTTGCCTCGGATTTGTTAAAGAGTTATTAACGAAAAATCAGAGCGGCTCGGTGGCCTGAATCCACTGAGCGGGAGCGATGGCGTTGTGTCGTGGTGATACAGTGAACAAGAGAAGTTGCAAAAATTGATTTATAATAATTAGGACTCACTTTTTCAGTTGTGAATGCACTTGCTGCTCCGAAATGTGTCGCTTGATCATTCGGTGAACTGCGCAGTTGTCTTAGATTTCGACATTGCCGCATACCTGAAGTCAGCTGCGCAGTTCGTCCCCGAATGGCCCAGTGACACACATTTCGAAGCAGCAAGTGCATTTACTGCTGAAAAAGCGAGTTCTAATTCTTATAAAACAATTTCTGCTGCCTCTCTTGTTCACTACATCACCGCGACGCAACCCATCACTCCTGCTCAGTGGAGTGAGCCGGACTCTCTCCGGCATAGCTTACCGTGGCCGCGCTTTGATTGTGCGCATGTTTTTCGTTAACAACAAAGCCGAGTGGGACGGATTTTTGCAAGCAAAAATGTCGCTTGAAATGACCTCGGGTTGACCTCAAATGACCACCCATTTCACGGAGTTGATTGAACTTTTGGACAGCCTGTATATGTATATTTGGTTCTCGATTTTTCGGGACTCGGCTCGTTGACTGATAGAGACACTGTCTGGTGATCGATCGTTTTACTGCCACGAGTAACACTTTTCCACTGACGATTACTACACACGTTAATAATGAACGGCGAGACCGTCGACCAGTTCACGATTGTCAGACAATGAGAACGTCGCGAGTTTTGTCGTTTCTTGTTTAGGGGACGAGCGTAGAATAATCTCTAGAGCGTCTCGCGACTCGCGGAGAAATGTTTTTGTTTAATAAATTGAAAACGGATCGCCACCGTTTGGCGGCGAGGCGGCGCGTTTCGATAGTGATCGGTTAGGTTCGGCGGGCCACGTCGGACGTTGCTACACACACCGTAGGCGAGAGCAAGAAAACGAACCGTAGGTTGTCGTTTAGATGACTAATTAAATGACTATAACCGCTGAGTTTCAACCCTTTTTCGGACCATTGACGACAAACAGAGTGCGCGGCGAGCGGTTTTTTCTCTCTCGTATCGACAGTGACACCACGAACTGTTTTCCGTGGGATTCATCCGCCGTTCGCGCACCACACCACCGTCACGATTAGTGTTCCCATGAATCCCCGTTTATAGGGTAATCCGAGTTATATTATTAACCGAGACAATGGTTCCCCCGTCTCGTAGCGTAGATCCCGAGATACGAAGGACAGAGAGGATCACATCTAGCGCTCTATCGACAGAGCAGCCTCAAGACTGGACATGCCATTTGAATATGTCGTTTTAATAAGTACCACGTATAACGTTGTAGGTGGATTTGCGTAAGATGTCGAGAGGTGATTTCACTAAACTCTAGGGCACTAGGTACCGTAGGGTCGATACGTGTTCTATCGTAGAGACTGTTTAAATGTACAAATTAACTGGGTAAACAGCAAAAAGAAAAACAAACAAACGAAAAAAAAAATAACAAAAAACACATAGTGCTTCGTAGTTGTGTCGTTCTGCCCAACCGATTCCGCGAAATGTTTTGCGAGGGGGGAGAAATATAAAGAAAACATAAAAATAACAAAGAACAGCTCGTGCTCGTTGTTTCGGTTGAGCGAGACAGTTATGTGTATGCGTGCGAGCGATACATGGATACCGGGTTGTGCGCGAGAGGATGATAAGATTGTGTGCGTGTTTGCTTCGTTGTGTCATCGTTCAGTTTGTTGCCGTTCGCAAACGAGCCAAGTGTGTTACGCGTCGATGTTTCTTCTGAGCCACACACAAACAACACCTTCGCGCGATACGAAGAACCTTCTTCTATTTTGTTTCCTTTTTTTTTTTTTTTTTGGTTCACCGTTGAACTTGTGAATGGGGCGAGAAGTGCTTTGTTTATAGCCTAGAGACCAAGATACGGTTAATAGAGAGAAGAATTTATCGAACTACTTCAAAGACTACATGTGAATATACTTATAAGGCTCAACGTGTTGTATAACAAGATGCAGGTTTATACGGGAGCTGGCTGGTTGTTTCATTTTGCACCCTCTCCCTCCCGTGGTCCTCCGGTCCAATTCTAGATTTTTAACTGTAAAGAAATTTGTTGTCAAGGTCATTTCATCGCGAAGCTGTCGAGCACTGAAAGTACTCGGCAATGAGATTCATATTAATTTAACATTAATTTGCCCATGAATCTCTGAAACATCTCCAGAAAACCATCGAAGCTGGTGGTAAAAAAAGAAAAATAAATGTCACGGTTTCCTAAAAAATTCATTTATTTAAGATCCACCATCGCGCGGATCCTCGGCTCACAGGAGAGTCTTTGTACAAAGAGTTGTGTGGGTGAGTGTGTGTTCCTTTTATACAAAATATGACATATCTATTCCACTAGGCGTTTATGCGCATGTAGCTCTGGCATGAGCGTACCCACCTCGCCGTTACATCGAGATTCCGCTCGGCGAAGTTACGTTAAAACAGTTACATGAGAAGGGAGAACATTGATGATCGCGTCCAGAGCCGTTCGACCACGAGTTACGAATGAGTCAGTCCGCTCGTGGCGACGTTGTAGGGACGCGACAGGGCGCTGTGCACGAGAAAACGGTCTTTCAAGCCCTTTGGCCGATTCGTCTCGGTTCCGATACGGAAAAACGGTCGCGTTTACTGTGAGGAAGGCGCAACTTCACTATACAAGAGGTCTGGAGGCATTTATTGTGGCTAGATTGCTCCCTCCAGTGACTGGAGCGCTGTAGCCACGCCCACTGCATCGTATACGTTCGTTATTGGGCAGTACAGTCAGTCGATTGACTCTCTATTGTCTTTTCTACTTCCTGGAACTCTACCGCCATGACTGTAACATTTACATTCTTTAGAGGCTGATACAGCTTCGTTATTGTGACCAAAGCGGTAATTAGATTGGCCCTTGCACAGCTTAGAGCGCTATAAGCACGCCTCCTGTACTGTTTACTTTCACTTTGAGCAAAATAGTTTCGATTTTATCCTTAAAACATTAGTCGATTGCCTTTACACTGCCTAGAGCGCTCTAGCCACGCCCACTGTACCGCCCACTGTACCGCCTACTTGCGTTACTGGTCGGTAGAGCTTCTCTATTGCAAAATAGTTTCGATTTTATCCTTAAAACATTAGTCGATTGCCTCTACTGCCTAGAGCGCTCTAGCCACGCTCACTGTACCGTCCACTGTACCGTCTACTTGCGTTACTGGTCGGTACAGCTTCTCTATTGCGACTAGGGCGTCAATTGGTCTTCGCTTACCTCCCCCACTGCCGAGAGCGGTCTAGCCACGCCCCCGTACCGCCTATTTTCGACGAATACGTGAATATCGAGAGCAGCCTTAACTTATCACCTGCTCGGAGTAAACGTGACCGTTTCGTGGCGCGACACCGCCGAATTCGTTCGCGTGAGAGCAGTCTATCGCTTTTGATTATAGGCGAGAAGTCGTGTGAGCTCCAATCGAGCATTCGAGTATTATTTACACGGTCGCTTACCGGCTACGCGCCTCCTATGTACAAGGCTTTCGAGTATTCTCTCCGACCGTCAATCGAAAACGGCAAGTAACAGTCGTATCGTACAGAATAGACACAGAGAAAAATTTAATAGAAAAAAAAATAATAATAATAAAGAAACGTGATACAACATATCAACGACGTCGTTCAATCCCACGACCGCCTCCCCCTCGGACCTGGGCGCTCGAAATTATCTACAAAATAAAACATAAACCGCGCGCGGGGAGGAGGCGCTCGTCGATCATAGTCTTCGCACCTTTTTTGGCGCCTTCGAGGCTCGCCTCTCGAAGGTCAGTCAACTTACAGTCACTAATTTATACACACTTGCACCTTGCTCTTTGAGCGCTCGTCATTTCCGTTCCTTCTTCACTCGACGCGATACAGTTCCTCGATCACTGTCGAGCAGTGTCACGCGACTAATACTAATACCTGACGCTGGGACACGACTTCCACACGATCTCCTCAGATCCTGAGCTCGGCGTCGGTCACGGGGATTCCCCTATTGGCACTTTGACTGGACCTTTGCGTGGCGGGCGGCACCAAAGGACTGATGCTGGGACTCCTGGTGGCTAGCGGGGACAACGACGGCGAGAAACTGGGACTGAGAGCCGCGGAGGGGAACGTGGAAGCGTCGTGACTGATCGGCGACCTCGGCAGGATGCCTCTGGCTAGCGCAGGAGCTGCTAATGACCTAGGAGCAACCGAAGTGAGCAACGGCGGGGGTGGAGCTTTATGTACAGACTTGGTTTTCCCGCTGCTACCCGAGTTTCCGCTTTGCACGCTAGCTGCGTCGTCCTTGAGCCTGGCAATCTCGCTAAATACATGAGCCAGAGGCTGATAATGAGGTCCCCAATCAAGCAAATAGTCCCAATTATAGGACCCGGTCAGCTCCTCTTCGCTGTGCACGATGGAGCTCAGGGATCCGTTCATAGAAGGACCACCAGGCACTTCTAGACCAGACATGGGTCTCCCAGCTTCTCCAATCTTCCCGTAGATAAGCGTAGCAATGTCAGCTTCCGTGGCTGCTTCGTCCTCGAACAAATGTAGACTGTTTAGTGGCAGGGCTTCTGGGGGTCTCCTAGGTGTCCCAGCAGGAGGATCGACGATCCCCAGCCTGGCTAGGTACTCCTGAGTGTTGTGGACCGACAGGTCACTCGCAGAGTCCCCAGTCTGCTGTCCCTCATTGATCATCCTGATCTCTTCGTCCTCGCCATCATCCTCCGCTGATCCTCTGCCTGAAGAGCCTGATTGATCGCTGCCAGAAAGCTCCGAGGTTGCCTGCTGCTGTCCTGACTGCCCTGAAGTCCCATATGGAGGGATTTCATCATACTTAGGAGGTGCAAACTGACAGGATGCTGCTCCTCCACCTCCGTTGCCGTTCCCAGCCCCACCATTCCCTGCTGAGCCTACTCCAGCGACACTTCTGATAGGGATAGTGTCAAAGGCGCTGGGATCCACGTAGCTATTGGATGCTGTGGCGTTACTCTCGCCGTTTAAACCCGGCTTTGTTCCTGGTTTCTTATGTCTTCGGTTTCTGAGATGAAGGTACAAGAAGACAGCACCAAAGGCTACTACCAAGAGCAGTAACGCTATCAACAGACCCAGAGCCCAGTCAGCCAGACCCCCACTAGCAGCAACTGCCATGTTGGAGCCCACGTCTGCTGGAGTAGCTAACGCGGTAGCTCCTCTGGCATCGTTGGTGTCCGTATCGTCCGTGAACGTGATCTCCACCACAGTCATGTTCGACAATGACCCTTGTCTACCTGAACTAGCACCAACTTCCAAACTGGTGGGCTCTTCCACGACCATGTCCCCCTGTTCCACGTGCAACAGCTTCTGCTTCACTATCAATGCTCCCGTGGTGCGATTCAGCTTGAAGAACGGGTGCTGAGAGTTCAATTGGTACACTACTCTGCCGTCAGGACCTTTATCACGATCTGTGGCTGTCACCTGACCAATCACCGTTCCAGGAAGCACCTGGGCTCCATTCTTGATGCCGAATCTGTACATTTTTTGTGTAAATTGAGGATAGAACTCATCTCTCGACTCGATCTCCACTCTGACACGAACCGCGGCGGTTCTGCCACCTGCGTCAGTCGCTCTCAAGGTGAACGCATAGCGATTGCGAAGTTCGTAGTCAAAGACAGCTCGGGTGGTCACTGTGCCGGACTTGGCGTCCACTGTGAACAGTTTCCAACTGTCGTCTATGTCAGAGAACCCTGTGGCAGCGGCAGAGACTATAGAGTAATTCAGGGAGCCAAAAATTCCTCGATCCAGGTCGGAAGCTCGGGCCGAGAAGACTGTGGTGCCTATTGGTTCATTTTCACCAACAAACTCAAGGTACTCCGATACCGGGAACTTAGGAGAGTTGTCGTTGACGTCCTCCAAACGGATTCTCAGCCTTGTCAGAGCGCAGAGTGGTAGAACCGGGTCACTGTCGCAAGCCATCACTACTAGATTGTAAATCTCTGGCTCCAAGTCGCAGTCCAAGGTTGCGTTAACCAGAACCGATCCCGTGGTCTTCTCTACCTTGAAGAGGCCGCTGTCGTTTCCGGAAGTGATCTCGTAGACTAGACTAGCTGCAGCACTTCCGGCTAGATCGTCGTCTTTCGCGCGAAGCGTCGCTACGATCGTACCACGAACTGCGTTTTCCTTGATCGATACTTGATGAAGCTCTTCGAAGAAGCGAGGGTAGTTGTCGTTGACGTCCTCCACAGTGATGATCACCGTCACCGATTCGTCGCCCATCAGGGAGCCTGTCGTCATGTTCTCCATCTTTGAGCCCAGCCGCAAAACATACCTGAAAGGTTCAAAGTTGTTATAGCAAAAATTTTCTAGCCACCACAGATGGAGTTTTAGCTTATACCCTAATTAGGGTTAGGGTTAGAGTTCACCTGACATAGTTCAGAATGCTCACCTGTCTTTCGTTTCTCTGTCGAGCACCTTGGAGAGTATCAACTTCCCCCTAGACACCTCGAACGTGCCACTGTCGTCGCCGGCAACTATGCTGCCGTCCAACAGGTCGACGTCGGACAGTCTCATCAAGGTGGTTCCTCTCGGCGAATTCTCCTTGACTGTTATCTTATACTCCTTGCCCGGTAGAGTGCTCTTCAAGCTGCTGAGTCGTACCACGACGGAGCAGACTGACGACGCAGGTGGTTTGCCATAATCTTCAGCTACCACAGCCAGCTCCACCTCTTTGGGCAGGGGCCTCGGTATTGCCGTACGATTGACAGTCAGTACACCTGTCACCGGATGCACAGAGAATCCTTTGGTGGCTCTCAGCAGGTAGTAACGGATGCGACTGTTGTCCTCGGTCAGGTCGTCGTCGGTCGCGTTTACTGTTAAAACCTCCTGCAGGTCCCCTCGTCCCTCTGAAAGAGACATCGGCATATTAGAGATGATGGAAAAATGATGACATGATGTATGGTTCAAGGTCGTGGTCGATCGAAGCTTCTGGAAAATCGTTTTTGGAGGTTAGGTGCTATACATATAGGACACATTCGATATCAATTCGAGTACAAGGGTCCGGGACAAAGTGATCGAGGGATCACTGGCGCGAGGTCAAGTACCCTCTGCCTCTTTTCGTTGGTGGTGGTTGGGTCCTAAGGAGGCCTGCGAGGCTCGCCGCCGCCACCACCTCGAGATTCTTTCTTTTCTCGATAAAGGAGGAGGATAAGCCGTCCTGACATCGGGCTGAACGGAAGTATGAAATAATAACCAGTTGTATAAATCGCTGGCCGGCTTCGAGCCCACGGCTCCTCTGCCCCCACCCCTCTCTCTCTCCCTCTTGCCGGGGCCCTCTCTCGGTACAAAAATGATTTCGATGCGTTTCAAATCGTCGGATAACTCGGCATTAATGTGCCAAGCCCCGTCCGAAACCTGGCAAGAAGAACGAGGACAGCGATTCCCATGGAACGAAGACGGTCGAAGGACGAGGGCGAGGAGGGTGTGCTGAAGAAGACGCTGAAATAAAACGACGTAGAACCCTTCGCAGCCCTTTGGGGATGTCCGAGGTGCAGGAATACACTTTCGGAGGGGCGGGAGGATCTTAACCGAGGAACGACAGGTACTCTATAATTATTGCGAGGTGCGTATGACCGTGGAGTATGCGTGTTCGCGTCAGGACGCCTTAGTGGGACGAATTCTTATTACCAGCAGCGGGAGAGACCATCTCTCTCGCTCTACCTTCTCTTCATTAATCCCTCCGCCTCCGAGCTTCCCGGGACACCTTAATACGATTTTGATAATCATCGGATTAACTCGTCTTCCTTGTTCGCCGATCAACGAACAAACGATCCGCCCTTCCGCGCCGAGAGGGAACAGCAAGATCCTCTTCGACTGGTCGCAAAATTAAGGCTTCCCGGGTTTATCGATCAATTACGCCCCCGGAATCGTATTTTCCCTCCGTCTCTCGTGTTCCTTCGTTTTCCGCGGGTTCTCGCCAGAAGAGAGAAACCGAAGAGGATGCAAATTCTGCCCGGCGGGAGCTCTCTCTCTCTCTCTCCCCCTCTTTCCTCGGCTCTCTTTCCCTTTCCCTTTTCACCTCCTGCCAATCCAGCCCTCTGCACCCTGTGTCCCCCTCAACCGCCCACCCAAATGCACCATTAGGCGCGGGCCTATGTATTTTTAATAAGTTTCGAGAGTCCTCGAAGCCGGTGATCTCGGCCGGCGGTTGAAGGCGGCTTTTCGGCTGCCTGGCAAACGGTGTCCTCGCGTTTATTTATGTGCGAGGCGTTCGCAATTCTCCTCGTCCCCTTCCCCCGTGCCCCGTTGCATCTCTCCGCTGAATCTTTTCGTCCCTGTTGCTCCCCTCGGCCCAGCTAGCTTTTCATCGGCCCCCACCTCGAGCTGATCTCTCTCCCCCTGCCCCCACCCGGTCGCTATGTCATCCACCTTTCTTCTTCATCGTTTTCGTCCTTCCTGCGTGTCTCTCTTCTTCTTCGTCTTCTTGTTCTTCGTCTTCTTCTTCTTCTTCTGCTTCTTCCACCCCCAAACCCTCTTCGCCTCTCGTCGCCCGCTCCGTTCCCGCGCTTTATCTCCGCGCGGTGTCAATTCGAGTTTGGAACACGGGCAACAGGACAACACGTGCCTACTAAAAACCTGTTTTTAAACGCGCGTTTATTAAGGGCCGCGAGAGAAGGGAGAGAAGGGAGACCCGGAGAGTTTGCTATTTTTGAGAGGCGGGCTGCTGGATAACTCGTCGCCGATTGTCTTAACTTTTTCAACCGTTACCAACCTGGAAGAGTGGTGATGTACGCGGACTGCTGCAGCCTGGGCGCGTTATCGTTCAGATCCGTGACGCGAACTATCAGATCCGTGACTGCCTCGTGCATTCCGTCGTTCGCGATCACCTGGAGGCTGTACTCCGACCGTGTTTCAGCATCCAGACGCCTACGGAGAACGACCTTGCCTCCGTAACGATCGATGCTGAAGGGGCCCGGGTTGGTCACGTTCCCGAATCGATAGGTCAGAGCCGGAGAACTGTCGACGTCGTTCGCCGTGATGGTCGTCAGCACCGTGCCTACGGGGGTGCCTGCAACAAAGTTAATTGTTAACTGGCTGATCGCCAAAAGCAAATCCTCAAACAATCTGAAGAAGCTACGAAAATCAGGGGAAATTAGAGCGGTGAACCATTGCGGTCCCCGACCTAGCTTCAGCTGGTCCAAGCCAGATTTAGCTAGTCCAAGCCAGCTTCAGCTAGACCAAGGTAGCTTCAGCTAGTCCAAGCCAGCTTCAGCTAGACCAAGGTAGCTTCAGCTGATCCAAGCCAGCTTCAGCTGGTCCAAGCCAGCTTTAGCTGATCTAAGCCAGCTTTAGCTAGTCCGAGCCAGCTTCAGCTAGACCAAGGTAGCTTTAGCTAGTCCCGGCTAGCTCCAGATAGTCCAAGCTAGCTTCAGCTAGCCCAATCCAGCTACAGCTAGCCCAAGCCAGCTTCAGGTAGTCTAAGCTAGCTTCAGCTAGAACAAGGTAGCTTCAGCTAGTCCAAGCCAGCTTCAGCTAGACCAAGGTAGCTTCAGCTGATCCAAGCCAGCTTCAGCTGGTCCAAGCCAGCTTTAGCTGATCTAAGCCAGCTTTAGCTAGTCCGAGCCAGCTTCAGCTAGACCAAGGTAACTTTAGCTAGTCCCGGCTAGCTCCAGATAGTCCAAGCTAGCTTCAGCTAGCCCAATCCAGCTACAGCTAGCCCAAGCCAGCTTCAGGTAGTCTAAGCTAGCTTCAGCTAGTCCAGGCTAGCTTCAGGTAGCCCAAGCTAGCTTCAGCTAGTCCAGGCTAGCTTCAGGTAGCCCAAGCTAGCTCTCAGAGGCTACTCAGACTATCGAAATGAAAATACAACTCTGTAGAAGTCTATTCTGATGTAGATTGAATTTCAGAGGTCGCGAATATCGTTCTACAGGCCAGTGACCGAGATCACCAAATCTGGACTCGCGATGAGCGCAGTTTAGCCGGCCGATCGGTCGCTTGATCATCTCACAATGCCAGACACCGTTGTTACTGATGAATGGGCGTCGTTATAGAGGCCCGGTCCTCCCGCTCTCGTTCTTTTTTCTCATTGCCCTGGGGGCATCCACTTTGTCACCGGTAGACGTTCATCCGCGATACGGAGCATAGATCGGATACTCTTCCGCGAACTTAAAGACCCTCGGTAGGAGTCGCGTTTAAAATGCATTGAATCGGCACTATCTGCACCATTGATCGCTAGTGGCTGGTGCTAAGAAAAGAGGACCCTCGAAACGCTCGCGTGAAGGAGCAACCGAAAAGATTCGCAAACCAATTGGGCCAGTCCCTCTTCTACGATAGACGACCCTCGAATTTTCTGCGAACGGAGATCCGTGATTTTTGCGGGCGGAAATCCGAGTATCGTTCGACTTTTTACGGACGGAAATCGGTCGGGTTCGCTCCAAAATGAAGATCGCAAAGGTTTGGACGTTTGATACGCCGCGAACCGGTGCAACACCTGCGCCAATAAAAGAATTATTTCGAGGCGAGGCGCACCGGAGCGGCGCGTTTGGTCGGCTCCGGGGACTAGCTGGCACGCGGCTACGTCCGCTCGTAAATTTCACGGGCGATCGTTAAAGTCGTGTAAATCGGTTTCGAGACCGGTCGCGTCCCTGAGCGAACACGTGGTCGGCCCACTCTTGCGCTTCTCCGGTTCCGGTAGTGTTCCTCGGGCCTCGGAAGCGGAGGCGACCTGTGTGCCACGATCTCTCTATTACAGTCTTCATCCTCTTTGCTTTCCACCCTTCATCCTCTTTGCTGCTCCCACTTCTGACTTGGTAGCTAACCTAGATCCTTCGATCATATTTAGTCGAAGTCTATTTGTGAGGTCTGTTGGGTCACCGGTCCCACGACCCCTCTGCCATTTTCTTCATCTTCTTGGCTTTTCACCTTCAAAAATCCTACTTCTGCTGCTTCTGCTCCTGATGATCCTTCTACCCAATAGATCATCGGAGCAGGCAAAAATTGATTTTCGAGTTCTGTTGGGCCACCTGTCCCACGACCCCTCTGCTATTTTCTTCATCTTCTTTGTTTTCCACCTTCAAAAATCCTACTTCTGTTACTCTTGCTGATGATGACACTTGGTGGCTACCCAATAGATCACGGTAGCAGGCAAAAGTCTATGTTTGAGTAGTCTTCAGAGTGATGGATTTCACGATTCATTACTATTTTTCTATTAATCAGTTTCTCATAGAATTTCAAAACATATTCGATTTATGTCAACAACACGGGTCTTGCCAGTGTCATGTATCGTGCAGGTGACATACTCGAGCCGTGTTATGTTTACACATCTCGGCGTCCGAGGCCTCTCGAGCTCCGAGGCCCCTCACGGAGTGTACCCCACGGTAGTGGGGATAATTCCGCGACTTTTGTCATCGAGGCCTTGGCGACATATATAGAGAAATCGCTGTACTCTCAATTCAAATAATGAGATCACGAGTGCCCAGTAAGCCTCTTTTACAGTGATCCAAAAAATCCTAAAAAAACAATTTCGTAACAAATTCCCTGAGATCCCCTTATCCAAGTTTGAAGCACCCAATGCTCCCTCTTTTCTCTCTGGTTTAACCGCGTGTGATCCCGTTTGGAGTTGCTGAGGTAGTCTCCTTCTTCAGGATCTCTAGCCGCAGACGGCGTTCCCTCGCGAAATAATCGATTCGCGTTGTCCCCACGGTCTCCGCAGCTTCCATCGAGTTAATTCTGATTACCGGAGGTCCTGCGCCGTTCGCCGGTTACGCGATCGCGATATATCGTCGCGGCGTGTCGCGCTCCATGTACGGAAAATCCCTCTCGTCGGTGGTCTACCATTGTCTCGGTTTCTCGTGTCAGTGCCAGTTTCGGAACCGATCCGATCGATGCTGTCGATTAAATCCTCCTCGCGCGGGCAGCGCGAGAGCGTGCGCGAAACCATGCTGCTGCTGCTGCTGCTGCTGCTGCGCGTGCAACGTGCGCGGAACCTGCGTGCAAAACACGTGCGTGCGTGCGTGCGTGTGCGCGTTTTGTGTGCACCGCGGCCGAAGCCCCTTCAGGAACAAAGGCGTGCGGGGCTATCAAACATCGGCAAAACCGCGCCTCTCGTTTTAGGTCGAACGATAATTATATACGCCGCGTCCGTCCGGATAATTAAAAACAATTACTGTGCGCTTCGCTAAAATACGACCGGTCGCGGATCTCGGGGATCCTTTTTTTCTTTTTCTCTTTACTGGCGGCTCTTCGAGACCGAGGTAATGAAGTATTCGATCGAACCGGGGGAAGATCGACGATACTATTTGCCATTCAATCTGCTGGCCCACGGTGTCCGCTACCACTGTCCCTGGGACATACTACGCTCATGCTAATGCTCTCCCGTGATCAACGCGTTTTATTAATTTCACAATTTCTCGAACAGCTGGGAAAACTGAGCGCGTCCACCTTCTCGATAATCGAGTCCGACATCTTTATCGACATTTTTTCGCGTTATTTAACACTGAAAGTGAATTACTGTCTTTATTGCGGAATAACCAGATAGAGGATCTTTAATATTTTTGATTCAGGGAAACGCTTTCGTATTTAATCAAGCTCATGTCCTACCAAGAATCGTGTAACCGTTACGTCACTATACATCCTCCGAAAGAGGATGATTCTGATTTATACTGAGTATTAATTCATCATGATTTGTGCTTCCAGTCTGTTTTATTAGGGGGACCAATCGACAGCGAGTTTTAAATTAGTTTCAACCACAGTATAAATTTGTTATCCCCTGTTCCAAAGATTAAATACAGGCCACCGGAAATTACGTGAAATGTCGGTGCAAATATGAGCACTTTTAATACATATTTTGTATGGAAATAGACCAAGGAATCGGACAAGAATTTTTGTCATTGATATATTTTTGGTTTCGATGGGGTCCTGTATTTCTTTTTTGGAGCGCATTTTCGCGGGATTAGGATCCAGTTGTTTTGGTAGGGTGTTCGGTGTGACGTAGCGTTGTATCGCGTCCGCGTACGATTGTCAAAACGCGATACGGTGGCGACCAGCTCGGCGGCGGTGGCAGCAGGTGCCTGAAAAGGCAGCCGCCGCGCTTCTGGAGCCACGGGGTATTAAATAAATTCTATCGAGCCGCGAATCGCGAATAGAAGTGGTAGCAGTCTCGTTTGCGCCGGGGTGAAGTTTTATGGTGATACAAATTAGATAGCGATCTCGAGTTACTCGGTTGGCGCGCGAGTACGCGGCCTTTCGTGTTGGACGTTCTTAGAACTTCCCAACAAGAAGCTGAGGAGTGGAGAAAGAGCGACTCCAGCGGAGAACGACGAGGAAGAGAGAGAGGGGGGGGGGGAGAAGGGGACCGAATGAAAGGGAGAGAGGACGAACCGAACGAAAAACGCGGCAGGACGAGAAGGACAATGAGACTGTCGCCGCGATGTAAATTAAATGAAGCGCCGTTCGGCTCGCGGCGATCGGAGACAGTCGGCGCAAAACGCGTAAAAAGGCCGCGTCGACGGAGTTTCGTATCGCGGAGAATCCCGACCAATTACCTGTCCTTGCACCTTCCTATTCTCTTTTATCTCCCGCTGCGAGCTCGGTAATTCCCGTTTCCAAAGTAATTATTATCGGCGATTTCCGAGGGGAATTTAGAGCACGCGATTTTTCCTCGAAACCTCCCCCTGAGCAGAAAATCGAGTTCGGAAACTTTTGTCCG
The DNA here is from genome assembly GCF_050948215.1 of Halictus rubicundus. Classification (NCBI taxonomy): domain Eukaryota; kingdom Metazoa; phylum Arthropoda; class Insecta; order Hymenoptera; family Halictidae; genus Halictus; species Halictus rubicundus. The sequence goes on from NC_135161.1 coordinate 12,938,581, forward strand.
TAAGAATTGCGTAAGAATTGTTCACGATCTCCCGGTTCCAATTGTGTTTACAGCGGAATTGTTGGAAACTATTTGGATAAAGTCAATTTCAAATTTTTGTCTGCATTTGTTTCGGACGAAGGATTTTGAGGCATTAACTATAACGCTACAATTATTCAAGACTGATGGAAGTCAAGTTTATCCATTTTTCTCAAGTATTTCTAACGAAGAAAGACTCCGCGGTATGTCTGACCATGAACATCTGTTTCTACTGCTCATAGAAACAGCATTTGTAGAACGATTATAGGGGGCAGTTCTGGAAGAATGTATCCATTTTTAGTGTTATTTGTTTTTATCGGGGACAGACAAGACTGAAGCCTAATGTATGTAATTCTCTATCAAATTTGCATGAAAAATGTCTAACAACATTTTTCTATAGGAGGTCCCATGTCTAAGGTAGTCAAATATGAAAGTTGTCTGACGCATGGCTAGCCGTTTCCACTTCCTTCTCAGCGATACGCGACAGGTAAATACAAAGTTAATTATCTCGGAACCGGGACCTCCGAGCAAAAAATCTTATTTAACATTTTCGATGGTGTTTTTCACGAAGAATCGCCCAGTATTTTTTACTTTGTCGAAATCGTCGCGCTTAGTGTCCCCCGATCAATTTTTCAGAAAATCTTCCGGAAATTCGAGTTAAATCTAGTGACGCGGATATCTATGCTCGCATGAATCGCAGGGCGTAAACTATGAAAGCAGGCGAGAATGGGTGTCCGAGGGAGGCCGGTAGCAGCCGTAGGCCGGCGCTCGCGCGTCAAACAGTCGGCCACCTTCGCTAGGTGCCGTTCCATTGAATCGTATCTGTCAATGGGGAACAATATGAGAAGCCGAGAAGGACAAAAGCACTGGCAACGAACCGGAGCGCGAGAGAAGGCGATAGCCGCGCGGCACGGTCGTTCGCAGCCTCGCCTAAGTTATGCAGATTGTTCCGAACAGTTGGACTTTAATGCCGACATAAATCCTTTGCCACTTAACTTTATACTTCGAGAGTAGTATGCACTCCCACCTCGAGAGCGGCCGACCGTCCCTCTCCTCTGCCCTACCACTTTTCGGCCCTCTCGGTCTGACTTTCGCCCTTTTCTCGCTCCCCACGTCCTTTCTCGGGTCCCCTTTCGACCTTCCCGTTCGGCACTGCCTTTCCTCGACCGCCTCGGCTCGCCTAACGGATCATCGTGCTTCACTTTGCCGCGCAGAAACGTCTCTTTCCGCGCCTCGCGTGGGCGAACGCCCGACAAATTTATCTACCCGAGAGCCACACAACCGTCTAGATTTTCGAGGCGAGAACTGAAACTCGAGAACCGAGATATCCTGCTACCCCGATCGAACGATCTCGGGGATCTACGTAATCCTCCGACCGCAATTCCTGCGAATTTTTTGAACAGAAAAACCGTCGAGAAACTCCGAACTCTGCACTCGCAGGGTGTACTCGAATTTTTTAAAAGAAAAGTATCGGGTACTTTAATTCCAAACTTTTCCAGTCTTTTGACTGAGATTTGAGGTATGTACTCGAATTTTTTCAAAGAAAAATTCCCAGTATTTTGGATCCAAACGTGGTGCTTATTAACCGATGCTCGAAGCGTGTGCTCAAATTCTATGGAGATACTCGAATTTTTTAGAAGAAAAGTATCGGGTATTTTAATTCCAAACTTTTCCAGTTTTTTGACTGAGATTTGAGGTATGTACTCGAATTTTTTCACAGAAAAATTCCCAGTATTTTGGATCCAAACGTGGTGCTTATTAACCGATGCTCGAAGTACATGCTCTAATTTGATGAAGAGACACGAATTTTTTAAAAGAAAAGTGTGGGGTGTTTTAATTGCAAATTTTGTACCTTTAGTGATTGACATTCGACGCACGTATTTAAATTTTTTCAAGCCGTAATGATCGCTTCCGTCGAAGTTACAGCAACAATAGTAACAGGTTTTTTAAAAAAATTGTTTTGGGGATCACGATTCTGACGAGGGGATTTAGAAAGATGGCTTTTTCGGGAATTTTGTGGACACGTACAAATGACCGATTTTGACGGATCTCGATACGATAGAATTCAAGGAAAGATCGATTATTTTCGGACCGGTTGTAGTACTCCCTTAACCTCTGGCTTCCAATCAGACGCAGTCAATTGGATTAAAGAACGAGGTCATTCGGTGATCGAACGGCTGATTGGAATTGACACGGGCCGATGAAATACAAGGAGGCGTGCAACGCAATCGCATCGGCTCGTAACCTGTTCGGGCAACCATTCCGAATAGTACTCGGCTCATAATCGCCGGTTAGCCTTCATTTCCGCCGTGCCTTCAGATGAATAAACGCTATAATTGGACTATACGACCGTTGCAATTATCTCTGCCGTTTAATTTCTAAGGCACGTAGGGCCTGCCACTTAAGTATCGCTTTCGCTCTTGGTTCGCGCAGAAAATATATCGCGGGATCGGTGCCGGTCTATCGAACGAGTTCCCCAGCCACGAGTTTGCACAATAACGAAAAACGCTGAAATCCTCTTTGCCGAACGTAAAACTCCGCGAACAGAATTCTCCGAATACTATTCTAATAATCTTGCGACTTAAATTACACTGATCTCAAGAACACGCCGGTTTAATGTTAATGATCTCGTAAAGCCGAGTTTTCTGGCCAACGTTCATTCGATTAACGTTGCTTTTATTCCGGCAAATCCATTTTTAAGTGCATTTCAATTTATAATTCAATCTTTTAACATCCATGACCTGGTAGGAGGTCCAGTGGAAATGTTGATTTACGTATTCAATACAACATTTTTTTTTATCAATTTACCTCCTCCGGTTTATACTCTGGATTAAATTATAAACAACGATTACCGTGTCACTTTTGCTAATTTCATTTCTGAAGCTGCAGCTAATAAAGACAATTTTCTGAATCTCTATTTTATTTTTCACAGTTCATTATTAAAACATCCAATAGGGACAAGTTAATCTCTACTGTTTAGAATTGCTTCGCGACTTTTCCAAAAATTATATTTTTGAAAGCTGCGATTACCAAAGACGAGTCAATTTTCAGCGAACGACATCTTGAAAATTTGCTTGAGAATATTAGGTTTGATTGTTGCATATTGTTCTAGCTTACCTTCGGAGACAGAAATGATGCTGTGCTCCGGGAAAGTCGGCTGATTGTCATTGATGTCGATGATGCGGACGCTCAGAGCAGCTGTGCCAGTTAGCTGAGGATTCCCTTGGTCAGTCGCGATGATCGTCAGACGATACTTCTCGCGAATTTCGCGATCCAGGACGATGTTAGTGCGAACCACGCCACTGTACGGTGGACTGATAGTGAACGCGTTGTCAGGATTGCCATCCACGATGTGGTAGAGGATCCTGCTGTTCATTCCTTGGTCTGCGTCGCTGGCTGAGAGCTATGTCGACGAGAAACAATAATTTAGTAATATAAATTTGATCGTCCAAGTTGTCGGTGTCCGCTAAAAAGCTACCCCTCTGTTCAGCAGTAAAAATTCCTCAATGTAACAAATTTTCAATAACTTTACTCACCTTGACAACGAAGTCTCCTTTGACGTTTCCTTCGAGGACCGTGGCGGAGTACTGAGTCTGCGTGAAGACAGGTGGATTGTCATTGACATCGGACACCCTGACGACCACCTGAACGTAAGCTTCAAGGGGATCGGAGCCAGTGGTCCTAGCTACCACAGTCAGCACGTGCTTCGAGCTCTCTCTAGGTTCCTCCTTGGACAACTGACCTTCCAAGGACCTCCCCCAGGAATTGGTACGTCCTTCATCGATCGGGCCATCGGTGGGCCTAACTCTCATATCGGTCCACAGTTCAGCGTCCAACCTAGCCGGGTCGTTGACCCTAAGCAGCCCAGTGTCCTCTTCGATAGCGAAAGTCCCAAAATCATTCCCGGACCCAAGTGAATAGGAGACGTGCTGTCTTCTGCCGTCTGACCTGACAGCAGTGACCTGGACCACCTCAGTGCCGGCCGCGGAGTTCTCCTGAATGATCACTTCGTAGGAATCGTTCTGGAACTTCAGGGCAGGCTGCAGGCCTGCCAGGTCTCCAACTTGAAGTTCTATCAGGCCTCGAGCACTTCTCGGAGGACTTCCTCTGTCTCTGGCTAGAACCTCCAGGTGATACATCTTCCCATTATCCTGGGACAAGGACAATGCGGCAGTGACCGCACCGGTGCTAGGGTGGATCCTGAACTTCGGCTTCTCTTGCTCGTGCAGGAACGAGTACACTATCTCTCCGTTCAGGCCTTCGTCCGCGTCGGTTGCCACCACTCTCAGGATGTTCTTCTCCGGTTGTGTGCCGATTGACACCCGAGCCCTGAATGGATACTCCGCGAAGACCGGAGCGTTGTCGTTCACGTCGTTCACTCGGATTTCAACTGGGATGGAGGTGCTATTCGCCGCGTATTTTCCGCTGTCTGTCGCTATCACCACGAAGTTGTAGGTACTCTGGCGCTCGCGGTCCAGGGGCCTGAAAAGGGAAAGTGGGTGTGAGTCGAATAATTGGGCTAATTGGGAGAGACGTCTTCTCTTGGTGGCAAACTTGTTGTTAGCTTACTGAGCTACTGAGCTACCCTTAGCTTACTAAGGACCAAAGATTCCTGAAAAAAATCCCTAGGCACTGGACACCCTGTCTCTGTCTGGAGGCTCAATTCCTAAACAGGTCCTGAAGACCCACTCCACAAAACTTTAACAACAAAAATTGTTCGGTTCCATGCCTAAGGTCTGGCCTAGGTTCCAGATAGTCCTAAAAGTCATGGTGATCATGTAGCAAATCTAGGTCCCATTTCCTTTCCATTCTGCCACGCAATCACCCCCAGTTCAAAAGCAGGGGACACCAACCCCAACACGTTCTTCTATCGTCCTAGCAATTGTCCTAACAATTGTCCTGGCAATTGCCGTAATCGCGTGTCGGTCGCGACTTCCGGTCCGCCGGCAGTGCTGCCAACCCACCCGGTTCCCAGGACCACCCGGAAGAAGTGATCCTCGAACGCAGTCGGCACGAAACAAGAGCAGATCTCACGAGATCCCGACGATAACGAAGTTCCATGTCGAGGACGATTTCGCGGCGATAATATTGCCGGCGAGAGGATCCATGGATCGCGGCGCGATCCCCTATTCCCAGCGGCATGGCGCGGCGCGGCGCGGCGCGCGGAGAGTCGTTCAACGGCCCCGCGGAGTCGCAGCCGCGAACATTGCCGTGACAGAAACAATGATTTTCAATGAGCAGCTCGCTGTTCGAGGAATATTATCTGGCATCTACGGCCGGGCGATTCGTGCTGCCGTAAATGAAAATCCTACGGGTGAAACGGAGCGGGACGCACGCATGCGTTTATGCTCGTTTATACTGGGTGTCCTGTTCGAGGTTACTGCGCGTGCGCTGGTCAGGCAGTTTGTGAAAAATGGATACTACTACTTCCTAAAAATGGATCCTGTTAAATTACTTAATATAAGCGAGCCTTTAACGTTGACGAATGTTCTGGAATGACCTTGAATGACCTTCAAAGACCAGCATAGCGCAGATCTATGTCCAGAGATGCGATCCGTGTCCTTTTTTAATACAGAACGTAATTAAGTTTGCACCCACCACTGACCGATTACCTCGAATGACCTTGAGTGACCTACAAAGACCAGTAAAGTCCAGATCAATGTCAAGAGACGCGCTTTTTAGTACAAGAATCACCCTTGGGAACGGTGTAATGAAGTCTGCGCCGGTAACGAATCACCTGGAATGACCTTGAGTGACCTACAAAGACCCGTATAGACCAGATCAATGTCAAGAGACGCGCTTTTTAGTACAAAAAACACCCTTGGGAACGGTGTAATGAAGTCTGCGCCGGTGAGGAATCACCTGGAATGACCTTGAATGACCTTGTATGACCTTCGAAGCCGAACACAATGCATATCGCTGAATTGGTCACGGGGCAGGCGGCACATCTAGCCGAACAAAAACGAACGATTCCGTTCGAGGAATGAAAGGTCGTCGGGGAAATCGCGGAAGCGCTCTCGCTCATAGTCAAGATTTGTGGCCACCATAAGACGTCCGGTGGCGGGCACGGTATCACACGGGGTGGTGTGGGAAATAATTGCGTGCGAACCGTCGTCGTATGGGACACCCTGTACGTGTGCCGGGTCGTTTAATCGCACGACAGCAGGCCACAAGAGAGCCGATAGAGAGAGAGTGAGAGAGAGAGAGAGAGAGAGAGAGTCGCGCGAGCGGTCAGGCCGACTCGGTTAAATCGTAAATAACCGCGTCGATCTTGCGAGCGCGCGCGCGCGCGCGCTACCGGCGCTCGATTATTATTCCACGCTCGTTAAAGGTTATTACGTGCACGTACGTACAGTACGCGCGAAACCCATTATCGAAAGGGAGCTTATCGAGACAGAGAGAGATAGAGGATCGCTCACGGTCTTTCGCGAATTCGCCGGGGGTTCGCGTGACTCCCTCTCGAGCCGCTAATAAAGACAAAGTTTGCCGATTCGATAAATTACACCCGCCCAACACAGCGGCCGGTTATCGGCCCGGTATCTCTCTCTCGGCCGCGAACCCGCAAAAATTCCCCGGCAATTGAATGTTACCGGTTCGGAAACCGCCGCGCCACGTTCAATGGGAACAAATTACGCATTCATGCCGACGCCGGTACGCGAGGAAAAGTCCGCGGCAGATAGCGTAATTAGATTAGGAGTTCGCGATCGATAAAGACGTCGGGTACCGTTCCTGCGACCGCGCGATTCGTGGGAAAAGCGATAGCCTAAGGGTAACCGTGCGGACCATCCAAAATAAAAATTTGTCCAATCGCGAGGAACCGAAGCTACCAACCGAAAAGCCGAAAATATTCTGAAATCGTTTTAACGTCTTTCAATTTTGTGTTTGATCCGCTCGTTTCCGACACGAATGCAGAACATCGGCGGCGTACCGATCGCGAAAGGAAATAGCAGAAAATCGGTTGGTAACGGAGGATTTAGGTATGAGGAAGGTTTAGGATGCGATGCAGAGATTTCTAGAGGCGTATAGCTCACGGGGACGCCGGACGTTAAATTCGCTCGAAAATCCAGCCTGGCTTTCGCGCGATTTAAGGCACGAAACGGCGGTCGGCAAACCGCCACCGAGGATCCGCAGAGTTATGGTAATGGCGGACGTGGATTACACAAGATCGCCGTGCGCGATTAAAGCTTCCGTCACACAAACAAGCTGCTTGCAAACCGCCGCCACCTTACGCTCGAATCCGGGAGCGCGGTTGGACAATCGCTGATAGAGTCCGCGATGACGAATGTTGCGGAGAGGTTGAATTCTCCAGTGGATTTTTTGAGTTCGTGACGGAATTTGGTAGGGTATATATAGATAGAGTGTTGATTTATAATCGTATCTAAATTCCATTTGTTCCGATTATTTTTACAATTTTTAATTTTGTCACTGGACAAAGAAATTTTAGAGTACAGTGTTTACTCTGTATATGTCGCAAATGCCAAGGCTATAAAGGTCCCAGAACCATCCCCACCTAGGCGGGGAATACCCCCTGAGGGGGCATGACCCGAGGACTCTATAGGCGAACAATAATATCCTCCTTGCCGATCTATGTCCGCGGCCAGACCCGAGTTTTGGACATACATCGGGTAGACACTGTAGTCCTCGATGCTGGCTGGTCACTATCGACCCAAAATTTATAATTACCCACAAAATCATCGATACTACCAGTCTGATAATCTTAACGATGCTGATAGTAAAACAGTGAGGGGAGTTAGTGAAAAAGATATACAAAGAACCGAATGCATGTCAAACGATCGTTGTCAGTCATGGTGCTTAAAGTTCAGAAATTTTCCTCCCATAAAATCTTCAATAACATTACATGCCGAGTCCCATTTAAATGGAGCCATTACTTTTTACGTTATCTTTCATCGGTATCGTCGCTGTGCGCTTCTTGTTCGGACGCGCGACGCGAAAAAATCACCGAGTACAAACACTTCGAGTAAAAATAGCGATAATAGCAACCGCCGCGCCGTCGGTATACGTTGTTACAGATTCCCCGGAGGAACGAGGAGATGCGTGCAACTGGAACTGGAGAGGCGAGCGAGAGGGGACGAAGAAGAAGCGAGAGAGAGAGAGAGAGAGAGGGGGGGGGGAGAAGTGACAGAGATCGCGAAAGAGTGGCCCGACCGGGATCTGGTTTTGCATATCAGGGTTTTTGCCGGCTGAAATAATGCATTGAAATGCCACATGGTGTCCCGCTGAAATGACACACGGCTGTCGTGCGGCAAAAGTACGCCCCTGCTGCTACCGACACCCTGTGCCCTATAATGCTGCTCCCTATTCCTCGCTGCTCCCCCCTTTTTGTCCCTCCTCTTTCTCTTTTTCTCTGCTTCTGCTTGGAAGCGTCTCTATCGGCGAACGAAACTCGAGCAGACGTTGTCACCCTTTTGGGAAATCATCGCGCACCACTAGCCCCGCTGATTAAACCGACTTTCAAACCCCCCCTGCCTTCCATTAAGCTCCTACTCATTGTCCCTCGACAGCCATTTCAACCCTTCAGGGAATATTCTAAAATTGCAGCTGAAATAATCACGTGAGATATGCTTCCCATAATTTTAAGAAGGGTTGAAACCCCCTTTCATAATATTACAAGTATTTAACAAGAAGTCATTCTGGCTTCCCAAGGGCTACGAATTAATTGGCACACAGTTTTTCAATGAATAAAGAAAATGAAAGTATTACATATTATTTTAAAGGGGTGGTTAAGTTTGCTTCAGCCCCAAGTCTCTAGTAACTAAAATAATAGTGAAAGTCTGGACCCGTTTCAATTAAACAGGCGTTTTTTAAAATATTCGCAGCCCCTAATTAGAAACTTACCCCCATAACTATTGCCCGTAAAATTGATCAAATTAAAATATAAGCGGGCCCATACAGGAACCAGCGAGATGGGACTTCAGGGAGCTTAATAAACATGTTCCGGTGACAGGGGGGGGGGGGTTAATGTGCCTCGAATTTCAGCGTGGAAAATTCTGAAACGGTGGTCGAACGGCGGTAAATTAAAAACCGGCGGAGTCCTCGAACGGACGATCCGGGGATCGAGGAATCCACTGTGAAATTGTCTATCGATTAACGAACCAACGAGATTGGTGGCCTCGAGTACGACGCAGGATTATTACGCGGGATAATCGCGAAGGACACGGCCCGGCAGGAGAGCAGGACGAGAGGGTAGGCGACGTTCGAGAGAACAGGACGAAAGAAGGAAGAGAGCATGTTCGGCCGTGGTGACGCGGGTTATGCGTATGAAATCGACTAATCGACCGCGGCCATCGTTCGCGGGACCGCCATCGACTGACTTTATAATTTTACGACGTTCTTAGAGCCTTCAGCTGCGCGACCATCACCCCCCCCCCCCCGCCCCTCGCGCGAAATGCTTTCTCCGTCTCTCTTTCTCCGGTTCTCGACAGCTCCTCCCAATCGCTCGCTTCTCGCTTTACGACCCACCGGCGATCCTAATCGCAAGCGCGATAAAGGTCGCGCGGCAATTAACGCTAGAGTGAAATTAGTTTGCCGCCGGGGATCACGCGAGCCACGGCCAGTGTGGGAGGATGCTTTTTCGCGGGAGAAAATTGCGAAAAAAACCACTTCCGAAACAATATCAGAAGATTTTTCAAACACCGGAAGCACAGGGTGTCCTGTTTATTTAAATATTAAGTTGCCCGTGTCGAGGAATAATTTGGCACTTTTTCTAGTATTTGAACTTCCGTTATAATATCAAGCAATTTTTCAAGGACTGGAAGCACAGGGTGTCCAATTTATTTAAATATTAAATTGCCCGTGCCGAGGAATAATATGGCACTTTTTCTAGTATTTGAACTTCCGTTATAATATCAAAAGATTTTGTAAATACGGGAAGCACAGGGTGTCCTGTTTATTTAAATATTAAATTGGCCGTGTCGAGGGATAATATGGCACTTTTTGTAGTATTTGAACTTCGGTTATAATATCAAGCAATTTTTCAAGGACTGGAAGTACAGGGTGTCCAATTTATTTAAATATTAAATTGCCCGTGTCGAGGAATAATATGGCACTTTTTCTAGTATTTGAAAAATTGTGCAGGTACCGAGACTGCACAAAGAATCACGGGTCCCAAAAAGTTGATCACTAATTTTAAATAAACATGATCAAACACTCACCCCGCAGTGGTGATGACTCCGGTCAGGTTATCGACCCTGAACAGCCAACTGGTCTCCTCCCCAATGGAATAAGTGATCTTCCCGTTGATCCCTTGATCTGGATCGGTAGCTCTCACCGACATCACGCTGGAGTCAGCAGCGACATCCTCCGATACCGTCGCCACATACTTGCTGGGATGATAGTTGCTCGGATAATTCGCTGACGAGTACGTGTACCCGCTAGCGAGGCCAAAGGAAGGATATTCAGGGGACTGGACCACCCCACGTGTCCTGGGCTCGGTATACTGATTTTGGGTGAATTGGGGAGCATTGTCGTTGACGTCCAGGACGATCACTGTCAGGTTGCAACGAGCTTCCAAGCTTGGGCGACCTTTGTCCTTGGCTGAGATTGTCAGGACGTACTTGGAGACTGCTTCACGATCAAGATTCGACATTGATAGCGTGCCGGTCACTGGATCCAGGATGAACTTTGCTCCTATGTTGCCACCTGTGGACATGGATCATTGAATGATAGATTCTGGACGACATCTTCGGGACACCTGTACACTGTCTAGAGTACTCACCGACGATGCTGTAGTAGATCTCCCCGTTCTTCCCCTCGTCTAGATCAGCAGCGGCGATCGTATGGATCACGGCGGTCTCCTGGTTCTCCGGCACCGCCAACGTGTAGCAGGAACCCGGTCGAAATTCAGGGCTGTTGTCATTCTCGTCGAGGACGAGGACCTCGAGGGTGCTGATGTCCAAGAGCTTGCTGGACCTGGCCAGGATGGGCACCGAGTATCTGGCGGTCTCCTCCCGGTTCAGAGGTCCTCGGAGAGTCACCAGGCCCCTCGTCGAAACCGCGAACTTGTCCGAGGCGACGTTGCTCGGAATGCTGAAGCTGACGTTACCTGTATAATCGTACACGGATTTTTGTCAACGTCTCTGTCCCGCTGGTTTTTCGTCGAGATTCGCCGGGGCCCCGAATAAAATTAGCCGCTTTTTCTACGGGGGTGGGGGGGGGGAGACTCCCTCCGACCCCTCGGCCGCCCCCGATCGAAAATTAGAACCACGCGACCATGGGGCCCCTCCGCGTTTCCCTCGGGGCCCATTACCCTGTCGCGTCCACCGTCGAGAATCCGAAATTATCCGGCAGTTTGCATACATAAAGGAGTGCCCTGAAAGCGATGGCGATTAGGCTCCTCGCGCCCCGAAGATCGAGACTCTCGTCGCACGGGGGAACCGAGGTGCATAAAGTCTCGGAAATACACAGCCGCGAGGTCGAGTCTCGCCGAGGTTCCCCAGAGGATCGAACGCAATTGTGCCGGTCGCGTGGACAGCCGAGACATTGTTGCCGATAGTTACGGCTCGATTCGAGAGGATTATTGCTAGTCGTTCTCTCTACACCCACCGAAAATTTGCCCGGGAAAATGACCCATCGTGGAGCCCCAGGCGACTCACGTTCGTTCCGTTTAACCCGTGCGACGATGCGTGGGAATTTAGTGGCCGGGGATTCTGACCGGCGCTGCGAAAATTGGGTAACTTTCTTTCCGGGGGAAAACAAATATTGTTTATCACGAAACAAATGGATAAATAGAAAAACAGATCTATAGAAGCTTGGATAAACATTTTTCCTTTCTCCTAATTCGTGCCGATGTCCTTACAGAAAATGTATAGCAAGGGGTGGTTTCTGTCTAGCAATGACAGGCTTCGAATTATATTTTTTTCTAAAAAAGGAGAAACAATTTACCATGAAACAGATGTGCAGTATTAAAGTAGACATATTGAAGCTTCGATAAACATTTTTCCTTTCTCCTAATTCGTGCCGATGTCCTTACAGAATATGTACATTGCTTAAGGGTGGTTTCTGTCTAGCAATGACAGGCTTCAGATTTTATTTTTTCCCCAAAAAAGTAAAACAATTTATTTTGAAACAGCTACGCAATATTAAAGTAGACCCGTTGAAGCCTCGATAAACATTTTCCCCGGTTCCAAACGCGCGTCGGTGTTTGCGCAGCGCGTTCCTAAGGGGTTGCGAAACACAACCCCGGCGGAGCGCATTAGCTGAAATATCTGGCGAACTATCGCAGCTAGGGGATCAGTTCGAACGGCGAAGGGTGAAGAAGAAATGGTCGCGTGTATTTGGCAGTGGCAACCGGGGGCACGGTAGTTACAGTGGCGACACGCACACGACGGTGAACCGGCAGTGTACGGGTGTCGGTGTTGGTTCGAACCGGTGATTTGCCCGTGCGTACCGCGGCAGGCTGGCGGCACGATGATATACGCGGCCATTGTTTCGCTTCTCGGGGCCCTAACCGCGGGTTCCGTGGCCCTAGCAGGACGAGGAGTCGTCCTTCGGGGTATTGCATAGGGACGACTGTTGCGGGTCCCTTTGCCGGTTGGTTCCGCGGGACGCGCTAATGCGCTCGTCTGATACACGGGCGCCGGTCTAGATAAGCGCAAAACGAGCGATATACCGTGTTCTGTCGGCCGTACAGAACGCTTTGCTACGAGGCCCACGGAACATCGGGCCCCTGGGACCGCGCTTTTAGTAATCATCGTGTCCCGCCGCGCCGGGGTTCCGTTTGCTGCGCGCTCTCCTCGGGGTCCAACCACGAGACCCGATCGTGGGAGAAATTATTACGAATCTCGGTCCCTGAATCCGAGTCACAACTCAGAAGATGTATGCCCACTGTTTGTTGTAATCGGTGGCAATAATTTTAATTTTCCACAAAGATCTGCGGTCTAGTGAATACAAACATGGACATAAATTTCGAAGAAAATATAATTGAGAAATACCCCCCAGCCTCTCGACAAGAACTGCTTTTTAAAACCTAATCGAGCAAAGAAACACGAAAATCATTGAGCAGCTTCCCAGACCTGAGCATCAAGACTCAATATGACTACAAAGGCCCACCCCAAAAATTTCTTGAAGTCAATGGTCGTCAGTGGTCCCCGATTAATTTATGGGATCGCGACCGGGGATCAGGATCGCGAATCGGTGTCCCGTTTAGACCGGTATGCGACGAGGAGACGGGCCCCGCGATTATGGTTATCGGCGGAAAGTAGATCCGGCGTAGCATCTGTACCATGCGGGGACGAACGTATCCAGGTACGATGGAATTTTCTCGTCGGTTCAGGAATCCTTCGGCGAGCTTTTAGAGCGGCGACGACGAGAAGGAACCAACCAGGTGGGAACGGGGGCCTTCGGGTCCGGGCCCGAGGAGCCCGTATTCCGCGGGACGGAAACACAAGGATGGAACGCGCTCCCGACCCCGAGGGAGCCGGGACCGCGAGTCATTTCGTTGAATTTACTATAATGCCCCGCGCCGGCCGGATTCAAGGCAATTATTCGAGGTATTTTCATAGCAGGGCTTTCCTATTAGCCGGGGGAACCGGCCCCGCGGCTCCGACGCCGATTATATTCTCTCATCGCGGCCGTGGCGCGGCGTAGGTGGCGCGTTCTCGGGCCAACAGGTAAAGCACGAAAATTCTACCCGTGAGAAAGACAAAGAAAGAGAGAGAGAGAGAGAGAGAGAGAGAGAAGAAGGAGGATGGTAGCCGCCGCCAGGACACCGCCGACAAGGTAGGAGACTGTAATTTCACGTTCTCGTCCTATACACCGCTAAATTGACAGCGCCCCCTGTTCCACGGCACTTTATGCGCGGACGCACCACCGAAACAATAACGACGCCAAAGCCGGAACGCCTAAAAGGGTAGCCGAGAGCCAGACCCATTTTTGGTCCTCTACTACGTCCTTGTCCGAGCCCGAGCTAACCGAGCACGCGTGCGAATGTGTTTAGGGGAGATCGATAAGTCCCCCGAGCTGGCTCCGGCTTTGTTCCCTACACGCTATGCGAGAGGGGACGTCGGAGAGGGCCTTCTGGGCCTGACGAGGCGAAAACTTGAGGACTTTTTGGGTCGGCTTGTATTCTATGGACCACAGACTATTTTCCAGAAAGATTTTTTCCGAGGGACGTTCGAAATTGGACGATGGTAGCTAATTCAATACACCTGCCATTCGATGGACAATATTGGTTTCCACTTGGACAACAACTCGATCTTCCGATACCCCGAGAGGATCAAAACGCTCACCTTGATCGGCGATGATGACAGGACCGGCGACGTTGAGGACCGATGCCCCCACCTGCAGGTCCTCCGAAATCCTAGCTACCGGATTGGCGAGTAGCAGACGAGGAGGTCCGTTGGTCTGTCCGGTGGCCAGGGTCAGATGCAACCTGAGGGACGACTTCCGCGGTGGGGTACCATGATCGCTCGCCGTGATCTCCAACTCGGTAGACCTGACCATCGGCCTCTCCAGACTCACTATACCGGACTCGTAACCCACCGAGAATCTGGCCTCCTGGTTCGCGGACGTGATCACGTAGGACACACGGCCATTGTCGCCTGCGTCTTTGTCCACCGCCACCACTCTGACCAGCATCGCTCCTGGAATAGCGTGAGAATCAGAAGACCCTAGGACCATTCGAATCAGAAGACCCTGAACGCACGTAAAAACTGCAACAACCTAGCTCACCTGGAAGAAGATCAGGGGTAACCGCCACTTTAGTGGACTCGGGAGCAACGAACACCGGGTCATTGTCATTCTGGTCCAGCACAATGATCCTAGCAGTGACAGTGGAGGCCAGCTGCTCCCCGGGCGCAGCTCTGTCGGACGCCTTCAGGATCAAGGTGTACTCAGCCCGTTCTTCCCTGTCCAACTGTTTCGCCAAGGTCAAAGCCCCGGTGAGGGAGTCAACAGCAAAACTACCCTTAGCTGGGAACTCCGCTACCAAACCGTAACGCAGATCCCCGTTCAATCCGCTGTCCGAGTCCGTGGCAGTCAGGTTGTAGATGGTGGAGCCGATCACCGCTTTCTCGGACACTCTAACGGTTATAGGGTCCAACGGCCATCTCGGCGGGTTGTCGTTCGCGTCCTCGATCACGATCTTCACGGAGACCGCGATGCTTTGCGGGTTGCCGATCGAAGTGGTGTCCAGCGCGCGGATCTCCAGGTGGTACTCGCTGACGTTCTCCCTATCCAAGGAATGAGCGACCACCAGCTGGCCCGAACTCCGATCCACGTCGAACGCTGGGAACTCGCTGATGGGGGTCAGGGAGTCCAGGGTGAAGGCCACCCGACCCGCCGGACCCGCCCCAGAGACTGATCCCACCGCTTGGCCTATGCTCGCGTCCTCTCGCACCTGGGGAACCACGTGGCGGATTTGCTTAAATTATTTTGCACACTTTCGAGGTGGACTAGACTATAGCAGACTGGACTATACTATACTAGATTTTTCAATGTGCTGCTACTATCTGGGTACTGTGATTGGACTCTTTATTGCTCTGATAGAATGTTTAGGGGGATCTTCCAAAGAAATTGTGGTCTATTCTATCGGGTGGTCAAGAATGTCCAATCTCCTGGTTTTGTGTTAGGTTGATGCCAACATGATTGCAGATTCCGTCAGTTTACACTTCGGCAATTTTTAAGCGGAATAAAAATGTTCTTTCGACTTCATCCCCTATTCATTTTAATATGCTGGAAACAGCTACTCTTAAATTTTTCTAATCTATTACCGTTTTATATTTTACTTCCATTCTGCATTAATGCATAAAGATATCATTTAGCTCGAATTGGAGAACAGAGCAAAATATGTACCAAGCTAAAATTCGAGAACAAACGATTCTTGCACCAACTCAACAATTGCCCCTGCTCATTGCTAATCTCCATCTGCTCGTGCAGAGGTGTCCCCCATTATTCCCCGGGGAATTTTCGTTGACCAGGACGCTGGTCGCGTTAAGTGGTCGTGGACGAACACTGTGGTTTGGACCAGAATCTCGGCATGTCTCCAGGTCACGTGTTCGGTACTCACGTTAAAGGTAAGACTGCTGCTGGTGAAGGTCGGCCGGTTATCAGCGAGCGCTAGAACCTCGACTCTGAGCGCTCGCACACTATGCCGGGGTGGTCTGCCGGCGTCCGTCGCTTTAACGGACACCCGGTAGACATTTCTCTCCTCGTGATCAAGAACCGCCTTGGTTCTGATCATGCCAGTGATCGGGTCGATGGTGAAAACGTTGTAGCCGTCCGAGTCTCGGTCTGCGAACATCAAGGTTGCCCGTGAACGTAAAATAATCTTGCCGCTCGGAGTAAAAACTCTTCTCCCTCTCATCTTTCGGGTGGAGAGACACACGCGAGAGAGAGAGAGAGAGAGAGAGAGAGAGAGAGAGAGAGAGAGAGAGAGAGATGTAGCAGAAGAAATCGGTAGAACGACCGGCGTTAAGACGCCATTAAGGAAATAGCAATATTACGGCTGGGCGAGGGTCAATTTAAGCATGTATATTCGAAACAGTCGCGTTCGTGATCGCGCGCCCGAGAAAATCGGTTGCCGATCGTAACGAGAAGATATAATCGTGGCAAACGTTCGCGGCAAGACCCTCCCCCTCCATAAAACTCAAACAAAGCCGCCCGAGGCGGTTTTTAAGACCGTGCATAATTGTTTCGGTAATTGGCTAATTAATTCGGGCGGGACACGTTCTGTTTCTTTTGCGAATTCCCGCGGATATCGAGACAAAAGGCGTAACAGGTTGCTCGACCGGATCCCAAGGTGCCCGGTTACCTTTCAAAATCGTGTACGTCACTGTCGCGTTCTCCCCGAGGTCCGTGTCCAATGCGCGGACCCTTGCCACTTCCGTTCCAGGGGGTTGTTCCTCTCGGACGCTGACCACGTCCCCTTGAGGGTCCACTATCTCCGGCGAGTTGTCGTTCACGTCCAGCACCGTCACCTTCAACGGCACCCTAGCAGCCCTTGACGGCGTCCCTTGGTCCCGGGCCTCGAGGACCAGTTCGTGAACGCTTTTCGTCTCGCGGTCCAGCGGCTCCCTCGTGCTGATCTCGCCTGGAAAATCGGGGAAAAAGGTGAACACACTTCAAGTTGAAAAATTATTAGGGCACATACTCATATATCAGTAGAGACTGTGAATTTCATATTTTTGTAAATGAGTCTACACGAAGTGCAAAACGGCAAGAAAGTCAGAAGAATTATTTTCACGTAACTAGAGTTATTGAAAAGAGAAATAAATTTCTATGTAACCCCCTTATCTTGCAATCGATGGAGCAACTTTTTATTTTTATTTCTAATCGTCAGTAGACACTTGATGCATTCACGAGAAAAGTGAATAGGTGAAATAAAATAAAGATTCAAAGAAAAATGATCGCTTCCAATTTGTTACAATTGATTTGAGGAATATTTTTTCTGCATACAACGATCCCAATTAAGCCGTTCATATACAAAAATTGCTCCGCCCGAGGTTGATTAATTTTTTAGAATTGCGAGAAGGTCTGTTAGCGTGTTCGAGTCGTGCCTCGCGTCGTCGCGACTGGCCACGCACGGCGAGAGTTCACCGGCCGATTGAAAATCGATAAAAATCGAGGAGCGCAACAAATAATTGCGTCCCCGCGATCCACGGGTCCGGGGCCCGCTCGGTTAACGATCTATTAACGATATCCCGCCGCTCCATTTAACAGCGTTCGTCCGTTAAGTGGACGGGGAGGGAACGTTTACGACTGGAGAGCGTTCGCTTCAAAGCGTACGACGACCAAAGAAAAATCTGCATGCCCGTGCTCGTTCCGGCCGGGAAACAGAGCTGAAATCGATCCGAACCGGACTGGCGCGCACGCGGGTAGAACTGGCGAGAGCGTGTATGTGTGTGTGTGTGTGTGTGTATATACCACGAAATAAAACCGAGTACATACGAGGCGGCGAGAGAACAGGGGCGCATGGGAGAAAAAGAGGAGAAAGAGGAAAAGGGAGGGAGCTCCGCTAGAAACCGACCTTATTAATTTTCCGACCCGGGGACGGGAACGGTTAATTGGATAATCGGCGTTCGTGCGCTCTTAAGAAACGCCATTCGAACGCTCGAATTCCACGGTCGCGCCTCCGACGCCGGCCTATCGTATTTCGTTCCCGTCTACTCCTCCTCCCGTGCATATTATAATCGTAGTATAGTCGGCCCCGTGTATAGTCGCGCGCGTAACGAGCCGGACCGTAATTACGTGGCTCGGGGAAGTACACTCCGCGACAACACTGTAAGGACACTTCGTTGAACCGTGCGAATCTATGTTGCGAGACGGAATTTCTATCGCGCGGTACACACCCGCCTGGACCACCTAATGCGACTATCTTAATTATCTCCGGGGAGACCAAATTTCGTTTTTGCTGGAACGACCTTCACTTCAATTTTTTTTTCTACCAGGAGGTAAAGAAAAATATTTCTCACCGTCGTCGGGATCGTCTCTGATTGGGTCTGAACAATTATATTACACAAAAAAGAATTGAAGGTGAACTTGAAGACGTAGTTAAAAAAAAAGACGTATTTCATGGAATCATCCAATGAGACTGTGATCCACTATTCACGAGAAAAAGTCTCTTCCGGTGGGTCCACTATGTTACAGTGAATTCTCGATATATGTCAACAACACTGGCCAGCGTCATTTATCGTCAAGGAGACATGCCCGAGCAGTGTCATGTTTACACTCCTCAGAGTCCGAGGACTCTTCATGCTTCCTCACGGGGGCATACCCCGCGGTAGTGGGGATAATTCTGCGACACTTATCATCCAGGCCTTGGCGACATATATAGAGAAATGTACTTCTGAATAAATTCCACCCTGTGTCATTACTATAAAGTAGGTCTAGGACTCGGCAGTCCTAATGTTGCTGGAGACAATTGTTATTTCACATATAAATCCTATTAATGACAATTCTTGCCAGGAGCAGTAACACCGGAGGACTGTGGAAGCCGCGGAAAGTCGGAAATTGTATCGAGGTGAAGGAGAACGAAGACGACAAAGGAGGCGACGAAGAGTAGAGAGAAGACGAAGAGGAGGAGGAAGAGTCCGCGGTAGGAGAGAAAAGGCAGGTCGGCCGAGCGTGGCCGAGCGTGGCCGAGCGGTGGGCGCATTAATGGGTAATTAAGCAACCGCCTAGCCGACCGGTCGGAACTATTCGAAGAGACCTGGAAAAGGAACGGGATAATAATTCGTGCGGAAGGGGAGCGGCGTCGCGTCGTTGTTCGTCGGTGAAGCTACGGTGCAGCGACGAACGGCGCGGCGGTTGCACCCGCGTTCCACCACGAATTCTCGACGTACCTAGCTCTCGGAGTCGTGAACGCGTCCCCCAAGAAGAGAGCAGGACGGTCGGTCGACGTGGCCGTGCTCGTCGTCGGGGAAGACAAACGATCGACGAGGGACATGCAAACGCGCCGGCATCGAGGGATACCATCGCGGAACAATAAGAAGTATATCGTAGGACGCGTGCTAATGCGTTTCTCGTGTTAACCGTGGGACCGTGCGACCACGGGCCTCGATGTCCCCGCCGATCGAGGGGAGACGACGGCCTCCTCTTACCGTTTGCCGCGTGTGTCTCTTCCAATATTTGGAAATCCATGCTGCGAGTTAGGAAAGTCTGCCCGACACCGGCACCCGTTATTGCTTTAGTCGATTTCTTAAAACAGAACCGGCCCGGCGGCGATCGTCGAATCGCAGGGACGCTGCGTTTATGGTCGCCTTCGGGGCGTCAGTTTTCAGGATCGCTGGTGATTCTTGTGTCGGTGAGAAAGCATGCGAGGCTCTCCTCTTCTATTCAGAATATTCCCATCAGGGCTCCGGTTCGATTGGAAAAGTCCAGTGGACATGGATGTACAGTGATTTCTCTGTATATGTCGCCAAGGCTTGGACGATAAACGTCGCGGAATTGTCCCCACTACCGTGGGGTATACTCTGCGAAGCTCGAGAGTCCTCGGTTAACATGGCTCGGTTACGTGTCCTGCACGATTCTTGTCGCTGGCAAGACCCGTGTTGCTGACATATATCGAGAATTCACTGTGTCAAGTCCTCTAAGGATAAAATCGAAATTTCCAGATAGCCCAGTCCAGTTACAGGCTAGTACAAATCAATTACCTAAATTACACTAGACCTGGGATCAGCCCAATTCAATCAGGCTAAACTTGAATTCGCATGAAACACGTTAGGAATAGACCCCATTTTATGTACGTTGGCGACCATAGCAACAACCATCCAAGTAAGAGTAGGAAGTCCAATATCAACGTCAGTGCCAAGCAGCATCCTCGAACTTAGGGTACACCGCTGCAACCCTGACCGATCGAGCGCCTCTCAAGCGTACTTCCTCGGCCATTTGAAAATGCTCGTCGTCCCCAAACAATCGAGCCAACAAAAGGACACCCCACGGCGTCACTTCCCAACAAACGTCCCACACATCGCCGGTCTTCAATTCCTAATCGCAACCGGATCGACGCGTCCTGGATCCTCTCGATCCCTCGAACGTCCGCCGATTTCCTGGACACGTCTGAGCCGGCCGGCGAACAATGTGGACTCAGCCGGTTCGGTAAAAGATTAATATAGAAGTACTTGTACGCGCCGCGACGGCTGATACTTCCGGCAGAGGAGGGTCTCCTTTTATTTTTCGAAGGTTCGCGCCGAGGGAGTCCCACCTCTCCTCTCTCTGTCTCTCTCTCTCACTCTCTCTCTCTCTCTGTCTCTTTTAGCAAACAGGCAACCCGGGTACGAGAGGAAGAGCGGCCCGGTCTCGAACCAGCATGTACACAAATACTCTCCGTGTCGCATGCCAATCAAACCACGTATGCGGCCGGCATACGCGAACAGGGGAAAAAGAGAGAAAGATGGATGGAGAGAGGAAGGAGAGAGAGAGAGAGAGAGAGAGAGAGAGAGAAGGATCACGGGGAGGCGTGCGTGCTGGTTCCGCGGTGAACCCGAGCCCCCTTTCTGGTGATTTGTTACACGCCGCGCCGGCCCAAGGTGAAAGCACCACTCTTACGGGATTATACTTTGATATCCACGAAGCAGGGAGGGGGGGGGGGGGGGAGAGGGAGATGTTACAAAAACGAAATAATCACGCCACCGTACGCGTCTCTCCGATATTGCGTCCGTTCTACGGTCCTCCAATTAAAGGCATTCGCATCAAAAATAAATTTACGCTCTCTCCCATGCTCCCCCCCTTCTATCACCCCCGTGTTCCATTCCTTTTTTTTTTTTTTCTTGAAAAGAGAGAGTTCCAACCGCCTATAAATCCCGAACTGGCGCGCGAGCTTGCGATCGGACACCACAGTACGATGATAGAGAGACCCTGAGAAAACTATGGGACTGCCGCTCGAGCTCCATTAGACTTACTTACGAAACGACACCGAAGATCTATCGGGGTTTACGAACTCATGGTTGCGCAATCGGTGCTCGACAATGGCGAGACACGCTCGGGAATGGCCCTTTGACGCAACGCGTGAATTAAGAGCGTCGACGGGTGTGGGCTATTTGGGAAATTAATCGACCGTCTCCCTCCAGCCTCCGAGAAGGATGGAGTCTTGGAGGATAGATCGTTTTCTACTCGGTGAGGACCGAGATTCGTTCGGCACAAAGGGACACCGGAGCTGTAAATCTTTTTGTGCGGCCCGACGCGTCCTGGATTTTTCTTTTCGGAAAGCCCTTCTAACCCTTCCAGATGGATTATTATAGTCCTCGATTTTTCTTCGTCACCGAGAAATATTACTAGGTTCGCTGGCGGAACCTAGCATTTCGACCAGTTTAATCTGTGCCCCAAGATGGACGGTCCTCGCACCATTTTGTTTCGACTACGTGCTATCAAGTCTTGAGGGAAGCGGTTGTAGACCATTTTGTGAAAATTGAATTCGATAGTTAACCGAGGATCTTTATGGAAATATTTTTCGAAGAAAGGTCGTCGTACTAGTCTACTACCTACAAACAATTTACAAACAATTTCGCTAATTCCGGAGTCGTGTGGAATTATGGTAATCGGTGCTGGCATGTCATTGGCATTCTCGATCGGAGGGGTTAAAAATCCACATTGGTCCCGGCGACACCCCATCAGGTTCGAAGGACGGACGACAGGGCCGAAGCAGGAAAAGGCGAGGCCTGGTTAAAAATAATACCGCGTGGCTCCCGGTGCACAGTGCCATAATCATCGTTTTAAGAAATTCCGAGGCGTCGGCCGAGTGGCCGGCTCGGTCCTCGAGGGTCAAATTCGTCGGAGTGGCTTCGCTAATATTTTTCTCGCGGCTCGAATCGCGTGGGATACTGTCCGAGTCCCCGACAGCTTTCGTAAACACTCGAGCATCGTTCGGTTCCACAGGAAATAGGGGGGGGGGGGAGAGAAGGCAAGACGTGTGCACAGACGATTCTTACCTGTATCGGGGTCCACCGCGAAGCTGCTGTTTGCCTGGACCACCGCGTACCTCAGCAACGCGTTCTTGTCGAGATCAGGGTCGGACGCGCTCACCGATCCCACCAGAGTACCCGAGGGCAGGTTCTCCAGCAGCTCGAACCCGTAGAAGTCCTTCTCGAACCGGGGATCGTTGTCGTTGTCGTCGCGCACCGTCACCAGGACAGAGGCGCTAGCCGTGGCAGCAGGCGAACCGTTGTCCGTCGCTAGCACGGTCAGAACGTGACGATCCAGAGTCTCGCGATCCAAGGTTTGCGCTAGGTAGATCCAGCCGGTGTTCGGACTGATCCGAAATGCTGTGGAACCCTGGAGACGGTAGCTTAGCCTCGCGTTGTTGCCTGTGTCCAGGTCCAACGCTGTCACCTGGAGGATCTGTGGACAGAAAGTGAATTTTAGGAGACTGTTCTTCGGTCTAGTTGATGGTAGATTTATGCTTTTTGGTAGGGAATAGCACTCTTTGGTTGCCAAGGGCCATAGGGCCATTTATGTATAGGTCTCATCTAGACCTACATCCTCTAAAAGTGTAGCTTTGGAGGCTATAATAACGTTTCATTCTCAACCTTCGTCTTTTTCGAGAGAGAAAAGACGATTCATCTTCCCTCTTCTGTTTGGAGTGCCCCGAGTGGGCGTGGCTTCATAGCTCTCAATTTCAGCGGAGCCTTGTAGCAATGTTCCCTTATTCTCTACATATTGTATCTCCTGAAGATCCAACATTGCAAGAAACAGTGGTTCTAAAATAGAGTATCATCTAACTGTTTCCGATTGGGCTACTCTGAGTGGGCGTGGCTTCATAGCTCTCAATTTCAGCGTAGCCTCGTAGCAATGTTCCTTTATCGTCCACATATTGTATCTCCTGAAGATCTAACATTGCAAGAAACAGTGGTTCTAAAATAGAGTATCATCTAACTGTTTCCGATTAGGATGCTCTGAGTGGGCGTGGCTTCACAGCTCTCAACTTCAGCGAAGTCTTGTAGCCATGTTCCCTTATAGTCTACCTACTGTATCTCCTGAAGATCCAGCATACCAGTGATTTTCAACGCTGTTCCAAAATAACTTTTTCCGATTGGAGTGTTCTGAATGGGCGTGGCTTCGCAGGCCTCCGACTTCAAAGTAGTGGGAACAATGTTCCCTTTCTGCTTAGATTCGATATCACCCAAAGCTTTAGCATCGCAAGAATCACTGGTTATCAATGATTTTCTAAAATAGACTACCATCTAACTGTTTCCGATTGGGGTGTACCGAGTGGGCGTGGCTTCAGAGCCCCAAATAAAAAAAAATTGAACAACCACAATGATCCTTGCCTCTGTTGAAATGAAATCTGACTATCAGCGACACGAGCGTATCCCTGGAGACCGAAAAAGAGTGGGAGCGAGTAGATCGTGCAAGAGAGGGGGCGTCGCCTAAGCCGGAGCGAGAAAGAGAGGGGAAGACCAGTCGATCCGGTCGTTCCGTATTAATTAAACGCGCCCAAAGACCGCGAACCCTAAACGCGTTCGCGAACCGGTCGATGTTTTCCAGCGCGGGAGGATCGTGAATTACGGAGGTCGGAGGAGAAGAAGAAGAAGAAGAAGAAGAAGAAGAAGAAGACTACGACGACGAAGAAGAAGACGAAGAGGAAAGAGCACAGGATCGAGGGTATATAACTTCGTATCCCGTGCACGGAGCTGGCGCGCGGGCAATGATGGATGACGATCCGAGGGAGAGACGAACGAGTGGAAGCAGGACGAGCGTAGAAGCGCATCGGTCGTCGTCGTCGTTCAAAAGAGTGGAGAGGGGGACTAAAGAGGTTCTAGTGGAGGGGGAGGATCGGGGCACCATTAGAAGGAGAACCTGACGTGGGAGCAGGCTGTAATGTGTCTAACTGTACGTTATTAGTTCGCGATGGGTGAAGGGTTACGCTCACTGTAGTCCGGGTTACTAGCTGCTGCTTTGGTCCTCGCGATTCTTTCTCGCTCCGCCAGGGTCTATCTCCGTCTTGCCGAGGTAGCTAAGATATTGTCCGGATACCACCGACAGCTCACAGATCTGTTTCGCCGATAGATACCACCGATATATACGTGTACCACCGGGAGAAAGATGGAACGAAAGATCGAATGGCGAGGGAAGAAGGAAAGAAACGGACGGAGAAAGAGAGGGAACGGCACGGTTCTCCTCGTCGTCGTCGTCGTCGTCGTCGTCGTCGCCGTCCGACTCTATCGTACCCTCGTGTATCCGCTGTATTAAAAATGTGACGTCATTTAACGGGCCTATCTCGCGGCAAAGATCTCGCGACCATTCGTCATCGGTATCCTCGTATTCGGGATTACGTCTGCCGGGTGGCTACCGCCGCGAGGAATCCTTGTTCGTCGCTCGTCCCACGAGCAGACACTGCCTCCAATCAGGAGCGTGTTCTCGACCGTCTAATGCTGCCCCGACAACCTCTCCTTGCCCCCCCGGAGCAACGGGAATTGCCCCCGGAGCGACCACGAGAAGCTGCGAAAAAGAGAGGAGCGCGAGAGCTGCTAGCTTTCGCTACTTTTGGTTTCAGTGATGAGGATTGGCTACAAGGGGCGGTCTTTAGACGTGTCTTGTCCTGGTTCGGGGTCAGGGGGCGGTACTCCGCAAGGCGAATTTTTCTTGCTTCAATTCTATACGCTCCAAACTTCCAGCTTTCAAGATCACCGTAACGATTTATAACTCTTTTTGGAAGATTAGTTTGCTGATCGTAGTACTCTGAGTGGGCGTGGTTTAAGCGCCCTCGAGTTCAAGGAAGTTGAACTTAATATTTTCCTGGCTAAGCACAGCATCATCCAAAACCCTAGGGTCACTTTTTGAACTTGTCTTTTTCGAACACCATTTATATGCTTTATTTTCCCAAGGAGCCCTAAATGGGCGTGGTCTCGTTGCTCTCGACTTCACTTCAGCCATGGCGGCGCTTGCCTAAACTCTATATCTCCTACAAATTTAGCTCTGAGAGCTACAATAGCTCACTTTGAATCTTTCTCTCTCTCTCCGAAGGATGAATACGATCTTTCTCGCTGAATGGGCGTGGCTTGGTGGCTCCTAACTTTCATGGAACCAAGACGGTGCTCCACAGAGCAATTTCTTCTTGCCTAAACTGTACATCCCCTGAAAACCTAGCTCTCGGAACCATACTAATCTGTCTTAAATTTCTTCTTAAGAAGACTATCTGTCTTGCTAAATGGGCGTGGTCCGACTGCTCCCACCTTCACCAGGGCCGAGATAGTATGCTCCAGGGTGCAAACTCTGCTCGCGCGTGCTCCAGATAACTCTTTCCCCTCGAGTTTTCGAGGAATCTTACAAAAACGAGTCTAACCAACAGAAGCAGACCAACGGCGATAAATACGAGCAACGAGACGTTACGGAGGGAATACCGAAACCCCATCCGAAACTCGCAATCTCTCCAGTGATGGAGTAGCGCGTTTCTAGAGACCAGGATCGCAAGGCGAGCCCACAAAAGGAGCAGGTTTCCAAGCGAAGCCCATCAACGATTACCTATCAATCCCGCTTGTACGTCCGTGCGTATGTATCGCGTTACAGCGCGCCGCGCGCGCGTTCCTGTATCAAACGATCAGTTATACTCTATCAATCCTTCCACCGAACTGGCCAGTCCGACCGGAGAATCACGCGTCGGAATCCTCGCCGGCTAATCTCTCTCTCTCTCTCTCCCTCTATCGCGCGCGGGCGCGTACCACCGTCTAATTCATTTCTGTTCCACGCTGACAAGGTGAACCCGATGAGTCAACGTCTTCTTCCTCCTCATCGCGTTCCCTTGTTCCGCGTGTCTAATCGAAGGGGAACGGAAAGATGGTAGCTGCGTGCGTCCGAGGGAGCAAAGGTTCATAGTCTTCCTGGTTGTCCGGATGAGATTGCTCTCGCCGGAGACGGACTTTGAGGAGCAAGGAAGGTGATTCGGGGAGAAGCGAAACGCAACAGAGCTCTCTCTCTCTCTCTCTCACTCTCACTCTCTCCGATCCAGAATTTCGCTTCTCCGTTTTCTATACACCCCCTCCACCGTGCCCTCTCCGTTCGAACGTTTCTCGCGCATTTCCATGTACACACGCTGACGCACGCAACTCCCTCGCCGCGCATCACCTCGACAAACAAATGCCCGGCTGACGGGCGTGTAATGAAGATTTTTCTCACTTGGGAATCGAGCTTGGCGCCTTCGGGAACCTCCACGTGATACTCGTTCCTCTCGAACACTGGGGGGTTGTCATTCACGTCCTGCACCTCCACGGCCAGGCTCAGGTTCGCCGAGAGACCAGCGCCGTCCAGCGCCCTTATCAGGAGCCCGTGATGTTGCTGGGTCTCGTAATCCAATCTCCGAGCTAAATAGAGCTCTCCGGACCGGGCGTCTATGCCGAACAGGTCGTTGCTGTTCTGGCCGAGCACGTAGCGGATCGGCAGCGACGGGGTGGTATCGGGATCGGTTGCGTGGGCGACGTAGAGGGCTGTGTGAAGAGGGTACGATTCCGGCACCGAAATTCGCACCGCGGTCGTCGGGAACATTGGCGTGTTGTCGTTCACGTCCTCCACCGTCAGCTCCACCTGGAAAGATCGAACATAGTTTGAAAAAAGCCTCCTTCGTTAATGGAAATTGTCGTTTGACTCCATTAACCCTGTGTTTAACCTCGGTGTACTAGCGTGGATGACAACAATTGTTGCAATCAAGTTACTCACACTTCCTTGTTTTTAACTATTTCTGCACGACACGTTTACTAGCATATTGGCGAGATTTTTCTGATTAAAACGAATCCAAACACGGCATGATTCGGTGCATGTTTGTTTGTTTAATCCACGATAAAGTGGAACCTCTGCTATCCGAACCATCTATGTGGGCGTGGCCCGGATGCTCTCGACTTTCGTTAAACCAGGACGGTGCTTCACAGAGCAATTTCTTCTTAGCCACGTTTATCATCGACATACTCGTGACATTTTCCTGACGAAGATGTCATCAGTTCGGATAATCGAGGTTCTACAAAATCGTCAATTAAACGAGCAAATATACTGCGAATCATGTCGTGTTCGGGCTCATTCTACTCGGAGGAATGTGACGAGTATGTGACTATCTCTATAGTTGCGAACACTACTAATTGGATTGCGGATGTTTATGCAAAATAAAAATGTTCCACACATCAGTGGTACGAAACACAGCCTCCCAATTCCGATTTGTATAAAACCACCAAGAAAAATGAGAAGACTCGATAGTCCAGTTACTGCTAATTACACGAGACTGTTAACCAACCGGCTGCATCTATAATTACGAGTGTAACCAGTCCGCGGAGCGGTCTGGAACGTTCGACAATGTAACAGAAAATATTAAACCGGCGCGTAGCTTAATTGCATATTAACGCGAATATTGCTTGGCGAGCGAGCTGATTGGCGCGCGGTCTGCTCTCGCGCGCCAAAAATTGAAAAGGTGCAGAAGGGTTAATCACGTTGACAAGCCTACCTGGCAATATCCGACGGACACGCCGTTCCTGGCCAGTACGCTGAGAACGTACTTGTCCCGGGTCTCTCTGTCCAACGGAAGGCGTACTCGAAGTATTCCCGTATTGGGGTCCATCGTTAGATCCGGTTCTTCCTTGGCCAAATAAAATCTCGTTGGCCGTTCACCTGCGAACACAGTGATTATCGTTATTAAACGGCTACAAAGTGGCTTTTTCTCGTGCTTTTCTTTTCGAATAATGATCGTCTTACGATCGTCCCGGGCTCGTCTCGGTAGCTCGAATCCTTCTGATGAAGAGGAAGATACGGGGGCCAACTCGGAATGGCCGATGCATAACCCTCGTATTAATTTCTTTTTGCCCGTTTCTCTCTCCCCCTCCCCCTTCTCTCTCTCTCTCTCTCTCTCTCTCTCTCTCCAATTCTCTACTCGACCTTATGGAACGAAGAGTTCATTCGTTTCTTAAACGGGACGCGAGAGAAAAAAGGTGGCGGAAGCGAATAGAGGGGGCGAGGCGCGTCCGAAAGCGGAAAAATGACGAAAAAGTCGGCCGGACACTATATAAGCAGACTGGCTCGTTAATTATAACCCCGGCTTGTTCTCACGTCTACATTTTGCTCTTTCGGCCCCGGCCGCGGCGCGCAAATTGCACGAAAATTTTCGTAATGGCCTCGCGATTCCGCGATGATCGATCGATTGAATCGAATGCGCGCGATCTCGCTGGGGAATCGGTTTCGCGAAACTCTGTGCACTCCGCAGAGCTCCGAAGTGCCTCGCAGAGGTTCGCACAGCGCCGAGGAGCTCCGCGCAGCCTCGCGCAGCGCCGCGCATCGGTTCTTTAACGATCCGACCAATTACCGACCCTCGAGGATCGAGAGAAAGAGAGAAGGGTGAACCGTCTCCGGTTTTGACTAATTTCACGGAGAGTGCCGGCAGACAGATAGACGTAGGAAATGACTGATGACCGGCGACGACCGACGAGTTAAACGAAAACGAGACTCGCTCCGCTCGCAGCCGATGACCTCGGTCGATTTCCATCGGCTCGGAGCGGGGCTAGCCTCTGCTCGGAATCAATTAATAGGCAAATCGAGCGGTCATTACCGCTGGCAGACGCAATTGCATGATGGACGATTCGACGCCCGTTCCCGGCCGTGTTTCCTCCGCGTAACGAGTGCCGTTCCCCACGTCCGCCCACGCAAACGGACGCGCCAGAACCGCGGGGATGTTGCCGTGCACCTCCTCGTCGCCACCGACATACCACGCGGAATCCCACGTGGCATTGTTCCTCCCTACGTCTTCTGGATCTAGGCGCTATTCAACCGACCGCGGAACCGTTAGCGCTTTGTAACAGCCGCGACATTTAGACGCGTCGATCGAGCCATTGTTGTTGCGCGATAGTTGACGATTTTTTTCTTTTTTTTTCCTTTTTTGGTTTCTCGGGGGGTGGAGGTAAAATCGTGAAGAGACTCGAACTAGACCTTCAGAGTTGCTTGGACGGGTTCACGTTATGACACACGATGCTTTCGAACTTCGGTTCGAGTAGGATTGTTAAGAATCTATGGCAGAGTGGGCGGGGATTGCGCCGACGGCCAGAACGAGAGCCACGAGGACACGCCCACTTTGGATGGGTTGCAGACAGTTCGTTAGATATCGTAGCAGAGCAACGATTTTTTTTTTTAGATTTTTAGGGAATGTGGAGTCGTCGTATCAGATCAGTCACAGGTGAAGGTATGGGTCTATCGACAGCGAGAGCCAACAAGCCACGCCCACTTTGGAATTTTTGTAGACAGTTCGTTGGATAGGAGGGCAAGGACCTTCTAGATTTTTAGGGAGTCCTGATACCAGATTAGGTACAGGCGTAGATTGTGTGACGTTGCCCACTTAGGGACGAGAGCCAAGAGGCCACGCCTACCGAATGGATCAACCCCCATTCTACAATATTTTTCAATCTAATGTAATCTATATTTCAAGATAATTTCATATTCTAGAAAATTCTATAACCAATACTAAAATACTAATTAGAATTGTACGGCTCAATCAGGTGCCACAGCAGAATGAAAAAGGAAACGGGAGCTCCGTTCGAATCGAAGATCGACTAATGCAATATCAAACGATATTCCACTCACAGAGGAGACCTAGAAACAATTACCGATTCCCATTACCAGATAATGATTTAATCTATAAACGCTTGCCAAACCGAATAGTCGTTCCCGAGCGGGTCGGAAGGGAGGCAGTAATGGGATCGGTGATCATAAATTATGTTATCCACGTTTACAAGCTACCATCTTTAGAATACGGTCCGAGGGGATCGGTGTCGAGCCGATGTCGGAGCTCCGATTCGACGACAGCCGCGTCACCGGATGTCGTGGAAATGGTAGCCGGCTAGGTAGCCGCGTTCCACGTAAACTCGAACGGAGGCGGTGCCCTGTCTACCAGGTTTTTCCAATCGGTACGTTCGAGGAAAAACTCGATCGGTTTCATGGGAGAGAGAACGTCGACGCGGTAGAT
Source organism: Halictus rubicundus (assembly GCF_050948215.1). Classification (NCBI taxonomy): domain Eukaryota; kingdom Metazoa; phylum Arthropoda; class Insecta; order Hymenoptera; family Halictidae; genus Halictus; species Halictus rubicundus. Next base: position 12,968,975 of record NC_135161.1, read on the forward strand.
CCGAGGTGTTTGTCGAAACGCATCCACCGAGCGATGTACCGGAGCCACGGGTACACGCGCGATCGCCCGTTTTGGAGTAGAAACCGATCGATCGATTCGATCAATTATCGACCGGCTTCCCGCGGTACCGGACTGCATGCCGCATTGCATAAACTGGCCGCCTTCTTGCACTCTTAGGTCCTGTTGCTATAATCAGCCTGGACCTAACGCAATCCGCGCGAAACGATCGAAAATTCCCGCTGATTCCGCGTGGCTTTCACTTAACCCCCTGCCTTACAATTTCATGTTTAAACATTATCTAGAGATTTATCTCGTTTTTCAAATCGACATCTACATCGTCAGACCCAAATATTAATGCTTGCTCCGATGGAAGGCTCTCACTATTCCCACTGTAACTTTGGAGATACTGATCCATTCGCCCTGAAAAAATTCAGGCACATGCTTCAAATATCACTTAACAATTGTACAAAATTTGGAACCCCTCCAACGAAAAATTTTCTTTCAAGAAATTCCAAACTGCAGGACACCACCAGACTTAAAAATTAAGATTGCCCCTGAGTCAGCACTGTAACTTTGGAGTAACTAATTCTTTCTGCTTAAAAAAATTCTGATATATCCTTCAAATATCACTTAACAATTGTACAAAATTTGGAACCCCTTCAACGAAAAATTTTCTTTGAAAAAATTCCAAACTACAGGACACCACCGGACTCAAAAATTAAGATTGCCCCTGACCAAAGCCCTCACTGTCAGCACCGTAACTTCGAAGGAACTAATTCTTTCTGCTTAAAAAAATTCCGATACATCCTTGAAATGTCGCTTAATAATCGTACAAAATTTGGAATTCCTGCCCTCGATATTCTCCTTTCAAAAAATTCTGAAAATCGCAGGATCCTTAGTAAGTTTCAATCAGCCGAAACGCTTGCGAACGGTAGTGTACGTGGCCAATCCCCGGACGTGCTACCACAGGGCCCCGATATCAATCTGTGGAGCACATCGTAGTGCACGCACACTCGCGTACGAGGGTCTGCAACTTATGCCGGCCGGGTCTCGATCGCCGTGTTATTAAAATTGTTGCGAGAACTCGTCGGCGCGCATGTAAATGTGCGTGTCGGTTCGGGGAACACCGACGCCGGGATCGCGGGGCCCCGCGTAAATGTAAGCAGGTTTGTTCGAAATTGTGTATCGTAAAGTGTAATTGTAAAATAGCGTACGAGAGAGAGAGAGAGGAGAGATGGGAGTGGGCACACAACTAGCAGCGGAGAGAGGACGAGAAAGTGAGAGAGAGAGAGAGAGAGAGAGAGAGAGAGGGACGGAGAGAGACGTGCCCCGCACATCGACACGGTGTACCTACACCCATCGGCATTCGGTACCCCGTGTTATTAAACGTCCGCGTGATCTTTTTCCATCGAAGGAGGGTCCACCGAACCTGTACTACTCCCCGGTATATATAATTACGATTTACTCCGCTTCCCAATACGGCAAAATCGTCCGCGCGAGGGGATCCGCAGCCGGACGCGTTCCCGAGCTGGAAACGAGATTGCCAGGACCGTTCGAATAATCGTCGCGTTCCTTAAACGGCAATATAAACAAACGCGGTTCGGATCCCCCCTCCCCCTCTCTCGCGGTCCGTCCATTTATCCATAATCGTTCAATCATAATCACCGGAAAGGACCTAGACGTCTGTACGGCACCCGTTGGAATCACTGGGTCAGCCAAAGGGGAGGAAAAGAAGTATAGCGATCATGGTAACATAGCAATCGAGGTGGACTCGACGTGAGCTGATTCTAGATGAAAAAGTGCATCGAAAGTGTGGGATAGTGTTTTTTCGTGGGACGCTACGTTGTTGAGAAAAATAGATCTAAAGGGGTACCGTGTGTCTGACTACGACAGACTTATCTACTTCGGAAGGTTTTACACATTTTCTCGAGAACTGTGCGTCCTAGGAGAAAATTTTCTTCTACAATTTTTGGTGGAAATTTACAGTAGAGTAGAAAAACAATATATTGCAACAAACTTGGGGAATACCAGGCCTGACAGATGATAAAACACATTGGGGCTGGTTGAAGAAGGTTATAAGACGCTTATTAAAAAATGGGGGGGACGGTGTATCTGGGTCCGCGAATGAAGCGGTCGCCCTCGGATCGCGATTTTACGCGTTTCGTGGCCAAAGGGGCCCGAGCGGGGCCCGGGGGGGCCCCGGTACCCCGTCAAATCCCGGTCCCCCCGTATCGTCGGTTCATCGGGGGACTAAATTGCGATCGAGCACCAGTGGTCACCAGTCGGTGAACGGGTTTTTCACCCGCGGTGCCGGCCACTCGAGGGGGCTTCGTCACCGCGGTTACACAGGCGTGCCTCCGGGGTGCCCACGTGGGTGTAACGAAGACAAATCGCTCGCGTATTTGATTAATTCGCGGGGATCCAGACCCCGGTGCCTCGGAACCCTCATGGCCCACGTCTCCGACCATCCTCTCTTCGTCTCCCTCCATCGTCTCTACCTCCTCATCCTCTTTCGTCCGTTTTCCTGTGCCCCGTCCCCCGGCCCCCTTCCCATTCGAGAGGGGCACCACGATCTCTCCGGAGCTCCGTGGATCGAATCCAGAGCGAGTTTTTATTCGGGAACCCGACTCGACCGAGTAGCAAACCCGTAACCTACTCATTATTGATTCCCACCCTTCGGTGCCCCCTCGGGGACCCCAGACGCTGCCACGGCTCACGAGATTTGTGCGAAAAGCTGGCATAAAGATGCAATTGCGACGCAGAACGCGACGGACCAAGTATTTCTTCCAGTGCTTGCGCGTTCCGCTTCGAAATTCCTCGTTTCTCTTCTTCTAGATCACCATACTTTGCTATTCACTCTGTGGACTGAACCCCTTTTTCTTCTTCTAGCCACTGCGCCTTCCTCAACACTTCGAGTGCCGACTCAAAAATTCCACAAAGTCACATTAATCTATAGTATAAAATCCAAATTTATGACGCTCAGAGAGTACTCCTCCAGTCCCCGTGCATTTAGCAAAATGCGTTTCTAAACCGAGGCCGATTGAATTTTGTTTCCGGGAGATCGTTCGAGGTGTTAATATTCTCACGTGCTCGTACGTTCCGTTACATTTTGCATTTTTAATTGTCTACAAAAATGTGAGGCGCGCATAAATCGAAGATTAGCCTGGAAAGGCAATCGGGAACAGTTCGTTAATTTCCAGCAGCTCGTAAAAATTCTTATGACTGCTCGACGCGCGCAATAACCGAAAGATCCGGGAACGAGAGTGAAGTTAGGGGAGGGGCGCGTTGTATAGCGTTCGCACCTGTCTCTCGGAACCCCCGTAGGAAGGGTTAAATCGCCTCTCGCAGCTGTGCATCAGCCGAAGATTCCAGTCAATGGTTCGCCGATCGGTATGTGTCCTGTTCCACGGGTGTGCGTGCGCGTACGTGACCGTACACGTGCGCGGTGCGTATACAGGATCTATAGTATATATATATATATACATACAAACATACATATATATATATATACAGGTATAACACCTCGAACCTGTGCAACACCTCGTACCACAACGTGGCCCCTGGCGTACCGACAATGCGAGCCGCGGCAGAAACTCGTCGAGAGCTCGATTCAGAATAATCCCGCGGTTTCCTCTCTTATTTACAGTCTAGCCGCGTCTCGTTCCCTTTCACGAGGGCACACGTCCCCCTATCCTCGTCCCCACTCCCCCTCCCCTCCGACCCCTCTCTTTCCCGACTATAGTACACACGCTCCCATCGTGGGTATATCCTCGGCTACGTCTTTCCTTCGACTCCGCCACGAGCTAACCCCTTTCGATGTTGCGACCGACGTCGTGCCAGCCCTTTTTATCCTCCGGGATGTTTCTCTCTCTTTCTTTCTGTCTTTTTCTGACTCTAGTCCTCTGCTTTCCCCCTCTCCCCCGTCGCCCCCCCTTTACGGGCTCTCCGGGCTCGTTCCCTCTCAATCGCACAAACGGAATTCATTTCTAGTTCCTTGACTCCCGTTCCCGCGTGCTCCTTTTCTCGTCTCTCTTCGAACGGCTCGGAAACTGCTTCTCGCTTCCGCTATGACTGTTTCTCACGTGCGCCCGAGGACGAGATTAGGTTTTCTGGGGGTCTGGAGGAGGATTGTTGCCCGGGGACGAAGACTGTCGAGGATCTTGGGGCAGACATTTTGTTCCGAGGTCCCTGAACAGTTTTCTAAGAGTTTTCCGAATACTCTGAGGAACACGGTTCTCTCTGATGTTTAAAGTTATAGTCAGCAGAATAATATTTGGGGACTCCGTGATTCTCTGCTGTTAAATTATTCGAATATTTTGTAATGGAGGGGCTGTGAAGTTAATTAAACAATTTTAGACTGTGAGGAGCACAGTTTCTTAAGGGTCCTGGGGAGCACAGTTCCCTAAGGGTCCCTAGGAGCACAGTTCCCTAAGGGTCCCCAGGAGCACAGTTTCCTAAGGATCCCCAGGAGCACAGGTCCCTAACGATCCTGAGGAACACAGTTTCCTAAGGGTCCCTAGGAGCACAGTTTTCTAAGGGTCCCTGGGAGCATAGGTTCTTAAGGGTCCCTAGGAGCACAGTTTCCTAAGGGTCCCTAGGAGCACAGTTCTCTAAGGGTCCCGAGGGGCACAGTTCCCTAAGGATCCTGAGGAACACCGTGTCCTAGGGGTCCATAGGAGCACAGTTTTCTAAGGGTCCCTGGGAGCACAGGTTCCTAAGGGTCCCTAGGAGCACTGTTTCCTAAGGGTCCCTAGGAACACAGTTTCCTAAGGGTCCCTAGGAGCACAGTTTCCTAAGGGTCCCTAGGAGCACAGCTTCCTAAGGGTCCCGAGGAGCCCAGTTCCCTAAGGATCCTGAGGAACACCGTTTCCTAAGGGTCCCTAGGAGCACAGTTTTCTAAGGGTCCCTAGGAGCACAGGTTCCTAAGGGTCCCCAGGAGTACAATTTCCCAAGGGTCCCAAGGGCCACAATTTTCTAAGCACCTCGAGAAAACTTCGAACCGAAGCATAAATACAAATAAATCTGTTATTTTGTCCCAAAAGTTTCTTCGGAAAACCTTAAAAAAAAAAGGGAATCCAATGAACAAATAATCAAGTTTTCCTGAAGGAAGGGTGCGTATACCGAAAGAAACTTTTGAGACCAGCAAATATGTACATATATTGATCTGTCAGCAATGAAATGAATTTTTAAAGTTTGAGGAAGGAATTCTCTGTTCCGAGAGAGGTTGTGGTATTTCAGGAGCGTATCGAGGAGGTTTTTGCCGGGGAAAGAGTTCGCCGGCGTATCTCTAGCGCTACCATTCGTTAGTATGTCGGACGATCGCGTGCACGATACCACTTGAGCAAAGTTAAAGGACCGGAGAAGCGACTCTGCGTGGTCTCTAGCTGTTACCTTGACAGCTCCCTGTACGCTACCACACCGTCGACTAATTTCCTCCTGGTCAATACGCAAGCATATGCGTGCTACGAACCCGCTCTCCGGCCGCGACGCTTTTTATCCGATGCACCGAGTTATTCGAATTGAAAGTCGATTGCCGGGATATAAACGAGAGATTTAATCAGCGTTCCGAAGTACCATGACCTCGTAAAGCCAGCCTTGAACCAGAACAACAGCCTCTGCATTCTTCTAGCGTCGAGGAAAGTGTTCTCCGATATGAGATGCGTCGATCCTTCGAGGATCAGTAAATTAGATCATTTCCTGGATCAACTCGGATGACGAATCTTCTTCTTCGTGGAAAAGACTCATTTACGAAATTGAAATCTTGCGGTTTAATATACGGAGATTAATAAATTAGTAAATTGGATAGAAATTAACCTTTAGCCTTTATATAAATGTTTATATACGTTTGTGCTGCATATTTTCTAATGAAAAATTTAGTACACGTTCCTTGAATACGGTATGAATAATCCCGAAAGTTTCAAAAAGAGTGGTTCTATAGTTCCTTTTTGAAAAAATCGCGAACATCGCCATTAGCTTGTTCTAAACGAACCCTCGCTCATCGGGTCATTAAATTATTGGCTTGTAACCGGAGGGGTTGTCGACGATATGAAAAAAGCCTCTGGTAAAAAGTGCACCGCATTATGCCACTTACCATCTCCATAAACATGAATCTCATGAATCGCCAACACGTTCCAAGTGAAACGATCATTTTTCTCTCATCGAAAAATGTCAGGCGCACGAATTAATTCGCGAACTCATCGAACAAGCATTCAGCCTTCGTAAGAGAAAAATAATCTGCGTCGCTAAGCATTCGCTCGATCCCACAAACAATTAACGGATGTCGAACAAAGGATGAACCTCAAATAAAAAAAAGAAAAAAATAAATCTCTAGTTGAAGTTACGGAAAGAGTCAGTCCCGCAGCTGCGTTCAAATCCAAAAGTTAGCGTCTCCAGTAGAACCGGCGTGACGAGAAGACAGGCTCGTCTAATTAGACGCGTTAATTACCGGAGAAATGCTCGTCCGCGCGACTCGAGCTTGGACGCGATTGCAGGTATCGTTTTCGACGAGGATAGAAAATGACGATCTCGCGCGAGCCGATATTCGTCTCCTAAGTTGCGCGGCGGTTTAATTGCTCTGGTACGAACAAACGAAGAAGAAGAAGAAGAGGACGAAGAAGAAGAAGAAGAAGAAGAAGACGACAACGACGAGGACGAGGACGACGACGAAGAAGAAGAAGAAGAAGAAGAAGGAAACGGTGAAACGGAGGGGAACAGATGAAAAAAAAACCGGTGTACCGAGTTTCACAAGGAGAAACATTCCGGGTTAAGAAAACTCGCGATAAATTACAGACTGACGATTCGATCATGCCGTATAAGGACGCACGAGTTCTCTTGCCTACGCTGCTGCTACGACGCTGTATATACCTCACAGTGAGTTTCTCTTATTTTGCTAATTAGCTCGTAACGGGCCATCCCACTCGAGGTCGTTCTCGGTGGCTGTGTGTGACTGTTTCTGGGCCCCGGCTCGGACTGGCACTGCTCAGGGGCGGCTCCGTGGCCGACACGGGCCCCCGGCCACCTCAACAACCGTTTACGATCGGCCAGGGGAAACCGAGGACCGCCTTCAGGTGAATACTTTGTCACCTTGTTCCGCCCGTTGCTCCGCGGGACGTCGTATCGGGCCCACCGCCTAGCAGTCGGGCCTGTTTCGGGCCCATTCGCCACCGAATTACCGGCTATTCCCATCCGACTATTAGGTCATTTCTATAAATCGCGGATTCTCTTATCGGGGATCGCGGACATCATGGTATCAAGGGATCGCTGAATTATGGCGTCTTAAAGATGGAGGGTCCCAGTTTTTCACGGCTCGTTCGACCGTCTCGTTAAGGCCCACTCTCTGCGATTTTCGGGAACGTTATGGTTGTTAGATTTCGAGGATTCGCGACACACTTTGGAAGATTTTTGCAAAGGAAAATGCCGCTTCAAACGACCTCAGGACCCTGTCTAGTTCACAGGAATTTTTCTCAAACACTGGCGATAAGTTGATCATTATAGCAATGACCTAATAGTTCCGCTCCTAGCGATTTCGAGGACGGGTATCCGGCACGATCGATTTCACGATGCCCCCAGAATCCAGTCGACAAATAAAACCCGGCCGTTTGCATAAATTCGTGGATTTTTAATTGGACCAGCCCTGTCCTCTTCCACCCTTGTTCCGAGATTATGGCAGCTAAAGAAGATAGCCGAGCCATGTTGGACTTGACGCCGGTTCCGAAGGGAAATCGTCGCCCGTTAATTGCCGAACGGCGCGGCGATCAAATTTTGGGAAATGTAGTTTCGGTAATTGCCGAGTCGCTTAGAACGGAAACGACCGACGCGAATTTTACGGTGCCTCGATGCGACGGCTCCAAAAAGTCAATTCCCAAAAGTCGATTGAGCTGGCTATTCAATACAATATTCTTTAAATAATTTATATTTTATTGCAGGGACGTGAAGTGTATCTTTGAAGTGACACAGTTTTGGGGACATACAATATATTATATGTGCTGCATGTGTTGGAAATTTGGAGTGAAAAAAATATTCTTAGTTAGTTCAATATTGTCGTAAAACAGCCTTAAAATTTTAGAAAGATAGGCTGGATTGATTGTTAGCAATAAATTCGCAAAGATTGGTCGATTTCGTATGGTCTACACCACCCACCGGGTTTCATGTCAATGAGGGAGACAATGCTCCCTATGTGCATAGCACTTTCTGACTAAAAAAATTATTCTTAGTTAGTTCAATATTGTCGTAAAACAGCCTTAAAATTTTAGAAAGATAGGCTGGATTGATTGTTAGCAATAAATTCGCAAAGATTGGTCGATTTCGTATGGTCTACACCACCCACCGGGTTTCATGTCACTGAGGGGGGCAGTGCTCCCTATGTGCATAGCACTTTCTGACTAAAAAAATTATTCTTAGTTAGTTCAATATTGTCGTAAAACAGCCTTAAAATTTTAGAAAGATAGGCTGGACCGATTGGCAGCAATAAATTCGCAAAGATTGGTCGATTTCGTACGGTCTACAGGACCCACCTGACCTGATCGAAGCGCAGTGCGCCCTGTGTGTATAGCGCTTTTCGAGCGAGCAAAAAATATGTTTAGTTACTTGGACGGTGCAGTAAACCGACCCCGAAAATTTCCGAAAGATAGGTCCGACTGGTTGGTATCGATAAATTCGCAAAGATTCGTCGATTTTCGGCCGGTCTACACGATTGCGCCCCCAGGTTAATCGGCGTGCTTTCGCCCAGAAACCACCGGGTTTCGTCTCATCGAAGAGGAGGACTCCCTGCGCAGGTAATTTAACGACGATTCGACCGCGCGGGGGCCGTAAAACCACACGGACACCGAGATCGTCCCGCGTCCCTGCGTCGCGGATACGTGTCTCGAATTCCAGCCTCCCAGGACCGTCTCTCGAGAAAGAGAGAGAGAGAGAGAGAGAGAGAGAGAGAGAGATCGAGAACGACCTCCAAACCAGATTTACGAAAATCGCCGAGAGAACGGCGCCTACCGATGATTAGGACGTGCCTCGGCGAGCCAGCGACACTCTACTCCGCGCAGCGAAAAACGACCTCGTAATTAAATAATGATGATTAGCCGCGGATCCGTGGTAGCGTCGAGCGACGCGACGAATGCGATGAAGAAGCGATACCGTGGCGAAGGTATGCTGTCGTTGTCGGGGGTCCCGCTCGTCCCTCTTCCCTGTTTCCCCCCCTTACAGCCCCCTCCCTCCACCCTCGTTGGACATCTTTCGCTCGGTACCCCGCGGCCGGCCGCGTCTCCTTTCGCCTCGCGAGCTTCACCTGCGATTCTCTCCACGCGTTACCGTCAGCCTTTTATACTTCTAAGAGATTGACAAGAGCAGCGTATCGTTCCGTAGAATGCCACGGATGGTCGCTTCGAACCTGCCGACTCGAAGGACACGCGGCATAACGAGAGTTTCCATCGTTCCCCCCCTTAACGTCTCGCGGAGTGTAAGCTTCGATACTTTCCAGTCATATAAATACGTCACGATTTCCGCTGTTCCGTAACTGTGAATTCGAGGGTCCTATCGAGTAACGAGAACCTCCTACTTTCCCCCCTTAACGTCTCGCCGCTCAAACGACGCGAGACGCTCCGGAGCAGTGGAGGTTGTTCAGCGGTAGCTCTCATTGGCCCGCTGTGACCTTGGTCGAAGCGGCAGTTAGTGGTGGGGATGAGAGCGAGACGCTACGGGGGTGTGGCCTTCGAATTATGAATGAAAAATTGTGATAGTGTGATTTGTTCTGAATTTTTTTAATCCAATGGAAGTCCAACTTTATGTAACTTTCGGTCAAGTTGTTTCGTTCCATTCCCCTGGGGAAAAATGTGAATTTTGCACTGCACAAATCGCGATTCGACGACACGTTTTCACGGTCCGCCTCGCTCTTCCTGGTAGCGCGGAACAAGCGTCGGGGCATGGACCGTGTAGTCCGCGCACAATAGCGCAAGAAATGCAAGCATCGAGACCGGTAAACAAACGAATAGAGCTCCGTACATGCGTAAAACGTCCCGCTCGCACAGATGCGTGGCTAAATGGTCTGGTACGGTCGACGGTTCTACAGAACGAGAAGCAACAGCAGCGCGAGTACTAGAAGAAGAAGAAGAAGAAGAAGAAGAAGAAGAAGAAGAAGAGGAACGCTTAAAAGCGGAGGGCGGCAAGAACGACAAGACAATGGACGGCGACAATAAGGTTGCGCGCGGCCCAACGAAAATAAAATGATACTCGACATTAGCTACCGTTTTCTAGCGCCGCGGGGATATCCTGTCCCATCTCGAAACACGCCTCGAGCTACGGACGTTGTCCGGATCTGCTCTGGAAAGTAGGTTGATCATGACTTTGCTGACACGAAACTGTACCACGAGAACCGGGGTGAGAAGCTATGGGAAAGAAAGGGGCCAGATGGCTCGCTGACGATGTAACTGAAGCCTGTGATTAATAGATCGAGGAACGATCGTGCTGACACGCTCTTCTATGAAATCCGATCGCTGGGAAAATAGGGCGAGGAACGGTGACCCTCTTCATGTTTTTGCGAAATTTTGTATGTCGCTTTTTAGATCGATGGAAAATGGAGGACACGGGGTCTATTAAACACTCTATGAGCGTAGATATCTCTGAGGGCAACGTACTTGCTCTGGAGAAGCCGGGAGCGACGAGGCCACGCCCACTTTAAACGCTCTATAGACTAAAACAATTTTCTATGTTGAGGAAGAGGAAAATTCAGGGTAATGAGACACTGTGACCCTCGAAGCTAGATTTTAGAAGGTGTAGAACCTCGACAGAAAGAAATTGCTCCACAGGGAATTACCCCGAACTCGAGAGCAACTAGGCCACGCCCACTTGGAACGCCCTATGGACTGAAACAATTTTCTTTGCTCAGAAAGTTAAAAATTCATATTAAAGAGATATCGTGACCCTCAAAGCTAGATTTCAGAAGGTGTAGGAGCTCGACAGAAAGAAATTGCTCTACAGAGCATTACCCTGAACTCGAGAGCAACTAGGCCACGCCCACTTGGAACGTCCTATGGACTGAAACAATTTTCTTTGTTCAGAAAGTTAAAAATTCAGATTGAAGAGATATCGTAACCCTCAAAGCTAGATTTCAGAAGGTGTAGAAGCTCGATAAAAAGAAATTACTCTACAGGGCATTACCCTGAACTCGAGAGCAACTAAGCCACGCCCACTTGGAACGCCCTGTAGACTGAAACAATTCCGTTCAAAAAGAGAAAATTTCAGAACAAGATACCAAGTAACAAGATGATTTTCGAATCTAGATTTTCAGAGAATACCGACTCTAGGTCAACGGGCCAAGGAATGCCCCACGGGGCACTGGTTGATCTCGCGTATCCCGAACAATCTAAGCAACAACGGTTCGTTTCTTGGCACAGTCGGCCTTTCTATCGAGGTTTCCCAACAATCTCGTCTAGGATTACCCCGCAGTAATTCTCCTCCCTCGAAATTCCACGGGGCACGAGGTAGGGCCCCGAGGGGCGGAGGGGGCAAGGTAGAAAGGGGATCGAATCGCCGAAGGATCGGAGGAACAGCGAGAAAAAGATATATGGTGGAGCACGTGCATGTAGCTACGGCGAGCGCATAGAGGACCCTCCGCTCTCTAGACCGTGAGATGGTAAACGGCGATAACGAGGCGCGAGATAAGAGTCGAGAAGGCGCATCATAGGGCCCCGCTTAGGCGAGAAAGGAGAGGGGGGAGCAACGGGGCCCGGTCGTTCTCTTCTGCCGCGCTCTCATCGCGCCTCGTAGCGCAAGCTCTATCTGTGCATCTATATGTTCGCACGCACGCTGCACGCTATTGGTCGGCGAGGCTACCACAGGCTGCGGGAACCGTTTACACGGGGACCTGTCCGCGCGAAATACCATGGGGCCCCGTATTTTCCCCGGACGACCACCATACTTTCGACATTTCTCAATGGAAACCCGTCGGAGATGCGCCGACAAGTCAATTTTTCTTCCATCAGTGGCAACAGTTCTCGATTTTTTTTCAACAAACCGTTCAACGGAATTAATTTATAGTTCTCTGGAGCTAATATACACATGTTGAACGGTGTAGAAGAAATTTTTCAGTTAATTTTACCCATCCGTTCTCGGTATGAATGTCCATGTATGGGTGTCCTAGTGCCATTTTTCAGTAGCGGCACTTTACAATTTTTTCCGAACAAACGGTTCAACCAAATTAATTTATATTTTGTATACTCAGTGTACACATATCGAACAGTGTATAAGAATTTTTTCAGCAGAATTGAGTCATCCGTTCTCGACATAACGTTCGAGCAATTTGTCGCGTAGTGTCATTAGCAGTGGCACTTCAAAATTTTTTTTTTTTTGGACAAACAATTAAAGTCAGCTAAATTATTGTTGCTCACGCTTAATGTACACAGATTGAACAATGCATAAGAAATTTTTAAGCTGAATCGATCTACCATTTCTCCGTCAATCATGTTCACCTTCGCACAATCGTTGCTACGAATCTTAATATCGATTACAACGTACGATTATCCTAGAACAAGAGCATAAGAGAGGCCAGCGATCATGGAGAGCTGTTTCCGACGGCAATCAGAGTACTTCCATCGGCGCCAGCCTCGAGTTTCGCTTGGGTAACCAATTTCCAACAACAATTTCCAACAGTTCGAGGAAATCCATCAATCTTCGGATTTTCTAAAAACGCGCGCATTGACAGGTTGTTGACACTAAAAGTGCGTCACGGACGGAGTGTCGAGGCCTCCCACAGCCACCCACATCGCTCCGCGCTGGACACAAGCGTGCATTTCTCGACGGACGCGTCGATCAGTCGCGTCGAATCGCGAGAAAGTTCAAGCGGAGTCCGTTCGCGCGTGAATTATTGCAGGCACTTGACTCGGGCCCACAGATTTCCACAGTTCGTAAAGCAGCTTCGCTCGGGACGCGGGTTTAATAACTTCGCAGGTGTGGCCAGGGCCTCATTGTTCGCGATCCGGCCTTTGTGCGGTTCTCCTCCTAAGCTCCGCCAGAAAATACGCGCGAGAGCCTGGAACTCTCGCGTGAAACGCGACCTTTTTTCCCTTCCATCGGACCGAGACGATCGACCGGCTAAACGCCGTTGCAAAACCCCGAATAGTTTCGATTCCACGCTCTAATTGAAACAAATCCACCGTACAACGTGGACGCCCGTTTATCGGAGCGTTGGCGGCGCTGACAAGCGGTTCGGGAATCAAAAAACTTGATAAAATCCTCCGCGTGTATTTTATTACCTGGCGCCCGTAAGGAACTTTCGTACATTCGTGCCCCTAATCTGTGTACAAGGTGAACGTTCCTTTTTCGAATTCGATCAGCAAGAGTGGGGGCTGTGCGTCTATTTTAAATGCAGAAAGAGTCACAAGCTAAAATCGCATTTTACTGTCTAAGGTGGTTCTACACTGGTGAGAATCATTTTTTTGATAAACAATACCAAGAGAACGGGTTGGCCAATTCTGCTAAAAAAATTCCTATGCACTGTTCAATGTGTGCATTTCAACTGCAAGGAACAATCAATTCATTTACTTCAGCCGTTCCTTTTTTTTTAATTCCAAAAGTGCTCCTCCCAGTGGTATTACACATACATCAATGGTACAACAGCGTACACATTGGCGACAATTTATACGAACAACGGGCTGATCGATTTGGATGAAATATTTCCTATACGTAGTTCCATATGTGTACAATGACCCTGAGAAACGATAAATTGATACCTCGAATGGTTTGTTTCGAAAAAAATCCCAAAAGTGTGCCTCCTACTCGTTACTGGCCTCGTAACATATTATAGCAGCGTCTACATTTGCCAAAAATTTTTACAAAAAACGGGTTCATAAATTTGGACGAGAAATTTCCTACACACAGTCCGATGCATATACAATAATCTGAACAGAAAAAAATTTCATATGCTCCAGCAGTTTGCCAAAAAAAAAAAAAAAAATTCCAAAGGGGCCCCTCCTATTTTCCAGACACAGCGCCTCGTTAGTCTCCGCTATTTTAACGAGGATTTCAGTTAATTGAGAGAACCGGCGGCTAAGCATGCTCGCCGTTGACAAGTATATACCCGAAGCTCCCTGACAAGACGAAGGGCTTTCGTTATCTTCCGTTTCGCAGCCGTACCGTGCCGGGGAACGCGAGACAGAGAGGACAGAGGAGGGGGCAAGAGGGGACTCGCGGGGGGACACGAAATTCCACGAACGGAATTACGCAAATCAGACTGCGAGCGCTCGTCCTGCGGTGGCAGAGGGAGACTGCTCGCTATCTTTCCTCGCGGATCTCGCAGCTCGGTTTAGGGTAGGCTCCGTGTGTCTCTGTTCCCTGGGATGCAAAGACACACCGGACTCCGAAACGAGACGATGCCCGCGCGCGAAATTTGCAAGTCCGGCGAAAGCACGATGCGCCGGGCCGCATGCTGCTCGACGGCGGAACGAGGGGATGGGGGTGGGGTGGGGGCCTTCTGCCGGGGCCCTATCCTCCGGTCGAGATAAACGAAGAAAACAATCCCGCCGAAGAAACAGAAGGAAAAGGAAAGAGAAGCAAAGAGATCTCCGGGACCCGCGAGGACTCGTGCTTCTCGATAGGAGAGAAGTCTACTTCGAAAGTGATCGTCCCTCCATCCCTTCCTCTCGCAAGTCCCGGCCGTGGCACTTCTGTAGGTCTGGCTCCTTCTGCGAGCCCCCCTCCCCCTCCACCGGGGCCCGTTTATGCAAAGACATCGTCGCGGTTTATCGGGGATATTTTCTTTGACCCGTCGAGCCGCGAGATTTCCGACACGGGACGCGTTAGTCTCTAGAGAGAGAGAGAGAGAGACAGGGAGAGAAAGAGAGTCGAGCTCCGAATTTTATCCGCGGTCGTAACGGGCCCGGAACGTTCCCCGAATAATATCCCCGTGTATCTTTATAGACACTCTCGAACGACGCCACTAATCCTCGATCTTTATATAGTATCGCCGTTAAACCCGTTAAAGACTAACGACGTGTCGGCCGGATAAGATTAGTCCGGGTTTCCGAGGAGCAGCCCCGAGTTCCCCCACCCCTCCCCAACCCCCGCGGTCCTCGAAAACGTTCGAACCGCTTTTCCCGGGGGCTGTCGGCGGTTTTTATTCGGCCTACAAATTATCCGGGTACACGGAATAACGTTAATACCGGGGCCCCGGCGGCTTCGCGGGAATCCCGATCTCTCTCTCTCTCTCTCTCTCTCTCTCTCAATCTCTCTCACTCTCTGTGTCGCAGCGCGAAGGGTATCGCTATCGTGGCCCCGGCGTCGACCAATTAGAGACGCTGAAATGGATCGTTAGTAGACACGTCGCTCGTTATCTCGGGAACAGCTCTCTTAAGAGAGGGAGAGCCGGAGGAGGATCGAGGAGAGGAGTTACCGATCCAACCGACGCGAGTCCTCGATATTTGAAGTGCAAGGTTCGCCGGGGACGCTGAAGAGAGTAGCCGCCGCCCCGAGGAGCGCCGACGCGTCCGAGCGGCACAAAGGGAGCTGAAAACGAGACAAGAGAGCCCGGGTCTACGGCTTCCCTTTTCGACGTCCCGCGGGAGCGACGAGGAGGGAAAGAGGACGTGGACACGCTGGTGTGCGCTGGGAGCCCTCAAAGCGAGCAAAGCGGTGATATTTAAAGCGTATGCAAAGAGTGCAACTCCGTAGCGGCCGGCAGTCGCCGCCGCCACCGCCGCTGCAGCAGCAGCGAGAGAGCGGTTCTCGTTCTCTCTGCTCGGAGGAACGAGAGACACAGGGAGGACAGAGAAAGAGAGAGAGAGAAAGAGAGAGAGAGAGAGAGAAAGGCAAAAAGTCCTGGACAATGGCGGCTTGCGTTCGGCTGCCCGGAATCCGACTCGCGACGATTTATGCGACCTCGACGACGACGACGACGACGCGGCCCACCTTCTCTCCTCCACCTCCCTCATCCTCCAACTTCGCCTTCTTCGACTCCTTCGCCTTCTTCTCCTCCTCTCCTTTCTTCCTCCGTCTTCCTCGCTCCGTCCCTACGCTCTCTTGTCCCACGAGGTTCAACCCTCTCCGTCCCTGCTGCCGGCGAACGACCGCCACTCGAAGCGCATTCTCCGGACAAGAATCCCAGAGTATACGAAAAGCTCGAAATCCTCGCGATCGAGGAGCCACGAGGGTCTCTAGAGGAGTCTGCCTGGAGACTGGGATCGAGAAGAGGATGATTCCGTGGTTGGTACTTGGACCTTGGACACGCTGGTCTTATGGTTCAGAAACTGCTTGGAATCTTCGCTGGATTTTGGTAGAAATGGAATCTTCAGGGTGGGGATAAAAAGTCTGGCACATCTCACATGTCGAACCACATGTTCGAGAATTTTTTCCGATTTTTCAGTCGATAGCTCTGGGTGTGAAAAATTGAAAACACGAAACAGTTCAGCAAAGTACTCCATGCTGACGTTTAAGTGCGACCACCCTGGAAATTAATTCGGTGGTAAGGTATCCTCATCGACACTGTTTCTAATTTTTTTCATATTCTTTGCTAAGCTGAGTCGTAGTTAAAAAAAGGAAAAATCAATTTTTTTGTTGATGTTGAACAATTTAACATCAAATGGGGATATGATTAACTCTCCCTACAGACGAGGTCCAGGGCTGAAGCGTGGAAGACTCAGATTTTTGGAGGTACAGCGATTTCCCTATACATGTCGTCAAGGCCTTTGTGATAAATGTCGCGGAATTAGAGGGGCCACAAAGCTCGAGGTAAACAGCTAATTTGTTAAATTTAATCGCTAGAAGCTGAGTAATTAAACCACGATTTTTTAAATTCTTGGTCAAAATAGTCCCAGCCAGGGGGTAGGTCCTTCAAGGATTCTCCGAATCTAGGGCTCAATCCTTTATGATTCCCAGAGTGCAGACCGCCTACAGTGATACTTTGTATCTCAGGACTCGGACTGACTCAGACTTCCCTACAAGGACGCGGCAATCTCCGGAGCCTCCCTAAAAATGTCCCAAGCCCTCCACAAGTACCCTTCCCCACATTTCCCCAACTTTCCCAAATTTCGTAGCTATTAGCCCTCCCTGATTTGCATTCTTCGATCGGTCGAAACGACACCTCGGTACAAGGGCCTCTCGGGAAGCTGGGAGCGAGGGCCCCGGGCCCTTGGATAAGATAAGACCGGTCGTCTTCTAGCCGCGGCTCGGCTCGATTCCGCTCCGCGCCGGGTACCATAAACTCGGCCGTAAAATGAAGCGCGTTCCTCACTTTGTCGCCAGGGTTTTATGGAAGGTTCGGTGCAGTCGTTCGTTCATCCGAGGCGTTCTCCGCGCGCCCGCCTTATTCGGCGAGAGTTCGTCTACGCTGTTTTTACCCCGTCGCGCGAGAGAGAGAGAGAGAGAGAGAGACGCTCCACCCTTTTTCTCTTCTTTTCTCTCGCGACGATCATACGGTCGTATAACGACCGGGCGGTGTTTTTTCGTGTTTCGCAAACTCGTGGGTCCTGCGAGGGGGTTGAAGAGAGGGGGGTGCTGCGGGACGGGACGGGGGGAGAGGGCAAGGTCCTTCAGCTTTATCGGAACAGGTGCTCGTAAAGCGGCGGTACCGTCTTCCGGCGCTAGTCCTCTCTCCCGGCCATCTGATAACGCGATTCGATGTCCCGGCCAGTATATACGAAACTAATGAAGCCCGAGGTGACGTCGTCGTCGGTCCCGGGCAACGAGTTGTCGGGCAATAATTATGCAAATTGCGCCGCTAGACCGTCAACCCTCGCCGAGGAGGAGGACGAATCTTCCTCGGCGAGGGACCAACGTCCTTTGGGTATACCCCGGGTATCGGAACCGTTCAGGCATCTCGATGCAACAGCAGAAAGAGAGAGATGGGGGGGGGGGGGGAGAGAGAAAGAAAGAGAGAGCGAGTATCGGCGCGCGAGTCGCACCTGTGCCTCAACGATCTCTCGGCGCGGTTCGGCGCGGCGGGCTCGTCTGACTTTTTAATCTGATAATCTGATTGGCTGCCGTGTGTCAAATATTGTGGGCCCGAGTGCCAGGCCCCGATCTTCCGTGCGCGAACAGGTTCTCGCGCGGACGCGTGGCTGATTGGAAGCCCGGTCCCGAAATCGTTGGATCGATCGGATCTGTACAGGAAGAGCCAGTCTCGGACGCGAAACCCGAGACCCATTGGGACTTTCGTTGCCGATCGGGCTTCGGGGAGAGGGTAGGCAAATTTTAGAAACGAATGTCGACGATTGGTGACTCGGGAGAACGATCGAGTTGAAACATGTTGCTAGTGTCAGGGTGGATCTGACGGACCCTGTGTCCGGAAGAATTTTTTTTAGAAAAACTATTTGACGTATCATTTTGCAACTTAGCAGCCATTTTGACACATATTTCAGCCACGTCTGTGATTTTTTGTACGTCGATATCTTGTACAGCAGAGCACATCTCCTGATCGGCATGCTTGCTAAGGGAATATTTGTCGTTCAACTTTGGGAATTTTTTTTAGAGAAACTGTTAGACGTATCCTTTTGAAACTTTTTGAAGTTATTGTCGTAAGTATGGACCATGTTCGTGACTTTTTATACCTTGCTACCTTTAAAATTGTGGAAGATTTTTACCGGGAAGGAGACAGTAGATGCCCCCTTGGTTGTCTGACACCATACAGACACATTCCCCTTGAAATTTTGGGAATTTCTGTTGAGGAAACAAAACGACGTACCTTAACGAAACTTGGGCACCACATTGTCGTATATTTGAGCGACATTAGTGACTTTGAATCTGACCCGTGAACATTTGAATCTGACAGACCCTGCTTGGTTTCAGTGGCGATGAGGAAGAAAGGAATAGGGTCTCCTCTCTCTATCCTCTGTTCTTGATCCATCGATCCCAGCAGGGGGATAGAGGGACGGAGTAAACGAGAGCAAGTAGGAGAAGAGACGCACGCTCCTCGAAGGAGGAACACGCTCGGGAAGAGGTTCGCGCATTGATATGCAACAGGCCGCATATGCGGGCCATGGCGGTCGAACAATACGACCACCGGTAAGGCACCACCGTGTAAACTATCCACCATTCCCGGGCCTATAACGTACCGAACCGTGCCGGTCGATGCGCCACGAGACACTTTACACGGTGCATCGGGTATATGGCGCGGTGAGCGCAAGTCGTGACGCGCCGTATCTTGCATCGGATGTACCACCAGTGTGGAAACACGGATACGTGCCCTCCCCCGCCCCCCAACGATCCCCTCCGAACCCTCGGCGAGTTGGACCGCGACCGCGAACAACCCACCCACCCGTTCGCGACCTTACCCTCCTTACCGGCCTCCCCCCGTACGGTCTACCCGCGTTTCACGAATTCCGCTTCGACGGCCCGGGGTGATGCATCTCAGCGAGTATTAATTTTCAAAACTCTGTGGCCTCTAGATTGACTAGATTTTGGTTTCATCTATTTTCTCCTTATCGTCCTCCCCCCATACAGTCTCCTATCCGCCTCGCAAAGGTTCCCATTCGGCTAATAGAAAAATTGAAATCGATTTGGCAGAATTAAAACAGCACAAATATTTCCAGGACATTTGACGCATTTAGTGCGCCTTTAAAATCAGTAGATTAAATTATAAAATTGGAAGATTGATCAGTATAGGAGTATTGCGAGGTAATGGAGCGGTCGTAGGATGTTTGAGGAGTCCGCCCGTAGGTTTCGCGAAACGTTCCACGGGCGTCCTGTCGAAAACGGATACCGCGTTCCTCGGAGGCATCGCGCACAATAGACTCCCCCGTATGATTTACATGCCGTCGCGTCGGTTCCCCCTTGGACAGAAGAAAGAGGGGTACAGGATGCTCGCGGGTCCCGGAGCCTGCCTCCTCTTATGCGATCGCGCGGAGACCCGTGGGCTTCGACGTACTCGCACGTACACCAACACGTGGGCGTTCGGCTACGAACGTCGCCGCCGCCGCCGCCGCCGCCGCCGCCGCCGCCGTTTTCTCGTGACGCGACTATGCTAACGCGGTAACGCCGCGCGTGGAATACGTTTCCGATGCATTCAACGGCTACCGGATCGAGCGGATACCACCTTGCTTTTCGGACGCAAACGATTAATCCTGATACCGGCCGGGAAACTCCGCGAACCAGAACCTTCTCCGACCGCTTAACGAGCCTTCTTGCAAATTTGAGAATATTAAAAAAAAAACTACTCGACCAATTTTTATGAAACTTGGTGGTGTTTTTACCACGACTTTGAACTATACCTGTGATTTTTTGTACATCGATATCGCGAAAAGTATGTGAAATATTCGTCAAAGAAGCAGGTTATGTCTCCTAGACGGTCGACTCCCTAAGGAAAAATATTCGTCGTTCTTTGGGAATTTTTGTTCCGAAAACCATTTGACGTATCTTTTTGAAACTCTGTGGTACTGTTGATACAAGTATGGACCAAGACTGTGATTTTTTGTACCCCGCTGAGTCCAAAATTGTAGCAGATATTCACAGATCAAGTGAACCTGGATGCCCCTTTGGATGTCTGACAGCATACAGGCACAATCCCCTTGGAATTTTGGGAATTTTTGTTGAGAAAACGAGAAAAGGTATCGTAACGAAACTTGGACATCCTATTGATGTATGTTTGAACTATATTTATGAATTTTTAGACCGCGCTATCGCCAGAACTGTAGGAGGTATTCGCCGAAGAACGAAAATTCAAACCGAAATGTTCACATACATGTCTTCAAACGAAACTGAAGCAAAGAAAAAGAAATTCTTTGAACCTGTCATTCTTCAGGGAATCAGTCTGAAGGGACTGACACACTTCTACCATCAATTAGTATGCATTCCAGAAACCTACCTGACGCCGAAGACGAAGCAGCCACATCCTTCACGCCAACCACGACACTGTTCTGAGGAACGTTCTCCTTTACCGTGATGGTGTACCGTGGTTTGTCACAAGTGGCGATCCTGTGTTCGTGTGAAGACACGGCGATCCTCACTTCGGCGTCCACTTTGCTCTTCAGTCCAGCTGCATCTGTCGCCGTCACGTTCAATTGGTAGAACGAAGACCGAGACAGCGAGCCAGGCTTCGCCACTTGCAACTCGCCCGTGTTGCGATTGATATGGAACACTCCGGCTTCGTTGCCGTTTGTGATTCGATAGGCAACTTGGCCGGATAGATCCAAGTCCAGATCTGTAGCCACCACCCTCAAAATTGGTCCCTGAACTGGACTGTCGCTCTTCAGGGTGACGTTGTACTTCTGAGGCTCGAACACTGGAGAATTGTCGTTCACGTCCGTCACTTGCACCCTCACGATGGCCACGGTGCTCAGTCCACCTGCAACAGAATCGTTAATTGTCAGAACATTATTGAGAACGAGGAACTTGGTAGATTAATTAGATTTCGGTGACAAGGGGTTGCGGATTTCAGGCCAGTTGGGAGACACTGTATATAGAGCTCGACCGCGGGTTCGTCGCGTCGAGACCAGAAGTGCGAATCAGCACGATTATGTTTATTTCATTCTCGAGCGAAATCCTCTTATCGAGCCAAATAATGTCGGGGTATTAGCCGGCGTAAAGGACGAATCTACGGGGACCCTGCGAGATGACATAAATCTCCCAGCGCCCCGTACCGTGGCCTTTTTTCGGAGCCAATCAGCCTCCCGCCTCCTCTCAACCTTCTTCTCTCTTTTCCCTTTTCCCCTCTGGCTCATTCACCAACGAACACAGTCCAAAAAATGCAACCCCCAATTTTTCTCGTTCACTGAAAAACAGATTTTTCTGTTTCGACTCCCTCCTACCGCTGAGAACTCGATTTTTAATCAATATAAAATCTAGGACTCCCCTATGACTCTATATTGAAGATGAAGGTTGTCTCAATTTTTCGACTCCCATATAAAATAAATTCCAAATTATTTTATATAATTCTTCAAGCAGCTGGCACTCAAACTGTGTTTCTCCCCTCCACGAGCTATGTCATCACTACAACAAACAATCGCTAAACAAGAATGATCGCTAAACAAACAAGACCAAAAGACAGCACAGAAAAACTAGGAATCGTTGTAGTGATAATTTGCCGCGGGGTAGTGCGTGATATAGTGTCTGCCGGAAAGTAATAACGCTCTCCGGATCGTTCTCCGTAAATCATGTTATTGGTCGTGGCCTAATCGCGCGGATCCGCGGTTGCTTTCGTCGAATCTGTACCCCCGGAACCGGGATTAATTAATCGACGAGAGCGAAACTTGCCGGGCTAACTCGCGTCGGTCTTCTCGCGCGGAACGATTTGACTCCCGGTTCGTGGCGTGCTCGGGCACGCCGGCGCTGATTTAGGCGAACCCCTGGCGCAAGTGTTAATATTAAAGACAGTATGTAAAACGGGTAATCCGATGTTTAAACGGTTTACACCCGTAACTCATAGTAATATATGGACTCGGCCTGGCGCGGAGCTCGGAGCGCGGCGAGATTTATAGGTACGAGTGTCATTGGAGTCATGCGTCAAGGGCCGGCGGCCTCCCTTTTCCCCGTGGAACCCTCGGCCACGGATCGTTCCATTCCGTTCCATTCCTTCCTTCCTTCCTGCCTTCCTTTCAGCACCGTAGGGGGAACAAAAAAAAATCGAGAAACAAAACCTTCCCCCTACCCCCCCCCCCAGGAGGGGTGGCCCCCTCGAGACCCGAAATGCCGAACTTCTCCGTACGATGGCGAATTCCCCGGCACGAGAAATGCACCCCTAATTTCTCTATCGAAACGACTACCTTTCTCCTCGCGTTCCTCCTCAATCTCTTCCCTCTTCTGTTCTCGTCGTCCTTGTCCGTGTCGTTCTCCCGGTGCTACCTCTTTCGTTTCCTCTCTCGTTGCGTCGGCATTCCTCGCGCATCTGGTCCCCGAGGATCGATCAAATTAACGATCGAATAAAATCAAACCGAGTGTGCACGGTTCAGTCGGTGGATAGCGGAGGCCGTGTCCTCCTCGACGGACACCGTTTCCTGGACAATAGGTCAACGACACCGTAACGCTCCCAGGCCAACCCTTTTAATTTCACGGCGAGAAGATCGCACGGCTACGAGGAGTCCTTTTCGACCGGGGTTTCTACCGAAGGATCCAGGGCCGAAGGATCCAGGGCCGCAGGAAGATTTATAAGGACGCTGCTGGCCAGAGGTGCTCATCCGGTGGTGCCACGACCCTGTTACGCAACCTATTCTTCTTGCTCTCCGGAGAACTTGATCCCTTCTTAGCGATTTTGCGTGATCTTGATTAGCGATTTTATTCAATTCTGTTCATCTCTCCAATGTTGATGAATTTTGGAGTTAGAACAGCATCGAGTCGCGAAGAGAGAATATTTCGAGCATTTTCGAAAATCCAGGCGCACCGCGAGACAAATGAGCGTCTCACACGCTGTCGCTTACAGACGCGAAACAGCGTACGATCTGCAAGCGTCGGTGTCATCTAGTCAACCGGAATAATACGTCTGCGCAACATGTTATCTAACGTTCATTCCCGGACCGATCTCGTCCCGATAAACCCACGGCTTTTCAAATCTTCCTTGTGCACTCTCTTTCTCTCGCTTTCTCTCGGGAGGTTACTCGAGCACGCGTAGACACGCGATGCCGGAAGAAAAAAAAAAAGCGAAGAAAGGGAAAAAATAAATGAACGACGACGGGGGACAATGATCGTCGGTGGGAGTTAAGCCCGTAAGATTTATGACGCCGGTGTCAATAAAGTCAGCGGTGTCGTCCCGGGGCCCTCAAGAAGTTGCTGCAACAAGGGCCGCGCCTTTCTTTGCATTTCTGTACGTTGATCGTAGGACGTGCATCAAGATGCGCGCGAGAATCGTTTCGCATGTGCGCCACGTAATGCGCAATTTCCAGAAGAGAGGAGATAACATCGATCCACCGGGTCCTCTTCGCCGTTCCGTCAAGATCCACGGCGACAGCCGTAACCGAAATCTCGAGATTTTATCCGTCCTCGTCGTCGTATTGTTAAGCGGAGGAGAACAAGCCTCGTCACGAACGGTCCCGGGCCCTTTAAACACGCGGAGAAACCCTCCGGTGAGAACGCGGAATCGCTCCGAAAACCGGAGGATCGATGAACAGTGGCCCTTCCCATTGTTTCATTTGTTTCTCGCTAGTAGAAGATACGTTCACGCGATGAAAATTCGGAACTGCAAGCTATAAAAGAGTTTATACAGAGCGAGAAACAAGACCACGCCCCCCTGAGGTACTGTGCGGTGTCGGTGTAACTAAACCACGCCCCTTAGGGCACTCTACAGAGGATGAGCAACAAAATCACGCCCCTCAGGACACTCTAAGCAGGAGGAGCAACAAAACCACGCCCCTTAGGGCACTCTACCGCGGATGAGCAACAAGACCACGCCCCTCAAGGCACTCTACCTAAGGGAAGCAATGATTCTACTTCCCTCAGGACACTGTACATGATGGGACCATTGACACCACGGTCCCAGAATCACTTTAGAAAATACTAGCAATAAAACCACGCCTTCCGAAGCACTTTACTCGGGCAAAGCGACAAAACCACGCCCCCTAAGGTACCTAACAGACAAGTGGCAACACTCCACGCTCCATCTCACAGTAAAGTGACAACGAAACCACACCTTTTAAGTCACTGTACAGAGAGGAAGCAACCGAGCCACGCCCCTTAAGGCACTTCACGGAGTAATAGGAACGAAACCGCGCCCTTTGAGGCACCTTACCGAGAAATAACACCGGAACCACGCCCTCCAAAGCACTTTACCGAGGTGAATCTAGGAAACCATGCCCCTCGAGGTGCCTTAGAGAGACAAACACAGAAAAGGCAACGGTAACACGTCCAGCAGGTCAGTTTAGAGAGAATGAGCAAGGAAACCACACCCTCCAATGCTATAGAGATGCAGCAACGATACTGCTCTAAAGCGTACAGCCCTCAACGCGAATGGTTATCCAGTAGTTGCGTTTAGGATGCCGATAGTGTGCTCGAATGAGTTCACCCTGGCAACGGAAAAGAGAGAGTGGGATACACAGGCGATTCGCACGAGCGAACGTCGGGTCGGTTCAGCTTCTCGCGGAGGACGAAACGCCGAGGCCATTTCTCATTTTCGCTGCTAGAAGCCGCAACGCCTAGGCGGGGAACGCGTTCGGTGATAAGCATCTGCTTGGGAAGAGCAACTATGGTCGAAACGCGCCGCGCTCTATCGCCCTAATGGTGTCGGATAACGGCAGAGCCGAGCCGATAATTATTACCTACGAGCGGGTCCCGGCTTTTGAATCGAGATCCGTGGATCTGCGAACAGACGCTAGACGATCCGAGATGCGACCGCCGATAGAGTCTCTGCGTTCTGGACCACGAACCACTGTTTCGACATTACGCTACATTCTGTTTGCAGAACACAGCCAACAATAGAGCCTCCAATCACTGTCTGATCACCTACTCTTCTAGTTCAGGCTCGAATGCTTCTCGATATATGTCCCAAATGTCTAGCCGATGTAAGTCGTAGACTAGCAGATATATACCCCGTGAGGGGCCCTAAAGCTCGAGTGACCTCGGTCACCTTTTCTACGTTAGGAAGAGTATCAAAGAATTGTATCTCCTAGCCGATATATGTCAGTGTTGTGGACATATATCGAGAAAACACTGTGTCGTGTTTCAGGTGTACTTGGTTGCAGACAGTAAGTGGATGAAAGTGTAGCATTGACCCCACTGACCCTGCTGTAATCTATTTCGAAATTCTGCGACAGTGTACGGACGTTTTTCCTGAAGAGGTAATTACACGCTTATTGCCTAGGGTGGTGCCTAGGTGTTTCTTTTTTTTTAGGAAGAAGGTGAGGTAGCAGGTTAGCTACCTGTTGGAGGATAGCCAGCGTCAACCTCCGGATCAATGGACCTCAGTCATTGTCCTCTCTCGCGTAAGGGCAGCGTGGACGGAGCCAGTTGAAAATGGGCACACACCGTGCACCGGCGACATAAATCATACACCCCATTACAGAGCTACTAGATCTTGCCACGGCGATAGCTAGTGTCTTCCTTCGTTCCACCAACCGCTGGCTGGCTAACGCTCTTTTTCTTCCTGGTGGCACGTTTCCACCGTGTGTCGCCACGCCATTGCCTGCCTGCCTGCCTGCCTGCCTGCCTGCTGCTCTCCTCTTGCTCTTCTGCTTCTGCCTTTAGCTGTTGCTGTTGCTGTTGCTTCTTCGTTCTCGTTTCCCGCGCGCGTCTCTCACCTCTCTCACTCTCTTTCCCTCTCCTCTCGGCACTCGGCGAGATAAGACCGAGGAAAAGCATTGTTCGCGCGGCCGCTACTTTACGGGCTCCTATTTTGGTCACGGAAGATTCGTTACGGTACGCCGACGCTAATCGATCGACGTATCGAGCGAAAGTTTACGAGATAGCTGGACCTCTATCGGCTCTAACTCTCTGTTGATCCTGCGAATCCTGCGAGTCGATGCGAAACCGCTGCCTCGAATAATTAACCCTTCCTCCGCCGTGCTGCGATTCTCTTTTCACCGTCGAGACTCTGTCGTTTCTCACGCGGTCAAAGCAGAAAAGGTGCCGAGACAATGAGCCACCTGCATTGTTCTTAATCATTTATTTGTGAAACATTCGCTGACGTATTCGTGATCCTTCCCCGATTAAAACCAGCCCAAACACGACACAATTTCGATCACGCGTACTCGTTTAACCCACGATGCAGTGAAACCTCGATTATCCGAACCTATGGTCACGCTTTCACTAAATCCTCTATAACTCGAGTTCAGACGGTCGTAGCTCGATGAAATTTGACTGACTGACACACAAGACTGTACAGAAGTGACCCGTGAACCCTAAATACTCTTGCCATTTTTATAAGTCAGGAGGCTGCTCTTAATTGTTGCGAGTTCTAAAATTTTTCTCGAAGCTCCTGATCTTCGCCGATTTCTCAGGTAAGTAGTGTCACGAATGGATTAAAAAATTGCGGACAACTCACCTCTGTCGGTAGCGATGACGGGAATCTCCAGGTAAGGTGCGGTCTCCCTGTCGAGCTGCTTTCTCACGCAGATTTCCCCGGTGTCGCTGCGCACCTCGAGCTGCTCGGTCTCGACTACGGCGGCCAGCGTGTAATTCACCATGGCGTTCACGCCGCAATCGGGGTCGGTCGCCTGTACCTGAAAACGGCCGAGATTCGTCGATATTAATCGGTCGTCGTTATATAATTGCAGGGTGTCGCGGCGAGTTGTATAAACAGGAAGGCAAAACG
Source organism: Halictus rubicundus (assembly GCF_050948215.1). Taxonomy (NCBI): domain Eukaryota; kingdom Metazoa; phylum Arthropoda; class Insecta; order Hymenoptera; family Halictidae; genus Halictus; species Halictus rubicundus. Next base: position 12,996,123 of record NC_135161.1, read on the forward strand.
GACTGGAGGGTATCGATTAACAACGGAGGAAAGGATCCGCGCGCGTTTCTGAGAGGGGGCCGGCCGAACCAGAGAAAGAAAGGGACAAGAAGACAGTGAGCGAGAGGGGCGCCCGTTCTAGGGGTACCGATTTGTTTAATTTTCGTTCGCGGACCCCTGAAACGGGATACCGTACCCCTGGCCCATTCGTAATAGCGGACCCCGCCGGTGACTAATTTCCGTGTGGCCCGCTTTTGGCTCCACCTCCCCGAAACTCGGCGGATAAGGCGACGTTACAACGACGAACGTGGGGGCGGTGATGGACGCCTTCGTGCTCCCAGCAGTTATTATTTATGCGACCATGCTACACCTCGCAGCCCCGATGGATTACAATTGCCGCGGATTCGGACGCGACCGCAGTCGATTGAACCGTGTTTTTCAAGCCAAAAATATTTTATTTTTTGCTGTTTTAAAAATCGCGAATTAAAAATCTTGGTGTAAGCTCATTCCAGTGACTTCTCTATATATGTCGCCAAGGCCTGGAGGCTAAACGTCGCGGAACTATCCCCACCACTGCGGGGTGTACCCCGTGAGGGGCCACGAAGCTCGAGACGCCTCGGTGAACATAACACGGCTCGGGTATGTCTCCGGGACGACACATGACGCTGACATATATCGAGAATTCACTGTAACTCTTTTTGGTACCGAACAAATATTTTTATTAATTTTCGTATTTATCAGCGAAAATGTTAAAGAAGTTTTAAAGAGATGTTGATGCTCATAGTTATCGACGTAAGGGTGAAGATTGTGAGAACTGAAGAGTTTTTTTTTTAGAGCACCAGCAGAAGAGTGTGCAGAATTCCCGGGAGAAAGAAAAGAAGAGTGAAAAATTGTAGAGAAATGTACGGCGAAAATTGTGAATACGTGCGAACGGCGAGGGTAAGTATAGGTATTAGCAGGATTTTAGCATAGTTTCCGGCGGATTGATCGCGATTCCCGAGCGAAAACGATCCGAAGACCGGAGATGGGAGGTACCAGCGCTCCGGTTGCGGCAGGTTCACGAGAGCTGTATTAAATCGCGAGCAGTTTTACCTGTTATTCCGCTGCTCGGCGAATGTATACCACGCGAACCATTGTTCCGCTGGTTTTGTTGCGCGCCGACCTTGCGGAGAATATCGATTTCAATCGGGGTGTATACGGAATACAATCCGCCGTGGGTTTCCTTCGAAAAGGCCGAGAGCGTACTGTGCTCTCTCTCTCTCTCTCCCTCTCTCTCTCTCTCTCTCTGTACTCTCTCGGTCCGTGCTGTGCTGGTTCTCTGAATACCGGCGCACTCGAACCGAATACCTTGCGCCCTTCGCGTACTGCCGAGTTCTCGTGGTTTCAAAAACGTTCGAGCACAAAGGCGCCTCGATAAACGGGAACGGATTCTATCGAATTTCTAATGAGCGAGCCCCCCTCGCGATACACACCGGTATAAATCCACCTAACCGTCCCTTGTATCACCATTCTCTCCTACAACACTGCCCCGATACTCTAACGCAACAGATTCAGCCACGAAATGAATTTTCCCACAGTCCACTTCATTCGCTGTGTCGTGTAAAAAAATGTGCTTCGAGAATAGACTCTCGGATCTCTGAAACTAGACCAGATTTCTTACCGTACGATCATTGTTCACAAAGTTATAACAATCCCAACATCCCCAATTTTTCAAAACCTTCCGCTGCAACCGTTTTTCCTTTTTTCATTTGTGAATCCCAGCCTGCTAATTATTTTCAATTTTCAAGTCCCCGCAATGATCGCCATTTCGCAGGAGACACCGTCGCCAATTTTTGCACGTGCTAAGTAAGATAAAAAGCAGGCCGGCCAACAAAGCAGGCGAATCCGCGACCGTTCTCCGCGGGGATTATCTGATAACCGGGCCCTCGCAGATAGGAGGCGCGAGAATGCAATTTAGAAATGCAAATCTAAATTGGAAAATTATGCAGATGCGGCCGAGTCCCTGGACACGGGACGACGGGGGGCGACGGGGGGGAGCGGGGGGCTGCTGGAGGGGGGTTTCGCACACGCGAAACCGCCGCCGCGGCATAAAGCGAACGAATAAGAATTAATCTGTCGATAGAAAGTGAAACTATCGTCGCGGCCGATCATGAGTTATTGGATTAGCCGGGAAAATTGTGGACAGCGTGTTCGTAACGAGATACCTGCCCACGTTTCAACCGTATCACGCGTCGGGCTTAATAATTCAGCGCAAGCTGAAAGGCCCGGCGATAGCATCGTACGCGAATCGTAAACTGGTTGTCTTTGCAATAGGCCAGGAGGAGATTAAGCGACCGGCGGGATTGGAATAACGAAGACGCGACCGAGAAACACCTGTGACAGCTGACCACGTGGAAACCGGGCCTCCAAGTTTCACTTCCTCGAACCATATGGATCCCCACGAAATTAATCGCAGAGAGAGAGAGAGAGATACCAGGACACTCGTTATCCTGGAAACTATAATACTCGGAGGACGAACAATTTTCACTCGATTTTGTCAATTTTTTAGCACACAATTTTAGCGCTACTTTTTTCCGGACACGTTTATCTTTTCATTAAGATTTTCTTTTGGTTCGAAGAATATTTTCATGTCTCCCGAGGCTCCCTCAGGTTGCACCGTTCCACCGAGCCAAGAGACCAGCGAGCAATGCCTCTTCAAGGTGGCAACAGTGTTGGCGGGAAAGTTATTCGACCGGCCGCCAGTAAATCATTCTTCGCGGACTCCTGCTTTATTATCTGCTGTCTCTCTCGGTTCGACCGTAGCCTCCGTTCCTTCGTTTTTGTCTTTCCTCGCCCTTCTCGATAGCAGTTTGTCTCTCTTCCACTCCGTTCCTCTTTCCTCGCCGCCTCGGCTCCCTGCTGCAGAAACTGCAGCACTTGTCTCTCCCGCAGGAAAATTCACGGACGAACAGTTTCTCACCGTTTTGAACTTTCAAGCTTTTATTTGCTCAATATTTTTCAACAATTTTAGCGTACCATACAATTCTTGCTGGTTAGAAAACACACTGATATTGATCGGTGTCTGTACACTGAACAGCTGAAGCTGAAGCAACGCTAGCGAAACATTGGAGAAAATATTTCACCTCCAAAAGGACTAGGCTTACCCCCAAAAGCCGCAAGCTTACAACAAAAAGTTGTAAAAAATCCCTGAGCTGTAAGAAAGCCTCAAATTTCAAATGTAGAATGTAGGAATGTAGAATGTCTATTGTTTCATAATGAAGAAGCATTATCGCGACTGCTTTCACAGTGTAAATGCGCCAAAGAGAGATATTTTTGGCGTACATCGGGCAACTTCATCATCGAGGTACTCGATCTCGCGAGTTCCCTGTGGATCGTTTCAGCGTTGCCTTAATCGCGATAATGTTTCAGAAAATTTTAGGCGGGATTGGTAGCGGCACGGTCGGACCATGTAGCCGAGTAATTGATCATCGATCGCAATCGGATCCAGCGCGATTCCGAGTTCCCGTGGAACGAGCCGGCACCATTTCTCTACGGCGTCGGCGCTCTCGGATCACGGATAGATGGCCGACTGCGATACCTCGAACGCGAGAGGAAACTTTAAACTGTCATTAAGCCGGCCCTGGCTGGGTTAAAGGGTTCATTACCGCCCCGGACTCGCGTCTCGATTTCGCTTGGCGAAGTACCACTACCATCTTGCTGACTGCGAGCTGATGAACTCGCTTATGTCTCTTTTTAACACGGCCAGATCGCTGAATCAAAGCTGTAATATATTACACGCTGGACGAACGAGAGAGAAATAGTGGGGGGGGGGGCTGTATTTTTCTTCCTCTAGTGTAGAATTCCTCTAGTGGGCGTGGCTTTATCGCTCCTGATGTCAATGGGGCCAAAACGGTGCCCCGAAGGACAATCTTCAGACTCTACAGCCCCTAAATATTTAATTCAGAAGACGACAATGATACTTGACGAACAAGGCCACGCCCACCGAGGGCGTTCTAGACTCGAGGAGCAAGGTTATAGGTTTCTAAACCGTCTTAACTAAAGTGAATTAATTGTTTTAGTGGAGGCGATACAAGCCATTTCTAGAGCAATACGTTATTTCGCATTTGATGAAATTGAGAGCCGAAAGGCCACGCCTACTTTAATTAAGTCTTCCTAGTCGAAAAAGGAAAGACAGTCCTCTGGCTCAGGAAACAGGAAAATTGAAAAAATTAATTTCAATAAACTAGTTCAAGTTTAAGCTCTAGACAGACTCTAGGCGGTGTCTAAATCAAAACCACGCCCACTCATGAATACAGCACAGAGAGCAAGCTAGCTTGCAATCTCTGAAACAAGAAAAACTACTGCAAACCAGTGACTAGTCTCATCTGACTCGTTCCATTGCAATCGGATACAGGAACAAAGCAAGGAGCAATTAAACCACGCCCATACCGGGCATTCCAGTGGTCAAAGTTTTCGCGGAGGGATAATGATAAATACGTGCAATCCTCAATTTTAATTTTATACGATTAGATTATCAGAGAATTCAGAGTCTAAGCAGTTAGTGGGTGGCGCCTGAGCAGCAGCCCCGCCCACCACGGCTCTCCACGTATAGAACAATCGAGTTTTCAGTTTCTGAAGAGCGTTTCGCTGAGTTCTTCGGGGAAGAGACATAAAAGCATACTGAATTCCAGTTCTACAAAATTAAACTTTTAGGAAATGTCCAAGTACCGAGTGGGCGGCGTCCGAGCAGAAGCCCCGCCCCCCGCGACTCCCTGCGGATAGAGCAATCGAGGCTTCAATTTCTGAAGAGGGTTCTCGCTGGTCTCTTTGGTAGAGGATACGCGAAAAGCGCGCGGAAAGGTCGCAAGAGATGGAACGCGGCTCGCAATTACAGCCGCGCGTGTTCGAGCGCGTCCCATCGGAAAGAATGGTCAATCGCGGGGCCATCTATTGCTTAGACGGCCGGCGAGGAGCGAAGCGGAGTGAAGCGGAGCCGAGCGAGCGGCGTCGAGTCTGTATCGTCATCGGCCGCTGGCCAGCCAGCCAGCCAGCCAGCCAGGCACATATAAAACTCGACATACCAGATGCGGTTCGCCGAGTCATCCGCGATTTACGGCGATAACTTTAGCAGCCGGACAATTTGTACCTGTAACGGGCGAGTAGTTGGCTCTCGGCTTTGATCGCGACGCGACGCGACACGACGCGACGGCACGCCGCTGTCGCGCGACTCACCGCGCGAAATCGGCAGCGCCGGTGTTGTCCAGCTTTCCAGACACCTGAAAGCACCTGAGACTACCTGATGCACCTGATGCTCCGCCTTTGTACGCCTTTCGAAAAATTCTCTGGGCTATTTTATCGACCATATTTTTGGATGATTTTTGGGTTCTGATGGCTCTTGTGAATGCATCGTGGGGACCGTAAAATGGTACCGGAATTAAATTCGATGGGAAGTAACTCTTCTGAAGAAAATGTTTATTTTGCAGAATAAGCTCCCTTTCTAACATTATCAAATGATCACCACATAAATAATCGAGGAACACACAGCGCGCCGAGCAGCAGGGCAAATATTAAAGTCGCCGTTTCCTCTTTCGAAAACGTCAGAAAAATCAGCGGGAGCCGAATGGCATCGTAATTTCGCGAACAAAAGGGCACCGAGCTCATTTCTGCGGGCCGGTATAATTAGTTTAAAAGCTTCGACGAGATCTGCGATGCTCCGCGGAGGGAATTAAAGGGCGAAAGAAAGAAAGAAAGGAAGGGAATGAAACGCGAGAAAAAAAAGAAGGAGAGAGAGAGAGAGAGAGGCCAGCGACGCTGGTTCCGCGGAAACGTTGGCGGGGAGTAACGCCGGTAGAAGAGGAGAGCTCGCTCGCTCGCGTGTACGATGCAATTATTTCCGAGAGATATGAAGTTCCGTTCGTATAGATACATAGCTGTTCAACGCTTAAGAAGGGCCCATTACGAGACTATAATCGATCTCGCGCGTAATTGCTAGACCGGTTTGCCGAGCGTTCCGGATCGTGTGCCGCACAGTTCGAAACGTTGCACGACGCCGTATCAAATTTTCCCCGTGTTCCTGTCTAATAACGTTCCCGTTTCCACGCGCGGGGCGCTTTTACAGTTTAATCGAACCGGCGTCGAACGTCAGTTGTTTCATCGATCCGCGGGGATCGAGCGGGGATCGTTGAGAGCCGGACGAGCTTGATTAATACGAGCGATTCCGACGAGCTAATGGCCCCGCCTTTCAGTATTTCCTCCCGCCGGGGAAAAATCTTCGTTAATATTGTATGAAATTCCCGCGCATTAAGCTCACCGAAAGGCATTCCCTCGCATTCCCCGGGGTCAACGATGCCGCGCGCAACAGGCATTCGCCTAAGTGTACGGAGCCGCGCCGACGATGCAACGATATTTCATACGATTATCCCAAGCATCGTCGGGTCACTAAATCATCACCCGAAGGCGGCACTGTCTTCGGTCCGTCGGCGATCGCGTAATCCATAAAACTGGGCCAACTCACCGATCACACCGATCGCTGAGTGTAGACAACCATAATGGGCACAACACCATTCGTACCACTGACAGAAATTCCTTTTGTTTAACGGCTACTGCAGATTTGCTACATGTCAAAAACGGGGGTGGCCTTTTAAGAATTATTACCGAGACACAGAAATTTTGTTTAAATATTGTTTACGGTGGGTTCGAATATGTGTACGTTAGACCATGTTCAGGAATTTTTTCATTAAAAAATGTTCACGAATAACTAAATTATAGAAGCCCGAATTCAGTACACGGGGTATCGTCTTGTTCGGGTCAGAAAACGGGAGGTATGTGCACTAAAAAAGCTTCCATAACTTCGTTGCACATGTACATTTTGCAATGAAAAAATTCGTGGGCAGTGTACAATGTATGGACACTTAAACCCTCCACCGCAGAAAATTCTCAAAAATCCTTGTGACTCAAAGAAAAATTCCGAAAGATACACATTGTTGTTTTATCGTCGACTATCAGTTTCCTCCTGGATTGGGCACTTCCAGGAACCTGACTCAATCTGAAAACACTCTGGACTCGTTTTTTAATCTAAATGCTTTAGTTTAAGCGCTATATATTGCTGGACGAGGGTCAGGTTCGCAAGGGAAATGCTCGGGACGCGGCAGTGGGATTTGGTAAGGGCCTCCCTCGACCGTGGCAGGTCGGTCCATGGTGCCGCCACCCTTCTGGACACGGGAGAGTCGGTATCCGAGGGTTTTTCTCTCCATAGCCCGGCTCCTAACCCCCCGTCGTCCATCGTCCCGATGGTTTCCGTTGGTCGTGCGTGCGACCACGCGAGCCGCCGGTTTTTGCTCGCTCGAGCTCGACAGATAGAGCTGTTCGTCGAGTAAGCTGGGAAGCCATCCTCGGTATTCCCGGCTCGCCGGCTCTCTGATGGACTGACAGTCGTCCTCCGCCGGTGCCACGAGTATTCCTCGCGATCCTTTCACTCTTCCTTCCTATCCAAGCGCGTTCTTCACGGTCCCGAGCCGGCACCGAGCCGTTTCCAGTCCAGTTTCAACGGTCTAAATCACCCCTGATCACTGGATGCCCCCGTTGGTCATAGTTAAGGGTCTGCCAAAACCCGGAGTCACCAAATTATCAGCTAGATTCGTCAGAAGTTACCCAATAAATTGTCACTGAAGGCTAGACTTTGACTGCTCCTTTTCTTTTAAGGAGGAGCCAGGTTGTGGGAGGGTCCAGAGATCAGGCAGGGGCGTGGCGAACATCCAGAGTTATCGAATAGTTGGCTAGATTCATCGGAAGATACCCACTGAATTTCTATTGGAGACTAGAATGGGATCATTCTTCTCATTTGAGAAGCAGAACGTAGGCTGAACTTTGGGAGAGGACTGAATCTAGAATGGGCGTGTCCATGCGTCCATCATAATCCGGAGCCAGCAAATTGCGAGCTAGATTCGTCAGAAGCTATCTAATTAATCCTCATTGTAGGCTAGACTTTGACTACTCTTTTTCTTCTGAGAAAGAAAAAGTAGAGGTGGAGCTAAATTTTGGGAGGACGCAGCGCCTAAAATGGGCGTGACCATAGATTTCTCTATAAGGCACAACTACGTTAAAATCCAGAGCAATTCCTAATAAATTCTCGCTGAAGGCTGTTTTAACAAGAAGGGCGTGGCTAATACTAGACTGGGAGTGGTTAAATCTAGACTGGGCGTGGCTAGATCCAGATTGGGCGTGGTTAAATCGTGGACCGCGCTACACCGTTCAATTTCTCGCGTCACCTGGTCAGAAGCCTGCCTCCTGAAGGCAAACCAAGCTTTTCCCAATGACCAACTAACCCTCACAACTCACTCCCATCCGCAGCAGGACATCAATCTAGCTCGGCGGTCATCGAAGAGCAAAGATGGTACAGAACACCGTGCATAAGAACGAATTCCAGGAAACACTCGGTCGCTCGTTACGCACGTACCACGGGTTTTATCTGGTGTGCAGCCGCGTTTAAAATTCTTGTCATTTGCACATAAGAGCGCCTAATTGCGCGACCATGCGACGCGAGGTCCGCGCGCACGCGAGCTTGTGCTCTCCGGGCTATCTAAGAAAGGGAAAGGGACGCAAACCCGGGTACACGCGGAGAGCACGAGGAAGAGAAGAAAGAGAGGGAGAGAGAGACGAGAGAGAGAGAGAGAGAGAGAGAGAGAGAGAGAGAGGTGGAACGGGCGACGAACCGGAAGTTTCGTGGGTGGACGCCGCGGCCACGACCCTTTGTCACGCGAATTGACATGCAGGAACGATGCCCGGGTAGCCGTCACGTGAGTCACCGCGGGTGTGCGACCGCACAATTAGCTGGATGCGTATTCCGTTTGCATAAATAAATATGCACGTGTTTGCCGCCTCGCCCCTCCTCCCCCCATCCTCGACTCTTTGACCGGCACGGAGCGTCCTTGTCTCATTCTCTCTCTCTCTCTTTCTCTCTTTTGCATTTTTTTTCTCGCTTTGTCGTGCTCCACTGCACCAGGAATCATTCCGACACCGTCTCGAACTGCAAATGACTCGTCTCCAAATCCTTTGTTGCATTTAAAAATCAATTATGTGGTCCAAGTGATTGATAAAATTGTGTTTTATCGAGGGACACTGGAAATGGTTCGGTGCCTTTTTGAGACATTCTTGCAGTGAAAGCTACTGTTTATAATTCCTCAAAAAATAATGTCGAACCAAACGATTTTTCGTGATGACCTACATATATGGAATTTGTTAAAATAATTTCTTAAAATATGACATCTGGTCGTGGCGGTAAACCAGTTAAAAATATTTTTACATTATGCTCGACTTATTAACAGGAAATATGTGTATGTTCGTTTGGTTCCCGTTTCTTGAAATTGCGCGTAAGATAATTTCGATTCTGCTTGAAGACCCGGAGCGCAGCCATTACAGTCGGTTTAGCAAGTCCTTAGCAAGTCCTCGGCAAGTCCTTAGCAAGTCCGTTTTCCGAAAGAGGAGTCCCAAGACGCATCTGTAGTCCCAACAGCGTGCCCAGTCCACATGTTCCGAGTCGATCGGGAATGGGTCTCGACATCTGTACCTCGAGAGTACACTGATCTCTCGCAAAACAGGCCACGGTGCGCGCGGGACACTAAGCGCTTTATTATCTCCGTTGGTGCACACTGTTCTCGGTTATGGTGGGACTGCGGACACGTAAAACCGTGGAATCCGACGCGGTATTCACGCAACCCGCGGGAACGGTGATTGTGCTCGTGGAAAAAAATTCCGACTTCAATTAGCCCACGGACCGTGAGTCTCTATTTAGAGATACAGAACGAAGTTTACCGCTTCGCTTACTCCTCTTATTCCTCTTCTTCTTCTTCTTCTTCTTCTACTTTCCATCTTTGCTGGTCTTGTTCCCTCGCTTTTTTTCTTCTCTCTCTCTCTCGCCGTTCGCGATTTTTCACCGTCTACTTGCTGCCTACGTGCACGCACGTTCTCCGCCAACTAACCGTGAACTGAATTCACGGAAAAAATATTTCGCATATTATTTAACGCTTGTATGGCCCTGGGGAATTGTTGCTCAAAAAATCCGTAAGTGATTTTCACGGACAAGTGTGTCTTTTAGGAATTTTTTCTCAGACACAGAAATTTTGGCGAATTTTTATTTATACATGGTTCGAATGCCCGTGTATTGGACAGTGTTCACGAATGTTTTCATCGAAAAATATCGATTCTTAATGAAATTACGGAATTTTTTTCGTGCCTCTGACGATCGTTTCCGACTCGAATAAGCTGAGACACAGTGAGCTAAACTATGTCCTGCAATTTCGTTATGTGTGAGAATTTTTTGATGAAAAAATTCGTGAACCTAGTCCAATATACAGACATTCGAACCCCGTATAAAAAACATTTGAACAAAATGTCCGCATCTCAGAAATAATTCCCGAAGGACAGCCTCTCGAAGGCACTGAAATTCGTCGAAGATCGCGAGTGTCGTTTTTGATAAAAATGTCGAGTTTCGAAGGGAAAATGGTAATTCCTGGGGGCCCGTTGGGGCCCGAGGGGGGACAGGGGGAGAGCCTCCTTGTAAATTGAGTGGCAAGTGGGCGCCGTGGGCACCGGAATCGGTCTAAAACGTCCGCGACAAGAAGATAATCGAGCTCGGTGTCCGAGGTGTACCGGAGCTCGTCTCTCGGCTCGGTTACAGCCGATATACACGACGTACGGTACTAAATGTCGTGAGCGGTACCGAGGCCGATACGACGCTTTACATACGAGCTCGCGAGAGAGTACCGCGGCAAAAGTGACCGCTAAGAGATGCCCGAGGAGAAGGGAAATCCGCACAATGCTACCAACCCGACGAACTCTATAGAGCTGTCACTCACTGTTCCCTGAAGAGTCGGATGCCGGACGACGACTCGTCCTTCTCTCTCTCCCTCTTTCTCCATCTCTTTTTCTCCTCGTTATTTCCCTTCCACCAGTAATCTCTCTCTCTCCCTCCCGTCCTCCTGTTCCTGGATTTCTGCCACGCGAAGCGACCGCACCGAACGGGTTCATCGACGTTGATTTTCTATGGAGTTGGATAGGGAATATCCAGACGTCACGGATATCACTGCGGCTGTCGATGAGGAAGCGTCAGAGGGGCCGATTAAACGCCAAAAAATTCAGCAAAATGTGCGGAGATTGTGGGCAACAGCGGATTCGTTGGGTTATAGCCGTTGAAATTGCCCCGTGGGGCAGTGTACAGGTTTGAGAGCGTCGAGGCCACGCCCACTAGGAAGAGCGCAATGGGTGGATGAGGTGGATTATCGTTTGTTTTATAGACGATTTGATGAAACTTCGCTCCTGGGGCTGCGGAGAGTGCTTATTAACGTGATGTGCAGCTGTGAGACGGGGGATTTTAAGACTAATTGACAAAAATTCCGCGGAAGATTTATAAACAATGGATCGTAAATGCGGTTCGTAGTTTCATTGATACTCCAGAGTCCCCCGAAGTGGATTATTAGGAGATGTATATATAACACATTCGTCGACGTAGGAAGCAACGAGGCCACGCCCACTTGGAACGGTGTGCACACAGCAAAATTGTAGTGTAAGTAGCAAAAATAGAGAAAACGTAGTTTGGCACTATGGAAGTTTAATGGATATTTTAAAGACTTTTCTATTCAGCCACTCTGCCAATAGGAGCAACGAGGCCACGCCCACTTGGAACGGTGTGCACACAGCAAAATTGTAGTGTAAGTAGCAAAAATAGAGATAACGTAGTTTGGCACTATGGAAGTTTAATGGATATTTTAAAGACTTTTCTATTCAGGCACTCTGCCAATAGGAGCAACGAGGCCACGCCCCCTCGGGACGCGAAAAGTCCGAAAGGGGCAAGCTCTCCGTTCGATCGAATGACACAAGGGACAAAAAAGGGGTGCCAGCGGTATAGTGTATTCTCCAATGAAAGAAGAAGCTGCACGGGACCTCCTCTTAACCTTTGCTCTTTCGGGGTGCCGTGTTTTTGCCGCGGAGCCGCAAGCCGAGAGGCGAGTCGGAGACCCGGGTCCCCTGGCGGGTCGCTGCCCGGTAATTGCGATGAGATATGGCGGCCACTTCTCATTAAAATAGTTTAATATATATTTGTCAAGCTATCACCGCTACGTATGTCCCGCCATTCGTTATCGCCTCTCCGTGGTCCTGCTGTCTCCGCCGCTGCCATCCCTTTCTACACGGGGACCGGTCACTATGGGGACCGGAGTTTATTTTTCGCAAATTCGGCATTCGGCTAATAGCCGCCGTTTCTCTCGTTGTCACCGGCTTCGAATGTTCACAGAAACTCTGGGTACCGAGCTTCGTTCGCACAAACCAAGAAGAATACACGAAGAAGCAAAATCCAATTTTTGTAAATTTTCGTATCTCACTCTTGCAGTAAAACAACTGTAACTTCGAAGGAAACCATCATAATCGTTCACAAAAATGTGAGTGTACTCTTCAAATGCTACTTAACAAGCCCACTAAATTTGAAATTGTAATCTTCAGTACAGTCCTACCAAAAAATTCCCAAAGATCGCCTTATGATCAGAGCATCTCACTCTCACTACTACAGCTGTAACTTCCAAGAAAACCATCGTCGTCGCTTGCAAAAATTTGTGTACACTCTTCGAATGCTACATAACAAGCACACCAACTTTGAAATTATAATATTAAACACCGTCTGTTTAAAAAATTCTCTAAAATCACCTCACAACCATCGCGACACATTAGCATCTTAGGGTGCAGCAATTATGGACTTCCGAAGGTTCTAGTGAATAGAACCACTTTGAAAACGTGCAAAATTCTCGAGCTGCAATATCGTTGCAGCAGTCGCGACCGTTAATTGCCGTCGCGGGTAATGCTGACAGCGTCTGCTTCTCTCGCGGTTCTCCGCTATCGGCGAGAAACGATAGGAGATTTCCTCGGCTCGGATAAAACCATCTGCACCTTGGCGAAGGTCGCGGTGGGATTCCGTGACGCGCGGGGGCTCCAATTACCAAGTTTTGAGTCGGTTAATACTAGTGAAAAGAGAAAAATGGAAAACCCATCGCGCCGGTGCGTGCGTGTGTGCTCGCTCACGCAGTGTGTCCCGCAACGAGCCGCGCGAGTTTAAACTGCAGATTTAACTGTCGACATCCGCCCACGGCTCGTATATATGCCGGCCGATTGTAAAGGCAGATTACTAACGAGCTCTTCTGCGCCCTAGTATCCTTCGTGCATGGTTATGAGCGCGGGCAGCAGCGATAAAGGGAGAAACAAGAGGGAACTGTTTGTGAGTAGCGGGTTGAACTGGCGTGCGCAATAATGTAGCGTTTCGAGAGGACATCGTCGGGAACGTAATGGCCGCCGGGACGTCGATCGAGACAGGAATCGAACAGGCTCAATGGAACTCGAGACCCCTGTCGGCTAGCGGAACTTTAGAACATGTTGCAGACGTTAAGGGGTTGAAGGTTTGACGCGCCGAGAATAAGGCGATTTTTGAACATTTTTTACAGGGACGGTAATGAATATTTCGAGTAAAAACTTAGTGGGCTTGTTAACTGACATTTGAAGAATGTACGTGAATTTTTGCAAGCTGTGGTGATCGGGTCCTTCGAAGTTACAGGGGTAGTGGTATGAGTATGACTTTTGACGCTCTGGTTATAAGGCGATTTTTGAGAATTTTTTACAGGGACGGTAATGAATATGTCGAGTACAAACTTGGTGGGCTTGTTAACTGACATTTGAAGAATGTACATGAATTTTTGCAAGCTGTGGTGATGGGGTCCCTCCAAGTTACAGGGGTAGTGGTATAAGTATGACTTTTGAAGCTCTGGTAATAAGACGATTTTGAGAATTTTTTACAGGGACGGTACTGAATATTTTGATTCCAAACTTGGTGCTCTGAGTAACTAACATTTGAAGAATGTACACAAATTTTCTTAAGTAAAAATAGTCAGTTACCTCGTAGTTACAGCGATGGTAGTAAGGGGTTGATTATTGACGTTCCGATTGCCAGGCGATTTTTGAGAATTTTTTAACGGGGCGGTATTGAATATTTGGATTCAAAACTTGGTGGTCTTATTAACTAACATTTAAAGAATGCCCACAAATTTTCCTGAGCGAATATAGTAATTTTCCTCGCAGTTACAGTGGGAAGAGTGATTATTGTTGGAGAGCAGGGTTCTGTCGATATACCGAAGAAATTAATTTCTCAACCATTTAAGTCCTCATCAATCCACGACACACGAAGTACTTGAAGACAACAAATCAGTCTTCAATCTAAATATGAGATGAAAAAGTTCGGAACACGTCATCTTGACATCTCGATTCCGCCGTGAATCCGCGGTGTATGATTCGGATGAGCGTTGCGCAACATTTCCCAGCATCGAATCACAAAAGGGGGAGCGCGAGAGCTGGTGAGAGGTAGAAAGAGAGAAAGAAGAGACCGTGAATAAGAAAAGGGTGGCACGGGTAGCGGGTGTCGCTGGACCGGTCCGTAGATCGTATTCTATTGAGACAAACCACGCGAAGAAGCGACGACGTCCAATCGGCAGGGTAGGAAAGCGAAGGGGGAGGATAGGTGAGAGGGGTAGCCAGCAGGGTAGAGTACTATGGAAGGCACGCCACGAACACCGGACAGCTATCTTAATCGACGACCTTTCTCTTAACCCGCCGATGGTTGCGCGGCACGCTCGGCCCGACAGTTGCTTTTCCACGAGTCGCTTCTCGAGGAAGGTCCGCCGCTTCACCAAGGGAGAATAACCAACCGAAGAAGAAGAAGAAGAAGAAGAAGAGGAGGAGAAGGAGGAGGAGGAGGAGGAAGAAGAAGGAAGAATAAGAGACAGAACGAAGGAACGCGGAATCCGAGGCCGGGAATCGGGCATCGGGGCAACCGGTCGAGACCAAGGGGGAGGAGGAGGGGGAACCGGGTACGCGTGGGCGGTTGCCGAATAATAATAAACTGGTCTCTCGAGCCGCGAGCATCTCGCTCCTCTTTGTCTCCCGAGTATTTATATTCTCCGGCTTTTCCTTCCAGCCTGTGCTCCGCGCCGACGAAACCCGCCGATCCTCGGGACACCAAAAATATATTCCCGAAATTCTCATTTCTCCTCGATTCCTCTCCGGTGACACTCACAGCCCGATGGACGCCTTGGAAGGCACAGGGTGTCAAGAAATAAAATACGTCCACGATTTGGTGGAAATTGACATGGAAAACTACTGCCAAAGTTGACCTTGACTATGACCTTGACCGTGAAAATCAAGGTCAGTAGAATTGAAATATTATTTTCGTTCAATTGGGTTCCTCTGGTCCAACTTTGGAAGCGATTGCAATTCGACTGTTCTATTTTAAAAAGTTGTTGCATTTCTTATAATTTTTGCAAGCTTTTTGCCCAGTATGTTCATTTCCTACCCAACGTTCATTTACAGGATATACGACCCAATACTTTTTCACGCGGTGCATTGTGCAAAATAAAAATTATTCGCTTCAATTGTGAGACGTAGAAACTAAATGGGAATTTATTTTTCTCTTCATGAGAAATGTGTTCCAATTTTTCAAGAACTCAAGAACTCCATAAAATCAAAGTTATTTAACGAACTAAAAATTGAAAAAAATTAAATGCACGATCTTGAGCAGTCCTCCAACCTTCTTGCGGTGCAATGAATATATTAATGTAAAAATTAATTTTAAAACCTGGACAAACAATTCCGTCACCCACATATGGGTGAGATTTATGCTATATTTGGTTAAAATCCTAGTGATTAACAGAACGGCCATGGAACTGTGCTGTGTGAGAACGGGAAATCGATTTTCCGAAAACGATCGAATAGAATCGGATCGTGTAATCGGAAATGTGATAGCTGGTGTGTTCGGGGAATCCTGGATCCCCGAGGCAAGAGCCCTCGGTGTTCTCACGAGGGCAGGCGTCTCGGTCTAAGGGCTCGATAAACTTTCCTTTTTCTTAATTGAAATCTCACGGCGGCGGATGCGATTCTTCGAATATACGCGGACACGGCCGAACGGTTATTTATCTAGCGAGTCTCACCATCTATCGTTCCGTCTACTCAGCGCCTTGATGGACCAATCATTTAGATTGCGCGCCGATGAAACGCGAGCTTAATTTTCTCCCGGTAATGACGGCCGATCCATTTAACTGGTTACCCGTTCGGAACGCAGTTAAAACGTTGGTGCGCGAAGGTTCTCGAGAGAGAGAGATTGACCAGAGGAACCTTATCTCTCTCTCTCTCTCTCTCACATACACTTTCAAGACACAGAGAGCGAGGGGGACGAGGAGGGGAGGAGAAAGAGAAGAAAACTGTTCGCTCGATCATACGCGAGATCAATTAATTACAAAGACAAGCGGAGACACCTTCCATTAATTCGTCTCTCGTAACAATAAAGAATTCCGTATCGACGCGCCGTGTCCGTGCGCCGGTTTTTCAACGGCGAACAGGTCGCGGACCTGTTTCCTCCCTCGTTTCTGAACGGTCTCAGACGGAAAAAATAGGGCTGCCTTGGAATAAATTTCACGGGAGAGCACCGGGTTGTACCGCGCCGGCGTGGATCGATCGTTACCGATTTTTCTCTTCTCTCCGGGCCCGGGCAGGAAAGAAGTCCGAGAGAGTTTCTCGGTTTATTACGGGTTCGCAGAGCCAAGGATACACGCGCGCACGCTCGCCGGAAAGACACGGCGACAAAAATCGCGAATCAGGTTTCTCGCGCCCTCATTAATCTCGGAAATTCTCTGTCCTCTTTAACCGCGACGGCGGCGCGCGGAAATCGTATGCACGCAAACCAGGCGCCCGCATTCGCGCGAAAATCGCCAACACGATCATTATCGGACCGCTCTCTCTCTCTGCTCCGATCGCTTAAATTATTTCGTCTAGGGTCCTATTAATTTCGTTGAATGCTTTTACTGGTACCTCGAGCCGCCTAATTCGCGGATCGTTTGGCGTCTTAATGAACGCGGATTTCGACGCGTGCAATTAAAACGATTCTGCCAGCAGAACCGTACTCCACTGTTCTCTTCATCCTTCTCTCCTGCACGCGGAGCGACAATGTTATTTAAACTTGTACGCGGTAGGCTGCGGATTTTTGTGCAAAAGAAAAATTGCGTCTATTCCACGGTACTGGATCTACATATTTTTTTTTTTCATTCTTTTCATAATGATCTTAACGAGTTGAAAATTGTATAGCTTCCGATTTTTTAAATGCCGCATTCGGTAAACATTTTTACCGTAACAAAGTCCACAGTCTAGTGTTCGCTTATCACAAAAGTGAGTAGATTAAGTGCAAAACGAAATGGTATTGTATTAGTACCGACTGGTGTAGGTCCTGTATGTTGTAATTAATGTAGAAAATAGAGAGAGAGAGAGAGAGAGAGAGAGAGAAGAGAGAGAGAGAGAGAGAGAGAGAGAGAGAGAGAGAGAGAGAGAGAGAGAGAGAGAGAATGAATGCGTGGATAAGATAGTTATTTTTTGGTAATTATAGGTTACTCTGAACCGAGTCCAATTCTTGGCCGTAAGGCTGAATAAAGCAATATCATTATTAATGTAGAGAATTCATATATTTAGGGTGTCCCAAAAAGGTATATACACAGTTTGAATCTTGGCCCACTCGTTATTTCCAATTAATTACACCCCGTAAAAGAAATATCAGAATGTGTTGTGACCTGTTAAATTCCTTTTGGGACACTGTGTATTTCTGAAAATTGGCAGTTCGGCCGATCGAAATTCCCGGCGACGTTCGATTGAAACTTTTCGAAATCCGGCTGGTATTCTGATTTGTTAAATTTCCATTGGGGATCGGGGCGCAGTGCCCCTCGGGGCGCTTTAAATCGCTCCCAGGGCAAAGGGCGCTCGTCGCTCACGTCGTTTGACGGGGCAAGAAGAGGACGGTCGTTGGCTGTGTTTTTCGATCGGTATTCCTAGGGACAGGTCCACAGGACACGAGCGGAATTTGAGCGGCGGTCCGAGGGAAATCGACGACGACAGGAGCACCAAGGATCGATCTCTCGCGGACTTCGCACGCTTCGTCTTCGTGGAATCGCGGGAACTTCGAAGATTAATGGGACCACGGGGAATCCGGCTCGCGTTTTTGCCACGGGCCGGACTCGATCGGTCCTCGGCTCTTGACAGGACTCGGCCGCGCGGCGAATCACGTTTCACCCGGTACGATCTGTTGCATTATAATAAACCAAAAACCACCTTTGTTCACCTGTCGGACCACGGCGAGAGTGCGCGCCGAACGATCGTCCGGCGTGGCGCCTCGCGACGCGTGTCCTTCGTGCCCTAACTTCGATTTACCACTAGCGGAGGCTTTGCGCGTCATTTGATTTTATTCGGAGAGTCGCGGAAAAACGCGTTCACCCTAAGCTTCGATTTTTATAGTATTTATTTACGCTCTACGCCCGCATCGTTCGTTTTCTTCCTGTCTCATTTTCAGAAATTGTTGATGTTCGAACTGTTGCAGTTCCGTGAAAAAGAATCGTGCGGTGACGAGCCTGGTCTCATTTTCAAGCTTGAAGCCTCTACTTTCATACCCTCTTGTTCATTTCTCTCTGGAACGTCCTTGAATTTTATAATAATTAGGAAACTGGGGGCAGGTTTGTCTCGAAAATGGTACGAATT
The DNA here is from genome assembly GCF_050948215.1 of Halictus rubicundus. NCBI lineage: Eukaryota > Metazoa > Arthropoda > Insecta > Hymenoptera > Halictidae > Halictus > Halictus rubicundus. The sequence goes on from NC_135161.1 coordinate 13,014,678, forward strand.
GAAGCATCTGTAGAAACGTTGAAAAATTTTTTTGGAGGATGAATCCGCCAAGGATTTGAAGGCTGAAGCCTCCTGTTTAAAATCCATGCTTAAAAATTGACGTGCGATTTTTTTTCATCGAGTTACTGAACTTTTAGTGGAAGGTGTACTCTCGACTTTACAACGATGCGAGCTAAACTGGTCCCCATTTTTGTTCAATGGAACAGTAAACAAAAAAATCGTAGACCAATTTTGCACAGCTTGAATCTTCAAATTTATAGTAGATTTATATATGAAAAAATTTTTCTAATGTTTTTACGAACATTTAATTAATGTGAACCGCAATTCGGGAAGATATCGAATTTCAGTACGCACGTCAGAGAGTCTTGTAAGTGGTATTGTACGAGTAGAACGCAGCACAATTGCAGGAGATTAGGCTTTAAATATCGGGATGAATGCCAGCGTCTATCGGCAACACACGTTCCTTAGCGCCCAGCGGGCGCTTTAATGCGAATCGACGGGCAGCAAGGAGGAAGCCGCGTGCCGTTTCCCTGGACGTATTAATTGTCCCCGTTATCGGCGGACTCTTTCAGACCGTTTAGCCGTAAAAGGGACAAGAGGGGCTAGAGTACGCGTGATCGATGCACAGTTCGATTTCCTCGGAGCCGGGAGTAATTGCGCGGCGACCGTACCGAGCAATCCGCGATCGTGGAAGGCCGTTTGCCGATCGTTTACCACAGAGGGAAAGAGAGAAAGAGAGAGAGAAAGAGAGAGAGAGAGAGAGAGAGAGAGAGAGAGAGAGAGAGAGAGAGAGAGAGAGGAACGGTACGCGCGTGAGTGTGTGCGAGCGCGTGCGTGCGCCGAGGCAAAAGAACAGCCGGATAAACGAGATCGCAATAATCGATACACCTATCCTCGCATTAAAGGATCCCCTTGCGCCTTGTAAGTCCGTCCCGCGATATTATTGATCCTGCGCACGCAATCGGCCGTATCCCATTGCGATTTAATCGATCGTACCGATTAATAATCGCGTCTCTGAATAACCCTGCCTTTTCTCTCCCGGGACCGCGTTTGCTCTGACCCGTTCCACTCTCGGTTCGCAGCGCCATTGCCGGTGAAAAATCTTTCTCCGACGTCGCCACGCCGCGCCGACTTCTCTACGCGCCGGCCACTTGGCACCCAATATAGCCAGACGAATTTATTATGCTCGCGGAACCGTCCTGCGTTCGCATATCTACCACCGTTTCCACGGTTTGCACGCTGGGGCGACGCGAGCGCCTCCGTGGGGCACTCTGGCTCCGCCCAACGGAACCTAGGCCACGCCTACTTCGCCACTAGCTCAGTAGATTGATCCAGTTGCACTCAGACCAGAGTAGAAAGTAATTTCAGGCTTCTGGTTGTATAAATATTAGAAACAGTGATGTGCTTCAAAGGGAATTTGCTCAGTAGATTGATCCAGTCATAGCCAGACCAGAGTAGAAATTAATTTCAGGCTTCTGGTTGTCTAATTATTAAAAATAGTGATGTGCTTTAAACGGAATCTGCTCAGTAGATTGGTCCCGTTATACCCAGACCAGAGTAGAAATTAATTTCAGGCTTCAGGTTGTATAATTGTTAGAAACATTGAGTGCTTTAAAGGGAATCTGCACAGTAGATTGGTCCAGTCATACCCAGACCAGAATAGAAATTATTTTCAGGTTGTGCAACTATTCAAATCGTCGAAATAGTTCAGTAAATCGATTCGGTCGTACCCAGACTACAATAGAAAGGAACCTGCTGTTTGAAATATTAAAAAATGTTACAGGAACATTTAATCGTCGGTAAATCACTGAAAACAAAGATAAAACGACTGTTCCTGCCCCATAAAGTCTCGCTAAAAATGCCGGTACACCGCGTTACAAGAAAAACCGTGCCGCATGATAACGAACAATCTAACATCTCATGAGTAGAGCCACGATTCGTCTAGGAATCGAAAGATAGGCCGCGCAGATAAAGCTTAGAAAGGGGTCGATGGATTCCGAGGATTAGATCGTGTCCGGAGAGAAAACGGAAAAAGGGTGAACCGAGGAGAGCCAGAGAGAGATTCATAGCGAGAGAGAGAGAGAGAGAGAGAAGGCTAGAGGAAGGAACAGGTAGAGGCGATGTAAAGCAACAGCTTATCTTAATAGATTACCCAGCCATTCGACGTAATTTGCCGAGTCCTATTACCGGCGTCGGTCGCCGCGATAATATTCTCTTAATTCAGGCCCATAGGCGTTAATGGCGTTAATCTTGTCGAGCCTGGCGGAACGCTGATTAACCTTCCTACTCGACGAGATCCGTTCGTCGGATAAAACCGACGCTCTCTCTCTCTCTCTCTCTCTCTCTCTCAATCTCTCACCCCACCTTTAGATTTCTCCGTGGATCTCTTTGTCGCGATCTCTCGACCCGCGATATTGGTCACGCGTCAAGATCAGCGAACCTTCGAAGTTCGAAGGGCTCGGGCAACAAATGCCCTAACGAGATGCACGGAGATCCTTTTTTCCAGCGATCTCTCGGTTCCTCGATCGAGCCGCCGGCCAGTCCGGATCGTTCCGACGTACGTTGCCGCATCAATGTTGCGAGTTAACTCGTCCCGGAGAGGTCTCGGTCCGGAGGAGTTAGGTCCGCGAAGAGGAGAGTTAGGTCCCCGTTAAAGACCGACTCTCTCGAGAGAGACTCGAGGAGACGAGAGAAAGAGACCTCTCGCACAAGTCCTGTCAGCCTACAGTGTACGTACGAATGACCGCCTCTTTGGATGCATTACGATGTATGTATTAGCATAATTATTGGTTGTTCGCTATCAGTGCCGGCGGGCCGGCGTTCACCAATTTATGATTTCATCGCCGGTCGTGCCGTGCCGTGCCCTGCCGTGTGCCACGGCGCCGTTAAACCAGTGCACAGACCAACTCCGAGCACGAGCCCCCGCTCTCTCTCTCTCTCTCTCTCTCTCTCTCTGTCTCTCTCTCGCGCCATTGTTGCTCCTTTTTCTCGCGAACTATAGCGGCGGAGACGGCAACCACCTTCGGCGGGATACGTGGGCCGATTCGCGACCACGAGCGGATTTTTTAAACCTCGGTCTGCTGGCCACCTTGGCGAGGATCTGCTCAGGCTTCAACCGACCATACAGCAAAATACGCTGATTTTTGACAGAATCGACGAAAAGTGAGCCACGGGAGATGGTATTGCAGAGGGGCATTGGATAAGCACAAATTTTCCCTGGGACCAAATTTACCGTGGACTTGGAGACTGGAAATTTTATTGTAATATTTTTCTGGACCCTCTGAACCCTTTTTCCAAGCCCTCTGAATATTGTAGAGTCGATTCATAGCCTCGGTAGCACGAGTATCTCTCTTTCTGGAGATTACATTAATTCATTCGTGAGAAAAATCAGTAGGTGTAATTTCAGACAGTAAAAATATTAGAAGAATTTAGAAATACTGCTATATATTGCTTTCAATCTATTAAATATATTCATGTAATGAAAATAAATTTCTATTTGACTCCGGTTTGTTGCAATCTTTTTTTATTTTGCACAAAGATCCAGAGTGAATTCTATGTCGTTGCACAATCCAAGGATTTTTTCTAGTACGATTGTACAAAATGTTGAAGGATTACCATAAAAATCGTGCAAAACTGGAGTAAACCCAGCTTCGTTACTGTAATAAATATTTTATTATTTTACGCAATTACGACGGAAATCGGTGCAATTTAAAACAGACTCGAAGAATTCCAGAATGGAACTAAAATAATTAAGGACGGAAATGAATATTTACTCAGCTCGTGTATTTGCAATTATGAATGAATATATTTCAGCGAACGAATAGGTCTAGTGTCAATAACCGAGAGGACCAGATAAATCACTGCAGGTTTTGTATATCTTTACTGGCATTGAAGATTGCATTACAGATTGAGGAGAGGTTATTTCGCAAAGATCGGGGAGGAACATTGTAACCAGACACGTGTAAGATGGTTTTTCGGTGTTGCGGATCGCACGCCTCGTCAAATATTCTCCTGTATCTGCGTTCGATAAAGACCGGAGGATCGTTCGATCCTTAAGGACATCTTCGGAGGCTCCCGGCCCCTTTCCCTTTTCTTTCTCCTTCTTTCCTTTCCTCTGCTCTTTCATTCCCGCGGAGCAATCCGGTCCTTAAGTGGCAGGTGCTTAAGATTCTCTGCGATCGCGCGAGGAGAACCAGTCGTGCTGCATTTGGATCGCATTCGGATCCCTCTCTCTCTCTCTCTCTCTCTCTCTCTCTCTCTCTCTCTCTCTCTCGCTCTCTCTCCCGCTCTTTCTTTCTCTCTCGTTCTGTCTCGCATTCTCTGTCTCTATCGGCTTCGAGCACCGTGTATGCTAAAGCGTCTTCGATCTTTTCGTCTGCGATCGCGTTCACCGTCTACCACGGTTATTTCAGCAAATCGCGTTCGACCGTTTCGCACGACGACCAGATAACCATCACGATACGAGAGGGAGAGAGAGAGAGAGAGAGAGAGAGAGAGAGAGAGAGAGAGAAGACTCGCTCCAATTTCGGAATAATGTGCACCCAATCGGTACCAGACGCATTACTTTCTTAGAACGAATCTCGAGCAATGAATTCGTGCAATTTTTATTACGAACTATTGTTTGGGAATTGTTTCTATTTTTGACTCTGCGAATCACCCTAGTACAGTGTAGTACAGTGTGCCTTGATATAGCGTGATTTACTATGATTCTCATAGTCTCTAATCCAAGAAAAGTGAAGGACTAGAGGATTGGACCAATATCGTCAATGACAATGTCGCGTAGTTACTGTTAGTTAATACGTACTTTTGTATATAAGAAACAAATTCTTCAGTCGCAGAAAAGACGGCGATAGAATGCAAATGGGCGACAGTGGCGTATCAAGATGATCGAAACGACAGAAAAACGAAATCAAAGAATAACAAATGTTGAAAATAATTTCAAAATTACAAAACAGGGCAGACAGTTAAGAAAAGGAATGAAAAATTCTTGGAGGGGTTGCGCAGCTAGTGTTGCAGATTTCTGTCCGAAATAAAAATCGTCTGTGTCAATTGCAAAAGCAGGAAGCCCAAATCGGAGACGTCTCTCTTCAAAGGGCAAGAAATTGAAGCCCTCAGGACACATCTCGGAAATTCATCGAGTGAGTCCGTCCACTGTTCCGAAGTTCCACCGTCCATTATCGCGAACATAAAATCGGCGGTCTGGCGACAGGGGACAACGGCGAGTTAACTCGTCAGGCGGTTAACAGCTGAAACAAACTGCCATAGAAGAATCGTTGTACGCGTGCATTTACCGGGTGATTTATCGTCGTGCGGTTCGGCGAGCAAAAAGGAAAAAAGGAAGGGGGGAGGGAAAAGAGAAGAGGTCGAAAACGCGCGAAAACGAGACTCCGTCGACGGGAGTCGCGTCGATACCCCATGGAAAATAAAAGCTCGGTGGCTGTCGCGGAATGATAACCTGCTCGAGACCGCACGCGTACAGGTGCGAGGCTGCCGCTTACGTAAGTGCAGGGGGAAATAGGTGGCAAAAGAAAAGGGGCGTGATAGGAGGAGCAGGAGAGCGGGAGAGAGAGAGAGAGAGAGAGAGAGAGAGCGAGAGTACAGAGAGGAGCGTTGTACACGTACCGCGTCTCCGTCTCTCCTCCCCGTCTCGAGTGCCTTCTTTCTCTAACCCTTTCCCTGATCGCCTCCCTTCTTCTCCCGGGCCGTGCAGATGTGTGTGAAATATAGGTTGATATCGCGATAAATAATGAGGTGCCCTTCGTGGTGATGCCCCGGGCTCCCGCTACTGTACTTCCACGACGCTCTCTCCCTTCCACCAACCGAGCGAAACGAGTACTTCGTTGCTATAGTCTCGTCGTACGAGCGCCGGCCCACGTAGACACCGCAACGCCTACGTACGGTATCGCTAGCCGGCGATTTTCTTATGGCGAGGCACTGGCTATGGGACCCCTTGACACCCTGACCTGTTCGGTGGATCGCCTGGGTCCGTTCTGACCCGGTGGCACGAACGAGGAACGAGGAGATTGGAAAAATGTGTGAAAGAAAATCAGGAATTTACTTCAGAGAGAATTTGCTCAGTAGATTGGTCCAGTTGTAGCCAGACCAGAATAGAAATAATTTCATTCCTCTGGTTGTATAATTATTAAACACACTCGTGTACTTTAACCCTTTGCACTCGGAGCCGTCGATTTTAGAATCGTAATGTACCCTTAAAGGGCGCATCCGAGTGGAAAGTGTTAAAGGGAACTCGCTCAGTAGATTGGTCCACTTATATCCAGACCAGAATAGAAATTAATTTCAGCCCTCTGGTTGTACAATTATTAGAAACATTGACGTACTTCAACCCTTTGCACTCGGTGCCATCGATTCTAAACTCATACTCCCTTAGAGGGGAGATCCGAGCGCAAAGGGTTAAAGGGAACTTGCTCAGTAGATTGATCCAGTTGTAGCCAGACCAGAATAGAAATTAGTTTCAGGTGGTACACTTAAATCATCAAAATTGTTCCGTATGAACAGCCCTGCGAGCAACCCACTGTGGATGAAAATATTTAATATTTACTTGATAAATATTTAGGGTGGCTTTATGCGACTTGCGAGACGTTTTCATAGAACTTTCGGTTTACTTTCGGCGTCAAAATTTGGTCACTTCGGAAAGCAGCTTTTCTCGCATTTAATAACAGACACGGTATTCCGGGAAAATGGTGCACCCTAAGGTTCTCCATCCCTCCAGGATGACTCGGGAACGATCATCGACTTCTCTTTGCCACCCCTCTAAGACCGAGTGTCGGAAATTGAATTTAATCCTTCCGAGTGGTTAAGCTCTCTGCCTCTGGCTTGATTCGTCTCGCGCGGCGGGTCACGATTCTCCTCTCCGCTCGTACAGCACGCGGGGACCAGTCGGGACTACGCACTAGTCTCTCCACGAAGAAGAAGAAGGAGAAGAGAAAGAGAAAGAGGCAGGGTCGAAGTCGTGAGTTACACCGTCGAATCGCGCGTGGTTACACGCGTGTATCGACCTCGCTCGCGCAGACCGTGCCTAATTATCGGCGGGCGGTCGGGCGGAGGACTACCCTAATGGGGCCCCGGCGATCTATTTTGTCGGGTGAACCGCGGCCGTGGATCCGTGATCTATGCCCAGAGTCGCCGGGGAACCTGTGCCTCCGCTCATATCGAGTATTCGTCGCTCGTTGCTCGATCTCCCCGGGGACCAAAGCGGCTCTTTACCCGTCGCGATCCATACTCGATCGCGTCACGCTTCATTATTCTTCACCCCCACACGCTATCCAGGTCCCTAACCCTCCGTGAACACGCACTCCTTAGCATATTAATGATTCGTCAATGACTCTCCCGGAGGAGTTCAAAATACAATTGACGTTCACCGGAAAGAAGGACACTTCTGTTTCCGTTGACCTTGAAGAGCCAGAGGTCATAGTAATGGATCAATTTAATTTGAGGATATCGATGTACTATTTTCAACTCGTTGAAATTATTCAAGAAGCATGGTTTTATTTGGTCCCAGTTTGTTAAGATCGCTGAAAATAATTTTTATTTTATTTACAATTTGATGTTTGGGACACTGGGCTACAGCTGGAATTAATTATATCACCAGCTGTTGTGAAAGTTCTCAGATTCTGAGAGAAGAGAATACAGTGATTTCTTTATATATGTCGCCAAGGACAGATGGTAAATGTCGCGGAATTGCCCCCACTAGCGCGGGCTATACGGCTCGGATGTTTGTTGACAAATATCGAGAATTCACTGTACTTAAGCGAATTGTTTATAATTTTCAGACAAATCGTCCTGGAATCTGTCAATGTGACAAATTCGTCCTAAAGGATTAGTTCTATGACGTAACTAACAATCCCGATCAGTGGACCAAGAAATTTCAGAAATTTTTCTCACCTCTACCGTAATTGTCACGTCTATCAGATCTACTGTCAATTTCGACGTGGGCGTCACAGTTCCCCGATGATTACGCAACATGATTAATCCGATACAAGCAGTTTTACCCTTTTCCTCGCAATAATCTGCTCGCGGCCTTACAAACGGATTTCACGCGGTTTTATAACTAATGGAGCGCGACTATCTGTTCAACTATACTGCAGCTCGATCCCGCGGTCGAACAACCGGAGACAGCGGTATCGATTTATGTTCGATCAGGGTACGCCGATCGCGAAATTGACGCGTTCTAATCGGGCCGATCGGATCGCGTATTTCTAATAGGCTAAACGTCGCCCGGCGACCGGCTGTGCCCGATCGAAGTTAAGCAGTCGAATCTGTCGCTAATCTATCTGCAATTTCACTCGGTTAACTGGCCGGCTCTGTGCCGCGCCGACTGCAATTACCGGAGCGAAACGATCTATTGTCCTGTGGCGTGAACTATGATCCACGTGGTACACCGGTACCGTTGGACACTGACGATCGAGCGACGATAGATGCTTCTCTTGCTTACCACCTGCTGGTAATCCGCGTTCAAGGTCCGGCATAGGAGTCCCCCAAATTAACTAATTTGATTGAACATTTTCTGCAATTTTGGAGAGTCGATTCACTGCATTTCGGGACACTTGGTTTCTTCATTTCAATTTTTAACGTTTGGTCTCCTTTTTAATGCAATCTTGAGTCATTCGATCTGTTCCAATTTTGATCTCTTAATTTTTTTTTTTTTTTTTTTGAATTTTGAGTAACTTTCCCTTTCTTTCTCTTCGTGAAATTTAGGAATTTTTCTTTTTCTTTAATTGTTTCAGTAACGGCAAAATTCGAGAATATTCACACGTCACTATGAACTCCTATAAACTTAAATTTATCATAAAATTGATTTATGAAAACAATTTGCCCCACAGTCACTGAATCAGCATCACGTCCTTCGACGATTTCAAATTAACGTGATTAATCCTAATTGTTTTTCCCCGGGAGAGTAAGAAACTGGACAGTTAACGCGCATTGTCAACGAGTGCGTAATTGAACGGATCCCAGCGAATTGTATGTGGCCATTAACGCGTCCCGAGGAAAGTCGGATCAGAATCGGATCGAATCCGCCGTCCGAAGATTTATATCGGAGATTACTCGCGATTCCCGGCGAAAGGTTTCGCGAAAGCTACCGCGCGCAGTTTGCGCAGGTTGTTCGGACGTAATTACACCGGCGGCGCGGCGCGGCGCGGCGCGCTCCGGAAACTATAAACCGAGGCATACGTTCGCTGGCGTCGCGCTGCCATCGCCGGTCTCGCTCTCTCGGCAAACAGAAACCTCGTTTTCACCTGTCTTCGGTCGTCGTCGTCGGCGACCGACACACAGATTTAATCGGTCCCGACGCCGTTCAGAAAAAGAAACAAGAAGAAAAAAAGAAAGAAAAGAAACTAGGTGTACGTATAACGAGCTCTAACTGGCTAACTGGGTTCCAGTTAATCACTTAACCCGGACAACCGTTGGCAAATCGAGCGAGGCGGAAAAGGCTGGCGAACGAGGCCTGTCCTCGAAAATAGGAAAACGTTTTGCGAAAATAATTGCGAAAGTAATTGCTGTAATAGTAATTTTATCTAGACGGGGAATTGTTCGAAAAAATTGTGAAAATTGTGACCGATGTGAATGGTGGCACACAGCTTATGCTCCCCTAAATAAACATTGTCTTAGCGTTTGAGAAAGAAGTTGTCATCAGTTAAGTGCGAAAAATCAATCCCAGAGATTCTCACGAAATCAGTGTAATTTAATTAATGAAACCGAAACTAAAAATTTAAAATGTTTTACAGAGGGTGCTGCCACAACCCTTCTGAATTCTAAAGATCCTGATAAAATTCGGTTTATCTGGAACTTTTATGTCCCAATAAAAATGTCTAAACCTGGTCAAAAATCACAGTCATATGCGACTGACGTGGCAGTCAACGCGTCACACAATTGCCGAACCCTGACAACAGAACAGTAAAAATATTTACAGAATATGAAAACACTGTTGCCTTCTTCCAACACCATAAAATTATTAGGGAAATAAATGTCTACGTATCTCCTGCATTTTATTTTCTTTCTTCATTTTATAGTTTTATTCTTGTTCCTCGCTTGCAAATTTCTAGGTGTCTCAGCGCATGTCTGGCTCGCGATAAGTGGATCGATTTAGTTGTAGCCGTTCGCTCTCTACGGAGCCAGGACGATGCCCCAGAGGGCGATCACTGGCAACGGGAGCTCTAACACGATTCGAGGCCGATGTTACCCGGTCAAGCTCGATTCCGAGAATGTCTACGACCGGTGGGGGAGCAATTATCAATGTTTCAAGAAACGGCGAGGCCGGCCGGCCGGCGCGGCGTTAGCGATACAAGCCGCTCGCGGATTTCTTCCACGTTACCGTCGAATTCCAGTCCTGTTGCGCCGCTAATGCATCCCGATCCGGAATTTATAGTTTCGCTCCGGACAACTTCGTTCCCCGTACCCTCGCCGCCCGGCGATTAGATTCATGGCTTTTCGCGCGTTTCAATTAACACGTCGCTGCCAACGTTCCTCACCTTCCTTCTTTTTCCACTCTCCCCCCTTCCGCACCGCTCCTTCAACATTCTCCTCCAAGTGGACGACACCTTTGCCGTGCATTATTCCTCCGTTCATTGTTCGGGGTACTTTATTCATATAGATCCTCAAAATTTATTTTTTAAATGTTCGATAGAGGCCCAGATTGACCCTTTGCACTCGAAGCTGGTTTAACTCCAAAACGAAACATTTCTTCCGACCTAGAATATTTCCCTTCTATATATATATTTTCATGTTGTACATGCGAAAATGGTGCAATTTACTCGTGCAATGCTGAAGTGTTTAGTAATTCACTGAATACAAGCAAGTGTAATAATGTGAAAAATATTTTGAAAGGTGGTACAGCAATATTTAGTGGTGCCTCGCAGTCACTATTCGAGCGCTAAGGGTTAAAATCTTGTCAACGATATTTAGTAGTATTTTCTCTGTAATTCCGACCGATAGAAATATTTTTCGAAATTTCTTTTCGCGTCGTGTAGACTAGCAAGTGCTAGTCCCTTTGCACTCGAAGCTGTTTTAACTCCAAAACGAAACATTTCTTCCAACCTAGAAAATATTTCCCTTCTATATATATATATTTTCATGTTGTACATGCGAAAATGGTGCAATTTACTCGTGCAATGCTGAAGTGTTTAGTAATTCACTGAATACAAGCAAGTGTAATAATGTGAAAAATATTTTGAAAGGTGGTACAGCAATATTTAGTGGTGCCTCGCAGTCACCATTCGAGCGCTAAGGGTTAAAACCTTGTGAACGATATTTAGTAGTATTTTCTCCGTAATTCCGACCGATAGAAATATTTTTCGAAATTCCTTTTTGCGTCGTGTAGACTAGCAAGTGCTAGTCCCTTTGCACTCGAAGCTGTTTTAACTCCAAAACGAAACATTTCTTCCAACCTAGAAAATATTTCCCTTCTATATATATATATATTTTCATGTTGTACATGCGAAAATGGTGCAATTTACTCGTGCAATTCTGAAGTGTTTAGTAATTCACTGAATACAAGCAAGTGTAATAATGTGAGAAATATTTTGAATGATGGTACAGCAATTTTTAGTGGTGCCTCGCAGTCACTATTCGAGCGCTAAGGGTTAAAACCTTGTGAACGATATTTAGTAGTATTTTCTCTGTAATTCCGACCGATAGAAATATTTTTCGAAATTCCTTTTCGCGTCGTGTAGACTAGCAAGTGCTAGTCCCTTTGCACTCGAAGCTGTTTTAACTCCAAAACGAAACATTTCTTCCAACCTAGAAAATATTTCCCTTCTATATATATATATATTTTCATGTTGTACATGCGAAAATGGTGCAATTTACTCGTACAATACTGAAGTTCTTAGTAATTCACTGAATACAAACAAGTGTAATAATGTGAAAAATATTTTGAATGATGGTACAGCAATTTTTAGTGGTGCCTCGCAGTCACCATTCGAGCGCTAAGGGTTAAAACCTTGTGAACGATATTTAGTAGTATTTTCTCCGTAATTCCGACCGATAGAAATATTTTTCGCTTTTCGCGTCGTGTAGACTAGCAAGTGGTACGATTCGATATTGGAACTGTCATGGTGCATTGAAGAATTGTGACGGCGATCTAGTGTAACAGCGAAGGGCATTTCAGGGCAAGGGAGGCTCGCGGGGTTTTCGCGCAACACCGCCGCGAAAATAAAGATAGCAGAGTGTGTGTCCGCGCCGCGATCCACGGCGTCAGCGGACCGTTCCGAAACCATTCGTTTTGATTACACCTTTCGACACCGTCCCCATTCCCGGCGGAGGGGGAGCAGCAAGATAGGCTCCCGATACGTTCCCCCGTGGCCGTCTGTGATTTATACGCGATCAGAACGAGCAGCCAGAAGAGAGGAAGAAACGCCAAAGACCGAAATTCCTCCGATAGCCATTTATCTCGCGGGCTATTTAATCACCGGCTGCTCCGGGGAGCAGGAAGCTCGAACGGGGGACGCAACGGGGGGAAAAGGAAAGAAAAAGAGAAAGAGAGAGAGGGGGGAGGGGATATATATGGAATCTTAATCTTAATCTTGCACGTTATCCCAAGCGCTTCTAAACGTTGAAACGATTCCAGCGTCCGGAACACACGGTGACCGGTTCATCTCGTTCCCTTCTATCCCCCTTCCCCTTTCTCGACTCCCCCACCCCTTTTTCTGGCACGTTTATTCCCGAGGAATTACCCGCTATCTACACGGCCGCTTGTTCGTTACCGATGCCACCATTTGTGTATCGGAGAGGCCAAGTGAAATGACTAATGTCGGCTATTAGCACCGACTGAAAACTTTACGTCTCAATGTATCTCGATGATACTCGCCTTTCTCTCTCTCTCTCTCGGTCTCTCTCTCGCTCTCTTTGCTCTCTCTCTCTCTCTCGCTCTGCACTCTCACCTTCGCCGATAACGCGATGGAAATTCTTTGTCCCGGGTTCAACGTGCCCGGAGTGTTCGCCTAATCTATCGTTTCCACTCGAACCTTGCTCACCGATAAATTAACACGACGCGCTCGAGGTGTCTGACCGAGGACTTCCTATACCACTTGCATAGTTTTAGAGGACCTCCTTCGCGTCTTAGATCGCGGATGTGGGCGTTCGTGTTGATTAGTATTCTGTTCGCCGAAAGCCTAATACCCTTATTGATCTATCCAACGGGAACAGTAACATTTGTTTGTTCTTATGCAAATGCTGTAGGATTTTATGAAAAGTGTTTTGTTACATCATCGAAACCTCGATTTCTATCATTTGCATATTTTATGGAATAATAATGATCTTGTGGCAGGGAGAGGAAAGAGATCATTAAATGTAGTTATCATTTGTATCACTTCATTCGAACCATCAACGTTTATTCTTCTTTTTTTAAATTAAATTTAATTATACGCTGTCTATTAATAAACGTGCCAGACCTTTATATGGCACTTTTATGCAACTTCAAAGGTCTTAATTATTGCTGCTTTCATGATCAAGACACAGGCTTCTGGGCTCTCCAATTGATGTCTTTATGATTTTTTAAGTTGTTTTTTGGGGGACTCATGCTCGAACGAAACTCTCGCAGCATTCGTAATATAGAAAGTAGAACGTTTTTATGGTCAAGTATGACCATGAATATCGTATAATCACCGTGCAAGGATAATAAGTATGCACACAGAGGTGCACAAAAGTTGTCCGTACAACGAAACAAAAATTACTCCATTGAGTTTTATTGATCTCTCAATAACATTTTTATTGTTACACTTAATTAAAATCCCGAGTCGTCACGACGATTAAGAGCTCTGCTTTAATTGTATGTAATTACTAAAAGACCAATAAAAAGCACTGAATACCGTTTCATCGGTGCGTTACGAACACTTTTATGGGCCACTATGGAAGAATTAATATTCATGATGTGGAAATAAAAACTGATTAATCGAAATACTGACGAAAGTGTACTCAAAATATCCTTGGAGCGAGGACGCTGCTATACTTTGACACACAGTATACTAATTTTCTAAGGATTCTAATTTGAACGGATCATTATCTCGCAAGATATTGTATTTTGTCTAATGAAAAAATTTTTCAACCATGCTGGTTGCATCCTCTTCGTGCTTATATTTATACGAATATAGCAAACACAATTTTCTGAACCGTTGTACGCATTAGCACGATTTTCCAATTAACTAAGCCCTGAAACATTTAATCATCGCTGTTTCCATGCTCACACAACGTGCTCATAAATTTCTTTGAACCCCACAGATCCTGTTTTACACTGTACCAACATTTATTTACATGCTATCCGCTAATAAACATACATTTCTAAGCGTGTACGCGTATTGAAAGAGTAACAAGTTTCAATTATCTCACTGTTCATGCACAGTGACTTACAATGATTGATTTCCGATCTCTCTCAGAATGTTTCCTCGCGTAATTAATTTCAGAGATTAGACGCGAAACAAAAGTTTCCAATTCGACGTAGCGTGGAGTGCTGCTTCGTGTTGGTGATCGTAAGACCTGGTCCAATAAATGTATAATTAATCGAAGCAGTAACATCGATGTAAGATCGTTTAATATTTGCACTGTGCACGATCACTAAAAAGCGTTCGCGGTAGATCTTCGTTTGATCATCCTCCGCTTATGTTCTTTTTTCACCACCTTCTCTCTCTCCCTCTCTCTTTCTCTCTTTCTCTTTCAACCACGGCCTTCGACACGGTGTAAGGCTAATGCTTCGTGACGTTGATCTAACGCGGCTCGATGGGTCACGGTATCTAGGCCGATGATGTATCGTTAGGAGCGAAGACGAGAGTCACGTTCGCGTGTAGCCGGAACATTCCAGCTCGCGTTGGAATTACTATGCTGCCGCCTGTCGCATAGCGATCTGACTCTCGCCTGTCCTCCACCAAAATTAAAAATTCCCATAAAAATTCCTTTCCCTCAAACTAACACCGAAAATACCCAGCACTAAAATCAGCCAGCCTGCGATGCCTTTTGAAAGTAAGAATCATTTGTTTTCGTCAGCAACTATCGCGGCGTGGTTCTACCAATTTACACCAAGATCCAATCGGATAAGCCGAAATTAGGGGGTTCAGGTATAAAATATTGTGTTTGTTCGTGTTAGGTTTTGTGGGTTAAGAATTGCAAGTTATAATTACAACTTTTTATTTATTCCTGTGTGCGGAAAAGATATTTCCTCTGAGAGATCGGTGCTCTACGTTATCGGTATCACTCCGTGTGATTGTGCTGCCATCTAGCGGCGCCGCGCATGAAGCGACGCGCGACGGTCACTACGTGCCAACATGGCGGCGCCCACACCTGTCCAGAACGCTATAAAACGCACATCTGTGCACGCACAACATTTAAACTAGCCACTCCTAGGACTGAAACTTGGATTTTGTCCATTTTCTCGCGAGAATCTAAAGGATTATATACAAAGAATTAAAAAATTTCTGGTTTCCCGAGGTAAAGTTTAATCAAATCTTTCTCCTGTCTTGCATTGAATCTACTAATTTTCGTTAGAAATGTAACAATGAAATGATAACATGTACTCCACGCTTGGAACGAAATATGAGAGAAATCTTTCTGGATGGGGTCTGTCAGAACCCACCCAATCAGCTCGTTCCCGAAATCCTCCAGAATCCGAGCATTAAACAACACTCCAGCTGTAATCGATGCGCCTCGGAATCCCCCGACTATTTCAGCACTTGGCCACCATTATAGTCAATTCCGTCGCGTCGTCGAAGCCCATGCTCAGGATTCAGATGTCTATCGGCCGCATGGTTTTGCGAGGGCATTAGCATTCACGAGCATTTCATTACGCGGGGACGATCGGGAACATCGCCGGGTTTCGGTTCGGCGCAATATTACGATAAATTCGGCCGAATTAATTACCGTCTGGGCGCGTTCAACGAGATTCAGGGACGTATTTCGCCTTGCGAAAAAGGGGGCAGAGAATTAAGGGGCGGGGGTTAGAGTACAGGAGAAGAAGAAGAAGACGGAGAAGAGGAGGATAGAAGCAACGAAGAAACCTCGGGACCTCCGAGTGTATCGAAAGACACGAGAGGGGACTAAAGCGGAGCAAAGCAGAAAAAGTGAATGAACGAGAGTAGAGAGCCCCGGGAGAGAGAGAGAGAGAGTGGAGGGTCAGAGAGAGCGAGAGAGAGAGAGAGAGAGAGAGAGAGAGAGGGAGAAAGATATTGCCAGGAGTTACGAACGCATTACCGCGAGGCGGCGAGGTGTCGAGCATGTTTATGCCCTGGTTCACCGGACTCCCGATAGTCCCTAATGGGCCACGACCACGCTGCCTTCGAACCACAGCCCTTCCCTGGCATCGTCCTTTTGCTCTCCGCCAACCCCGCGCCAACGGAAAAGCCCTCGTCAACGATCTGCCCTTTGTCGTCCCTTCGCTCCCCTTCGTCTTCTTCTATCTACGTACATATTTCGTTCTCGCGCGGCCGGCCAGTCGTAACCTTAATTGGAAATGGCACTGGACTCGCGCTCTCCGAGGGCCCCGAACCTTAATTAGCGATTATATAAGAGGATCGACGAGCGGCCGCGATTGCCGGATCCATAGCTCGCGGATCACGGGCGATCGGCGAGGATTTTCGGCGGTGGAACCATCCTTGACGGTTCAGATGTAGTCTGCGCAGCTTCAGACTCCGGACATGCGGAGATGGGAGCAGAATCCTGGGTTAGAATCTCAAGATAGATCGGGGATTAATTTATTTGGATGGCTAGGGATTTTCATCGATCCTCGGGTTAGTGCCAAAAATTTTCTGTCACGTAACACTTTCGAAAAACTAACTGGAGGGGCCTCCGTTGATGAAACTTTGGGACTAGGTAGTTCTGATGTTTGATCGTCTATCGTCCACATTGGGAACGATTCTGGAAGTTAGGGATCGGTACCATATTCGGTCGAATTCTCCAATCTCTGTACTCTCCCCTTCCCGCTCTTCTTCCCCCCTCTCCCCGTTCGCGAAGGGTCTCGTTACTATGCCACGTTCGCGGTCCTTTCTTCGGGCGGCTTACAGTGTTTCTGTTCGTGGGTTCGGAAACGGAGAGATACGGAACGCCCTCGGCCGGGCGTTTCATGTTGCGTTTTGCGAGGAGAGGCCCCGAAAAACGGTAGGAGGTTAACCGCTCATAATGCGCTGGGTACTGTTTATGCAAATGCGAGGGAGAGACCGTCCTGTCCGGTGGCAATCGCTCCGGGAATTATCCCGGTGTACGCGCAAAATCATTACTCGACGGCGCTAAACCCGAGCGTTCCGGGCCAGCTGAAAGTTTTTAACGCTGTTCGACCGTTCGCCGAATCGAATCTCGACGAATGACTAAGTCTGTAACCGTTTTCCTGAAGAGAGAGGGGCGCCTTGATTGTATATCATCTGTCGAGCAAATGGACCGGGCGATCCGGAGAAACAAAAGTGGTCCATGGGAAATGGAAACGCGTGGGCATCCAGGCAAATCTCTGACTGGGGACTTTGAGTTCCTGGATCAGTGAGGATCCTCTACTTCAGGCTGGTTTTTAAAAGAGGACATCTGTCGAAAAATTGCAAACCTGAAGTACTCCTGTATTTTTCGGTTTGGACCAACAGTAAGGTAAAAAGGGCCTCGGGGGAGGGGGCCCTTCGAAGAGAGAATTCCCGTAGAAAGCAAGGAATCAGGAGAAGTTTCGAAGAGAGAAACAGAGAGAATCGAGAGGTTCCGAGGAGAGAAAGGTGGAGATAGGGCCCCGAAGGGCCCCGTCGGCGGCGAAAGGGACGAAAGGACAGAAACGGAGAAAAAGAGAGAACGGTTATCGGCGGGTAAGTGCCCTCCCGTGTCGAGATAACGCCGACACCAGGGGCGACAACATCATCCACGCCGGCGAATCGTACAAACGTAATCCCCGGCGCGTCACTAGGTAACAACCGGTAGGTAGGTTGGTAGGTAGGTAGGTTGGTAGGTAGGTAGGTAGGTAGGTAGGTAGGTAGATCTTTCTTTCTCTCCGCTCGCGTCTTTTTCCATCCCTCTGTCGTCGTCCAACGTGCGTGGACGTACCGCCTCGTCGAAGACGAAAGAGACTCGCTGAAAGCGAACGAGAGGCAAAGGCGGGCGAAGGAAGAGGGATGGTGAACGAATTGACACGTCATTCCTCTTGGGTAGCGGGCACCTGATCGCTGACCAAAGGGAACAACACCGGACCCGATCTCTCTCTCTCCCCCTCTCTCACTCTCTCTTCAACTCCTTATTGCTTTCAATGGAAATGTCTGAATTTCTATGCATTTCTAAATTCTCCAAATATTTTTACTATATTCGACCTGACTCCTACCCAGCTTTTGGTGAACGCATAAAATCCTCTAATTATGACCGGTCACTCACACGCTCGCGACTCGGACCGATCACAATCGGCTACCAGTTGCAGGGGGTCGCAGAGGAGCCAGCTCAAAACCACGATCCCAGTGTCCCGGGGACCCGGGGATCGGGCATTGCTCGCGTCGTCGTGTTCTCGCTGGGAAGATCGATCGGGCCGCGAGCGTGAGATCGTAGCCCGATAAGTAACTATGTATTAATTCAGTCGCGAGTGTTTGGCCCCCTCCTCGTACACCTGTAGGTAGGTACTCGCCGGTGAAAACGTCTCGGAAGATTCCGATTCGGATCGACACGCGCTGCGTCCCCGGAAAAAGGAGCAAACAGCCAGCCTTTCGGGTTCTAACGTCGGGCCCCGAAATGCGTTCCTCGGGTCTCTCTCGGGGCTCCGGTAGATTTTCGGGGATAGGTGTGTGGCCGAGTGTGTGCCTCGAGAGGATCAGGACCTTGCATCCTCGAACGGCTCCTATCGAGTGGACCCATCGCTTTCTGTTCGCGCCGGGCCTTGTCCCGTGTCGGTCATTATCGGCCCTCATTATATTGGAACCGATCAATCACCTCACGTCCGAACCGCCGTCGACAACCTCGCGGAATCGACCCCCTCAACCCCTCTTCTTATTCTTCTTCTACTTCTACTTCTTCTTCTTCTTCTTCTTCTTCTTCTTCTTCTTCTTCTTCTTCTTCTTCTTCTACGTCACGGTGTACCGGACCAACGTGAACGTCCTCGGACACGCCCGTGCCGCGGATGAAGATACGCGGTTCCCCAGCGTCGAAACAGTCGCGGCTAATTACTGGGCTCGCTACTAACGTCCGGGGCCGCGTCAATGGGCCCCCCGGGCCTGACAGTCTCCTGATTAGACCGCCGTTCGTGCTTTTTGGGCATCCTTTGCGGAAATTAATAGGCGAAACGCTGAGAAATTGTTCTTAAGAGTCAAATCAAAATTTCCTGAATCAACTACGAAAAGCAGGCGTCAAATAAAAATTTCTTTCCTCCTTCAACAACTTCATAGAATTGAAAGTAATGCGTTGACACTTCTACTGCTTCATTATAAATGTAATAAAAATCAAAGGCAAGGCTAGCTCGAGAGCCACGAAGATTTATTTTTAATTTATATCTGTATCATTTGAATAAATCTAAATGTTTATTTGTATTCGTCTATTCAAAGAATCTATGTTTCCCCAGCTCCGTAGTAGAGTCGGTGTTGCAGCCAGACAGGAATCGAGATCGTGGGTATCCCATAACGCGCAGGTAGCCATAGGAGGAGATAGTGTTGGTGCATTCCCCGGTATACATACATGCACACTATAACGAGTGCGGCAGTTTCTCATTAGCGCGGCCGCTTCTTCTCCCGACGAATTATGAATCGTTTTTATTGCTTTTAAAATTGCTAATCAACCGCTCGGCCATCGGAGGCAGGCCCGACTCGTTATACACCAGCGCCTCGTGCCTCTTTACGGTTCAGCGTTCTGGCCGGGGCCCGTGTACGCCCCTGCCGAATAGATTCGCAGATTATTTCGACCCGCTTGCAATATTTGGAATTTTTGTCAAAAGTGCAGAATTGCACAATTTTTGCGCTTTCCGAGGCGATTAAGTAACCGAGAAATAATGTACCAGTGTCAGCTTAATTTGGAACAATTGATCTCGTTGATTCGCGAGATCACTCCCCGTCTCGTGTTCGTCAGAACGATCTCCGGTTTCGCGTCTATCCGCTGACCTTTCTGTTCCGCAGCCACGATCTCGACGTTTTCGGTGCTCGATCCTCGGGATCTCGAGAGATCGATCATCCAACGAGATACCGGGCAGAGGGATCCCTCGGCGATCTCCTCCCTACCAACAGGCGCTGCTGAAATGTCAGCCATAAATTTTCGCGAGCGCAGGCGGCACGACGCTTACCCGCTGTGTTTCACCCATTAACATAAAGTGACGGGCAGTCACGTTGAATCCGAGAACCACCGGGAGCACGGTCATTCCGTCATCGACGGGCCCGTGCTACGCGAGGGCAGCGACCAGGAATTGAGACGTTCCCCTGGAATCGCCATTGCAACTCCAACAATTCGATACCGGTCGTTTGTAGCGAAAATTTTCAAACCGCGGCACCATGGAATAGCGAGGGTGTCAAATACTATGGAACTGATTTAAAAACTATTTCATGGACCAAGCAGAGAAGGTAGGAAGATGGGTTAACCTCCCTGGGTCAAGATTGACCCGGTCGTTCCGATGTGGAGAGACCGTTCCTCCCACTTATGGAGGTTTTTTAAACTAATTTGACATTTTTTAGCGAAAATTTCTGGGTTTCCGGGTACCTGGGTCAAGATTGACCCGGTCGTTCCGATGTGGAGAGACTGTTCCTCCCCCTTATGCAGGGTTGTTTAGACTAATTTGACCATTTTTAGCGCAAATTTCTGGGTTCCCGGGTACCTGGGTCAAGATTGACCCGGTCCTTCCGGAGTAAAGAGACTGTTCCTCCCCCTTATGGAGGGTTGTTTAGACTAATTTGACAATTTTTAGCGCAAATTTCTGGGTTCCCGGGTACCTGGGTCAAGATTGACCCGGTCCTTCCGGAGTAAAGAGACTCTTTACGGAGGTTCGTTTCACCGTGAGGATGTTAATTGCTACAAAAATAATTTCAGTAACTCTGTCCTATTGGTCAGGCGATAGGAAGATGGATGAACCTTCCTGGGTCAATATGGACCCGGTCGTTTCGGTGTGACGAAGCACTTTCTTCGATTTATGGAGATTTGTATAGATTAATATGTTCGAGGTGGTTGTATGATAATTTCTTTCAGTTGGATCATCAATCTGGAACAAATTGACTTCTCGTGGAGATCGTTTGCAATGGTTACAATCATCTATTAACACTTGGCTTTTTGGCGATGTTATCGTCAGTTAGCTACTGAGAGCTTCTGGTCATTAATTTCAATTGAAGGTTGTGCAATTTGGTGCGGCGAGATCAATGGATTTATGGAAATATTGCTATGGACTTAATAGAAACGAATGCCTATCGAGTGTTAAAATACAGAAAGTCGTGGAAGTAGTATCGACCGATCTTAGTCAGACCAGGGAAATTGGAAGAGCAATTGCAACAGCAATAAATGTTAATATTTCTTCTCACTCGGACCATTAAATGAAACGAAAGGGATTCCCAAGATCACTCGAGATCATTGTAAATCGTCTATTAAAATACAGAATATTTCCAAAATCGTGGTAAAAAATTAATAAATAAAATAATCCGTTCCACGTTTTAAAATTCAGTCTTGAGGGGCACTTCTACTTCGACTTCTTCTCACACGCACTCTAGGGAATGAACACCGCATGCAATAAATAATTTGATCAGGCAGATTCCGAGGAGTGGGTGTGCAACACACACACACAGACTTCATTTAGAAGACTAACGCGTTTCTTTCGGCCACTTTGCATCTCCGGGACAACTTCCGCACCTTTCAAGGCGACTCGGCGCGGCGAGAGGATGAAGAGAGGGGGAGGAGGGCACCACGAATTGAGTCGCTCCTGTTCGCTGCGTATATATACTCGAAGTAACTAATTATGCAGATAATGCCGGAGCGCAGAAAAGGAGGGTGGGCAGATACGAGGTCCGGTCGCGCTCCTTTTCGCCAGGCTGTGCCTCATCCTTCTCGTTCCCTTCCGATATCCCTCTTTGGTCCTCCCGATCGTTGCCCAACCCACCTCCTCTTTCTCTCTCTCTCTCTCTCTCTCTCTCTCTCTCACTCTCCTCTCTTTCGCCCCATATGCTTTAAAGTTTGCGAAAGACGCTGTTAACCGTTACCGTATCAAAAGTCTCGAGCCGTTTTGTCGAAAGGAGACATACCATCGCGCGCACGATCGTCGTCACGGTCTCTTGCGAGGATAAAGAAGCTTTTAGGTACGCCAACGTCTTGTATCGACGCCAAATTGTGGCCCTGAGATCATCGCGCCGTCAACGGAACTGGGCGACACCCGTTTGTCATGCTCCTCATCATTTTTATTGCCTTTCGCCGTCCTTTCGGCTGACCAACATCGGACCAATCCACTTGTCAAGCCTTTCCATATTTTTCTCACCCCATCGAGTGACAATTTTGATACATTTTTCGCTGAGTAAATAGTATTATAACTCGGTTGCTGTTGGCGACAGAAAAAAAATATGTCGGACCAAACTTGCGTGGTTTCGAGGGTGGCATAATTCCATGTTAATAGTTCTTTTTTGTAGGCGGACGTGTGGAGGACAGGTGAAGGTCAACTCCGTTTTGGAAGTTAAATATGCTTTTCTATGTGGTATCTACCAAGGCGTTTTAAAACGCGTACCGACGACTCAAGGTCAGTCAAGGTCATCGAAGGTCAACTGCGATTGTGAAGTCAAATTAAATGTATGCCTTCGTGAAATGAATGTGAGTGTTCTCAAATGAGGATCGTAATGGGTGGAGGCGAAAGAGTCGAGTTTCTGCGGTTGATACTTTGAAATTAATTTGAAGATTCGAGTGGACTTGTGTCAGGAGGATTGGTATGCCGGCGTTGCTGGTTGGAACGGAAGCGACGAGGGTCCGATCAACTTTACGGCGTGTTTTCAACGCGGCCGGTGTCCGACCGTTGGCGGCCGTCCCATCGTTCGATGGAATACGTATCCCGCGCGCGATAACGGCGACAACGTGCATGCATATTCGACTGCATCGGGCCGAGTATATGTTTTACGGTGGAATAAAAATAAATCAAACCCTCGGCGAGCATAATTCATCATCCGACGATATTAATGCGACTGTGGGCCGCGTACACTCGCATCGAACCCGCTCGGTACATCGTGTGTACGCGCGCGCGTACCCGGCTTTCGACGGGTCCGAAGCCGACTGGAAAAGAAAGACGCCGAGAACCGAGTCCTGGGAGGATAAGAGAGAGAGAGAGAGAGAGACCGAGCCCCCGGGATGTTTTCGCAGATGGGAAGCGATACCGCGAAAGCCCTACCTGCGTGGAACTTTATTGATGACGAAATACGCAATCGGCGCGATCTACCACCGCGCTACGTGCCTTCAATTATATATAAATAATTAACTTTCCGTGTCGACAGACCGATTCGGCCCAATTAAACCAGCCGCGATCCGAATCGGTCGTGTACCGATCGATTTCGGTGCTTCTGGAAATTCGAGCTATTCTCCACCGAAATAAGAAACTTTGTTGCACGAATCACTGACAAATTAGTCTATCGGAGGGTTGCGTACTTCGATGGTATCTGCGGAAGGGCTACCGATCACTTTTATCGAGGCTCATTGCTTTTGCACATTCCGTCACTTCCGGTTCTGAAACTCTTTGCCCGAAGTCTGCTTAAAATAAATTCAGAACTGAATCGTACCGATTGATTGCAATTTTTTGGAAAAGAAATTGATGCATAGGGTATCTTCGACATAGCGACGTCAATTTTAGAGGTACGATCCTGAATCAAAGCTCATCTTAAAGCTGAAGCTTTTTGGAATATGGCTGCATTTTTTCAAATTTTTAGAAAAAGTTTTTCCGTGTAGAAATACTTTCTAAACTAAGCCTTCAGAATTACAGCACCTTAGGAAACAGATAAAAAATTGCAAAGTTCAAAGCACTATATTTTTTTAACCATCTGTAGCTTGTCAAAACGATGACTTAAACCCCCCCTAAAATACCTCACACTATAGCACATTAAATTTTGAGCAGGATTCACCTCTTCTTACCACCATTTCAAACAATCGTATCGCTCCTAAGGCCCCCTCAGCCTCATTAATCATTTTTTCTCCCCTGTTTCCCCCATCCAGCAGAGAAAGTCTGCATTTAATTAATTCCCCGTAACGCGGTGGACTCTCCCCTGTCCCCCGAACCCCCTGATTGCCCCGTTCGTTCAGTACCCTGCTTTAGGAGCGTGAGATTTACAATATCCCCGGTACGGTTGCATTCCATTAGATTGTTTTACCTCGCGCTACTCGTTAATATCGGCCTCGGCCACGGTTCGGCTCGGCTCGGCTCGGCTCGCCGATTCCACGGGCCCGATAGAGAGGGGCCCCTCGTGCGGATCGACGGGCCCCTCGCGAGCGGGGAAACACTTGTTCGCCCGCAAATTTGTATTCCTTCTGGCCTCGGCGCGCCGGTGAACGCTGCGTAAAAGATTTCTCCCGCGAAAGGTCCGCGGCCCCCGCTGACATTTACGGTGTACCCCCGTGTACATATTCACACACGTTTAGGACCGTTTAACATTTCAACGGCGTGTACGATTCTCCTTATTTATGTTGCACGCCGGCCCCGTGGCAGATTTGTTGGCAACGGGGATATCCCCGTTGCCATATACGCGATATTAGCAGATGCTAGATAGACCGGGTGGAATTGGTCAATCACCGGCCCTGCGATACGCTGGATTTCTGCTTGAACCGTTGCCCAAGGCGGGCAACGCTAACCAGCCACGGTCCGACTGCTCCTCAGCTTTATTCCTCAGCTTTATTCCGCCGCTTCGCTCGAATTCCGCTCTCTCGAGCTACGTCAGCGCATAGCGTAGTCAACATTCAAGATATCGCCGCGAAACAAAGCTCTTCTTGCGGCTGAGACTTCAGAGAACATACTACTATTTTTTTTTAAATTTTAAACACGAGCCCGTTTAAATGGCACAGCTTCTGACCCGCAGCTCTATAATCAAATCTATATTCTGCTTTGTGAGGACATAGCGTTGTTAAAATTAAAGATATCGCCGTGAAACAAAGCTCATCTTACGGCTGAGACTTCAGAGAACATACTACTATTTTTACAAAAATTTTAAACACGAGCCCGTTTAAATGGCACAGCTTCTGACCCGCAGCTCTATAACCAAATCTATATATTCTGCTTTGTGAGGACATAGCGTCGTTAAAATTAAATATATCGCCGTGAAACAAAGCTTATCTTGCAGCTGAGACATCAGATAATACACTAGTATGTTTTGAAAAATATGTATACACGAGACCGTTTAAATGGCACAGCTTCTGACCCGCAGCTCTATAACCAAATCTATATTCTGCTTTGTGAGGACATAGCGTCGTTAAAATTAAAAATATCGCCGTGAAACAAAGCTTATCTTGCAGCTGAGACTTCAGAGAACATACTACTATTTTTACAAAAATTTTAAACACGAGCCCGTTTAAATGGCACAGCTTCCGACCCGCAGCTCTATAATCAAATCTGCATTCTGCGAATATAGGGAACAGGGAGGCTGTCTTGAGCTTTATGAGCACATAGCGCCGTTAATATTGAAGATATCATAATGAATCAAGGCTGATCTTGCAGCTGAGACTTCGGAGTATATGCCAGTATTTTTTTTTTTTAATTTTTAAATGTGAACACTTCGAAGTGAAACAGCTTCCAAGAGAAAACTTTCCAATTACGTTTCTAATTGAAATCGTGCACGAGCAATTGTATCTAATTGCATTAGAATGCACTTTGTATCCACGAGTTTCCCTCCACGGATACAACTGGTTCATAATTTATAAAAGAACAGTTAGAGGACGATGTTCCTAATTCCAGTAACACGAGCGTTAGAACGTAATACTGAATAAAAGCTGATAAACAACGAACCAAATAAGCATGATATCTCATTAACAGTAGCCGGGACCGTCAAGCCGTGGTTAACAGCATGATGTCAGATACAGGGAGATCGCTATTGCGTTAAAGTATAATTTCGCTGCAACAATCACGAAGAAAAGAAAAACGAAAAGAAAATGAAGGAACGAGCCTCTAAATACGCGTTATCTCATCAGCAGAGTAATCGCGCAAAAACGTCTAATTCTCCCGAGGTTAACAAGATCCACCAAAGTCAGAGATCCGCGTACAGAGATCCTCATCCCACCGGACCATAATTTCATCCAGTTTACTTAACAACGAGCAACAACGCTCTTCGAAGCAAACAAGTCTCGAAGATAGGTGTTAACTCGTCAACTGTCCGGAACGGTCCTTGGAAAAACGTGGAATATTTCGAGTTTTTAACGTCAGAACCGGGCGATAGATCGGGATCGAGGGATCGAGAGAGGAGAGAGCACCTCGATATCTCGTTTACGTTCACAGGAATTAACCGGTTGCTCGGCGGGGCCCGTTCCATCGGTAATTGCGTCGTGAAACTAGATACTAAATAGCATAACGAATCTCAATTCGTCCGGGTTAGGATCGCTGGTGAGCCCGTGACGGTTAGGCGAACGCCTCGATATGTTTTGTAAGAGTTAACCAAGGGGAGGGGGCGTGGGGGGCTAGACTATTGTTTATAAGCGAGTGAAATGCGATGGAATGCGAGAACCAATAGTTCTCCGGGCCACAGGCGATGATTAACTCGAACCTCGGCACCGAAGAGCGAACACAAAGAATGAACCCGAAGAGCAAAAGCTGAGGAAGCAACGGAAACGTTGAGGGAGTCTATTGTGTTGCGGGGAATTAATTACAG
Organism: Halictus rubicundus; assembly: GCF_050948215.1. Taxonomy (NCBI): domain Eukaryota; kingdom Metazoa; phylum Arthropoda; class Insecta; order Hymenoptera; family Halictidae; genus Halictus; species Halictus rubicundus. Next base: position 13,041,398 of record NC_135161.1, read on the forward strand.
ACTTTCTCCGCTGGGAAATTGATTAATGAGGTTGACGGCGCCTTTAGTAACGGCAGAAGGGGCAGATGAATCTTGCTCAAAATTTAATACGGTATAGTGCGAGGGATATTAGGGGGGGTTTAAGTCATCGTTTCGATGAGTTGCTGATGACTCGGGAAACACAAAGCTTTGAAGTTCGCAATTTCTGATCGATTTTCTACGGAGCTGTGGTCAAAGAGGCTAGCTTTGGAAATTATTTCTGCTTGAATAACTCGTGTCTAAAAATTTCAAAAAAATATGCTCACATTCTTTGAAGCCGCAGCTATAAGACGCGCTTCGATTCAGGAGCGTATCTTTAAAACTGACGTCGCTGCGATCTCGAAAAGGTGCCCAAAATTCTGTTTGCACCGGCGAGTATTTGCTTTTTCGGGGTGGCGACACCTCGGCCGGGTCCAGAAATTCGTGCGTGTCCCGGAGAGCGGCGTGTTTGCGCAAGGACGAGAGAGCCACTCCCGTCGAGCACCTGTCGCGAGAGGAGTCGGCCTCCTCGGGTATACCGGTCCTCTTCAGGATCTCGTTCTCGTTGGATCCTGGAAGCGAGGCGTGTATAAGCGGTTGATGCGGGTTTATCTCGTGCGGCCGCTTCGCGACATGACGGATCGGTGCATTAGCGCGCTGATTAGGTCCTCTCGGTGGAGCATCGTTCGAGCCACTCCTTCTCCCTCCCTCCCTCCCTCTCTCTCTCTCTCTCTCTCTTTCTTTCTCTCCTCGTGGTCTCGTTCTGTTTTTCTTTCGATTCGAACATTGCTGGTGTTCGTCTTCTTTTTTCTCTTCGACGCTCGTCGCGGCCACCGGCTCCTTCGTTCGTTCGTTCGTTCGTTCGTTCAGGGTTCGATTCCACTTTCGTTTGTCGTGAGGAAGGTGTCCTCCGTAGGAGGGAACCCGGCCGGAGAGACGCTGACGCCTCTACAACCGGCGACGACTTAATTAAGAACGAATCTGTCCGGGTACCCCGGCCGGACGATAACGCGGCAAACGGCGAATGATCGATGCTGCGAACCGATTCGCGATTCCGTTTGTCGACCAGCCGAAACGGTGCCCGAGTTTCCGGTTCGGGGATCGCGTGGGAGACCCTCGCTTGGTCTCGAAACCTGAATACCTCGCGGTTACATCTGTCGCCACTGTTTCGTATTTCCTTCTCATCGTTCTCGTATTTTTCTACAATTTTTTACAACGTCTACTCGATACATGTCCAATAATGGGTCTAGCCACGGACATGTATCGTCCAGGAGGCACTATTCTCCGATCCACCTTACACTCCTCGGCGACCGAGGTCGACGAGTTCAATTAATTTCTGAATTTCAGTCCAATATAATTTTTGTAAGCATTATTGAGTTTAAATTAATTCTTTTAACGTCTCGAAAGAGTTCGTGTTGCTCGGTACAGTTTGAAAAATTTTACAAAGGGAGTGTGAGATTTTCCGAATCCGCTGTGGCTGAATTAAATATAGACGTGCAATAAATTATAAATGTTTCGGGCACAAGAGTGAAGAGATTTTAATCAAGGAGAAGGGGGTCAGTTCCTGAAAACGTGAGAATTTGTGGGATCGAAGTCTGTCCGCCAGGTACAACAGGTGTCGGACAGCGCGGCGTTTGTTTCGCACGACCTTTCTCTCTCTCTCTCTCTCTCTCTTCGTCGCTCTCTTTCGAAGGGAATCGCGCATTCCTGCGGGACGCTCCGAGGATCAGGCACTCGTAGAGCTCCATAAATACAGTTAGCACCAGGCATCCGTTAAATTTTAATTAAGTCCGTGATCCCGGAGACTCGTTCTACCGTTAAAGGCGCGCGCACGTTGTACGCGTACGTACGTTTCCTCGATAGGCGAGGGAAACTTTGACTGATGGGAAAATGGCACCTCGTCGCGCGCGGCCTACTTGATACAGACAGATCGCCTCCGAGGCAAGTCTCGTCGGCCTCGATTGAGAAATTCAAACTGGTTTGCCAAAGTGCCGCCCCAATTTGAAATAATAATAGCTCGCCGCGACGCGTATCGATCGGCTCGCAATTTCCTTGCTTGACGCAAGCAAAACATAGTTTTCCTCGGCCCTTGGCCAAGTGATAATTCGAGTTAATCGATTTACTCGGGGATTACTACTGTTCTCCGCGGGGTTAGCGATTTTCCAATTTCCGAAGCAGGAAAATGGAACCAGAGAAACTTTCAATTTTTAAAAGAAAAATTAATACTATATTACTGCTGGAGTAAAGAACTTACTGTATATAGCGTACCGATTCATTAATATTTTTGTTAAAATAATCCCAACTGGCAGCTTTTCCCTGGGTTCCCATACCCCCGCTTGGACCTGAGAAATTTTCTCGCACCTTCTGCGCGCATGATGCCAAAATTTTTTTTCATTACCCTGCGAATACGTTCGGTGATTTATAGGTTTATTTGCGAGTGGATGAGGTCATTTCTGATGTTTTTGATAAAGGTCGATTTTAAATAGCAGCTTTTAATCCTCGGCGAGTAAACATGATGACCGACTGGTATTTCCTCAGATATTTATTTACCATTTTCAATTTAAATATTCGCGGGGCTCTCTTTCTTCGAGATCGCTTCCTTTATTATTCCCGACATAAACAGCTAATAACTTTCTATCTTAACTGTTGAAAGATGTCAAGTTCGGTCTAGAGTTCGCAATAATGGATCGAAACGAACCTACGACCGGCCGTACGACTGCCAATTAATTAAACAGCCACGCTTTAATGAATATAACCGCGCATATTTATGACACTGCTCGGCATTTACATACTTGCTGGGTGCTATTTACGAACCGTTTCCTCAAACGGTTTCTATGTTGCTAAATAAGTCACCACCATGTACTGGACGTCTATATCTTCTAATTGAAACTCTGCATAGCTTTCCAAACCCCATAGAAAAACCCAGATCCCCAAAGCTCCAATCAAATCGAACAGAATACCAACTCGTATCACGTCAAACCGGTGACAGACGATTCAACCATAACTTCTCAATTTACAACAGGAAGGATTAGAAAATACTCTCACGATTTCCAAGCATTATATAACAAATTCCCAGAGAGAATGATCCGATTGCACGGGCGACTTTTTCGATAAAAATTCTGAAGGTTGCTCCCGAAGCGGTCTAGCCCTTTGATGCTGGCGTTACGACTCGGTGTCAAAAAAAAACATGGTTGGCCGTGAAATGAAGGGAACGCGGGGCGTGCTCGTGGATTTTTCCGGCGGTAAGTATTCCCGGGTAATAATCTCCGGCGGGTATCCGTCCGCTAATTCCGTCGTATAAGTTTCAATCCCGTCCGAGGAGTATACGCTGATATCTTCAGCGCCATTAATATCTCGCATTCGTAGCCGGGATAACTATCCGTAAGATTAATGCCGTCGGTTGGCCAGCGATATTCCGCTCGTCCGGGCATCTTCTGTCGCGAGTCGACTCATCTCCTCGGTATAATTACCCCGGTAACCCCTCTTCCGACGAACGTACAGGAATTTCCTTAATGAGGGATTCACTTTGCAGAGCGGTGGCCCTCGCGAGCTCGAGCGCACGCGCGCGCGCGCGCGCGCGACGCCGACACGTCCCTAATTAAGGACAAAGCGATTAAGCTACCGGCGCGGGGCCCCGGTTCTACCATATTCCGATACTGCATCCGTCATTTTTGCGAAAGAAAACTGCACTTCCGAGGCGGCGGAGGCTGGAAAAAAAAGGGGGTGCATCAGCCGGGGAAAAGACGTTGAAGAACCGGGAGAAGAGATTTTGCACTGTCGGTCGCGGGACTGCATCAGGCCAGACTAGGATAAGACCGGCTTAGAGATTGCCGCGTTTACGGCCAATAAAGTCGGCTTCTTGTTGCCCGTTAACATGTTAGCCCCAGTTTTTCATCGATGCAGCCTCTTTACTGCAACCGTGCCCTCCCTCCGCACCGGCCCTGTCGTTCCACCTTTGCCATTTCTGGCCGACGGTGCATCGCTCATTCCGCAAAAATCGGGAATTCGAAGCGCGGGGCCCCCAGGGCCAAAAACCTCGTTGCAACTGTCAATCGGTCACGGCCGGATTTTATCCACTTATTCGAACAAAATTTAGCGAACGCAATTTACAACAGCGGGGAAATCACGTCGATTTAACTTAATTATTTTGAGAAACTGGGAAATGGAATTTGACGACTTTCTTCTGGGGTTTGCTGCGCGATCTCTGCAGAATACGACAGTATTTTTTGTTTTTTTTTCTGTTACACTAAATTGAGAAGTTAGGGTTGCATCATCGGTCCCTTGTTCTGAGCGTCAGAGAATTGGCAAAGCGTTTCGGAAACAACTTTGAGAATTTTTATTGGAAAATTGGGGCACGGAATCGGATCACTCTATTCGGGAACTTGTTGTACGACCCTTGTAGATTACGACAGTATTTTTTGTTCCTGTCTGATGCACTAAATTGAGAAGTTATGGTTGCATCATCGGTCGCCTGTTCTGAGCGCCAGAGAACTGGAACAACGTTTCGGAAACAACGTTCCGAATTTTTATTGGAGAATTGGGGCACGGAATCGGATCACTCTATTCGGGATCTTGTTGTACGACCCTTGTAGATTATGACAGTATTTTTTGTTCCTTTTTGCTGCACTAAATTGAGAAGTTATGGTTGCATCATCGGTCGCCTGTTCTGAGCGCCAGAGAACTGGAAAAGCGTTTCGAAAACAACTTTCAGAATTTTTATTGGGAAAGCGGGGAACGGAAACGGACGATTCTCTTCGCAGATCTGTTGTATAATCTTTGGAGACTATGACAGTATTTTTTGTTCCTGTCTGATGCACTGAATTGAGAAGTTATGGTTGGATCATCGGTCGCCCGTTTCCAGCATCAAAGAGCTGCACCGCTTCGGTAACAATTTTCAGAATTTTTATTCGGAAAGTGGGGAACGGAATCGGACCGTTCTCTTCGCGAATTTGTTGCATAATCTTTGTAGATTATGACAGTATTTTTTGTTCCTGTCTGCCGCACGAAATTGAGAAGTTACGGTTGGATCATCAGTCGCCCGTTTTCAGCATCAAAGAGCGAGACCGCTCCAGCGATCTGGGGACATTTATTTTGGGAAACAGAACACGATAGAATTGGACACTTTTTTCCGGGGTTTTGTTGTACAATCTCCGTAGATTATAAAAAAAAAATAGAATAGTCGAGGAAACTTCCGGTGCAGTCCGCGGGTCGCGTTAATTATCCTGGACGATGAAATTTCGGTGCGAATCAGCATCGTTGCAGCTCGTTGCAGCGATCTCGGGTTTGCGGATCGATTTTTGTCAGGGCGCAAAAAACGATCGTCGGATCGTGAGAGACGCGAGATCGGCGCCGGTCGAAGAGAACGAATTACTCGCGCGCACTATTACCCACGGAAATTACATTCTATCAACTTCTTTTTCCGTTTACACCTCGTTTCCTGCGTTCCCGTTTCTTGCTATCCGTTTCAATTATTAGGGAATCCCGATCTCCTCGATTACGCGATTCCCGATCCTTTCGCGCGCTCGCTTCCTTCATTCCGCCGTCGTGTTTCGGCGTTATTCCTTTTTTTTTTCTCGATATAAATGATCTCTCTCCACTTTTCGGATCTTCTGCCCTCCCCTCGACCAAACGATTCCCCGTTAATTCTCTCGTTCTGCCGCACAGTGTTTTCCATTACGAAACGTAGCAGAAAATTTTTATTCGATTTTTAATTTTGTAATTAAAGCCGTTTGCACGGGAAGATCCGCTAGTAATAATGATTTCTGCTTCACGCTTGAATCTGAACTATGCTCCATCTACGAGGTTCGAAAATTCCTTTATTTGCCATACTGAATTCGTTCGTGGAAACACCATTTTCTACGAGGTAAATTTTACGGTCTCTAAGAAATGAAAATGAACGAACACCGTGGAATGCGCATGGGTTGAACGAGAGTGCATTGAACGCGGTGTTTGCACTGACGTTAAGCGAATTTATACTTGTTGGCTCGCGGGCTAACTTGCAGTCACTCGATTTTTGCTCTTCCCGTAATTATTCTAAAGGAAACACTGAAAGTCCGGCATCTGCGTTAGGCTTACCGCTACACGTCTGCTACGTCGCGTGCAAGTTATTCGCGGCTCGGGGACGCGTCTGTCGCAGTTGCAACTCCGACATCAAGATACGGTGCTCGGCGTCATAAATTTCACGTTAAAGAAGTCGAACTTCCTCTTTAACGGGCGTCCACGGATCGAATTAACGGTGATCGCCGATCGAGCCGATCGAGCCGCCGAGTTTCGCGTGGTTTTTCGTTCGGGCCCCGAGATCGATGACACGAGAAGAGGAAGAAACGAGAGAGTGAGAAAAGGAACCTTAAAGAAGAGAGAGAGAGAGAGAGAGAGAGAGAGGGGGGATGGGGAACAGGCTGTATAGTGCGAGTATGTGCTTCCGTGTACGTGAGCGATCGTACGTGGGTGGGCGTGCACCGGCCGACCGGTGTGCGTTTTGACGTTTCGACTTTACGATCCGGCACGGCCACGACAACCTGCGGAATTAAGGATGTAGATTGCTATCGTCGCGTCGGCTGGTCGCGACTGACCGAGCCGGAGAGCCGAGCACGTATATATACGTCCAGCCAACGCAACGGCGAATATCCCCTGCCCGGAGGTGCACCCTAAATCCCGTATTCGCGAATTCCCGCACGAAATCGGCCGGGGACCCCTGATCGGCATCGAATTTGAAAGTTAATCCGCCGTTCGATGATGCATCGCGGCACCGTGCACTTTGAAATACTGCACCTGACCTCTCCTTCCGCCATCTTTTCTCCCCCGGGCACCTTCCACTTGCAATTTGCGAATTACATCGGAAACAATCGGTTCCATAGAAATTTTCTTAAAATTTTACTTTATAGAAATATCGAGAATATATTCAGATAGATTTTTAGCAGCTTTTACCATTATATATATCCCAAGGAATAAATGTGTTAAATAATTTTCCTATAGATGCATTTTTACAATATTTGTAAATTAAAGAATGTTCTTTATTATTAGTAGGCTGCGGAAACAAGATAAAATAATTATTTCATCCAATTTTAATTCCCCAGTTTCGGTTTGTCGAACGAAATTACTTTCAATTTTTTGAAGCCCTCAAATTCAATATTTTGCTGAGTAGTATTTCGTCCATGTTCATCCCGACTACATAATCTCCACAGTAAATTTGCGTCCATGTTTGATTCGCTCGCAGGTGAACCGAACAATTTATGAAAACTTCATCATGATCCGGTGTGCGTGATAGTGAAGCGCATAAAGAAATAGTGTGTCTAACCTGAATGATTTCCTCGTGTAGAAACGAATGATATTAATCTTGGTTAATGGTTACGTTTTCTTGCGCCTTCCATAAACGCATAAAGATTCCCATACCTCGTGTAAGTGCCAGTAAACGCATCGTTAGGGTAAAGAGGTCCTCTCTCTCTCTCTCTCTCTCTTTCTCTGTGCGCGTTTGTGACATTCATCGCGGGAAAACTTTCAAAAAGCCATACACGCGCAGAGACCAATCCCAATGGAGAAGCGACGTGGAAATCGAGGAATTGCGATTCCACGGGGTCACCGGTGTTCAGCGCGTCGCAGCCGCGACTTACGATCACTAAATTCCAATTAGCTGTGCGGCCGGTGTCGTAACCGCCGTTCGATTCTAACTCATCTAACACGGGAGGGAACCGCCGTCGACTTGTCTTCGAGCGATTGCTCGATTCTACTCTCGAGAGTACCGATCTACAAAGCAGAAACCCCGTTCCCGTAAAAAGAGAGATCCGGGCCAACGGGGTAGCAAAAAAATTGCCATAAACACGAACCGCTTAAAAAAACCCCGATGAAACCGACAACCATGAAATTCCGTGTGAAAAACTGAGTGGAAAACGTAGAATACAATTTTCCCGTGGGGGGTCCCGTTTTCGAGAAAAACGACGTCGAATATGCTAAGTAGATTCGGCCAGCCAAGATCAGACAGACACCGCGCTGAGAATCTTTTTTTTTTTCTCGAAAACGGAGCCACGTACGAAAAAACCTGAAGACATCTTTTCGCTTCAGTTTCTCACGCGGAATCGGCCGGTATTTTTTATCCGGTTCCCCGCCGCAAGATGGCGGCCGGGAGGCCGGCTTTGTCCGAACTAATGACTGATCGTGTACCGCTTCGCCGGGAATGGTTTTCTAAATACGGTCTAGCAACTCGGTTGCGACCGAATCAGTCGGCAAACCATAACTCGATGTCCGAGGAGCGCGCTCGCGTAGGTGGATTACGCAACTTACGTTCGGTTAGGGGGGCCGGGCTAAAAATCCGCGGGCTTTAATTAACGATCGTTACGGCATGCTACAGGTAAATGCAATCCCGGCAAGAATTTACTGCGCGACCGTGGAATATCCGACGGTGTTTCTTGCCTCTCGCGGGACGAGAGAGAGAGAGAGAGAGAGAGAGAGAGAGAGAGAGAGAGAGAGAGAGAGAGAGAGAGAGAGGAGTCGACCAGGGAACTGCTACGTGGCCATAGAGTTCTATCGGGGCCGGCTACGCACGAGGCGGGTCCCATCAGAGCGGCTTAGGTTAGTTTCGAAGTCTCATCTTACTCTCACGTGGGGCGGCGTAATGAAGCAACATGACTTGCGGTTTGCAGAGCCGTGTTCTTGCCTTATTGAAAGCAGTGTCGCTCATCCGCCCACTTTCGAATGCATCTATCTTCCGCGTCGCAGTCCTAGGTCCTCCCCGTAAAATCCACCGTTCCATATCTGCCTTATTGCTCTTACTATACCACCCTGTCAGCGGCTGTTCCGCAAACCAGTAGTGCGAGCGGGAGTACCTGGCTTGAGGGTGCCGCTCTCTAACACTTCAATTAAAATTTCTTTTTGTGGTAATGTTACTTTTAGGGATTTTTCTACTCCAAAAATATCCGATGAGAACTCAGAGGTTTCCTCTAGATTTATTTCTCTCAAACTCAGCTGTCCCAGGCTTCAATTAGAGCGACGGAAAAGCACGTTTAAGGTATTAAAGGTTGCGGAACTCTTCTTTCATCAACAAGCTATTTTACAATCTATTTTACAAGGATTATTTCCAAACGCATATTTTTTCTGAATATGTCCAAGGCTTCTACAATAGTTAAAAATCACGGTAAATTTCAGAACTCTTTGGTAATGAATTTGCCACACGGAAATTAAAATCCTGTTAGGAGTGCGCGTGCTGCAAAAGGGTTGCAAATTTAACGGGAACGATTTTGCCACCGGAAAAATTAAAATTGTCATCGAAATGAAGAAGGGTGTACTAGTTACGAAGGGAGGGTTCGAAGTAGGGATGCAGAAAACGTCGTTGGAATCGAAGGGCTCGCGAGGGATCGCGTCGTAGGGCAGAAAGACGAAACAGCCGAGAGACTTTCTCCCGACGCCTTCTGCGAACTGGTCCTCGGTGAAGTCGCAGTCCGAATGGATGGGGTCGGCACCCAGGGCGCCATGAATTATGCAGCGGTGCCCGACATACCGGTAAATTTCCCCGTAAATCGCTTTGGAAAGTTTCTTTCGCGCGCCACGTGAGCGGACAAGTTATTAGATCTGTATTCGCGGAGACTATATTTTTTCGAAGGGCCCGTCCGCTGCCCTTCCTGCCTCCCTCTCCGTTCCTCCGGTCCCCTCTTTCTTTTCGCTCCTCTTTCTCTCTTATTTTCGTTTTATCACGAGGGTAACGCGAGAATCCTCGGATCCGACGTATTTATCGCGCACAGCAGTTCGCCGCGAAAGGATATATCGTACCGGGAACGCGTCTCGTATATTTCTCTCTCCTTCGCCGATAATTAAGGGAACAAGCGAACTCTATTCCGGGAGTTCGACGAACCATTGCCTCTCATTTTTCTCACATAAACAAAAATTAATAGGAAATACACGAAATACACGATGGAGAAAATTAACTCGTGGCCCCTACGATCTCAGCCGAATATAACCCTATTTTACTAATTTATTTTGTTCATGTTTATTACCTCTAGGACGGAGTGAATATACATGACGGGGCACCTAAGACATGCTGCTGTAAGTGATTACAACGTGAGTACAATTGAAACCAGTGGACAGATTAAAAACTTTGAAAAGCATCGCTGCACTAGCTTGCGAACCATTAAATTATAAATTGTTAAAAGAAATTTGTATCAGGCTCTCGTACGTTACAATTTTTATTTCGCACGAAGTGCCTTTAAAATATTTTTTCCAAATCACTTCCAAAACACTGTGCATCTAAACATGTTCTAGCACCCGCAAAAATCCCACACGACCCGGAAAAAAACCTGACCGTGGCGAGCCTAACCCCGAGCAATTAGCCAGACAAATCGAGATCCCGTTCGCCTAAATAAGGTGTCGAACGAAGGCGAAAAACGCGTGGCACGCGCCGCAAAATCCACGGATCTTTGTCCGTGGAACGCGATCACGGATTACGCAACGATTTAAATGATCGGTACGCGGGTACGTACACACGTCTTCGTCGTCCTCATCGTCATCGTCATCGTCGCCGTCGTCGTCGTCGTCGTCGTATGCAGGCTGTTTTTGCCATGTAATCGTTTTACAGTTTCCTACGGGGCGCACACGATCGTCCGAGCGAAAAAGTCCGGCGACAAGCGCGAGAGCGCGGTTCCACGGGTTCTGGATTCCAGGGTGTCGAGTGTCCTTGAAATTGTACGCGGAGGAACGCCGTCCGACAAGAACCTTCGATTCCGCCGGGTCGATCATGACTCCGAGTCGTTCCGGATTATGTCTTGCTCCTCACTGTCCCGTGTACTTGTCCCGCGTGTAGGCCATTTTTTCACTCTCTCTCTCTCTCTCTCTCTCTCTCTCTCTCTCTCTCTCTCTCTCTCTCTCTCTCGTCGACGCCGACTTGCCGGGTCCGGCAAAGACTAATCACTTCGGCGCTAATCACCTGCTAATCAGGGCCGGGGCAGCCCCGGGCAATTTTCTGAGCTGCGCCGGAGCGCTACGAAGTCTCCAAAAATTTTTCCCAGTTAAATCTCAGATACAAGCCGACTGACCCAATTGTCTGACGTTAATTTTCATCATCTCTCTCTCTCCATTTTCTCAGTTTAATTTTTCTTTAACACTTCGAACGCCAAACTGGAAACCCGAAAAAATTCGATAAAATCAAAGTAAGTTATTTAATGAAATAAAAATTGCAAAAAATTAAATGTATAATACTGAGTAATCCTCCAACTGTCTTGCGTGTTACAGATCCTAATTAAGTTTAGTACAATGAATATATCAACGTAAAAATTCATTTTGAAACCTGCACGAATAATTCACCTGACGTGGCGTTCAACGTGCTAAGCAGCAGATTAACGGAGTGATAAAAGACTGAAAACAGCAGAAAAATAAATTGACTGGATGATTTCCGAAGACAAACGAGGATTAGGGTAAAGGGGAATGCACCGCGAAATTCGTAGGGCTCAATCGGGAGACATTGCGAGGAAGATCTTGAAGATGCACCCACGCTCGCCGAAGCCCCGTCCTCGTCGTGGTCTGCATCCCATCGGTACAGGTGCAAGCGATTCGACTCGCTCGTCGCCGGGCACACCGATGACTATTACAGCCATTAAGGGCCAAATTTGAATCGGAAAGGCATTAAAGATATTTTATGGTCTCCCGTGGCGCGGGGCACCGTCGGACACACGCACACCAGCCGAACCCCGTCCCCAGTATCGCCCGTGGCTGCTCTTAATTATCGTTATAAATAATATTAACGCCCTTTTCGTCGATTTGCCGTTCGCGAACCAGAGCGGTGGCTCTAGTACGGCCGCGTATCGAGAGAATCGATACCCCTCTCTTTTATGTCGAATCGTATGGTTCCGATGGGAATTCGATCGGGAGATCAACGGAATATCAGATTAGTATGGATCAGCATGCGTACCCTGGGGAGGAACATCGAGGGTGCTGTTACATAAATCTCGAACTCAATGTTTGGTTTTATATTGCACATTTTGGGCAAAATTATTTACCGATGACTGAGCTATGGATCTTTGTGAGAAATCAAAATTCTGCAAGACTTAGGCGGACACTCGATGGAAGTATTAAGGGTGCTATTAGGCGAACCAGGTGATCTAAAATTTAACAAAGCTTCCGCATCTTTCGATTCACTCTATTCTTTTTTCTCTCTTCGTCCTTCTACTGTTTTACATCTGGTATAATTTCGATTCTTAAAAATGCATAAAACCCACAGTGTACCTAACAACATTTTAGCACAGATATTTTTCAAAAACGACAATAGCTCCCAAGGTCCCTTCCTCAAAATCGCTTCAAACATTGTCTTAGTACTAAACACCTGGTCGAAGCTACCCAGCTGGTCAATAGGGCAACAAGGGACAAATAGAAAATTATTGTAAACATAGACTTAACTGGTTCCCTGCCAATCAGGGAGTACCTCGAGCGTGTCCGGCCGAATCTCGAATGCAAATGAAATGAATTTCTTGCCTTTTTCGTTGTCGTTGGCGCGGAGTGGAGGGGCGGGGAGGGGAGGGGAGGGGAGGGGCATAGACCGAGTCCACTTTGTCCCCTCCTCTTTTTTTCGTGGTCGCTGTTTCTATTAGTGCGAGCCGCTCGAACGAGCCTGTATAAATTAATTAGTAGATATGTCCCGATACGTGGCCTCCCACCGTACGACGTGCCGCTATCTCGTTCTCTATCGAACGTCTGACCGCCGTGGGTAACGCATTACGATCTCCGGTGTTGTGTGCGTGCGCGTTTCTGTCCCTTTCTCCCTTTCGATCCTGCGTATCCCTTTTCCTCTCCGTGTCCCTCCGTCACTCTTTCTCCTTCTACCTCGTTCCTTCGAGAGAGGGGGTGGGAGGAGGAGGTGGAGAGGAAGAGGAGGTCTCGTTCGCCATGGTGCCCCCTACTGTCTGTCCATTCGCGCATGTACACCGGCATGTTGACCGCGTGTGTAGAGCCGTGTATATCGACCACGTACACGGAGGTGTCGGTAGAAAGGAGACCCCTGCAAGGGCCACCGAAGAATACTAACGGTGTCCCGGTGGCTGACACACCGAACGACTACACTGACAATGAGAGCAAGGGTGTAATTGGTTCCGGGGTAATAAAACACGGTGCTCGGGAGATAACCTCCGGTTGTACGCGTCTACGATATTCTTTCGGACGCCACGCTCCTCGGACCAGCGATCCGAGTTCCCCTGTACCAAGATACCGAGTTATGCGAGCCGGGACAGTCAAGACCGTGTGCCCCTCTGATACCGCTGATCCTGCGTAACGATAACCTAGCCGATTAGGGTGGTGGTCACCGCTGTTCCCAAGATCTCTGGATTTGGGGACATGCCGATTTTGGGAGGTCCCTCGGATTCGGAGGGACCCATTCGGTGTGATCCAGCGTTGGGGGTAGGGACTAGTTGGGGATAGGGACTAGTTGGAGTTAGGGACTAGTTGGAGTTAGGGTCTATTTGGAGTTAGGGACTAGTTGGAGTTAGGGACTATAGCCCTCTGGTTTGAGCAGTCACTTGCGAGACGTGACATATAGGACCATAGGCCCTTTTTGGTGTCAGCAATGGTGGAGGACGAAACCCTAAAGAAAGAGATTAGGATGGTGATGCGATGGGGATGGTGGTCTCTATTGCCCTGGGGATTTTTGCAGATTGCCAAGTTAAACAGATTTCAGTACAGCTTTTGGGAAATTCTTGGGCCTAGGAGATGCTGGCGCCGTCTAGTTGGACTCAGGGACAAAATACTGGGCTGACGTCACAGCAGGTCTTTGCAAGACGCTGTAGCCTGGCTAAGGAAGCAAATCTCGAATTTACTGACGTCACTCGTTCCCTGCCAAACAGGGTGCAAGATCTGCACCTGATCCCGGCTACATACTGGCTTACGGTAAAAAATGTTTGAAGAACGGAACGCGAACTAAATCTCAGTATCGGCGCGGAGGTCATTGAATCTTGGGCTGGGCAAGGAAGCGGATTTCGTTCCGGCGTCGACGCGTGAGGTCCTTGTGGAGCGGGCTCGTAAACCGCGCGCGTTTCAGCGTGCGATCTCGCGTGGCTTTCCCGCGGTCCGAGGAATCGATTCCACGCGATCGTTCGGTTTTTCGAGCACGAAATTCTTCGTGGACGCGTCGGGGGCGCGCGAGCTGTCCTCCGATAACGGGGGAATAGAGCGGGCCGTGCGGTGAGTGGGACAGAGGAAGAGAAGCGTAGCAAGGATCGTCCGATGGAAGAGGAAGGTGGTCCAGGGCGGTCGAAACATTCCCGGCTCAGGGTGTGCATTAAATATGATATATGCTTATTGAATTTGTAAGTAAAACGGCCGACGGTAGAAACTGCAGCACCTCTCGCTGTAGAACGGGCTTGCGGAGTTGGAACGGACGACGGGGAGATGTTCGAAAGAGAACAGAAATACCGAAGGAGAGGAGGCTCTCGTGTCCTCTCGCTCCCGCTTCCACCGTCCTCCGTGTCTCTTTCTCCCTTTCTCCGGTTGTTCCGTTCCTCTTTCTCCCGTTTCCGAGCGATCATCTTCCCGGGACCGCTCTCCGTCTCTCTCGGTTGCTCCCCGACCTGGTAGCCATGGTGGTAAAGCGTGCATAATTAGGAGGAATTCAACGGGGATTACCCTCGTACGGATCCCATCCAGTCATCCCGCTGCTGCCCTTCTTTGTCGAGCAACTAATTTATTTAATCATTCCAGCGTCGTCCACGAGGCGGCGCCTTTGCCCGGCCGCGGCCCCTAAGTTGTTTAATCGCCCTAAGAGGCTGTTCCCCCTCTACCCGCGCGGCCCGGCTCCACGGACGATCGCTGGTGCTCTTCATCGCGAATCCCCGTGTCCGTCGCCTTCGTCCTCGTTCCCCGCGTGTCGTTGTTTAAATTTTCGAGCAGTCCGGCCAGTTCCTCCCCGCTTTCGACCGGCTCTCGAGAGATCGAGAGGAACCGTCCTCTTCCCCCCGTAACGTCGCGCGAGCCTTCGGAGACTGCCCCGATCGACCAGTCGCTTTCCGCGATGATTGTTATCGATTTCTAAGTGACTCGGGGATCCGCGGGACGGTAACGGGGCAAGTACACGCGACGGTATGGGGGAAACGATTATTAATCAACTGGTTTGTAATTTACTTCGTGATCGGTAGGAGTTGCTTACTAACAGTATCTCATTAGAAAACAGTTACATTTGTTTTAAATCATGAAGGGTGATACGAGACACTAAAGGGGGAAGTACGGAAGAAATGTGTGATTGTGAGACTCTCCTGCAATTTCACATTCTCGTCGTAATGTTCTAATAAAAGTTTTAAAGTTCTACGTACCCATGCCATATTTTACCCATTTAACGTCCCCCTATTAAAACCTTGAACGCGCTGTATAATTTAATTGAACTTTAACATTTTATATGGGATCGAGTAATTTACGAACGACAGTTTCCCTCCATTATCTGAACTATATCCCCGATCCAATTTAATCGACAAAATTTGACTGCTTCATTACTCGGACGGCGTACGAGGATTATCAACGAAGCCTGGCATAAAATTCAGCTTTCGAGGGATTTTATGACAGTATTCCAAATGAGAAGCTACAGGTGGGCACACAATCTCCCAAATAGATTAACAGCATCGTGATCGCTTTGAAATCATTTTAGCACTTTGCAACGACACAGTTCTTTCGGCAGGCAACTGTTCTTGAAAAATTCAATTTTTGCGACGGTGCGGAGAGCAGACGGAGGTATAGGGGAAACGGCGGGACACTGGAGAGGGAAGGAAGAGGATAGAGGGGTCGATAATCGGGCAAGCGTGCCGTGGCAGGAGACTGTGTTTTGCCCGGTCGCGCGTACATCGAAACGGAATCCGGTTCGTGGAACAAAACCGCGTATCCTCGTTGACAAATTGAGTCTCGCGGAGAGGAGCATACTTTACTCTCGCATACGTCACTGGCCGACCGCGATTTTCAACTATGTAAACCTCGCATCAATCACACGCACCCCCTACTTACTGAACATTCACCCCAAAAAACGAATTTTCGACCCTGTTCATCAAACCCTGTTCTAGGTTTCATTGCAGACACAAAACCATAGGTGCTTCTAAATCGCAAACTACAAGAAATATAAAAAAATAGTCGAAATAAAAGTTGTATATTATCTTTGAGTCCATAAATCTGTGGAAAAGTTTTTTTCAAAAAGTGAAATTTTTGAAAAAAAAATTTTTGAAAATGATTTTTCCAAAAAAATTTTCACACAGATTTATAGGCCCAAAAGTACGATACAACTTTTGTTTCAACGATTTTTTGATATCTTTTGCCATTTGCGATTTACAAGCACCCACGTAAAAGGGCCGGATCGGACACACAGGTGTGGTGTTCTGGCAAGGGGTTGACAAAAATGAACCGGAAGTAGAAACAATCTGTGACCCCACCCTGGATCGCTCTATCGGGTGACAATACGAATCGCAGTCGATACGCGGACGAGGGTTGGCGCAAAGAGGAACAGTGGTAGCCGCGAGAGGCCGAGGTACGAAAACGAAGAAGAGGAAGACGAAGAGAGGCGGCGGGTACGGCGGGACACTAGCGGAATAAGAAGAAGAGGAATAGAGGGAGCCGTGCTCGAATCGAACGAGTATAATTTTAAGCGGAGTTCTTTCAGCTCGAAAGTTAACCGGTCTGGTATTCTCCTGCCTGAATTATCGTTGACCTCCAACACGGTCTTACAAGGCACTCTCCTCGAATACAGGGTTTCTCCCTGTGGCCCATCCCCTCGGCCCCTCGGACGTTTTCGGGACCCGTGGCCCGAGTCCGGGGCCCCGGTTCCGACAATGTTGCACCACATAAATTGATACCCTGGGCCCGGGAGTTCCTGTGTTACCGGCGAGCATCGACATGCACATGCACCGGTGCGCGCCGATGCCGATGCCGATGCGCCGTGTGCATGCACCGGGAGAGCCGAGTCTTGGGACCATGCAAGTTGCCGAGCGAGGACACTGGATACTCCTTTCTGTCACCGAAAACTAAAACCGACCGCCGAAAAACGCCGGGCAATAAACACTCGGCCCACTTTCACGTGGACGTTTATCTTCCGTGGCTGATCTGTGCGCGAAAGCGAGCCGGTGAAACGTATTAATTGCCCCCTTTCCCAAATAACTCGTCCCCCTCGTTTCTCCTGTGGACCCCCCTGGCCCGTGTCTGGGGAAATTAGGCGGCAAAAATCAGGATCACCGATTAATTAACAATTATTAACCCTCCCGCATTAATCGAGTGGTTTTTAGTTGTGTCATTACCTAAGGGTTACAGTTCCTTCATACCATTCGATAGGAACCCCACAGAAGACCCTCTGTGGAAAATTTCATTTCGGTACCCCTACCACAAGGGTAGTTATGGGGTTAGGACTGTTTAACGATTTTTGCACTATTCCTCCGTTTCTGCTGGATAGAAAATTACAAAAAAATTCATGAACGTTCTACCTAATAGCACACATGTTTCTGAATTTTTCCCGAATTGTCGACTGGAAAATCGATCTTTAAAAAATTCCGGAAGAATTAAAATGACGTCGTCAGATGATCACTTTTATTATGGTAGTTGCACTTTAGTGTTCCGGCGCCATTTTTCCAAGGAAATGCCACTCACTTCAATTATTAAGAGCTGTACAGCTCCATAATGCCTTGCACGCTACGTTTTTTCGCAAAGTTAATTGCTCATCTGGGAATCTCATCGGAATAACAAAGCCAGGGTGAAAAGCAGCATCGATAATGGCACAGTCTCAGGGCATTTCGCGTCGGCTATCGATCCCTCGGATCTCCGGGGGGGCATCGTGAGGCGCTAGCCGCATAAATTAATTACGGAGGCGGGTTTCTGGCCGTGATTAGAGGATCGCGGCGGTTAATCGAGCCGGTCTGCGGGAATTTAAAGCTCGCGAGGACCACGTGCGAAGTTGGTTTTCACGGGTTAACGATGTTCCAGGTTCCGTGTTGACGCGAGAGACCGCGGCGCGGCAACAAAGGATTCCCACGAGACGGAACGGCCACGGGGAGAAAACGGCACACGAGGATGAGTCGCGAGATATCCTCTCGATCAGTCGTTCCATTTTTCTTTCTCTCTCTCTCTCTCTTTTTTTCAAGGAGAGGCTCGAGATTCACGAGATGCACGACCTCGGTTTCTGTGAAATATCATCGGGCCGCGCGGATTTGCATACAGTGACGCCGGAGAAAGGTGCCATTTCCATCGTCTCGCCCCGTTCCTGCTTCGGCGAAAAGAGGAGAAAGCGGTGGAAGCGTCGATTGATCACCGTGGTTCAGCAGAGATCTCTGCGCTAGATCCCGATCCTGTTCAACGTGGGAGATTTAGACTATGCAAAATAAAAAAAAAGGTTTCTGCTTCCAATAATTTTAACAAGTCAGGTTCAGGGGAGGGGAGAAATTTCGATTGGACGAGGTTCGCGAAGAAATGGCAAACCAGGGCGGGACCATTTTGATGCGTAGAGGCGATCGACGAGTCCACCCATCAGAACCCGTCAACGGAGCCCGTTGGGAGCCCGAGACGCTAGGAAAGTCCGCGAAGACTAGAAGGGGGTCCCCGCCTCCGCTGACTGCTCTCTTCAAGCCCCGTGTGTGCGCCGGCCCGGAGGTTTTACATTCCTCGAGGATTTATCGTAGGAAAGAACGTGTTCACCGGTGTAGAAGCAGCGTCATGAAGGGGACCGTGATCTGACTACATCTCTTATGCGCGCTATATATCAGCGTGCCGGCAGGCAAGAAGGAGAAGGCCAGGAAGAGAAGGTAACTCTCCACCACCGGTGAGTCCTGCGGCCTGGCCACATGAACCTGGGCACACGTAGCCCAGCCAGCCAGCCAGCCAGCCAGCCGACGACGTGTGTATACAACCTTAGGTACACTACGCACGCCGGGGACAGAGCGTAAACCAGATAAAGGCGTGTACACAAGACCCGCGCTCGTCGGGTTCCGCGCCCGAAAAACCGCCGAGAGATTTTCGTATTATTTCGGGGAATTCCACCGGCCGCGATCGTCCTAGCGATACTCTTTGCCCTTTTCTCTCCAAGGTCCGCGGAAGGATGGACAACGCCGGGAGAAACGAGGACGGACACCGACGGGAAGACGGGTTCGGTGTAATCGTGATGACTCGCGGCTCGGCCCGAGCCTGAAACGCGCGGTTCTTATACGCGGTTTCTTCGCGACAGACGCGGAGCTCGAATAAAACACACATTTGCGAACAGTCCCCTGCGGCTGGAGGCGTCATTCTGCTCGAAGAGCCGACTTTGCTACTTTCGCGTGGTTTTCGGCGAGAATCGCGACAAATTAACCCTTTGCGGCCTTGTGCAGTTGATTTTTATTCCCGTGGCTCCATTAACCCCTTATTGGTCATAATTTCTTAGAAGATTGGTCTGGGCAACTGGTGGCTCGCGAGCCACATGCGAGTTCTCCTCCCACTCCTGAGGCCACCCATCGTGCTCCTACGAAGTTTGGGAGAAGAGGACGGGGGCTAACTCCAGGAGAGATTAAAGGTGACAATAAACGGTAGGGTGATATGAAGTGGCCAATGGTGGGGGAACCTGCACACTGGTAGTGGGGGTCGCGAGGGGAAGAAGTTGCCCAGGCCTGGCCTCTGCAGTCCCCAATGGCTACTCGTCGACAACAACAAAGTAGAATTTTATTTCGACCCAAAGGAATGATCCAACACGAGGGCCGCCTGTCTGGCAAGTATGTATACCTAAGGGTCGTGTATCTCATGGGCAACAGAACGATTAACGTTGATCGATACGGGCTCCCTTTTGTCAGCTGTCCGTAGAGGATTAGAAGAGACCGAGAAGCGTTGATAGACGAACAACTTCCGGTTTCGTTGTCGCGTCGAGCGCGGTGTCTGGGAGTCTGGTCTGTTTTGATGGGATGAATCGGGTGAATACGAGATGAGCCAATCCGATTACGAGAGCTTGTCTACCAGGGATTAGGCTGCCCCCGGGCATATACGACGCCTGGAGCCTCGTCCCCGAGCCGTTCGAGTGACGTTTCCATCTCTATTTCGTTGTTTCCGAGTATCAAAAGTGACACAGCGAGAAATCGTCTCGGTTTCATAGCACAGCTCGGCTCGACTTGCTCATTGCCGCGAGCTTTTATAGCGATCTCCAGATTTCATACGCAGCTTTAAGTTTTACGGGCATCTTTCCAGTGTTATAGTGATCTTTGGCTCGAGAAGGCTTAATTGGCCGCCAGATCGAGACTTGTCTCCCATTCTAACCTTCTTCGACGCCGTTTCCCCATTTTCCGGGCGGCGAGCATTACTACGTCACGTGACGCGACGCGCCTGCGCTATTCGCGTTGCGTCCGAGTCTGCGCCGTAGCTAACCCGGTAGTGGGAGAGGGGAGCGTTCCCCTCGATTTCCCCTATCTGGCCACACTGCTCTAGACCTGGATATTCTCGAAACAAACATTGTCGAGGCATCGACCGATTCACCCTCGCCCAATTTCGACGAAACCGGCGCCAGTATCCGATTCCGATCGGTGATCCACGATGATCACGTAGCCCATCCTCACCCCGCAATGACGCGGCATGACGTAATTAAACGGCGTCCGTATTATCCGGCAGTTAACTCGAACGTCGTAGGAGACACCTCTTTTTTGCGAGATCTCTGGTCCCCGCGCCGAGGAATCTCTCTCCTTCTTTCATTCTCTCGCCGTTTGCCGGTTTTTCTGACCCCGTGGTCCGCTTCTCTTCTTCCACACCGTTTCTGTCCTGCTTTTTCCCCGCTCGCTCTCTCCCTTTCTCTCTCTCTCTCTCTCTCTCTCTCTCTCTCTCTCTCTCTCTCTCTCTCTGTCGTGGCTCCCTTTTCCCCGCTGCCGCCACCGTTTCTGGTTCGTATCGTCTGGCCGTGGCGACGCGACGGTAGCCTGGCTTTCGAGAGCCGTAAACCTAAGCTTAATTACCAATTAGACGTAGCGCGGAGGCACGCTTTCGCCCGGTAAAATCGATTAGTGGTATGGGACACGACGAGTACCACCGCGGTGAGCTTCGCCGCGGGCTAAGAGCCCCTTCCCGCCAGAACCCCTCGCACTAATTTACCGATACACGAGCACACGTTCTACCTTTCTACCTGGACCGTGCGCAGCCCGCATACGTGACGGAGCTACCCCGTTACCGATCCGCTTATGCAAATCGGCCGCATCGCGGAAACGACCGGCTACCCCTCTCGAACTACCATTTCTCTTTCTCTCTCCCTCTCTTTCTCTCTCACGCTCTGTTTCTTTATTTCTTTCGCTGGAACAACCGCCGGTTCGCATTCCTGCCGATCGCATTTTTCCGGACGATCGCGCGCTCATTATTGCGCCGAGCGCGTCCTCTGCGCTGCCGCGTCCCCCCGGATAGATCGCGAATTTTTATGCGCAATAAACATTTTATGCCGCGATCCAGGAAACGGGAGCCGCGCACAATTTGTTTCCTTCTTCGGCTGTTTCGCTAAGAGGGCAGTTCAGTGATAGCACTGTTCTGAAATTGTGTTGACAGTGGAATCACCGATGCCATTCTGTGGAAATGATTTTTCTCGGTGATTGCGGCCGTTGCTCACGTATGCATCTCCAGGCCACCTAATCGCGGAGAATCGCGAATTCTCATTCGCGATAAACGCTTTACGCCGGGGAAACAGGAGCCTCGGAAAATTCTGTTTTCTGAAATGGCTGTTCTCAAATGGTTTTGACACTGGAATTTCCGGGCTGCCAAGATATCGTATCGCCGAGATTGCCTTTATGCGCGATGAACATTAACCGCGGCGATCGCAGGAAACAGCGGATCGATAAAAGCTTCCTCGACTCTCTAATCGCTCGAATACAACATAAAAATTTCGTTCGCTTCGAGCGACCGGAAATGAAGTGGATACTCGTTTCTTTTTTTTTTTTTCTTATTCTAAATCGAACATCGAATGTTTTATTGTTCTAGTGGATTTGAGGCAGACCCGTGCAGCCTAGAGATAATACCGTAGCGCGTGCAATTCGTCCACGCGACGACTATAGATTTCATGATCGACGCAGGACGAGAGTTGGTTGACTGCGGTTCCGATTGACAGTCATGGAACACGCGATGCCGGACCGTGGCTGCATGACGAACCGTTCAGACGAGTCGATACCTTTCATCGTCGGCTGCGTACACGCTTTGAATCAAGATTAACGGGGGAACGGTTACAAAGCCTCCGGAAACTTGTCGGGAATATTAATTTATATGCGCTCCACCCACATGTATTTTTCGCATTCTATGCAACGTTGCGTCGGACCTACTCGAGGCAGTGGACAATCTCAAAGAATACTGCGACTCCCAACTTTTCAATCTTTGCAAGTCGACCACTCTTCATCGAAACCCATTATTTCTAAAATTCACTATTTCCTTAAATTACTAGCTCTTGCATTTTTCCTTTCAAGAATTTCCTTTTCTAATTCGAACTTCAATACAGTGATTTCTCTATATATGTCGTCAAGGCCTGCACGATAAACGTCGCGGAATTACCCTGCACTACCCACTACCGTCTCCTCCACGATACATGACGCTGGCGAGATGACTTGTTGTTGATATACATCGAGAATTCTCTGTATATTCTTATTATAATTATCAGTCACATAAGAGGCTCAGCAAGATTCCGCGACTCTGAGAATAAATTACTAGACTCTACGAATTATTTTCAATCTTTTTAGATCGTTAAAGAAAGAAAGAACTTTTTATTCTCGTTCTAGTTTTAGTTAATCGATGCAGAGAATTTTTCATTGATACACGTTTTTAGTTTGCGCGAAGATCCACGATTTGGCTATGAATGGAATGATCGAGCAGCTCCACGTGAACAGGAAGTTAGAAGCTAGTAACCCGAAAGCGATCCCCGTTGAGAGGAGGCTCGAACCGGTTCGGAATCGTGTCGAATCGATTTCGGCGCTCGGATTTGTTTGGCGCTTGTTCGAACGAGAACGGTCTGGGAAGCGACGCGAGCCGCGAGGAGGAACCCGAAGAGCGCAAGCGTTTCGTGCAAGGTCAGACCGGCCGTACGGCAAATTTATTTCACCGGAAACGCCTTCCTACTCCACTCGCTAACGACCGAGAGCGGTCCGACGAAATGAACTCCTGCGAATTCGCGCGGCGCGATCTCTCGAGGCACGCAACGCTGATCGCCGCGCCGCCGCGCCGCGCCGCGCCGGAGAAAGGAATGGAACACGCCGAGCGGATCGGAGCGTAGTGGAGCCGAGCCGAGCCGATCGAGGGAACTCGATCTCTCCGTCGTTACCAGCGGTATCGTTCCACAATCCGGCACCGTAGGCGGTACACGTACACGCTCGATTCGGGAGCGTAAGATCCACCGAATCGTGGAACGACGCACCTGTTCGAGCATGCGATCCGCTCGCCCCCGTGGCTTTCGATCTTGCACCTCGTCTCACCACTCTCTCCTGCTCCCCTCCGTCCCCCCTTCTCCACTGCCCTCCCGCCCGCCACCGATCTTAATTAATTCGTAAACGATCGACGGTTTTCAATTGCTCGTTAACCGAAAGACAAATCGGTTTTCGATTCGCCACGCTCGGGACGCCGACCGAGTTTCAATTTTGCAATCGTCCGGCTTGCTCCCGAGCCTGTGAAAGTGACTCTTCGCTCTTGCCTCTTGCAAGTTCTTCCTTGCGAAATTGATGGTCCCTCAAGGTTGACTCGCCGAGTTTTATCTCATTGACAAGACTGATTTTCATGTAAGTGGAGTATATATTTTGCAATTTTTATCCGGAGAATTGTTTATCACATTCGGGTTATTTTTAGTTTATACTGTCCAAGGGGGTGTTGTTAATATTTTTCTAACTGGGAATTTTGCAGTAGAAACACCCACAATTTGTAAATTCTGTCCGAATAGACAGCGATTCAAACTAATATAAAATAATTCTGAATGAAGAAATCGATTTCTCGACAAAATAAAAATCCTGATGATAGGTCAAACCTTCCAGATTAATACAAGAAAAGGTTCAACTGGATCCGACAAACGGTTCGCGAGATAAAAATTCATAACCGTAACAGGTTTCAATGAAACCTCTTTCGTAAGAATATGTCCTGTCAAAAATTGATGAATTCGAAGGACTGTAACTAACGAACGAACTAGGGATCGACAAAACGATGACTTAAACCCCCCCTAATTTGGCATGGTCTACAAGACAGCCGAGTTTGATCAAAATCCCAGGTCGCAAAGTGCGAGAACTAGTCGAGCTTGGGACGACCTGTGCGCCGATTTTAGTAAACGCAGGAGCGCAATCGACGCGGCAGGATCGAGCGTTAAAGGATCGTCGTTTAATCCGTGCCCGGGAGTCGGGAGACAGTGTTGGCCGCGTTCTATCGTCGCGTTTCGCCGAGGGACATTATTTATAGCGGCGCAATGCCACCGGCGGGTTAAGATATCGCTCTGAAATTGGTCGGCGGGTACAGGCGACGGCGATACCACGCGGAATTTTTCATCGGTCCCTTTTTCTTCGGTGTCGCCGGTCGTCGGGCTTAGCTGCCGTTGCCGCTGCCGCTGCCGGCAGCGCCGGAGAAAAAGGGACGAGGAACCCGGAGATTAATTGCCTATCGACCGTTTGTCTCGAGAGTCGACCGCGCAAGGCCCACTTTCCGCGGGGCCAGTTTGTTCTTCGCTGACAGGAATATCGCGGCCGCGGATCGCCGCTCCCTCGAAAGACCTACGCCTAATTATTGCGACCGAGTCGGGTACCGAGGAGGGTACGGGAACAGTATAAGAAGGGTACGAGGAGGGTACGCTCGCGTTACGTGACCGGGGACCGCGATAACGGAGACACTTCTGCGCCAGACCACGAGTTTTCGTAAACCGTTTTCGAAATCGGCCTGTCCCCGGGGCCTGCGATCTCAAAACGATACTTGAAGTAGAGCACGAGAAATTAGGGGGGGTTTAAGTCATCGTTTCGCTGACTTCGAACTCGTTTCTGAAATACACACCTTCGAAGCTCGGCGATTTTCCATTTTCCACAGAAAAGTCGGAACATGTATTTGCAAATTTTTATCTCCGTAACTATTAATCGCATAGGGATGAATTTTTTTTTATTGGAATGTGCAAGGTTTGTTCTATTGGATACAATTTTTTCCAATCGAGAAATTCATTCTGAGAATTAGCAGGAATTTGCTAATTCTGAAGAATTCTGGGAATTTGCAGGAAGAGAGAACCGTGCACGATGATCACATGTCGTACAGTATGTTCGAACTGTTTATTGAAGCTGTTAAACTTGGACGCAATCGTACTTACGAGGAGTAATAAATACGAAGAGAAATTTTGTCGGGAAGCTAAACGTCGCTAATTGCGTGGGTGCTTGGTCTGTCGTAATTCCGATTGGCGACGAGGTGGTAGTCAGTGACGGTTTGGCAGTGGTTGCGGAGAATTGCGTCGATTCCAGGATTTCGAGGAACCGGTCGCTCGGCGGTCGATAAACTGCTATTAAAGCCGCTGTTCGCGCGCGTAACGCGACCCGCTCGTCGTAAAGCGTTCCCCGGAATGAACGGGGACAGTGGTGGATAGCGCGTAATTATTTGCAAACGAGCTAATTGTTTCGGCGGGAATTACAGAGCGGTCCGTGCCGCTCGCGCACGCTCGCTACCGCGACGATGCAGTCTCCGAGCCGAAACTCCGGTCAGCCTTTCCGATAATTTCGCTACGAGTACCCTAAATTGTTGTTTGCTTAATGGACGAGCCACCATTATTCGGGGATCTGAGACTAACGAGCAACGACCTCGCGAGATTTCTTTTTTCTCTCTTTCCTTCTCTTGTTCTTTTCTCTTTCCTCTCCCTCCCCACGCCAACCCCTTTTATCTCGTCCTCTTGATTCCGCTTTGTTCCATTTCTTTCTCCCACTGTCTTCTCTCTGGTCCGGATGCTCGTTCTGGCAGTACGTCTCGAAAAGGAGTCGCTGCACGCATACGTCGCGTCGTCGCGCCTCGGCTTTTCTCGACCGGTCGATCTTAATCTCTCCCACGAGGAATTCGAGAACGCGGTGCTTCGTTTTGCTCGGCCGCTTCACCTTTCGAGACCGGTAGCCGGCCTGTCTCCTTCGTTTTGCTTTATTTCATGTTGCGGAGTCTGAGGCCGAGGTGACACGCAAGGCTTTTCTTTAATCTTCGACTGTTTCTTGTTCTCTTCACCCGCACTCGCAGTCTGTGGCTTTCAGAAATCCAAGATACGCAAGCGAGGGGAAGTTTTTTTTTAAATTTATTTAATAGTCACGGAAAACATTGACATTTCGAGGGAAAGTTCGAAAGTGTAAGCTTCACTCGGATGCAGCTCAGTCAATTGTGAGCAGACTCTCATTTAATTTATTAATGGGTTTGTTAATAGAATATTGGCCTCTTTTTTACAGAAAATTGAAGACGGACCTCCTATTTGCATTGCTTGCAAAAGAAATGATTTAAAATGCAAAGGGAATGCCAGCAGATACCATCAAATACCATCGATTAATAATATATGCACGTATTTTTGCATTTAATACAACAAGGGGCGCGATAATTTAAAAATAATTAAGATAGGGAGATTCTGTGTAAAAGACTGAGTAGAAAACGTAGAATAACATTTGTTTATACGAGGCTCCATTTCAGAGAAAATCGACTTCGAATAATCACCGAGCGCAAGAATTTGCGGGAAGTAGATACGGCCAGCAGTGGTCAGACACATTGCTTAATAGGGCGCGTAACTAGGGAATTTTGGAATACACTTTTCTGGACAACGGAGCCTTGTATCAAAAAACTTCATTCTACATTTTCCGCTCAGTTTCTCATGCAGAATCGGCCCCTGTTGATTACCACACGATCAGCAATATCACGAAAATCAGCAATAAACAGTGACGCTTCACCGTTCAGAATCAATTGCAGGTGTATGTATAGTGTGCGAAATTTCCGAAGTGAGCGCAGTGTTTACAACGAGAAACTGGGTGAATTTTGCGAGCAACAACCGCGGCGAGGATGCTCGATAAATCAGCGGGCAAGGGGTCAAAAGAAAACGGGTTCGTCCTCGTTGTTGGCAGTCATTTGCAACGCTCAAAGGGCACCGAAAGCCAGCCCCCTCGTACCCGGTTTTTGCGGGTGCGTCCCGGCCGCGTCGGATAAAAGTCCCCGTCGCGTTCTTATCCGTCCGCGGAATTCGCAAAAACCGCGAATATTCGTTCTCGGATGACCTCGCGTTTATGGGCAATGGGCGAGGCGAAAGTCGCGCGTGTCGCGCGCGTCCACCTCGGGGCCTGTGTTCTCGCGAATAGAATGAGGCTGGCTGTCCGGCGTGGACGACGCGTCGCCTCGCTGCGAGGCGGAATGAGGCGAGCGCGGCCGGCCACGGGGGTAAAAAAGGGACGGCGAAACAGCGCGGATATTATTTGCCATTAAAGCGAGGGACAATTTAAAAGCTATTACTATTACTCACGGTGTTCGTGTGTACGCGGCCTGTCGGCTGTTTCTCGGCCCTCAGCCTGTTCCCGGTTCCTTCACGCCGCGGCGATCTCCTCGCGAGAACACCGAGAGCCTGGCTCTCTCTCTCTCTCTCTCTCTCTCTCTCTCTCTCTCTCTCTCTCTCTCTCTCTCTCTCTCCGCGTCCACGTCCTCGCCGTTTCTTCGGGGTCCCCGGGATCGTTTTGCGTGACCGTGCCTATTCGCGATGCCCACCCCCGCGCCTCCCCAGCAAAGCACCACGCGATTTTCACGGCGCGTTACGCGCCGGCCAGCCTCTTCTTGCTCGCGAAACGGAAAACAAATTACGAAACCGGGCTACGAACAAGCAAGACCTAGCTCGCCAACGCTGATCTAACTTTAATAGAGCCCCTCCGACGGCCTTGATGGTAATTGTATCTGAACACGGTAACCGATGGTCACCCGAGACGTTTTTGCTCACCGGTTACAATTTTCCAACCTATACGTGGTTTTAAGCCGTCTCGATCGCCGACCGGTCTCGATTCGAAAGATGGATCACGGTTGACCCTTGCCTCGACCACTACGGGTCAGCTGTGACCCGTATTCTGGTCGCAGATAGTTTGCGTGTTAGTCGCTTTATTGTTGCAATTCTTGAGAGGGTACGATTTTTCAACGAATTACAGGTGGTTTGCTGCTCTTAGGGTGAGAATTCATTAGGGTCGTTAAGTACTGTCAGCCGTCGATATTTCTATCGGTTGCAATTTGGAGAACACAAAAACTATATAAAAATCTGAATTAATAATATGGTGATGTGGTCGCCTAATGAACATTCGATTTTCCAATGAAGGGTGTCCAGAAAGGGTTAAGGGTGTCTACGAAAGATTACAGAACTAGTCCCGAAATTGAGTTGCTGTCTCCAAAGAGCAAAGAAAAATCTATATTGCGTCTTTCTCGAGGGAAGCTCAGAATTTTTCGGTAAGTTCGGAATTTTTCGGTGAGTTCGGAATTGTTTCGGGAAGCTGCGAACAATGGAAGAGGGAAGATCGTCCGGCCTGCCTCATGCAAGCCGAGCATTAGGTTCCCCGACGAGGAGGACACCGGGAACCGTAGGTTTCTTGCCTCGAGTGGAAATATTTCTTGCGAGTAGCACGTCGCGACGCGCGAACTGTGTTACACGCGACTTTACGGATTGCTCCATTAGCCAGAAAATCCCGTGTGTCGAATCAACAGCCGGTAAGGAAAGAAGCGTAGAGAGGCAGAATTGAAAGACCGCGAGTTAACGTGAGTAACACATTGTACTTGCCAAACGATTTTATTTCTTGATAGCCGAAGACTCGCTGGGAGCTACGGGACAAAACAACCTCGACGCGAAATCAATTTTCTTGTACCCGCGACGAAACGAATTCCCTTGTACCTTGTCACAAAGACAGAAACAAAGACAATCGCGCGAGGGAGACAATCAGCGACAGAGACAATCACTTCCGTTATCAGCTGATATTGTCCTGAAAAGAGGTTCAGAATTCAGGACCGAGAAGGGCGCTACATTCACCTTTAAGTATACTTTTCAGAAAATTCTTCAGAGCATTCTGAACCCCCTAGAGTCACGTGGGAATCAGTGTCTTCGGGAGCTGAGGGTCAGTGTCGATCATCACAAAGTCCCCAATCGATTCCCAATCAGGATCCACGTTTCTCACAATCTTCCCCAGGTGGCAAAAGATCCAAAGACAGTTGGTGTTGCTGCACATTGCCAAAGACTAGCTCTCCAAGACAGAGACCCTATGGGAACCCTTACTTTCTAGCTTTGCGGGTCGACGTAGATCATCAGGGGGTCTTGAAACGATTTCTGATCAACGTCCAGGTCTGTCACAATCTTCCCCAGGTGACAAAAGCTGCAGAAGTAGCTGTAGCAGCCACCTGTTGCAAAAACTAGTCCTCCACAGGTCCTGTCTTATGAAAATCCTCATCTTCTGACGCTGAGAGCCAGTATAGGCAATCAGAACGATTCCCAATGGACATCCGTGATTGCTATAGTCTTCCCCAGGTAACAACCAAAGATCGTGTTGCTTCTTGTTACTATCAGGGTCTAGCTCCAAGACAGACCTCATGGGAGCCCCTACTTTCTGGCTTCGAGGATCCACGTCAATGATCAGACGTGCTTTCCAGGTGGAAAAAGCCGCGAAAACAGATGGCAGCAGGTTCTCCCAAAATTCGAGGAAAGAGACGGATCCTCTCGCGGGCAGCGTTCGACTCCGCTCGCGGCCGGAAGAGGACATCGCCGAGAAAAGAGATCCGCAGGACATCCCGCGGCGATCCTCGCTAAAAAATGAGTCTCCTAAGGAGCGACGCGGTCTGAGAGCGACTGAATGGCCAGGCCGAAAGTTAAGCCGCGGGCCACGCGAGCCACGGGCGTGTAGGGGCGCGCGCGTGCGTATCTCGCTTGTTGCTCGTCTCGTCTCCGCTCGGCTCGGCTCGGCGCGGATCCGCTCCGCGCTGGCGCACACCTAAGCTCTCTCTCTCTCTCTCTCTCGCTCTCTCCTCTCCTCTCCGACCTCTATATCCTCCCGTGTACACGTGTACGGAGCGAACACGCTGCCGCGCACAAAGCGGTACGCTGCCAGCGACCGGTTCGCGGCCCCTTAATGACTCGTAATCACGGAACGCTGATGTCTCTGAGTTATGACGCGCCTTACCCGGCAGGGACGTGTACCCGACGCGAGCCGAGACCCGGCCACCGAGGCGAAGAGCAAGACGAAAACGAGGAAGAACCGGAGACTCGAACCGGGTCCCTCCCCTCGCCTCCTACCCCTCCTCTTATGTAACGCTTATGGGGCACCGTCGCGGAGAACCCCCTTCGAGAACACCCGCTCCCGTTTGGTGTTCCGGTGGGAGTTACGAGGCCCGTGGGATTTATTTTTTGTTTTTTAAAGGAGTGCCGTGGGTTGTTGGCTCTCGTTTGAAGCCGTTTGAAGCCGTCCGATCATTCAACGGACCTGGGTTCATCACGGATTAGGAACACTAGAGATCGGAGAAGGGACGAAGATGATCGTGTGCCTCTGTGAGTGAGGGGTCGTTGTCCTCGGTTTGTTTGGAGCATGTTTGAAGCCGTTTGATCATTCAACGGACCTGGGTTCATCACGCATTAGGAACACTAGAGATCGGAGAAGGGACGAGGATGATCGTGTGCCTCTGTGAGTGAGGGTTTGTTGTCCTCGGTTTGTTTGGAGAATGTTTGAAGCTGTTTGATTGAGTAATGCGGGCACTTAAGACGCCACAGCAAGGCTTTTACCATTTACAAACGGATTAAGACCACTCTGTTTGTATTTTTCAGAGTCTCTGGCTGGGTATTTGAGAATTGTTTGAGCCGAGTCCCAGCACAGTTATTCGTAGGAAAGCGCAATAGAAACTTTAATAGTTGCAATAAAATCGGATCTCCACGTATCAGGGATGATTTATGAACAGGTAGTGACTATTCGAAGCCTGGTTATATTCCGTTTGATGGTTCGACGTGTGAACATTGCAATATCGGCGTGCAACGTGATAGAGCACTTTAATAGATGCAATAAAATTCGTATCCGTGAGTGTCACAAGTGATTTACACCTCGAGCAGATAACTAGTCCGAACGCTTTTCATGTTTCGCAAAGTGTACCACGTTCACACTAATCCCTAAACACTTGATCGAAAACTAGGAATTCAAACTGCTTCCCCCGCGTATTAAATATTTTGTAACACAGCGAATTCTCGATATATGTCAACGACGCGGATCTTGCCGGCGTCATGTATCATGCAGGAGACAAACCCAAGTCGTGTTTACACTTCTCGGCGTCCGAGGTCTCTCGAGATTTCTATTATGGACCCTCAGGGCCTATACTCAGCGGTAGTGGGGATATCCCGCGACATATATCATCCAGGCCTTGGCGACATATACAGAGAAATCACTGTAACTCACTTTATTATTGCCATATTATGAAGGTTTGACTGAAAACTGGGAAGTTACGCAAACTGCTTCCCCCACGTATTAAATATTTTGTAACACAGCGAATTCTCGATATATGTCATCGGCACGGGTCTTGCCGGCGTCATGTATCATGCAGGAGACAAACCCGAGCCGTGTTTACACTTCTCGGCGTCCGAGGTCTCTCGAGATTTCTATTATGGTCCCTCACGCGTATACCGCGGTAGTGGGGATAATTCCGCGACGTTTATCATTCAGGCCTTGGCGACATATATAGAGAAATCACTGTAACTCACTTTATCATTGCCATTTCATGTTAAGTCGAAGAAAAAGGCTCGATCTGGAGTAGAAGAAAATTTCCGGGTAAGGATTCGAGCGGACCTGATTGACATAAATTCGTCAAAATCGCGGCCCGTTGAAGGGTTAAGCTCGGTTTCCAGGGTCCGATGCGCGACAGGCTCGCTCCCATCTGATTCCGCTGGTATTATCCCTCTCGTGTTTCCATCGAGTCGCAAACGGCGTTCAATCGACCATAAGGAGTCACCGGATCGTGTCGCGGCGACGAGGAAACAGGTTTTCCATCGGCTCGGGCTGTGTACCGATCTCGTGGCTCGTTCACACGTAGCGTCTAGCCGCGATACCTTAGCGGATCGCAGACGATCGTCGCGGGCAATTAATCAGCGGGGACCACCGTTGAGGATTTATAGTCGCGGGTCCGGACGTGCTCCATAATTTTGACGCGAGGGACATCACGATTTCACCGAGGCAACAATGTCATCTCTACTCTGCACACACACATACATATTTCTCTTGGCTGTAACCTGTTGCATAGCTCCCTCGTCTCGTCAGCACGAATTCGTCATAGGCGAATAATTAACGAGCCGGCGACCGGCCGAAAACAGGTTTCGGTTCGATTCGGACTCGGTCGGCGAGTAGTAGGTGAGAAAAACCGGATGGCACTTTTTCTACGGAGTCTGCCGATCGATCCTCCGGTCGCAGACGCATTCCGCCGGTAGGAAAGTATCCGGTATTCGAAAGTCACGGTACCGTGGACTCATGAAAGTCGATGAACCGACCGATTCGTTCGAGAGTGTCGACGTCGAAGACGTTACCAGCGAGAGCCTCTACTTCCGCCCCGAGCAGACAAGCCGGCCCGGGAATCGCGATCCTGATGATAGAGGACATTTGAAATTCATACGCGGGGACAAGGTTTCCGGATCATACGTCTCCTCGGAAACCGGGTTCCACCGACGGCTCGCTCGCTCGCTCGCTCGCTCGCCTGCCGTTCGTAATGGGGGAAAAGCAAAGATCATTAAGGTCGGACCACGAAAAAACGCGACCGCCAGCTTTTTTCCCCGACGCCCGTAAGTATCGTCTCGCGTTCTGCTGGACCGCGCCGGAACGAACGACAGTCGCTGAAGAAGTCTCCGCCACAAGGCCACACAAACCTTCACGGATTTTCTTACCGGCCCTGCAAATTTTCTTTGAAAAATTGCGCTGCCAAGCGCCGCGACGCGTCAACTCCCATCGCTCAGTTGCAATCTGTTCGAAATCATCTCGATCATTTTTAATCGATTGCTTGCGAATCTTCTGGTAACGTATTCGTGACATTTTTCTGATTAAAACGAGCCCCAACACGACACCATTCGAAGCAGATTTGTCTACTCGGTACACGGTTCAGTGGAACCTCTATTATCCGAACCGGTGATATCTAAACTCTCTATTATTCAAACGGGAACAGCTCAACCCACAGTCGATCATAAAGAACACGAAGCTGTCGTACAAATCAGTAAAAATTAAATCTAGATCAGTTCGGATAATCGAGGTTCTACTATATCGTGGATTAATCACGTAATTTTGATCCGAATGGTATCGTGTTTGGGGTCGTTTTAATCAGAAAAATGTCACGAATGTGCTAACAAAAGTTTCACAAAGAAATGATTTAATGTAAAAAAGTTCTGTCAATGGAAAGCTATTGTCCCGCTAGACTCTGGGATTGGAATTGAATTTCTCGACGACAGGAGCTGACAAAAGCGAACATCTCGATGTATCATTTGACTCGGGAGAGTCTGTGGAATCATTCTATCTAACTCTCGCTTCTCCAGCTTTCACAGTTCAGGCGTAAAAGCGTGTCGAGCTTAAAAATCCGGGTTTCAGCTTCGGAATTGAATTTCTCGGGAACCGAAGCGGATAAAGGGGTTTCGGTTGGAAGAAGAATACGCGCTAGAGAATAATAGAAGAGGCCGCGGAACAGAGGAGAAGATAGAGGTGGCAGAAGGGTTTTTTAAGAGTCGAAGGTGGAAGGTGGGCCTGACAGGGCGGTTTTTGTACCGTTGCTCGTGCACGCTCGCCTTCCAGCGTACAAAAGGGCGCCCCTTCGCGCGATAATCCTTTATCGTTCTCTCTCCCGGGACGTCACTCGAATAATCCGTATTCATAAACGGCGGAGTCATTAGTGGCTCCTCTTTGAGGCACGCGTGGGTAGGGTGGTAATCGGCGGTTGCCAGAGGTAGCAATTGAAAAAAGAGGCAACCGCGATGAACGAGCGAGAGAAACGGGGCCCGCGACAAAGGCGGATACAGTCGACTCTATTAATCTCGTAGACAGCTAGAATTTAACGGGAGGTCGACGAAACTCTTACTACCCGATTGTACCGGATGAAAATAATGCAATCCGCATCCATCAGCTCTTCTCCGAGAAATTAACAACATTGAATTCCCGAGGCCCCGGACGCGCAACGCTCTTCAACAAACATTTTTACTCGTATCGTTGCAGCCGTGCTTCGTTCCACCATTACTGAAATTACAATGCTACGCAGAAAATTACTCTGGAGAAATTCCTCGATCAATGCACGCGTGATACCAATCGCGCACAGTTTCTATAAACACTATTTTGCCACATACCAATCGCGCTCAGTACTCTGCACGTTAAAAGCTATCGGCTCGGGAGCAAAGTTAGCACCGCCTTATTGCACGAGAAAACTTCTACTAGGCAAAATAAATTTTTCCCTCGGTTTAATTTTCCCAAATCAACACACAAAAATTAAACATTGCACTGGAGACGTCCGGACGAGCAAAATTAATATTTTCTCTACTTATTCTGGGCACGAGGAACCCCCTACTAGGCAAAATAAATTTTTCACTCAGTTTACTTTTCCCAAATCAGAACACAAAAATTAAAAATTGCACTGGAGACGTCTGGAGGAGCAAAAATTAATACTTTGCTTATTCTGAGCACGAGAGACCTCCTACTGGGAAAAATTCATTTTTCTCGCGGACTAATTTGCCAAGGACGGCCCACAAAAATTAAAAATTGCAAAGTAGCAAAAATCAGTACTTCGTCGTCCCATTCTGAGCACGAGGAACTCTCTTCTACTAGGCAAATTAATTTTCTCCCCCGATTAACTTTTTCCAAATCAGCCCACAAAAATTAAATATTGCACTGAAAACACCCAGAGGAACAAAAATAAATTCCTTGTTTATTCTGAGCACGGGGAACCCGCTACTAGGCAAAATAATTTTGTGCTCCGGTTTACTTTTTCCAAATCAGCCCACAAAAATTAAAAATTGCATGCAGATCCACTGCCAGTGCCTAGACAATTTCAATCAGTTTTTTTTTTTTATTGCTGGAAGATGTGAACATGGAAACGAGTTGTGGCACAGTTATCGCGTTCTCCAAAGCGCCTACCGTTCTCCGGCAACGTTCAGTGCCAGCGCAGCAACGAAGACGAATGGCTCATCCTGTCCCCGTGTCCAACATTGCAAACGCGTTTCGTAAATTCTAGCCTACTCTACAGTCACGTATTATTTTCCACGGTGCGGCACGACCACGCACGCCGGCTGATTTTACGTGAATGGTATTCGAGACGCGGCGAAGACCCCTGTCAGAAGGACGATATTCAATCGACACGGTTGAGACGGAAGAGGAAGAGAAGGTGAAGAAGGGTGAGAAGATGGGCGCAGCCTCCTCCACCGTGGTTACCACCACCTAGGACTCTCTCCTTCTCTCTCTCTCTCTTTCTCTCCTCTCGCGGCAGGTTTACGACGAGCCAACGCAAACACGACACTTGGCCGCTAACTGGCCACCTAGCTACCGGTGACTAGCCTCTTCCTGCCGCGGAAGACCTTGGAATTTAACCGCGCTCACTGCCTTTGTGATACTGCACCAGAAAAAGTCCCAATGCTCCCCGAAACTCACAATTCTTCACTCAGTCCACCAATTACTGACACTTCACCCTTTCCCGATTAAAATACTCTGCCACAGAAAGTTAAAACACTCTGTCAAACAAACTCAAACTTTACCCTCGTCTGATAAAGTATTTTCAGTTTAAGTTTGTTTGTTGTGGAGTATTTTATTTTTCAACAGCAGGGTAAAATTCTAGTAATTAGCACACAGCCATTGACTCCAGGGAAAAACACTTAAAATATTCTACCGAGCAAATAAAATAATCAAACAGCTGCAAACATTCTCCAAACGAAGCGCAGGTAACCAACCTTCAAACCTATAATCGCATTATCCTCCAGAAACCGTGATACAATTTTAATTGTGCAGAAAGGCCCGCAATCTGCTGATTACTTACATCACCATAAACACCCAAGTTTCCCGACCATCGCGAGGGGCTAAAAACCCACCGTGGTTCGCAAAAACCAGCTCACGATCAGCCCACAAAACCATAGAAACTCTCCCACAGAGAATCAAGAATCACTCAGCGCTAAACTCTCGCATTAAACTCTATTTACTCTGCCGCGGGAAGCCCTAAGCCGCGTACACGCTGGACGGACAAAGCATCGCAATCAAAGTGTCAAAACACCGTAATCCGTTGAACGTGATTCCGTTCCGTTCTCCCGACGACTTGCATCGATCAGGTCGCGGAAAGTCTCTCGCTCGGATAATCTCCCGTCGGATGATTTGCAATAACACGGTGGTGTGTCTTTAAGCAGCGTTACGGTACCCGTCGAACGTGCTTCTAATTACCGGTCGAGATGCTCCGGTGTACGCACACCGTACGTACACGTTATGTACAAACACGTACGTATGTGCTGCGGGTAATATTCTATTCGCGTTCGTTCTCTCGTCGGATCGGTTAATTGCTCCGTCCGCGAAAGCGATACGATCGCGGCCGATCCTGACCCTCGCAACGCGTCCAGTCACTCGATGATTTTCCATTCGCATGATCGCTAAACAATATCGGCCTGTATACATACACTCCGGTTCAAAATCGTCCGGGCGCTTTCTTAATTAACTCTCGCCAGGCCATTAATACCACATCTCTCAAGCGCTAGAACCGACCGTGTTACACACGTCAGGTTTACTCAAATTTTGGGAAATTTTTATTTCAATATCCAAAGAAGTAAATTTGTTCAAGAATTCTATAATTGTGGATTAAAAAATTTGGAGCCAGTCGTTCTGGATTTAAATATTTTCATTCCTAATGAAGATATGTCTCTTGAAATTTAGGAGGGGGCTGGCTCAGAAAATTGTGGTTGACCAGTACTACTTAGAACGCTGGTATTAAACCTAGATTAATTCCTCGAACCAATAATCCCCACACGACACCGTCAATAATTATCTAAATAACACTCTGGGTCTTGTATTAGGTGTGCAAATTAATTCGTGGCCCTCATTCAATTGTAACTTTACTTCAACTACCAAATTGTTACACGAGTTGTCAATTCCCTGTAGGGTGAAGTAAATATTTATTTTTCTTTACGAATGAGTGCTGGGCCCAAACTAGTCAAATGCTGTCAATGGACTCACATAAGAGAATTTGCTGATGAGCATCAATTGGGTAGGATTCTGAAAGAATGAGAAATGTCCACATACTTTTGAGTGGCAGTGTACGAGCCACTTCTGTCTACGGAGCGATACGACCGATACCATCTGCAAATCTTCTCTCTCCTCTCTCTCTCTGCGCTGGGTTTGTTGGGTGTCCGAGTGTAGAGAGAGAGAGAGGGAGAGAGAGAGAGAGAGGAGGGAGAGAAAGAGAGAAGTAGAATCGCATGTACCAGAACGTATACGTTGGAGAATGAGATATCGGACAGTGACCCGCGCAACGTTACCGGTCGGCCACGGTTCCTCCTCACGAGAATACATCATTTACTCTTTACTCCGCTATTGTACAGGGCCGCCAGCCGAGGTATTTCGATAAATATGGTTGCCCGTCGCGCGGATATTATTTAGAGACGGCCGCGACATAATCTAGAGGCTGCATCTGCCAGGATTTTTACCGATCCGGAGCGGCCGACGTCAAAAGTACACGATTTCTATGTTACAACCAGGATGTTGGCTCTATGGGAAACGACGACGTTTCCCGAACACTTCCCGGATTACCTTACATGCGACGCGCATTTTTTCCCCCGGGAAAATGGGGGATGAATGATGGGAGCGCTGGGGATTTCGAGAGCAGAGGATTGCGATCTACCAGGATGCTTAGGTGAACACATTTCGTATGAAAATGGTGTTCCTATTAAAATATTGACCTCAGAATATTATTCACTTCAGCGGCAAAGATATATCTATTTCAGTAAATTTTCAGAGAATTTTTGGAAACGTCCCTGACCTCTGATAAAATTCTGAAATTCTGAAAAATTTCGAGAACTGAAGAAAATATTTTGATTAGCTTAATAGACGATACGACCGTCCAGGATCGATTCCACCAATTTTCCCACTTGACGTTGATCGATTAGGGGAATATTGTCCGCCGTGGTGGACAGTGTCGACCCTCGCCTACCGTGGAGCCAAGGAAAGAAACGTCGCGTTTCGCGTTGCAGCAAGGGGTCCTTCGGCTTACCTGTAACAGAGAGAAAAGAATTCGGGTTAGATCAGGTATCGCTCGGCCGCGCACGAACGTTTCAATTACGCGACGCGATAAATATCGCACCGAACGAGGCACGCCTCGCGTAAACTCGGCTGGGAAACTTGTAAATCCGCCGGGAAATGTCAACGTGCTTTGCGTGGCTCGCGTTCCGCGCTGCCATTAGACTTTCCGGGCAACGAAAACCGGAGAAAAATCATGCCTCACACTTAGACACGCTCGGCGAACACGGAGACGTTCACGCGATAACGTTGTTCGTTGCCATCGTTATTATTTCGTATCCGTGTCTAGATCATACAGAAGCATTACAAGTACAAAATACAGCGCTATCAAGCAATTATTATACAGCTGTGATTTATTGCAGATTATTCTCCTTGGACTGAGCTAGAGTGCAAACTGTATTTCTGTAATTAATTCTCTCAATTTTTGAGTTTTGTCCATTTTTTCTGGGTGCAGAAATTATTAGTTGCTGACAGTGTGTATAACCATGATTATTTAGCCCGTTTAGATGACTATTTATTTAGACTACTATTTTAATTTGACACCTGCTGATTTTCTTCAATTTTTCGCTCGTGTCTGACACCGAAGACTTATTCCACTTGCACGCAGCTTGACAATTTTATTTCGATTTTTAAAGCTTCCCCGGGCGGCAGGAATTTTTAATGTCAATGTTGACAATGTATATGACACTGTCCAAGATTATTTAGCTCGATTAGATGACAATTTATTTACACTACTATTGTAATTTGACACCTGTTGATTTTCTTCAATTTTTCGCTCGTGTCTGACACCGAAGACTTATTCCACTTGCAAGCAGCTTGACAATTTTATTTCGATTCTGAAAGCTTCCCCAGGTGGCAGGAATTTTTAATGTCAATGTTGACAGTGCATACAACAGCATGAATAATTGTTTAAACACCCGTGGCACAAATTAATTGCTGAATAAACGCGTCGATCGTGCATTCGAGTGGAACGGTTTTTAATGAAGCAATAGCAATTGTGCGTGAATAATGCGACCCATAATGGGCACCGCGACGGTGCAACAAATGCCTGTATGCTGCACGCAGTGTTAGGGCAGTTCGAGAACCGGACTGCGAGTGTTAAAAATTGAATTACGGAAATGAGAAGCGCGAGAAAAAGGAAGCGACTCGATAGCGTGAGAAAGAAAATAAACGCGCTCGATTTAAAGGGTGTTGCCCTGCCATAGTGTTACTCGGCCGGGCGCTGAAAATTGCACAAAGTATCGCGGAATAAGAGACACGGCAGCAAAACGAGGATACCGATCGGCGATCGTTCGAATCGACGGGAACGATGCAAGTTTCTGGAGAAAAGTTTCACGTCGATCTCGAAGCACACGTTGCCGCACACCTCTGACCCGTTCGTAATTACCGATAATAACAGTACCAGATACTTTTTCTAATTAATATCGATCGAGGCCAGGGCCCTGTGTGTGCGCGCCAGATTGCGTGCGCGCACACCGATATTCGTAACGCAAACGATAATCGATCGCGGTGGATGAACGGCGGCAATAATTAATTACCAGTGCGTCATAATTATTGCTTTCGCGGGTAATACTTTTCTTGTTGCTCGTAAACGTTACCCTCGACGGGCCGTACATATTTCATCGTTATTAATAGGTCAGAGGCATACGCGCGCTGGCGAAAAAATCGCGGCGGCGATATTACGCAGATTAAATTGATAAGAAAATCGACCGCAGCCTCTATCTCCCTCTCTCTCCTCTCTTCTCTCTCCCTCTCTCGTTCGTTTGCTACCGTGCTGCTACATTTTCTCGGTAATTACGACGTCCGCTACTACTAGTGAAGTTTAATTAGGCGACTTAACGTCCAATAGCGCGACAATTTAATATACAAGATGATTCACTCGAACTTATAGGAAGAGTGATGAATCGACGTCGAAAAACGTGTTCTCATTACTTTGTTACGAGATGCGAGCCACTTTAGGAAAATGCTGCAATATTAACCGCTGCAAGAATAGTGCAAATTATTATTCTGATAAATCGTGTGGCTCAAATTGCTTGTTACAGATCATTTCGAAGCATAAATATCAATGGAAAAGTAACACAACCATTAACAATCTTATTAAAAGACTTTTTACTCTTATCCATACCTACTTGCCCTTCCAGAAACACGGTAGATTCAGTGATTTTTTATCAAAAAAATTGACACTCGAAAAAATTTTTTAAGGATTTTTCTGCTACAGCACGGTCGTTGAAGATCCTATTCAAAAATGTTTCAGTCAAGTATTCTACACCTGTATTTCTCTACAGATTTGTAGATCCGATAGTGGTTGGGAAAAGACTGGCAGTCGAATAAAATTTTCAAGTCTGCCATGGTAAAGGAGTAAACTCTGTGGCAAACATTTAGCGGCAGATGCAACGATCTCCTAATTCCAGCGATTACAGAAAATTGTTACCGGGATAATCAATTCCTGCGTCATTCCGAGCCGCAGCGTTTCCGAGCGCAACAGAGACAGCTCTCCGCGTGTGGTCTCACATTCCCAGATTCCCTTGCTTGAAAACTTCTGCGAGTAAGACAGCGACGTTGCAATACGACGTTGCAGCGAAAGCTCGAAGCGCTCGCGAGAGAGAAGAGAGAGAAAGAGAGAGAGAGAGAAAGTAAAATCTAAAAGCGAGAAGAACTCTGACCCGTTGCAAGGGCTGCGGGGTAAGAATCCTCGACCCTGGTGCCCCCCCGGTGAGCATTATTACACATTTAACTAATTTCCTTGTCTCGTAAAGTACGGGAAGACACCTCGGTGCTCGCGCCAGGCTCACAAAGCCTCGCCGCGCCGTTATGGCAGCCGCGTGTGTGCGCGCGGCTGCGTGCACGTGTGCGTGTGTATCGCATCGGAGTGGACTCGCCGATAAAATTCGGACACCGTGGACGAAAGAAGACGTGGAAACCTGGATCCACGAATCACCGAAAGTGGGCGTTATATTGCGGCTTTAACAGCGCGCTTTATTGATTCGCCTGTTTTATTGCTTATTTACGAGCCTCGGCGAATTTGCACGCTTTTATCTCGGCGGATCTCGGCGCGCGAGAATTATCCGGCGACGCGTTTTAGAAAGAAGAAGTGTCCCGGTACCTGTACACCGGTCGTGGACCTCGGGATCGTTAATCCACGGAGCCATCTTGGAGACCGATCGACGATCCATCGGGCACCGCAGCTCTGTAAATCGGGTAACACGTCCGATAACGCGAACGGACTCGCGAATTTCGAGGCGATTCCCATGCGAAATCGAGCGCGAGCAGTCCGTAAAACGGAGCTCGACTGCGTCGCGCTTCGATCGCTCCCGGGAATGTTTAAATAAATTTTCTTTGCCAGTAAAACTACCAGCGCCGGCCAAATGACAGGTCTGGAATTCATTTCGCAATTCTTTCAATTATACACGATGCCTCCGCTGGAAATGATTGGCATTTCTTCGTTCACGCGTACATGGTGTCCTAAAAATGTACTCCCTTAAATAGGATGATTCTTGAGGTCATTTGAAGTAACTTTTTCCTTCGCAAAAATGTTCTCCGTAGCTTTGTTAACGAGTTATGGATGAAACACACGGACCAATCAGAGCGCGGCTACAGCGGACGGATCTCGGCTTGGCCAATACCAGCGCCACGATCAGTGGGACTTGTCAAGCCCTTAACAAAGCCATGAAGAACATGTTTGGATAGGGAAAAGTTACTACAAATTACTTTAAGAATTATCCATTTCAAGGGGGCACATTTATGGGACACCCTGTACATTACGAAAATCGCACAAACTCTAAATAAAGTCAGTTAATTTTTGTAAAAAAACGCGGACCAGTTACATCTAGTGCTTTGATTTTCAGTTTAAGTGTTTCACTTCAGTTAAGTAAATCAGTTTAGTTACAGACTATTATATATGTATGACTAATTTAGTCGACGAAAATATTTGTAGCTCGAGCAATTTTGATCGGTTTCACTTGAAAAAAATAATTTATATACCTCGACTATCCGTACACGCGTGTGCAAACTCCTAACGCGAAAAGTTGATCGATACTTCTGGAAAAAATTGCGAAAGACTCGTAAAATATATGTGGCATGCAAATCGGAGTGATTCTTCAAATAAAAGATTACGCGCATGGTCGAACGGTCGCATAAATACTCGCTTCAATAACGCCATAAATTCGAATATCCCGCCGGGCGAGGGCTAAATGAAATTTGATTTCGGTGAACGTCGGCGATCGGAAGAGACAAAAATAAAAAGTCCGTGAAAAACAATTTGCATGCTCGTATACTTTTAATTCGAAATAACAGGTCGATTAAGCCGGATCGAGGTGGACGCGCGCCCCGCTCGAAAGCAGGGCTATTTCCAGAGTTTTACGCGATCAATCTGCGGGATCAATTGCGGAGGATCCCGAGGGTTAAGTGACTTCTGGTTCGAGGAGGATCGAGGAAGAAATCGGCGGACGCCCCGGGACCGAGGATGGGGAAAGGAACGACCGATTAATCGCGGCGGGGAAACGTAACGGACATCGGGGCCTATCTCGCGATAATCTCATTGTCGTCTTCGACCGCTACAACGTCATTAAGGATGGCGGCGGAAAGCAAATATGAGACCGCGTCTCACGTTTCACCGGTGTCGACGACACTCTCTCCCTTTTTTCGCGAGTCGCAATCCTCCGTCTGCACTTTGCCGGAAGCTCGATGCACCGGCGTCACTTCAAAATAATAGTTACTGTTCCGTGTATGTTCGTTCAGTCGTCCTAAGTTCTTAATATTAAACTGCAACACTTAAATAAAAATTTGCCGGTCTAATTGCAAGAGAGAGACGAGCAGTACTTTTTTAATAATTTTAACAAGTTGGAATCGATACTCTTCAATTATTGCAATTTTTACACTGTTATGAACTGCATCATTAACCACTTTAACAAGTTGGAATCGATACTCTTCAATTATTGCAATTTTTGTACAGTTACAAATTGCATTTTTACTCTTTTTAACTAGTTGGAATCGATATTCTTCAATTATTGCAATTTTTATACTGTTACAAATTGCATCTTTAATCGCTTTAACAACTTGGAGTCGATGTTCTTCAATTATTACAATTTTTATAGTGTTACAAATTGCATTTTCAGTCATTTCAACACATCCGAGTCGATATTCGTCAATTATTGCAATTTTTCTAATAAATTGCAATCTACTCATTTTTTTAAATAAAAATGCAGACTCTCATTTTTCTGTCCATTTTACTCCTGCAAACGGTGCTCGTTTTAATTTTGCAAAAACAGCAGCACGAACAGACCAGAAAGAAAACTATAGTCTTCACTTTGTCCTCGCAAAAATGGGAGCATCAATCTACCAAAAACAAGAATACAATGTATACATGTTAATACATATTCATTTTAATCTCGCAGGAGTAACACCATAAATCTGGCAAAAACAAAAGCGTAGACTTCGCGTTGTTCATTTTACTCGTGCAACCTCGCAACCTGGATCACCAAAAAGAAGAATGGGGACCGCATGGTGTTCGTTTTAATTTTGCAAAAATTACACCAGCAGTGTCCCGAGAGAAAAGAATAAACGAAAAAGAGAACCGCGTACGGGAAACTTATAAATAGCCACGGGTAACTAAAGCATTAACACCAGGTTTCTCTGTGTTTAACGATCACCTTGCTCAGAGGCCATGAGATCGGTTCGAAATCGTCCGCCACGACTATCGAAGTACGCGCGCGGTTCTCTCTCTCGATATTTCTGGCTCGATCTCCATTACGTCGCCGCGGAACAATCCCTCCGGCAAGGCGGATCTTTAATTAATTTAATCTTTACGATTATATCGACGGGGCTTCCAGCCAGCCTCGCGCGGCTGCTTTTCTCGTTTCGACGCGGTTCCAGGATGTATCGAAGACATAAGAACGGGACGAAGAAATAAACCCGTTCGCTGCTCGTAAAAAGTAAGCGAAACCGGAGAACTGGTTTGCATACGCTCCGCGAGCCGCGTTTTCTGCGACAAAACTAACTGGCGGCGATCAAACACCGATCGCCTCGCGATCCCCAGAATTAAAAGAGAGACTTTCCTTTTCAAGAAACCCGACTATTCGCGTTCCTTTCCGACCTTTTGCGATCGGCTTTCGATGTTAATAGAAAAACCCCCCTGTATACAGGGCGTCCCAAAAATGTGGTATTTTCTTGAACCGAGCGATTCCCCAGGCCATTTCGAGCAACTTTTTCCTTTGCGAAAATCTTCTGCGCGGCTTCGTTCGGGAGTTATTGTCGAAAAACACGGACCAATCGGAGCGCGGCTAATAGCGGGCATACAGGTACCGCTGAGCGCGGCGTTGGCATTGGCCGAGCTGGAGTCCGGCCGCTGTAGCCGCGCTGTGATTGGTCCGCGTTTTTCGCTGATATCTCCTTAACGGAGCTTCGGAGAACATTTTCGCAAAGGAAAAAGTTACTCCAAATTACCTCAGAAATCACCCCTTTTAAGGAATTCCATTTTTGAGACATCCCTTCTATGTTTTCTTTAATTTCTTGTGGTTAGAATTTTTATATAAATATAAATCCTTAAATATGATGGATGGAATGAAAGAAATGGAAGTGTTTATGAATCGTTTGTAAACTTAAAAAGATCGTTAAGCTTTTCTAGGACATAGCACGGTCGCGAAAATTGCTTTGAATAGACTTCGAGTACTCTGAAGCGTCAATAATAATTACTTCAGCGCTATTGCGCAATAAGGTAAATAAATAACCGACCGGAGACGGGATCATACTTTCAGCGAGATCTTCGGAGGTCGTTGTGGATCGGAAGCAGCAGAATTCGGACCGTTACGAGTAATTGGTTCTCTAGAATTCGCGATCGCGTCGGAT
Organism: Halictus rubicundus; assembly: GCF_050948215.1. Taxonomy (NCBI): domain Eukaryota; kingdom Metazoa; phylum Arthropoda; class Insecta; order Hymenoptera; family Halictidae; genus Halictus; species Halictus rubicundus. The sequence goes on from NC_135161.1 coordinate 13,086,361, forward strand.
TCCTGGTTGCGTTCCAACGCGCCGATATAAAATACAAAGCGTTTCCGTAATCGCGGCTCGACACGACGCTCTCGCGTTCCACCGGCCGGTTGTAAACGGCCATTGTTCCTGTTGCGATCGCTCTAAGCGTGAATCGGCGAGGAGGATCGTGAGGCCAGCCGCGATCTTGAAACTCGAATCGAAACCGGCCACTTGCATGCGCCGCGCGCGCCTTTTTTTCGCATTTTTCAACGGGATTCCTGAAATCGCAAGCGGTGCTCCTTTGCGGAAACCGACGCTTAGGCGCTCGTCGACAACGGAGATTTATGTTAGACTCCTCGCCGGGCGCGAAGAGACTCTGTTTGCCATCTTTTGTCATTTTACGGCGGACGGTTGCCGCGGAGTCCGTTGCCAACCTGCGGTGCAAGAAAATTATGGGACCAAAATTATGAATAATTATGGAATTTTCGTTCTCGACTGCCTTGGCCACATTTCAAATTTTTTAATAAAATTTCATAGCTTTAACTTGTATCTTTCACACCACCACTTCTTAATACTAAATTGGCAATTTGCGGGAGCACTAAGGGTGATTATTTTAAAATTTTTAGGGACTTCTTATTAATGTAAAAAAGCTTAATTTGTGGAACAAGTATTCGCGGAGGGATCTTTGCAATTTCAAGAATCGTAAGATAGTAATAAAATAGTAATGATGTAACATGAAGATGGAAGTAGCTGTAAATTGGACTTGTTCGCAGTCTAAAGGGCCCTGATCGAAAGAAAGATACTCTCCACGCTAATACAAATCTAAATTGGCGACTACGATTGCCTTTTTTGCCGAGATTCCCCTCGTTCGTATTTCAAGAAGCAACAGTCACGAAGCAAGTCATCGCAACTTTTCCGCGGCTGAAGTTGGCCCGGCGGTTCCAGAGAAGTAATTGCGGGTCCGCAAAAAATATGAGAGTTCGCCTAAAGAGACGAAGAGGTGGATCCGCAGATGCGCAAGCGCAAAAGAGACGGTAAGGTTACGTACGGATGCCGAGTTTGCCAGCATGTCATTGTTGACTGCCTGGGGCGATGACGGGAATTCAGCCAGAACGTTTCTGACTCTTCCTCTCTGCGTTCGTGTTGCCGAATGCGTCGAGCAAAATCTCAACTCTGTGCGAAAAATCCCTCGCAGTTTTTATCTAATTTGTGCGAAAATTGCAATCCAGTCAACATTAACCCCTCGCCCCCCTGATGAAGATTTTAAACAAAATCTCCTTAAACGTGAATTTTACTGTTTTATATTACTCTATAAAAATGACAAGACTCTGTCTATTCAATGTTTTCAGCCATCCTATAAATAATATATACTCGAAGGAATTAATTTAAATTTCTCACGGATGTCATGTTTAAAAAACTTAAAATTTAGATACTGACATTTTTACTATGTGTTGAAATGAGAGAACAAGAAATTACTTACAATTACAGTCGTGCATAGAAAACAGTGTTACAGGAAATTAGTTCAGAAGCTAATATTGCACGGAGCCTCGAAATTGAAATGCAAGCCATAATAAATATAGTTTTATAAATAATTGTTGTCAAGAAAATAATTGCTATGGTACATAGAGAACGCAACGAACACAGAGACTTGTTGCACGGTTTTATAACGAACGCATAAACTGTACGGCCGATTGATTAATTCAGCGCAACATCGTTCTCATCCCGCAAAGATAAATGTGCAACGAACGCGAGGCATTACTTTTTGGTTGTCGGAGATTGCTATTTGGCCCCGTCGATCGGTTCCCATCGAACAAAGCAATCGATAAAACGAGAGATCGGAAGCCGGGGCATCCGGCTCGATCGCGGATCGCCGTTCCCCGAAGAAAGAAGCGAAAAGAAGAAAACGATCTCGCCGATGGAGAGAAACCGCTACACAGTAGCGAAAGGGGCTGTTCGTTTCTGAATGGAAACACGTCTATACATCGCACGACGAAAGAAGTAGATATCGTTCGTTCCGTACGGCTGGGGAGTAGCGGCGAGAGCGACGACAGCTCCTCGATCATCGCGAACGCGAGCAGGTTTCTTGCATATGCTTGTCGGGATTCCTCGAGATATTTATCGGCTTTAATGTGGACAAGGGACCTTTCGTTGCTTGTCGCTTTCGCGGATCCGCCTCTGGCGATTCCAACAGCTTCCTCGTTTCCTCCGTTTCCGGAACAGAGTCTTCGCAACGCTTCCAAACGCACCATCCACACAATTCGTCTCCCTCTCGCGAATTTTTATTCGCAATAACAATTAGACGATCGTGTCCCCCAGAAATGAAACACAAAATTATTTGGCTCGGTTTTCTCTCTCTTCAGAGGAATTTTTTCACTGTACTTTAAAAATTGTTCGATGCATCAAGTCCTATTAGGACGTGAGAAGCGTAAGAAGAGAGTTACAGCGGGGGTGATTAAATTACTAGAGCCAAAAATATTTTAAGAAAATATATATATATATATATATATATATATATATATATATTTTAACAGTTTAACACTTTAACTACGACCATACTATGTTTACTATTTACTACAAGTCTCGACCGTGATAAACGTATTCTGCTTTCATATTCTAAATCTTATACGTTTTCTCTGTCTGTGACCTTGAATGACCTTGGAATAATTATTGTCACTGGATTCCTAATGAAAGGGACTATCATTGTAGGTGTTTAAAAAAGGGTGGTTCCATTTAAGAAAGTGAAGGTCACCTTGATATCTCTAAAAAAATGACAAAAACAAAATTTTTTCTTGGCATCGTGTCAGCCCCATTGTACCACTCAACTTTGTCCTTACCATATTTTACGTATCTTTAGAAACAACAAAGATATTTGAGGTGCTAACGTTTGGTGACTCACCCTGTATATTATATTTTTTATTTTCATATTTTTATATATTTTTATTTTTAAGTTCACGGAAGAGAAAATTTGTATTGACTGTGTGCTTTGATTTCCCCGATGCTTAAATATTGGTCAGAAGATGGATCATAATTTGTACCAAAATTGCAGGCGTCTTAGAGAAATCGGAACCGAAATTTTCTGGGAGAATCGGGACTGTTCCATCGATTTGAAGTACGGTTGCGAACCGGGGCACGATGGGATGGCGGCCGCTTTCCCCGTTGAGGATGATCGTAATAACTGGACATTCCGGGGAGATGTGGATCTGGGAATGGGAAAGCTGGGAAGAAAAGCTTTCGAAGGCGCAGGCGTCGGTCACGAACTCCTGGATGATCCAGACTGATACGTGTCGGCGCGTACCGAGCGTATCCGGTTCGCCTTTGGCTCTGTTTGCTGGCCAGAGGAGAGTTCGAGTTTCTGTCCGAACGAAGAAGCGATGGAAGAAGAAGAAGCGCGGCAGCGCAATGCAGCCGCGATGCAGCCGCGATGCCTCGCGCCGACTCGGCCGCGAAATGCAGCTTAAAAACGACGGTAGACAAATGAGCGGAGCGTTCTACATAGATCCCTTCGAGAAGATTGGATCGAGTTTCTCGCGTCGTGAGAGAAAAGAGTAGCCGCCGAGAGTGAGAGAGAGAGACGGAGAGAGAGAGAGAGAGAGAGAGAGAGAGAGAGAGAGAGAGGGAGGAGGGAGCTCTCAGCTCGCCACCCTCCGCAGTTCAGCTGTGAGCCGAGAGCTGAGAGCCGCAAACAGAGCCGAACCGAACCGAACGAGAGGCTCGAAGAAAGAACAACGGAAAAGAAGAAGATGATCTCTCTTCTCGCGAGAGCTCCGGAATATCTGCGCGGGCCTATTATGCGAGAATGATAAATCGACGGGCAAGGCCGTCGGGAATCTCGATAAGGTGCTTCTTCTTCTTCTTCGTCGTCTTCTTCTTCTTCTTCTTCTTCTCCTTCTTCTCTCTCTCTCTTTGTTTCTCTTCATTCGCCAGCGTTCTTCGTCTTCCTCGAACACATCCCGAGGCCCGAGGTCGTTCAAACTATCGACCATCGTCGTTCCACCAACGAAGATTCGTTCTCCCTGGTAAAACGAACGTTCTTAATGTATATGTTATACACACCACGAAGACGATTTCGTTTGGCCTATCGTATCAAGGACGCGCGTTGATCCCGGATATCGCTGGAGGTTCGTTCCAGTGAAAACTGGAGCGAAGAAAGTGCTGCTCCACTATCTACTCGCTGCGAATTAGAGATGTACAATAGGCGATTCAGGAAGTCTTTTACCGAGTGTATAGTGCGGAACTGGATTGTCGAGTGGTGGGGGGACCGACCATCTCATTGGTTCGTCGATTCGTTGCTCCTAACTGGGCCTTGAGGATTGGCTGCTATCTAGAAGTCTTAACAATTCATCTTCTTCGGAGAGTTCCGATGATGGGAATAGTCACGCGACGGTATGGGGACATGTACATGCGACGTTAAGGGGGTCTTTGACTCTCTACTTTGGGGAACAGCTACCAAAAATATTGAATAATGTTTAGCAAAATTAAGGGCTTAACATTTCATCTTCTTCGGAGAGTTCGGATGATGGGAATAGTCACGCGACGGTATGGGGACATGTACATGCGACGTTAAGGGGGTCTTTGACTCTCTACTTTGGGGAACAGCTACCAAAAATATTGAATAAAGTTTACCAAATTAAGAGCTTAACAATTTATCTTCTTCGGAGAGTTCGGATGATGAGAATGGTCACGCGACGGTATGGAGACCGATACGTTAGGGGGGTTTGCGACTTTAAGGGGGTCTTTGACACAGTACTTTGGGGGACAGCTACCGAAAACGGAGCTCATGGATCCCCAAACGAAGTATAACACATCTTAGGATTACTGAGGCGACGTTAAGGGGGTTTCTAGTTCGCAGAGTCGAAGATGAGCTGCCACATGTCTGAAAGGTCTGATTGAGGGAGTCCGGGCGAGCTTTTAACGACAGTTGGAGGGCCCATAGTTCGAGAAAAGTGTATCGCGGTGGATTCCAGGTTGGAACCGTCATCGATCGGGCGGTGGATCGATGGATACGGCTGAGCGTCTTCCCCGGTGGCAGCGGTGGTTAACCGGTACCCGGGTTGTCTCATTTGCATTCACCCGGGAACTCGAGCGCCGCAAAGGTTGCGCAGCAGATACTAGAAAGGAGAGAGGCAGAACGAGAGAACGAGAGAGGGAGAGAGGGAGAGAGGGAGATCCTTGCTCCCGTGTATCTCCCCGTGTATTTGTTTGTAAGTCTGTCGCTTTCCTCTCTTTGTCTCCTGTCCGGGCCTCGTCCGTCTCTCCCTCACGAACTCTCTTTTATTCCGGCCGGTTGGCATAGACTCTCCGCGAGAGAGGCTCTCGTTTCTCCTTCCTCATTCCATTCGTTTTCAGTTCCCTTCTGCAGGGTATCTCTGCCCGTGGTCCATGGTTCCCCACCCCCGCCCCCGGGTTCTCAGGGTGCTCAGCACCAAAGGCAGCAAGCTCTCTCTCTCTCTCGGACACCGAGGAAACGGAAGGCGAGGAGAGGCCAAGGTATCCTTTGCACACGTTGTAGCTGCGCGGGAGCTAATCCTAAGTAATCGACCCAGCCCGGCAATACGTTTGGCAACCACGATGCGGCTCTCTCTCTCTCTCTCTCTCTCTCTCTCTCTCTCTCGGATTCTATCCTCTGGCTCGTTGTTTCTCGCACTATACCCCGGACTATCCGTTGTGTTGCCCTTCTCGCGGCATAACGGCACATTTAGTGGCAAAGAGGCCCCCCGAGATAAAAATGTAGAAAAGCCAAGCTGAAGAAAGAGGGACAAAGACTGAGAGAGAGGGGGGGGAGGGAGGCAGATCTAACAGAGGTCTTACAGTAACGGCCAGCTCCGGGTTCGTCGTTTCGAGTTACACGAGTTACTCGCGCACCGTGACCCACGACGTCCAAGCAGATTCCGGGACCATTCGCGCGACTCCTTATCTCGCCACCTTTCCCGTTTCCATGACTTCCCTCGCCCGGCAGCCCGTTATGACGATCGCTCATCCGCTCCTGGCGTACCGGACTCCTACCCGAGATCATAGTGATTGCCGCCGGGAGAAAGACTTTTACTAGATGCTCCCCAATTCGGCCGGTTGGCGACCCTTAACGTCATCTTCTCATCCTGAAGCCCTTTTTATTCCTTACGAACCTATTCGTTGTGCCTTCCTTCTAAACAGAATCCTATTATTTTGTAAACGATATTTGTCAACTCGGAAGACGGATTTTTAATGGTATTTTATCTAGATTCATGGCACAATTGCACAATCTTCTTATCGAGATTCGCCAGGAAATTAATATCTAGGCCTTTAGAATGCTGGGTCTAAATGGACCCTGGTCCCGGCATTCAGCATTGAAGTGAACGTGGCCGGGCAAAAGGTAAGAATTTTCTTCCCTCACTTGTGCCATTTTTTGGGGATACGGACGTTTTGGAGTCTAACCACGAAGAATTTTATATGACAAGAGGTTAAGGTCGATTTTTGAAAATTTTGCAAAGATTTTCTTTGGAGAATTTACTAATTGTAAATTATGTGGTTAGGTAGCACAAGTACGTAAACCTGACGTCTCTAATGTATAGATATTCGTGCTGGAAATATTAAAGAAAATGAATACAGTTTTTCGCGATCAGAGCTCGTACCAGTCTTCGCAAGAAGTAGAAACGGTAGGCCATGGTCAGACACGCTAGCCAGTTCCTTCTCCTGCCCACACGGCTGCTAGAAATGCAAGAAGTTGACATAATTACATAGAGCAGCACGAGGCGTCTGACCATGACCGACCGTTTCTACTTCTTCTACAGACCAGTACACGCGCGACGGATTAAGCCTGAATAAAACTAATCCCTCGTATGAATGACGATCGAGATATTCGAGTCTTGTGAAATTAAACGAGCCTCTTGCTTCATGGAGTAGATCTTTTCTGAATATCTCGATGACTAAATCCAAACATAACTTTTTAATTTTTATTCACACTTGACGAGAAAAATTGTGGATAAAAAAAATTCAATCGTACTCTCGTTTTTAGTTCATTTTCATTTCTTCTGATTTAAATGATTAGTGATAACTAGAGATCTTATTTAAAGCAGTAGACAGATTACAAGAATTTTCGTGTCTCTCTTGTTACAAAGAAATTTCTGTCTAAATTCAGAAAATAAATGGAGGATTTCAGAAAACAAAGGACAGACACTCCACACTTTTCTCGAGCATTATCGCCCGAATATTAATTCTCCGACCATAACCGAGATCTCGATCTCGGGCCGATCGGTGTCTCTCACCCTAGTTTCCCCGGCGCTCTCCGAAAACGTCCTCCTTAACATAACCGCGTATAAGTTCGGATCGTGTCGAGAGGGTTAATGGATTCGCGATGTACCGCGGGAGAGATGTTCGCGCGAATAACAGATATTCGTCGACGGCGGAGGAGTGGGGTTAGATCGCGGGTTGAGTATCCGGAAACGTATCGATCGTACAATTTTGCTCGATCCGTCGTGATTGGCTTCCTTTCACCCGATCCGTGGCGTTTCTCTTGCCGCCGCGATCTCGTCCGAATCTCTTCTCGTTTCTTTCGGTGTCGTCGCGCCGCGTCGCGCCGCGTCGCGTTGAGAATCGTGGCCTAAGAGGGTCCCGGCGGCTGCTGGCTCGTCGTCGTCGTCGTGTTCGTGATATCGAGCAAGCTTACAAAGAAAGACCACGACACCGGGTCCCCGCCTTAATTCCATTTATCGGTTCGGCATTTTTCGCGATCGCGGCATACATTAAGCCACCGTTGCAACACGTTGCTATACCAACCCCGCGAGTATACGGTTAAGCCTATGTTTCATTCATGAGCCATAAAGTTCCCGGGTACGACGGTGGCGGCTGCCGTTGCCCGTGGCTCTGTGGCCAGCTTTCCGCAGCACGGAATCGTCGCGAAAGGGATCCGCGAAAGGGATCCGCGAGAGAGCCGCCTTCGACACGCCGCGCCGAGCCGAGCGGAGCCGCGCCGAGCGTTCTCTCCGAGGATATATCTAGCGCGAGCACGCGCGAGCACAGCCGGCCAACCGATCTCTGTACCGTTTTACGCCGACTCTCGTAAAATTCCCGAGTTCTCACGTTCCGAGACCACCGGCTGCCTTTCTCTACGGTATACTAAATTCGGAGCGGTCGCTTCCGCTCTCCCTATCGGGACCGACAGATTACGGGAAGGGACTGCATCTCGAGATGGACCGGTCAACCGAAAACCGGAGAAACAGGAGGTTCAAACTTTCTTCGTTTTAATTGCAAAAAGAATTTTTCCAGGGTGCCCCGAAAATCTCGGATCTCCCTCAAAGGGGTGGTTCCCGAATTCGTGTGGTGTTACTTTCGGGAATTTCCGCCTCGGCTTTGTCAAGCAGTTATTACCGAAAATTAATATTTATTACAATAATATTAATAAGAAGAAGACAGAAATCTGCGCGTCTAGTTCTCATTAGAATTGTACCATTTGGAAAATGGAACAATATTCAAAGTCTGAACTAACCCTATTGTTGAAGAGGGCACGGCAACGTCGAGGTGACAATCGCTCGGCGCCTGTTGCAGGGGATTAAAACGTCGTCAATATTTCCAAGTGGCGGCGGGTGGTTGTGCGAAACGATCGGCGGCGAAACACCACGAGCGACGCTACCGGTAACGCTTTGCCGAAAGTTGTCGCGTTAGCTTTGATCGGCACGGTAAAAAAAAAAAAAAAACAAACGGAAACAAAAGGAAACCCCCGGGCATAATGTTGAATAGGAGGCCCGGGGTCCGACCTCTGGGGTCCACCTCGGAAGCGAGTGTCCCCGAAGCGTCGTAAAGAGCGGGGCCCCAGAATCCTCTCTCTCTCGCCTCGGTCCACTTAACCGCTTAATGGCGGGTCAAGCGGCAATAACGCCGCCAAATAATCATAAAAATGAGGTTGGTAGCTACGCGGAACCCCCCGTTGCGTTCGTAGCGCCGCGTTAACGTCCTACACGGCGACGACGTATCTTATGCGGGCTCTTCGTGGGTGCCTGCCACGATACAGCTGTTCGAAAGCCACTGATCTCTTCCTCTCCATCTCTCACTCTCTCTCTCTCTCTCTCTCTCTCTCTCTCTCTCTCTCTCTCTCTCTCTCTCTCTCTCTCTCCCTCTCATCAAGACGGAGATCCCTACTTCGCTATCTCCTTCTCCTTTGCCCCGAAGCGGTGTTCTTCGGAGCAGGCTGGGAAGAGCAGAGAAGTCGTCGTAGATCTCTATTGAAGCCAGCAATTTCAGTTTTGTATTTGGAAAGAGGAGGAGATTCGGTTGTTGGGTCCGTAAGGCATCGAGTTTCAGGAGATATAGACCCCAGAGTTGGTATAGGCGCGTGCAGACGCGGATTGTGGAATTTATTTATTGGGGCTCTTAAAGACAGAATTTTAGGGGATACAGGGCCCAGGGTGTAAATGCAAGCTTGTGAGAATTAATTAATTCTCAATTGAATATTCATGCAGACAGCTCCTCATAGATCTCTATTGAAGCCCACAATTTCAGTTTTGCGTTTGGGAAGAGGTAGGCTCAGCTTTTGGGATTCTCAAAGATACAACGTTAGGGGATCTAGAGTCTTAGAAGGGTCCTAGGGTCCAATCCTTGGGTTGGCATAGATACGTACTGCATGGGTGCAGACTATGAGGCTCTCGGAGACAGAATTTTAGGGGATATGGGGCCCAGGATGGGTGTAGATGCAAGCTTGTGAGAATTAACTCTGAATTGAATATTCATGCAGACAGCTCTTCATAGATCTCTATTGAAGCCCACAATTTCAGTTTTGCGTTTGGGAAGAGGTAGGCTCAGCTTTTGGGATTCTCAAAGATACAACGTTAGGGGATCTAGAGTCTTAGAAGGGTCCTAGGGTCCAGTCCTGGGGTTGGCATAGATACGTACTGCATGGGTGCAGACTATGAGGCTCTCGGAGACAGAATTTTAGGGGATATAGGGTCTAGGATGGGCGTAGATGCAAGCTTGTGAGAATTAAATCTCCACTGAAAATTCATCCACCTCCTCATAGATCTCTATTGAAGAGTCAGGCAAAGCAAGGTCTCAGAGTGGCTCTGCTGTTCCTCATAGCTCTCCCACGCCATCTGACACCAAGACCATAGGCGTCAAGTGTCCCTGGTCCCTTTTGCGCCCGACGCTCGAAATCCATTCCAGAGCATGGCTGGGTCGGAAAATTTTTCTGCCGGAGTTTCCCCTCGCCATTGTCTTTACCACCAACGAAGATATGGGGACGAGGGGGGTGAAGGACAAAGGAGCGTTCACCGGGGAGAAACGAAGCGTGGTCGAGGTCTGCAGCACGCGGTGGGCCAGGAAAATCACGCTCGACCCTCGGCCCTGACCCTTGGGGCCCGTGCGGTAGCAAGTTAAAGAGGGGAGCTGGTCCCTATGGACGCTGCGCTTCCAGGGCCCCTTTAAACATCCGTGAACCTTCGTCCTTCCACTGGCACCTAGGACCCCTAGACTACCCTAATTCTGGGACCCGTGTGATCTCTCAATCCTTCTCTATCGTGATGTTTCACTTACTGCAGTCGAACCCGCAACGAGAAGTGCTTGAAGAACGAAGGGGTCCCTAATTCTGGGCGACCTCTGTGACCTCTTGATCCCCCACGATCTTCTAATTCTTCTTGATGATAAGAGAGTTGGCGCAATCAGCTACGCGACATTTTGCTTCCACCAATCAGGCAACCGGAAGAAGTGTTTGGAGAATGAAAGGATCCCTAATTTTAGGTATGATCTCTCAATCCTCTCCGGAATCTTCTAATCTTTCTCAATCTGTTGCAATGAGTGATCCGATTCTGACGAGTTCTACGATCCAAACTGTTCCTCAGCAACATTTTGCTCGGAACAATCGACCCGGCAACCCGAAGAACAAGAGGAAGAGCCAGAGAAGAAGAAGGAAAAGAAGAAGAAGAAGAAGATGTACGGTACGCGGTGGCCCGATGATTGGCCCCGATTTAATAAGCATATCTTGAAACTCTATGATTACGAAAGATCGCGAAAGCGTCGGGCGTCGAGGCTCGCCTTTATTTCCAATTGGATCTACACTGTGTACCACGGGGCGGTAAGGGTTCTCTCTCTCTTTCTCCCTATCTCAAGAGAAGATTCTGGACCGCAAGGGGAATTATTTTTAATAACACCGACCTCGGCGGCTGTCTTCATACCGGGTGGGTTTGATGTTTCGTCGAAACTTCTCGCCTTCTCGGAAAGATCGATTTTTCGGTATCGGAGGGGTCGCTACCCTTCCTCTGGCGTGCTCGCGAAAGGGCCAAGCGTTACCGAAGGGGTAGCTCTATAATCATAATTTAGCCATAATTACATTTATGACCCACTTTACCCTCGTAAATTGTCCACGAAGATCGAGGCCCTCTCGGTCGTCGTTATTACGCGCCTCGGATACCATGGCCGATCCTCCCGAATCACTTTTTCCTCCTCTCTCTCTCTCTCTCTCTCTCTCTCTCTCTCACTCACTCTCACTCTCTTTTCTCTCCTCCGCGCGTTCCCTCTCTCTCCGTCCCCATGGTGTTTTCCTCGTCGTTCTTTTCGTTGCACGTCTCTGTCTTCGTCGTTGTCGTCGACAGCGCCGTCTTCGTCCCCTTTTCGACCGTCCGAGAGGTTATTAAGATCGTGATTGGAAGAGGCGAACGGCTGGCTCCGGCTCCGGGGAGTACGCCAGAGAGAAGAGAGTTCAGCCACCCCGGGTAATCGAGAACGGTGATAATCCGGAGCGCAAGGGGAAACGATAAATTCCGAGTATCGATCTCTCTTTCCAAGGAACGGCAGCGTTCCACCCGAAAATTAGCGATCGAACCTTCCACCGTTCGCTTCTCTTCCCGCAAGTTCGCCGCCGCAGCCGATTGCCAGCTCGCCGGACCCATCGCTCGCCTCGGCTCCGGGCCGCAAACGTTTCTGCTAATCGACGCCTCTTCCGTTTCTCGCACCGTGACGCTATTACACGGATCGTAACTCCGAGAACAACCGGAGCTCCCCAAGGGACCCCGGGAAATCGCTTTCCGGCTGGCCCTTCCGGAAATCTCGGCCCTTCGAGCGCAACCCGCAAAACACGTTCTCGTTGCTTCTTTTTACTCGAATCATTATGCTTTCTTTGCACACGGAATTCATTCCGACGCTTTCGACCATCGCACCAACCTTCGTCCCGCTTGAGCACCGGTTCCTGTAGATTTTTGAACGTGAAGGCGCTAATTGAAAATACGCCTTTGATGTTTGACACGGTTTGAATACTTTCAGAAAGATCAGGTGGATGAACATTTTAGTTGACTATTTTCTGCTAATATTCTGGTTCTAAATATATATAGTACAGTGTTCTCTCGATATGAGTCCACGACACGGGTCTAACCAGAGACATATATCGGATAGAAGATACCATTGTATAGTATTACACACTGCTGATCGTAGAAAAGGCGACAGAGGCCACTCGAGCTTTGGGGCCCCTGACAGGGTACACCCCTCGGCAGTGGGGATAGTTCTAGGACTTTTATCGGGTACATATTTGTGACACATATCGGGAAAAGTCGGTATCGTGTGCATTCTTTGTGTACAAGATGTTAATCCTCAGGGAGCGAACGTTTTGGATGATTATAGAGATTGCAATGTTAGTTTAGGGGGTGATTAATATTTTGAGACGTGTCTTTAAAGGTAACCCATTCAGCTTATTGTTTCCAATAGTTTCTTTGAAAAATGCCCAATCCACTGAATGGAGCTCGCGAAGAAGAAGACTGAGTGAAAACTGAAGACGCTATTCCTGATGAGTAACGTCCTCTAAGAAGTCCTGTCGCCCTGGGTTGCCTTCTTCAGCATTGGTCAGGCAGTCTCCTGTCCCAAAAGTCCCACAGCGTGATCGAGGGCTCAAATATAAAAGTCCCGAAATTGAAACCTCAAGTTCCCCGCCGGAGTCCTTCCCCCTCGAGTTTAGAGTGTGTTGACCGGGACGAGGACGCGCACCGACATCCGGTGCAAGAGCGGAAACGGTCCCCAGCCGGGATTCGACAGGTCAAAACGCCGAGTCGCTCCGCAAAAGAGTAACAAAACGCGCGAGAAAGAGAGAGAGAGAGAGGGAGGGAGAGAGAGACGGTCGAGAGGTTCGGGAGCGATCCCGGCGCAAGAAGAGAGAATTCGTTGATCTTGCCGGAAACGGTGGGGGCTCGTTTTCGTGGAGGGCACACCGGCGGAGGTAGGAGTGGACGCATTCCTGCCGCGATGAGACGCGGTGCCATTGGCTCCTGGGACGCGGAGCGTCACACCGGTTGGCCGCCTTAATAATATGGTACGGCAGCCCAGCCAGCACCGTCGACTACCACTGCCTACCTACCTACCTACCCTACCTCCTTCTGCGTTCCACGGCTTACCTACAGGAGGTTGTTGCCGCATGGTTGTTGCACTCATACCCATCGGGCTACCCGCTCGTTACCTTGCCCCCACGACAAGCCCTCGCGCTCGCGATCCACTGCCATGGTCCACGATGCCCATGTTTCCCCATCGACAGCCGTTCACCTTCCACCGAAAATCGGCCTGCAATTCTCCCACCTCCTCTATTTATTCGTGGCTTTCTTGATCGGCGAGGATTCAACGAAATTTCCCAGCTAGCGACGCAACAGCGATTTCGGAACGCGATCGAGGTCTGATCGAGAGAGTTTGAAAGAGTCCACACGGCGGGATCGGTCCGACCGCTGATTTCCTGGTCCGAAACCCGACGGGAACGTGACTCGTTTGCAAACGGCTCTTTCTCCCTGGTCCCGGGGAAAAAGAAGCGCGAGGAAGACATTAGGCATTTCTCGCCTCTCGAATCTCGAGCGGTCAGGGACGAATTCGCGCAAATTTCATAGTCCGACTTATGATTAGTCGCGGCTGCAGCCTATCATTACGCGTATTACCATCTCTCGCGCGTTTCGTCCGAGAGGCTTCCGATACCCTCTCGGCCGGGAGAAAGAAACCAACCAGCGGCCGCGCATACATTCGGGCCCGGACCCAGCCCGGCATAGATAATACGGGAGCGCCGACGGATAATTTCACAGTACCCCTCGAAACTTTTCATGCGATGCGATTACAACCTTTCTGGCGGAGCCGAGCCCTCGATCCGCGATGGATTCTGCGTGCCATCGCGCGCTGCCATCACGCCACGGAGTTACTTTCGAGTATAGCGATTCTTCAGGGGTATGGGAGGAGATAGAGGGATTTGTTTCTTTTTTTTTTTTTCGTTTTGGGTTTCTTGTTGGTCATGACATTTTTTTGCTCGAGATAGCAAGGATGTTCCGGAAGGGGAGGAGGAGGAGGAGATGCGATCGTTGAAGCGGCGAGTCTCTTTCGACCGTTTTCTCTGTCAGGGACCCACTCGAATCAGCGATCTGCGCGGAAAAAATTCCCTCGTGACCACAAGCTACGCTGCCCAGGCCCTCGTTGCGGCTTGTTTCGATAACCAGTGGTGCATGATACATTGTACCGCGCGTCATTATTCCCAGACAGCTACGAGAAAAATGTTAGACCCGTCTCGCTTCGTCAAATTGCTCGGCAACGATTGCCCGGCGATCGGACGGGAACCAGATCGTTGCGGCACGGTCGAATCGGAAGCGGACGGATAGATCGTGGGAGCTATTTGCCCTGTGGGGCATCACACGAGAGCTGCGCGGCCACGCCCACTCGGTGTCTTTAAACTGGGGACAAAGAACTTTTCGGAGATACGATGTCTCTGGTGTGCAAAGATTCTTTAAAGAAACACAGTGTTTGCTGCTTTGAAACTCGGAGCTAAGAAGCCACGCCCATTTCGGCTACTCCCCTAATGGGGGACGATACTTTGCAAAATTAGGTTCCGATGGAGAATGTAGCTTTACAGAATGAGATTTTTAGCAGATGCAGAATCTTTGCTGTCGAAATGACTGCATAAGGAGGTAATGTGTTGCCTAACTCAAATTGAGACCGTAGAAACCACGCCCATTTTGGCTACTCCCGCAATGGGGGACGATACTTTGCAAAATTAGGTTCCGATGGGGAATGTAGCTTTACAGAATGAGATTTTTAGCTGATGCAGAATCTTTGGTGTCGAAATGACTGCATAAGGAGGTAATATGTTCGCTAATTGAAATTACGCCCATTAGAAACCACGCCCACTTGGGATCACTAGGGTAAACAGAGCAGGGTAGATAGTATTTGATTTCTGAAACGAGAGAAACTTGGAATTATAGTGATTCTCAGAGAAGGAACCCTCAAGGATTCTTAAACAAAGATTGCCCCGAGTGGCCAACGAAGCCACGCCCACCCGTCTACGGGAAGAAGACGTAAAGTGCGACAAAGAACGATGCAACTTCTATCGAATAACCTAATAAATCGTCGGCCATCTCTCTCCGAAGCATCATTTGTTCCGACCTGTCCCCGTCACGATCGCATCAAAGCGACAAGTCTCTATCATCGAAGAAGACAGCCCCCGACGCCAACGAATCGTCTCGCGAGGAGATTTCGAAGCGCCGACCGGGGCTCGCTAACAAATCGGCCGTCGCCGCGGAGCGCCGTGTAACCTGCCCGGCATTGTAACAGTCGCACTGTTAACCGGTAATAGCGGACAGGTTATCGGCAGCTGTTACAACAACTCGGACCTTTACGTAACGACCGGTGTCAGTCGGCGCGGGCTCTCGCTTCGCAGGGGTCTGCGCCCGATGCAACTGCAGGCTGCAGTCGCATCCACCGCGGTCTTCGTCCCTGCGGAGAATCGCGGTGCTCGATGGTATCGCGAAGAGAGCCGCTCAACACCGGAACCGCCAACACTGGCTCTGTGACAAGGACGAGCCCGAGCATGCGTTCCGATACCACCGTCATTTACCATCGAGATGCACGCCGCGAGCCAAGTAGAAAACAATAGACAGTGTTGCGTACTATGTTCGGATACCGATACTCGGGTACTGGGAGCTCTCGACACGAAGTGTCTGCTTCTTCAAGGACCACCGGGGGAGCGTGTCAGGCTTTTGAAATTCTTCGGTTTTTTCTTGGTTCTTTTTTTGCAGTTGCTGCACAGTTTGCTGTTCTTTCTAGTTTTACTGGTCATGTAGACCTCGGACTGTAGTCGAACAAAATTTTATAGAGCACTGTTCAGAGCTTCGACTAACACGGAAGTGCCGAAGCCACGCCCACTTAGGGCACCCTGTGCATAAACTAAATAATCTCTTCTCAAAGTAGAACAATTCTGAGCGGAAAGTCATTGAGATTTTCAAAGCTTGATTTTGAGGATGCACTGACTTAGACTAAGATTGCCCCGAGTGGCCAACGAGGCCACGCCCACTCGGAGCAATCTTGGACAACGCTAGACAAATTCTAGATCTCTGCTGAGACACAATTAGGATCGATTGAAAGAAAATTAAACGAAAGATTGCAATACATTTTTCAGGAAAATACAAGAACAACCGGTGCCGGAAGAATGTTTGTAGACGCCCGAAAACTTCTAGATCATTTGCGCAGATGAACGGGCCCGCATAACCCGATCCCGCAGGCCCCGGGGAACCGATTTTCGCGTGGTCCAATAAAATCGTATCGACAATTTTCGATTACGCGTGATCTCATTAACTCTGGGCCCGGGTCCCCCTCCCCCCTTGCCCGTCGCCCCCGCCCTTTTTATGCCTTCCGTTCCTTTTCCCCGAACCGTGGCCCCACGGATTTCAGGTTGACTGACGCGGCGGGGCCTCTGCCGGTCGATCATTATTTTAAATTCGCTCGAAATATTCCCGCAAAAAGCTTATATTGCATTCTGCGGTGCGCCGGTCGACGAATCCGCCGATCTCTCGCGCGTTCCTCGTCGAAGCGCACTGCGGCTCGTGTTTTATCCGCTCGAGATCCTCTGGGTTTCTGTCGAACGTGGAACGGAGGGTGCCAGTGATCCGGGGAACGAGTAATTTTCGAGCAAGAGGGGGGGGGAGGGGTGGTAGGGACCGGAAGAAGAAGAAGAGGTAGAAAGTAGAGAGGGGCAGCAGCAACAAAAGGCGGGCAACGTTCCGCGAACAAAATGGCAGTGCACGAGATGCACCGGCCAGATGCATCGAAGAGGGGGACGCGAAGGGGGGAAGAACGCACAAGAGAAAGAAGAAGCGAAGGAAGATCGACGAACGATGGAAAGGCGAGGTGACGAAGGAGGTGGTGGCGGTGGTGGTGGTGGTGGTGGTGGTGGTGGTGGCAGCAGCGAGCCAAGAAGCGGGAGGTGATGGCTTAAAAATGAAGTAATATGGTAAAAATATGGCGGGCAATTTTCAAGAGAGACGGAGCTAAGCCTGTTACTCGAGACACCGACGACGACGCTCCCCGTACACCGACGGGGTTGTTGCGCCCGTGTTCGTGCGCGTTCATGGTCGTGTTCGTCGCGTATTCGTTGGTGGTGGTGTGCGCTCCAGCCACGTAATGTCGGTAGACCAACAGCTCACGGTAGATACGCCTCACTCGATCCGGCAGCGTAAAGATGGTCGTCCGAGATAGCGCAAAGTTAATAACGAAACCGGCGGATAGACGCGCGTGTACGCAAAAGATGGGGGGAGGGGGAGGGGCGATTCTTTCTCTCTCTTGCGCGCGCGCGCGATGCTGCAACGCGATCAAAACCGCCAATCCTTTTTTTGCGAAGAGAAAGAGAGAGAGAGAGAGAACTGAAACGGCCGGCCATACGCCGACCGCGTAAATACGAAATCCTCGCGAGCGTGTAAAATCACGATCCACCGGGGGATACCGCTGCGCGACGTGTACCCCACGGCTGCATGTCGGCGACGTAATGGCGAACCGATGCCGGTGGATTACGTCGGACCCAGATCTCGAACTCGAAACGCATCGAATACGATTCGGCTTCGAACGGTGTCCCTCCTCTTTGCACGCCTCTCGAGTTGACGCGGGGAAAATGCGCTCCGACTCGCTCCTACGGTCGTTCCACCGATCGGGTTCGATCATTCTTTTTTTCGGGGGGCTTTGTATCAATTATTTCGAACATTTTTAAGCCATCAGAGGACCCTTCCGTGGGATCTTGATGCACGATTTTACATCAATACTGGATTTACCATCCTAGTTCTTAACGCGAGGCGAAATTCGGAATTTTTTTTTTTGAGAAACTGTTCAGCCCTTTGCATCGGGATTTCGCACACACGTCCACTGGTATTCGAAGTACGTATATGATTTTTTTCAAGTAGAAATAATCAAAATTACACGAGTTACATATTTTTTTTTTTGTGGAGTATGTTTCCGAAAACATGGGTCGACGAGGTTGCCACGATTCCGGTCCTTCTGCTCAACAAAAAATTACGAAAAAATTCATAAACATTCTACCCGGTAGCACGCACGATCATGAATTTTTTCCGAATTTTCGGCCGCGAGATGGATTTTTAAGAAATCCCATAAACTTATCGAAGGTGGTTGCGCCTCGAAATCGGAGTTCGGGACGATTCAATTTTCACTGGTACCGATTGTTCCGCGGGGCTCGGCGAAATCGACGGAAGGTTCTATTATTCGTTCCGCTCGGAAGACAAATACAATGCATACACGATGTGTACCGGTGCCTCGTTAGCCATCCGCGACGGGTAGTTGCGGGCGCGTGCGTTTAAGCCGAGCGACCGGCAATCCCGCGTACATCGTCGACACTAAGTAGATACGCGTTCTATTCGAATGACTATAATACGGGGAGGAGCGAGCGAGAATCGATATGGCGCGCGTGCTCAGTGCTCGCCGTACCATACTCGCACTCTCGTACTCGTCCTCGAGCTGGTACACGCAGTCGCAACGCTCGAACGATTCCGCGGGGAATCTCCTCCGGACACCACGGGGGTGCAGAACGACTGTGCACGAGCCTAACCGTGACGGATTACAATTATAATTCTCCGGTGAAAATTCCGCGTCTTCTTCTGTGCAGAGGGCACCGGACATTTGTGGAATTCCTGCCAGAGACCTCTGAACTATCGTTTCCTTTGACTTGAGCGAATCTGTCATACCCATTAGGCTCTCTCCATTATTCTTAATCAGTTAGGTTGGAATTTTCGTTGATCATTACTATATTATTCGAAGACGGTCTAGGTGCATGTGAAATATTTCCTTTCAATGACAGCCGGTTGGCAATTTAAAAGACATGTAAGAAGTATTGTGTTTGTATCATTATGCAAAATAAAAATTGTCCAAGTCAACTGTGTGAAAGTAGAATTAAATAAAAATGCGTTTCCTCGTCTAAAAATTTTAATAAATTGAGAATTATATAACTCGATCCTTCCAATGTTTTTCCAGATTTTTCTGTTCGACGAGTTCATTGTCATCGATGCGTAAAATGAATGAGGAAAACTAGAAACAGTGGAATGCATTATTATCGACTTATTAAAACGATTAGATAGGCTCCTGTTTGTTACAATCGATGCAGAAAGTTTTTATTTTGCATAAAGATCCGAATCATCTCGAATGTACATACCCCGCTACCTTATTGAAACGCTAAAAAAATAAAATCGAGTAATCTCGATGTACTCACGTTTTCGGAAGACAACGGTTTCAAGCGAACCACTCGCGCCACGGTTAACTCGAGAGCGTTCGGCGTTAATTAGCACGGGCTGACGACTGCTCGAACTAAGAAATAATGGATCGCGATAGAAACACGATGGAACAATGGCGTCCACGGGGACTGCCGACCGCGAACTTTCGTTCTCAGCGGTCAGCGACAATGAAGACCGTTTGTTACGATAGAGGGTAGATGTCTCTCGGAAACTCGAAACGGATCCGTGTTCATTTATTCTTCGGTGGATCGAACGCTTGGACGTCCGTGAGCAACCTTTCGGTCAATTAATTACGCGCGTTGCGATCGGTTCGGAGGAGAAAAAGAGAGAGAGGGGGAGAGGGAGAGAGGGAGAGAAAGCAGGAGAGGTGGGGGGGAGTTCGCAAGGGTTCGCAATGACCGCCGGCGCGGCGTCGTAAATTATACGACGCGGTCATTTGTTTTCGGGAGCTTGGCCCCACGATTAGGGCTACCAAACCGCGGCCTCGGCCGTGCAATCAACAACTATTTGTTATTACTCGTTATTGAGCATTGTCCGACCGCTAAACTCGCTGAACGCTCTGACCTTCCGCGTGCCCATTGTTCGAGTAAAATATTGTGAAAGTAATACCCTCTTGTTTTTATTTATACCCCATAAACAATTTCTTTGGTACCTTTATTGGTTTGGACTGCGTGCATTTCTACAGAAATGTGAATTTTTTCGTGGTACAGGTCTGACTCTTTCGTCAAGGGCTAAATAATATTTAGTAAGCTTCATAAAATTAACTTTCGCATGAATTTGACTTCCTACTATTTTATAATGCAACAGAAATAAAAACTACAATTTTCAAACAAAGTCTACTGTAAGGAGCAGCTAGGATTCAGGATCCGATTGGAGCCTAATGGCCCCCCACCACTCGACAGTGCCAGGGAGCCACGCCTACCGAATTAGGCCACGCCCATTCAATTTTGCTGTTCCTCACACGCAACAAATTCTAAACAAAAATCAGAAGGAGGTATCCAGGCATGGATCGAATGAATTGCTTCATAAAATTGACTTACTAATATTTTATACTGTAACCGAAATAAAGACTAAAATTTTCAAGCAAAGTCTACTGTAAGGAGCAGCTAGGATTCAGGATCCGATTGGAGCCTAATGGCCCCCCACTACTTGACAGTGCCTGGGAGCCACGCCTACCAATTTAGGCCACGCCTACTCAATTTTGCTGTTCGTCGCGGGCAACAAATTCAAATAAAAAATCAGAAGTAGGTATCCAGGCATGGATCGAACAAATTGGTGTAATCTTATGGAGTCCGCGAGATCGTTGTCCGGGCAATCAAAGTGCAAATTCAGAGCAAAGCACGTTCCCTAAGACGCGGGGTCTAGAACAAAAACTAACAAAACCAGACACGGCCGGTGCGAACGCCTATTTCGCGTTGGTTTCAAAGAAAATTTGCCGAGCCTGTCGGACACGCATTCCGTCCGCATTGTCGACGGGTACCGATCCGCGTGAAATCGCGGCGGACAAGTGCTCCCGCTGTTCGAGCCGCACAATCGTCGCTTAGGAATGTAGACCGATCCTTTCACGCGTCGAGGTATCGTGCGTGGCCGGCCTCTCGCACCTGCACGGTTCTCGATCGGCGTTGATCGATCGCCCCGTGCCCCGGGTATTACAGAAAATGGAAACGCGTTCGTTTCCTCGCGAGACCGGCTAGACGCTGCTCGCACGGTCCGCCGTGTCTCTATTAATCGGCCGGGTAATTCGCGCCGCGAATGATCTTGATAATGCCGAGGGGTCTCTCGCGGCGACGTCCATCAAAATTACACGTTGCCGGCCCCGTTTCCGTCCCCTACCGGTTTCGTTAATCCGACACGATTGTTGCGAGCCGGCCCACGATCGCCACGCCGATTGCAATATACAGTAAGTTGCTTGTTTTTACAGCGGCGAGGATCTTTCTCCGATTTACCAGGCGGATTCGACGCGCTCGATCGATGAACGACGACCATTGTTGGGATCGAGGTACGTGGGACGTTCGTGTGTGCGGCTGGTGAATGCGGAGGTTCGTGCGACGCTGCGAGACGCCCAGCGTCGCTCCGTGTCCTCGCCAGGTGAGCTCATAGTGATGCAAGCGCACGTGGAGACGCAACTATGCGCACTGTCATCGCTCCGCGCACCTGACGACACAGGAACAATGCCGAGACGAGGTTGCAGTCAGGTAAGATACGTGCTCGCAGCTCTTGGTGCATAGGAGACTCCTATCGAGTAGGCGAACCTAGTTAGAAATCTAAAATTTGTACAAAATGTTTCCCGAGGTTTTCTTCTATAACTAATAGTTCTCTGGAAAAAATTTTTTTCAAATATTTCGCTGATCTCCCTTAAGGGGGCCGGCAAGCATTTGGCCTTGACTGTCACGCTATGTTACGCTGTGTCTGTTTTTCTAGACATTTTACGTCTTAAATAAGTAAGTGATCAATTAAAAATGCATACCACCGTGTTTGTACATGTCTTTGCTACGTCTGTATAGAGCCTTTTTTTCGATACGAACACTAAATCTCTCGAAATTACGAGAATCTCTCAGCGGCAGCCGTCTTGTGACGTCATACTTGCTTCAGTTCAGATGAGGTAGAAATTCGCAATTCGGGCTCCATACAGACGTAGATTGGACTTTTAGGAAACACAATTGACCACTTCTAAACTGCTGATTGCAATATTGAAGCGGCAGTTTGTCTAGATTTTGACGCCTGCATACGTATATGGATTTCAAACCATACCGGCCCCCTTAAGGTTTTAGGGTCAAATCCCAGAGGTCAACGAGGAATATGGAGTGTCTAGTGTCGTCGCGTCGGTGTCAATTTATAACCCCGAAGCGATAAACCCGGTGACCACTCTGACTCAGAGAACGATCTCACCGGCGCGGCGTCGGAACGCGTCGAGCCGGGACAGATGAATTTTACAACTATTCTTGATGACCGAGTGAACACCGGTGCCGCGAAAAGATGCGTCGGTGTTGTGTGTCTGATTACCGGTGTACAACGCGCAAGTAAGTGACCCGTCTCTCTCTCTCTCTTTGTCTCTTTCTCTCTCTCTCTCTCTTCTTTCCGTTTGTACGGTGAATTTGCACTCGCCGAGCCGTTCGGATACGCTGCTACGCGCGTTCCCTTCACTCCACGGTGCAATACCGTACGTGGAAAAATGCAGCGACGAACGAACGGGGCCGGGGACGGGGCCGGTGCCGGAGCCGCCGCGGCGAGAAAACAAAATCACGTTGCACCGTCGAACGGAGAAGGAGGAATCATCGTTGACCGGGAGAATAAACCCGAAGGAAGGAGGCCGGTACTCGCGGCGGCGGAGCCCGAGATTCAATTTACGATCGATCGAGAGGAGCCCCGGTCTCTCGGGCCAACGGACTGGCCGGCTTCACTCTGGACAAATACCGTGCGCGAGAGATAAGGCGGATCGTTTCGCTCGCTTCCTGGAGCTGAAGGCTATTAGCCTCGGATACGTTTGATTCATTGAACCGCTTTGTCACGGGGCGAAACGCGCCGGTACCGGACCCTCCGTCGACCGAAAACGGGGTTGTGGGGCTCGGGGAGGTGGAGACTACTGTGGGGAGCAGCTGGAGTGGGGATCTGATTGGTTCCTAGCGGCCCCCACCAGTGGGAAGTGTCTAGGAGCCACGCCCACTGGCCCATCTGCTTCGTTAGTCCCTGAAATTGTTACCTACTGTACACAGAGTTGCTTAGAACTTGGTGAAATTGAATACTACTGTGTAAAAAAGCTGGAACCGAGGATCCGATTAATCTCTAGCCACGCCCACCACTGGGCAGTGTCTAGGAGCCACGCCTACTGGCCCATTTGCTTCGTTAATAGCTGAAATTGTTATGTACTGTCCACAGGGTTGCTTAGAACTGAATGTAATTGAAGACTACTCGTGCAAGGAAGCTGGAACTGAGAATCCGATTGGTCTCTAGCCACGCCCACCATTGGGAAGTGTCTAGGAGGCACGCCCACTGGCCTATTTCCTTCGTTGGTTGCCAGAACTGTCTTAAATTGTGTACAGCGTTCCTGTAAGTTTAATGGAATTGTACTATGCGAAGAAGCTAGGATTGAGATCTGATAGGTGTCCAGTGACCCCCCACCACTGGGTACTGTCTAGAGGCCACGCCTACCGGCCCATTCTCTCCGGTAGTTGGTAAAATTGCCTCACGCTGTGAACAGGGTCGCGTAGAACTCATATTGAAGACTACTGAGACGAAGAAGCTAGAATTGATCTGATCGAATTGGATCACGAAGGTCCCAGTTCTCTCTTCTCCGATAGTGGTCCAAGGACTTTCGAACGTAGGAACGAGTATGGATGACGTCAGGGGGGGGGCCAGAATGAAATTCAGATAGCCCCGTCAGAGCCTATTAACGCGATGTGAATAGATTGAATAAAGGGGTCAGATAAGATCGAGCACGGTTACATAGTGAATAGAAAATCGTCGGGGCACGGCGACGAAGTCACGATCGCGCGAGGATCAATCACCTGGCATCGATATCGGGAATGACACCCAGAAACGAGTCTATTAGGAGGTCGATAACCACCGTTCCCGGAGAGACGCAGCCCCTATCCGTGGACCCCATCGACATTCCTTATCGACGCGATAATAATTTATTACCTTGTCCCTCGTCCCGGTGTCCCACGGGGCGATGAACGGTCGAAATACTTGCGCTCCGGACCGGTCAGTCACACCTTTCCGAATAACCTGCGAGAGGACTGACGTTTCTCTGGGAATCGCTTTTCCCCTAGCTGCTAGGGATTTTGGACAGTCTTCCTGGTGAATTTTTCGGACTGGTTTGTAGAGACCAGCAAGTTGTGACAAGAGGCGTTTCTCCGAAAGGAATCTCCTCTAACCGCTAGTTTCTTCAGTCCTTAGTTCCCTGGAGAAATTTTCCGACGCGTTTGCTTTCACTAGAAAGTTGTCACAGTCGAAGTAACCACCCCTAATATGAAAGAAGTCTCTTCGATTTATGTAAATTTATACACTTTTAAAAAGTGGCTTATAAAATTGCTCAGAATGGAGGGGAGTAATGTTTGTTTATGAAATGATGATTAATCCTTTCGATTTTTTCAATTCTTTTAAGACAGATCCACTGCCCAAAAAATGGACAGGAGTTCGATATAGAAAATTTAATCATAACTGGCTCTGGCCGACTCGGTGCAGCGAGGAAATTATGCATCGAGTCCCGGAGTCCTGTTGGAGCGAAATTATTTTCTGACAGCTATCGCGAAAGGGTAACGAAGACGTAAAAGTCGTACCGTTCCGGAATTTCGCATCTCCGCGGTTTTGTGGGGATTTAATTTCGGGCCGGATCGATTCACATGCGGCCCGAAAACGAAATGGTTCTCGTTCGGTCGTTGGTTGGGTTGCATGCGCGATGCGTGAGGCCCGGCAAGGTGCAAATCTCATACACCTGGATCGTTACGCCGTGAATCAGCGATTGCTTTTACGAAGCCAGGGATATTGAAATGGGGCTGGAAGAGGGACGTCGAAGACTCGATTTACGAAGATGAGGCTTGCTCGGCTTAACTCATATTCCCCGCCTCTCTTTCTCTCTCTCTCTCTCTCTCTCTCTCTCTCTCCCTTTCTCTATCGCTCTTTCGCTCTACCTTTCGGTGACGACCTCCGGCCGTTTCAACGTGCGTCGATGATTATCGGGATGAAACGTACCTTTTTGTGTTTCTGTATTACGTATCATTAATGCGGGCCCCGTCGGTTACGTTAATAGCGGCGGGACGATGTCGACGGCTTTTCGTTTAAGAAAATGGCCCTCGGTATTTCGCCAAATAAATGCGTCCACGTCTAAGCGGCCACGACTCCGCGAATCTGCGCGAAACGCCACCACGGTAAACTGCGCAACTCCATAAAATTCGACGCGGCAATTCCCCCGTTACCCGGAACCCCCTCCGATGTTTATAGAGCCTGTAGGCTCGCGGGAGATTAAATAAAATTTCCACCGTGGTACCCGCCCCAATCCGGGGGCTGAAACCGCCCCTGAATACTAATTCGTGAAATCGCACGCTGTTGTCGCTCTCAAATTGAAACAACTGTAAATAATTTGGGCAATTTTCAAAGGGTGCTTTCATCCCTCGATGCTCTCTTCAGAAATAAAATTATCACCCCCATTTTCAGTCATCCTACGACACCACTTTTATAAAGTATTATTGATCAGATTAGAAGAAAACCGATGCCGTTGGATAAAATATTTTTTAAATGTCAGTCACTTTTTAACCCTTTGCACTCGAAGCGGTTTTAACTCCAAAACGAAACATTTCTTCCGACCTGGAATACTTCTATATATCTTTTTTTCATGTTATACATACATGCGAAAATGGTGCAATTTACTCGTACAATACTGAAGTGTTTAGTAGTGTATTAAATACAAGCAAAATGTAATGATGTGAGAAATATTTTGAATAATGGTACTGCAATTTTTAGTGGTGCCTTACAGTCACCATTCGAGTGCTAGGGGTTAAATGACAGTTCGCGGAAAGATTCCGCGTAAGATCCCCAGGACAATGACCCGTGCAGTTGTGTGATGCAGATTCGAGCTCTCGGGATCGTCGGATCTTGAGGGATTCCTGGAAGCAGCACGGAAGCTGGTGTACTCCGTCGTAACATGGTTCATTTAGCGGAGGACTCGGCGTCAACTTGAAACAAGACGTTTCCCCGGTGTATGCCGGGTGTTAGGTGACAAAATGCGTTAAAAGGTGCGCGTTTGAGGGATCTCCGACGGATCCCGTCGACGATCGACGATTTCTCTGGAAAAGCACGAGCCCCGAGGATCGTTTCGCCGGCGTTACGAGTTTCGCGCAAAGACTCCCAAGGCCGGCGAAGCAATTTCCATCTTCTTGCGGCCGGCGAGGCGAACGTAAACGGCGCACGGCAGATAGGAGAAGTTTCTTTCTTCTCTCGGTCTCCTCGCCGCGTCGTCGTTTAGTCGACCGCAAAATTAGCTGCGAGCTGTTCGAAGGGTCCTTGAGTGAGATAAAATAGCATCCGTTTTTTTGATGGCCGTTGCGCAGAGACAAGAAAGGTTTAGAGTGCCCCTCGCGGCTGAATGCTATTTGCGAGAGGAGAGCGAGCGAGCGAACGCGCGGGGACGATTACTCCTCGACGTTCAACGAACCGAGGGATCCTACTCGTTGGTGGTTTTCGTTTCTTCCTTCCATCTCGCTTCGACGTCTCGAGGATACCCGCGGCCGGGGATGGTCTCGTTTCCCCGATCATTCCGCGCGTTGCGGCTTCGCGAATTCCGCCGCCCGGTCAAGCCTCAACGAGTCTAGTTTAAAATCGCATCAACCCGAAGAGACCCCTCGAATCGTTCGCAAATCGGTTCAGGAAGTTTTGCCAGAAAAATTCGAAAGCTTAATCAATTTATAACATACATTACAGAAGACACGGTCAGTTGAAGCTCGATTCAAAATTTTCTGTAATGGTCCTTAATACTACTAATAGCCTCCACAGTTCTAGCGCATATTCATTAAGCTCCAATTTTAAATTAATTTTTCATTGTCCAGGGGGCACACCGGGGATAACAATTCTGTTAGCAAGAAATATTTTTCCAACAAGAAACTAAGCTCTAAAATTCTTCACAAAGCTACCTCACATTCTAGTGAAGCGTTGGGGTCGGTACCATTGTTACCAGTCTTTCTGGATTATCCTCCTCGATCATGTTTCATATTTACACGAAGTAGAATCGGCAGGTTGAGATCAGACACGTCAGCCTATGCAATACGCCATATCACCGATACTTTAAAATCAATTTCAAAAATTCCTTAGGTGCGCTAAAATTAACGAGAAGTAGAACGGGAAGTAGAATCAGCCGGTCATGGCCAGACACACCATCCTGCGGAAAAGCTTGTGTACTTGAATCTTCAAATTCGATTTTCCCACAGACAAGATATTATTCTCCTGCGTAGCTTTGGTTCAGTTGCAATTAAAATTAAAGCGTCGAGGGTCTGGGTGAAATTGTCCCTAACAGTGGATAAGGGTCTCTCACAGCCACCCTAATTAATTCCGTGTTCCCCGATTAATTTATACAAGTTTTTCTGTTCCGGGACACACACGGGTCCCGCAGTGTTCGTCCGAGGATCCGTTTTGGGAATTAATTAACTCCTTTTTGGGACAGCCACCCACTCCAAGGTTCTATCCACGGTTGTACCGAATCAAGCCGGCATAGTTACCCCGTAGGAGGGTCTATGTAGGTCCGCGCGAGGTCGCCGACAAAAACAAGATATATCGTGGCCAGCAAGAGTGTGTTGGCGGCCGTGGATAGAGGACGAGAAGGTGCTCATGGTTGTTCACCGAGGTCGTGTACCAAGGATCTCTGAAACGTCTCCGAGAGGCGCTAACGAAGCTGCACCCTTTCGCACCCTCGAGTAAAGAGTACCGGACGAAGGAGGAGGACGAGAAGAAGAAGAAGAAGAAGAAGTAGAAGAGTGGAAGGGGGAAGGTGTTCGTGTCGTTCGTCGGAGGGGACCCGGTAAATGTAAATTGATCGAACCAACGTTCATTAATTAGTCGCGAAGCGGTGTGTCCCTGCCGACACCGCGGCCCTTCGCGAAAGGGCTCCGGATATCGCTTCTCTTTCGTCGTTACTCCCCTCCCGTCTCGTTCCAGGACCTCTTCGCGAGTTCTTTAGGAACCGTACTTCTCCGACTTTAAGACCGCGGGATCGCGAGATTCCCCCCTTTACATCCTGCGACTCCCGAACGCGACGATATCGAGGCCCGGAGTGGGAAGATCAAACGGGCGGCACGCTCTTCACTCAAAGTTGAATAAAACGGCGAGAAAAAATCGTACATCCATTTTCGAAGGGTGGTTAGAAAGGGAAGGCTTCCGGCTTCAAATTTTCGGTGGTTTCGAACCGTAAAAAAATTTTTCAACCCCTGCAGAATTATTTGAATTCCATAATCTCCTTAAAAACCACCTGGCAGCTGAAGGGTGGCTGCCACGTTTTCCTAGTTCCGGATATTAATCTAAAATTTTCAGAAAATACTGCGCAGACGTACAATAACATGTATATATTAATTTTGTAGAGAAACATAATTCCGTATATGAAAACAAAAACTTTGCAAACCGGAAATTTCCG
Source organism: Halictus rubicundus (assembly GCF_050948215.1). Taxonomy (NCBI): domain Eukaryota; kingdom Metazoa; phylum Arthropoda; class Insecta; order Hymenoptera; family Halictidae; genus Halictus; species Halictus rubicundus. The sequence goes on from NC_135161.1 coordinate 13,114,906, forward strand.
GGGCAGGGTAAAAATTTGAGAGACGGCGAGGATGAGCGTGGAATGATCGTCCGTCAGGAGAGTCGCGAGAGACAACGACCCTGCGGAAGGCTCTTCAAGGCTGAGCGGTCGCGTGGACCGTCTAACGAATCGGGGAATGATTTGCTTCGGGAAGGTTAAACGGCTATTCACCTATCGGCTGAACGTCGCGGGAGCGTCCGTCGAGGATGACGAACGGCTGAGAACGAGCCTGAGCCCCGGCGAAAGAAGGCGAAACGAAGGAGGCGGAAGCTAGGCCCGAGGGGCGCGAAGCAAATTGCATCGTCGGTCGTGGTCGTTGTGTTCGGTGCGTGGCGTATTCGCCGCGTATGCCCGACGGGCAAATTAAATAAGCGGAAGAAACGCGACACTCCGCCGGGGACTTCGACTGCGGACGAGGCTCTCGGTGCAGGCAGGCCTCGTTCGAAGCGGACGTCGCTTTTCTAAATAGTTGGTGACAGCGAGCTAACCGGACACGTTTCTTTGCGCGCGACTTCTACGGTCCTTCGTCTACGGCCAGCAAGAGCTGACGCGATTATCGGCGAATCGACCGAATCGGAGGCGACGCGGCTCTTCCCTCGTTAGCGTCCCGCTGCACGCTCTTTACTCCCGTAGCGGGCCCGAGACACTGCCGGCCATCTTTTTTTGCAAGTACCCCCACAAAATCATTGCTAAACCGCGGACCAATTAAGAGAAATTTGAGCTGAATAAAAGTGGATTTTCTTCTCTCGATTATTTTAAGATTCTTATAATTTTAGAAATAATTGTCATTTCTTTCTGAACCTAGTCAAAAATGAGTGGCAGTTGGCACGTTGAGAAAAGCATTATTTGACACATAAAAGGCGTCAAATTTACATAATAATTACTCCGCAGACATTTATGCACTTGTGACAAAAATTAACACTAAACCTGCCGAGCCTGAAAAGTGATTCATGTTGTCTTATAAGAATGACGAGATTGAATTTATTTGGATTTTGTGCGACTCGTATTATAATACATGTTCTCCTATATATATTTATTTCATCATTTCGCACGATAGCATCTTTACAATTTCAGTAATCGTGAAATAAAAAATCTGGTCGCTTTGACCGGCGGTGGTAGGTTTAGTGTCATTAAATATGAGGAATTTAAAAATACTGCTGCATAGTTTTCGACTCGATAAAATTGTTATGGGAAATCAATGTCCGCGTAGCTCCCATTACATAATAGAAGCAATTTTTATTTTGAATGTAATGTTGTGGTGGAAAAGTGGTACTGAATATTATTAAATTCTTCGATTCCGAGCACTGTGCAGCATTGGTGCAGCACCGTGCATCAAAACCGCTACGGTGAGCACTTCCTGGTAGGTCAGAAATAATGACATCCGGAATGCTATCAACATTCCTCCGATATAAATACGGAATGGCTCTTTGGTTTCGTGTATAAGAAGAGAATAGATTCTTTGGAACAGTCACGCGATTGGTGCAAGACGGGAAAAGAGAAAACGCGCGGCGGATGCTGTAATCGGTTTTTCGACCGGGAACAATCAAGATAGACGGATGAACGTTAGAGATATTCTCTATGTTTTTGCAAGAACAGTGGTAAAAATTCAATCGTTAAAATGGTCCAAAACATTTAATTGCAACTGTTCAAATTAGTCAAAGATGTACATAAATCATTGCTACGTGCCGAACTCAACATATACGAACTTTTTCACATGAACTGAAAATGTAGAAATATGTATAAATACTATACTATATAGAAATTCCATTGTCAAGAGAATGATATTCACAATGTTGTCTAGAAATTCAATATTATACTTCCTACCGAGAACAGCTACCAACACAAAGTTCCAATAAATTGAGAGAGCGTAAGCTCGCATATTTGCTTTTAAATAAATTATATATAAATAGACTGGTGGCTCCTGATACAAAATAAAAATTTTCAGTACCATTTATAAGAAAGAAGGACTAGATAGACATTTTATTCTTTCAGTAAATATTTTAACAAGTCAATGTTCTTACCGTTTTAAATTGCGTTCTCTCATTTCTGTCAAAAATGCACATTTGCTTCGAAGTAAATGACAAATAAAGGAGCGAATTGCTCAATAAAGGAAACAAAGGTAAAAATCCGGCCGGCTCGGGTCGATGATAAAAGTCCTTCCGGTCCAGAAAATGATTACGATTCGGATCGACATTTATCACTGGTCGCCTCCGCGAGGCCGCGCGTCGAAGGGGTAAAATCCGAGAGGGTGCGCACGTGGTAGGGCGCGGGGAGGAAGGGGAGGGAGGGGGAAACGGTATTAAAAGTAATTATTCATCGGAGCATAGCACGAATTCGTAGCCGGGTCCGGTGCGTGTCCGTCTTGTACGGAATAATCGGGCTCGGGCCCTCGCCTCGGCCCGAAAATACGTCTCGGAACGCGCGCGCACGCACGGACAAGGATTATATCCTTAACACGCGCTCGCGGGGCTCTCTCGCGCGCTCTCCGCTCCTACCTCTCCCTCCCCCCGCCCCTCCTGCTTCTTTTTCGGCCTCTCGTAATCGAGTTCTCCCCTTTAACAGGGACTCACCTAATTAAGTCACCTGCGGGGTACCTTGATTTATTCGATCTTGTAGCGGTGGATCGGCGCCCGAGAAATCGCCGCGCGGCCGATTTCGGGCCACGATAGAAGACGGGTCCCGTGGTTGCCTCGTGGTCCACCCGGGTGTACGCGATGTAAACTTTTTGGCGGTGATCCCCCGAAAAGCGCCGGCCGATACCTCGCGCTTTTGCGGGCCCGTTCGCCCGAGTAGAGCGTCGCGAATGCGATACCGCCGCGCGCGGCCGCCTCCATCGAAACGCGCCGACCGCACGCCGCACTGCCCTACGCCGCCGGAGCCCGAGCCCGAGACCGGCCCGCACCGCCATGTATCTTTCGCGCCGGAACGTAATGCATGTATCGTTCTGTGCGGTGCCCTCGATAATGCTCCGAACGTGCATCGACCCGCTCGCGTGTGGGATTCCGGGGTGCACCACGCCGAAAATCCAACTGCAAGCGCGGCTTTCTAAAAATAGTCGATGTTGCTCAACCCTACGGATTAGCGACAGGTGGCTCCACCGCGCAGGTGGTAGCCACAGATATAGATTGAATGTACATTGTATTAGATTGGATCCGAAAGTTCGTTTGTGAATTAAAATTCAGAGATATAGTCGGGATGCTTATTCACAGGTTTATTCAAGAACAAATTTTGTGGTTACTTTTTGCCATGATAAACGTTTGAATAAACCTGTGGATGAATATCTCAATTTTATCTCTGAATTTTAATTCAAAAACTCCAAGAGTTTGAAAACTCCAACAGGTTCGAATAAACCAGTGGATAAATATCTGAATTTTATCTCTGAATTCTAACTCAAGAGCTCCAAGAACTTTCATCAAGAACAATTCTCAATTTTTGTCGGCAAATTCTGGGAAAGTGGAAACGAATAAACTCTAATTTTCAGTGGTATTGATGTTTGTGGATATGAAATAAATAAAAATCGTACGAAATTTTGTGGAATTTGATGTTACAGTATTTCTTGAAAACTTTCAGAAGCGATAAATGCAAGATCCGCAGTCTACATATCACAGTAATTATCAGTGTCATTGAAAAGAAATTAATAATTAGACTAAGCCTTTGAAATGCCAGGTGAAAATAAACACCACCACCAAAGGACCAAGAGGAATGTCTACGCTGCCACAATGCCGCACAGAAGACTTATTGTGTGCGCATCTAAGGCGCTTCTGCTGAAGCAGACCCGCACTTTCGCAGGAAGCAATCGCAATCTCCAAGAACGCCGATCTTGGAGTGTATCCTAGTCGATCCTGGTGTGCTCAAAATTCACACAGATAATCTGAGAACTTCCACTGTATCGGCGCCATAAATCAATCCTAATTACCTCGGTAATTACCTCTTACTTCATTCGCAGAAGTTCTAAGTGCTCCCGAACGTCTTTCGTTGAAGAAGGCCCGCAGGAGTTGCACGGTGCTAGGCTACGAAGAATAGAGAGCCCGAGAGAGAGATAGAGAGAGAGAGAGAGAGGGGGGAGAAGAAAGAGAGGAAGAGTGGAAGTGGAGAGAGAGGCAGAACGAGGGAGAAAGAGATCCGTGGAATGTCGGCGCGGTGCGTCGGCGCGCGATGAAAAATGCTCGAGACCTAAAGGCGGTACGTGCCTCGAAGAGAGGCCCGCTGCGAAAGGGCTCCGGATATCGATTCAATAAATGCCTCGATACCGGTATACGGATGTACGAATGCCGATCCACCTTAACGGCAAACCTCGCACGTCACGTCCGTACCGGTGGAAAGAATATAACAGGTCCGCGGGATGGGCTGCGGGGCTGGGAACGCGCGCGGTATTAATTGCCTAACTAAATACGGTAATCGAGCAATTGACGGGGAAAAATGCCGGCTTCTGGATTAATGTGCACCGCCGAATGCATCGCTCTTCTCCTGCAACGAATTCTCCGAGTGGAACCACTTCTGCGTCCAACCCTCGCCTTTCTTTTTCGCTCTGGGAGCTTATTAACTTCGTCCACGTACCGGGTCGATATTAGGCATTTATTTTCCATAGTTGTCTCATCGTTATTGCGATGGACAGGTGTACAATGTGATATTATTTCCAACCTGGCAAATATATGAAAACATTTACTTCGCATAGAGATATCCGCAGCCTAATAGTAGCTCCCGCGTGTCTCGCTGGAATGATTAAACGCCGCAGATTTGTGATGGCGTGCAAGCGGGCATTAGGAACGTGTTCGGAGGGAAATAGTTGCTCGTCAAAATCAATCTAGCGGTCGAGCCTAGAGTAAAAATCCGAAATGGGTAATTTCGGAGAGGCGCTTCTTCCAGAAGTCGTCCCGATCGTTTAGCCGAGTCCATCAGGCGGTTCGCCGGTTAATTTCGTGTATCGTGAAGCCGAGGGAAACCTCGTGGAAAGGGGCGTCCACGGTTGAAGCGCTTAAATTACATCCATCGGCAAGATGAATCGCCTAACGAACTTTCTACATCGTCTCTCCTTTCCTCGGCCGGTCGGTGTATGCTCCGGGGGAGGAGGATAGTTTTCGGGGTCCCGGTGCTTGAACATAAATTAAGGGGGGAGGGTGGGGGGGGGACCCGGGTGCTTGTACTGTTGCTCCAGGAGAGCACATTCGACGCGCGTCCCTCCTCGTTGCGCCTCACGATTAGCCGCCACGGTGCCGGTTGACGTTTTCACGGTGTAGGTGGCTGAGGGATTTGAAAATCGGGAAGTTATAGCTGGCTGGGACTGTGGGGTTCGACGCGGTGAAAAAGAAAATGGTGGGGAGAGGGTATCGTTGGTAGCTGAAAATAAAGGGGGCCTCGTGAACTGCCACACGATGCCGATAACGGTCCAGTATGAACCCGAGAGGAGCGTCGACCGGTAATCGGTTGATTTAATAAGGAATTTCGAACGTAACCTCTCGCGTAAATAAGGATTGTCTGGCCGGGTAGAATGTCCAGGGGGCATCAGGAGGCGACGAGAGACGCTATTCCCCCGCCGGGTAAGCGTTAATTATTGCCGTTGATCGCGGCGCGGGCTCGTCGACGCGCCCGGAAAACTGTGCCACCATTTTACGAATCGCGCCGCGGTTAGGTTTCTCGGACGACTTTCTACCATTCGTGGCGCGACGGAGGAATTTCCGCCGAGGGGCACGCACACACACCGCGGCCCCTGCAAGCCCGCAATGGGCCCCGCTCGGTAATTAACTCCAGAACGATCGCGTTAAGGCGTGAAAATATGAAAGACTCTGCTCTCTTTCGCTCGCGAAGCGCTCTCTCCGTGCCACGGTCGTAACCTCGAACGAACCGATTTTTTTCTCCCCTCCTACTGTCTTTCTTGTTCTTTCTTTCTCTCTCTCTCTCTCTCCCTCTCTCTCTCTCTCTCTCTCTCTCTCTCTCTCTCTTTCTCTCGCTGCCCTCCGCTATGCTTTTCTTATTCCTCTCTTTGGCCGGACGATAACGAGCGTGATTCAATCTCGGTTGTCTTTCGACGTTCACGAGCACTTCGCATTAACGGGGGCTACTCGAATGTCCGCTCGAGGGCCCCCAGCGACAGCCTCTCAAACGCTCCTCGGGGCGGAACCTCGACTTTTTATTATTATTATTAATTTTTTCGCCGGGGCCCGTCGGAAACGCGAGACGGAAAGCGCGAGGGCCAAGCACCCCGCAAATTGCTCCTGCTGCGGACGCGACTCGGAAAACCGACCGGATCCGAAACTTCACTCAAGGGTCACTCCTGACCCGTGACACGTTCCCTGCGTACTCACTTTTACCACTGTCTTTCGGGAAAATTTAGCCCGTCCTGAACAAATTTGTAGTGAACAGTAATTCGTAGACTTACACATTCTGTACTTTAAGCAATGGCAAATGCCAGCAACCCTTACAGGTGCCTACTTATTAGTAGGGTTATGTTATTACTAGACTGCGGATCTTCATGCAAAATAAAAAATATTTGCACTGGTTGCAAGACGCAGGAGCGAAATGAAAATTTCTTTCTCCTTTTAATTATTTTATTAAGCTAAAACCAGTACGCCGGTGCCCTTGAATCTTTTTAACATGTCTACTGCTTTAAATTCTGCTTACCCATTTTTGTTATAAATAATCTAGTTGTTACATAATAATATAAACTCCAGCTCCAGAGATCCCGGTACGTTCTTTACTCTAAATTTTGCTCTTCTTCCACCCTCTTCTGTTCCCCCTTGCTCTCCGTCCACAGATTGCCCTAACTAGACGCACTTACGAGCTCTAACTAGACGTGACTGAGCAACCATAACCTCTCTGGACTCCATATCCTCTAGAACTCTAGCTCCGCAGACGACAATAGCTTCTCTAAATTTGTCTACTTTTTCTTCTCGGAAAACTACCTTACTTTTTAGAGCGGTGGTGCCATTATTGCTACCGATTACAATGGAGCGAGCACGATGCCCTGTAGGGCAGATTCTATACCGGCAATGGACGCGTGTGTCGATGCACCGGGCCCGGACAAAGCCGATTTGTCGTTTGCCATCGTCGGAGAGAGAGAGAGCGATCGCGTGACGCGTCGCTCGAAACGCGAACCGCTTCGGCTTCCATTCCGTTTTGCTTCTCTTAATCTTCGTGGGAAATCATTAGCGAGGAACCATTCGATTTTCACGCAACGTTTCGCACGCAATAACGAACCGTCAAGCGTCCGGCAATTGACACCGTTTTCACATTGACCGGCGTCCAAGTAGTACACCTCCTTAGCGTCGCGTTTACATTTCCTGGATTTCACCACAGAGAAACAACAACAAACAAACAAACAATTCTGAAGCCAAGAAGAGCGAATACGGAAGCGGTTTAGACTGGTTCTCTGCGCCGGACCGCAACCGCGCGACGCTACGGGGGGAAACTGTTTTAATCAACAGTTCCCCTTAAGATCTACCCTATCTCAGAGTCATAGTCAACAGCAAGGAAACAATTCTGAAGCCAAGAAGAATGAAAACAGTAGCACTTTAGGCCAGTTCCCTGCGCCGGATCGCAACTGCGCGACGCTACGGGGGGAAACTGTTTTAATCAACAGTTCCCCTTAAGATCTACCCTATCTCACAGTCATAATCAACAGCATGGAAACAATTTCACTGTAGCCAAGAAAAATGAAAACAGAAGCACTTTAGACCAGTTTCCGCAACCGCGGGACGCTACGGGGGGAAACAGCTTTACCTTCTGTAAATAACCACAATTTTCTACGATACTCTATCATATAGTTTCAATAGACATTTTTATGCCTCAATGATCACCGATCTGTGATCAGCCAAGGACATAAAAATCCACAATAATTTTGCAATTTGTCAACTAAAATGTTAAAGAAGTCGTCAAAATAAATTGAAACTGGGACATCGCAAGGAAACATTTTCCCAGTTAACGGGTACGAAAATAGGAGTACCATTGGCAAGTTCTCCGTGCGGTTTCGCATTCGCGCGACGTTAGGGGGGTAAGCTGTCTCGCCAGAATGAAGAGATCAGTCGGGAAAGTTGATCGTTGGGAAAGGGGCTTAAATACTCAATTATCAGGCTGGCAGAATAGGTTGCGCGAGGTCGCACGGTTCGCGCACGGGTCCCGGGCCGTGTGAGTGCGTGTCGATAGGGGCTGGGGGGGGGAGGGACGCGACAAAAGGGGACAAAAGCGTGCAAAGCAAATGAGCGTAAATAACCGCCTACGCCCCGCCGCGAGACGTTCGACACCTCGGTCCGCGAGTGCGTCGGTCCCGGTGCCATTATTTCATTAATTAGTGTCACTCGGGGCCAGCCGTAGACACATAAACACGAGAACTTCTGCGTACGGGCCGTGTTACCGCCACCCGCTTTGTTCACCTCCACCATAAACCCTCTGAGAAGAGGACTCTGCTCTCCCCCACTCTCTCTCTCTCTCACTCCTCCTTCTCTCTCTCGTTGCCTCGAGAGTGTCCCGGCCGGATATTTCTTCTACATTCTCCTGCATGTACGACCCTTTTCTTCGGCTCCTTTTCCTCCGCACGGTCTCCCGGCCCGACGATCATCCGTTTCACCTTCGTCGACCCTTCGATCTCGCGGTTTATAGCGTCCACCAACCGGAACACAGGAAAGCGAAACGGCGTGTCGATGAAACTACCTGTTCCCGAAGTTTTTCTAACAGGCGACACCGGCCGAGGATTTAGGAAGCGCGACGACTTGATCCCGGAGAGAGGACACACACTCTCTCTCTCTCTCTCTCTCTCTCTCTCTGTCTGTAATCGTAAAATCAGACACCTCGATCGACGCCGCTTATCGATACAGCTCGACGCGACGCTCGAATAGGCTCGCCGGGACCCGGGACGTTCGGTAACAGAGTTCATAGGGACATAAGGATCGAGGGAAGCGAGAGGACGCTCGCTCGATCGCTCGATCGTATTTTTATCAGAGCTGTTAGCCGGAACGCGCCCGGCGAGGGACCTTTAAACTCGGGACACGATTTCTTGAGACTCCGGGCGAAATCCTTGCATGCTGGAATCGAAGATACAATGCCTGGTCTTCTGGTTCGCCGGTGCCAATTGTGTTTATAATTGAACAGCATCAAAATTGCATAGAGGACACGCGGGCTACTAGCTGTGACACTGACGACCACCATTTTGTATGCATGACATTTTTTAGAAAATGCTATTTTTCATTTATTATTGCATGTTTTAGGTGGCACACTGCATTGAGCGAATTGGTTTCAAGCTAATACTTTATTGCTGTATTAAATATGGGGAATATGAACGCGACGTTAAGGGGGTCTGTGACTCTCAGCTTGAAAAATGAATTAGCAAAAGATCTTTGCGAGTCTTATGATACAGGACGATCTTCATCATCAAATGTAGCCCTGAATATTTTGTCACTTTACGACATAACTGAGGAATATGAACGCGACGTTAAGGGGGTCTGTGACTCTCAGCTTGAAAAAAGAATTATCAAAAGATCTTTGCGAGTCTTATGATACAGAACGTTCTTCATCATCAAATGTAGCGTGAATATTTTGTCACTTTACGACATAACTGGAGAATACAAACGCGACGTTAAGGGGTTCTGTGGCACAAAGTTTCCGGGTCCATAGCTACGTAGATCTACAAATTCATAGAAACTCATGTCACAGAATGTAGCTGTGAAGAACTTTACGACAATTTTCTAAAGCTGTCGTGTCTCGAAGCGACGTTACGGGGGGAAAATGGCACTCCGCCGAATTCCTAGCCTAGATAACGTTTCGTTTTGGGCCGGGGCCGCGATTAAATCGACGAACCGTCGCCCCGAGTGTCCCGGCAAGCTGTTCTTAATCTCGGAACCCGATAGTCTCCGATTTCACCGGTTTTCCGCCGCTTTTACGGAGAAGAGGAGGGGTGCGGCCTGGGGGCCCGCGCGACAAGCCGCCCGGGGACAGAGTTCGTAAATCGGGACGGGTCCCCGACGAATTTATCCAATTCCAAGCGGGCCCGGCGAGCGTTTAATATGCCTCGGGATGTGTCTACTTCCCCTTCGTCGCGTTTCCCTTCGATGTAGCCCAGGTAACCGGATACTTTGTGTGTCGCGCGGGCTCGCGCTCGCGCGCGCTCGACTCCAAGCCGATCCCGATAATTAATTGCACGGAATCCACGCGCGCGTTCTGCCTTCGCGAATCCTTTCGATTTCTTCCTCTTCTTCTTCTGCTTCTTCTTCTTCTTCGTCGTCGTCTTCTTCTTCTTCCTCCTCGATGCTTGTCGGACGTCGCGGTACCGATGATTCAGCCCGATACGCTTCGGACGAAACCGCTCCATCTTCGCGCGAGATAAAGATCGCGAATCTTGAGGAAGACGCGGACGCTCGTCCGTCGAGGCCGAGGGGAGAGGAACGGCTCTCGGTTTTTCGAGGAATATAGAGATTTCGTGGACTACGCCGGACGGTGTACACCGGTCGACGGTTATCGAGACCCGAGATCGAGTACGTTAATCGGCGCCAATCAGCTCTCGCGGACCTGGAGCGGAAAGCCTTTTGCCACGGATGCAGCATCCCACAGTCCAGGCGTAAATCACCCGCTCGATCCGCCGGTAATTCCATCGCGAAATTGAATGCACGCGCGCACGAGCGAGCGCGTACCCGCGACGATCCGCGGGACGCGGAATGAAGCTGTCCGATAACGCAATTACTGAAAAGCTCCGACGAAGATCCGCCGAGGTCTCGCGAAGTGGGTGAAGCGGATCAAGCGGACTGCAGTGCGCTCGATCTCGCGTAAATGATCGTTAATTCGCCACACGGGATTCCAGCGGATTCGCACCTCTGCCACCTGTTCGTTCTGCTATTCCTTTGTCCTTGTGCGGAGAAAGGGGAATATGCGAATAGTAGAAGAAATTTCTCAGTGGGAAGTAGAATGCGTTCGCCAGTAGTCAGACCGGGTTGTTGTCTGAGGGTCTCTGGTTGTGGAGGGCTACTTAAATAAATTTAATAGAACTATAACTGTGAAATGAGTGCATGTCATGTAAATGTTTATGATCCACAGCTTAGTCCCTTTTTAATTGAAAAACTTCTTTCAATTTCTTGCAATTGTGTTCACGAACCAATGAGCAACGCCCGGCGAAGCTTGATTAAATCATTTTTCCTAGTGTTTAGTATCTTCCTAGGATGATGATTCACCATCAAGAGCATTAGTAAAACATTTAATAAACGTCGGGGTTTATTTAAAATTTTCCCGACCCCCTTACTAGAAGGAATCGTCCAACAAGTAGAATGCGTTCGCCAGTAGTCAGACCAACAGCAGTGCCAACATTAGTGTCGATCAATCTTTGACAATTTCTACTGATTTTTCTTAGCGACTCGTTCCACTTAACACTTTGAACGCCCAACTAGAAACCCGAAAAATTCCATAAAATCAAAGTAAGTTATTTAATGAAATAAAAATTGCAAAAAATTAAATGTACGATACCGAGTAATTCTCCAACTGTCTTGCATGTTACAGATCCCAATCAAGTTTAGTGCAATGAATATATCAACGCAAAAATTCATTTTAAAACCTGCACAAATAATTCCGCCACACACATATGGTTGACGCGGCGACGAACGTGTTAATGCAGAGAAGGTACACAGGACAGTACTCAGGTATAGTGCTTCGAATCTCAGGATTCGGACCAACAGCAAGCTCCCTATGATTTCAACAGCTTCTTCGGATCGATTTGACGGAGGTTCCAGAACAAGCCTTTCTAATGAAGGGATAAATGTCGAATTTTTCCCGCGGGACATTGGTTTCCCAAGACCCCGCGTTCCGAGAGGCCAGAGCCTCGTGTGTAATTACTCGGTGAATCGTCGCTAGGGTCCTGGCTCTCCGTGGCTCGTCGATTTCCCGATGTCCGTCGGGCCTTTCGTCGTATCCTTTCAATCGGCTGGCTGCTCCCCCCGCGGTGTCCGGGCTCGCTCAGAAAAGTTAAAGACGCGATGCAGATAGTCGGTTAGAGACAGGTCGTGGCCGCGCAAAGCGAAGTTGCGGCGGGTAGGCGGAGGAGCCGGGAGGAAGAGGACACGACTAGCGGCACGTTTGAGTATTCAAGTCGTACCGTATCATAAACTGTCCGCCCGCGGTTCCCCCCCGCGTCCCCCCGCCCCTCTATCGCGTTCCCCATGCCCCTATATCTCTTTCTATACCTATGTTACCGCGTATGTAGCTACGTATGTCTGTCCGTCGGTAGGTTTGTCCCGCGGGTACACAAGAGTACCCGACGACGACGCTTTCTCCGCTGCTCCCCCGGTAGCCCCGTTGAAAAGTCATCGTACCCGGTCTGCCTTCGCCGAGGACGCTTCTGGTTTTCTGTTCGCGTTCGCCCAAGCCTCTCTTTCTTCTTCTTCTTCTCTCTCTCTCTCTCTTTCTCTTTATATATATATGTATTTCTCTTGGCGTCCCTCTATCCGTTCCGAGGAGACAGTGTTGCGTAGCTTGGCAAGAAGAACGAGCCGAGGGGATAAAGAAGAGATACGGGGCGTTTCGTAGGCTAGCCTCTCTACAGAGAGCTCTCCGGAGTCCTGGGTCACCGGGAAACGTACGCGACGCACGCTTCGATGATATATACGAGGATAATGGAATTCGCGGAAGAGGCCGGCAGACGCGAGATACGTAAAACGTGGAAATTGATGGCCGGGGAATCCATTCCGAGACGCCGCGGTCTTCCGCGAAACTCGTTATACGCCTCGTTATACGTCTTTGAACGGTGCAAGAAATATCGTAAACGCGCGGGAACGGGCCCGATGCGACCGACAGCTTCGACGACGACCCCGCCGAGATTTTTCTACTCGGATTTTGATCGGAGCTTGTCGCCCGATCGACGGGACCCCTCGCGTACCTGCGATTCTTCTCTCGTGGGAAGCTGAAGATTTTTTGGGGACTTGTAAGAGGGCCTGATTTAGGAGAAAAGCTGTGCCCCATGCGATCCTTGCGTGGAAATCCATGCGAAATCTCTGGCGGTGCGTTTTTGCCATTTCGGGACCACGTTTGGGAATTAATTTTGACGAGATGGTGGGATCTAGGAAGATCAAAGTTCGTGGCTGTGTTTGTACGTGTTTGGAGTAGTGGCATGATTTTTTTCAAGACTTTCTATCAAACGCTGTGGAAGTTTTCAACACATATGCATAATTCGAATTTTTGGTAAGTACTCCCACAATTTTTGATGAAACGTTTTGAAAAAATTTGTGCTACTGCTTCAAATATGTATAAACGTATGCGAAAAATTTCCGAGTGCTGGGTCTCACGGTTTTCTCGGAATTAATTCTCGAATGTGAAAAGACTCCGTTTTCGGAGATCGAGTTACTCTCTTCTCGAAGACTATTGACTCAGTTCAAAAAAATTTGCACAAAAATCCATTGTCTATTATCCTTAGGCCGTAGTTACCCGGAACAATTTTTCAACGCTAAATTGGTCCACATACCGCTGCCATAAAAATGGTAATTAATTTTTTCGCATCGAACGACTCTCGCATGATCCCCGCGCACTGATCTCTTTAACGATATTTTTTCTCGGCTATCTGGAACGGATGCAGCGAGCCGATCCCGCACAAATAAAGTTCTAACAGCCTCCTCTCCGGAAAAATGCAAGAAACCTCGGATCGTCGGAGGTTGAAAAACAAAGTGTTCTTTACGGAAAACACTCGACTCCCATAAACGAACCAGTAAGAACGGCGATTGCTCTCGCGGAAGCCCATTTCCCGGGTAATTAAGCGACGCGTTAGAAATTCCTGGATCACATTGCACCGGAGCTCAATCGTTAACGTTCCTTACCAACCATTCTGTTTTTGCGGATCGCGTGAATATCGTCGCGTGGCAGTTTCGTGACCGTTCGATAATGTCCCTCAACGTTCCGTAAATCGGCGATCCCTCCTGCTCTCGCCTAAGATTAACCTTTCTTGCTATTGGAGAATACTCCGAAGGACCCATAGCACAGGGTATAGCAAAGAGAGAGAGAGGGGGAGGAGAGGCAGCGGCGGCGGCGGCGGCGGCTACATCTCATTAAGATGCTCCGGGACGGGAATTACGGTACTTATCGATACTCGAAACGAAACCCGATCGTCCATGGCAGACAATGCGACCTGGAGCTGCTAGCTGGAGCCTCGATTGATCTCCGTTCGTGTTTCTTTCTCCGTTCCCTGGTCTCTTTTTCCCCTCTTCGGTCCTCCTCTTGCTCTAGAAAACCACGTGTCCCCCCCCCTCTCTCTCTCTCCCTCTCTCGCTCTTCTCGTTTCATCGAGTTCTCGTTATTCTTACCGTTTCTTCGTGCCCCCCTACGCGTCCTCTCGAGGCCGGTGCACGCGGCCACCGACTCTAATTAACGTTGACAGTAATTAACATAAATACCAGCGCTTCCTTGCTAGCCAGCATCGAGTTCGCTCCGCGATCCCGGCCTTATCTCGCGAGTCCGTGCTAATCGTTCGGGCCCCTGCTCGTTTCTAGTCCGCTCCATTAGACTCACCTGGAAACAGAAGAAAAAGAAAGATGCTTGAAAATGAGTCGCATTATCGAAACAGGAAAAACCCGAGGTCGCTTAATGAAGACGCGCGATCTACGCGAGAGAGGCGTCGCGTCGTCTTTCGAACGTCGTGGATCCGCAGTGTTCCGTCGATACGAATGTTTTCGTCTATCGAGATCGCCGTACAATGGTGCGTTACGCGTGGCATGCGTTGCCGCTGGGAAACGAACCTAACCGGAAAAGTATAGGGGATCCCGGTGCAGACGGTCAGGCCGCCGGGGCTCTTTACTGTCGGGATAAATACGGGCCAACACACTGGCCGCCGTTATGTGCCGGCTAACACGCCCGTTAAACAAACGCCGCGACCGTTCATGCCTCTGTCCAATCATCGATATGAACGTGTAAACATATTCCACGGTGTGTATCTAGATACGCACGGAACACAATTCGCGCGAACCCGGTCGCTCGCTCGCGGATTTATCGCGCGGAACCGAGCACACCCGACAAATCGACGCTGTCCCCGCCGCCGAGGAATTTCCTAATGTTCCCAAGGATATCGCTGACCGTTGCCCCTCCTTTTCGCTCAATTAAACCGTTAACCCTTTTCTGCGTGAACCCGTTTATACCCCGGAACGCACAGATTTGGTCGAACCCAGAAATTTCGATTGATCGACCTAAAACACTGTAGGAAGAAGAAATTTTTATTCAGACCATATCTTTTATCAATTTGTTACATATAAAAATTGTTTTTGGTTATGGTCTGATCATTTTTAGTCGCCTCAGAGTCGCCATTCCGGTGCAACATCTGCGTACCGTCTAGCGTACCTAACATCTAGCTCAGGGAGTTGTTTGGGAATTAATTTTGAGAAAGTGGGTGGACCTAGGACGATGAAATTTTTTGTGTATACCTGAACCTGTTCGAAGCAGTAACACAAATTTTTGCAAGACATTCTATCGAAAATTGTGGGTGTTCTCAATAAAAATGCATAATCTGAGCTTTTATTAAGAGCTCCCACAATTTTTGATAGAACGTCCTGTAAAAATTTGTGTTATTACTTCAGACAAGTATGAATATACATGCAAAATTTCAGCTTGCTGGGTTCGACGGTCTTCCTGCAATTAATTCCTAAATATGAGAAGGCTCGTCTATAACGACCGGACAGCCGAGTTAGAGGGAACGTGTTAATGTGTGCAAGAAAAGTACACTGTCTCGACAAAGAGCATCGAACCCACGTCTACTTGCGGTGATTAAAACCCCATGCGTTGTTTTTTAGCAAACGTCGGGTTGAGATCCGAGAGAATCTAAGTATTTGTAGAAGACAATTTAATTATTATTGCTATTTATCTTGGCCGCATCTTACGGATATCCAGCTGGTGTAGGAATATGTCAACATATAAAAGCCCGTCGGTTTTATTATGGTTATTTATCCACCGCGATTAAACTAGTGCGAGATAGATTACTCCGCGATTCATGTTGTACGAATCTCCAGCGAGGGGCGATATTTTCCTGCGAATTCATCCCGGAATCTTCTACTTACGCGGCGAACTATTCAATAACCGTTTAGATTTCCATCGTCCGATAAAATGGTAATTATTCGACTAAAAAGCGTGTTTCGTTCGCGGACGTGTCCCACCGTTGATGGAGCGAGGTAACGAGTTTCACTTTGAGCTATCATTACGATCGAATTGCGCGTCATTACGCAACTTCCCGTTTACATAAATTATTTCATAAAAATCCCCGGTAACTAAAAGCATTCCGGTCGTAAACGCGAGACAAAAATATCATTAACTTTTTCCCCACGTGTGCGCGCGCCTAGCGGTTTCTCCCCTTGCATTTCACTTCCACTTTAATGCAGCAATAAATGCGCACGGATAGATACCCGGTCTAATTACGATAAAAGCGGAGCCCCTAACTTTTCGTTCAACCAGAAACAAAACCGAATCAACGAGACCCCGACCAGAGCAAAATCCCGAGTCGCCTAATCGTCCGGAGCGAGGCGTATTTAATTAATAGACACATCCACGAAGAGGTTTATCAATCCCACGCCTGCAGGATTCCTCGAGGATTTTTCGAAACCGTCAGAAACCATCGATATCGGTTATCAGGCGCGAGACTCGTTTCCCGGAGATAGTGGTAATGAATGAGGAAATTGGGCGGTATCGCTATAGTCCCGGTTATCGCGAAAAACTGGTTCCATGGCTGGAGGGTTGCCTTATTGAGTCGCAAGGGCCTGGGCTCTGCAACCTTGTCGTCCCTGATCTCCGCAGGCTAGACCTAGAATACATCAGAGCCGCGCGAGCGGAATTCAAGTTTTCCCCGGCGATCGGATCGGAAGCGGACGAGAAGGGGACGTGAAACGAGGGACAAGGCGAAGAGGGAGAGAGAGAGAGAGAGAGGGGGGGGGTAGGGGGAACAGAGAAAGAGGACAAGGGAGAAGCGAAGCGAACTATAGTCGGCTGAGAAGAAGCCAGCATTCGAGGCCGTCCACGTAGTGGCTCTAACACGGCTCATTAGCCTACAGCGTCGCTAATGAAAGCTCGTTACCCGGGTGCATGCATGCCGAGGCCAGAAAAAGAAGAGTGGGAGGCGGGAGAGGAGACAACCGAGGGACGAAGAACACGGGTGGGGAATCCCTCCGGTGTATTTTGCGCCCGGTGACTTAGTATTCGCAGGCCGCCCCCGCGAGCACCGTCGACGAGAGTTGCTTTAAGCGGCCGCTGACGGCCCCCGTGTATAGCGTATATGCCGGCTACATGCGCAACCAGCTGAAAGAGAGACAAAGAGAGAGAGAGCAAGACCTTATCTGGAACCGCGGATCTAAGTTGATTGGGTGTGAGGTACAAGGCACTCTCTCGCGCCCTACGTCGAAGAACCGAACAAGGCCGAGGACGCGCTAACCTTCGACCAGCTTTCTCTTTCTCTCTCTCTCTCTCTCTCTCTCTCTCATCTTCTCTCTCTCCTCTCTCGCGTGTACCCGCCGAATTTATTATCTCCTCCGTGAACCTCGGGACTCTCCACCGCGACCCGAATTCCCGAAATGCCCGGAGACAGGAAGAGCTTTTGTAAGCTCCCAGAGACTTTATTTATAATTAATTTGTGGATGTGACAAAAATCTTCGTGAGAGAGCAGATCTTTCTGATCAGAATGGGAAAAGATTCAACTCGATGCGACGAATGGTTCCCGAGATAAAAATTCACGAGTGCAGCGTGTTTTCAGGAAATTTAATTTGAGTAGATTGTTAAATTAACAGTAGTTCAGGAACTAATCGGAATTCTGCGAAGTGATGACTTAAAGTCCACCTAATTTTCCACGAACTATGCCGTAGTCAATTTTCAACAAAATCCCTTGGTGCAAACCGCAGTAGAATCTTTAATGTTGCAAATGCTCCTGGGCACACGAGGAAAGCAAACATTGTTGAATTAACCGATTTGTATTTCCTGAACGAATGGGAATTCCGCGAGGTGATGACTTAAAGTCCACCTAATTTTCCACGAACTATGCCGTAGTCAATTTTCAACAAAATCCCTTGGTGCAAACCGCAGTAGAATCTTTAATGTTGAAAATGCTCCTGGGCACACGAGGAAAGCAAACATTGTTGAATTAACCGATTTGTATTTCCTGAACGAATGGGAATTCCGCGAGATGATGTCTTAAAGTCCACCTAATTTTCCACGAACTATGCCGTAGTCAATTTTCAACAAAATCCCTTGATGCAAACCGCAGTAGAATCTTTAATGTTGAAAATGCTCCTGGGCATACGAGGAAAACAAACATTGTTGAATTAACCGATTTGTATTTCATGAACGAATGGGAATTCCGCGAGGTGATGACTTAAAGTCCACCTAATTTTCCGTGAACTATGCCGTAGTCAATTTTCAACAAAATCCCTTGGTGCAAACCGCAGCAGAATCTTTAATGTTGCAAATGCTCCTGGGCACACGAGGAAAGCAAACATTGTTGAATTAACCGATTTGTATTTCCTGAACGAATGGGAATTCCGCGAGGTGATGACTTAAAGTCCACCTAATTTTCCGTGAACTATACCAGACCCAACGCACAACAAATTATGTGGATGCGAATTGCAATATTTTGAAATTTTGAATTTAGAGACTTCTCTTATCGAAGAACGCGTGGCGCGAACGGTAGGCGTAAATTCCTCGGCGAGGGAACACAGAAGGTTGTAAGAATGGATGGGATTCGGGTCGAGGAGGATCCGAAAAAGCGAAAAGAGGACGGAAGCACAGAAGTTGGCTTCGTCGGTGGTAGAAGGGCGTGGCGACCGGTAAAAGCTTCGTTACCCCTAATGCCGATCCCCGCAGGATGAAAGGAGCCGACAACTGGTTGGAGGGGGTGGCCGCGGATGGCTCTTTGCACCTCTGCCGCTTTATGACCGCTAAGTGTACCCAAATCCCATTCCGCGCCATAAAATCCTTAGAGGCTGCGTCGTTCGCGCGGCAGGAGGCACCCTGGCCACGGGACCCCTCGATTCCAATGCGCCTACACGCTATGGGAGAATTTCTATGGCGACTCGAGTCACGGGATGACGAGGTGATCGCGATGAAGACGTGTTGGTGACGGCTAATTGCTCGGCGACTCGGCCAGATCCTTCTCCAAGATCTGAAGACCTTGTTCTCTGATCTCGATACGATTTCTGATCACCTTGTTGATTTTTTTAGGACAATTACTGAGTCAAATGCGAAGCAGTTAATTCTTGAGATCGATGCAGGCAATTTTTATTTTAGAACTAGGATTGATTATCTAATTAGATTAGAACAGGATGAAGACCGTATTAATCGCTGGGTGGTCGACGTTAGGGTCTATTTTGACCCAGACTAGGAAATATTCCACCTTCTGAGTTTTCCGGCTAGAAAATGTTAGATATCATTATCAGATATTAAGTCAAGTTTGTATCAAATCCTGTAAGACGGGATCACCGTCGATCCGCCAGAAGTGGATTAAAAAATACATGAGAGATAACAGACAAGTGCATTAGCATTTCAGTACATCTAACTGTGCTTGCTCTGAAATCGTTAAACGTATCCGCCGATCGACGACTGCGATCGACGTTCCTTTATTTTCGGTCTACTTTTCCTGATGTATTTATTAGATTCGAGTCAATATCAGTATAATCTTTAACGAGCCTTCGACTGCATCGTTGCTGTGTATCCAGTGCACTTACGACGCGACCGTAAAAGTTGCCACGGTAGCATTCAAGTAACCACAATAATATCATTTTCAACGTTCGACCCTTCGCTTTTCCCAGGCTTCTTCTCATCGCCAGGACAAAAAGAAAGGAAAAATTCATCCTAAACACGACGAGCTATCGATCGAGCGCTCCGGCAGTAAAATATGGAACTCGATTGCCGATCGGAAACATTGCAGTATAAAAACCGCCACTGTAAAAAGAAAAATCTGAAGAATCAAACTACCCAATCAAAGGAACTCCGCAGCGAACAGCCTGCGACTATAAAATCTCCAACAGCTCCACCCCTAACCTCGTCCCTCTCCGCTGCGCCTAATCTTGCGGGCTCCTCGCCGTATCGTTTCCAATCGTTCCTGCAGCTTTCCATAGATAATCGGAAATACGGCTCTCGCGAAAACTCGGCGAAACTGCAATTGCACCGGGAGATCCCGCTACGATAATCGCGGCCACCCCCGGGGATCCGCGATCGCGCGACCACTTTAGTATCCGGCGATTACTTAAAATCGGCCGCGATCAACGCCTCGTTAACCCACTTTTTGCGGACGTTTCCTTTGCCAGTTTTTTGCCGGTCCGAGGCCGGGGACCCACCGGCTCGCGAAAGATCGAAGGGGTTAAGGGGGAAAAAATCGGCGGCTCGAGTCGGGGGATCGACGAGCGGCAACGACACACGGGGATCGCGGGATCGTTGCTGGAGGTAGAGGAATCGGGAGAACCGCGGAGCGGAGGGAGAGAAAACGGTCCCGGAGAATCTCCCGACGGAGAGCGAGAGCGAGAGAGCGAGAGAGAGAGAGAGAGAGAATGAAGAAAGAGAGAGGAAACTTCTCTCTCGGTCGGCCATCCGACGTTATTAGCTCGGCGAATCGCGCGCGGCTTCTACGCCATATCCCCGAGCTCCCACCATATTATTACGCGCAAAATGGCTCATTATTATCATTATTATTTCATATTTCCTGCGCTTCGCCGTGGCCCCGAAAAGCAAAAAGCAAGCGAAATTAATATAAATAAAAGCTCTGGACCGAACGGCTCTTGATATAAGAAGGACCAGAGGAGCGGGTGATGCCCGAAGATGCCGAAACGCGCTTCGGGACGAGCAACAGCCTCGAAATACGCGAGAGGAGAACAGGAGAGAGGAGAGAACCAGAGAGAGAGAGAGAGAGAGAGAGAGAGAGAGAAGAGGATCCCGAAGAGAAAGAGAATGATGGTGGGACACGTGTGTATGGGAGACGCACACTGGACGAGATTGTGAGCGGACAGAAAGAGAGAGAGAGAGAGAGAGAGAGAGAAAGAGAGAGGGGGGAGAAGGAGGAGGTGGGAATCCAAAGACGCCGGACGTATCGTTAGTCCGGGATGCCTAGGATGAAACAGAAAGAGACAGGTGATAGCCAGCGCGGTGGTAGCGGCGGCGGGGAAGGGCAAGGGACGACCGGTATTAACAATAATTATTGGTTCGAGCCTCTCTCCGTCCGCGATCTTTCGAATCTCAAGATCACGAGTGAGATCAATTATGTCCGTCTGATTAGCCCAAGCCTCCGATCGGTATATAGACGCGCGTATAATACGAACGGGGCCCGCCGACGTTCTCTCTATCGGTGCCTCGGTAAACTCATTTCCTCTCGTTCCTTCTCGTCCCTTCGTTCCTCTGTCCACCTCACTCTCTCTTTCTCTCCCTCTCTTCACTCTTCTTCCTCGGGAACCCCTGTCGACGTCATTATGCGGAGCACTGCCGTTTACAAGGACTTACCCACCCCACTACGACCACTTTTACTCGACGCCGGTAAACAACGATCGTGGGTAAATTCTTTCGCGATACGACCGTCCCAGGCGTTTCGCACGTATCGAACGATTAATCTTCAGGCCCGCGAGACCATCCGGAGCGCGGCGACCCTCCCTCGTTAGCGTCGCGACGCTGCGAGACGCGCCCGCGTCGAGGAACAGACGATTTCCCATTTTGGATGGAACGTGGGTGACAAATCGGTTGCATAAAAGATCCTAGGCTAGTCCTTCACTCGCTACTTTATTATTTAAATTAATAATTTCTGTTAACTCATAATGCTACAATTTTTTTCTTGGAGTTCATAGGTAACCCTTCTAACTTCTCAAAGGAAACTCAAGTCGTTTAAGTTTAACGCTATACCACTGTGAATCCCTCTGATGGGACGTAGTTGCTTTATGCAGTGATTTCTCTGTATATGTCGTCAAGGCCTGGATGATAAATGTCGCGAGATTATCCCCACTACCGCGGAGTATACCCCGCGAGGGGCCGCGAAGCTCGAGAGGCCTCAGACCCCGAGGAGTGTAACCATAACACGGCTCGGTCTCCTGGACGATACAAGTCACAAGCGAGACCCGTGCTGATGACATATATCGAGAACTCACTGTAGACTGCAGACTTGTGCGTTTACAGGAAAATAGTGAAGACATTTAACGAGTTTAGATACAGTTGCATTACTCCCAGCTTAGTAGAATTATTAAAAAACGTCTATGCAGCATAAAAATAATGTAATTTTTATGTTGCATGAAAACCCGCGAGAACGAAATAGTAAAATTGCACAAGTTTATAGTTCACGAGCCTAGCTGCCGGCATCAATATTCATCGCTTAGGTACAAGCCATTTTGCGCACGCTCGCAAACCACAGGGACCGCAACGATCCCTAAAAAATTGTTGTCCACGCCTAATTGCGAGTTCACAAGGGCGGTGTTTCCCGCAAATTGCAAGGCTCAGGGAAATTACTTCATACGCGGATCGCATCTTGCATCGCGGTCGAGCCGCGGGGGCCTCGGCACGTTAATTGCCATGGTCAAAGTCCTCTTATCAGCATCCCCGAAGGTCGTTCGGTGAAATCGGTCCGGGCACACGATAACGCATGGTTTCGTAGAGCGTACTAGAGGCGGAACTGGTATAACTGGCCTACGTCGAGGATTCAGGATGCGATCGGGTGCGCACTCTGTCGACCGTATGAGAAACAAAAAACGAAAAAAAAAAACAAAGAAAAAGAAATCGGATAAACGGTGTTTCGATCAGAGTGGGAGGATTATGGTGGAAGTAGGCGAGCTGGGACCGATCCACGCGAACCACCGGTGCCTTCCCCTGTGCGCGATAATGACACGGGGCGGTGCCGGCTCGTAAACTATCGCCGAACGAAATTTATGGGGGTAAGGTGGATGCCTTTTACTTTGCAAACTACCTTACTACTGCGCTCTCTCGTCTACGATACGCACCTACACCTAGCGTGCGTACCTGCCACCGGGTTATCGGCCTAAGAGCCTTCCAGCCTGTATCCAGGGGGTGTTCTACGGCTGAGGATGTTGCACCCTGATTTGAACAACCATAACACTTCGCCTACAGTCTGCGCAGGATACAGAGCACTGATCTGCTAGACGAATTTCAATACACGATGACTCCGAGCAGGGAACTTGGCAAAATGAAACTTTAATTTTCAATGTTAAAAAATTGATTTGTGGATATGACAAAAATCACTATGGCAGAGCAGACCTTGTCGATTAGCATAGAAAAAGATTCGACTCGATGCAATAAATAGTTATCGAGATAAAAATTAATAAGTGTTCCCATAAACTTGAAAAGCAAAAATTGTTAAATTAATAGCGTGGTTCATGAACAAATTCGAAGCCCCCGAACTGATGACTTAAAGTCCACCCAGTTTTCCGTGAAGTACACCATATTCAATTTCCAACAAAATCCCTGGGCGTGAAATCCCCGGAGAGTGTTCAACATTGTAACTGCTAGTTAGCGTCCAAGAATGATAGCAAGAATGTTTTGCGTAGAGATTCCAGCGATGCTGCTCCGGGTTTGCGCGAATTGCAATCGCAGGAAGAAGCGCGCATCTCCGTGGCAATAAATCAGGGAAGGGCTTAAGCGATCTGGTAATGAGGAAATTCGCAAGAAGCTCGCACGTCGGCAGCAGAAAAATCGCAAAAACCGTGGTGCTTGTCGCGAACCCGGCCGAAAGTTTGCGGCTAACAGCCGCGAAGTCTCGGAAAGACGTTGCTGGTCGACCTAACCGATTCGTTTCATCGTTATTTCGCGGCGCGGCTTCCACGTTCGAGGCATTAAACGGACGGTGCCGGTATCGGATATCCCGCGGAGCGGTCGATACCTTAATATCCCGGCCGTTTCGTTCCTTCGTTTCTTCCTCGGGCCTCGCCATTTTTATTCGTTCTCTTTCCCTCTCTGTCCCGGCGAGGAGAGAGCTCTCGTCGGTTCTTGCGAGCTAGAGAGAGAGAGAGAGAGAGAGAGAGAGAGAGAGAGAGAGAGAAATGGAAGAGAGAAATCGGGGGGAGGAGAGACCAGCGCACGGTCGAGCCGCTCTCTTTTTCTCGAGCGTATTAATTTTTGCACGCCACTTTGAAAGTTCCACGAGAAAATTATTACTTGAAGATGGCGCGGGGTCGGGAACGGGCTCCAGAAGGATACGTCCCATCCAGCGGATAATTTTCTTAAACTCATTCCGCGTCAGTCCGCGTCCGGTGTAATCAAGTCGTCATGCTGCAACGTTGCCTATTACGCGTTTCTTTACATTGCGCCGCGGATGGAAATTTTGTGGTTTCGATGGGGGACAAGCCGTACCCTCCCATTTTTCGTGGCGCGGCACTCTGCGTACCCGATGGTGCCCGATAGACCACGTTTCACGCAGATACTTCTATCGTGCGTTCTTACACTGACGTAGGTACACATTGCACGTCAGTGACACACTCACATTTCGAGGATTCACAGTTGTGGGAGGTTGGCACAATCCGACACGCCTACTTAGAACACTTGGATACGCCCCCTTGGGGCAATCTAAACGAAAGTAGCAAAATAGTCCATCTTCTGTCTTAAAAAGGCCGAGAATTTGAGAGTACAGACTCGTTATGATCCTCAGAATTAGATGTTTGGAGGATACGGAGGTGTAAGAGGACGTAGACGATTAGCCACGCCTTCTTAGAGCACTTGGCCACGCCCCCTTGGGGCAATCTACACGAAAGTAGCAAAGTAGTCCATCTTCTGTCTTCAAAATGCCGAGAATTTGAGAGTACAGATTCGTTATGATCTTCAGAATTAGATGTTTGGAGGATACAGAGGTGTAAGAGGACGTAGACGGTTCGCCACGCCCATGTAGAATACTTGGCCACGCCCCCATGGGGCAATTTTCACAGAAATAGGAAGTCTACTGTCTTAGAAGAGGGAGTACTTTAGAGTACAGGCTCCGTGTGGTCTCCAAAATTAAATTTTTGAATACAGAGTTGTAGGAACACCTAGATGATTAGCCACGCCTATGTAGAACACTTGGCCACGCCCCCTAAGGGCAATCGACACAGAAATAGGAAGTCTACTGTCTTAGAAGAGGGAGTGCTTTAGAGTACAGGCTCGGTGTGGTCTCCAAAATGAAATTTTTGAAGGTTCCAAATTGCGGGACGTTGATTAAATACGCCCATTTAGAGTGCTTAGCCACGCCTACGATGTAGGCATAATCAGCAAAACACACAGTCCGCTATCTCGCAAGGCCCGATGGACCCCATAGACCTGCTTTACCATCTCGAAGACACTTCTGTCTATCCCACAGATTCTTACAGTGACGTAGGTATGCGCTGTCACGTCAGAACAACCAGTCGCCACTTCTTTTTCATGGGCCAACATCCTTCGAATCTCCGAGTCATCGTCTGATGTCTCCAACGCATCCACATTCCTACCGAACTGTCCGTAAACTCGTCGCGACATCATTCAACGAGAAACAGGCTACAGTAATCTACATTTGGATATTTCCAAATGACGCTCAGCGTCGCGAAGATATGGACGGATGTTGGGACGGCGGAGGATACGGTTTTTCTTTATTGGCTGGTGATGTTCTGGGGGCGGGGCCGAACGGGGACGCTAACGAGGAAAGCTGGATTTTGTCGTTCTAATGGCTCGAAAATGACTTCCAGGTTGCTTCTGCTTATGGCGCTTGTTATCTAGAAGTCTTGCCGGACTTGTTAGCTGGTTATGTTCTTGCGGATGCATTAGGACTCTTAGACGGGACTGTGGACGTGTCAATACGAGACTTAATGAGTCGTGGCTGGGCGAGTCAATCAGTGAGTGGAACAGGTTGGCTTAGAAAAATGGCGATTCTGCATTCTAGAGGACAATTGTACTTGAAATGTTCAACGGTATTTGCAATAAAAATTCTTGTGAGAATATTATAGGAGCATTTGGATCAGCAATCTTTCTGGTCATCTTCTGACCCGTGTCCAACGGCTACACCTTCTTCATTAGTGTTTTGCGCAACGGTGGAGTCTCGAACGAGAGAGGATCTCTTGCTGTCGCTTCTCGCAGGGTGGAGACGCAATCCCAAGCAGTTGGTATCGCCGTTTCATTCACGGTGACCGGCATTCTTACGGGAACAACTTGTCACCGAGTCGATATGTCTCGCGGCTGTGCAGGCCCCGTAGAAAGAAAGGGGCCCGGGCAAGGTCTAGAGCCAACGAACAAGTGACTCTATCTGCACGCTAGTAGGACATATCGGATTACGTGTTTCGCATCGGCCCGAGAGAACCCCGGTCCAACGAGATCGGTCGAGACGCGGAGGATCTCGATTCGAGAGCGAACGAGAGAGAGAGGTTCTCTCTCTCTCTCTCTCTCTCTCTCTTCTTTGCTAGCTAGAGAACAAGGATGGAATAATTATAGACTGAGAGAGGACCCCGGCTGGGACCGTGCCCCGACGGATATCGAATTTCCTAGCGGGCCCCTTAGCGACGATATTTTTTTCCGACGATTGAACCTTTATTTCGGTGTCCCCCGTGCGTGACACGACAGCGGACCCGGGGCCCACACCTCGCACAGGTGAGAACGATTGCGCCTCTTGTTTGGGACTAGAGCTCCGGGGCTCGCTTCGTGTGCAGTTACGTCCGTTCCCTTTTTCTTTCTTTTTTTTTTTTTTGTTTTTTTGTTCTCTGTTCCTCTGTTTTGATCGCTTCGAGCCCGGTGGATTTTTTAAAATGTCAAACGAGCACGCGAGATTGTACGAACGGGTTGTAACGGGCAGCACAGTTGTCCGGAATGAGTTCAAACGTGTCATTCGGGGACTGCGAGTCGTTTGGCAGAGTCATACTTGCCGAGGCTAATGGGCTTTTTACTGCACTGTTACCGGGAGCAACGGAATGCTTTTTCCTCCGATCTCTTCTCTTTTTTTTTTCAATGATCTTTATTTGATTTTAGGAAGATTACTGCTGCGAGCGTTAGGCCTTCAATCAGTGAGACACATTGCACGAAAAATATGGAACAATTGTGACTAAAATTGTAGTTTAGTTCCTTCTTAATTTTATTTCATTTTAATTCGTAAAGTCTTACGTGATCAAGTTACTGATACTCCAAAAAACGAAGACTGGGTATGCAGGAATACAGAAATTGTTCTCGGCGGTGTTCGAACGAGTTTAGACTTAGGAATTTAACACCTGTGCCCCTCTTCCTCTCTCTTCGGGGTTCACCCTTCCGTCAGTTCTTTAGCGGGGGAGGTTATCCTCGGAACCTCGCGAGGTTATCATTTACACGAGTTCCAGCTCGACTCGGCTCGAATCGAGGTTCCATCCCCTGGCCGCTCTGACGTATTTATCTGGTTCCCGCCTCTATGAGAATTTCCATCCTCCTTTTCTTCTTCTTCTTCTGCGTCGTGCCTCGGCATCGTGGATCGCCGGTATCACCGTATAATACCTCCACCGTACACTCTCCTCGCGAGTAGTATACGCGATACAGGGACTGGCTATGCATTCTCCCTCCTCTGTCTCTCTCTCTCTCTCACTCTCTCTCTCTTTTTTCTCGTCGATCGGTACCAGAGGAGCGGTGCCTTGCGTATATAACGTAATAGCAATTTAATCAATAAAATAAGAGGACCGCTTTCGTCCGAGCAGCGCGGCCCTCCGAGACTCTGCAATAATTACAACAGAGAATTATGAGCGGCTATACTTGATTGGATCTATACGCGCCTCTCTTCCTACCCTTCTTCGATCCCTTCTTCTAGTTTCTCCGGTTTTCTCCGAGGGGAAAAGGAGAGAGAGAGAGAGAGGGACCGGCAGAAACGATTTTATCTACCAGACCAGTCCCGTTCGCTCTGCTTCATTAACCTACGGAAACTCCGATTCTAATAAACGTGTCAAATAATTCTTATTAACGAAGGGGAGGAGGGGTGTGGGTGCCCCGGCGGTGGAAGATATATGAAAATCGCAACGCGAGTCTCTAAATCCGCGGCTAAATAATTTATGCTCCCCTCTCTCTCTCTGTCTCTCTCTCTCTCTCTCTCTCTCTCTCTCTCTCTCTCTCTCTTCTCGCTATCTATAATACTCCCAGCTCGCCTATTCTCCTGCGCAGCACCGTTGCACGCGTACAAGCGCGTCGATCCGCGCGATAAAGATATCGCTTTTAAAAACTCGGCGACAAGCCGTTTCGGAGAAGTTGCGACGAAGTTCTTCGCTGTTCCAACGAGAAGACAAGATGTTCGCGGAGGACGCGGATAATCTTGCGAAAGGCGGGGATTTTTCGAGGATACGAGGGAATAAGGGAAACACGCGAAGGACGATGACTCTCTCTCTCTCTCTCTCTCCCCCTCTCTCTCTCTCTCTCTCTCTCTCGCTCTGAAGAAGGAATGACGACGAGCTAATGAATCCCATCAGTGGAACGAGGAAGAGCGGCTCGAGTCGGGTTTAATCAATATTCAAGTCGTGATTTTGATTATAATTAAACAATAACGACGGAATTATGATTTATTACGGGTAATTACTGGTTGCTGGTTAAATCGAGACCCGCTTATTCCGGCTGTAAGCCAGTCGAACGTCTCTCTGTTTCTCTGCCTATCCGTTCCTCTTCCATTCCCGTCCGTCCGGCCGCTCCGAGAGCGATCGAAAAATCGCTGACGCTACGCGCTCGATCACGAACAGAGCGGAGACGCGAGATTTACGGCCTTGACGAGGTCAATTGCAAATTCCCCTCCAGTGGAAACCGAACAAAAGGGTCCTTGCTCCCCTCTCGCTCTCGTTATCTCTCTCTCTCTCCCTCTGTCTCTCTCTTTGTGTCGATCCTTGAAATTCGACGACCCCTGGCCAAAGCACGAGAAAATCGGATCGTTTATTAAGATTGTAAATTTTTAGGCAGAGATTATACTATTCAATTCACCCCCGTTTTCTGAAATTAATTTAGAAAATTTTTATTTCGCAGGAAGATCGCCCCGCAGATTTCCGGCAACGCGATAGAAAAACGAATCAAACGGACAATAGCATCCGAGGAAACATCTGCAGAGCGCAAAGGGGTGAACGAGACGGACTATTTCCTATGCAGATTAGATCAACCCGATCGGAAGCGGGAGATAGACCAGGCGGTTTCATCGGGAAATCGTTATTCCGGTCGCGGGTAATCATAAATCCCCCGGCAATTAATTTAGCGGGTGTATCGCCGCATTAATTACAGGCATCGCGTGGCCGCGCCCGTTATCGTGGCCGCGTATCAGTCTGCCGGATACAAAGGACCAGCTGCAACTAGAACGATCCCGTGCGATAACGCTCTTTGGAATCAGATACGGAAAGACGACGCGGCGCGGAGGCCAGAAGAAGAGAGCCCCGCCGGCGATGCACCGCGATGCACCGCGATGCACCGTGACCGGCATAGAAACGCCATTGTCCTCGGAACACACTCGATTCGGTGCTGTTGCAAACTGTGCGCGGATCGTGCGCCACGTAATGCAACGCACCGGAGCGCATTAATCTACATATATCCGGGGCGAGGAGCACTTTTATTTGATCCTTAATTGTACGTGTACCGAGCCGGAATGGTACTTAGCGAAAAATATATAGGCATTATATGTCAGAAAACGAGTCATAACTGGTACTTATGCTAACCGCCGGGATAGGCCAACGAGCTTGTGTAAATACGCTTATGCTACGTCGGGGCCCCCGATACCGGACAGAAGATAGGAAAACGAGCCAGTCCTGCCACGTAGACCCGTCGTTCCTCTTCCAAAGCCGTTCTGCTCCGGTCTCTCGACATTGTTAATTATTATATTACCGGTTAATTAACGGTCCGCCGTGGAGTCGACGCGATGGTACCGCAACTTCGGTCACGATCTCGTAAACTGGAATGCTAATGTGTTAACGGTGAGATTTGTCGACGATGCACGTGAAACGTTCTGTTGCGATACCACCCGTGGGTTGCAGAAATATTGCAGAGATTTATAAACAATGTGGAACTCGCCACAGAATTTTATGACGAATTTTATCCTGGAAAATAACACCGATCAGAGACTTCTCGTGATTTTCAGAGCACGGGTCGTGGGCGGGAGTAGGCGATTAGCCACGCCCACTTGGAAACCTTAGCCACGCCTCTCGGGGGCAACCCACACAAAAATATCAAGAGAGAACAACTACTGGTGAAAAAGACAGTCTCCTGTCATGGAAAAGGGAAGAATATCCAGTGAGAGATATTTTTACTACAGGTTTTTGAAGATGGAAATGTAGGAGGGTACTTTGTCACGCCTACTGTGAGCACTTGACCACGCCCACTTCGACATACAGGTAAACTTGGGCGGAGAATAAACGCGTAAAGGCATTTATTGATAGTGCTTTTATCGATGGTCCGTCTGTTAACGGTTCTACGAACTAGTTTTGATTCCCGAAGGCGGGAGAACCGTGTCGAGAACGATTCCGTCGTCTTTAGCAGTGTGAACGATGATCGACCACCGCGGCGATCGAGAAGAGAATGCAAATAGACTGGAAGAAACGCGGGGATACGTTCCAGTTTATCTGGACTACTGGGACGAGACGCGTTTCCAGAGTTTCGCCGGCTGTTTGCCGATCCCGGAGCCGGTGCGGAGCAAACGAATGGACTCGTTTGTCGTCTGGCCGAGAATCCCGTCCGGCGGCGCGGCGGGGTAGACCGGCACCGTTTTCCATTAGCAGAAACGAGTCGCGGTTTATTAAAACGTTCTCTTCCGACCAAAGACGGCGCGCGGCGGGTCGCGTCTCCGGCCAGAAAGAAAAAAGAAAGAAAATCGGGCACGAGCTGGGTGCGCGCTCGGCCAATTTGGAGCGTGCTTCCGAGGGAGGAGGGAATTACACGCGGTATTAGGCTCTCTTAATTACCTCGTCCACGATACCCGGGTCCGGTCCCCGGGTGGAAAAACCGTCGGCTACGTGCCGGTACCGTTGGGAAACAGCGTAAGGTTAATTAGCAGGGGGAACGATGGAAGCGGTCAGCGTCGCGGGCAGCCTTGACTATTCGCATCTCGGGACAGAACAGCCGTATCCTTTACGGTCGAACTAATTGACTCGCGGTGCACCGGCACGAGTTATGTCACTATTTATACCCGGAGTTCGATCCGGACAAGTGTACACACGCATCTGCGGCCGGGGCCTAACCGGGGCAGGGAGGGCGTGTTGCGATAATAAACGGGCAGCGTTTCATTAGCGGCCGCTAATACCGTACACGCCGGTTCAGCATAGCGTAACTATCACCGGTTGTAATACACATGCGCTCGCTGATAGCGCCACGAGCAACCGACCATTAAGAATGCTCACGAGAATAGCGACGTTCGTTAGTCGAGATGCCGGAGCGCAACCGATGCAACCGGTGTGACGCGAGCTGGCTCACAGCTTCGCAGATACCGCGCTCGCGATCGACCCTCAGATATCGAACCGATCGACGAATCCCCGGCTCCAGGAACACGAACGGTTACCGGTCGAATGTCCTGCCTACTCCGGCATTCGTTCCCAGCAGTCAACGCTGGTTTAGACTACGTTTGCCCCGTGGAGCACTGAACTCGGCCCTCCGGGGGCAATCAAACCACGCCCACACGCGGAAGTGGTTCCGAGGAGGACTGGACAATTAGCCACGCCTACTTAGGACAATGTACAACATAAATGGCAAGATTTACGGTCTTGGAGAAAGGGACTAATCAGATTTATAGACTCCTCAAAATTTCCAGTGCAAGATTTTTGGAGAAAATGGGAGGGTCCAGGCACTTGGCCACGCCCACTGAAGGAAATCTACGGAGAAAATGTAGAATAGGCTATCTTCAGTCTTGGGATGAGCAATGCTAGATGTCTGAGAAACATGGAAGCTAGGCGGGGCATATGTGCGTAGCCACGCCCACTTGGGACAATCTACACAGTCTTAAGCCTTTGAAAGAGAACAATTCGGTCGTTTTATGATTTTCTGAGCAAGATTTTGAAGGAGTGTAGAGTCCCAATTTATGCAAGACCCAAGATATACAGTCCCAATTTACGTGCGCGGGTCCAAATTCTTACGGAAAGCCCCCAGCAGCGACAAAGGCAGATAATGAGCAAAGAAACGACGATTTTCTGGTCGTTCTTCAGGGGATGGTCGCATGATCGTCCGAGGTCCGTTTCTAGCCGGCGAACGCGGCGCGCCGCGCGAAACGACCGCATAATTCTTAATTGCATCGTCCCGCGTCTCCTGGTACGAGGACTAGAGGAATCTCAACACCCTCCGTGGCTGCGAAAAGATCGTCTCGCTAAAAACGCTTTATTAACCTGCAACAAGTTTATACCCGGCCATTATCCGCGTTACACAGGCACCACGGTCTCTGTGGGACACAGCGTTAGGTTCGCCGTCGAACCGGCGGGCATAAATCGACGGTGCAACGGATCGTGACTCGTAACCGAAGCGCCTCCCTTTCCCGCTTAGCCCGGTACGGCACCGCGAAGCTAATTGACTCGTGCTACGTTGCCCGGGAGTTATGTCACTATTCGCACAGTGACGCGGATCCCTTGGCAAGGGGCATCCGTGCGCCTCCGTTCGTCCGTTCCGCCGCTTCCTTCAAACCCTGAAGAACCTCTCCTTCTTTGGACCGAGAAGAATCCAAAAGAAGCTGCGACGCTTCCCTTCGAAATACAAGTTTCCCCGTTGTCAGCTGCAGTCTGCGAGGGGTCTGAATGTGAAAGTAGGCGTGGCTACGAAACTATGAACAGTGGTGGGGACTTGGGATCGCTGCACAGTAGATATTTCAGCTAATAACGAACTTATATCTCGCCTCCTGGCGGGGCTATTAGGATTTCAGCAGTGGGAAGGGGCAATTGAAGCCCCGGGGGCGTGGTCGCTGGACTCTGAACAGTGGTGGGGGCAATTGAAGGCCCGGGGGCGTGGTCGAACCAACAATCCTTTATGCAATGAACTGATAGCCTCTGCACAGTACACGTCCTAGCCAATATCGAACTTAGACGTTACAGTGGGCGGGGCTACCAGCTTTCGAAGACACGTGAAGATCAATCGAAGACCAATGAGACTCGCGATTGCTTCCTGAGGGAACTTTTCGCCGGTGTACAGTAGATTTTCGGGCGAATGACGACTTCACACGTGCCGGTGGGCGGGGCTACCAGTTTTTGAGCAACTAGGGGGCGTTTCAAAGGCCAATGGGTCTCGCGAATCTTTTCCAAGCGAACTTTCCATATCTGCACAGTAGATTGAAGCTCGCGAGTCGTTCGAATATCGGAGAACTCGGAGGAAAACGGGCTTGAATATGATGTTACGAGAGGCGAACGAAGTGGAAGAGGACAAGATAAGATAGCCGGCTAGAGGGGGGAGGAGGGGACGAGGCGGAGAAAGTGGGAGCGGTCGATAGACGAGGATCGCGATGAACGAAAGGAGGAAGAGGTCGCCGAGACGAAGGGGCGAGAAGGGATCAAAATTACCCGACGCGAAATTCCTCGCTACCAATCAGCGCGGAGATAATTAAACGAGGGGAGGGTACACGGCGTTCCCCGGGTGGAGGGTGGAGGGGGTAGGGAGCATTGGGGAGTTAAAAGGGGAAAGGAGGAAGATAGGATCGGGGGAGGGGCAGGCGTGGCTCTTCTCGAGGATGATGGAAGCACCGGTAACCGGCGGAGAACGACGATGAGCCCGTATAAAACGTGCAACAGCCGTGGCGGGGACGGGGGGGAGGGGAGGCGGAAAAGAAGAGTATGAGGAAGAAAAGGAGGAGGACGATGACGATAATGTATATAATAACACGCAACGTTGCAGCGGGCCCGGGTAGGCGTTGCTCTCTTTCTAGAGCAGGGAGAAGGGGGCGACGTGGAAGTTGCGTAAGAAGCACCGAGACTACGACGACGACGACGACGTCGACGTCCTCTCCGTGTGCAGGCTGTGGGTCGCGGCGATCCGCTCCGCGCCGCTCGGCTCCGCTTCGTTCGCGGTCGAACCTGTTCCGTTTGTCTCGGAGCGCTCTCGATTTATTCCTAGCGGAGCATGTTCGCAATACGTGCTCGCTTAGAGAGGCCCCTCTATCTCGTTCCCCGATGCCAGGCCGCCTAGCCTCTCCGGCCGGTACACACACGCGATCGAAATAATAAAACCACCACGGCTAGACCAGGAAAATCCGCGCAACCTAAAATGATGCAAGATAGCACCGGGAATTAATTGAACATGCGATGCCGTTCCTCTTATCGGTGCGACCATTTGTCTGGAAATTAATTAATAAGCCCCGGACCGTTCCATCGCTAATTAGCCCCCGGTGTACTAGAATCTTTATTACCGGCCAACTCGAAATTCTCGTCTTCCGTGGACTCGCCGCTCTCCGAGAGATCGCGAGAGAGGAACCAGATAGAGTAACAGAGAGAGAGAGAGAGAGAGAGAGAGAGAGAGTATGCGCGGCCAGGTACAAACGGCCCCTTCACAAATGGGATGCGCGCTCTCGGCCAGAAACGTTTCATGTTTCCGTCGACGGTGACTCTCGATCGCCGGCACGCCGCGCTGCGCCGCGCCGCGGCAGTCGGCCTCTGTCTTTTCTCGACAAACACGCCTAAAAGCCCAAATATTTGAGCCCGTACCCGTCCCGCCGTTGTAAACACGGAACGCGGGCCGGACCGAGTTTCCCTTTTTGCGGGGCCGAGACCCGAGGCAAACCGTCGTCAACCGCGATCGCAAACCTTCGCAAACGCTGCGCTCTACCGATCCGTTGACACGCGAGGAACCTGCTCCATAAACACACGATCTACGAACACCGTGTTGGCTTAGGCTCGATCGCTGCCTTACGGTGCGTCGCCTTTAGCCAGCTTCAGCGTGGACATCGATTTTACTCGGCAAGGTGACGTTTCATCGAAGAAAATGCTAAAAGGGTCGGAGGGACTTGATGCGAAAGCTAGGCAAATATTGGGTCAAAGTTCGTGTCCGACTTTCGACCATACATTTCACTCCGAGGAGACAATCGGTTTCCGGAAGAGCGTTCGGCTGGAAATTCAAATTCCTAGTGACCCGCTGAACCGGAAAAGAGGGCCAGAGCTCTAACACAGTAAAATTATAATTTTTCCAATGCAGAGCCTAGAGTAGTATTGTAAGTCCTAGCAATGGACAATGGAGAGTGTATAAAAATTTATTTCCAAGGATATTTGTACCAATATTTAAGGTGAAGGGTGCGCCTTCGGGTCGAGGATCAGGGGCTGTTCTTTCGTCAGGGACCCGTTGACACACAGGGCCCGTCGACTTGGAAATCAGCAGATCACAGGGTAGCTTTGCTATGGGAGAAGCGACGAGAAAATCCAGGCACGTTCGGCAATCGTGGCACGGCGCGGGTACACGTTCTTCAGAGGTTTTTACACGGCCAGGTTTATGATACCGACCATGTTGAATATTCCACGGAATTGTAAGGAGAAAGCGGTTTCACGTGAAGGTCACGATATCACGGGTCATTGAATCGGTTATGATCTTGACTATTACCGGACGATCGTAAAAATCCAGTTGCGCATGCGCAATTCTTCCCAGAAGCAATAAACTTTTGCACTTTAACCCATTGAATCTGGTAATTTTACCGGACCCAGATTTTCCAAGTGTCATACAAACAGGAGGATAATTGCTCGTGCCATGCTGAAGCGTTTAGCAATTTAGGGGGTGGTTTCAACCCCAATGTCGGGCGCACGTTCGCGTCGTGGCAGTTCACACAGCTTTAGAAGTGGGATAGGCTCGCCTAGAGTCGCGTGGAACGAAAGAAAAGCCGAAAGATCGGGGAACCATAATCGGTGGCCGGTCGGGGACGAGTCTCTTACGGTGAAACGTGGAATTCCAGAGATAAGAGGTGAGGGCACGGCCGAAGTGCCGGGATATTTCAATTCGGTGCCGTTTATCTCGGCTGGCCGTTGACTCGGCCGAGTAAAAAGAATCGTTAAAAAGGCTTTAACGTAATTACCGACAAATTCGTGCGGCTCGGAGCGGCTCGGCGCGACGGACGAGTACCTGGCAGGCGTCAAGAGATTACCCGAAGTGGCGAGCGTGTGAAGCAATAGGGAAGAGAGTCGCGCGTGCTGTCGTAAGCTGTCGGCGTATCGTCCACACTCGCATAAATCACCGAACGGTAAATGCTTTCGCCAGAAATGTGAACGTGTGTCCCGCGTGGCATTGAACCAGACGAACCGACCGGAACCGACACCGCGACCTTCCCTTTCGCGCGTGTCCCTCATCCTCTTCGTCCTCCTCGTTTCTCGATCAACGTACGAACACTTTTCCGTCGGCGACGATAGCGTTCCGCCGTCCGGGAAAATTACCGCTTCGCTTACGCGCGTCCCTTCCTTATCGTCCCCCGGGATATTTTAGTAGGCGCGTAACCGCCGCGACGCACTCTGGAATCTTTTTATTCCTCGGGAACACCGAGGAATTCTTCTACGTCGGGGACCCGCGCATTCCGTGTCGCCGTCGCCCCCCCCCCCACCCCCGTCTTTATGGAGGGCCGATGTAAACGTAAATTGAAGAAACGCACGGGGCAGGCAACGCAGGAACAACGGAGAGAGGTGTGTAGGCGGAGAGACGACAGAACGAGAGGGAGGAACGTGAAAAACGCTCGAGGCAGTTAGCGGCAAGGTGCTAGCTGAACCTTGTCGGAGACCGAATCGTGTCTCTCGATGCGCCGCGGACAGGTATCGCTCGGGCCACGCCGAATATACACGCTAAACGCTCTAAAACGCGCTAAAAATCCGGTAGCTGTAAAAGCCACGCGTTGCCAGCCTTAATCCGGCGGAGCCTTTGTCCGGCCGAGCGCCGAGAAACGCCGAGCCGCGGTGTCGTAAACGCGAGAATCGCCGACCAGACACGAGCGTCTTCTGTGAACTGCTCGGAACAATACATCGCGGCGGCGCGGAGACACAAGGGTCGATCCGAGCGAGCGGATATGAGTCCGAAGGGATTGCTGCGCTCCCTAATTCATCTGAAAGCTAATTTTTACTTTCAGGTGAAAAGTGGAGACTGAGGGGAGTGTTGGGAGGGAGTATTCTACCCCCGAGTCAATTTGAAAGCCAGCTTTCAATGCTTAGGTAAAAGGGGTGCTTAAACAAAATTTTCGAAGGGAGGTTTCTACCCCCGAGTCAATTTAAAAGCCAGCTTTGAATGCTCAGGTGAATGGGGAGCTTGAAAAATATTTTCGAATGGAGCTTTCTACCCCCGAGTCAATTTAAAAGCCAGTTTTCAATGCTCAGGTGAATGGGGAGCTTGAAGAATATTTTCGAAGGGAGGTTTCTACCCTCGAGTCAACTTAAAAGCCAGCTTTCAATGCTCAGGTGAAAGGGGAGCTTGAAGAATATTTTCGAAGGTAGTCTTCTACCCCCAAATCAATCCAAAAGCTAATTTTTCCTACCTAGATAAAGAGTGAATCAAAGAATAGTATCTCCTCTACGATACATGTCTGTGCCGAGACCCGAATTTTGGACATACATCGAGTCACCGCTTGTGAACTTTAATTTAAATCTATTAAAAATCTCGAAATTAATAACGTGTCAATAACGCTGGCCAATGTTCGGACCTCCAGCAGAATTTTACGAGAGCCTGAACGACGAGGCGAAAATGGAGGAAAAAGAGATCGCAGGACCGCGTAAATATATTCGTCTCTCCGATTGGAATAATGCGTGCGGCAATAACTCTCACACCGGCCGAAGTAATTACAATTCGAGGATGCTCCGCAGCATTTTATCGATGATTTATCGGCGCTTGCGTGCGAGGGAAACGAATCGCGACGGGGTTTTGAATCTCGTTACAAACGGCTCGGGCAGGGGCTGTTCTTTATCGGACAAATTCGGTTTCGAGAAACCGGCGCGGCGCGCGAGAAGCTGGCACGCGATCGATACCTTTACCCGCGAGCACTGTTTCCTGCCGTTTCGAGAAATCAATTAGGGCGAATTCAATCTTTCTGCGTACCCCATCTCGCTCGCCTAGTTAGCCGGCGTCCCTTTTCGTGGCGACACGAAAGGGGTTTCCTGCGATTGTGTGCCACTTAAAATTTGAAGAAAAGACGCTCCAATAATAACTCTTGCAATATCTCACAATGGGGATCGTGGACGGTTCGACGACCGGGTCCGAGCGGACCCGGCACCGTACCGGGTTCCACGGGGGTTGTTACGACAGAGGGTCATGGTCGTTCGCGCACGGCGACACACATTATACCCGGCGAATCTTTACGCGAGTTTTTACGGCTCCTTTCGGATCTCGCTGACACGTTCCCGGTGAGGTCCCGAAGGCAGACAGGAATGTCAGGAAGGGGAAGAGAGCGTACGAATCTCGGTCCGTCAAACTGGCCGTAAAGAGCCGCGAGATACCGGCTTTAATGGCCGTCAGTTACGACCAGACGAACTAGTTACATTTTATCGGCCTTCCATTTCGGGCCGTGTACGAATGCCGGGGTTTCTCCTCTCTCTCTCTCTCCCCTTCATTTTTCCCCTTTTCACCGACGCCCTCCTATTTTTTTTTTTTTTTTCGTCGCGTTGCTCCTCCGACCGGTAATAACGATCATTCGAGCCGCGGGATGACGCAATGAAAATTACGGTAATTGGCCGATGCATCCTGGCTCTCTGTCGCGAACACGGGACGGGAGATTTGCCCGGCGGTGATCTGATTAGCACGGTGATTAATAGACCGCGGGTCTCGTGTAATTTACTTCCCCGGTCGTACGAAATGGACACGAAACAGTCGCGGTGATTAAAATTGAAATAAATTCTGTACCGCGTGGCACAAATTCTGGAGGGAAGAATTGCAGACTTTGCACCGTGAAGGGTTGAGAAAATGAAGTTTTGGGGCTTGCTGGGACCGTCTAACTGGGTTGAGAAATAGGCTCCAGTGGAGAAGGTAGGAGAGCGTGGTCTGGCAGGCTCGTGGGATTCTCGAGCGCATTATGCGTCCGAATGCAAATTCCCGTTCGGCTGGCAAAGCCAGCGAGCATTTATTTGTCACGCACTCGCGGACGTACACGGCGCGGGTACGCTGGTGGACAGTATGGTACCCGCACACGCACCCGACGCACCGTCGCACGATGTTGCAAGCTTCCAATTCCTCTCGGAGGTTCTGTTTTCTCCTCCGCCTCCGCTCGCGACCGTTTCACTCGCGGCTCCCTCCTACTCGCTTCCACTCGTTTCTACTCGCTTGTGCTCGGTTCCCTCTCGCTCGAATTTCCAGCGACCTAGGCGACCGTGTACCCTGCCACGATTATCTGCCACCGTCATCTCTCAGGCCCGCGTACGTTTTGTGGCCGCTGCACATGCTGCTGTCGCTTGTACTTTTCTATTAATTATACAACTGTACTCGACGTTCTTTAACGAGCTGACAACGGCGAACAGCGGTACGGAGAGAAAACGAGACGGAGGGAACAGCACGGGTATCGTTCGTCGCCGAGTTATTCGCGCTCGCGCGGATTTCATGAAAATGCAAATCAGAGGGAATATATACGGTTTCTCCGGGAACGCGCGCACAACGTTCCGCGATCATGCGGGATTTTTGGTGTTGTCGCTTCGAAGAGAGCCGGCGGAGCAATCGATTTGCTCTATGATTAACTTGTACCGAGTAACCTCGAGAAAGCGAACCTCGCTCGCGACCCTCGCTGCTCGCCACCCAACCACTATGCATCACACACGAGATACCGACGGTGATACCATCTCGACATACGCGCGCGGAAAGTATGGCTTCAAGCGGGCACCGGCGAAGTATATCACGCGGCAGAACAGATAAGGGTTGATACACCCCCTTCTTGCTTCGAGGATTTGGTCGGGTCTCGTCCCTTTAGATTTTGATTACAGAAATGTGTTTCATGAAACACATGCGACAGACTTTTTCAACCCTCGACGTACAAGCATTTTTATTTCGATAATGGATACGGTTTTGGTGTCGAAAAAAATGGTTTCTGTTACGTCCATTATATGTCAAGGTACTGTAGAAATTTCAAAAGAATCGGCCCCACAGTTTTCTAAAAAAAAATTCCAAGAGATAGCCTTCTTTAAGGGTGCAAAACGAAGCTACCTCGGTTAACTCATTTTGATGCGTCGAGCATATATTTTTATTTCCAAAATGAGTTCCTCTTGGCTCAAAATAAAAATCGTTTCTTGCACACCCATGGTACGTGAAACTGTCCTAAAAATTTCAAAAGAATAGGCCCCACAGTATTCTCAAAAAAAATTCCAAAAGATCGCCTACTTTGATGGTGCGAAACGAGGCTACCGTCGTTTTGATGCACCGAACAAATATTTTTATTTCCAGAATGAACTCCTTCTGGCGCCAAATAAAAATTGTTTCATTTACTCCTATAGTACGTGAAGCTATCCTAAAAATTTAAAAAGAATCGGTCCAACAGTTTTCTCCAAAAAAATTCCAAAAGATCGCCTTCTTTAAGGGTGCGAAACGAAGCTACCTCGGTTAACTAATTTCGATGCGTCGAGAATATATTTTTATTTCCAGAATGAACTCCTTTCGGCGGCAAATAAAAATCGTCTCTTTCACTCCCATGGTACGAGAAGCTATCCTGAAAATTGCAAAGGAATCGGTCGTGCAGTTCCCGCGAAAAAAAATCCCAAAGTAGCATCTACCCCGAGGGCGCTGTTCTCGACTCGCCATGCGCAGAATCGCATTGGTCCGCGATTTTTCCGCGAGTATGGCTCGC
The DNA here is from genome assembly GCF_050948215.1 of Halictus rubicundus. NCBI lineage: Eukaryota > Metazoa > Arthropoda > Insecta > Hymenoptera > Halictidae > Halictus > Halictus rubicundus. The sequence continues at coordinate 13,155,443 of NC_135161.1, forward strand.
GTGTGCTTGAACCAATCGTTAGCACAAAGCGTAAAGGCAGTTCTCGAGCGTCTCGCGGTTCGAAGCCGGTCGTCCGGATAAATCGGCCGATTACGCGCGAGCTCTCGTAATTAATATGGCTAAGTGAATTATGCGGTGCGCGGCTTCCCTTGCGTTATTATGCCGTCGAGCCGTTTATCGATGCTGGTTAAGCGCATACCGAATCAATCGCGGCTTAGTCACGCTCGCGTTACGCCGCGTAGATAAACGTTCCGCACGCGAATATTCGTGGTTGTCCGCGAAGAGAGCGGCTCTCTCTCCCTCTCTCTCTCTTTGCCAGGTATTACTTGCACGCATCCAGCACGTCGAGAAAGTCAGTCGCACGGCGATCCTCCTCCCTCGGCTGGATCAGTCGGCTGGTTTCGCCGTGTTTTGCATAATTCGTGCAGAAAAGTGGCGGGACAGCGAATGCAACACTGTTTCAAAGTCAACGACCCGGCGCGCGGGAAGCTGCGCCGCCTGCCGCTACGTAATCTGCGGTTCTTTCTCTCATTTTTACGTCTTCATCATTTCGCGATAGTCATCAGAAAATCACCAATTCCGCCTAGAAAATATACTCGGACCCCGCGTCCTCGTTTCTCCTTGCTCCAGTTTTACGGTGCAACGTCTTCGTTCGCACCTGAATCCGTAATTTAAACCTCTTACTGATACCGATCAGACCGTCACCGTTCTGCGACCACGGATAATACCATCGGACTCGGGAAAAATCTGAGAGGTTGATGAGATTAGCTCGCCGCCACACTCTGCGCGCCTTGATTATACATAGAAATATGTCCAGATCGTTCCGGATAGGACGTCTTTGACGCTCCTGATGGAGTCTCGGAGACGTCATCCGCTGTCTAGCCGCCGGGTGAGTTTCTACAGATTGCTCAATTTGCCGAGGAATCTCTAATTGAGAGAGTCGCGCATTGTGTGTTCTCGAATATTTCCTCGGTTCGTCTAGCGACGGGTCCGGCCGCATAGAGCCCGAAACCTCCGAATAATGATGGTGATTACTATCGCGTCGATTACCGTCGAGACGCGGAGGATACATTTTGGTTACACCGGGCCGAGTCGCGTGCAAACTGGAAGCATCGGTCCGTGAGAGAGACAGAGAGAGAGAGAGAGGCTCTTGGTATTTTCGCCTTTGGCTGGATCGGTCGATGCTCCTCGCCACGGTTTCGGATTGTTCGTTTTTTCCCTGTTTCTCGCCGGGTTTCGAGAAAACCGTGAAGAGAAAAATTCCGCTTTCCGTGCCGGTTTCCTCCCGGTTGTTGGTAATCCCGCCTCGCTCACGGAAGCGGGCAGTTATTTCGCGCGAGCGAGTAGCTTGTTAGGCGTGTCAATAAGTCCCCCCCCCCCCCCACCTATTTTGCTCTCGAGTCGGCCGGGGCGAAACGATGAATTCGATGGCTCGCCGATAAACCCGTTTTATAAATCACCTAAGCCGAATGAAAGCCTTCGGGAATCGTTATTATCCCCGGTGTGTTCCTTGTTTGTGCTTCGTTCCCGTAATCCGGCGCAGCCGAGGCCGGCCTGCCGCCGGACGCCTGTGTGCGTCGGGCCCCGGCTTTCGACGATCTCCTGGTTCGCCGGCACGACGCCGCAGGATGGGAATTAGGGGCAAATAAGTAGCGGCTACCTAGGCAGGATGCGTCTCCTTCGGTGCAATTCATGAACGCCGAGGGTAGCCGAGGATGAGGAAGTCGCGGCGGACGAGCAACCAGCTCACGAACCAACGAGCGGGAGCCGCGAACGTTCGGGCCCCTCCGGGCCTGATGCGAGATTAGGCGGGTCCTCTCTCGCCGCGGCTATCGGCAGATGCGTCCCACCCGATTCCGCCCGCGTGTTACACGCGACAGTAATGCCATGTAATCCCGGAACAGTATCCCCCCACTCCCCCGAACGGGCCCCTCGCAACGGAAAATCGGGGCCCGGCGTCGATTATGGAGCGAATCATTTATTCGATGACAGAGGGTCTACAATAGTTGTAAAATTAGTTTTCGCCTGATTAGATGCCGTACCTGGAGACTCGTAGCTACGTTGCTCTAGGTCTGCTTGGGAGCACGAAGTCACGCCTACTCTGGGCAGACCACGCCTACCGTGTTGAAATAGATCAGATAGTCATCCATCTCCGAGAAGAATAGTATTCAGAGCGAAGGATTATCGTGTATTTCAGAACTAGAATTCTAGAGAACGTAGAAGCTAGAACACAGACATTACTAGCCCTGGGAAGCGCTATTCGTAAAAATCGAGGGCACCGAAGCCACGCCTATTTGCAGAGTTCTACGAGAATGGATTGAAGATAATTGTCCAATTGGTCGATCATTAGGTTTCCGCATTATTAAATACCGTAACTGGGCACTGAAAGCTCTGGTAGTATTCTAGGTCCAGCCGAGAGCACCGAGGCCACGCCTACTCAGGACAGACCACACCTTCCGTGTATCAGATAGTCTACAGGAACAGGACAATTCGCAATAAAGAGCTATCGCGGACTTCAGAACTAAAATTCTAGAGGATGGGGAGAGAACATGGGCCCGAATTGCCCCGAGGAGCACTATATGTCGAAACGAAGAGCAACGAAACCCCGCCCAGTGGAAAGGCATCCGAAATCTGGAGTTTTTGATAGAGGAAGGTTCAAAGATCGCGCAGGGGACGATCGGACAGAGGTCCCGACAGAGATGAGCCGTTGGATCGGCCAGGAGGGAAGGGCCAGGCGATAGGGAGCGCGCGAGCTCGCCCCCCGGCCGACAAAATGATCAAAAGGCAAATTTCATACATTATTTTCACTTTAATGCTACCGTATCGCAATTTATGGGAGGGCCGGGATTTATGCGGGCGCGTATACGCACCACAGGGCCTAATCTGAGCGGGGCCCACCGGACAGAAACGTTCCCTGGGCCCGTTCCCTGGGCTCTTTCGGGACCGGAGCCGTCGCGAAGAGAGCTCCGCTGCCAAAGCGGTAGCACGCGCGCCGACCGGCCGGCCAGGCCGGGGCCCGATCGTAAAGAACTTTGTATTAAAACGTTGTACGTCCCGGACCGTTTATGTCAACAACCTCTGAGTTGTGTGTGGAACGCCTCACGCTGCGATGTTAGGGTCTACGCTCCTCGGTGCAACGTTCGTTCTGGCCCCCGGGGCAACTCGACGGGGAGGGTGCCGCCGCCGCATCCTTTTCCTTTACGCCCCACTTACGGGGCCTTGCGAGAGAGAGAGAGAACCGACGACTGCGATACAACCGGCGACGACCGATCCCTTGATGCCTAGTCGATCAGTAGCCTCGACGATCTACGGGTACGCACGGATAGGATCGATCCGAAACCCGTTACCAGCCCCACCACCTTCCACAATCCATCTTTGTACCACCTTCTCTCTCTCTCGGCACCGCATTTCCTTCCATCACTGCTCTCATAGCTACTCTCTCTTGGCTTCATCCTTCCTAGCTTTTACTAGACAAAGAGGATGTCACTCGGAAAGGGTACAAAGGTGAAGGGTATAGCCGGGTGAGGTGGTCAAATGTGCCCCAAAATCGATCCCTCCCCATACCGTTCGATAGGGCCCACAAACAATACCCCCTATGGCAAGTTTCAAGTCGGTACCCTCATCAGAAGCATAGGGGTGAGCAGCTTTTACTAGACAAAGAGGATGTCACTCGGAAAGGGTTCAAAGGTGAAGGGTATAGCCGGGTGAGGTGGTCAAATGTGCCCCAAAATCGATCCCTCCCCATACCGTTCGATAGGGCCCACAAACAATACCCCCTATGGCAAGTTTCAAGTCGGTACCCCCATCACAAGCATAGGGGTGAGCACGGTGTAATGAATTATTTCTTCTGATCTGCTGGGCAAAAAATTACGAAAAAATTCATGAAAATTCCACTTCATGGGACACACGATTGTGAGTTTTTTCGGAATTTTTGAGTACACCATTTTCAAAGGGGAGGCTAAATTCTAGCAAGATGGAGTCATAGGGTAGCATTCCAGAAAAGAATATAAATTTACTGTTGCTTCCAGGAAATTATAAATGCTAAAGGAACATTGATCTATCCTGTACAACTTCTTCATCATTCTAAGTCGCCGTCACGAGTGGGACAGGATGTGTCCGAGGCTAGGTGGTTGGGAAAGTTTAAACGAAATCCAAGTGTTCTCTATCCAGTGCAAATAACTCTGTGATCGATGATCATTTCTCTTCCAGTGAGCGACGATCTATCTACGTCAGCGAGGACATAGTCAAACAAGATTGTCTACTAACTGTCATTAGCGGAGTGGAAAACGGAAAACAGTTGCAAAATCAATGAGCTGCGAGGATAAACGAACAAGACTGCTCCCGAGGAATCTCGAATTGAAGATGCTGAAGGAACCCTGAGTGAATCCTCCAGAAATTTCTGCATTTCTAAAGAATCTCAAATTGCCAGCGAGTATCCTGAAGGAATCCCTATAAATCTGACCTCGCCGAACGAAAGCCGAAAACTTCCTCGGGGATATTTGCAGCCAGTTTTGGAGTGCGCGTCGATCGTTCAGCGTCGGATCGAGGATCCCTCTGGATCGTTGCGCCGATCGATAATTAATGGCGAGTCGCGAGACGAGGGGCGAGGGGGCGCAGCGGAGGGAGCGATCGAGAAGCCAGCGGCTCGGCGGACGTTCGAATAATATGCAAGCTCATAATTAATTTGCGAGAGAGAGCGTAATTAAGAAGCGGCCGAGGGGGTCGTCGGGGTCCGCTACCGGATTCGTAACTCCGCGCGCGTTGTCGCGCCGCGAAATTCGAGCGTGGTTCAGTTCGACGATTTGCAAAACGCACGCGCTGTCTACCTGTTCGATCGTGGAGCGTCTACCTGTTGAACATCCTCGGTGGAGCGTCTACCTGTCGGTAACGAGGCGTGCGAAAATCGAGCGGATGAAAAGTTAAAAACCAACTGGGAGAGTTTCGGTCTTCGCCGTTATATTGGCAATCGACTGACGGACAGGTATCGGGAGAGTCCCCCACCCCCTCTCTCTCTCTCTCCTCTCTAATTCTTTTTTTCTCTCCACAGATGACGTGGAAGAAGCTGAAGAAGATGAAGAAGCAGAAGAAGAAGAAGAAGTAGGAGGAGGAGAAGCGGCCGGGAGAAGAGAGTCTTAACCGCTCTCCGTCGGAATATGGTCGCAATTACCGCGGGAGATTAATGAGCCGATGCTCGCGCGATGCGAGGAGAGACTGCTCTACGAATGGTCCACCCCTCGGCGTCCTCCTCCGCCAGCATCTCATCGTCCCTGTCGAGAAAACGACTAATTCATTCTGCGAGAGACAGGTCACGTATCTATTCTTCTTGTTCGCGTGCGAGCGAGAAAGCTTATAATTAAACCGAGAGATTTAGTATCGACCGCTTTAATGTCGCTGCGCACCCTTTACCCGGCATCGTCCCCCACCCCACCCCCTCCGCTCTAGCCGATCCGTTTCACGTCCGCGATCACGAGGATGAACATCGTCGCCTATAGACGCTGTGTACACAACGGTAACCGTATCACACGATTCGCGGACCTGGGACAACGGTACCCAAGGTGAAAACATTTATGTTTTTGGGACCCCTAAACGCATGGATCTTGGAATTTCTGAGGCATGAGGACTCTAGGACTCTGGGATTAATTACAGGAAGCTTCCCTAAATTTTCTTAAAGTCCTTTCCTGAAGGATTAGACTGTCTACCCGATGTATGTCAGAAAAACGGGTCTAGCCACTGACATATATCGGGTAGGAGATTCCTTGATCCACGCGACCTTACTCTGGAGCTTCTTGGCCCCTCTGGTGGGGGTAGTGCTGGGACTTATATCGGCTAGGCGTTTGTGACATATATAGGATCTGCTTGCAGCAGTTTTCAATAATGCCAGTTGTCAGATTCTATGAAAGATTATGGGAGCGTAGGATGTTGTGTTCGACAGGGCGAGCCAGACGGTCCTCTTGCCTCTGACCCCACTAATTAACCGTCACGCAGCAGGCGGATATCGCCACGGAGTTATTATCGTGCTAGGTGCACGATCGAGATCACTCGGCAATATTAATAATCGGTCGTTAGTCACTCCCTTTCATTAGCAATGGTACCGGACGTAGCCCGTTTTGGAAGCCAGCCTGCCAACCCGTCTAATTACCGGGACTATACGAGCCACCTCGTCGACCCTCCCTTAGAACTAACCACGAGCGTGACAAACGTGCCGAGAAATCGTTCTTCCGTTCCAGAGCTATGCCAACGAGCGACTTGACTTTCACTGGTGGATGCACCGGTATTCGAATACACGCCGTGGAAATCGAACGGTTCCGAACGTGGAGAGCGATCCGACGTTGCAGCAGCAAATTATTACACCTCCACGAATTTGTCAAATTTCATTCTTTTGCGCTGTCGCGTTAATCTGCCGTCTGGTATGCGAGCACAAATATAGGCCGGGTCAGCTTGCTGTCCATCTGTCGACGAGTGTGCATATTAAAGTCAAATTACTATTATTAATAGGTGTGCGTATACGCGTATAGGCTGTCGCCGGTATGCTCATAAATATTTAGAAAAATAAACGATAAGGATAACGGTTTTTGCTGTCGCCGAACAAGAAATTAATGGCGCGGGGAAAAAATTGCTCTGCCTTTCACGCCGCTAGATTATAGATCCAGTTCTTTACTGGAATTTTACCTGAAGAGTGTGCAGGTCAACGCTCGTGTTGCATCGGCTAGGAGTGCATGAATTATTGCGCACCGTCTTGGTCTTTCCATCGTAGGAGAAGTTCACCTTTGAACCGGAGCGTAGCTTGAACCTAATTTACAATTTATAGAGACGTACAAAAATTCTAAAAAAAAATCGAGCAGATGTCAAACACCCAGGCACGTGTACCCCAATTAATTCGGATTTTTAAGCTGAAAATCCTGGTCGTGAGAACTGAAAAACCTCCAAAAAAAAAAAAATAACTCGGGAAAATGCGGATTTCGCATCGAAGTTTAAAAGCGACGTCATTTATATTTTTACAGTGTCAGTGTATGGGTGTAGGAATTGCTCACGAATTTTTCCAGATTTTTCCGATGAGATGTGCCGTCTGTAAAAAAATAAAAAGGTTTTTCGTACAGATCCTGGATTTCTTCGAGGAGCGATCCCGGGATCGATGCATTAACGTCGATCGTCGGCGTCACTGTTCGCAGAAAAAGTCGAACGGTAATAATCTCGACAGTGAGAAGAAGAAGAGAAAGGAAAGAGAAAGATCGTACAGAGAGAAAAGAAAAAAGGGGACGGTGAAGAAGAAGGGGGGCCCCGAGATGCCACCGGATATTGAAACGGAGCGAACGCGCAAAAAGAAGGAACCTAAAGAAAGGGGGGCGGGGGGAGAGGGGAGGGGGGTGGGCGAGAGAGGGCCCGCGTGTCTCGAACGACAGTCGTTACGCGAATGAACCAATAATGAGTTAAATGCAATTAGGCTGGCCGGGCCCGGTACGGGCCCGTCGCCGTCGTCGAGCGTGCCCGGGCGTGAGAATGAAATATTATAATTCATTTGGCGCCCCCGGGCTTTGGCAGGATGCATTACCCATTCCGCTAAGCGCGATACCGCTGAAAACGGCTCCGTCCCTCGCGAGGAGCGAACGAATGACCTCAGATGAATATCGGTTAATAGCTTTTTTCGGCCGAGGTTTCATCGCGGGGAACAGAGGGGGGACACGTTAAAGGGGGCCTCAGGACTCGCGCGCGCGCGCCCCGGCCAACAGAAGAAACGGAAAAAGGAGAGACGAGAGGACTGCGACTGGTTCGACTCTCTGCTCCTCTGCTTCCTTTTGCAGCGTCCCCTGCCTCCGCACTGGCCCAAATCCTAGCGAATAATCGGTTCGGGATCGAGAGCTCGATCCTTCGACTCGAGATTTTTGATAGGCCCTACCTGGACAGCAACGGGCTCACTAGACAGCCCCTTCTAGTCGACTTCATTTTAACCCTCAACGGTCCCAAAGTATTACAAATTCACAGAGGTGACCTGGCACAATGCTTCACGCGTCCATTATATTAGGTCATAAGTTCGTGCGGTTTTACTCTTGTACCATTTAAATTCTAAAAATAAAATACGTAATCAATAAAATTGGCAACATCTAGATCAATCGTCCTTGACCTCCCCCTTCTGGAAGAGGAAGCCCGAAGCCTGGTCTCCCCGGGATTATTATAATTAGCTTCCCGGTTGCGTATCCTCTCCCAAAGCTACGTAGTCCTTTTATCGCTTAACACTCGTTACGACCAGGTGTTACGAGCTCTAGCATCCTTCTATACCTCCTCCCCCCACCCGTTGGCTCTTTTCACGCGGCATTCCCTTTCCCGTTTTCACGCGGCCATTCTCTCCGCGCGCGCATCACTCTCTAATTGATATAATCCACCGCGGCGTAGCTTTGTTACGCGGAATCTACAAATTACACGGCTACGGGTCGCAATTAGTCGGTCTCTCCGCGACTCGGACGTTAACGTGCGTCTCGTCTCTTCTCTCGGCCCCTTGTGCGGGTGCGTGTGTGCGTGCGTCGAGCTTTCTCCGTTTTCTTTCAGTCCCTTCGTGTCCCTTTCTAGGGTCCGAGTCCCTCTCTCTCTCTCTCTCTCTCTGTCTCCCCGCTTGATATTCTCCGCTCGAACCCGCGTGTAATCCTCGCAATATCTTCATCCAACGCGCGCGACGTCCGACGCGCGATCCGCGTTTAACTCGAAGAGCGTTGTGGCTCGTTAGCTGGTACAACCGGCCCTCTCGTGCTGCGAAATTAATTTCTCGCTTTCCGAGCGACGGTGTCCGACTCGTTACCGCGACCGAGCATGGCTCGGCGACGCTCGATTTAAAACCGCGCGATGATTCAAAAGCGGCCGAGACGCGCGCGGATTCTCCAACCTCCGCCGAACCGATCGATAACCAAGCGAGATCGAGAGCGGACTGCACGCGATCCTGTCGCCGAATGCAATCCACTGGCTTTTTGGAAAACCGTCAACGGCCAGCCGGTTGGGTCTATCTTGACCCAGGGTATTAAAATCGCCATTTAATTCGAAATCGAATGAATACTAGCAGTATTAACGATAGGGTCGATAAGAAATATGTTTAGAAAATTAATAAAGCTGCTGGATCTTCCTGATTGGAATTCCCGTTAGTATGCTACGCGTTAGTATGCAATGTGGAGCACATAGGAAGTCTTCAGGTATGTTGCTGTTTGATTGAGAGGAGAAGGAAGGGCTAGAAGAAACCTTTCTGCCAAGTTTCAGCCCCCTACCTCGCCCTTGGGGGTAGCTACACGAGAAAATCGAAAAACCAGTTTTCACCCCATTTTCCCCATGTAGTCGCATCCAAAAATTCTAAAAAAAATCTGACACATCTATCATATCAAACCACACATCCGAGAATTTTTTTAGATTTTTCGGTTGTAAACTCTGGTTGTGAAAAATAAAAAAGCTGCTAGATCTTCCTGATTGGTATCTCCGTGATCTGGCTAGCACCGAGGGGTTAATTCGAAATGGTCTGCCGGTTGGTGTAAAAGGACTCTCGCGGCATTCCGGGACGCGATTTATCAAGCACATGCTCAATTTTGACCGGTTCTCCGATCGTAAGAAAACGATCGGCGGGCTCGTAAAGCCGAAGAACCGTTGCCGTATACGATCGGCTGACACGAGCGCAGAGTAATCCCGGCGCTATGAATTTCGCCCGCGTTTTTCCGGTTCCGGAGCACAGTGGCGCCGTAAAGCTGTCGTCGGCCCCGGTCCCCCTGGCAAGAAGAGAAAGGAGAAAACACGCGTCGCGATACTTGATCCTCTCCGGGGATCTCTTCCTGAAGCCGTAGTCCTGTCCGCGATCGACACACTGACGTCCTTCTGCCACGCGTGCTGATTCTCGTTCCCCGTGGTGTGCCCGGTGTCCCGTTATCCGACGTTCACGCGAATCCACGTTGCCGTACGAGCATGTCGGGGCTACCAGCGATCGGAGATACCGATCGGACGGTCCCCGACGGTCCCCGATCGCGTCCCACAACGGGCCCGAGGCTTGAGAAACTCACGGAGCAACACACCGAGCGTTCCGTAATACCTAACGCCGAGAAATCGGCGACAGAGACGAAGCTAATTTCCATAAACGCGTGTCTCGGTTTCGATGGTAGAAAATTTTCAAAATTCTCGACGTTATCGTGTCGCAATGCAAAGATATTGCCCATGAGAGCTTGTTTAAAATATCTAAAGATAGGAAAGTTCAAAAGTGACCTTAGCTGACCGGTTTCGATCGAAAGGTCGATCAAATTTTCCGTGACTCTGGGTGCTTAACGAGTCAATGGGAGATGCTGTGTGTCAAGGACGAGCCGCGTCGGTCGGTTGCGCCTCAAAGTAAATAATTAACGGACGAGTTTCGAGGAAACCATTCCCGCGGGGCCGGCGGGTCGTTAAATTGGGAAAAAGTTCTCGGTACCCGCGAAATTTCGGTGCAATTTCACAGAGCGATCGGATCCCCGTAAACGAACCAAAGGATCGGCGCGGCGGCCCCGCGACCGGATATCTCATTGTCCTTCTGGCGAGGACCGATTACCTCCGGGCAATCATTTAACGAACCGGCACGGCGGCGCGGCGGTCGTTGCCGGGCCCCGTGAGAGACCGGTGTTTACGTTTATGGCGTCTATCCCGCGGCCCGGCGTATTGGTCCCATCGGTGTGCAGGCCTTCACAAGGCAAACACGAAGACGTTTTGATCCGAAAACTCGGCAACGGATGCTGTTATTGACGCGGTTGGTGCCGTTTTCAGGGGACGTTTTCTTTTCTTGTTTTCCAACGTTAATCAATTGAAATTCCAGAACCCCGGCAAACATGCCTGAATCGCGATGCAACGTTCGCTTTCTGGACCACTATAATTCCAGCTCGGTCGGCCGCGATAGCGTGCGTCGTTATGTATAGCTGGCTCCGTGGTCTCTATCGCTCCCATTTTTCAGGCTCGCTATCTAAGACCCAGCTTTCCGTATACCCATCCCTTTCGCGTCGGTAATTATCTCCGTTTCTTCCCGTCCGCCTTGTTCCTTCTCTCTCTCTCTCTCTCTCTCTCTCTCTCTCTCGTTCTCCTCAGCATCTCGCGTACCAATCGCGTCCCAACCGTATACCGTTAATTCCCCGTTCGCGAACGTCTCTCACGAGCGCCGTGTGTGCGTGAGTGCGTGCAACGTGCAACGCGTGCAACGTTCTCCCGATCAACCACCCGCGAGAAGTGCAACCGCGCTGCGACCAATCGATTCTTTCATTCGAGTTGAACTTCTCGCGTAGTTGCCCGGCCTAACCGGAAGACTGTTAACGCTTTTAGAGCCCGCTTCTGCCGGAAACGAGAGACGGATTGTTCGCGCTAATTTAATTAGGGATTTTTACGTTCGGGTTTGATTAGCCCAACGACATTCGATCTGCTGTAAGATCGAAAGAGTACTCGGTGTTATGTGTCTCGATTTGAGGTCGTTGAATGAGCTACTTCGAGTTTATGGAATCGAGAATATGACGGTGCATCGGCGGACGATTCGCTGGTAATATTATAAACCGATGTTTCGCAGGAGAAACAATATACCTTCTTCTGATTAGTCATTTCTGGAGAAGCGATTAGATTATGTTACAGAAGATGCTGGGCTCGCGATTATTGAGATTGCTACTGCTATCAAGGGAATTACTATAATATATCGTAGACGATAGGAAAATATCATTCGTTTATGCTGCAAAACGATCTTACGGCGAGTACTTGGAACTCTCGTTTAAAGTGCAGCATCATTGGGTATCCGTGAATGATTTTATGGTCGTTGGCGTGGATCTCGAAGAACGTTCTAACAGTGCACAGACCATTTTTCCCGACAACCCGAGGGACAACCGACGGCGTACAAAGTGGAACAAGTTCATTAGTTCAGTCGAAACAAGTACCGGGGCTCCGGTGAGAGGTTCTCGAAGGCCAGTTTCGGATGGCAGTGCCGGGCAAAAAGAAAATTGATTTTTCGGAGCTTGTTAGAGCCACGTTAATGGTATCGAAGGATCTATCGTGCGGCGTTAGGCCGGGCCGGGCCCCGATTAGTCATTAGCCGTTGGTTTACCCGTCGAAAGCGGCCGTTCTTTGCCGCGGCATCGCTAAACCACTATGTAATTACGCTCGAAGGGTCCTCCAGGGTAAAGAGGAAGACCGGAGGATGAGAAACGATTCGGCGAGTCATGCAGCGTCATCGTCTTCTAGGACGAATCCAGCCTGGGACAAGGACGAGAGCGCCTCGGCGTGCAGCCGGCACGCCGCGTTCCTTTCGTTCATGAACGGACGAATACTATGCTGGGAAACTGTACAGTGAAACTATAAGCATGCCCTTACGGTCGTTTCACGAAGGTTCCACCAGAAAAATTTTTGTTAGAGACTGGACACTCCTGCGGGCCGGAATTATGAAGTTTTGACCACTGATTTTATGCATTTATCACAACTGTACGACTATACGACTATACAACTATACAACTATACGACTATACAACTGTAAGACTATACAACTGTAAGACTATACAACTATACAACTGGTCACGTTTCTAACCAGTCACTGATTTACCTGTCAATTCCTTAAAACATATTTCAGGAGGCATGTCTTGTAGACACGTTAATCTTCCGAGTGTATCTTCTTCGTTCAGTGAACAGACGTCGCACGTGTGTTCGTCGATTTTCCACCTTGATGTAATTTTCGCCGAGCATAAGAGAATTAATAAATTTTTTAGGCGGATGCTGCACCGATCCACGCCTTATCTAGAGCAAAATGAGCCACGTCACTTATTTGCAGAGACGTCGGTTAGGCCCCGGGAGCCGCGGTTCGCTTCGGTGGCGTATAGAAGAGGTTTTTATGCGTCGCGACGGCGGTTTTATTCGTTCCGTGGGGTTTGATGCGGCGATTTCGATGGAACTCCTCGACATGGAAGAAAAATGCCTCCTGCGACGGACAAGGGGACCGTGTCGTGGAAAGAAAGGAAGACGCCGAGGTGCAGGAAGGTCTAATTGTGAGACTGGGTCCCCATTACGGGCCTGAAATTACAGGGCCGGGGCCTTCTCCTCCCCTCCCATAGAAATCCGCCGTCGACGGTGTGCTTAGCCTTTCTTTCCTTCCTTTTTCTTTTTCTTTTTCCGTTAGTAGCTGCCCGAATTCCGGGAACAGTACTCGTTATTATAGACCCGCGTCGATATCTTGTCGTTTCCACCGCGACGAACCGTTGGGCCCCTCTCTCGGAGATCTTAATTACCGGCCCAGGAAATCCGTCTTTCGTTCGGTTCCTTCGTCTCGCCTCTTTGCTCGTTTTCGCTTCGCGCGCGGTTTTGTTTTCACGAGATTTACCACGAAAAACTCGAGGAATCGGGGGAAGGGGAGGGAAAGGGGGGCTAAGCGCGGTCACGAGATGGTCGGGACAGCCGATGGTAATTGAGAATAATGGCCACGGCAACGATTGCCCGTGGGTACGCGAGGTGCATTCACCCCGGGGCGGGCTACAGCTGTATCTCGCCTCGTAACTATACGGAGAATACTATGGAGAAATCCTCCAACACCCTTCCACTTCTCCTGTGTAAACCTATTTGCTGTAAAATTACTCTGCGGTGGCATCTCCCCGACACCGTTCGCATCGAATCCGTCTTGTCGCGAGATGCGCGTGCAACGTCCACTCCTCGGGCGCCGGGAGATAGCCTGAGCAGCCTAATCTGCTGCGTCGGGGACTGCAAACATGACCCTTGACTCGTTTGTGCGTTCGCTGCTTCAGGAATCGCCGTAAAAGTCCGGGAATATCATGGTACATTTTATTAAGGAACTCTTATTTCAACCGAATGATCATTAAAAATTCTGAAAACAATCGGACAGATGTCAAATACCCGGATACATATACCGCAATTAATTCGGATTTTTAAGTTGAAAATCCCGGTTGCAAAAAATCGAAACCCTAAACAAAATCCGAAATTTCGAAAAGATGCGATGACGAATGCAGATTTCGCATAGAAATTCAAGAGCTACGTCGATTATATTTTTACTGTACGAATGTATAGGCACAAGCAATGTTCACGAATTTTTTCAGATTTTTTGGTTCTGCCGACTAAGTAGGAAAAATATGTGAAAATCTAGTTTTTTCGATTTTAGCTTGAATTGAAAGAATACGAGGGTGTCGATGAATCATCATTAACTTATTAAAACTGAGGTTACCCTGTTGCACCGGGTGCACATTGGCTTGACATCGGGAGCTTTTGTTAAGAAGCTTGTTCGAGGGTTAGAAGAATGCGTCCGTCAATGACGATCATAATCCGGAAGCTTACCGAACAGTGTGAACAGACATTTTTGCCGACTGTCCACGCACCATTCACGATTCGTCATCGAGAACCGGGTCCGCCGGGCTGGGAGAGGACTATTAATCAGCCGGGCCCGTCGGTGGTCCCTTTAAACCGATTTAAAGGACAACACCGACAAAGGATCGCTTTTTCGGAGTCGCACTCCTCTCGTTCCGCCGCTCGTCAACCTCTCGGTCCGCCGCCGACCGTATTCTTCTTTATCGATTTAAAATTCGACGGGGGGAAAAAACGAGGATCGAGGTCGTCCGCACGCGCGGCCGCGCATTTTAGTCATTTGTTGACGGTGTACAATCGATATTTAACCCTCGGACCTGCCCCGGTGACAGCGTTTGACAGTCCGACTTAACCGGGGCCCGCGGAAGCTCCGATCTCTCTGCTTCCGATGGCAACGGTATGCGTATTCTCGATATCTGTCAACAACACGGGTCTTGCGAGGGACATATATCGTCCAGGAGGTGCTATTCTTTGATCCACGCCGAATGTAGAAAAAGACAGCAAAGCTGGAGACCTCGGTTCATGGACCCTCACGGGGTACAGTGAAGTCTCGATATATGTCAACAACACGGGTCTTGCCAGCGACATATATCGTCCAGGAGACATACTCGAGCTTTACTATGCTTATACTCCTCGGCGTCCGAGGCCTCTCACTGGGTATACCCCGCGCCAGTGGGGATAGTTCCGCGACGTTTATCATGTAGGCCTTGGCGACATATATAGAGAAATCACTCTATTGTTTTTGGAAGAAAATTAATTTTCTTTGAGAATCTTTGGGATTCTTGCGGTCTTTGAGAAAGGTATGGTACGACTAGATGTAAATTATGTACCCTGAAATTTTCTACAATCTGAAAATTCATGAACCACTGTGTACCTTTATCAAGAATTTTTTGGGAAGTCCAGATTGGACGATAAGACTGTGTCCTCGAGAAAATTTGTCTGGCATCGTTAAAGGTCCCAGTGCGATCGCAGAGTTAATTACACCGGGATATCTGGTCCCCGTTCACCAGCTGGAGAGAATCCAGGCACACGGATGTGTCTGGTCCGGCCCAGCCTCGGAGCCTTCGTGGAAGCATCCCGTGTTATTAGAGCCGCAATCATAGAAATTATGATCCTCCTTCCGCCTCTCTCAGCCGGACGGCCGACCTTTCTAGGTCTCTTCCTTTCGGTTGTCGCGGGGCCGTGACGTAACCGCGCGCGCCTTTCCCGAAGAATATTATCGCTAATTCCTGTTCTACGGTTGTAACCCTCGTTAACGACCAGGGACTAGCTCACCGGGATATATTATTCCTTGGCACAGATATCGGAGATCGGATCCTGGACCGTCGTTAAATGGCTTGGCGACCTTCCTTACACCAGCAATCTCGAAACTCTTTCTTTTTCTCCGAATGGAAATCAAAAGTCCTTGGAAATGCGTACTCTCGGGCCTCGGGACTTTGAGAATTGGGCAATCCAATATCTGTATAGCTGAGGACGAGATGGGACTGTTAAACTCAGGTCTGTGGGCGCTCAAGGGCGTTTATCTTTGCTATGATTAGAGTCGTGAGACTCTGAAATTGAAAACTACTCTAAGTAAAATTGAGAGTCCTTCGAAATGGTACTCTAAGCTCAGAATTTAAGGGATCAGTCGATTAAAGCCTTGCTTCAACTCTTTATAGATCACTCGATACTTCGATTAACAGATCCTCCAAGGCCTGCGGAAGAGGTCAGCGAGGTCCACAGATAAATCGTCCTTCGAAAATTGAAAGAAGTGGAGGCAGAAGCCGTGTTTTCGGCGTCAGGCAGTGGGCCATCGAAGTTCTGGTTCAAGGTTCGCGAGGTATTCGACGGAAGAAAG
The DNA here is from genome assembly GCF_050948215.1 of Halictus rubicundus. Classification (NCBI taxonomy): domain Eukaryota; kingdom Metazoa; phylum Arthropoda; class Insecta; order Hymenoptera; family Halictidae; genus Halictus; species Halictus rubicundus. The sequence continues at coordinate 13,171,593 of NC_135161.1, forward strand.
AGAAACGGGGCGAAAGAGGTCTCGAGGTCGTTTCTGGGCGTGGTAGCATCCACCTTTACATCTCCGGCGTTCGTATACCTCTGCGTCGAGAGGGCCCTGTGTTCCCTCCATAACCGTCTTTTCCTTCTCGTATCCTGCTCGTCCCGTCCGAGGCGGACAGCGGCGTGTGTGCGAAGCGGGCACAAGCGAGAAGAGAGAAGGCCCGAGCCCCGGAGAGAACGTTCGTTCGCGTTGTAGGTTCGCAAGAGGGTTTCGGTTCTTCGGGCCATTTATTTTTTCCAGCGGGGCCCAGCCTCCAGGGCTGTCCAAACGACGGCCTGACGGCTGTGGAAGGAAGAGGCCAGGCCTATTGTTTTAGCCGGGTACGCTTAAATTGAAGCCCCGAGCGATCCACGGAGCCCGGCCGCGAAGAAAAAACCGACGTGTCCACGTGCTTTAACTTGTAGGCGGTTGTTACCGTGCCCCCGTCTCCTTCCATCCTGGCCGGGACTTTTTACGGAGAAACAAACCGAACCGAGGATGGCTTGCGCGAGATACCAGAGAGGAGTCGTTCCTCTCGCGCGTCCTCCCCGGTATAGTGCGGCCTGGCGATTCGTTTTGATACATCAGTTATTCCGAGTTACAAAAGTACAACGTGTGTCCGAGATCTAGGTTCACCCTAGATGAGTTCACCCTTCTATGAGTTCTAAGAGCCTACGAAGAACTAATTCCTCTTCACTATATCTCCCAGAGTCTTTGTTTTCCTAGGAACCTAGAATGATTGAAGCCTGTACCATCAAACGCTTCGAGCCTCTGAAAGAAAATCTCAGATTAGAATATGGTCACCGAGAGGATGACTGATTAAAAATATATAAGAATCCCTGATACCCTTAGCATACCTTACAATCTGTCTGTCTTGGAAGCCTTGAAGATAGTTCAAAAGAATCCGAATGGTGCTAGCTCGAGCAGCCCAATCTTTGAGATTGAAGTAGTCCTAAGTCCCCCAAAAACCACATCAGAACCAAGGAACATGCCCGAAAGACCTAGCGAAGCTCTAGGCTTGGAAGGACGGATCTATGTCGTTTCCGCGTCCCTTATCGTCCTCCCTCCAGCGCTGAGCGTTCCGTGCGGCAAGGCGATCGAAGAATGGAGGGAACAAAAAATTGCGAGTACCATCGGGGCCCATCGTGGTTCTCCTCGTGGAAGGTTGAAACGAGAGAGCACGCACCTGGACGGACCATCGCATCGCCGCGTTCGAAGCGGACCGGGTGGAGGAAGAGAAGTGTAACGACGAAGATGGAACGCCGACGGACCAATGGAAAGGACAGGAAAAGACAGAACGGGAGACGGAGAGAGAGAGAGAGAGAGAGCCAACAGACGTTCGACAGAGACGAAGAACCTGTGAAGAAGAAGAAGAAGAAGAGAGAGAGAGAGAGGAGGAACGCGCTGGCTGCCTCTGAGCAGCAAACAAAAACTCTAATCGAACTTTCCGAAGCTCTCCGGTGCTCTTGTTGGACCTTTTATCACTCCGGCCTTAGGGTACCGTCCGAACGCTTATTTATACATACACGGCCGCGCGCGAGTATGCGTTTCGCCTCTCGGTTATTAAAGAATGGGCGTCCCCGGCAACAATATTTATTTATTATTTTCCACGACCCCTCCGCCCATGAGGGATCCCTGGCTGTGTCCTCTTCTTTCGCTCGGATGGCGCTACGAGTCCGCCAAGACGGAACACGTGCTGGGTAAATCCGCGGTACTCTTCGGACGTTAGGCATTTGCTCTGATCTCCGGGACAAACAAATCATTTTTGTCCCCAACGATAACAATTTGCGTCTTCAGAAAATGGGATGGGCTAGGTTCTGCACACTTAACTACACTTATGCTTCCCTTAGACTCTTCGTCTTCTAATATTCCAGCTCTGACAGTTCTCCGTTAAAACAGTTTAATTTTTAAATAATCCTTACTATCTACTGAAATACCAGGTCACCAGGTCGCTCAAAGCTGAATACAGTGATTTCTCTTTATATGTCGCCAAGGACTCGACGATAAACGTCACGGAATTATCCCGATTACCGCGTGGTATACCCCGGAGCTCGAGGAGTCTCGGACGCCGAGGAGTGTGAACATAACTCTGGTATGTCTCCTGAACGATACATGTCAATGACAAGACCCGTGCTGTTGACAAGTATCGAGTATTCACTGTATTGGCAGCCACTCGGTGGCTTGTGTGTCAAAGATTGCGAGCGGACCGCCGATTTTAATCCTCTCGGAGCCCGTCCGGGGCGAGTGTCCGTCGCCGGCCGCGCGTTATTACGTGCCGGCCCGAATCGTTAGGACCACCTCGTCGATAAGTGGCACCGATTTAACGCGTCCCGGCGGTCATTAGTTTCCGCAATACCCGCTCATTTCCCCGGCGGTCTTATTAGTTGATAATGACGCGTACATTTGCACCCCTCGCGCGCGGGCGCGGGCGCGGGCGCGGGGGGGACAGGTGTTCTCGTTAAACGTCTCGGACGGAATCTGCGGTAACGGTTGCGGCTTTCCGGATCACCCGCGGACTCGTGACAATCAAAGAGGACCGAACGAATGATAGGGTTTATCCGGCGGACCACCCTGGACGTTGGTTTCGCGCCCCAATTGTTCTCCGCGGGAAGCTCGGCAGAGAGACTGACCGCGAAAGAGGACTACTATGCCAGGAAATACCTGGGGCAGGTAGTAGAAACGTAAATCGAGCAGGACGTAAATAGGGTCCGCGCGGAACAGTACGCACGCGGCAAGATATGTAAATGGACAGCGCAATTTGTCCTCGGACGCGCACAGTTGGCCTCGCCGGCTGGGACACTGTACGTCTCCGGTTGTTTCCGTGACGGTATTTAGTGCTTATGCTCGCCGAGACCGTGCACGGCCAGCCTCCGCAATGACAGAAATTGTATGCTAATTAGGGGTAAGAGTGGCGTGCTGTGCCGAAGTGGCTGAGCTGCCCTTAGACCGCTCTGCAGCTCCTTGTCCGCCTCTTCTTCATCCTAACGTCGCGGCGTCGTCGTTCTCTTCGTCGTCGTCGACGACTTTCCTTACACGAACCGGCATTATATTTATCGTTGCTGAACAGACCGCATTCGTACGTTCGTACCTGCCTCAATGACACAGCCTCTCTAGGAGACCTCTATCCGCAAGAACTGGTACCGTGCCGGTCAACGTGGAAAAACGCGGAACCCTTCGGCAACCAGACTGCAGCGAATATTTGCGGAATTCCAGTGAAAAAACGAGTCGATAAAAATGCATGGTCGTAGGGTCCTTCGAGGATCCATAAGCTCTACTCTCGGTTACAGCAATGGTCCTTTGAGATTCCAAATTAGTCGCAATTTCTGGTGCTGCAGATTGTCACTCAAGACTTGGTACTTGTCCCTGACGATTTGATTTAAATGACAACATCTTTTAAAATTGATTTTCTTCTACTTGGAACTGAATATCTTTGGCGTCCCAGAGAAGTATTGATTTTGCAAGTTGGGTGGCTATTTGAGTAGACAGGGCTTTATCCCCTAGGAATCCAGCCCTAAGCAATGACCCCCTAGGACCCCTGTCGTCATATTAGAATAGTTGAAATACTGTGTCCAGTAGAGATGCATAGTCTTCACCCCCTGGTAACAAATTAGAACAACTCTACCATGTCCGTGAGATAGCTACCAACGACTGAATGGAACTCAATATCTTTGACATCCCAGAGAACTATCGACTTTGCAAGTTGGATGGCTCTATTTGAGTAGAAAGGTCTTCATCCCCTAAGAATCTAGCCCTAAGCAATGACCCCTGCCACAATATTAGAGTAGTTTAACCACAGTGTACAGTGGAGATTTCTAAACTGTCTTCACCCCCTGGTAACAAATGAGAACAACTCTATCATGTCCATGAGAAAGCTACCAATGACTCCGGAGCCTAATGAGGTCCTCTAAAACTGAAGTTTGGAGGATCCCCAATGCCTCCCCACTTCGGCTCCACCTCTTTTCGCCAGAGCAACCGGAGTTCCAACTTCTAAAGAGGATTCGGGAGACATATGCTCCTAGGTCTCAGCAAGCTGATTCGATCTCTACGTCACTCCCAATCAACCCTGCGGTCGAAAACTCTGGCGTTGATCGCGCACAAGCCCCCCCCCCCCGGTCACCATTTATAGACGTATTCATCCGCCTCGTGACTCGCAGTCGCAGAAAAGAATACTCGGAGTCGGCAGCAGCGCCGGGCAGAAGGGCGCGAGGGAGGGCAGCAGGACGTCGCCAAGCGTGGGATAAATATCTAGGGTCTGTGTTTCGTTTAATTAGCATCGGTATACCAGCACGCTCGCACTCGCGTACGTAGTACGTGTGTACGTGGTGCAAACGTGCGCAACCCGGCTACTTACCTTGGGCGAGAGAGGGTTGAGAACGTGTTGGTCGAACCGCGGCGCGAGTGGGTGGGGAAGAGGAGAGAGAGGGAGAGAGAGAGACTCTTCGAGGAGCTCTTCGAGTCGTGTCGCGGGCGTAAGGACGCGCGGATCTTGTAGGAGAGCGAACCAAACGAAACGAAACGGAACGGACGCGGGGAAAGAAAGAGAACAGAAGAAGAGAGAGAGAGGGAGAGAGGGAGAGAGGGAGAGAGGAGAGAATCAGAGTCGGACGGACACGTTGACGAGGCACGGTAGTACCTCGAGGACTAATTAAATAAATCCGGGAGCGGCTCCTCGGGCTGCGATCGCGACCGTAACCACCACGACGATGGTTAGGGTCGTCGTTGCGGAGGCGTCTCGGGTCAAGCAGGAGGTCAGCACGCTGGCGGTCCATCTTCTCCTGCTCTCTCCTCGTCTTCTGCTTCATCACCGTCGCCCCGGTGCTCCTCTTTTCGTGACGAGGCCTAGCGCCCCTCGTGTCGTAGATTACCCAGGCCCGTCCTAGCTAGTCATGCTAATTTATTCGACGGCGGGCCCAGGCCTAACGATCGGTCTCCTTCGTCTAGAACTCGACCTCGAGAAATGCACCGGGGTCGAATGTTGCCGATTAGCGAGCCGTCAGGATTATTTGTTGCCGGCCGGAGATCGAATCGAGCGAATCCTCCAACTCCCGTCTGCCGCTGGTGAACCCGCCATCGGAGAAAGTCAGCCCCCCGGTCTACAAGATCGAAAACGCATCGCGATTGTTAGAATGTCTGTCGATCTCCGGACGCACCCGCGAACACGTTAACAAAGTTCGATAGCGTTTGTTCCCGATGCGCGAGCCAGCCGCGCCAAGGTGGATGAGAAGTGGCAGGCATCGAGGATACCCGATGCACGACCAGATAGAGGCCTCTCTAAACCGCCTCTCCGTACACCTTGCCGTTAGCAGACGATATTAGTCTAGGTGGCAGCTGTTGGTGAGAGCCTCTGCTTGTAACCAATCAACGTGGTCGGTCTCTGTTCGACGCCGTTCGCCGTCTCGGTCGCGTCGTTCATCATCCGCCACTTGGCCGTCTGAAGTTTCTCTTCTCGTTCGCGGATCCTGCACCACCGGAGCTTCGACGAGTCATTACGCGAATACCGCGAGCTACGCCACGGAGAGCCTTCTTCTGCACGATGATACGATGTGGCCCGGCTCGTGCCCCGGACCACAGCAACCCGATTTCACCTACAATCTTCGCGCCGGGATCGAGAGAACCGTCTGACGCCGTGTATTCTAGTTCGTAGGTTTCCTTCTGGGAGGTAAATTCGTTGACGGGGCTGACAGAAATGTCACACGTGACTGATCATTGGAATGTTTCTGAGAACACATAGGAAGTCTTCAGGTATGTTGCTGTTCGATTGAGAGGAGAAGGAAGGGCTAGAAGAAACCTTCCTACCAAGTTTCAGCCCCCTACCTCGCCCCTGAGGGTAGTTACACGAGAAAATCGAAAAACCAGTTTTCACCCCACTTTCCCCATATATTCGAATTTCAAAATTCTAAAAAAAAATCTGACACATTCAGCATATCAAACCACATATCCGAGAATTTTTTTAGATTTTTTGGTTGGAAGCTCTGGTTATGAAAAATAAAAAAGGAGACACAACATCGAGAAAATGCGGATTTCAGATTAGAAGCTTCACACAGCGACACCCACGAAATTCATTCAGCAATTTCTATGCAAAGATCAGCTATTGTCCCATCGCCTACAGTGGTCGGACCTCCCAAGGAATATCATGCTCTGTCCACAGGACCAAAAATGGCCAAAACCAGGGAACACCGGTGAAACGGCGTCGACCGAGTTGTTCCGTCGTCGATAAAATGGTAGAACGACAATGAAAGGAGGGGTTGGCGTCCTCGGCGAGCGGCAAAGCGCGAAAACACTTGTAACCATGGGCAAGGATGGCCCCCGGTTCGGCACCTGGGTGAATTATACCGTCGGAACGAGGGTTACCAGCGACACCGTGGGATATTAGCGTCGAAACTCGGCCGTCCGCGGTAAATAAACGTGTGCCGGCGTCCGCGCATTATGCGGGAGAAAACTTTGTTCCCGCGCCGAAATATGTGGAGTAAGGGAGTCACCGTGCACACACCGTGCTCCTGTGCGCCAGGTAATCGAGATTTATATCCCGATTACCTGGCCGTAGGGGAGGGGCAGCCGAGTAACGAGGAACATTCTCGTCCTGGCCCTTAACATAGTTAGCATTAGTCGTACTCGGGACTGCAAAGGGAGAAAACCGACCTGGAAGGGGTTGCTACTTGTCCGGAAACTTATTCCGAACGACACAATATAGTTGGCAAGACGCTCGCAAACTTTTGCCAAAATTTTTCTGCGCATTTTGCGCTGCTTAAAGACATTTTTAGGACGAACAACACTAGTGTAGATTGCGGATTTTGGTGTAAAATAAAAATTGTTGGCATTGTTCACAACTGCTTTGAATCATACCTACTCATTTATTAAATCCTGGTATCTACACGATAATTGTCATCTGAAAGTAGTAGTCACGATCGAAATTATTGGATCATGTCACTCGGGAGATCTTGCTGGTTTTTATTATATAAATTGACGAGGAAGCCCTCAACTGTTGACCTTGAAAGACAAAGGATTCAAATTCGTTTAAAAACGTAGAAAATGGGGCGAAAGCTTGCAGTTATGTTGGACGTCATCGCCGGTGAATGATGTGACGAATGAGAGGATTACCGGGACAACAGCGTCAACGATTCCCGGACAGCTGTTCACGAGATGCGTTTTCGGGCCGGGTATGGCAAGTTCGAGTTTCGCGTCTGCGGCGCTCAATCGATGTATTGTATTACCATTACCATTTAAACCGATGCTAATGCCAACCATTCGCGTTGGTAGCCGACGCTAATGTTTTCTGGCGCGCTCCGTTCACCGAGCGGGCCCCGGAGTTCGTGGCCCGGGGAACGATGTTGCATTCATCAAGCCAGATGATTTGAAAAATCTCAAGGACCCTCCTTTCTTTGGGTCTTTAGCACTGTGACGTCCATGATTTATTGAGTAATATTCACCGGCGTATTGGCCAGCGAAAAAAGGCGCGTAACGTTAATCTGAATAATGAGCCTCCGGCATCAAGCGCCGACCGCCACCTTTTCATTGCTATCGATAAATAATGTCCCACCCCCCTCTCTCTCTTCCTTGCTCTCTCTCTCTCTCTCTCTCTCTCTGCCTTTCCCTCTCGTTCCTCTTCGCGGAACCTTCTCTTTCTTTCGAGCTGATTCTCTCTTTCCCATGAGCGTTCCGTCTTCGAACCAATTTTTCGTTCGCTATTTATACCGATTCACTTACTCGGGGTGTTGCCCGAGCCTAACTCTCTTCCTGCTCCTATGAATTGGAAAAATGGCTCCACCAAGTCGTGGTTACATAGAAATTGTTTATTGCAGGGGAAATTGATTAAGCGCGCCACTTGTGTGGCCCATGTATTCCCTGTGAAAATGGTGAGAGTGCATTTATAATACGTGCACACACAGATAAATTCATTTAACAGTTCTGCGGATTTTATGCATTTCTAACAGAAATAATGTATTTAGAGAATTCAAAAATACAATTCTATTATTTCCAACTCGGTAAAATTATTGAGAAAAGAAGTAAATGTGTAAGTGACTCCTGTGTGCTGCGATTTTTATTTCGCATTAAAATCCCAGTCTACTGATAAGGTGAGTGATACTGTGGTGCCTTGTGAATGTGCCATTTAAAACTGCTGAAATTGGTCCCTATGACCAGCCTAATGATACGAATATTACGTCGAGCCTATTCATTTAAAAACTGAAGTATACACGGTGATAGTTTTTGATGACAAGTTGCACCCCGACGAAATGTGCAATGGCGGAAGACCCGCGTTTCCGGTGGGCCATTTAAGAGTTTCGAAACGAGGCCGATCGGCTCGCCGAGAGGGCCGTTCTGCCGCGATAGCATCGGTGTCGGTTCCCGTCTGCTTTTCCCTGACTTTACGACCCGGTCGACACAGGAATCCAATTTAAACGACACAATGATCCGCGGGGCCGGGGCCGGGGCCGTTTGTCGTTTGCATAATGTGTCCCCCGCCAATCAGGACGGCTCGATCGGAATCGGAGTCACAATCGAAATTGTCGATGACAACCGTCCACAAAACGAACACGATCGAAAGAAGTTCGACTTTCCAAGGATGTTCCCCGAGCCGCCGCTATCTGCCACGATCAGGCTAATAGCTACAAGCCGACCGAGGAACCAAGGCTGTTGTTAATAAATGGAAATTCCGGGCGATTCCGGTAGCCGGTCCAATCAGAAATAGGCGTGACCGAGTCCTCGCCATGATCGAAATCTGTCCTAAACACCGCGGCGTTTCTAACGCTCCGGACTCGGTCCGAACCTCCCTGGGAACCAGATCAAGACTTCCCCCACTCTACGAACATTCAAATTGGTAAAATATCACCACTATGCGATTATCCAGCCTGGACTGATCACGTGACATGGAGAGGGGGCATCTCTATTCCCCTGGATCTCCTCTAGGTCTCCGGGCCCAGATGGTAGCGCGGCGTCTCAAAGATGCCTATCCTTATCCAGCGAAGGCAAATAGGCTATAGGTTTGGTTGAATCGGTCGAGATCCGGGGGACTGGCTAATAAATGGAAATTCGATTCGCGGGTTCCCGATAGAGCGATAAACCCGTGCCGGGTCTGGACGAGGTAACGTCGAATGGAGTTATACGGTGCAACGGTGCAATTCCACCCTCTCGGGAGCTTTGAGCAAGAGGGTTGGAGGGTGTGGGGGACCGGTGACGGGTTCCGAAAGGAGAGGAAGACGGTTCGTCGAGGAGGGAGTTAGCCGCCGCCGCTGAAGAAGAAGAAGAAGAAGAAGAAGAAGAAAGGAACAAGACCAAGGGAGAGAGGAGAGCCTGGTGGAAAGAGGTGAAAAGACTCGAGGAGAGAGGGCAAGGATGTGTGGCTCCGCGGATTGTGCTCCTGATGCCGCCACCTCGCCTCCTTTTCTTCTCCGTGTTGCCGGACTGCAACAGAAGCAGCGAATCGGGCTGCGCTGGCGAAAGGGTAGGAGGGGCGCATTGTGTGTTTCCGAGAACGGTGCGCTTATCGGTGGATCTGTCGCGGTAATGAGGTATCAGCCAGCAGCAAATAAACGAACGAACGTAAAGAGGATGAGGTGGCGGCGGCGGCTGCGGGTGCGGCTGTGTGCTGATGGCGATGGTGGTGGTGAAGACGAAGGTGGCAGTTGAAGCGGCGGCGGTGGCTGTTGCTGGACAAAGAGCAAGAAAGAGAAAGGAGGAAGAGGAAGGGCGGGAGAGTGTCTCTTTGGCTAAACACAGGGGAGCCTGCTTGCCTGCCTGCCTGCCTGCCTGCCTTCCTGCCAGAGAGACCAGGCAGCCGAGCAGCAGCAGCACCAGCACCAGCAGCTCTGGGTCCTACCGATACAATGCTTCGATTAAACATTCGCTGCCTAAATAATCAGGCGCGCTTCGACCCGGTGAAAGAGAAAGAAAGAAGGACAAAAGGAGACGAGGAACCTCCCCTCCCTCAAGGAGGTTCTCCGCAGGACCCAGCAGAAAGAGAGGAGGCGATTCCGGTTCCGACCGAGTGGGAATGGAACACGTTCCTCGCCGTTCCTCGTTTTCGATCCGCGCCAGATCCTCTCTCCCTCTCCCTCCCACAATCTCGCTTCTCCTTCTTCTTCTTCTCCTTATTCAACGATCCTCTTCGTCCTCGTATATACGATTCGCTTTCCTCCTCTTCACCCTCTCCACCGCGCCGAAGATCTCTCTGCCTTCTTCTTTCGCGTCCTCCCTCGCCACCCTTACCGTAAGTGTATATACGTATTATGCAAAGCGGGTAACCGTAGGTGGCCTAGGGAGCCGGACGCGCGCCATGTAATTAATACCGATGCTCTCATTCCCCTCCCCCGCAACCCCCCCCCCGTACCGTCCTCGGCCGTTTCTACGCTTCCATACCGTCTCGGCCCACCTCCCCTCTTGCTTCTCCCGGTACTCCGTAACGACTCGCTTTATCGCTCGATCCCTGGCTCCTAGCTTCGAGATAACGAAAGAGTCGGGTCAAGATTAGATTGCCGGAAAGTTGAAGAAACCTCGAGACAGCTGAAACTCTAATTAACCCTTAATAATCTTACAAATTTCGCTGTTAGGATCGACTGTACCTCGCTAGCTGACTTTTCGCATCCCTCTCGAGAGTCCACTCAGGGGCTAAAAACCAAAGTGGGCCCCCGGGCGAGTTCAACGCTCGCGGCCTTCGCGGCAAGATGAAAATTCCGCGATACTATCAGCCTAGGACTCCTCTAACCGGTCCCGATCCGAGAGCTCCCTTTCTTCCCGCGATTCAATACGGAGGCGAAAAGTGTTCGGGGTCGAGGCAGATCCGGCCTCTGGAATAGATAATTGTCTACAAGACATAGTGAGAGAGAGAGAGGGAGAGAGAGAGAGAGAGAGAGAGAGCGGCTGGCTTCCTCTAACAGCGATACGTGGGGTTTCTGTCCCCACGGGGATTGAGTTATCAGTAGGTGAAAATCAAGCAGTAGCGCGTGCCACCACTAAATAATTCGTCGCCGCTTCTGGTAGCCCTTCTGGCCGAGGTCTCTAACGGGACCCCGGGGACAGGCTGGAATTTTCAATGAACTGGCGACCATCGACACCCACGCCCCGGTGTGTTCGTGCACCAGCATTAGCGATAGCCGGTTAGGTCTCCCCGGTCAGGCCTCCAGTTAGGTGTCTCTCTCTCCGGTGTCCGAGGCCTATATTCGGTGGCTCCGATCCTCTCCGAGCCGAAGAAAGAGGTCCGGAGGACGATCTCAGATGCGAATCAGGTCGAGGTTCCTAACGGGCGGGACTCACGAAACGGGAATAGGCCCTGGGAAAAGAAAAAGCTCGTCCCTTCCACGAAGCATAATTTATTTGTCAGGGGTTAGGGCGACACCGAGCACTATCATCGATTCCAATCGTCTCTCGCGTACCTAGCCGTCGCGTTCAACATTCCTCCGACCACAGAGGCAAGTCCACGGAAAGAGGAACACGAGGGAACGAGGAATAGCACGCGGCTATCGGAGCAGAACCGCCGCTGATATTTCTTTATCGAGTCGCGCCCAGAGAAATCCTTCATGGTCTACATCGTGGGTAATCGTATCTTTTGATTAACGCGATCGCTGTTCTATCGGACTCTCTTGTTTAGCGTGGCTCCGGTTCGTTAATTAACGCTATTTGTTCTACCGTTCCGTACGAGTCGCGACGTTTAATAAACTGGTAACCGGAGCATTCTCTGCTCGAAGACGCAACGGAAGGCGAGACTAATTGAAAAGGATGAGATGATTTCGCGAAAAATTCGCAAACGAGATTTCCTGAGTGGTTTTTCGCTAGATCGGTTTCTTTGGTGATAAAGCAGGGGATTAATTATCCGTTTCGAACGCGATAAAACACAGGATGCACGGTAGAAGGGGAAATAAGTATAGAAAGATGATGCCTAAGTATTTTTGTTACCCAACACCGCGTATAGTGACCACCGAACGACGAATATAATAATTAGCCTGGGGATGCCTTCGATTGCACGAGATCTATGTTAATCCCGCAGTAGTTGCAATTCTGTTGAAGTGGAAAATTCATTCGTTTTATCAATAATCGAAACGACTTTGCATCGGTTACTGGAATAGTCGCTGGAGGATCGTTTTAGTCTCGCTAATTACCGGATCAAGATCCCAGCAGTGAATTTCCATTCGGAAAACTGAAATCCTCCGGTTCCCAAGAACAAAATGTCGCGACCTTGCTCGAGTTAAAAACCGGCCGTAAAACCGAAACGCTCGTTTCCACGGTGCCCATGACCGAACGAATGCCATTATGAGGCGTACACGTAGACGTGCAGTGGTCGTTACAGGGTAACCGATACTCTGCTCCCCGACGTACTCTCGACGTACCCGGGTTTATCGAGCTACAGTATCGCCTAGGCGGTAATCTTACCGGTCGGCAGGGCGACTACTATACTTTCCATTTAATCAGATTCGCGCGACCGGTCAATCCTGCTCTTCTTAGAAATTTAGACGAGATTCCGTTATCGGCCGATCTTATTGCAGCCTTCGACGATAGCGTTTCTTTTAATAGGAGGCCAAGCTCAACCCTCGCATTCCTCCGGCTGGAAATCCACCCATCTTTGCATCTACGTACTCTGAGACACTTAGCAGCATCTTATTTCTATGCACCTCAAGAACCGTCTCTTTGAAAGGTACCAGTTCTAATGAAACGAATGGCTCCAGCAGGATAATGATATGCTATGTCCTCCGTTCTACAATTTTTGTTGGCTGCAAGCAACGTTCCTTTGCCTAAAACAATATTTTGCATAAATTCAAGGTCTCTCGTTTAAGGGTAACATAGGTGAGAAAAGCCTCCTTTGGGATATTTTTCAGACTGTCAGGTTGAAATCACTGAACTGGGATCTGGATGGAGTCTAGGACATTACCTCCAACCATTGGGTCAGCAAAAAGACCCCCCAGTTCTTCTAGAGCTAACTTTTAACGGAACGAAATTTGTTGATTGACGTTGCAAGAGGGAAATTACTGAAGTGGGATCTAGAAGAAGTCTAGGAGCCTTCTCTGCAACTGTTGGGTCAACAGAAGGGAGCCCCCAGTCCTACTAGAGCCACCTCAAGTGATACCCCGGCCCAATTAATTGACGAGGCCCAGTTAATCCTGCCCAAGCTTGATGATCGTCATCGTTCCCTGGATCGCCAGCGAACTTATTCGTCCCTGAAGGCTCGGGATGCACCGGTTTGCCGAAATTTACGAAGTCAGCTTGCCGGAATACAGAGATTCCTCAGGTTCTACCTGCAAACGGACAAGAGGATCCGAAAGGCGGCATTAGGATGCGCGGGCGTCCACGTATCCCGTTTCAAGATGGAGATAGCCGGCTCTCGTCCCGTGGAGATGGCTAGACCTTCCCCGGGCACCGGCTCGAGGAAGAAGGAGCCCTTGACGCGCACATTTATCATCCTCTATTGTTGCACGGCCAAACATCCGGACTCGTAGGCCACGTAACCGACCGCAGGGACCCACCGAAGAATCGAGATTCGCGGGAGTTGGCTGGAATCGCAATTTCCCTTCGACCTAGCCCAGATTAGGCTCCCCCGAAGAGGTTCTTCCCACTTTGATCGACCTGGTAGCCATTTTGGTCAACGTGGCAGTACCTGACGTTTCTAGCCTGGGCTAGCCAACAGACGTGTCCTCTCTCCATCCTGACTTCTACAACATTTTTCTTGACTAATTGCTAATTGAATCGACTTGGAACCTCCGCTATACAAAACCTGAAAAGAGCAGCACGAAGCTGGAAGAGCAACCCTACCGTGTTCGAATCCTCGTTACAGAGCTACTATCATTGTCAACAGGCCGGACTCCTCGATCGACCAGTTCGCACATATTAATTTCTTCCCGAGCTCCTCTCTTTCCGCTGATGGTACGCGTCATTCGCAATATTCCCCATAACCACAAGCCCGCTAAGTGTCACCATGGGCGTCTCGGTTCGAATTACGATGATTACCTTGGGCCGTTTGCGATCCGCGTGTAATCGGGAAAATTGATTTCCTGGGAACGGTGCTCGCCGGGGTAAACTCAGCTTTTAATGTAATAGTGATACTGGTTATAGAGAGCTGGCCTAAGTATCGCGTGTATAATGTATTCGTCGAATGTTCTTTCGCCGAGAGTTATTGCGGGTCCGGGTACGGTGCTCGCCGCCGTTCGTACCCGCCGATATCATTAAATCGAAAGATTCCCCGAGCCGGCATCCCCAACCCGTCGTCCTGCGCTTATCTTCTTTCTGTTATCTTCGACGCAATGCCTTGTTTGCACATTGTTTTTCCCATTAACCCGGTCATTACGCGTCGGTGCATTGTCTCCGGTACCCTGTGGTTTGCCCCGCGTACTCTATGATCGAAACTTTCTACGTCGGGGAAAGACGCCGGGCCCGCGACGGGCGTTGCATCTAATTTTCTATTATGCTGCTTATCGCGAGGAGCCCCGTGGGTCCGTTTCGATCTTTCCACGAGAGACCTGGACGTAATCAAAAAACGGCATAATCGCCGCCCACTCCCGACGGAAACGATACTCGAATCGGCGCCAACCCCTTGCACCGCGATTTATTTTACGGTTAGGACGATTAGAACTTTGTCGCTCTTCATTCCCTACAAGGAGATTACTATGTTATGCCTACATGATCTCAAACTGTCGTACAGAGTGGAGCACGCGACCACGTCGATTGTTGTATAAATAATGATTGGGTGAAGGTCAAATTAATTTTTCTTCCCGGAATCATATATTTTTTATTAGGTTACTGTTTAGAAAGCTATTAACCTGTCCCTGCTGGATTGACTAACCTGATAGAAAATATATGATTTCCATTTCTCCACCCTGTAAATTGACAATGAACCAATCGGAATTTCATTTCCGTTTCAAGGAAATAAACAAACACATGTTCGAGTCCGACTGGACGTTACAGGGCAAGGGGCTGACCTTTGCGAGTCTCCGGTGTATTCCGCGAGGATTCAGGAAGTCGAGTGTCGTTGTCAGTCCGGGGTACGTTAAGCGCAAAGATGGCTGGGGATGTTAACGCTTGGCAGCGCGGAACCCGGATTTTTTTCGGTTGGAACGCGAAGAATCGCCTTATAAGTCCCCCCTCCGGGAACGGAGTTACGAAAATCGAGAAAAAAAGGCCCCGGTGTGGAGAAAGACGAACGAAGACGCAGCAGCAACAGAAGCAACGGCCGCTGTGAAGCGGCGGCAGGAACAGCGGTAGCTGCAGCCGCAGCATCAGCAGCAGCAAAAGCTGCAGTCGGAGAAGAGAAGAGGAAGAAAAAAAAAGGCGCGCGACAGTCGGCGCGCCTCTCTCTCTCTCTCTCTCTCTCTCTCTCTCGGTTCTCGTCCTCACTCCGCGATTCTCTCCATTCGTCGAGCTTGGTCCTTGTCTTTCCCCGGCTGCCGATCGACTGGTCCCGAAACGGTCGAATAAAAGGGGAAGGGTTCGGGCTGGCCCCGGGTCTCTCGGTCCTGTGCTCCGAGAGTAGCCCTCGGTGGTCGTAGGAAGAACGTGGCCGGAAGACGAAGAAAAAGGGGAGAAACCGGTGAAAAAGAGAGAAAGACTTTGTTGGATTCGGAGACGCGGATCCGCCGAAAGAGCGGAGACGGATCGGCCGAGAAGAGGGGCGAGTCTTCGGGGGATTTCGTCGATGCGAGAACCACGTCCACAGATGCGAGATATCGGTTATCAATTAACGGACCGCATACGGAAGAGAAGCGTCGGCCTTTGACGATCGGCCCAGGTCCCCGGGTTGGCAGCCCCGATAGTCACCGGGCCCCTGGGCCCACGGTAATTTAGAGACTGACGTGGCTGTCGGGTCCCCGCGGAGGGAACGAGCCAACGCGTAGATAGAGGGAAGAAGAATGGGGGAACGGTGGAAGAGTGGTGCGCGGCAGAGGAAAAAGGGGAGCACCACCACGAGGAGGAATGGCGAGGACCTACGCGGGAAGACAGCTGAAAGGAGAAACGGGGCCCCGTGGACCCCGGAGAACCGGGGGCCCTCGATCGCCGAAACAAATGCAAAGCGAAGAGAGGACCAGCCAGCGGGCCGACGACGATCCGCGATCGAGAGGACCCTCTTTCTCTCGCTGCGGATCGCGGCACCGCCTTAAAGTATCTACTACTAACCGGCGCGGCGCGGCGTCCACCGGAGGGAGACACGACGAAAGACCTCGAAATCTCGAACGCTTTTGCCAAGCTAAACGAACCAACTCTCCCCGGTTCCCTCTTTGCTCCTGCCGGCCGCGGCCTGTCCCCTGATCTCACGGGGTGAGACAAAGATTGCTCCCGGGAACCCGCGGCACCCATAATTCTTTCAAAAGACCCGGCCCCCGTAACTCCACGGCACCGATCATTGCGGGTCTTGTAAAGTGTCATGCGGAGCATGGCTTGTTACCGGGTAAAAAGGCACCGCGGATGGACCCTCATTTGCAAACGCTACCTAGCTAATCCGCTGTCCAATCAACCCAAGTTTTAGGAAACTCTGGGACACCGTCTTGGACCCTTAAATCTCCTAAAGTGACTCCTGTACAAACATTGATCACGCACTGCCTGATTGTTACATGCTGCTCAATATAAAGCTCCCCACATGCTGCTCAAAATAAAGCTACCCAGCATTAAAGTTGGCTAGTGTGAATAAAGAAATCTATGGAATCAATTCCCATGAAGCTATGTTTCCAACTTCAATAATTGTGAAACAGATCTGGGACCAGTCGTTTGACCGGGTGTGGTAGGTTCGGTGTTAAATGATTTCACTTGCCCATTCCGCATACGACGCATTGTCCGCCCAGCAAACAACTCACGCTTCGATGTCGTTCGATCGTTAGATCCTCGCAAAATCAGCAGAAATCGATCCCTTACCTGAAAGCAAACGGAACAGCAGGTTAGTATATCTCGCAACAAACGTCTGGCCGGTCGATAAATCGGCCGCGTTCAGTCTCCCACGTGGGGATTTACGATCGGCAATAGAGAACCGCGATTTACAGGTCACGGAGACTTCCGGTGCGAGTACACACCTCGGCGGAATTGATCGCGTCATATTATAATTATTACGGTCATTAATCTGCGGCGGTATCCCGGCCGCGAACTCGTTATGTAAATCGGGGAACGCGACGCCGTCGCCGTCGCCGTCGGTTCGATCTCGGGGAAAAGGTGTCCCATAAAGAATCGTGACTGGCGGGTGGCTGTTACGGTGGAAACGGCAGCGGCGTGGTGGCTTTCCGTCGTCGTCGCGTATTTAAACAATCCCCACTCGGCAAAAGAGAAGAAGCCCCGGAGTACATACAAACGAGGCCCCGAGAATTATCGGGGATCTTGTCGATTCTCACGGGGCGAACCCGGCAAAAATACATGCGCGTGTAGCAGCCTGGTCCGCGATGAATTCCGCGTATTTCTTCCGTAACTCGCGGAGCAAGAGAGAGGTGGATCTGATCGAAGCCGCCGATTTCGGGTCCACCGAGTGGTCCAGAGTTCCCTATATTCTTTGACTGTCAAACGAACCAGCTCCTCCGGCCAGCTCCACGGAAACTGGTGGAACGGGGAGAACGAGAAGAAGAAAAGGATTTTTTCGTTTGGTCGTTTCTAGTACTCTTCTGCCAGCCGATGCTCTCGTATATATTCCGACTGGTGGGATTCGTGAGATTGTGTATAGCTGGAATGGTTCGATCTTGTGTACGCGCGTGTGTGTGTGTCTGTGTGTGTGTGTGTGTGCCAGCGATCCAAGAAGGAGGCTGGCCCGTTAGCTGCCTCTGTGATGGTGATATTTACGGTCCGATAGAATCAGCCCCCGTACGACGTAGACGAGAGAACGAGAAGAAGCCTGACCGAAGGAAGAAGAGTGGTCGTCGTCCCTTTCCTTTCCTTTCGTTCTGTATCGAACGAACGAGGGACCGGCTTTCGCGTTCGGTGCCCGAACCGTGTGTGTGCCCTGCGCTTTTTTTGCGGCTTCAATTTGAATTGAAAAAGGCTGTGGACACGAGGACAATAGGTTGCGCCGTCGCCGTCGCCGCTGCCGTTGCCGCCGCCGCCGCCGCCAGATCCTCTCGGTTACTCTCCTCTCTTTTCTCTCTCTCTCTTTCTCTGTCTCCTCTCCCTTGATGCTCTTGGACCCATCTCTCCGATCCTCTTGCCGTCCTGCTTCAGCTTACTGAGATCGAGCGCTATCTTTTTTCCGTCGCTCTGTTAACGACCACGTTAATAACCGGGACGTTCCAGTTGACAACGAGGAAGCTCCTGTTAGGCTCGATCTTTAGGTCGGTCTTATTCTACCTTCAGTGGCTAAGTATCTCCTGCTCCTAGTGGAAAAGTCTGATTATTCTCTACTTTCAGTGGAAAACATTTTTCCTTTACTTCCATTAGCAAAGTCTGACTCTCTGCTTGCTCTCGCTAGCAGGTGTTTAGTTCATTTGGACTGGAAGCGGAGGACTCCTTCAGGACGATTTGAGTCTTGAAAAAAGTATCGACAACTAGGCGTGGAAAGCATTTTCTAATACTTAAGGGGGCTGGCATGGTTTGAAATCCATATACGTATACAAGGATCAAAATCTAGACAAACTGCCGCTTCAATATTGCAATCAGCAGTTTAGAAGTGGTCAATTGTGTTTCCTAAAAGTCCAAACTACGTCTGTATGGAGCCCAAATTGCGAATTTCTACCTCATCGTGGAGTAATTCGTAATATTCGGCAGAAAATTCGAATTCTGAAGCAAGTATGACGTCACAAGATGGCTGCCGCTGAAAGATTCTCTTAATTTCGAAAGATTTAGTGCTCGTATCGAAAAAAGGTTCTATACAGACATAGCAAAGACATGTACAAACACGGTGGTATGCATTTTTCATTGATTACTTACTTATTTAAGACGTAAAATGTCTAGAAAAAAGGCACAGGATAACATAGCGTGACAGTCAAGGCCAAATGCCGGCCGGCCCTCTTAAGGTGCAATGCAAGGTGAATGATTGCGACTACCGAACCTCCTGATTCTTGATACTTTCTTGAGCTTCTGCTAAAGCCAAGAATAAAAATCTCGTCGATAAGAAGACTTGATCAGGGACTTCATTGCACATCAACATCAACGGTCCAATCATAAGCGCAGGTGTCAAGGCCGGAGCTACGAATCCAATCTTGCCTACCGTTCAATTTCGCGGCAATCCTTCTTGCCTCTCCGCAAGTTTCCCCTTTGTTTCCCCAACGATTTCCCTCCTCCGAGCATCTTTTTTTCCACTTGTTCCGTTCTCCACGGTTCGATTCGTTCTATGTCTTTTTCTTAGCCTCTCTCTATCTGGGGTCCTTTATCCGTGGGCTTCTGCCGGGTGTCCCCTCGTCCCTCTGCCCCGCGCCTTAGGGCGCTCGCTCGCTCGCCGAGAGAAACGCGCGCACGACGACCAGGACAATCGCGCGGGGGCCCTACTCCCTCGGACGTAGAATCAGATATTACGTATGCACGGCTTAAACCGCAGAAAGCAGCAACCTCACCCCGGCCATCTCTTTTTCTCTTCCAGTTTCTTCTCGTTCTTCCTGCTCTCCACGAGAGATCGTCCTGCACCCGGCCCCGGAGAGCCACCCCCGTCCTCCTTCTCCTCCTCTCGCTGGTTTCGATGCTCCGTTCCCATCCCTCTTAACCTCTGCATTCGAAGAGAACGACCCGGCTTCTGAATACCATCGAGATGGTTCCCGAGAGAGCCGAGGCCCCGAGCCGACTGTGCGGATCGTCTCTTCTGTTTTCTCCGTCCCTCTCCTCTCCTCTCTCCCTCGCGCTCCCTCTCTCTCTCTCACTCTTTCTTCAGAGATCTCTCAGCCACCGACCTCCTCTTTCCGACTTCCTCGAGAGGCTACGCTATTAGCCTCGAAATTGCCGCCAGGCCGATCTTAATCGCACCGGCCGCCGAGAACGATAAAGTCGAGCACCGTTCGCGTGCCGTCGCTGCTTCTTCGACTAGCACTGCATCTGCACCCTTCCCGAGAACGCCGATTCAATTACTCTCTGTGACACCGGTGTGCGCCTCGGGAACCCTTTCGTGACGTCAGAGAAATGCCGAACCCACTATGGGTCAGCGATTTCGGCCGGGACCTTTGACATTCCGTTGCACGAGCTCGGCCCGTGATCGTTGAAGCTTTTGTACTCGTCATCTTGCCACCTGTTCGTAGCTAACAGAAGTTTTTACAGTTCTGAACGACACCTTATTTCACGTAAAAAGAATTGAATTTATCTGTAAACAAAAATGGAAATTGTCCGCGCCAACCGCGAGACGCAGAAACCAAGCGGAAATTTCTTTCTTACTTTAATGACCGATATCTCAAATTGTATCTACTTAATGATAAAATCCGCAAATCAACTCGTTCGGCATGTATTTCCAAGCATGCACTGTAATTTGGGCTCGACTGTCAGCGATCTTCGACATCACGATGTATTGAGGTTATGTTCACAAAACTTCCCGAAATTGAACACGACAAGGAATAACCTGGTTGTTTAATTAACACAACGTAACGGCGCCGGTTGGTGCAGTAGCTATGGTCTCCGACTGCGGAACCGCTGAAGACTAATTAACACAACGTTTCTTCAACTAGAAATCTAATTACTGAGAGCACACTTTTACAACTCACACCGGCACATCCGTCGGGACGGAACTCGAAGCTAACCTCAAAATCGATTTAACCAATCGATGCGGCGCGCGTGCGCACTACGTTCAGTGCAGTGTGCTAGTCGAGTTCGTGAAATGTAGATCGTCACTATTTTGTGCTCATTCTATTTTCTCGATATCTCTCCTTATCCCGAAGAAAATCCTGTTTTGATATTGACAATATCATGCTGTCAAAGCACATTTCATTAGAAGCAAACGAGTTGATATATAACCGGCTTATCGCGTGCAATTTATCAATTATATACCGTGTGCTATCAAAGTGTGTTCCTAAGTATGCTTAGTGCCATCGAAACATTGAAATGACTTAACCTAACTGGTTTGTGCTAGACAGTGTTGGACATTCAGCATTCCAGTGCAGAAATGCTTTTATTTCATTACCCTGCCGCCGGTCTTCTTCTTCGTGGACTGAATAAATTCCTCTTTGAAGCTTCACGCTGTCGGACATTTTGTGGTAAGCACAAAGAGCTACATTCATCTCTATTAAGTTCACCTGACGGACTGTTGAATCAGTCTTCAACTATACAATACTAATACAACCTTCTGCCTCGAAACGAACAGGTAAAACGTCACGAATGCTTCGATTTATGTTCAATGTGGTGTTTCAAGAATTTCAGATATGAGTAAAAAGTTGTAACTTTGCAACTTTGCGTATAGCATTGTCCATAAGGAAGTAATTGTAATAGGAGTTTGACGAAGTCTAGGAGCGTGCCCAGAATTGTTGCACGAATGTCTGCATGGAATAAGTGAATCTAGAATCTCGTCCACGATTTTTCCCCAAGAACCATCAACGATTCTTCCAATTATAAGAGAGAAAAATCGGAGAGGACGCAGGGGTCTGGGAAACCTGAGCGGTACCGATTTGTAAATTATCGAATCAGCATTGCGGCGATTAAGAGGGAGAGGATAGCGTTCTGTGCTCGCTAAAAGAGGGACATTTAAGCGAGAAATCGAAGCAGTCGGTTACCGGTCCTTACGAGCGACGACGCCGCCGCCGACGACGACGACGAGGACGACGGGAAGAACCGCTCTTTGAGCGCGCGCGTTGTTGCTCGATTTTATTGCTAATAGGAATCCAATGGTCTCCGGAGCACCGGCGTAATTTCCTTCCCTTAACGATCTTCTTTCATCCTGCTCTATACCGCCGGTTCACCGCGGATCTCGCACGGTTTCCTCTTCCTCTCGTTATCCGCACCCCAATCCGTATCTGCCCCACCACTTTTCGCTCTTCCTCCCCACCCGTCGATGTCGTAGCTTATATTTCACGAGTATTTTTCTCGGTCTCGGCCTCTCCTCTCGGGTAACCCTCTTCCTCTCTATCTATCCGGCCAAAGGCCTTGCCTCCCGTGTGTGCTGCTGCGGCTGCGGCTGCTGCTGCCTGCTCCTTCTGCTTCTGCTGCTGAAGCTGCCTTCTCCTTTTTCCCTTCCACGAAGCGGGCTCGCGTGCAAAGTCGATGTACGTTTAAGCGTAGCACACGAGAAAGGTAGGCAACAGGGCCGAGGGGAGACGGGAAACCGGGCGAACAGAGCGAATTACCGATCGCGCCGCGGAGCGCGAAACGAAGGAATCGGGGAGGGGGAGATGAGCAAAAACGAATTTACGACTATCCGCTCGTTTTATCGACAAGCTAGGCCCTCCGAGGAGAGGAGCCGAGCTCCAGAGGATAACCGACCAGACGGAATCGAGAGAGAAAGAGGGGCCTTCTTGCTCTGCCGTTCCTCGGACCCGCCTACTTCTAGTATGACGGTCAGATAATTATCAACGCAGAAAGTAACAGATGCCGTGTGCAAAAGCATCCGGCAAAACTAATTTTTCCAATTCTTTAGCATGTTGAACCCCTTGGAAAAGCCAACTGTGATTCCAAGAAGTTTCACACAAAAGAGTCCTGAACGTTAGGATCCTCTCGTAGAGATCTGAATGAAACATTTTCGAGAAGAATCCAGTCCCGAGGTGGGAGGGAGAATTTGGAGAAAGTCCTCGGCGGAGAGGAATGTAGAGGAGGATTCGAAGTGTCCTATTGGCGCGGGCAGTTTCAGAGAGGAGGTCCGTGTGATACAGAATTCGGTGGAGTCTCTTTGAGAGAGCCGCGCCGCTCGGAGTCCGCTTTGAATTCCAGAATCGCGCGCCTCGATTACACGGGAGACGGCCCCGTGCAAGTCGTCCACGACGGTATTAAAATTCCGTGGGGCCTCCGCGGCCGTTTCGGCGTGTTTCCATACGGTGCGCGCGGTTACACACGTATCAGCGCAACGGCGGAGGAACACACGCCCGGAGAGATGGAGCGGATACGAAAGAGAGAAGAGCCACGTCCGGTAATAACGACTCGCTAGGAACTTCCGCCCGCGCGCGATCTTTTTCGTGGCCCTGGCCGAAACGGGAGAGAAGGACCGGGAGATTTCGTGTTGCGCTCGTGACGGACCTTCTCTTTCTCTTTCTCTTTCTCTTGTCGTTTGCGAGTCGTAAAAGGGGTACCGCCCGGTGCCCTGTACATCCTCGTGCGCACCGCGTTCCCGTGTCGCATACGAATCGCTTCATTTCTGTCGAGGATGAAGGCCGACTAAATTTCTAATTCCGGGTTCGCCGCGATCTTCGCCGGATCGTAAAAAGATCTTACGAAACGCTCTGCTCCACGCGAAACCGCGCGCCGGATACAGCGTTTGCACGCAGTCTTGGTGGATTTTTACAATGATTTAACCGGGGTTATCGAGTTTTTTGGCCACTGTACTCAAATTTCGCCTTCGCCATATTATTTCTTGTAAAAATCCACGCAATCTTCATCCGTATCATTTCTTTCTATGCCCGCTACTTTTCGAATTATCGAGCTCGAACTTTCAGGGGTAATTTCACCCCCTAATCGGGGGGTCGAAGCAATTTTAAGCAATTTGAAGTGCGTATGGTATAAGTAATAGTACTCTGTATAATAGCCCGTATAATAGAAGCTAAACGTTCGTGTACACGAGGTTCAGCATGAATTGTGTCGTACGAACGAGGTTCTACCGTACTCCTTATATCGAGTCCCTCGAATAGTCAATTGAATTTTCGTCCCGATCTCGGCGCTGCAGGAATTAAGACACGCTCGGCAATATGTAAATCGTCACGGTGACTAGAAGCAATGCGCGCCGGGGTCGTTAATCACGACCGGACTCTACGGGTTGCTATTAACGTCCGGAGCAACGAGAGACCCGATCGGTAACGCGATCGCGGGTCCTAGGTCGCCGCTGCTGATTTATCGTCCCGCCGAAATCGTTCGACGGGTTGCAGATAACCGAAATTCTAATTTCCCGCGACGCTAAGGGCCCCGTCAGACCTGTCGTCCATTAGGTACCCCGGACACTGTGCTCGGGGTCTGCGAAAACAGCCTCTTCCAGGTTTCATATTGTGTCTTTGATGTGAAGCAGAACCTCCTTCGCTAAAAATTAAAGAGGTTCCACCACCACCGGTTTAGGGTAGATCAAACCGATTCGCTGGAGGGACCCCCATCACCGAATAGAAACAATTACCAGGCGCAGCGATTACCGAGAGGGTCTCCCTAAAAATTGAAAAGGTTCCGACGATCGGTGTTAGGGTATAGAGCCTAACACCTCGGCAAAGTGATGCCACTTAAGAGGTCCACGGAGATCTCGGGGTCTCGACGCTCTCGTTTCACGCGAGCGTATTAACTTTCAAAGCACGCGGTTGATCGACGAATGCGAATCGAGGGGCCGAGAGGATGGTACTGGGGAGGCTGCGGGCAGTTTCCTAATGATTCCGCCATCAGCCGCCACACCCCGCTCGAGGTCGAAACATCGTGGCATCAAGTTCGGTGAATACACAGCTGCGGAAATAATTCGGCCCCGGTGAAATTGGTCCCTGGCTGGGCGAATGGGAGCGGAGGAATGGTGTTCGATGACTGTATTGGTGGCGGCATAGTGCGTACAACAGCCTAATGGCCGTGTGTGTCGGACGAAACACGCTTTTGTCGTGGAACGAACGAACGAACGAACGAAAGGAAAGGAAAGGAACGAACGACCACGACGACGCAACGGTGGTCGTGCCGGTTACACATGCGAACGAGGATCGCGTGCTTCGAGTCTGAAAACAGAAGCGACTCGCCGAGACTGACGGCGAGCCACGGTAAAAGAGCCCCTTGGTCCGAGAGAGGGAATATAGGCTATGGCTGAGGGAACACGGGACAAGAGGGAATCCAGTCCAGCTGGTAGGAGAGCCAACAGGAGACCAGCCGAACCAAAGAAACCGTGCCTCGAGCTCCACCTAATCAACGTCTAGCTAGTTCTTCGACCTTCTACCCGGCGCAAACCCTGCTCGAGACGTATCATCCCGTCCGTGCGTCCACGCTCTGTACAAATTCGAGCCTTTGACACAGGAACCTCTCCTATCGTCCTACGCCGATAAGGTAGTTCTCAGGAACCGCTGTCAGCTCTTTGGATAGCTAGGACCTAGATGCTAGGAGGACCTGTACAGGACCTAGTTTCCTTTTAGCAATTGAACTATGACTCTGTTCGAAACCACTGTTCAGACGTCAGTCTCAAATATTAATGAAAGGTACTGAGTCTAGAGGAGTCTGAAAATCTGGACCAAAGTGCTCGAACGAGATTTCGTTGTTAACCGGTGCACTCGGGTGTCAATCATCTCGGTCGGTAGCGTTTCCTCGTGCGTTCTCGCTCGCGCGCTAGTTCCTCGGTTGTTTTATCCTCGGTGTCTGGCCGAGGAGAGGCGGAGAGGATGCAGCAGCGGTGAAATTTCAGCCAAACTCGGGTCTCGCGGCCCGCAAAAAAGGGGAACCGCTCGCAACGTCGGATAAAGAGGGCAAGACCGATCGTCCAGGACTTTGCCTCTTCTACCGATCGATTGCTTCGCTCTTCTTCTGTTTCGTCGGGCGACGAAGAGAAAAAGAGAGAGAGAGAGAAAGAGGGGCTCAGGTAGGAGAGAAGCCGAAGAGGAACGAGAGAGGACGGATTCGATGGAAAAGAAGGTGGACAAAGGCGAAAGATCGCGGAGGCGAAACGAAAGGAAAGAGACAGGGTGATGGCAAGGGGGGGGGGGGAGGAGGAGGAGGCGATCTAAATGCGGGCTGGTTCGGGGCCCCGGGACCGGGCCCGGGCGCGGGCGGCCCGTTGATATCGAATTTATCAGGTGTCGGGTTGCAACCGTTCATGCTCTGTCCTTAAGCACGCATCCGCGCCGTTTTGCCGGACCAACGCGCCCGCAGGATCTCCGAAACTTCCATCCGATTTGCTACGCTTCGACCGACCTGTACCGGTGCCGCGCCTCGCCGGGCCCTTTCGTGCCTCAGCGACGGGGAATTTCGATTTCGCTGAACGTCCGTCACGAAAGCGTTCGAACTTGGACTCGTACCAAACCAGTCCACGCGCGGCTTACTTGTTCCCGACGGCGAGGCTACCGCGCCAATCGGCCGCGACACGCCCGACGGTTTCCCAACAAATCACACCACCAACCACGGCTCGGCGATACCTCGTGACGCTTGTCTGCATTCGTTGCGAAGCTGCTCGGTAAGGTTTCAATTCGTTCACTACCTTCACTAGCTCGACTCCCTTTTTCTTGAACTGAACGTCTCAATTTTTAGTCTTTGGCGCTGCGCTTCTTCCAGTGGGAATGGACAACGGGCTTTTTAGTAGGACCTGGTTGGAGGATTGATCTTGACTCTAGAAGGTTTAGAGCCCTGTGTAAGAAGAGGGCCCTAACAAGGTTTAATTACTAGTGAGTTTAGCAGTCCAAGTGGACATTAAAAGCTCAACCCCTAGCCTCTATGTGTCTGCATAGAGAAGAACTCGAGACCTTTATCCGAGCAATACTGGAAGCTTGGATCCATCAATTCGGGCTTTCCGCATTGCAATCAAGATCTCAAGCTGAGGTATCCTCTTCCTCCGGCCGTGCTCCCGAAGGCAATCGTTTCCCGTCAGAGTCCCTCAGGCTTCGGGTCTAACAAGTTTATCTCGCGTTTCCTGTGGAATCTCGAAACGATCAGAACGCGGAAGGATGCGTTTCCCCGGTCCTCGGCGAAGCGAAAAAAGAAGAAGGAGGTAGAATTTAAAGGGTACCCACGGGACCGGGAGGGGGTGTGTAAAGTCCGAACAAAAGAACGTTAGTCGCGTGTGGGAGTAAAGGCGACCGTGAAACTAACGATCGTTCGTTGACGGCGTGTGCGTCTGTGTGTGTGTGTGTGTGTATCAGGGGGCAGCGATCACGCTTACACCCCTGTCGGCGAACAATGTTTCATTCTTCCGCGGCATTTAGCCGGCACTAATCAAGATCGGCCATTCGGCTAAATAATCAGATACGGTGGAGAGCCGTCCGAAAATCTCTGTTCTCCCTCGCGAGAACGAAGAGAGAGAGAGAGAGAGGGGGGGGGAGGGAGAGAGAGTAGGGGTGTGCTTCCCGGCTGCTTTGGGGACCTTGAAGACGAACGACAGGCTCTCGGGGAGGGAGGAGGCCGACTTCGGGATTCTGGCGAAGTCGAATTCCAGCTGGAGAAGAGCAGAGAGGGAGGGGCTGAAGAGCACGGTGAAACGCGAGTCCGCGGAACAGGGCCCCGGCCAAATAAACGCGTACGAGGCCGGACGCGGAATGCAATCCGCTTTATGTACACGCGATTGATCGCGGAATCGTTCGTTCCGGCCCCCAAACAGGGTGAAAGAGAGAAAGAGAGAAAGAGCGAAAGGGGGGAGCGAGAGGAGAGGACCCGGTCGTGAATATCGGTGGAAGAGAAAGAGACGAAGGGTAGGAAGACCGGACAAGGGAATCGAATACCTCGAATTCGCGTTAATTTACTTTCGCCAATTGGAAAGGAGCGAGGATCAAAAGAAAGAGAGAGAGAGAGAGAGAGAGAGAGAGAAGGGGCAAAAGGGTTTCGAAGAGAGGAACGGAGACGAGAGGAAGACGAAGGCATCCTTTCGGAGTCGCGGGCATGCTTTATCGAGTCTATACGATCTCCGCGGGCCGGTAAAGTAAATAAGAGGGCTCGCGTCCCTCACGAACTTAACCTAAACCGCTAACCCCGCGACCAGCCGGGGATCGAGGAGGGGGGACTCTCTTCTCTTTCCCGTAGGTGGCGGTGGGACGTGTGCAGAAAAAAACCGAGATTCCGGTAATAAACGCGCGTGGGCGCGGATCGACGAATTTTACAGTAATTCCCGACTCTTTGTCGGACAGATACCAATTTAAATTCTTTTAAGCCAATGCGAGCTGAGCTTGCCTTCTCCCGCGAGGAGACGCGACTCGGGAACCGGTACTCTCGCGGGGATCACGGAATCTGCTCTCTTCGTCTCTCTGGCCGAGCCTCGGTGCTTCAACTTTGATGATGGGGCGACGCATCCGAGAGGAAACGACGCTCAAAGACGCTGAAACAAGACGCTACGTGTCCCTCGGACTCTCTGAGAACTTTAGGGGAAGTTACACATACCTGTTGAGTTGCTTCTAATGCTACAGCTGGCACCGTTGAGTTCTCAAATTCTAGCCAATACAGTCCTTCCTCGCTATACGTCGCAAATTCCTGGCTGATAAAAGTCGCAGAACTATCCCCACTGCCGCTGGGTATACCCCGTGAGGATCCTCGAAACTCTAGAGGCCTCGGGTCTCGGGATCAACGTTCACGTGGATCAGAGAATAATAGTATCTGGACGATATATGTCACTGGCAGGACCCGTGCTGATGACATAAATCGAGAAAACACTGTAGTACCGAGATCTATTGATTCTTGGACACCAGGCGATTCGACTCCAGCTAAGACTATTCAGCAGATTCAGTTCGAGAAATTCATACCCCCCGAAAATAGGCTACCAGTCCAGAAGCACAGGCCTGACTCTATTAGTCGAGCAGAAGAAAAATCCCATCTTCAATTTCCCGGAGTTATCGGGCCGATCTTAAGCCCGGGACGGCCCTGTCAACGGGCCCGAAGATCAAGGGATCGATCACCGAAGGGGCCTTTCTGAAGCGGAGCGCGACGATCTAGGAGCTCGTCCTCGCAACGGGATCGCTCGTCATCGATCTCTCCGGTGCGGCGGCTATCGGCGAGTCCTCGGGTCGTCTCGAGAGGATGAGTCCGTTGTGACTCGCGACAATATTAAATAAATAGCCTGACGGCTCGAGACACGGCAGGCCTCACGGCGGTCGAGAGTTATACCTTTGGCGTGGAGGATCTCGTGCCTGTAGAGAGAGCAAGAGAGAAAGGAGAAAGGCTCATCGAGGGGGTGAGACCAGTTGAGAAATGACAACACGATCGCCGACACCTCCCCTGCATCTCGGCGGCGCGGCGCGGCGGTCTCTCGATCTCTCCGTTACACGCTCTCTCTCTCTCTCTCTCTCTTTCTCTCTCTGGATCCTCTCTCTGTTCGGAGTTTCTCTGGCCGCGTCGGTTCGGCTCTACGCTTCCTGTCCGATCCCCTCGGCGCCGATTCAACCGGCACATACACACCTCCGCCCCCTCGCAGAGCTCTCGGACTCGGTCTCTCGGCATCGTCAGGATCCTCGGCATCGCATCGTCCGCAGCGTTACGTGCGCGAGCCTCGTACAGCTTATTACGAGCTATAGGAGAGGTGTTCTCGCGGCGAGCCACGCCACTTACCGGGATTGTTTAGCGGCGTTTACGCGTCGATTGCTGACAGGGGGGTCGTTCTCCAGGTACCGTATTATGCATTCGTACGCGGCCGGAGTCTTCTAGCCTTCTCCCATTCCGGAGTTGCGACTTCTCGCCCGGCGATCCTTCCTTTCCCTCTTCGAGTCCGCTCTCCTCTTCTCGTTCTCTTCTCTCCCTCTTCTGTGGCCAACGGAGCCACCGCCTGAACGAGAAGCGCCAGGACCTAGGCTGCGTGCCGCGAGCAAACCTCCAGCAACGGAGAGAACGTGCGCGCGAAGTCTCTTTCTTCCTTCGTCGTCGTCTTCTTCGTCCCCCGGCCCACGTCTCACCCTCTCTCACTCTCTCTCTCTCTCTGTCTTCCTCTGTGTGTATACCTCGGATGTACATTCGTTCGTTCGTTCTATGGGAACACGGAACGCGAGATAGCTGCTATTCCGCGACACCCGGATGCGGATAGCCGCACGAGTTGCTGCCCGCCTCTCGATCTCTCATCCGATAGAGATCTTCGATACCCGGCCAGCCGCTCTTACATCGGGACGCGATACGCCGATGCCTTAAACGGCCAGCGAGGGCCGCGATTCTTCTTCTTTGCACCGAAATAAGCGAACCGCGAGCACCGACACCTTCGCACCACCGTTCCACGTACGCCCGGATGCCGCTTAAGGACGATGCTCGCGATGCGTCGAGCGTCATACACCGGTCTGGGACCTTGGGAGGGATTCCGTCGAGACGTTTGTCACGGTGCGACAGTGCTTCTGCGATTAATTTACGCGCACCGGCTTGTCAGCCCCGTGGACATTATCTTTTGGCCGGGAGCGAGAATTGTTTCTTGGCTTGGAGAGCAATTTTTACTTCAACGTATGGAGGACACCTGGTCCGCAGGCTGACAGGCTGCCACTTTTAGCCACTGGAAGCTTGTACCACGAAACAAAATATTTCTAATTTTTCACTTTGTATCCAATGTCTGCAGGCTATCCTTGCAGTTGTCAAGCTGCACCGAGCATGATGAGAGAAACGAAGCCGAAACCAGGATGGACAAGTTTCGAAGCGCATACAGAAAGAATCTGTCCTCATGTCAGTTTGCGGAAGCCACTATGTTGCACCGAACCCTGCCTAATCCCAGCATTAGGAAGGTGTACGTCGCTCGCGTTACCCACGGCGACGATAAGACGACACTTCCCAGCCCCGGCAAGACTCGGTCGCCCAAGAATCAGATCTGGAACGATGTTTGAACGATCGATTAAAGTTTCTAAAAAGGGATTTAGCAGCCGGTCGGCGAGGGAACTGATCGATTCTCCAGCTGTAAAGGAACGGCAGGATCGTGGGCTTGATGTGGAACGGCTTGTAGGTGTTGAAGAGTCCGCGGAAAGAAAATCAGACTCGGCCCACACCGTCGCGTTATTCATTCCGGCGAGGCAGCTCGAGCGTAACTCCTCGATAAGCTAATTCCGTGGAGATCCGTGGAATACTGAGCAAAAGAGAGAGAGAGAGAGAGAGAGAGAGAGAAAGAGAGAGAGAGAGAGGGAGAGAGGATCGGTTGAGAAACCCTGCCGCTCCGAGGGGAGCATCCACAAAGACTCCACGAAGAACGAGAGAGAAGCAGGGAAAGACCGAAGAAAAGAGGATTGGATGAAGAGGAGGTGGGCCTACGCAGCCTCCTGCGAAGTAATATGCTCTCGCCGCATGAGGTCCTCCCTTTCCTCCTGGGCCCGGCTCACCCTCCAGGCTCCACCGAACCCTTTTCACAACCTGGCTGGAGCGCGCCTCCTCCGCGCCGGGGCTCCACTCCGCAGTCGATCAATGTTTTAATTGCTGTTAATGATTCGGAGATGTCTCGCGCTAGATTCGACTCTCGGGAAACCGGAAGGTCCCGTTTTTGCGGAACGTCGAAGAGTTAGAGGGCGACTCGTTGTCGCGTCTCGGTGAGGCCCTTTGGGGGAGAGGCCTTGAATCCGTTTCTCCTGGAATCTTTGCTTTCTCCGTGCGATGTTTCCGGCGAGTTGTCGAGAGGATCAGCTCACGGGGCAGACTCGTTTCCGCGAGCGCGCACTCACCATCGAGAGATAGCGTCGGACGTGGAGGCGCTTCCTCGTGAATTTACACAACGCGTTATCGACTCCCCGTCACCGAGGCGGCTCGATTATATGGGCCCGGTCCCGCAATAAAGGCCTGACCCGTTGCGCGGCGTCGCTCGTCGCCCGTCGCCCGTTGGAATCCTCTTATTCGCCGGGTTTGTTTTTTAGTTTTCCGGTCGTCGGGACACCGACGGGCCTCACCGATGGGCCTCACTGATGGGCCGCGTGGCGCGGAGCATGGCGTGGCACACGGTGGACGGCCGCCGTGCCTCTCGACGGCGGCGTGGCGTTGTCGAATCGAAGGCCAGCAGAGGTCGTCGAACGGCCGCCTCTCGTTCCCCGGGTGTGGGTGGTTGAAAGAAGGCCAGACAAATTACCCCCGGCTTAATACGACAATGTGCCATCAACTTTGGCCTACACGCTGACAGTTACTATTTCATGTACCTTCTCGTTTCGCCGGGCCCCTCTCTCTCTCGGGCCCGCTCTCGTCCCTCTCCCTCGTCTTTCGGCCAACCACCCGCCGCGTTCCTCGGACACACCACGTGCGCGCAGTCCTGGTAAATCGAGGAGAAGCAGGTACTCGATTCGACGCAGTCCCGCTCCCTCTCTAACGTCGCGTTTACGCGGCCCTCGTTACGTCTTCCCCCCGCGACACGGCCACCGGTGAGAGAGAGAAAGAGAGAGCAAGCAAAGACTGTAGAATGAAGATTGCAGAAAGGAAGCAAACATTGCGAAAGCAGTGAAAAGTAAAGATGCAATGAGGATGGTCCACAAGTGCGCACATTAATGCTCTATTCTCGAATTTTCGCGCGAAGAACCGTTGACGCGTCCAGGCGGCTCGCGCGCGCTCTCCGCATTCCGTCCCGTGGGAAGACGAGCGTGACTCTTGTTCCGCGCTTCCTTCGCCTAGGCCTTTGTGGGACTACTGTTCCCTCTGTTCATTAAGTCGGCACGCATTTCCTGGATCTCGTAACGGAGACAGCGACCGGCGAGTCGCGTGCGTGCCCGGTTACTCGGGGGCCGAGCGTGACGGAGATTCGCGCGCAGGAACGCGCACCTCGGTATTCGGACAGTTCTCGAAAAGGCGCACGATCCTAACAGTTACTTCTATCTTGTTCGAGACCGCGCCTGCGACTGAGCTGAACAATGTTGAAGAAAGAAAGAAATCGAAGGTCGCGGCTAACGTCGGAAATCTTATGAGAACTGATGCTGGAGACCTTCATGGTAGACGCTGTCCCTTGCAGGGTCTCAAAGATCGGAATCGCGTTGACGCAAAGCCCTGAGCATGGGGTGTTTCTTTTCGCAACTCATGGCTCATACCGTTTCAGAATCGCACAGGTTGCAATCTGGTGTATTCGCACCTTTCGACCCGGGTCCCGGTCAAGAGAAATCTTTCGACTGCGCAGCAATATTATAGACAATGAATATTATTATAGTGGCGTATCGGCGCGCCAGTACGGAGGTGTACGGTGTTCTATAAGCAACGGGGAGCAGCGACGAGGCACGGCGCATCGGCGCGCGGCGTCCTGGCAAGGAAACCCCCGCGGACCACGGTGGATCAGCCGATTGTCCGCTCGTAACTCGAGGTAATTAGAATCAGAAGTACCTACACCCTTGTTCCCTCGCTTCGGCTTCCCTCAGCTTCTTCCACGGGCTCGTTCGTCCTTCTTCCCTCCCTCTCTCTCCCCCATCTGCTCTGGCCGGCTCTCTCCCCCGCACGCACACGCGCGCACACACACACGCGCGCGCGCGCGCGCACGGGGTTATGTTCTTTTTCTTCCTCGTGGCCGTGTACTCTGTCGGCTGTCTCGTCGCCCCATGTGGCGCGTTTGCATATACACGCGCGTGCGTAAGCGATGCGCGACTCCAGGCTTATCCACCGTCACCCATCCTCTTTCGCTCGTATTTTCTCTGTCCCTCTCTCCTCCTCCTCCTGCTTCTCTTCCTCCCTCCGCCGGGACCTTTTTTCGTCCTCTCGACTGGGTATTCCTGGCCGGAAAGGAAGAGAGAAGACGCCGCGCGTCCTCTCCGCTCGCATCCTCGCCGAGGATGCTTGCACGCGATCCCTGTTATTGCCAATCTATCGCCATTGCTGCTCGACCATCTCCGCAATACCGCGGAACCGATAGAAACCAGTCTTAAATCATCGTCTAGCCGGTTGCCCTTCGAACCCCCAGACAGACATTTAGAGGAGTCCTTTGACCCGCCGGCTCAATTAACCGATCACTTCGCCAAACGATTTTCAACCGGGCCAAGGTGTCCTTTTTCGGGGCACTTAGTAGTCCTCTTCGCGAAGACGCTAGGCTTACTGGACGCATCTTCATGTGTTTAATACTTTCTAACGAGAAAGACTAACGAGTCTAGGTGATTAGAAAGACACCTTTCACAATTTCAAATAAAAGTCCACTGAAACTGCAAACCTGGGTTAAAGGGAGATTATTCGATCTATTTGTTTGTTATACAGGGTGATCGGCGACTTGGGGTACAACCGAAAGGGGGACGATTCCATTACAAATAAAAAAATAAGTCGAAGTAGGTATTTCTCTGTATATGTCGCCAAGGCCTGGAGGATAAACGTCGCGGAATTATCCCCACCACCGCACGGTATACTAAGGGCTATACTCTTCAAGTGGCAAGGGCCGAAATGGCGTTGACGTAACCCAGAAATCTAGATTGTTTTAATTAAAACATTTTAATTAAAACTCATGTGCAGACATTTGGACGGCCATTTTCCGAAAGAGAGTTGCACAGCTGATCGGACGCATCTCCTCGGAGCGAGGGAAGGTTACTCGAGTTCACGGACCGAAAGGGCGTTTAAAAACTAAAACTGGTCGGGCCGTTTTGCTCTCGTCTCGAGGATTTCTCGATCGGCCGCTCGTCGGAATCTCGAATCGGCGGACCGTTATGTTTCGGCGACGGGTTTAATGAAAAGCCGTGGAAAATCGTATCGCGGAAACGGCCGCGAAACGAGGCTAATTTATCTGATGCATCGCGATTCCCGTCGGACGAGAAACCCGCGCGCGAGCACCGTAATCGCGGGGCAACGATAATCGGCCGATCGGTTTGTTCGTGTACCGGTGGAAAGGGGACGATCGTCTCGCTTCCGACTGTCGTTTCGATAAATCGCGGCCAGTTACCAGTTTCTATCCGGCGCGCGGCCGGGTCCACCGTTCGTCAAGCGCATGCCGAAGAAGAAACTCTCTTCGGGAGCGGCGCGGCGATTGGCCGGCCCGAGAGGGAGCGGTTTATTTTCCGCTCGTTTCTATCGTTCGGAATCATCGTCGATTATGTGCGCTGCTCTGGCGCGCAACTCGCGCATACACGCGCAAACACACAAACACACACGCGCGCACACAGAGAAAGGCACAGACCCCGGAGAGTCAAAGAAGATGGCAAATTACTTGACCACGAGCGCTCGAGGTGACTCGAAGGAATTTCAAGCTCGCAACGGTGGATAGGTCGCTGGACGGGGAACGTCCTTGAAACGATCCGCAGATTATTCCCGGCATCTTCGAGACCGAGCGAGACGCAGTTGCGTTTCGAAGTTACGCGAGCATCCCTGTAACTCTCCGCCTAGAAGACCCTTCCCATCGACGACACCCGGACCTTGTTCTTCGTGATGTACTCGAGGGGATATCCAGCGTTCCCGTTATCTAACGAAGATATCACCGTTATCGGTGGTATTACGTTCCCTCGCGGCGTTGGACTGCCGTTGATGGATCGGCCGCGTCCTTTCACCGTGGACATTGCTCTCTGATAGCGCATGGTAGTCCGGATCGATTGCTATGAGGACTCAGCTTCTTGATACGCATCAAATATATCGCTTTACGGTCCATGTAATCGAATAATGGCGGCTCCGATTTGATGGGGACCGTGGGTTGTCTGAGGCTCTACTGTGGTTGCGGAACCGTCTGATAGATGCTCTCATAGTAATTGAGAAAGGCTTTTTGATAGTCTTCTTTCTCACGTCCCCTATCACTATGGGGACTCGGTTTCCATGCAGAACATTTTGTTCAAAGCTGCGCCACGGAAGGGTCACCGGTGACCCTAAACCTGTCTAAATTTTGACCGTACTTGTGAAATCGAGTAATAGGCGCTTGCAACGATCTTTTCTGTAGGTACAGAAGTGAGATTACCGAGGCCTGCGCCTAATGTGGGAACGCATGAGGCCCGATTGAACGATGGCGTAATGGAGGTCGTGGCATAACCGCGTTATAACGCGTTTTACCCCCCGTGGAAACCGAAACGCCTCTCCC
This sequence comes from Halictus rubicundus, assembly GCF_050948215.1. Lineage (NCBI taxonomy): Eukaryota > Metazoa > Arthropoda > Insecta > Hymenoptera > Halictidae > Halictus > Halictus rubicundus. The sequence continues at coordinate 13,207,132 of NC_135161.1, forward strand.
GTGTCCTCCGAGATGGCAACGTCATTGTCGTCTTTCGATTCGTTCCCCCGTCAAGCTGCTCCTTCGTTGCTACCCCGAAGCCAGAATAGATCCGTGACCCCCTTTGAACCTGAGAACCAACGTTTCTGCTAAGGGTCGTGTAGTCTCCCACCAAAAATCCCACTAAGCCAAAGGGTCGCTTATCTCGAGTTCGTATTTCTCTCGCTTGTCGAGCAAGTGTACCGGAGAATCCAGCCGATTCCCCGAACCAGGAATGCGTTGGGGGGTCCCCCTGCTCGGCAGACCGCAGAAGCGTCTCTCGGTCGCACAATAGCCGTGACATTGCGATCGGCATTACGGTTGCCGAAAAGCGGACTGGTTTCAATGGCAGGTCGTCGTCACCCGTCGGCTATCCTCGCGTACCCGGTTCCCTTGGCCCGCGTACCCTACAGTACCTTCTCCCTATATCCGGCGAAGAAGTTTCGGGGGCCCTCGGCCGTGTAGACGGGGTACGCGCGGACGAAACTTTGCCGGTCGGTCGGGCCGCGATCGAACCGGCCCGGTCCGCCTCGGGACCCGTTTCCACTGCGGAACTATTGGCTATCTCTTGTTGTGTATCTGGCATATTGTTAAGTTAATTGAAAGGGGTGATAAAATCGCAATGTTTTTGACATTAAGTGAGCTGCGAGTCTTTCGGCCCGGGAGACAGAAGGAGACGGGACGAGATAGGAGGCCCCCGTGTCTCTCGCCGCTCGCGCGCTCGCGCGAGGGAGTAACCGGGAGAGACAGAGGAAGAGGACGAGCAGGACGAAGAGGTGGAGGGGGGAAGAGGGGAATGAAAAGAGCCGTGGATCGAGAGAGCGAGATACTGCCGTACCTGTGTATAGAACCGCGTACAGGTAGATAGAACGGCATCGGGGGCACACGGCTCCGAGTGTCTGTGTCGATCCGTGTCGGTGAAGAGCCCGGAGGATCGGCGGAGGGACCACCCGAACGCGGGGCCTTCTCCGCTGCTGCCTTCTCCTCTCCGATTCCCGGCAATCCGTGCGAGTATCGGGCCCGTCGACACGTCGGAAGTTCGTCCAGGGATCAGCCTCCGAGACCGTCGTCGTTCCCGTCGAATTTATCGTACCCACCGGCAATGGAATAGATTCGGAGCGAGCGCGGTGACGACGCGCATTCCGCGCTGCGCTGTGCAGAGAGGGTGTCAGCTGAGCTTCGAGCTACGTCAGTTTTCCCTGACTGGATCGAAAGTGATCGAAAGCACGCTCAGACAGGGCTGGGAGCTTCGATGGTTCGTGGGAATAGCGGCCCTTGACCTTTCGAACCATCCCAGCGGGCCTGGAGACACCTCTCGGCGACCTGGAAGGGTCTAAGGGCTCATTGATAACGGTAGCTCGAGAAACAATAGGCTCTAAGAAACTATGCACAGCTTCTTGTACTTCGCATACGTGAAGGTGTCATAAATGCATAAAATTTTGCACTGGTCGTACATATACAGCAACGCTATAAAAGCCATCAATCCCATACCTCAACTGGTAGAGCCTGAATAGAAAGACACTGTACAATTCATCCTGCCAACATCTGGAGGCATAAGCAAGGACTTGATGACCCCGACAGTATATCCCTAAACTCATCAAAGCACCTGCCCATGTACTTTGCTCGTGTATGATTCTGTTAGCCTATATTGCGTTCGAACTCTGCTGGCCTACCATCAAATTTGGACGACCATGAAGATTCTCAACTTTTTCTGATCATTCCACACTTCGCGAAGGTCTGAATGAGCCTAAAGAACAAGTCCCAAGTCTCTTCTTCACAGCAGCAATGCGATTCATAGACCCAATGATGTAGAACTGCACACTTAGCTAGATTGAGCGATGTTCCAAGTAGGCCCCCATAAAAAGGGGACAACCATGAAGATTCTCAACTTTTTATAATCATTCCACACTTCACGAAGGTCTGAGTGAACCTAAAGAACAGGTCCCAAAACTCTTCGCAGCAGCAGCAATGCGTTTCATAGAGCCAACGATGTGGAACTGCACACTCAGCTGGACCCAGATAGGATTCCAATTAGCCTCGCAATGAAAAGGGACAACCACGAAGATCCTCGAGTTTTTCCACCCGGTACATGGATCGTCGAGGGTCTTCAGGGTCCCACACTAGTTACTCGAAACCAGCTGGGAGGAGATTTCAGGCGGGCAGCAAATCGCAGCACGATCGGGTCTCGCAGCCTCGTCAGACCTGGACTGGCCCCTGATACACAGGTTGGACAACGAGGACGACGGAGAGGACGACCTAGGTTACGGCGATGGCTAACGCGTCCCTCGCGTATCTCGGACGTCGGCTGCGACAACGAGACACCACCGTGGAACGAGGATGCCTAAAGAGGAACAGAAACTCCGGGTAACGAGAAGACCAGCGTCGAGTCGACGAGGACGAGGCGGAGATATACCCTTGGCTACGCTTCCTCTCTTCCGCTCCGGAGAAACCGGCCTCGTTAACATGAATTACTACCGGCGACGTGCACCCCCGCACATGACTATTGGGACACTTATCGAGAACCTTCTTACAATGTCGCTTGCCCGGCGTTTCTACAATCCTGGATAACTGAGGTTGAGCGAAAGTAAGGATGAGTGGTACAATTTTGGTGTTTGAGTGTTTGGTTCTATTGAGTTTGATGTTTTCGACTCCAGCCGTCATTTGAGTGAATGATAATGCACGGTTAGGATGGACCAACGCCACCAGCAACACTTCCCACAGCTTGCTTGTAGTTGCAGGCGTCTAAACGCGTCGACAAGACCGCGAGGACCTCCAAAGCCGTTGCAAAGGGGGTGTAATCGGTCGCGCGACATCGGCCCGGCAAAGGGCCCGGGCCCGTGGTCCCCGGGATGATAAAATTCGACGCGTAGGTAGGGCGTCGATGTAGCCGGCAGGATCCTGAATGGTTAACCCTGTCGCGATTGCATATGAAAGCTGTATGCGCATTCAGAGATCCTCGAAACGTTTCGTCGCTCAGCAGGCCGCCTGACTCTCTCTCTCTCTCTCTCTTTCTCTCTTTCTCATTCTCTGGGGCCCGCGCCAGGCCCGCGAGAACCTCTCTCGTGGAAAAGAATCGAAGGACGATTAACTGGCCACGAAGGAGGACGAGAATCGCGAAGACAGATCAACCGGTGTCACGCGCTTAGCCGGGCTTATTTATGCATTTACGAGCTCCAGGATTTACCAGCGTTCCGCGTGCGTCCGTGGGCCCGAGGCCCGAGGTTCCGGGGGAGTCCCGGTACCGGTCCCCCAGCTCTCTCTCTCTCTCTTTCTCTCTTTCTCTCTCTCTCTCTCTCTCTCTCTCTCTCTCTCTCTCTCTCCACTGGACACAGATAATTATCTGCTGGACCTATAGCGTGCTTTATGCTGGAATGCGTTTCTTGTACGGGCCCGACACAACTGATGCTCGCGCACGAGCCCCTTTCTGCTACCATCTACGCTGACGCTATTATTTCCCTGCCGCGCTGTTTGCACGACTATTTACTGCGTTTGCATGTGAATGCCGCGCGAGCTGCTTCGTAGCCGAGGCCGTAATGCGCCTGGCCTAGCCTGGCCAGGCCGTGCCTACGTATATCTAACAGAGTCGCCCGTATGCCCTACCGAGGAGCCTAACCGCGCGGCGCTGCACTATAGCCACCGGGAATATCTGAATGCTCGCGGTCGCGTAATAACGCAAAGTCCCACGGTCGCGTTCCGCGACCAACTACCTGCGTCAACCGCGGAAAAACACTGGCAGCTTCGAAATCTTAGCACTTTATCGAGGCTTCATCTTCGGAGGCTTCATCCTCCGCGATCATTCCGAATCATGCTACCGAGAACCCTGCGGGTTGGGGCTTCACAGAATCCTGGCACAAGATAGAGCAATAGACTGTGTTGTGGGACACTGTCCATCGAAAGATAGTCTGTGGATGCTGAAGTCGCAAGGTCCTCAGTCATTTGCTTCGGTCCCTGTGGGTTGGGGGCAGGATAAAGCATCAGAATCCCACTGGTGGACACAAAGTACAACTTGTTGTTTTATTATTCGTTTCCAAGTCACTTTTAGAGCCACGGGGACCAGGCAGCAGTAGTTGAACATCATCGCCACGTGCTGTGTCCCCTAAAATCTAGCTCTGAAGACCACAAAGCCTACCGACCCACGGTGAACCACCTCTGCTCTAAACCTTGCACTTTACGTGCCTGGAAATCTAGCTCCGTTCCGAATTTTGAACAGGTTCTGTTCTGAAGTTTGTCGCAGATACTCGAGTAACCGCGCAGTCTTCTATCTGCTCCATCAACCCTCGCACTTAGGGTACCGAACTGAAGCACGGAGGCAGAGGCTGACGGACGGACGCAGTTAATAATTCGTCCCGAGCTCGTGTAACAGACTGGCCGTTCGTGCCCGGAAATCCAAGAAGCGAACGTTGGCGATGGTGAAAAGAAAGAAAGGGCAGCGATAGCATCTCGCGGAGAGGAGCGTTAACGGGATTTCCGTGGCGTACCCTCCTCGCATCCGTTCCCTCGGGCCTTCTACAATCTAGCAAGTCTGCGTCGAGCATGAGCATAGATTGTGGGCCACTGGCCACAAATTTTCCTGGCCCTGCAACGAACAGCCTATTGCTCATGCTTGGCTTCAAGGTAGCCTAGGGGCTAGTTACTGGCTAGGATAGTCACAGGATTTGGAAAAAGAGTCCCTGGCGATTTTCTGACATACTTTGCTGCGAATAGTCCCAGGGCAAAGAGCGTCCTAGGGCCTAGATGCCTAGGACAAGCCTAGCTCCTATTTTTGGTGGACATCTGGGTTAGCTACCCTACCCTTTGGAGGTGTAGACATAGGATTCTCGTTGGAAATACCTGAAGTGCTGCTCCTAGTTGAACTCCCTAGGTGAATACAATTGTTTATCCATTTATTTTTCATAAAATCCCCCAATGCCTCCAAGATACCCCCATAAGATTTTCGTTGGAAGAAGGCCCCTGAAGGATTGGTCCTAGATGGAGGAGATTTTACAGAGAGAGGACAGTAGCCTTCAAGATATCTTAAAAGAAGTCCTGTTGTCATAAAATTTTTGCAATCCCGCGCACCCCGTTGCAACATAACCCAGAGTTAATAAAGTCGGCAGCCGCCGCCGCCTGCCCCCACCCCCTCACCCCGCTCACTCCATTTTCTTCGAGCTCATGTTGTTCGTGTTTGCCTGGCTCCTCCGCCACGCTGCCACCCTGTTTTCTCATCTACGGCCACCGACCACAACATCCTCTACTCCTCCTCGTTTCGCGTTCTCTCGCCCGTGCTCTCTCGCTCTGGCACCATCCGCCTTTCTCTCTCTCTCTCTCTGTTCATCAAACGAAGACCGCAGACACAACCGACCGGACACCCGCAAATTATTTTCTCTCTGCCGAGAGGGGAGAGCCACGGAGAACTCATCCAGAAGAGACCTACCCCGTTCCTTCTCGCGATTCCACTCCTTGGCCACCTTCGATTTTAAACCGCGCGCCTAATCGTCCGCGTGAGACGCGCCGGCGGTGGCCGGGGGAGAACGAACCTTGGAAATTGTTCAAACATCCCAGCCCCTGCTCTTCAAGTTCGCAAACGTTGCACGGAATTCTGGCAGATTCCTCCTTTCAATTAAATCCCTCGGAGTTCTGTTCCCAGGAGAGAGTGTTTCATCTTCCCTGAAGACCGAGTCATTTTGACGAGGAGAAGAAGCTACCAATATTTCAAAAAGTAAAAGTGACAAAAATAAATCAACGCGCAAGGAGTACCACCGAGTCGGCAGTTGCCATGATTTCGCTATACCCGAAACCGCAATATCAATCTCTCGTCTGACGTGCACCGGACGATCGCGCATTTCTGTCGTCGATAGAACAAGTAACGCCGCGGCGAATTGTGAATGCGAATGGCGGCGAGGTCTTGATTTCGGGACGAATTTAACAATGTCGGCTATTAGGAGGGGAGGACGCGTGAAAGAGACAATTTGTTCGACTGCGGCCTATTTGCCGGCACGCAGGTGTGTCTCGTCGATCCTCCTGAAAGGATATTCTTCGTGGTTCGACCGTTTCTCCGGGCAACAAGATCGCACGGGAGATGAATGGCGTCGGGAATCCGTCATACCGAAAAACGCCCGGGGCACCTACGAAAACGCCCGTTGCACGCAGCCCGACTCGCGCGCGCCGAGCAAATACAGGATCGAGCTGTGAGATTGAAAATTTGAATAATTCGTATTAACATTTCGTCCGTGGAACGCCGACGATACCACACGTCCCGCGAACTCTACTTCTACTGCCCGCGAGATTAACGCACCTCGCAGCGGGGACTTCGAACCCTCGTCAGATTTTATGCATACAATTTTCCCTCGTTAGCGTCACGTTTTTGTTCGGACCACTGCTCCGATAGCATTAGCGCGTCCGATGGCACTCTCATGCGCGCAATTGCATCGGTAGCGTGTAACACTCGACAAACACGGCCGTGTCTGTGTAAAAATGGGCTTATCTACTTGGAAACTCGTTGAGCTCCGTTGTTACGGGAACGAGGTAATTTTGTTTTAAACCTTGCATTATCAACGATGTTTCGAGACTTCTTATTAGCTATCAACGATGCTAGGTGATTAGTATGTTTCGATGCGAGATGAAACCCTTTCAAAATGGCGAGTGCAAATTGTCTTGACGGCTCTGTGTTAAATAGACAATAGAGAAATTATACGGGAATAAAGTGAGTATTACTGCTGGAAAAATTCCAAGGGATTTTCAGTTTCGTTTAAATACTTTCTGCACGTAAAGTAACAATTTAAATTTGACAGCATAGTGATAGAAAAATTGATGAACTTGTCCGTACGATGTAGATATGAAGTGCTCGTGATGATATCAATTTTGACGAGTTCGGTGCCGATGCTGGGACCAGTTCCGTCGAGTTTATTGTTCGCAGGTGATGCACGCGTGTGCAAGGGCGGTTACGATCCCGGCGCGGGTCGTTAAATATTTCATTTGTCGCGTATCGGCGCGAGAGCGCCGGGGCTTTTTACTATAATTATCGCGTTACAGTTTCGTGGCGCGGGTCGATTTATCCCGAGCAAAGTTACCCCCGAATGACGGACGATGACGAGAATCTGGAATCTTCGTGTAGCCTGCGGGGCTCGAAACCAGCTCCGGAGCACACTCGCGTATGCGGTAGGCGGTTTTTACCGTCTCATATAAACGGGGCTGTCTGGCCGGAATAGTCGAGAGCTGCATTGGCGTCGCCCGACCAAAAATACGGTTTATTAGTCCGGCTGTGAAAGCAGGTCGCGCCGATGCATCGATTAATCGTGCCGCACTCGATTTATCGGCCTACGCGTTCGACTAACGGCTCAGAACAGGCCGGACACCTTTAATCTGTTATCTCGACGCGACTGCTCACGCGAAACCTCGGATTTCCAATTCGAGAGACACTGTTCGTTGCCAAGCGATGCCTGTGCACAGACCATCGAATTTTTACACGCTTCTGGCACGAGTTCTCAAGGTTCGAACCCTTTCTCGAAGCTCAAACTATTTTCTTCTGACGATTTTCTTGTGATCAGGATCTTGTATTAAACCTCCAATATTTTCCCAAGGGCTCTAGAATTTTTTAATGGGCCCAAAGTGTTTTCACGAGCCCTACAATTTTTATAGTAGGGTTAGACCACTTTTGTGAGTCCTACAATTTTTTACAGGGCTCTAGTATTGTTCCTGTGTGCCCTAGAATTTTTTTTGTTCCTTCTGGAACATTTTCTTGAGACCTATAATTCACCCCAGAGCTCTAACACTGACTCTAATATTGTTTCTGCGTGTCCCACAATTTTTTGACCGACTCTAAAGCATTTTCTTGAGCCCTACAGTTTACCCCAGAGCCCTAACAGTTGCTCTTGTGTGACCCACATTTTTTGTGCCAGCCCTAGGGCAGTTTTGTGAGTCCTACAATTTTCTACAAGGCTCTAATATTGTTTCTGCGTGTCCCACAATTTTTTCGTTGACTCTAAAGCATTTTCTAGAGCCCTATAATTTCTCCCAGAACTCTAAGAATTCCTCTTGTGTGACCCACATTTTTTGTGCCAGCCCTAGAGCAGTCTTGTGAGCCCTACAATTTTCTACGAGACTCTAATATCGTTCCTGCGTGGCCCACATATTTTTTCGTTGACTCTAAAACATTTTCTTGAGCCCTATAATTTCTTCCAGAGCTCCACCACTTTCTCTTGTGCTTAACAATTTGTATACCGTCCCTAGAACACTCTAGCGAACCATAGACATTTTTACGAAACTGCAATATTGCTTCTGCGTGTCTTAGAGTCTTCTTAAAAATTTTCTCGCGTGCCCAACAATTTTTCCATTGGCTCTAAACCGTTCTCGCGGGGTCCACCATTTTTCTGACGACTCCGGACCGTCGCGTCGCGAACTCGTCGATTCATCGGAAAACAATTTTTTCCCCGGGTTTATTTGCATCGATGGAATGCAAGGTCGAGATCGAGGGAGGGGCTTGTCGATCAATCGTAAGAATCGAGCTCGGTCCCGGCCGCGGCGTTTCGTCCTCATTAAAATCATCTGCTCGTTAAAAAGTTAAACACCCGAACGGTCGAACGCGACGACGCGTCCCGACGCAATTGTAAAAGAAAAGAAAAGAAAAGAAAAAAAAGAAACGAGCGGAGGCGTGAGCGCGCGCGCACTCGCGCGAGCCCGAGCCCGTAACCGAAAAATCTCGGTCTGGTCCGGTGGCTACCGGTAGCTAAATGCGAAAGGATTATTAATAACTTGATCGTCGATCGACGGGTCCCCGGTATAAAACGCCGTCGATATATTTCATGCGTTTTTATCGGTGCCTCTCATCTGCCTCACTGGTAGAAAGTTGCGTGGAAGATAAGTGGTGTCGAGAATCTGGAATCTCCGTATGGCCTCGGGCCGCGAAACACTTTGCACGCGTGCAGCGAACGGTTTTTGCCGTGCATCCTACTTGCGTGCATGCAACCAACAACGGCCGGAGCCGAGAGCCAAGAGCCAAGCCACGCTGCGCTCTGACTCCGAGCCACACCGCTTTCTACCATATCCGATCGGTAGCGGCTAATGAAGGACTCGACTTGCATCGCGGAAATCGCTGCTTTCGGGCCCCCGGTTTCTCGACCAGCTTCGAAACTCGATTCACCAATCCTCCCCTCCCCTCGCGCGCGCTGGCCTTTCATAAAACAGGAGCCAACAAAATTTGTAACACGCACCGTCGCAGTCGCGATGAAAAAACTAATACATCCAATTCTCGATATACGTCAACGATACGGGCCTTGCCAGCGTCATATATAGTGTAGGAGACATGCCCGAGGGCTGCTACGTTTACACTCCTCGGCGTCCAAGGTCTCCCGAGCTTCGGGGCCCCTCGCGAGGTATACTTCGCGACAGTGGGGGTACTTCTGCGACATTTATCGAGCAGTTCTTGACGACATATATAGAGAAATCACTGTAGATTTCGCGGGACACAATACAGAAGGGGAACGCTAGCATAATAGTAATTCAGTTCCCACTGTTAAGGCTTCCGGGGGTAAGCCGAGTCCTAGAGGAATTATTTTCCCAAGCAAAAATCTCTAAAAATCTCTCAACATAATAATTATTGGCCCGTTTGTTTACTTAGGGAAGAGCGCCGATTGCAAATTCCATTCTATCAGTCTATTCCCCCGTTGGTTTATCGATCGACTCGGAACACGTATCGATCGAACGCAAAAAATGATAAAAACCGTGAGGGGGAGGAAAAAGCTCGGAACCGCGCGCGGTGCACACGCGTGGAATCGTAACGAGATTCTCTCTCTCTCCCTCTCTCTCTCTCTCTTTCTGTCGGTTCGGTGAGATCGGCTTCGAAAGTAAGGCGGGTTTCCAGGTTGTTCTGCACCGGATAATTACCGAGAGATAGAATTACCGGTTATCAGCGACCGGTGGTAAATACGCTGGCAAATGCCGTGGACAAGCCGGCTGAACATAATGCACTGCGGTGCATGGCTACCGGCGCGAAACAAACGCGGCGGCGGCTCGCGTTTACGCAAGGTTTTTCCTCTAATCGGTAGAATCGGATCGCTAAGCAGCCGCTAAACGCCCGGTTACACGGTACGGTGCAACCGAATGCATCGTGCCACGGTTCCCTTGTTGCTTTACGAGCTACTACCGCGCGCCGGCCGCTGCGCTGCAGCCCGGTGCACGCTCCGATGCAGCGATCCCGTGAACGCTCCGTTGCATTGGGCGGTTTCGCTCAATTACGAAACGTCTTTGCGGTGATCCGCGATTCGCAATCTACCTGCCGCGGATCGGACGTCGCCCGAATCGTCGGCCGAACCTCGCAAAACTGCGAAACTGAGCCAAAATTTCTTTTCCCGCCATATATATGCATCGGTGCGCAGCAAAAATTAAAAAAAAGAAATGCTGTAAAGTGCATCAGAAAAATTGTGGGATAAAAACTCCTAAAGTTTGGGACTGTAGGAAACATTCTAGACCCAATGAGAAACTTTTCAGGTTCAAAAGAGCCCCGGGGTAAAGTGTGGGGCTTTAGGAAAAATTCTAGAAACAGTGGAAAAGTTGTCAGCCCCAAGGAAAATGTTTAGAGCACTGGTGTTAAATGTAGAACCTCGGAAAATATTCTAGAGTCACCAGAAAAATTCCAGAGCTCCTAGAAGATTGTTAGAGTCCTGGAAAATATTTCAGAGCCTGTGCCAACGTTTTGGAGCCCATAGAAAATTGTTTGGAGCACTTTTCGAAGCCTATAAAAATGACGGTGCTATCGGAAAAATTGTGTGTGGCTTTGTACAATATCAGAACCCTCTACCAGGCTTAGAGCCTTCCCAGAAAATGATTTGACACGTCCGGAATCGAATCTAGAGAAAGCGAGCCAGGCGCGTGTAAAAATCGAAAGTACCTGCATAACTTGCGAACGCATTGACGTAGTCTCGTCGAGACCGTCAGGAATGTATCGCGATGTCGCAAGATTTTCATAAATCTCCGATCGCGGCGATCTCGGCGCAGAGGCGAGGCCGTTTGCGAACTAAATTGGCCGTAAACGATAGGCGTTCTTTCGCGGGCAAAGCAAAAGGTTTTGCGGTGCGTCGCGCGATTCGCCGCGGCCGATTATAAATTTGGTGAACGTGGCTGGGACGGATCCCGCCATAAATTTCCCGCGAGTCGAACGCGGGGGATTCAATGTAGGCGCATTAGGTATGCAGCCGCGCTTATACCGTAACTCATGGCTATTGTTATTATCGGTGTTCACGATCGGCTATTAACGCCGCCCCGACTGCTCCTGGTGAACGCGTCTTTCGAGCACATCCGATCCAACGATAACGTGCACACTTTACACGATAAACTGTCGACCGGAACGAGCAGATTCTTTCTCACTTTGGTGGATTCCTTTCCTCGCCATTTTTATTCTCCCTGCTCGAACAATGCGCGAGACCGAAAGCCATTCTCGAGGCTGGAAAACATTGGCGACATTCTGGAAACGCGTTTTATCTTCGGCGGAACAATGAGCCGGTCAATAATGAGTCCGAAACTTTGCCATGGGCTCTTAAATATTTTTCAATGCTCTAGTAATTTTCTAGGAGCTCTAGAAATTTTCTGATGACTCTAGAGATCTTCCAAGGGACGTACAATTTATTACAGAGCTCTCTCATATTTTCCTGTATGCTGCACAATTTTTATTGTGGCTCGAGAATATTTCCCTGTGCCATACAAGCCATTACGGTGCTCTGATGAATTTTCTGCAGGTCCCACAATTTATACTAGGGCTCTAAAATTTTCTCTTGAGCCTGACAATTTTTCCACTGGCTCAAGAATATTTTCCTGAGCCATACAAGCCATTAGGGTGCTCTAATGAATTTTCTGCATGTCTCACAATTTATCCTGGGGCTCTGAAAATTTCCTTTGAGCCTCAAAATTTTTCCACTGGCTTGAGAATATTTTCCTGAGCCATACAAGGTATTACGAAGCTCTAATGCATTTTCTGCATTTCCCACAATTTATCCTGGGGCTCTAAAATTTTCCCTTGAGCCTCACAATTTTTCCACTGGCTCAAGAATATTTTCCTTAACCATACGAGGTATTACGATGTTCTAATGAATTTTCTGCATTTTCCACAATTATTCCAAAGGCTCTAAAACACTTTTCCCGAAGCCCAGAATTGAATCGCAGGCGTCTAAAGTTTTTCCCCGAGCCTGATCATTTTTTCCACCGGCTCCAGAATATTATCCGAAGCCGTGCAATTTACTCCGGGGCCCCAGCACTCTGTTTTGTGTTCCCGGAATTTTTCCGACGACTGCAAACTATTTTCATGGGTCGTAAAGCGCGTCCATTCGATAAGGAGCGGCCCCGAGGCCCCGGGAAAAGTGACTCGCGGCATCTGGCGTCGCGCGACAGGTAAAAGTGCGCGCGAATATAGTGGACGCGAAACCGCGAATGCATCGTAACTGTAACCTTTAGAGGCCGGCGATAAAAATCGCGACCAACGGATAAATCATGTACCATCGCGCTGGTTTCCCGTGTGCGGTTGCGCGGGTCCCCCCGGTACATACTGTTGCCCTCGCGAAGACTATCGTTTATTCTTCTCCGACCTGTTCGGACTCGCCGTTCGAGGATTTATAAGCGTGGTTTTCAACCGGAACACGTAGGTGACGAACACAGCGACGTCGTTCCCGGTCTTGCTCCACGGAACAATGAAAGAAACGCGGAACAGCGCACGTACCCCCCACCCCCCTTAACGTCGCGTTTCCTCGTTCGTTTCTGTCCCTTTGTCTCGCGAGCCCTCGCGTTCGTCCAAACTAGGAGGCATCGGGAGATTTCGCAAAACTTCGCGGAAAAATTTACCAAGATATTTCTCGGTGTGCAAGTTATTATTAAACAATTCTGCGGCCGGAGAATACCATTCGATTAATCGCGAGACATCATCGAGATTACGGTCCCCGGCGGAGCTGAAATTGAAATCGTTGTACGGGAGCCTGGTCGATGGCATTTTTCAGTGAGCCCTCGCCTAAGTATAATAAAAATGGGCACACGGTAATTGAAGCTACACGCTCGATCAACGGTTACCGCGAGGCCGAACCGTAATTAGCGCGGTCGGACCGTGCGAAATTTTCGCGAGCGAGGAAACCACGAGTGGTTATTAGGAAGCGTTCGGACGGGTGGTAATTTCTTGAATTTTAATGCTCGCGTTTATTACGCTGTAACGTTTATAATTGCCGCCGCACACGGTGCGCCGGCGTCTGCGTGTCTTTGCGTGCGAATCCGCCGGGGTTCCTCGCGAAAATGATTCCTCAAACTGAAGAGTTCCGAGGCTCGAGACACGAGCTTTCGGGACGCGATCGCGATCGTACGCACCGTTCGCGAGACACGCACTCCGGCGTCCCGCGCGAGGATAGAATAATTATCGAGCGCCGGAGCGCTTTTCTAGCCAGATAACAATTACGAGAGTGCCTCGGACGCTAAGCGCTCTCTGAGATTACCGGTACGCAGCGCTTTTAATGGTCCCTCAGCATTAGCGAAGAGGCCACTTATCTGCCTATAAAGACACCCAGACGTTGCGCGCCTCCCAGACGATTTTATCGCCCCGCGAAACGACGGGCCATCGCACGCCGTTTCGCGGATCTCCGCGAATCGAGACATACGACCGGTCGATCTCCCCCCTCAACGACAATTCCAATTGTTATTCGAGGATTCAAGTCCCAGTTCAATTCCCATCCAAGCCCCCTGCTAGTTCGAATTATGCTCTGCATTTTTTAATTTTTCTGTAGATTATTGCACCCTATAATGCATAACCTTAGGAGTGCCTTATTTTCCCTTTTTAACCCCTGTTTGCAATTTTTACATAGATTAATATGCCTACAAAGTATGCTTAACCATTCCAATTTGCTTCATGGTACCTTTCTATCCCACTTTTCAATTTTTATATAAATTATCCAGCCTATAGTGTACGTCTGACCATCAGAACTCCCTTATGTTGCTTTCCCACCCCTGTTTGCAATTTTTACGTATAATATCGAGCTCGTAAAGTATGTTTGACCACTCGAATTGCCTCATGCTACGTTTGTATCCCACGTTAGAATTTTTATACGAATTATTGAGCCTATAGTGTATATCTGATCATCAGGATTTCCTCGTGTTGCTTTTCTACTCCTGTTTACAATTTTTACATATAATATGGAGCTTATAAAGTATGTTTGACCACTCAAATTGCCTCATGCTACGTTTGGATCCCACTTTTGAATTTTCAAACAAATAATTGAGCCTATACTGTACCTCTGAGCATCAGAACTGCCTTACGTAGCTTATCTCCCCCTGTTTGCAATTTTTACATACAGCATGGAGCCTATAAAATATGTACAACCATTCGAATTTGTTGCTTTCTCATCGTTGAAGGAATTATTGACCATTCGATTTGCCTCAATTTTCTATGTTCAAGTCGACCAATAATTGCACTTAAGCCTTACAATTGCAGGCTTATTTGCATCTCCTCGCGCCGCCTTGTTCGCAAAATTTTTACGCAGAATATGGAGCCCGTAAATTGTGTTTAATCGTTCGGATTGCTTCGTGTTGCCTCCTAACGTTGCCAGTGATTACACAGAGAGATCGCGAAGCTGGCGATCGGGTGTTCGATGTTGGCAACGGTCTTGAACTTGCTTTTTTTCGCGACAGTTCTTCACATTTTGCACCACAGATTGGCAAACCTTTCGCAACGTGCCCGGGCAAAAGCGTGTAATAGAACCGGTTTTTCAGCGGAGAGAACTGCTCCATCGGAATTTCCATAAACCAGTCCGTTTTTCGCGTGATCGACCGGTGTATCGTTCCGCGATTTCGCGATCCCCCGGCGCGGCGCGGAGACTGCGTTTCCCGGGTCGGCGGGCGCCTCGGTCGAGATCGTTTAGCAATTTTTATCGGCCGGGTTAACTACTACCGGTGCCTCGGGATCACTTGTAGCTGCATCGGCGAGAGCAAAGTTAATTATCATCGATCATCGACGCGCCGATCTTTCGCGGAAAGGGAGGAATTACCATCGGAATGAAAGACGGTCCGAGCCCGGGCCCCGTCCCTTCCGAGAAAAGGCATCGCCGAGAGAGAACGGGAGAGAGAGAGAGAGAGAGAGAGAGAGAGAGAGAGAGAGAGAGAGAAGCTGTTTACAGGCGAAATCGTGCGTTGAGCAATCGATCAATCGATTCTCTAGGCGTTGCAGGTTATTACGTGAAAAATTCTTGTTGCGTCGATAGCTTCTCGCCGCGGGAGGGTTCGGACCCCCAGCACACTCCTCCTCCCCCTCCACGGTCTTTTCCCCTTTCTTTCATCTTTCTGCCATCAGCAATCCTCATCTATCTCTTCCCTCCTCTGCCGATCATCCTACTAGGGTCCTCTGCCTTCTCGATCTTTGCCTCTTTTTCTCAGTTCTACCCCCTTCTCCCACCCCTCTCTCTCTCTCTCTCTCTCTCTATCTGTCTGTCTCTCACTCTCTTTCACTTTTAATCTCCTCCTTCTTCTCTCATCGCTACCTTCTCCACCTTGTAGGCTTTTTCTGCCTCGCACACCGGTGATCTCCACTTTCGAGATACGACCTCCCTTGCGTCGCGCGAGACGCTACAAAGTACTGCTGCCAGTTTTTGTACCGTCCAGCTACAGCACAGTTTTGCGATCTTCGGGATACCTCCAGAAAATTAACTCTCGAGCAGCCTTTCAAAGCGGACTTCGACGAGTCTGTTAACCTTCGTGGCGCTCCTTTTAATCGAACTGGCAAATGGAGATCAATTATTTCGCATTCGACGTGTCAGCGATGCTATGGGTACCGGGCCCGTTTCAATCCTCGTTTCAGCTGTTCAGCTGGAGCGACGCAAATTAAATAATGAGAAGCAGAAGAAAGGTTTTGAATAGGTACAATAATCAGACCTAGACTGCAGGTCTGTGGGACCTGAAAATAAAAATTTTTAACAATTGCAAGAAATGGGAACCAAATACAAAATTCCTTCTCTCTTTAACAACCTTTATAGAAAATATTGCAATGCTTCGAATCCTGTGATCTCCCCACAATTTTAAATTCTGTTCATCAATCCGTAAAATCAGGAGCCTAGATGAATTTAAACGCTGACAAATTTAAATATTGAAAAATAAATGCTGCCCCCAATTTCAGCAACACTAAGCTCAGCAAAAATCGCAGTAGACAGTGGGAGACAGGTGGACTCCTACCGTATGAGTCACCCGATTATGTGCGCCGACTTGTCTCCGGGACAGGTTCGCATAAACGGAGTTACAAACCTCGTTGCAGACCCCGGACGAATATGATTGAAAGTCGAACAAACCGACCAAGAGACAGCGGGACAAATGCGATGAAATAACGATTGCGAAAAAATGCTGGTCGAACGGCCGAGTATCCTAGTTAATGGTGGAATAATTAGGTGTGCGGATCGGCCTCTAGCAAAGCGTGGCCGGTGTGTGGCAGATTGAATGCGGTCGCGCCTTCGGATTTTTCCCGGCTGGCAGCCGGTGTACCTTTGTGTAAACACGAACTTGCTCTAATTAAAGCGAATCGAAGCGGAGGCACGCATACACCGTGCATGCGATACATACGTGCATGACTGTAGGAACGTGTGTACGAGTACGCTCGCGGCCCCCGTTGCGTCGAGCCGAGCAACAGCAGCAATCGCAATTGCCGACAGCAACAACAGCACCGGGAGCACGGCCAGCCTCTTTCGATCGGCATCGTTGCTCTCACCTACCAACCTACCTACCTACCTACATGACAGACACGCTCCGTTGGCACACATTAATAAACAGCGCAATCCACTGCTCTGCTCCCCCCCCTCTCTCTCTGTCTCACTGTCTCTCTGTTTATCGTTCTCTCTTCCCATTCTTTTCCCCTCCTCGTTCCACCGCTCCCCCAATTGTATGCGTCTGTCCTTCTCCTTTGATTGGTAAGCATTTATCGTTACACGCGACGAAGCACACCCGTGGGTTCCGCGGTTCTCTATCGGTAGTGTGTAAGTTCCCGCTAATTGCATCAGCATACCGCCGTCAATCCGCACCTGCGAGCGTTGCGTGCTATTTGTCCTCTCTACGACACCCCGCTGGCTGACAAAGAAATTTTAAAACCACCTATTGCAGAGGCAGTAGTCGGCGACTAGGCTGCGCAGCTCGTGGGCTTGTGACCAAAATTAGTAAGATTGAACGAAATTAAAAGTATCCATTTCGGCTTAGTAGAATTATTAATATTAAATTTATTAGGCGGGGGATAAGACAGGGTCTAATATTTTTAAGTTACGGTTGTTGAGTTTGCAAGGATCCTGAAGGAATTATTCGTCAAATTACTTTCTTCGAGTATATGTTATAGGAGGTCTTGTCTGCAGGTCTTTTGAGTCCATAGAAGGTCTTTTGATAAAGTATGTTAAATGGTCGTTTTTAGTGCTCATCAGAGTTTGCAAGGATCCTGAACGAATTATTCGTCAAATTACTTTCTTTGAGTATATGTTATAGGAGGTCTTATTTTTAGGTCTTTTGAGTTCATAGAATGTCTTTTGGTAAAGTATGTTAAATGGTCGTTTTTAGTGCTCATCAGAGTTTGCAACGATCCTGAAGAAATTATTCGTCAAATTACTTTCTTCGAGTATATATTATAGGAGGTCTTGTCTGCAGGTCTTTTGAGTTCATAGAATGTCTTTCGACAAAGTATGTTAAATGGTCGTTTTTAGTGCTCATCAGAGTTTGCAAGGATCCTGAAGAAATTATTCGTCAAATTACTTTTTTCGAGTATCTATTATAGGAGGTCTTGTCTGTAGGTCTTTTGATAAAGTATGTAAAATAGTTGATTTTAGTGCTCATCGGAGTAGTACATCTCGATTTTATCCTAGATCACCTTGACAAAGTGATTTTCATTATCCCATTCTGAATCGCTCAGTGTAGAATATATAATTTTCAAACTCTACGCACGACTTAAAATGCACTTGCCGCTAGATCGGGCCAGTTGGGAACTCGGAATGAGCATGGTTCGAGTTTCGGCGCACGCGGTCGGTGTGCGGAACGCGCGAAAAAGCTCTCGGCGGGATAGTAATCGCGTTATGAGTGAGTCACGAGGATCGGCTGAGCTTGCGCGAGATAGGGGCCGGCAATTAGCGATAGGATCGCGAGGCATCGTATCCCGAACAGCTCGCGATGCACGCTCGTAGAGAGGAGAGCGCCTTGTATATCGACCGTGGAATCGCGACCGGAGATAGAACAGCAACGGCTGTTCGTCCGTTTCCGTGAAAGAAAACATCACGGGCTCCGGCGCTCTGGAATTCGAACGAACTCGAACGAACTCGAACGAACTCGAACGAACTCGAGCGAGCAGAGTATCTGCTCTCGAATCCTTTTGGAAATCGTCCGGAGAGCGCGCTCCTCGGAAACGATTTCCGAACTGGCTCCCTCGAAAGCAAGCCGAGCCGGTAATTTTCTCGTTCGTTCGAGCCAATCGGGAACGAGGCCAATCTGCGCCATGGAATTTCGCCCTTGTCCAAGACGCCGGAGCATTGCGGAGCATTGCGAAGCGTTGCGAAGCGTTGCGAAGCGTTGCGGAGCGTTGCGGAGCTTTGCGGAGCAGAATTTTTCGCCGGACAATAAATACCGGATCGAGAGTCGATCCGCGGGGAATTTCGAGGCGACACTCGCCTATAAACGCTGCCCCCCCCGACACGTCGTAGAAATGTTCCCATTCCGTACCCTTCTAACGTCTCCTGTCTCGCTGCGTTTTCTGTTAGAGAGCGCGCGTAGCCACGTACGCCGCAGAGTTATGCATCTCAGGTGCATAGGTTCCCGGTAAACCGGAATGCAGATAACTACAAGCCCAGTCTCCCTCGACCTCTCTCCGCCCCCCCCCCCCGTTTCTTCTCCTGTTTTTCGTCCGACTCGATTACTTTTTCGACGGGCCCTCGCACCATGGACCGAGCTCCTCGGACCACAGCGAACCAGACACCTATGCGTCACTGCGACCATACCATTTTCTGCTTTATGCAGTACTCTACTAGAAATGTACTCTACAAATTTGTCTATTTTTCTATCTTAGAATTTGTCTTTCTCTAGAATCGAACGTATTCCATTCGAAGAAAAAAGAATTCCTGAGTGCACCACAATTTTTCCATTGACTACACAATGCTCGCTTTAGTTGTACAATTTATTGTGCTGCTCTAATATTTTTTCTCCCTGTCCCACAATTTTTCTGTCAGCTCTAGAACATTTTCTGAAGCCCTACACTTTATCCCAGACTGCTAACATTTTTCCTCTATGTCTGATAGAATTGCCATTATCTCTAGAAAACATTTTCTGAAGCTGTATACTTCATGCCAGGGCTCTATCATTTTTTCTCTGTATCTGACAAAATTGCCACTGGCTCTAGAAAATTGCCTCCAACTCTACACTTTATCCCACAGCTCTAACATTTTTCCTCTATGTCAGACAAAATTGCTATTGGCTCTAGAAAATTCTCTGGAGCTCTAAATTGTATCCCAGTGGTCTGACATTTTTCCTGTGTGTCTGACAGAATTGCTATTGGCACTAGAAAATTCTTTGAAGCTCTAAATTGTATCCCAGTGGTCTGACATTTTCCCTCCATGTCAGACAAAATTGCTATTGGCTGTAGAAAATTCTCTGAAGCTCTAAATTGTATCCCAGTGGTCTGACATTTTTCCTGTGTGTCTGACAAAATTGCTATTGGCTCTAGAAAATTCTCTGAAGCTCTACATAGTATCCCAGTGGTCTGACATTTTTCCTGTGTGTCAGACAAAATTGCTATTGGCTCTAGCAAATTCTCTGAAGCTCTACATTGTATCCCAGTGGTCTGACATTTTTCCTGTGTGTCTGACAAAATTGCTATTGGTTCTAGAAAATTCTCTGAAGCTCTAAATTGTATCCCAGTGGTGTGACATTTTTCCTGCGTGCCTGACAAAATTGCTATTGGCTCTGGAACAATGTCTGAAGCGCTAGAGCAATGTCTGAAAGATCCCGGAAAGCTTGCAGGGTGAGACAGCAGAGACTCGAGAAAATTTTCGGGTGACGGAATCGAAGCTGTAATCGAATTGTGAGCGGCTTGACGCCGTTCACAGGATTTCTCTCCCTCGTTTTCTGCCTTCTGTCCTTTCGCTGTTGTACTCCCCCTGGTACAGCCGGTTGCAATTACCGATAGGATCGCGTCGCGTCGCGTCGCGTCGCGCTGTGCGGTGCACGTTCGTCCCATCCACGACGACAACCGGCCGAGTGTATCGTCCCAGAAATCACGGCAAAAGAGAGGTCTTCAACCTTCCCCTTTCACGGGAGTAAGAGAATTCCTTTACCACCGACTCCTCCGGACTGTTCGCGGTGCCGGAGAAAGCCAGGCGAATTCGACGGACGCGAAGGGATACGCTCCTTCTTTTTCCCGTCCCTTTATCCCCTTCGATTCCCTTCTGGTCCCTTTCGGTTTCATCGCCGCGCACCTCTCGATCCCCGAACGTGAGCGCGCAACTTCTCCTCTCATCCCCTTCGATTTCCACGTCATTCCGACTATTTTCATAAATTGTAGACTCGCTATTATGCAAAATAAAAATTGTCTGCACTGGTTGCAAGATCTGGGATAGCTGGATAGACATTGTTTTCCTTTTCAAATAATTTTTAATTTCTCTGGTTTCCGGAAACAATTTGACACAAAGTTTGAGATTCCATGAACTATCTTTGAATGGCACCACGAGAGAAGAAGAACGTGCTAAATCGACACAACGAGCAAAGAATTAAATTATTCGAGGATTGCCTTCAGAAGGGGGATCATCGTTGCGAGTATGGCATTAGTCCACCGAGGATATTCGCTATGATCCTGAACGAGTGGCGCCATGAACCTGTCTATTCGGAACGATGCCAATGAAGAACGCTCACGATTCCCAATGAAGAACAGTTGGAAGCTGTTCCGACAGCTCGCGCGGCGTAGTCGTCCGGCGAGCATAATCCCGCGGAATTAATTGCCGGGGCCCGTGTCTCACTCGCGACCGTATTAAAAGCATGTGGAAATTAGTGGGATCGTTAAAAATCTTTATGGGAATGCGTTCAGGGTATAATCGTATCTGGCCAGTAATCCTGTAACGCGCGTTATTGGCTCACCGTGGGCTGCAACGTGTGTATATGGGCCAGTCGGTGCCTAGCGAGCAGACCGATCCCGACCACTCTTAATTATTCATGCAACGAACGAACGAATATCCCACAGCTCGCAAGACAGGACACGAATATCGTCGTCTCTCTCTCTCCCTCTCTCTCTCTCTCTCTCTCTCTCTCCCTCTCACTTGGTCTTCTTTCTGTTTCTTCTCGAAGACGCCGGTTCCCTCGTCTCGATCTCCTCGGAACCGACGCGACCGCTCGATCTCCTTTTTCATTTTGATTCGCCCTTGTATCTGTCCATGGTCTCCCCCCCTCTCTCTCTCTCTCTCTCTCTCTCTCTCTCTCTCTCTCTCTCGTCGTTTCATTTACTCTCGATCAAGGAGAACGAAGGCGGAACGAACGACAGGGAAAACGAGCAGGCGAGTAACCGGCGCTCTCTCATCGTTCTTCTCTCTTTTATACTGAGCGAGAGAGACTACGCCTGCGAAAGGTGGACCGTGCATGCACGCGTGCATAGACGAACGCATAGCTAAATGCGACTCGCGATACTGCGACCGTGCTAAAATCCACAGGAATTCCAAGTTCACTGTGTCTACAAACGCGACGACATACAGGCGATTCGCTGGTGCAGTATTGAAACTGTTTATCATTCTGCTCCTTTGAAAATGATTTTCATTGATCGTACATAACCACCTAACTTGGAAATAGGGAAATCATTAATAGACTGCGGATCTTTATGCAAAATCAAAATTGTCTACATCGAATAAGAAGCGCGGAAGCCAAATAAAAGGTTTCTCCTGTGTTTAAAAATGTTAACGAGATGAAGATAATACATTGATCCACCAAAATTCGTAACACTGCACTCGTTTGAAATTGTGTACCCCCATTTCTGTCACAATTGCATAAAATCCTCAGTCTAATAATGAAATTCCATCGAGCTGTTTTATTTCTTTAGGACAATCCGTGGATGCTGTAAATTGATCCACATTCTGGTAAATAAAAATTGAACAAAATTGTAGAAGAGTTGCACTTACACAAGGGCTGGATTCGACTCACCCCTAGGAACACCCCCTGAACGGATTTTCCCTACTTGTACCAATAAACTGTACATACCTGAAACAAAAATAAAAACCCCATTAAATTCCAAAAAGAAATGATACAAATTTCATTAAAAGAGTAATGGAAGCAACTAAATATCATCCCCGTTGCCCACAAGCAAGTAGACGCCGACGCAAGGACAGAGAACCATGAGTTATCAAGAAGTAGGGAGGACGTAAGGGAGGGTCGGGGCTTATCAAGCAGCAAGAAGGCCGCAATAGAGGATCGGTAGGTCCTTGAGAAGGGAGAGGCCGAGGAAGAGCCGCGTCGAGATCTTCGAGTCGGAGGGGTGCGTGTATGCAAGTTGGGTCTGGCTGTGTGTGAGTGCGTGAGTGCGTGCGTGCGTGAAACGGCTGCAGCGGAGCCGCACGCTCGAGTATAACGTAGCGTGATTTATATTCGCGCCTCGGTTCGCTCTGTGAGGGCCGCATACGTTTGGATACGTCACTGGCGTGTACCGGCCTCGGCGAGAGAGCGCGGGTTGCCGGGTTGCCGGGTTCGGGTTCGGGTTCGACTGGCGGTGCCGCGGGTTGTTCCCATCTCGTTCGGGTCGTCCACGTTGGTTTGCACCGTGACGGCTTGCACCGGGCCTTATCGGCACTTCCGTCATCCCCGCGCCTCCACGAGCCTCCAATTAGACGGCTCTAATTGGACGGCGAACGGCCGCGTCGTAATAAGAATTCGCCATCTCTCCTCGGCTACCCACCCCTCACCCCCCGGCCCTACCGTCCTTCTCACGCCCCGGGAGAACCTACTGCCGAATCCTCTTCTCAGTCAGGATACACAGCAGCGTGTGTCGCGTGACACATCGGCTTCGCGCGTGCATTCGATCACCAGGCTCTCTCTCTCTCTCTTCGGTTTTGTATTTTCAATTCGGTTCCCCCCGTCGAACGGGGCCCCAGATGGCTACCGGACCCGCCATCAACCTAGCCCCCATAACGTACCCGCCCGCCGATACTCTTGTTTGGATCAGCTGCGAACACAATGATACCTCGCTTGCGACTGTTTCCGAGGCTGAGCATGCTCCCCCCGAGCACTGTCCTGTCTGCAGAGGGATCGCGAGCCACCAGGCCACGCCCACTCAACACTGTGACATATTCTGATTGGGAACTGTCCAAGTAAATCTTCCTTGGAAGCTGAGATTCACCTATTTTAATAAAAATGGGAACTTTGGTCTTCACAGTTAGAATTTTAGGGGATACAGAGTACAGATTGAGTACTGTTCTGTCTGCAAATAGGGCGGGAGTAAAGAGACCACGCCCACCAATACTGGTGGCACATTCTGATCGGTAGCTGCCCAAGTAATCTTCCTTGGAAGCTGAGATTCGCCTATTTTAATAAAAATTTAAACTTTGATCTTCACAGCTAGAATTTTAGGGGATACAGAGTATAGATTGAGTACTGTTCTGTGTACAAATAGGGCGGGAGTAAAGAGGCCACGCCCACCAATACTGGTGGCACATTCTGATCGGTAGCTGCCCAAGTAATCTTCCTTGGAAGCTGAGATTCGCCCATTTTAATAAAAATGGTAACTTTGATCTTCACAGTTAGAATTTTAGGGGATACAGAGTACAGATTGAGTACTGTTCTGTCTGCAAATAGGGCGGGAGCAACGAGACCACGCCCACCAATACTGGTGGCACATTCTGATCGTAGCTGTCCAGTGAGTCTTCTTCGGAAACTGAGGTCCCACAATTTTTGGAAAATGCAGAGTCTTTCTCTGTGGGATACTGCTCAAGCTCCGCCTACACCTAGAGCAACGAAGCCACGCCCATTCCGACCACTAATGGACCACAATGCGAGTGACTCTCATCAGAGACTAGGATCGGAACTAGCTCAGTAAAAACAGAATCTGTGGTCTTCAAAACTAAATTTTCAAGGAATGTAGAGCCTCGGCTAGATGCGAGATTGCCCCTTGGGGCACTACCCACACTCTGACTAACTGGAGAGCAGCTACACCACGCCTCCCAAGATATCACTCCTTCTATCATCATTCTAATATACATGGACACTTATCCAGCCCCTGGGAGCAATCCACAGTGCTCTCACAGCAAACAGAGTCCTATTTTCTGACCTACAAAGCGCCTGAAACACTCCGGCAAGTCTAACAAACGCTACCAGACAGCATTAACTACCACACACCGTCCTGAATCTAAAGATACCAGCGTCCAGAGCAGCATACGCAACTTCTACACTTGCAACGTCCGAGGAGGAACACTCGGTGCGATTTCTCGGGCGAAGTGTTCCAACGATCGCCGACGAAACGCGCTCGATCGTGCTCACGTACGTCTCGTACGTGTTCATTCGAGCCGGTCGCCGCCGATACTACGCGGAGAGGGAGAGAGACAGAGAGAGGGAGAGAGAAGCCCGTGCGTGCAGACGATTGTCGAGCGAGTTTACGAGATGTTTCTGCGCGACCGGCTCGTCTGAATTCCTCGGCGCTCTGTGGCCCCTTTCTGTCTCTGTTCCCTTCGCCGATGGAAAGCCTCTCGTTCCAACAGAAGGAGGAGGAGCCAGGGGAGGAGAGAGAGAGAGAGAGACTCGGAGACGGATCGCGTGTCCGAGAATGTCGTTGCATGTTTAGCGACTCGTCCGCAATTACCGAACGACGGTGGCGGTGGCGGTCGCGGTGTCGGCGGCAGCGGTAACGACGATACCGGCCGCTTCCTCACCGGTAGCGTACGCCTACGTAGGCTAGGCCTCTCGCCGTTATCGACGACAGCATCAAAGGGGCCCGCGGGACGCGTTATCCTGGTCCTCGGTACAGCGTGTTCCGGTCCCAAAGAGCCTGCAACGCTCAAAGCGTTGGACGAATCGCAAAGACCACTCTACAAGCCACCCCTAGAAGGAACCCAGAATGTAGCACAAGGGTCGCAAAGACCTCTCTACAAGCCACCCCTAGAAGGAACCCAGAATGTAGCACAAGGGTCGCAAAGACCTCTCTACAAGCCACCCCTGGAAGGAACCCAGAACGTAGCACAAGGGAGTGCAGGGTTGCAGGGTTCTTACCGAAGCACAAAATTATTTCACAATGATTAGAACGTGCACTGTGCAAGTCACAATGTTGCGCAGGGGTTGACATGGTCCCTCTGGCACCGAGAATGTTGAATAGGGATTCAATCTTCACCTGGAGGACCGCTCAATGGACGTTGATGACAATGTGGACATTGGGTCAATTGTTCTACTGGAGGAAAACGGCGTGCAGATAGTCTCTCTTTCTCTCTATCTACAGAAATAAGTTTGGGTGCTCGACTTCCCCAGAAAAGCACATTGCCAATGAAAAAGTCCCTTTGATGCTTCTTAATGCCCCTGACCGTTTGTCCAAGTCTCTAAATTCTTGTCTGTGCTCAAAATTCGTAGGACCAGGACGGACCCCTGCCCTCTGAGTTTGGTGTGAGATTTAGAGCAACAGCGTTCCGTCAGCCAGTGGTATCCCACGCCGGCGAGTCCTCTGGCACCGGTCGATTTCGTCCCGAGAAATTAGCCGAGGGCCAGAAGGACACACGAAAATCATGCTCGGGGAAAGAGACTCGAACGGTAGCGTTTAGGAATTCTTTCGGGAACAAAGGTGGTCCGGGTGGAGACGACGCCAGGGCACAAACTCTGCGGAGCATCGGCATTTCTCTAGGAGGCCCCTGGAGGCCTCTGGGCCCGATTCCTAATTTTCGGTAGAGGACCGGGGTAACGCAATGCTCCGAATATTTGGCAAATGACCAGTTGTTGCTTTTCAAACGGGGAGAGAAAGAGAAACGAGGCCGCGATCTCGTGGGGCCTTGACTATAATAGAGGGGGTGGGGGGGGGGGGGGCGGAGATCGAAATACGAAGATAAAGAAGAGCGCGCAGGTAGGAAGAGAGAGAGATAGTTGGCGATCGAAGAAGGTGGAGAACTTCGAAATGACACGACCCGCCAAATTATACCGTCTGTCTATCTAGACAGGATGGTATGCCACGGATGGGAATTGTGTAAGTCTCCGCGCGCCGCAGAGACAAAGGGAGAAGGAGGGCCCCGGACACGATCATTTGGATGATGGGGCGGTGTGGTCGAGCGATCGTTACGAACCCTCGTTTCCAGAGAAGTATCATTCGCGGGGCGAATTCGTCGCCGGTTGCCCGGGCCCCGGTGATGATCGACAGCCCCCGGGGACAGTCGGATTTTTGCGAGCTGGTGGGAGATTTACAGCGGCGCGGCGTCGTCTTCGTCGTCGTCGTCGTCGTCGTCGTCGCGTCGTCTGCTGCCGGGAATAATCGAGGATCGAGAGAGGCCCGGCCACGGTGGCGGTGTGTGCTGGCGAGAATCGGTTCGATACAGCCCGAGCGTTTCCTCCTGGTTCCTCTCGCGAGTCATGCTGTCGATTCGAGGAACGGGTCTCGGGACGTTCTTCGCGAGAGATCGAAATATTCATCCCCACGGTAGAAACGGTTTGGCGTACGCAATTACCGGGGCTTCTTTCTTACCGGTGGCCCCCATGCTACCATTCCTTCTCTCTCCCTCTCTCTCTCTCTCTCTCTCTCTCTCTCTCTCTCTCTCTCTTTCTCTGCCATTCCGCTTCTCCGCGCGCGGTGCTCTCGATCTTCTTCGATCCTCTTCCCTCCCGTCTTCTGGCTCGGTAGCGGTTCTCTCTCTCCTCCTCTTCGTTCCGTCTTCCTCCAAGCCCGGGTTCGCGTCTCTTTTATCTCATTGGCGCAGCCGCGATACGTACGCCTTTCCTTTTTTCGTCGGCCCTTTCTCTCTTTCCTCTCTCCTCTCTCGGTTATACACCTTCTTCTCTCTACTGCGCACCGATGTGTACGCGGTGCCCACCGGTGTGTGCGCGCGAGCCAACGCGCGCGCGCCCCGTTCTGCCTTTGCCACCTTCGCCCTCTTTCTCCTTCTGCGTCTCGGTCCTCTTTCCCTCGCATCTGCGGGCAATTCGGAGCGATGAAGCCCCAGACGAATCGCGAGAGAACACGGCATACCGCTCCTACAGTGCCCAGTCATTTTGAAAAATACCCCGGCAAAATGATTCGGCCGCTATTACGGTGGCGCGGCCTCTACTTCTTCCTTTGCCCTCTCTCCAACCCCCCTCCCCCTAGTCCTACTACTCTCCTCTCTCGCGCCACCAGCCCCTCTGTCCCGTTCGCATTACCTTTCCCTCCTCGTTTCCCTCCCTAACATCTCCCGGCACGACGCCGCGCCATTTTTCTTATTTTTCATATTTGCCCGCTTCGGAAGCCGAACCGCGGGTCCCGCCCGGGCCGCGCCTGCCCGCTCCAATTTCCGTTTCCTCGTCGATACCGACGATGGACCCGAGGAACCGAGAATTCTTTCAAATTCCTTCCATTTAGGCCCCAGAGCATGCTTGTATGGTCCCCGATCAGGTGGAGAGATAAGGTTGGTACAGTCCTTCATAGTGATTCTGCGGTGTATTGCTCCGGTTGGTACCATACAAACTCTGTTTAGTTACCTTAACAAGTCGCAGACAACATAGCGCCATTCTTAAAATCATAAAATCCGCAGTCTACTGATTAAATACACTCATGCCAGTACACCCGGAATACTAGCTCTGATCCCCAAAAATCAAAACCCAAACAATTCCACCATTCAATAGGCGTACTCATCAGACAGTTCCACTATTTAGCACTGAAAACCTACCGAGCTCTAAAAGTGCCAGAAATACAGTGATTTCTCTATATATGTCGCCAAGGCCTGGACGATAAGCGTCGCGGCATTATCCCCACTACCGCGGGGTATCGCGGTAGCCTTGAACGCCGAGGAGTGTAAACGCGACACAGGTCTGGTATGTCTCCTGGACGATACACGACACTGGCAAGACCCGTGTTGTTGACATATATCGAGAATTCACTGTTTCTCGCCAAAAATGACAAGATTAAGTTAATATTTCAACTTTTCCAAGACCGATCAGTTTGACCGGCCCTGGTGGGTAAACCGTCCTGCACCTGGCGCAATCATCCGAGTGTTCCGAGTGTTCCCCAATCATCCCCCGGTATTCCCGGGCATTTCACGAGAATATTTTCCTCGCATGATCAAAGTGGAGTGGGTCCGTAGAGGGGGATTCACCCCGATGTGGATCCGTTTCGCGGACTCCTCACGCCGAGGGACAGGGAGTCGGGCTACCGCTGTGATTTCAGCAGGGTGCTGGTCTCTCGTTGCCGAAGCGGGAGAAAGACGGAGCGAGAGAGAGAGAGAGAGGGGGGAGAGAGAGATAGAGGGAAGGAGAGAGAGTTTTATCGAAGGCAAAGGTGGTGGAGAGTGGCTGCCGAGGAGGCTCGGGGGCGAAGGCGTCCCGAGATGCCCGCGAAAGAGACGGCGGCCAGCCCCTTGCGGTGTGTCCGTCAGCCCGGCTATATATCACGTGTAAACGACTCGGGTATTAGCATATCTGTATCTGTCCGGTGGTTGTCCCTGCCAACTCTACCGGGGTGAACGTCTCCTCTGCCCGCCTCCACCTCCCCAGGACCCACCAGGCCCCCTACCCGGAATCCTCTTTCTCTGTGTACCCCTCCGGTCTCTCCGTTTCGCGTCCGCGTTCGCGTTCTCTCTGCGAGCTTCTCAGATGGACCAAGCAGATTCCGGAGAGTCGGGGAGAAAGGAGAGAGAGAGAGAGAGAGAGAAAGAGTGAGTCGATGACGAGGACACACGCGAAAACGCACCGGCGCGCGAGACCGAGCCGAGCAGGAGGTCCGGGAGGACGAGACCGTCGACGAGGAGGGAAAGACAGATAGCAGCCAGGGGATAGGTATCAGCCTGTTCTTCGCGAAACTTTAATTGGGAGCTTACACGACGCGCGCCGGTACGTATTTACGCGAAGAAAGCTGCCTTCCCATTCGATCCGAGAGAGGAACCACCGTGAACACCGTCGGCGAACCGGATGGAACGATGGGTGGCGCAGGTTCGGAGGATCGCAGGATGTGAACCGGAGGACATCCTGAATGATCCACCAAACAGCCACCACGATGCAGAACCGAGAATGTGGATTTTCAAGAGTACAGTGAAACGTGGACGAAGAACGTCCACTAAATTTCAACCGAATAATTTTTATGAACAGATCATTTTGACGAGCTCTAATATCTTCGACTTACGAATACAGTGATTTCTCTACACATGTCGCCAAGGCCTGCATGATAAACGTCGCCGAATTATCCCCACCACTATTTAACCTCGTCGAGGTACGCTCTCCATGACTTTTCTCGCGTTTTTTCATTTTTTACAACCAGAGTTTGCAACGGAAAAATCGGAAAAAATTCCGTAATATGTGACTCGCTGCCAGGAATATGTGAGATTTTTTTCAGAATTTTTAATAGCGACTTAAAAAGAAAAATGGGGTACAGACTGATTTTTCGATTTTTCCCTGTAACCACCCTCACGGATGACCTACCGGGCTGAAACTTGGCCGAGAGGTATCCTTTTTTGGTAGGCTATCGAATGCCAAACTCGCCAGTATCCTTTGACAAACTGATGCCGAATTTTCTGAGCGACCGCTTTACAAAATGAAACTGTGACGAACTCTTTAATCCTAACATCGAAGAATTGACAGTCCGGACGAAGCCTTTGAGATAATCCAGCAGCCACGGTCAGCAGCTGTGTGAGACGCGAAGCAGTAAGGATCGGAGCTGAAGAGCTGAAGGTTCGAGCAGCATGCGCCGGAGGATCGAGCGTGTTTCCCGACACGGTGCCAGCGATGGATGAACGCGAAACGCGAAAGTGTGCGGATCTGCAGGGAGCCTGGGCAAAGCAGCGATACCGCGGTCGCGCAAAAAGAGGGACTCTTCTCTCGGTGGATGGAACGAAGAGTTTACAAGCCGCTAGAGCGATTTTTTTGGATTCACCGAAGAGACACGCCACGGCGCAAGAACGTCGATGGCTTTTGGAACGGAGGGAAGCAAAAGAGAGAAAGAAAGAAAGAGAGAGAGAGAGAGTGAGAGACAGAGAGATAGGATGGCGAATAAGGATAGGCGGATAGACGGTTCTCCGGGGGAACACGAGCGAGAGAGGACGTCGACGGAGGGAGAAGGAGCGAAGTATAATCACTACAATTACCTTACCGCCGCGGCTTCGCTTCCGAGAAGAAGAAAAAGAGAACGGGAAGAAGGATGGAAAAGAAAAAGACGGACACGCGGAGAAATGGTTTGGTGGCCGCGAACAGAAGAGGAGCATTACCGAGGAAGAGAGAAGAACCGAGAGATGAGCCCAAGCCAAGAGAGAGAGAGAGAGAGAGAGAGGGAGGGAGAGGGAGAGGGAGAGTAGATAGTATAGTCCTTGTATTACGGCCAGGCGAATCGGCGCAATGATATCCCCGGCCTTTTGTTTCGTTCGGTACAAAACAGCTTTACGCGCTTCGAACGATATCGACCGCCTTTTCTGCCCGTCTCGCTTCCCCTCTTTGCCCCTTTCTCTCCCTCTATCCGTTCTCTTATTATCCTTCCTTCTCGCACTCTTTGCCCCTGTCTCCTCTTCTTCTTCTTCTTCTTCTTCTATCGCAGGCAGCCTCGCGACGTACCCGGTTTCTCGTTCCTCCTCCCGTTTCTCTTTTGCTCGTCATTTTCTGCCACATTTTCATCATCATCTTCTCCTCCCCCCGTTACTCCTCGCGTTACTTCTGGCTGACTCGGCGATACGCCGGATCGCGCGGACTAATGACGAGCCCCGGGGCGATCTTTTTCGAGCGTTCCACGCGCGCTCGTGCTCTCGACACTCTCCGAGAGCAATCCGAGGCTCCGGCGAACATAGTTTCCAGGTCCACGGACGAAATCGTCCGGCAATCTTTACCTCCTATCGATCCGTCCCGCTGGGAATCGAAATTACCCTGTCCCCTCGGTTAAGACACCGTTTCTTGTCGCTCGGATTGTCGCGAATCGACACGTGATACGATTATTGAATCGGTGCCGCCAGTCCTCGGACTGCTGCGCCGCCTGCGATAAAATTATTTTGTTCCGAACTTATCCGACAGCTTCGTATCACGGGGAAAAATTACGCGTTGACAATGTTAACGACAAGTGCAATCGAAGATACACAATGAATTCTCGATATTTGTCAACAACACCGGTCTGTACAGGGACATATATCGGCCAGGAGATTCTTTGATTCACGCCGAACGAAGAAAAGGACAGCAAAGCTAGAGACCTCGGACCGTGGCCCGTCACAGTGGACAGTGAATTCTCGATATATGTCAACAACACGGGTACCCACAGCGACATATATCGGCTAGGAGATACTATTCTTCGATCCACGCCGAACGTAGGAAAGGACAGCAAAGCTAGAGACCTCGGACCGTGGCCCGTCACAGTGGACAGTGAATTCTCGATATATGTCAACAACACGAGTGCCTACAGCGACATATATCGGCTAGGAGATACTATTCTTCGATCCACGCCGAACGTAGGAAAGGACAGCAAAGCTAGAGACCTCGGCTCATGGCCTCTCACGTGGCACAGAGAATTCTCGATATATGTCAACAACACGGGTCTCTCCAGCGTCGTGTATCGTAGAGGAGACATGCTCGAGCCGTGTTGTGTTTACGCTCCTCGGCCCCCGAGGCCCCTCACGAGGCACAGCGCGCGATAGTGGGGATAATTCCGCGACGTTTATCATCCAGGCCTTGGCGACATGTACAGAGAAAATATTCCTCAGAAAATATTATAAAATTTTACCCTTTATGATATTTGAACTATGTGGACGCGTAAAATCCACAGCTCGTGGGAATTAGCGTGCTCGCAAGAGCGTATGGGACGTGTTGCAACGGGATTAGCTCATTGTGCTTTCACTGAAATTCTGTGAAATCGATACGTATCGCAGCAACAACACGCGTATCGGATTGTATCGGTTCTCGCGGTTCTGCCGGCCCCGTGCGTCTCGTTTCAGCCGGTGTACCGCGAGAACGCGTCACGGAGCGAGGGAATCGCGAATAATCATTCCCGCGGGAACCCTGCGACTCCTTTGACGTCGACAATGACGATGTTCTTTCTACTTTGACGCCGTATCTTCTTTTATCGCGCGGACTCCGACGTCGCGCCTCCTATCAGTTTCGTTCCCCGGCTTGACGTTAAATCGCGGTTGTTCTTTTTCGGTTCCACTCCTTTTCCTGCGTTCCGTGGGACGTCGACGTTCCTCGCTCGTCCGTTCCGCCTTCCCTGGGGCCCCCTCCACCCCCTCCCCGTGCCCCTAAGGGGCCCTCTTTGTCCCCATGTGCCACGTATCAAGCGCGATCGGCATATCGCGCGCGAGGTCGACACTTTTCAGACGCGATTCCCCAAAGGCATTCTCGTTCGACAGCTTGACGAGCCGTTGCCAGTGCTGTACCACGTTTCCTGAATTCCTCGGGCGGAGGGTGGGAGGGGGTGGGGGGTCGACGACCTCTCGAACGAATCGTCTCCCGGTGCCATTTCACATTTTTTTCCCGCGAGAAGGCACCCAAGGATACGGGGACCCAATTACTGTGGGAGGTACTGTGCCTATATTAATCACTAGACTGCGGATTTTGCGCGTTTATGACAAAAATGGGTAAGCACAATTTAAAACAGTGGACACTTTGAAAAGATTCAAAGTCATCAACGTACTGGTTTCAGCTTGATAAAATAATTAAAAGAATACAGACATTTTTATGTCGCCCCCGTGTCTTGCCATCAGTGCAAATATTTTTTATTTTGCATAAAGATCCGCAGTCTATTAATCACACTTATTTTCATAGAGATATAATATATATTTTAACTGATTTGAATATCTCTTCCGTATGCTTTAAAAATACGTATAATTCGTACAGGCACCCCCCGACAGTAATTGAGTCCCTTGCTTGAGTTGAAAAGTTCAGTGAACTATGTAGGGGTCACGATTGCTGGATTTGCCCTAAGGTCGCCCCCCATGCGCCCTCTGCCATATTAACGCACTATATTTTATAACCTCTCCGCTGTGCTGACTCTTTTGTCCATCTTCCACGGTGATAATTTCCGGAATTTCGAGCTAAACACGAAGCGGGTCATTTAACCGGGTAAGATTCGGTGTTAAAATCATTTCTCCCGGGGCTGAAAAAGGCAACGACCCTTTCCGCCGAGCGGAATCCAGAAAAAGCACCGTTGGAACGTCATCGGATTTACGATTTCGCGAACGTGACGACTGTCACGGCCGAGGCGCTCAAGGGTTTAATCAAAGAAGACGTTAGCGATGCTTCTTGCGTCTACGTTACAGCGGAACGTGTGTGGGCAGAGCGTTCGAAAGCCCCGCGTTCAAACACACCTTCGGCTTCGCCGGGTTAATGTTGCAACTTGCCCAGTTGAATCTAACGACCCCGCCGCGGTTTTTGTCAGTTTTAGCGGAAAGGTGTGCGCGGACCTCTTGGCGGTTTCCGGTTCGAGCCGCTCCGGTTCTTGCGATCCGGATTGCGTATGAATTTCAGCGGAAAGGTATGCCGATCGCGGCTTCCTGTTTGCGCTATTCGGTTTTTGCGCCTGGGCATTATCTACGATTCCTTCGCAGAAGATCATCTGTTCCACTCCTGAGCGTTGCTCGGGCACAAGGGGGGTCTATGGTTGTTTCTGTGAAAGTCCTTTAGGACTCTCAGTTAGGTGAAAAAAATATATTCGGCTTTCTAGGAGTACTCTGCTGGCTGGTGAAGATCAAAAATCGCAAGGGATTCCAAAAAAAGGAGTTATTTGAGTAGATTATTATGTTAAGCAATACTGTAAATCTTTCCCCACATTTCACGGGAGGATTGAGCCTGTCGCGGAGATAAATGCTGTGGAGCGAGCGCGCGTTAGAGGAACGCATCACCGAGGCGTTTGCAGAAAAGTGGCTGCGGGGTTCGGCGATGGCAGTTGATGAATTAGGGAGAAATTAGGGCCAAGATTTTCTCAAGATGTATTTCGGCCGCGCGATGGTTCCCAAGGCCCGAAAACCTGGGGGAGTGGACTAGTCGCGCCCTTGAAGAGCCTCGGACGTAGATAAATACACCCACCGTCCTAGAATCCGAGGTGTACGGTCCTCGGAGGCCTAGAGAGGGCGTACGCGGAGAATTGGAAAGGTGGGACAAGGGCCGGGGAGGAGCTCGAGGAGCGGAGAGAGCACGGTTATTACAGAACGTTGTAAAATTATGGATCGTTAAGCGGCTTTACGAGTTTGTTCTGTTCGGCGAGGCATCTCTCTTCTTTGCCGTCTCGCTCTTTTTCACGGCTCGGTTGCCGTCCACTCTTTCTAGTTGGTTATTTCTCTGCCCCGTCTCTCTCTCTCTCTCTCTCTTTCTCTCGGCTTGTCTCTGGAAGACGGTGAGTTGCGCGAATCCTTCCTCGAACGTCCGCGGAATGCCTTCCTTCTCCCGAGCGTGACCGTGTCGTAGCAAGCGCGAGCGTGAGCAACGGCGCGAGAGCAACAGCAACGTGAGCAAACGTGCGAGCAGGAGCGAAAACCTCCTGGCTCCTTGTAGCGAGTGTGAAACGAACCTCGGTCGAGGGCACGGTCACGCTTCCATCCAGCGACGCTTTCTCGACCCGATTTCAAGCGCGTTCTCAACGCTTCCGACCGATCCGCTCGATCATCTTCGGCCCACGAGGAACCCCCTCCCCTTTCCCCTGCACCTTCTCCTGCTCGCGAACTGACGGAACCCGCACACTTCGTCCTTTCTACTTGAAGAAACCACCATTCAGCAGATTATTCCCCTCGGAGACAGTCCCAGTCGCTGGAACAATGCAACTGTACCAAATTCGGTTCCCTTCTGCATGGCACTCTTAAAACTTCTTATATAAAAATTCTTTGTCTGAGTTTTCATTTCATTGCTCATGCCATTCTTCACTTGCTGCTCCATTCCATTCTTCATTTTATTCTTCATTTCATAATTCACAGCAATCCTCGCTTGCTGCTTCATTTTATTCTTCATTTCATAATTCACAGCAATCCTCGCTTGCTGCTTCATTTTATTCTTCATTTCACAATTCACAGCAATCCTCGCTTGCTGCTTCATTTTATTCTTCATTTCACAATTCACAGCAATCCTCGCTTGCTGCTTCATTTGATTCTTCATTTCACAATTCACAGCAATCCTCGCTTGCTGCTTCATTTTATTATTCATTTCACAATTCACAGCAATCCTCGCTTGCTGCTTCATTTTATTATTCATTTCACAATTCACAGCAATCCTCGCTTGCTGCTTCATTTTATTCTTCATTTCACAATTCACAGCAATCCTCGCTTGCTGCTTCATTTTATTCTTCATTTCACAATCCACAGCAATCCTCGCTTGCTGCTTCATTTGATTCTTCATTTCACAATTCACAGCAATCCTCGCTTGCTGCTTCATTTGATTCTTCATTTCACAATTCACAGCAATCCTCGCTTGCTGCTTCATTTGATTCTTCATTTCACAATTCACAGCAATCCTCGCTTGCTGCTTCATTTGATTCTTCATTTCACAATTCACAGCAATCCTCGCTTGCTGCTTCATTTTATTCTTCATTTCACAATCCACAGCAATCCTCGCTTGCTGCTTCATTTGATTCTTCATTTCACAATTCACAGCAATCCTCGCTTGCTGCTTCATTTGATTCTTCATTTCACAATTCACAGCAATCCTCGCTTGCTGCTTCATTTTATTCTTCATTTCACAATTCACAGCAATCCTCGCTTGCTGCTTCATTTGATTCTTCATTTCACAATTCACAACAATCCTCACTTGTTGCTTCGTGTTATTCTTCATTTGAGTCTTCGCAAGCGGGACATTTTCTCTTCTCACTTTTTCCAATTTCTTACGCGTATCGTTCGAGCCCAGCTCGGATAGATGTGATTCATGCAACTGCAGATCCGTAAGGAGAGAACCAACAATTTACGCGACCCTCGCTGATTCCCCGGGGACAAGGCAATGGCGTTCCCAACGTTTTTTACTGATCCCCGATCGATGATCTTCGAGGTACACACAGAGTGCGAACCTTCTTCTGCTTTTTCTTGGAGTTCTTGGTTGGAAAATAGCG
Organism: Halictus rubicundus; assembly: GCF_050948215.1. NCBI lineage: Eukaryota > Metazoa > Arthropoda > Insecta > Hymenoptera > Halictidae > Halictus > Halictus rubicundus. The sequence continues at coordinate 13,243,259 of NC_135161.1, forward strand.
GGATGCATAATCTGCGTCGATTGAAGAAAGCGGAGAGAAGGGAGAGGAGGGGTTCCCGGCCCTCGAAGGCGACGAAGAATAATTTCCCATACTAATCTCAACGGATATGCACCTTGGGCGCTCATTGACCGGACGGAGGTCTATCAAAAAACCTTCTTCTCGGTGGGCCGCAATTTTGAGAGGATGGAAAGGAGTCGAGACAGAGCACGAAGAGGTACAAAAGGTATTTACTCAATATATGTCCCAAATGTCTGGCCAGTGATTTCTCTGTATATGTCGCCAAGGCCTGGACGACAAACGTCCCACTGCGGGGTATACCTCGTGAGGGGCGAAGAAGCTCGAGAGATCAAAGAATAGTAATCTCCTGTCCGATACGTGTCTCTGGCTAGACCCGTGTTTCGGACATGTATCGAGTAAACACTGGTAAGGAAGGAGGTCACTGGCTGTTCGAACTGGACGATAATTTCGGACACTAATTCTTCCCCGTAGTGGCTGAAGCCGTGCAGGCGAGGTTCTAGAAAAACCGAGCGGCTCTCGGTGAGTATTCGGAGGATCGAAGGGAATCAATCGATGCCTAGCACGAAGAAGGATAAAAGCCGGTGAAGGGTGGAGGTAGCTGGCTCGCGAACGCGACGAAGGAATCCCGGAACGGAGCTGGTAAAAAACGTTGGCACGAGGATCGCGCTCCGACGAGGCAAAGAGACAACTAGACCGCTCGGAGGGACAGGCGAAAAGGGGGAAGAGAGAGAGAAAGAGAGGGGGGGGGGGGGGAAGAGAGAACCGGATAGCCGGGGACTAGAATACTCTTGCGGGAGAACGCCTCGCGTGGATTGAACCGTAAAATGAGAAACAATTAAGCTTTTATAGAGTTACGATCGGGACGGTTTACCACGGGTCGGCGACGTCTCTAGCGGCGGCAGCGAACCACCATCCGGGGCCAGTCTCCCTCGTCATCCGTTCCTCCGTGTTACAACTTGTTACATACTCCAAGGTCGAGGGAACCAGCCAAGAGAGGCCAGAGAGAGAGAGGGAGAGGAGAGTCCGATAGCGTCGTTGATTTTTAAAACGACGATCCCGACGGGGTGGGAAAGGGAGGACGAAGAAGGTGGTCACGCGTGTACCCGGCGTCTTGCGTGTCATGCGTGTTTGCGCGTTCGCGTTTACCCGCTCGAATGTATCGGTGCGTGTGCACGCTAGATGTACCCGCGAGATACCCGCACACCAACGCAGTATGACAGCCCTCTTCTTCAGCGTTATTCCTCCTTCTTCGTCGTGCGTTGCTTCAGCCTCCCATATAAACTCCTCGTTTCCCAACGAATTTCGCGGTCGCGTTTACCCGCTCGGCGCTTAGGCTTCGCCCGTACCCGCCGGACACCCGCGCACAGTGCCACAGTCTTCTTCTTCAGCTTTATTCCTACTTCTTCAACTTTTGAGGCTACTTGCTGTAAACATTTTTCTCTCGTGGCCTGAAGGCATTTTTTTAAGCGCAAATTGCTGACGATAGTCTTCTTCCTCTCGGCACGATTTCTTCTTCGTCGTTCGTGCGGGGAATTTTCCCCCGGTTTCCCGAACGAATTTCGCGAGCGTACGAGAACGGACGCGCGGGGGGACAACGTCCTTGCGAAACTGCGAAACCGACAAAAATCCTGGCGGCCGAGGATTTCTTCTTTTTCTGACGGGTCTCCCGCGAGCTGGCCCCGACCCAGCCTGCTTTAAAAACGCCGCACGCATCTGCCAGTTTTTGCTCGGAGCCCGAGCTTCCTTGCTCGTCGCTCGTCGATTCCGGAGCACCGCGGCCGAGGCCTCTCTGTGTCTTAGGCCGCGCGTGCAACGCGATGCAGCTCCGCTGGTGCACTCCCCTTCGAGCGCACCCTCGCCAGGCCCGCCGATCGATGCAGCTTACGCTCCCGATGCTCGATGCAATTTCGTTTGCGGCTCGCCGTGAAATTGAGACTAGGAGGCTCCAGATCCGATTGATCTAGGAAGTTTTAGGGCCTGCTGCATGCACGGTGGCCATTTCGAGATTTATGGGGAAATCGCACTGCGTGAATCCTGCGAATTTATTTAATTGTTCAATTTACACGCTCGCCACTGGATCAGGAATTTTGAAGCAGTTTGCGATGGAATTGAGACTGATAGATACTAAGTATTAGCATAGATACTGTTAACCCTTTGCACTCGAGTGGTGACTCTGAAGCACCGCTAGAAATTGTTGCGGCATTATTTCAAAGAAATTACAAGAAATATTGCAAAATATTTGTTACATTACAAGATCTGTATTCAACCGATTACTAAACATTGAAATATTACATGTGGAAATCGGATCGGTTTCGTACGAATGAAATGAAAATATTCCAAGACGGAAGAAAAATTTAGTTTTACAATGAAAATAGCGCCGAGTGCAAAGGGTTGATATTAAGCGATTATTAAATTCTGCTAAAAATGGTCCACTTGAATCGCAACCACCCGAAGCGAGAAATTAATTTTCTCTCCGGTCACCTATTGAAGAGACAATAATATAATTTTTAAATTCCCCTAATGTTTCACTTTCGTCAGAGAAGCTGCTGTCCACGTATGAGATACGCAGGCAAGGCGAATGTGTACCGAGCGCCATTTGTCGAGCACTGGGTCTAGATAGAATAAACACGTGAGAGGATTTCCCTAATAGACATCGTTCGATAAAATAAATCTGTGCGATCAATTCCCAACAAATTGCAACTGCGCGGATACTTTCGAGCGGCAATGCATATGCATTCTGACGGCTTTCAACGACGCTGCGCGGCGCGGCGCGGCGGCCGGCAGACTGTAAATATCGCCGTGCAGGTTTCGCTCGGCCTCGGAGAGAAAAAGAGGCAGAGAGGCAGCCCTATCGACGCTATATATTGTCAGCAATTATTGCTACAAGAGATTATTTGTTGGCAGGCCGAGGCGGATAAATCAATAGCGGCCTCTCGCGAGGGAACCTGGGACACGGGGGATGGGCCACGGACTATGGACCATGGACGACAGCCCCTTATCGTGGTCATTACCGTGGTTGTCGTTCGGATTTTTACCCCCGGCGACGAACGCCCATTCGAACCAATCCGACGATCGTTTTGTTCCCGCCGCTGATCAAGAACGATCCGTTCCACGGACGACCGGATCGTCGCCGCGGCCCTTACCTACGTCCGGGAATTTGCATAATCATAGCGAAACGGAGAGATAGAGACAGAGGGAGAGAGAGGGCCGAGTGGTGAACCGAGCCGAGTCGCTCGTGGCTTGTGTTTAGGCATCCTCGAATTTGCATTCGAACGCGTCAAGTGGTACAATAATTGGCTCCGTTTCTATTAAAACGGCGGCCAGGACTCGCGCCGATCGAGTCGACAATGTATCTACATTATTTCTCGCAATCGGTCCTGCGGGAGCAATTTCGAAACCTACTAGTCTACCTATTACAATTATTTCGAGAAGAAATACATTTTTATTTCACTCCGATTCGATGCAATCGGCGTGGACAATTTTCCACGAAAGTCCACGTAGAATATAAAAATCCGCAAAAATTTCGAAAAATCTGGAAAACCTAAAATATGGTCACCTCTTAGTCACCAGATTAGCTTTTGACGCAGAATAAAAATTACCCACTCCAATCGCAACAGGAACCCAGTAGGAATTTTTTTGCAATTCTTTTAATCTTCCCATTATTTCGTGGCCCCTCAGTTTTGCCTTAACCGAATAAAATCTGCAGAGGTGGGCGATCCCTATTGGTCCGCGTACTCGATGTGCGTACACCAGCATCGAACACGTGTAACCGGATAATATGTTCCGCGAACATGTTTGTCCGGCGGTACACGTTGCGTTTGCCGGTCCCCGAGCTCGCACGCGAACGCACAGAGATCGTTCCACCGTCGACGAAATCGACTTTCCAACGAGGGACCGATTACGATCTCTTTGGGCAGCCGCTCTCGTTCGGCAATTGCTAGTTTCGCGCGGATGCCGACGCCGAGCTAACGATCGACCGGGCTAGATGAAATTTCAGCTTGTCCGGGGAGAGACGCGAGGCGCCGCGACGTTCCCCTCGCAGCCGATTAAATCGGAGCAACCCGGTCGCGGCAGCCTGCTAAAACCTTAACGGTTCGAGCCCGGGCTCGACGGGGATCGCGTTTCTCGCGATCGTTACGCGAATCGCCGGCCGGAGCTAGAACTATAACTGGAAACCTGCTTCGAAGCGATTGTTAAATTCTTGCGAATTCTGGTCGTGCGATATTCGAGATATCGAACCTAACCTACAAATCGGTTTTGAGTACCTCAAACTGGGGATCGAGGAACCTTATCTGTCTTCCCAGGGTGCTCTCATGAGATGTACAGTGATTTCTCTGTAAATGTCGCCAGGGCTTGGACGATAAATGTCGCGGAATTATCCCCACCACCACGGGGTGTAAACATAGGGTAGGACGATACATGACGCCGGCAAGACCCGTGTGGATGGCATATATCGAGAACTCACTGTAGTCATAGCTCATTCAAGCACGTTTGGGTTATCAGATCCACTTGACGACACCCTGAAGACATTGTCCCTTATGTCACGTGCTGCTCCTTTACGGTGCTCCTCGTGGTGTTTCTTACGGCGTTTCGAGAACCGATTATTCGAGATTGTCCGAGTCCGTGCGGGAACGGCTTTAATGGTTCCGTGTGACCCTTAAAAGGCCGTTGTTTCCGGTCCCCGGGCCCCGAGCTGGTCCGAATGGGAATCATGGCAATCGATATCCGGTCCGAGCGCATTAAGCCGTTGATGTTTCGCTGATTTTTCATTCGGACTGCGAGAACCGAGCGATCGACTCGATTATTCGCAGCGATTAGCTTTTATAGGGCCGCTCCATTTGCCGGTGGTGCTTCGCTCGTGTGCCGCCCTTGAACGCGTTCCGAGCTGTATGTCTCCGGCCCGCTCGGTCTCTCTTTCCTTTTGCGTTCGCAACCGGTGCTATTCTCTTATTTGCAGTTATGCATAAACGCTCCACTCTATTTTCAATTCTAAAATTCTATTTCAGAAGATTTAACCTCTTCGAGACACGATCTCCAAGACTTTTCTCGCGTTTTTCATTTTTCACGACCAGAGTTTGCAACGGACAAATCGGAAAAAATTCCCTAATATGTGGCTCGGTGCCAGAAATATGCGAGATTTTTTTCAGAATTTTTAGTAGCAAAGTACAGACTGATTTTTCGATTTTTCCCTGTAGCCACCCTCACAGATGAGCTACCGGGCTGAAACTTGGCCGAAAGGTGTCCTTTTTAGGTAGGCTATCGAATACCAAACTCGCCTGAATCCTTTGACAAACTGATGCAGAAGGGTGCCGCGAGAAACGAGAAACGATTCAAATAAAATTGAATCTGTTACCTCCTCGAGGAATCCGAGTCTCCGTACGAAGCTCGACGAGTTACGTTCTCGGACGTTCCCGGCAATAATTCCAGAGATATCGTTAATTATTCTGCGGGTATTCGCGCACGCATAGTTGGTATTGACCTTTCCCGCTTATCGTAGCCGGGGTACCGGTCGGTGTGCGAGCAGGGGAGGGCTACGGAAGTTATTAAAGAGAGGAGAGAATGCGCGCAGTGAATGGGGAACACATCGGGAAGTAATCGTGGGCGTGTGGCTGCAGAGCCTGGGGCCGCACGGTAACGCACGGCGTCGACGCTTTCCGGGTAATATCGAGAGCCGGTTGATTGCGAACCATAACAGTACCCGCGGCGGCAACGGCAAAACAGCAACGCCGCCTTGCCGACCGACCGGCTTCGGCAAAATAGCGGGTCGTCCGGGTAATACGAAGGCCGGTGTGTGTATGTGTGTGTACGTGTGCCAGAGACCCGATACGAGGCCGGCCTTCCTCTCCGCTCGGCCGAAGAATTTCATTTAGCGGATAGCCCTATTAGTCCCGCGCCAATGTTCCCGACCGCTTGCATTAATATCGCCGCGGACTATACCCCGGGCCCGATAAAACGCCGAGCGAGTTTCTACCGGTCGGGATCGACCCGGCTACAACAACCGCACCCCGCCAACCGGTGGATCGCAGTGAATCAATTTCACAGGTAGCCCGGCGTGTCGTCGATCGGGCGTCGCGCTTGGCCCTCCGACGAATATTCGTCGGGCTTTGTTAATTTTACGACCGGTATCCAGCCGTAAAATACAGCCTCGACCCGACCGAGCCGAGGAACCGACCACTGCGCCACGGTTCCGCAGCACGATGCACCTCTGATTGCAGTTCCACAAGCAAATCTGCGACCGCTCTCTCCCTCTCGACACCTGCTACGGGTTACCTGGTGCTTCCACACTTGCACTCTCTGCATTTTCTGAATATTAGGTGCAACAGGTCATGGAAAATAGAGCATGGAACCTAGTTTCCAGAGAGATACAGTGTCTACTCGATACTTGTCCAAAACACGGGTCCAGCCACTGACATATATCGAGATACTATTCTTCAGGAGATACTATTCTTTGATCCACTTTACACTACTCGGTGACCGAGGTCTCTCGAGCTTCTTGACCCCTCTCGAGGTATAGCCCGCGGCAGTGGGGATAGTTCCACGACGTTTATCGTGCAGGCCTTGGCGACATATACAGAGAAATCACTGTATTAGTACAGATTAGCATCCCCTTCTTCGTGAATTTATCGACTACTTACAAACAATGTAAACCAGATATTCCATTCTCTAAAATAGCACACAGGACCATAGGACAGAACATAGGTGTCCAAAGCGTAACGGTGAAATATTTCTGCGAGTACCAACATTCTCAAAATAAATTCCAGTATTGGGACTACAGGAACGAATTTTTCGAAAGCGAGCATCGTGGATCAGGAACGTCCGCTCTCCCGAATTTGACCGGTTCTCGAGAGGCTGGCGGCGCAAGGTAGAATTCTTTCGGCATTTCTCCGAGCAATCGGATTCAGAATTCTCGAAGGGTGAAAACCGTGGTCCCGTGGTTCGTCGTTGCTCGGCGTCGAAACGCACCGGTGTAACGTCGGATGCTGCGGAGAGAGGGTTCACCTTTGGAGGTGCGACGATGTTGACAGAAAGCCGAGGGGAACGGAGAGACGGAGAGAGGGGGTGGGTGAGGGGAAAGAACGAGAAGGGACAGGAAGAATTTTAAGTTGGAAACCTTGTCGCGCGTTCCTTTACCTCGGAATCACGAATACCAGCGGCGCGGGTATCCCTCGCCCCGTCGCAACAGAACCACCTTTGACTTTCTTAGGTCGTGGCCGAAAAAAGGACCAGCGGATCAGGCTCCCGGCCGTGGTGGGGCGGAGGACATGAAACGAGGCGACGAGCCCCGTCATCGTCCCTTCGACCCTATTCCAAGGGACCCGGCCTGCTCGGACAAATCGCTCTTCTAATGGGCCGACGCGAAAATGGACGCGTCCCCTTTTCCGTGGGATTTTCTATGGCCACGATTCCGCGGTACGAGTCGATGCAAAAAGAAGCGGGAAAACAATTTGAGGAATTTGAAAATGGTTGTATCATTTTCTGCTGATTAGAATCATCAAGAAATGAACGTGTACGCGGTTCCTGTAGAGTTGAAAGGAATGCGTAGACAATTTTCCGTTTCCATAAAAGTCCGCAGGTCTAGTAATGAGAAATACCAATTAACACTATACCACGGTCAGATAACTGGTCTTTTATTTCACAATTACTGAAATCGTGGAGACGCTTCCGTGAGACAGCATTCAACGGATTTCATTATTCAAGCACATATTATGAGAGAAAATGTAATTCTAAGTACATGCAATTTTTCTTAGTTTTATAAGGCAATACGCTCCTCCAGGTGCTATCAAATTTTTGTACTATACGCGTTTCCTGCAACACTTAGATTGTAAACGCTATGACGGTACTCGCGGAACTGTGAAAATGGGTTTTTCATGCCCGATGCAGTTTTTAATGAATGCAGTTTGTTGAAATATTTCACACATTTAGAGGATACAATTTGCATCTCGCTGCACAACAAAGACGAGCATTGTTCGACGAGTGTCAAGTTCCAGCTGCATTAAACAACTGTCCGTCACAATAATTAATTCTGCAAATAAATTCGAGTGCCTCTCCTAGTCATATTTCTATTCATGAAGGAAGTGCGCAACATTGTTTCGAAGCGTTCACCACCATTTCGCGGTACTTTTTCCCATCTAGTTGGAAGACCATAAACGCCTTCCGGGAAATCAGATTAAAATAATTGACCCCTATCTCCCGCCGCAGATGCAGACAATTTCAATTTTGCCCAGTTTTAATACACATTCTCCGCACAATGGAACAATTACTCGGATAACAAAACAGTTACACGATCACAGCGCTAGTTTCGATCTCCACTGACTTATAAAATAATTTGCGCGAACTCTGAACCGAACAATTCGCGTACGAGTTCGTCCAACAGCGAATTCGGCGACATTGTGTCAACTGCTAAATATTCATGAGCCGTCGCGCGGCTAATGTCTTTTTTCCAGTGTTCCGACACTTACGGAACAATGACGAGCGCGCCTCGGCCCGGAGTATAATTAGCCAGGAAGTCGTTTGGAAGCGAGTAAAGCGCCGCTGCGCGCGCAATCATTATTTTCCTATAAGTCTCGACGTTAACGTACAGCGAACGAGTGTTAGGTGCTAATAGAATGTGATCCGACCGCGAGAGAAAGAGAGAGAGAGAGAGAGAGAGAGACCGGGTAGATGTTATCCGAGGTGATTCGCGCTGTTTGCGGCCGATTTCATTTTTTTGCCCAGTGTCCGTGGGTCAAAGCCGTCCGATAAATCGGCGATAGCGATCTCCTCTCTCGCTAAACTATTCTAGAACGGCGTCGAAGACACTTCGTGACGTCGTCTTAGGCACGATCGCCGAATAATTCCGTGTGCTCTCGAGTATCCCCCATCAATTCCGCATTCTAATGAGAACGATATATTTCGACACTAATAATCGCGATACCGCTCGCGGGTTATAGCGTGTTATACCGGTTCCATTAGCACCGAAATATCTCGTTGACTATTTATCGAGGCTCCCCCCCCCTCCCGCCCCCTCCACCCCCTGGAGAACGCTTTATCCGATCTGCGTACATCCTCGTAATTATAAAAAACTGTATTATCCCCGAGGACCGTGGTAATTCAGAACTAATGATTTCAATTTAAAGCCGGAGCGAGAAGAGAGAGAGAGAGAGAGAGAGAGAGAGAGAGAGAGAGAAAGAGAGGGGGTAGAGGTCCCGCGAGAGCTGCACTGTGGCCGATTCCTCGAAAGAGAGCCGCGCGGCGCGAAATAACGAAATGATTCTCGCAGCGAGAGATCGACGATTACGTTTCCGTCCTTCCCTGGATCTCTCTGTTGCACATGTCCGCTTTCTCTCTCTTTCTCTCGATCTCTCGATCTCTCTCCTCCGTTCCCGCCGCCGATACCAGTCCGTTTTTCTCGAGCTCCCACTCGTTTCGTCCCCTATAATTCTCGTGCGCTCTCCGTCTCTCTATCTCGGTTTCGCGCCGGTACGCGTCCGCAGCTACGTACACAAGTACGTCGTTAGCGCGATCCTCTAAGGGGCTGGTCCATAAATTTGCGATTCGCGAAAATATCTCGGCAGACGGGCAATTAAGATATCGGGAGCGAGCGAGCGAGAGAAGGAGAGAATGACAGAGGGCGGGTACAGGAGAGAGAGAGAGAGAGAGAGAGAGAGAGGGGGGAGAAAGAGTGGAGAGAAGGGACGAGAGGGAAGCTTAGAGGACGAGAGGGCGTCGGCCCTGAAACACCGGCCACAGGAACACACGGCCGTACACACTCTCTCTCTCTCTCTCTCTCTCTCTCTCTCTCTCTCTCCCTCTCTCGCCTAGCTTTAATTACGACGCCGGAAAAAAGGAGCCCGCAGTCGCCGCCGGTCCTCGTAAAAGCAATTTCAAATCGGCCGCCGCCGACGCCACGCGGCGCTCTAATGAAATTTTCGCGCGAGAAAAAAACAACCGACGACCTCGAGTTTCCTCCCTCCTGGACCCGCGCTCGTAAACTCTCCCCTCTCCCCCCCCCCCTCTCTCTCTCTCTCTCTGCGGCTCCTCCGTGTCCTCCGATTTATTTCTATCTGGTTGCCGGGCTTACGAGCTGCGCGCAAAAAGAACGTTTCTGCATCCGAATGCATCGGATAATTTTTTCATTTCTGATCGCATCTCTTGCACCCCCGTGCATCGGTTTGTCGAATTTTATCGAGCTGCGAGTGAATCGATTCCTCTTGTCAATAGACTACAGATCTTTATGCGCGAACATGCGCTTTATGTGCATGCGCATGTAACAAACAGCACACCGTCTCTATTCCACGTTCTGCTTGCGAGAAGATTACGAAAAAATTCATGAACATTCTACCGGACAGCGCACACGACTATGAATTTTCTCCGAATTTTGTGGCGCAGAATCGACTTTTGAAAAACTGCAGAAACTTAAAATTGTCGATTTTAATTATCGTGACTAGGCAAGCATATTCAGAAAAATTGAAAATCTCCGAAAATCTGAGAATAATGCATATTTCTCATAGAAATTTTAGAAATACCAGTTTCAGAAAAATTCACTATTGTCGAAAACAATATCCTTAATTTCTTGCAAGCCGAGTAACAAATAGCAGAGCTGCAGAAACATGGGTTCACTAAATTGTTTACAACATATATCGAGGCATTCGCAGCTCGATGGAATTTGACAAAGTGATGCCGTAAGGTACAATCAAAGTGATCGGTAAATTCGTCAAATTTTATTGTAAGAGGAGTGTCTCTTTTTGATCACAGCTCGTACGTTGCGGAACACTGTCACCCACTGACCCTCTGCTCCTCGGGCCCCGTTTCACGGCTCTTCTCCTCTCTTCTGTGGGCCCGGCGCAATCTCCACCTTCCTTTCTCTCCTCCCTTATCGTGTCTCTTGTTTTGCAACGCGCGAAACAAATCACCGCAGCCGGGAATTCGCGACCTGCGACAAGCCGCTGGAAAGTGGGACGCGTGCACCTCTGCTGCACGCGTGCGGATCTCGGCTGACCGGCTGGCCCGATTTTTATACTGATCGTCAGCCTAACGGGCATTGATCGTTCAATGTAGGATAATAGTTCCAGTAATCTGCCACTTTAGCACTAGGTTTACGGAGCACTAGAAGCGACTATTTTGCATTACTTTATAAAAATAACAAGAACGTGCAACCCACATTTTTAGCAATGTTTTAAAAATAATACATACCCAAAGAAATAAATTTGCTAAATAATTTCTCATGTATGCATCCTTAGAGTCTTAATAATTTTAATTTAAAAATATAAGAACCCGTCATTTTGACGGGTTCCGTAAGCCTAGTGTTAAACGTTGTTATTATTTTACTGCTAGACAGTACTATTAATAACTGAAAAGACATCAGAGGAATTGGCAGTAGTTGTTACATAATTTTTAAGAAGATCAAAAGAGAAAATACATTTTGCATAAAAATCCGTCGAAATTTTCGATCTCGTAAAATATCTAAAATTGGCAGCTCTCAATAGGAGTATACCTTCAACAACGATGCAACCCTGAAGAATGTCAAGAAAAGCGTTGCCATGGAGAAGTACAGTTCCGGTGAATATATCGTCACAACCCTGTCGCACCCCTGAACCCTATCGAGCCTAACACGCGAACATGCTCGATAAGGGATTTAAATCAAGATCGTACTCGATCGGTAACACAGTCGTTATCGCGAACGCAATTAGCAGTCGGCGACGGTCGTTCCTTAACGATGTCGCAACCAATAACATCGGATACAATCTCAAAGACACATCCTCGGTATTAAGAATGTATTGACAATTCCCCAAGAAACTCGGTGAATTTTCGAGGAAGTTTCTTCGATCGCGGTTCCCAACGGAATAATTAGTAGCGTGGGCGATACGTCGATGAGCGGGTCGCGGAAACTCGGGTAGGTACCCGCTAGAGCCGGTACCCCTGGAACGGGTTCTCGCAATCTAGCTTGATAATATCCGGATAAAGCGGACACACCTGGTCGCATGTTTCGAGATGTTAGCGGCGACACGTAGGTGCGAGCCGCGCGCGATAAAGGCTATCGTTCTGTAACGACACCGATTAAACCGACTTTGAAGTATCGCCCGGGTGGAGACGTTTGGAGGGGAAAAAAAAGAAAAAAGAAAAAAGAAAAAAGAAACGACGTATCGTAAAAACGCTCGTTCGGAAGGATACGCGTTCCCGGGGCTCTCGGCTCCGACGCGCGGCTGTATCGTGTAATTAACCGCCAACGCGTTCTTCCGCTGGTGGAGGTGACACACAGGCACGAGACACCGCGCGCGGCGCGGCGCGGCGCGGCGGCCGCTGAGAATCGAGAAATTGAATACAAGATAGGAGGCGGTGTCGGTCATCGCGGGTCATCCCGACGAAAGAGGAATCGTGACGGGTCGTCGCGCGAAACTCGACGCGGTACAGCGCGAGAGCTCGCGCGCGCGAAGAGGCAACGAGACCATGAGGTCGGCAGACCGAGCGAGCGAGCGCGCGCGGATCCCAGAGAGACCAACTTTATTTTCTCATGACAGTGCCGGTGGGTCCGGCCGGTTCGCGTCGGTGACAGACGTTAAAGTATTAGCCGATTGCGAGTATCCGATGTCCCTTCGAACCGAGCGGAGCGGAGTGGAGCGGAGCGAAGCGGAGCCAGACCCCGGGAGAACGTGGAACAGCCCGAACAGGGGAGGAGAAACCGGGAAGAAAGAGGAGGAGGAGGAGGAGGAGGAGGAGGTAGAGAGAAGGTGGAGGAGGAGGAACCACAAGGAAGAGCGTTCCTCGAGCCACCCACCAAAAATAAAATCCTCTTTCCCACCCGTACTTTTTCTCCGTCTTCGTCTCTCTTTCTCCTTTCTCCATCACTCGGCCGCGCGTCCCCTCCGGCCAAGAAGACCTTCTTCCTCGATATCCACCCACAAAAATGCAACGACCGTCACTCCTCAGCCACGTAGCCGGCCGACGATGGGCCCCGGAACCTCGCCGCAACACGATCAATGATACCCTTCCGCGAAACGGCCCCGTGAAACCCCATGGAAACGCGTCCCGCAGCCACGGAATCGAAACGGAATCGAGATCTCGCGTTATGCTGACATTTCCCATGATCTCATCTCATCTGACCTTCCTCCGACTTATGCTTGTCGAGCTTACGAGTTCCGAGCAAACAGAAAATCAGTTTCCTCGCAAAGGTATCACATGAATGAGTACACCTGGGTAAGGTGGTCACATGTACCCCCCAAACCTAACTGATCTTTCTTCATACCATTCGATAGGGTCCCCGAAGAAAACCCTCTGTGGTTAGTTTCGACTCGGTACCCCTACCACAAGGGTAGCTAGAGGGTAGAGATGGTTTTTTAAATTATACTGCATATCTCCTGTCCTGCTTGAAAAAAATTTGCGAAAAAATTCATGAAAATACTACCTGATAGTATTCACAACTGAGAATTTTTTCAGAATTTTTCGTTGGAAAATCGATTTTTAAAAAATTCCTGAAAATTGCTATATCGACGTTTTCTTTCTCAGCTCTAACTTCTGAGCTCAAAATTCTAAGCTCGAACTTCTGGGCTCGATCTTCTCTCGATTTTCCCGTGATCGGTGCAAGAAGGAAAAGGCTTCGATCCCGTCAGAAAGTGTACAGGGACAAGGGGGAGGAGGACGTGTAGGTACCGTGAACCTGTCCATGGTTATAAATAAGGCCCAGGGGTCACGGCGAGGGCCAGGTTTACGAAATAAATACCGTAAGTTATGCCGGCCCGCGAAGAACGAAACCTGGGCCCGAACAGAGGGGCTAATTCTACGATTTAACGCGATCTGCTATGCTGTCCCGGAACGTCGTCGTCGCACCCGCGCACCTCAGGGTCCTTCGGAAATCCTCCGAAACGCTCGTAATTCCTGCTCGCGAGTTCGTTCGGGATTCGAATGCTCGGACTCTCTCCTTGCGACGGGCATTCTTGACCTCTAGGGTCAACTGGTGACCGGCCAGTTCCTCCCTGTCCGAATCGATTGGAACGGCGAAAACCGAGGGGCCAGTCGGGTCAACCTAGTTTTCTTTCTAAATTGATGGCTGAGAAACAGCTGGAATACTGGCAAAACAAGATTATGCATCTTGGTTCGTATCCGAGTGGGCGTGGTTAAGTTGCCCGCAATTTTAACGGATCTCGAATGTTGCCCAACAGAGCAATCATTGTCTACGTTGGACTAAACTCTGCATGCTCTACGAATCTAATGTTAACAACCCCCGGTCGGTCTTTGATCCGAAGGTGATCTATTTTGTTTCACACCTAGGCAAGATTCGTAAAGTGGGCGTGGTTTTATTGCTCTTGATTTTAATGGAGCTAGAACAGTGCCTTACAGAGTAGTAATTATCTATATCAAACTAGTCTTTGCATCCTGATAGAACCAACCTAATGATTCTTTGGTCTGAAGACAATCTATCTTCCTTGGTACCTGTGCGAAATTGTTCTGAGTGGGCGTGGTTTCGTGGCTCTCGGATTCGCCAGAGCTAGAGCAGTGACTCATAGGCTAATCATTGCCTGTACTAGACTAGACACAGCATTTTAAAGTAATGACTTTCTGCTTTAAAGAGTATCTCATATTGCTGTATGCCTATGCAGGCTCGAATGGGCGTGGTTTCTTTGCTCTCGGTCTACCGAGCACCGAAATCCAAATGCGTTTAGGATTCTCGTCGGATCAAATGGAAAAGCGAGTTGCGAGCAGATCCAGCGCAACGACAGGATATTCGGAGGCGTGGACGATTTTTTTGTGCGAGGACTCTGCTGTTCTCTCTTTCTCTCTCTCTCTCTTCCTCTCTTTGCTGCCCTTCGCTCCGGTTCTTTCTCTCCCACCACGATCTACCTGGCAAAGCCTCGAGGCAGCCGACCATTGTGCGCAACAAAGCTACACTTTTCTACCCGATCCCAAGCCTAATGGATAATTAATTTTTGATAAATCGTCCCTCGGTGACTGGCGTCGACGCGCGGTCTAATTTATTTTTCGATTTTTCACAAAACCGTTCAACCTTTTCCTCGGCGCAACCTTTCCCGTCTCCCGCTCTTCGTCGACTCGCCTCGCTCTCTCCCTCTCTCTCTCTCTCTTTCTCACTCTATCTCTCTCTTGGGCTTTTGGTCGACGGACCCCGAGATTCCGAGGCCTCTTTTCAGCGTGTCAGGATACATTAGGATAATGCGACGAACGACCGCCGTAAACTCGAGAACTCCGACCGAACGGTAACTATTGTAAGCGGTGATTTACACAGACTCTCCTGCGCTCTCCTTCTCTCTCTTTCTCTCTTTATCCTCTCCCTCTCTTCGGGAAGCTGTTAACTCCTCGAATGTCGTGCAATATTTTTAGAACTTCGATGACCCCGAGTGCACCTACGTCGCACAGATCTACTGAGCGTCAGGGGCAGTGCCCTACAGGACGATCTATGACCATGTTTGGCCTTGGCTGTATCCCCTAAATAATATTCAGTTTTGAAGACCACAACCTCTTCTTCTAGCTCTAACTCTTCCAACTTCTAGGCTCTAAAGATTCTAAGCTCTGAAGTCACTCATGATTCTAGGCTCTGAAGAGTCCAGGCTCTGAAGACTCCAGGCTCTGAGACTCTAGGTTCTGAAGACTCTAGGCTCTGAAGACTCTAGGCTCTGAAGACCCTATGCTCTAGATTCTGAAATCTCTGAAGACCCTAGGCTCTAGATTCTGAAATCTCTGAAGACCCTATGCTCTAGATTCTGAAACCTCCGAAGACTCTAGGCTCTAGATTCTGAAACCTCCGAAGACTCTAGGCTCTGAAATCTCTGATGATTATAGGCTCTGAAGACTCCAGGCTCTGAAGACTCTAGGCTTTGAAGACTCTAGGCTTTGAAGACTCTAGGCTCTGAGACTCTAGACTCTGAAACTCTAGGCTCTGAAGACCCTATGCTCTAGATTCTGAAATCTCTGAAGACCCTATGCTCTAGATTCTGAAATCTCAGAAGACCCTACGCTCTAGATTCTGAAACCTCCGAAGACTCTAGGCTCTCAAAACTCTGGAGGCTCTAAACTCCCAAGACTCTAGGCTCTAGATTCCGAAATCTGTGATGGCTCTAGGCTCTGAGATCTCCGAAGGCTCTACGCTTCAGGGGATGCTGTTCCGCATCTCCCGATCTGAATCCTCGATCAATTCGCAGCGACAGTTCACGGTCCGCGGTTCGGAAAGCTGCGCGCGTTCCATTCCGGCTGGTTATCTTGCCCTGGTTGCGCAACCCGCATGCTCCGAGGCGATTAATGCCGTCTGTTTCTCGCTGGAGCCGACGGTGAAAGTATCCCGGGAGGGAGGCGCGTCTGGGAAACATGAATAATTACCCTCGCGACGGAAACTGTCGCGGGAACGACTCGGGGTACCGACGCGACGGGATCGTCTTCGTTTTAGCGAAACGATCGCCGATATCGTGGCGATTCCGCGATCGCGCGCGCGCTCACGCGGTAGCTTTGCGTGCTTGCTCGGGAGACTCGCTCGCGCGCACGTGATCCATGGTCCAGTGGAATGGTAGCCACGCGATCGCTCCGGGCGAATCCTTGCCTCTTGTCTCTTTTACTTGCAAGTCCTTACAACGTGGACGCGCGTTCCTCCCTCGCCCGGCAACGACCTTCGTCTTCGTAGCCGGTACACGCATCCCGTCAAGGATCCAACATTTTTCGACTACGCCTCCTGGCGTTCAGCACGCGACTATCGCGATCCTTCTCGCGGAGCGCTATCGCCGATCAGGATCCGAAATTTGTTTTCCTTTGAGCGGCTAGACACCGATGCCTTTCACGCTGCCGGTCGATATGTCACCGATTTCTAGGTGTGGACCCGGCGGGGGCACTAATTGTCCTTTGAGGCGCTGTGGGAAGAGAGAGCCGGGATGCCACGCCCACTAGGACACTCGAGAGGGCTGGGTAGCTGTCTATGACATGGGGACGGTTTAGAGTGAGCTTTGTGGTTGCTGATTTTTTTCGGGAGATATGGAGTCAAGGTCCAGAAGATGTGCTAATTGATCTTTGGAGAAGTGTTCCGGTTCAGTTAGAAGCGGGAGCAAATAGGCCACGCCCACTTGGGGCACTTCAGAAAGCGAAATAGATGTTTGTCTGTGTCTTTAAGGCTACAGTTTTCAGAGTCTAGATCATGCATGGACACTAATTGCCCTTTGGGACAGAGGTTACATTAGAAGCGGGAGCAAAATTGCCACGCCCACTCAGGACACTTCAGAGAGCAAAACAGACATTGCCTCTGAGAACAAAGCAATCTGGATCTTTGTGGTCTTTAGAGTTAGTTTTTTAGAGGATACAAAGTCGAAGCCGTGAGCATTAATTGCCCTCTGGGGCACAGCCCTGAAAAAACAGGTTCGCAGACACAGTGGTTGGGAATTCAACTGCGTCGTAGAGAAATTTCTTCAACGCTAGAGGAAAGGTGCGGTGTCCTGGCCTACGATGGTTCCAGAGGTGCAATTTCACTAGCCTACTGTGTCGGTCAGCGGTCTCCGGTCCAGCAGCGTTCGTCTTCGTTTCTCCAACAATCTTTCTCCGGCCGTCTTTCCTTTCCTCCTCGAAACCTCTCGGCACCGCAGTCCCGTGCCGTCTCATCCTCGAACTCCACCCTCCGCCCGCCTAACCCCCGACAGACCCTACGACCAGTATACCAGCCCTCCTCCTAGAGGTAATTTACTTTCCATCCTCCTCCGTTTGCCACGAGTGCCAGGTACGCTCCTTCTTCCCCCCTCGCACTCCCCACCTTACCCGACCATGTCTTTAGGATGCGTCGACTATACCCGATACGCGTTAACTATATTCAGGGTTACCGTGTTTTAGGAAAGACGATCCGGGACACATCGCAGACAACCAATCTTGGAGAGGGCTTATTTTACTGTTTCCTCTCGCCTCACTAAATCAGAAATTCCTCGTCTACAATCGGGGCCTCTCTGAAATGAATTCATCCTAACAATGGAGAATATAGTCACTGAGACTACAGACTACAGATTTTATGTTTTCCTGGTGCGAATGAGTAGGTGACATTTCAAGTGGACGACAGACTAGAAGAATTTAGCTCGTGCAAGTTGTCCCACAATACACTTATTCCAGGACTCCTTAAAAATACAATATTCCTCCAATTTTCTCACGGAGACAAGATCTAAGTCTAGAAAACAGCTGCTGCCCAATAACGGCAATAAACGGGCCCTCAAGTTTGGGCCCAAGAGGGTTCCAAGCGAAATCGATTGGTCGAAGATGAGAACGAGGATTCCAACGCCGTGGTTCGAGTTCGGATAGTTTGCAGCTCGTGTCCGGGAAATCCGCGGTCTGAAGTCAGCGTTCCCGCAAGGGTTCGTCGGGCGGCGTCGGCTCACAGCTCGCCGCTACAAAGTTGTTCCGAAGCGCCTACCAGCTACATCCCTCTCGAGTTTATTCCTCGAAGCGTTCCGGCTTATTGTTAGAGAGGCAGTAGATCCGCATTAGCGTACTCCTACCGCAGTCGAGAGAGGTCTACCTCCTCTCTCGGGGCCCTCTCTCGCCCCTCGTTCCTTTTCCTTTTCTATCCGCGCCGTCCGGTCGGGCCGACGCGCCGATCTCTCTCTCTCTCTCTCTCTCCACAACGAGAGAAGGACAACAAAGACGGGAGGAACCTCTTTCATCGAAGAGAGAAAAAGATCGGGGGCGAGAGAGAGGGGGAGAGGCGAGAGAGAAAGGAGTCCAGATTTCTCGCTCGCACTCGCACAGCATCACCGGGGCCTGGTATAATTAATACGGGTCCCGTGGAATGCCGGTCGCCTCACTCTCTTGGGCCCTCACTCCTCCCCGTGCCCCAACCCCACCCCTCTCACCGAACCTGGGACTCATTCCGCCTTCTCCTCTTACTCACCCCCGTCGCCCCTCCCGCGTGCGGCCCCTTTCCGCACCCGGTTCCTCCGCGTCTCGTACACATCCGACCAGTTTCCATGCTCTCGTCTAGGCCCCGGACCCGAGGACTAGGGGCCCAACCCCTGGCCCTGGGCCCGACGTCACGCTAACTCTCCAGGCCCCCTCTCTGTGTTCCAGCCAGTGGTCCCCTCGCCGAAAAACTTCAAAAGTGGAGCACGCGTAACGAGGACCCCGACGACTACGACAATAACCAGAGCCGGGGCCCTCTCTTTTGACAGCCGGACTCAAAATATTGGGCCCCCTTTAAACCGGGGACCGCACAGAAGCGGGGAACTCGGTAGCGCCGCGGTATCGCCGTTCGGGCCACGCTATGGGCCCAAATTTGCTACGGGTCAAGGTGGCAAGGAATCCTCCCGCCAGAGATTTTACCGACGATCGAGAGTGATCCAGGGGACTTGGAAATTTTGGTGGGCAAAGGGGGTGCGGGAGAAAACAAGGTAAAACGGATCACAGTCTCGACCGGGTCTGGTTTTCGCCTTAAAAGGTGCAACGCGATCCCTCTTCCCTTGACTTCAACGTTTCGCAACCGGACCAATACACTTCGCGGCCCGTTCGACGAAAGTCGATCGACACCGACCGCTTCACGGGAAAATCATTATCATCGAAGGGCTAAAGAACGATCGCATTCGACGAAACGCTCGGACGCTCACCACGAACCACCGTAAGACTCCCTTAAGCAGGTATTTCTGTCGGGACGTTCGGTGAAACCGATTTTTCTGGACCGTCCTAAAAACAGGACTCTCACTGATTTTATATCTTCAGATCTTCTCGACCGGTTGACTTCAAATTTTGCTGTGCACCTTCAGAACACCTGCCACGACAACCCTTTTACATTATTTAGTCGCAATAATTTCCTGTCCCAAGTCGAAACAATTTTATAGTTCATAGAAGACGGAACACATCCAACCGATCGGTACCCAATGTTCACAGTATAGTCATTCAGGTAGCCTTCTTTCTTTCTCGACATAAAAATTTCTGTACACTGTTGAAATATGGATAAACATGTAGAAGAATGTCCGGTGATGAAAGGTTCTACGGTTTCCCAGTAGAAAAATCCCGAAGGCTAAAGTAGATAGAATCTGCCACCCGAAAGATAGAATCGGTACCCCAAACTCAAAGCACCAGCGTTCTCACAATTTCCATTGTTCCTTGATCTAAAAATTTGTGTAGCCTGTCCAAAGATGAACAAACATACACAAACAAGTCCGGTGCCCAAAAGTTTTACGGTTCTCCAGTAAAAAAATCCCAAACCCCGCTTATCCGGGGAAGTAGGTGAACTAGGTGGAGCGTACAAGCGGGGCAGTGCGTACATCTTGCGGGGCATTACCGTAATTTGTCGCTGTTTTGTCTGGCCGGTATTATTCCGGTATACCGTGAGACTAATGTTATCTGCGCGGTGCATCGATGACGAGCGAGCGAACAAGGCAGTCGTTAATTAAAATGTATTAGACCGGGTCCGGAGGCAGACGTAGGAAGAACGCGACTTCCTTTCACTCTCGGGAATTTCTTTGAGCCGGCAGGCTAATAAAACCGAGCCGGGTTCCTTTAAAGGAGGCAAAATCGAGAACGCCAGTCTCTTTTTCGCGTATAGAGCGTGCTCTCCTGTATGCCTTCACTCCCCTCGCGTACCCGTTCCTTCCGTTGTTGTTGGTCTCTGCACCCGTCTTAGGATGAACTAGCCTGGTCTCGTTCGACGTCCCGGTTTCTATTCTCGTTGTTTGTCCAGGCCTTGTTCCCGGATCAGTCGCGCCTGCCTTTCGTCTCGGATGGTGGAATCTGACTTCTCGAGGGGTCAATTCGAGAAGAAGTAGACCAAGGCGAAACGGGAGACGAAGAAGAAGAAGAAGAAGAAAGCCTAGGGGAGAAAAAGGAGCGGCCCGAGAACTTGAAGCGCACCGAGATTCGAGGCGATTGCTCTCTGGAATGCTGGACACCTCCAAGCTTCCATTTCCGAGGCGGAAGGAGAAGAATGCGTCGGGTGTGCCTGGGCAAACTGGGCCCTTGCTGGGAATTTGATTTGTGCCGGTACGGTCCCGAATTTGGAGAAAAACGAGGAACTCTCGGTGAACGAGGAGGGAAAGAGAAGGAAAAGAGTGCGCCAGGTGGCCCTTCTGGAAATTTCCCGACACCGTTACGGTCCCGGACTCGGAGGGCCAATTATCTTAATTTCCGTGTGGTGCACCGGGCCCCCGACGCAAAGCAAACAACGAGCGAGGCAGATTAGGCGGGGCCCTCGACGGGAATAATAGAGTTCGAGGCGACTTCTCGTCTTTCGAATTTCTCCTGACTCACTATCGGGATCGTTATTACGCCGGCAAATGAGCACAGGGGCCCCGGGTCCAGGGGGAGAGCGTGGGTGCAAAAAGCTCGCCGGGGCCCACGGCGCGTCCATGAAATTAACTTCATTTCCGCGGATGACATGCTGGCCCCCCCACACCCTCCTCGGACGAGTCTCTTTTTCCAGTTTTCGCGTCGTTCACCTTGAAGGGCGTTACGCGGACAAGGATGTCTCGGGGCCCACCGCTGCCGCGCCGCTTTCCAGTTTTAATTACTTTAATCTCGGCGGCGGCGACGACGACCACATGGCGCTTCGATCGTCCCTTAAACTCCGCTTAAGCGGATTTCAATGACCCTAAATAACCGGGATTTCTCGACACCTCCGTTCCGCCGTCTGATCCGCAGAAATACACAACGGTGATCGTAAAATTCCAAGATAATTTCCAAGGGTATTTCTCCTCCGGATGGCAAAAAGTCAACGGGACCCCGTAACGCCGGGAAGGACGGCCGTTCCATAAAGGATCCGTCCAACAGCGTCTCGAAAATCAACGGCGACCCACCGTCGATCCTGGCCTTGGAAAACCATTTTTCAAAGAGATCTCCTAACGTTGCGGGGTCAAGCTTGCTGGTGGAACAAGGTAGAACACGTTCCAATCCAATTTCGAACTCCCTGAAGACTATTAACTACCAAGAAAGTCAAAATGACAAATGCTCGTCTAACAATAGAGTCAGGGGTTCATAAAACTGATGATAACTTTTCAACTGTGCATGCAAAAATTCCGAAAAAATTTACAGGCATTGCAGTTACCTAAACACACATTAGAGAATTTTTTCCAATTTTTTACTTCAACACTCTGGCCTAGGGATTGTTTAGACATGGACGTAGTCGGTAAAGAGAGCCCCAGTCATGGGCTCATGAGACTGAGGGTAGCTCTTCCACTGAGCATGAAAAAATTCTGAAAAAATTTACAGACATTGCAGTTACCTAATCACACATTAGGGAATTTTTTCCAATTTTTCACTTCTACCCTCTGGCCTAGGTATTGTTTAGAAATGGATGCATTCCGTAAATAGAGCCTCAGTCATGGGTTCATAAAACTGAGGGTAGCTCTTCCACTGAGCATGCAAAAATTCTGAAAAAATTTGCACACTTTGCAGCTACCCTAATACACATTAGAGATTTTTTTCCAATTTTTCACTTCTACCCTCTAGCCTAGGGGTTGATTTTTCAAAAATTGAGAACTCTGTAATTTTCTGCCGTGAATCGGGGACAAAGGGGGATCTGTCCCAGGTTTCCGGGGGTTAACAATAAAATCGCCGAAAATCCGATTGCGCGTCGCGGTGGTTGACGACACGGAATAATTCGCGCGGCGAGACGCACAATCGATCCGACGCCGCGCCATGTCGGATAAATACTGCGGCCCGTTGACAAATGAGTTTGGGCAAGTGCAAGCGAAACGTGGCCGCAAAAAGCAGGTTCGGCCGTCCGATTCGCCGGGATGGAATATGGATAGCCAGTCGGTTCTCTGCCCTGCACGTCGCTCGCTTCGTCTCCCGCTATCTTTTTCTACCGCTCGTCCCTCTCGTTCACTCCGCCGTGAATCTCTCTTCCCGGCCGTCTATCCGTTAGTCGGCTGCCTCCGATTCCTCATTAACCGACGGTTCCTCCTTCGCGATTCTCTTAGGCAGAGGCGGAGGAATGATCCAGGCTCCTCCGAGTCCGAGGCTCTCGAAGATGAACGCGGTTAGGGGATTCACGGAACCCCGAAACGAAAAACTCGATCCCCGGCGCAGACGTGAGAAAGATACTTCTTTGAACAGATGATGTTTCTTCAACCCTTCAAAAGGGTGTTCTGTTTGCCGAGCAGGATGAGCTTCACGATTTTTTCGTTGTTGATTCTGTGCGCAGCTATAGACAACGAAGGAATCATCTTTGGGAAGAATTTTGCAATTTCTGCGTACAATAAATTTTTGCCTCGAAACTATTTGTTCGCTTGAACTCCTTTCTATTTGAGTCTAAAGAGAGTACACGCCTTTCGAATGTATGCACAATGAATATGAACATTTACAGTGTTATCTACCTGGATCTCCAGTTAAAATGCGTTCCCATTTGTGCAGGATTGAAAAGACTGGACCGACACGGTCATTGTTTCCTCGGATCAATTAACTTTCGTATGATAAGCGAGGCACGATCGCGAAGCAACGAGATGAAGACCACAAGCCTTTCTGACTGTATCTATAATCGTCTATCAAATCAATAATGAATCAATGTGAAAAGAGCACGTCTTTCCGATGTGTGCAACGAACACGAACACCGATTGCGCTGTTATCTTCTTAGATCTTCGGGTAAAACGCGTTTTCCACTTGTGCAAGATTACGCGAGGTACACGGGTAAATGACAGAAGCGAGTCATTGTTTCATTGGATCCGATTAGATAACGCACACGTATCGCGTTTTACGAGGAAAAGACGCCGGAGCAGAGTCCGGGGCCCTACGCCTTGCGTCATTCCCCGCGTACAACGATTCTTACGAAGATCGGAAGAGAGCGCCGCGCCGCGCCGGCGAGAGGAGGAGCGAAAATCGGCCGTGCTGGTTCGAGCACGGCCTGAGAAAATAAAACGATCGCGGGTATAGGTCGAGGCTCTCGCGCGCTCTTTAATTTATGTCGTCGTGGTAAAATTAACATGATTAGGCAGCGTGGTAAGCCTGGATGGCCTGTTGAATGCAGCGTACATCCCATTCGCGATCGGCGGCTAAGGCTGTATGATAAATAACACGGGGCCCATACGTTACATGCCGTGTACAAACGAAACACATGTGCGGATCGTAAAGGAGAAGAGTCCGATGTCCGAACGGGATAGAGAGAGAGACAGAGAGAAAGAGAGAGAGAGAGAGAGAAGGAGAGAGAATGATCGCGGAGAACGTGAACGAAAGAAGGGGGGTGGGGACGGTAAGGGAGGGACGGGAGGGCGACAAGGGGGGTCGATGTGAGTAACGAATATCTGATAGCGAATCCTCGGCATTTCCAACGTATTCCCTGGGTCTGGAGAACGAATGCGGGCCCCTCTCGACATCGCGGGGCCCCCCGCGCGCTCGCGAACCGATGCCACGGTACTTTTACCCACGCACTCGCACGCCGATCAACGCTGATGGCCTCAACACGCTCCGACCCGCTCCGGGGCCCCTACGCCAAACTTTCCACGAGCTGAGTCTCTACTCGGGCCCACTTACTCGACAACTTGCCGGGCCCGAAATGACCAACAAAATTAAAACGGACTTTGTGCCATTTTTTTTAACCTGGAGGTGATCGTTGCCAGGAAAATTGAGGATCATGAACCCCTGGTCCATTTGCGATGTTGAATTATACGTGGAAATTCTGTGTGCTTAGTTACGTGTGCACAAACAGAGTCAAACATTGCATTGGACGGTGTTGAAGCACGTTCTGTGCCGTTTTTAACCTGGAGGGGGTTGTTGTCAGGAAAATTGAGGATCATGAGCCCCTCGTCCATTGACGCTGTTTACTTGTACGTACACATTCTGTGTGCTTAGTTACGTGTGCACAAACAGGGTCAAACATGCCGTTGGACGCTGTTGAAGCACGCTGTTGCCAGGAAAATTGAGGATAATGATCCCCTGGTCCATTTGTGATGTTGAATTATACGTGAAAATTCTGTGTGCTTAGTTATGTGTGTTCAAACAGGGTCAAACATACCATTGGACGGTGTTGAAGCACGTTCTGCGCCATTTTTAACCTGGAGGCGGTTGTTGCCAAGAAAATTGGGGATAGTCAGTCCTTGGTTTATCCTTATTTTTATTCAATTGAATGGGAAAGTTCGTTGTGTTTAGTCGCGTGTGCACAAACGGGGTCAAAAATGCTATTAAAGCACGTTCTGTGCCATTTTCAAACCTGCAGTTGGTTGATACAGACCCAAATCAGATTGTGAGCCCCCCGGCCATTTTTCTTCTTTAATTACAGGGAAAAATCGTGTGCAATTAGTTGTATGTGAACAAACAGGGTCAAACACGGTTAAAAAATCAGATTGAAAGTAGGGAAGAACAAACTAGAAACTAAAGTCCCGACACACCTGTGCCAAGTAGGTCTTGTTATGTTTTCATCGAAATTAAACTGAAAACTCTTATTTATACCGACTTTTACACGCAAGTTCCAAGAGCCGGTGTTTTACAAGAATTTTAATTTCTCTAGGAGTTCTCCGACTTGATTGCCCGGCGAGATGACAGAGATAACCTGGTCGTGGGAACGCGCCGTAGGAAGTGCCGTGCATCACTCGCGGAAACGAGACGCGCCGCGTTTCCGGAAGATCAAAGTCTATCGACGAAAGAGAGAGAGAGAGAGAGAGAGAGAGAGAAAATACGGATTTTGCTGATTACATCCTGGTAATAGAGAAACGCGATCGACGAATGGAGTCGCCGGGTGTCGCCGGGTGTCGCGTGGGAAGCAGCGGCGCGAAGGGAGGACGCGGGACGCATCGAAGACAGCTACTAACTTCGCCGGCCGAGCCACCAGCTGAGTATTAATAATTCATACTCGAATGTCAGCGCCGTTTTTAATTCCCCGATGCTTCCCCCCATAATTTCGGGCTAACGTTTCACTTGTACCGGGCAGCTTCTCCGCGTCGTGCGATTTTTTTGGCCCCCCGGACGACGTATTACACACGTCCGGGAGGCGTGTAATCAAACGTTTAACCGCGGCGACATGGAAAAATTAGGGTTACTCTCGGCGCTCGACGCTCGCGAATCCTGTTTTCTCGCCTGTAGAAAATTCTGAAGACCCGGGGGCATCGGCACACCTGATCCGAGGGACATTTTTACGGACATTTTTGAGATCGTCGGAGGTGGGGAGCTATTTAAATCTGCGGGGAAGCACGTGCCAGCAGGCCGCATTCCCTTCGACCAGGGCAAGCTCGGTACAGCTGGCGAGCGTTGCCGATCGCGCGCGCGAATCTGCTCCGGACGCGCGATGTAACGCGAGAGAGAAAGGCGGACCGGGACCGGGCAACTTTCAGTTCGGGTTACACCGGCTGAAAACGGCGCGC
Organism: Halictus rubicundus; assembly: GCF_050948215.1. Taxonomy (NCBI): domain Eukaryota; kingdom Metazoa; phylum Arthropoda; class Insecta; order Hymenoptera; family Halictidae; genus Halictus; species Halictus rubicundus. The sequence continues at coordinate 13,269,499 of NC_135161.1, forward strand.
GCGTAGCCGCTTCATTCACGCGTCTTGCACTCTTCCGACTATCGCGAAACCGGGCTGCCCCCGGAAACTCCTGGCCGATCTCAGCCGTCGAGATTCTCAGTGCTCGATTCCATTTTTAGGGACTCGAATCCCCACGGCACTGTTCCCATAAAATATCTCCGAAAATGATTTCATACCCCCGTAACAGCCCGAGGTGCTACACAAGAAATTGCTCGACACTCGCCATTTTGGAAATGATGTATGGACTCGTAGAGCTCAGCCATGAACTGCGATACAGGTCCTGTAGGGCTCAGTAGCATTTTTAAAGCACGCAGGGCCGAAGAAAAGGATTTTAGAATTGCTCGACACTCGCCATTTTGGAAATGATGTATGGACTCGTAGAGCTCAGTCATGAAGCGCGATACAGGTCCTGCAGGGCTCAGTCGCATTTTTAAAGCACGCAGGGTCGAAGAAAAGGATTTTAGAATTGCTCGACACTCGCCATTTTGGAAATGATGTATGGACTCGTAGAGCTCAGTCATGAAGCGCGATACAGGTCCTGGAGGGCTCAGTCGCATTTTTAAAGCACGCAGGGTCGAAGAAAAGGATTTTAGAATTGCTCGACACTCGCCATTTTGGAAATGATGTATGGACTCGTAGAGCTCAGTCATGAAGCGCGATACAGGTCCTGCAGGGCTTAGTCGGATTTTTAAAGCACACAAGGGTAAAGAAAAGGATTTCAGTCCTGTACCAAGGTGTGTCCTAGAGTAGATCGTTCGATCGATCGGAGGCGGCCTTAATTCGACGATCGGGACTCGTGTTACGGCTAGTCCTGGCGCAACGTGGTGGCCGCAAAGATTTTCTGGAACGCACGGCCGAGCGACGTAACGCGCCGCTGCTACCTGTAATTATTGTCTTGTGGCGCGCGTCGCTCGCTGCCGGCCGGCCGGGCTTAACGGTAACAGATCTATCCCGGAGAAAAGGTGGATCCGCTCCGACGGACGATTCAGAAGAAGAAGATGAAGAAGAGGAGGAGGAGGAAGTGGGGAAGGAGTTTCTTCTCCCCTTCCGCGCGAGTAATCTCACGAGTTCTTCTCGGAATCTGAAAGGACGTCGACGACGACGGGGCCGTCTACGTGGCGGCAATCTACTTCCAACGACTCCGTTCCGGAGGAACGTTCGAGTAACGAGGGTCAAGTTACACCTTGACCACACGATCACCGTGTTGTGTAGGCCTGCGTCGTGTTCCCTTCTGCCGTTGATCAAGCGACACAAGGCGCGAGTCCGTCTAGAGATACGATCGTGAGGGATCAACGATTCCACGGGAGAAAGTTGGTCGCGTGGTTTGCGGAGGGGCTAAATATTTTAATAACGGAAAAAAAGAGGTTCCACCGATTCTGGTTGCGTACAACCAGGCTCCTCTTCTACGTGTACCCGAGAGAGAGAGAGAGAGAGAGAGAGAGAGAGAGGAGTCTCTCCGAACGCATACCGTGAATACCGAGTCGCGTGGCCCGTTACGCGATACGCTATTCACCGGTCCGCATTATCGGCGAACTATTTAAAGAAAAATAACCCCTCTCGAATGGAGTACGGGTTCTTTACCCGTCCTACCGGTTTACAAATACCGAGCGCGCGTCAAGTTTGATCGAACCGCGAATATTATGCGTGACGTATATGGCGTTCGCCTTGTGTACGACGTCTATGTACCGCCGCGCCGCGCCGCGCCGCGCCGCGTCTCTCTGTGTAGAGAAGGATTTATATACACTCCGAGCGCAGGACTTCGGCGACGTGACGTACGCGCGCGAATGTCGTGAACCGAGTGTCGGACACGAGGCTTACAACCAGCGACAGGTGGTCCCCCATTGGTCCCCGGTACTCTGCGCCAAAACAGTTTGCCGAACTCGTCCGTTCCACGATAATAAAATTCCATCTGCGCGGCCAAGAAACCCGAGACCGTGATTCCACGATACCACCACCACGAGCAACCTAATTTCACTTGGACCAGCCTGGACCGACGAGTCTCCGTCGATGGACTAACGAAAATGTTCTGTAACCAGCTTCGGAAGCAGTTGTTACAATTAGAAGGGAGTAGAACAGGGAATCATTGATTTACAGCGTTTACACGATTCTTGTCCGAAACACGGGTCTGGCCGGTGACATGTATCGGGCAGGGGACTCTTCGATCCAAGCCGAACGTAGAAAAGCACAGCTATAGGCCTCGGTTCGTGGCTTCTTACGGGGTACAGACTTCTGGGACTTCTGGGAAGTTCTGGGACTTTTATCGGATGGCATTTGGGACATATACAGAGCAAACACTGTGGCCACGTCGGAATTATTATCCGATCACTAAAGTTGTAAGCTTGTGGTGTAATTGCGTACACAATATTTACACTGATAATATTAAATTAATAATATTAATATTTGTACATAATATTTAACCCTTAACGGACCAATGACGCCATGTAAGGGACATGGCAGTTTTACTTGCTGGGTCCAATGCCGCGGCAAAAATCAAATTTAGATCATCTTGTTGTCCTATTACTGTGAATATATATTAATAAATACACTGAGATATAAATATTAAGTCAAGGGTTAAATTAGTAATACTAATGTTAAATTATACAAGATTTTAATGCCGTACGAGCCCCGGAGGTAGAATATATCGGAGCCAGAGGAGTGTAATCACTACACTGCGGATGTTTATGCAAAATTTTCTTTCTTAATATGTTCAATAGACTGGAAATAATATCACAGCATTTTTAAAATCCAATGTTTGTACTGTTCCAAATTACACCCACTCGTTTTTGTCATAAGTTCATAAAATCCGCAGTAATCGCTTTTCTAGGCACGTGCCCCCCACAGAGGTGTTCGGAAACGCATCAAATATTTCTGGGAGTTCGCACGCGAGTCTCCGAACGCTCTTCCCGGCAGTTGTCCGATAAGTGTCTTTGGATTGTCCCAGGTGTAACAGAAGAGTTGTCACCCGTAGCGTGCTCGATCGTCGAACAAGTGGCACGGTGTGCTCTCGGGAAAAATCTCGCCTCCGCGTTTCACGCGCGGCGATACCGATCCGCGGTCCCGTCATAAACTGCAGCACGGATCCGAATGCATCCGGATGGGACACGCTGTCGCTTAGAAACTCGGCTCGGCTCACAATGCGAGATCGTTACGTAGCCGACGCGCGTGCCACGCGTGCGTTATAAATCAAGCGGATATCGTATTAAGTGTAACGCTCCTTCGCGTTGCGTTCCTTCAATTGCGAGATACCTCTCGCTAGGGAACGCGCTCGTTCGCATACTCGCGCGAGAGAAAGAGAGAGACAGAGAGAGAGAGAGAGAGACTAGAGAGTCCGCTGGCAGAAGGTGGCAGGTACACGGTGGTGAGCGTGTGTATATTAAACCGATTCCCGGGAAGGCGTATAAGCTAACCAACCACCTGCTGTTAGCCCGATCCTCGCCACCGCACCGGTATCCCTTTCTCTCTTCATCTCGCTCGACTCTCCGCGTTTTCTTCTCATTTTTTTCCTCTCTTTTCTACGCCTTTCTCGATGCCCGCTCTGCCCCGCTCTGCCCCGGTCTGCTCTGCTCCGGCTCCGATCCCCTACGACTTTTGCTTCTATTCACAGACGTATTACGGCATCGCACGATATCTCGGATGAACCAGGCCTAGTTATGCAAGCCGAGGACTCTTCAGGGACGCCGGAAGGCCGGCGCGCACCGACCCCCACTGGCAATCCTATTTTCGTTCGTTCGAAGCGATCCGAGCCGCTACACTTCGATTACAACGCAGAAAAAAAAGGATAAAATTATGGTTGAACTCTGTATCGTCCTCTTCCCCTCGGCTAGGTGATTAAATTGATTGAGCCAGATGCAGCGGAAAGAATGCTTCAGGTTAGCAATGCATCGACATTGCGCTCGACGAAGAGACAAAGCCTTGATCGACGATCCAAGATCGAGGATCGAAAAGCTACGAGGAGCAACAAAATTGCACCGCGCCGTAGCATCGCTCTGTATCGTCCGTCGTTTCCAACATCCGGCATAATTAAATTCATGAAGGTGGCTGGCGACGCTAATGAAACATCGAGACCGGCGCGAAGTTGCATCGAACGCGCGAGCGCCCGATGAAGAGATAAAATGCAGTCGCGTTGATTAAGAAAGGATTAAATACCAGTTCGAAGTACGGGCCCGCGACGTCCAAAGAAGGACGCAGCAGCGGCGGCGGCCAAGAAAATTGCGCCACGGCGAAGGTATCTCCGCGTTCTGCTAGCACGGCGAGCTAATTAAATTGGCGCAGCCTAACTGCAACCGTCTCTGTGGCGCACGCTCGGTCCGCTCGGAAATGCGTCGCGCGTTTCGCGCGAACGAAAACGACGAGCGGCGGAAAAGCGGTCGAACGATCGCTGCCGGTCCGGAATTCTCCGGGGCAAAGAAAAACGATTTACAACGATCATCGATCGGACGATCCTCGACGAGGATGACGGATCGGAAAATATCGGGGGCCGCACCCTGCGGATAATGATAACACGCGAGCTGCTCGCCGCGCCGGCGCGATAAACGGCCGCGTTCCTGCGTTTCCTCGCGTGGAACGACGCGAGAGAGAGAGAAGGAAGGAGTGGAGCAGAGAGATCCAGGGAGAAAGAGGGGGAGAAGAGAAGATCGCGGGGAAGTAGAGGGATCGCGGAGAAATAGAAAGATCGCGGAGAAATAGAGAGATAGGGATCGCAGAGAAGGACAGAAGCGGATCGCGAGAGACAAAGAGAGGGAGAAGGGGGGAGAAAGGGAGTAGGAGGGAGAAGGGGAGAGAAGATCGCAGAGAATTGGGGAGAGAGATCGCAGAGAAATAGAGAGGAAGATCGCAGAGAAATAGAGAGAAAGATCGCAGAGAAATAGAGAGAGAGAGAGAGAAATCGCTGAGAAATAGAGAGAGAGAGATTGCAGAGAGATTGCAGAGAAATAGAGCGAGAGAGATCGTAGAGAAATACAGAGAGAGAGAGAGAGAGAGAGAGATCCCAGAAAAATAGAGAAAGAGTGATAGATCACAGAGAAATAGAGAAAGAGAGAGATATCGCTAAGAAATAGAGAGAAAGTGAGATCGCAGAGAGATCGCAGAGAAATGGAGGGAGAGATCGCAGAGAAATAGAGCGAGAGAGATCGCAGAAAAATAGAGAAAGAGGGATAGATCACAGAGAAATAGAGAAAGAGAGAGAGGGAGATTGCAGAGGAACAGAGAGAGAGATCGCAGAGAGATCGCAGGGAAGAGGAGGCAGGGATCGACCGCGGAGAAAAAGGGAGAAAGGGAGCGGAGAATTAGCTACCGCTAGCCGAGCCGGCCTCTCCGTGATTTTTCGAGCTGATCGATAGCTTGCACGGGGCCCGACGCGATGTAATAACGAAGCGGAGCGCCATGCCGGCGCGATTACGGCGAATCAATTAGAGACGCGCGAGGCTGATAGCTCGTTACCTATTCGCCCCTGATTTTTCCGCCGCGCCGCGACGGATCGCGAGGAGAATGGAAAAGGAACAAGCGGAACGAGGTGAAATCGAGGGGAGGAAACTCGTTCGATCGAGTCCCCCGAGATGTCGGCCAGACAAGTGGATTGACCTCGAGGGTTAGTTTCCGACGATATCTCCTCTTTCGCCGGAGCGGAAATCACCGAGGACTCGGCGGCCGCGCGCTGCGGAACGCGGAAATGCAACCGGCCGATGCAAGTAAGCGGTCAAACGGTACACAGGCGGCCGTTGATCGAACGTCTGCTTAATTAAAAGTCGACCTCGCCCCTGGCGCACCGCTCCTTTCGATTATCGACGCTGCGGTACCGTTTCCCCCCTTTGCGGCGCGCCCGGATCTCTCAAAAGTCTCCTGTCCCTGCTACCGATTTTCTGCTGTTTTTCCACTGAAAACAGATGGGATTTCGTTGGGTGCGGTGGCGGGACAGATACGAGACGCTAAGGAGCCAGAAACTGTACTTGAAAACTGTACAATCATTTGAAGAATTTTAAGATACTTATATAATTATATATACTAATATCATTTTCCATTGCACTCCAGTTCGAACCGAGTGAAACAACGTGAATTAGCGTACGAGCGTCCCCTTAAGATCACGTTCCGACAGCCTCCGTAACGTCGTGCTTTTATCCCCCGGCGGAGGAAAAACCGTGCAGGATGCAGAGCCGAGTGCAGCAAGCCCTTATGGGGGTAACGTCGAACAGGGAGTAAGAAAAGCGACGGGGGACGTTACGGGGGGTTCGGCGCGTTTCCACGGACGGTGGCACGGCATGCCCGGCCGAGTTCACCCGGCAAAACCGATCCACTCCCATTAGGAAGAGCAGAATATCGCGACGAAGATATAGACGCGCGTCCCGGTGATTGATTCGCGAGTGACGTAGGCGCGTCTACCGGCTCCGATAGCATTAAGCCTACACATTCTGCCTTCTGGAACTGCATCCCGACGGCGATATTGATTGCCCCGTACCAATTACAATGTACACACACCGGGAGCGCGTTACGTGATCGATACACGCGCGTTGCCCGGTCGGGGATCGGTTCGCTGTATCGTCGCGAATAAATTCACCAGGAAACGAAAGAAGGACTCTCTCTCTCTCTCTCGATGTTTCCCAGCTGGGTCGATGAGCGACGACCGGGTACCGGGTTAGGTTCGATATCTGGTTGATTGGTGGCCGGGCTAATTAAAAGTCTAGCCGAGCTCCTCGAGCTGCCGATCGAGCTCCGAGAGCGGTTCGAGGCGTTTCGCCGCGGACTATCTACCCGCTAATGGCATAATTGGAGCGTCTCGCTCGGTCATAAATTAACTGGTTTCCGAGGGAGCGTTGTCGTCGAAAACCGACCGTGGGTGTTCGTCGAGCGTGTTCCGCGTCGTTTCTGCTTCCCGATCGGCTGTCGAGCGCGGCCTGGCTATCTATCCCGGGAACCATTTTGTACCCTGCGCGAATGTGTGCACGCCCGTAAAATCGTACTGTGAGAACTAGCGCCTAAGTATCTCTCGCGAAACTTGCCGAGGAGAGCCGAGGCCGAGGCCGGGACCGAAGCCGAAGCCGCTTCGTGCGTAATGCAAACGGTGTATTTGGAGAGCGAAACCTGTGACGTCACGTGTTCGCCTCGCGCGGACGAGCCGCTAGAGGAGAATCGAGCCGCGTTCAGCGGCGGAGGGGGGAAGCATTTAGCGGGAGGGGGGGGAGGGAATACACGTCGCCTGGTGAGGAGAGGAGTCGGCGGAGGGCGTTTTGCTCCTCGTAAACGCCAACACAGAGGTATCCGCGCGTAGAGCCGAGGTTCCCGAATCGATCGTATATCAAAGAATAATGGAGAATCAGGAACGGCCGATGTACCAACGATTCCAGGAAATCCTAGCCCGGTCCCGGTTGCGCCCGGTATAATTACCGCGAGCGCGCACGGGCATCTTCGCGGGGCCCTTCCGACGACCGATCGTTACGCGAAGAACATTCTGCAGAAGCGAATCAAAATTTTATGTACGCCCGCCGAGCCACCGGTCGTCCGTCCGGACCAATACCGACCAGTTCCAGCATCACTGTCGGCGAAATCGCGGCCGACGCGAATGTGAATTAATAAACAATTAAGTTGTCAGCCGCGCCTCTAACCGTAAGAGCTAATAAAATAAACCGCCCGTTCCAGCCTGCCCGTCCGAGGGACTCTTCTTGTTTCTTCGTTAGGCTCCTCGATTCTGGCTTGCAGTTTTGCGCCCGCGTTTATACTGCGACACCATATATACTGTTTTATCGCCGTCGGTGGAACTCGAGGAGCTGAAGAGGCTCGTCACGGGTTCGATCTGGAGTCGTTCCGACGCAGAGATAAAATTAGATTGCGGTACTTAGAATGCTAATGAGGAAACCTGGATTTGAATAATACCCTCGCGATTTTTGCTGAATTTTAGAGTCTTCTGGAACTGAGATTTTTACCGAATTTTCGGTGCGTTTATCTCGCGCTAGGTTTGCGGAGCACTGGGGACACTAGGGGACTTTGTAAAGCATCCCTTATGCGATTGGGGTGAAGATTAGGAGGTGCAACTTGAAGCAGGGGACGGATCAAGAGAATTGAAGAGCTCCAGTGTAGGAGTCCCAGTTTGTTGAAATTGTTAACAGAACGATAAAATTTCCATTTGGCTCCGCAATTCAAGCATCAGCTACCTAGAAAGAAAATAGGTAACTGAATATTTGAAGCCAAGGGTTCATAATTTTAATTAATTTAATATTTTCAAGTCTGATGTTTTCACTGCGGGTAGCATTACCCTAAACGCCGAAAACGCTTCGGCTCTGACATTATTTCCCAGGTCCTCCAGCAATTTGAAACGGTTCGGAGGTTTCGCGGGGAAAGGGAAGCTGCGGAGGACCAAATTTTGGAAAGACTGGGGGCGCAGCACGGGGGCCTTTCGAGTCTCGTTATCTGGCTTATGATCGAGCTTGGCGGCGACGAATTTCCGTGGAATGGAAGAGGCGATTAAGAACGCCTCGGAACCGAAGGCAAGGAGCCGAACGAGAAGGAACAGGAGAGATGATTGGAGCGTAGAGAGTGAGAAGAGAGACGCGGATCTTATCGGAAAGTAATTACCGGGCCGGTCGTACGGTCGTAATTAATCAAATTCCGCGTAGGGATGACGCGACGAAAACGAATCGGCCTGCGGCCAGGAGAATCCATTAGCGAAACACGCGTGTCCCGGGAGGTATTATTTCGCGCGGATTTGCCGCTCTCGGAGCGCAACCATTGCTGCCAGAGGTGTACTGCTCCGACGCCGCAATTTTGTTATTTGAGCACGACCCGACGCCCGACGACCGACGACCGACGCCCGACGCCCGACGACGCATTAGTCCCGACATTAGCTTCCACGTGACGCACGCTCCCTCGCGATCTTGCACCTTACCCGGCTAATTGTGCGAGCCACTCTCCCGTTCAGCGGGAGAGCCGTGACGGATCGACGGGTCAATCGAGGTCGTCACTCGTCTCCCTCCCGCGCCGTTAATCTACGCTCTCTACATCTTCCAGCAGATTTTCTCAAGCGGTTCCCCGACGCGGAAGAGACCCCACAATCCCGCGCTCCCTCTCCTCTGTCGCGCAACTATCCGCACAACTTGCCAAAAGCTCCGCCTCCTCAGTAATTATTTGTGGAATTAGCAATTTCCAACATGTGAGAATGTACAGTCTTTACCCTATATGCGACCCAAATACCTAGCAGATGAAAGTCCCAGAACTATCCACACTCCCTGCGGGGTACACCGTGATTTTCTCTATACATGTCGCCGAGGCCTGGACGATAAACGTCGCGGAGTTATCCCCACTACCGCGAGGTATACACGTGGGAGGCCCTGAACCGAGGCCTCTAGAGCATCACTTTTCTACCATTCGTAGGATCAGAGAATAGTAATCTCCTGGCCGATACATGTCCCCGGGTAGACCCGTGTTTTGGACAACAATCGAGTAGACGCTGTAATTGCTTTAAACACCAGTACGACAATTTCTAGTCGTCTTTTTTCCAGTGCCGAGGGTTCAGAAGGGAAGTAAATTGAAAATTTAACGTTTATAAGAAAATCTTGCTGGAAGAACAATTTTCTGAACGACGAGAGCTGGTTGGAGAAACCGTTTGCACCAATCCGGCACGTCCTCGGCCACTCGTGCTCCTTTCTGGACGTGCAAGAATTAAGAACAGCAACAGGCTGTCGCAACGAATGATCGACATATTCGACAACGCCTTTCAATTTCCCAACAGGCTGCCCCCAACTGAATTAGTATGAACAGTGGAAGATTGACGGACGAGGAGAACCTGTCGCAGAAACCGCGCTGGAAAGTCCCTGGAAAACGCCTGAATTAGCCATCGATGGTCCCCGGCGGAATTACGTGTGAAATTGAAATAGCGAGTGACGGGGTACACGAAGGATCGTCGTGCTACAGGTAGAAACAGGTGTAAAAGGTGTCGGTGGGGGGGAGGAGGAGAGGAGGAGAGGACTGCTCGAGCCGTCGTTTTTCCAGGAGGGACGCATTCCGCGCGTAATTTACTGCCATAGCAGGCCGCACTCGGGCAATTTCCACGGACCCGAGGAAATCGTTTCAGCTTTTAGATTTCTGCGCCCCAGAGAGAGAGAGAGAGAGAGAGAGAGAGAGAGAGAGAGACGACGGGGCGACGAGACGGACGCTGGACGTGTGAACGGGGCGCCTTCGATCGCGCCGCCTGAAAACGTTCCGCGCGGCTCGTGTGTACTTTCCCGGTGCAACGGTCGGACCAAGTGCATTGGAAAGTGCAGCTCGCACGCAGTTATTTCCCCTCTGTCCCCTTATCTCGATTGGTTGCCTGGCTTATAGCTGGCACCGATCTGCCTACCGAGCGCTCGCCCGCTTTCTCTCCTCGACGCCTCGAGTCCGTACACCTAGAACCGTTGTTGTACTCGCACGCACTTGCCGCTGCGTGCGACCTCTCTTTCGTTGCATTTCGTTAGCCCGAGGTGGAAAGCCCGAGATCGCGGAGGAGGTTCGATCCCGCGATAAATCCGGGTACACCTGTTGATTTTCGCGAACCGAGAACGAGCTCGTTCGACGGTTTTCGATCCGACAGCTGCAGGAAACGATGCGAGAGATCGGCACACACCGAATTCCGAAGCGTCCATCGCCACACCAGGCGGGATACGTCGGGTGAAATTTCAGGAAGAACTGCACGAGGAATTTCGATAACGCGAGGCCGTTTGCATGCAGCGCGAACCACCGAGCCACGGAATCGCCGATACCGCTCTCGGAATCGACAATCGAACGATGCGTGCGCAGTTATGCGAACGCCGAGACGCGACGCGACTCCTGGCCACTTCCGACGGGGGAAAACCGACTCTCACGAGCGCCATTAAAAATCTACGCGAAATTGCACTATTTTTCAAGATGCAGGAGGACCTATACAACTGCATTTTGTAATGCAGAAAAATTGGAAACCACTAGTATTTCAAGCCTCCTCATTGTTAGTGCACTTTCGGCAATTTTTTTTAAACAAACTAAATCCCGTAGCTTCGCAAAACTTTCCAGGACTCGATTGCACACATTTGAACTGTGTGCACGAATTTTTTCCCATCGCTGCGATCAAAATTGTACCAAATATTCGCAGAAGAAGCGATTAAGGTACAATTCCTGATTCGTCACTTCCGATGCGTACTTTGGTAATTTTTTCCGGGAGAACAAAATAATCTATCTGCATGAAACTTTTCAGTCTCCATTATACATGTTTAGGCTACGTTCACAAATTTTTCTACGGCCTTGTTGTCAAGAGTGTCGTAATTGTTTATGGAAGAATCGCGCAAAAAGAAGTTGCCGAGTCCGGCCAGGAAAGTGCAGTTTAGCAATTTTTTAAAATACAAACTATGTACCCCGGCTTAATGAAACTTCGCAGACATAATAGCACATATTTGAGCTGTGTATACGAATTTCGTCTTGTTGCGGTCATCAAAACCGCATTAAATATTCACAAAGGAAGCGAGCGAATAGAAATTCCCTGATTCACGTAATTATCCAACGACGGCTACTTGAAAGCGCGTTTCGCCGATTTTTCCCGAACGAACTCTGTACACGCGGTCGCCGCGAAACTTCGCAGACATAATCGGGCATGTTTAAGCAACATTCACGAATTTTTCCGGGGCGACGCGGCGCCGTCATCAAAACCGCATTAAATATTCGCGGAAGAGTCTCGCGTGGAAAAATTGCTGCTCGCACGATTATCGAACACACGGCGTCCATCTTTCCCGTCTGCGTCCCCTCCTCGCCGCAATTATCGCGACTCGCCGGAGACCGCGTTGAATTATGATGTCGATTAAGCGGTGTCTGGCACACGTTGACTTTCCACCGGGCTCGACGATTTTCGCCGATCTCGAGCCATTATCGTTCCCCCTCGACGATCGACTCGTCGCTTGCGCCGAGGTAGCCGGAGACGAGAGAGGCGCCTCGATAATCTCTCTCGGCGATACCCGCGAAACCGTTTAAACGCGGGATGCATCGGCCGAATGCATCGGCGCGCAGTCTGCCGGCCAGTTTGCTTTCTCCGACGTCGCGGCGCGGCGCGGCGGTGCGACGCGACTCGCCGATGTAAATTACTCGTCGATAAATATAGCGACACACTCTGCCGAGGCTGCACGCGTCTTGCAACCTTAAGCGAGATCTTTGTCGCATTTTGTTGCATACTCTGTGTCCCGAAACGAACCACCTCCGTCCAATTAAAATCAACGTTCTTACTACTTGCAGCTCCTCCCTTCACCTTCCACGCGCGCTGCTGCGGCATATTTTCTACGTCGTTTACCGGATTGTCCACTATTTTTCTTTTCGAACTGGTTAACCCCCGTGTCGATAACCGGGCACGCTCTTTTCATTTATTTTTCAAACTACAGTAATCCCTGATGGCGTCAATAATTTAGACGGCTTAGTACGATTTTACATTTGTGGTGCAACCACAGCTGTTCTAACTCAAGAACCATGGGGTTCGATCCATTCGTATTAAAATTGTGTTCCAAGTAGCAGTAGAGTCGCCGGATCAGGACTTGTTCCCCACTCTAATTCCCCCTTCCACCGCGACCTGGTCACGTGACGCGTTGCGGCGGAGAGGGGGTAACCTTTTCCCCTGAATTCGTGCTCCCTCCCCTCATCTGGCGATACTGAGTAACAGGCTTCTGCGAGACCAATTTAAATTCATAGAACATGGTATGATAATGGCTTCTGGAGTTGACGAACGAGTGATAGAACGTCGAAAGGGCCAATGAGGAGATCGGACAATTCCCTAAAGGCTGGTCAGCGGTACCGATGAACGAAACCGACTACGTATCGCGCCAGCGTATACGCGCACGCACGCACACCGTTGGGGCGCGGGTCAGTCATCGTATCCATCGGTATGCGACCTCCTCCTCCTCCTCCTCCACGATCCTGCTCGTTCTTGTTAAGCTACGAAACACCGTACGAGAGCCGGAGAGCCCGTGCAGAGAGATCTCCCGCTTGACGGAAACGCGAGGACAAACGGCAGACCGATCGTCGCGTAGTTCACCACCCACTGGCAGAGGAAAAGGACGTTGAGTAATCCAGGGACACACGAGAAACTTGATAACCGAGAGGCGAGCCTCGATCGCTCCTTTCGCGGCCCTACCAGGCAAACCGACGATCCTACTCTACCGATCTTGTTTCCCGTTATTGCGTAATTGTACTTCCGGATCCGCCGTCAATCCGAATCAATCGTCAAGCCAGTTCGGGAAGCTTTCGTCTACCCTGTGCCTCCGAATTTTGCGACGCAATTACAATCTGCACGCTCGCCAAAATTTCTTTGAATTAGATTTAACAGTAGAACGACCGTGCAATAAATGCGACTGACGTGTATTGCTTTGTAACGGTGACAAGACTGTGCCCGTTCAGACTTCATACAACTTTTATTGTAATATGTGCTTCAATGAATAGGTTCATTAAAAAATTTTTACAATTTCAGTAATTTGTAAAAGAAAGGATTAGGAAGCAGTCGTTTTGACTGATCCGGTGGTTCTAGTGTTAATGAAATTGCTCAGCTTCCCAGCTTGAGCCCTTGGAGAAGCACACAATTTCTTTGAATTGTTCAGCTTCCCAGCTCGAGCCCTCCTACGGTGATGACAATTTTGCTAATGGTTGTCTTTTGTCGGTTGGTATTTTGGAAAAATTCTTTCTGGTCCTCCACTCTGGTCACAATTCTAGTTTGAGCCCTTAGAGAGACATTGAACGTCTGCGAAGACGCCTTAACATTCGTATATGGCAATTTTGTGTGAACAAACTAAACATCCTATGATCACTAAACTTTGCAAGCGTAATTATATCATCGAAACTGCATTAACTATTCGCAGAAGAAGCGAGCGAGAAAATATTCTCGATTCACTTGATTACCGAGCGACGGTCACTTGAAAGTGCACTTTGGCAATTTTTCTTAAACAAACTGGCTACTCTATCCTTATGAAACTTTGCAAACTTAATTATACATATTTAAGCTACGTTCGTGAATTTTTCTACGGCCCCGTCGTCGAAAGTGCATAAACTATTTGTGGAAGAAGCGAGCAAGGAAGAATTCCCGACTCGGTAATTAATTATCGAACGACGGCTACGTGAAAGTGCATTTTAGCAATGTTTCCTGCACAAACTGGATATTCGCAATATCGAGTGTACCCGCTCGTGGCCCGCTTGACCCGACTTGTCGAATGTAAAAATGTTCGCCAACATAAAAATTCCGTTGAATTACAGTGCGGTCGTTTTCAGCGGTGTCTGGGTCGAGCTTGAACAGTTAATAAGCATGTCTTAAAATCGGGGAATTAGCACGTCGACGTCACCGAGACGGTCCCGAATCCCGTCCGTTTCTCATCGAAACGGGAACGGGAACGGCCGGTTAATGACGGCGACTTTCGAAGGTAATTGCGCCAGGAATACGCGCATGCTCGCTCCAGGACGCCTGGCCGCGTTCCCATTCGGTGAGAGGCGAACGATTTTCTCGTCGGCCCTGTCTCTATTATTCCAGAAACGGAGATAAACAACCGCGCGCGCGCGCGGTTTCGCAATTTCGCTTGGGCACCGAACCGACGGCGATGCAACGCTGCGATTCGCGTCGAGGAAAACCGAACGTGCAGACCGACCGCGGGGGAAAGAGAAAACCTGGTGGCCGGTCAGACAGAGACAGAGATAGAAATAGAGAGAGAGAGAAGTAGAGCTAGAAGGAAAGAGAGTGTCACGGTGCTGCGAGCGGAAAGAACGCCGCTGTTCGAGCGTGTCGGCTCCGGAGGAGTTTCCAGAGCAGCGGAAAGGCCGAAATACGAGGAGCGGACGGCGTTCTTAACGTGTAACGACGCAGGACCGAGAACGAGAGCGATCGGGATCAAGACTAAGAGAGTGAGAGAGAGAGAGCGAGAGAGAGGAGGACGAAGAGAGTGTAGAGTTCTGCGGTCCGCGATCGCAATGTAGCGCGAGTAGAGGCGCGCGGTGGCTGCAGCGACCGGTGCACGCGAATGCATATAGGTACCTACATATATCTCTGCCTCGTCGTTGCACTCGGGAATGCGGTCTATAGCGCGTAGGATCGAGAGCGGACGAGCGAGCAGGAGGCCGGAGAAACAAGAAGAAAGACGGGGGCCAGGCATAGGCGCGGTGAAGAGAGAACGCGAGAGAGAGAGAGGAGAGAACGGACAACCTCTCGGAGAGCGAGAGCGGAAACCGAAGAGAGGAGAGACGAAGAGGGTCCCGGTCTCTCGAGAGGGAATCGAGAGGGAATCGAGAGGGAACACGCCGGGGACGGAGCGACAGGGAAAGAAGGAGAGCGTGCACGGCAGTCGTAAACGGCAACAATTGCTGCGGGCGTTGCCACTCGAAAGCTCGAGTGCCTAATGCCAGATGTCAGACGGTGGTTAGAGTCATTACGGTCATCACTTTGTACCGCGATACACGACGCGAGAGCACCGCGGCCGGGCCGATCGCTCTGACTCTGATCCAACAGACTTTCTGGCGGCACCAAAATCGGGCGAGCGAGTCGACGGGGTCAAGATCGAGGACCTGTCCCCCCCCCCCCGTAACGGCGCGACAGTCGCGACCGCGGCGAGACACTCGGAAAAAGCTCTCCCTACATCCTCTTCATCTCTGAGAACGTCCTGCAGCACTTTACTTCACTGAATCTGTGAAACTGAGCTTTTCCCCCCGTAACGTCGCGCGATTTGAGAAGCACAGCAAGACCCCCAGGAGTAGAAGCTTGGTCCTAATCTATAAGAAAATATTTTAGTACTTCGCTTCACTGAATAATTAGCTATAATGCTCTTCCCCCCTTAACGTCGCGCGATTTTAGATGTGCAGTAAAACCCCCGGGAGCAGAAGCTTGATCTGTATTTGTAAGAAAATATTTAAGTACTTCGCTTCACTGAATAATTAGCTATAAAGCTCTTCCCCCCTTAACGTCGCGCGATTTGAGAAGCACAGCAAGACCTCCAGGAGTAGAAGCTTGGTCCTAATCTGTAAGAAAATGTTTTGGTACTTCGGTTCACTGAATAATTAGCTATAAAGCTCTTCCCCCCTTAACGTCGCGCGAGTTTAGAAGCCTGGCGAAGTCCGCAGGAGCTGTGGAAGCTCTTTCAACGTTGCTCTAATTTGTGAGAGCATCCGCGAGTACTCTATTTAGCGGAATCGTTGGACACGGAGCTGTTCCCTCCATAAGGTCGCGCGATTTTATAAATGCATCGAGACCCTCAGGAATGGAAGCTGTAAACGGTGTAGAAGCTCGCGGTATTAATTTGTACGAACATCCGTGAGTACTCTACTTCATGGAATCATTAGCTATAAAACAGAGCAGTTCCCCCTGTAACGTCACGCGATTGGAAGGCCGTTGGAGACCTTGGAGAACTGCAGATACCCTTTCGACATCGCGTTAATTCTTGAAAACATCTGTAAGTACTTTAGTTCGCGGAATCATTAGCTATAAAGCAGAGCGGAGTTCTTTCTCTGTAACGTCACGCGATTTCAAGGATGCTGCGAGACCTTGAGGAGCTGTTGAAGATCCTCCGACATTGCACTAATTCGTGAGAACATCTTCGGCTCCTTTGTCTCGCGAAGTAACTATAGTTCATTTGAATGACTAGTCGAGGGGTTGGGCAGTTAACAATCTTGATCCTGGAGGATCGACAGAGTCTCAAGAGACCTTGACTGATCTACTGAACCCTTTGCAGCCCTTCGACCTTTTCCACAATTTGGTTTTGACTACTGAAAATTGAACAGATAGTAATAGAGGTCCCATTTGACCGGTCCCTTTAGATTCCTTTGATTTTTCCTAATCCCACGAAGCTCTTCAACATCGACGAGGTCCAGACTGCTCCGACGACTGACGACGATTAAACGGCTAATGATCCCGAGGCGAGAGAAGCTGAATAGAGTCTCAGAGAAGTGCTAGATGATCAGCTGAATCCCTCCGACTTTTCCTAATCGCTCGAAGTTCAAGACCTGGGAGGTCCCCCTCTGAAAAGCGACGCTGAAGAGCCGTTCCGAGGCCGAAGTGGAGCAAAGTGACGAGAATCAGCCTTTCCGCGCTTCCTCTCCTCTCGGTCGCTCTGCCCGCGTTCGCTCTTTGTCAGCGGTAAAAGACGAACGCGCGCAGCCTGGACAAAAGGCTCCGCGGGGCTTAATGATCCTCGGTTGCCAGTTAGGACGGATAATGGGAGGCTTGCGCGAAGGATGAATCGGAACCCGTGTCCTGCCACGCAGAACAGAGGAGACGGATACCCGTCTCTGATGGATACGAATAGTTTAACGCGTGAAAGCGCGCGCGAGCGCGTTCGCCGCCGACCTCGTCGAGAGGGGAAGAAGAAGCAGAAGAGGAGGTGCCGGGGAGAGGTCGGCTCGTCGGTTCTCGCTGGTCGCATTTTTTCTGCCGTTCCGGTTTGCGTCGTTAGCGCGAAATTAACGCGACCGAGGAGATCCCGCGAGAGAGCATCCTCTCCGCGCGAGAAACGAATCGCGACGATGGGAAACCTTGCGCGCGGAAATCCAACGCGTCGTCGTTTCGAAAACCCGTTTCAAACGCTCGGAGAATCTCCTTCCCCCACTCTCTCTCTCTCTCTCTCTCTATTCGAGAAGAGGACCACGAAGTCCTCTCTCTCTCTCTCTCTCTCTCTCTCTCTCTCTCTCTCTCTTTCTTTCTTCTCGACTGATCACGAAAAACGAGCGAAACAGCGAAGGAAAGAGACGAGGAGGAGGAGAACGCAGACTCGAAGGGGTGGAGCCGGTCCACGGAGGGATGGAACCTGAAGAGCGGGCCGGTTCGGGCCGGGAGAACGGCTGGCAGGGCCCGAAAAATCTGTAATTATTATAATTATAGGCGAGGGCCAACAATTATAAATCATCATTGAACTAGGCAACGAACCACCAACAATATAACAGGCAGAATGTTGCCGGACTGAAACACAGTCGCTGGTTGCGGTCATTGTTATCCATACTGGATCCACCTTCTGGATACAATACTTTAGTTAGGCTCTTTGTGACAGGACGACTACCGACGGTACGTCGATATTAACTCTCCTCGGAGATTTACAGCCGCGGCGCGTTAACATCGAACGAAAAGGTTGACGGGGGCTTCGTGGAACGCGCCGACTCGCCTAACCGATTGAAAAATGTACTCGTTTATCCAGCGCCGATTTCCATGAGACGTTCCCGGGGCGCTCGGCATTCGGTGTTCAACGTGCACCGGCGCGAGCATTCACCGCTTCTCCCTTGAATGCGGATGACAATCCAACGGGAGAAAAAAGGAGGCACGCGTTTCGCTCGGCCAGATGGACGGTCGAACGGCTCGTGGGAGGGAGGCAGGGATTTTTCTCCTCTTTTTCTACCGCGCGCCCTTTTACTCCCATCTTCCACATCCCTCTCTCTCTCTCTCTCTCTCTCTCTCTCTCTCTCTCTCTCTATACGCCTCTCCCGACGATTCTCCTCTTCGGACCGTGCCTATCGAATCCACGGTCCACGGACGTTATGAATGACAGACGCTTCGTCACAGCAGCCACTACCTCGTGCGTTGTCCTACAACGCGATCTCTGTTTCGTACACTTTTATTTCACTTCCGCCGACTGGCTATCATCGGCGAGACAAGTCTCCGCTGAATCCACCTAACCCAGAACTGTTGATTGAGCTATCAATGAACGTGGTATGCGAAGCAGAAATGCTCCTCTGGAAAGGCGGTCCGAAAATAAATCGGTGGAAGACGTTGCTGATGGCGAGCCATCGAAACTGCTATTAGAAAATTGATTAGGACGTCCTCACTAGTGAATACTAAGCGACTTTACCCACTTAGAAGCCTGCTAATAGGACTCTCAATGAATGTACTCTGTCGAGGAGAATTGAAAATGTTCCCGTAAAAAGAAGTCCGATGATAAATTTATTCAGCTGTGAGAATTAACCATTTGCACTCGAAGCTATTTTAACTCCTCTTTTTACACCCCTTTTGCTATATTTCTTTTTTTAATTTGTTTGTACGAAAATGGTGCGATTTTACTCGTACACTACTGAAATGTTTAGTAATTCATAAAATAGAAACGAATTTAATTATGTGAAAAATCTTTTGAATAATGATGCAGTCAGTTTTAGTGGTGACTTACAGTCGCGCCATTCGAGTGCCAAGGGTCGAAAGGGCTGAAAGAACGTCAGGACTTTTTTAGATCGCCAGAGAAAATAAATATTTAATTTCGGGTTCTTTTACCATTCTTGACACTAAACCTACTACCGCCGGTCAAAATTACTGGAATTATGAAGAAGTTTCCGTGGGAGGTGATTAAACAAGTATATTTAGTACAGTAATACGACCCGCACGAAATCCAAATAAATTCAATCTCGTCATTTTCACAAGACATGTGTCAGTTACTTTTCAGGTGGGTTTAGTGTCAAAGCTGTGATAGAAGATGCATGAATACTGCTTCGTTTTGCCCAGGTTTCTAACAGTTTCCCGAAGTCCCCCATGTCGAGGATTTGTCGCAGCCTGTCAATCAACGTAACCTAGTCGCTCCGTTTCCGCAACGCGGCAAGTGCACGAGCGCAGTGGAAACGGTAGGCCACGGTCAGACGCGTCGGCTCCAAGTGAAACGAAGCAAACGAAAGGAAGCGAAAGGACGGGATACATTTTTAGGAGATCTTTTCATCGCGGGAGTAATCGTGATTGCGAACCGGTGGTACATGACAGCGTGCACGCAGGAAGGAATATCGATGCCCGATGCAACACGGTCTCGTTGCGTCAGAGCGCGTTTCGCTTTCATATCCTTCGCGACGGCGCGGTGCGGCTCGACTCGGCTCGGCTCGGCTCGGCTCGGCGGTGTTCACGTTCAACGTGAAATTTCGCCGGCAAAGAAGTGGGTTACCGCTCGTTACTTCAACAGCCCACAAGAGAGCCCGTAACGACTTCGTTATCGTACGCAAACGAGCGTATAAGTATAGTATTACCTTGGACGATTACGCGGAGAGCGTAAGACGATCGTCCTTAAAAGGCGACAGCAGGTAACGCCCGCGTAATCCCCGACGCAGAACGCTTCGACATCTCAAATTTCAGAAACGCATTCGCGCCTCGGGTATGTCCAGTTTTTCGAATTAGCCTGCCGAACGGCCGAAGACGAACGAGGCCTAATATTCCTCCCTCTCTTCTTTAGGCGTACTATCTTTTCTCCCTCTGTTAGTTCGCGCGACTATCCTCGGAACCGTAAAGGTATACCGATCGCTTGCTCTCTCTCTCTCTCTCTCGCTCGCGCGCGCGCGCACGCGGCTCGTAAAGCAGCGTCGGTGTCGAGGGCAACTTGTTCTCGGTCTAACAACGCTTCAGGGAAGAGCGTCTCGCCGTGGCTACAAAGAAACTGTAGCCAACAGGTTTCCCCGCGCGAGCGTAACGCTTGTCCCCGGCCTGGCGTCCACGTGTTCCACGGGAGAACCGGGATGCGCACTATCTGGCTCCCCGAGTGGCCCCGGAGCTCCGCACCGGAGCTCCAAACGAGAGAAAGTACCCTGTTACGTCGCGCGATGCGGCCCGCCCGCGGCATTTTCCCTCTCCGCTCCTCCATTTCGCGAAACTGCGACCAGCCTTGCAAGCTCGAGACGGCGGAAAAAATGTGGGGGAAAGTCCCCCACAGAGGGGGGACTTAGGCCAGTCCACTTGAGGAAGTCAATTTTCGCAATTTTCATAGCGAATCGGTAGCGAATCGGTTCCTCGGATCACGGCATTTTCCCTCTGCGCTTTTCCACTTTGCAAGCGGAGGGGGAAAGTCCCCCGGAGAGGGGACTTAGGTTGTTAGCTCTGTACCCAATCTCCTCGAGGAAGTGAATTTTTACATTTTTCAGAGCACAGCGAGTCGGTATCGCGAGGCAGCTGGTCGCCTCGATTTTCCTACGCTCGGCTCCTACTCGCAGTTCCTGGGATCGCGACATTTTCCCTCTGCGCTCTTCCACTTTGCAAGCGGAGGGGGAAAGTCCCCCACAGAGGCTACTTAGGCTGTTAGCTCTGCACCCAATCTCCTCGAGGAAGTGAATTTTTACATTTTTCAGAGCACAGCGAATCGGTATCGCGAGGCAGCTGGTCGCCTCGGTTTTTCCCATTGAGGTTCCTACGCATCGGCTCCTACTCGCGATTCCTACTCGCAGTTCCTCGGATCACGGCTCGTCCCCGTTCAGGATGCAGAGGGCGAGAGAGCATGCGTCGCTCGCATGCAAATGAACGAGCCGCGGATTTATTCCGCCTCCGGGTCTGGCGACCACCGACTACTTCACCGGCAGGTTAAAGAACGGGCTGATCGATAACGCTACGCGAATATTCGCGATAAACAACGCTAATTGCAACACGCCGGGACCCAGAACCTTTCGCGGAACGTAGGCCCGGCCAGGCGGGCAGGTTGCCGCACCGGTGCCAATTACCTGTTTCCCAGCGTAACGTGGATATTCGCCCCGCAGCGAAATCTCGACTGACTCTCTTCTCGGCGCGGCGCAGCGCAGCGCGCGCTGTGTGCCCTTTCGGTCCCGATGTTAAGCTGCGCGTCTCAAGGAACCTTTAAACGCGCGACCACGCAAGGAAACGATGCACCGCGGCGCAACGATGCACGCGGGGAGAACCCCGGGAATTATGCAACGTCGCGCCGACCCGCACACCACCACCACCACCGTCGAGAGAGGAGAGAACCGACTCTCGAACGCTGTCACGCCGAGTCGCGCGATCTACGCGCGCTATTAATCCGCGACGAATCTTTTGCCGGGCTGTCGACCGTCCAACGCGATGACAGATCAATTAGGGGGCCTACCGGAGATCGATGAACGTCAATCTTCCAACGTGTTTGCGCGGAAACGACAACCTGCGAGGTTACGCAACCGGGAAACGTTGCCGACTGTTTGCCGCTCGTTTCGGCGCCGTCGACACTGTCGTTGCACTGGACCGTGATCATGCATTCAGAGGGACGCGCTGGGTGGCTGCATTTGTCGCTTTTAATTGGCTACCGATTTAGAGAAATGCTCGGCTTTAGATTCTAACTTTGTCATTTTCTTCATCGGAGGTCCTGAAGGAAACGCTTTTGATCCACCTTTGACATTTTTAATTGGAGGCTCTGGAGCTCTGAAATTGCTCTCGGAGAGATGCTATAGAAGCTTAGCTTTGTCGTTTTTAATTGGAGGTTCTGAAACTGTGCTACTGCTCTCACAGAAATCCTTTACAGCTTCATCTTTGTTATTTTCTTCTTCAGAGGTCCTGAAGGAAACTATTTTGATCCACCTTTGACATTTTTAATTGGAGGCTCTGGAGCTCTGAAAGAGCTCTCGGGGAGATGCTATAGAAGCTTAGCTTTGTCGTTTTTAATTGGAGCTTCTGAAACTGTGCTACTGCTCTCACAGAAATCCTGTACAGCTTCATCTTTGTTATTTTCTTCTTCAGAAGTCCTGAAGGAAACTATTTTGATCCACCTTTGACATTTTTAATTGGAGGCTCTGGAGCTCTGAAATTGCTCTCGGAGAGATGCTATAGAAGCTTAGCTTTGTCGTTTTTAATTGGAGCTTCTGAAACTGTGCTACTGCTCTCACAGAAATCCTGTACAGCTTCATCTTTGTTATTTTCTTCTTCAGAGGTCCTGAAGGAAACTATTTTGATCCACCTTTGACATTTTTAATTGGAGGCTCTGGAGCTCTGAAAGAGCTCTCGGGGAGATGCTATAGAAGCTTAGCTTTGTCGTTTTTAATTGGAGCTTCTGAAACTGTGCTACTGCTCTCACAGAAATCCTGTACAGCTTCATCTTTGTTATTTTCTTCTTCAGAGGTCCTGAAGGAAACTATTTTGATCCACCTTTGACATTTTTAATTGGAGGCTCTGGAGCTCTGAAATTGCTCTCAGGGAGACGCTATAGAAGCCTAGCTTTGTCGTTTTTAATTGGAGGTTCTGAAACTGTGCTACTGCTCTCACAAACATGCTTTAGTCTAACTTTGTGTGATGAAGAATGACAAAGGTCCTGAAAGAAAGGCTTTTGATCCATCTTTGACATTTTTAATTAGAGGCTCTAGAGGGGGCGCTATAGAAGTCTAGCTCTGTAATTTTTAGATAACGGTTCAGTAAATCTTTAGATCAGCTGAGCGGGTACTGCGGATCTCTGTGCAGAATAAAAATGTCCTTGATCGATCCCGGGAAACTGAAGTCAGTGATTCCTCAATAACGTGAAGTATATGATTAATTTTACCTTTTCTCGACTTTCAAATGGTACACACTTCCGGTCACTACTGCGCCGGTTAACCGCGCAATGACCAAGTGAAAATAATTTTGAACAAATCCACAACGATCCTGAACATCGTCGACAGAAGAGAATTGGACAAGCATCGACACCAGCACGATATACTTTCACCGCGGCACGAAAGCCCTAATCCCATCAATCCCACAACTCGAAGATTCGACGACCGGTGATGCCTGTCGCGAGCCTAACCGAAAGATCGACCCCCGTAAATCGGTTCTAATTAGAAGAATAAATTTGCGTAGGTTCGAACCTTGAGAAAGCAGCCGACCGGCATGTCCTCGGACACGTTCACGTTGTAGAGCGGCTTCTCGAAGATTGGTTCGTTGTCGTTGAGGTCGTGAACTGTCACTCGCACCGTAGCACTGCTGCTGAGAGCGGGCCGACCGGAGTCGGTCGCTACCACCACTAAAATCGGCGCTGGATCGGCCTCGCAGTCCACGTGTGTGATCGTCGTGATCAATCCGGAGTTCTCGTCGATGGTGAACCACGTGGAGTTGATCAGTGAATACTTAACAGCCGAATTGGCACCCTCGTCGAGGTCCGTGGCGGTGACATTGAGCACGGGCGTGCCAGGCTCGGAGGCTTCCAACAGGTGTGCCTCGTACCTTTCCTGCTCGAATTTCGGAGCGTTGTCGTTGACGTCCGTGACGAGCAGCCTGAACGTTCTGACGGCTCTGAGAGGCGGCGTGCCGGCGTCGGTTGCCTCGACGGATAGATCGTAGATCGGCTTCTCCTCGCGATCCAGAGGTCTCTCGACGACGACCAGGTCGATGCTGTTGTCCCTGGTAGCCAACCCGAAGTGTCCCTCGCCGCCGGTCAGCGTGACGGTGGCGTTCGAGTACTCGGTCCTGGAGTCCGGATCGCTGACCGATATCCTGGCGACGAATTCCCCGGGTTGCGCGCTCTCGCTGATCTTCGGGGTCGCGTCGTCCGAGAGGAAGATCACCGTGATCGCCGGCTGGTTGTCGTTGACGTCGGTGACGTTCACCGAGAGGAACGCGCTCGCCTCGAGCGGTTGCGCGCCGCAGTCCCTCGCGACGATCACCAGCTCGTGCCGTTCCTTCGACTCGAAGTCGAGCGCCTTGTTCACGTAGACCATACCGGTCTCCGGATCGATACGGAACATCTCCTCGCGGTCCGATTGCCGCCGGTTGATGGAGTACTCGATGCGACCGTTGTCGCCGGCGTCGCTGTCCGTCGCGTTCACCGCGAGCACCGGAGTGCCGACGGTCGCGTTCTCCGGGATGCTGGTGACGTACCCGGTCTGGTTGAAGATCGGCGGATTGTCGTTCACGTCCTGTACCGTCACGTTCACGTGCAGCCTGGAGCGCAGAGGCGGCGCACCGCCGTCCAAGGCTTCTATCACCAAATGATACTGCGATCGAGCCTCTCTGTCCAACGATCCGGAATTTTGTAGATCCAGATAGAGAACACCGTCGCGACCGCGATGCTGGGACAATCGGAAAGCGTCCCCGTGGTTGCCGGACACGATCTCGTACCGTTGCGTCGAGTACTGGCCGAGATCGGGGTCCTTGGCTGGCGGCAGGGCCCTTTTAGCGTCGCGCGGTGAGTTCTCCGGGAACTCGACGTCCACCCGATCGACCGGGAACGTCGGTTCGTTGTCGTTCTCGTCGAGCACCTTCACGACCACCTGAATGTTCTGCGGCAGGGCCACCAGGCTGTAGGACGGCCTGGTCTCCCGGTCCAATGGCACTTTCGTCCGGATCTCGCCCGACGCGTAATCCACGTTCAAGTCCGAGTCGACCGCCGACCCAGAGACCGAGACGATCAAGTAGGGCGGGCTGTCGGCGTCGATGAAACCCACCACGGTGCCTGGCCTCGCGTTCTCCGAGACCTCCAAGTACCTGACGAGCTCGGACCACGTGCCCGGGGCGAGAGTCGCTCCCAGGACGAGGAACAGTAGCAGGTGCCGCATCCTGGAGCCTCCTCCGTCGCCGCCGTCGCCGCCACCACTACCTCCTCCTCCTCCTCGCCCCCCTGCTCCGCCGTCTTGCGCTCTATTATCTCCTCGATCTTTCCATCGTTGAACGATCGATCGTGAACCAACACGGGATACGCCGGCGATGCCTCTTCAGATTCATACGCCCGCGAATAACACCACCGTGCTTACCCCCGTTTCTAACGTCGCTATCGAAAACACGAATATCCGATCCACCAACACATTGATCACCAACAACAACAACAACAAAATAAACCAGCAGCACCAGCACCAACAACCTCACAAAACCACGACGCTTTATCCCCTGGTTTCTCCTTCACTTCCACCCGCGAAAACGTATGGACGTCGATTTTCTTCTTCTTCAATTTTCCGTTCGATCTTCGGGAACCTGTCTACCGAAAGCTATCTTCTCCTAATCGTCGTAGCTCGCTCGTGCTGGCACGCCGCGATATCCACTGTTCTCGCCGCTGATAGAGTATCTCCGCTCCGGAGACGTATCGCGCATTCCTCAGATCCACGTCCGACGATTAGAGGATCAGCACAGGACCAGTCCGCTGCGAAACCGACGCGCGATCTCACCGCGTTCGGATCACCGTTGCTCTCATCTCTTCCTCTCTCTCTTTTTCTCTAAGTTCAGAAGACACGCACCGGAGCCCCCGGACGAGCAGACTTTGACTGTTTGCCGCTCGGATCGCGCCTATGCGGTGCCTTTTGTCATCTTCGTTGGAGCGCGTACCGCGCGAGCTCCTGTCTTCCGGATCGTCGATCAATCCTCTCGGAAGTTAACGACCAGGCAGGACCAGTTGGACCAGCATCCGAGCAAGAGGAGGCTCTCTCTTCTCGAGTGAACCGCTCTCTTCGCCTTCTCCGGGCGACTCTCTGGTTCTCCTCTCTTGTGCTCGACTTCCACAACACGGCCGTGTTCGTTCTCTCACCAGTCCCAACAGGCCCCGAACGAAAGGGGGTCCCTGTCCGCGGAAACTGTCAACCACCCGATAAACGCACAAACCCGGTCACTTAACGAACGCGCGATCCCTGCCAGACCTCGTCGAGACGAAAAAACCGCAGACCTCGCGGGGCCCGATCGACCTTCGCGGAATGAACTTGTGTGTTCCCTCTGCTTCGCGCAGGGGAGACTTTTCTGCGAGAGAGGACACGGCACTCTCGATTCGATCGTAACACCGATCTCCCGTGTGCTCCGATTCCAGGGGGGAACCGTTTTTCCAACGCGCAAAAGCCCCGTTCGTGCTCGTTTAACGGGCGCGAGGTAACCGATATCTAATCGACCTTGGAATCTACGATTCACACTACACGACGCGGTCACCACGGTCGCGGATCACGGCAAAGTAATATGGCAGGAACACACCGCGAGCAGCACGAGGTGTCGCGTTCTTGGGCCCAGCGTCCGTTCCGCGCGGCTTCGAGGTTAGGCATGCACTGACATGGCGGCACCTGCAAGGCCTACCCTTCCCCTAACTCGGGGACTCGGCTGGCTCGGTCAGGGGGACCCGGCTGGACCCGAGCTGGCGGCCATCTTGGAGAGGGGAGCGGTAATACTGGGCCCCGATATGCCGGGGCCTCGGCATTCAGCGCGCTTCGCGGCACCGAGCAGCTAGACTATACCAAACTGTTCGCTTCCCTGCTTACTTGCCTGCTCGCTCGCTTCCTTGCCTGCTTGCCTGCTTGGGCCTGCTCTTGGGCCTGCTCTTGGGCCTCTCTCTTCCCCTTCCCGCTCCCAATCGCAACCTCTCTCTCGCTCCGTGGATTCCTCGTTTCCTTCCTACTTCGGCCACGTTCGCTGCCTTCCTACCTACCTGAGCGCCCGGTATGCGAAGAACTGACTTACCAACGGCGCTCATTCCGCGCTCGGCTCTACAACACTCTTCTACGCCCGTGCCAAAGGTCCTGGAATTTCGTGACGCGACGGGAAAAAGATTCCGACTATTTTCCCTGTCCCGTACGAATTTTCACGAACGTCGTATCAGCACCACGGGAAAATTCCAGTACTCAGAGACACGATCGACGCGGCAAGAAACGGTGTTTGTACGGCGAACAAAGAATCCGTATCTCGAGCAACGATCGAATCTCGTCTACTCTCGCGAGAGAGATCACGCCGAAGAGCCCGGAGAGCCGAAAGGTCGCGAAATTTGCATGTTAACAGGAAGCGGCACATTAATTTTGACGATCTGTTAACACGTTCCCCGGGAGGGCACCGGGCCGATGTTGGCTACATGATGCATGCGATCCAGCGCGACGATACACCGAGCTTCGAACTCGACTTTCCGGAATAATCGCGTGCTTCGATAATATATTTCGCAACGGTACGGGCATAGATCACGCCGGTGATTTACTCGCGCCGAGGCCGCGGCCGGTAGACGCTAAGTGATAAATTCACGGGCTAATAATTCCCCCGGCCGCGCATCGGCATATGACTCGTCACGCGGCGATCTAGAAACGTGCTCCTCGGTCGAGGATCGAGAAAAAATCAAGTGATCGCGTCCTGGCGGCACGCGTTGCATTCCTCGGGCTATTGGAACTCGGTTCACCCGGTTTTCTGGATATTAGTGTATATCATAGTTGAGACGAAGAAGTTTCAAATACCCTTTGATGTACTACGATGATTAAACAGGCTACAGTAAATTTCAACTCTGCACTCGGAGCTATTTCGACTACAAAACGAAACATTTCTTCCGACCTTATTTCCCTTCTATATTGTTTTTCATGTCATACATACAAAAATGGTGCAATTTACTCGTACAATACTGAAAAGTGTAATTTATTAAATAGGAACGAATTTAACCCTTAACGGTGCGGAGGTGTTTCAAGTTCACTTCCCACAAGGTCCAAGCTATTTTTCATGCGAAGAGAAACTGTGGGTTCAACACTTTCACATCAAGTATAGAAAGGAAAATATTTATAATATTAATTAATTTGATTTTTCCCGCCATATACGCGACATTGGACCCAGCAAGTAAAAGGGCCATGCCGCATATATGGCGGCATTGGTCCGTTAAGGGTTAACAATTTAAAAACTATTTTGAATAACGACACAGCAATTTTTAGTGGCCTCTTACAGTCGCCATTAACACTAGATTTACGAGTCCCGTCAAAATAACGGACTCGAAATTTTCAAATTTACAACTATTAAGAGCGCAAGGACGCACTTGTGGAGAATTGTTCGATAGATTCGTTTCTTTCAGCACAGATTACAATAGAAACGCGCTTAAAATCTAACCAGCTACAATTTTGTTATTTTTACAATGCAAAACAGTAGTCAATTTTACTGCCCCGTAAACCTAGTGTTAACCCTTTGCACTCGGCGCTATTTTCATTCTAAAACTAAATTATTCTTCGGTGTTAGAATATTTTCATTTTATTCATACGAAACTGATCCGATTTCCACATATAATATTTAAATGTTTAGTAATCTGTTGAATACAAACTTTGTAATGTAATAAATATTTTGTAAAATTTCTCGTAATTTCCTTGAAATAATGCCACATAATTTCTAGTGGTGCTTCAGAGTCACCACTCGAGTGCAAAGGGTTAAAAGTATCAATATTGTGTACCGGATCAAAATCTCTTCATTTCCTCCCGTAATGGGTGAAACTCGCATGAAACGCCTAAAACTCTCGCGGCAGTGATTACGCTTACGAACGGCGCGCGGTTGGTATTTCCTCGGTCGAAAAATCTGAAATCCGCGAGACGCGCACGGGAGAGTGAGAGAAGGCTCCGGCCGCGGTGGTTGCGCCGAAAGACGTCTCACTCGCTGCGGTCAGCTCGTTGCATCCCGCAGATGCATCTCCGCATCGATCGGAGAGAGGCTGGAACGCAATCGGACGAGTGTAGAAACGGGTCGAGCCTAAGTGTCGGGATCTCGGTCCGCGCGCGAAATCGAGCTGGAACGAAAGGAAAGGCAGATCCATCGGTTCCGTCGGCTCGCGCGACGCTTCTCGGGGGTCGAGGACCCTTCGACTCCTCTACCTGACTCTACGAGTAGGCAGATAAATCCGCCGCCGCCTACTACAACCCGCGCTATACAGACAATGCGGCCGAGATGGTGCATCATCGTCCCCGTATTGTTTGCTCAGCCATCGGGGGCCACACGAGCCGATCTTTCGCAGGTGCTGGAAGCCAACAACACAAAAGCTTCGGCTCGACCTCGAGAGAGAGACGGAGAGAGAGAGAGAGGGAGAGAGAGAGGAAGGGCGCGTAACCCGCGCGACCAACCGCCTCGTGGCCCTTTTCGTTCGGCTCTCGCGAAATTGGAATTCGTGTGTGCGCGACATTAGAGCCCCGGAATAAATTTGCGTCGCTCAGCCGCCGCGACTCTCGGGGGCCCCGATTGTTCGGCTTTTGTTTCTCCGGAGAGTTGTCCCCGTTCTTCGGCCCGCCTTTAACTTAGCCCCGGATGCATGCGTGACGTCGATCCGGGGCCTCGGCCTCCGCCGAGAGCAAGATATCGACGGGCCCCGGGACTGCTCTCTCTTCCTCTCTCCTCCTCCTCTTCTTTATAGTCAACGGTTTTTTTTTTCTCGGTCTTCTTATTCTCCCCATTATTGTCCTCCTCCTAATTCTCCTCGACTCTCGCGATTCTTCCTTCTTCTTTCTCCTCCTCTCGAACTCGCCGCCTCCGCCTCCGCCTCCCGTGTTCCTCTCTCGTTGCATCGATACATTTCTTTTTGTTGCGCGCTCAGACGGGAAAGAGATAGACAGATCGAGGGGTGTAGGGGGGGGAGAGGGGATCCGGGAGCAACAGAACCGCCATTGTCACCGTTCAAACGGGCAAAACCATTAAAGAACGTCCGAGAGATTTCTACGAAATCTTGACGCTGGTACGCCAATTTCGGCGAGACGTGGTGGTACCGGTCGCTAGGGGAAAATTACAGAGTTCGGGAGTAAAGGGTGAAAAAGGAGACGACGGAGGGACGGAAAGGGTAGAGGGAGCACGGAATACGGCAAAGTCGGCCGAGGAACGTCCAATGAGCAAGAGAGAGAGAGAGAGAGGCAGGGAGAGATGAAGAAGCAGGCCGACAAAGCTCTCGTCATTAAGCGAAATGATTACCGGTCGCGAGGGCCACCTACACCCGAACTTGCTTCCAGTCGTTCGTTCCCGAGATGAAAGACCGCGAAACTTTCTGAAAGAACGCACCGTGGCTGGAGGGCGAGGGGAGGGGGGAGGGGATTTCGGGGACGGTCGGGCTTCCGGCGTGCCCTATCATCCTGCGCCCTCCATCCCTTGTCCTGTACGCTTTCACGATTTCTCCCCCCGTGCCTTCTCCTCCGACGACGCACAGTGGGAAAAGGATTGCCTTTCCCTCTCTCTCTCTCTCTCTCTTTCTGTTCACAAAAGAGAGAAAAAAAGATAGAGACAAAGGTAGCGGGAGGAGGAGGAGGAGGAGGAGGAGGAAGAAGAAGGGCACGAGTAGAAGAAGTAGACAAAGAAGAAGTAACTACATTTCTTGCGAGCGGAGCGGAGGCGCGCAACGATGATGCCAGCCGGACCGAGCACGATCGAGTTACGAGTTTCGAATGTCCGCGCGCAGTAGTCGTGAGCGGCTCTAGAGTTTCGCGCTCGAATTTCGTAAAAAACGCGATTTCGAGGAGCTCGATAGATAACTCGGCTCCGGGGACGACTTCTGTGCCCTAGCCCTAGCCCTACGATCGACCCGTGCAAACGCGAGAAATCCGATAGACGACCGAGGACCTTTTGTGCGGGCAACGGGAGGATCGATGGCGAATCTATTGGCTGTTCCCCGGTTAGGTTTGGGGACTCCCGTTGGCTGGAATTGTGAGTCTAGTTTTGTTATAGAAAGCTAAGTATCAGACAAAATGCTTTAATTATTCAACCGATCACAGTGCTTTCCCGATACATGTCCACAACACGGGTCCACCCAGTGACATATATCGCGTAGGAGATACTATTCTAACATAGGAGAGGCCACTCGTGGGGACTAGGACTAGAAAAGTTCTAGGACTTTTATGGACTAGATATTTGCGACAAGTATCGAGAAAAGACGGTGGCGCGGAAGAATTCAAACTCTTCTAGCGGTTGCTTTGAATATTGTAATATTTGCTTTTTTCGGGACACCGAGGAGCAATTCTGGTATGAAATTGTTACCGTCGACTGTGAGATTCAAAAACGTAAAAAACGTTAGGGTCCACAGGAGGACCCAGGGTCCAATCATAGTGTCCTTATAGAAGTTTCGGCGCGGCGTGGTCGTTTTGTCGCGTCGGAAACGAATGTGGAGTAACAGGGGCGGAGAGGGGGAAGCGGGAGGGGTTCCGCCGGGGCGAAGACGAAGAGAGGGCAAAAGCGAAGAAACCGAGACCCGTAAGATGTTTCGTTGAAGCTCGGGCGCACAGAGGTGGAGGGGCACTCTGAAAATTGGGAACTGGTGGGGGTGATGGAGACCAGCCGCATAATGACAGGGTGCCTCGCGCCAAGGTCCCGCTAACGAACCGGCCCACGGGACCAAAAGGGTCCAGGCTAGGAGACGACACTGTATTATTTTACCATTTCGGGGGTCGGGGGCATCATCAGAAATCATCGCCGAATCCATATAATCAGTAGACGGTTACGTGCAGCCATGATTTTAAGAGCTGAAGGAAAGGGGACCCCGGCGAGGGGTAAAAAGGACGCGGAGGGACGAGAGGAGGGAGGAGAGAGGGCCTAATAAGGCGAACGGTGGTAGGTACTTCGGTATTTTCGTCCTCGTCCTCGTCCTCGTCCTCGTGTTCGCTCGTCTCCGAAAATCCTGTTGGACTTTTCAAGTCCTTGATACGAGCTTATAGTACTTGCCCGCTAATGACACGGGGCCCCGATAAAAACTGAACTCCCTCCACCTCCTCTCCTCTCTCCTCCTCCTCCTCCTCGCCCTTCTCTCGGCCGCTTCTATCTTGACGCGTTGCACGAAAGGCCAGACCTTAAAACGCTCCCGATGAGGTCGCAAATGCTCCCGAAAACGATTCAGCGAAGACTCGAAAAATTCCACGCAGAGAAAAAGAAGCACGCCACGAAGAGACGGCCACTTTGCCCGCTCCTCGAACAAGGAGCGAACGCTTCGCACTTCGTTAACTTCCTAAGTCGGTTCCTCGTTCCTCTCCGAAGGAAACGATTAGTTTCAATTTGCATCGCGGCGGAGACGCGCGCTCCGAATTGATCGTGGCGGTGCCCGCTTGTGTCCGCACGAGAGAAAAAGCGGCGAGATCGAACGTCTGAAATCGGCGTCGCCGGCGCAGGTTCACGGGAAAGCGTCGTGAACGCCGGGACCGAGGCAATAAAGAGCAATATGCGAGTATACCGTGAAAGTTAATCGATAAAGATCTAAATGAAAGTTGTTGGTGGATATATAAAACGCCTCTCTCGCACGTAGCCGGCCCGCTCTTTGCGTAGGTACGACCGGTTTGTTACAAATCGAGAAAAAGAGCCGACGTGTCGATCGATAACTCGAATCTTCGTAAAAGCCGAACCGGAGAGAAAAATCGTGCGCGCACCGTCTGGTCGCCGGCCAATAAAAACGGGCCACGCCACGTTTCCTCGAGCATATCTGTCACAGAAAACCGTGTCCCGAAAACCGGACGGAAAACGGATCATTCCCGAAAATCCCGTGGGACCGTCACGAGGGAAAGGTTGAGGATCCGATAGGCAACCGGTATCGACACCGCGACACGCGTTATCCCGATAATTAGGGGCTTTCTCTGGGCCCGTGGTATCGATGTTGGAGCCCCCCGAACTGGTTCCAGAATTCCATAGACCGTGTCAGCGGATCGACCGTCAGATAACCGACTGTCCTAAAGGAGACTCTTCCCTCTTGTCTTTTTCTAATCTATCTTCGATACGGAGCGGGACTGTTTATTTACCGTCAAACTCGATACATTTTCCCGAAATCACCTCTCGAAACGGTGCCCCTTATCCAGAAAAAGAGAGAGAGGGACACGCGTCTCCCGAAACCAGAGAAGCCCGGCCCCCTCTCGCGGTGAAAGAATTATGGCAGTGAATATAAAGGAAAGTGTTAAAGAGCCACACGGCTTCCAAGAATTTCGGTTAGGCTCTCCTAATCTCCGAGCGCCGAGGAAAGTTACAACGCGACCGTGTACACGTTTAATTCACGGCGCTCCGAGAATGGTCGACAGACTGGCGTAATTAAACGGTGGAAAAATTGAAACAAGAATATATTGTGCGAACTTTCGTGCAAAATAAATAAAAATTTTTTACTCAGCCACGGGGAACGGGAATCGAATGAAAATTTTAATAATTTTCCTGGACCGGAAATAGCGTGACAAATTCAAATTTGTTTGCATCTGCAAGGTTTTGTATTCAGTTCTGTCATGAATGCCGCAAAATCTGAAGTCTGTATATATCATTCTCAATTCAATTTTTGTAGACAAATATTAAGAAAGTGGAATCGGATAGAATTTAATTTTTAGTGGTACGTAGATCCGAAATGCATAAAAATCGTACTGAATTCTATCGAATTTTATGTTCTAGGATTTGTCGATAATTTGTACTGATTATTGAACCCATGAATGCATAAATTATTACGGAACAAAAGGGTTATGCTGTTCCGTATTTCAATTGCCGCATTTTTGTTTTGCGTTATGATGCGGTCGAATGATCTATCCACTGATCTATCTGCTGAACGTTTCTCTCGGCCAGATGGATGAGTCAACACCGATACGCATGACTTTGAATATGGAGGCCGCCTCCTTGTAATAACCGTTCTGTGCATATTATAATCGCAACTATCGCGAGGGGCAATAAAAAGCAGTGCCAATTCTGCCGATTGATTATTTTCGACTTGCGCGATAATAGTAATCCTTATGAGAATAATAATAATAACACGTGGACATAATTGCACGGTCGTTTGGATTAGCTATTAATTGCTTCCACCGGTATATTTCATGGTAGAGGTGTCATTTATGACTGCCTCGGTGGTACGTGGACCCTGTGAGAAGAACGACTTGATATCGCCCCTGGCACGATCGGTCGAGACTTCAATCTTCGACTCTTTTAAATTCTACGTGCATGCGCGCACATACGTATACACCAGTTTATAAATCACGGGACAATTCGATTTCATAGGTGGCAGATCATTCCGTGTATTTTATGGGAATGACCGGTAACTGTCGCCGCGTCTGCGTTCGTTTTTATTATGGCTACACGATTTTATTGCGTTCCTGAATACTAAGAGGGTATAGCTCGCGGATAAAGGTCGATCTTCCTCCTGTTTGGCCATCAGATTACACGGCGGACACTGCCCAATTGACATCGTGTTTTTGACATTTCATTGTTCACATTTCAGTCAAAGTGCCATAACTCAATTCGCTCGAAGTCTAATCAACACGTTGCCTAGGGCTTGATAAGCCTATTAAACAGAGAATTCCTATTTGGCTGGTACGTCTTGCGATTGGGGCAAATTTTATTTCGCATAAAGATCCTATTAATACCAAGTGATTATAAGAAAATTACAGAAACCAACTTTTTTCAAATATTCCCTAGAATTTTGCAAGTGCTTTTACTCAAAAAATCAAAAACCTCGAGCAAATAGAATCATTTCCAAAAAAGCAAATGAATTTGTTAATAGCAGAAAATAAATGTTGAATAGTGTCGCGAGAGAAAAGAGCACGTAGCGGCATCTATCGGTTATACCGACAACGTGTCTGCGAATTCAATACTCAATTGGTAATGTTGTGTTTGACATTTATAGTGTAGACGAGGTATAGGAGTGGGCCAATCACGACGGGCCCAGTGGGCCCAATACCGGTCGATAAATGGGCCTCCCACCGACGGGACACTCCTGTCGGTTGTGGAACTAATAATGTGGAACTATCACCGATCTCAAATACCGACATCGCTAAACTGAAAATTCACTGAATTAACACGTTCAGTGCCAAAAATCAGTCCCAGAGATTCTCACAAAATCAGTGTAATTTAATTAATGAAACCGAAACCAGAAATTTAAAATGTATTATAGGGGATGCTGTCTTAACCCTTCTGAATTCGGTTTATCTGGACATGATAATAAAATTCGGTTTATCTGGATATGTCACAATAAAAATTAATTTTTAAATCTAGTCAAAAATCACTGTCAGTCGTATGTGACTAACGTGGCAGTTAACGTGTTAAATAGGACATGCAACACAGACGACACAACATGCAACCATACACAGATAATAATTACATAAAAAATTACCTCCACGTGGTGAGACCCGGACGATCGGTGTGATTCTCGATTTAGAATATTTTCTTGCGCAAAGGTTATACCAATTGCTGTATAAAATATTAAAAATCGACGATCACATCGAGCTAATGGCTGTGGCAATGAAATAATTCTTCGACATGATTTCCTCTCGACGTGAGTCTTCGACGAATATTTTTTCTTGAATATAATCATTATTTTATATCGTAATAATTTCCAAATTAATTTTAAATTCTGATATTTTCTTGTAATGTTACTTTCATAGTTCCTACACCACACGTAGGTATGTCAGATCACTGTTCGTCCCAAGTTATCCTCGGGCCCACCTGGGCCCACTTTTGCCGCCGCTGAATAACACAGGGGCTGGTGGCAGTCTTTGATAGTATCGTCGTCGGTGACCCGGGGTACACTTCAGGGTGCCAAGAAAAACAGTTCCCGAAAGGCGTCCACATTTCGCCAAGTAACGAGCAGGCGAGCATGATCGGCGAAGAACGAACGGGCGCATAGACGCCGCCAGTTGCGCGCCATATTGGTTCCGAGCGTGCGACCTTCCTCGTTGCATGATGGCCGGCTCCCCGATTGGCCAATGTGGATGACTTTACGTCTTTTGATGGGCAGGTGAGGAGTCTTGGCGAGTGTCAACGATACCGTACGCGTGTATCGGAACGTAATCGCGGCCGAAGACCCGGCCCGTTGCCTTTTTCCGCGCATCTTCGACGACGGGAACCGCGATCTGCTCGTCGAACGACGCGTAATGTCACCGCAAGGATTCCGCGAGCCGCGGATTTACCACCAGGCGATCATATCGCCGTAGGAATTATGAAAAAGACCAAACATAACTGTATATTATTGTCTACTCCCCTCTTACACTACGAGCAATTGAAACGTGCGAGTAGTACCGCGAGATCCCCGGCTACGTACGCCTCCGACGTGTTTCTTGCTCGCACGTGATGCCTCCGGGCATACTAATCGCTTTTTAATTTCTCGTCGACTCGTATCTTTTTCTCTCATATTTTCCTCTTTCATTTTCTAGTAAATTTTATCTTTGTCAATGTTTGTATCGGTTCTTATGAAACTGAAAGAATACCTTAGGCAATCCTAAATATTCTAGAGAAAGCACCGAATCATTATTAAATAATAGCAGGTGACGCGACATAAAACCATAAAATAAAAAATAATGACTGTCAGATGCGACATTAAAAATTCAATTAAAAAGAAAATATCGTGCTTCAAAGAATTTGAACACGAATCGACAGAATGAATCACACAGTTTTCTTAATTTTATCCGATGTGTACGTCTCATTTTCTGTCTCGAATCTAACGGAAATATTTTGTAAAAACTGCCGCGACCGTGGCAGCTAAAATAATTTTAAAAAAGTCGCTAGGTTATCGAAGGAAATCTGAGTTTACTGATTCGTCGAAGTGTCATTCGGAGAAGTAGTTCTGCGATTGTCGGTCGCGTCAAGATTCCGGACGGGTGACCACGTGCATTCTAATCTCAACTTACCAGCAACAGGCTCGCATGAGTTCCGAGGAGGATGGTCGTGACGCGTGGGTGCGTCGTCGTCGGCGGAACAGTACGCCTCGACAGAACACGTGGCCTTAGTAGCAGGAGCTCAGGATAGTCTGGTGGTGACTATAGATCAACTTGCGCCGCATGTGCTCCTGGTAGAAGCGCGGGCTCCTTATACGGTTGTAGGCGGATGGCATCCTCTCTGTCTCCCCACTTCAAACGACGCCGAACCCCACCTTTCGCGTCACCACTGATCCCTCCATCGATTTTATGCACCAGCGGCGCCTTCCAGCTGGAACGCAAGTATGCGCGACGCAACGGTACTCTATGTATAGTAAATGCAATATACTGGACGAAATTTAACAATATTAACACGTTCCTCGCCCACATATGGGTGACGGAATTATTTGTGCAGGTTTTAAAATGAATTTTTACCTTGATATATTCATTGTACTAATCTTGATTAGGATCTGTAACATGCACGAAAGTTGGAGGATTACTCAGTATCATACATCTAATTTTTTACAATTTTTATTTCATTAAGTAACTTACTTTGATTTTATGGAATTTTGAGGGTTTCTAGTTGGGCGTTCAAAGTGTTAATGGTTGATCGTGCTATTCAAATTTCAGTGTCTAGGTCAAAAATTAAATATTTTATTTCGTGTTCAGAATAGCGTAAGACGAATAGAAAGAGAATATTACTAAATATTATTAACGAGTTACAGTCTCTAAGCGGACTGAGGTTTGAATACTAAATAAATAAAATATATAATTGTTGAAGGAGCTGGTTTTTCAATTTTGTTGGTATCAATCATTTTTATTTTGATTTTAGTTTAACTATACTAGGTTGCATACACCTTTCTATTCGTACCGCTACTGTCAATAATAGCTATGAACTATAATTTATAATTTAATGATAAAAGAAAGGTGCATGTATATATATGCAATTTAAATTAATCTTGTAACTAACTTAAATGACGTTATCTAAATGACGTTTTCTATTTCTCATTTGCATGTGCAAAACCAGAGCTGATTGGTTTTGTTAATGAAAAATATTTTAGCCTTGTCATAGCCTTGTAATTTCCGTGACGGTACTCTTCGTCGTGTGTAACTCGTGTTTACATGCGCACAAACTGCGCGAGTCATCTGCGGACTGTCGCCGACGTATTCAGATATCATGAATTGAAGGAAGTTCGCACGCTTATCTGTTGTACCACCATGTGTTCTGCATCGCAAATGCGTCTGTACAAATTGTACACGCAATCTAAATTTTTAAATGTTTATTTTCTTCTGCAAACAGTAACAAATCTCTTTTCGAATACGATGGAACTGTTTTTAAATAAGCTTAGAAATCAAATCTTCTTTCCAATTAGTACTCGATATTATCAACGAGCACAAAATATGTTTCATAGTGGAAATCGTGTCGGTTTTATCTATCCGTTACTAAATAATTCGTTATCAGACATTTACTAAATAATTATTTAAAATGCGGCCAACTCCGCAATCACTCATTCGCTCATTATCATCAACCACTCTTTCTCGGTTATCGATCACCTTATCAATCGAGAACCGTATCTTTTTCGGTCCCCGTCATGATCATTGACTCGCGGTTCACCTTTATTAGCATAATCGGGCGCCTCTTATCGTTCATTCCCGATTCCACACTCGCTCCCGCATCTCGCATACTTGTGAGGCTCACGCACATCCTCGAGTACGAGCATCACAGCATAGCATACTCGCAACAACGTGGCCCAAGCGCTGGAATCCAGGCATAACGCGGTTGGCCCGCCGTTTTCGGTGATATCGAACGGGTTCCTCCTGGTCCCCCCTCCCCTTTCCCCTTGCCCCCCTCGCCTAAATGGTCCCGGAGAACTCTACTTTTGTGATGGTACCCTGCCGCCCGTGTTGTCCAGCGCGTTGCCGAAATTTCGGGATGATTGATGGCTATTGACGCGCCCGGGCCAACCGACGTCGGGACCCGTGGGTTTCGTACCATGAAAAGTATGGCAGCTATTTGCTTTGTCAATTGCACATTAGATTCTCTATGTGCCGGTGTGTTCGTGTGAACCGACCAGGGGCGAATGCGAACGTTCCGCGCCACCAGCGAGGGCTGAGAATTATTTTTTTTTAGAGTTTCTACAATTTTGGACCATTTTTTAGTGCTCTGCTGTGTTCAGTAATTTTTACTGTGATTTACAGATTTTATACAATTTTCGACGATTTTTTAATATTTTGCCGTGCTCAGTAATTTTGATTGCAGTTTATACAGTTTTAGACGATCTTACAATACTTTGCTGTGTTGAGTAATTTTTATTGTAAAATATACAGACTTTACGCAATTTTAAGGTGCACCCTTGGGTCTATGTTGCCCCAGACTATTAAAATATTTATGCCCCTAATTTTAGCAATTTAACCATAATAAATGATTAATTGTTGCATTGGGAATAAAGCTATATACGTCTACCAGAAGTGCCCTTAAAAATATATTGTAAGGAATCAGTCATCAAAGCTGTGAGCAGTCCTAAAAATGGACAATTATAAACACACTAAATATTTTATATCGTTAGTTATAAATAACCGTCCGCTATCCGAGGACCGCTGTTGTGTTATTTTCGACTTGTCAATTAGCAATGCATAAAAATATAGAAAATGGCTCGATTGATCCATCCGAGTGCTCGTTTAAGAGTGACAAAAATTCGAGCCCTTAGGTCCCCAGCTTGCCTCTGCGAAGGGCGCACGGTTTTCCAAAGTGTCCCATTAGGGTAGCAAAAGGGACGCCATGGTCTCGGTTGCAAGAGGTGGTATCCGATTTACACGGTCGCATGCGGTGCAACATTTTCACCGAACTGCAGCCGCGCAGGAGAAAGGGCTAGGGAAAGGGAAAGGGGGTGGCAGCGAGGAGAGGGGTAGAACCCAGCGTCTATGAAAAGGTCAAAGGTTCCAGGTGTGTTTGCGTTTCGTGTACTGGTGTTACAGGTGCAGCCTCTTCCGCAGCTCTGCTCGCCGTTGCATCAGCAACATGTGTGTTCTTTATTAACAACAATTAACATTTACCCATTGTTTAAAAACCGATACATCGCATCAGCTATCCATTTTAATGGCGCGACGGGTTCTCGCTGATCTGAAAGGCCTACGGAACGGTCCTCGGCAATCCCTCGTTGTGGTAAACGGGAATTTTACGCATTTTGTTTATTGCATATTTGCAACATGCTAAAAATGTTGTAAAATAAAGGGTAGGGCATTGTAACACGATGCTCGAGCTATGTTACACGAGTGCTTTGTATATTATTTTATGTTGTAACGGTAATATAAACTAATTCTTCAGCTACTTTTATTGTCTCCATTGCTTACAATTAGTTTAAAATCAGTATATTAGTTACTGCGATTGTTGTTACGTTTTATGCAGTATTTATAGTTAATTTTGCAATATTTATAACGTACCCTGGGAGGCTGAATTAATTGTGCAACAATATATTAATAATATTTATTTTATTTCTTTGCTGACTGCTGCGGACACATTCAATGCACGCAGTATTATATAAATTAATAATTATTTACTTTTTATGAATAACTTTTGTTTAGAATATTTTAAATAATGTCAATGTAACATTTGTTATATTGTAGAGGTCTTTGGTAATAATATTTAATGATACATTTGTTCTCGGAGAATTTTTTCTTTTATGATTGTCTGCCTTCTGCATTTCAATTGCTAGTTTCTAATGCAAACTTTTGCTAAAAGTTTTCAAGTGCGTCGATTGTTAAATTGTTTGTAGAAGTTACGCGAACTCGATTTGAAGCAAATAACCGGTTGATAAGGTTCTGCGATAATAGGAGAGTATCGACAAAAATTGGTGTTGCGCCACGTACCGGTGGTTACATGTAATGGCCGAGTCGAGTCGCCATTTTATAATATTTAATATATACAATATCTATTTGTATTTTCGCAGTCATTTATTATCTAAACCTAAACGTTATTATATATATGAATAAATATTGTAACTTCATTCCTATATGATTCAGTTCTGTAAGAATGAATATATGAAAAAATGCGTAGAATCGTAAGAACAATGCAACATTATTATTTTATAGGACGAAAATGAAATTACTGAAGTCATTCCCAATTATAGTCTGTAAATATTTATAAATCCCAAGACATTATGTATAGGTAAAATAATTTTTACTCAGTGGACTAGCTGTAGATATTTTCTAAATAATTTATTATTTTATATTAATTTCTTTGCACGGTAGGCATCAAATAATTCTTACAACAATGATCTCCGAAAATAATTTAGCAATTTTCGTGCATTTGGAGTCATTCAAATGATAACATACGTACAATAATTTACTTAATTTTACTTTATTTAATTTCAGTTACATTGTTAAAAATAATTTATTGCAATTACAGCCCTTTTACGATTTCGTGACGTGCGTACTGAAAAAAATTGCACGAACTTATGGCAAAAAGCGTTGAAGAGGACGCGCCATTGCGAATCCATCGCGATTCGCGAATCGGCCATTGCTATCGCACATTTCGCACGTCAGCGATTTGCAGTAGGCGAACCAGCAGGCTACTCCTGTTTTCCCAGTCCAAAGATTTACCAGTCTCCGGTTATGTTTGATGCACCATTATGGTCTCGATTACGGTAGGTTAGTTGCATCGGTAACGTCACGTGTCGTCATGTCTCGACGAAAGACGTCATCGAACGTTGTCGTTGTGTCTCTTCTGTGTGAACGTACTACACCAAAGACTAAAGTGTATTACGTCTACGTTGGCATATTCGAGAATCAGAGGCCGACTCGTTTTCGCGTCGGTTCTGCAGGTATCCCAGCAAACCATTGTTTCATATCTTTATTTTATTTAAAGTTCTCTTTCCGAAGCTTTTTTTATTATTCTGTCTTACCTACTACCCCTTTCCAACCCTTTTCCACCAAGTTTTCCATTATCAACATTTTGAGGAAATTTTTAATAGAATATTATGCTCGAAAGACACTGGCAAGATGGCAGAATGTTTTCGAATGGGACAATAATATTTTATTAATTTCGATTTGGTGTGAAAAGCTTCTGGTTTAGAGAAAATTAAAAATTAAAATAGAAAAGTTGAGGATATTTAAAAAAAATATTAATAACGTGACTTTTGGTTCTTTTAGCAAGTACAAAATTTTAGTAAAATGTGAAATTTTAAAATTGATAAAAAGGAAACTTTAAGTAATAGTCGACTAAAAATTAACTAGAAATTATTTGAAAAAATTCTTTTAGTTGTGTTCTTATATTAATTTAAAAAGTAGAAAAATAAATATGTTACGTTTAATCAGAGCATGATATTTTTAACTGGTATTACGTCACATAAATAGGCGAGGAAAGAAAATACAGGCGTACAGTTTAAATAGTTTTTAATACATACAAGGCAACAATTCTAAAGACATTTTACAAATTTTTCCTTAATGTAGTCTTTTTTTGCGTCTGGATAGCGCTTCCTGTAGTTTGATACAGTTTGGATTATAAATTATTTTTCTTCTTCATTTCGCGACAGTATATCGTTTTTTTTTCACAAGTTCAGCCGAATAATTAACTACAGCTAAAATCTGTACTACAATTAAACCTACGTTGTAACTGGGTCATTCATTCCGAGGTTTCCTTATTTATAAAATTTAGGGAAATTGAAAATCTTTAGAAAAAATTGTTAGAAAGTATTTTCCGAAATAAATGCTGCAATGGTGCTACCAACGTACTCATTTACATTACTTCAATTCACTATTAATATTATCTTACATCATTATTATTAACGGTACGTAAAGCTACAATCATTTGTTCTTTTATATGATGCGGAATATTGGGGTGAAAAAAAGGCTAGCGTAATATTCCATGTTCTTCATCCTTTGACAATGTAAATTGATCTTTAAACAAAATTTTTTTTTAAACAAGGTCCACCCTAATACACATGCTCTCCATATATCTTTAAACATTAATATTTCCCATAAATCCATATACTACATTTAGAATTCTATTGTGACACCTAACCGGTTCCAACAATTTCCAAAATCTACTTTCAAGACACAGTCAACATTTTTGTGCGTAGTATGTTCATCCTTAGATGGCCTCCAGACGAGGAATTAAAAATAATGTTATAAACTTTTGATACTGGTGTTACGGCCAGTACAATTATACCGAAACCGTTAACGTCCATTCTTTGATTAAGAATTATTTATGAGCTACATTTTCTAATGAAACCAATTCTCTTTTTTACAATTTTCGAGAACCCACTTCTTTGAGATCAATGTTGACTCCTTTGCTAGACTTAATATCAATAAAAATGCTGGTATAATACCAGAATATTTAACGTTCGGTCAAAACTGCTACCACAGAAACATTCAATAATTCAAGATGGCGGCGTGGTGCTGTCAGCCCGAAGCTGCGAAGGCGCAGCCTCGCTGTACGCGATGTCGAAGACACTCTTCTTCTCGAGAAGCTGTTGATGCCTCAGTCTAGCTCCACCCTGCAACGGAATGGCGATCCCGGACTCGAAATCCTCTTCGACGTGTCCATGTTCTAGCGACGGTTCAGCCTCGAAGTGTTGAGGCGACAGTTGCGGCGACGGATGAGGGGCTGGTGGTGGATGGAGGTAAAATGGCGCCGGTATTTTCTCGTATTTATACTCGGAGTGCTGCACCAGATGATGCTTAGGCTCTGACGCAGTCGCGGCAGGTGGAGACGTTGCAAATATCTGAACAGGGGGGTCCTCGTCCTTGCCACCTTCAGCCTTCCTCAGCTTCCTACCCTGACGAACAATGGCCTTCAGCTGCTCGGACTCCACGTTCACCAGAGGCTTCACCTTGCGTTTGCCTTTGGAGGACGTTCCCGCGGTTTGTTCCTTCTTCTTGTCCTCCTTGCTCGTCTTCTGGGACCTCATGCTTCTCCTAAGCCACCTAGGCAACTGGCTCTCGTCGTCGGACGCTCTTAGCTCGGCTCTTCTTCTTTCCATCTCCTCGCGGTTCTTCTTGTACCAGGCCATGTACTTGGGCTGCGTCTTGCTGGTGTCGATCTCTCTCGAAGGTGCGCCATGCTTCTCTCCGCTGGTGGAACCCTTTCTCTCCCTTGGCCTAGGCGCTGGTTGCTTCTGATGCTGCTCCTCGTCCTTCTTCGTCTGTCGTGGCCTAGCATGCTTCAGCTGATCGGTGTCGAACTTTCTTCGAGGCCTGTGGCGGGCGTGCAACGTCTGCTCGCGCGAATGAAGCGCCTTCTCTTCGGACGACTCCTCCGAAGAGCTCTTCTTCTTCCTTTGCACCGGAAGCCTCCGCTTCTCTGCTCCCTTCATCTTCCTCTCGAGCTTGGGAGTATCGACCTTAGCAGGTTTAACAACTGGTACTGTCTCTATTTGTTTATCCGGAGATGCTTTGTCTCTCGCTCTTCTGGCGCTGGAAGATGACTCTTCGTCAACCTCGGACATTGAACGTTCCCTCTGTCCAGCCTCTCCGGCCTCTTTCTTCAGCCTGTCTACAAGCTTAGCGGTGATCTGAGTGCTCAGAGACGTCGCAGTGTCCTTGGTGTCCTCGTCCTTCGCCGCCTCAGTTGGAGCAACCGGTTTCAAATCATCGTCCCTCACCAACTCGATAGTCAGGTATGTGTCCTCTTCGTCTTCCAGGGTGCGAGGGTCACCGATCTCCGTGGATTGGACGGCTTCCCTTTCCGACGACTGCCGGC
Source organism: Halictus rubicundus (assembly GCF_050948215.1). Lineage (NCBI taxonomy): Eukaryota > Metazoa > Arthropoda > Insecta > Hymenoptera > Halictidae > Halictus > Halictus rubicundus. The sequence continues at coordinate 13,314,095 of NC_135161.1, forward strand.
TTCGGTGTCGCGGCGTCTGATACGGTCTCGTGGTTAGCGTCGTCTTCCTGGAAATATCACTCGATGAGTCACTGTCCTCTAAATCGTCCGACTGTTGCATGATCTCGGTAAAAAGTGGCACGCTTACGTCTGTGTACTCTTCGTCGCCGATATATGTCCCTCGGTCCTCCATTTCTCCCTCGTCGTCGATTTTTCCGCCTTCTTCGGCTGCTTCTTCAGCAGTTGCCTCTTTCCTTTCTTGGTCGAGAAACGGCTCGAAGCTCTCGTCCACTACGATGAAACTTCTGTCTGTAAAGTGCTCTTCTAATTGTTCGTCGGGTTCCGTTGGAGCCTCTGATGCCGACTTTTCTTTGCCTGTCTCTTCAGGTGACGCATGGACTTCAGTTATTTGGGATTCGCTGCTCGATGCGCTTGACAATCTTTCGTGCTCAACCTTTCTTTCACTAGGTTCGCTGGGTTTCAATAATTCCTTGTCTACTTCTTCAGGAAGTTCTTCAGGCTCAGTGACTTGGGGCTTTTTAGTTTCTGGAGATCTTGTCTCCATCTCGTCTCCAGGTCTTTGATCTTCTGGTGTTGGTTCGTCTACCTTGACCCCAGGACCTTCTTGTTTTTCTTTCTCGACCTTATCTCCAGGTCTTTGCTCTTCTGGTATTTCTTTCTCTATCTCATCTCCTGGTCTTTGCTCTTCCGGTTTTTCTTCCTCCGGTGATGCTACCTCGTCGCCGATCAGATGAACAGGTTTCTCCACCGTTACCCCAATTTCTCCCGGTTTCCCTAAGTCAGGATCGCCAACTGTCGTCGAGTCAGTTGTCAAATCCTTTTCAACATCATCCATTGACGCTTCATCTTTATTTCTGTCTTCGTGTAGCTCGTCCGCCCCCTCCTTCTCTTTTCTCTTTTCCAACTCCTTCTGATCTTCCTCGGCCTGCTTGAAACTTTTCAGCACGTCCGAATGAAAGGGTTTGTCAATCCCACCTGCCGATGTTGACGGGACTTCAGCGACTTCAGCATGATCGCCGATTTTACTTTCAGAAGGTGTCCGATCTTTCTCCTCCACAGTTATGCTGTCTGAGTGAACAGGTGACTTGTCTGCCACAGATTTTGCTTCGTGGTCGACAAGCTCCACGCTTGACGGTCTACTATCTGACAAGTGAACTGCTTCAGCAACTCCTAAAAAAGCACTTTCCATTTTACTCGCCTGGTCCCCCAGTTCTTGAGTCCTCTGTGGTTCGAGTCGAGTTTCATCCTCTACAGGTTCTTCAGCTTCCACAGGTCTTTCTACTGGAGTGCTATCTTCCCCGACGCTTTGCTCTTCGGCATGCGATCTTGAAGAATCGTCTTCTTCCTTTTTACTATTTTTGTCATCAGGCGGTCCCGAAGCAGCGGCCTCGTCCTGTTCATCAGGATCTTTTGGATCACTCTTTTCTTCACTGAGCACTTTTTGATCTTCAGTCTTTGAGACACCTGCCATGTCTTCATCTTTTTCACTGCTCCGATCGTCAACAACGGCTTGAGGTTCACTGGGCTTATCTTTCTCATCAATTTCTGGTTCCTCACTTGGAATACTGCCTGGAGCACTGTCTCGTGCATCAGCTGCGTCTTCATGTTCATCGCCCGTCTTCTCTGCTTTTAAATAGGTTTCTTTAACTTCGTCAGGGGGTATTTGTTCCTTTTCACTGACCTTCTGCTCATCGATCCGAACCATTTCTGAAGCAGCTTCTTCCTTTCCATCAGAAGCTGCTGGCTTCTCTAAAAAAGCACTTTCTTTTTCGATAGTTTGACCTTGGCTAGGACCAATTCCTCTTTCTTTGTCTAGAAGAATGCTTTCTTCGTCTTCTTTTTTCTTAATCTCATCGTCTTCGATCGTTGGCTGCGTCACGGGTTCTTTTTCTTCGTCGTCAGACTTTTTTGGAACTTCAGATTCGCCGTCTTTGTACCTTGCACTGCTGTCTTCCGGTTTGCTAGGTCCCAGAGGCTCTTTCTCCTTATCAGGTGTGTCTTCTTTGGTAGGAAGGATGATTTCTTTGCCAATCACATGATCATCCCCCATTTGTGCAGATTCTGCTGCTTTTCCGTCCATTTTTGCTTCTGCCTCCACTTTTGTGTCTTCCTCCACTTTTGCTTCTTCCTCCACTTTTGCTTCTTCCTCCACTTTCGTTACTTTCTCATCTACTTTTGCTTCCTCTTCGTCCATTTTTGTTTCCCTTTCTGGAAATTGGCTTTCAACATGACGCTCCTGTCCCTCGTCACTCCTCTTTTCATCCTCTGAGATTTTTCCCTGGTCCAAAACCATTTCCTTCGGTTGGTCATCACCTCCAATTTTTGGAACCTCTTCCTTTTCTTCGCCTACCACTTGTTCTTCATCCCCTTTTACCTCAGGATCTTCTTCTGCATCAACTGCATCCTTCCTTCCTCCGTTTTCACCTAAACTATCTTTCCTATGCTTTTCTACATCCTCGGGTCCCATCAATTCTTTTTCAATTTCCTTGACATCATGAAGAGGACTAACGTCATCTTTCACACTCCTCTCATCATCTACCAATTCAACTTTCGACTGTGTTTCACTTGCCTCTCCACTTTCCTCTGTTTTACAAACAGCAGGCGCTTCCACTGCCTCTTCCGTTCCTGCTTTCCTCTCTCCCACCTCCTCATGCTCCTCTTCAGGATACTCTTCAGTTTCCAAAACCAATTTCTCGTCTCTTTCCACCTCCATTGTCTTCGGTGAAACATCCTCTACATCTTTCTTCCCTTCTAACCCTGTCTTTCCAACATCTTCCAGCACTTCCTCAACATCTCGTTTCTTTTCCACAGATTTCTGATCCACAGTTTCATCTTCGCGCTTCGTTACAATGCTGTGATCGATCGGCAGGTTGGTTCCTTCTGACGGTTCGTCCTTGCTTTCATGTTCTCGCTTTGGCGTATCTGTAACAACCGGTATTATAATCCCCTTGCTCTCGCTCCTGTCACTTGCCGGTTCATCTTCCGCTTTATCTTTGCTACTTACTTCAGCAATGTTCGCAACATCGGTCAATCTGTCTTGCTCCCGTTCGCTCGGCTTTTCTAGAGACTCCGCGTCTACTGGCGCCATACCTTTCTCAATTATGTCCGCTGCGACGGCTGCCACCTTCAGTTTTTCCTTCGCCTCGCGAATATCGATGGGCGTCTTCGTCGAATCTTGACCTTCAAAACTCTTCGCCTCTTCCGTCGTTCTCTTCGTCTCCTCTTCTTCCTTCGTCCCCCTTTCAGGCGAGCGTTCCCTTTCTACCGATCCACCTTCACCAAGCAGCAACATACCCTTCTCAACCATCTCTGCTGCAATGACTGCCTCCTTCAGCTTTTCCTTCGCCTCGCTGACATCAGCAACCGCGGGCATTTTCATCGATTCCTGATCTTCGAGTCTCCTAGCTTCCTCCGTCATCCTCTTCGTCTCTTCTCTCCTTCTTGTCCTCTTCCTAGGCGACTCTGTCATTTCTATCAACTCCAGTTTATCAACTGCATCCACAGCTGCCTCCTTCAGCTTCTCCTTCGTCTGATCAGAGACAGTCGACATCTTCGTTGACCGCTGAGTTTCAAGACTCTCCGCTTCCTCCATCATTGTCTTCATCATCTCTTCCTCCTTCCTGATCCACTTCTCAGCGGACTGTTTAGCAGCTACCGCTCCATTCTTCATCAACACCCTCTTCTTAGGACTCGAGTCCTTCTCACCGAGCGTCTTCGTTTCCTCCTTCTCCATACAAGTACTCTGCTGCTTCATGCTGTCCACCTTCGTTTGCTCCACGAAGTCATCGCTGAACCTCTGAATCGTCTTCTCCACGATGGACTTGCTCGTACCCTTCAACTCCGTTCCCGAAGAGTCCACGCTACTCTTCTTCTCCAAACTGGACACGTTAAGCTTGTCCCTTCTGGCATCCATCTGATCGGAAGTGCTGGACTCTTCAACTCCACGATCTTTGCGAGACACAGCCAACTTCGGTCCTCTAACCACACTTTTCCCAGGTTTCTCAACCTTCCCGGTGTCCTTCATCCTCGCATCGTCATCCTTGGTCTCAGCCACCTGTTTCTTCAACTCCTGCCTCCCGTGGACCTGGCGCCTCGCCTTCTGTGCGCCAACAGGTTGCTTCTGCTTCACAGTGTCCTGTCTAGGCTTGCCCTGCTTCTTGTTCTTCTCGAAGAGCTCGTCGAACTCCGAGCTACCTGTGCTCATGACGTTCGACTGCTGGTACCTCAGCTTCTGCTTCGTCTTCGCGATAGCCGTCTCCTTCTTCTGCTTCGCTTTCTGGTCCGGCTTCGAGGTCGTCTCACTCGCTTGTCTCGGCGCACCAGCCACGTCAGCCTTCTTCTGGGAGGTCTTCTGACTCGGCTCCTTCTTCGGCTCCGATTTCTCTTGACTCGTACTGTCGCTGCCGGTGCTCTCTTGGAACTTCTTCTCGCCCAGCTTGCTGAACTTCTTCGTCAGCATGGTGAACTCCTTCTCGAGGATCCTGAAGCTCGGCTTCATAGATCCTTCCGACTTCTTCGCGCTCTGCGACTTCGTCTCCTTCTTCGGACTCTTCTCCTGCCTCTTGTCGCGTTTCGCCTTGATGTCCGGCGACGACAAGGACTCGGTCATCTTCTGGTCGTCGCTCAGGTCCTCGCAGCTCTTCTCGCCGGTAGCTTGCTCCTTCTTCTTCTTCCTCAGCTCCATCGACGAAGACGAGTCGTTCTCCGTTTCGTTCAGTATCTTGTAGCTGACGGTGGCTTGCTCCGACTTCCGGTACCTGGACTTGTCCTCTTCGGCTTTGTAGGAGCTCCCGTTCCCGTTCAACGAGTCGGAGATCTCTCTGAGCACGTCGGGCTCCAACGAGATCTTCCGGTCCTCTTTAACCTCCCTCGTCTTCCTCTGCAGGATGCTCAGCCGTTTGTCGTAACAAGGACTGCTCTTCTCATCGATGGGGGACTTCATCCACAAGGTGCGCGCCCTTTTCCAATCCCCGTCCCCGTACTTCTTCCTGGACTTCAGCTTCTTCCGGTGCCTGGAGTCCTCGTCGGACTCGTCGTTGTCGCTTCTGCTTCTCACGTGACGATCCGTTTGGGTCGCTGCCGTTCTGTCCGTTTGGGTAGCTATGGCCACCTGTCCGGGCAGACTCTGAGTCTCCAGGTAGCTGGCCGAGTCCAGCAACCCTCCGTCCAGGTGTCTATTGTCCCTTCTCAGTAGTATCCTAGCTAGCAAAGCCTTTTGTCTAGCTAGCTCCAGATCGGTCAAAGAATACTGCTTGCCAGCTTGCTCCTTGGTTGCCGAAGGTCTCTCGGCAGCCATCGCCTCGGTGCTCAGGCCCTCCTGCTTCTCCTGTCTCAAGGACTCCCCAATCTGTGAGCCCTTCTCGGTCTTCTGCGACTCGTACTCCCCATGATCGATCACCAGCCTCTGAACTGTGGGTCCTATTTCCTCGATATGCTGCCTATGCCCCAGCTCCAGTCTATCCGGGATCAGGATGATCTCTGCCGGCTGTTGCTGGTACATGTCCTTCGACCGCTGATGGGACTCCATCATGCGAGCTGCTTCCATGTCCTGCATCGACAAGTCCGGCCTGACTTTTTGGTCTTCTATGAACCGCTGTAGGATTATGTCTTTGCCGTCGACGATCAAGGTCGTGGGACAGTGGTGGCGATGATGATGACGGCTCGCTGACGAGTCCTCGATCTCACCCCTGGTCACCAGCCGGAGGACTTCTGCGTTACCTTCGCGGTAGAAGTGCTGCTCTCTCACTGCCTCGTCGCCCATCGGGGCCTCCATGTATCTGGGGCCGGACCTGGGTCAATTTTATAGCTCAATTAGGCTGTGCTACAGTGCTAGACTCTGGATTAATACTATAATATTATACAGGGTGGCGCGGATGTTCGTGGTACCACTGGGCGATCTCAATAAGGAGGATGTTTTTCCGATATTGAATTGTTTGGGAAGTAAGAGCGATGGAGGAAAATGGTTTTCATAGCAATCTTCTTCTCACCTCTGCCTGTATCCTTGACGTTGCGTGTCCGATTCCCTCTCGATTTCGTGTCTCTGCAGCGAATCCATTTCCGGCATGTCGTAGCCCCGCTGCTTCGGCCCTTCCATCTCTTCCATGTACATTCTGTCCTGTTCGTCCAGCCGAATTTTCCTCGAATGATCGTAGGAAGCAGCGTCCCCTAATCGATGAGCTTCGTGGTTCATGTGAACGTCGTTCGGAGGGCCAGAGATGAAAGCAACGTCGCCGGGAAGGGAACAATTTTTAACATTTCTTTTGTTGAACTGCCAGTTCCGTCTCGTTGGGTCTGCACTCCACGCTTGCTTCCTTCCGTTCCACGATACTGAAATTGGAAAATGTCGCTAATTTTATGTATCCCACTGGCCCGTGAAGTTTAAAATGAAATTTTAGAAATTTGTTTATGCAAATTACCTTCGGTAGCGGCAGCTGGCTGCCGATGAAAGTGTCGCTTTGGTCTCCCATCGGATCTGACGACCACAGTTTCTGAAGAATGCACTCGTCTTTTCCTAGGTGCCATGTAAAATGGACAGCCGGGGCAAATGCAACATGTGATCAGTATGATGATGGCCAGAAGCATGAGCAGGCCCAGAATAATTAACAGCCAGAACAACAGTTTGTTCTCCGCTTTGTACACCGTCTGAAAAACAATTTTGTCGTACTTGTAGACTATACAAAGGATTTGTATATTCTATGTATAGAGTAATATGGAACAATGTTGCGATTGTGTGTTAGTAAATTAATTTCATTTGTACGTACTACTTCTTCGTTGTGTACATTGGTGACGGTGTTGTTAACGAGGGTTGTTTGGCCATTATTACCATGGGTGTTGGCACTGACTGGTGTGATCGGCTCGGGAATATTCACCGTCGTTATGGTGTCCGTGCCATTAATGATCCCCACACCATTAGCTGCTAATGTTTCTCGAATTTTCTCGACGTCCACCAATGGCGTGCCTGGCTCGGTTTGCTCGACACACGCTACGATAATACTCCTGTAATATAATAATTAACCCCTTGACTACGGCAGGAATTTAGTTAGGATGTGCGCCGAGAACGGCGAATAATCAAAAAACTGAATTTCACTATGTTAAAACAATATTATTTATTTCTTTGAACCGAATTAGTATAAATATTACGAATTTAATATTAACGTAAATAATAAAGCCTCTCAGTGACGCAAACGCAAAATTTCTAAGCGCCTTAACGAGATAAACGAAATAAAATATTAATTTCCCTCTTTATCTTTTACTCTTCAATTCTTTTTAATATAATCGATTTCTTCTTCATAATATCAAAAATCGTCGGAAGATCCAATGCACGAATAAATCAAATGTATCTAACACAGCAAATGTTAATTTTCTTCTGTGCCATTCTTTGTTTAACAATCTTCTTTGTAACATGAATTGAAAATTGTGCATTGCTAACTTTTTGCCCCCTCCAGGCACAGTCGTGCTGCCGGTATTGTTCTGTTGGACGTAAGGGCGGGTTTCTAATACGGTGACACGACCACCGGTTATGGTTGCCAACGTTTCGACAGTCTTCGTCGAATTTGGCTGTTCGCCTGGCACCACGAACATCATTATGCGAGCCTCCATCGCTGTGCCACTGATCACACGAATCTCCGTTTCGCTGGAAAGATGGGGAATACCTGAAACATCGCATCCGTTAGCAATTAGTTTCTAATTAATCGATCTTTCACATGTACCTAAATCGTATGCTCTGGCAGTGAGAGTGTACAGTGCATTCTCTTGGTCGCGTTTCTGACGACCCATTTTCATTTCCATCGCAACTGCTTTGTCGACGACTGTTTCATTTTGACTTTTCTCTGTGGACACATGTTCGACATCCTCTGTTAGTATAGTTCGCGGTCGACTGTTCTTAACTAACGATTTTCCATCCTTTTTAACGAACGTGTCGTAGGCACTTTGTTTCTTCCGTCGGATCTTCGTTATCGGTGATCGGACAATTAATTCTCCGCTGGTTTCGTTCAGATAGAATTTATTTTCGTAATTGCCATGAATTATTTCGTATCTGACTATGTTATTCGGTGGCTCCGCGTCCGAGTCAACAGCCTGCAAAATGGTATTTTAAGCAAAATCTCGACAGGCATTCCAAAAATTATTGAGCTCGGGAAAATTTAGTGTTATGAAAAATTGTTAAATTTTCTGTTGCGAGGGATGTACCTTTATGAAAGCCGGCGACGTGAAGTTCGTTAGGTCCGCGTTTAGCATAAACTCGTAGACGCCCCTGTCGAATATCGGCGGATTGTCATTGACGTCCAGCAGATTAACTATCAGAGGAACAGTTCCAACATTTCCGGTACCATTTTCGTCTCGAGCTTCCACGGACAGGTCGAGTCTCGCTGCGATCTCTCGATCCAGGGAAGATCCCGTGGCGACAGTGATCAATCCTGATTCGGGATCTAGGACGAAGGCTTTGCTTCCTTCGCCGGTTATGCCGGTGTAACGAACGTCACCGTAAAATCCTGTGTCTGTGTCGGTCGCGTGTACCTGTCCGAAACAGTTAATTTACAACTTGAAAAATTAAAGGAAACATAGTAAAGTAAAAAATTCTTTCCCACTAGGAATTGAATTTTTATCAAAATCTTTTTGATCTGTTGCGTTACAAATTGAACGTGTAAATCACGAGCTGAGAAAATGGTACCTGTATTACGCGCGACCCCACAGTGACATTTTCCGACAATGTTACTTCGTACATTTTCTGATCGAACACCGGAGGATTATCGTTAACATCTCTTAAAAGTATCGTGACTGGCACAGACGCAGATAAATTCGTCGCGGGGCCAACTTCTTGAGCAACAATCTACGTTTGGCGAAAATAAAATTATCAGCTTGCGGTGATGCGCGAGATCCATTGAGAAATTATCGAACGTACCTTAAAAGTTAAAGCTTTGTACAATTCGTAATCGATGAGCGCGTTATCTCGAACGATAACAATAAAATCGGCAGTTCTTTCCGCAACCGTCGGATTGATCTCGAAGGTGCCATTATTGTTTTCCAACTTCAACGCGAACACCCCAGCTTTTCCAATGTCCTCGTCTTTCACTCTGGTCGTGTATTGATCGCCAAAGTTTATCACAGTACCGGGATCCAGATTCTCATCGATCGTTGCAACGTAACTGCGGCGAAACCGTCAAATGTTAAACCTTAATCCACTGACAAAAATTAATATTCTACATAGTTGTTTGTTAGTGTAAAATCGTTTCCAAAACATATACAGTGAATTCTCGATACATGTCGACAACACGGGTCTTGTCAGTGTCTTGTATCGTACAGATAATTCCGCGACGTTTATCATCCAGGCCTTGGCGACATATATAGAGAAATCACTGTACCACTTTATTTAAAATCACGTATATACAGGGTGTCCCAAAATGTTGTATTTCCTTGGAAAGGAGGATGATAGAGAAAAATAATTTCTAAATTTCTGCTTTAAGACCAAAATTTGTTCTGTTTGTTCGACGATGCTACGGAGAAAGATGCAATTTTTTGATTATGTCGAGTTTCAGGTACCAACTTATCACTTTCGAAATACGGCGGCGTGTTTCCCGGTTCTCCGAGAAGAAACCCGACATCGACCACTGTTGCCTGGGCCGGAGGTTCATCTCTGCTTCTTCGCAACTCTTCAGCAACCACGGTGAGCACCACAGGTGCACCGACGTGTGTAATTTGCGTCAGCTCCTCCAGAGGTCTGGCGAGAGTGATTTCACCTAACAATGAAATGGAAAAGTACAATTATAAGTACTAGCCTCGCATAGAATCGCCAGACTTGATTCTAGTACTCTTCTAAAATCTCCAAAAAAGACTCGAACGGTTTAGTCGAATTATAAAGGGTGTCCATTGAATTTTGCTACTGATTAAAATTCTCCAGACGTTTCGAATCCCGTACTATTGGAATACTTTTATTATGAATAAAACATCTCGGTCAATGATCTCTCTCACGTATCACGTGCACGGGCAGTGTTAGAGATTTTGCATAACACATCACGGAATGAAACGGTGGCAGCCATTAACCCGTCGCAGACCGGAGTTTCCACGAATGTGGAAAAATTATACATACGGGGAGACTGTGAAAGGCCAGTTTTAATTTATGGCGAGTTTCCCCTCTTCTTAAAAAAGAAAAAAAAATGTCGACAATTTCTCGTGAATGTTAGTATCCCAGTGTCATAAAATTTCTAAAAGAACTTAGCGCAAGTCTAATTGTCGGGAACATGTTCGACAGAATGAACGTAACTCTCGTGATATTATTCACGGCTGAAATCTTGAAGTTGAAATGGCGTCCCTGCTGGACAAGGTTTCCGCGTCCTTGGGAAAGGACACTGTACGCAAAGGGGAGTCGCCGAGCACTGGGGGTTGGGGGTTTTCTACGCTTATTTTCGCATGATCACGGAGCCGGCTCCGGCCGGGTTATCTACCGTCTGAGATCGGCGATACTGATTTTTTCACGGAACCGAAAATGAGTCAGGCAAGGAAGTGGCCGGGTACGCGTGGAAGTGGTCAGTGGTAAGGTCTTGACAGTCTACGGCGCAGTATCGATCGTCCTTAGGGGTCAGTATCTGCTTTTCAAGCTGCGATGCTTATCATTTCGTGACGTGAAGCATGCGACCTCCTCGCTCCGCGGTGTACGCGAATGTACAGTGCGAATGTAGGTGCCGGCCCGGAGAGAAATGGTAAAAAGGAACGAATAGGGCCAGAAGCTATAACGGAGATAAACCAACCGTCTACCCGAAGCCGTATTATCGTCCCGCAACCTTAACAGGCGACTATAATTTCGTGCGAGACCGGAATGAAAAAGCCCCGATAGCCGGGGACCTTAACTTTTTAATTGCGCGTACGCGAAATCTAGCTTTATTGCGGAATTAGCGGCTCGCCCGCCTAGCGAAACGCGTTTCCGATCCGCGAGATAGTCGGGCAATTAAAAGGGCACGTAATTGCGGACACGTATCGCCATACGTACCGTTTTGCAAGTTTTACTGCGGCAAAAATTCGAAAATTCTTGGCGCATTGTCTTTTAAAATTTATTTCCACGTGTCACCACTAGGCTGCCGATTTTTGTGCAAAATTTTCGATTGCGAAGGACAGAAGTTAGTATATTTTATAGTATACTTAATTCCTCTTTACAATTTTGTATTTGGTCAATCCAATTTTTCCATAAAATCCGCAGCCCAGTCATGAGCATGAAAATTAACGGGTAAATGCTTGTACAGGGTGGGCCAAAAGTGACCAGATCATTCGCAACCCGAATTTGTTTGTGAAAAAATATGAGGGTGCATTTTAAAATGGTACTTTTGGGTCACCCCGTGTTAGAAGATTATACCTTTGCTGATTTCAGCTTTCTATTGTAAAGGTAGTGATTTTCCGATCGACTTGAAAATGTACTTGTCTTGCTCGTATTGACTCAAAGCTGTGAGTGGAACGCGTGAATCATTGCCTGACGTTTTAACGACACAGAAGGAGATCGAAGAAGTGGTAAATTAATTTAAAAGGTTCGTGATTGACCAGATAATTCCTGGGGAACTCGGGGAACCAAGCCACCCCATGGTGTGCTGTGTACACATTACACATAGATATCTACATTTGGCTAATTCGATTAGTAATACCGGCACCGTTAAGTGTAATTATACCCTTCACCCTGAGATTTTCTGCCATTGCTGGCTCAATCAAACTTTCACGAGCCTTTGGAAAAAGCACTCAATCATGGCCATTCAACAAAAAATCATGAAGGTACCCTTTTCGTTCAAATTATATAATTTCGAGTATTGCAACAGTGGTATAAAAATCTCCAGTAATTGAAACACGACTTAAAATTTAACAAGACTTTCTCTGGTACTTATTTAAATTTTACAATTTGATCAGAAATTTCTTCTTTCACGATTTTTAAGATCTATGACGTATTTTCTTACCGCTCGTTTCCGAAATGTTAAAAAACGGTGTGAAAGGATTGCCCTCCGACACGAGACCGTACACAACTTCACGCGGAACTCCTTTGTCCCCGTCTTCCGCGTGCACTCGCAATACTATATCACCCTAGAAAATCAACATACGATCATGTTCAATCTTGACGTGCCTAGGTCGCGATGGATTTTATCGATGCGACCACTTTTCTGAAATAAAACTGCTTCCTTCTTGGCACTTCCGCGCTTGTATAAAATGGCTGGTCGAAAGATTATGGGAAAATTATTTGATCTTACTTTATACTTACAGGTTGCACGGAATTGTTGATTCTCGTTAGGGGCGGGGCTAACGTGAAAATCGGTGGAACATCCTGAACGTCGGTGACTATCACGACCACGTTCAAACCGGCAATGTTTCTAGTATCTTTTCCAGGCTCTGTGTACGGATCCTAATAAATGCATAATGAACACACTGTTCGTTACAGCACAGTACATTAGGCGCGTGCAACAGTTTAGTGAACGTCAAAATTATCTAATCATTCACATGAAATCATTTAATTTCCTTTATTCTCAATTGATATATCCAAGTTTCAATTGCACTTGAATTACACTAGAAAATATTTGCGACAAAACAGTTTACTACTTCCAGGAGTGTCAAAATGTCATTGCTATTGCTTTAGCACGCCAAAACTTTTGCACACGCCTAATACAGTATATTCGGGTGTTGTGTTAAAACAATTATGCTAAATTTCTCATACCGTGGCGTATATAGTGAGTGTGTAAACGGACTGCGTTTCAAAATCCAATTCCCCTATCAAAGTAATCACACCTCGCGTTTGCGTGGGGGTCTGCCGTTGCCTTATTTTAAATAATTCCTTCGGTTGCTGTAAAAATCATTTACAATTTTTGTGGGCCACAGACACGGATAGAAATCATTCTTTAAGATCAAAACGTACCCAGAGTTCAATGTAAACAGGTTTCCCGCTCCACGAATTGGCCCTTACCAGGAGGTAGTCCAATTCTTTGCCGGGTTTGGTGTCCTGGATAAATAAATATTGTTAGTAACTACTCCAAATCAGGAAATCAATTATCTCTGTCATTTGCAGTAAATGAGAAAAATCAGAAAAATTTACAGTAACACATTAATTTGAAGAAAGGAGATAATATTAAAACGATTTCGCGAGTTGAAGCAACAAGCTTCATAGTTAAAATATTTTCATGTTCAATACGAGATAATGCAGGACACGAGGGGCATAAATAATAGATTAAACTCTCCCCAATGACATGGTTCGGTTTGTTGAAATGTCGAAGGCTTGTTAATCGACGTATTTGTACCGATAAACAATTACCTCGGGCACCATCACGAGGGAGGGTATGTGCGGGAATATTTTATCACGTGGGGTCGTGGCGTTCGTAACAGAAATAGTAGCTTGCATCGAGTTCGTGTCACCATTCGTGTCCCTAACCCTCACGGCAAAATCGTGAAGGCGTCCAGGAACTAGTCGTTTCGTTAGAATCACGTTAGCCTGGCACACTTTGTTGTACAGAGTGCAGGGCAGATTGTCGATCCTTACAACAGGTGTGATTGTAGCTGGACAAACAATGAGGTCATTTTATCCACAGAAATTAAAAACATTTTCATATTCAACGAACACGTGCCGCAAATCCAGTCACAAAGTTCGAAATCAATTCGTGGAAATAGTATAAATCTTAGCAGTGTTCTGGATGGCTTTTGAAAATATTTTTCATGCGAACGATTAAGGGAGACTGAAAGTGCATTACCAGTTATCTCAAACACGAGCGGAAAATCAGCATCCTGGTCGGTCGCGCGCAGCCTAAAAATCACCGAATCTACTTCTGCATCTGCTGGGACCAATACTAATCCCATGTCCGTGGAGGTATCAAAACGTGGACGAGCCCCCTTTGTCCATGCGAACACGAACCCGAAGTAAATCCATACTTTGCACCATGCTCCTGAAAAGGGCATTCTGCAAAAAGAACACAACTCTGGTTGCAGCATTTATTGAAATACGTAGATAACAATTTTTCATAACCAAACCACACTGTGACCTTACTATTTTTAAATGAATTACTGAAAAGTGCAAAAATACATTTAGAAACAATGTAAGCAACATTATTTACCAACTGAATGAGAATCATATTCATATAGTCCATATAGTCGTACTCCAAAAATTATGTTGTGATCATTTGGCTATCCACTCCGGGAAGAACGAATTAAACCAATTAAATTACCAGGAAGGAGGTAACGATCAATTTCGCGCTCGATAATTGTCGAACGTTAGCATCGGCTGCTCTCGTCCACGATATGATCGATAACTCGTTACATGACTTTCCCCTGTTTCTTTTGTAAATATTGCAAGGATGGACGAGCGAGTTCAAACCCTCTCAACTGCCTCACAGCCGCTCTGCTTATCGAGTCAGTAATTATTTACGAAAATCGCTGGGCATTCGCCGATACCGCGTGATAGGGCGTACACATCGACTTTTTCCGTCGTCAGTAGTCTTAATTCGCTCACAAAGGTTCCAACTGTATGCATAATTCATCGACGCCCCTAATCGGTACATACTCGAACTCACATCCCAACGTGGCGGTGCCCTCACCTGTCAAAAATGCGCCTAACTTTTGAACCAGTGAATTCCTAACAAAAACATTTAGTTTTTCGGCATTTTCTCGCAAAAATCTACAGGACTACACAAGAAAAAGTTAAAAATTTCTGGTTTCCCGAGGCAAAGTTTAACCCTTATTTTGCATAAAGATCCGCAGTCTATTGACCAATGAGACTCCCACCACGAGGCGTGCAACCAGCGAGGCTATACCGTACCTAATGATTCCACTCGATCATCCCGCAATTCTAGGAACACGTGTTCGTTCCATTTTGCAGGAACAGATAATTTTTTAGATCGTACAACTTGACGCGATGAAATGTGTAACACAATTACCGTGACCAGCGGAGAATTTAAACAAAGAGATTTCAAGTCCGGATAAAATCAGAAACATTGATTTTGTAATCACGAAACGAGGTCGTGACCATTCATTGTTCGCGAGTACAGGTTTGTGGTTAATAGACCTAGCCCGAGTCAACGGCACACGTCAACGAATTTACGTTTTCTGATTACAACGAGTTACGATCATCTGAAATGACATTTAGCAGGGGTTTTGTAAGTTTAGTGAAAACTGAGTGGATGTAGAACAGAAAATACTTCATCATAATGTGCTGTATAGTGTGCGCAACGTAGCATTTTATCTGCCTGATTTATTGCTCAACTACCTTCTTCTCGATTGCGATCTAATTGCATTTATTTACGATTAGGTTCGAGTTTGGCGATAGTGGGACGCGAGTAAATTTTCTTTCAGAATTTTCTTGCTGTTGTAGTCGGGTTAATTAATAATCTGAACGCATTAGATAAGTGTGCAGGAAAGAAGAAAAGTTTTTCTTGAACACTTTTGACTTTATGGAATAGATTTGAATTATTAGGAACTGTGTTATGTTTTTATTATACAGGTAAACACCCTCTGTGAAATATTGATAATAATTTTAAATCGGTAGAATTATTTAACCTTGAAACATTGACAGAAAATTGCCCTTCGCTATTTTTATGCTTAACAATTTCATTTGCGCGAAGAACTGCCTATTCATGGCAATTAGTGTTTGCTTTCTATCTGATCCTGAGACTATACAATCTGTGAGTACACCTGTCCAGGTGTGTCCATCTATAGCTATGTGTTTTACCCCCTGACGTACTCCTGCCACGTGCCAATGACATCGCTAACATATTCGAATGGGGAATACAGGATATCACGCATGGCATATGCAAATGTAGGTCATCGATAACAACTAGAGAATAGCTGAACATTATTTCAACATATTAAACAGAAAATTCAATTTTTTCTCCAGTACTCTTTCATACTGCTTCCATTGTTTTTTCCAATGTTCATGTTCCAGCAACCACGCCTTAATTTATTTTTGGCAAAAGAGCCAAGGGCACCACTTATTTTTAAGTTTCAATATAAATGCAAATAATTCGACCGCGTCAGCAATTTTGATCGAGCACTTCCCGCCATGATTACTATACCACCCTCTTGTAACATCAGAAAACAGAAAATCTGTCGCAAGCACACACGCACACACTTGTCAATTGGGGCACGTAGCAAAGATCTCATGCACAGAGAGAAATTATTAAAAAGCTCCGTTTAATAATCTACGACATAAATGTTGCAACCCTTCTCGAAATATTAATGCAAGGGTAACGACCGGCAGGACTCAAAAGTTGGTTTGTTAACTATTCAGAGGTTGTTAAACTTGAATCGTGTCGTTCTCAAGCACCGGTACCGGCTGATTAAATATTGCAGGACCTCCTGCCCGATGTTAATACGCAAACAACGGGTTCGCGTAGCCGAACATAAGCGAACTTGCACCCGTCGATTGCGCATAAGAGTTTAATGGTATCACTGCCGGTCAATGTCCACTGTGGGTGGATCGATTTGCTCATCCCTTTGTCCCGTGGCGTTTGACACGCACCGGCATTATCAAATGTTCGCATCGATATATATTTACATATATTATGTGCGGAATAAAACTCCGGTTTGATACGTTCGCGTCGAACCGATCGAAGATGAAACGATACGCAGTATAAAAATCGCATCGAAGCACGTGCTGACCATCCTTATTGGCCCGAGACTCTGTCATACTAAACTGATCCAAGGACGCAAACACGTACTTCTAGAATTGCGGGATGATCCAGTGGAATTATTAAGTACAGTAGAGCCTCGCTCGTTAAAACGAAT
The DNA here is from genome assembly GCF_050948215.1 of Halictus rubicundus. NCBI lineage: Eukaryota > Metazoa > Arthropoda > Insecta > Hymenoptera > Halictidae > Halictus > Halictus rubicundus. The sequence continues at coordinate 13,330,820 of NC_135161.1, forward strand.
TCCTCGCCTTGAAACTTCGATTTTTGGCATACTCGCGTCAAGGCGTACCGGATTATATAATAAAAAGTTAAAAATCTCTGGGTTGCCAAGGTGAACTTTAACCCTATTCTGGCTCCAGAGCTTGGAAATCCCGTTGCATCTGGACAATTTTAGCAATTTTTAGGAAACTTTTAGCAATTTATTGAGTGCAATGAAATGTATGATTTGTAATACAGAAATTCGAGGGTAAAGGGAAATATTGTTAGAACTTGAAGACCCGACGAAACAGTAGTGAACATGGTAGAAACATAGACATTAATCACATTAGAAAATGTGGGACGATCAAGTATCTTCATCAATGAGAAACGTAGTGTCGTGGTGGCGTGTTACGTTGGTTTAACGTACGTTCACGATACTCGTGAACTGAAGCACTTAGGTTGATGCATTCAGTTATGCGTATATGTTCCACGGGTCGCGAAAAGTTCAAATACACGCGACAGTGTTGGCGAAAATCAATAGAAATTTGTTGTTGCTGTTCGCCGATATCGGGGACACTTATCTAACGAGCGGACAACGTTTTAAGTTGCTTCAAAAACTATAGTGAAATTTAGTACTCTTTCTTTTAACCGATGGCGGACCTATTTTAGAACTATACTGGGTGTCCCAGGTTTTAATGTTCAAACTTTGCCAATATATTCTATGGCACTGAATGAGAAAAAAATGTTAGGTAAACATAGGTCACATAGAGCTTTATTAAAAAGTTATAACAAAATACGAAATGTGAATTTGATACTGAAAAGCAATTTTTCGTGTCACATGTGGATTTATTCTTGCCCATACATGATTATCATGCACATTAAAAATTCCTCCTCTCGTAAACGTCGATTGATCACAATACTTTTGATGGAAACAACATTATCTTGTTGCACTGCATACAGATACCACTGACAGAATTCCAATTGTTTTTCATGATCAGCTGGTATAAGCTCCTGTACCCTCGCGTAATGATACGGATGTCTGTTATCAGTTAGATGTCTGTTAAATCATTAATTTTATAAGATATATTTCCATAGGTACTTCTTGCAGTCTTTCTGGTATGCGACAGAGCTATTTTCATTGGGTTCGAAGCATTAACAAATAAATAAAAATTCGCAGTCTACCGAGTACTAAATAAAAAACTAAAAACTTTTCACTAAAGTGCCGGTGCTCGTACCAACCTACACCCCTAAAATTCCGACAAAAGCAAGAAAAGATCAACGACGAAATCCCGGATCATCTACCTGATCGCAGAATCACTCAGCACCGTGAATTCCAGAAAACATGCTCGCATGGACATCCATCACGTTTAGCACATCCTTCGGGGATACTTTCTTCCGCGTGGAATGATTCATGAAGAAGGCGCTGATGCACACTTAGCAAGCTGTGACAAGGTGTCCCGAAATTTCACTGACGGAACAATAATAGTAATACGTGACCGAAACACTTCGAGTTGAAACAATGCCGCAACAACGTTCGCCGTTTGGGATTTTCATAATCGGTTAGGTTCGCCCGGCTTTCGGCTATACCGTGCGGTGATGTTCGATCGTGTCGCTGGTCGCGATCGCCGACGAAAGGATAAACACCGCTCGGAAAGTTAACCGTAGTCGAGGGTCGACATTTTCGAGAGTTGTGGAAGAACGCAACACTTCACTTGGCCGCGAACACCGCGCATGTGAGGGGGTTCCCCGTTCAACCCCTGACACCAACCCCGTGTTTGTGTCACGTGCACGCCGCGTCACACTATCATCCCCTCCACAGGTTGCCGAAGGTGCATCCACCTCTTCTGCATCCTCCGACTTCGGCTGTCCTCTTTCGGAGACTTCAATTCTGCTGCCCCACCCGAGAACAGACTTGCAAAATACAATTGCAAAAATATCTATCTAATTATTCATCTTTCTAGACGAATATTTTGTCCGGAGAATAATTACAAATTGTTCTCCCAAGTCGAGTAATTCACCATTCGAATATTCTATTCTAATAGGATTGTAGCAAAACCTGCTTTCGTTTAGACATTTTCAGTTAATTGCGTTTTATTAATGGGTGTCCCAGTATTAATGATTTGACTGTGGAGGGGGTGATTCTAAGTGAGAAAACAAGTCGAAAATACCGAATAAATTTTTTCCATTCGAGACTTTGTTTTCGAGGAAATCGACTTTGGAATCCGGCTAGTGACATTTCTAAGTAGATTCGGTCGGCCATGAACAGACACGTCGGACGACTCTTCAAACTCGATTTTCTCGGAAACAAAGCCTCGTACGAACAAATTTCATTCTACATTTTGGACTTATTTTTTTAATGTTAAATTATCTAGTTTACGTTTGACCGTGTTTGAGCAAGTCTGAACAGCTTTCTGAAATAGTCTTTCTCCCCTGAATCGCAGCGGCCTTCATTAGGCAATTTTCCCTTGACTGCTCCTGCGGTTCAGGTAAGATTTATGTCAAAGTGTAAGCTTGCATATTCATTGGTTCAATGTAATTTTAGCAGTGCACTGCGTGAGTTAATATCGCGAAAAGTGAACCTTGAAATGAAATTAATTCGCCTTGATATTTTAAGGGGAGAAAATAAAACGTGAAAATTACATCGTACTTATAATCGTATTACTGTAAGCTTTTGCAAAATTTAACAACACCTTTTACGTTAAAAATGATTATTGCATAACAGTATTATCTTAAAGATATTATTAATATTATTCACTCACTATTCCTAAACTGTGAATCCTTATACATTTACAGTAAATGCAATTTCCTAAAATATATGAGATCATACACAATGATAAAAATAGTAATAGCGTCGTTATTTTACCATAATAAATCGACTGGTCATTCAACGAAAATTATTTTGTTCTGCATAGAATTAAGCGTGCAGAAGGAAATTTGCATAAAGCTCTGCAGTCTATAATTTACTACTGTGAAATCGTATATCAAATGAAAATGCTGTAATTATTGGAATGAGAAATTGTCCAGGTACATAAATTAATTATAGCAACGAAGCTGGACCTGACTGTTTTCTCAGCAATTGAACAGGATTATTTCAGTACAAAGTGTGTGCCAAATGAATGGTAACAATAAATCTTGTGATTTTGCCCAGTACCAGTTATTATATTACTGCAGAGCGATGTCTGCGACAAAGAGGCCCCATTTCTTAAAATTAGGGGCGAACAAGCTGTACTATAGATTGATTGGAATCGATTAGAGGAATTGACTACAACGTTGCAATGCATGCACAAAGAATCTGCCAGTTATCGACGTAATACCGTAACGTCGATGAGTCAGGACTCGAGAAGTCAGGGGGTATTAGCGAATACGCAGCCCCTAATAAAGGCTCTCCAACGTAGGGGTCGCGTGATTTGTCCGTAACAGTGAACAAATTTTAGCGATAGACATCTCGCGTTCTACTTTTTTTTTCATTTTTCTTTTTCGTTGTCCCCTTCTTTCCCATTTCGGTTGCGTAATCACGGGGGCTTGCGACACCGATAACATCCATGCGATTAAAAGGGCTGGACTCTGACTTCAACAATTTCTGAAACAACGGGGTTTAATTACACTTGGATCGACGCTGCTGGGAAATTTATGCGATTTTAATTACACTTAACCAGCGCGTTTCAAACTGTCCAAAACGTCAATCGTAAAATCTTAATTACAATTAAGCTGGTCCGAGATACCGAGCTCAATTTTTCAGCAAATGTAGCTCAAACATCACGCAATAATCTGTATATATTGATCTTTTAAAGAAACATAATGTTGCAGATTTAAAAAATTGTTGAACTCCTCCTACGTTTCGGTCACTCAGTTGTGACCATTTAGTTAATTGCTGTACGTTCTAGGCTTATGGTTCGAGAGCTTTTCGGTCGAAGAAATTTTGCGGTTAATGATACCAACGGAATGAGGACGCTCGTAGAACTGTTATGGCGTGTCGAGCTTGCGGCACATGCACACAAAGGGCTGTGTATGCAAATCGCGCGTAGAATAAATGCATCGGCTACGAGCCGTGTTACAGGATCGGGACTAGCGACAATGTAACCCTACGAAATATTGATTATTTATCACCGGGACTCGACTACGTTACGCTAAAGAATAAAAAATTACCCGGCTCCCAAGTCTCCGGTAAACAGGGATATTCTTCGCGGTCGGACTCAGCGCCTGATGCATATTCGCCGGATAATGCAGACACTACACGCACGCTGCTCGTAAACAACAGTTCATTTTCATTTCTCACGTGACTATTCCGAAAGGAAAATTGATTATTTCCTTCTGATCCTGTGACTCAGTTCATTCTTCTTACCCTGTCCGTTTTAATGGTCACAACTCCGCGTCGATTCTCTGCTGGCAATTTCCCGAAAATTGTTGACAAAATATTGCACAGAAAAATTCTTCTCAATTTTCAATCTAATGTGCGACCATTTTCTCAATATTTCCAATTCTCTGCTCAGAATTTCCTAAAATAATGGACTAAATATAGAACACGAAACTCTCTCTCAAAATTTTCAGAGAAATTAAGGGAAGATACTATTTGCAATGAATTGATAATAAATAAAGTTCAAAGAATTAAAGAGGGGTAGTTAGAATCGAGCCGTCCAGGTTCTCGTCAGATCCGAGCGTCGAACCATAAATTCAGCCGGCAATTAAGTATGCGCAGAAGCGTCGATGGCCGGTTTTGTTCATTAAAGGTTACTACGCTCCTGATTTCTGTTGGAAACGGTAGTAGGTTATTCCGCAGGCAGTCTGGCCCAGTGAAGGATTGAGAAGGAGCGACGCAAAGGTAGTGACTCGAGCACTGACCAGTTGCTTATATAGATGGTGGAAATTAGCATAAAGTTACACGCGAGGCTGACGTCCAGAAACACGATAAGAGTGTACGTGCCCTGTTTCCTCGCCTCCTTACCTCCCAACCTACTACCTACAGTGCGTATTGCTTCAATCATCGTTCTGACTTGCTCATTTTCTGTCCCGTGGAACGCGGACACCTAAAACGGGCTCTGATTAATATTACCATCGTCATACATAAATGGAGAGTTTTCGATTTTTAATTGACCGACACACGTCCAATCTACGCCCGCAAATGCTGCTCGTTTTTTCCCCAATCCATTTCACGCTGGACGAGCGATCCCATTTTTTGAGTTTACACTCCCGGCAAAATGGAATCAGTGTATTCGAATTTTTACTAAATTCTAAATAGTTCATAAATGATCAATTTTTAAGGGTGGCCACATAGAATGGCCTTACAAAAATAAAAGAATTAATTTTACAGAACCAAATAAATAAATTCATAACTGGATTTCATCCCCAAACCAATATGGCTGACAAAAGTATCACAGGCTAATAAAACGTGCAACAGTTTGCAGAATCTGTGTTGTAAGCTGAACAACTGAAGTGAGTTGTCAAGTTTTCGCGAAACAATAAAAACTGTACTAACTTTTAATGGCTTCTTTGCCGTCACATAAATGGCATTTTTGCTGCGCCGGAGACTCTAATGTTTAAAATTGGGAAAAACAAGAAGTGCTGTAAAATGCTGTGAAAGAAATTCGACCGTTAGGTGAATTCTCCGTTGTCCACTATTTTTAGAGACTGACCTACTCCTCACCGAAAGCTTCCGTACGAAGGCGGTCTATTTAGGCGTGAACGTCGAAAGTACCGAATTTATGTCATTTTTACGGTAAAATCATTACAAGAAGCGTAGTTAGAGGGTAGAGCCACGTAAAACTCACGCGACAGCACCCCAGAAGGGTGAACGGGACTTGAATGTGTGATTAACCTATCGAGGTCACCCTGCTCATTTACATTTAAACAATGGATTCTTCTTTCGGCAGTGTGCCGGTTCCGAGATTTTATCTCCGTCGGTTGTACACCTAGCGATCGTTCTTTTTGATAGTAATCGTACGAGATGTGGCTAAACTTCCTGTACAGCTTTCATTGAACAGACTTTGTTTAAAAAAGCTTCGGTTGTATATTAATTTTTATTCGATGCCAAATGAGGGTTGAGAAAAATATTTTTCATTATTTTTATTATTATCATATTGTTATATTCCTCTAAATAGAAGGGTTAGAACATCCCCCAAAGCTGGAAATGAAACTATTAGTCATTTATTTAGAGAATTATTAATTGCAGAGTATATTTTTAACTTCGACTCATTTTACAGTCTGCAAAAGCACAGTTTCAGTATCATCCCCTGCAAGGTATACTTCCTACCTTATCAACTTCCACACTTAGTTTTCTTCACGCTTCCATAGATGTCACATCTCCTAATTAAGTGGACACTAATTTTCAAAGGATTTGTAACATTTATTAGTACGGTCAAAAATCATTGCGATCTACAACTTATGAATACATATATTTTAACTGTGGTACCTGGCTGCAACAATATGCAACACTCAGGGCAGAAATTATGTTAGCATTACCATCTGAATTTTATTTCTCAGAAAATGTACAAACTTGTACAAAAACTCGTCAACAAGGAATGTGAATGTGCAGAGATCATCGGTGTGTTTCCTTTGGACGTTCAACGACGTCAGGCTTTACGTATATTTAACCACTAGATTCGTTGAAATAATTGCTCGCCTATTTGCATAAGTCACGGCTAGCAATGTCTCGACAATAAATAACATTTATTGGTGTCGCGGTTAAAATTACTGTAAAATAAATATTAAATATTTCTATCGTTTGTACGAGGTATGACTATATGTACACGAACGCTTCTAAATTTACAGTAGTCCAGCAGTCGTGGATATTACCGCTGGAATAATGAATCATGTTGGCTTAGGGTTACGATCGTTGTTCGGTTAAAGCTCCGTTGTTTCGATTTTCTTGCCAAGAGGATTCACGATCGTGTTGTGCGCCCGACGCAACGACGACGTGTGGTGGAAGTTGTTCGGAATATTCGCGATACTCTCTAAGCTGGAAAATCGAACCTCATTAATTGCACATTTCTATCATAAGTCTAGTGTTGTAGAAACGGACTCCAGAGTATTTCTCAATACCCTAATCGGTCTGCCTACCTTGAAATGGAAGACACTCTTGGCTCGATGTAATACGGTTTGTCTTCGTTTCTTTGGTTCGTGTTCACTTCGTTCATCATTTCTTCGTTGTTCAGCGCATTCTCGTCGAGAGAGTCACGCTCGGACGTGTGACTAATGGACTCGTCGCTTTTGAACCATTCGTTCTCATAAGCGTGCATCCATATTGGATTCGAGCCTTCCACGCTGTGCTTGTTCGTGTTCGGAACGCGGCCGGGACCCCTGATGAACTCTGCGTCCGACGTGCCTGCCAAACAATTCCAAATTTACAGCCGAGCGTCCAAAATTGAATATTGAAAAATTGAACTGAACTTTTAACACTAGGTTTACGGAGCACTAAAAATGACTATTTTACATTACTTTATAAGAATAACATGAAAGTATCGATCGAAGTTCGTAGCCATTTTTTAAATAATATGTACCCAAAGAAATGAATTTGTTAAATAATTGCTCATGGATGCATTTTTACAATCTCTATATTTGCTATTTAAAAATATTAGAATCCGTCATTTTGACGGGTCCCGTAAATCTAGTGTTAAGACTGAGCGTTGCTCCAATTGAGGATCCCAAATTGAGCACTGAGCTGAGAATAATATAGAATAAATTGTTCTATTATTATTCTAGATTAAATTATCCTATTGGTATTGATAGTTACCGAAAGGAGACGCGTTCGCCGCCTTCAATTGCCTTCGGAACGAGGCTCTCTGCGAAAGGCAGAGAGCTATGCACAAAATTAGCAGAGCGCCGAGAAACAGGGTCAAAGTCAAAAGCCAAAAAGTCGTCCCCGCTTGCTCGTACTGAATAATCGGCTGATACTGTGCCGGTTGCGTGTCGAGAACATTGAATTCCTTGAACAACGTGTCGAGCTTCTCGATGTTTCTGTCGACCAGCTCGAGAACCTCGGACACCTCGAGGATCGAATTGTCACGTCGATTGACCAGGTGCAGGTACAGGTCTGTCTTCGTCCTGTCCACCGAACCGTCGTGATTTTCGTGTGTTTTATACTCGTCGATGTTCACTATTGCTCCGGTCACGTTGCCCAAGATCCTGAACATTGTAAATTAATCAATTTTCCGTTTGGTACACGCGGTGCAAAGTGTACAGGGAATTGTTTTACGAATTTCAGAAATTTCCCCCACTCGAAGCCACCGACAAAATAAACAAAAGTGGTTTAAGTGTATTCGGAAAAGGAATAAGTAAAATTTTATCGCCTGGAAATTCGTAGGTATGCAATTGCGTACACTTACTCTCTGAACGTGTCTATCCTGTTACGGACTTCCGGCGGATGCTGCCTCAGCACGAACCGGACCCGTTGATCTTCTCGTAATAAATAAATAAACACTCTAGCTGTGTCTTGAAGACCGTGGGAGTCGTTGGCTAGAACCTGTTTCGAATAATTATATCATTGACGCCATACTTTCCCGTTCCAGTTTATATTAATTGTTCAATGTGAATTCGCTTACCATGAAATCGAAGTACCCCTTCATGCCTCTTTGTGGATCGAAGTTCAGACTCACAACTCCAGTGAGTTTGTTAACAAGGAAAGGTTGTATCTCAATGTCATCGAGGCCCTCTGTCAAGGTCATGTGAATTTTGCCAACTGTGTAATAAGTGATCACTGCATTGTCACCGGCGTCTAGATCGATTGCCTTTGACCGACACAAATTACAGTTCTTATTATTGATATTCATTTTGATATACCAAGCGGTTAAACTTTACCTCGGAAAACCAGAGATTTTTAACTGTTTTTTATGCGATCCTGTAGATTTTGGGGAGAGAATGCCGAAAATCCAAGTTTTAATATGAGGAGTACACTATAGTCGAAAAAAGTTAAAAATTTCTGGTTTCCTGAGGTAAAGTTTAGCCTTCCGAGCTTCGAGATAATTATACCTTAATTTGCATAAATTGTGTGCCAAAATCAGCTTCCGTGGTCACGCCCCCAGTGAATACTTTGCTGACGAATTTCGGCGGGTTGTCGTTTATGTCAATCACGTCTATAATGACCTTCAGCGTCGTGTCGGTTGCATCCTCGATGAAGCTGTCGTTCGTTGGAACTGTGGTGCAGTCCTCCGTTGCTTTTACAATTAACAAATGTTGCTGTTGTTGCTCTCTGTCCAATGTCTTGGCAGTCTGCGATAAATGTTCGTAGATCTGTAAAATACTTTTTGGCGAAAGTGTTTTTAATACGTACGGTTAATTCGTGTTTGAATATATCGAGGATGAAGAAGCCATCGTCATTTCCGCTGACGATGAAGTAGCAAACTTGAGCTGGAGGATCATCGAGCTCGTCGACGTCATCGCGATCGACAGTCTGAGGTAGCAAAATCGTTTCCGTACCAGGAAATTGTTGCTCGGTGAAATTCGTGTTGAAAATTTCCACTAAGAATTGTGGCTCGTAGTCGTTGATATTTCGCACGTAGATTATCAAATCTAGATCCGAACTTAGGGGGGTGGGGGTTCCTAGATCGTACGCTTCTATTCGGATCTGGGGACAAATTAATTATTTCTTAATGTTTAAATTCTTAAATTTAAATGATGTTTAAATTCAAGTACCAATTTAGTTTGTTCGCGTTAAAATGTGGCTATTTTATTTAACAGAAATAGCACACTACAAAAATAAAAAGAGGATCCAAAAAATTATGGTTGTTGTTAAACATGGCAGTTACCTCATACAATTTTTGAGTTTCTCTGTCTAAGGGGAGTTTTAAAGAAACTATTCCGGATGTGTCATCAATGCCAAAAGTTCTCCAATGACCAGCAAGATCTTGTTTCAAACGATAGTGAACGTCACCGTTTAGGCCTGTGTCAGCGTCCCTAGCCTCGATTTGGATAATCGGTGTCCCAACTGTTACGTTCTGTAAATTACAAAATACAGAATTAGAAAAATATTTCAAGAATCCAACACCAATTTAAATTACCTCCACTTATTGCATTAAAATTTGTAAATAATTGACTTGGAATATATATAATATTTCTCCTCAATTGGTGTTTTTGTAAACTTTCAGAAAATTTTAATTCAAATTGTACAGGGGGAATAATATGAATATATTTAATGTGATAAATGGATATTTTTCAATTGTTAATAGTTACCTCTGGCACACGGATCGTCGTGTTATGCTGAGGGCTAATAAACACCGGTGGATTGTCGTTGTAGTCGGTGACACATATATTCATAGTCTGACTGTCTCTGTTGGAAGGACTGCCAAGATCGCGTGCTTCCACTGACAGTGAGTAATTGCCAAATTTTCCCCGAAGCGAGTGAGCCGCTTTTATACTTGCTGTCCAATAATCTATTTGTTCGAGAATGAACAAACCTATCACGAGAAACGAATAATTCATTGAAAACTAAAAATCAAGGTAATCGTGTAAAATAAAAATATTTAAATATATTTGGCGCACACCTAATTCGTTTCCAGAGAGAATTCTAATTTTCACACGACCATTCGGAGTTGTCGGATCATCGGCATCCTTCGTTTTGATGACGAAAATTAGATCCTTCACATCGTGGAACTCCGATATAGTGATGCATGTCGACGGAATGTCCATTATCGGAGTGTTGTCGTTGACATCGGCCACTGTCACTCTTAAAAACATTTAGTGGGGCCATTAATGCTTTGCAACTCGAAATTAGAATTTTTTTAAATAATTGCCAGCAGGAAAATTGTGTGCAATTATTAGAAAATTATTCCACTTACTGAATCTGCTTGAACGCGTTTCTGGATTCGCCAGCAGTGTAACCGAACTGATAATTGTCCCACGCTTCAATTACCAGAACATAACTTTGCTTAGCCTCCCAATCGATAGAGTCTGCTACCGTCAGTGTGCCATACTCAGGATGAATAGCAAAGGTTCCCTATCAAAAAGAAAAAGCAATTATCTTTTCTTCCCAGATCGATTTAATAATTCCTGAATTAAATACTCACCTGGGACGACATTCTATCGAGCAGGTAAGTAATTTTGCCATAATCACCGCTGTCAGGGTCGCTAGCTTGAATCACAGCAATCTCTGTGCCTATCTTTGCATTCTCCAGCACCGTTAAATTACTAACATCGGACACAAAGTATGGATTATTGTCGTTCTCGTCCAACACCTGAACATAAACCTCTGATAGGCTCGATCTGTAAAAGTTAGGAGAATTGTCTGCATTAATTTCGAAATATTTAGTATCGTAATCAACGAGAATATGAACTCGCATGAAAAGTGCATACTGCGAGAAATAATGTAATTTTTTAATAATGTAAATGATGTAATTTTTACCTCGGTGGTATTCCCGAGTCGGTAGCTCTAACTGTTAAATTGAGCCAGGAATATTGTTCCCTATCGATTTTATTCGAGACTACCATCTCGCCAGTTTCAGAATCAAGATGAACCAAATCCGTCAATTCTTGTGGACTTTCCAACGTGTAAGTGATGCTACGATTTTTGTCAGCGTCGTCGGCAACAATGTTAGCAATGTTCACGCCATTTTTACTGTTCTCTGTCACCGATCGTCTGTAGAACGGTCTACGGAACCTCGGATTGTTGTCGTTCTCGTCCTCGATTATTATGTTCAGCGTTGCTGAAATTAAAACCACCAAAACCAAACTTCAAATGTTAAACTTCACCTCAGGGAACCAGACATTTTTAACTTTTTCAAATTTAATCCTGTAGATTTTGCCGAGAAAATGCCGAAAATCCAAGTTTCGATTCTAGGAGATCACTAGTTCAAAAGTGATGTGTGTGTAAAAGCGAAAAATGTGCTATACCAAAGGCAGTTTGTATTCCCCTAACAGCAGCCAAATCCTCGACCACAAGACCCAGCCTGATCGTCTCCACTCTTTCTCTGTCCAGCAATTTAACGACTCGCAGCAGCCCGTCGAGCGCGTTTAATTCGAGCGCAGACAGGTAATCGTACTCTTGAATTTTAATTAGCGTCCCTTCTTCGTTCCTCGCCTCCGACGAGTTCGGATCGATGCGATATCGTAAAATCGGCGCGATATCGGGATCGTTGGCGACAACGCGATGCACGTACGATCCAACCTAACAGATGACACGAATAACTCAATCTCATTAACAATTTTTTATCCCGAGCCTGTCGACAGTGATAAAAATTCAATTTCATTTCATGTTACAGGGGGTTCCAAGTATTTTCTGCGAAACGGTGCCATTATTGGGTAAGAGGGGATAAAAGCGTTAAACAAGATACCATCGCTAATGAATAATTTTTAATACATATATTCATTATCGAATTATTCAAGAGCTAATCTAGCAAGTTTTTGTCATTTTTGCCTTCACTTGCCTGAGTATTTTCCCGAATGGTAACAGTACCAGGATCGAGGAACACCGGTGGTTTATTATTAACATCAACGATTGTGATGTTAACTAGCACGTCAGCTGTCCTCTGGATTTCCGTCCCGCTGTCAATCGCGAGCACGTTTAGGCTGTACCTGGTTGTTTTCGGGGACGTGAGATCTGGATCCAAATTCGAGCCTGGAGCAACCCTAATCACACCTGTCTCCGGGCTAATTACGAATTTGTCGCCCGCACCGCTCTGGATTCTATAAACCAATTTGTTGTTGGGCGAGGAGAGGTCTTTGTCCCAGGCTTTGACCTGTGAAAAATATTTTGTAAATAATGCAATTTTAATGCACACATACTGCACATTGTATAAATATATGTATACCTGGACCACGCTAGTGCCACCGGCCAAATCTTCGGGAATGCTTCTCTTGTACATGGTCCTTTCGAAAGCGGGAGGGTTGTCGTTAATGTCCTTCAAGTAAATAATTAACGGAGCATCCGAGCTCAAACTCGGCGTGCCCGCGTCCCTCGCCCTCACTGTCAATCTCAACGGCCGCACCGACGCTGCTTTGTGACCTTGATTCACTGGCAATTCTTCGTAATCAAGCGGTGATGACGGAACGATGATTCCACGCTTCGAATCGATAGTGAAGTTCCGCGAGAACTCTCCCGACACCAGTGCATAGATCACTTCGCTGTTCTTGGTACCTGAAGAGTAATTGTCAATTGTCTAATTATTGTCAAATTATTATTCTTTTCTATCCTATTTGCTATATTCCGTTCACTGCAAAATCTAACCGCGGATTTTATAATAAAAATGAGTGTGAAAAGAAAAATATATTAAAAGGAATAGCCAACTGGTCCGTGTAACAAATGTAGAAAATTTTGCACAAAGATCCGCCCTCTAGTTATTAGCAATTAATTATGAAGCTGCAGATCTGTGTGCAAAATAAAAATTTTCTTTGTCCACTGTAATAATGGGGAATCGAATCAGTATTACTGTCGTGAATAATTTAAGTAGTTAAAGCTAATGCGGCAGAACAATGTGAATGAATGATTGAAAGTAAAAATTTGCAAACCGTTCAAATCGATGTCAAAAGCTTCGACGACCAACGGTGATTCGAAGTTTGCCTGATTTTCCAGAAGCACAGCCTCGTATTTATTTTGCAAGAACACAGGCGCGTTGTCGTTGACGTCGTTGATGTTCACGATCAGTTGGACAGTGTTGCGGTTGCCTTTGCCAAGGTCATCCCTCGCCTCGATAGTCAAGTAATGACGGGACACGATTTCTCGATCGAAACTTTGACCTGGCTCTTTCACCGTGATGACACCTGTCTTGCGATCTATCGACAATCTACGAGTAACAAAATTATGTTCATTAAAGTTTGAAATCTGAAGGATCCTTCGAACTGTTAAATATTTTTCAGTGGTCACTTAATGCCAGAAACCTATTTCTGTTAATAGACCTTTTAATTTCTGTAGCGTAAGGGACCCAATTAATTACACTGATTTTTATCTTACGCGTGCGCAATACTGCCACCCACGTGCGTGTATCGAATTCCTCGAGTTCCAAAATTCCCGCTGTCATTGTCCAACGCTTGAACCCACGCCACTGTAGTTCCCACAGCGCAATTCTCCGGAATTGACACCTCGTAGATGTTCTCAGTGAACTCGGGATAATTGTCGTTCTGGTCTTTTATGAACACAGTTACTGGCACCGTGCTGTATTTCGGTTTAACTGACACCACTTCTTTCGCGATTAACGTAAAATTCACCTCTGAAATATAGAACATAAATTCAATCTTGAAACATTTAAACTTCACCTCGGAAACCCAGAAATTTTTAACTTTTCACTACATAATCCTGTACATCTCGATGAGAAAATGCCAAAAATCGAAGTTTTAAAGCGAGGAATTCGCTAATTCAAAAGTTAATTGAAAATAAACGTTTATTTAAATGTTGTGGACGTTGCATCAGCACTCAACGTGTTGATCTATGTTTTCTACAGTTTTAGATAATTGTTTGCTGTCTAAATAAATCGATTAAAATACCTGATATCGTTTCGAAATCCAATTTGCTGGAATTCTTAACACGAATTAGAAAAGGAGCTTCGTTAATTCCCCTGGATGGCGTAACATCAAATATTCCATCATCGCCGTCGACGAACATTCGAAAAGTACCGTTCGTTCCCTGGAAAATGATTAGCATTACATAAAACCCTACACTCTTGCTAATTGAAATAGTTTATATCCTTTGATCGAAGCAAAATTACATTGACGGTTCAATTAACTGCCATAATAGACTATAACAGTGAAAGTGTGACGACAAACCTACACAAATCCTATCAAAACCTTCACAGTCATTAATTCCAATTATTTATGGAACGATACAACGTTTTATGTAACAATGTTGTGCAACAAAAGAATTTAGAAAGCACATTCAGAGATTTTGCAACAGAAATGGTAAATGGTATTCGAACTATCTTTACTTCGATCGCAACACGAAAATTGGAGAAATTGACTGATTGCGAACGTTCCAGTAGTAATCAGCTAATTAACTAATTGCTGTTGTGCAATAATGCAATATCGGAAAATCAAACCTAGAGAAAGAAAACTTCACCGTCGCAATAATTGCCCCACTGAAGCAACAATTTTTTTTTCATTATTAAAAACAACGGAGATATTAAAAATGATTTCTATAAAAATATGAATTCAAAGTCCCGCAATGCACTAATAGGCCCCAGTGCGAAATAACTTCCGCTTCTCACCAGGTCGTGATCATAGACTTCCGGTATCGCGTCGCCGATGAAATTAACCGGTGTATTGTACGGCGCGTTTTCATTAATCTCGGCTCTGTATCGCGGGTTTCGGAACTTAGGCGTCTCGTCGTTGACATCGGTAAGAATGACGGTGATTTCCGTCGATACTGATGGCGCTGGCACTATTTTCGACACCTCCCTCACGGTGATCTCCAACACGAACGCACCCTCCGCGTTCTCCTCCGCTTCCCTGTCCAGCTGCGCCCTGGTGAACACCAAACCGGAAGTGGCGTCGATGTCGAATAAGTATCGTGGCCCTTGGGTGATACTGTAGGTCACCTTGTTGTTTATCCCTTTGTCTCCGTCCACCGCTCGCACTGGAAATTAGTTGAACCGTTGCATTTGTTGCTGGACATTATGAAATTGATACGGAATAAAAACCGACTTCTTTGTCAGCGTTAAATAATTTCTTTAAGGGGACTTGTCAGGAGTTAAAAGATGATTAATAAAGAATATTAAAAATAATTTCTGGGAAGGGAAATTTATGAAATATAGTATGCCCACGTATAATTTGTGTACGAAATATTAAATTAGTGTAGAAAATATAGTCTTCAATATTTTATCATCGAGTGTGAATTTGTTTTCTGAGGAAACTGTCTATGCAATAGTGCTTCCATTAGGGGGATATTAAAGGTAATACGTTTGCTATGGCCGCTTCAAGTAAGATCGGTATGAAGGTAAACTGACCTTGAAGAACGGACGTTCCTATCCTGGCATTTTCGCTGATCCTGGCAACAGGCGTCATGGTTATGAATTCCGGTGGTTGGTCCTCGACGTCTTGAACCTTAACGAGGATCGCAGTTGTTCCCGTATTTACCTGAAATAATTACAAGCTTTGGTAACAAAATTTTAAAGTTGGAGGTGTATTTATTTCATTTTCAAAGGTGGAGCTAACAGATTTTGCCTATGAACAGCTTAATTACTTTAGCAGTACTTTCGACAGAAATATCTGTAATGATAAAGGTCGACGAATGAAAGTTCATTTTCCTTCGGAAAGGTCATTGTCTTTCATGTTCCTGTAAGGTTATCATGGCGACATTTATTACAGCATTATGGGGGTTTTTATCTACACTAGGACGTAAACAGCACTCTAACAGTTGCGATAAGAGGTGTGTTCGAAGCGGGTCATTTTCATAGTGAATTACTTCCCACGTTTTGCACTGCCCCTTGACTGGGGTCGAAGCACTTTTATTTTCGTTCAGAGATTACGTTTATTTTGCAACTAACCTTCTCATTGATCGCCCGATCGATGGCTAAAATTCTCAGCTGGTACAAATACTTCTTCTCGTAGTCCAAACGACCGATGAGACGCACGATGCCCTTTCCATTAACGGTGGAAATGCTGAACACGTCGTTGTCACCGTCGAGCTCCTGAAGATAGTAGACCACCTGTCCATGGACGCCCAGGTCGGCGTCGGTCGCCTCGACGGTGGTCAAAATACCTGGTCCAGAGTCCTCTCTTATTGTCAGAGACGTCGGATGGGGTCGAAAAATGGGGACGTTGTCGTTGACATCTTCCACCAGCAACAACAAACTTTGCGTGATAAAGTTTCCCTCTCCCAGCCTCCCGTCTGTCAAGGTCAGCACCAGTGCGTACTCGTCTCTGACCTGAAGAGAACATTGCAATGCCATTAACTGTCACTAGGTCTTCCTACTGGTCCCCACTATATAAGTAGAATTATTAAATAAATCCATAAGAAAAATAAGAAAATGTTTGCACCGATTGCAGGACACACGGGTCGAATAAAAATTTCTTTCTTATTTCAACTATTTTATGAAGCTGAAAATAATGCACACACGTTCCTAAATCTTTTCAATATGGCGTCCCTAAATCTTTGACATAGATAAAAATAGCAGTGTACAAGAAGAAAGCTGTTGCAATGTTTTTCAATTTTAAGTTGGGAAGTGGAATAAGAATAAATATAGTAATAATTTCTTTATTAAATAGAAATTGCTCATAATATGAGGTACGATTGCTTCTACGCTGTGGAATTGGTTCAAATTATTTTGCAAAGAGGAAACAAATATTTCCAAAGTACAGCATCGATTATGGAAGATAAAATTTGCACTGAGCTCCACAATCTAGTGAAGTTATTATTTCTCGTGTGCACTAAAACACTGTGAAATATTGTAAAATTCTAGTTGGTCAATGAAGAATTGATCCAAGATGTTTTCTATCCCTCGAGCGAAAGTAAAAAGGCCAATTTGAATTAAATAGAAATATGAGGTACGATTGCTCCTACGGTGTGGAATTTGTTCAAATTATTTTGCAAAGTGGAAACAAATATTTTCAAAGTACAGCACCAATTATGGAAGATAAAATTTGCACTGAGCTCCACAATCTAGTGAAGATATTATTTCTTGTGTGCACTAATACACTGTGAAATATTATAAAATTCTAGTTAGTCAATGAAGAATTGATCCAAGACGTTTTCTATCCCTCGAGCGAAAGTAAAAAGGCCAATTTGAATTAAATAGAAATATGAGGTACGATTGCTCCTACGGTGTGGAATTGGTTCAAATTATTTTGCAAAGTGGAAACAAATATTTTCAAAGTACAGCACCAATTATGGAAGATAAAATTTGCACTGAGCTCCACAATCTAGTGAAGATATTATTTCTCGTGTGCACTAATACACTGTGAAATATTGTAAAATTCTAGTTAGTCAATGAAGAATTGATCCAAGACGTTTTCTATCCCTCGAGCGAAAGTAAAAAGGCGAATTTGAAAGCGTCGAACACGATCAGCGGAATTAGGTTGCATGGGAATGATATTGTTACTTTGCGGACGTGTCGATTTTCCGAGATCATCGTGGCTGTCGTTGTCGACTAGCAATTTCGAGGGACGTCGTATCCTTTAGCAGGAAATTAACCGGCGCTTTAACAGTCGTGTTCAGGGGAGATGATAATAATGGCAAAATGACGAGTTCCACCGGCTGGATCCGTCGTAGATCACTATGTCCGCGCTGCTTCTCTTTGCTCGGGCTTCTCCGTCCCCCGGGAGTTTCTCTTTAATGACGTTCGACGCTGTTGTTACCGTGATCGAGGGTACTACGCGTGGAAGGTATGCAAAAAGCGAAGATCACTCGTGCGAGATGACGGGAAAACATAGCAAACGCGGGAGTGAACGTACGAACTATTTGTTTCCTCTCCACGCTCGTACTTAGGATTTGCATTTTAGGCTAGATCAATGCCTCGCGTTTTTTTGTACACTTCTTTCTCTTAGGTCCATCGATTCTTGCAACTTTCCTGTCTTCAATCATTGACTCACTGATTTACTGATATTGATTCTACTGTAGCACAGTTTCTTTTATGAGATTATTTTATCCGGAAAAATTTCATCGATATATTAATCAATTGGAGGAATTGGAGGAAAGGAATTAATAAAATTGCAAAGAATTAAGCGGGACTAATTCCTTTTGGCAATTTGTGTACTTATTTTCATAGGTTAGAACGACACTAGGTCGTGTAATGTTTTGTTCTGTGTATTTTTGAGAGGACGGTAGATGTCTAGGTTTCTTCAGGTGTATATGGGACACCTGAAGCAACCGAGGGGCGTCACCGTCGGTGGTCAAGCGGAATCATTGGGACAAAGAGGAGATCGTCATCGGGATGGATCGATTACCTCTCTGTCCAGCAATTTGTTCAGGTAAATATTGGCCTCGTTCTGGTTAAAATTCTCGACCCGAATCACGTCGCTGCCAGGCTGGTCTCTAACGCCGAACGTCAGGCTGTCACCGTCAGGATCGACGCCGCGAAGCCGGTAAATTAAACTGCCTGCAACAGAAATCAGTCGGCACGAATGCCATCACCGATGCGCCAACGAATCAACGCCGTAATTAATTGAAATGCACACAAACCGCGCTCGCACCGGGGACACGGTGGATCGTGGGGGACGCGAGTGACACGCATCGAGAGACTGCTCATGGCACAAGGGCGCCTACAGCTCGTTTAAAAAGTGCAACACTAAATTTTGTATTTCCCAAAATGGCCAATATTCCCTTAAAAAAATAGTCCGGTAATAAAGGACTCGTTTTGAAACTCGAAATCTCTGCTTTTGTAGGAAACTGAGGACACCTTTTAAGTCGAAAAATATGCAGGCTTTAATTTAATTTAATTTAACAACGAAAGTGAAGATATAATTTCCCTTGTTTGAGTGTGGGTATGATGCCGAGAATTGTTGTTCAGTCTCCCATCAACTTATTATTATTCAGATGAAAATCCACCAAGGAAGCGTGCATGTTCATAATTTTCTGAGGAATCTAACCATGCTAAGATTCCAGGATATTAGCTGAAAGTTGCAATTAAAAGTGTAACGAAAACATTGTGCTCGTCTGATCCCATCAAGTACGCAATCTTCTACACGCATTGTTCGCGAATAATTTAGCTGCAAGGTTTTATGCGATTTCAGTGTAAAACAGCTTTAATTGAATTTTACATCTGACGATCATGAAGATGCTGAACGATGTTCCAGCTACGTGGAGACCTTCAAGTATCTGTTCATACCTCGAAGGAAGTAAAACTGTATGTTAATACTCCGTGGCAAGCAACGTTGCCGTGCGATAATTTGTGTAATAGTGAAACTGCAGGAAACTTACTGAATTAACATCGATACTAATCAGCTACATATTCAAGAAGTTACGAGACTGTAACATTCGCGATCGTTGAAACTCTCTGTCTAACCTTGGAAACTTGAAATTTCTCATTGAAATACATTCGTTCTGCCACAGACTGATTTATAATTGCAAATCTATTTTTCTACAGCGTTACAGTTTCAGTCGTAAAGAAGAATTCTCCAGCGTTGCAGTAAAATCGCCATAACTTCGGATCAAATTAATATTTTCACGCAAAAAAAAAAAAGAAATAATCCCACATATTCTCCGAGTGTTACATTAACACGCGCACAAAGTGTCGAATTGATATCTTTGATGATCTTCTCGTAAAAAATGACTGAATACCGCCTGCGTTCTCAGAGTCGGTACACGGAGACCCCTCAAGGTTCAATGTATGCACGCGCAACCTAAACGCATGCCTATGGGCCCCAGGGTGCATCGAAGCAGAACGGAATTTCCACATATTCTTACCGACAGGTGTATCAGTGCCTTCCTTTAGTCTAAGAATAATTTCCGTCTGGCCGTCGATGAGAAACCGTGGAGGATTGTTCCTGGCCGAGCACCCGGTCAAAAGGCACATAAACACGAACGCGAGCCATTCGTGCTTAAACCTGCGCCTTTTGTACGATCGTAATTGCCGCGTGAACGTGGTCGTCGGTTTCCTCAAGGTCATCTCGGTGGCAACCATCCTTTAGTTGTCATGATTACTTCCCTCCGTCGGACGCGTGTATGCAAATAATTTCTAGCGCTGCGCTGCTCGGCTCCCCCGCATTCAATTCCACTCTGAAACAAATGAAGCACATGCGACTCTTATGTTCCTTCCTTTCACGAAGTATCATAAACCACAGGAGATGCGAAAGACAAACATTTGAATAGTGAAAGAAAATAATTTTTCTCTTAACACCTGTGTTGACAACAGAGCATTTTTCATCGCAGTGGACCTCCTACGACCTTGAATGACCTTGAGTCGTAGGGTCACCGTACGCGTCTTAAAACGCCCTAATCGATATTACATAGAAAAGTATATAATTCCAATTTAAAACACGGAGTTGACCTTCATATGTCCTCTGCGCCTACAAAATAACTATTACCATAGAATTATGCCACTCTGGAAACCATGCAAGTTTCGCCTGAACAATGGAGGTAAGAATATATGGTGTCATATAGCAAGTGGATTTTTAAGTTAATTGGGTAATTGTTCCATCGTGAACACTCCATGCAAGCTCAGCGAGAAATTAACTATTATAGTCCGACACAAATTAAGTTATAAAAGATATGAATTCGGTGTAATTGGCAATACCTCAGGCATTATGGCGTAATTAAATTCAATAGATAAGTACGTACAAAAGAAGCAAGAAGCAAACATTAAATTAGAGTTATTATCGAATGCAGTGGCAGGTTAATCAATGCAACGTAACTGTAGTTTATTTAGTGAATCAATTGGAAACGACGAAGATTCCTCTTCTTCCTGATCCTGGATACTTTTTTTATTATTTCCGTTATGAGAATCTTATTCATATTGCGTTTCGAATGCACATATCGTGCGGGAATCAAATAAATTATTGTCAAGTTACGAAAAAACGTGTGTTCGTGTTATAGACAAATGGGGTTTCCATTGTCGAGAAAATAATTGCATGAATATCATAGTATATTGCTGTATTGCATGATTCGTTAAACATTCTTTTCACAAAGAATTCGGCCAAATTTTCATTCAATTAATTTACTGAACTCTTAATAATCGCGTCCTTGGACAGCATTTTTGGTTACACAGAAACGATCTCGTTGAAAAAATTTCTATCAACAGAAAATTGACAAAATAATGAAAAATATATATATATAATAATGCATTTTCTTGTGAACCGTGTCGCGCAGGCTGCCAACATTGCAGCAGACTGCGGATCTGGAACAAATTGCCCATAAATGCATGTATTTCAATAAATGCAACGGGGAACGAGATCCGAGAACCAATTAGTCCGTTCTAGCGTGGCCCACAGTAAACGTATCCATTTCAGTCGCGATCACACTGTCGCTCGCTTATGCGCCCTATAAGACGCGTCGGCCTCGAGCGGTGCGCAGTGTGTCACTTTCACGGTATTAATTCGCAGACGCGTAATTTGTATTTTTATTTTTCAGCACGGTGAGAAGACGGCGCGTGTTCTACTGCGACGAGAGACGCCGAAGACTCCCGCGGTTAATTAGTCCGACTCTGTGTGCGCTACAGGAGAAGAGACACCGATCTTCTCAGAGCAACGTAATAATTTATTGCCAGGAGAAAACGTCGTGGGGAAGTTTCAGAAACCGCGCGCGAGCATGCGCACCCCGGTGAAATGGCAACGACAAGGAGGAAAGTGCCCGGCAAAACCGGTTACGAAAAGAAAAATGTTTCCACGGATTTTCTCGCGGCACGCGACCGGATTTCTCCGGCACGGAGAAAATTCATCAGCTTCAATCAGATTTTCTCGGGTTACCTTGAAACGATTTATACTTTCCTTCCTTCCCCGTCGGAACCACTTGATCCTCGCCGAGACGCAGAATGAAATTTCAAATCACTGCCTCGAGGACCGTCTCATCCTCTAATTTACATTCTCTCTTCGAACGCTGCTCGTTTTATTCCTCGGGAAGGAAGTTGTCTTTAATAAGCCTGAGCAATTTTTACAATTAAACGGGAAGTCGTGGAAAATGTTGCTGCGGAGACTGCTTCCCGTGACGGGGTCGTTTCCCCGACTCTCTACATTTTAGTCGCTGTTCGATCACTTTAAACACGCGTAATTTTTGAACCGGTGAATTCCTCGCCTTGAAACCTCGATTTTTGGAATATTCTCGTCGAGATGTACAGAATTATGTTGTAAAAAGTTAAAAATTTCCGGGTTGCCAAGGTGAAGTTTAACCCCTAACGGTTCTAAGTCACCTCTCACGTGACTGCAATACTTTCTCACCGTAGTCGTAGCGTCCGATAAGGGTGCTCTTAAGGGTGTAAGGGTAACTTCGAGTAACTTTCCAAATTCTCATCTCCGGTACCGCAGCACTTTTATGGTCGTCGCTTCCGTAGCAAACATAAGTTAGTACTTCCAATGCCAAGAAAATAAGGAAAGATATATTCCTCGAACAGAGGAACAGGAAGATGCACAGAAATCAAATAGCATTAACATCTGGAGGATCGTTAATTCGTCGGTAGTTTTACCAAGTATCGTGCGAGATATGCGCTCGAGTATCATAGAGGAATTAGATTATTATCAGGAATTTTATATGTTCGTTCTACCGTAACGTAACATCAGCCGCATTTGAAATTGTATTTTTAAGCGTTTATCTATAGCAGGCACATCCTTTCTGTTCCGCGCGTCTAATCCATTCTTTTTCCTCGATGTTACTTTTCATGCTATTGTTGTGTTCTCGAATAATTATACGGATACTGACAATAGGAAAACGCGTTTCCTAAGTCGCGATACCGTGTTGATTCCAAGGAAAAATATTATCGAATAACCGTTACTGAATCAACAAGTATGTTTTTTTATTTCTAGTATCCAAAGCAGATGAACTTTACGCCACATAGATCATATTAATTGCCCGTTCAAGTGCTTGGAACGACTGAAAATTCTTCATTCCTCGAGCAAACGAAGCGAGACCATAACGGAGTTTTGTTTCATTAACAGTCCATCGATAATATTTACATAATACCATCACAGTTAGCTGCGGTGAAACCGTAACCTGTAAAAAACTTGTAAAATTATGTGTACATGTATGTGTGTGTACTCAAGGGTCGAAAGTAAACGGGAAACTGAAAATTTCTTTCATAAAGAGAATTTTATTTACTAATTTTATCTATTTTATCGATATAGTACCGTTGACCTACTGAAATTCTCAAAGAGAAATAGAAGTATCTAAGTGCATGACACGCATAACTTTTGAACCAGTAAACTCCTCTCCTTAAAACTTCGATTTTTCGCATTTTCTCGCCAAGATGTACAGGATTATGTAGCAAAAAGTTAAAAATCTCTGGGTTGCTAAGGTGAAGTTTAACTGACTTCTGCTTCCTGAATAGAACCAGAAAATATTGCCCGATCTAATTATAAGAAAATGCCAAGAGCAAGCAATTCCGACTGAAATGAAGCAGTGAAGAGTGTGTGGATAATTTCTACAATTTACTGCAACGACATAACGCAACAAAAACATGAATTACACAACGTCAAGCTGACGCGGCGTTATGTGTCCACAGTATAGTGAATTGGTTAAGATGTTCCCGTTCCAGAACCAGTATCGCTGGGTCCTAACCAGTTGCGTCGAGCCGTTCGTTTTTACAATAGGAATGAACCACTTGAAAAAGCAGGACCGACTCCCTGGGACAATTACGTCCGACGCTGTTACGTTTAATTAGACAAGTGATTAACAGGTGCCAGAGTGTTTTCAATGTCAAGACTGTCGGAGGTCCACGGAACGATGGAAGGGACAATTAACCGAAGTGAAAGCTCGCCGGAAGTCGCAGTTCGTTTCCCACGGTATCGGTGTGTTATACCACATAACCGTAACACAAAAACGATGTAGATTCTCGTGCCTCGGGATGCTGATTCACTATCGCGAGAACCGTGCACCATCCTAATCGCGTTCGCAGCTGATTTGTTCGGCAACCTTCTCTCCCTTTCGCTGTCGTGTTCGTTATCTTTTGTTTCTCACTCTTAATTTCGTTCATGGAGGATCATAGGGTCGTCAACCCATGGACCGTTAATTATTTATTTCTGTTTAATTTCTGAAACCTCAATTTTTTGGTAATGTCGTGAATCCTGCGTTTTATTTTGAGTTTCATGATTTCTCTTTAATGAAGCGTTAGAACTCATCAAATAGTGAAAGATTTGTATTCGTCAACTTCTTCTGGTATGTTTCATTTGTTTCCCAAGTTGCCAGGGAAGCGCATCAGCAATTCGGCGCGTGTGAAACTTATCTTCGGCAGGATCGGTGCTGTTATTTATACTAGTGCTATTGTACTTTTATCTGAGCACTCGCAAATCGATCTACCCCCTAGAGTACGAACGAAGCAACCGCAAATAACTTCTCCAGAACGTGTTACTATGTGTACTGGACCGTGAATGGAACTGATTCCTCTGTAATTGCGTTGCAATCGTTGAGGAGGAGGAAACGTGTTGCTCGTCAAGTCTGAAATATTTATTGTTCGACGTTGTCACGTCCCAGGGTCAGATAAAATTTTTAAACTTTCATAATTTCTGACCCAGTGAATTCCTCGCTTTAAAACCTCGATTTTTGACACTCTCTCGTCAAGGTGTAGAGGATTATGTAGCGGAAAGTTAAAAATTTCTGGGTTGCCAAGGTGAAGTTTAACCTTCGATCCTCCAAAATCTGGATTTACACAGTTTGTGCATCGAAGTGGTCAGTCATATTTCAGTCAGGAGGCAATTTTATTTGGCTCTTGTTTCTTACAATTTTTATTTTGCACAAAGAGTTTAACTTTTCAGTTTCGATTTTGCTTAAATTGTATTTCGCGAATAATGCGTTTCTCTTGTCACTTGTTCGTGCAGATCCGAGCAATTTTACGATGCGAAGTGCAGTTTGACACTTGGGCTGACTTAAATCACGCAAGTTCGGATGTTTATTGGATAGGCAATCAGAATCCGTCATAGTTCTTGCATGCGGTGTCACACGAGATGTCATTTCAGGTTGATTTCTAGTTCGTACATGTCCTGTTACAATTCTGACGCATGCTCCAATTGAATGATGACAGCGAGGCGAGCAAAGATTAGTCACAGCAAGCGTTCAACAATTGTTCCTACAACCTTCTAAGAACAACAATTATTGTGACATTATCTGTACAGTTCTGAAATCATTTTCTCCTAAAGCCTCCTCCGTCCTATCAAACAATATTTAATTCAAATATTTGTCTGATATATTATTAATTCTTCTATCATACTAAATAATTCTTCCTACTATGGTATTCAGGATTTTGCCAGAATATTTAGCCAAACATTTTCTGCCAATGGAAGCACTAAATAAATAATTAGGTTTTAAATAATTCTTCCTACCATCGTATTCACGATTTTACTAGAATATTTCGCCAAAAATTTTCTGCCAGTGGAAGCACTAAATAATAATTCTTCCTACCATCGTATTCAGGATTTTGCTAGAATATTTCGCCAAAAATTTTCTGCCAGTGGAAAAACTAAATAAATAATTCTTTCTACCATAATATTCAGGATTTTGCCAGAATATTTCGCCAAAAATTTTCTGCCAGTGGAAGCACTAAATAAATAATTCTTCCTACCATGGTATTCAGGATTTTGCCAGAATAATTCGCCAAAAATTTTCTGCCAGTGGAAGCACTAAATAAATAATTAGGTTTTAAATAATTCTTCCTACCATCTATTCGAGATTTTACTAGAATATTTCGCCAAAAATGTTTTGCCAGTGGAAGCACTAAATAAATAATTTATGTTTTAAATAATTCTTCCTACCATCGTATTCAGGATTTTACTAGAATATTTCGGCAAAAATGTTCTGCCACTGGAAGCACTAAATAAATAATTTATGTTTTAAATAATTCTTCCTACCACGAAATTCAGGATTTTGATAGAATATTTCGCCGAAAATAGTTCTGCCAGTGGAAGCGCTTTCGCTGCACGGTCAAATGCGGTCGAACTCGGCGATTCGCCAGGAAATTGCGAGAACTCATCGAATTCGCCTAAGCCCCCGTTCAGTGACTTCTAGCCGGCGCGGTTGTTCGTTCGCTCTTTGTAGACAAGAACATCCGGCCGTGGTCAGCGGTCTGCAAGGCCGATGCCCGGAAACCAGAGATAGTTGGGCAAGATTATGAAACGTCGTTAATTCACTACGGAGGAGCATCTAGATTACGGGAAGAAGTCGTGACCGAGATGACCAGCTATTCCTCGAAATTACAGTTCACACCTGACCACCTTTTTACTGTAAATACTGTTCAGCTATAATTGCTCCTAGGGTACCGTGGAGAATTTATGCACTGCATGCGTGCCACACGAACTTCGAATCACTGCGCGAACGAACATACGTGCGTGGGGACCACTATTCACGTAATTCCGAAATAAAAATATTGACCATGTCATGAATTATTAATTTGTGACGCGGGGTCAGTATTTCTATTTTATACTCCTATTTCAAGTATTCGTAATCTATGGTATTCATAAAGAAAATAATATGGACAGTATTTTTACGTTAGAATTAATATTATAAGAGATAGAGCTTGGAAAAAAATCTGTAAAAATATTACTCATAAGTGCTAATGTTTCCTGCCTATTTAATTGTACCTGCTACCATAATGGCGTTATTTAGTGTTTAAGAAATAATTTTAAGAAGAAGCTAAATAACGGGAGGTGCGGTTTTATGTGGAAATGATTGAATATGTTGAGTGTGGCCGGCAACAGTAAATTTTCACTTTCTAGGATAGGAATTCTATGTCAAGGTTAGACCATTTTCCCGATTCGATACAGCAAATGATTATTTCCGCAACACGCGCGACAACATCGACGTTTTTACGAACGTTGCAACAGACGATTAAGGTAATAGCAGGTTCGAGTGCACGTGCGAAGATGCTTCCCTCGGATAGTTCGACACTTCAAGTACTCTGTGCAGTGTGTACGCTTGGAAATATATGCCGTGTGGTGTTCCTCTTGCCAACAGAGTGTGTCGGCTACGCTCTTGACTTTCAAGACTACCAAACAGAGGAGGAAGACCATTCTGAAGGTTTTCTGTCTTCGGACTGCCCCAAAAAGGTAACGTTAACAACTGGGGCGATAGTACAGCATCGTGCTTTACAGTTACTGTCTGTCTTTTGCTCGAACTCGCTGGCAAACCACCATCCCTAATTATTTATCCTGGAATTTTTCACGGTTTTCCACTATCCCTAATAATTTATTCTGATTCCACTCTCCCCAATTATTTATTCCCAAATTGTTCCAGTCTCCTCCACTGTCCCTAATAATTAATTCTCAAAGTTTTCTCAGAAAATATTTTTAATATTCTTATTCCACTCTCCCTAATTATTTATTCCCAAATTTTTCAGGCTCTCCCACTATCCCTAATAATTTATTCTTATTCCAGTCTCCCCAATTATTTATTCCCAAATTGTTCCAGGCTCTTCCACTATCCCTAATAATTAATTCTCAAAGTTTTCTCAGAAAATATTTTTAATATTTTTATTCCACTGTCCCTAATAATATATTCTCAAATAATTTCCGGCTCCCCCACTATCCCTAATAATTAATTCTCGGAGTTTACTGAGAAAAATATTTCGAGCATTCTTAAAAAATCCACAAACGGTTAAAAACGTTTAGGAACAGAAAAATACAGAGTTCTGGGAACCGGATCTGTACACGAGTTATGGTAAATTGGAGTATTTATCGAAGTCCACGTAAGTCTTGAATCGAAGTGCGAGTGAAAACTAATTTATTCCGAAATTGTGTAATCATTTTTAAGGAGCACGTAAAGATGAACAAGATACAGGAAAGTAAACTCATGAATACGATTATTCAAATAGTTGAGCCGGCGCAGATTAGCAACGATAATAATTAAATTATGTTCCTCATTAACCTCTTGCTCGCGCACTGTGTACCGAGGTTGAACTTGGGAAGTAACTACAGCGTCGAAGTTGTGTTAACTATTAGTCTTCGCTTTCGTTCATCGAGCTGATAGATCGATACAAGTGAAGTTTTAAGGACTGCCCTAATTTCGTCAAGGTTCTCCGAAGAAACTCGAGGGATCGGACGATGGAAATCTGTGTCCTACAATGTTTATTTTGCAATAAATTTTCGCAGCCTGGTCTGAAACCGATTAGGCAGGGAGCAGCAATGTTGAATTTTTCGTTTTTTATCGCACTCGCAATTATTCTGCATACGCGGCGGCGTGTGTTAATCCAGAAGGCGAGGATATCCTTTGTTACGTTTCACATGGGTAGTCCAGAGGAAGTTTTTATGCATGGTGGTCCGACGAAAATAGACAGTAAGGTCGTGTTTCGAACGGGGATACTCCGAGGTGCGTGACGTCATTTCCTACACCTGCCATGCATGCTTCCGAATGATAACACCGCACGGGGTATTGACACACCCCATGCTACCGTCTGCCATGCAGCCCACCCCATACAGAATATCGTTGCGTGACGGTCTCCTTCCACCGTTGCCATAATGCCAGCAAACGCGGGACCGTCGAATACCGTGCACTTACACCGAGAAGAACGTTGCAGTTTATTGTAACAGACATATCCGAACTGAACGGCTATCGTCCATTCAACCATGCTCCCAAAGGTATCAATTGCATGATCTCGATAGCTATCGTGTTACGCACCCTCCTCCTTCTACTCGTTACCTGCTGTCAATTGTGTGCCCAGAGACGTTTCACAATTCATTGCAAGAGAATTCAATACTATTACTACGTAGACACTCATATCAACCAGCAAAAGTTTCTAATTAGTTTCAAAAAGACAAAAAAATTGCAAAATTAAATCCCATAAAACATGGCAGTAACTTTGTCTTCTCGTAAAAGTACTGGGAACGGTTGTTTATAAAATTGTATTCGTCGTGGGCAGCCTCGAAAATATATATCAGTAATATTTGTTATCATTTTTAAATCTTCTCATATTTCTTGCTAAGTTAGGGAATATTGTGATTGTTGTGTTATTGCAAAATCACTGTCAATGAATGTAGTAATTATTTGCATTGATTGCAAGGAGCGAAATAAAAATTTCTTTCTTCTCTTAATTAGTTTATTAAGCTGAAACCAATAGGCTGGTGTCCTTAGATCTTTTTAATTTGTCCACTGCTTTAATTTTTGCTTACCCATTTTTGCCATAACTGCATAAAACCCGCAGTCTAGTAGTAATCTAAGGTTTCATTATGACAGCGAGTTAATATTGAATGGAAAATCTCACGAGTGTAATTAGTAGGTGCCCTCATAATTATCTGCTGTAAACGAAAAAGAGAAATGAAGTTTCATAATGTCATTGTGTTATGTGGCACAGGCGAAAAGTGATTACGATGATATCCTTACGTAGCACTGGCCATTGCATCAGGATTATTAGCGGTTAATTATTAATTGCAGAACAAGCGTAAAAATTGAGGACACGGGCGGCGGGCTTCCACAACATCGGTATACTGATCGTGCACTATAACTTATATTTTCAGAGGCAAAAGAACGTGAAAAATGCGACTGAAACACGAACGTGAAAAAATTTACATTATGTTTAAACACTTCGAAATAATAACGAGGAAACTGCAATGTAATTTTAAAGCTTTCGGTGTTTTGAAACTATGATCGTTTCGGCATCTTTTTCTATAATTATTCAATTAACAAGAGCAATACACCGATTTAATATGTAATACAGAAACGTTTGCACACACGTTCTACATTTTCGCACACTGCTTACTATACTTCACTGACTAATCAGAGCGAATGAATTTAAGATAAAGAACAATATTTCTTTGCTTTGTTCGAGGAAGTGACACACAGCTTTCTCTATCTAATTAAGTTCTTTTTTCTGGCGTCGATTAACTGCAGCTGCGTCTAGTTATTTACTTCTTTGACCATAACAATTTTCGTCGAATGACAAACGACTCTAGAAAGCTGATCGCAGAAAAACCAACTCTATTTACATAAACAAGATACTTCAGAATCCATTTCCTTCATTAATTTTATCATCGTTTCAACTGCTCTATCAAAAAATGATATTCTTATGATCTTTTATTTCCTGCTGGTAATTTACGCAGTCTTAATTGAGCAATCTGAATTCATCGAGATTAATCTAAATGAACTGAGAATCAAGTCAATCTAAATTAATTCATTAAAATATTAAGAAGCTCGATTAGAAATTTATATTTCTAGGAAAACCCTTATGTATTTCTATGCATTTCTGTCTAACACATGTGCAATTTCAGAGGTGCAATAAGTGCAATAAATTTTCGCCTATCTCGAGCCCGAGTAAATTATTCTCAGAAAATTTCATTCGGCACGAAGATAAGCTGCCTGGGCAATGATTAATTAACAAAACTTGAAGGAAAACAAAATTTGCTTTTAGAGAGTGGTCTAAATAAATTATTCAGAAGAGCAAGCTGGACTCACGAATGTCCAAATGAAAAATCTAAAAAATGCTAATTAATACCAGCCAAATGGAAACAAAAATGAGCGATTAAACCAAAATCTGTTAATCTAAAAAACGATAAAAACCAAATTCTGTTGATCAAACTAAAAACTTGCTCTAAATAAAATCATTCCTCGTTTAACAACATATGGACTTTCAAAAATCAGACAGTGCTATTTATAAAAATAAAAATGAAATCCTATGTTCTTCTTCGAATGCAAGTAATATTTTTGATACAATTTATAAAGAAACAATGTTATTAACTTACTACATGTTGGTTAATATCCTTCCTCTAAACAAATAAGCTAGAATGCAAAATTCCGGTTCGAGTAAATTCCGTAATTAACCGTTTCCAAGCGAGTGGCTCCGCGAAATGTATTTGCAAGCCTTTCGGACGATAGTTCGATCGGCCGCCACCGAAACGAGCCAGCGTGACAACTTTTAATTGCTCTTCAGGAAGTTCGCGAGGCCCAACACTAACAGAAACTGCGAACGTTTCCCGTGATGGACGCGCGTTGCAGTTCCCTGTCACGGATTCAAATTGGCCCCGAAACTTCCGAAAAATCCCGTAGCATCGGCTTCCGAAAAGTTTTTCGACGGCGGCCGAAGAAGAAGAAGAAGAAGAAGAAGAAGAAGAAGCCGTAAAACTTTCGTGGACTTTTTGATTGACTGATACTCACCGAACCTCCGGTTCCAACCACCGATTCGCCTAGCCGCGATCACGTTTTTTCTTGCGAGCACACCCGGAGAACGATACTGTTCCTTTCGTTACTGTTAATGTTATGGTCGGGGCACTCCGATGTTTATACTGTCAATTTACTTGCAACGAATTATTCTCGAACATCACTGCGTAACGAATTGTCCGGGACTTTCACTGGTTACATGTCACTTCGTTCGAAAGCCACGATCCTTGTTTCACTGGCGGGTCGTTCGGATAAAAAAAGGAAGACTGAAAGCGGATTTTTTTCTCAGGAATATCTTTAATTGTTGCCCGAGTGGTTTGTTGTTAGCGATTCAAGAGAGAGAAAAAAAGAGCGTGATTTCCTTAGACTGCTCCGCGCGGACCGTCGGCGCGTTACTGATAAACCGAGCGGCACACGAAGCATGTTCACCTGGCCAGGTGAGCTGCCGGCGTTAAACGGGCCATCGCCTCTAGCGTAATCTCGATTTACCCGCCGTAATCCACCACCTTTCTCGCTTTGTTTACCAACGTTTCAAACACATTCGATTTCCCGCCCGGAAGAGTTCTCGAAAAATCGTCTACACTTCGACTGCGATCATTCCGGGGAAAATGATCGTATTAAATTTCGACTCGTTTCACTGGTAGAAGCCTCTAGTCTCGTAATCCCTCATTCGCTGAATCCTCACATTTCTTTTTCACGGTACAGCGGCCGAGAACCCGGAGACTCGTTTTTTCTCGAAAATGCTACACATTCAAAATACCGTGGAAGCTTCAAACAATTTTTCTGGTGACCGAAACCACCGCAGATTTGAAGATCGAAGCTTCCTCTTTGCAACGACGTCTTTGAAATTGATGTACGATTTTTTTTTAGGTATTTTGTCGAGCTTTCTCGTGCAGGAAAGTTTACAACAGTGTAAGGACCGCCATGAAGGGTTTTTAACCGAATTTGTTCCTCGTTTTTATTCCGTAAAACGGTGAAAGAGAATCGTATACCAATTTTCACAGAGTAGTTGGAAAGAGGAGGCTTCAATCTTCGAATCTACGACAGTTTCATTTACGGGAGATATTTTTGAAAATTTTTGGAAGAGTTTACCTTTAGTGGCACCGTATTTTAAGAGATAAACGCGTGCATCGGGAATTTCGAAGACCACCCGAATTTAACCACCAGATTAAACAGCAATTTTGTCGAAAATCGACGGATTTAAAAATCGAGGAAAATGAAAATGCGAACGTTTCGCCGAACAATACCCGTACTGTTCGAAATGGAAACGTGTGCTGCCGGCGCCGGGTAGAAGTGTCGGCTGCGAGGTTTATCAAACGACAGAGTCGGTCACCTGTTCAGGTGTGCTCACGACAGCGGACTGAAGGCAAAGCCGAGGATACATAGCCCGAGATCGGTGCCTGGTGTTCGTTCTGCGGTGTGAGCACTAACCGTACACAGAACACCAGAAAACGTACGGTTGTTCGCAGTTGAATTCAGCCCGCGGTGTTCCCCGAGGCGTGTATCGGCAAATTTCCCCACTTCCTAGCCCTCGGACACCTGTGTTCCTCGATGATGGTCGTACTTGGACAATAAATGTTAACGTAAAATGAATTTAGAAATTCGAGATTACGAAGAGATGAAGTTGCGAATCTTTGGGAAATGTTTTAGCATGTAACGAATACAGGAAACCCGCAAAGTTTATTTGATAGTTTAACGAAGAGAAGAGAATGTTTGTGGGAGTTTAATACATCGACATTATGCATAAAATTAATTAATTGTTCTCAAAGTGGGGAATAATAAATATTTTTAACTGCGACAAATGATTCTTGCCGAATCTCTCATAAGGCACTGTGAAAACAGCGGCACGTATCATCTGCTCCGGAAAATGTCGAAATAGCGCCATTCGGCGTAGCGGCAAAACGCTCAAACTGGTAGACAAAATTACCGACGGTCGATAAAACCCACATGATTGTAGATGGCGCCACCAATGCTATCCTAAGTGGTTATCGACCAGTAGTTATCGACCGTC
This sequence comes from Halictus rubicundus, assembly GCF_050948215.1. Classification (NCBI taxonomy): domain Eukaryota; kingdom Metazoa; phylum Arthropoda; class Insecta; order Hymenoptera; family Halictidae; genus Halictus; species Halictus rubicundus. The sequence goes on from NC_135161.1 coordinate 13,364,355, forward strand.
CGAACCACTTGTGGCGCCATCTACAACCGTGTGGGTTTTATCGACCGTCGGTAACTATGTCTACCAGTTTCAGCGTTTTGCCGCTACGTCGGATGGCGCTATTTTGAGATTTTACCGAGCAGATGATTCGTGCCGCTGTTTCCATAGTGCCTTATGAGACATTCGGCGAGATTTATTAACCATTGATCAAACATTTAATATTTTGTATATTCTAACACGATAAATTGAATTGTTCGAATAGTATGTATGTAAATGTTGCATCTACGATCGGAGGAATGACAACTTTAAGCTAAACATATCAGTTTTAAGAACAGGAACTTCGGAAAGTTAAGAAGACAATTTTAATTAGAATTCCAGAAAAAGAATTGCCGATGTTCATTGAATCAAAAGGTACGCCGAAACAAAAACTGTGTGTTTCGGTTAATAATTGAAAGGAGCTTACCAAGAAGGTGAAGCTGAGCCCAGGGTAAACAAGGAAAGCATTGAAGGACCCTTGGCCCACCCCGAGCTAGCTTAAAGTAAATCCATATCAAAAATCAATTACGTACACATGTTTTTATAATTAGCAAGTCTTAACTTCTATTATACAATGTTATCGCAAATTGTAAATAAGCAGCTATTAGCTCGATATTATTCTCTATTTGTAAGATTAGTAGAAGTTCTTACAAATAGAGAATAATACCGATTGCCCGGGTCTCACCACGAGGAGGTTGCTGCACAAGAGACCCGAAAGGAAGCCAGAAGGAATTCAATACGCTTCCTTCTGACTCCCTTTCTTACAATGACGATTTACAATATTACAAACTAAATTTCGCAGGTCGCTAAATAGGAAAGATTACTTTTCCACAGACGGAAAAGATCACTTTACCATTTAGCGTATGTCGAGTAATTATTGCGGGGCAAAGGGTATCAAAAACGAATCAGGCAGAAGGCTCTGATTCTTTCAAAGCGAGAAACAAAACCGAACTAGAGCAAAAGGCTCTGGTTCGATGGGGACGCGACGCGTACAATGCTCGCAGAGCTTTCTGCCGACCAGTACACGATACCCGACGCTTCACACGGAGAATGATGGCCAGGGACGCCTCCACCATTTGGTAGAACAACCCAACCCCAACTACCCGCCACGAGCAACGCTGACGCAACAAGACGACGGTAAGACTTATGGGGAATGATACCCCTGCTCCCGTCGCGAGTCACGCCAGCGTTGACATGACTTGGGCAGACATTTTACCAAGGAAGGGTTGTCTACCTGGCGAGTACTGCTCCCCGACCATCAATTCTCGGTGCATCCACGCCGAATATCGCAACATGGACCGGTTCAAAGCTAGCAAGCAAGGTCCGACACAGCAGGAGGCTGTGTCGGAGTTAAGAAACGAGTCGAGGAAGTGAAATTACGGCAATAATTACTCGACATAATGACGATGACGATCGTCATTGATTAAAAACTAACGCACGCACGCAAGTCGAGCAATTATTGCCAAGAAAAAAACTAAACCAGAGCAGAAGGCTCTGGTTCGATGGAGACGCGAACGCGTACAATGCATGCTGAGCTTTCTGCCGACCAGTACACGATACCCGACGCTTCACACGGAGAATGATGGCCAGGGACGCCTCCACCATTTGGTAGAACAACCCAACCCCAACTACCCGCCACGAGCAACGCTGACGCAACAAGGCGACGGTAAGACTTATGGGGAATGATACCCCTGCTTCCGTCGCGAGTCACGCCAGCGTTGACATGACTTGGGCAGACATTTTACGAAGGAAGGGTTGTCTACCTGGCGAGTACTGCTCCCCGACCATCAATTCTCGGTGGATCCACGCCGAATATCGCAACGTGGACCGGTTCAAAGCTAGCAAGCAAGGTCCGACACAGCAGAAGGCTGTGTCGGTGTTAAGAAACGAGTCGAGGAAGTGAAATTGGGGCAATAATTACTCGACATATTGACAATGACGATCGTCATTCTTACAAACTAACGCACGCACGCAAGTCGAGTAATTATTGCCAAGAAAAAAACTAAACCAGAGCAGAAGGCTCTGGTTCGATGGAGACGCGAACGCGTACAATGCATGCTGAGCTTTCTGCCGACCAGTACACGATACCCGACGCTTCACACGGAGAATGATGGCCAGGGACGCCTCCACCATTTGGTAGAACAACCCAACCCCAACTACCCGCCACGAGCAACGCTGACGCAACAAGGCGACGGTAAGACTTATGGGGAATGATACCCCTGCTCCCGTCGCGAGTCACGCCAGCGTTGACATGACTTGGGCAGACATTTTACCAAGGAAGAGTTGTCTACCTGGCGAGTACTGCTCCCCGACCATCAATTCTCGGTGCATCCACGCCGAATATCGCAACGTGGACCGGTTCAAAGCTAGCAAGCAAGGTCCGACACAGCAGGAGGCTGTGTCGGAGTTAAGAAACGAGTCGAGGAAGTGAAATTACGGCAATAATTACTCGACATAATGACGATGACGATCGTCATTGATTAAAAACTAACGCACGCACGCAAGTCGAGCAATTATTGCCAAGAAAAAAACTAAACCAGAGCAGAAGGCTCTGGTTCGATGGAGACGCGAACGCGTACAATGCATGCTGAGCTTTCTGCCGACCAGTACACGATACCCGACGCTTCACACGGAGAATGATGGCCAGGGACGCCTCCACCATTTGGTAGAACAACCCAACCCCAACTACCCGCCACGAGCAACGCTGACGCAACAAGGCGACGGTAAGACTTATGGGGAATGATACCCCTGCTCCCGTCGCGAGTCACGCCAGCGTTGACATGACTTGGGCAGACATTTTACCAAGGAAGGGTTGTCTACCTGGCGAGTACTGCTCCCCGACCATCAATTCTCGGTGCATCCACGCCGAATATCGCAACGTGGACCGGTTCAAAGCTAGCAAGCAAGGTCCGACACAGCAGGAGGCTGTGTCGGAGTTAAGAAACGAGTCGAGGAAGTGAAATTACGGCAATAATTACTCGACATAATGACGATGACGATCGTCATTGATTAAAAACTAACGCACGCACGCAAGTCGAGCAATTATTGCCAAGAAAAAAACTAAACCAGAGCAGAAGGCTCTGGTTCGATGGAGACGCGAACGCGTACAATGCATGCTGAGCTTTCTGCCGACCAGTACACGATACCCGACGCTTCACACGGAGAATGATGGCCAGGGACGCCTCCACCATTTGGTAGAACAACCCAACCCCAACTACCCGCCACGAGCAACGCTGACGCAACAAGGCGACGGTAAGACTTATGGGGAATGATACCCCTGCTCCCGTCGCGAGTCACGCCAGCGTTGACATGACTTGGGCAGACATTTTACCAAGGAAGGGTTGTCTACCTGGCGAGTACTGCTCCCCGACCATCAATTCTCGGTGCATCCACGCCGAATATCGCAACGTGGACCGGTTCAAAGCTAGCAAGCAAGGTCCGACACAGCAGGAGGCTGTGTCGGAGTTAAGAAACGAGTCGAGGAAGTGAAATTACGGCAATAATTACTCGACATAATGACGATGACGATCGTCATTGATTAAAAACTAACGCACGCACGCAAGTCGAGCAATTATTGCCAAGAAAAAAACTAAACCAGAGCAGAAGGCTCTGGTTCGATGGAGACGCGAACGCGTACAATGCATGCTGAGCTTTCTGCCGACCAGTACACGATACCCGACGCTTCACACGGAGAATGATGGCCAGGGACGCCTCCACCATTTGGTAGAACAACCCAACCCCAACTACCCGCCACGAGCAACGCTGACGCAACAAGGCGACGGTAAGACTTATGGGGAATGATACCCCTGCTTCCGTCGCGAGTCACGCCAGCGTTGACATGACTTGGGCAGACATTTTACGAAGGAAGGGTTGTCTACCTGGCGAGTACTGCTCCCCGACCATCAATTCTCGGTGGATCCACGCCGAATATCGCAACGTGGACCGGTTCAAAGCTAGCAAGCAAGGTCCGACACAGCAGGAGGCTGTGTCGGAGTTAAGAAACGAGTCGAGGAAGTGAAATTACGGCAATAATTACTCGACATAATGACGATGACGATCGTCATTGATTAAAAACTAACGCACGCACGCAAGTCGAGCAATTATTGCCAAGAAAAAAACTAAACCAGAGCAGAAGGCTCTGGTTCGATGGAGACGCGAACGCGTACAATGCATGCTGAGCTTTCTGCCGACCAGTACACGATACCCGACGCTTCACACGGAGAATGATGGCCAGGGACGCCTCCACCATTTGGTAGAACAACCCAACCCCAACTACCCGCCACGAGCAACGCTGACGCAACAAGGCGACGGTAAGACTTACGGGGAATGATACCCCTGCTCCCGTCGCGAGTCACGCCAGCGTTGACATGACTTGGGCAGACATTTTACCAAGGAAGGGTTGTCTACCTGGCGAGTACTGCTCCCTGACCATCAATTCTCGGTGCATCCACGCCGAATATCGCAACGTGGACCGGTTCAAAGCTAGCAAGCAAGGTCCGACACAGCAGAAGGCTGTGTCGGAGTTAAGAAACGAGTCGAGGAAGTGAAATTACGGCAATAATTACTCGACATAATTACAATGACGATCGTCATTCTCAATGAGCAGCCATCAGCTCGATATTATTCTCTATTTGTAAGATTAGTAGAAGTTCTTACAAATAGAGAATAATACCGATTGCCCGGGTCCCACCACGAGGAGGTTGCTGCTCAAGAGACCCGAAAGGAAGCCAGAAGGAATTCAATACGCTTCCTTCTGACTCCCTTTCTTACAATGACGATTAACAATATTACAAACTAAATTTCGCAGGTCGCTAAATAGGAAAGATTACTTTTCCACAGACGGAAAAGATCACTTTACCATTTAGCGTATGTCGAGTAATTATTGCGGGGCAAAGGGTATCAAAAACGAATCAGGCAGAAGGCTCTGATTCTTTCAAAGAGAGAAACAAAACAGCCGAGCAAAGTCAAGTTAGGGCAAAAATTACTCGACATATATACAATATTAACGAACAAGCTTAATAACTAACGCACGAACTTAAGTCGAGCAATTATTGTGAGCAAAAAAAAAAGAACTAAGTGTAACAAGTCTCTGAATAACGACAGAGAAAATAAAAATGGAGCACAAGGCTCAGATTTACGAAAAAGAAAAATGAAAGAAGCGAACCAGAGCAGAAGGCTCTTTTGAGGGACTCTTGAAGAGGGACTTTTGAAAGTTTAGAAGTAATTATTCTTAATGAAATTAAGACGCAACGACCTACAAGCTACGGTCGCCCGGGTTCGCTAAACCCGTACTCACCCACGGCCCGGCCCGTGAGTGAGTCCCTGAGTGACCTCCATTCGGAGGAATACCAATTTTAAATCAGATAAATAAATTTTAGAAGAGGAACTTTTGAAAGTTCAGAAGTAATTTTTAATTGGAAAGTTGAACAATCCCAATCAAAAATAAATATAGCGAAATTAGGACGCAAGAAACAACAAGCTAGGGTCGCCGGGGGTCGCAAATACCCGTACTCACCCACGGCCCGGCCCGTGAGTGAGTCCCTGATGGACCTCCATTCGGAGGAATACCAATTTTATGTCAAAAATATAATATAATTTCAAAATACCAATTTTATGTCAAAAATATAATATAATAAAATTTCAGAACACTAATTTTATGTCAAAAATATAATATAATTTCAAAAAAAGAAACTTGTCAAAAATCCCGAAGCAAATTCGAATTATAAATACAGAAATAACAATTGACGGCGTTCGTTGAGTAAACACGTATTCCAAAATAGAAAATGTATATTTGTATTGTCACTTACCAGTTGCTGAAAGTTGACCAAGGTCAGCGGAGACCGCTTCCAGGAACCGCGGGCTGACCGCAAGGTGGACCAGGGTTGACCAGTGATGTCCACTGCAGCTCTGGAGGATCCCTGGTCAACTCGAAGGTAGGCGAGGGTAGGCCAGGGTGGGCCAGGGTAGCTCTGGAGAACCTCTGGTCAACTCCAAGGTCGGTAGCCCTTCTGGTCCCGGAGCACCTCCGCTCACTCCTGAGTGCGCACTACTGACTGACTGACTGAGCGCGGACGCCGTGGTGGGGCGCGCGGTGCGCGGTGCGCAACTCCCCCACCCCAAACTAGCTGCGCCAGATTTCGATCGCCGCGATAGTAATTATTGATAAATTTGTTATTTCTGGTTGCTTAATGTTTATAACAATTTCTTTTGTTAATGGTATCAACAAGCACTCCCTTGACCATCTTGCCATCTAATTTTTTAGTAAAAATACCTAATAGAACTCGAGATACAGAGTAACTTTTGAACCATGAATATTCGCACGTATTAATTTATCGAACACATTTCACTGATAAATTTATTATTTATGGCTGTTTAATGTTTATAACAATTTCTTTTGTTAATGGTATCAACAAGCACTCCCTTGACCGTCTTGCCATCTAATTTTTTAGTAAAAATACTCAATAGAACTCGAGATACAGAGTAACTTTTAAACCATGAATATTCGCACGCATTCATTTATTGAACACAATTCACTGATAAATTTATTATTTCTGGCTGTTTAATGTCTATAACAATTCCTTTCGTCAATGATGTTGACAAGCACTCCCTTGAGCATCTTCCCATCTAATTATTTAGTAAAAATAAATTATAGAACTCGAGATACAGAATAACTTAATCCATGAATATTTGCACGTATTAAATTATCGAACACAATAGACTGATAAATTTCTTATTTCTGGCTGTGTAATGTTTACAACAACTTCTTTTTCCAATGGTGCCGACAATCACACTTTTGATCATGTTGTCACCTAATATTTTCGTAAAGGAAGGTAATAGAATTGAAGGTACAGAATAACTTTTAAATCCTGAACATTCTCACGGTAATATTCTCACATTCTCACTGTAATATTAGTTACACTTTACTTTATCTTTATTTTGATTCGAATTTTATTCGATCTTAAATCGATTGATTTAAAAAAACCAAAAATTCAAACTTATGGTTCCTAAAGTGGGGAATATTGAATACTTTCAACTGCGACAAATGATTCTTGTTGAATCTCTCATAAGGCACTGTGAAAACAGCGGCACGAATCATCTACTCCGAAAATCTCAAAATAGCGCCATTCGACGTAGTGGCAAAACGCTCAAACTAGTAGACAAAATTACCAACGGTCGGTAAAACCCACATGGTTGTAGATGGCGCCACCAGTGGTTCCTAAAGATTACAAAACGCTCAAAATGGTAGACTCACTTACCGACGGTCGATAACCACTTTACGACACCACTGGTGGCGCCACCTATATTCAAATGGTTTTATCGACTGCCGGTAATTTTGTCTACCAGTTTGAGCGTTTTGCCGCTACGTCGAATGGCGCTATTTTGAGATTTTACGAAGCAGATGATTCGTGCCGCACTATACGTAGTGCCTTATGAGAAATTCGGCAAGAATTATTTGTACTAGTACAAACATTTAATATTTTGTACATTCTGACACGTTAAATTGACTTTTTCGAATAGTATGTTTATATTTATGTCCAATGAATACTCTTTGATGTGTAATGTATACAGGGTACATAGAGGTCTCCGGATTGGTAACAAAACGCTGCAATCTGCGTTCAGGTGCCGCACCCTGTAATTGTTAACGCTGTTTTCGCTTTAGTTTTATTCGAATTTTATTCGATTTATAATCGAATGAATTAAAAATACCAAAGATTCAACTATATTTCTGAAATTCCAGAGAACACCGTTCCCAACAGCTTCATTTCCTTATACAGTGCTCGTGTTTTATTTCGTACAATGATCAGCGTACAATCAATAAAAATATCAACTTCGATTAAGAGCGGTTCGATGCGAGTCGAAATTATCAGTCGAAGAAATTACAAAATCAGACCAGCTCGTTTTAACAGCTGTACAGAATTCCTTATTAACTCCTTTTAACGCTCCCTTTCTCTCTCCATAAACACACGTTTCGACCAGTAAGTAGGGAGAGTCCTCCAATTACCGGACACCTAAGTTTTTTGTTTTCGAACACATGAAATTACACATATCTTCCAGATCTCGTCTTCGCGTTAAAGTGCATTAAGAATGCACTTTAGTCTCTCACTCGGGGAGCCAGTAGAATAAACGAAAAACCCTCGAGTTTCTTGTCACTCTCGACACGAGTACTTTGCAAACTGTATTTTAAATAACCGTCGCGTTGAGCAGCATATTTGGCAAGAAAAAAGTAAAAAAAAGAAACAAACACGAACCGAGGGAAAAACTAAAATAAAATGGTGTGTAATCCGTCGACGCGTCGCGAATGTAAAATTGCTGGCAACGGGGTAAAAAAGAATCTAACCGCGTGAAATCGGGTGGTAGCGCGGCTGCGAGACGAGGATCCAGCGTTTCAAGATGAGTACGCGTACAACGTTCCGTTCAAGAAGGATGGGTACACAGGAAATCCATTGTGAACATGATACAAATAAAAATCACGTACAGTTACCTCATCTCGCGTGTACGTAAAAGGGTACGAAAGGTCAGTCCTCTTGGAATTCACATGCGCGTACTTTTTGACCGAGGCAGCCTCTTACAGTAACATCACGTAACGCTCGAACAGGGAACAAGTCCTACGAGAAGAAAGACCTGTCTTCCTTAAATAAAATCGGCTCGCTATCTTCGGGCTATACGTACATATCTGTAACCGTGGAGCTCGATCCTCTGAGTCATCGGGAATGCAACCTATTAATGAGGAATCCACCAGTTCAAAGCCATTCCGTAATTTATTCTATTCTCGGTTTCCGACCGGATTTATACTGATCCATAATACACAGGATACGCATAAATATCTTTCGGAATTATTAATGAACGAGGGCAGTGATTAAATAATCACCTATGCGGTGTCCGATATTTTTTATTCGATCCTCCAAGCTAAGAAATATTCTCATATATCATGTTTTAATAGTATCCTTGCTGTAGATAACCAGTTCAAGGCTTCAAGTAATATTTAGGGTTCGAATAAATATTTTATACCACTGGAGCATAAACTTGTAAGCACAGTGACTAGATTATATTTTTAATATTCCCAAGTATCAATTCTTAATAGAATCTTAATTATAGGTAGCTACTTTCCAAGGCTTCAAATAATATTTAGGGTTCGAATAAATATTTTATACCACTGGAACATAAACTTGTAAGCACAGTGACTAGATTATATTTTTAATATTCCCAAGTATCAATTCTTAATAGAATCTTAATTATAGGTAGCTACTTTCCAAGGCTTCAAATAATATTTAGGGTTCGAATAAATATTTTATACCACTGGAGCATAAACTTGTAAGCACAGTAACTAGATTATATTTTTAATATTCCCAAGTGTCAATTCTTAATAGAATCTTAATTATAGGTAGCTACTTTTCAAGGTTTCAAATAATATTGGAGCACAAAGACGCAGGCAAAGTAACTAAATTACATTCTGTAACAGGTCTGAGCAATATTTTTGTTCCGTTTGACCCTCAAGAAATGTGCTCGAATATTTTGATTTTGTCCAGTACCTTAAGATGCTCGTGTGTTCTTGGAACGATTAAAAAATAATGACACGGGACCAACGACCGAAGTTTATGACACGTCTCTCAGAGACATCATTTGACCCTGAGCGTCCGAAAACTGTTGATTTATCTTTCCCTTAAAACGATCCGAAGGTTAAAAGTCCGAGCACACTCGCGTCACGGTGTCATCTTAAGAAAAGCATCACGTAAACGGGCTTCCGAGATATAAGGGGGTTAACATACATTATTCGCGACAATTCCACGTTACCCGGTATATTTTTCTATAGACCGAACAGTATATTAGGCTGTAAACTGCGTCCTCCCGTTTATGACTCTCGGAAGACGAGGATTTTCTTCAGCGATCTCTTCTTGCTCTTCAGGAATCGCGCGATTAGCTGGAAAATGTTTCGCGCATTCTTTCTTTCGATAACGAGAAGTATCACACTTCGAAATCATAATTCGGGGAGACGAGGGATTGATAAAGTAATCTCGAGCGGGCGTCGCAGCGCGTTTTGTGTTTGCGTGTGCGTCCGTATCGAGGAATTCTGTTCTCCGTCGCCCGATTTTCCGCGGTAATCTGCGAGCAGGCAACGAGGTCCCCGCGATCGTGAAATCCGACTCGTAAACCTTGGCAACTCTAACGCGGAATGCGCCGGGGATAAGAAAGCATCCGAGAAATTCAATGATATTCACCTAGAGAAGAAACTCGCCTCCGTTGGGCGGAATATGAATGAAATGTCAAGGATGGTCCGCGGAAAAAAGATCTCCGAAGACTTTCCGCGTCCCGTCTACGATCTCGTTCAACCGGAATCGAATGATTTGACAGGCTATTGTGCGCCCGCGACAATATCACAAGCCGAGGGAGTTTCGACGAGTTGAAACTCGGCTTTGTCTCGGCCCGTGACAACTGGAACGACGGGTCTTCGTGTAAAATGGTAATTCTGGTAAATGCTAATTCTTCAGGGTTCACAATACATTCACGTGCGTCGACTCGATTCAATTTTTATAAATTTTCCTACTACGGTAAAGACTCGATGTAACGATAAGCCCGATCCTCGAGTGACATAGATCGTGTAGGGCTAGCAGACGACCTTCAGCGTGGCACAAAGCAGTTCCAGCGTTGAAATCGTTGCACAATCCTGGCAGCTACGCAGGGAGTACACTTCTCGGGTCTGGAGGGACCCAGGAAACCAGCTACCGGTGGCCGTAACTTCAGTTCTTTGTGTCCTCGAGAAGTCCGCCTTGTTTCGGGTTTTGTTTCTTATGATCGTCTTCCTTCCTGCCGGTCCAGTTGCGACGTTAGGCTCCCCTCGCATTCCCGATTCATTTCTCTCTTTCTCTCTGGGAGGAGAGCGCCAATTAGTTGTCCCAGACGCCGTAACCATAATTCCTCCCGGATATTCCCCATTTATCCAGTTTCGCGAGCTTGCACTCGGGTCGAAGGAAAACGATGAAACGAAAGATGAACGTTACCAAAAAGAGCCTGGTTGGTACCACCAGAAGGAGTAGCGAAGAGGGGAAGGGGGGGGGGGTTGAAAGAAAGGGGAAAAAAGAAGAAAAGAAGAGCGAAACCGAGGAAAAAAGGAGAACAATAAGAGGAAAAGGAAAAAACGACACAGCCGAACGTCCTTTCTTCCAATGCATAAGCGTGCCTTGGTACAGGTATTAACCTCTCCCTTTTCGCTCCGTCTCGGTCCTCGCCTACCGCGGTCTCCGTCCGACCCACGTGGTGCACTCTTGGCTATAGTCATCGGATTCTCTTTTAGGCACCGTGTTAAGACTGCCAGATGAAAGTATATAACCGGTTCGCAGCTGCAGCCAGACTGGAGACTGGGCATCGCCCGGCAACCAACACCACACACCATGACACATCTTCAGGTACACATCATGGCGCCAGGGGCGGATTCACCTTTTCAGTTGCACACGAACCCGGCCGAGCATCGTCGAAAACTTTAATCCCGTCGACCTCTTGCCTCTCGACGAATCGGTCGAACCACACCAGAGATATGGGATCGTTCGCGATGATATGCGACCCCCTTCGTCGAATCTTTTCCAAACGCGTTTCGCACGCTGCTATACACACACACACACACACACAAGCCTTCGCGATTCTCGCTCGCCTGTTTACCAACAAAATAGCCCAGCCAAACGGATAAATAAAAGCCACTTTTTAATTCGCACCGTTATTCTGCGTTGCTCCGACGTCTGGCGAGTGTATTTACGAAGGGATTCCTTCGGCGGATGTGCTTGGGGTTCCGACATTTTTGTTTTGTATTATTGTTTAGTTGGAAGGTATGCATTTTCGAGAAAATAGGGGCCTTCTCTTCCGCTTCTCGGGAAAAAAATCATAGGATAAAATTCACGATGGAATGGAATGAGAATGAAATGAGTCGAAATTAATTTTCTTACGAAATTATTTTTCCGGATATTTAGTGTTCAAATACCCCTTGGATTCGCTAAATATTTTTGGGGTTTAAAAATGACGGGTCCAAAAGAATTTTTTTAGAAAATTATCACAGTTTTTTCCCGGATACTTAGTGCTCAAATACCCCTTGGATCCACTGTAAATATTTCCTGTTAACAATGACGGGTCCAAAAGAATTTTTTTACAAAATTATCAGAGTTTCTCCGGATATTTAGTGTTCAAATACCCCTTGGATTCACTAAATATTTTTGGGGTTTAAAAATGACGGGTCCAAAAGAATTTTTTTACAAAGTTATCACAGTTTTTTCCCGGATACTTAGTGCTCAAATACCCCTTGGATCTACTGTAAATATTTCCTGTCAACAATGAAGGGTCCAAATTAATTTCTTTACAAAACGATCAGAGTTTTCTCCGGACATTTAGTGCTCAAATACCTCTTAGAACCATTTTAAACATTTGCAGTTAAAACTGACGGGTCCAAATTAATTTTATTACAAAATTATCATAGTTTTTCCGGATATTTAGTGCTCGATTATCCCGTGGATCCACTGCAAATATTTGCGGTTAAAAGTAACAGGTCAACACGGGCACGAAAAAGTGAAAAATGAACGTAAAATATATTCATGTGAAATGTTTGTCTCTGGATCGTTAATTTTGAGAAATATGCAAAAACGCCGGATGAGTAATTCCGTCGTCGACCACCGGTTTCGGTACTCGAAATCCGATTGGACGAAACCGCGGGCTCAGATTTTATGTGCCTGATATTATAAACCTTAACGGATGGGGATCGTTTAAAAAATTATCATTTCTCTGTACGATTGGCTAATATAACGGGTTTCGAGGCGATGCGGCTTCGCGATAAAATTTCGAAGCTGAAAGTTATTTTTCGTTTGGATTTTATTGCGCTTTCTCTTTCCGTCTTTTTCGAAAGAGCCACCGGCGGGACCTGACTGCTTAATCTTGCGAAGGGACTCGTAGAAAGCGAGCTTTGTGATTTTCTGATCCACGGGACTCGAATACGATCGAGCTGAGAGAAATCGGGAACCTGTTCTTTGACTCTCATTGTACTCCTCGTTTCCAATAGTTGATTCACTGTATCGTCATTGGACAGCAGATTTTGTACATTCGTCATAACTAGACTGCGGATGTTTATGCAATTTCCAATATTTGTGGACAAACTTTAAGAAAGTAGAACGAAATAAAACCCTATTTTTCTCATGGGAAGAAGTAAAATCGTACTAAATTCTATCGAATTTTATATTATTCGCAAATTTTCATAAACCATAAATGCATAAAGATCCGCAATCTAGTCATAACAATTTGTGGATCAAAAATAAGTATTCGTTTCACCCCTTAAAAGTAGAAAACAGCGTAACAATATTCTTAGATTTTCATATTTCACCCAGTTAATTTCTTCACAAGTGCATAAAAATTCTATTAAAATTTCTCATGAAGTTATTTTAATTTCTAATTAAACCCCTCTAGAATTTAACACTAATTGTAAGCCTACCACGGTCAAAATGTCCGGTTTTCTATTTCACAATTATTGACATTCCAAAAACGTTTTCCTTACTCAATTGACTCAATGATTGAAGCGCACATGGTAATGAAAATCGTACAAGGTTTAAACAAATCCTCTCCCTCCTAAAAGACGTATCACTTTTACATGTTTTGTGGTTGGTAGGTTTAATAAAAGAGACAGAGACAAAGCCCATACAATTTCAAAGCGCGATTATCTCGAACAGCCATAACCCCGGATGACCCTCGGCCCTCTTCAAGTTCGCCACACAAAGTCGCAACACTTCTCGCGTCGTTTCAAGATTGTCGGAAAAGTGGCACGCAGGAACGGGGTTAGAACGAGTCGAAGGCAGGCCGAGAAAGAGGGCGAACTAAATTACTATTATTTAAAAGAGCTGCTAATTAGCGGTGCCCTCGGGGCGAATGCTAACTGATCGATTATTCGCGGCCACCAGAGGGGTGGTAGAGTTGCGGCGAGCGCGGAGCGAGAAAGAGAAAAAACCCCCCGAAGAAACAAAAGCGAAAAAGATACGCCGAAGGACTCTGCGAGAGAGAGAAAGAGAGAGAGAGAGAGAGAGAGAGAGAGAGAGAGAGAGAGGAGAGAGTCCATCAGCTGAACTTCACGGACGCACCCGTTGCGAGAGCCCGATAAACATGTACAACGTTGTAAGCGATGAAGGACACGAGAATGCACGGTGGTTATCATCGACACATTAACATGCTCGCTTACCGAGATAATGATGCGCGGTGGTTCTCGGCTCCTTACGTTTAATGGCCGACGTCGGCGGAACGAGCATGATCCACAATGCGGCTCACAATGAGCAGGAATCCGAGGACCAACGGTAACGTTATATCAACATTCGAGGATTCGTCCGTAACGACGAATAATCATTTTTCCCCACGTTCGCGAGGTTCAAATTGCACGAACCCCATGGACATTAATGGAAAACCGCAGGCACTTATGTAAAGACTGCGGACCATTATGCGAAATCAAAATTTTCCGAGTCGGTCGCTGCAATTCTTCTTTCAATAATTTTAGTACGACACAAATAGCTATTTTATACATCCATGACAAAAATTGGCAGATTGAATAGAAAACAGGGAAAATATTTTAGGGGATTTGAATGTTCTGCCATTTTAGTATGTCGCAAATGGAAATTTAACGCATTCATGACAAAAATTGGCAGATTGAATAGAAAACAGTGAAAATATTTTAAGCATTTGGAAGTTCTGCCATTTTAGTGTGTCGCAAATGGAAATTTAACACATTCATGACAAAAATTAGAAGATTGAATGGAAAACAGTGAAAATATTTTAAGCATTTGAAAGTTCTGCTATTTTAGTATGTCGCAAATGGAAATTTAACGCATTCACGACAAAAATTAGAAGATTGAATGGAAAACAGTGAAAATATTTTAAGCATTTGAAAGTTCTGCTATTTTAGTATGTCGCAAATGGAAATTTAACGCATTCGCGACAAAAATTAGAAGATTGAATAGAAAACAGTGAAAGTTCAACATGTATTTTTGGCATTTGAAAGTTCTGTGTAGTTTTCAAGCCATTGAAATGATTTATAAAATAAATAGATGTCTATGCGAATTTGATTTTGCATAAATGTGATTTTAAATTTTGTCTATTTTGTGATATTGCTAAGTTCAAGTAATGTCTTCGCAGTGTTGTGTTTCACCATTTTTGGCATAAATGCACAACTCCCGTCTACTTATGGCAAGCGAAGGATTTTCCGACTGAGGTACCGGGAAGCTGATGAAACTCTTCGGCGAAGTTCGCCAATCTACGTGGACAGGTAACAAGCGGTAATGCGCTTTTATTACTCTTAATTTGACCGGGGAACATTATGCAAATTTATGTATTCGTAGGTAATTCGCCGAACCGGGGATTAAATAAAATGTCATTTCGTATATTAGTCATTTTTCTACATCGAGGGTAAAGTTGTACCGTGGTGGTATTGTGATGAATTCTGTGCTACAAAGTCATTTTTTCGAGCTGCGTGAAATTGGCCATAACACAAAAACTGGACGATTTATTTAATAATACGCAAATAGAGGAGACGAGATTTACTGTGGTAATTACTTCCAAATAAAAATTTCAAGTCTGATAGACAAATCATGTTTTGAAATATTTTGAGAAATCAAAATTCATATTATATTAGGAAGAGGTTTTCAAGAATAGACAATATTCACTATTCAATAGATTATGAATCTTTATGCTAATTATTCTCACAGGATATTTGACAAAAGTCACAGCATTTAAGAGAATTCAAGAAGAGTTTTAGAATATTCTTGTAATATTTTCCATTTATAAAATTTATAAGGACAGGAAATCAATTTTCATTTAATTTCTGCTGCTCAAATTTCTCCCAGAGAATTTTCATTTTGCATAAAGATTCAGAGTCTATTAATCAGCGTTTTATTTTCCATTTTTAAAGGGCTACGTTCGAATGTAAATTTCACGACAGACGGAATTTTGAACAAAGAGATGCAAGTTGCATGGCAGAGTGCATGGAACTGCATCTGCTCGCCGGATGAAGTAGGGAAAAGTGGTCCAGGTGTCAGGTTACCCTCAGTCAAATTTATTTATTTTGACAGCATCAACATTTTCATTTTCTGAGTCACTCTTGCCACGACACGTATCGATTATTAAGCAGTGCTAATGCATCGGTCAATGAATATTGAACACTGTGTAGCCAAGCTGTTTTTACATTTTTCATGGTACCATCTTCCACTGGACGTGCATACTACTTTAACTATACTGATGGCAAAGATGAAGATGAAAGGTCGTGTCCAATCGCGTTAAAATTTCGAACAGAATTTCCGTAGGTCCCTAACGGTTATTGAAGATCCTGAATTTAATCTACGATAGTACCATTCATTCGATTAGGAGATTCACTATGATCGTGTGGAAGCAGTCTGTGTAACGCAGTCGATTTTGCGAATTGACGAGTTTCGATTGTTACTGTTTCTGTTCCACAGTCACAATCAAAAAAAAATGGCAGAGAAAAAATTTCTTCACAAGAAATATGCGTATTACCTTGAACTAATCTTAGAATATTGCCTACCGTTTTCGTGATCATGTTCTGTACACGCGTTTAAAGTTTTGGCATTAACTAAGATTAAAGTTCCGTAGAGATTACGATTTCATTAACCTTTGAATTTTGTGCTTCGTTGAAGTTGCGAGCTTCGGCTCCTGAGCAGCAAATTTTGAATTTCCATACAATGAAAACATATATATATCCTTATTATTTCGATTTTCTGTGTTTCCACAATCAAACAAAGATGAAAGGACAATACCTAGTTGTTAACACTAGAACGACCGGAGCACTCAAAATGACTGCTTCCTAATTTCTTCTTTTACAATTACTGAAATTGTAAAAATGTTTTCATCGGAAATTTTTTAACGAACCTCTTCATTGAAGCACATATTACAATAAAAGTTGTACGAAGTCTGAATGGGCACAGTCTTGTCGCTGTTACAAAGCAATATACGTCAGTCACATTTGTTCGGTCGTTGTAGTGTTAAAAGCAAATTTCAGAAGATTTTGGACGTTTAAAGAAATGCACGAGCATATCCTAAAATCTCCAAATCAAAGAGCAACCAGCGACTGCCAATAAATATCAAAATTCGAAAGAAATAAGATCTCCCAAAATTCCGCAAAGACGAAAATATTAACATCCCAAGTGCCTCGAAGTAGGAGCACGTTCACAAGCGCATAACCTATAAAAGAAAACTGAGCCGTGCACAGAGGCGGCTAAAATCAGGAAGAGAATAAAACCTTGACCCTAAGCGTCGAAAGTCGCCTAAGTTCCTTCACCGGGGCTGGCGGCTGGTCAGCTCTTTCAAGGCGTCTACGTTTAGGGGACCTCGTCCACAAGCTCCCGGCTCCGCCACACACTATAGAGATCGAGTATGCGAAAGAAAAGTTGGCGGAGGTGAGGAGGCAGTGTCGCCCAGGTGCCCGACCAGGCTTTGCCGAACTCTCCTCCACCTCCTGGTCTCGAGACGACCTCCTCTCCTCTCCCATTCTCTCTCTTCAGGGCACGCTCCTCCGGCTGTTTCTTGCTCGCGAGCTCGGTTCCCTCTCAGTCGGTCTTTCTCTCTCCCGAGGAGAAGACTCCTAACCTCCGCTGTACAGAATCTATCTCTCTCTCTCCCTCTCTTTGTCTCTCTTTCTCTCTCTCGCTCCGTCGTCCTTTCCTCTTATCCGTGCCATTGGTCATTAGCGATTGCCGTCCACCGTATCATCAGGCCCCGGCAGTAATGGGACCTCTTACGATCCTGCGGGGCCCCAGTCGTTGGTCGCGCGTCCTCCTACCTTTGTCGCCGGACCTCCTTCGTCGCCGGTATCACGTGATTTAGCGGATTATGCTACTCGATCGTCCTCGACCTACCGTTTGTCGGATCCGCGCGGCTGATAACCCGAGGTTCACCGGTCCGGGCTGGCCAGTTCGGCTCGTGCCCGCGTTCGAGGTCCTGGCCGGATCCTCCCTCTCTCTCTCTCCCTCTCTCTCTCTCTCTCTCTCTCACTCTCTCTGGATCCGATCCAGCCGATCCGATCCCCTGGTGCCGCGGGTTTTTCTGGCCCCGGTCGTTCGTTCGCGACTCGACAGTGTCCCGTGAGTGATCAGCTAGCGAGCACACGCGACGACCACGCTGCTTTCTCGCTCCTTATGGCGCACGCCCCGTGGAAATTCTCCTAACGATTTCTCGTGTCCAGTGTTGTCGATCTTGCCGATTTTACGCCTATCGGGAAATAGGCTTTCGGATCGGTGTGACCGTGCGCCGCCTGTGACCGATCCTCGGATTCTGTTCAGGATCGTTGTGAAAGTCTTGTGCGTTGTTCGCGTTCCGATCTGCGCTGGATCTTGCCGATTTCCTCGCGACAAATAGCGAAATCGGTGTTGATTCTCCGCCGTGCAGTGTAACCGTGCGTCGTCCGAGATCACGATTCTGTCGTCGATTCTCGGATCGATCGTTGGAGATCGTTGTGGGAGAAGTTCAGTGTCGCCGGGTGATCTCTGCACATGTGGATCTTGCCGATTTCTTTGCAGCCGTTCCGAAGTCGCTGTCGCTTCTCTGACTAACAATAAGTGTGAACCCTGTGTCGACTGTGATTAATCCGATTTTCGAGGATCCTCGTGGAATTCCAGTGTCTCCAGATGATCTTTACGCGAGGATCTTGCCGATTTCTTTGCGTCCGCGGTGAAATCGGTTTCGATTCCGAAACCAGTGTGATCTCGAGCCGCCGGTGATCAGTCCTCGGACCGATTTACGAGGACCCAGTGTCGCCAGGTGATCCTTACGCGTGGATCCGTGCCGATTTCTTCGCCTCGACGGTGAAATCGGTATCGCATTCCTAACCAGCCTGGCCGTGGTCAACCTTTGATCTCCGATCGATCCACCGGCCGATTTTTCGAAGAAGCTTAGCGTGTCCCGGTTATCTCTACGCGTGGATCTTGCCGATTTCTTTGCCCGAATAGTGAAATCGGTACCGCATTCCTGACCGGTGCGACCGCGATCAACCTTTGATCTCTGATCGATCCTCCTACCGATTTTTGTAGAAGCTCCGTGTGTCTGCCGGTTATCTCTACGCGTGGATCTTGCCGATTTCTTTGGCCCCCCACCCCCTCCATTGTAGAATCTGATCATTTCACCAGGATAATCGCGCTTGATTTTCGTGGATCCTCGTGGGAGCAGTTGATCTCTATGTAATAGTCGGTGTCGAGACGGGTTTGTTTTTTTTTTTCAAATCGATTCATCACGTGTCCTGTCGAGCCGGTCGCATTATCCTTGCTCTAACCGGGCTGTATCATTTGCATAAACGTCCCCGGGAATCGGACGGGGCCCCTCGGTTGATCTAGCTTGTTAACATGATTATAGAACAACGCCGGAGCGCCAACCAGTTTTTCTCGTTAACGAAATCGCCCGTTGCTTCCCGCTAATTGATTGAATCGTCGATGCCACGGGACAGAGGGGACGCACACACCTGTCCGGTTTCGTGGTTTGTCGTCGTCTTCTTCGTCGTTGTCGTTGTCAATGTCGTTGTCGTTGTCGTTGTCGTTGGTGTCGATCCGGCGATATCGTTCGACTCCTCGAACGCCTCGCTGACAGTGCATAAATTTTACGGTGTTTATCGGAAACGTTTCAGACCCCCTTCACGTCTGATAGCCGGCGATATCCACGGATGACTCTCGGGGACAGACACGTTCTCTCTCTCTCTCTCTCTCTCTCTCTCTCTCTCTCTCTCTCTCTCTCTCTCTCTCTCTCTCCCTCCCCCCTACCCCCCACTATCTGACCGTTTGATAATGAACTCCTCCGAGGGATGACATTCCAGTCGCACGTGTCACGGTGATTTAACGACGGCTGACCTAGAAAGGAGATAGCTCCTCCGTAGCCGAGACTGAGACTCGACGCGAACGTGATCATCGTCGGGTGACCTTCAGCCGCGAACAATTCAACGAGTTCGAAAGTATTCCGCCGGTTTCCATCGTTCTGCTGTCGCTCGGAATCGATCGAAATCATTGCTGTTCGAATCATCGGCTTTCTTTATTCACACGTTCGTTTAACCCTTCGCACCCGAGAGTGGTGACTCTGAACCACCACTTATGAAACTATTCTGGCATTATTTCGAAGAAATTACGAAAAATATATTGCAAAATATTTGTTACATTACGGAATTTGTATTTGATAGATTAATAAACATTTAACAGTTTGACTGCCACACTAGAAACCTGAAAAATTTCATAAAATCAAAGTTACTTAATGAAATTAAATGCATGATATTGAGTAGTCACCTTCGTTTAACCCTTTGCACTCGAGAGTGGTGACTCTGAACCACCACTTATGAAACTATTCTGGCATTATTTCGAAGAAATGACGAAAAATTGCAAAATATATGTTACATTACAGAATTTGTATTTGATAGATGACTAAACATTTAACGCTTTGACTGCCACACTAGAAACCTCAAAAATTTCATAAGATCAAAGTTATTTAATGAAGTTAAATGTATGATATTGAGTAGTCCTCCAACTTTTTAGCATTTTACAGATCCTAATCAAATTTGGTACAGTGAATATATTAACGTAAAAATTCATTTTGAAGCCTGAACAAATAATTCCGTCACCCACATATGACATGGCGGTCGACGTGTTAAATATTATATGTGGAGATCGGATCAGTTTCGTGTGAATAAAATGAAAATATTCTAAGAGGGAAGAAAAATTTAGTTTTATAATGAAAATAGCGTCCCGAGTGCAAAGGGTTACTATTCCACTGTTTTGCATATTCACGCGTCGATTAGGAGAAATTTCGAATATTCGATTTGATATAATTTTTACGTTGACTTTGCAGTGTATCGATTACGTATCTACATAGCAATTTTGGAACAGGTTTCGAAGATTTAGACGACGATGGTAACCATCAAATTCGATACACAATAATAAACATTCCGGTGTCCGTTAGCTGCGTCGTTTGTACGTATAGAGTTTCATGAAGTTTCTTCAATTGCAAACGCACGTCCGTTGTGTGTCACCGTTTCGAAGGTGTTTTGTATCACCGTGTATAATGGAATGGAAATAAATCCCTCTCCGGCGTCTGCCTTCAACGTGGTTAATGTTATTGTCGCATCGAATTTACGATTCGCTGTGCGGATACCCTCGGTGTCTTCTTTTCTAGTGTAGGCTAACGACATTTAAATAACAATCGTTACGGCCGCGTACTCTCGCATCCGCGTTGAAATTGTTTAAAACAACCGTGCCCGTGTAATTATTGAAATTAAGATTACACGTAGGCGTACATTACGATAAACAGCCGGAAAGGATCAATTAAACGTGAAATAGCTGGCAATATTTTCACGGTTGTAAAACGTTTATTAACATTTCAGTTTTTCGATGGCGATCGTTAAAACGTATAATGAAATCCGACTTTAAAATCGCGCACACAACAACAGCGGGAACCTTTCCCTGACAATTCGTTTATTGTTTCCCAATGTTGCATCCGGTGGATTGAAAAATTGGTCATTTCGTTGCCAGTTTAAAACGCGCGATATGGAATTTTGCAAAGGGCCCGGAGCTGTTTAATAAAGCAGTATTCGTGATAACTCTTCGTGAATTATTTTTCCGCGGGAGGTATACTCGATTCGATATTAAACATCCGTGGGCTGATTGTGCCGATCGAAAAGTGCAAATGCGAGGGGAGCATTTTCAATATTTTCCAGGCGTGCACGGCGGAGCGTAGGGAAATGTTTTAAACATCGAACAGCAGTGTGCGAACCGGGAACATGTGAGATGCAGTGTCGTGCGACGTTTGAATAGAAACCTGTGAAACGTGCATTCTGTTTGAAATTAACGTGGCCACCGGTTCTGTGAAAAATATTGGAAACCGTGACGACCAGATGGGAAGTGATGTCTACCTATTATGGCAGAACCGTTCTCGAAGAGATTCGTCACAGCTAAGGTTAGATTCATTTTCGTTCTCGATCCTTTCCTACAATTATCGAATTGTCAACGTCATCTGCACTAACACGTCATTTTGCAATAATGGGAACTTTCTAAAAAAATTGAGCGGATGTTTTTATATCTCACCTTCAATACCACGGAAATATTTTTTCCTCGAGGGCTTATGCATTTTTTGCGAAAGTGGGAATTTTTTAAAACTGAATTCCTCGCCTCGAAACTTCGATTTTTGGCATTTTCTCGTCGAGATGTACAGGATTATATAGCAAAGAGTTAAAAATTTCTGGGTTGCCAAGGCGAAGTTTAAACGATAGGGATTTCTCGGACCCGAAAATCTGAAAAAATTCGCAGTTCGGAGGGTCGACTAAAAATCGCGTAAAAACCGAATTGGTCGGATGGATAATCGTAAGAACGAATGCGAGACGAAAGGGTTCGATCTCCGAAGCAACGGTATCATCGGAGAACAATTTTTTACTTAACCGAGACTGTGTTACGAAATATCACGAAGACCTGGCATTGACGTATGCGAAGCTTTTAGCTGCCTACGGTTATACGTTCGAGGCCTTTTAAGTGCAGGTCCCAGGGAGTATGTAATTTTCATGTACGATTCCCTCTCCTCCTCTCTTTCCTTCTCCGCTCTCCCCCGGGTCCTTTCTTCTTTTTCCGAATAGTCCGAGCGAAACGATCAAGCACGCGCACGCGAGCGCATGATCGTGAATTTACGCTCAAGTTTACGCATTTGTGCGAAAACGGGCGCGCGTGTGCTTCGCTCGTGAATTGAATGGGTCGGTGCGCCGGAGGTTTCCTTTCTTTCGGAACCTTCTCGTTTTCCGCTGTTCGAAAATGAAAAGGGAATATATTTCAGGATTTACGTAATTGCTAATTTCGTCCGGCCGCCTGCCTATCCCTCACCGTCTCCTCATTTTTATTTTTATTTTCGTGACCTACAATAGAACCGAGTCTAACGAGTATTTAAAGCAGTTTTACAATTCCATTATAATTGGACTGCGGATCTTTATGCATTTATGGCTTAAGGAAATTTTCGGAAAATGCTGGAATAGCAGTCGATTTTTATTCGTTTTGGATCTACAAAGGGTGATCCCATTGAAAATAGAATTTTATTTCGTTCCACTTTCATAAATTTGTCTATAAAAATTGGAAATTGCATGAAGTCCGCAGTCTAATTATAACATAATAATTCTCTTTATAATTGAACTGCAGATTTTAGCACGAAATTGGAAAAGTGTTAACATAGTATTTTCATTTTTAATGGCATCATCAAAATGTAATAAAATATGATGAAAGTTGCAATAAAAATGTGCACAACATCGTTCACACGACCAGAGGTCAATACGAATATTTAAAAAAGTTGATTTCTCCTTTAATCGGACCACATTTTCGTTCGAAAAAGCGGCGAGCCGGCATGCAACATTAATAACGGTGACGCAACGCAAAAAGCGAACCGAAAAATTCCGTCACAACAACATCGTTGGGTTCGTTTTGGTCCCGTTTCGCAGCTGTTAAAATGCTTGCGTGTACCGGGTTGATACATTATCGTGCCGAATACGAGGACCTTGGCAATGACTTCGACTTCCATCTTCTTCTTCGAAGAGATGGTTTTTCGCCCACGCTAACACACCTGAAACGTTTACGCGAACAGCGCGCGCGCGCGCGCGCGCACACACGCTGGACCGCCAATCGCGTTTTTACATTCGCATTTCGGGGCCCGAAGTATCTCTCGTTCGAGGCCGGGTGATGCGAAGATTAATGTTGAAGTTTTTCTCTTTGCACACAAGTTGTTCACTTCGGGTCTTAAGCATCTCGATTTTATCGCCGCTACACAGTATAAATTGTCGACGGAATTCGTCCGGCGATCGTCCCGCGATTCCTGCTCCGAAATTTTCGAAACTTCGTTTTTTTTTTCTTTCTCGGACGTTAACCCTCAACCGGGGACGCGGATTTTAATAGTTAGCAACATTCAATACTTCCCTTCGTTCTTCACTCTTCTTCTGGGAAACCTCGTCACTCGGTGGTCTTCATGAAAATTCAAAATTGCTGGGGATCTCTATGAAAATCAAAATTTCT
This sequence comes from Halictus rubicundus, assembly GCF_050948215.1. Taxonomy (NCBI): domain Eukaryota; kingdom Metazoa; phylum Arthropoda; class Insecta; order Hymenoptera; family Halictidae; genus Halictus; species Halictus rubicundus. Next base: position 13,388,393 of record NC_135161.1, read on the forward strand.
TGTGTATTTTTATGGGAAGTAAAAATTGCTGTGGATCTCTATGAAAATTAAAAATTCTTGTGTATTTTTATGGGAAGTAAAAATTGCTGGGGATCTCAGTGAAAATTAAAAATTCTTGTGTCCTTTTAGGAAAGTAAAAATTGCTGTAGATCTCTATGAAAATTTGTGTCTTTTTAGGAAAGTAAAAATTGCTGTAGATCTCTATGAAAATTAAAAATTCTTGTGTCCTTTTAGGAAAGTAAAAATTGCTGTAGATCTCTATGAAAATTTGTGTCTCTTTAGGAAAGTAAAAATTGCTGGGGATCTCTATGAAAATTAAAAATTCTTGTGTCCTTTTAGGAAAGTAAAAATTGCTGTAGATCTCTATGAAAATTTGTGTCTCTTTAGGAAAGTAAAAATTGCTGGGGATCTCTATGAAAATTAAAAATTCTTGTGTCCTTTTAGGAAAGTAAAAATTGCTGTAGATCTCTATGAAAATTTGTGTCTTTTCAGGAAAGTAAAAATTGCTGTGCATCTCTATGAAAATTAAAACTTCTTATATCTTTTGAGCAAAGTAAAAATTACTGGGAATCTACGAAAATTAGAAATTCTTGTGTCCTTTTAGGAAAGTGATAGGAATTTCGTCCACCGCGTAAATTTCGAAAAATCACGAGACCGCGTGCGCAAAGCTCGAGAACGCATCGGTGTGCCGGAACCGCTCGATGCATTTTCCGCGGATGCAGTTGCTTCTGCGTGTTTTCGTCATTCTTCGGGTTGAATTTATGGGCCGTCTATAAATATTGTTTGTAAATACTCTATGGGTGCCGGGAGCCTCGATGCTCGTTCGCGAATACATTTTTACAAAATGTAGCATATTTCATTCGGCGCGTGTGTTCGCGTGCGAGGCTGTATTTGTGGAAGCGGGCAGCCGATTCTGTCTTTTTTCGGGACATAAAAATTCTTACGCCGCAACGTCTGCGCTTCGTTTCTCGACTTCAAAGAACGCGTGTACTGTAAATCTTGCCGCATCGCCGCAGCGGGGAATGTAATTGATTTCTCTGTGCGCGACTGCTAAATGAGAATAGATGCTCGATGAACATGCCACGGCTATTACGCGACTCGATCTTTCGCAACTTTCGAGCGAACGCGTCGGCGCAACGAAATTACAACTCGACTTAATTGCACAGTTTTAACCGGGGGGATCGAGCTGTGGAAATTTTTCATCGGTTCCCTTTTAAACGCGGACCTCCGAACTGTTTAAACAAACGTTTCCGCGCCGATTAGAATTTTTCAAAACGATTAACCCTTTGCGCTCGAAGCTATTTCAACTACGAAACATTTCTTCCGACCTGGAATATTTCTATATATTTTTTCTTCGTGTTATACTATATATATATACAATTTACCGCAATTTTTAGCGGCGTCTTGCAGTCGCCATTCGAGTGCTGAGGGTTAATAATAATCAAATCGTTTAATATTCCTTTTATTTTTACCGTTTCCGTAAGTTTCAGCACAGAGGAAACACGTTCCCCGGCGATTCTCCGTGGCTCGTAAAACGATATGGAAAAAGATGCGTTTGCATCCGCACTCTAATTATAATGGCGTGATTAGATCCGCGAGCGCAATAAATCCGAGCACAAGCAAAATATGTATATATATGTAATCGATCATATTAACGGAGTACCTTGTAAAACATGCTTCCTGTGTGCAGTTAGCTTCCCGATAGAAGTTTCTCATCGTTCCAGATCGATCTTTAATCTGCATCGTAATCTTGGATAAGGCACAGTTAGAAATAATCTTGTCGTAGCTCGAAACTGCATTCCTGCGGACGTGCTTCATCGCTTCGGATCGAAGACCAATTAATTTCTTTCTGTTCTCGACGAATCGGGATGCCTCCAATAAACTAATTTCACGTGACCGGTGTACGGTACTCGTTTAGTTATTACGTACATTTGTTAAATATTTTCAAGCAACGTTACATGCAAGAAAAGTCTTACGTTGATAAATATTAACTGTGCTGGGATTTTTAAATTATTGTAAGGAGGAAGGAGATATATATTATCAATTTTCAAATGATAAATATATTTGTATATTATATATTGATAAATATTAAGTCTGCTGGGATCTTTAAATTATTGTAAGGAGGAAAGAGACATATATTACTTTCAATTTTCAAATGATAAATATATTAATATAATATGTTGACAAATGTGAACTCTGCTGGGATTTTTAAATAATTGTAGGAAAGAAGGAGACCTATATTACTATAGATTTTCGAGTGATAAATATACTAATATAATATATTGGCAAATATTGACTCTGCTGGGATTTTTAAATTATTTTATGGAGGAAGGAGAAATATATTATCAATTTTCAAATGAAAGTAACAGCACAAGAGAAGGCTAATTAAATGAATGGCTGGGTTAGGCCAAGTAGGTTGTGCATTAATATGTAATATAATTAAAAATAAAGGGATCTGCAGTCTTTAGATTAGAAATCGTTATCGGCGACAAGAATGCATTTCTGCGTTAATGTCACGTTCTCCACAAAGCGAAACGTTTACTATTGTTGCGTTTATATCTTGCCGAGAAGTATCCGCCATTATTCCAGTAATTCCCGACATACGGAAGGCACATTGTTCTTGTACAATGTCCGCGTAATTTAACACTCCTCGATGAGCATCATTGAGAATAAAGGCCGGTCCCGAACCACCGTTCCACTATTTCAGTAACGCAAACGTTTCTTCTTTCTCCTGTTGGCTTTTCCTATTGTTCAGGTGAGCGTAATTTTTAATTCCCGCTCCATTTTCGTTCGGCCGGACGCTGCGCCGCAAATGTCCGCAAATGTGTAAATTCGTTGTTGTTGAAATTCAGCATACAGTACCTGAAACCGGAGACGCGCACACGCGAAATTAAATGTACTTTCGTTTGTCACTCTAATTTATGATAAGCAGATGAATGGGAAGGGACGAGAAATATTTTTAAAATGTTCTCTGCTGTCTCTATCAGTAACAAACAATTTTATGCAAGTAAAATATTATTATTTCGACAAATATATTGAATTGATGCATTTCTTGCAATCGTTACTAATTATAATTGTTCGGGAAAAAATATCTTATCGGTAGGTTCAATATTGAGGAGTTGGAACTATAGGTTTCCTAGATGAAAAATTCTAGTATTTTCTCCGACTGTAATTTTTTCAAAATTGCACATCATGGAGTATACAAGTTGATCTAATTTTTGAAAAGAAAATCCAATTAGCAGGGTCCAATATTGAAATAGTTATCGCCTTTTAAGGACGTCGGAGTATTATGACACAATTGATCGAATCGGACAGAATGTTTTAAAAAACCGTGATTTCACTGTTAATTCCGAGCAACGGACAACCCTAACGGGACAAGTACAAGTCGAATGTGGAGCTCTGTGGCCGGTGTCCGCTGTCGAACGAAGTATCCCTTATACCGTGATCAAGATACGTCGATGTCTTCATTTCGAGCAAACGAAGTACAGGAAACGATCCCTCTTCATTCAGGACTTTTCGTATTTCAGCGCTATTGGACCGGCTAGGGCTCCGGGGGGCAAAGGAGGGGAGGGGGGGCCCGAGCGACAGTGGTGGGAGTAAAAGGGCCCAGCACCGCTTGTTCGGTTCAGGAAAGTAGGATGATTGAGTCTCTTAGACGATGGTGGGAGTCGCGAGAGGGCCCGTGCTACGGGGACGACCTTGCTTCTCGTGCGTGTGCGAGTGTGGCTGGGTGCGATAGTGTGGCGCGTGAGAGTGTCTGGGCCCCGTGGGCCCCTTCGACTGTCCCCATAGTACTCGCGAGCGGAGACGGCCCTCCGCGAGACCGCGGTTAGGTTTGCCTTGCAGTGTCTTATTACACACGCTGCGGCACTTACTGCACAGAGTGCATGGAACTCTTCTCTCTCCCTCTCTCTTTCTCGTTTTCTCTCTCTCTCTCTCTCTTCTCGGATAACGTGGTTCCTCCAGGATGCACCGACTGCACCGTTGCAACTCGCGTACGGATTTCCGCGATGCAACATCCTCGTGAACGGTTCGAAGGCCGCTCGTGATCCGCTCGACACTGATTTTCTTCTTCTTTCTTCTGGCACCGTGACGATCATGCTCGCAAAAGCATTGTGCCGTTCGGCGGTTCGCTCACGTGGTTGACACGCGGACACACGGTGCATGTGCAGCGACGCACACCTGCTCGTCTTACGGAGTTTTGAGCAGTTGCGGGCATCGTGCGTGTGATTTCGTGAAGAGATCGATGAATCGATCGTCGTTTTTGGGATTAAGTGGAAGAGTGCTTTCGCTGTGATAGATAAGTGAACTTCGTGCATGGTGACCGGGCAGAATGTGACGGTCTGGGTTAGACTGTACAGTTTATTTCTCGTTTAAATTAGTTTTGAAGTTTGTGGGAATTTGTTTATAATTTATCGCGCGGTGCGTTTATTGCGATTTCAGTGTGCAGAATATCGTGATCTCGATCAAAATTTTTCTCACTAGTTTCCACCGCCGAAAATTAATTTCAAAAATGCAAAACGCGCACGTCCTCAGAGGTCCGCAATCAAACGATGTTCGCTGATACTTAACGACGTGACGATCTTGATTAATGGTCGACGTGGATAACTGTGCGTGTAACCTGATCGAACGTGGGATTTCTTTATATGGTTTGCGAGTGACGGTCTGTGTCGCAGAGTCGAACAATTCGAGCTGTTTTGCCGGAGCGCACCGGCATTCCGGAGTTTCTTGATAATTGAGTCTCGTCGATGGACATTTTAATCAGCAATTACCCCACGCTCGGTAATCGACTCACCGAATTACCACATTCTCAGTAACGGAGAATAAACACTTCCTCTTGTTTCGTAATTACCAGATGTAACACAGTACGAAACTATAAAATTTTGCGGTTACTTCGCCGACCGGAAACGTGTTAATTGGCGTTTTTTAATGACCACGAGGAGGAAGAAAAATTTCTGGAGTATACTACCTCTCGGGAAAAATTGTTCCTTATAGATTATAGAAATCCTTGGCGGATTTTTTAAATACTGCGAAATAATCGCCGGCAAACGCGTTAAGTACCGTGGATAATCAGTGAACAATTGGCCGATAAATTATTGTTCGCAACGGAGCGGTTTAAAGGTGAGAAGCTGGCGAAAAATCGGCGCGCGCAGATCTCAACTGCAACAAAGTTGCAGCACCCAGAGGTAATAGGACACCTCTATCGCTTTCGATCGGGGTCCTAAAATGTCAGATTAGCCGCGTCATAATTTCGCTTGGCGAGCTGTTCGCTCAATGGGATGCAAATGCATCGTTTGCATGTGGCACGCCGTCTTTCTTCCGCGCACGCTCTCGTCGCCTCGAAAGCGAAACTGACCTCGGAATCGGACTGTAAAATCCGCGAGACACCGGAGTTTTCACTTGGCTCGATGTCGAATTCGAAATGACGGTTGAAAAATTTATTAAACACCGGTCGAAAAGTGCCGCTGTTAATTAGCAGCCGGTAAAATTATCAGAGAAACTAATCACGTCGAGGCATTGTGCGTAGCACCAATAAGTGCATTTTCGTTCACCTCGCACATTGTCTGTAATTTAATTGGCGCCACTTCTAGATTAATTTTATGATTGGTTGCGTTTATGCAAATTTCATGGAATTAAAATCGAGGAGAAATTTTGTTAATTTTTTGAAGACCCTGTTGTTAATTACTATTACCTCATCTTTTGTATTCTGGAATTAAATCTACTCATAATCGTGTGCTGTACAGTCTATTGCACAGTGTGAAATTATTATGAAGTTATTAGGAAGAATTATAAATTAAACTTAGTTTCGCAAAAGATAATTTAAATTTTCCTTAATGGTAATAAATTGTGATTATTCGAATCTCTCGCCATATTGTTGAATATTGTTCATGATGAAGTCTCATAGTAGTAATCCAATATTCATGATAATTGTGATACTTATGAAACTCGATTTAAAGTCTTTGAGCCTTTTAGCATGTTATAAAATCCCTGCTCTTTTATAAAATAATGTAGGCGTACGACAAAGTGAAATTAAAATTGTTATTGCAGTCAAAGCGAGTCGCGTTAAATTCGAAAAAGTGCGCAGGCACATTAACCGAAATGTGACTTTTATTACAGCACGCTCCCCCGATAAATGCGTTTAATAATTTCTCACAAGGCAGCCTTATGATTTAATGAATCGCAAAATGAAAAATTCGAAACGAGCGATATTAAGCGGTGTGCCCGGTCGCCGTTGGTTTTTGCCCGAACGGCGACAGCGATTAATCGTTTTACCGGAAGCAACCGGCGATACACACGTTACACGAAGAATAAATGATTTCATCAAACAATTGAAATTGCATCCCCGTGAGAAATTTAAAATAGGTACGCTGTGCCTGGCTATTATTAATACTACGGGAGATCAGGCTCGGACTGAAACGCTCTCGTAATTAAAGCGCTGACCATAATCCAATGAAACGCGCGGAACGCACATACATAATTAGATGAATGACAATTAATTAAACCGGGCAAATGTCCGTGATTATACGAGTGTCGATTAATTAAAACCATTCCCCGGGAATATTTGCGTATGATACGATTTGACTTTCACATTAAAAATTATCATTTCCGTGATCACTCGGCGTCCCTCGCGCTCATGCGGATCATGCTACTCGCCAACAACCACATCGCATCTACACGTTTTACTTAACAATTTTCAAATATTAATCAATCAATTTCTACGAGTGACTTTTAATTGAAAACTGAACTCTTATGTGCAGAGATTAACTTATACTTTCGTGTGTGTCAGATGTAATAATTACGGTAGTAATTGATGTGCGATTTACAGCGTTCAGTGTACATTTTAAAGACTTCAAATTCAATTACAATTTTATTCGCAAACTCCGAAACGATGTCAAATCGAAATTTGGCAAACTCGGTTCTTGACACAACATGAACAGTACCAATAATTAATATTGAAGAAAAACGCTCACCGTCCCGGGAGATAATCTTTACCGTAAAACAATGGCGCGGCAACGTGGCCAGCAAAGGGGCCATTTGCCTCGCAGCCTCCACATTTACGCTTTCCCTGGGTTAACGTAAATTCCGGTACACACAGGCAAAAACCCAGTAGAAAAGGAGTAAAACCGAGTGCAGGTTACGACAAAAAAAAAAAAAGAAAAGAAAAAAGAAGAAGAAGATACAAGGCTGAGCAGAACCGCTATCTAGTAAGCTGACCCGGCTTCGTGTAATACACGAGGTCCCGAGGAATCCGAAGTAAACACACTATAGAAGTTTCCGTCAATGCGTGGAAACGATGCTGCCGCGCGCGCGCCTGCGCGGCCTCGTTGATGCCCTCCGCGAATCTCTCGTTGCACAATGTATCCAGGTCAGCCTAAATGCTGTTCACAGTTTTGCACAACGTTCCTGCGTCGGGACTCTCCGTCACGAGTCTCAGGACGGCGGCATGGAAATGTCAACGAGTTGTGCGCGGCCATCGGCCATGTTGACAAAGTGCAACAGCGTAGCGCAACGGGAATGCAATTTCACCGGCGATAACATCGACCGGTAGCCCCGAAAACTGACCAACATTCCGGATTCCAATTCCGGTGCTCGAGAAATTGTCACGATTTGAATGAAACTTCACCTTGGCAACCCAGATATTTTGAACTTTTTCCTATACAACCCTGTACATCTTGACGAGGAAATGCCAAAAATCGAAGTCTTCAGGCGAGGAACCCACTGGTTCAAAAGTTATGCGTGTTTGAACGGTCGGGTCAACTTTAAACACGCGTAACTTCTGAGCCGGCGAATTCCTCGCCTTGAAACTTGGATTTTTGGAATTTTCTGGTCACGGTGTACAGGATTATATGGTTAGAAGTGAAAAGTTTATGGGTTGCCAAGGTGAAGTTAAGCGAAAAATGGTACGGTAATTGATTTTGACTCGTTTCGAAGCCTCTACTTTAGCAGACCGTTGTCAGATTTTATCTAGAATATTTTTCTCTCGGTACAAGCATCCGGCTGGTTGTACTTGCGAGTTGCACGGCCGTCGACGACAAAGCGCAACGACGTGGTGCAACGGGGATGCAATTTCACCTGCGATACGACCGTAACGAAACGCACCGGCCACCGAGATCGAAACACGCGTACTTTTGCTCGATTACAACACCTTACGGGAATAATCTGGAGCGGGACCGAGCATTTTCGAACGTGATTCATTGCACCGCTGCGTTACTACCACGTTGCACCGCGGCTAAAGTGCACACGGGCTTTCACTTCCTTCTCGATATCGTTTGCAACCAGAAAATGACACCGCGTCGTTTTCGCATGCTTGGATCGATTTTTCGGACGTTTCTTTCTCTGTAATTAATATTACAAAGAAACAGAATTTTTAAAATAACATTAAAAATTTAACTGTCTTTTGCACTCTGTAAATAGTGCAGATTTTAATAATTTATTAAACACTCTGTAAATAGTGCAGTGTTATTTTTAAAAATAACTTTATTGCAGATTTTTACATGCTCGGTTCCGTGCTCCTAAAATAACATACAGTTCTGTAATTAAGCTTTAATTCAGTCCAATTAGAGGAGATGAAAGAATGAATTATTCAAACAGTGCGCAAGGGTTACGTTACCAGTGGACATTAATTTGTCAATGGAGTCACGTACAATTTCATTTTACAATAAGTGAAATTTATATAACCGGCACGTCGGCTGCATTTATTCGATTTCAGTTGTGTTGGCAACTATAGAATTAATAGATTGATTCATTAGATTGACTCCCGTGATGAATATTGATTGACTTTTAAACGAAACACAACCTCAATGAAAGCTGCACCACGATTTCTAATATCGCCATTAAAATGCTATAATATTACGGCATAATACAGCTTGATTAGCTTTAATTACCTTCAAATTTCATTAATCTTTATTATACCCGTCGGTGGAATGATATGTTATATTAATGTCGATTTAATAATTTTTTATTTATGAACATATTACTTCCTGCAATTCTCACACAATAAATCTTTTACATTCTTCACGAGCGGTTGGGCACAGTTTCCGAAAATATTCTTTTCTCGATCGATTAATAATTTCGTGACCAGAGCAGACGGGTTCTCGCGCAACGTATCGCAATAGTTGCGGCAATAAAGCGGCCCTAAAAGTATTTTTAAAGAGCACGAGGTCATTCGTCGCTGCACTTCTCCGTTGCCCTTACGGTTGCATTGGCTCCGAGTCCGCTTGCGAAACGCTTCAACGCGTTTCGCGAAACTAGTTTTCGTGGTCAGCGGGATTAATGACACCGGAGCGATCGCATAGATCTCCACTGCGAAATCCACCGTCCAGCTGAACGTTCGTTGAACGTGTTTAGACGGGAGTGACAGTGATTAGTGATCTGCCGTGCATATTTACCTCGCGAAAGAAATTCCTTATTATTTCAGAGAATCGAGCGAATGCCTGTGCACCAGTGACCGGTGAAAGTGATCGCTCGCTCTCTCCCTATAGTTCTCTGCCATTTTTCTCCGTCTCTCCCTCGGCCGGATCATGTGTCTTTTCCGTCTTTGCAGAAAACGATCAGGAAAAGAGAAACTGCATCTGTCTCCTCATAAATTATTCTTCGATCTATCACTTCCTAGTTCCGAGTGACCAAAAGCGCTGATACATTTTCTGTCGAACAGAGAAAGTCAAGAAACGCGTAGGCTGAGGCACCCAATTACTGTGCCCCTATTAATTACACTGGAGAAATTAACACTAGATTTACGGGACCCGTCAAAACGACGGATTCTAATATTTTCAATTCGCGAATATTGAGATTGCAAGCATGGATCCATGAGGAATTATTTCACAAACTGATTTCTCTAGGTATATATTATTTTAAAAATGGCTATTCATGTTATTTTTACAAGGAAATGTAAAATAGTGATTTTTAGTGCTCCGTAAACCTAGTGTCAAGATCACTAGTTACCTCCAACAAAACTTATTAACATTTCTATCCAATCCAAGAGTAAAATATTAAATTCTCAGCCTAATTTGCAGTAGCACGCGACGAATGTTTCGCGATCAAACGATGCATAGCGTGCCACGTGTTGCTCGATTATGATCGTATCGCGCAGAGTACGGGGGGAAATAGTCGCAACAATGGGACACTGTGAAAGAAGCGATTGTTTCGGCTGGTATGTCTGTGATGGTGGATTGATAATTGATCAACGACGGACAAAGATGTGAGCGGAAATATGTAACGCGGAAAGGGAGCGACTCCACGCGTAATTGAAATATCCATGGGTGGAAAGGAGGAGGAAGAGAACGAGGAAATAATCACCAAAATGCCGGAGGCCACTCTGAAAATATTCAATGGCGTACAGGTAGGCAGGCTTTCGAGTATTTCACCGAAAAATTAAATACAATCAGGAGGAAGTCCATTAATTTTCAAATGCATTTAAAAGTTAGATTTGTCCGTATATACGTGGCCGAGGTAACAGGTGTAATAAGAGTGTGGGATAGGGGGTGGGGGTGATGGGGGTGGTGTCTCATGATTATTCATTTGAGAAGCGTACCTCGCCGTGGTTTCATTCAAATGTCTTTGAAATTGAGGGAAATGTTTTGATATACAGCTTTGGCCATTAATGCAGTTAATTATTATCTTCTTCTGCATTATGAATATTGATACAAATAAGGATCTTCATTCCTTTTCAAGCATATCCTGCATGCATTACAGCGTACCATTGTTTACTGTAGCATACTAATGTTTATTCATGTATATATATAAAAATAGTTTGTGGTTTCTGTATTTAATGACTCTAGTCTCTCTAACACTGAAATCAGCTTTCCGGCCGTGTACAATATTAATTTAGGTTAATGGAAGTTTGAATCACTTTCGCCAAATTAAATAACCGGAGTTTAAAAAGTGCATAAATGCAACGAACGAAAAACAGGGTCACTCCGTGCGCGAAAGCACGTCGAAATTGTAGAATAAACTTTTCTCATTTGCGACTTTGTTCACGAAAAATTCCAATTTTCGCACCTGCTGGCGAGACTCGTCTCGCGTGTCTGGTCATTACTTGCTGTTTCTACTTACTATGGCGACGAGTGCACCTAAATCAGACTCTCGTTTTACAGTTTCAAATCATCTTGAAAAATCACTTAATCATTCAATATTTCTAGTGTCGCGATCGTTGAAATCCTAGAAGTAGTCTGCGAGAAATTGCACATAAATTTATTCACTCAAACAATTGTTGTACCAGTAATGTTGGGAGCACAATTTCACGAAGCTGCTGGCTTAATTCGCTAGATCTTTGAAATATATATTCTGTGCACCTGTTGCTACGGCTGGAACTAGGATCACCTGAATATTGCAATAGTTTCTATTCGTTTTGGTTAGTTAGGGTCAAGAGTATGTTATGGGGTTAGCGGAAATCCCATTCGTCGTACCTTGATTATAATCTCAACAAATTCTGTTCTTGATAAACGGTTCCACTACTTTCTACAGCTACATTTACACGTATTTCTGGGTAAATATTTATGAGAAAATTTATAAAAATTCGTGTTAAATGTTTTCCAAATAATTTCAAAATCAGTAGTTTCTAACATAAAACATTTCAAGTTCACGCTATTTTTCAAAATCATTATAGACTCTAACAGAGCTCCCAGTGTTCTAAGACACGCTCGTAGTAATTAAAAATTGTACAGATAAATCTATTAGTGCAAAGGTACCGCCTGCTGCAATTTTTTTCATTCTGGGTACGTTGAAACGGAAAAGATCAATCCGATAAGTGCCTTGACATTTAGCTATCTCATTACATCAAAAAGTTGCGTGTCGATTGTTCGCAGTACACGCGTATAATGGAAAATTAATTGAATCGCAATGGCCGGGGTTACGACGGCGGAATTGATCCATTTCGCGGCATGCAATGCCCTTCGATGTAACAAGCCTGATCGATCAACGCTTATGGAAACCTGCGATAATTACAGAAGGGTGTACATACCAGCAGTTTCGCCGTGCACTTACTCTTTTGCCGTGAAACCTTTGTGATAATAACGCTGATTAATTGACCTTGTTGCGTGCTGCTAGGACTGTTACCGTGGGCCGCGGGATTTACTACAACCGGTTGCGTTATTTATGACAACTCCCTCTCCCGGCAGACCTGTATCGGTATACCTGTTCAATTGCGTTTCTGAATACCGAATTTCACTTAAAGTATCAATTCCAATGTAGAATTGCAAATAGATGTTGCACGGAAATTTCTGTCCGATTCGATTCCACTTATCTGTCTATTGCAATTGAAGGAATTTTAATTTAATTACTCCATTTGCCCAAAAGTGTACAACGTTATGGGAATTAATGTTGTCTGACGTTTTAGTATACATATTTATTTTGTTATATTGGGATGTATAATTAAAATTTAGAAAGCCATTATTACTCTTCATACATTTTTAATCGCCGCTGGTGAATATATTTCGTACGAAATTTTTCGAGCTTGCGTAATAGACATTCAAAAAAAAAAAATGCTTCCGCCGTGTTTTCATTAATATTTATGATCAATAGCCTGCGGATTTTTATGCAAAATAAAATTTGTCTGCATTGAACGCGAGCTACTGGGAGCTACGCAGACATTTATATTCTTTTTAAATAATTCTAGCGAGCTGGAAATAATATTGGGTTCCAACGTAAATTTATTCGGTTGCAAATATAAATTCTAATTTTGTTTCATCACAAATGCAGATAACTATGGTTAAATAAAAACTACTTGTACTCGACGATTTTATAATTGATTGATTTTAATTTTCTACTTTCTTATCAAATGTTTCTGGGAGCCGGTGCAACAAAATATTTTCAATTTTGTAAAATATTTGTACTGTTTTATATTTTTACTTTTTGCTACAAGTGCATAAAATGGCACAGTCTGATGATCAAACATGTCGGAGCACACTCGTGGAAATCCCGCGAAGCGCATTTACCGAAATACTGATGCACGGTCAGGTCATTCGTCATTATTATTACCATTATGTACAGCATGCCCGTGCCCGGAACTGTTGATATTACAAAGAGTTTTGAGAGATTGTTTCCGCTGTGCGTAGGGAGGCAGGTAGTATAATATTTCTGGAAAATCCCAGTGATCCCGGGAGGAGATCCTCCCAGAGAGAATTTCGATGAAACAACAATGAGAATCATCCGTGGGGATTAAAGCGGGGATTATTTTGTGGCACGAGTATCCGAATCGAAATTCTGCCCGAGGAAAAGATTTTCAGACACGGGAATCGCGGAATGAAAGCAGAAATTATAATATATGCCGCGCGCGTTGCAATTAAATCCACCGATTCCATACTTGGCTTTCCTTTCGAAATGCGTTCAGCATTTCAATTATTGGAACATCAGTACGAACTGAGTTTCAAAAAATAATTTTCTTGGACTGCTTGGAACGCAAATACGATTTTTCCAGAAATAAATGAGAAAGATACGCGCGTTCGAAGTGGGCATTTGTTTTCAAGTGTTTCGGACCACCGGTTAGGTTCCACGATGGAAGCCATTATCCGGTGCAGAGAGTACGCCCATAATAAAAAGCACAGGGTTGCAAAACGAAATTAGTTGTCCTCCGAGACACGTAAAGTCTCCGTTACCAATTTAGCAAAGCGGAATATGACTGTAATGAAAACGACGCATACATTATCAGGAGCGGGCCACGGACACATAATTGCATTAGGTACCGCTATTTATTACGTCCATGGAATTTGCCCCCCCTGGGTGCTTTTATTTATTATCGTGCTAAGGAGGGTCGCTATTTTTATCGACCATGCACAATCATCGAACGACGCGCTCCGACCAAGGAACAGGGATCTCATATTTTTCTTGTACCCGCATGATCGATTCGACGTCTACAACCCCTTATCTAATTTAGCAATAGTCTTCTACAGAAAGCAGTATTTATTCATTTAAATTCTAATTTGAAAATTGAGGAGAAGCCACAGCAAAATTATTTTATTTACGTGAGGTTACACTTCACATTTAGTGAACGGACACAAGAACTATTTCTACGCACCTAACTGCGAATTTTCACCATGAGTGAATTTCTAATTTACGGTAAGAGCCTAGGAAAATTCTCTGCCGCCTCGAACGTGCGGATTTCCACTGGCGTTGTCGCGAGTATTATGATTCCATTATTGTAGATGACTTCGGCGACTTCTGCATCATGCTAAACTAATATTTTTCTTGTTATAGTACATGGGTTCGTTTCCTGTGGCGATTCCCGACATTGCCAGCCGTGCCGAATACGTTCGCTCCCAACTGGAGACTCTCAGAGTGAGTATCCTGTTCAAATAATTTTTGCTGTGATCTCGAATTAATTTATCGCTCGCGATCAGATGAAATCTGTAGGCTTCCTTTCACCGCAAAGAAATTAGAGAGCCCCATGAACCTGTTCGAGTTACGCGTGTTCGCAGCCAATCGATACCACCGTCGATTAATACTCGACGTCGGAAAAATCCGATTCCGTCGAATCCTCGTCGGTTAAAATTCTCTCAGCCGGAGTATGCGTCTCGAACGGCAACACACAGCCTTGTAAGGAACACAATAAGCTTCGGTTTTCAAGTTGGAACCCGTCATCCGCGTGGACATGTACTCGTCCTGCGCCGACGATTGCCAGTACACGAAAAGACAGATTATTCTGGCACGCCTGGTTGCATAATAAGAATCAATAAGATCGAGGAATAATGGCCTGACATGTCCCCGGCCCTATTTCCACTCTGTTTGTTTCGCGGGTTTGCATGCATGATGAATCGCGCCAGTTTTATACTCGGATCAAGCCGAACGTTGCCCAATAGACATCAACTCTGTCGGTAGTTATGTCTGCCGGTTGGCGGACCTGCTTGATATTCGTAACTTCGGGGAAAGTCTCCGAGAAAATACAGAAAACACGCTCCATTTTTATCTCCTCGTAATTCTTGCCGTGATCGTTTCTTCACATCATTTTTCCTGGAATTATAAGTAGATTTTTTCACTTTGAACGCTCGTAACTTCTCAACCGGTGAATTCCTCGCCACAAAATTCCGATTTTTGGCATCTTCTCGCCAAGATGTACAGGTTTACGTCATGAAAAGTTAATAATCTCTGGGTTGCCAAGGCGAAGTTTAGCCCGAAATTGTACTTAAACGACTATTTGATTTCTTTTCACTGGTCTTTTGAATGAAATGGTATTTCCACTTTCGTTGTTTGTATTAAAAAATGCCCAGGTTCGCTTCAGACAAACATGACCGAAGACCACCTGCCTAATTATTTATTATTTGCGATATACTTTGGTTATTCCCAACGAAAAATACCGCGCAGCCAACCATCGCCGAGGCATTTCTCCCGAATTATTTATTATTTGCGATACACTTCCGTTTATTCTCGTTGAAAAATTACACGGTTTGCCCGGGACAAACAAATTGAGCCCCGGGGGGGCGTTGCGCGCCCGCGGCATTCGAACATCAAATTGGTAACATTAAACCGCAGTCTTTTCCGAAACGGTCTTGGCAAATTGTTGTTCGTTGCGGGTGCGCGCCTCGCGACGCAAATTAACGCGGCGGTCGGGCCGGGTCGGGCCGGGTCGGGCCGTTCCTTCGACTAATTAGCCCGAACTTAACCGGCTTCATAATCACGTGCCAAGGGAATCAAACAACAGATTTGCGGCTCGAAATAAACTTCGTTCACAGGGCTTATTATTGTAAGCTGCGTTATTACTGTAAACCTAGTAATGACTACCGACCCTGAAGGGATCAGCAGAATTTCGGTGTGGAGTTTCATCGGAGTTGAATATTTGCCTGCGAGCGGGAGAGTAACTCTCGGAGAGTTGTCGGTCTAATCTTTCGCGTGTGTGTACGTTTGTGGCTCTCCCTCCCTCTCTCTCTCTCTCTCCTTCTCTCCCTCTCTCTCTCTCTCTCTCCCTTTCTCTTTCGCTTTGGTTCCGAGCGCGTGTGTGGAGCGTGTCCTTGCCTGTGGAACGGGAATTATGAACCTGAATTTTACGGAGGCATTAAAGAACGTCTCGCGCCACTTTTCGTCGTGGTGGTATTCCATTAGAGCCTGATGGACAGATTTCCATGAATACACACCGCGATTGCATCCCCTGTCCGGCACGGACCACCCCCTTTTCAACCGAAAGGAAAGCCGAAGATATCAGAGGGTTTCCACTTTTCGATCAGCTCTCCCAGGATTAATTAAACTGTTGCATATTAGGCCGCACCGTACAGTCAATTATTTTATAAATTATTTTTGTGCAGAATCGAATTTTAAGAGACTAGTAATATTCATACACCTCATTCTCTGATCTCTTGCGGCTAGAATTTAATGTTAGAATTTCAATGTTGATAAAACTGTTTTGTTTCTAACGATTTTTCCACGAAACTTTGATCAGCATATTCGTCACAGTTTTCTGATTAAAACGACACCAAACACGATACAGTTTGGACCGTGATTACTTGTTTTATCCAGTAGGACCTCGATTATCCGAACCGTCGTTCAGGTCACAGTTACTTAGCTGCAGTGTCAGATTAAATCTTTACTGATTTGTACATGATTCAATACAAGAATCGTTTTAGATTGAACTGTTCGTATGCGAACAATAGACCCAATTGAATTTTCGAAGAACCTGATCGCAGGTCCCGAAACGTCCGCCTAAATTAGTTCCGTCGTATAAATTTCGATGCGCACGCTTGAAACTCAATCTTCCTCTGGCGAAATAAAATCTAAAATTTCCTCGAGGAATTTAGTAGGCGGCGGATACCGCACTCGTCAAACCAGATTGGTTTCATTGGTCACCGACACAAAATCGGACGAGTCTCTCATTTTCTCGGAGCGGCTATACTAAATTGTTTAACAATACCCCCGGCGCCGAATATATATTTCTCGAAATGATTACCGCGTGAAAAATCTCTTCCCTAGGTGCGATCGATCTGAAATTTTGTGTACATCATTCTCTCACGAAATGGAACGAGTTTAGGCGTGTTCGAAATTTCATAGTTGAAGAATAAGGTCCAGCCTGATGTACGCACAAGATCTCGTCGCCCTCGCAAGCGTTCATATTTTATTCACTGTGGCTAAATGAGGTGAAAATCACGCTCCACTGGATTGAAGACGCGGACAGAATTATTCGCAGCTATCAACGACGCGGTGATCATGTTTTTACACGTTCCCGCGTGAATGTTGCATAAGAATGAGGCTCGATAATGCACAGTGATAAAGGGGAACCGTGGACGACAAAAGATTAAGCCCCGGAACCGTGTACTTCGGCTACGGAACTGTTTAATCATTTCAATAATTTCATGCTGCTTTGGCCACCATCGCCGATTGGCATTTAGGGCAGTAGAAGGGCGGACAGCATCCCAAAAGCAGCAGCCCGAATCAGTACTATTAATTCTACTGTTCTTTTACCGATTATTATTGGAATTTGTGAATTGAAATGATTGGAAAAAGAAATCTGCGTAGCTCCTGTGTCTCGCAATTTTTATTTCGCATAAAAATCCTCGCATTCGTATTAAATCAAGGTACTGCAAATAATTTGCGCAATCTTGCCGCGCGTCGAAATACTTATGGACGAGACTGTACGCCAGCCGGTAAATCAGCGCGGAAATTGATTTCCCATAAAAAAGAATGGTGTCACCCATATCCGAGAGGATTGGCAGGTGTTAAAGAACTTTTCGGTGCAGAAAGTTCCTCGTCGAAAAAAGAAAAACCGGCGACCGGCGGCAGTTAGGGGAGCGCGTTAGGGTTGACCGGAAGTTCGTCCGATGTTTTCCACGTATTAGCCGCGCCTCGAATTTATGTGGCCGGCCGTCAAAGAATTCTAGGTTAACCGTTGAAGTCAATAATATCGACTGCCATAAGTTTAAGCCGCTCGGCCCGGGCTCAAAGGTGCCTTAAAGAGCGTCTGCTTTAAAGGGCCACGCGAGTTAGGTGAATTTGCGGCTTCTGTCGCGCGCCATGGCGCTGGCACTCGACTGAAAAGCAATGTGTTTGATATGAGCGAGCCTCGCTGAACTGATGAGACCTCGAACGTCGTTACGTTATGCCGGTGAATGCGATACCATGCGGCGCCACGCTGAAGTTAACCCCGGCGGATCGTGCGTTAACGAGGGACTCGCACAACGTGTTCATTGTAACGATTTACAACACCGTTCGAGAATACCTTCCTCTCGAAGGATTTTTCACTTTCCCGTTCCCCACCGCCATTATTTTGCCAGACCCCCTTGTTCGCGGTTATAGAAATATTTGCTTCAGCTTCGTGGCACAGAAACGCATTCGATCTCCTTCTTCTCCTATTTCCCGTGTCAATTTTAGCCGCACAATTCCGCAACACCGTTACAACAACATCTTCACCTTCTTCTTTGCCCTCGTCATTATCTCGCGGAGCCTCGTTTCCGGTTATAGGAATATTTACTTTCTCCGAAATGGAGCACACTTTCTTTCTTCTGTTCCTTTCATTCTCTTTCTTTAATTTTCTTTCTTCTATTTCGACTCGCGATTAATTTTCTAGTTTCTTTTACTCGCATACTTCGATGCAGTCTCATTTGCTATGTTTCCTGTTGGACTGCGACGACAAAATGGCGCTAGGCTATTGTGTGAAATTGCACGCTTTTCACAGGCAATTGAATATGTATTTTGCTTCCTCCGATGCCACATAAGAGGGCGTAGAAGAAACGCGCATTATAATAGCGCGCTGTTGGTATTGCGCATCGGTCCGTTCTGTATGCGGCGCGAACGCCCTGAAATTTTATTAAGCACAAACTTGGTAATCACGGGAATTCATTGTCAGATCCGGCATGCTTGGAATTTTAAGCAGGCGCCGTGCGTCCTCTCGCGCGTTTCATTAATTTCGAACTCGGTCACGAAGACGTACAATTTAGTACTCGCACGGGTTGTGCACTCTGTTCCGTGCAATCCCCGTCAATTATGCTTCTTATTTGTGCTCGGACTCGTTCACCTTGCCGAACATATTCGCGGCCATATATCTCGCTTGCAATTTCGGTCCTGAAACAGAAAATCAAATTTTTTGAACCGCGTTTACATCTTCTACCGTCAATGGAAATTAAACATTGACGAACTAGAAAATTTGCTGTACCCCGACGACAAATAAATTTTATAGCTCGATGTACGGTTAATAACAATCCGGTTAACAACCATAAAACATGGTTCGGCCCGAAGGAATGGTATCGATCACTCCGTGCCACGAACTTCCGTCAAACCGCTCGACGTCGTCCATTTTCCCCATAGCCGCCGCCGCCGCCGTCGCAACCCCCACCCCTCCGTCCCCTCCCCTCCCCGCCGTTACACTTTAATTTTTTCTCTGTATTCGTAATATTTCGATTGCGTCCTTTGTCTCCTTTGTTCGGCAGTACGCGCACGGATGGGCTCGTGTTTTTTTTTCTCTCGCAGGAGATAATAAAGCGTATTCCACCCCTTTCCATTCTTTGACTTTCTCTCTCTCTCTCTCTCTCTCTCTCTCTCTCTCTCTCTCTCTCTCTCTCTCTCTCTGTTCCCTGTAATGTGAAAACAGCGGCTGGTTCCTGTCTAAAAAAAAAAATCGTCCGTCGCTTCTCGGCACGGCGTAATTATTCACACACGACCGACCGAATTCGGCCACGTGAACGAACGCGTCAAACATTCTCGTCAACTTTCGACGATAGGTCTCCCGCCGCGGCGAAAATCGAGCCGCCATTTTCCTCGAACCGGGAATCGAAAAACTTGCAACGTCGGAACTCGTTCTATTTAATTGGAAAAATGAAAGTGAGCCTCCTCCTGTATTTAGAGATGTGTATCGTGCAAATATAGAGTTTTGAATAGCATCTGCACACTGTGAAAACTATATTTTTCTACAGAAGGAATTCCTAACATTAAAACTTGGATTTTCGGTATTTCCTCGGCAAAATCTACAGGATCGCAGAAACAAAGGTTAACAATTTCTGGTTTCCCGAGGTAGAGTTTAACCGAGTTTAAAACGACTTGTTTCTATAGAATTATTACTCAGTTTTGAATAGCATCTGCAAACTATGAAAACAATATTTTTCTACAGAAGAAATTCCTAACATTAAAACTTGGATTTTCGGCATTTCCTCGGCAAAATCTATCGCAGAAACAAAAGTTAATAATTTCTGGTTTCCCGAGGTAAAGTTTAACCGAGTTTAGAACGACTCGTTTCCATAGAATTATAGGGATTGTAGAAGAACACTTTTGAAAAAAGTCCTCGAGGGAAGCATAAAATTTCGTTTCTACACTTAATAAAATCAGCGACAGGGAATGAACGTTTTTAGGATCATTAGCATGCAAGGAGATTCGGATATTTTACGACACCGAGCGTTTTACTGCTAATAAAATGCTCGAGGACAATCCTGGTTCGATAATTCGGCCGTCTGCGGGGTCCTGCTCACGCTCCCATGATTCCCGGCAATCCCCGAGCCATAATCTGTCTGCATCTTCCTCTCCGACGGCTATACTTTTTCCGTCTTCCTCCGGGCGGATGCAGAGGCAGCCGAGATCCGATTCGAATAAACGAAACTCGATTATTATCGGTCGCTTCCGCGGATATTACGCGTATCAATATTTGCGCGGACGAAATAAAATTCTGTTTGCTTTAGTAAATTTATTTTAAATGATGTGCCGCGCCGGTGCTCGCCGAGGGTTCAAATTTCGAGCGTGGCGACTTCGAGGCGTATGAAGACCGGAATACGGTTCATATGTTTACCGAACCGGCGAGATTATTTCGATATTTGTTTGCCGCGGCGATTCATGTTATCTCTCCTTTTTGCCGGGGATGAACGCGTTTAAGTATTAACGACCGGAACCGTTACGTATTTATCGCGGAGATTAAATCAATAAATTAGGTGCGCGGTTGCGTTCGCGATTCGAAGACGTCTGTTGTTGAAGACGATGATTCGAAAGGGCTATTTCTTTTTTTAGTATGAAAATATTCCAGAAAGAGACCATTTGTAAATTTTAATTTGTGAATTCGAGAAATCTCTTGTGAACGAATACGAAAGACAATGCAAATATACCCTCGCAGAAATATTTGCAAAAATATTTTGCGAGGTGAATTCGGGGACAAAGTCTGTCAAATTTCTTTTTGTTTTAATATAGGATCTTCATTTCCTTCATCAAAACAAAATTCTCGATTGTCTCTGAATTTTTGTCTTGTTTGAAAGTATGGCTGCACGAGTTTTAAAGTTCCGACGGGGATTTCGAATCCCCGTTACGTTACGTGTTTTTACACGTGTACGCGTGTGCCGTATACGTGTGTCCCGTGGATGTATTAAATCGTTTCCAATATTTTTCATTTTATCACTGGATACGCGATATATTGCCGTACAATGGCAATCAGTGGCAAATAAAAGTGCTATCCGGAAATATGGACGAGATTCGATTGCGCCCCGGTAGCGCGGGATCGGAATCAAATTAAGAACGTTTATCACGTGTACGAAAAAAAAAGAAATGGCGGTGTAAATTGACGGAAATTGATTCGTTCAGCCGGGGACAATTCTGCGAAACGGTTTCATTGGCCCTTTTAACGAATTTCGTGTAACGCGAGTAAGTTGTCGCAGCCAGCTGCCGTAATTGCCTGTTACATCGGCCGATTTTATTAAGTGTCAAACCGGGCTCTGTCTCTTCTCTGCGAAATGTCTCCCTGTTCCTGCGTACACTCCCTTCAGCAATTATTAGTACTATCGACTCTAACGGAAAAAACGTGAATTTTATTTCACATATCTTCTCTGTTGATTTTTGAATAGTACATCAGCACAGTCCATAAATACAAAGTAAAGTATTTTTTATTTTTATATTAACAATCTGAATTTTATTTAAAATGAGGAATCCTGTTAAGAAGATTTTCTCTTCTCTATTGATTTTTGAATAGTACATCAGCACAGTTCATAAGTACAAAGTAAAGTATTTTTTATTTATATATTAACAATCTGAATTTTATTTAAAATGAGGAATCCTGTTAAGAAGATTTTCTCTTGATTTTTGAATAGTACATCAGCACAGTTCATGAGTACAAAGTAAAGTATTTTTCATTTATATATTAACACTCTGAATTTTATATAAAATGAGGAATCCTGTTAAGAAGATTTTCTTATTTTCTATTTTCAAAGTCTTACACAAAATTAAAAATAAAATAGGCAAATAGATAATACCATGTAAAACAAGTCCCTTCCGTGCTCCATTTTTAATTGTTTACCATTCCCCTTCTATTTTCCCCGTTATTTTATTTGCTCCCGTGTCTGGTATGTTTTCTGCATGTTGTTCTACCGGTTGCTGTTCATTCGTTTCCAATTTTACATCGTTTCCTCTACCTGGTTTGAGAAGAAAAATAACAACCTGTTATTCAAAACAAAAAAGGGGGGCGAATTAATTAAACATGGTTGCGTTGTATCGAACAAGATTTCTCGTGGAGAGTGTCTGAACGTGTACTTGGAATTCAAAATCAAATCAATAAGTCCACCACGATGGAGGAATGCAATTCGATTGGGAGAAAAATCCAATAAACACATTCCACGGTGGCACGGCGTATTAGCATAAAACGACTTTCTTCTTCAGTTCTCTGTCGGTCGCGTGTCAACAAATATCTGTTCGGTCGTATTATTAAAATAGTTTATCGATCGCCGACGTAATGAATATTTAAGCGACAATTAGCGGAAGGGTTCTCCGAAGTAAAACGTGTATTATGACACTGCGATTATTTAATGTTGTTATATGTGTAACGAATTTCGATCAGCCGTACTTTATCAGGGTTTCCTTTGATTATAACTGGGACCGTGGCGCGAGAGTTAATGTACTAATATAAATGAAAAATTATTTCTCCGATAATGAAGATACTTTGATTAAGGGGATACGACCGTTCAATTATGCTCTCTTTTTAATGGACGCTGATGAAAGTGCCGAATATAAAACAAGATCACGCGTCATTATCATTCAAATTGCACGGATTCATCAAATAAATTTCGCACTTTCACGCTGCTAGGTTGGACTGGAACAAATTCTGATGTTTCAAATAATAATTATTAGCAGAGTTAAATGGGAGGTTGGTATATTTCTGTAGCGATCGGCGGCTATCCACACATTTGTCGCGAATATTTGCATTCTAAAATCAGGGCATTTCGAGCCTAATGACCAGGACACTCCGTATGTGCCCGGGAATGGTTTAGCGTCCCGGTGCGCGACCAAGACAATTTAGCCTGGCAACAATAGGAAGAATCGAAGTGTCTCGGGTAACACAGTGAATTTCAAAGGAGCCGCGTGATCTCGCGAGGCAGGAGAGCAGAGAATCCTGCTCCCTAAACACCGTTCGCATGCAGGCTAATCACCGGAGTGGCAAGTCGACGTGCATCTCTGATGAGATTCTCCTCTTTGGATCGGGACGTAGGACAACCTGTCGCGTAGGAAACTTCCGGGGGAGGCTTATGGCTCCTTTGTGCAAGACGTGCTGCAATTACATGCAATTGCTGGAGCTGTCATTTTCCAGTCTCCAGTCCCCCCCCTCCCACCTCCCATCGCCCCGATCTTCTCCCTCATTTATCCCCCTGCCTGGTCGATTCTACTCTTCATTCCTTTCTCTCCCTCTCTCTCTCTGTCTCTCTCTCTCTCTCTCTCTGCCTATCCTCTGTTTCCGTGTACTCCGCTGAAAAGAATCTTTTGTAGGCGTTTTTATTGCTGCGAACCTACGTATCCTTCTCCGCGCTGGTCCCGCCATCTTTCTTTTTTCCTTTTTTTCTTCGTCTTCTTCCACCTCGGTGTCGAATTCATCCGGTTCCACACGAACACAGACAGAGAAACACTGCACACTGTTGCACGCGCGCACGCATAGAGGCGAAACCCGCCCCCCCCCCCCCGCCCCCGACCCGCGGCCGTCGCCCCCACGTCTTCGAGATCTTCCGGGGACGCGTCCCCGCGGATCAGAAGTTGAATCCTCGTTCGTCCTCATTGCTGAATGCGATCCTTTTAATGGCATTACGCGTTTACAGCGCAGTAAGCCTTTTACTACGTCGTACCCGAGCCGACGTGAACCAGCTTTAATACTACGCGCTCGATTTATGACTTCCTGAACGTGTATGAGCGCGAGCCTCGCCGACGACGGCCTACCGATCGCGTACCCGATGCCCTCCGAGACGAGAGAATCGGCGGAATCGACAGTCTCGACTGTTCCACTCGAAATCGTCACGACAAAGATACTAAGATAAGTTTTGGAAAACATTTTTCAGCGTCGTCCTGGTGGACAATTCTTCGCCTCGACGAAACTTCGCCTTGGCAACCCAGATATTTTTAACTTTTTACTGTATAATCCTGTAGACCTCGAAGAGCGTGTGCCAAATCGACAGCCTCGACTGTTCCACTCGAAATCGGCACGACAAAGATACTCTGGAGCTGTGAACTAATTTTTGGAAAACATTTTTCAGCGTCGTCCTGGTGGACAATTCTTCGCCTTGGCAACCCAGATATTTTTAACCTTTTACTGTACAATTCTGTAGATCTCGAAGAACGTGTGCCAAATCGACAGCCCCGACTGTTCCTCCCGAAATCGTCACGACAAAGATACTCTGGAGCTGTGAACTAATTTTTGGAAAACATTTTTCAGCGTCGTCCTGGTGGACAATTCTTCGGCTTGGCAACCCAGATATTTTTAACTTTTTACTGTATAATTCTGTAGATCTCGAAGAGCGTGTGCCAAATCGACAGCCCTGACTGTTCCTCCCGAAATCGTCACGACAAAGATACTCTAGAGCTGTGAACTAATTTTTGGAAAACATTTTTCAGCGTCGTCCTGGTGGGCAATTCTTCGCCTCGACGAAACTTCGCCTTGGCAACCCAGATATTTTTAACTTTTTACTGTATAATTCTGTAGATCTCGACGAGAGTGTGCCAAAAATCGAAGTTTCAAGGCGAGGAGTTCACCGGTTCGAAAGTTATCTAGTCCGCCGTCTAGCTAGGCATTTCTATAGTAAGAGCTAAAAAATTTCTGGGTTAATAAGGTGGAGCCGACCAGTTTGTTAAATAAGGGATGAAGGATCGTTGTATTTCGTTCGGAAAATTTTATTTGTAAGACAATCGGCTCCGCCGGGCGTATTATCCGCGCGGAAGTTCGCCATTTTTGCATTGTCACGGGAACGGTGTTGCTTGTAGGGCGCCGATGATGTCAACTTGCTCAGGGATGCAGCCGCGCTATCTCGGAAAAGTTTCTTGCAGTTTCCCGAAGTTTCCTTGTTATAGATTTCACCGTTCCGGGACTCCTCGCGCGGTCTAGCCGTGACGCGCGATCACCTATTTACACTTTAATTTTGCTCCAGTCTCTCAATATTTACCGGAAACTCCCGCGGTGGAACTACTTTTGTTCCGGTGATGCAGTTTCTTGTTCGCCGGTGCGACCCCCGTCGAATATTAACGAGGTAACCTGGTTTCTCATTTCCAAAACGTCGATTTTTCTGTATTCGAGCAGAAGCGTCGCAGAGTATTGCGTATACGTGGAAAATAATTGGCATTGTTTCGATTCCTCGCTCGAGCAGCCTTATCATGCCGACCTGGCGCCATTAGAGAGGTCGAAAGTCGACGGAACTCCGTGTCAGCTTATCGTTTCCCCCATCGACAAGTCCGCCGAAGAATCGTGTAGTCAATTTGCATGGAATCATCTTTTTCGCCTAACGACCGGCCGTCGCCCCCTTTTCCCTAGTGTTATCGGGTCGGGTTCCGTATGGAGGAAATATTAGAATTGATCAGAACCCGATTTAATCCCGCAAACGTGGAGCGGGTGAATTCTAATCTGGCCGGCATGGCAGCATGCCGCCGGAAATTGCGAGAATAAAAACCGATCGACTATTTTGACCAGTTCACCGGATTCCAATTTCCATCCGTTGCAAAATCAATGAGCAGTCGCGGGAACTCGGAAAATAGTCACCACTCTTCTACTTCTTCTTCTTCTTCTTCTTCTTCTTCTTCTTCTTCCTCTTTTATTTAACGTTCCATTAAGCTCTAGTTATAGTCCCTTTTCCAACGAACCTACGAGTTCCGGAAGTTCCAACTTGTTACAGCGCTCCTGAGCTTTTCATTGCATTGTTGATCATGCGCTGGTCAGATCATAGCATCTGATAAACGCACGAACTTGAAGAGATGATTATTTCCATTCCATTTTCACCGCGAGAGCAACGTTTTGGATATAGCGGAGAAAGATATTGGCTTTTTCTGAAATCCGCGAAATAATTTAGGAAATTCAGAATTCGCATGGAGATCCTCCGACCGGTGATCGTATTTATCAATCTTTATGAACTACGTTTTGCATAACTATACGTTAATACGTTTTCCTGGAGTTTGAGGTAATCCAATTTCCTCTGGCTGTTTCGAATGCTGTGCTGGGTACAGTCCGAGCGGGAAGTATTGAAAATATTGAACGAAATACTTTTAATTAAATGAGGAGACAGCATTTCAACGTGTACTCTTTAATTAGCAGTGATCAGTGCAAATATATTGCAAACATTTATTCGGAATGTGTTAATTGGAATTATTAATTGAAATAGTAATATTCTAGAACGTCTCAGAAGTAATTATTCGGAACTCGAAGTAATCATTTTAAATATTATTTTATCGTGATTGTTACTTAAGAAGTAAGTAAAATTTTATAAAGTAACATTTACACACTTCTTGCACGTGTAATGAGTGATATATCCATTTCAATTAAAAGTACATAAGCGAAGTAGCAAATGCAACAGTGTTGTACGCAGCTTTCAAACATTCAATCAGAATTAAATCTCTCATTTTTTAGACTACGTCCAATCAATTGCAGAGTGATCAATAAGTTCTCGATAAATTGCATTCTAAATAAACAAACAACGCCGAGGGGTATTAAAATTGTATAGAACGAAATTTAATAAGGTTTAGGAAGATGCCCAGTTAATAAGCGCTTTTCAAAGCGCTCGCCCTCAGAACTAACACAATATAGTCTGGCTTCAATATTATTGATTACGGATTGAAGGGTATCGAGTCTAATTAATTGAAATGCCTCAGTTATTGATACTTTGTAACAGGCCTGGGCGTTGTAATAACGTTGTAATTATAACATTCGTATCGCTGGAGTTGATCAGACAATAAGAAAATTCTTCTATGAAAAGCATTCGATCGAGAAAATATTAATACTAACTATTTAACGAATAATAGCGCGGTAGAACGGGAAGTCAGAGTGGGGGCACCCAGTGTCGCCAAATGAGGGGAAAGGGTTACCCTCTCTCTGCCAGTACCGGAGTATGGACGACGCGCGTCACGTGACCGGTCCGTGGCGGAGCGTGGGGGAATAGCGCGGTGGAAGGGGAAGTTAGAGGGGGGGGGGCAGAAGTCTATCTCGCGACTATGCTAGGTACCCAGTGTCGCCAGAGAAGGGGAGGGAGCACGAAATGAGGGGAAAGGGTTACCCTCTCTCTGCCAGTACCGGAGTATGGACGACACCCGTCACGTGACCGGTCCGGGGCGGAGCGTGGGGGAATAGCGCGGTGGAGGGGGAAGTTAGAGTGGGGGCAGAAGTCTATCTAGCGACTATAACATGTACCCAGTGTCGCCAGAGAAGGGGAGGAAGCACGAAATGAGGGGAAAGGATTACCCTCTCCCTACCAGTACCGGAGTATGCGGCGGCAAAGACGACGCGCGTCACGTGACCAGTCCGGGGCGGAGCGTGGGGGAATAGCGCGGTGGAAGGGGAAGTTAGAGTGGGGACAGATGTGTTTACCTGTCGACTGTGCTGGCACAGAGCGACACCGGTGCATTAAAACAAAATTAACCTATCCATTGGACGTCTCGGCGTAGGGAAATGCGCCTGATTAAACAAACGTGATATAGACGCGCAGTTTCCCCTATCCTGGTCTCCGGGTTTCCAACTCTCTGTTAGACAGTCGTCGCAGTCATCGTCGTCGTTGTCGCAGCCGTTGACGACGTCGTCTGTGAGCGTTAATGTAGGTCAAGCGTGGCTTGTAGCAGAGCTGGCTGTTCTCATTAAACACCTCCTGGCTGTGTTCAATGGGTGCGGAGATTGCCATCTTTTGCACACCCACCTACCGAGGTCTGCTCCGCTGCTCTCTCTCTCTCTCTCTCTCTCTCTCTCTCTCTCTCTCTCTCTCTCGTCCTATTCCAATTTTCCCTCCCTTCAGGAGTCCTCCATGAAACCCTCTCTCGCTGTCTTCCAGTATCTTCATTACCGTGCCCCACGTAGTTCCCCGCAGTTTCGTACACTTACGTGTGTTTCCGGCGCTACTTCTGCCCGGGCTCCCTCTGACCATCATCATATTTTCGACTATGCGCCTACTATTGTTCGTCCTCCTTCGCCTCGCGCACGACTGCCACGCTTGCACCGCACTTCCGAGTACGTTCACCTTGGTCGTGGTCTCCTGACAGAGATTTTTAGCAACTGCTCCCACTGTTGCTTCGTCGTTGCTGTCGGGCCGAAGATATGTCCTTCAGGTGTCCTCCGAATCGTCGAGGCACTGAAACACAAAACCTCTTAATGGAAAACCTACGTAAAGCAATATTTCATCTCTATATCAGAATTTTAAGCTTGAGTCTAGACGGTACCATTTTTGTCATTTATTTGAATCCAGGGGAAATGAAGTTTGGAGGGTTAAAATTATCATAGTATATAGCTGGACCAACTAAAACAGTTTCAAAATCGCTTCCCACTCCAGTGAAAATTCCAGACACGTTTTCTGACATATTTTTCGACCGTCGGCCATCGTTCTCTTAATATGACGACACTGCTAACGGGTCCAGTAATTTCGAGATGGCTTTGAGAGCCAGCAAAAAATTGGAAAAAAATTCTGCAAAATCCCAGACACGTTTTCCGATTTGGTGTTTGAACTTGACTTTCCGATCGTGCGACGATTATGACAAAGAGAGAGAGCGAGGCTCTTCCGTAAATTCGTTCGCACGTGTAGAGAATCTGGGCAGGGTTTCGCGTGTTTTCGAGCGTCTCGGGTTCGCGGCAAAGCGTTTCCCCCGTGTTTCCACGGTGCTTTCGGGGGTATCCGCGCATCGGCGCATAGATATCTACGGGATCTTGGATACGTTTCCGAAGGACTCTCGTATGCACGTACGTTCGCACGCACACCTGCGGGGAACGCGTCCCCAAACGCGGAGTCGCATCTATGCGATCTCCAGGCACGGTTTAAGACGGCAGTCTGCTGGTGCCCTGGCATTCCCGCGGGTCGTTGAACTTCCTGATCATGCTGGAAGCCTGTGTGCGAATATCTCCTCCCTTTCGGCTTCCTTTCTGGAACGAACGCATCCTCGTTCTCTCTGCGTCTGTGCCGAGCGTCGCGTCGGCCCCGCCGCACAACCCATGGAACGATGTGGAACGATGGAAGCTGCACCGTGATGACCGGAAATCGAAAAACGGTGCCCGTTACTGTCTTACGAACCCTGAAATCCGATCCCCTGAATAAGATATTACCGATGATTCGACTTTTCCACCAGCCCGTCCCGAGACACACCGTTAAACAGCTTTTACAACGAATTTATTTGCAATTTACTCGCGGAATTTTTATATTTTTCTGTACGCCTACGGCTTCGCAAATTCAGAAATTGAGATTTATCACCAGAACAGAATTTATTTCAGTTCATTTTGACCTTTTATCTGAGTTCTACTGAGTGAGTACTAGTAGTCTAATCTTCTAACTAGTTTGAGTGAGTTCTACTTTATTTTTAGTATGTCAATTACTTTGAAAATTAGCAAAATATCATGTTGATTTCTTTAATTCCTCGTGAACAACCAGAAAAAATTTTGATACAATTTTTGAGGCTTTAAAGCACAAATTTATTTGGTTCCAGTACTTTGAAACTAGAAAATACTTGTCACGTATTTGTCAAGTTCGTGTAAACATTCAGAAACGGGACAAGAATTGTTTAAATATTCGGAGGCACCGTGTCGCTTCGACGAAGCGAAACGCGTTCGAACGAAGCGAAAGTAATTAATATATTTAATTGGATCCCGGTCGAAAGATATCGATCCTCAATTTATAACAACAGACAGATCTCCGAGCTCTGGTTCCGGCTCGAAATGCATTTGGTTAAACGTCTGCGTGTAAATTAATGGGCGATCGTCATCGACAGAAGGTGAAAGCTTCGGTCGTTGTTTTCGTCTTCTTTTTTCTTTTTTCTGCTTTTTTTTTCCCACCCTGTTTCGACTGCAAGGAAAGGTTTAAAATGACTCTTCCGGAAGGTTTGCTGACTTCGCCGTTCAGATGCCGGAGCGTGTAACGATCCCTGTAATGATCAAGCGGAGTTGATGACGCATTTAGTTCGTGAAAATCAATTTCAGGTCATGCGAAAATGCACGCGGATCTTCCCCTCGGGGCAGAACGAACACCCCTATTTTTTTTTCTTGCACGAGTAACCGCCGTTACTCGCTCTAATGAACAGGGAGCAACAAATTTTTAATTGTTCCAACGGACCCAATTTAATTTTCCTGAAAAGCAGCAGCCTGGACAATTTTAAAATAACATTGTTCAACACGTTGGTAAAGTGTTGCGCGTAGACCGCCGTGAATTTCTAGGAAAAGGTGAAAATGTTAAAATTATTGAAAGAGATGGAACAAATTTGTAACTCTCCTTTCTTTCTGGGGAAATTTTTTAACTTTTAATAGTAGATTTATTTGGCTCTTTAGAATCTTTACTATGTTTTTACGTAAAAATACCACAGCCTAAGTTGTATAAAATCTAATATCAGGTCGTCCTATGAGAAAGACAAATTTTAAAATACTGTACAATTTCATTTATTTAACTGTGGCTTGCGTTACGGAATAATGTTTTCCGAAAACTGTTCCGATCAGATTACTGCACACGCACTACCGCGTCCGACTTAATTGCCGTCGTCTATTGCAGATGCCAATTACTTCGCTTATGTTCGTTCGTCTCCCTTTATTTTCAACTGTTCCCCACCGAAGAGCTCCGTTTTTTTTTCGCGCGTTTAATGGACTGGTCCCGCGCATTAAAAAGAAAATAAACGTTTTCATTCGCGTTGATTTAATTGAACAAGGAACACCGAGGCGACCAGACGTGACATCAACAGCTGGCGAATAAATTAGCATGAATTGCCCGCTTGCAGGAAGTCATCGTTCAGTTACCGATATTAATAACGTATCGCCCGTACAGAAAAATCATTTCACAGATCCAAACGACTAATACGTACCTTACAAACTAAATTACATACGTTACTAACATTTTACGACCAGAATGTTTCTGGATTCGAAAATTCCGGCTCGAGCACTGAGCGGTGGGTCTCCGCAGAATTTCAAAAAATTGAAAGAGAGAGGGGGAGCGTTCTCGATCTATCGATTGAGAGATTGCGACTTTACGCGATTCCCACGGCGCGGAACAGGTTATTCGGAGGATCGTCGAAGCTCTTTGCTGGCGAAATTCAAACGGAATCGCCGGGGTCCTGGAGCATATTCCCGATGATTTCTCGGCATAGGCGTCGGCGGAATATGGCGTCGATCGAGAGGCAATACGAAACGGCTTATCTGTCGGTCGTCTTATTACCCTCCCGGGCTTACTTTCACAAGAGAGAGAGAGAGAGAGAGAGAGAGAGAGAGAGAGAGAGAGAGAGAGAGAGAGAGAGAACTGGAGACTGCAACGAGAGCGGCGTTCTGCCTTTGGAATCCGCTCGCGACTATCTCCAGCCCTTTTCTTGTCTCTTTCTTTCTCCCTTTCCGTGCCCTCCTCCTCCTCTTCGTCCTCTTCTTCTTCTTCATTTTTCTGCTCGCGTTATTTCATCACTCTTACGCTGTCGTGGCTCGTGGAGGCGCGGGCGTCTACTCCTGTCAAGTTTCTTAATCCGGATTAACGCGAGAAGCAGCCTAACAGTATTAAACGTTTTCACAGGAAACGAGACTTCGGTTATCGGTCCGGTGAGCATGATTCCCTGCAACATCCTCCGCTCGCGAGCTCCGCACGCCGCGGCCGCCACGCGGCTTCAGCAAAAACCCATCCTGCAATTTTCTTCGGTGCAGTTCCTTCTGGGCTTGTCTCTCCACTTGGGATAGTTCATTTTTACACGGTTTACGGTCTTCCTCGTTGTTGTTGTTGTTGCTGTTGTTAACTGCTGCGCTAATTGCGGGACACGCAACGCGCGGCTCGGTCATTCAAGCGTCATACCTCGAGCTACTTCGCGAGACTGTTTGTTGCGTTGGTACGAATAAAAACTGCTTGGAGTGATAATTTGGTGTAATTAGATATTCGGTATATTTAGAAAGGGAATCTGCGAAAATGTCTGAGGGAAAGAAAGATCGACATTTTTAAACAGTTTTTCGTACGGGCAGATTTTTCATTTAATTGTTACTTAATTTTTCTCTTCATTGATTTCATATTCTCGGAATTTATCCGGGAAAATGGGGATTTTGTCTTCTCGCAAAAATGTCGGTTTGTACCGCTGGAAACTGAAACTTTTACAGACGGGAATAAAATCAATACGGTTCTGAAATAATAAATTTTATTTAGTGAAAATCTACAATGCCTGCCATCGCTTTTTTTTATTTTGCAAAGAACTTTATTCGTTTCTCACTTCATAGAATTTTTCGTCGGATTCGGCGAGTTACATTTATCGAATTGGCAGAGAATAAAATATTCGTGCACTGTCGCAATTTAAACTCCGCGCCGCATTTTTACGTCCCTTCAAAATGCTGTTTTATGAACACGTGATCTGCCATAAACCCCATTTGGGGCTTACGCATTACTTAACGCCGGCCCGCTTGTTTTGCTTTGATACTTTTGACGTTTTTCGGCCTTTCTGCGGATCAATATAATCCAAAAGTAAACCTTCATTTTTAGTTCTCATGCTCCCTATAATCGAGATTCGGAACACTCTTTCCATTTTATGAAATGTTCCATTTAACCAGCTCGGATTTCAGAATTGTCAGCGAAATGCGCAACAATTTTCGCTCGTTGAACGTTCGAACAGCCTAGCGATACAAACAACAAATACAACGCATAAAACGGCGATAAAGGGACGCAGAAAATTAATTTAGCAATAAGACGCGTAGAGAGCAAAACTAGAGAAACACGAATGAATGCCCACATGATAACTCGAGCTTCCGAGACAATTCGTTGCATAGAGATACTGCGCGAGCACGTGCAACGTCTCCGGTGTTTTATCGCGAAGGAAACGTATAAACAAAGAGGCCAGAATAATTGTTCCGAAGTACGTACAGTGAATCCAAAAAGTATTCCAACGCTACGTCTCCCAATCTCTAGAAACCGTCGATATTTAACTTGTAACAATTCCGTTAAAAAAAATGATACAACAATCTACCTGTACTCATTTTGAAACCCGTACTTTTCCTATCCATGATTAGTTTTTTAGCGTGTTCGAGCACTTTTTGAATTCACTGTATACGCGAAGAAAAAAGAGATGAGGAAGTTCTAGCATGTCGTGAAAACGTTAATATCCTCTCAGCGGCGGTTACAACTCCAATATAAAACGCATTAAAACACTATAATGGACGACTCGCATACGCGAGGTCGAGGGTAAAACAAAGAAGGGAGAAAAAGTGGGAAAGGAAAACTGACCCTCTCGGATCCACTCCGTTTCCGGGAGCTGTCTTTATTAGCCGCAATAAAGGATCGCCTAGCAATATTGCTCCCCGTCATTGGAATTCATATATATTTCTTGTCGAACCCCTTCATATCGAAGTCCTAAATTTCTCGAGTGGATACTTTTCTTCTCCTGAGACTCCCTCTCTCTCTCTCTCTCTCTCTCTCTCTCTCACTCTCCCTAACGAAGCACGCGCCCGAGAACTTTCGAGAACTCTTCAGCCTTCAAAAACTTCCCTCCCGAGGACTGTTTACGATATAATTACAATTTTCATTCGATCCCGGTGCGCTCGCGGTGCTTTCTTAATTAAAGAAATTGGCGCAATTCGGCGCGAGCACGCGCGGGCAACTTTCAACTATTTAATATGTTCGCTCGAACATCCCCGATCTAATTGTTACGATTCTCCTCGTTAAATCCTCGGTATTTCACGTCACTTTGTAGGATTGAACCTCCACAAGGAAATCGATTCTCGTGAGAAATAGTTCCCAAGAGTCTAAAAAAATTTTTTGCAACGGTACTCTGTAGCAGGGACAATTAATTTAATAAATCAATTTAAAAGGAACTTGTTGCTCGCTGAGTTTCGCATTTTGACTGCAATATTATGAGACAACTGATCACCGTGTAAAGTTATAATTTAAGCAAAAATAAAGAATAGTATTTCTGGGTATTTATTACTAAATGTTTAAGTTTGAGAAACGGGACTTTTGGTCCCACCGTTAAAAATCGCACATTTCAGTGCAGTAGGAATAGGGGGTTTTTAAATGGCAAAGTTTTATTTTTTTTTTTTTTATTAAGCTATAGAACCCCACATGGGATTATTAGCAGCATGCACATGGCTGTGCATGCTAACATTACATTACATGGGTGACTTAGAAACTAGGATTGAGACAATATAATGAGCATTTTCGAGTAGAAAATTAACATTAAAGATATAAACAGTGAGATTTAAGAAATGAGTGTATGAAAAATAGAGAACAAAGAAAGGGTCCGCACAAAAAGGAGTCTATTGTATAGGGTGGAAAGAACCCCTTGTTGCAAAGTTTGCGAATCAAAGCGTCTCTGTTATTGTCAAAGATTGGACACTGCCATAGCACATGATTAGGATCCTGTACCAGACAACCACATGGACAACCTGTGTCAGCAGCAAGTCTAATCGAAATGGCAAAGTTGACTTGTTTAATTTTGTGAACCCTTTAATTGGCCCTTTAACGGCATCGCGCGACCCGATGATAGCGCGGACCGTTATCGATTCGATAGAGGGACACCGGCCGCGCAGGGGGCAGGGGTCACGGGCAACATTTATAGACTCGCGGCGTTGTCGCAATTGCGTCTGCGACGAAAAGCGAGGGAGGGACGCGGCCTCGCCGTTTTCCAGAGAGACGTTCAAGGCTCCAGGTTACCGTGTCCGACCTCGCGGGCTCAACCTGCTCATTGCGAGCAAGCTCGAGCACCACCGGATATTTACAGTCTGCAGTCTACTCGCTGTTCCTACTTTAATATCCTGTCATTGCCTCTGACAAACGTGAAAGGAGAAACAGGAGATGAGCGGAGGACAGGGAAATAGGCGGAAGGGAAAAAAGAGAGCGTGTTTAGACAGCCAGAAAACGCTCGATTGCGGCGCGCTCCTGGGGAACACCCCCACAGCGATCGACTGTCGCAGAAAACGACGCGTGTCTTCTAAGTTTTATGAAATTCGACCCGCCATTAAATCCCAGCCGGACGACCGAGCCACTTTGTTACAAAATTTCACCTTTCGCCATTTTGAAACGCCCTCTTTTTCGCGAATTTTGCACACTCGTCCCCCTGTACGCTGGTTTAGTAATTATTGAATAATTTAGTAACAAAAATTTAGCAATTTAGTCAATTTTCTAGTAAATTTAGTGATTATTAGATTATTTAGTAATAAAAATTCAGCAATTTCGTCAATTTTCTAGTAAATTTAGTGATTATTAGATTATTTAGTAATAAAAATTTAGCAATTTAGTCAATTTTCTAGTAAATTTAGTAATTATGGAATAATTTAGTAATAAAAATTTAGCAATTTAGTCAATTTTCTAGTAAATTTAGTGATTATTAGATTATTCCGAGGATTTTGTGTATTTTCAAATTGTGGCAATAATGTCGAAAATCGCAACGAAAATCGCTTTAACCAAAGTATTTATAGGGTGTCCGATCATTTCGTGATGTACAGGACAGAGTTGCACAGCACACTGATCACGAGTGTATGGAAATCCGCTCCGTAGTGCTCGATTAATTCACTGTTTGGTTAGCAGGTGGTTGTACCACCGAGGATAGTTTGTTAACTGATATGCCTTTCTCGGCGTGTCTCTAAGTGTACCTAGAAACTGAGAAGGATTGCATAATGATTGTTCAGCATTACCATTATTGCCACGTTCGTTCGAGGTACAAGCGATGCTCAAGTACCCGTTCAAACAAACGGAGGAGACTGACAAGTGTCAATGTCTTTCTCGATTTTCTTCTTTAGAAATCCTGCAGCGTGTTTTACGACACTTTCGAATACACATCATTTTCCGTGTCCATAAATAATTAAATTTCTTGTTGGAGCAGATCGTAAATTAACTTTATACCACTATATTTCTTACCGCGAAAGAAAACTTGTAAAACATTCTCAAATTAATTGAAACAATATGTCAAGTAATCACGGAAGTGCCCAGATCAAAATGCATGCGAAAGAAAACGTATAAAACATTTTAAAATTAATTGAAACAATGTGTCAAGTAATCTCAGAAGTGCCCAGATCAAAATACATAAAAAAGAAAACGTATAAAACATTTTCAAATTAATTGAAATAATATATCAAGTAATCTCAGAAGTGCCCAGATCAAAATACATGCGAAAGAAAACGTGTAAAACATTTTCAAATTAATTGAAATAACAAAGTAATCTCGGAACTGCCCAAATGCATGAGTAGACAGCGGAAAAATCGGTAGGTGTAATTTAAAACAGTAAAAAAAAATGTTAGAAGACTATGAAAGTACTGTCGTATTATTCCCAACCAATTAAGCAGATTAGGAAAGGAAATAAATTTCTGTTTCACTTCAGATGAAGTTCTGGTAAATTTTTATTTCACATGAAGATCTGGTTGCAATGCATGCGAATGATTTATCGACATAAATCAGCATGTGCAGTTCGAGTGCAGGGCAACTTGAGTAACAAGTGCAGAGAGAGGTAGATAAAGGCAGTGCGCAATATATGCTGATGGATACGCGGATGCAGATAGGCGATACACACGTGTGCACCGGCGAAACGTGTAGTCGTGGTTCCATGTGCAAAGTACGAGAGGGGTCATCGGAAAGTCCTAGAGAGTAGAATAGAGATCGGGACGCGATGTCTGTGCCTACCGTCTCGCTCCTTCCCCCTGTCTTCTTCGGTCGTCTTCCTCCGCCGCTGGACACGAGCCCATCCTTTGAAAATATCTCCAAGTATCCCGAATATTACGGCGAAACTCGCTCGCCTTCGAAGTAGCTCTCTCGTCTCTCCTCTCTCTCCCTCTCTCCCTCTCTCTTTCTCTCTTTTTCTGCCTCCGCGAGATTCTTATTCCGTAGGGTGGACTGGAGAGGAACTTGAACATAATATTATTCAAAATAGTTTTGATGAAAGTGGAGGAGACCGTCGAGTATGCGGTCACCGCTTCGACAATTGACGATTATCGCTGTCTTATTCAATCCTGCAAACAATTCACCCGTTATAAAAGCACAAACACGTATTGTTTAAATATTTATTTTGCGTCGCTTTCTTGAAGCTAATTTCAATTTAAACGTACCATAGAAGGGGAGTGGTCGACGAGACAGATTATGCGTGTGCAAACTTCACTTCGGGAAACCAGAAATTTTCAACTTTTTTTTAATGCAGTCCTGTAGATTTTGGCGAGAAAATTCCGAAAATCCAAGTTTCAATCCTAGGAGATCACTAGTTCAAGAGTGATACGTATTTTTATGAATAAATCACCTGAAAATCTATTCTACAAAATTGAAAAAGAATTCTGTATTGTACATATTCAGTGTCAAACAATTTCTTTCCATCTCTCGGACAAGAATGGCGCAAGAAATATTTAATTGTGCAGAAAGAATTGCCAAGAGGTGAATAAATCACCAGAAAATCTATTCTAAAAAATTGAAAAAGAATTCTGTATTGTACATATTCAGTGTCAAACAATTTCTTTCCATCTCTCGGACAAGAATGGTGTAAGAAATATTTAATTATGCAGAAAGAATTGCCAAGAGGTGAATAAATCAGAGCTCCTTCGAGCGAACGAATTGTTTGGCACGGATTTCGCCGGACGATTATCCGAAAGGAGATGATCGGTGTGATTAACGTCGGACAATGGGCGACGCCGATGCATTAAGAGGAGAGAACGCCACGTAACCTGTTCATGTTTAAATAATAAATTGCGTGCAGAACGTGGCTCCATAAAAATGCAAATTCCTCGGTAGACCGTGGTGCGATATACCATGGTATAGCCGCGCCTTCGTCCCTTTTCCGACTTTCGTCTACTTTCGGATGGAGCGGCTTATTCCGAGGCTCTAGCCTCCAGCGTTACGTAACAACGCGTATATGGAACCAGCAAATATTCGCTTTAACGTAATCGCAGGAAATGCTTCCACCTGGGATTTAACCTTTCCGAGAGTTGACCTCCTTACGTGCCCGTGGACTTCCGTTTCCTCGCGTGGATAAAATTATATTTACTGCTAACTGGCAAAGCACGGACCCCCGCGTCTTACCGGCGAAATTCACTTCCACCGGATCCCCTCGAAACTGACATGATTTTCGGATTAGCAAAAGTAAAAGGGCCCTCTTCACGGTGAAAACAAATTTTTTAAATTTTCTGGGACAATATATTCTACAAAAATTTTTGGTACTCGAGTTAATTGGGGGGGGGGGGGGTAGGCCCCCAAATACAGTCTTAGCCCAGGGCCCTAAGAATTAACGAGTATTAATATAAGGTAAAATAATATTAGAGAATTAAATATACTGCTTGGCATATCCCCTGGGGAAAAAAATATTTATTTACCGGATTCGCGATTTGGAAACAGTGCGGCGTCGTCTGGGAAATGGCAATCAGTGCGGGCAATGCCTTTTTGACGGGGCATACCTTCGCCGGAATGTTTAACCGCGGCGATGTTATTGCCGGTGAATAATTTGTTGGCGACGCGGCGCCATAAAGTAGCGCGTTATAGGAGCACCGGAAAAATATGCCGGGATTCTAATATCGCGAGCAAGCAGACGTTTTCGGTTCCTCGTCCTCATCCCTGGGCACATAAGTTCGATACCGTGTGCCCGTGCCTTCATCGAGTCTTTGTCGAACCAATATATCCCCGCGGCTCCATTCACGTAGCGATAAGCTCTGCCTGTATTCATGTGTAAATACTCCTTCC
The DNA here is from genome assembly GCF_050948215.1 of Halictus rubicundus. Classification (NCBI taxonomy): domain Eukaryota; kingdom Metazoa; phylum Arthropoda; class Insecta; order Hymenoptera; family Halictidae; genus Halictus; species Halictus rubicundus. The sequence continues at coordinate 13,427,335 of NC_135161.1, forward strand.
TTCTTCTTATATCTTCTTCCGTCTTTCTCCGGGGGGAGGGGGGAGGGGGGTGAAGGGGTGCTACAGACATAGTCGGGGGAAAGTTCACGACTGCCTTTCCCCGGGATAACCGGGCCGGTATTTGGTGTTCCATTATTTCCTTCGTTGGGAATACCCTCGATTGTTTGCCCCTCCCTTCGATGAAATTGCAAAATTACTTCCTCAAAATCAAATTTTATATCCGCCCGTTTACCTTCGATCACACTGTCCAACACCAAAATTTTGCAATACCTGTTCGGCGATTCTTATACACTTTGTCATCCTAGAACGAAATCTGAAAGCAGAATTGCTCCATCACGCAACGTTTTCGCAAACATTTTGGTTTTTGTAAAAATGCCCGATTTTCATACGAAACGACGTGTTACGGAAAAACTGAACACGCGAGAAAGTTGAAATTTGAGTCAAGAGATAGAGGGGACTCTCCTCTACATATTCATATAGACAATATTGTATTTTTATGTACTTCCTAATAGTTGTAAATGGTTGTTAAAGTTTGAAAATCCGCCGACGCGGGTACTTTGTACGCTCTATTTTTCTATTTATGTGAAAAATCGTTTATCTAGCAGGAATTTACTATACAGGAATGCATTCGACAGACATTTCTGGTAAAGACACCATTTCCACAATGAAATGTGAATATAACTCGTATTTTTATAATCTTTTTGGCACCCGAACTCGAAAAAAGTTTTGTTGGACAGTGTTATCGAACTGCCTGCTAGTTCCTCGGTAATAGACCGGATTATGGTTCGCTGTGCTCATAGTGATTCGCGAAGCTGCTCGTCCCTTAGCAATTGAAAGTTGAACGTGATTTTCTCGATTGTCCGTCGTTTGAACGATGTGCGCGCGGGGTACCGAAAATAAAATGGTCCGTGTCCACGCGATATTGGGTGACCTGTAGAGGCGGCGGGTCGGCTCCGAGCACTTAGGGGGACGAGCGCTCATTGACCGTCCGGAAAGATGTCCAGGAAAGGCTGAATGATTCCATTGTTTGAAAAACTTTTACGTCTATTGTGCATCCGTGCGCTCCTATCGCCGAAGGAATTATTTCGCGACTTCCGACCGTCGGTGAAAGACACTCTCCGATTCCTCTTCGTCTACAGTTACCGGCGAAGACGGGGAAGAGTAGTTTCGTTAGGGTGACGCGGGAGATTCTATTCAAGGTTTTAATGTCTCGCCGCGTTGCGGAACTTAACGCTTTAGCGGCGTGATCGAGTGCACGGGTATCGATCGACCATCCGATAATCAACGGAACCTCGATCGCCCTTCGGCAATGGTGGCGAATCTCAGACGTTGTCGCACTGGTCCTCGCTGTGACATTTATCGGGTCCATTCGTGTTTAATCTACTATTTTTCTTTATTAGAGTAGCGTGGATCAAAGAATATCTCCCGGCCGATATATGGCCGCGGCTGGACCCGTGTTTTGGACGTGTATCGAGGAAACGGTGTATCTCGGTAACTGTCGCAGAGGTCTCTACCGTGACTGTCCAAGCTATGTCCCCTCATTATTTATATCCCTAAATATGTTATAGCACGTCTCTATAATCCTTTAATTTTAATATATTATTTTAGCTTTGACACTTTGAGCGCCCAACTAGGAACCCCAAAAATTCCATAAAATCATAGTAAGTTATTTAATGAAATAAGAATTGCAAAAAATTGAATGTATAATTACATGTACGAGTAATCCTCCAACTTTCTTGCATGTTACGGATCCTAATCAAGTTAATACAATGAACATATCAACGTAAAAATTCATTTTAACGCAAACAATTCCGTCACGCACATATGGGTGACGCGGCGACGAACGTGTTAATTGAAGTATAGCTTAGTCTAGCTTTAATTTAAATATATTATAGCACCTGTGGAACTGTTGCTGGGCAGACCCGTCGACAATTGCGGAGATATTGTTAAAAAGTGGCGCGGGAATGTTTGAGCGGTGATGGAGCAAACGCCACGGTTGTGGGAAAGTTTGAAATTAGCACGTTCTAATCTGAGGAATGCGGTAATGGTGTGATTCATCTTGCGGAGGGTGGGGGCGGGCGGAATAAATCTGCGGTATTGCGAAAACTGATAGGGAGAGCCACCACCCATAGTTGATGTCGTCGCTATCTTTTGTATCAAACGTTTATTATAAGACTGTGGAAACCGCGGCTGCCGTGTGTCAGCTCGTTACCGCTCGCTTTCGAAGGTTGTTAAGAGTAGATAATACGCTGCACTCCGGGGACTCGAACGGTACGTGGCGCGGCCGTTCCGACGGGTCTAATGTTGCTTTTATCGTGGCGATAAATCAAAATGCTCAGCGCGCAAAAGCCGAATTACTTTGCCGAGTACAACCACGCTGACGGAAAATGAATACAAATGGTGGTGACTTGGGGACGAATAGCCTTTGCCATGGAACTTACTGTCGTTGCACTTCGTTAGCATCCTCTAAGAACCCCTAGGCTCATCCTAGTTCCACCGCCGCGTACGCTCTCGCGAAGAAACTTTCCTGGGCTCGGCAGAAACATACCCACCGGGTACACCATAAAATTAACCCTGGATCACCGGACTACATGCCTGGGATGTAATTGATATTTAATTGGAAATATAATTTTTCTAGCAAGAAAAATCCCTTACAAAAAGATAAAGTGAAATGCGAAAGTTATATTTGGCTCTAATTATATAATTATAATAGTAACGTAAGTTGAAGCCTTCGGTGTCACGAGATTCCAATCGCCATTTTGACAAAAGCTTAGTTATCGGCTAATAACTAATAAATATAGCTAATAACTTTTTTGGTCATAACATCTGCTGCCTGACTATCGCTATTCTTCATTTTACTGCCCTCTGGCTATTGAATCAGGATTGTTCAACGTTCTCGGTATGTTTTATGGCACATTCTATACTGAATGTCCCCCTTCGATATTAAACTATCGTGATTGATGATGGTGCATAAGCATACGTTCTTCGTGAATTATATGTATTCGTGGCAAAAATCACTGTGTGAAATATAGTATTTCTTTTTTTTTTAATTGTTGTCCAGTGTGCCGATAATTAAACAAGTTCATAAAACCTGGTTAAATTGTTGGGCACATTCTGTTTAATACCAGAGCGTCAAGTTAATTACCAGAGACTTGTTAACTGTGCGTTTTAACGAACGCGCGCGTGACGTTTAATAACTTCTTTTATTCTCGTATAAATTGACAATGAAATATTGGCTAGTATAGAGCTAGCGGGTTCGTTAGATAGAATGTTTTAGCCGGCGTGTCTGACTTATGATGTCTGTATTCACTTAAATCAAGTGACGGTTTGATTGCACATTTACGGTCTGTTTCCACTGAATACACTGAAGATTACACACGCTATAGTGCTCTCCAAGATTGCACACCCCTAGGTAATTAAATTTAACTACTGGACCGCGAATATTTATGCAAATTCCAATTACCGTAGACTGATTTAGAGAAAACGTCATTTCTCGCCCGAAGTAAAATAGATTTAAAAAATTGCCTTGCCTCAGTAGAAGAAATTTTTAATTAATTTCTAGATAGAAAATATGAACGTTTTCCAACAAAAAAAAAATAGTATAAGACTGAGAAATCGATGAATACAGCACGAAAGCATACACAACGCGTTAACTTTTACTTGCTTTTTTTCCTGCAGACTTTAATTACCATTAGCGATCAAATATTTCGCTGTATTTTGTCGTTTTTACTATCTTCGCTTTCAGGAGTTGTTTCGTGTTAGCGGTCAGTTTCCCGGCACCAAGCCGGAAGGACTTCGAACGTGTGTGCTCGCTTTCAGGTAAATTTATGTGTTCGGCAGGTGGCAGGGCTAGGAAATATTAATCCGAAGTAATGTATCGGATCCGGTTGATGCCTTGCTACGGGACCGTTGAACGGCGGCCAAACAGCGGCCGGTTCAACTTTTACTTTGCGCATCGTATCGCCTCCGCCTTCCGCCGCTTCGTAAATACTAATAAAACTGCGAACGGCGCACCCGCCGCGTCGAAAATAAATTGAACTTCTGACGAGCGGCCATGTAAATTTTAAATGCGCGCTGCTCACGATACCGCCGGTAAAAGGTCAAGGGAACGGGGGCCCGTCATTTACCGGGATAATTTGCTTCTTCGACATGTCCTCTCGGGGAACCATCCCCAATTCACCCCCCCCCCCGAAAATAGCGGCGAAACTCTAGGCAAAGTCTGCGCGTTGAATCGTTCTGGAAAAATAGAATCTCCCCCTTTTTATTTGCAATCTCTGGCATAAGTAAAATTTTCGAAAGGTTTTCACTTCATTTTCTGCCCGACCGTGAACGGAGTATACGATATTAGGTTGGGGAACAAGAAATCCATTACTTTTACGTTAACCTCAAGACTTTATTTAACGTGTTTCGGATTGTCCGATTTGTTGCCATTTTAAAGGTAGTTTCATAACGCCTCTCTCGTAGAAGTCTTGGTCCCTGCTGTAAAATGTACCGAATTTTCTCTTTGTCGACTTCCATCTTTAACACCCTGTAACTCACAACCGAATGGACCAAACAAAAAACAGCAATTAGAATTTTTTTTAGTGCGAAATGTCACCTTTCCAACGAGCATAAATCTGAAATTGTTTGATCGATACTTTTCGAGATATCGATCGTTACAGCCATCTACCGGAAAAATAATGGATCTCTTTTTCCCCAACCTAATAATTTTTCGGCGGAAGGAGCGTTTCGAATTGACAATATAATGAAAGAGTCGCTGTTCAAGGAAAAGGAGGCACAAAGAAGGTAAACAAGAAGGAGGAAAGGCGGCGAGAAGCCGGTGAAAGACAGGAGGTACATTTCCCGGTTCCTTTTGCCTTTTTCCGCGGTTAAAAGGTACTACATTGCGATCGAGAACGCCTACCTAAAGCACTCGCTAAGAGCCTTTTCTAACCCATTACTGTAGACGCTATAGAAAAGGGTACGGTTGCCCTCTGGACAGGTTTAAAAGGTTTAAAGCACGGCTCCGGACCGGCGCATACGTACATACGTCATTCGGAACAATGATATCGGAACACAGCGGTATTGTTTTGACAGGAAGATAAACATGTCCGACGCTTGTAGTCGAAAGCGTGCGCTCCGTGTTTCGGTCGCCGCAGCCCGCGACAAAAGCAATCGGCTGCACGAGGACACTTCTGCGACTCTAAATTACGTCAGCCACGTGCCGGTCTGCCGCTTACGACCCACCAGCTTTAAGCCAGCCAAGAAGTCTCAACATTTCTTTTTTTTTTTTTTTTAATATTTTATCAAATAACTTCACCGAATTCGAATTTATGAAACAGTCCTAAATATTCACGAAACAGTAGAATATCATTCCCAGGGATTCTTACAAAGTCGGGGCAATTTAATTAATGAAAGCGAAACTAGAAATTTTTGTATTATAGGGGATGCCGTTTCAACCCTTTTAAATTCTGAAGATCTTAACACATCTTGCGCGGGCACTTTGCCGCAAAAGTCTTACCGTGTTGCATTCATTCTTGCGACGCACGTTTTGTATTTTTGCAACGCGTGTCTATCCGATTTTATTGTGAAAACATCACAAAAACCCATCGATAACGATAATCCATCAATGATCCGTGAAAAACGACTTTAGTCGCTTGCCGCGCAAGATGTGTTACTAAAATTCGGTTCATCTGGATACGCCAAAATAAAAATGAATGTCGAAACCTAGTCAAAAATCACACAAAAGTTACTAATGTCGCCGTTTTCGGCGTTCCACCTTCGAAAAGTATGCAACAGAGTTCGCATTACCGGCGAGATGACCGAATAATTCGATCCGACGAGCACGCTCGACGTCTCGATCAGCTTTCGGAGTGCTCGCGCCGGCAGAGGCTGGGGGGGGGTCAAGTATTTCGAGCATTTTCATAACGAATTTGACGGGTAATTGCCGAGGGTACAGTGAAATCAAGTTTTTTTTTCCCCCTCCCCGCGATAAACTAGAGCGAGGGATCGCAGTCGATTTATCTTTAACTCGTTCGTAATTTGCGCTCGTAAAGAAGAGAGATACGGGGCGGGGTGGGGCGGGGAGGGAGGAGAGGGTGGGAGAGCGAGGAGAACAGAAAATACTGGAGGCTGACGCTTTAAGTGCATTCGATCGCGGTGTAATAGCTTTTAACTACAGAAACAAAGAAAGGCACGATTACCACCGACGTACCCTTTCATTCCTCTACTCCTCCTCCTCCTCCTCCTCCTCCTCCTCCTCCTTCTTCCCGTTCGCTTCTCCTTTCGCTCCTTTTAACTCCTACTTCGCGAGCTTTCGAAACAAAGCGGGCACTTGGCACGCATCCCGAAACTCTCGACGACCCGACTGTACAGATTGTCAGGTGTTCCCCGGATGTGACCTAATATTTCACACAGGACACAACAGACACTTCTGCAGTGAACTCTCTCCCCGGACGACGAACTTTCGCCACCCACGAAATCCGAACATCTGTTGGATATATTTTTCTCTTTCTATTATTCCTGGTTCCGGACTTGTTCTAGCCGGCGACAGAGAGAGAGAGAGAGAGAGAGAGAGAGAGAGAGATGAGTCATCTAAATCCGTACAGTGGATCAAAAAGTGTTTTTTTTCTTTTTTATTATTAAGCATTTGAAACCCTTCTGGGTTTATTCTGCTTTACAGGAATAATATAAGTGGGTACAATAATATAGAATACCGAGATAGAACAAGAAGAATACAATAATAACCCTTTGCACTCGGCGCTATATTCATTCTAAATCTAAATTTTTCTTCCGTCTTAGAATATTTCCATTTTATTCATACGAAACTGATCCGATTTCCACATATAATATTTCAATGTTTAGTAATCTATTAAATACAAATTTTGTAATGTAACAAATATTTCTTTGAAATAATGCCACAATAATTGCTAGCGGTGCTTCAGAGTCACCACTCGAGTGCAAAGGGATAATACAAGTGAATACGATAACAATGTCCGTTAATACTAAATATGTAGATTGCAATTTTTGGAAAAGGAATGAATACTAAGGCAAGCTTCAATATTCGGCTTCGCTATGAGTGTGTCTACATTAAGAGGTAGTTGAAGGCCCATACTAAGTAGGGTTAGCTTGCGTCTTTGTGGATTATACAATTCGCATTGCCATATTATATGATCAAGGGTTTCGCAGTCCCGATTGCATTTGCACTTGCTATCATTGACAATCAAAAAGTGTTGATTATTTCTTTTTTCGTGCCATTTCCCACCGGAGAAGTGTCGTAAATCAAAAATAAAGTCCATTCTGAGATTCGGTAAACAAACTGCCGGCTAATTTACAGTCCAGCCGAGGGCCGAAACGGCGTTTGTAATTTATACGCCGTTCGGGAGAATAAGGTCTGTCGTAAGAAGTAAAAAAAAAAAAAGATGTACAGTCGTTTCTCAGCTCGGATTCTTTGATCAACAGCCAATTTAAGAGTCCGCCGGTGGAAAAAGTGGCCCGAAAAAAATATGTACACTCGAAGCCTAGCGGGGCTCTTTATGCGATGTAAAACGAGTGGCTTGGCACCCTCGCACGAGTTTCTCCACCTTGCCGATCTACCAACGCGACGAGAACCCCGTCGTTCGCAATAAAGAAAACCCATGGCGGGTGGTCCCCGCTTCCGGTTTTTCTCCTTCGACTACCATGCTCCACCCCATGCTCCTCTCCGTGTCCCATTCGCGTTTCCTGCAAAACTGTTTTCCTGGCAGCGGTCTACTGTCGATGCGATTCCTCAATGCGTCCGCGCGCGTCCGTCATCCCCTTTTACTCGCAGCGGGCGGGCAGGGGGCGCGAACTACGCCCTTCGATGGAAACCAGCGACTCGAATCATCGGGGACGAGATTTCGATGTACGCTATCCTACGCGAATGAACGGAATCATAATAAATCCTATTTTCGGGTCGCTGGGCTCCTGTGACGGTGGGACACCCTGTAGAGAATGTTTAAACAGTATTTATTAAAAATTTTAAGAAGGACGTGGCAGCCATTTTCCCAAACCGAGGATGAGGTTAGGGGGTTGCATAGTTCCGAGAATTTCTTAAATATACTAAATTGCTTTTATTTCGTCCGACGTGTCTGACCATGACCCACCTATTCTACTTAAGCACCTGACACATTTTTCTCGGAAACAAAGCCTCTTGTAAATCAATTTTACTCTACATTTTCGACTTATTTTTCAATTCTACCACCAGTTACCGACCGCCCTGTACATTTCTGGAATTTAGAGTATTTTGTCCACGTAAAAATATTAATTGGATTGAAAGTAGTGCTCGACTGATATTTCCCGGGCTTCTTGTAACGATTCGATTGAATAATCTGAAAAATTCTATTGTGTGCTCGGATGAGATTTAGTGTGATTAAAAGATTATTGAATTGAAATAGGGCGTTGTCAAAAGCAAGAAATTCAAAATTTCGACGAGCGATGTTAATTCGCCGAGGACATCGGCGGCAGGAACAAAGAGCAATCGGTAATCAGAAGAACGTCGGAGCGTAGCACTCGGGGTATCTCGCTGCAGATTAATGTCACCGTTTTCCCCCGGTTCTCTCACGGAAATTAGTTCTGCGGAAACGCTGTTCGTCTTCGCATGTCCGTCCCACGGATCGACGGTTTTACGAGGACAGGATAGCTGCGTCATTGACCGTTGTCGTTGAAATTCGAATGGGCAAACTTGACTGCTGCCAACGGCGCAGTTAGCCGGCTTTCCCCATTTGTTCCCGAACTTGGTGAATATCAGATCGTTCGCAGGGGGTGTGGGTGAAATCGTCCCGAATTCGAGCGATAACGGCTCCTCGCGAAGACTGTAGATGTCAGATAAGACAATTGTCAGCGAAAGAGGAGCCCCCTCGCTCGTTCGCTCGACGATCCAATGAAAAATTCCATGTACAAACACTTTTGCGTGTGCTCGCAATTGAATTTTTCTTTTTGGCGACTTGCCGAGAGTTCGACGATTTCAATTATGCTCGTTTAAGATCGCTCTGAAATGGGTTTTCTTTTTTCGAGGAATTGAAACTTAATTTCTAAATAAATTTAGTATCAGAAAAGCGACTATTCATTTCTGTCTGGTAATAATTTAATTATAGACAGCGAAGGAGCGGAGTCTTTTGTGCATGAAGCGATGATCGAACGCTGCAGTATAAATGTCAATGACTCAAGCCTTAATAAAATCAGTGATCCGTGGACCGTAGGGCCGTAGGGTGCTGAGTCAATGTTCCAATGATAATCCCTTCCTTCCCTTTGTTACACGCTATATTTACTCTTTTGCGCCGACTATTTCACTGAAAATGTGTATAAGATTCTAATGAATTTTTGGAACAAATTATTGAATATACTGAACACTATACGGTAGAAATTAAAATTATGAAGGTTGACAAACAACAATACAAATTTAGAATTGTGTACTAGGGGGGGGTGCGAGAGGGGAATTAAAATTATGAAGGTTGATAAACAACAATCTAAATTTAGAATTGTGTATTATGGAGGGTGCAAGGGGAATTAAAATTATGAAGGTTGACAAGCAACAATATAAATTTAGAATTGTGTATTACGGGGGGTGCAAGAGAAAATTGAATCATGAAGTTTGACAAGCAGTGAATCGAAAATTGTGTATGATGAGGCAAGAGAAATGAAAATTACGAGGAAAGACTATAACCGTAAAATTGTGTGCTCCGAGTGATGCAGGAGCCTTGTTTAGGGTGATTTCGAATGGTATTTGGGTCAAAAATGAAAATAGGACGCAGCTTGTGGTCAATATCGGCGGTGACCTCATCGTCGTGCTCATAAAGTTCCAAAATATCGGTTCACGATCGATTTTGCTAGCTCATTTCCGACGGGAAAACAGGGGAATAACAGCACTTTAATCTCTTTCTTGATGCCGCGGAAGGATCTTTCCGAACCAATTTCTCCCTCCTTTTGCTGATTCTTCCGACGATTTTGGACAGAACATTACGAAGGTTAAGGGTCGATAGGAAGGGACATGTGAGATAACACATAATTTCCTGACAGTCTTTTACAAGACTGTTCATATTTCGAATCGAGCTACTTCGGGGAATCATGGAACTAATAACGCATCAGATCTTATCTCAAGCGAAGAGCTTGGGCAGCAAAAATACCATTAACGACCCCATTAAATCATAATTTGATTCCAGAAAGTTAGTTTCAGAAAGTAAATTAGTTTTATAAAAATATAAAATTCGAAAATAGAAAATTAGGTGTCCACCCTATACGGTTTACAGCAATAAATAATAATAATATTAGGAGTCTCAAGTTGTGTAATTATAGGGAAACGCATAAACCATCGGAATAAACAGAAATTTGTAAATGTGAGAAATTGGATTAGATGTTTATGCAAAACGTCACACCACGCACACTGTGATAATTGATATTGAATATAAATTGCATGGTTTAAAATAAATTATGCGAAAACAATAAAGTGTGCTGCTCGAGAATGCAATAAATATTCATGTATTCCACGCACCTCGGTTGTCGGGGTGTAACTCAACACTGTAACAGAGCATAAACGTTATTGACGCTCCACGTTCTAATGAAATGATTGATGAGGCGTGAACGATAAATTTCTTTCGAGCTGTAATATGTTAGCTGAATTCATATTTATGCCACGCTCACAGGATTTTGGTCGTTGACAAGCTCAGGAGTGAAGTATTTACACGCGTTTATGAAAGTCATGGTTGGATGAAATCGGGAAATGATCCGTGCCGGCGGCCATATTGAATTCGCGCGTCTCACGGGAGAGTTTCCAGATCGATCATGGGGTTGTGGTAATACAACAATTGGCTCAACTATTTCAACTGTAAAACGTTGTTAATGTCGCTATAAAAATTAAGGTCAAAAAATGGGGTTAAAGTTTAAAACAGTCTAACGTATAAAATGACAGATATTGTACGAATTGAGGACCGACCGTTAGCGATATTTTATTTATGAGAAGGGGAGGGGTGAGATCGCGAATTTCTGAAATCGCATTAAAGCGAAAAAAGAAAGAGAGAGGGTCGTTGAATCAATCAGATTTTCAGCTTTAGTATCATTCAAGGGAATTTGGAGCCATTAGTGCGCCCTTAATCGATTAATCGACCGGGCAATTCAAGGATCCGCCGGAGTGGTAGGCAAATGAAGGCGAAAAAGGAATCATAAGAAAGGGACGACAGAATTGAAAAGAATCTCCCTTTAGGGAGAAGAAAAACTCGGAAAACGAAACCCCGGTGTAATATTCCGGGAAATTCCACAAATCGATGGAGGGAACGGAAACGAGCGAAAGGAAGAAACAAAGAAGGACGGAGGAGGCGAATGGGGAGGAGGAGGGGGGGGGGAGGCGCGGGTTGGGAAAGTGGAATATTTCTGTGCTCGTTAAAACGCGCAGCTTCAGCATCCAGTGCAAACTGCAAGGAGGGAAAGCCTTTCTCATTGCGGAACGTGACGCGTTTCATCTTTCTTCGACTTTTCTATAGAATAACTATTGCGTTCGTGTTCGTCTTAAAAATCTTCGCTTCCAGCAGCGCTGTCTTCTTCTGCCATTCAAAGTTATCCAATGTGAACGCGATCGCTCGACCGCAAATTGTTCCTCGAATTTTTAATACCTCTTTAACCGAGGAGTCTCGCGTGATGCAGAAATATAATATTTTCATATTATCATATTTGGTAATTTATTTGCTTCTCGCGAAAGCGTCACTTCAATAATTTAAAGTAAAAAATCTGGAACCGGTCATTTGATTATAATTATTTCGGATGACACAGTGTCGCCAGATCGAGACTTGTCTCCCCACTCTAACTTCCCCTTCTACCTATTCCCCCACGCTTCCGCCACTGTATGGTCACGTGACAAATCCGGCAGAGAGAGGGTAACCGTACTCCCCTCAGTTCCTGCTCCCTCCCCTCATTTAGCGACTCTGCTGTGAGGTACCACGGATCAGTATACTGCGATAATGGCGAACGAATCAGAGACACCTCCAGACGAGCCGAGGCGTGCTCCTTCGGTTACTGAATCATGCAAATACTAATAATTGCATGGGGCGATGCCACGGATAATTGAACTGTAAACACCGAGCTTGTTCCCGAGGCGGAGCTTCACGGAGAGCTTTCCGAGATTTTCGACCGTCTCTCCGTTCCCCAGCTGAACAAAGGAAGAAAGGGAAAGATCAAGGAAGCGGGAAGAGAAAGCGAAAGGGCGAAAGGGCTGGGTTAAAGGGAGAAGATTTTACCTGGACCCTGATGTAATACCAAGTGCGTTCCACTTCGTTCCGAAGAAGCGTGTCTTTCTTGAATGATATAAGGAACTTGCCGCGTTAAGTGCTGGCTTGGAAACATCCTTTGACGATGATCGAATTCGCACACGCTGTTAGGTAGATCCTCCAAACGACATTCCACGGGGAAATCATTTTTGTCACCAAACATTCTACGCGATATCACGTGAATTCGGTAACTTTTCTATTTGCATAATTTTGTGACCCGATATAATATTTTTCTTTGCCCGCAAGAATTGATTTTGTAATCGAATATTTTCTGGCGGTGAAGTAATTTTGTAATCCAATATTTTACAATTCAATTATTTTATATTCCAATTAGCAGTTTCCGGATGCTGTCTTGTACGAAGGCCGAGCACATTGCCTACACGCAAGCCTGGCAAATAGTGGTCGTGTAATTAAGTTGTGGAAGGGTAAATAATTAGCGCGGTTTAACGATGGACAGGCGCATTATCAATTTGGACATCGTTTGGATTGTCAAAAGTTCCCGTGTCCTGACGTCAGGTAGAAACGGTGTAGCAGCAGCAGCCGAATTGAAAGCCCCGTCTGATATTCCCCTTATGAAGCTTTCATACGTTCCCACAGCATAAATAATTCGTCGTAACAGCGATTGCGACACCGGCGCAGGGAGACAAAATTCGGAGGGTCGTCCGCGTCCCGCCCGTTCATATTTGCCTCGTTCGAGGCTTCCTCCGGAAGGAAACAAAGGCGCGTCTAATTAACACGCTTCAGATAGAAACGGAGCCTTTCCCGTTTCGCCTGGCTGCGGCCTGAATGCAGACCAGCGGCCTGAACGCTGCTGCAAAAGGGTGCAGATCATCCAGGAGATGGAAGCCGGTCCGAGCTAAAAGAAGTAGACCCGATAGCCTCTTTAACGACTTAGACAAGCCTTGGTAATTAGTGGTCTCCACCGCTCCACCCCCTTCAAACACCGGCGCAAGCCTTTTCTCCCTTCTTTCGAGATAGGGGGGGGGGGCGGCTAACCTAACGCCGACGATAGACAATGGTCCATCCACCCACGTGAGCGTCATCGAATTTTTCTGAAAGCGTCACTCGATCTTATAGAATCCGTTTCTGATCCTCATTACTCTCCAAAAGGACACCCCTCTGAATGCGGTAACTATTTCGAAAGTGATCCAAGAGAAAATCTAGAAGCATTAAAGAATTTTTAGAAAATTGCGATTACTGGGAATTAAGAAAAATATAGCAATTTTTCATATCTTGCCACAAACTTCGTTACTTGTACGAATTTAAATGAATCCCGCAGGCATAATTTGAAAGATGTAATTGACTACTAAAGTCGACTGTGTCCTAAATTGGTTATAAATTTAGAAATATTTGCAATCTAATAACCACGGTTATCATTAGTGATTCTATCGTGGAAAATTTCCTCTGTCCATAATTTTAATGGAAATTATATTTTCACTGCGATTCCTCCTACAGTGTACACACTTCCTCGGAATATTTAATTAAACAAAAATTACAGTGCAACAATAGATCGATATTTCCCGTTTACGCATGTTATTCAGAATTTAATTGAAAGTGTAATTAATGGACACGCATATCCACAAAGGAGGGTAATTCATTTTTGATCATGCTGCGTCCCAAGGTTACGAATAAATGGCGTGTGCAGCATGAAATGTTTTGCAATCATTAAACTGCACTGGCCGTCGAAATGTCCATGATGGAAATGGTTCCAATTAAACGTAATGAATTTCTATAATTCAGAACTGCAAACGAAGTACCGAAGTATGTTTCAATTGGAAACAACGCACGAGTATTGTTACAAGTGAAGAAATTATTATTCATATATATAAAAAGAGAGAAAGAGCGATTAAAATCGTACTCTAACAACATTTCAGGAGTACGCCATCGACATTCAAAATGCCGAACTTCCCGGATAACGAGACATTAAACCGGGAAAATGTTGGAAACAAATTTAGTTCGAAATAGGGTTAGGATTGCTTTTCAAACAGATTCGATTGAGTCGATTGCGTCATGGCGTTCAATAGACGACTGATTATCAATGGAACGCTATCCGAATAACAATCTTCGTAACTCGCAGCACGCGCAAATTTGCGGACCATTATAACTAGGCAAAAAGAAAAGTGCGTTCCGCTGACAGAAATTCATAGACTGCGGACTTTTATGCAAAAATTGCGTTAATTGCAGGACGTAGTTCATTATTTTTAAGAAAGTGGCGAAGATTATTTTTCTTTACTGTCCGTAAATAATAAATAAATTCCTGAAGAAAGAGCCTCGAGATAATATTTCTCGTTATTTCTCGTTTCGAGTACAATTTTACCGGTATGCGGTCGTTAACGCAAATAATGGTAAATAGTTTGCCAACAGTGGCGAGCTCAAAGCAGCAAAACGCGAAGGATTTCGTGAGCCCCGTGGTTCCCCGATACGTGACAGTCAGTAAGAAAGCCATTTAGGGGAACGGAAGTTGGCAAGTAGGAGGCAAAGCGGGGGCGGTTAGGTAAATGCGTTCCATAACCAATTATCGGCCACGAAAGCCGCGAAATAACGCTAATTACGCGTTTAACAAGAAAAAGGGGAAGAGAGAGAGAGAGAGAGTGGAAGTTCGAATCCGCGAAAGCTCCGGCGCGAGTGCGCATGATCCCAGCCCCCTCCCGTTTGTTTCGTCTGTGTGCGCGTAATTCCCGTAGGTGGGCGTCCCGTTCGTCGTTGTAGTGGTTCCATGGGGTGGTCGGAGCCCACGTGGAGCAACACGGTACTGTCAGTCGCACCCGGCGAGTCATTCGTGTATCACGGTTTTCCATTCCGGCTGTTTTCATCACACCACCCCTTCCGGGTGCTTTTGCGCGAGTTTTCAGTGCCGGTTCATGGTTGCCGCGTGCCTAATGTGATGTTGGGGTTGCGGGACAAGCTCTGAAATCGGACGCCAGAGGTAAGCCATGCTTCACTAAAGCCGAAAAGTGCGAACAATCCCTTCCGTTTTTCACACACAAGTGCCTCAGATTTGGAACTCGACAGGTAGAGTCTAGACGAGTAATTAATTGTGGTCAGTGTTGGTATTAATATCTCTCCGAAATGTACGCAAATTGCTCATGAAACACACACGTGTGAGTACTACCATTTATTTTGTGGTTTTAAGTTTTAGAAACTCTTCGTCGTTCAGAGTTTCACGGGAAAAAGAAAATTTATATTTATTCGATGATTTTTCTATTCTGCTGTATGTCGAATAGAATTTTAATTTAAAGGAAATTAATAACATATTTATTGGACTCTGTTCAGAATCTTTATTACTAGTCTGACTCGATCAGCCGAGGGGTTGAGACTATCATAATTTGTCCTTGACAGCAAGTATCAATGTGAAACGTCGTTCTAGCCGGAGTTGACAAACGCTTTAAAATGATTCGAAAATTTACACATATGGGATATAAAATTACCACGTAATATTGAAAGTGTCTATCCACAACTATCTCGACCCTGCCAAAAATAGTGAAAATCCTCATTAATTTTTTGAACACTTTTTTGGCTCCCCTAATTTGCTGCTAAACATGGTCGGTATTTAGGCTTATGCGAAACGTTATCGACCTGGTCGAGGATCGCAGTTCCGACACTATGGGGGTTGATCGGACACTGAAAGAGTTAATCACCTTAGCCGCACGATCTGATTAAAAGGTGGCAGTGCGACTTGTTGACTGGTGGTTTCATTTCATATTCCGAAACGACTTAGCGAGTCCTGGATGTGTTGCCAGAGGTATACTAAACGTCCCGACCACCCCCCCCCCCCGGGGAGCATCACGCTGTGGTTTTAGTGTGGAAAATGAAACTCGAGGAGTATGAGAGATCATCTTGGATTGTGTGTCGGAGGAAAGGAGCTTTCGCCACTTAAACGGGAGAAAGCTCCGTTCCTTCTGATTGATCTCTGTGTTGAACGGTTCCGGTGAAGTTTATTAACAGTGAGAGGACTGTGATTGTTTTGTTGCTGGTCGTACACGGTTGTTTTCGAGGAGGGGGGACACGCTCGATGGGAGTTAGGCGAGATTTTATGGTAAAGTTAGAGCGCTATGCTCCGGGCTCTGATGGACGCGTATTTGGTGCGTAGAATCGTGGAGGTAATTATGCTGTCGAGATCACTGTTCTGGGCAAAATTATGTTCCTATCGTTTAGGAATACTGTTGGCGTAAACTATATTTCAATGTTTTTGATTTTTTGGAGATATACGGAGAGACCTTGCAACAAATAATACTAGTGTTAAAAAATATTTTATTGCCCGTCTATTAAAATTAGAATTTTGTACTCAAATCTTTTGTATTTCATATTAATGAGAAAACTAAGTGAAATGAAAATAATGGAATATTCTTAAATTCGTTTTGACTTACTTTTTCTTGGAAAAAATTCGGAGTTTACTTGTGGGGCTTAAAGAAATATTAGAAAATATTTCTGAGCCCAGTTTGAGGTAAAAATTGTAGAGAAATTCATATAGTGAAATTTAGTGTCTGAACAAGTCCGACTGCGACGGAAACCGCGGAAAAAAAGGGTGTGAAAATTCCTCTTCGAAAATTGTTCTTTTTCCCGTGTAGGAATATGATAGGGACAGGAGAGGACGCCTCTAGTGCGTGACCGAGTACAACAAAGCCAATCGATCGACATCAATCAATGGAGTTTTTCAAAACCGGTGGTCGGGGTTCGGCGGCGGCAGACAGCGCAAAAAGTATTTTATACGTGATCATTTACGCCGACCATAAATTACGAGTCTTTCCCGGGCGCGTTCGTCAATGGAGTTTTTTTTTCCCATCGTTACTTTCTCTGTCGCGTCGACGAGAGCGAGAAAGCGGTATCGAGAGGGTGGGGAGAAGGAGAGAGAGAGGAGGTGGGGTACGAGAATTAATTAGTTTGAGAAGCCCAATTAAAAATAAAAATGTCGAGAGTGACCGAGGCCGGTCGCTCTCCCATGGTCAATCGTTTGATCGTTCGTTAACCACCGACGTCGACGTCGACGACGACGCCGACCGTCGACGGACTCGCTAAAAATCCATTGCGTTTGGCAAATGACGTATCCGTCGGTCGATGATTCGACGATAAAAAATGCCGTGTTCGATACAACCGACGTGTGTGCCGCGAGTGGCCAATAAAAATTCATTACATTCGAGCGAGCGCGCGCGCGCGCAACCGGTGGAAATAAACGATCGCACGATGAGCATCGCTCGCGTGCGAGCATTTTGTAAATAACCGCGTAATGTCACGTATGGTAAAAATTCATTGCTTTCGGTAAATTGAGCCCGGCGACGCGATCACGCACTATCACTTTCTCTCTTTCTCTTTCTCTCGCTCTCTTTCGATCGCTTTTTTTAGTCTGTGTGCGACGGCGATTGATACGGCGCGGAGTTCCACGGTGACGCACGATACAGACGGTTCGATAAAAATTTGTATGGCCCCGGACTGTATTAACTCCCGCCGGAGAACACCATGTGCAAATTAGTTTGCAGTTTTGATGTTTTACTCTTTGCTGCCGGGGCAGAACGTTGCGGAGGAGGGAGGGGTGGGGGGTGCAGTCCTTAGCATCTGTTGTTAATTGTTTGATCAGGGTTTGGGGATTGTGCAGCAAAAATATTTTCAATTTAATATCCAATTTAATTTAATACTGAATTTAATTTTATCTAAGCAAAATTTTTTAATTTAATAGAGTAGCGACCTAATATAGAATCTTTATTGAATATAGGATAAAATTTAAAGAAAGGATTGTTGGAACATAAAAATATTATCAGACTAATTCGAGATTCTGCAGAATTTTGTAATATTTTATTTCCAGTTTAATCTCTTCGAGAATATCGCTGTTGCAATATTTTCTGAAACGTGACTTACCTTTTTCACTCATAATTTACGGCAACAACGAGTTTAATCATCCACCTCTTTTATTCAAAATTAAACCGCGGGAACAAAGAGAAATTACAGACTTCCCAAAAGCCAGTGTCGTGTATTGCCATTTTTAATGCCGGGCGTGCATATAAGTAATCTGATCTCGTCCAATTTAATTAAACGCGCAGTGTCCGGCATAATTAATCAAAGGAAATCCTGTAAAAACTTTCTCTGAAGCTTTTTAACTGTAGTAGTTACGAATTTTACCTGGCAAACAAATCCACAGTTGTAAAACGTATTATCAGTTTCGAAGATTTGTGGTCTACACGGTTAATAAACAATTCTCATTTATTTCGTGTAACGCGTTCGATGTAGAACCGTGTTGCTGAATGTTGAAAGTTATCGGGACCATAAATTCGCTCGTGGATCGAAATCGTGTTAAGTATGTGCATTTCGTAGGATTGAACGTGCGCGGCATAGTACCGCGTCGCGATATACATGTCATTTATCATCCATTTGCAAAGTGATTATACGATAAAAGAAAGAAAAAAAAAAAGAAAATTCACCAGTCTCGGCGTTGAACGGTTCCCGGTTGCTCGAAATTCTACGTCAATTATGCAGGTCTCAAGTTTCACTTATAGAGGAGTTTGCAAAGAAAGTTCCCGTTCCAAAGAAACTTCCGGTTTGTGCCTCGGAGTATTGCTTCCTCATAAATTCTGATTTTTAGCTCACCGCTGCCTCGTAAATCGAAAATCTGGGTCTCTCGTTAGCATACATTTGTGTACAGCTTATTTCCCAATTAGAAGCATCGGTTTCATCTCATAAACATAATTAGAGGACCGAGGAAAACGATTTACCTCGAGATACGGATCTGGGTTAATTGATTCTAAAACATTCGCAAAAATACCTCGCACAGTTTATTAACCATTAACAATTTCACGGTTTCATTAACGTAACCTGATTCCTTTAAGCTTCACCGTACAAGACATACTATTAAATAAGCGTATTATTTTGCATCCGAAGGAAATATGAAAAGAAGGCCTTTATCACCAAACATTTCTTTTATTATATTTAAGTACAAAAATTACTGCAAGCAAAACAGCTTCATATTTCAGCATTAGAAGAAAAAATCAGAATCACTACTTTCATCCCCAACAACACCCTCTATTTCTATTATTTAGCTAACGAATAGTGACCAGGAAAATTGATCGTATATAAACGCTAGTGATGAAAATGGGTGAAATAATTCGAATAAAAATGTCGAGAGACTGTTTCCAGCGGAATTTCGCTTTCGATAAAGTTTCGGGGACAATTTAGGGGCCGTCGAACGAGTGGTTAACAGCTCCCCAAGTAGTCGGGTCGTTAAACAAATCTGTTGTCGCAGTTTGCCAGGGTCTGGCCCGGCGGGACGGCCAGTCAAAGTGTCAAAACCACTGTTTAAAACGTGGAAAGCCGGTTTCTAAGCGTGCTCCTTTGCCCCCGGTGTGTATACGTACAGATCCGTTCGCCACATTTCAACCCCCGGAGAACCGGGTCGCCTTTGCCCAATCGAATTCTCAACTCTCTTTCTCTCCGCCGTCGAACGGGCCGTTACGAATTTACGTGACGGAAATATCGTTCGATATTACACCGCGATATCATAAAGCCCCTGTACACATCGAACCCGGGAGAATCGCGCGCGTCATTTCCACCGGCGCGGCAGACGGAGTCGATCTTACGACGATATTCTTTTCGCCAATCGTAAAATTCAACCGTTTCCAGATATGCCAAGTGCCCCACCCTCCGCCAATTAACCTTTAGCACTCGAATGGCCACTGTAAGGCGCCACTAAAAATTGCTGTATCATTATTAAAAATATTTTTTACATTATTAAATTTGTTTGTATTTAATAAATTACTAAACATCTCAATACTCTACGAGTAAATTGCACCATTTTCGTATGTATAGCATGAAAAAATATACATAGAAGGGAAATATTCTAGGTCGAAAGAAGTTTTTCGTTCCAGAGTTAAAATGGCTTCGAGTGCAAAGGGTTAACACCGCGCCCCTGACAGCTTCACGTGCACGTCTTTCGCCTCCTTTTATCACTCGGGCTTTCATTCCGTTTAGAGTGGCCCCAACAGCTCGGATTATTGGCCATTAACCTGTTACTTAGAGAAGCTTCGATTATTAGCAACACCTTCTCTCTAACAAGCGATTTCTTCCTGCGGGATTTTCTTTCGGAATTATTCAATTTTATTTTACGAAGGTTATTGAAATTGAGCGAAGCCAAGAAGTGAAATGTTTTACTGGCAACTAGGAACAGATAATAGACCAGATTTTCGCAATGGAATCAGCGTCGGAGCGTGTTGGCGAAGCTAAAACTAATTTCGACTGTACGAATTTATTGTATTATGGAACTTGGATTATTCACATTCGCACGTGGTAACGGCGTGAAAGCGGAAACGTGTACCCAGCGGTAACTGCGGACCCGGAACCCGAAATAATTCGAAAGTTGGGAAGTTAACTGCTGGCTGTTAACCTGCCAAGTACGTGGATTATTGATATTAATGACGGCGGCTATTGGCTGAAAGTCACTGTTACCGCTATCGAAACCCTCCTTCGGGATTGAAATTCTTTTGCAAAATTGAAATTTAGTGAGCAATCAAATTATTTAATATTCTATTTCGATGTTTCCTCTCGAAGATCGCGGTGCCATCTAGCGGCTCCGCGCGCTAAGCGAGGCGCGACGCTCACTATACACCAACATGGCGGCGCCCTTAGCTGTCACAGACGCTGAAAAGTCTTTACACGCGCATAACTTTTGAACTGGTGATCTCCTGGGATCGAAACTAGGATTCTCGGCATTTTCTCGTCAAGATCTACAGGATTACATGAAACAAAGTTAAAAATTTTTGGTTTCCTCAGGTCAAGTTTCACCTAGAATTGTTACGACTTCTTATTAGGTTTGTAAAAATGTTAAAGAAGAAATAAGATACAGTACAGAAATTTAAAATCGTAGCAGAAACCACACTTCTTATTTCATGAAATGGGTTACTTTGAAAAAATCCGTCTGACTTCCGGTTACACGGTCAGAGCCGTAAAGAATAAATAAAATATACAGCGGGGCAATCTATTATCGGTGTTGCGCGCGATCAAAGGGATGAAAAATTCCGTTACGTTGTTGTAGAGCGTGACAAGACAAACGACCGCAATGAAACGGAAACCAGGATTTGTCAGATAATAAAGCACGATTGTTTCGGGGATGGTCGTCGACTTAATTGATCGATCACTCGAAAGGAAATCGCCCTTCCACGGGGGTCGGCTCGTGGCTCTGAATAATTTAGCGAAAACCTTTAGTAGCCCCGTGAATTTTCCTGATGGTAGACGAGAGAGAGAGAGAGAGAGAGAGAGAGAGAGAGAGAGAGAGAGAGAGAGAGAGAGAGAGAGAGAGAGAGAGGGAGAGGAACAGAGCCGCGTCCAGGAATGTGATTCCGTCGGCAGTACGCGTTCGAAGAAGATTGAACGGACCAGCTATACCGGTATATACTATAGCGCAAATTGATGTCCTAGCCACGTTGGATTTCGAGCGGAGACCGGACCTCCTGCATATTCGGCGAAAATGGCGGAGCTATTATGTGTGATTAAACCCGCCGCATTAATTGTAACTTTTCTACCGGCGGCCTCCTGAAACTTTGATACGAGAATTTCATTTTTGCAATAAAACTCGCGGGGAAATTCATAATGCCGGCCGGTACGTCGTCTGGGACAGTTTATATTATCGTTGGAAATTATAAAGAGATCTTCTGTAATGGAAGAATGAAACACGATTTTAGAACGGATTCATTAAACTTGCCCCATTGTGCGAATTAGTCCGATTAAATTTAGCTGCCAAGGTTGAATAAAAGACAACGGTGCAACGATGTAACGAATTTTTCGTAAAAATTTTATTCGATCTGTTCAATAATTTAATGGTAACTCAGTCAACAGAATTTTATTTTAATTTTGTTTTAACCCCTTTAGTCAATACTATTTTTGCATGGTAGTTCATTCACAAGATAAATTAATAAAATTAATAGGAGGGTTGGATATCACTGAAAACAATTGAGAAAATGTTTTCAGAATGCCTCGAAAAGCGTTAACGGAAAGAAATAAAAAGCGCGCAGTGATCAAACCGGGCGAAAAGAAATGGCGATCGAAAACGGTCCTCGCATAGAGGGAGCACCGTTGGACCGACTTTGCGCGAAAAAAGAAGAAAAAAAATACGCGTCCGCGCAAAATCACGCGGAACCAGGGGAGCAGCTTCTGTCCGTGTTTTTTGGAATTTACGTAATATTTTGTTCGCTTTTCGAACGGCATAGCGTCTCTTTGTGCACCTGCAGGGCCTTCCATTCGAGCGGGTTACACTGATTGGTTTCGTACCCATCGACCTGTGAAACAAATAGATTGCTGCGACGAAGGAATAAAAAAATAAACGAGAACGAAGGCAAAGAGACCGCCGCTTGTTGAAAAGGAAAAACTGACAAGACCTCTCAGGACCGCCACACTTGTCACCTGAGTTTCCTTGGCAATTTTTCTTCTTTCTGGCCAACAAGATAATAGCCTCGCGAATGGCGTCTATTTTAATACCCACAAATCTCTGGTAAGATATCACCGTAAATATTTTATAAATATATTTCAATCATTATTTTACGCTCTCACAGACTCGCCGCATAAATTTTAAATAATCCGCTTCACGCGGCTCGTTTAATCCTTCCGCGAGCAAATTATTTCTTTCAATAAATTTATTGTTTATCCGCCGATTTACATTGCAATTGGTTTTTATTCGAAAGTCCAACCGAGAGATATTTGCATCCCACTGGTCACGAGAGAGTTAAATGAAACGTACGAAGCGGGAATGTTATGCAAAATCTCGTGAAAGTATAATGCATTTATTAAGTGCATCTCAAATGTGCAGGTATACAGAGCAGCGTACAACTTTTGATATTATCATTAATCTCCACTGAATCTTCACTACCAAGTCTTCTTTTACATATTCTGCTTCGATAGACAAAATCGTTCGTTCTTTAACAATAACTGACAAAAAAAAAATATAATTTCTAGCTCAATGTTCCACCAGAGACGTTCCCAAATAGTTAAACCGAACAATGTAATCACCCTTTGTAATTCGGGCCGAGCTCGGTGCATTTTCGGCGGCAGCGTCACAAGGCGAGAGTGGGAGGGGGGTTTATCATCGACGACAACAATAAACGATCAAAAGGGGGGGCCCGATCGGTGATATCTGGGTTGACCGTGATCGACATAATCTCTCGCGCCTGAATGTGACGCGGCGAGGTTGTTGTTTCGCTGGCGGCGTCCGGGAACGGATGAACTGATAAGAGAGAAGGCTCGAATTAGCAGCGTAGCAGCTTTCGGCATTAACTATAAACAAACGATCCCGGTCGGTGCTTGCGCTGTGTGTATGGGAAATGAAGCGTGCGTGGAAATGAGGGAACGAGGAGAGGAGGAGAGAGAGAGAGGCTCTCTCCTGAAAGCAATTCTGCTTTTGATAGGCTGCCTGTGCATGACGTTTCGATAAACAGCCCACCAGGTTTATATACTTTCGTTCCTCCTATGTTCCCTGCTCTCTTCCATTCTGCTTGTTTCGGCTCGATCCCCCGCCCCCGGATCATGCAAAACACGGCGTGTAACTTGTCACGGATTATCCCCCGACGATTCCTTTTTTTTTTTTCAATTTGTTTTTTCTCTTTTTTCCTCGCGTCGTCGACCATTGTACCGGGGAATGTCGTCAACATGCCAAATGACACGGCCGAAATAAATTCCTCTCGCGTGAATTCACGGAGCTTCTAACGTGCCGGCGATTGTGTATGTGTAGAGTCGATTCGCGCAAACAACGCGGATATCGTTATCCGATCGGCGAATTTTCGAGTCGCGAATTATCTCAACTATAATAGCCGCCGGACTAATCAGTTTCGGTGAACGACTCTGCGAACTGGTCGCGGGGAAACCGGATTCGCAATTGTGCCGACTAGAAGTATAATTAGTTGGAGAAATTAATTTATCCACGCGTCCACCGTGCCAGAGAATTTTCCGTGTCTATTTCGTATAAGCGATCGGAGCTGGTGATCTATAGTATAGTACAGATATAGTAAAATGGTTAAACTTCAGCCGGGCAACCCAGA
Organism: Halictus rubicundus; assembly: GCF_050948215.1. NCBI lineage: Eukaryota > Metazoa > Arthropoda > Insecta > Hymenoptera > Halictidae > Halictus > Halictus rubicundus. The sequence continues at coordinate 13,451,594 of NC_135161.1, forward strand.
AATTTTCAACTTTTCATTACATAATCCTGTACATCTTGACGAGAAAATGGCCGAAACCGAAGTTTTAAGGCGAGGAATTCACCGGTTCGAAAGTTATGCACGTTTAAAGCTCCCCGCACCGCCCATACAGACAATTGTGCACTGAATATCGAATCGAGTGTTCATTAAATTTTTCATTGAACGATAAATAGTTCGCATGTATGAAAAGCGATTTAGCTTTTCCTCTTTATTCCGTCATCGGCAGCGAGCAATTTTTGTTCCATTGTTGCGGAGCGTGGAATCCGCGAGAGCCGTGTAAAATCATTATTTCGGTGTTGCGGAGCCGATTCGAACGCGCGCTTTCTCTCTCCGCTTCGGCCATTATATTGCCCAACAAGTTAATTGTCATGCCAGTTCAAATATTCATTATGAACTGGTTAACGCCGAATCTTCTCGATCGACTCGATTTCGTCCAAACATTTTCCAATTTGTCGAAAACCGTGTTCCGGCCGGCGACACGGAAACACGGTTGAATTTTTCCCCGTCGAACAATTGCCGGTCGACTATTGGGTGATGGGGGTGGGGGGTGTGGGCCTGATTCCGTTATTTGCTCTACGCGCAAATGGTAATCAGTCTTTTTTTTCTGCATTTTCATAAATTCACGCCCGACCGGGCTATTTCGACCGCCGCGGCATTAAATATCTTCCGAAAGCGTTTTACGGTCTCGCGTTTCATTCAAAATTAACGTCAATCGGATCGGCTCGCGGATTATTACTTTCTGGCGTTCGTCGCAGCCGAACTCGGCTTTTGAAATATTAATTAAGACGCGCTGCGCCGCACCGAAAAGACCCGTTTCATGAATATTTTTTGAATTTCACCTATTTTCGCGATTTTCATCAGTTGCAAAATTCGCATGATTTTCAACGTTTACGCTGATTTGCTTCGCGGCCTCTCCCTCCTTCGGCCGACGATCGGAATTCTGTCCGTTTAAATCCGACCGAAATCTCTTGCCGAATTCGCCGTTAAGACCCCTAATTTATCATGCTACGTGTTGATGCAGATTTACGAGTTCAGACAGTGTGTTTATTGTATTAGTATTTGCAGTGCCTGTACTCACGAGATCGCAGTGCAGTAATAATAAATATCTCGAGTCATGTTTATTATTCGTATCAAAACAGTTTGTGCTACCGTGTTTCGTCGAACAGTGTCAATTAAAATTTTTCTTCTCAGGCTTCAAGTGAATTTCGGGTGATCAAAAGTTCGACGCTGCCGTGTCAATAAATTAATTGGAAAACTGGAAGCCATAACGCGTAGAATCTGTCCAAGACCCGGCGAGTTCTCCAAAATTTCCTGTCGCGTCACTCGTAAATCCATCACAACATGGCCGGCCGTTCTAAATAATTCAGAACACGACCCCTGGCGAGCTTTGACGTCAAAACTTCGAGCTTCCTAAAAGGTGTTTCTCAGAATTAATATTGCAAATTCGCAGCCGGGCCACGCTCTATATATTAGCTTGTAAAATAAATTTCGAATGGACCGGAGAGTTTCGAGAATGGCGAACTTGTCTCCCCGCGACAAAATCTACTTAACCATGGAGCACATTAATTTTTCACGTTTCTCAAACTGGCTAGCCAGAAATATTATATTATAAAATTATTTCTTTCCAGCGCTCAAAATTGTGGGGGAGAATTTCAAAACGAATATTGTAACTTTACATAAAACTTCAAACGTTTTTGAAATTTTGCTCAAAGTCCAATTGGTCATTTTATTGGTTCACATTTAACAAAATAATTTACCCGATCTTCTCAAATTAATCATAGGCTAAATTTTTATAGTTCCTGCTGAATTGAGTACGTTCTTCTCGAGACGTTAGAAAATGTTCCAGGCGTTGTTGATTTAATCCCGTTCATTTTGTGCGCTCGCCTCTGTCTCTGGTTTCACGGTGGTTATAGTAATTACTGTTGCATCCACACCGAGTACACGGTTCATTTAATTTAAGGAGCGTTGTACATCTCGAAAGATTACGTTCGTTTCTTCCGACAAGCTCCATAGTACTCTGTTCTAATCACATACACGTCGTAGATCCCGTTCGCCGTGTTTGTACAGCAAGTCAACATTGTCGCTATCAAAAGCCATTGTATAGTGCACCTCGGTATTAGCATAAGGTGCCTGGCTGCTACCGAGTAAATCGAGCGAACCCGATTCTCTCGTGGGATGTTCCTGCAACAGCCCAGATCCAGTTGCTCCTTCGGACGATTATGCAAATTTCTGACAATTCACGACTTAATGAATCAATGGTAAACCGCAGTTCGCATACTGATCGACAGTCGAACTGCTATAGAACGTGTACGCGTATTAATCGCGTGTGGGCCCGCGCGTTGGTGTACATTCTATTAATTGCCCGGTGTTTGTTGTTATACTGCCAATTTGCCGAGGAAATACCGTTTCACTTATTGCATCAGTACTGCATCGCCAAATATAGCAAACTCTAAAATCGCATTAACAGCTTACTAACCTAACCTTACTAGTCCTAAAGTCTCAATATTTATTAATACAATTAAGTATCTAGTATTACTTGAAACCTAATTTACCGGTGAAACCTTTATCAACGCATTCCTGACATTTTTCTGATTAAAACGAGCCCAAACGCGACGCAATTCGAAGTATGTTTGCTCGTGCAATCGATGATTTAGTGGAGCCTCGATTATCCGAACCAGTCTCTCCATTCTTCGTTATCCATGTATATTAATAATGCAAGTCAGTAAATATTTAACCTGACGCTACAGCTACATAGATAATCGTTCTGCTAACCGAATAATAGTTTCTGTGATTAGTTCGGATAATCGAGGTTATATTCTGTCAGGAATTAAACGAGCAAACATGATCCAAAATGTATCGTGTTTGGTGTCGTTTTGATCGGAAAAGTGTCGGGAATATGCTGCAGAAGTTTGATAAAAAGAAAAATTATTCGGGGCACAAAAATGTTTCATCATTTGTGTTGATTTGTTTCCTGCCTTCTTTGTCTTGCCACAGAAACATTCTATTTCGTTGATACTTTTTCGTGTTTGTACGGATCCAGAAGTTTGTTTCCGAATGCGCGCTGGATCATTCTTTCCGGCGTGCCAGGTGAGGGCGTTCTTTTATTTCGAATTGTCGCAGCGAGTCTACAGAGACTTATTGACAGAAACGATTTCCTGTAAGTCGTAGGATACGATTCTCAAGCCGAAGACGATCGAGGGGCAAGGCAATCTAATCTGGCCGCAGGGAACACAGCTACCCTAACCTCCACTCTCCATTCGGATCGATCACTCACTCGATCATCCCACCCCGTTTGATCATCCAGTATCCTTGATGGTGTTTCACTTTCGCTCGTGCTGACCGACGTGTGTCTGGCTACGAGGACCTGGTCCTGCTCCACCCTATACACTCCTTATCGTTCGGCAACCATAACCCTCGTAAAACCGCCTATTCTTGATTAACCGAACCGTTACCTTTTTCCGGATCTACCCGGACCGACCCGGCTAACCCTTGAGATGATATCGCCGAGGGATTCGCATGGTCACGCAAACTCGAAACAGATTTCTGCACGCCTATCTCCCTCGGCAGAAACTGCCGCGAAATTAGTTGGTAAATGTTACAGAATTATTTATCGAACGTCTCGGGACTGGAAATCCTCATCCATCCGGCCAACACGATCCATGAAAAATCTGTAGAAATTCATTGGAGCCTGAAAAGAACTTTTAGAGTTCAAGAAAATGATTTAAAGTCACCAAGAAAATTGCAATCACCGATTCTATAGAAAAATAAATGGTAATAAAAATGTTGGAGCTTGTCAGGCCAATTCGAAACGTTCGCGAATTAAAAGTAAAGCAAATACTTTTATTTTGCACATTTTCATATCAACGTTTAATCAACTACTACACCGCCGATTCGATTGAAATGTACAAATTGATAAATGAAGCCGGTTCGAAGCAGATTTTCCGTGACCAATAAATCGAGAACGGTTTTTTCATTTCTAATTCGAGCGAATGTTTGCTTTAGCGATATAACTGCTGGACACAGCGACATGCATAGTTATTTTAATCGATTCTGCAGTGCACCATTGTTGACTGCGATATATCGTTGGCACAATAAATAAACGCCGAAAATTGAGTAGCGACAGGCTCAGTGAGATAGGAATGGTTTGCGTTGTATTTATTGACGAAAAATATTAATAGAAATATCACTGAGCCATGAAGCACTCTCTCTAAAAAATAAAAAATAAAAAATAAAAAAGGAACGTATAAAATACAGATTCTCGATCGTAAATTCAACGTGACATTAAAAATCACGGTTGACAACCAGTCGATACCAATTAAAAGGCAATATTTTATTTAGAAGACTGCCTTTGCTGTATCGCCGACAGAGCGAAATTAAATCTACTCTGCTTTTCATACGTTTCAAATTGACCTACGAAACAGTTTAATATTTGAAGCGAGAAATGTGATATAAGTTTGATATTCGATTGTCAAAGGACTCTCGCAATCGCGTAATGTTTTCCATGTGGCAACCGTTTTCGGCAAAACGCACGTATGAAGAAGCGTCTGTGACGTATGGCACAGATTTTTCTCGGCTAAGATTCCTCCGCCCACCCCTGTTCCCGGTGACACTGTGACCGCAATTTATTTGTGAGTCTCGAGGGGTGACCCAAATACGTCGGGATCGTAAGTACTCTGACAACAGTCGTGCGAGGGTGATTCCCGTACGAACATCTCGTTACTTTTTCCCGGGCAGAAATTCGATGAAATCCGATCCCTCCGAAAATGCCTACAAGGCTCGTTTCCACCCTAATCGTTTCAATCGCATCGACATCGTCACAATAGCCGCACGCGCGACCCTTCTACCTGTTCCATTCGAGAACCATAAGTGCGTCAACCTGCATTTGATCCAAATACAGTGTGTGCTTTGCAAGAAAATTCAAATAACAATTCTCTGCTGGACCAGACTTCGACGGGTGAATTATCCTTGAGGTGTGCTACTTAAGCTCGTTTCCACCCTAATCGTTTCAATCGCATCGACATCGTCACAATAGCCGCACGCGCGACCCTTCTACCTGTTCCATTCGAGAACCATAACTGCTTCAACCTGCACTTGATCCAAATACAGTGTGTGCTTTGCAAGAAAATTGAAATTAACAATTTTCTGCTGGACCAGACTTCGACGGGTGAATTATCCTTGAGGTGTGCTACTTAAGCTCGTTTCCACCCTAATCGTTTCAATCGCATCGACATCGTCACAATAGCCGCACGCGCGACCCTTCTACCTGTTCCATTCGAGAACCATAAGTGCGTCAACCTGCACTTGATCCAAATACAGTGTGTGCTTTGCAAGAAAATTCAAATAACAATTCTCTGCTGGACCAGACTTCGACGGGTGAATTATCCTTGAGGTGTGCTACTTAAGCTCGTTTCCACCCTAATCGTTTCAATCGCATCGACATCGTCGCAATAGCCGCACGCGCGACCCTTCTACCTGTTCCATTCGAGAACCATAACTGCTTCAACCTGCACTTGATCCAAATACAGTGTGTGCTTTGCAAGAAAATTCAAATAACAATTCTCTGCTGGACCAGACTTCGATGGGTGAATTATCCTTGAGGTGTGCTACTTAAGCTCGTTTCCACCCTAATCGTTTCAATCGCATCGACATCGTCGCAATAGCCGCACGCGCGACCCTTCTACCTGTTCCAGTGGAGAACCATAACTGATTCAACCTGCACTTGATCCAAATACAGTGTGTGCTTTGCAAGAAAATTGAAATTAACAATTTTCTGCTGGACCAGACTTCGACGGGTGAATTATCCTTGAGGTGTGCTACTTAAGCTCGTTTCCACCCTAATCGTTTCAATCGCATCGACATCGTCGCAATAGCCGCACGCGCGACCCTTCTACCTGTTCCAGTCGAGAACCATAACTGATTCAACCTGCACTTGATTCAAATACAGGGTGTGCTTTGCAAGAACATTGAAATAACAATTTTCTGCTGGACCAGACTTCGACGGGTGAATTATCCTTGAGTTGTTCCACTTAAAAATGATTTGAGGATACATATTTCCAGATAAAATGAAGAAAGAAATTTCTGCGACAGCAACAGTTTATTAAAAATAACGCTCAAGAGCTGCTCCGTCTCGCAAAGAGCAAAACTGCCGAACAAAGGCGATCATTCTCGAACTCTCCCGGCGTTCAGTGTTGTATTTATAATCGGCCTCCCAGCAGCAATTCCACGAGCGCGGAAAGAGAATTGGCAATGTTCTCCCCGACGTTCCGCCAGATTTCCTTCGGTACCGGCCGCGCGTATCTACTTCCGGCGAACCTCGTATTCTCATTTCTCGTTGTACAATGCTCGTCATTATAAATTGACGAGCGGGCAACGGCTGCAAATCTATAACGGACTCTGTTTGTTTGGGTGAAATTGGAGGAAAACATTGCGGTCCAGTCTGGCAGGCCCGTGGGCGATCCACGTCAAGCGAGCTTTTTCACGTGGAACAACCCCCTTCTACCCCCGTTCGCAGCCACCGCTGCCCACCAGCATCCCTCTCACCCTCACCCCCACTTGGAAGCTTTTGCGACAAAAATTCATCCCCCGAGCGAGGATCGCGCCAAAAAACAGCTACTTCGATTCAACGTATGTTTGGCGTTGTCCGTCAACACGAACGGTGCGTGCGTATACCTTCCCACCGATTCTTTATGCACACACGTACGTACTATCCCGCGACGAGAACGTGTGTACGTCCACGTGCTTTTTTATTCCACTGTTCTATTTTTCATTGTTCCGGTCCAGCTATTTCCTAGTCTGTCTGAGGAGTTCATTCGTCTCTCGAAGCCCCACGTTTGTTTATTGACCGCGTCCGACTTGAACTTCGCTTCCACGGTGCTGTTTCGAATTTGCATTGTCGAGAAAATTAACGCTCGTCCTTAGCTGCGATTGCTTCAGCCGAGAACGATTTTTCTATACATTTTTCTAATCTTGTAGACATTGACGAAATTTCTTTCCGGTCTTTGTTTCGACTGTTTATTGGCTTGTCGAGAGGGTTAACGCTTATTTTTGACTCCAATTGCTTTTGTTAAGAGCTTGACGATTTTTCTGTATATTTTTCTAATCTTATAGAAATTGACGAAATTTCTTTCAGGTCTTTGTTTCGACTGTTTATTGGCTTGTCGAGAGGGTTAACGTTTATTTTTAACTCTAATTGCTTTTGTTAAGAGCTTGACGATTTTTCTATATATTTTTCTAATCTTGTAGAAATTGACAAAATTTCTTGCAGGTCTTTGTTTCGACTGTTAATTGGCTTGTCGAGAGGGTTGACGTTTATTTTTAACTCTAATTGCTTTGGTTAAGAGCTTGACGATTTTTTAAAAATATTTTTCCATACATTCTTCCATTCTGTAGGAATTCGCAAAACGTTTTCAGGCCTTTGTTTCAATAAATTCCATGATTTGATGTATTCATCTCTTGATGAAAGCAACGGTAAACAGAATAATAATTATCTCGGAGTCCAATTAATTTACCTCAAAAAGTTAATCAACGACCACAAATTTTGCGAAATATTTGTCTTTTCGTGATTGTAATTATAGCGGGACTGTCATGATGTATAAAAGGGTGTGTTAGAGTGTATTTTAAACGAAATAGTTAATGGAAATAAACATTGGAAATTCGAAAGCTAGAGAACTTGCGAACTGTCGCCTCGGTTACGACTACGATCAGTATAATAAAGCCATTAGAAAGTATCGTCGAGATGGATCGAGTCTTTCGCTCGATTACACGACCGAACGATTTAGTGCCTTTGACTTCATATATCTTCGATAATCGACCGGATGTTCTCGATTTAGTACTACACGAGTGATCCCATGGGCCACTCTATTCCACTTGTCCCTTTGGAGTCTTCTCTAATAGCGTGAGACGACCTTGTGATTCATACCTCATTACTCTTTCGATCCGATATGGACTGCCAGACACTGTTCTTCAATCGAAAATATTTGTTTGTGCAAACGTTCGCTGAAACATTTCGAAACCGAGCTAACTCTTCGAAATTTAAAATTAAGTTGAATTCATTATTTTTATTTTATTTTTCTCTTTCTTTAAAATTGTCTTATTCTATATTATTATGAAATATTTAAAAACAGTTGGAATAATAGCCTGACAATTTCTTCCACTTTGGAAACGTTTAATACAATAATTTGATTAAATAGGTATATATTTTAATTCTCATAGGAACTCGGCGAGCATGCAAAGTATTTTAAATACAATTGTGTTCCAATTACTTCCACGGTTGAAATAATCGATGTGAGGATTCCCGATTACTCGGACAATTCCTGATTACTGATTAGTTTCCTGATTACTCGGACAATTTGTTACGTCAAGAGCGTGTCAAGCGGTTTGATCGAATATAGAGCGTTGCGATTCGCAAAAAATTAAACTGGGCGAAAGATAGAGAAAAAAAAGAGAGATTTTTTGGTTGCGCTGAGGTCCAGGTTGGCGACTTATCATTAAGTACTGGTCTTCTATCATCTTACTATGACAAGAAGACCATAAATTTCGAAGCCCATTCAGCAATGTCGGGTTCCTATCTTTTGTACATTTTCTTGCACTAGCACGTGAACGCTGCAACGATTGATTGTGCTCACGTGTCTTTATCTCGTGCTCTATATAGGGTGTCACAGATTTTCCGCAACGCCTCCAAATATCCTCGTTGGCAAGTGAAGTATTAAGAGCACAGTAATAATGCTTTCACATAGACTATCGACAGTCTAATTAACGAACATAAACCTCGATAAAACTTGTTCGTTTATGAAACACATTTCATTAATGCGCCCGGCAAGGACTCCGTCAGAAAGTACAAATACTCTTTGTCGGCGAGATCCATCGCGGACCTTGTGCCCAAAAGCGTGCTTCTCATGACTGAATTTCCATGGACATTTAATTTTTGCCGAACGATCTTCACTCCGGCAGCCACTTGATTTTTTTTTCTCGGTCGCTCTCGATGAGCAGCAAAGAGCATTGCCTACTCTCGGCTCCTTAATTGACTATAAACGCTTAGTCTTGTTTCCGAGAAATATGCCGGCGAAGAGAGGGCCGAACGTACTCGTTCCGTCAGGCTCATTGGCGGCGAAGAGAGAGAGAGAGAGAGAGAGAGAGAGAGAGAGAGAGAGAGAGAGAGAGAGAGAGCAGGAAAAGGAAGTCGGAAAATTCGTGCTCCCGTCGAAGTGGAAAACCCTTTCTGTTGGAACTTTGAGGCTCTGTCTCTGTCTTGTGCTCGGGCTCCTCTTATTTGCTCAGCCTTTTTTTCTTACAGGCTGATCCAAAAACCACATAAAAAGACCCCCAACGACGTGGTATTATCGGGAAAACTTTATAGCAAGTTCGCGAAAGCATTTCGACACTGTGGTCCCATTCGGAAGCTGCGAGAAATAAAATTTCCGGAATATATATTTCCGTATTTTATATGTACAGTGTCTACTCGATATATGTCCGAAACACTGGTCTGGTCATATACCGGCAGGAAGATATTCTTTGATACACTGCCTAGAAAAGGACAGCAAAGATTGGACCTAAATTGAGTACTTGAAAAAATTAGCACAAATTTTGAAGACTGAAGAAATTCAGTAAATAAAGGGTTGAAGTGTCTTGTATATTCCTCCTCAGAATATCAAAAATTGTCACATTTTGAACGAATGGAGAAGAGATTGCGAATGTCGGTAAATGGTCGATTTTCTGAAAAATTGAATTACGGCGTTGGTGAATTGAAATACGCAAATTTTGGGATGCTGGTTTTAAATCGGCCTGTACGCAGGGCCGTCTCGGCCCATACTTGAAACCGCCCCTTTTCCTATCGTTTATTAGTCTTCCCGAAGCTTGCTCCTTGTCCGTCGATTTTCTGTTTCACTCGTCCCTTTCCCTTTCTCAAATTTCTTGGCCCTTCGTCTCCACTCATCTCCCTCCCCCTCCCCTCTCTCTCTCTCTCTCTCTCTCTCTCTCTGTCTGTTTCTCATCCTCCAACTTTTCGTTTCTCATAATGCTCGCCGGGATCCCCGTCGGCGCCAACGAATGCCTGTTTGCAGGATCAGCTTATTCCATCGGCTTCGTATTATGAATATTCGCGGCTTCCATTCTTCCTCCTTCATTCTCCTCTCTTGTTCCCTTCGCCCTTCCTCCCTTTCGCCTAGTCGCCGTTTCTCTCCGCTTTTCGAGGGAGGGCCCTCCTCTCTCTCTCTCTTACTCTCTCTCACTTTCTCTCTCTCTTGGGTTATTCCGGCAGCTCGATGGCAGTGGTTAAAGCATATTAGACCTGCTCTCGACTGGGGTCCACTGCAAATGGGGAGAGGCCTAGTTGTACCCTTTCGGGGATAGGGCACTGGCCAGCCCTTGAAAAACCTTTTGGACTTTCGGCTCGGACGAATATCAGAGCCTCTCGAGTCAAACCTCCTTGAACAATCGCCGAACGGTCCCCCCTCTATCGCTCGAAAGTAACACGGGCCGATGTTAATTGAATTGCTACGTGGCTGTCTTATATTGTTTCCTGCAGATGGATATGAAACTGGATCAATTGACTCGCGGCCACCCCTGGTCAACAAGTTACAGCCTAGGCACACGCGGACGCAACAGATCTTTCTCATGCATACGCAATTTCAGTTCATACTGTGGCTTCGATAAGTACTGTTCGACCAACAAATTATTCGATTTTAGAAAATTTTTTGATGCTTTGTACAATATACATCAACCAATTTTGGGTATATCTTTCATTTAGCAATTTTTATAGAATAAATGGTCTAGTCACTCAGTTGTAAGGGTTGCTTTCACCCCTTCGGAATTGTAACGATTAATCGAGGTGACACTAAAAGTGCATTATTAAAAAAAATTGAATAACTCTGCCAGTTTTTGAAATATTGCTCTGAAAAAAATGGAGAACAAAGTTAAGAGTAGCCTTAATATCGCTGCAAAAACCTAGAATTTTTCACGCATTAATTATGCTTAAATAAAATTCGTAAACATAGTTTTAGACAGCCAAGGTAACACTAAAAGTGCATTACGTAAACATTGAATAACTCTTTCATTTTTGAAAATATTGCTCTGAAAAAAATGGAGGCCAAAGTTAAGAGTGGTCCTAATATCGCTGCAAAAACCTAGAATTTTTCACGTATTAATTATGCTTAAATAAAATTCGTAAACATATTTTTAGACAGCCAAGGTGGCCTCTACCCCCTTAACTAAAGTTAACATGAAGAATTCCCGCCGAGTGGCTCGGCTGGAGGTTCCGAATACTCGATTATTAATTCTCGTTCGGTTCTCCCCCGGTTTTAAAACAATTGAACCCCGAGCTGCAGGGGAGGCGTACTAATCAATCGGCGGTACGACAAACTTTTCATTCAAGCGGCGACGCGTGCACCCGCGGACCGGCTCGGTGTTCTCGAAAGTTGAAGTTGTTCCGCGACCTATCCAATTTCTCGTAAGGAACGCATCGACTAATTCTTGACCAGCACAACGGCGTCCCTTCGTCGCGAACGCTCGGATATATTCGTCGTGCGTTCACAAAGAAAGCCCTTTCAGCGCAGGGAACGCGCGCGTTCCCGACCTTTAGTTTCAATGAAAAGTTCATGTGAGAACCGAGCAATGCGAGCGAGCGCGCACGCCGGGTCTCGATTTTTCGCATCGAGCACAATGAAGGGACGCGAAGGGCTGCGCTTGATTATTCCTCGCGACGTTAACGCGCTCCTGCGTCCAACGTTATTGTCCGGCTAAAGTTTGCCTTTTGTCTCGGGGAAAATGAAGATTGCGATGCAATTACGCTCTGTCTAGGGACTGCGTGATCGGCGTCGTTTCTGAACCGATCACCCGCTACACGATGATACTGTCAAACACTATACAGAGGAAGAGATAAGGCAAAATTATAATTTATATATGCTATCTTCAACTCGCTGAAATTGTTAAAAGAAGAAACGAACTGAATTCTACGTGAAAAACAGTATAGTCGAGATCTCAACTTGACATACATACACTCGACATTAAAAATTCTCTTGTTCGTAGCAGTCGCCCGAAATGAAAGAAACTTTGCACACGTTCTACCTAAGTTGAATCAACCATGATACAAGAGTGCTCAAAAAATTTTTAAATTGTATTCTCTCGTGCGGAGGCTTTCAAACGAAACAATTGTATTCTGTTTTTCTTTACACGTTTTTCCATCCTGAAAAACCTCCTACCAGCTGCACTAACCGTATTAGATCATGAATTAACAAAGTGTACGCCCCGTACGAAATGTTCACCTTAATTTTCTCAGAAACAGGGCACCGAGTAAAAAATTTTGCTGCATGTTCCCGACCTACATTTTCGAGAATTGCTTCGCGCAATCAACTTCTTCAAAATTGCCAGAAAATACAGTGGTACATTAAGAGGCTTTTTGAAACTGTGATACAGCAGAAATATTCGATTTTATTTAATTGAGCACCCTGGTCTGTGACAATTTGATACCAATTTGACATTAATGACAACGAGGTCGACACGCGAAGCTTTAAAATTATTTATTTACTCGCCGAAAAATAGAGCTCTCCTCGGTTGCGTGGGACACTGTTCGGAATGATTGTTTACTTTAGTATTTCATAATGTACGACGGTTAATCTATTTTACGCAAGACTCGTTGGAAAGTGAAATCGATCGAGACCGGTGCTCCGTCGGTTGCAAATATAATTTTCGGTAATCCATATTTACGATCGCGATCAACGAATGCGTCAGGATAAGGATAAACCGGCGGACTGGTATTAATGCGCACGCGGGTTAAAAATTTATGCGCCCCTAAGTTAACGACGTCGTAAATAATAACGTCGACAGGTTGATAATGCCAATTGCAATCGTTCTTCGTCTTCGTTCGGTTCCATCCCGTGGGTAACCCCCCCTCCCTTATTTCTCAATTTTTTTTTCTCTTCCTTTCATTTCTTTCTTTTTGGTTTTTTGTTTCTCGTTCTTCCTCTCACTTGTTGCTCGAACTGCACCGCAGCTACGAAGCCGTTAGTCATTCGCGACTGGTAACAACTCACTTGGAGCTCCCGTGTGTCCGCGTGGTGCTTCAAATAAAATTGCATTCATTATGTCAATTGCTCCGCAGTATTATCCGATGAAAAGCTTCCGTTCGTTGGAACCATCATTCTTCCACAGTGACAGGCCCGAGAGACCCGATCGATTGTTGTCCTTCTGAATAGCGTAATTTTTGCCGGGATAATGCGCGAGCCATCCTCGAAGACGCGAAATCGCTTCGCCGTTTTCGAGCTCCACCTGTAAACCGATGCCTCGAGACCGCGGCTCCGATCGATGTTTGTAGAACCACCGTGTCTGCCGAACCGATTTTCGTCTCTTCCCAACGGTGAATCTTGCGGCGTTGCAATTTTTGTTTGCAACAACGCGGTGCATCCCTTTCGATGCGAAATGGGAATTCGAAATCTCCTCGGTGTTTCTGGTTCTACCTGTGAACGGTGCTTCAGCGCGCCTCCGATCGATATTTGTAGAACCCTGATGTATGCCCGATGGTTTTCGCTGCAGCTTCTCCGTGAATCGAGCAGAATCTAAAATTTAAGATGGAAATGCTACTTTATATTCAATTCATCACGAATTCTGCTCTATTCCTGTTATCACGAACATAGTATAGTACGTGAATAGTCAAAATAGAAGCTTTGAAAGATTTAAACACGCACAACATTTGAACCAGTGAATTCCTAATCTTGAAGCTTGGATTTTCAGAATTTCCTGGCCAAAATCTACGGGATCGCGGAAAAATAAGTTAAAAATTTCTGGTTTCCCGAGGAAAAGTTTAACCAACTGCAGAGGAACTGTATGCGCATTTACGAATTCTGTACTGTTCTAGTTGTTCTGAGAAGTATGTTTATTATTTCTTCAGTTTTGAGGGTCCGTAAGGATTTTTCAGTAGAAGTTTGAACAGCAGAAAAAGAGGACGCGCGTCTGGTTAATTAGGTTCTGGGACCGCCTCACGGGGGAGGACAAGTTGCTCGATGATCAGGAAGGAAAATCCTTTGAGCGGGGAACCGAAAGTAGACCTTTGTCTCTGACATGCGACCGCGGATAGTAAGCTCCCCGACCGACGCTGGCGCAGTTTGCGAAAGCGAAGATTCTCTCAGGATTCACGTTGTTTTCCAGAAACAAAATGAGAGCAGCGACGCCCACGCCCCAAGGCCCAGACAGATTACGTCGTCGACTGACTAGAGCTGAATGATCCGTCAAAGAAACGGTTCATCCACTCCATAAAGGAGTTGTTCGTCTATAGCGTCCCTCGCGATCACTTTGGAAACGGACCAAAGTTTTCTTGACGGGGGGCCATCGGGACGTGGGCATTTTTCTTCTTATTGCCAGTCGATTGTTATGGCAAATCGTCGCGCTATGATTCCTCGCTTTCCTCCTCCTCGAAGAAACTCGACGCTTCTGAAGCTTGCGGGAAGCTTTCAAAAATGTTCCAGCACTATTTTCCCGGAAATTTGCAAAGCTGAAATTTATCTAATTAAGCCGAAATTACTCCTTTAATCCTTCTGCAGGACTTTTTACTTGATTCGGGTCCTTATGCATTTAGAATTGCAACTGGAAATAGTAGAAACTTCAAAAGTGTGTGTTCCTTATCTTTACTCGGTACATGTCCCAAATATCTAGCCGACAAAAGTCGCAGTGTATCGTTTGCGATTTATTGAAGTAATCACAGGAAGAAAAATAATTTGGTGTCCCTTCTTTTTGCGATTGAAAATTTGTATGTTGCAGAAAGCTCCACAGTGACCACTCTCATAATTAATTTATGAATGTGGTTAATGCATCCTCGTGTACTCACGGCAAATACTCGCTCCATTACTTCTGACAATCAGTGTTCGTTCGAATTCTTGAATCGTCGCTCCTTTAGTATACCTGTTTCTTTTCTTTTGACCTCTGTGTCCCCTTTAGGATGCTACGCGTACTATAGTCGAAGCAGTCCAAGTTGCCTCTGCTTTGTTCCGAATATAGTTGATCCCGCGTCAACGTTTTTCGATCCACTCTCTCTCTCTCTCTCTCTCTCTCTCTCTCTCTCTCTCTTGAAGCGATTTGTGCCCGTTTGTTCATTGATTTACGACACTTATCCCGGCTGACGATGAACATTCCCACGGGAATCGTAACAATGCAGTACTGCGAGAATTAATGCGGGCACATGCTGCTTCGCTGCAAAAATATTTTATGGCGAATAAAGCCAGTTTCATTGGGTCGTTGCAGACGTAAATTAGTTCAGTTATATCTCGCGTTCCTCCATTAAAAAGTGGTTTTTGTTCGACAAGATTAACACTTTGACTGTCCCCGTTGGCCATGTATGGGTGACACAGTTTTTCGAACTTTAATATCAATTTTTATTAGTTCGCGAAGTCAATCGAAGTTTCACAGGACCCGCGAGACACGGTACGGTTATAAAAGTCATTGTTGCAATAAATCTTGTCTGCTGCATTCTTATATTGTGAAATCAATTGTTTCGGATCTGCGGGAATTTTACGGGCGGTGTTAAATGCATTTAAAACGAGGCGTAACAAAATTTTTAAAATTGCTATATATTGATATTTCGTTCAAATCTCAGGAATTAAACCTTCCAATGACTACAAAATTTTTGGCACATAATACAGTATAATACAGAATCTGTTGTCTTGTCAGAGAGATATCTTAACCCTTAGCACTCGAGCGGCGAGTCTGAGGCGCCATTAAAAATACCGTTTACAGTATTAAATTTGTTCGTATATTATAAAATGAACAAAAAAATTCGAAATTTCAAAGTCCTACTGAAAAAGAAAAATTTCAGTTCCACTGGGTGTATTGGTCCGACGGCTCCTGTGTACGTAGAATGGAAATATTCCAAGTCAGAAGAAATGTTTGATTTTCGAGTCGAACTAGCTTCGAGTGCGAAGGGTTAAAGGTACCAAATCTGTTGAATAAAACTATTATTTCTGCTGTTTTCACCTGAAATACAATACCATTTTCGGTAACAAAATTGAGTGGTCCGCAATTGGTGCCCAATAGAAATCGCTGTTGTCGTCAAAGGGCCCATTAAAAATGGTTCGTCCACGGGCCAGGGATTTTCGAAAACCGTGGAATAATTGCCGGCGGCGACGCGTTAACGCACTTCATCAAGAATAACCCCGTCGAGATAACTCTTCTCGACTCGTTCGCGGTCCCCGCACGAAACCCAATTCGTCGCAGTCTCAAGTCGCCTAACCCGCGCGCGCGCATAGTTCCGGCGACGGCGAATGCGCGCAGCATTGTACACGACAAAGCAGTGATTACGGAAGACAAGGGCATCGAGTAAGGCCGCGCGTCTTTGAGCCTCTACTTAATTGCGAAGTCCAGTCGCATGCACCAGGGGTAACACGGCGACAGCGGACCCGATGAAAGGAGATGCGCGCACGAAGAGAGAGAAAAGAAGGAGCGTGGAGAGCGAGAGAACGCAAACCTAAACCCGTGGACCCTTCGGGAGAAAAGGAGGAAACAAGAAAACGTCAAGAGGGTGAATCGGTTGAGCGGTCCGTCGGGCACATTATTAAAGGAATCCGTCTGTCTGAGTATTTCCGCGACACAATTAAGCGCCTGGTGCACGGTGACCGTGAGCTGTCCGCCCTCTTCGTTTGCTTGCGTTCCTCTCTTTTCTCGATCTCTCCCTTTGCCTCTCTCTCTCTCTCTCTTTTACTCTCTCTCTCTCTCCACCTAGTGGCCACCCTTCGTTTGACTCATGCCTGGAGCTGAGCGTCCAGGAAGCCCGGGTGCATTCTCATCCAGCCGCCATCTTCGATCCCCCCTGCAACGTGGCCCGGAGCCACCAGTGCAATCTACCCGTTAGGGACCCAATAGCATCTCACCCCTGCGGTATTCTCCGCACGAGGACATGCTGTCCGACGGCTTTCTTTGCAACCAGTTCTATCAGTTCGAGCTGGCGCACTAGTCTGCCAGGTGGGGGAGTAAGACAGGGGGAAACATGGGGAGAGGGGGTAGGTACGTCTGCCTTTATAATGCATCTGGATTTTCCGTTTCTCTTTGGATCTTACCCTTTTCTTGTCCTTTTCTCTTTGTTCGAGCCCGCTTCTTCGGAACTAGCTGGTAAAGTTTTCCGGCGTGCACCTTGCTCTTTCTCTCCTCTCCTCTCTCTCTCTCTCTCTCTGTCTCTCTCTCGCTCTCTTTCTCTTTCTCTCTGTTGCGGAGTTAGACGGCTCTTTGAGCCGGAAATGCCGAGTTCACCGGAGCATCGCTATTGTTCGCGGACGGATTGCATCGTGTTACCTTTTTGCTCCCTATGAAATTTCACGGGCTCCTTTAATTATTAAGCGGCGGGGATCGCTCTTCAAGTATGCTTCCTTCGGAGGTTTTTTGTCTTGCGAGACTTCGCTACCGCGGTGCGTCGGTTGCAGGGTACGGACGACATCATCAGCGAAAATGGCCCTCGTAGCGTTTCAAACTCTGTTCGCTTTTCTTGACGGTTTTTGCGGCTGCGTTGCACCGGAACTTGGCGCCTTCTTTCGAAACCCTTGACATGGTCCAAGTTTAATTGGAACGATCGGTTACAGCACCGAACGGAACCTGCGTTTAAAAATTTATTTGTAAAACACAAAGCAGCATTCCGACCTCGCAGGGGAAAAAGAAATGTCCCGAAAAAGGTTCGCGCGGGATTTCTTCGGCTTTCTTTTTCAATTTCAATGTCGCCTTATGCATACAAGAAAATATACTTTGCCGATCCTCCGTCGTCTGAATCGGGACTCTCGTCCGTCCCGATAAGGAAACCCGTCACTCCGCTGCGTGCCTCGATTTTCGTTTTCCATTTTCCCCCACCCTACTGCAGCACCAGGTCTCGCTACAATTTCATTCGCGGCGTCTGTCTGTCCCGGTCGTTCGCTACCTCGCGGGCCCTTTTTCTCTCGACGTCCGAACGCGAGAGGATGACCAAAGGGAAAAGAAGGGAGTCAGACGACGACGGAGACGCTGACGATCGTTGTCGAATTGTCTTCGTCCCCCTGACAGACAGCGGTTCGTCTGCAAATACACCGCGTCTTTCTCGACGGTCATTCAACGAAGTACGTCATTGTCACGCGACCACATTGTTCGAGAGACCGTCGAGAGGAACCGGGAAAAGCGAAGAAAGAGGAGCTTATACGTTTGTCCGTTTGTTTTGTAATTATCCCGGCCAGCCACGGTCAGCGGCTCCTCGATTCTGTACACTTGTTCTGCAAGCGTTGTCTAACTTTCAGCATCGGGGACAATAAAACGCGCGGCGAACCTGTCTCTCTATTCTTCCGAATTCTCCATTTTATAAGCTCTCATTCTTACGTCCCGGACTTGTTAAAATAATTACTGTTTCTCGCGATCGTCTCGGAAAATGTTTATTTCGCATAAAGATCCACGGTCTAATCGCGGTGAAATGTAAGGAGGGACAGGCCAGCTCAACTCCTGCGAGTTCTGGACCTGTGCCGGAGTCATTTCTGACCCCCGCTGGTATTTCGCTAAGTTTTCTTTCGATATAAGGCGAACCGCACGGAGGGTTAATAGCCTCTGTATTTTTAGTCCGGGGACTTTGATAAACATTGCGGCCCTATTAGCTTGGCTCGCTTCTTTCGCAACTTCCGCGGTCGGTGGACGCCTACAGTGACTCTCACTAACATTCGGACGCTCTTAAAAATCGCATAACTTTGTCAGTATTGGACTGTACAACTTGAATTTTGTTTGAGAAGTTGGAACAATTGGATCGCTACGCAACGTGAGAAAAATGTCCGATTAAAATTGCGATTTGTCGATATTGCACAGAAAGTACTAAAAGTTGTATTTTGCAACTGTTTTAGGCGAGCTTATATCAAAAATTTGAAAAGTACGTTTCGTACATCTGTATCAATCATACATATTCTGAATACTTCTACATCTTCTACTTCTACATCTAAGTCGGTCAACGTTGCAACGAGCTACAAACATTTAACGTTGAAAACTTAAGGGCGAAAGTCGCAGAATTTTAGCTTTCTCAGGGAATTTCGCCCTTGTATGTGATCGTTTTGGAACATCTGTGGCTCACTGCAACGTTGACCGATTTTAATGAAATTCTCAGAATATGTATAATTCATACAGACCTGCAAATCGTACTTTCTAAATTTTCAATACAAGTCCACATAAAGAAGTTGCAAAATACAACTTTTAGTATTTTCTCTGCAATTTCGACCAATTGCGATTCTTGTAAAATATGTTTCTGACATTATGTAGCAAACCAATTGTGCTAACTTCTTAAAAAAATTCAAGTGGAATGGTCCAATGTTAACAAAGTTATACGACTTTTAGAAGCGTCCGAATATTAGTGGGAGTCGCTGTATGTCATTCTGCACAGGTCTTTGAGAATGATTAACCCCGGCGCGCACATCGATCGTACTTTTCTAGTCGGGCGAGAGAGTCGCCGGTTAGGCGAGGGCAGCGTTAAAGGACGCGAGCAAGGTAGGCCCGCTTCAGGCCGGGAGGTGAGGAAGAGAGGCGTCGTCGACGTCGCCTTCGTCGTCGTCGTCGAAAAGTAATTAGTACGCAACGGTCGTGCCGATAGCAATTCGCGATAAGGGTAATCGAATCGTGCCTGCAAATTACTTTCCACCTCCGGGGCTAGTCCGCCAGTAATTGAATAACGTCCTTACGTTGCGCGTAATTCGATTGCTTTCGGGATAAGCAGACACCAGACTTGAGAGTTGAGAAGAATGGGAGGGGAAATGCCGCGATAGAAAGAAACGGAGACAATGAGACCGAGGCGCGCGGGGGCGTTCCGCGAAATTGCCACTCGCGATCTATTAAAACACCGGATCGGGCCCGGGTCGGGCCGGGTCGGGCCGCGTGCCCGACGCCGAAAGAACCGATTAAGATTATCGAGGCCGAGTGTCCGACTGCGATTGCGACCGCGCTTAATTACTCGCCAGCGTTAATGAAACCGTTTACCGAACCGTTCGCGATAAAGATCGTGACCGACGACGTGCTACATCGATGCTTTCCAATTGTCTCACCCCGTGTTGACACACGCCTTCATATCGTGTGAACAAACACATAACATTCCATTCGAAACATCGAAGGTCACCTTGGTGTCTAGATCAAATGGGTGCGACCACAACAAAATGGCACACACGTCATTACTCTGCTTGCAAAATAACAGTTTCACTCTTTCCTTCTTCATGTTTTTCGAATATTTATTATTCGCAAGAGAGACGCTGGCCATTAATATCACGGACACCCTGTATATGAACGAATTAATTAACCCTCGGCACTCGAATGGCGACTGTAAGGCACCACTAAAAGTTGCTGTATCGTTATTCAAAATATTTTTTAAATTATTTTTGTGTTTAATAAATTACTAAACTTTTTTTCGTATGTATAACATGAACAAATTATATATGTAGAAGGGAAATATTCTAGGTCGGAAGAAATGTTTCGTTTTGGGGTTAAAATAGCTTCGAGTGCAAATGGTTAAAGCCACGGTACGTCCTCAAGAATTAAACTGAAAAATTTGATATTGATGAAACTGAAGCCCTGATTGTAACAAAAATGGCCTCGATCGTAATAAAGGCTATATCAAATTTATTGAAAGGTACAGTATTGGTTATTGACAATTAGGGGGTGGAATTAGAAAATTTTGATTTACTCCGGAGTAACGACGGGCGACGTTCCACCGTGAATAAATATGGAAGCCGGCTGGTCCGTGAAAACACCGCAACGAGAAGAGCCTAAACGAAACTAAAGTCGAGAGTGAGCACAATGCAGACGAATACCACCGGCAACACTGTCGCGAAGGTAGAGGAAGGGTAACGACGAAGAGAGAGTGAGCGAGCAAGGGGACCGTAGACAATGTCAAAGACGGTGATGGAGATGGTAATATTGTACCGCGCTCGTCGACATAGCAATAACAATAATGAAAGCTAGAAGGATTTTCCGATGCCCTTGATGTCGAGGCACAATCCCCTCCTCTGTCTTCGTTCGGCTCTTCAGCTTCCTGGGAGATTAGCATGAAGCTGTAGAAGAGGCGGGCGAACGGGATAAAGCAGGGAAGCGTATAATCGAATAACTAAACGATTGTATTCGCAGCTGTGCGGGAACACGCGATTATTTAGGCGAGATTTTTCGTCCCCCTCCACGCACGGCAAACAAGTTCATACTTATCTATGTTCATATCGGAGCTCCAAAATAACAATTATTTGCAAAATCTTTTTGACGAAAGCCAACGAGCGGAAATTATTATTTATTTAGATCACTGCCAGTTGTAGACAAAAATCTCAAGGACTCTCAAAAATCAAGTCATTTTATACAGGGTGTCCCACGTAACAGTTTTCACGATTTTTCAAGTACCTGCGATAATCTGACAAAAAATATTTTCGACAAAAGTTGAATAAGAGTAAGTTGAGTAGTTGAGATTGATAAGAGTAATTTTAATTTTCCACAGAATTGATAATTGAAAGCAAACTGTTGTTTCCTGTGAGAGAGATGTAGTTTTTGAAAAAGTAATTTCAAGATCGACACGTGTAGGCAGACAATGGACAAGAACGCGAGATTAGTTTGGCAAGATTTCCATAAATATGAATGTTAACCCGGGATCCGTAACACGTGTGTATTTTGAAATGAGAATTCGACTCCTCCATGCATGCGTACACGAGAGCCAAGGATGGATGCGACTTTCGTGAGAATCGTAAAGCCCGAGACTTTTCCCATATCAATATTGCCCCAGCCAACCTCATGTTTCTCAAGAGACTTATTACATTTAGGAAAATATTTGAATCTTGGCATCTACGACAGGTCTGTCGGCTTATCGTGTCCGATGCCCGTGCACCAAAATGCATTAAAAGTTGAAATGGCAAATAACAAAATATGCTGACTGAAATGTATTTCCTCGGGAACTCGTGCTTTCCTGCAGTTTATCCGATAATGTAGGAACACGATGCTGTCTCGGAAATGCTTTCGATACACGGGAATAGCCGAACCGTCGAATTAAACCTTGTACCAATTTATTTACCGATCACCAGGGAACGCCGCAACAAACTGAAATAAAAATTTAATTTCGTAATATGTGAAATTCTTCTAATGCCTACACATGCTTTTGGAAATAAAATAGAGTTTTGAGGTGGAAGAAAATTTCTGTCGGAGAAAGTAGGGTAACGATGAAGATATCTGTAATAATAAATGATCGGCTATTGAAGATAAGGAGAGAGGAAGGGAGAAGGTAGGACAGGATAAAGGGAAGCCGGAGTGGTTTCATAATAACATGACGGTAATTGAACGAGAGAGACCCACATCCTAATTAGCTGGGACGCTGACATTAAGAGTACACTGTTATTATCAATTAACCGCGCCGATTGATACACTTGATCGCCATGGGCCGGACGTACACACGAACACCGCTTTTTATAACCACGAGAAATACCGCGCTTTAATATCATCATCAACCTGCACGTATTATATGTATGTACAGTGTGTACGCCTGTAATTATGCGAGTGCTTTATAGTGAACAATTTTAGAAAATTGTATCCATCGGTTTATCTCGTTTTTTGTCGATTTACATCGCAATAACGTGCGCAAGCCACTTTCGTATTTAAAATAGTCGGGAAATTGAACCGACAATTTCATGCGTTCCTATAATATTATTACTGTATTATATTCATTATTGCGTTACTTTCTTTCTGCCGGAAAACTTGTTATTACACCGCGTCGTTATATTTTAATAAATTAATGCGGTTGAATATCCAATATCTCGGAAATTTGAGATTATAATGCATGGTTAATTCGAATTATTTGTAGACTGCCTTTATGCGTATATTTTTTTCGTCGACCAAAAAATCCCTTGAAGTAAAAATAAAATTGAAACTACTAATTTTTACTAATCTGCTTGCTTCTTTGCATTTTAAATATTAACACTAGGTTTATGGAGCACTAAAAATGACTAGTTTACATTACTTTAAAAAAATAACATGATTGTATCTCTCAAAATTGATGGCCATCTTTTTAACAATATATATCCAAAGAAATCAATTTGTTAAATAATTCCTCATGGATGCAATCTTTGCAATCTCAATATTCGTAAATTAAAAATATTAGAATCCGTCATTTTGGCGGGTCCCGTAAATCTAGTGTTAAAATAATAATTTACTATTTATAGTCTAAATAGCAAAGACATTAAAGTGTACAGGGTGGTCCAGAAGTCGGTGAAACATTTGAAATTAGAGTTTGCGTGTAAAGGAAGAAAAGTGAATTTTTGAAAAATCAGTTTTCAAAGTTAATGTTTGAATAGTGAAATAAAGAAAAAGAAGAGAGAGCCTAGTTTTCGGTAAAAAACGCAAATCCGTGTCCCATTGATGGCGGGAACGCAGGTTTCATGGGGAACGGATAGCAATGGCGGTGCCATTAAATAGAATCAAGCCGTCGAATCGTTACGAAAGAATCGAGAATAGATAATCGAACCGTGTCCCGAAGCCAATTCCGTGCAATTGCTCCCTTTCTCAAGTTTTCTCTTATGGTTCCTCTCGTTCCTATTGGCTCCCGTTCAATTTCGAACAATGAAATTTCATGTAAATACGAATACCAGACACTTTTTGCGGCCTCGTTATTCGTGATCGACTTATCTTTCCGTTTACCCTATTATTCTCTTCACGGAAATGTCCGAGACAATTCCGAATCGATCATTGTTGCACAATTTATTGAAACAATTTTACACTCGAAATACCCAGCGGTACAACGTGCAATCGATTTATTCATGAAAACCACAAGGAACATGTTTAACGAGATTTCGTGCAATTTTTGTCGTGATGCAAATTTCCGAAAATCGTGTTCACTTAATGAACTGGCTCTCGTGATTTTCATGAATACATAAAATTTCCAGTAAAAATGAAAATCGACCAGAAGTCAAGTCACAGTGTATTTAAATCTTTATGTCGTATTTTCCATTCCATGTTTCACACTCCCACGTTTTCCATGAATGCATAAAACATGCAGTTAAAACGCAAACATAAAACAAGGCTCAAAATAGAAAAAGCCTTTTTCCAACTGTTTTCGATTTTACGTTTCACAACCTCGTATTTTTCATGCATCCATAAAACGTACAGTTACCGTACACAGCGCGTTTCATGAAGGACATGGAAAATACCGTTTTATCATATTAAAATCGATGTAAAATGCATTAAAGTCTCAAATATAAATTTTCCAGTTTCATCAATTCAATTACTTCAATGTCTCGGCAACTTTTGCGGTCGACGTACAGTGTCGAGCGTCAAACGGGGTAGCATGATTCGGGAAGTATGTTCGACTCGAGGTCGCAGGAAGATTAATATTTTACGGGGAATCGTGTAACTCGCTCCTCATCATTCGCGACACGTCCCCAAGTGCCGCGCGGCACGATCTGGAAAACATCTGATCTGATAATGTCTCCTCTTTTTCCAGCTTACTCATTCGGAATTAGATTACTTTCGATAGCCGGGCCCCGGAGTATGGCTGTGCCGGCTCCGTCGAATCCCAACGGATATCAAATTACCGACGATTCCGAGTGATTTCGCGTCCTCGAAGATATTCTGTTGCACATTTTTCTCCGTCCCTTCTTCAACCCCCGCGTTAGAAATCGTTACAAGAACCCTCCTCACCGCAGAATCCCCAAAAAGTTGCTTCGATGTTCACCAAAAAATGCTATACTAGTCTCCTAATGTCCCAACACATAGCACAGAGAGGTGTAATTAATTTTCAAAAAATAAGTTATCCCCAATACTGTAAACTCTGATGGGGGCAACATATTTCAAATAATCAGGAGAACAGTGGAATCCCGATTTTTATATTTTTTGCTTGCTGATTTTGACGAATATGGCAGCTAAATCAGAGTATTAAATCAGAGTTTACAGTATTGGGGATGTAATGACAAAGCGTTTTCTAATTTTTCTTGCACCCTCTGCTCAGCGCCCTCTGTTCTTAGCTGCCATATTCGTCAAAATCAGCAAGCAAAAGATATAAAAATCGGGATTCCACTGTTCTCCTGATTATTTAAAATATGTTGCCCCCATCGGAGCACTGCTGCTCGCGAAACCGAGGGAAACAGTGGCGAAAGGAGGGTGGAGAAAAATGCGAGGGCAGGGATTGGCGGAAAGTCTCGTGACTGGAATCTGAATGTCATATCTGGATCGAAGGGATTCGCAATTAAACGGTGCACTGGTCGCCGGGGTGGAGAGGGGGATGGCGTAATCGCGATTATTTCTTGGTTCTTTTATTAGTCGGCAAAGCGGTCGGGAAAATTAATATCGCGGGTTTGTCCGGCCGCAAATCGTTGCGTACGTGACGCACGAAATAGAAGAGGCAATTAAATCCCGGGCCCGCAAATGTTTGCGGGGCGGGGGGAAGAGGTGTTGTCCAGATAACGTGCGGTCGGCGCAGTCCATGCCCGCATGTTACGCTGTTCAGTATTTACGGGAGTGAAATAGATAACCTCCGTGGACCTCGATGGGCTCGTACGAAATTAGTTCCCCTTTTACGCCCCGTGTACCATTCGGCCGTTAAACGGGCGAATTTTACTTAACGGCGAAAGTTAAGGCGGAGAGGGTATCGTCCGCGAGAACGCTTTAACCTCCCCGGGATTTCTTCCGAACAGAGATTATCTTAGTTTCCGCATAGTTGCCGGCGCGATAGTCCCCCGTATTAATTAGGGGAGCGGGGCGTTCAATCAGAGAAATTTTCCTACTTTCCTATTTATTGCTAATTCGAACGAATTGATTCCTGGCTCTCACAGTTAATTTTATTTTCTATTCTCCGAACCACCATCACTTTTAAAATTGGTCGAATTCGAACGACCCTGTCGACGTTGAAAAATTTTCTTCGGCACCGGGACCAGCGTGGATTTCAAGATCGGAGCGTCCCGTTTGTAACAAGCTTGAAAAATTTGGTCTACGATTTTTCTTTAGCGAGTTATTGAATTTTTAGTGAAAAGCGTGCCAAGAAATGTTCGAGAGAAGGTATCATCGCTTTTCCACTATTTTTGATTTTCCGCGTGATGCAGAAGTTTTTGGAAAAACTGAGTACTCTGAAAAAGTAGAGGATTTGCTCTTTGAAACGAGTCCAGAATGATTACTCCACGATTCTTCGTCGAGAAGTTGCGACAGTTGAATTATCACGGACGCAATTTTCTTCGATTTTGCAGGCCGGTGTATAATCGCGGAAAACTACTTGAACAACGTCGGTGGAAAATCATTTCATTGGCAGTAGCACACTTTGCGCTCCGCGGGAGCGAAAGATATAAACGTAAGTGGGGGTGCTCGAGCTTTGTCCCTTTCATTACCGGCATAATGAAGACTGATTTCGTTTCGGAGGTACATATTGTTATGGAAATAATATTCCGGCTAAGTATGTGTACCAAATTACTGCAAGCGGGCACGAGAGGTTACGTCTAACTTCCCAAAGGGTTTATTCGACATAATAAGGTGAAATCGTGAAGACAACATGTTGTGGAGGGGCGGCGGGGGGTGAGAGGAAGGGGCTCAAAGTCAGTTTCCTTCCGGACGTCTCAAGAATCGCAAGGGGTGGAAACAATGAAGGCAGCGAAATTCCGTAGTGCGCACTACACGCTATTATAGAGTAAATACTCGCGAGAGCTCGAAAACGGGGAACAGTTGTTTTCGAGGGAGCTTGTGGAAGTCTTCTGAATGCGTATGAGAGGGCTTCGGAAAGCATTGCTATGCCGGCGACGTCACGATTGAAATCGCAACGGGACACGTGTACCATTCATCCCTCTCGATCTGTTATTATTTAAAAAGTTTTGTATCGACGCCGCTGCAAATCGGTCGATGGCTCTTCAACTGTTCTATTGTCTATGTTAGTTTTGTACAATTATCCCGTTGACTCGCACTCCAGGCTGAAAATTGTCGAACAAAAGAAACTGGGGTAGTAATGTTCATCGAATTACGCTTCACACGCGTCATGCGGTAGCTTATACATTTTGAAATATTAAATTACATTAACACTTTGAACGCCAAACTAGAAACCCGAAAAATTCCATAAAATCAAAGTAAGTTATTTAATGAGATAAAAATTGCAAAAAATTAAATGTGCGATACTGAGTAATCCTACAATTTTCTTGCATGTTACAGATCCTAATTAAGTTTAGTACAATGAATATATCAAGGTAAAAATTCATTTGAAAACCTGCACAAATAATTCCGTCAGCCGCATATGGCTGACGTGTGGCGTTCAACGAGTTAAATAGTTTTGTAAATTTAAGGAAAAAAGAGCTTCTACTTCTGAATATATTTGTAGCTGTAACGGTGAATCTATTGTTACCGAAAATTTTTTATTTTCGTATGAGAAATAGAAGAATATTTCATGTTTGTTTCGTAAGTGTAATAGACAGGAGAGTGTCGACACGTTTATCGAAGCATCAGCTACAACTTTATTTCTATACTCGGTTAGAGTGTCGATGTAGTCCGGATCACCCAGAAAATTAAGAATTGAAGTACACTCTGGTGGACCGGTGTGTGTGTGTCTGTACGTGTGCACGTGTGTGTGCTCCACTTGCAACTTCTCTTTCACAGTGCCCACTTCTTTGCCCGCCCCAATTTTTCCCGGCAAACTGAAGTTTTCGAGAGTTTTAATGACAAAATATCGGGAAACTCCAGGTGAATTGCAGACTGGACCTTTAAACCGTTCGCTGCGAAGAAAAACATTTCCGCTCGGACTGCGGCATTACGTTTGTATTGATTGTTAACGCGTTTTCCTACTAATTTCTCTCTTCCCGGGGTCTCGAAAAAATGTTTAAAACTGCGTCAAGTTTAATTCTGCAACATTTCTTTGATTAATCTTTGCTATTCGACTATCACAATCCATGTTTCTATACGTTCGTATAAAAATATTATCAAAGGAGCTTCTCGTGCGGGGAGCGTTTTTATTGAGCCGGGAATATTCTTTTATATTTTTCTAAAGCGAAAACACGCGTTTCAAAAATATTCCCTCATCGCTCGCAATCCGGAACGACAGATAAAAGATCCATCCGACAATTTATTTTCCCGAAAATGTGGGAATAAATTCCTAACACGACCTAATAGAACCGCATGAATCGCGGAACGCGTTGCCCTTCCGTTCCAATTCCCTCGGTGGCATCTTTATTCGTGAAAACCAGCCAGCTCGGGGGTAAAATCGCGTACAAGTTACGACGGATAATTAGACGGAGGGCAACAAAGAGGAGAACAAGTCGGCCGGAGAGATCAGAGGAGTGTAAGAAGCTTGGGGGAATGCCGAAATGGCGTGTACTTTGCCGTAGAAAGCTTCTGAAAGGCGCCTGAAAATCAAGAAGGCCCGGCCGAGGAGCGGGGCTAAGAACACTATTGTGGAAAGTCGCCCGTCGACATGTGTACTCGCGCCTTTAGGTAGTCTGTGAGTCAACCCCCCACCCCCCTCCCCCCAGCCCTCGCCTTCTCCCGAGCTTTTCTTTAAAAAAATCCTTTTTCCTGAAGACCGTCCTCGAAGGAACTGCCGGCGCCCACGCCCACGCCCACGCGAAAACTTTTGCCTCGTTAAAATCACCCTGTCCGCCCCTGGCCGCAATTCACCTTCGCGAGGATTTTTCTTCGCTTTTAAGTGACCTACGATCGGAAACTTCCTAATTCGAACCCGGGCCCTTCCAACTAGAAATTTAACCCCTAACTGGACATGTGACTTCCGGACCCTTTCCGAGAAGCACGGGAAAAAGTATCGTGTACGATTTTCTTCGTAGCTCCGATAACAATCATTTCTTTGTACATTTTTCTCGGTCATCATACGGTGACCTGTCCAGTGAATGAACACTTCAATCTTATAGGACACATAAACTACAATGTCACCCTCCGCAATACGTCGAAAGAAGTCCCGCGGCATCGTCTTGTATCGAACGAAAACTGTGTTCCATTTCCCGAGTGCCATTTCAAGGCGGCTGTTAAATTCTTGTTAACCCTTTGCACTCGAGTGGTGACTCCGAAGCACCACTAGAAATTGTTATGGCATTATTTCAAAGAAATTATAAAAAATATTACAATGTATTTGCTACATTACAAAATTTGTATTTAACAGATTACGAAACACTTACATATTATATGTGGAAATCGGATCAGTTTCGTATGAATAAAATGAAAATATTCAAAGACGAAAGAAAAATTTAGTTTTAGAATGAACATAGCGCCGAGTGCAAAGGGTTAATACTAGGTTTACGGAGCACTAAAAGTGACTATTTTACATTACTTTATAAAAATAACACGAACGTGTCTATCGAAATTTGTAGCCATTTTTTAAATAAGATATATCCAAAGAAATCAATTTGTTAAATAATTCCTCATGGACGCATCTTTGCAATCTCAATATTCGTAAATTAAAAATATTAGAATCCGTCGTTTTGACGGGTCCCGTAAATCTGGTGTTAAATTCTCGCGTTCCAGGACACAGTTCCAACAATATTTGAAATTTGAATTTTTTGAAAATTTGTAATATAAAACTGAAGGAATAATTTAATATGTGAAATGAGAATTGAAATGATGTAATTTTCTAGACTGGGGATTTCATGCATTCATGACAAAAATTGGTAGGTGCAATTCTAAGTAGCAAAAATATTGGAAAAATTTCAACGTACCATTACATTATTTTCCATCTGCTAAACGTAATAAGAAAGAAAACAAATTTCTATTTCAGTTCGTTGCAAGTCAAAAAATGTTATTTTCCATAAAGATCCGCGGTGATCACAGATATGTAAAGAACAGATGAGGCAGGTGTTGCAGGTGAGGCTGGTGATCGCAAAAATTCCGCAACAAAGAAAAAGGCACTCGCGCGCCGCCCGTTTCACTTAAGAATAATTTCCCCTGTGAAGCGTGTTAAGAGCCATTACGGGCGTAATTAGCATTTCGGAGTGGACGAAATCTGAGCGAGGCGAAGCGTTGCACAAAGAGCATCCGGCACACTTTCGGTTTGTTTAAGGAAACCGCTAGACGTGGTTACGAATACGCGGAAGAGGCGTGGCGTCGGCGTCGGCGTCGGCGTCGGCTATCCGCGTCCCTTTTCTAACGACACCCTCGCGTCGAGCGGGTCTCGCAATCCTGCCTGTGCAATGTGCAAACGCGCGTTTGTACGCCGGGCCGGAACATGTTTGAGGCATTCGCACGCGAAATTTATTCATCGGTACGGGACAGTATTCGCGGAGCTGTTTAGGGCCACGATGAAGAATTCAGTCGAGCTGTCTCGAACGCTGACCCGTCGGCAACCCGGTCCCCAGCCCGTATGTATCCTGTTCCGTCGATAAATTTGCTCGGAGGCCCCTCCTTTCCGCGTCGAAAATGATGAAACTTTGAGATCCGGCTCCCGACCGAAACGACCGTCGGACCCGGATCACTGCCGCGATCGTTTGCCGGACGATAAATATTTTTCTGTTCGATCTGTCGTCACGGTTTACCCCGTCGCCGGCCATCAAACCGCATATTGCTAGGCAGCAACCTCATCGGCTCTTGCGGTCTGCGATTTTTACGGCGCACAGTGTGACGAATGGCCTCTTTAGCCGGAGAAAATTAACTTTCAAATAAACGAAAACTAACTGTGCTAATATCATCTGAAATAACCATGTATTAACCCTTTGCACTCTCGGCGCTATATTCATTCTAAAACTAAATTTTTAGTTCATACGAAACTGATCGGATTTCCACATATAATATTTGAATATTTAGTAATCTGTTAAATACAAATTTTGTAATGTAACAACTATTTTATAAAATTTCTCGTCATTTCTTTGAAATAATGCCACAATAATTTTCTAGTGGTGCTTCAGAGTCACCACTCGAGTGCAAAGGGTTGAAACCCTTGAATATTAAAACTTGAAATTCTTTTGTTGTACGTTTACAGAGCGTGTGAACTTCACCTAAAAGACGAACACCTAACCTACAAATGAATGGGCAGAATACGCGCTAGAAACATGTTAAAATGTACTAAGGAGCGTTTAAATTTCCTATATATGATGGATATGACATCTCGAAACATGTATTTTCACTTTAGTAATTCCAAATTGTCGATAACATTCCTCTATTTTTGTAAATTAAGCGTCAAAGACGGTACTTATTTTTCCACAGAAACGCCCATGTTACTGCTCTTCGTTAATGAATTAGTATATGGTCCACGTCGGTCCACGCGATGATTTTTACATATGTATAAAGTAGAGATTCTCTACTTTATTTTAATACCAAAATTGGCTTGCGGAACGTTGCATAACTGTACTAATTTTTACAATGAAGTTACATCGTTTTACGTCCACGCTCGTGACAATCATAGCTCGTTATCACTTTATACGTGAAAACGTTACAACAAAATCTTCCTTAGATATAATCAGGTACGTTGAATCAAAACATTTCATTCCTTAAAAAAATTATGAAAAGTTTAAATAGGAAATACAAATTTTTCGATTAATCTAAACAAATTGGTATAAACAACATATGCTTACACTAAACCAAAAAATAATTCTTTCCCGTTAGAATATGTCTGAATCTCCGAAAAGTAACATTTACTATAATTTTTCCAAAATTACATTCTTTTTGTCCATACTTAACACTAGGTTTACGGGACGCGTCAAAATGACACGTTCTAATAGCTTTAATTTACGATTATTGAGATTATAAAGATGCATTCATGAGGAATTATTCAAGGAATTTATTTCTCTGGGTATATGTTATTTTTAAAATGGCTAAAAATTTAGATAGACACATTCTGGTTATTTTTTATAAATCAATGTAAAATAGTCACTTTTAGTGCTCCGTAAACCTAGTGTTAAAAATGACGTCTTCTTTGATAATATCTAGTACTTGTTAAATCATTCTGTGTTACACAGGTCCATTATTAACTTTGTTGTATTTTATATTTAATTATAAATCACATAAAATATATTGTTCAATTAACAAAAACCAACTAAATGTTGTAAAAAATTGATAATTATTCATATTTTATACAACTGTAAACATATTGATCGATAAATATAGAAAAATAGGCGATTTAGAATTTTGTCCAGCTAAAAAGACCATTCTTTCTGACAATGCTAAAAAGTCTACGAAACCGAAAACAATTTTAGCCCGTAAAACATTGGCGCGCAGTTTGCGACCCATAATTTTCACCAAATGAATTTATAGTCAGTAATGATTTCTTGAGAAATTCATAGAAATCCAAAGAAAATCCTAGAAAAATCTATTTGCGAAACGAGGATCGGAGGAATCGGAAATCGGGGGGGAAGAAGGAGCTGTAAATCGTCGGATAAAAGGACCGTTCGGAAACTCGTCGAATATCCGAACGTGAAATTCCCGGGTTCGCGCACGGTTTTTTACGACGCGAAAGCTAACAAGCTCCGACGATATCGAGAAGGGATTGCTGAACGTTAATTCTCGTATTTATCTTGGGAAAGTTATACAACCGGCCGGGAAGCGTTGGGCGGTCTCTCTCTCTCTCTCTCTCGCGCGCGGCCGCACCGGAAACCGGTGAAATAACGTGTAACGCGGAGTAAAACTTGCAGGACGACAACTTAGCGAAGCGACAAGTTTTAATTTGCCGTAGACGCGCGTCTGTTTGTTCACAGGTGTCTCGAGTAACAGAAGTACCAAGTTGAAGCTTATTTCCCTCTCACCGGAACCGTTTCCGGCGGGGGAAACTTTCCTCTGACCGTTCCTCCTGACAGGAAACTTACTAGGTGGACGCTTGGAGTCTAGCAGTATCTCTTAATAATTCGTTGCCGTTCATTTTTAATTGATTCCTCCCCCTCGATATCTGTCTCCCCATCAGCCCGCTCCGACGGCCGGAGTCACCCGGAAAACTTGCCGAACTTCTCCTCCCCAAGGTTATTACCAGAGGATCTTCTTACGACTCCGTAATTGCTGCCGAGAATTGCCCGTTTATTTAATTAAATCACGTGTCCGGCCGTGTCGCCGCCCGGAAATCATTTCTGACCGATTATGTCAGCGGATTCGAACGTGTCTTCCTCGATACCGATCTGAACCCTCCGCAATGTCGCGCAAGTCTCATTAATCGTTTCACGATATTTTTATTGCTATTTTATTTTTACATTTAAAATTATGACACTGTAGGGAGCTCCAAGTCTCCAGGTCCATTTTTAATACTAAACTCGTAATTTTGTACTATGGATTGCTGTTGCTCTAAATAAATAGATATCGCAAATAAAAAGCTTTAATTTCTAAAGCAACAGTTGCA
Organism: Halictus rubicundus; assembly: GCF_050948215.1. Lineage (NCBI taxonomy): Eukaryota > Metazoa > Arthropoda > Insecta > Hymenoptera > Halictidae > Halictus > Halictus rubicundus. Next base: position 13,484,805 of record NC_135161.1, read on the forward strand.
TAATTCCGTGTGTAAACGCATAATGCATAGTGCAGTGTAAATGCATTGTCGGTACATTCAGAAACGTGCAATTTTGATCAACACCGGTGTACAATCGCTGAACGTTTAACAAAAGTAAATAGAAATTCGGGATTTCTAGTCGCGAAAATTCGAGTATTAAATTTTACACTTGAATATCATACCTCGAGGTTGCAGATATAAGGCAATATCTTGAAATATGCTCGTGCACGAGGAAAACGTGTATTTCGCTTGCTACTTTCAATACTATTTCCAATGAAATGGTCGTATGCTTCTTGAAGGTGCTTTGGAACACAATTTATTGGAATGCTATACTAGGAATCAAATATGTTTAGACGTTTCTTAAATTTTTGCTATAAATAAAAGTATTCTGCTTGAAGCCACAAACGTGTATATATTCTACACTAGAAATATTAATAATTTTTTTAATTTAGAGTATATATCATATTATTTTCACTGCATTCAAATTACTAGCAAAAAATATCGATTTATACTTAGCTCCTGTGCCTTAAATTGACACGCACAAACTTTTTATTTTCAATTGAGATATTTTTCACTACGGGACAGGAATACTCAAAATTCTGAAAAGAGGATAAAACGATTTCAGAGTCTGTATAATTATAATTTCTAAATCTGTGAATAGTTCGATTGGAGTGAAGATAGGAAGATTTTAACCCTTTGCACTCGAAACTATTTTAACTCCAAAACGAAACATTTCTTCCGACCTAGAATATTTCTGTTCTATATATTTTCTTCATGTTATACATACGAAAATGGTGCCATTTACTCGTGCAAGACTGAAATTTTTAGTAATTTATTAAACGAATTTAATAATGTAAAAAAAAATGTTGAATAATGATACAGCAATTTTTAGTGGTGCCTCGCGCTCACCATTCGAGTGCTAAGGGTTAATAAAAAAGAAGGTGACGCGACCAAACGACAAAGCCACAGCGGTTCCGCCGAAAGAATCGTATGTAGACGCATTACCGTGAACAAAGTGGATTAGGATGAGGAAACGTGACCGAAGTCGGGCAAAGTACCTGCATCGAGGGGCAAAAGAGCTCCGATGCTCCTGGGGACGCGTCCCGGAGTTAGAGTAGGTGGAACGAAGTTAGGGGACGAGGAATAAACGCGGTAGCAGGGGAAAAGGATGGAGAAGAGGAGACCGCCGCCGGTGGACATCGTCCACTTACTCAAATCAATGCAAACGCTACAGTGCGACGGGCAGACGATTCGCTCTCGATTGTGGATTCAATTTCGGAAGCGTCCAGCCAGTTAAGGCCACCCTCCCCTGTCCTCTTCTCTCTACCGTTCGAAGATTGCGAGAGGTTACGGGTCGCTGAATATGAAATATGGCTCGCTGATTATCCATGGCTATTCTCCCCGTTATGTGTCCTTGGATAAGGAAGATTTCGCGATTCGCATTCCCGGTCACGGACTTCTTTCGAACGGAAACGTATGGGGAATCGAGTCAATTCGATGAAACGGTTCTACGTGGTCGTCTTACGCTGCTTTTCGTAAACGAAATACTAAATCGCCAGGCTGTGAATCTTATCAGCCAGTACCGTTGCGTTTTTCCCTCGGTCCTTTCTTCAGATAAGGGGTCGACGAATTGAAAATCTGGTTCGAGTGGGAATCTGTGAGACGCCGGAGTGAATTATTTTATTTACATATTTTGGAGCTGGATTAACTGAAATATGTTTTTTACAAAATAATAGCTTGAAAAATTATAAGTATAGATATTACTGTAAATATTGTCTAGTTCAATTTTCTATGCTCTGCAATAAGAAGTTAGTTATAATAATGTTTTTATTAAATTTTGTTGAAGCAATTTATTCCGGTGAATTTGACACTATTAGATTCGTTTATCCGTGGAAGTAGATTAAGGGTTAGCACATGAATAATATCCGTTGATATTGTTATTAATTTATCTGTGCTACTGTGGCTGTATTATTGTCGTTGAAATTATTTATAGTTATGCAATGATTGTAGGTATTGACAGTTCAATAATTGTTTGCGGGAACTAGCTAGAAATAGGTGCTTTGGTTTCTATTGTGTCTGACTATTATTCGCTATCTCTACTTGCAGTATGCCTGCACAATAACGCGACGGTATGAACAAGTTTATCGACCCCGATATGTTCTTCATACGGATTCCCATTTGCGTAAACAAATAAGTGTGGGGAATATCGTGAAATAAATTTGTCCAAGTTCAGTTATTTAACTATTACTGTAAAAATAAGGAGAAAATATTACTTTCTCTTATTCTCTCTTCAAAAATTTACAAATGGAACGAACAATTGAAGGAACTATTTAACAGCAAGCAAAAGACATAATGACATTAGTTTTGATTAGTTATTTAGTTTGAACTTTGAATTGGAGAAAAATATTTCTAATTATTCATACCACTCGGGCGGGTAAACAAATGTCTGTTTGACCGACGATCACGATTGTTTAGTTGATTGGTGGAGCGTTGGCGATTCGGAAACTTCCGGTCGTGACGTGAACGCGTGCAGAGGTCGTATTTTCTCAACGTCAATATTACTAACAATTTCGGAAAGGCTTCCGGTGGCATGCATGCGTGCGTCCTTTCGTAGAACGCGAGTTGCGCAAGCTCGCTCCGTAGATTTACCTCTGGTTTTCTCGTTCTCGTTCTCCATCGTTTGCTTTTACGATCGGCTAAGCTTGCATAGGGAAACCCGATGTTCCCGTCGATGAGTATAATGTAAGCTCCGGAAACCCTCCGACAACACTGAACGAATTTTGACGGCCAGCTCGAACCGACTTGGAATATTTTCGCTCGCAATCCACAGATCACGGATGCCAAAATACAATTAAGACCCCACTGGTCGCGACAAACGCAATAAACGAAAGGAACCCTAATACGATTTACATTCAGTTTCACATTACACTATTTCTCATATTTCTATCAGGTCGGCTAAAATGCTTTCAGATTTTCTATCCTGCAATTATTGAAATTTTTACGGGGGGTGTTACACAGTGGAAAATTATTGAATATGTTCAATAATACTGACTATAGTTCTCGCTGCGTGGACTCGCGTTAGCTTAGCCTTTCGTTGCTGCATAATCGCAATAATGAAAACGAAGGAGCATGTAACGTCCCAACGCGAGATGACGTAGATAGCTCCGGGCACAGTGCATGCTTGATTATGCAAAATTTCACTTACGACAAGGAACTACATTGACAAGAACGGTCTACATCGGGGACGACTAATGTCGTCATAGCTGCACGTGGGAATATCATGGTAATACGTCTCGAGGACAAATGCATAGGGAGCTCAAAGAGTGTCGCGCGAACCATGTCACTGGCAACGAACAAATTCCTCCATTTTGCGAAACTTTTGTCCGCCGGAATTAACCTGAAAGAAAAACTATTAAATACTTGATACATTTTTCACGACAGAAACATAATTCGACACAATTTCTTCACTGGGAGCATCCCGGGAAAACTTAAAATGATCAAATCGACTTTATTATTTCGTAATAATTCCCCCGGTCGTCGTCTCCGATTTGAAAACTGAGCGATCGCTACCCGTGAAATATAAAATGTAATAACGACCGGAGCGATTGCTAGAATGTCCCTCGACCCCTCGATCATTAGGATTTAATAAAAATACAGAAAAACAACGAGCAACAAGTGATACCGGCGGGAGGGGTGAGGGGTGGGGAGGGGAGGGGGGCTGCTCTGGTAATCGAGTTGCCGAGGGGAATCCGATTCGATGCAAAATTATATCCACTTCCCCGTTGTCTTGTTCCCTTTTCTGGAACCAAGGGAATCCGACGACTCGAGCCGGGAGACTCGATGCGATCGCGATTCCGGTCGTTAGGGTGGAATATCAGAGGCGTGTTCTCCGTTGATGACGAAGAGGAGGCAGAGCAGAATGGAAAAAAATTTGCACGGTGAATAGTACATCTGTACTCTGCCAATGAGGGGCGAACTGGCGAACGAGCAAGTAACGTCCACGAGTTTCTCCGATTCAAGCGAATCTGGGTCTTTTTACTACGTAGTGAATAAATTACTTGTACAGTCCGCGCATAAACGTTCCATTCAGCTCGCCAGCCAATAATTTCGCTGATCACCAAAACCGAACCACTGCCAAATATTCATGTAATAATTTTTTCCCCAGAACCGGTAAATTAGACACTAATTTTAAGGGACGCTTTAGAACCCCTAAAAAGCTTTATTTAAAAGGAAAAACTTTATTAAGAAGGATTTTATTGGGTCTACCAAATTTTAAAGTCGTTTTCTGAGGGAACGGTTGACCCAAGACCTATGTTCCTTTTGAGACTTTTGTTCCCCGCAGGGAGTACTATAGGATGCAATTAAAAAACACGTTTGACCTTGAGAGAAGGGTCAAGGTCAAAATTTTCGGGCCCATTTTTTCAGCAGATGTCCACCTGTCGAGAGGAGCGGGATCACTCGCTACAGTGGTCGCGACATGTAATTTTGAAACACCCTGTACATAAAAGCGAACAAGAATTAACGACCAATTAGGGAAGTTAAGAAAGAATCTCCGGCCGGAGATAATGGAAGCGTCCGCAGCGGGTTCGGTGTGTTGTCGCGAGATGTAATTAAGCCCGGTCTACAACAATTTGTGGAAATCATTAGCAGAGACCAGGACCGCCTTCCGCGATTCCGTGAAACTCGTTCGCAAGACTTGCACACCACGAAGAGAGAGAGAGAAACTGGAAACAGAGACACGACGCTCTGCTGGCTGTTCCTCTTATTATAAAGCATTCTTATTATAAGGAGGTTCCCTAATTATTGTCGTCCCTCGAGAAACGAGGACTCTCGCCTCCTCGAAGCCACTCTTCGTCTACATTAAATTATGTCTTCGACTGCTCCGAGGAAGTCTTCTTCTCTCTCTTTCTCTCTCTCTCTCTCTCTTTCTCTCTCTCTCTCTCTCTTTCTCTCTTTCTCACTCCTTCTTTCTCTTTCGTTGCATTAAGATGCTCTTTTAATTCGACGGGGAGCACGTGCGCGTAAAGCGTCCTCTCGATGCTTCGTATTGTGCTCTCTCCGATGGCTGGTTCGCGGAAAATTTATAAGCTCGAAAAAGGAACTCGCCTCGAAGAGCTTTGCGAGCCTGTTTGCTTTCATGGCTCTGTCTTCCGGCCCCTCGCTTCAGTCCCGCTGGCGCGAACTGCAATTGACGGAGCTAATTAATCGAGAATGATTGCAGTTTCGCGCGAATATTTTAGCGGGGCAAGCAAATCCCAAGTTTGTTCTGTTCTGACAACTATAACTCCGTAGAACTCGAATTGCGATTTTTCCGTTGTCTTGTTGTCTTGTTGTCTTGTATTTCATATTATTGAAATCTATGCTTTTGAAATCTATGGTACATTCAGTTCTAAAAAGAAAATTTTTAAATATATTCAGCATTGCTTTTCCGTGCAGAAATACGTTTTTAGCGCTGAAAAAGTGTATAATTTCGAGTCCTAAAGCAATTCCTGGTTTATTGTTTGAAATAAAATGTTGGAACAGATTTCGGAGCCAGCCTAAGTTATCGCCAGTCAGATAATTGTCTCAGTTCCGGAATAAGAAAAGTTTCTGGAAGGAGATCCGAGTTTCCCGAGAATATAAATTTGATCAGACCACACCTTCCGTGCTCGGGACGTAATCTAGTCTATTGTTTTCTCGGTTATCCTCTTGAATATATGGAATCTTCGGGTCTTTTCGTTAGAACGCGGAATATAGGTGAACCCCGTGATTTATAACGCGAGATATATTTCCAGCCCCCGCGGTGTGCTCTCCCTTGTTCCCGGGGTTTTGTCGAGTGAAACATATCAGCGCGTTTATTAAATTCTTGTCTAATATGCCGGAATAATGACTTCTCGCCGCGCCCGGTGACTATTCAAAGTGTCGGGAGGCTGGCCGGCTACGGCGACCTCATGGAAATTTACGTTCCCGCTTCTTATATCTCATTCGGCGAAAATTCGGGATCGTGATTACACGTACAGTGGAGCCAAAAAGTATTTGCACGATAGATTTCCCGTTCTCGAATAGTTTCATTTGAGAAGCCTCCACTTTTGCCATGCAGTGGTTCTTTTTGCGAGAAATTAATTTTGGCAGAGTCTGATAGCCGCAAAGGATTTCTCGTATTTAGAAGTCATTATAGTATAATGCTGTGGCTCGATGCTGTTGCGCCGTACTGTATGTGGTCCACCGGTGTTCCCGACGAGCTTTACACATTTAGGTCGGTTTCACACAAACCATTATCGTAGCAAATCCCGCGACACCGCAAATACATTACTTTCAGCTGGATCTTCTGTGTGGACTTGCAGGTTCGAGTTCATTCGGTGTCATACCCGATACCGGATCGACGGTGCGTGTAAACCTAGTCTTGCGTCATAATCACGTGCCACTAGTGACCCATTTCGGAGAATTATATTATACAAACAGTGCGGGAATCAGCGTGGCGGACACGTGAACGCGATCAAATAATTACTAGAAAGACATACCGACACAGTACAGAAGCTAATTAAAATTTATCCCTTTTTCTTTGGTACATATATTGCTTAAGTAGTTAAGAAATGTTTAAACAATATTACTTGAGTGTATATAGAACAGTTTCTAGTGTTTTAGTCGAATTATCAGAAATACGTTCCGGATGTGTTGGTTCGGTCTTCGGAGCAATACATCTGAGTACAATGGCGCGGAGGGGCCTCCTGGAGGCGTGAAATGAAAACTTTAAAATAAGGGGGTGGAAATCACGGGCGACACTCGACGTGCCAGATCGAATTTCGTTAATGGATCACGCAAAAGTTGCCGAAGGCGTGAGTCACTGTGGGTGTAACACAAATAGTTTCTGCTGTCGGCAGGGAGCCCAATACAAATATCCGGAAGTTAATAGCAGAAGCAATTCCGCCGCTCTTTGCACGCCCGTCTGCCACACCTGTCATCGCGTCAAGCGTTTTAATGCACTCAACAACTCAATTATCAGATACTAACGCCGTTAACATCTAGCAATATTATTGTTCGTACGTAATCTCGTCAATCCTAAGACTTCCGCTGTGTCATTTAATTATTTTCGGGAACGAGTGCGTCACGCGATGGGGTGAAGTACATGGAAATGAATCATATTCTGCCTGGAGAAGTAATTACTAGAACTTTATGGAAAATTCGTTACTGGAGCGAAATAGAAAGTAATTTTCTTTTCGTTGAAAATCGGCGCAACGGCGGGAATAGTTTAATATATTTCGACAGGATTTTAAGTGGCTCCGAGTAAATAATATTTCCGCGCGGTAGTCGGCATAAAGCAAATACGTTTTGAGGGAGACCTAGGCCATGTAGAAGCCCTTCGGAGCTGTCGACGTATCAATCAGCTGATGACTGCTCCGTTTCGCCCTATTACGCCGATAAATAGCCCCGGCGTTTCAGCCAAAGTGCCGGTCGCTCGTTTCGATCCACGTCGAATGAATGCTGCGATCGAATCGTGCATCAACCACTCATTTTTTATCGGCGCATTTCCGTCGGGTCTATCCAAACTGCATTGACTCCAACAGCCTGCGTTTCAACGAGACACCTGATGAAAGTATAATAATAATTGGTTACCTTCGTCTCGGAATCGCCAATCATTCGACGGAAGATAATTCTGCATTTCGTCCTCCATATTTATTCAATTTTATTCGAGCCGATTGCTTGATCAAAAATATTCGTAGAATATACGTTTGGTATCTTTGTACGGTTAAAATTTGAAGAAACAACGATACAGCGTGAACAACAAATTTATTGTAGAGTGGAGTTAATATAACGAAAATAAACATGCGCAGTTTTGATTTAATTGTTAAATCGATTTGATCAAATTTAGTAGTATTTGCAGTGGTGAAAATATATGAGATTTCTTTGTAGAGATGTAGAAATTAATTTTTGCGAGCGGCAAGAGATTCAAGAAAATATTTTCACTTGCCAGTATAGTTTGCACATGAAAATCCGAAATCCGGAGTAATGGACAGCAGCATTCGATGGCTCGTTTGCGACCGATAAAGAGGCCGGGCACAGAAGAGTAAATACGCTTAAAATCGTGGAAACCAACGCAGGCAGATTCGATGCAGAATTTCGAAAGCTTGTCTGTCATACGGCCAGGTCTTCGACGCAGAAATCCATCTCTATTAGAGGACGCTGGCTTATTCCCATGGCAACGTTCCCTTGCCGGTATAGTTGTAAGTCCGCCTATTTTCCCCGGAAAATCGGCACAGTACGTAAACACGTGTAAGCGGCCGAGTACACGAGCCCACGCTATTTCTGGGCTTGTAACATTTAATACTTGCGGGCATGCAGCCGTGCAATATCGGATATGTCCATTAATCGGCTCTAGATAGGATGCGTTCAAACTTTCGAACTGCCGACCCCATCTAACTACCATGTGTACCGTTCCCCTTCCCCCGCCCCTACCACCGATACCCGTGGAAAACGTGTGTGTTCTCGGAAACCGTCAATTCTGCAACAACGTTTTCTAGAGGCACACAGATTTTACACGGCCCCGGATAAACAGCGATTGATATCGGATCAGTGCACGCGAAATTCTAGATCGCCCGTCCACTGCAGGTTCCTTCATTTAACACTATACCGAGCACTGAAACTGACCATTTTTAATATTTAATAATTCCTCGCGAACGCATCTTCGCGCCCTGAATAATCCTACATTAAAATATTAAAACCTGGCGTTCCCTCTTTCTGCATTCCTGACAATAAAACTTGGATTTTTGGCATGTGCTTGTCAAAATCTGCAGGATTATGTAATGAAAAGTTAAACATATCCGGGTTGTCAAAGTGAAGTTCAACCCTGAATTCTACTACTCTTTATTCTATTTTAAGTTATACCTACTCAGTTTTGTCATGAATGCATAAAATCCGCTGTCTAGTAATATTTTGCACTATTGTGGTGAACTAAAATTCATAAAATCAAGTCATTTATCTTTGTGTAATTTTTCTCTCTGTTAATTTAATCGCCCGCTATATATAGATGATGTTTCTGAATTCGAACGCTTCGTAGTGCGTTCCGAAATCGGACATTTGCGATAACCCAGTGAAATCGGCACCCGCGCATGGTCGGCATTGTCTCGGGTTCCCCCGGCGATCAATTAACAGTGCGTCGGATGGAGTCGCGTTGTCGGTATTATGAAATTTCGATCACTTAATTGTAATTATAATAGAGCGTTCTCGTCACCGCGCCGCGAAGTTCCCGTCCACTTTTCAATTACATCGAACAAGCGCTCGCGCATCCGAGCGACAGACCGGGACGATATAACGAGCAGAAGAGTAACAATCAGGGCGTCAAAATTATTTCTTCGTCTTCTCGTCCGAACCGTCCGCATAATAATTATTATTCGCGAGCGCGCGATAATTGATTTCATTTAAAAGCTCGCACAACCGAGCGAAGGCCTCGCGCGCGTTCACGCACACACATAAACACCGGCATGTAAGCGTGTCCCGGTGTCTGCCCGTCTGTTTTCTGGCCTGTCTATACGCACGCGCACGTGCATGTATGTATGTATATATGTATATATGTATAAAGAGGTTGGCGCTCGTGCATCTCGAAACAAAATTAAATTCCGCTGTACCTCTGTCACTTGTCTATTTCCGTGGTGGTGTGGCTAACTGAAATTCGATGCGGCGGGGGAGGGGAGGGGGCGGGGGGATGAGTAACAATTATATCATGGTCGGGGTGGAAAATTATTTTCTCGTAGGGACCGCCTCTCTACCGGCTTCCATCCTTTCCGCCTTCTTTTCCTTCCTCGTCTCGTCTCTTCCCCTCTCGTTTCTGTCTCAGGAGAAATTACCACACTGTTATGAGAAATAATTCCACGATAACAGCGGAAAATCAGTTGCTCCAACAATATTCCCCTGCGTTAAAGAGGTTAATGTGCGCGATACTTTGACACACACTCTTCTGGCTGGGACTGTACCGGAACCATACATCCTAGAACTATACCGGAACCATACATCCAGAACTATACCGGAACCATACATCCTAGAACTATACCGGAACCATACATCCTAGAACTATACCGGAACCATACATCCTAGAACTATACCGGAACTATACATCCCAGAACTATACTGGAATCATACATCCTAGAACTATACCGGAACCATACATCCTAGAACTATACCGGAACCATACATCCTAGAACTATACCGGTACCATACATCCTAGAACTATACCGGAACCATCCATCCTAGAACTATACCGGAACCATACATCCTACCACTATACCGGAACCATACATCCTAGAACTATACGGGACAGTAGATTGGATGCGTTAACCCATTTGCACCATAAGGAAATACGAGAAGAAGGCCTTTAAGTACAAAAATAACTGCAGGTAAAAGAACTTCATATTTCAGCATTATAAGAAAAAATAAATTACATATGCTCCGGTGATCGTGACCAGAAAAATTGAACGTATATATACGCTAATGATGCAAATGGGTTAACCCTCGGAGATCCACGCCTATGCCGGAGTCATTTCTGACCCATGCCGATGCGTGTCTCTACAGTATTCTTTCGATATAAGGCGACGGCTCGGGACAGCCTTTCGTCCTATTTCGGATGAAGAAGAACGAGCGAGGAAATCGTAGCACAGCCGAGCAGAGGCGATTCTACATAAAAAACTGAGGAAAAATGTGGGTACAATATTTTTTCATTCGGAGCTCCGTTTTCGAGAGAATCGAATTTGGAGACGCAGTGTGTCTGATCATGGCCGACCAATTCTACTTCCCGCGGATAGCAAAGCGCGCGAGTCCCGACGGATCTTAAAAATATTTTCGAGTGATCGCTGGGAGTGTATAAAATAAACAAATGGACACAAAAATCTTTAGAAATATATAGTAACTTTTAGAAGCCATCTGACTCCGATCAGAAAACGAATCAACGTCTACAATACGTCTGAAGCTTTGTGTCCGCGCAGTTTCGAGCAATTTGTAGCGTTTCAGCAGCTCTCCGTGACTGCCGCGATAAAAAATGAACTCCGCTGTAACCATGAAAACGTTTAAATCGCGAAATGTCGGAACATGCGAGGTCTCCGAGCCGGCATGAAGCGTTGTCATCCGATCGCCGGGTAAATCAGCGATACACGTTAAAAACATTTGGCGATAACATTTTCGAAGTAAAAAAGGGGGAGAGAGAGGGGGTGTGAGTAATTTACGCGTAACGTGTCCGGCGCCGGTATTAAATCATACACGGTCCTGTTCAACAAGCGTGAAGAAAGGGTGGAGGGGTAGGAGGGTGCGGAAGGAAAAAAACATTCTCGAAAAATGCGACAGAACTATGCCGCGCGTGTCCAGCTCGAAATAAAAGCAAAACGATGTAACAGAGGGGATGAATGACGAAAAGCTCTTCGAAGGTCCGCGCGCGCAGCAACGTTCGTTTTAATCCGCCATTATGAAATGTACCGACGACGTCTCTGACAGAACCGGTCAGATATCGGAAACGTTGGACGGAAATTAAACCGATTCTGCTCCTCGTGTACTTCAATTTTGACCATCTCCGTTCTTGCTTTTCTTTTTTCACGCCCCTACCATAAGCGCGTTTATGGATTTCTATGAAGACGCGGCAGCAGCCGATTTCTAGATTGCGCCGAGCTTCGCGCTCGAAAACGAATTAACGTCGTCGCGATGTTTACGATCGGCTGGGAATTTTATTTTTATCTATACCATTCGGTATTTTTACGGGCATATTTTATCACGCTCGAAACGAAACGGAAACGCCGTCGAGCAGAATGTGAATCAGGTTTTAAATTGGAAAGTGTTGGATCGGTGGAAATATTCGTTTAGGTTTAAAATATCAGGTTTTAAATATTCCACGAAACAGAAACAACACATTTTCGATGCTTCCCCGAAATTCGCAAACGCGGCAACGAAATGAAGCTGAACGTTGCTAAATAAATGTTGCGTTTAAAAATCAGATCGTGAATTATTTATTTAATAAAAAATGTTTTACCATTGACAACGGGTCTCTCGATTCGCACAAATAAATTTCTTTACCCGTATTGTATTCCCGACGCCATATTTTAAAGGCTTGTATAGAACCACGGCGATGTGTTTTCCAGGATCAATTCAACGAAACAAAGGCAGCCAGAAAATATCCGCACCGGTTAAAAAATGCAGACTGCACTAGAAAAACACACACACACGTACACAATGGCCAACAAATACTTCTGTCCAATGTTTTCCATTGTTTGAATCCGTATAATGGAAAATACGATACATTGAATCGTAGAAATGAAAAAAAAATACCGGGGTACAAAAAATATTGATTTACGAATTTCATATCGCACGGAACAAAAAAAAAATCGCAGAAATCCACCGAAATGATTGCTTCACAGTCTCCTGGGACGCGTCCGTGCAATTTTTATAGTATTAAATGCAGGAAGAAGTAATGTAAACGTCGCTCGTATCAAGATAAATATTAATATACGTATCGGACAGGAGACGTATAAATATTAATTCCCGTCTGGTCTACGTTTTCTACTCTGATTAATTCAAATTTATTCCTATTCGTTTTATTATTATTTCGATGTTCTACCCCAGGCATCAAATGATTTTCTTTCTTTCTCCTCGGGATACTCGGGCCGAGGGAATTGTCGGGTTCGGTTTCGAGTTATTCGTCGAGTGAATTTTCGGTCTGAAAGGTCCTTTAAAGCGTTCTAGCCATTAGTTGATCAGTAAATTACCGATTGGCTATTCGAGCGTTTTCGCAACCCCCAAACCCGGGCTTTCAAAGCAGCTGCAGGCGCAGTCGACTTTCAATACGCCGACCTGAAAGAGCAACCTTTGAAAACCAATTGATAAATTATATATGCCTGAACGTTGATATTACCGAAGATAAGCTTCCGCGGACAGGATCTATCAAATATTTATGAAACACCGTCGCGAATGTAATATTCATCGAATTACTCTCTTGTCTGCTAATAGATCCGAACGAATCTGAACGATTCCTCGGACAGAAATATTTCTACAGATTTAATAAATAATTTGCAGAGAGGACGCGTGCGAGAGGAAAATGAGAAACAAACGAGAAAGATGCGGAGGGAATTGTGTTGTAGGCGCAGCGGTGGTGAATTACAACGCTCCTAATTTCCGCTGCTCATGCGACTCGCTTTTCGAATCCGGTTAATGGTTCTACAAAAACCGGCGAACACGAAAGAAGCGCGGAAGTTTGAATCAATGCTCCCGTTCTCATCAGGCGTATTCACCCTTCGTTTTCATGCTCGGAGGCCTCGAGTGCTCTCCTTTCTGCAGGCCTCCTGATCGTCGAGGGGATGACGCTTGATATGCACCCACCCCATATGATATTCGAGCCGGTATTTGTAGAAACGATTCCCCAGCTGATAAATTCAGAGAGCCGCGTGAGAGAGCAGTCGCCGTGACAAGACGAGAGGAGGCCTGGGTCTTACGAGACCAAGAAAATATCATCCCCCCCCCCCGTCCCTCACCCCTTCACGCAGTCGATACTTTGACTCACGACTGTGACTCATTGACAATCGGCGCTCGGTAATGACCGTTCCCTTTATTGCCCGTGACAGATCCAACCACCGTCGGTATTTAAAAGTAAAGAGTGCTCTCTCCCGAGCTATAGTGAGTTACAAAAGCGTACAACCCCTAACCGAGCGAATAATCGCTAAAATCTTGTGGCTTATCTATTCTGATCTTCAGTTTTGTTCAGCGTGTGATTTCAAAATTACTAAATCGAATAAATTAAATTCTGCAAGAAGGGCTTCTATGCATAAGTATGTCGTAGAAATTGAATTTGTAAGGGCTCAAAATGAGTATTCTACGTGGAAAATTAGCGTTCGGTATTCCCCCCCGTAAGTTTTAATTTTACTTTCATTGGGAGGTGTGTCGTACCATAATCAACTTTGCATAGAAACCTTTTAGCTTCTTCGCCGACAGCACCGCCTCGAACGTGTAATTGTTGGGAAAGCTAATTTCCATACGCGCGGCTCCGATGGTCCGTGTTCTACTGCAAAATGGGAAAGAGCGAATCTGCAGACGACAAACCAATTAATTCCCAATTCCGCCTGGTTCAAGAGGCCAGGTACGCCCCTGTGTCTTCCAATCTGGACACGTGCAACCACCCACCGCACAGAAGGCTCTTGTTCCTAATTTGGCAAAGTAGTCTGACTAGTTCGACCGTCGATCAAATTATCCGAAACACGCAAACAATTTTAGCGTTGTTCGACCAACGAGTCACTGCCTATCTTCTTAGTTGTGCAAAAATTCAACAATTATATTCGCTATCTAATTCCTCTGTGACAGACTAACATAGCAATAAAATAATTGGAATAGAGTTCTACCCAAAATTGGGTAGCAGCTTAAAGTGGAATAGAGATTAGGAGAATTTATGGTTGAACTTCGCCTTGGGAACCCGGAAGTTTTTAACTTTTTCTTACATAATTCTGTAGATTTTGACGAGAAGATGCCAGAAACACCAGTTTTAATGTCAGGAATGGACCGAGTTAAAGTTGAGCTGAGTTTAATTAGAGTAGAAAATGGTAGAAATATAGATCCAGAATAAGGATAGAAATTGTAGAAACGCGTGTCGGCGTAGGAAAAAGTAGGGTAGAATTTAGGGAGCCGAGCGTCGGTGACACGCGGAGGGTGGTGCGAAGAAAACGACACCGGCTGAGGTAAATCGAGTGAGTGTCAATTTATGCAAAGTTGGGTGAGCAGTGACAGATGCACGGTACATTTCCGAGGAAAGAAAAACCTTGGCCGCCCCGGGAGAGGGTAGAAGAGGCAAGTAGAGAACCGGAGAAAAAAGAGAGAGCAGGGTCGGTGTGACGGTTTTGTGCCGACGTGCCGGCAAACACAAGAGACTTAAACAGGAAGAAAATGTTATGTGATCACACCAAAAGCCCATCCCGGGGTTGTAGCCGTGTTGCGCTTAATGGTTCCACGCATCCAGTAGGAATTATCCCGCGCTTTTTACCCTTTCTTCCGCGGCCTTTTGTTATTCCTGCATCCCTTTCACCTTCTCCGGTCTTCTCCCCCCCCCCCCCTCCCCCCACCACCGGCCGCCAGCTGTCTTTGTCCTTTGAACTCTCGTCTACTACGTTCTCCACCTCCATTTCTCATGATGCAGCTTTCTTCGTGTTTTCCCTCGTTTTCTCTCCGTCTTCATTTTGTCCTTCCACCTACGTTTACCCCCACTCCCTTTCCCTCTCGCTTCCATTTCATTTTCCTCCGTCTTCATTTCCTCTTTTCGTTTCCCTCTCTTCGTTTTTCACTATTTTTCTCAATTTTTCATTCTCTCTCCTTCTCACTGGCTATTTCTTTCTTGCGCGTATATATCTCTCCCTCCCCCAATAAAAAAATAAAATAAAAATTCTGCTTCCCTCTCTCCTTTCTCGCTGAAATTTTTTATTTCGCTTTTCTCTCTTTCTCCGATTGACTTCCCAACTCCATCGTCTTTGATTTCACGTTTTACAGTTTTGTTCCGATATAAGGCGATGGCCCGGGGTCGGCTGTCGCCCTATTTCGAATCAGGGTACCCACGGTGGTGGATGGATCTCTATCCATCCTTCGAAAAACTCCTTTTCCCTATTCCCACGTTATTCAGGGTTCGCTGTCTCTTCCTGCTCGATCTTCAGCATCCGCCGTCCCTCGACACGACTCACTCAGCAACTTTTTAATCACCCCCGGCGAACAAAGGTGACCGAACCAACCGGGTGTCCGCGAATAAACCGGTGATCTTTGTTGGTACGTTGGCCACCCCCGCGTGCCCGGGATTCGTCTATCAAGCCGCTAGCTTTGATACGTCCCGCTTGATGCGGTCAATCGTAATTGAGGGGAAAACATGGACGACGTATAGACTGGGTCAGTGGAATTGATTCTGGCCTGGTGTGTGTGCATTAGGGATATTGCGTTTTCGAGACGGAGCCGTGCTTCGGGGCCGGATACCACGTTTTGCACTCACTGCAATTACGAACCGTGACACGTTCCTATTATAAATTCGCCGGATCCTTTCTTTCCCGATAACGGCCCCGCTACCCGATAACGGAGATACCGAGAACGCTCGAGGTTTATCGAGCTGTCCTCCGTGCGCATTATTTTTATTACTGCAACTCGGAAAAATTAGTACGGCCTCCTGTTGTATCAAATTTTCTTTCTAGTCTCCTGTATCGGGAAATTGTTACTTCGATCTGTAAAATTTGACTTACCGAAAATTCTGTCTTATTTTACAGATAACTGCAGTATTTTTTACAGAAACCCAGTGCACATAAAATTCTCACTGAACGTCTTTGTAAGCTTTGCTGCAAAGTATGCCCGATAGAAATAAATTTTTGGCGCGACTTAAAAATCTTTGCGACCTAAGAATGATTGCAAAATGTATTGCGTTCTGTTGCGGAGATCATTCATTTCGCCCCCCCCGCCAATTAACAAATGTGTTCCGACACGCGTGCGCGCGTTGTTCGGAACAATGATCTCTCGTTTCTCATTCCGTAAAAGCTGACAGCTGTCAAGTGACGGTGACGAGCGGCGAAGCGAAGAAAAGACTTCGCGGGTCACCCCGTATAAAAAGAGAGAGAGAGAGAGAGAGAGAGAGAGAGAGAGCGGCCGGGCGTCCGTTATCGAAAACCGTCCCTTGCTTTACAGTAATTGTACCGACGATCCCCCTTTCTCCTACTCGGGCTACGTCTAACCACCTCAGTAGGTTTTTAAGACAATGAGCTGCGCCTCCGACGGGAAGTAGGGAATATTCCCGTCGTCCGTTGCCAGTGCTACATTCAATCGTGCCGCTCGCTTTGCCATCTTTCTAATTCGAGAAAGTGGCAAATGGCCCCGAGCTTTTTTTCGGTCCTCCTCGCTCAAGGTACCGGGCCCGTTAAGAAACCTTGTGGACGCGGATTTAATTTGTCCAATTAACGGTATGAATTCTTCGATGTTTATAGTTTAACAACTTTTCCTGTCTTTTCAGTACAGCGATCGGTCTACGCCCGTTCTCCTGATAGTCTCGCTCGCGGGTATCAAAGTATGCAGTCCAGATGGAAAAGTGAGTATCATCGCCGTCAATATCTTTACCATTATCACAATTTTTTTTCAAATCATAAGAGCATAAAATATACGTTCACGTTGGTTGTGTCTCGTCGCGACGATGTGTTTCCAATTTAAAAAAATTGGAAATCCCCAAAAATTCGACGAAAATGTGTTGAAATTCTGCCGATACCATTTTCGTAAAAATTCGGTAATGAGGTATTGGTGAGACCATTGTTCTCAATTTTTTCGGAATTTTTCATAAATTGCATCGTCGTTCAAACAAAATTCAAAATCAATTTTTTCCATGGCCCTTTGTCTTCTTGGCGTGTCGTGTAATATTGAACATTTTTAAGGGGTCATTTGTTCTGCGAGCTTTCGGGCACAATTTTCGACACAGTTTCCTCCGAAGGAGAATGCGAGCGGGACAGAGAAAGAGAGAGAGTCGCATTTGCATCTTCGCGTAGGCAAAAATTAACATTGTCTGGGGTTTCGTGTGTCCCCGAAGTGCGACCCACAAAGAAACTCGGCCAGCGAGCTTTAAAAACGCCGTTCGCCAATGAACGAACGTCCGCGTGTGGTCGAGTGACGCTCTTTTACGATAGCTTTTAGTCTACGGACTATTTCGGACAGAATGCTTTGTGCCTTTGGCGGATATACGTATATATGTATATCTCGCGATGAAAATGTCGCGCGGCCCCGCCTCTGTATTAAAAGCCGAGAGTCTTTCATAAAATACGGTTCATCAAACTATTTTCACGGAAACTCGGGTACCGTTTCTCTCGTATTAAATATTATGCGACCGTTCGCCGGACAAAGCGTCCTAATTTCCACCGTAGAAATTTACAATCGGACTATTCAACGCGACGAACGAAATTCCGACGGTTGTATTTTCATTGAATCGACCTGCACGTAATTTTCCGCGCTTTCAAACCTTCGGCCGTTCTATAATGGCGGACTCGAGGAATTCACCGACGTGTGGGGACCGACTGCGCGACAACCTAAAGGGAAATTAATCATCACAAGAGAACCGGGCATTTATCCGCCAATTACCTTTGAGCTGACCATTTCATTGACAGATTAGACATTTTATAATTATAATTACATTGAGATCAAAATTGCCTCTTTTTAACTATCACGCATCCTGGATAGAAATATTTTTAAAAAATTGGGGATAGTGTTAATTTCCAGGGTGGTCTCGCTCTTAAGTTTCGTCAAATCTGTGTTTTTCTACTTTTTTCTGGATTTTTATTTTTTACCGCCAGAGTTTGCAACTGAAAAATCGGCAAAAATTCTCGAATATGTAACACGATATCCTGAAAGTGCCAGATATTTTTTTGGAATTTTTAGATGCGATTAAGTGGGGGAAATGGGACAAAAACTGGTTTTTTCTTTTCTCCCCTTAACTACCCTTACGGACGGGGTACAGGGCTGAAACTTGGTAGAAAGGGTTCTCTCTTGGTAAGCTATCGAACGAGCCCGATTTATATCGATTTTTACCCTTCTGAATAAAAATGGCACTGGCCCAGCGTCCAATGCGAGGACGTTCACGATCTCAATAATTATGAAATAAAGAATGATTTAACGAAAGTACGGAAATAAAGTGGTGGCGATGAGACGCGCAGACATAAGAATAAAACGACGACGAACCGTAAACGGTTGAAATTACTCTGGCTGGGTGTGGATCCTGCGTTTCGTATTTGATCGAGGAACGCCGGCAAATGAAATTAAACCGTCTGGATACCGATACCGTTCAAATATAACGTTCGCGTTATCGTTCGATATACAGCACGAGGAGGTCCGATAGTCATTGGCTAATTAATTGCGAAGAATTTCGGTCGATTCAACGTGCACTCGGGGAAACCAATTCGCGATGGTTTTCGGCCGCGGAACAATAAACTGTGCGAGGAAAAACAATCAGTTCGCAACGATTTATTTTCAACGACTTGCCCCGCTTTGTGGCTCGCGCGAATATTTGGCCATTTTATTGGAAATGGTTTTTCGATGGCCAATCAATTTACGGGATATATTCGACTACGTAATTTCGGTTATTTGTTGTGATATAATAACTGTGAACGTATTAGAGACTTATTAAAATTACTGACAGGTAAAAGACATTTTTATTTCATCTTTGTTTCTCTGGATAACATATTTGTATTTTGCACGAGGGTCTGGTTGTCTGTCTGAGAGACGATTTAAGAGAACATTCAACTGCGATGAAAAGTATTATTGCATGCTTACTGTGCGTGTAAATCGGGGCCGGCACGAGGCAGTTAGGTGGTTGCCCTGATCTTATCAGGCTACTGTCTCGTTCGAACTGCTAAGTCGCTTTTCTAAGTACTGATTTGACGTTTTCAGAGCGTGAGAAACAGGTGTTAACACTTCGCCAGCCGACGATGACTTAATAGTGCACTGAAAATCAGTAAAAAGTCCGTGCCCTTTAGGACTCTTCTTTTAAATATAACACTGTCATTAAAAAACTCACCATTAGGCACAGAAGTACTTTAAATTTTTGAATCAAGCCTAATTATTTCTGAAAGTCCAACAAACTTCTGGAATGACCAGTTTTATGATCAGTAAATTTATGGAGTGAGACCATTTGGAGCACCCTGTTCACCGGAGAAATTTATTTATAAATTAATTTTATTTCATTTATCCGCTTCGAAAGTACTTAATAGTTGCAGCATCATTCGTCGAGATGCTTCACTGACAATAACTTCACGAAAATATTTAATGCAGATATTTATGTATGAATTAATTTCGTTCTGTTAGCATCGAAAGCGCACTCGATAGTTTAAGCGTTTCACCGGCGACGAGTTTATGAAACGAAGAAAATTTGTTTGCGAATTAATTTCATTTTAACGTATCGATAACGGTCGTATTTATTAAAGTACACAAAGTTCGATGGCTCCAATTAAATTAATTTTCACGTGCAAATGGTAAATATACAAAATACAGAAATGCTTGATGAAATGGTCTATTTCACATGGTCGGTACAGCCGTCATTAAACACTGGACTGTGTGTCGACAGTTTCGAAATAGAGAAGGTATTCAAATATTTTCTATATTCCATTAAACTGTCAAATATTTAGCGTGCACACTATCCTGCTGTACTATTTATTCTTGATACGTAAACACGGTATTATAATAAAGTTAGATTACAGTCGATTGTGCAACGGTGTTCTCCACGTAGGATTTCACGTCGAGCACACGCTCGGAAAGTTTAAATTTCCATCAAACTGTTCCAACAATTTAATCGGGGAAGACGGAATTACATTTTCCATGTATGCATAAGCTACAGCCGGATGTATCAATAATCAGACAAAAATTTTCGTATTCCCATTTTGGCATAAATCTAATGATTATTGTACGATAATTGTATGATAATTAGACAAAATTTTTGTATTCCCATTTTGGCATAAATCTAATGATTATTTATTTATAAATAAATAAATCTACGTACTAATAAGGCAGTTACAGGTACCACAAAAATCTCTAGGATGAAATATTGGGCGTCGGAGGATCCCCAATAAGACAATCTCGGCACCAATAAGAAATTCTCGGGTAATATCGGAATATCTGCAGTTAGGGGTGGTTCCATCGATTCCCCATGGATTCGGAAGTTGTATAGTGACGGGCAGCGCGAACGAGCCCACCGGACGTGGACTAATGTAGCCCTAGTTCTTTTCTATATATCGGCGCCCGTTGCGTTCTGATTGATAATCCCTGTTTCCCTCTCTCGGCCGTCTAATATAGTTTTTTGTTTCTGGTCCTGCCGTCCCAGAACTTCTCTGACTCCGGCTGTACCCACGAAACTTTTCAGAAAGTCTTTCCATGTCAGACGTCGAAGAAAAAATTCGACGGAAAGAGAAGCAGACGACGACGACGACGACGTCTCCCGGAAGGCCTATTTCGGCTAGTTTTCGGTGCTGGCCGAATAAAAATTTTATCCCGTTTCTCCGCCCCGCGATCTCACGTGCCGACGTTCCGTGAATCGTAAAACTTCCGACTTGCATTTTTGTCTGGCCACGATTGGCCCTGCGCAGCTGCCGCTGCCTCTTCTTTCGACAGGCACGCCGACGCTCGTGACTGCCTGAAAGATTCATCCGGTTTGTGGGGACCGAGTGCAGTTTCAAATCAAAGCATTACTTTATTATAAGCACTTCTGCACAATATCTGGAGTCTCTGGTGCGCCGACAGTGCTGGTGTATGCCAGGCGTATTGGTCCGACGCGAAGCGTATTGCTTGCAACACTGTTTATTGTGCGAGCCAATAACGATTGGACCTAGTAATCACCGGACTTCGGATTTCATGGCAGAAATAAATAAATCAATTTTAGAACGATGAAAATATTCCAAGTGTTTAAGAATATCGTATTATTTTTGACTTATTGGGATGATTAGGATAAATGCGGATGTGTCTCCAGCATTTTATAATTGTTATTTTGTACAAATGTCTCCAGGAATCGTGTCGATATCAGGCTAATTCGACGATGAAAGTTCGAGATGCGAAATGTCCGGGAGCATGTGTCCTGTGTAAACATGGCGTGGCAAAGGGCCGATTAACATGAAAAGCCAATAGAGAGTTGCGTGACCGAGAACCGCAAGTCCGATTGGGGTTGGGTCGATCTTTTATGAGAATGACACGCGCGATTTCCTGCTGGGTTTCGTGTCACGTAAGTTGCGTAACAGGTGGCGCGGGGAGTGACAGAAGGTACGATTCCATCCCCTCCCCCGAAACACACTTATTCACTTATATTAGAAAAGTTATCGCCCCCCGCGTTTAAGGAAATCGAATCAATCAATGATGGAATGTCACTTAAATGCCGGACGTGAAACTTTCTCGTTCGCTGGGCTCCTGGCCATCACGGTGCTCACTCTGGAATCATAAATGTTTCACACGTTTATTTATAAGAGAATTTTCTGTGGGAAAGAAAATTTCAACTGGACAATTATTTTCTTTTATATTACTTACTGCTAGATTATTTTCCCAGGTTTCTAGAATTTATCTTGCGGTTATTAGAATTTGACCAAATTCACAGATTACTGAGACTGTGAAGAATATTATTGGATGGGGTAGAAAATTTTGTGTTTGATTCGAGAAGAAAGAAATTTGTATAGTCAGAGAGGGGGGCTGTTTTATACGGCGATCAGTTTATGGCTTTATTGCTAGATTATGTTCTCAGGTTTCTAGAATTTATCTTGCGGTTATTAGAATTTGACCAAATTCACAGATTACTGAGACTGTGAAGAATATTATTGGATGGGGTAGAAAATTTTGTGTTTGATTCGAGAAGAAAGAAATTTGTA
Organism: Halictus rubicundus; assembly: GCF_050948215.1. Lineage (NCBI taxonomy): Eukaryota > Metazoa > Arthropoda > Insecta > Hymenoptera > Halictidae > Halictus > Halictus rubicundus. The sequence goes on from NC_135161.1 coordinate 13,507,133, forward strand.
TAGTCGGAGAGGGGGGCTGTTTTATACGGCGATCAGTTTATGGTACTCCGTGTGTATTTTCAGTCGGAAAACAATGTACAGGTTTGCCAAAGTTTTTCGCAGCAGAATATGGTCGGTCCGTCGTAAAATATAAACGTGAAAACATCGCGAAAACCACGAAGTTGGACCGTCTGTAATCGCACGAGGGAAGTCCGGATTTCCCTCGGAAGCTTTCCTCTCCCGGAACCAAAGAAAGTTCCCAAGGATTGCGTAGCCGTTCAGGGACGTATCAAGACTGAGAAGCCGGAGACGGAGAATCCCCTCCCCGCCCCCTCCCCGCGTCGCCATCTTCCGCCTAAGCAGGCTTCTCGTAATGGTCGTAAGTTTTGAACAATGTACGCCACTCATCTCCATTCGCCGGTTCTTTTCTTCGTACGTTTCCGCCAGGCGACGACGGGAACCTGCCCATAATTCAACTCGCGTTTGAATTTAAAAGTTTTTCCAAAGATCGTCCCCCGATGCGACTTAAAATGGCCCCGGCCTGGAAAAATCGAAGGCGCCCGGGAATTGAAAGAGGAGCATTCAAAGGGCTCGTTAGCATAGAAAATCGCACCTACCAGAAGAACCGTTAAAAACTGCACAACAACCATCATTTCGTGAAGTCTGAACAATTTATTTAACCGAATGGATATTGAGAAATTTTTTGTTGTTGAGATATGTAAATCTCCACTTTTGTAGGGAGCTAATATCGATCAGAATTTGAGGTAGTAATACTTTTTCTGTGGATTAATATTTAGTATTGTACTGCACATTATAGAATAATAATTCTGCAGTGAGTGTGTTTTAATTTTTATATGCAGGTTCTCTTCCGACACTTTCTTGATGTTACGTTTGCTATCTCGAATGTTCATTTTGCGAGATGTCTTCGCAATAGTACGCAAATTTGATGAGCACCTGCACATATCGTTGCGTAATCGTTATTTTCATAATGGCAAAGTGTCCTGTGAAGAATGTTCGTCGCCTTCAACCCCAGAGCCATTCTTACTCCGGCGCCCTTGGATAACACCCACGCTACGCGGGAAAACTTTTTAAAAGATTGTCTGTAAACAGTCCCTATTTTACGCTCGCCGCAAGAAGAAAAAAAAAGATGGCCCTCGAAGGGACATTTTCCCCTATTTTTACGATCCACCAACAATTACGAAAGTTTCGCCAAGCATCGCCTCCATCGAAACACCAGACAAGTACAATAATTTGCAATTAGTGAAGGAAGCAAATGCTACAAATCCTGTAACAAATTTCTGCAATTTAATATTCATATTTAGAAATTTAATTCGATATTAATGTCCACATGTAATTAATGCGCATACTTTTAACTAATTTTAACTGTTAGCACTGCTATTTTTAATTTACTTAACGCTAGATTTACGGGACCCGTCAAAATGACGGATTCTAATATTTTTAAATTGCGAATATTGAGATTGTAAAAATGCATCGATGAGTAATTATTCAACAAATTGATTTCTTTGGGTATACATTATTAAAAAAATGGCTACAAATTTTGATCGATACATTCACGTTATTTTTATAAAGTAATGTAAAATAGTCATGTTTAGTGCTCCGTAAACCTAGTGTTAAAATTTAAAGAAAAATATTCCCGATATATTTATAAAGTAACGTGAAATCACTTTTAGCGGTATTTTCCAGGGACGGAAAATAATTCCGACGTTTAATTCGAAAGGAGAAATGGCGACTCGATCCGATAAAACCGCGCGTAGAACATTTCTCTATCGTTTTATCGCAGAACGTTTCGGAGGCGATGTAGACATTAACAATGAGAATCCTGTAGAACATCATAACGTGCGCGTTTCAGCATGTTCCGCCCGTTGAAATTTCGTCCGCGTTATTACGTTTCATTCGAGGAGGCAGGAGGATCTGGTCGGCCCGTTTAAACCAGAATAGTAACACGCGTTCGTGTGACGCGTGCTATTCCGTCCGGGGACTCTAGAAACACCGTGAATTATGCTCTACTGCTGGAAATAAATAACGCGAACAGTTTGTCCGTACGCGAACGCAGAAATCCTAACTAGTTTCATCGCTCGCACGGTTCTCGCATGATTATACACACACCGTGGACACCCGTGAATCGAAAATTCCGCGACAGCATAATGTTTGGAGTGTCTATTCAGAGCCTACAAACTCTAACCGGGAGCCGCCGACGTCTGTGGGCATGATTCATTCAGAATTGTCTGTGCCTTTCGAGAAAAATAGGATTGTCAGAGATGTATCTCGTATTCGGGAATTTAACAGTATTTTATTTTTATCTAATTTTTGGGAATTTTTTAAAACAAAAGTAATAAGCCTATCAAGCTCAAACTGTGCTACATACTTGATTATAGTACTACGGTACTATACTGGAAATTATTGTACAGCTGAATTAAAGCTTGCACGAAGTTTCAAATGCTTGAAGACAAAAGGGAAATGAGGGTGCAGTAAATTATGCACTTCACACGTTCGATGGAAATGACAGGGTTCCAGTGGCAGTTAGTTAACGTCTCACGGCAGCATGGCAACGCGTTGCACGTCGTACTTTATTTACAATTACCAGATGAGTCATTCGGTGTACACATTTCATTGCTTCCGACCGCCAGTCGCCGGCACCGATAGCCTAATAAGGTGTCACGGAACGTGTACTCTAGTTTCAAGACGTCAGTGTACAGCTCGACAGGTTATAAAACATACCTGAAGAGGGAGAACCTACACCTCTCACCTTGCAAGCTGCTTCGGGGACACTCGATACACTCGAACCTGCCCGCGACCCTTAACCTGCCAGACACCGAACAAAGATCCAATCACATTTTTCTGAATTTCGTCTTTCTTCACACTTGACCTACCGACAACAATGAGCTGCCTCGTTGGCCTGCAAAAATTGATAATTAAGTGGTTCTCCAGAAAGCGTCCAGTAGACTATTCGTAGAAAAACACACGAAATTATAGAACACTTCGCGCAAAATAAATAAATTCAAGAGAGCACTGAATGGCACAAGGTCATTGAAAGAAGAAAATGAAAATTGCACATCTTTAGACGCGCATAAGTGTTAAACTAGCGATCTCCTGGGAGTGAAACTTGGATTTTCGGTATTTTCTCGCCAAAATCTACAGGACTACTTTGAAAGAAGTTACAAAATTCTGGTTTCCTCAGGGAAAGTTTAACCACGAACCAAGCCTTTTCGGGAAACGTTGCACTTATCGTTGAAAGCAGATCGACAGGAGGTTGTTCCTGAGTAAGATAGAATGATCATCGATCGAGGGTCATGTGAAGGTGTGATCGCCCGTCTTGGATACAAGACGCAAGGTCAAAAGGTGTCGATACGTGATTCCGTCGGTAACGGGAAGATCTCCGTCGCCAGCGAGTCGTCTCCTTCATCAAGCGAGAGCCAGCGACGCTCTGCTCTACTTGTTCTCCCACGTGTTTCGTAATTATTTCCACGTAGTCCCGGCACCGGCTTCAATTAATTGCAAGCCGAAACGAAAGGAGCGTGGCACGGTGCTTTAATAATGCGACATTCTCGTTCCCGTTTGTGTTCTCCACGCTCTCTCCCTCTTCGCCTCTCCTATTCTCTCTCTCCCTCTCCCCCTCTCTCTCACTCTCTCACACTCTTTCTCTCTCCGTCGGTGCGTGTGTACAACTCTGTCGGACACCAGAGACGAACTTTCGAGCATCGAGCCGCCGGCAAATGGAGTTAACGACCGCGAAAAAATACGAAACCTGAAACTGGCCACATTTTTCGCTATCATCCGAAAATCGGGATCGTTCATGGTCCAAAACTTTATTCAATCATCGAAATCGACATATATAAACATTTATAAACATTTTTGATGTGGATCTAGCTTGCAGAAATTCGGAAAAATAGAAAGTCGAAGCGTTCCGAGTGTCAAACAGAAAAATGGGAATTCGCAAAAATATACACAGTGTCCTCGCGGAGCGTACTACCTGTCGAGCAGAAAATTGCGTTCGAGGGAAACGTTTCATCGCGAAACGGTCGATCGCGAGACAAAAGGTAGTCGAGGCTCGGCGCGAGCAACGTTTCGTTACCGTTTGCTCTTCGAATTCATAGATGAGATGGAAACGGTCCCGATTAAAGTTGGAACGGTCTCGGATTAAAGCTCCGGCATGCGAGTAAAGAGAAGAGGCCTGAAGAGTCGAACCAGGAGTAGTGTGCACCGGTAAGCTGTGTAATGCTCGAGCAGGATTGTATTGGGTTTAAACTGTCCAGAGCACGAGCAGGCATTAACAACGCTCACCTGGTGCCACTGATTCTGCCGCTCATCACATGATATCAAGTGAGCTTATGCGATTATCCTGTTCAAGACGCGAACCGTTACCTACCCGCTTTATAGTCTTCCGTGTTACGCATATGGGTTTCCGACTATCCGAAAAGCTAATGTGCCCCTTTATCGTCAATTTCATGCTTGACTACCATCTCTTTAATACGCGATAACATTTTTTCTTATTTGACTGCAATTTAAACTGCAAACGCACCTTCGTTGTAAGTACAGTAATGCCTTGATCTAGGCCGAACGGAGCTACACGATTTTAGTCAGTTCCACTGGTGGCGTCCTCTACGTTCGGCGCGGTCACGAGAAAATGGTGGCCCTACACGATCTATGTCACAGCATTTTCATTCTAAAACTAAATTTTTCTTCCCCCTTAGAATATTTTCATTTTACTACTGATCCGATTTCCACATGTAATATTTAAATGTTTAGTGATCTATTAAATACAAATTTTGTAATGTAACAAATATTTTTTGTAATTTCTTTGAAATAATGCCACAACAATTTCCAGTGTTGCTTCAGAGTCACCACTCGAGTGCTAAGGGTTAGTTTGACGGATTGAAACAAATCCTTTCGCACTTCAACAACGCTCAAAGAGAACGCGAACATCTCGATTGTTTCGTAAGCTGGATAAATAAATAAGCACCGAACGTCATCGATTTCTAGCTCCGCTCCGACGCGCGTTCGAGGAGAACTCGCGCGCTCCCGACGCGTTTGAGATATCAAGTTCACGATAAATAAAGTTCGCGGGGTAGGCAGAGAGTGTCTGGATGAAGCACACATAATCTCTACGTCGCTGCGGATTTTTCCGTACTCGCCTGGGATAACCGGGAGAAGTAAGCAGGTTATGGTCGGAAGATCTCTATCGGTTTCGAGAATGGGTTAAAGGACGAACAGTTTCTCGCAAAGGGGATAGCAAGAGGGGTGGGAGGAGAGGGGTTGTAAGGGTGATGGAACGAAGAAAGTAGTGGCTAGAAATTGCGAGGAAAGGGGTGGAAAGGGGGCGGAGGGGAGCAGAGAATCGGAGAGTGCCTGCGGCTGAGCACTCACTTATAGCTGCCACAGGCCCCTGGGTGTCGTATCTTTGTCAGTGGTGTCTCCGACACTACATTACGCTGCTTTATGGTGTCTAAAGTCCCGGGGAGAGGAGGCTGCGGCTTTCCTCGACTCGCGATTAAGGTATTGCTGTCCAGTGTCTCGGGGCGCGTCCCCGCTCGCCAAATTGCTAATGTATCGCCAACGGTGTCCTTGAATGCCAAGCATCCCCGAATTTATTCGCGAGCCTCCTGCGGGATCTTCCCGAAACGCACACTTCTCCGTATCGAGTACTTTCGTTCGGACCGCCCCCGCGTTTCTGGCACGGTCGGGGATCTGATAACGAAACCTGTCCGGAGAACTATGCCTGTTCCTCGAGGAAAATTTCTGTTTCGCTCGAAAATCCGCGGGGAGGGAAATTATTTCTATGGGAAAAAAAAAGATTAGCGGAGGAATTTTGAGATTCGTCGGGGGTATAAAAAGTTTAGGGACGGTTTAATCGGCGTTTTCCATATCAAAGGGGCAAGATGAGGGAGCGATAAGATAATCTGATAACGAAACCCGGCCGGAGAACTGTGCGTGTGACTCGTGTTCCTCGAGGAAAATTTCTGTTTCGCTGGAAAATCCGCGGGGAGGGAAATTATTTTTCTGGGAAATAAAAATGTTCGGAAATTCTGTCACGATTAGCGGAGTAATTTCGAGATTCGTCGGGGGTAGAAAAAGTTGAGGGACGGTTTAATCGGCGTTTTCCATATCAAAGGGGCAAGTTGAGGGAGCGTGGCCGACTTAAGGGATGGTGGAAATCGCGAAACTGTGTTCGAAGAAATTATCGAACTCGAGGCTTAAGGACGCGGAAAATTTCGCTTCTCGTCGGGCGACCGGAATTCCATTTTGATTTTCCATCCCCGGTAACTTCTCTTTCCTCCGCTATTCTTCTCCCCTGGCTCCTCGGGGGAGGTTTCTCTGCCGCGTTCTATCACGGCGCGTATATACCTTCACTCTTTTGCCCGTTGAACCCCTTTGACAGATACTCTCCTAAGAAGTTCTTGCGTTTCCAAACGGAAAGACCGCCGGCACGCGGCATCTGTACGTGTGTGTATACCTGGGTGCCTTTACCCGGCGGGAGCAACCCTCCCCGGGTACGTACACGCTTTTTACCCCCTCGCGCGGAAACCCCTTCTCACTCGTTTCTCTCTCAATCACCCCTTAATGCACACTCCAGTCGTGTCTACTTCAATCCCTAATGCTCGCCGTTTTTTGCCCCGAGAACTCGGACCAACAAATTCTTCTTCTCCCTTTCGCCTAACGTATGACATTTATCGACTGGATGCGCCGACCTTAATTTATTGTTTCGTTGATATCGCGGAGCTGGCCGAGAGCCGGTGTCAACATCGTGCGGGTTGTTTGATCCCGCTGGCGAGATCAACCCTCGAAGAGAAAATTAACACGTCCGCTGTCCGACGCCGTGCCTCGGAGGGGTGGCCACCGCCATTTTGTGCGTTGAGCTGACGAAGGGAAATTAATTTTGCACCGTGTTCGGTTCGAACGAAAATTCTTACCCCTTTTAATTTAATATTCAGAGATAAAGATATTTATTCAGTAATGTATTCTCCATTTTGTTTGATTATAGTTTTATTTTTTTTTTTTTTTTTTGGTAACCCATAGCTTCATCTTTGAATTTTAATTTATGCCTCAGAGGAGTGACCACCGCCATTTTGAGTTGAGCTGAGGAAGGGAAATTAATTTTGTATTGTGCTCGGTTCGAACGAAAATTCTTATCCCTTTTAATGCAATATTCAGAGATAAAGATGTTTATTCAATAATATATTTTCCATTTTGTTTGATTAGTTTTATTTTTCGGGGTAGCCCATAGCTTCATCCTTGAATTTTAATTTAGAAATGTGTATCATATTTATTTTTCACTGCTGTTTCCAATTCGGCTGACTCTGTTTGAGCGGATAAATTAATTTTTCGGGGAATAAGTTCGATCGCGAATTGATGTTTACGATAACCGATTCCGCTATTAAAACGGAACGATTAAAAGGCTGGAATCTGAATTGAAATCGACTTTTTCCGGCGTGCAGCGTCCATGAATCATTTCCGCCGTGCGCCACCTTCCAAAAGATAATTCCTGCCGGGGGTCGGCGGTATCATTGCGATTGCTGTGACACGCCAGTGATTTAATTTTTCGAAATCGCTACCATTAATTTCCGACAGAGGGGGTGTGGCAGTAGAGAAACAAACTGAATAAATCTGTCAGGTAAGATTGAATATTCAATGCGACGCGTCGTTGCTGTTCATAAATCACCGATTTATTGCATCGAACGACCTTTCGCTCTGCTAAATAATAAATACAATATAATCAAATCAAATAACACGGATTATTAAAGATAGACGCGAAATCGTTGCACGAACACAGGGGAAGAATCGAGTCAAACGAGAACACGAGTCAGCAAGCCGAGAACAATAAATCCAAGCGACGCTAATTAAGATTAAGGAACAATACCAGCCTCGACAAAGCAAGCGAATAGACACAATGCGCGATATTAACCTCGCTGATATCGAAAACAATCGCAATATCCAGAGAAGCATCGAGGAACGATGAAAAGAAATGCCATAAGATATTACTTTTCTCTTGAAATACTGATGGGAACAATTCTTCAGTGACCACGGTTAACAATTTTAATGAAAAATCGGCAGGTGGCCCGGTGGAATAACGGTTCGCTCCGTTCCGGAGTGCATTATCACGATTATGATAATGTTTAGCAGATTGCGGCTGATAGCTCGCCTGATCGCCGGGAAAACCGATTAAATCGGCGCGCACGTGGAAAAAATTAAGTTCAGTATAATAGCGATTTCGCCTAGCGTAAAACAGTCGTTCCGCCGAGTTATTCCGGCCGCGCTTCTCGCATCTCGAACAGATCGTGAACGCCAGAGAAAGAGAGAGAAAGAGAGGGTGTAGAGACGGGGGTGGGACGGTAAAAAAGTAAGGATTTTTTCAGGTAGAAAATTAAAGCGAGAGCTTAGGAGGAGCCCTCGAAATAAAACACTAATTCGGCCGGATCGATGCGTTCTCTAGAGTTCGTCAACAAGAAACCGCGAGGGGTAGCCCCAGGGGGAGAGAAATATTCGCGAGGATGCTGCGCTGCGCCGCGCCGCCGGTATAACCTGAATATATTAACGGTAGACGTACGGGCAAAGATTGTGCATCCCGCCTTCAATTATAACCGGCGGAATAATAATGAGAACATACCTCGGGCCCCGGAGTTATTTTAACGAGAATAACAAAGATATCGTATTTCCGTTCGTTTTCACGAATATTACAGAATTTTCGGCTTCGCTGCGTTCCCTGCGCGCTGGAAATTGTTGTACAACACGTTTTCACCGAATCAGTTCTCGCTCTAATTAACGAGGCGGGGGCAAATTCATTTTTAACGATTCCAGCCTTAACTAGGCCCACGGCCATATTTCACTACGTCCTTCGATATAAGGCGATGGGACCGGCTGTCGTCTTATTTCGGATAGAGAAATATTTCACTTTCTTTAACGATTCTGAATTTGATATTTGATTTCTGAATATTAACACGCTGAACCCCACATCAGCCATATGTGGCTGACGGAATTATTTGTGCAGGTTTTGAAATGAATTTTTACGTTGATATATTCATTGTACTAAACTTAATTAGGATCTGTAACATGCAAGAAAGTTGGAGGATTACTCAGTATCGTACATTTAATTTTTTGCGATTTTTATTTCATTAAATAACTTACTTTGATTTTATGGAATGTTTGGGGTTTCTAGTTCGGCGTTCAAAGTGTTAACCGATATTTTACGTTTCCGTGTAAAATGGCGTGGGAAATATTCTCAGGGTAGGAACAACCCCTAAGGTGTCCGACTTTTCGTGGGACTCGGTTTTTAGTATGCGTGTAAATTGGAAATCGAATTTTTGGTAACGTTAGACGATTAAAATTGGACAGAGAAACCCGAAGCTGTAAATAGAGTTGGAAGTTGAACGTAACTCGAGGGTGGCGCCGCCACTTGATCGTGTACAGGATGAAACTACCAAACCACCGGCGATTGATAGTAATTACTGTAGATTATTGCGGCGGTGATTTATACAGAAAGCTAAAATTACCCTTCAATTACAATTTGCTTCGTGCTCAATTTCGCGCGGCGTTGATTAATGGTACGACGCGGAGGGCTGCGCAGCCATCGATGACGATAACGACGAACACGAACGAAACTATTCCGCAAAAATACCGCGAACAGAGTCCAGATTACGTATTAATCGTGCCGCCACGCCGCGCCGGCGGCCGCGGCAAAATACTTTTCCCCTCCATATATTTCATCCTAAAATACAGTGCACGCGAATGATCGCACCGTCGATAATCGCGCGAAACTCAAAAATATAAAAACAGGCTTTTCAGAGAAAAATTTCTATTCTTTCTCCCCGATTTTTCGAACACTAAAACAAACTTCAGAACTTCTACGTTTTCACATTCGAAAATTCAATATTAGACTGATTTTTATGCAATTTCCAATTTTCAGGTTATTTTATACAAATTTGAAGGACGAAAAAATGTAATTTTTCTACTAGAAATTTACTAATCTCCATTATTTCTCGAACACTAAAATAAACTTCAGAACTTCTACGTTTTCACATTCGAAAATTCAATATTAGACTGATTTTTATGCAATTTCCAATTTTCAGATTATTTCATGAAAATTTGAAGGACGAAAAAATTTAATTTATTGACTAGAAATTTTCTATTCTCTTTACGAATAACTAGACACTGTTAGTAGTATTATTTAGTTTATGAACAGTGCCATTTTCAGTAAAATTATCGTGTTTAAATTGAAAAAATTGGTGGACAATGAAAATTGGTTTCTGTTTTCCATTCTGGTTTCCATTTTGCTTTTTCCATATGCACGGAAATAGTTTGTTAAGCGATGGAGTTCACAATTTCGTTAGGGAGAGATTCGCGCACGGAGTCCGGAATTCGCATAAATACCCGAAGCCCAAGCGTTCATGCCGTTCTAGTTGTTACAGACCGTAATTGATCCCGAGTAGAACTAGAACGGTGTTCCTGCTCGGCGAATCGCGGCAGACACGCATGATTAACCCGAGTATGGTTGCCAGCACGAAGTTCGGCACGATGACTCTAAGACCCACTGCAACAAGTTTCCATTTGCTTTAATCATCTTACGCGGGTGCGTTCGGTCGGGGTATGACTTCGCAAACTTTCGCCCGTATATTTCAGGTGGTTACATTAAGGGAGGCGATTATTTCCCCACGGCCGGGAAACTCTTTGACCGGGTTGGATAAGGTCCTCGGTCGCCTTGCCACATACGAAGAATGATAAAGCATAATTTATGAGCCGATAATAACCCGTAGCCGCTAATTCATTTCGAATTCTCGAAATGGCTTGATCTCATACACCTAGGAACTCCAGCCTGCAAAATACATACTAGGTCTCAATAATGCAAAAGTAGACATTTTATTTTCGATTTTAAAAAGTACTCTTCATGATTGAAATCTTGCAAAATACATACTGGATCAACTCTCAATTATTGCAAAAGTAGACATTTTATTTTTGATTTTAAAAAGTACTTTCCATGATTGAAACCTTGCAAAATACATACTGGATCAACTCTCAATTATTGCAAAAGTGGACATTTTATTTTCGATTTTAAAAAGTACTTTTCATGATTGAAATCTTGCAAAATACATACTGGATCAACTCTCAGAAATGCAAAAGTGGACATTTTATTTTCGATTTTTAAAAGTACTCTTCATGATTGAAATATTTATAAAAATACTGTCAAGTCTGTCAGCTACGTAGAAATATTGATTAACGTTGATGAATATTTAAAGAAAATATCAGGAAGCTAAGTTTCTTCGTTTACCTTGACATTTCATTATTCTACAGAGAACTACATTGTTCTGTTTGACTCATCATTAATTCAAAGGCATACAATACACGGACGATTTAGCAAGTCTGCAGTCAAAGAAAGCTGAAAGATGTCTTCCAATATTTGTCGCGCCACAAAACAACCCAGACGTCTTGCAAGACACTAGAAAAGTCTGCGACCTATTTTTCAATTGTTTGCAAGCTTTGTCTGAAAGGGACAAACAGCGCTCCTTTACGAATAAGCGGGGCCAAGTTAATTAATTTGCACCGTGCGATTCGGTAGATCTCGCAGGAAAAATCTTCACAGCTTATTTTCCAGAATATGCGTTCTACCGTTTTAATAAACTTTTCAATCTGTAATTTTCTTACCTGGACGAATATTTATAAAGCAAGATTATCAAATGATTTACGACTGATTATCGAACTCGACGGTGTGTCGAATAATTCCAGAAAGAGATTTGTCTGACACACCATATGTTTGTATTCTCTGAGTGGTTAAACTTTAGCTCGGGAAACCAGAAATTTCCAACTTTTTTAAATGTTATCCTGTAGCTTTTGGCCAGAGATTTCCGAAAATCCAAGCTTCAGTCCTAGGAGATCGCTAGATCAACAGTTATGTGTGCGATTTTCAGCATTTTTTTACTAGAAAATTAAATTAAAATTAGAATCACTCGTTCTAGCTTCGCGGAGAAGCAAGCTTGTCCCACTTTCGGAAAAGTGATTACAATTCAAAGGGAGCTTGAACGATTACGCGGTAAGTAGTTTTCGCGACTCGGAGCAATTTATTATATCGTAAAATAAAGTGTTGCGCAGGGTTTTATTCGATCAGCGGCGGGACCATGGTGCATCTCGTTCCTCCGGTTGCCTCAAAGAGAGCCTAACAAGTCATATCGGTTGAAAAATTCCTGTTCCTTGAATAGAAGACTCGTCCGTGTTCTCTCCCCCCTCCTCACCCCCTCCCCGCACCCCCTTCACGCTCCTTACCTTATAATTTGATTCGCCTTAAAACGTTTGACGGGAATAAAGATGAAAGTTTGTTCCGGTATGCGTGTACGTGCAGAAACTCCTCGGCGGCTGCTTGTTACTGTTTTGTCTTCATCATTTTCCCCGGTTGGTGCCCCTCTACGATTTACTTTACAAAACGTTCCCTTTTCCCGGGGTTGCTTGTTAGCCGGCTGCAAAGGCGCGACATTTTTATTTCGAGAACCGTGGGACAAGTTTTGCGCGACGGGAATTCACGATACACATTTTCATTTATATTCAACTATTCCCTCATAATTTGACCGGAGATTTGTTTGTGTAAATTCGCTCGGGGCTCGTGGGAATATCGATGGATTCGACGGATCGGCGGAACGTCGATCCCGACATACTGTTTTATTCACCGATCAACCGCGCATGCTGTGTGTATCGTATCTGATTTCATCATTCGAACGACTAATCCATCTCTTTCCGTCTACCTACTTCGGCCTGGAACGAAGTATTTTAATTAGAACCCGTTTCGGACGCGGTCCGATGTCTCGAAAAATCTCTGACAACTCAGGAAAAATTTTAACAATAATAAACGTAATGTAAATATCAGTACAACATTTTTGGGACACCCTGTATCGTATTCTGCTTATCAAGATTTTTTAAAGAAGGAAAGAGTGTATACTTTGGAGTTAAAATATAAATGTAACTGATTGAATCTGCTGTGATTTTCTACGGATAAATAATGCACGATTAATTAATCCAAACAGTCTATAATAGGATGAATTATTTATTAGCATTTACACGATTTGCAGCCCGAACGAAATATCTGTACAGTTGATAACGTTCAATGATTCACGAGCACAAGCTATTTAACTACTGATCTGATTTGTCGTGTGCGATTTATGAATTGCAGAATCGTGTGTCGTTTCTCTGTTAATACGAAAGAAGAGGATTCGCATTGTCGTTCATAGTTGAGTTCCAACTGAGATTTCGGATGCACGCGAGAGCCAAAGTAAATTTGTCCGTTCTGTGTAACGTCGTCGGTCACTTTAATGTGACAGTCGTTCTCCTAAAAAATTTGCTGAATTCATCATCTCGAGCTCGGGAACTGTGGACATAGCATTATCGTGTCGTGATCTCATGTCTAGCCGACATTGTTTATCCAAAAACTCCGTCTGCGATGCAAACGAAAATTATTCAGGCTGATCGAGTCCTAAAATACGGGACGAGGGGAATAAATTTTTATTTGATTCCTGCTTGGTCCAATCGATGCAGACGATTAATATTAGTATCGATATTGGCTACTCAGAACTTGGCCAGTTTGCTAGAAAATTTCCGACCGCGAGGAATTAATATAAACAATGTGTGTATTGCGGGAGCTCGCAGATGTTTACCAACTATCAAGAAAGTGAAGCGAGGTGATTTTGCAATGATTAGGGCCCCGAGGCTTGGTCGTTTAAGACCGCCTGCTTCCACCTGGTCAACGCGCACGCTGCTATACAGACTGTCTTTCAAGAGGATGTTTAGAAAACGTTCTGCGAGAGTGTTCATAAATATGACCAGGTCATCCAACACCTTCTTCAAACGGCTATTCAATTCGTGGACACCTCTTTCCGGAAAATTCAGCTGTTTCATGCTTATCTGCATTCAATTATTCTTCTCTTTCATTATTTTAGATTTTATCCACCGTCTTACTCACCATTGGCAACCGCATAGTAACCATGACATTAATTCTCTCATACATTCTGAGAGAGTTAAAATTCTACTTTTCAATCTAGCGACACGTTATTCACCCAATTCCTGATAAACAGTTTCACCACATAATTAACACTACGTTTACGGGACCCGTCAAAATGGCGGGTTCTAATATTCTTAATTTACGGTTATTGAGATTGTGAAGATCCACCTACGTGGAATTACTCAACAACCTTATTTCCTTAGGTATATATTATTTAAAAAATGGCTGAAAACTTGGATAGACACGTTCTTCTTATTTTTATAAAGTAATGTAAAATACTCACTTTTAATGCTCCGTAAACCTAGTGTTAAATAAATATAAAGTAAAATACCTATACTTTATAAATATGAAGTAAATAGTATTGCATTAAATATACAAAGATATTTTGCATTTTAGTACAGAGTACATGATATGATTAAAGCAATTTGGGGCAAAAAGGAAAGAATACCATAGAAACGACAAAGTGTTAGGCGCGCTACCAAAATTGATGGGGCTGCCTCTGCACATTGTGCAACCATGGATGGATGGGTTTTGGTCGAGGGAATCCATGGAGTATCGGTTGTTGACACTCAATAGCTTTCGAACCGGTGTATGCTACGGTTAAACGTCCGTGAAAGTAAATCTAACAATAAATGAATCGAAAAGTTGTTTCCCGCGCAAACTGTTTCCGAACAATTTTACAATGCAATAAATACTGCAGGAATAATAAACCGGCGGCGCGTACGTTCTGTTATTTAAGCTTCGACGAAATTTGCGTTCGACACAACATCCGGCGCCAACCGTAATCATTTTCAAACAATTTAATGACGTTAACCATCGATGGTCGTAATAGTAGCCGGCGTGTGCAATTAAACTCGCGTGTCTTTTGCATTTAAAACAATGCAAAATTTCGTATCTGAATTTCCCTGAACCGCGGATGAAAATATCTCGGATTTTAATATCGCGGTTTAAAAGTTAATTTATGGTAAAAAATACGGAAAGTTAAAACTCGGAGAAACATTGCAATCGAGGTTGCACGAGAGTAATGTTTAAATTTTATTTCGAGAGATAATGCTAAATATTTTAATTTTTTCGAAGGGACTAAATTTTATCCAGCTAAAATTCATTCTTGGAACAAAAGCAAGAATGTCAAGGACACTTCAATGTTGAAGAGTCCACCGTCGTTTGAAGGTTGCCAGTATCGGTGCTCCCATAATCGAATCTTGAATGCAAGACCTCGACAGGCATTTCTATGGTGGAAAAAAAATAATAATATCCCAACCCCGTTGCAGATCCCCTGCGAAGTTCTTCGGGCACGCACGTTAACGTCAAAAGCCCATCCCGACGACGGCCCGGCATTAACGTTCATGATGGAAGTCACGATCTCTGCTTTCCGCGCTTTTTACTTCTCTTTTCTAAGGGCGTTACATTCAGAAGGAACACGAAGGGCAACCGGCGAGTAAACACGCGTTGAAAAATAAAAGGAACCTTTGAGAAACCAATAGCGTGCGGGATTGAAACAAACGCGATCGCCGGCCAATGGAATCTTTTATTCCCTCCTTGCTCTGCCCTTGCCAGTCTCTGTATCCGATACAATCGTTTCTATACGGGCGTAGCGAGACCCTACGATCATCCTGCAGACCCTTTACTAACGTGATATTAAGCCTGCAACGACAGGGAAACCATCGAAAACAAGTTACCGTGGCTGATCAAATTATTAGAACGAGTCGCAACAACGAATTTATTTCAGAATAAAATTACAGAGAATAGTAGAATGGTCCACAGGAAAATTATGACGGTGAGTCCACTGCGGACGTTATGCGTTTACGACAATGAGCAGCTGCGATCTGAAAAAGTATGAAAATTAAAAGAATTCAAGAGCATCTATTAACTTTGACCTGGTAAAACCGTTTAAGAGGAAAAGAAATTTTTTAGTGGCTTCTGTATTTTGTAACAAAATATTTTTACTTTGCATAAACATCCACAATCTCGAGAGTTTAAAAGGCTAGGAGAGGGAATCAATTTTTGTGTCGAGATCTAGTTGTGGGAGCTGCTGAAACGAATCCATAGTCTGACTTGTCTAGTCTAAATCTACTTAAACTCTATTACTCTATAACTGGAACTCCATCGTCCGACTAGTCTGGTCTAAATCTACTTAAACTCTATTACTGTGTAACTGGAACAAATCCTTCGTCTGACTTGTCTAGTCTAAATCTACTTGAACTCTATTACTGTGTAACTGAAACAAATTCTTCGTCTGGATAGTCTAGTCTAAATCTACTTAAACTCTACTACTCTGGAACTGGAACAAATCCGTAGTCTGACTTGTCTAGTCTAAATCTACTTGAACTCTACTACTCTGGAACTGGAACAAATCCGTAGTCTGACTTGTCTAGTCTAAATCTACTTGAACTCTATTACTATGTAACAGGAACAAACCCATAGTCTGACTAGTTCAGTCCAAATCTACTGTAATAAATTTTGCAAAAGCCACCGTAGTTTC
The DNA here is from genome assembly GCF_050948215.1 of Halictus rubicundus. NCBI lineage: Eukaryota > Metazoa > Arthropoda > Insecta > Hymenoptera > Halictidae > Halictus > Halictus rubicundus. The sequence continues at coordinate 13,523,584 of NC_135161.1, forward strand.
GGTCATAAAGTAGGTAATCTCATCTAACAATTTCTTATTAGATTATTGTTTGCAAGAACACTTCTAAAGTTGGCATGGTGGCACGTTATACGGTGGTTACCTGCATTACCCGCGAGAACGCTATACCAACAGGTACACAGTCCTGCAAGATGGTTGCCGTGCTACAGGCGTTTCAGTAGGTACATGTCCCCGCATACGTGAAAGCGCTAACCAACATACTAATCATTATCAAAAATGCATGTAACAGTATACCACTTTTTAGTAGTGTCTACAATCCGAACAAAATTGTATCATAAACAAAAAAAAAATTCTACAACTACCTACAGATAACAAAATAATCTGTAACAAACGGCCAGAGAAGTACTAAAAATCTTGCCAAAACAATAAAAATAAAAATTGACGGAAGTTACTCACATTCTAACCAGTAAAATTTTTGTCAATGTGTCGTACGGATTAAATTCCCAATAAATAAATTCACAAGACAGAGAGATACGCTTCTCGGGAATCGGAAGCGTAGCGTTCGAATACTTTTTGCACCCACTGTACGCCGACACAGCGGTACAGATTAGAGCGTGTCGAAAGCGCGGAGGCGCCGAAGACAAAAGAGAGCAGGAGGTCTGAGAATCGATTTTTTTTTTTCGAAGCCCTGAAATCGGTTTTCGCGGGCCGCAAAACTCCGGGGCGCAGCTGTTGAAGGGCTAAGAGGGTAGGACGAGTGGCGGAATCCTGGTGGCTGGAGAAGTCGGTGGTCCCGATTAGGGAGATTATACCACCCGAGCGAAGGAGAGAACGATCATCTCGAGACAACGAGCGAGCGGCGTAGGTTTGAATAGGAAACGGACCAGGCCGACGCCGACGCCGACGCCCGACGCCGCGGCGATAGGGGGAAAATACAGTATCAATGAGGCACACGTGAATGCACACACGAGAAAACGAAAGAGGCCCTGGCCTGCCCCGTGCAAACAGACGAGACGACGAAAAAGGGCGCCAACCTTTGAAAACGGCAGAGGAATAAGGGATGGCTGGGTCCCGGGCAGACCTTTCCAGCCGCGATCACCGAGGGCGATGTTTACCCTCCACCTGCGGATTTACTCGTGCATACACGGAACAGCACTCCGGGGTAAAATGCATCTCTGGAGCATCCAGGAACGTCGAACAGTGTCCATTCGTGGGTTCTATGCCAGGTACCGGCCCCGCCGACGATACCCCATTATTTTACCACTGGTAAAAGGTCCTTGCCCCCTACCGGCCCCCGTGTTGAAACATTTCTATAAGCCCTTTCTTCCGCGCTCTTCAATGGTGGCCGGTTTTCCCAATTTTCAAATGGGCCGGCGACCTCCTGACAATCGTCCCACGGCCAACCTGTCGCGATTCCGACGACAACAAAGGGCCGCGATAACAGTGCTCGACGCGTGGTACGATTCGCTACTTGAGCTACTGTACACGATTCACGAACACGTTAACGAACCGTGTATCTTTGTGCAAATTTTTGCTGTTGTACAAACTCCAAGGGACAGTAATTTTCATAAATGGGGGATTAAGTGGAGAATTCTGTGATTCTACTGAATAGTAAAATTGTGCAATCTAATCGCGAGGAAGTGACCGGTGAGAATTCTATTCGCAGCGGAACGAAACGGTCGGCAAATCCGCGAGAGGCGTGAACGGACAGAGTACGTGTATATGTAAGCATGAATCGTGATTGATGTGATTTACCATCAAGAAAGTAGCGTTGAACGGTCGACCGGTCTCTCTCTCTCTCTCTCTCTCTCTCTCTCTCTCTGGTCTCTCGCACCTTTAAAAGTTCCACGGCGTAATCTACAGAGAGACGTTCTTGCAGGACAGGTCAGAGCTTCGCGTGTACGCTCGGGTGTTAATCCCTCTGCAGTAAGTGGCGCTCTCCGATTGAAAAACCTCTAGGAAAATAGAAATGTTAGAAACAAAGTAATCCATTTCCTCCCGGCGAGGAAACAAATCGACGATGACGGTAATTCGTGCGTCGGAAAATATAATCCGTGCGAGCCGCGCTGCGATTTCCCAGATTGCACTGCGAGGGACGCGAAAATCCCCGTAACAATAATTACAAAACCTACATGAATTTACTGATCTACGAAAATTCTGATTAGAAAACATAATAAAAAATACCCTGTGAATCAGTTAAAATGACCTTAACACTAGGTTTACGGAGCACTAAAAGCGACTATTTTACTTCATAAAAATAATAAGAACATGCTACCCACATTTTTAGCACTATTTTTAAAGTAATATATACCCAAAGAAATAAATTTGCTAAATAATTTCTTATGTATGCATCCTTAGAATCTTAATAATATTGAATTAAAAACATTAGAACCCGTCATTTTAACGGGTCCCGTAGTGTTAATGGAATATTCACTTGGGAGACATTTTGTGAATTTTAATTTCGTGTGATGCATCAATGGTAAAATAATAATTTGAACTTATAGTGCGATGCGCTGGGATACTTACGGGAGGGTAGTAAATTTTCAATGGAGTAGGAATGGCGTGCATATGGCAGAGATAGGGAATTAAATAAAAAAATATACACGGTAAGTTTCAACCCCATGCTCCGTTCACAATCGTAGAATATATTTACTCTCCATTTGCGGATTTACTTGTGCATACACGAAACAGCACTCACGCTAGAAACGCGTATCTCTTTTGCGCACTGTCTTTGCCAGCCGCGCCATCATCGACTACCATCAATTCGCGCTGTGCTGTGCAATATTTGTCAAATTATTGCGCGATGGGGGTGATGCTATACACCAATACCAGTGCACCGCTGAAATATTAACAGTGCTGCGTGCGTGCGTGCGATTCTGTTTATTATACTATTGAATAAACAGAGCTACTCCACCGATTGGGATTAAGGTTCACTCGGATAATTCTGTTACATAAAACGCACACGCGCAATGATTATGCGACTTTCAAACATTTTTTAATCGAAGGAACTTTCGTCAAATTTCGTCAGAGATTTTTGCAAACAATAAATAATAGTGTTAGCGTTTATTTTATTCATTCTTGTCACTAAAGAGTGTTCCCAAAACGCGCTCCCGTCAACAATTTTTTCTCCACCCTTAACGGTTGTTTAAAAATTCTGAAAAAATACGTGACGGAAAGCTAATATGTATCTTCCATTAGGTATTTGAGTTATTCAAATATCTTAAAGAATACCCGCAAAAAATGCTAATGAAAGTAAGGGTTGTCATCATCTCCGTATCACCCTCGTAAAGTAAACAGGGATCCGAAAATATCCAATATAATATTCTAAGCAAAGAGATTTCCGCAAAATTATGTAGATACTGAAATTAGAAGTGAATCAAACAATTCGTAGTGTGACCATTAAATATTGAAATGAAAATTGAAGACCCTGAGGGGCACAAGGGGGTGAACAGAATGCACTATTCTCGAAAAGAGAAACATCAGGCCTGACACAGTCGTTGCTTAGTCTTCGTATCCGGCTACTGGTGAACCTGAAAAGATCAAGCGACGCATCGCTCACGAGTTTCACCCCCTGAAGGGGATCCGGGGCCAACCAAAGGCATGCCGACTCCGTAAGAACGGTCACGGAGTAAACAGCGTCGGTATTCACCGACAATAAATAATTTCACACGCCACACCGTTCTTTTCTCCGTCAGATGTTATCTCGACCGCGCGGACCAAAGGGAAATTGGCTTGATGCTCTGCGGGGTCATCTTTAAAATCCAGCTGGAAACCGGAGAGTCGAACCCAGGCCCCGTTCCACAAAAAATCTCCCCGTCGTTTACTCCGTCAACTTGTGCTACCTACCAACCAGGATTATACCTTCTTCAGACCCCGTATAGGAACAAATCGTAATCGCTCGACTCTAAACACGCACAACTTTCGAACCAGCGAGCTCCTCGCCTCGAAACACCGATTTTTTGGATTGTCTGGTCAAGATGTACAGGAGTACATATTGAAAGGTGAAAAATTTCTGGGTTCCCCGGATGAAGTTCGGCCCTCAGATTTTCTAAACACCCGGTACGCTTGCAGAATTGGTTTGACGAAGCGTAGTCAATTTCCAGGCGGCTCTGGAAGGGGAGAAAAAGGTATCACGGTGTGTACGGTCTTCAATTACGAGCGTCGAGGCTATTTTAAACTCACTCTCTCTCTCTCTCTCTCTCTCTCTCTCTCTCTCTCTCTCTCTCTCTCTCTCTCTCTCTCTCTCTCTCTCTCTCTCTCTCTCTCTCTCTCTCGAGCAACTATGCTAGAAATTTAACTGGGAATCGCTCCTCGGGATCTGCAGAGCTGGTTCTCTCGCGAAAATATCGCCGTCAAGAAGCAGAAGGTTGCTAGAAATTACCTGGGCCGAATGGTACACGCGCGCGAACGTAGGTGTAGACTCTGCGCGGAGAAGCTCGGCTCGTCTTTCAGCGAGAAAGGTGTCGCCTAGATTTTTCCCCTGTATATCCAATTTGGCCACTGAACCGGGTCTCTCTCTCTCTCTCTCTCTCTCTCTCTCTCTCTCTCGGAAGAAGAACTCGGAGACGGCAGAGGGTGTGAAACACACCACACCAGGGCTGTTAGACGGGAACAGGAAAGACTGGTCGGGTTTCCAGAAAAAGGCGAAAAGCGGCGGCGTCGTCGGTGCATTAGCTTGAGTGCAGATCTCGACCTCGTCCACGACTGTTTATCTTGCCGCGCTTGCCGTCGATGAGACCCGACATCCCGTACATGTTTAAACACGCTGTAATACAATACACGCGTCCCTCGAACACGGCCGAACGATGTTTATGGCGAAAGTTCGAAGGGAGCCGCGCCGCTCCGCCGTCTGAAACCGTTGAGTTACGAGGCGCGTTGTTTAAAATTTCTTTCTGACCGTCTTGTTAGCCAAAGAATCCCGGCGATACCTACGGCCTGTTCCACGCTTCTTCCTCGCAGTCCGCCGGAATTTTTCCCGGCGGCCCCGTGCCGTTTCAATCCAGAAAATAGAAGACTTTGGCCGATCGATTTTTATATAAAAATTATGGAATTTTTTGGAATTAACCCTTAACGGTCCGGAAGTATCTCAAGTTTACTTCCCCTAGCATGTCCGAAGAGAAACTGTAGACTGAACATTTTTATGTCAAGTATAGAAAGAAAAATATTGAAATTTTATTTTGTATATATTTATATTTCTTTTTTTTTTATTTTTGCCGCCACATACGAGGCATTGGACCCAGTAAGGGAAAGTGCAATCTTTGCAGGAAAATTGGGCATCACTGGGAATCCAAATGATTTTTTGCCCTAACCTTGCAATCTTTTCATTCAGACTCGACCACATAGAAGGTATGAGTGCGTTATAAAGTTTTGATACATCGAATTGAGGTTTTAGTATGTCAAATTACATTGACCACGTTCGAAAATTTGAATTAATTAAAGCACGGGCTCGGATTAATAATACGGGGATGCGGTTAGTTGTACTATGGTGTAATTAAATTTTAACATGAAGTATAAGGACTTGCACGTACGCTGGCTCGTGCGGCCGCATTTTTATCCGTAAAGCACTTTGATAGAAGCTTTTCGGTGCGTTGTATACTCTTCGTACATGTGAAACGTCGGAAGTCTTTCATCTATGCAGCTTCATTCGGATAAAATTACTGGAGCGAAGCCTTTCCTTTTAACTGGTAATTCCAAATTTTTTAAAATAGTCAGACCTTAGAATGAAAATAATATTTAAAATATATCCGCCGGTTCTCAATCATTTTTATCAATTTTTCTAAGAATTGGCTCGATAAATCTAATATTTGTTAATTCAAAATTCTTTATAGAAATTTCAACACAATATTTTATATTCCTATATTAAAATGAATCCGTACTTTCGTTCACAACCGAATATTTATTGAGTATAAATAAATATTAGTAAAATCCAAATCTACATTTTATGATATGTCGAGAGTATGATATTTCAATAAATAAATTTTAATGAATAAATAGGTTTGAATGTACATGTTTCACATGTAGACTATTTCAATTTAAAATTAATCATTTATTGATGATACGAGATCGATTCGCTCCACCATTAAACTGCACGCTTGAACATGTAAAATGGCCGAAATGCGTCTCCATTTGCTGCTCTTGCCGTACGCAACATTAACGTAACATCAGTTATGATTCCGCTAATTTAACTTCCAGAAGCAATATTCGTTAGCCAACTCCAGGAGCATTGTACGTGTAATTAACTATTCGCATGTGGGTCACTAGTCCAGAACAATATGTTTTATTAGACCAGAGTCGTATTCATTTCAATTTTCACTTCATCTGCTACACTAAATGGCGAAAGAGTTATTGTATTCTTCGCGCGATACTAACGCGCACGCTCCACCCGCCCTTACGAGAATTAAAAACATCCTGTTAGTTCGTTAAATAACAAAGCGAGGCTCCAACGAGCTGGCGGGATGTAATTTTAACAAAGGAGTCTCCTAATGTTTTTTTTTCCGGAGAGAAAACTGCCCTTATTATTTTTCAATTTGCGCGAGCTTCAGCCGGTTGAAAAACGATGATGAAACACTTGTTTTTCAAAGAAATCTCGATACATATTCGACTGGGATTAATTTTGTGTTCTCGAATCCGACATATTAAATTTATTAAATTTAAAAAAATACGAGAGCAATTTCTCGGTCGAAATAAAGCACAAAAATAATTGAATTAGCGAGATCAGAAATTCCAAAAACAAAAATACAAAACTAATTCACAGGTAGCAGCGAAATAATTAAATGCGATCTGAAATTGCGTAAAATATATGGAATCAATTTTCATGGAAAACACAACTCTTTGTGTGAAATAAAATGTTGAAATAAATTGTTGCTGATTAAATATTCGTGATATAACATATGTTGTATGTCCATATAAAGTAATATCGTTCCAAGAAATGTGTAATAAATTAACTTCGATACAAATTAGTGAGAATTTGAGATTTCGCATAAAAGTTCAGGGGTGAACTATCGAAGCTAGAATAATGAGTTCGGGGTGGTTCGCGAACGGGGGTGGGGGGCCGTAACAATGTCCGAATGATGCGAAAAATGTGACAAAAGCCGTGGAAACGATTCTCTCGAGGGGGTCGTTTGTTGCAGGCCGAAAACGATTGGTACCGCGCGCGCATAGTTGCCGCGGCATAGTTGCTCTCCGTACCTGAACTGCCGGACACCGTTAAGAGCCCTCCTCTCTCCGCTTCGAGGACTAACAACTTGCCGGAAGTTTGCGCGGAGCTCGTAACTATGCACGATGTTAAGGAAATTTTAAACCAAGTGGCACGTACAGCTGCCATTGTTCCTCAAAATTGTCCGTCCGCCCCCGGACGGGGAACTTTGCGTTAAAATTAACGTAATTCTCGTAATTGCGGCGCGCTTTTCCAAATGAAAATTAATATTGCGCGAGCCGCTCCTCATCACGGGAACTTCCTTAATTTTTCCAGAACTTCCGCGCGATTGCTTTAATCATTTCATTAACCTGCCACCGCTCCGGTAATAGTTCGACTCGTGCTCCCCTGGCCGCCGGCCTGTGTCAAAATTAGAATCAAATTAATTAAATGTTTGCGTCGACGAAAGTTCGCACCGGTTCGAGTTGTGTTCCAGTTGTCCGAACAGGTTCTCCGGATTTTTCTGAAACAACGACTGGAATTTGCATAAAGACGAGAAATTTAAAGTAATCAAATATTTTCACGTGAATTATCTGCACTGAGAATATTCGACAATTCTACGAGTTCATCTCCGCGCAGAAAGCGAGCACGAAAATAAAAGTGACGTTTTCGTTGGAAATTAAGTTTTTAAATAATTTTTACCGGCACGGGATATTTTTCTCCGCAATTGAAATCGCCATGAGTTTGAAGATCGAAGTCCCCCCTTTGCAAAAACCACTTAAAACTTGATCCACGATTTTTCGTCGCCGTGTTGTCGCACTTTAAAGGAAAAGTGTGCCGGTACAATTTAGCTTGACCCTTGATTAGTGATTAGTCCACGTGTGAAAAGTCACTCACCTTAGAGGCTCCGTGGAATATTTATTCCAAATGTAAAATTATAGTCGATTAAATTGATCGGTAAACAAAACTGAGAGAAAATCAAAAGTATAGAAATATTCTACAGATAGTGTAAACACTCAAAAAAGAAAAATAGTAAACACTCGAAAATTTATGTAAAAATGTATTAAAAAATCTGAATGTAGCATCGAACAGCCAGCTGCGTCGATAAAACGGTTCGCGGCATTGTGGAGCTGCACAATTACACGGTAATCGCAGATTTCGAGCGGCGGCAATTCGAAACTCCGTGCGGAATACATAAATAACAATATCAATCGTGTTACCGATATTACTCTCGTGATAATAATCGTAATAGGACCATTAAACCATTCGATTTCACGGTTTAATTAATACGCTAACCAATTATTGCTGCAGTAATGGCCATTAAGGGATCACCGCACCGGTTCGGCCAAATTATAACAAATTCAGAGATTAATTGAGCTTGAACGAACGTGTGCGTGTGTTACGCTGTTGCGAATTCGGGAGCGTTATCAGTTCGCTGTAAATAATTACAATTATTTATATCGTGGTGTCAGATCCGTCTTACGGAATCCGGAAATGGCTTGTGGGATAGTTGAAGACCGGAAGTGGTACATCTTGAAGAATCTCGGCCCGGCAAGATGGAGTTGACACGATCGGTGCTCTCGCTTAGGGCTGCGTTATCGATTTCGCCGTAATGGCGGCGCACTGCACACACATTATGCAAATATAGGTGTACGTAATAATTCACTGTTTATTGAAACGCGAGCGCGGACGACGGTTTCCCGATTATATCGTGCCGGGGCACGATACTTGTGGTACCTAACGTCGCACTATACCGCCGCTAAATTAGGTTCATCGAACGCGGAAATTAGATCGGTTAACAGCAGAGTTAACGAAATTGCGCGGTGCCTCGTTACGGCGTCTTGCAACCACGTCTATATAATTGTCATTGCCCCCCGCTACCTATATTGTCAACTTATCGCGGATTCCATTAACTACAAAATTCGAAATTTCAGTGCACAATTTTATTCGATCACCGATTCTTCCCTTCGCTAACTCGTTCGTATATCAAAGATCAACGATTGCGATTGAAACTTTTTAATTTGACCGGTGCATGATCGCAATTACTTCAGGTCGATAAAATAAATTTAAAAAAAAAGTGTCTGTTCCATCCAAGTAGAAATAAATTGGAAAAAATTATTATTGATCTCAGGCTTGTTCCGAAAATATTTCTGTGACGTACTTTAGAAAGCTGTTAATAAGCGCGTTCAGGTTTGCTCATTATTGTACTGCCAAGGTCGAGCGGAGAGTGCTACAGTGGGAGGATAATAAAAAGTTTAATGATCCGCACAATTATGCACAGAAAGGAATGCGACGATAAGAATGTTTTCTCATCAAAGAGCTGATAGGGAGGGAAGGGAAAAAATGGGGAGCTGCCCGTTAGTGTCTCCTAAAGGAGGTGTCGATGCAGCAAACTCGCGTAAAGGGAGCAATGGGATTCCTTCGGGATTTCTGGTTCCCCCGGAATTCCGTAGTACCTCGCTGCGGTCCATTTCCGCCGCGGAACTTTTTAACGAGCTCTAAGAAAAAGGTCCTTCCAACCCGCGTGCTCCTTGATCGGCCTTGCCGACAGGAATACGAACCGAATTGTGCCTTACACCCTTTTCTTGCCCAAAAAGTACCAAATTCTCCTTTTTTCATTTTTTTGTTAACCCTCGTGTCAATTTTGTACATTTCTCACCGATTCTGAAGAAATACGAAACGGAAATTAATTGAAACTAGATTCTGGCGAGGCCTTCATTTCTAAAGCCACTTAGATTAGAATAACTTTTCCGAAATTGCACCAAACGATTTGTCTATTTTTTCGCAATTGGGAACAATTTTGGTTTACTTAAAGGACGTGCTAAAGAGATTCAGAAAAAATTTGTAAGAATTACATGAAAAAGTAAAATAGGCACTTTTCTGCAATTTAAAATATATGTTAGTTAGAACGTCAATCGGCTGACGCAGAAAAAAAAATGGCACACGTTGGAAGATTGAAGAATCTGTGGACACAAAATATCTTCTTTCTTAGTCATTTTCCCAAGAAACTTGAAAATTCCAATTTAGAAATTGTTCTCGCCACCGGTCTAATAGATTCTGTCATAGATGGCACCGGTTCCGAACTTTCTCAATAAATTACGGAGAATATTTCACTGTGCAGGTCTTTTAATGAATTCCGCTATAATTCCGGCGCAACCCCTAATTTACTTCGCGCTACTCGGCAGAAGTCGGGGCCCCCGATAAATTAGATCCCTCGGAAAAACGAGCCGGCGGTGTTAAATCTCCGTTCAGGACTGACCGTGACGTTTGTCCATTTTTGCCAGCAAAGCGATTTCGAATTATGCCTACAAGTGACTGCCAGTGAAACGTAAAGATAAGATGCGTAGAGAAATTTAATAAAAACACTGGAAAAATGCAAGGAAAAATTGGTGAATCGGTGTGTACAGATTTTCAATAAAATAGTATTAAATCGCATTAAACACGGGTGACCAGCGATCCGGTCGCGACGGAGCGTGAAACAATAAATTACGTGGAATCTAATTTCGGTAAATATTCGCCGTTAATGAATTTCACCGTCGGTCCATCAAAATTCTATACACGGGCATGAATGGGCGAGGACGATAAGAGGGCAGGACGAGGAGGACTGAAAAACCGTACGGTGAAAGCCAGCCTCGAAAGATATAAGGACGAAGGACAACAGCTTACCTACATAGACGATACTTCCTGTACAAACGGAAAAGGCCAAGAACAGAGGAAGGAGAAGTTATTGATGGTCCCTGCTCTGTGGCATCGTTTATATCTTCCGCACGTACAGTCACCGCTTCAAGTGAATACACAGATCGGGGCCCTCTCTCTCTCTCTCTCTCTCTCTCTTGCGAGAGAGATTCTCGAGTCCATATTTGTTCGTTCGCATCTATCATCTTCCTTCTATTTTCTCTCGTTCTATCCGCGCGACAACAGGAACGAGAATTGCCCACTTGTAGGAGAACAAAATTGATTCTTCCGGATTTCGTTCCCGGTTCTGCTCCCGGAGCTGGGGGCTTTAATCGCTCGGAATAATGACATCTGTGTTCCTTATTAAACAACGTGCCGAACGTGCACGTGCAGCGGTATACTTGTGTATAGAAAGTATTTAAATGCTGATGGTACTCGCTCCCCGGCAGAAGGATTACGTGCTTCTGCATGTCTGCGATTGGTATCCGAACTGCCGATGTTTGTGGAAATTTAAGATCCCGAGTGGCAATTAACGTCGCAGAAATTAGACGAATTTTTGGTTGGGTTTTTGTTATTTACTGTATTTATTCTCTAGATTTTAGATTTAAATTAACAGAAATTGAACGTTTTATTTCTCGTTCTGAACTTGGTACTCACAGGCATGATCGCGGTGTTTATGCAAATTGAACGGTTTCGCGAGATTTTAAATGTTAGTTACTGAAGGGAAAATTAGAAATTTTATTTCTTGTTTTGAAGGTGTGTTAGGCTTGTGCAGAGTTTTTTGAAAATTGTCGGGATTAGTTGTACGATGCGGAATTTATTTATTTATTCCTTTTGAGAATAGGGATACATTAACAATATTACATTCTTGTTTCCTCTCGTTTCGCGAAAACGACTATCCAAGTAGACTGGCGCCGAGTTTATTTTTCAAAAAATATTGTAGAACACGTTATCTGGGCTCATAAACTCGTGATAGTGAGAGCAGCTAACCTACTTTGCTTTCCACTTTCGAGATGAAAACTTGATACCTTCCGCTTCGAATTTTTACTTTCCATCTTCGCATGTTCGCGCATGTACCAAAAATTTTTCAGGAAAAACATGCATCTGCAAACTCTGCGTTATCATTAAAAGAGAAAGTACATTATTATTTAATTTCACGTGTGATCTAGCAAACAAGGTCGTTTAGTCCATTTATAAATGGAATTACTAAACTTTATTTCTTTGGGAATAAATTGTAATAAAAATGGCTAGAGAGCAGACATATACCAAAAATTGTTCAGGAAAAATATGCGTCTGCAAACTCTGCGTTATTATTGAAAGAGAAAGTACATTATTATTTAATTTCACGTGTAATCTAGCAAACAAGGTCGTTTAGTCCATTTATAAATGGAATTACTAAACTTTATTTCTTTGGGAATAAATTGTAATAAAAATGGCTAGAAAGTCTTGTCATGTTTATAAATTACTGTAAAATAGTCAGTTTTAGTAAGCCTAGCGTGAGTGTGCGTGTGCCAACAATTATGACAGTAGCTGAATACTGGAATATTTTGAGGTACCATTTTGATGTAACACAGCGTTTCAGAAATACAGCTAAATGTTAGTACAAGGAAAGCGATTCGTGCGCTCTCTGCCGTTGTCGGGGATCACTGTCGGTAGAATTCAATGCGCATTTAAGTTTCGATTTATTAAATTCCTAGAGCCGTGTAACCAACGCCTTGCGGTGCCGCGGAATTCCGTGGGAGAATGGCCCCGGTAATTCGAACTGGATTGTCACGGAACCGCGCGCCACAGATTTCCACCTCGAAAATAAACTTCGTTTATTACCCCGCCTCGGCCGACGACGATTGTCTCCCGATGTTTGTTGATCCGGGCTTTTATTCGACCGACATTGCTGGTTTCCCTTCCCCTCGAAAACTTGGAACAATTTTATCAGATTAATTCAACTCCCATTACCATTATACACTTCGCTACGCATTTCCATCGTACTACAATATTTACCTATTATCGATATAATTACTTTCAAAATTCTTTTAACCCTTAAGTGCATAGGTAAACTAAATATTAGGAACACGAATGCACACACGGGGTCCATTGAGGACCCCACTTACCTAATTCCTTGCTAACTTTGATTACAGCAACAATTTATTTCTGTAAACTTTCTGTAAAACTGTAAAATTTCTGTAAACTAAAAATGGCGCGGCTAAAAATGTTAACACAAAATCCAACACTGGGGTCCTTTGCGGACCTCACTCATGCATTTAAGGGTTAACCAGTTAAGCGTGTTTGACGTGTATACACGTCATTCAAAATTCTATTGCGGTGCGGTTAACGTTAACGAATTGTTAATTTCTTATCGAATAAGAATGTAATTCTTTCTCATATATTGATTAAATATTCGTCATTGCTTGATTTCAATTCCGCGCCGTGAGGGATTTTTCAAATTAAACTCCACGCTTAACTGGTTAAAAGGTCGCAGTAAAATTAGTACGAATCAAGAAACTGTATTTGGAAATCTTAAATGAAACCCTCGAAATGATAGGAAATTATCGGGAACAAAATTGAAATAAAATTCGCCAAGGTTTAGTATCGTCGATCGGCGGTATCGATCAGGATTTTTCGTGGTTTCGGCGAACCACGGCGCAAAGAAGATTCTCACCTGAACCTCCCGGGGAACGTGAGGTCACGTATGCTCCGCGCAGACCGTCGCCGTTGTGTGCGTTCCAGTATGCATAATGTTTATAAGCCCGGCGTATCCGCATCATAGCGGGATCCGCGGCGACATAAAATATTTTTATATCGAGGGATAGCAACCCCCCGGCCCCCATGGAAAATATTTGTGTTACCGCGGCCATCGTCGGCGCACCGTAAATAACTCGTTCCAACGGCGTTATTCGAACCGAATACGTCGACGAGAGAGTAACATTCGCGTTTTGATCGATTTTTCCACGAGTGACGATGCGTACGTTGCAGCAGGCCTTTTCCCGCCTGTTTTTTTCTTTTTTTTTTTGGTCTCGTCGCGGCGAAGACGATAACCGGGAAACAAATTTTAGGTCGGGGAACATTTTTTCCGTATTATCCCCGTTGAATTTTTCATGTTTCATAACACCGCACGGGCGCTACGTGACGGAGCTGCAAATGATTTTCATGAATGGCAAGTCGGGCAATGGAAATTCGATTTTCGACCAGAGGGATCTGTCTTCGATAACGCGGGATAACCTGCCGCCCCGATGCTTCGAATTTTCTGTTTCACTTCTGCTCGATTGCGGCTTCAATTTTGCAAGATGTTTTATCGTAACTGAACTGCGAATCTCTGTGCATTTAAAAGATCTCGAAATTTTCGGTCTATCTATCATTATTCACTGCGGTGACCGTAGCAAATTTCTGTTTATATAGTCCATGTACAAGGCTTTATAAGCGAGCACATTTTTTGGTTAAACTTCCCCTTAGCGACCCAGGAATTTTTAATTATTTTAAATATAATCCTGCAGACCTTGACGAGAAAATGCCAAAAATCCGAATTTTAATGTGAGGAACTCGCTGCTTCAAAAGTTACTCGTATTAAGAGTTGAGCAATTACAGTATTTCAAGTGTACACAGGTTGCCCCGTACTTGATATATCATTTTGGCTATATTTTACACTTTTAAACGAAGAAGTCGGCTGATAAATATTGCAGGGTGGTTCCCGACGTGGCGGCCTTGAAGTCTACGTTCGGGAAAAAAAAGTCTGCCGATAATTGGAGAATTAATGCGCCGGCTGGAGGCAGGCCATTGTCGGGAACGCTGCCGCGATTAACGCGGGAGCACGTTAAGACGAACGGGAACGAATAAATCGCAATTATTGGCCACTTCGGCCGTTTTCGAATCGGCCCCGAGATGAAGTTTCGTTCATCGGATTCGTTCAGCAACATGGAACTTTTAATGGCTCATAGTAGTCCGCCGCCGCGCCGCCGCTCGCGGAAAAATCCGGCGGAAAGTTCCGCTCGCTCCCGCCGCGCGCGAAGTCTGCCGAAGTTTCAAGCGATTTCGCGATATTGTTCGACTTGGTCGCGGATTATTGAACAGCAGAGTCCCGTTAATTACCGGCCACCCCCCGAATCTGTCACTCTGTAATTTTCACTTAACGCGCGTGCGTTCCCGTGCGTTACCGCTGATTACGTCTCTGTCCTTCGTTTCTCATTGGCTGTCTGATTTTGCCCGCCGTGGACGCGAAACGATTTGCAAGGGGTGGGGCGAAATTAATTACCCCATTGAATGCGGGGCTGAAATTTTTTTCTATTTTCGCGCGAACCCAACTTCTAGAAGGTCATTGTGCTCAGTTCGAAGGTGGAAGTGACACGGTGACCGTCGTGTCATCGCGCAGTCAGTAAACTAAATAATATTGGACAATAAATGATAAGTGTACCGACTGAAACGTTTGAAAAACGTGACGTGTGAAGTGTAATAAAACAAAAGTGAAATTAAATCTTTAGTTCGATGAACGGTGAAATTTAAATATTAAACGAGCGTGTTAATTGTTTAAAGAACGACAGTGTTTATCACGAAATTGTGAAGTCTAATTAAATCACACGGGAATCAAATGGAAGCTGACGGCTGTGAGTTATTAACGGCCCACGGAAGTTTCTGCATTCGTAGCAACTCATAATCTGCGGAGAATTCGTAAAATTTTATTGGTAAGATTTTAACGAAGTTTAATGGCATACAGCCAGACGAGAGTGTATTTTAAATGCTTCCACGTGAAATGTTTTATGTCCGGAATAGTTTTTCTTGTTATGGTTATGACGATTACGATGGTTCAAAGAGTATTTTGTAGTATAAATAGTTTTACATATAATTGCATCTCGGAAATAATTATGCGAACACAGGAAAAAGCATTCGAGCTAAATATGTGTAGCTTGTGGAGATTTTCAAGATTTTTTGGAGCATATTCACTGTATTTTAGTGAACTATATTTCACTATATTTAGTGGAGCACTATATTTTAAGTGATAAACAATTTTTGATTGATATCAAAATTATGAATTTGTAGCAGCAAGAATTAGGAATGAGAGATTGATAATATTTAAATGTTTATTTCAGTACTATATATTTTTATGGACCTCACAAATAATGCAACAAAAAAAAAATTGTAGAGTTCAACAATTTAATTCTCTCTTACATTATCAAATTATTTTACTCGTAGCAACAGAATCGAAAATTTTCAGTACACTATTACTAACATAAATATGAATGGTGTTCATTCTTCGCTCAATTGGCATTATCAAGAATTATTTATTCAATTAGCATCTAGCTTGGATGATATTAAAGTGATACATGTTTAATAGCGGACTCTGCCGTCGATCATTGAAACTAAACGCTTTAGGGTATATCGCCGGGATTCATGTGCGTCGGTATTATAGGCGTACAGTTATACGTACTACACTATAGTAGGCTTCATTGGGTATAGTTAAATTCCAAAGAAATTAAATCTGAAAGGAAAAACAATTTTCCATAAAAAGAAAACAAAATTCATTTTCCTACTATTCACAAGCATCACTCGTTAAGGATCATCCTGTTCCCTAACTGTTCGTACATGATTATGTTCGGGGAAGTGGTCATGGGATTATTAGAATGAGAGACGAGAATTTTATGGGAACATCGATTCAATTTCTCGGCGCATGAATCTCATCCCACACTCATCGGACGCATGAATAACAAGTGGTGATACGTCTGCTTGATACCTCTACTTTGATACGTCTAAGTGATATTTATGAGTTATCCGGCTTAATGAGGATGCTATTTTCTCGAACGCCATTGTGTCTTTCATAACAGAATTTATTCGTTCAATATTGTTTAATCGCGCGGTTCGACAGCGAGAGTTTGCTAGTGGTAGTAGTACAGTTGGACACGGACAAAAGAATGGCACACTTAGAGAGTGGTTAATCTTTAATTTTAGGTTGATATTAATCGTAGTCGAACGACAGTTAAAGACAGTGTACATGGTGATTATTAGACTGCGGATTTTATGCATTTACGATGAAAAAGGGTAGGCGTACTTTAAAACAGTAAAAACTTTAAAATGATGTCACATTATTTTCAACCTATTGAACATATTAAGAGAGAAAATAAATTTCTATTTCACTCCAGTTTGTTGTAATTCAGGCAGAAAATTTTTATCTAGCATAAAGATCCGCAGTCTAGTAATTTTAATATTTTCATTTATTGTGAATATTTTAGTACTACTTTTCAAAAGGAAGATATTTATTCTGCTTCTCGTGTACCGGTGAAAGACATTTTCACAAGGTACAAATAATTTTTTTTATTATCGCTTTCTGCGACCATCAGATAAAGTAGCGTTTCAGAGACGTCGGCGGCGTACAGTCGCCCACGAAAGTATTTAAATATGCTTCGCATATATAAAACTCGATGCTGACAAAATACTGAAAATTAGAAAATCTGGTTCTGTTGAAAGCTTCTATTCCGAAGAAGTTTCAATGAAAATAGGAGAAAATGTTTTTCTAAAATAAAAACCGCCGTGGTCGCGGTGTCGGACCATTAAAATGTTGATGAATCGTTAGAGTGTTCGAAGCGTTTGATGAAATGGGCGTTTGGCAGGGTAAAAGCCGGCGCGTTGGAATACTTTCGCGAGCCACTGTAAGCGCCTCAAAAGGACACCAAACATTTTGAATTGCCGCGAAGCAAGGGGCCGGGCATGTCGGGTAGGGAAGCAAGCAAACGGTGAAAACTAGTAAGAACGCATAAAATCGCAAAGAGAAATTCAACGAGAGCTCCGCAATACATATATATATATATATGTATATATATATACATATAACAGAAGATAGCGCGCGCAGGAACGGTGTCGCGAGAGACGTCGCTACTTTATGCTTGAGAAATGTTCCCGGTACACCTCCAGACTAAAACGTAACAAGCTGCTTTGATCTTCTGACCTTCCTTGCCTCTCTGCCGAGTGGCGCGGATCATTATTCGGTCGACGTTTTTATTTAGCAGAGGGGTGGGGGTAGGGAAAGCATGCAATTATCATTCGTTTTCCAAATAGAGAGAGGAGTCGAGGACGCGACGAGGAAATGCACGAGGAAAACTCCTCCGCGGAGGATTTATCGTGCGGATACCAAGAACCGTTACATAAAATTAGTGGCGCCCACTGATCGTCCTCTTAAAGCCGATGTTAATACCACCCGGTTAAGCCTGCCGATAGATTTCACGCTTACAATTAGTAATTAATTACGCGACCCGCTGCGCCGCCCGGAAACCCTGATAGCCCTATAAAGTCTCCAATTATATTTCTTGCGACAGTTATGCGACTTTTTTTTGGAGGGGACCTTCGCAACATCTCCGGGGACCATTAAGACTTAATTAGTGTGGAGATATTGACCGGTTAAACGCGCTTGTACCGTTTCCAGTTGCTTGCTATCTTCTTGTCGACATATTTTATTCGGGAGTATAGCTCTTGTCATTTTCGTTCGTAATTTCCTTAATTTTTTGAAAGGTGCAATGAAATTGAGAATTTTATTTTATCATATCCAGTAAAATTAAGTTCGTTCCCGTGCGGGAACAATGGTTCGTTCGCGTTAAGATCAGGTTAAGCAATTTTTTTGATCATGGAAACCCCCCTCCAGGTTGAACACGTATTAATTGCGAAATGCGGCACGAGTGCGTACAATGTTGTCGTCGAGTATGCGTTTCGAGGGCCGGTTTAATAGAATTTTCTACTAGCATTACATTTTTCACGAGGTCGTTAACAGGCCGGATTACAATGTCTGGTTTTATTTCTGTTTCAGTGCGTGCAAATGGCGCACGCGTTGAGGCGCATCTCGTACGCAACCTGTGAACCTCAGCACGCACAATTCAGCTTTCTCGCCCGAGAACCTAGAGCGCACTTCAGCATACAATATTGCCATTCTTTCATCACCAATTCTGCAGAACAGGTAAGTCCATATTTCCGTTTTAACGCTAACCAATTGACGGACGTTTGACGAGCGGTCACGTGTCCGTGGACAGTCGTCGCGTATCCACTGTTGCTTTATTATTTTTCGACGAATTTGTCGCGTGGCACGGTACGAAAAATATTAAAATTTAACCCTTTGCACTCGAGTGGTGACTCTGAAGCAGTACTAGAAATTATTGTGGCATTATTGCACAGAAATTACAATTATATTTGTTACATTACAAAATCTGTATCCAATAGATTACTAAACATTCAAATATTATATGTGGAAATCGGATCAGTTTCGTGTGAATAAAATGAAAATATTCTAAGACGGAAGAAAAAATTTAGTTTTAGAGTGAACATAGCGCCGAGTGCAAAGGGTTAAAAATTCCACTTCGACCAGGATCTCGTTGCCAGTGGATCGAAAATGAAACGCGTAGAATGCAATAATTCGCAGCGTGACTTACCGAATAAATGACAGAGATAATATCGGGATAAAGTTTCGCGGTGAGTTTGCAACGAATTGCGAAGGTTTTTAAGCGTTTATTTGCCGGAACGCGTATTTACGACAAATCGAGTGGTCGAATCGCTCCGGGTTGTGACATTAAAGTATTTTCAACGTGCTGTGTCACAAGCTGTTAAATGACACGGTTTTTATCGGCGCGCAGAATATTTCATGCAACACGTGTGTGTCGGGTTCAAGTAAAAAAAGAAAAAAATTCCTACCGTGTCCGCTCTTTATGTCGTTGATCGACACAACCTGCGGTAACGCGTATCGGATGGGGGAAAAGGAAAAAAAAAGAAACCGGGGAAAAAAGGCGGAAAAAATAGGAAGAAACGAGGGAAAAAGGGGAGTCGCGAGTTGTCCTTGGTGATATTGCATAGTGCATCGCCATCATCCAGGACAAATTGCACCGCCGCACAGAGGAAAGACAGCCGCGCGCAGGATATTACTCGGCGTTCAGATCCACTATGCAAATAAATCGTACACACGTGTCAGAGGTTCTTGATGCGCCCCGTAGAACCGCGGCAAAATCTGTTTTAGATTGAACACCATTATGCGTGCTCGGCCTGATGGATTCACTTTTGCACAGTCGCGCGTAGATTACGGAATTATCGATAATCATCTCCCGTTTTTGTTATTGATAAGCGTTCCGTCGCGAGATCGAATATTCTTCGCGACAGCATACAAAAATAGTTGCAATTTGGAACGATAAAAGGGTTGGAAGAATTGAAAAATTATAGAGGCAAAGGAATCTCCTCTTTCTTTGGTTAAACTTCGCCTTGGCAACCCAGAAATGTTTAACTTTTTCTTATACAGTCCTCTAGACATTGACAAGAAAATTCCGAAAACCCAAGTTTCAATGCGAGGAATTCACTGATTCAAAAGTTATGGGCTCTTGATTATTTATTCGTGCATCTGGAATATTGAAAGTCAAGCTATAAGCAAATTGCTTCGAAGTGTAGCATCAAATACTAGTTTATTATTTAAATAATCTCGTTTGAAGAGTTTTGTCACAGTTTGGAACAGTTTCCTCCACGAAATAAATAAATGCAGTAGCCGAATGCAATTTTTTCGGATCTCCCAAGATCCATTGCAGGCTAGTGAGTGCACCCGGCTCAAAGACACGCGATAAGAACAAATGAAACGTGAAACCGAAGTGGGTCATGCGCGCACAGGTCACCGCGCGTAGGAACATCTGGGAAAAGTCAAAGAGTAATGGAAAAGCAGGAGATGCGCATAGACAGGGAATAGATACAACGATCCGGCAAAGCCCGAATTACAGGATGCAGCCCGTTGCATTATTGAACCGCCATTATTGTTGCCGTTCCGAGCCGCGAGTGCCTGGCAAGCACTTGACGCGTTCGAGAAACACCATAGACACGAACCTGTTGTTAAAGGGTGCATAAGCGGCAATTATGAAATGGGCTCGCATAAGCTCGTCAATTCTCGATGCACAGGGGGGAGGGGGGATTCCCGGGTTTCTCAGCCCGTTTCGAGCCTGCGTTTTCGGATTTTTTTTCCCCAATTAACTAAATGATGCGTCATTATCGAAACTTTGTAAACTTATTTGTACACACTTGAGCCGCGTCTCTGAATTTTTGCGCGCCGTTGCCATCGAAACTGCCATAATTATCAAACAATTTCTCGGCACATAAAAACTGAAGAAAATTGATAATTCTAAACCATGAAGAACCATCGATTTAAATGATAAAAATATATAAAAATTTACGAACATGACTCGAATGTGTACGAACCGGTCTACAAAATTTAAGAATAATGTTACAGTTATTTTTATAATCATTGCAACATTAACTACGACATAGATTGTTTGTTAGAGGGAAAGAAAGAGAATCGACTATTACTGCAACAATAACGACGCGCGTTATTTATGCCATTTATACGGTCACGTGACCGGTGTCTGCGGTTCTCGTCGCACGCATGCAGAAAACTCGTTTATAGTCTACGTGCGGCGAGTGCATGACAAGTAATAAATGAGAAGCTAAATAGGTTCTAACGCTTCCTCATAAACGCATAATTTTTTATGATAATTGGATTCTTCGCTAATTAATACGCCACAGAACGTGACACGGCGGCTGACGAGTGCAAAAGCGAATCAACCAACTTCCTCGCGATCATGATTTCCTTTTCTGCTCAGATAACTCGGATATCTTGCTCCGTTCTGCATTAGCATTACCTACATTCGACTTTATGCAGATTTTTCGTAGAACTATACTTCTTTGTATGCGTGTTTCTCAGCACTTTGATCTTCTAAATAACATATAATCTGCTCCATTCTGAATCGGCAAAAATTCTATTCTTATTCCTTAAATTTTTTAAATAATATTTCTCCCATTTCTTATTCGAGACATTAACCCTTTGCACTCGAAGCTATTTTATCCCCCAAACAAAACATTTCTTCCGACCTAAAATATTTCCCTTCTATATATTTCTTTTCTCACGTCATACATACAAAAATGGTGCAATTTACTCGTACAATACTGAAGTTTTTGCAATTTATTAAATACAGACAAATTTAAGAATTTTAAAAATATTTTGAATAATGATACAGCAATTTTTAGTGTCGCCCTACAGTCGCCATTCGAGTGCTAAGGGTTAAAGCAACGTCGAGCGAGTTTTTCAACTAAAATAAATAACTTTTGCCGCACAGTCGTTTCCAATTCCACCTCCGCTGTAAATCGAGTGTAATATTCTCAAGTCTTCGATCGAGAGGATCCAGATCTGGAACAATGTAGGGAGGGGAGGGGAGGAGATTTTCAATAACGAAAGTCGCGATCGTTTTTAATTGTTCCGGGGGCCTTGAGCGACAGGGCTCGGGAAAAATTGGCGAAATTAAAACGAGTCAGAGCCGGGGTACGCAGCCTAGCCGCCCACACACTTTACGTTTTCATTAAGCCCCGGCGCGTACACGATGAAAAGTAATTTGTCCGTGGCACGTGAAAGGAGTGAAATTACAAGAACGGTTCTATAAGGCGGCGCGCGGCGCCGCGTCAGACAACACAAACACAAACACACCAGCCGGCGGATACGTTTTGTTATGTCGCGCGCTCGTTCTAATTGCCCGACCGTGCAAATCGTGCTGAAAATACCGCGTCACCTAACGAGCGGGAAAGTACGGGAAAAGACATTTAATTAGCTCGAACGTTCGTTACGCTTCCTCCCAAGGAGTCTCGTCAAGGAACGTTCTCTCTCTCTCTCTCTCTCTCTCTCTCTCTCTCTCTCTCCGAGTGACTCGGTTTATATTTCATTTATTCGATAACGCGGGAAAGTGTTACTCGCGGCCGAGACTCTGAGGCGTGATGGAAGAAAATTAATGAAAAGCGTGCTCTCCGGTAAAGAATTATTTCCTCGTCGCTAATGTTGCTTCTTTGCTTTTGCATTCGTTTCCCTTGTATGTTTCGTCCCGGTATTGTCTCGACGCCGTGAAGTTAATTTGTTTACCGAGGAGATCGGGCGGCCGCTTTTGCATCGGTTTTCGCCGGGCTGGTTGCCTCGCCGTGGAACGGGATTTCTTTCGTAATTAATTAACTAATTGAAACTCGAGCGACGACCGGCTTTCCATATCTCCCGGCGGAGAAACGGCCACGGTCGAATATCGATTCGAGTGGTTCCGTCGCGGCCGGAAATTTCGAGAACCAATTTATTTTCAACTTTTCGATCGTAGGCGCCGCCGGACGTGTACCGACTGGCCATCGTCTATCGAGGACTCTGCTTGTAATTAGTCTTTGTTCTCTGTCTTGAGGAGAGCTTCGTTCTGAATTTCAGTTAACAGTACGCTTCGCCTTCTTTCATTGTTCGCGCGAGAACCTCTTATTCTTTCTTTTATTATTCGCCCGCCGGTGGACGGGGGTAGGCGGGACGACTAAGATCGTGTAGCTCCGTCGGACTTAGATCGAGACTTTAGCTTCAAATTCGTTAGAATTCCTGTTCCTCCAAATTAACGCTTAAAATCATTTCTAGTAAAGTAATTCTAGTAAAAAAAATTTCTAGAAAAGTAATAAGAGAAGTCGTCGAGGTCAATGGGGGAAAAAAAAGAAGATTGAAGTATCGTGAATAGCAGCGGGGACTGATGTAGACCGCATAATGAGCACGGGTGTACGCGGGAGAATGTATTCAGTCATAAGTGGTCGGAATAGAGAAACGGGCCCTGTCCAATTATCATTTTTCGAGGGCAGAAGCCCGGCGCAGAGCGCAGAAACCGCACGGCGGTATTATAATGAATTACGCTCGCTAATCGGACAGTGAAGAATCAATGGACGAGACACGTATTTCTCGAGCACGCAACGAACGAAGTGTGCGAGGAGTAAAAGCAGAAACAAGGAAGGCCGGGGACCTGTTGTTGACTCGGTCGTTGACACGTTTCTGTTGTTGCCGCGAAATCCTCCTCGGCCTGTGTTCCACTTGCGAATTAGAACTAGAGAAGCGTCGAGACTGACTGTCATCAAGAGAATTTGATACTTCCGGTTCACTCTTTCTCCCGCACTTTCTACTCTGTCGCCGCGAGATCTCTTTCTTTGTATCGCAAATTAATTCGTCAGCTCGTGTTTATAAATTCACGAAGAATCGAAACGTTGTTTTCTCCTCGTTTCCACCATTTTATAAGCGACCAAACTGGCCAGAATTATTTTGTATTTGGCGCATTTCTTTTAAATTTTTAAGAAAAATTTAATATCGAATTCATTGGATGAGATTCGCGCTACTTGTTTAAAAAAGCAGAGTTTCAAGCAGCACGCTGATAAACAGTTCGTTGACGCTCAACATTTGTACGCTTGTCCGATCGAAGGAGGGACAACTTGATCGATTAGGTGGTCGAGCGTATTCCGAGTAGGTCATGCAAACCAGACCCGAGGCACCGGATTATGGTACCCATTATGGCAGCCCGTAATACGACAAAACATGTCAGATTTTGGGGAAGACAAATGGGAGCAACTGTATCGCTGATAATGGAGTTGGTAACGCGTTCAGTCGCGTGATCGAGGACCTATCAAAATCCGAGTTCTGACAATGTTCTGTGGCGGAATAGTGATCGAAATTGATAGTAACGATTTCAATTTTTAATGTCTTTTCGTTCAATATTTGACACTACGTTCATCTAGTAATTTTAATTTACTACAAATTCATTTCTTTGAGTATCTATTATAAAAGAAATGGCTGTAAATTTAGATAGACAAATTCTTCGTATTTTTATAAACATCTTGTAATCCTCCCTAGTTCTACCAAGGTCAAAATGACCAGTTTTATATTTTACCATTATTGAAACTATAGAAATTCATTTGTGGAAAATAGTGGAATAAATTTCTTTTTCCGAGCATTTATTGTATTGAAAATTACAGACAATGTCAATAAATTCAGGGTTGGCATTTTTACAAGGCAGTATTTATCGGACACTGCTAATGCTTGGTAGGTTCATTGTTAAACAGATTGAACAATTTTGAATTGAGGTTAAGGGGCGCCAGGTAAAATTCTAAGCAAAAAGAAAATAGAAAGTGAGTGGCGATCGCAAAACGAGAGTCGAACGAAGAAAATCTAGAATCGCAGTGAAAGCATTACGGAAAAGTAAATCGAAGGAAATGGTCATGCTTGACCATATTAGGGAGAGGAAATAGTTGCGGAAAGGAAAGGAGATTTATGCCATGAGAGGCGGTGAAATTCGAATACTTGTTACGCGAACGTTTCCGACAAACTTGCTTCGAGAAAATAAGATTTCGTCATTTTCCAGGATCAGAAAGATCGTTCAGAATTTCACAAAAAAGGAAGTTTATATTTATCTTATGCCTGTGTTATCTCCAAATATATCGACTGTAACAATTTTATTTCGGTCCGAAGGACGATTCGATATTGGTTTAAACAAATTACTTCAATTTCGCGGGATCCCATGGATCCATGGGGAACGCGTTGAACCATGAATTACGGTCTGGTCCGCTACAGAATAGAGACTCCTTTGGTCGCGATCGAATCTCCGGCGTTGGCTGGAATTCCGGAAGCGTATCAACCACGGGGGTGGGACTTTGCATCCGATGCGCGTATCGCGGAGTATTTTGGGTAATTGAGCGACTAATAGATCGATGAAAGTGGGGATCTTCTCGTCCAAGGCGCTGTACGTGACCGAGCCTCTGTTTCCAGCACGGTGATGCAGTTCGATTCAGATGGGAACCGGAGCTTCCGTCGTCACTTAAAGCTGACGCCGCCGTTCGAAAGCTTTCTGACCGTTTACTCGCGAAAACATTTTCCTCGATGATTCTCGCCATTACGGGCAAAGTCATCTGGCGCGCATGTGTTTGAGCGAAACTGGAACACGTTCGCGCACCATTCCAGGCTTCCAATTCTTCTAATTGCTGTTCGATGCGATTCTTCCAGAAAAGTGCTCTAAAATGTACTTTAGTTCTTCTACGAGTATTACATTTTAAGTACAGTTTTTATTGCAGAAGAATCTCTGTATTTACACTGAAATAATCGGTGAGATGGAGGATACAGTCTAGAATTTTTAGAAAAATATTGCTGTAGCCTTCGGCACTGGCATTTTGTAGTCAAAATCCACCACTGTGTCTCATTACCGAAGTTAATGACGATTCTGTGTTCAGATTCCACGTAACCACGGAATGCTTATGAGCGTGCGCGACGTTCCTCCTGATTTCAATCAATTGGAATTCAAATATAGCAAGAACCAGTTCCCCGTATCGATTGGGATACCTAAATATTTAGCGGACGTTCATTCGCGAAGAAGCAAAGCGTCGCACGTGAAGTCGAAATAATCTGGACGATACTTTAATTATCTCGCAGGAAAAATATCGTTAACAACGGTTCAGCTATTATTATGAATTATTTTGAAGAACTAACACGTTCACTGCCATGTCACCCATACGTGAGTGACGGAATTATTTGTCCTGGTTTTAAAATGAATTTCTACGTTAATGTATTCGTTGTGCCAAATTTGATTAGGATCTGTAAAATGCCAGAAAGATGGAGGACTACTCAATATCATGAAATTAATTTTTTTCAACTTTTATTTCATTAAACAACTTACTTCGATTTTATGGAATTTTTGGAGTGTCCAGTTGGACAGTCGAAGTGTCAATAGAAATTATTTAAAATTTTACTTTTTCGGTAATAATAGGTCCCAAAAATAGTACAAGTTTAATTTTATTTAACGTTACGGAGTGTTCTTTGACGTTAATAAACACTGTAACACAATTCGAAGGTGAAGAAATTCCGGGCGATCGTCAGGAAAATGGCGGAGAGAATGGAGGATCGAGCAGAGACCAGGAAGAGAGTCGTGTCTCGATCTCTCGATTAACTCGTCGGCGATCGGTCCTCGGGTTCTCAGCAGCCTCGAAGAATCGAGCATGTCTCGCGGGTTGGCGGTTGCCATTTAAGAGTTTCACGAACGGCGACGCTCTTAATTCACCGGAACGTGTTTAAAGTTTAATCCGAAAAGCACCATTAGGATTGACTAAACGTTCTCGGCGCGCGAGAGGGGAGGGGGCCAGGGGTCGAACATAAAGTTCAAAGTGCAAAGTCTACTATTCTCTCCCCCACTTTTCGGGGGGGGGGGGCCTCGTCCGTAGGAAGTTCCTCTCGCCTGCCATACTTGAGTAATCCCGAAGAAAAAGAATCCATGCCCGCGTCTCTCCTTTCCGACGAACACGGAAGCCCTACGGGCAGACAGCGGAATCTTTTAGACAACAGGAAGATGCTTTTACGTCGTGCTCCAGAGGATCATCGGGAACAGCGTCGCTGCGAGGATAAAGTTATTATACAGTGGATCCGAAAAGTATCTCATCATTTCCCATTCTTCGGACAGTTCGGACATTGTTCGGAACTGTGATAATTTAAAGACAAATAGCACAATATATGAAACTATAGGAATAGAAAAAGGAACAGGTGAGGACACAGTAAGGTGAGGAATAGTAATTTTTCTTCCAGGAAATTATAAATGATGAAACTCGCCGATGAGGCCCCGAGCTTTAAAATGAGTCCTATTTTTTTAACAAAATTGTCATAGGTTAAATATTCACAGTTTCTCGAGGATCGGAAACTTAGTGTTCAATTACTTTTCGGACCCATTGTATACAATTTGCAACGAGTTTGCGGTTCCACGCGTGCACCGTGTCGTTACACGGCGAGTCGAGATGAATAAAGGGTAGGTGAGGCGGAGCAGGTGATCAGGAAGAAGGTTCCTTTTCACGTGAGCCCCGAGTATAATGTTCGAAAGCTGCACGTTAAAAGGAAGGTAAACGAGTTACAAATGCCGGCCGAGACCCGAACTTATAACTTTGAAACGCCGATGAATTATTCAAGGAGACATTCGGCTGAATAATTGATACACATGGAAAGTCAATGGGCGCGTATACATATGTATACATAACGTACGCTCGCGAGTCACTTGTACCAAGACATGAGGGAACGGGGGGAGGGGGAACGGAGGCATAGTGTACTTTTGCCGTTTAGTTTGCAACTTGACACGTTACGCTAACGAGGGACGGAAGTGTGTCGTGCAAACTACACGAGTACGCATTGTTTGCGCAAACTGTTTGTTTCTTTTTCGAAAAAAAAATCCTTCTCTTCCCGGATAAAACAATCGTTGCAGCGTACCCTCGTTCGCTGCACGTTGGAAAATAATTACAAATGCAACGTGCTCTCACCCGGTTGGCCATAACCTGTTTCGAGCAAATTTTCATTTTAATTTGGTCCCAAATTGCTGCGAATCTGTCGGCACAACTTGTCGACAAATTCCGAGCCTAAGACAGATGGTTCGGTATTCGAGTACAAACTCTGCAGTCGCAAATCCATGGCAGATACACGGCAGATACACGCCAGATCTATGCCAGATCTATGCCAGATCTATGCCAGATCTATATCAGATCTATGTCAGATCTATGCCAGATACATGCCAGATCTATGTCAGATCCATGCCAGATCTATGTCAGATCCATGCCAGATCCATGCCAAACCTTGCCCTCGTGAAGGGGGCAGGTCTGTCGCACTGAGGACTGACCTAACCTTGCTCTAGGAGCAAATATAGAGGTTAGGTCCACTTTTAGCGCGACCGAACTGCCCTCTTCGCGAAGGCAAGGATTTGGCATGGATTTGGCACGGATTTGTCGGCAAGTCTTGGCAGAATTCATAGCAAATCAATATTTATAGCATTACTATTATTAGCAAATAAAAATTCATAGCATTACAATATTTTACCTGTTTTAATACATCAAAACAGAGTTTAGAATCTAATGATATACACATCATAATGCTGCGCGACTAAGCGTACACATGTTTACAGAGATATTCGAGAGGGGTTAACGTACAGCGAGCAATAACGTTTTCAATTAATCATCTCGAGCTCTCACATTTGGAATGATTTATTATATAAAATACATAAAGCGATAAACCGCTACAAGTATCCTACGTGCCCGATAACCAAAGTGAGTTTAAAATAATTCTCTTTACGCACGCACCCATATGGTAACCCACGAATAGTGCTGAAGGGTGCTTGAATCTTTCGAGAGAATCATGGGACGATAATTACGTTACGAAAACGCATAACGCTTTGCTGGTCAAAATTCCCGCTGATTAAACTGGACTGGCGGGTATGTGTGACTCGAGCAGAGCGTACCGGCTGCTCTCGGGTCTCGTGAGTAAAAACGATTTCGATTAGAATCATTGCACGTGACTCTAGCCCAAAGCTGCGTACGCGCATGAACGCAGAGGTGTACCCGCGGCGTGATTAGCGAGCTTATTATGAGAAAAAGAACGCGGGCTCCCCCGTGTCGGTGATAACTGTACATTGAAAAAAGAAATGCGCACTGTTGTATCGCGGGAAATTAACTTTGCATGTGCCGGTGAACTTAGCCACGTGCATTTTATCTCGAAATTAAGCGCTCCTCTGTTCGAATGGAGTGCGCAACTATAGTGAACGCGATGACTAAATTATTGTAATACCCCATAGCCCCTGTTAATTTTTATCCGTGTGCTTACTTGAATCTAGAAAACGTGCACCGTAAAGTTTCAGTACAGGCACAAGCCAAAAAGATAAAAATAGTGATCCACACTTTTCTTCTTCTAAATTCCCAGCAACAGGAATTTTAAAAAACATTGTTTACACATTAGCTGGTAAACTAATTCCTCGCAAAAAAATAACTCAGGTCCTTTGATCCATTTCAAGTCAGCAGGGTCTAAGTTTCGACTCGCTTTTCTTACGCTTTTCTCGGCGAACCACTCCCGCTGAAAATCGTCAGAAAAATGAATAGATCATTGAAAAATCGATCGGTCCCCGAAGAGCATCCGCAATGGCCGCGTTCCTCCGTTCGCTGCGATCCGTTCGACGCCTGGTCGCAACGCGATCGCCGTCGCAGGCCGCGTAGCCGGCGACCGACGAGCCGTGGGACGTAAAATTAAATTTTTCCGCGAACTTGGAAACGAGTTTTCGGATCTCATTTCCGAGGCGAATTCCTGGTTCGGTGAAAGCCCGTGGAGCATCGCCGTTCATTTCGTTCGTGGTACAATGCGTCCTGCCCCGATCTCAAGATGTTATTCGACCTCCGGAGACGAAGGAGCACGATCAGCTTCGCGAACTATCTTCCTCCTGTTCTCGGGTCCCCGCGTCCTGCCGGCCCTGGTCTTCGGCTTCTGCTGGCTTTACGGAAAGCCAGAAAAGAGAAAAGAGAAGACGAAAAAAAAAGGAGAAAACGGAGAAGAAGCGAAACAAGACCGTGGCACAAAGGGAGACGATCGAGATGACGGGAGAAGGAAGGACGCACTGATGGAATTCAAGGTATTTTCCTGTCGTCCCGAAACGACCATGCCGGCCCATTGAACCTTTTATTTACTTGGCAGCATCCCGGAGAGGGGAAGTCTCTCGAGCGAGAACGCGAAGTGGACCGTCCTCGCTACCGATCACTCGGAACCGTTCTGACAGCTCTTATCATCCGACACACGGGAATCATACTCGAATTCTTTCCATTATCTGCACGATGTCCGGTGAATCTTCTTCCTCGACGACGATGCTGCTTTCAGAGCGAGCGAGCCGTATTTCTCGGTATTCGTACCAATCTCTTTGAGACGAAGAAACATTTGCTGCGATCGCATCGAAGCACGCTTCTATCGGAACGCATTATTTTTCCGAAATAATCGCTGAAATAAGCGGATCGAAATCAGCATGAATATTGACAATTTTATTTCCGAACCGGCAATTTAATTTAATTCGCAGGAAATAGGAGGCGAATAACTTGGATTCTCTAAAAATCGCGCAAAGTTGAAAATTATATAGATGAAATCTGTTGCACTATACCATTAACTATTTATATCCCTTTTTTAAAAATACCAAATTTCCAGGAGGACATAAAAATTCGTAACATCTCTGCATCATGGAGGAATTCGCTATAAAATTTTGAAAGAGCAGTTTTTTTTTATCATTTTTACACGTGAAAAATTTGGATCGCAGGATTTCTGCTCCAATTTCAAAGGAAAAGTTTGAACTGAACTTTTTTTCTCTCTGGAGAATTTCTGGGCTCTGGTAAAATATTGAGTCATTCCTTTTTTGCAAATTTTACAGAAATTTGCATGCTCCAATGCAATTTCGACTTCCAAAGGAATAGATTGAACATATATATTTCTCTCTACAAAATGTCTAAAAAATCACTGTAACAAAATGTGGAATAGTCATTTTTTTCTACATTTTATAAATGAAGAACTAATTGAAATAATAGAATTTCCACTTCCGTTTCAAAGCAACTGTTTCAACTTACTTTTTCCCCAGCAGAGAAATCTGAAAAAAGGCTGCAATAAAATATTGAGTTGCCATTTTTGTGCAATTTTCACGAACGAGGCACTCGCGTTAATTATTGGAACTTCTGTTTGAATTTCAACGGAACAGTTTCAAACTATTTCCAATTGTTTCTCTCTAGAGAATTCCAGAGTTCCCAATTAGAAATCGTAAAAATAAATTTAGTAACGTAAAACATTGAGTCCAGGAAGGAAGTAATTTATACTCAAATTTTTAGCTTCGATTTTCCAGGTTTTGTTCGTTGCAGTACTATTTTGTACGGGAATGCATTCTATGTAAAATTGTTTCGGAACGTGGAGCATGGCAATCAGTATGTCCCTTCTGATCGTGGACGTCGCTGGCAGTCGAAAATTCGGGCAGTCGAGAATTCGTGAAATCGTCCGGTGATAAATACCGACACGATCGATCAGCCAACAGTTAATTTCCGCTAATTAATCGGCTGTCGCAAACCATTGCCGCATTGACTTCACGCACTACACCTATGGCACCCATGCACCCACGGATATAGCTCTCCGCAATTTCCTAAGTAATTTGCCTCGGTCTCTAGAAACCACGAAAATTAACTTCCTCCGTAATTAAGTAAGAATAATAATCGAAATTTGAAAACTAAAATACATTGAATTTTCAATACCAACAGCTTTCAATTTTGTCTAAATTTAATAATCGTCCTCTGTACTTTCTGTTGCAATTTTCTAATTAAATGGTAAATAAACCCCCTTTTTCACTGGGGTAAACGAAAGCAAGTGTAAATTTTACACTTTAGTGTCAATTCTACAATTTTAAAATTTCCAATAGAGAATTGAAATTTCCGTGGCCGGAGAAAAAGCTTGAAAAATCGAAAGTGCCGATGCTATTAGAATCGAAAAAGTATAAAACGATTCCGGTGGCGGAGGTAAATCGTCGATTCGCTGTTTTTCGCAGCGTCACTATAGAGTTTCGCATTTTCTTGCAGGAATCAAACGCTCGGCGAGCGTGTTCGCATGCTTCGCGCATGCTGAATCAGTGTCTCCGTTTCCGCCGGTTTCTTTTTAATCTTGTGCGAGGACTGAAATAGTTGGGATTTACTTCGGCCTCGTGCACGGTAGCTGATACGATTCGTCGTGGATTCGCATAAAGCATATCCCGGGATAACAGTCGTCACGGCGAATTGTTTCCCCATTTTTCTGCGTCGACGAAAAAACCGACGAGTCGAACTAGTGATGGAAACAACTTTCAAACTATAGTTAATAGTGCTGCACTAGTCGAAAAACAGAACCTTACAAATGTCCCCGACTATCTAAAAAATTTAGATTGTCGAAGTAAATATTACTAGAATACTATTGCACCATGATTCACCGCAAATTCTCTGTCCACACACTTTCGAGGAACGATGTACTCGCACATTATACCTAAGCATAATGGCGATCTATTGCTCCCGTTCGAAACGCAGCAACAGCTTTTTTTTTCTTCTCATTAGTAAGAACCAGTATCAATTGAAACGTTCATTAGTAAAACGCCAAGTATTAATAAAAGAAAACAGGTCTGAATGAGCGGATGCCTAGATTAATGAATGGAGGAATTGAAGTGTCGGACTGAATTGAAACGAGGATATCGTACGAACGAACCAACGAACCAACTTCTACGCAAAATAAAAAACACGTGAAAAATTAATTGAAAATGTACCGTGGAACGCGCAATGAATGGACAGTGTACCGAACAAACAATTTTATCTACAAAGAATTTTACATTTGAAGGAATTACACAGCACTGCGGAATTGTTAGAATTTCCGGATAAAAAGGAACACGTAAACAATTATTTTTAGTTAAGAAACGTGCATGCGTCTAGCTATTTTCTCTTGAAGCACATTTTACATAAAGATAGGAAGTTGTTGGAATCAGAATTTCAGAAAAATTGCAAGTAAAATTGGAGAAAATTTGCAGTGCAAAGGGTTAAATGTAGAATCTTGTAAAATTCGAAATCAGGTGTGCCCTAACCGCGCGTCCGTTTCTTACGGTTAATAGTCCTCCGAGAGTCGGCGTTTCAGCGGCCCGGTCGGTTTCAAAGATGGCGGAACATTCTTCCGCATATTAAAAGTCTTCCGTGTTCCGCGATAGGAGGGCCCCGCTGGCTGCGGTCGCTGTGGTTTTGTTTGATGTCAAAAGTGCGCGATGATAACGGTGTAACCTCAAGCCAAGCTTTCATAGCAATCACTTGGCAGTGTCCGCGCGCGACGACCGAACCAACAGCGTCGCCGTCGCCGTCGCGTCGCGTCGTGCGCGCCATTACTGTTGCTGCAGAAATGCCGGCTACCTTTTTTTTCGTAGAAAAATTTTCAACCCCGCCGAGAGTCGCGCGCGCAAACCGTGAATAGAAAACCACCTGTTCCATTCCGTTCCCTGTTCACGGTGGTGTTCCCGTTCCGCCGAGAAACAATATTTACCGAACGCCAACGGTTAATCAGCTAGCTCTCTTAATATTGTTCACCGGGACGCACCTGTGGATTTTATGGCTGCGCAGTTATTTGTCCTATTTATTCAACATTAGAACTACTCGGCGACTACACATTCCGTAATTTATGGTCATAGAGGTATTGCGAGACCCCTTCGCGGGAAATTATCCAATAAATTTCTCTCCGAGGACATGTATCGTGTAGCGGGAATTGTACAACTCGCAAAACCGAAAGAGCAGGAGATGATTTTCCGACGAAAGAGTGCGAAAGATACACTGACGAGCAAAACTGAGTCTACACTATTTGAAACAACATAACTTTTTAAAAATTAGATCAAACGACTTGAATTTTATTGAGAAGTTAGAAGGATTAATCGTTTATAACTCGTAAACGAATTAGCCAACATCGGTGAAATTTTCAGCATGAATGTAATTTATTCGAGCGAATCAAATACATTCTTTAAATTTTCAATACAGGCTCGGATAAGAAAGCTGAAAAAACCAACTTTTACTATTTCTTTTGCGATTCCGACCAATTCAAATTTTTTTCAACAATTTTTTACACCTCGTCTAATAAACTAATGCTTCTAATTTCTCAATAAAATTCAAGTCGTTTGATCTAATTTTTAAAAAGTTATGTTGCTTCGAATAGTGTAGACTCAGTTTTGCTCGTTAGTGTAGCTTGCGTTTTTAGGAGGTTGACATTTGACAAGGTCTTGGCAGTTTTGTGAAGTAACGTAAAATTAATTTTTGCAAGCGCTAACGAGAACGGTTGATCGTCGATCAAATTCGCTGTCTCTTTGAACAAATAACGCGTCGGGTGTGCATCGCGTGCACACTGCCTCGCCCCTTCCCCTCGTTCAGGAAAACTTGTCATGACCGTCACGAATAGAAGCCCAAGGCAAACCGCGAGCCCATGGCCGGTTCGATTTGCTCTATTTCGTAGCGGAGAGCCTGCTGCTGCTGCAGTTGCAGTTGCAGTTGCAGTTGCTGCAGCTTTACAGGGTGAGGCCGCAAGAAGCGAAATGAGGGTACAACGTCCAAAAGAAGAGAGCGTACGCAACCACCAACTAGGTACCACTATTATCTGTATGAGAATGCCAAGGTCAACCTCATTCCGAGGCCACAGTGACCGGCGTGTCGGCCGCGTGTGTACGCGCGGCCCGATATCGTCCCGAACCCTACCTGCTCCGACGATTTCCTGGGATTTTTTCGAATTTATGGGGTCATCGATCGATCCCACACTACCTATTAACATGATCACTCCTTGTGTTACTGACACACAATCCCTTTTGAAGGCCCTCGAGGGGCAAATTTAGTTTTGCTAGAATCTGCTTGTACGAATCGAATTTTGTTGAGAAGGGACCACAAGGAATTAAAGGTGCGTTGAATAATTATAGTATACACAAAATTCTCTATGGTGCACTTGTAACAAACTCCATAATTTCACAGTATATTTTTATGAACAGTGCATTGCTCTTGTCTAAGACAAAGTACTCGAAAACTAGTTTTCCAACTATTTTTTTATTTTTGTTACGATAAATATTTAATCAGAATTTTTGGTTTTCATAATTCAATGCAATATAAAGCAACCTGAAAATATGAAGTACAGGAATTACATTGGTATTAATTAGGGAAAATCAGATGGAATGGAACGAATCTGAACGAAATGAATAAAGAATCAATGCCGGGCATCGGAGAAAATAATAGCGTTTAATTGTCGGCTCAGGCAAGAGAACTTGAACGAAACCGAACGCATAAAGAATATAATCACACGCTGTGTAATTGGATTCCTCTTTCTAGTTAAAACTTCCGTCCCCGTTCTCTTTAATTATTCCGTTTGTCTAGTTAAAACTTTTTGTCCGTGCTCCCTTCGGTTATTCTCTTTATCTAGTGGAAACTTTTACCCCCTGGCCGAACAATAAACGAAGAATTTAGCAGACGGCTTACGATTTCGATTTCTTAAACACACTATATGCAGAAAATTAAACGATAAATATTTCTAATTTTTTTGTCATGTTCCAACAATTGTACTCTATAAACTATTAGTGTGAACTAACAGCACGAACAATTTCTACACTATTATTACTCGTCCTTTACCTGTATCTGTTACTGAAACTCAGTCTCGAGTCTTAAGGATATCAAAACGAATTGTTAACGTAAAAATAAGCAGTCCAAACTGCGTGGGCTTGGCACACGGGTTATTCGAAAAATCCCAAGGTCCCTAGACGAGAAGACAAGCATGAGCAACGCGATTTATGGCAGAGAGGACCGAGAGAAACGCGGCCCGAGGCATCAGCCCCGCAGAATCGATTTAAAAACGTCGCTTCAAAAATAGAGGATCGACCAGCTGCGGGATCGATTTGGCTCCGAAATCGGACGCGATTAAATTCGTCGAAGCCGCTCGATCAGAGGCTCTCGAAATAGCTGTTTAAGAGGGAGGTTAAGAGCGCAAGTTGATAAAAGCGTTCCTAACTATTGGGACCGTTAGAAGAAGAAGCTGAGCAGAAGCACCGCGACGGTTCGCAGGACGCGAGTCGCGTGGAGGCGTGCGACTATGTAAGGTATGCAGCCGCGGACATTTTTCTGGCTTTTTATCATAGCTGTCCCGACGTCTCCTCCATCGGTCACGTCGAAAAAGACGACCACGCCGACGGTGGCGCGGGCAAAAAGTAACATCCTCATCCTCGGCCCGCGAACGCAGCTTTCGCGGGCAAGAAAAACGATTTACTAGACTCGCGCGAAATGTCGCTTCGTTAAGAGCTTGTGCCAACCTCTGGAAAATCGGTTTTTCCCTTCGATACAAGACCACGACGGTTTCTTCAAGAAAATCTCTAACCCCTAGCTTCCAGTGTCAGAACCAGAGGATATGTCATACTCCGCCATTTTATGGCCCGACGGGACCCATGAACTCGCTCGAGAACAATGTCAAACCGAGTGGATACGCTCATCCGTAATTAGGCGAGAACCGCCCCGGTTGCGTCGCCTTATATCGGAGGAAAACTGGACACCCAAGCTGAAACAATAACATCTTCAGATTCCCTAGATGTCCTTACCGTGTTTCGCATTGTTTGATAATTTTTATAATGCATAAAATTCATAGATAAAATGCCAAGGAACAAAATTGGTAATTTTGGACAAATTGCCAGGGCACTGTCTATATTCTTAGGGTTTAAAAATCTTGAAATGAACGTCAGAGATAGGGTTTCTCTCGGCAGGTAAAAATTCATTTGGGACAGGTGACAAATGGAAACGGAAGAGATTCATTTAGGATCTGCAGGAGAGATTGTTTGCATCGGAATAAATGGGAAAACGGTGTCGCACGCGGTGGAAATCGCGGTTCTCAAAGCTCCATGGAGAAAACGACGAAGCTCCCACGGATTTTCCCCGTGGTAGGCTATCAAGTTTCTTTTTTCTTTTCTTTTTCTTTTTCTTTTTTTTTTCTCGGGTGTATGTACGGAAAGTCGAATTAGGAGCGCTGAAGCTGCTCTCAAATTCAATTACAGCGGTCGCGATGAAAACGGGGTGGACGGACATGAGGCGGTAAAGGTAGCAACGCCGTTAGCCAGGGCTTGTAAATGATCTTGAGTTAATCGGCGACCCTAGCTAATTTAATGTACAAGGGGCTTTCGCTCCGGCGTCGTCCTGCACGTCGCGGGAATTTTATGCGACCCCCAAGGCGTTTTTATGAAATACGAACAAATAGAACGCTTTCTCACGTGATTCTGTTCTCCGTGCCGCTCCGTATCTCCCGGGGATCTTTCGAACAACAAATTGCGGCCCGATTACGCTTCCATCGAGAAATTACTTGTTCTTCTTCAAGGTGTGCCGGAACTACGTTTCGAATTGTTTCCGATTTTGTGTTTATATGGTGTCTTTACTAAATCGAATTTATGAATATGACTTTAAAAGAAAAATTGTATTGAGCAATGAAGAATAATGAAACTAGATCGAATCATTCAGTAAATAAAAATTAAGATGTAACAGTATAGAAGAACCTAGATAAAAACATTCAATAAATAAAAATTAGAATAAAACAGCATAGAAAAATGGGGAGAATAACGAACCCAGATAAATTCATTCAATAAATAAACATTCAAATAAAACAGCATAGAAAAATGGGGAGAATTACGAACCTAGATGAAATCATTCAATAAATAAAAATTGTAATAAAACAGCGTAGAAAAATGGGGAGAACAACGAGCCTAGATAAATTAATTCGATAAATAAAAATTGAAATAAAACAGCGTAGAAAAATGGGGAGAATAACGAGCCTAGATAAATTCATTCGATAAATAAGAATTGAAATAAAACAGCGTAGAAAAGTGGGGAGAATAACGAACCTAGATAAATTCATTCGATAAATAAAAATTGAAATAAAACAGCGTAGAAAAATGGGGAGAATAACTAGCCTAGATAAAATCATTCGATAAATAAAAGTTAAAATAAAACAGTATAGAAAAATGGGGAGAATAACGAACCCAGATAAAATCGTTCAATAAATAAAAATTAAAGTGTAACAGTATAGAAAAATGGAGAATAACGAGCCTAAATAAATGGACGTAAAAATAAAAATAGACACAAAAATGCAGTTCGATAAATTGGACAGTAGAAGATGGAACACAACTCTGGCACAATTTCGAAGTCACAGAACATTGATTCGAAGTGATTCGGTAGAACAAAAAAATTGGCGAAAACGTGCTGCACGCTCCAGTTGCATCGCCCGGAAATGCAGAAGTCCCTCGAGAAATGTTGATCTTGTAAAATCGGCGATTACACGACTTTTTCCCCCGATTTATTTCGATAACCGTCCGCCGCCATTCCGTAATTTACGG
Organism: Halictus rubicundus; assembly: GCF_050948215.1. NCBI lineage: Eukaryota > Metazoa > Arthropoda > Insecta > Hymenoptera > Halictidae > Halictus > Halictus rubicundus. Next base: position 13,561,843 of record NC_135161.1, read on the forward strand.
GCTACTACTTTCTTCGTACGGTTTATCTCGTATTACTATGCGTGTATCTTCTTCTTTTTCTTTTTTTCTTTATCTTGGTCGAGGCGTCGTGCTTCTGTGAATAACGATGTTATTACCGGGACATCGATAAAAGTGTTCCACAGCTAGGCCTATCGCTGGCCGATATATATATATTACTTCCGTTTTCGTACTAATTGCCCGGCACTATTTTTTCTTTTTACATAAAACTTATCTGGAAAATTACGCCAGACATTATTTCCGACCACGAAGGGCCTACGGAGACCCGGCCCTGTGTGTAGGTGTCCGTGCGTTACGGCGACCAATTTATTACGTTATTCCGCCGATAACACGGAAACACCCGAATACTGATAGCGGCGAGCGGCGTCCTTTAATCGGCGGTGGATCTCGATTTTTTATGGGAGCTTCCAATCTGGAAACGGAATTTTTCGATTCGGTCGTGAAGATGCTGTACCGGGGAAAACTGTACGACTGCATTTTAGGTGAAATATATTTATTAATAGCCCGCAGATCTTTTGTACAGGCTGTTGAGAAATGTTTGCAAAATGTTGCCGTTAAATTGTCCTTGACCTTGAATCTCAAGGTGAACAGTTTGTTTATCGCCGAGTGAATTATCGGAAATTTGACCTTGAAACTCACCCTCGGACGTCACTCACGCTGCAGCGTTACAAATGTTGTAATTACACCGTGCAGCTACCAGATCAATTTCTTACTTATGATTATCAATAATTGATGCGTTTCGATCAATTAGTCTCGATACCCCTCAATTTTCAATCGATAATTTTGAGCTCGTATTACAACATTGTGTAATGTCTGAGCTCGGACGCGTTGCAAACGATTAAATACCTTCTTGGATCCCAGTAATCTCGTTTCAATAAAATTTTATTAATTCTTGATATCATTATTTTGTTTCGAATTAAATTTATTCGAGGACTTGCCAATCGCTCGGTACTTTTTTTGAACGATATTCACTCTCGATGGTGAAAGGGTGGTGGAAAAGTCATAAATAAAATCCCCTCTCCCAAATTATCGATTTTCAGTGTACGCCGGAAAATCATCGAGACTAATGGCTTTTAGTCGTAAATAACCAAATATCGTAATTTGTTTTATAGAGAAAATGACAAACCATGCCCGTTAAAAATGAAATACGATCTTGAGAGGATATTCTTTGCAACGCCACATTTGTCAATATACAACAGCCACAAAAGTTTACGTACAATCATCATATTACAAACATATCCCGTACAAAGCTGAAAATTTTATGTGCATTAATAAAAAACTCAAAAATTAATGGCGTCCGACTTACAAAAAAATTAATATTAATATTCTGATAAAAATTCAGTTATTACAGGGGTTAAATAAAACTCCATTTCGTCCCCTTTCACATGGAAAAACAACGGTAACAATATTCTTCCCTAACCAGCGATACCTCCGTTTCCGTTTCACCGTTCCGAACCAATACACCGACTGTTTCAACGGACTGTACTCCTCGCAGAAACGAATACAGCTGTACGTGTAAAATAAGCTGCAATAAATTCCGCCACGGGGCACAGTTTACGCGAATAAGCTTTCGAGGCTTATTATACATTAAAATCGTATCCGGGCACCGAAGCACCGTCCGAAATGTTGCAACAAGTGGAATATCCTGCGTAGTCGGACGAAGATTTGCGTCACTCACTGTCGGAAAGCTTGTCACGAGAAACTTTCGTCCGTGTCGAGATAGTAATCTCGGAGATATACAGGCGTCTCATACTTATCTATAATAAATCACGGGAAACTCTTCGACGGTTTTACCGTATAGACACCAACGCGGACTTTTACGCGGCTTGTGAACGCCATTTAAGGAAGGAAGCAAGCGACAAAACATGTGTGCATCGCACACCGGGCAAAGTGAATTTCTCGGTCCATAAGCGAATCCAGAATGCACTTCTATGCAGAGAAGATCGGTTGCTTTCTACTGCAGCTTTGGAATTTGCCGATCTAACGGGACCTGCATCGCCTACAGGCGATTGCGACAATTGCCACCCGATCCAGTCCCGAGGACGATCCAAATCCCGAGGATTCCGGCCCGAAATCTGTTCTACGATTTCGGGAACCGTCGCCGGGCCCGACAAGGCCCGACCAAGAAAACTCTGCTGGCTAGATCTCAAACCCCTCATTCTCTTCGCCCCCGTGTCGCTTTTAACACGTTCGTCGCCGCGTCACCCATATATGGATGACGGAATTATTTGTGCAGGTTATAAAATGAATTCTTACATTGATATATTCATTGTACTAAACTTGATTAGGATCAGTAACATGCAAGAAGGTTGGAGGATTACTCAGTATCATACATTTAATTTTTTGCAATTTTTATTTCATTAAATAACTCACGTTGATTTTATGGAATTTTTGGGGTTTCTAGTTGGGCGTTCAAAGTGTTAAATCTCCTGTGAGAAAGTAATTAGAATATTTATTAACACTAGGTTTACGGGAACCGTCAAAATGACGGATTCTACTATTATTAGTTTACGATTATTGAGATTGTGGAGATCCATCTACGTGGAATTACTCAACGAACTTATGTCCTGAGGTATATATTATTTAAAAAATGACTGAGAACTTGGGTAGACGCATTCTTCTTATCTTTATAAAGTAATGTAAAATACTCACTTTTCATGCTCCGTAAACCTAGTGTTAAACTCCAAGTGCACAGGAACGTATAAAACATGAGTTTACATTAATTTTAGAAGATTGCCTAGATTGTGCAGTTTCATGCCAAATAAAAATTGCATAAAGAAACGGGAGCTAAATGCTTTTTAGCCTTTCAAATGGCACCTGTTCAGTCAAAAATCCACAAAGAAATAAATATACAGTGACTTCTCTATATATGTCGCCAAGGCCTGGACGGTAAACGTCGCGGAACTATCCCCACTACCGCGGGGTATACCGCGTGAGGGGCCAGGAGGCTCGAAAGACCTTGGTCGCCGAGGAGTGTGAACATGACAGGACTCGAATATGTCTCCTGAACGATACATGACGCTGACGAGACCCGTGTTGTTGACAAGTATCGTACACATATGTGCAGAGGGGTGTGTCCAAAAGTGAATTTTTCCCCTAAAGCAGCACCACCCGAGATTCTCGGATTGTCAGTCCGGAGGGACGAATCCCGTTGTAAACCTGGTCGTTGCGATCGCCGTCGACGATCGTTCCCGTGATGCCTCGGCTGGTGCCGATCGGCGTCTCCGTCGGAGCGTGTCCGGTGACGTCCAGCGGACGTCCCGCACGAAATGGAAGACATCAAACGTAACGTCCGTAGTCCAATACGAGTCCGGCGATCGTGTGCCGGCATGGCAGGAGGTCAAAGAACGCGAATCGCAAACTCATGCGATCGGCGCGTTGCCGGCCTGACTCTCTCTCCTTCCCTCTCTCTCTCTCTCTCTCTCTCCCTCTCGCTCGTTCTCCCTACTCTCTCTCTCTCGAGAGAGTATTCCGGAGAAGGAGAGAGGTCCGGGGGCAGATGCAAGGTGCAACGAGGACAACGATACCTGGTATTCGCCAGCTGCCGTTGAACGTGTTCAATGCCGCAGTTGGAGCAAGAAAGCGGTCGGGAGAGAAGAGATCGGTCGGCCGTGCGACCGGTGGTGGGGATAGGAGCCGTGTGGGCCGCCGGTGCTACTCCTGGCTTCGTGTTCCTCTTTCGACTTCAGTTTCTCCTCCACACGTACACCGGGAGGTATAGCGTTCGCCGAGAGCCGGCTAGCATGCTCTAGGCCGGCAGCCGAGAGACCCGTCTCACCAGCAGCGCGACACCTGGACCGGCCCCGACGGACCAGGTATTCGCTCGAGGACCCTACCGCGACAGGTTACCAGCTCTCGCGACAGTGGGAACCAACCCATCCTTCCGGAAGATCCACCGAACTCTCTCTCTCTCTCTCTCTTCATCTCCAAGAAATCGCGAGATCGATCCGCGCGAAGCTACTCGGGTGACTCTTACGGGGAAGGTCCCACGATATCGGAAGAGTCGCTGCTAGGCCCGGGGTGACTGGGGACAGTCTAACGGAGTCACAGCCCGGGGGAAAACAAAGAAGAAGAAGAAGAAGAGGGATGTGCCGTCGTCGTCGTCGGTGAACTCTGTGGATCGTTGATCTCGAGATAAAACAAACGAGAGGAGGATCGGGTGAACGCGAACGCGAACGCCTCGCGGATATTACTGTGATCGTCGTCGGTCGGCGTCACCGGTGTGTGTCGTTCGGCGGTAGTCGGCTCGCGCAGCTTGAATGGGAATGATCCTGGGCCTGACTGCTACGTCACCGGGGTCGTAAAGATAAAACGGTAGGCGGAGGAGTGGAGGAGAAGAAGACGAAGAAGAAGGAGGAGGAGAGAGCGCGAAGAGAAAATCGCGGGGAGCTAGAGCGGTAGACGCGGAGAGCGAGTTGACAGTCGACGAGGACGAAGCGAAAGGCAGCTCCGAACTCGTTAACCGGTTTCCGCGGATCGGCATGCAGAACGACACTCGGTGAAGACTACGTACCTTGCGCGCGCGCACGCACGCTCCCGCGCCATCGCGAGCAAAGCCCTCGATCTTCCGTGCGTGTCCCACGCATAAAGCGATCGGACCGGTCCGCTGGATCAGAGAGACGGATGATCACCTGCCAGATAATATACTCGAGGTATACACTCGGCCCTAACGCCCCGCTCCCGGGGAAACCATTGACACCGAATGCGACAGAAAGACCGGCGTCGGCGAGAGACAGTTGGCAACCTTCAGTCGGCAGGCTACCGGAGGCTTTGGCGGAGCGGCTACCGAAATAGAAGACCGGTCGAAGTGTCGATCTTCGTGGACCCAGGGATATTTCGAATCGTGGTTTCTTCGGGGGAGGTTCACGGTCGCCGAAGTGCGAATTCCACGGGAAATTCCACGCCGGCCGATAATAAGTGAACGAAGGGCGAGGGCTCGGTGCCCGCGAGCCGGTATGCCGCCCTGGCTACACCGTTTAGAAAGTGTGCTGTTAGGTGATCCTGTGAACAAGTGTGTGACCCAGGCCCGAGCGGATTCGGTCCGAGGAGTGTTCGTTTCGGTTGGTTGTGTTGTGAATATTTCGATAGTGAATACGGATCGATGATCCGTGTCGATCGATGGGAGGACGACGGGTAATTGAACGGAAGTCGCGAGCCAACCGGAAAAATTAGCAAAATCTGGCGAAAGCCGCGAGCCGTGCGCTTCGAGCCGAGTTGGAAGACGAAGAGGTGCAACGGTCGCCGTGGCATGAGGAGGTTCACACGCAGGCGCAAAACCCTGGCCGCATTCTCTGCGATTATGGGACGCCTTGGTAAAGGCTCGCAGAGCACGACGAGGCCCATCTTCAGGGTGCAGTATCGCAAGCTTGTAGACGAGTACTCGCAGCAACAGGAACAGCTGAAGTTTATGCCAGCGTTGCCCGACTACATGTCCTACTGCTGTTGTCGATGTGGTCACACTCAGAAACTCAAAGTAAGTTCTTGCCGTGTACGTGTGTGTGTATGTACTCGCATACTCTTCGGGGCGACCCGTTGGTTTGACGGTGGGACTTCGGTTGGCGCTGCCACGAAGTCGGGTGTCGATTATGCTTTTGCCAAATTGTGATTTATGCATGAAGAAATCGGCTGGGATGGGACGGTGGAAGATTCGAAAAATCTGGGAATATTGCTATAGTGTTTTCAGTGTGAAAAATTTATTAAAAGATGAAATGAATTTTTACTTGACTCTTGCTGCACAAGAGAATTAATTTATCCAGTCAGCAAGACATCTGTGATTTTAACGAAATGGTAATCACGGAAAGATTATTAAATTAAAAAACTGTTTGAGATATCGGTATAATTTTAGTATGGAAAATACAGGGATATTCATTTTACAAGTACATAAAATTTCAAAGGACCAATTTTAAAGGGACTAATTCGGGGACTTAGTTCAGTTAGACATTTGTATTTTAATAAAATGGTGAAGCACTATTGAATTAGGGTAATAGGCTATTATTGAAAGGGTTGTTTAAGATATGGTTGCAATTTTCGTATGGAACATAGGGGAATATTTATTTTAATATATGAATATACTTGATAAAAATGATTAAATGAATGAAATTTATAGTCTTAAACGACCATAAAATAGTCTGAAAGTGCATCTCCTACGGGTATCCATTAAACGATGCATAATTACATTCTGACCAACGAACAATAAATTTTAAAAACGCTCGAAAAAATAGTACCAGAATATTTTCTCGAAATGATAAAATCGAATGGTAATTCTGCCATAACACCCAGGAAACATGAATTGACGTACAATCGTGTAACCACTAATGAACCATAAACTCTGCCGACGAGGGTAAAGAAGTAAATCACCTATATTATAATCAATAAAATATTCCAATAAAAACAATATCAAAAAGATCCCGCAATTCGAAAGTCAATTACAGGCCTACTACTTAACACAACATATATAATTAACTTAATTGCATCTAGCCAATCATAAGTGAGACAACAGCGAGCCGGGAACGCTAGTCCGGCAATTCCGGATACAATTATACAGTGAAAAATCCAGTTTGATTATTCCGTAAAAAGATGCAGGAAATTCAGAGAGAGAAAGAGAGAGAGAGAGAGAGAGAGAGAGAGAGAGAGAGAGAGAGAGGGAGGGAGGGAGAGAGAGACAGAGAGAACAATGCCGTCAAAAACAGCTCGTTCGACCAAAGACACAGGAACCGTTGAAACGATCCGGGGGGTTCGTTAACATCTGTCAGCATTCTTCTTAGAGTCCCGTCGCACATATTCGCCGAGCCGGTCCGTTAGCTATGCGCCGTATTAATTAATCGCAATTGTATCGCGGCCCCGACATTCCTAATTCGCGGAAAAACGAGCGCCCATTGTCTCGTGAAAAAGGGAGGATTCCGGCTAATTGACGGCCAATGCTATTTTCGGAGCTGGAAGACGCGGCTGGTAGACTTATTTTGTAATGAGCGTGAGACAAAGGAAAATAAAGCAGAGCGAGCGTGGCACCCGGCTCCCCGTGAAACAAGAGTTGCTTAATCCCACCTTTTACCGCGTCCGACGAACAAGAATCGGCGGTTTTCGAAACCTGTCATGAACAAAACGACCGACGGGGGGGGGGGCAGGAAGACGACGATTATCCGGGGGCTGGTCTCGGGAATCGCGAAAGGGTTGAGTCGCGTTCGAAAATTCTCGATGAATACGGTAGTTTCCGAAATCTGTTACACTCGCATTTACACGAGCCATGCCCACTCTTCTCCCACCACTTAGTGCCCTATATCAATAAACAAGAGGATCAAATTACTAAAGGAGACAGACAAAGAAAATTTCAAAATCAGTCATCTCTCTCCTATCTTCCCGAATGTGGCACCAGTGGATTGCTGAGATTCTCCTGGTTAAAACGAGCCCAAACACGACACAAATCGGACCAGTTTTATACTTAATGAAAATAACATAATTAAGAACATTCGTGCGATTCCTGTACACGAAGTCTGTAAAAGTAGTCCGATTCACGTCGTGTTTGGGCTCATTTTAATCGGGAGAATCTCAGCAATCCATCGGTACTGTGTTTAGAAAGGTAAGACGAAAATTATTGGATCTAAAATTTGTTATTGCGCGTTTATTTTTCGCGACATCCTGTTGAAGTGTCGAATCTCGGCCGTCGGTGCTAGACAAATCGCTTTCGCTCGCTATATCCACTGTATTAGTTTGTCCTGTCGATTCCTCGAAGAGAAACGCTGCCGTGTAACGCAAGAGTGCGACTTCCGGTTCCCGAACTCCGCGAATTTAAGCAAGCACTACTCTAATGGGGCAGATCGAGCCGAAACGATTTTCACATGCTCAGGAAAGGAACCCGGCGCTCCGCGGTAACAACAACCTGTCACTTCTCATGCTATTTCGTACCTGTTCGACCGGTCGACGTGTTAAATAGGTCTGCTATCCTAGTAAGTCCTAAACGAACTGGTTAGGCCGAACATGGCCGACGGAAAACGGACACGAGAAAATGTAAAGAGCAATGGAGACGAACGTGCGTAAAATCAATTTTATTTCGCATCGTAAATTAGATCGATTACAGCCGCGAACAAATTTTTCATCGTTAAAATATTTCGACGTGAAACGGAGGTTTTACCGGATTTTTGGGCCCGAATGGCCCACAGCGCGAGGCCCCGTGGGTCCCAGAGGAAAAAGCTGGAATTTTCAAGGTTTCAAGGAAGTCGAACCGAATATCTAAAGCGAGGAAGGAATTCGTCGGAGGGGAAGCAAGAGGCTCGTTGTCGTACCAAGAAACCGCCGGCTATCTAACCGAAATACTACCGAACGCCAAGCATTAACATTAGCTGGAAGAGCACTTGATCATCTCCGATAACCAATCTACGACACTCTGAATAGTTTCTGTGCACTTCGAGCAAGGAGGAGACGTTCGTCTTGCGCAACAACTCTGTTAACTAATTATTGGTACAGCGCTGTTTGAAATTCCATTTTAAATGTCGGAGTTGAACGGGCTCTTTGTTAGCACGGTTATTTTTTCAATTTACCACTCGTGCCCGAGGATTTTCTCAGGGAATTTTTCAATGGCTGTTGCAATTTTAATCGCGGAGCAACAGGTCTCTCTCGATAACATAAACATTTCTCCTGGGATTAAAAGACGATTTTAATTTTCTTATTAATGCTTTTCATTTTCGAACCTGTGATTGTTAAAAATTTGTTTCTCGTGGTAGGAAAAATGTTTAAATTTATCCAGATAAAGGAAACGGGGGAGGAAGTCAGTATTTTCTTTTCCAGGATTATGGAATTTCAAGCAAAATAATAGAGATAAAACTTTATTTCTTTTCTGAATAATTTTAATGAATTGCAAATGGCAGAAAAATATTTTTGGAGTATCTCGAGTAGTCTTGCATTTGGTGTATACATATTTTAATTCCTACAAAACCACGCAGCTATTGTGTAAAATATTTCTATGATATTTGAAATGGCAGAAATATTTCGGAGCTGAAAATTGTAATGAAACGGATGTTTAATTGCGATGATAAGTGTGAGCGTGTAGTATAGTAGTTCTCAAGAGGTTCCATGTGGTTCTGGAGTCACCAGATGAGTGGTCCAGAGGTGAATCCGTTCGAACGTGTCCCATCGTGTTCGACAGCGACCGACTCGGTAAATGATTTTTAAAAATAGTAAAGGTCGATTTGGGTGCAAGTAGAACGTCGGATCAGCCTATCAAGGCGAATCACCGATCATTCGAATGCATACAGAAGCCTCTTCGAACAGCCTAACCTTAGCGATATTACCGTACACGAGGGAAGAGAGCCGCAGTGGAGAGAAAGAGAGAGAAAGAGAAAGTGCGAGAGGAAAGAGAAAGAGAGGGGAGGGGATAAGCCGTGGGATCGGACGGGCACATTCCTCAGGTCCGTACTTATGGCTGTTCGTGGCATCAGATGCCTCGTGCTTGCTGCCTCTTGCTCCTTTACCGATAGAGTGCCTGCATAATACTGATATTTCACCGGGGTCCTCCATGCCTCTAACATACTCCCGCACTTCAGTCACCGGGATTCAAGAAGCTCGGAATTTCGAAAACATACTAATCTGACGGCACTGGTTTACCCGAAAATTGCCTTTTGTGCTTCAGAAATTCACTTCAGGATTACCAATAAATTCAAAACTAGAAGACTATAGCCTCCAGGAAGGGTGGAGAAAGCTTTGCAGGAGTTAAATTTTAATTATCAGTATTTAGATAAATTTTCTGATTTTGTCAGATTCGTGGAGAAATAATTTTAGACTAGTATAAATTGATTCCATGTGGAGTAATTATTGATTCAATTAATCGTTCTGAAAATTTCTTATTACCTTTCGAGAAAACTTCAGAAGGAGAAATTTGGAGATAGTAAGCTCTCCGTTCTCCAGATTTTGACGAAACAATACAAGTCCACGAATTAACAAGGAATAAAAATTTCCCGCCAAGCCCAATAGATTAATCTGTATCGTGGTCGCGCCGGCGGTTAGGGTACACTCTCCACAAAGGCTCAAGGATTTCGACACAATAAAAAGCTGTTGCTGCAGCGAGACCGGCGCGCGTGCAGTCTGATATCCGCCCGAGGTTTCCGCGCGGCTGCGTAAAAGCAAAAAGAAAATGAAAAAGAAAAACAGGAAAAGGAAGGAAGAAAATGAAATAGGGAGGAGAGTAACCGTCGAGGCACTTATCGCCGTTTTCCACGTAAATCGTCTTCAATCCTTTTTTAACTCGGCCCTTTAAAGTTATGCTCGGGCCAGACACATTTATCGCGATGCATTCGCTCTAGTTCCTCCTCCCCGTGACACGTCGCGCGCGCTCGCGCGCTCACGGTTTTCCCACACTGGCAACTAGCACAATTTAGATAAACCGCAGCAACGGGGCGCGGAGAGATTAAAAGGTTAGCCGAGGAAACAGAGTACGTTAATTGCAGCCACTTGAACCGCGACCTTAACAGAAGTAACGAAATGACTGGGCCATACCTTGAGCACCGTCTCCCCCTCCCCCGCTCCCCGAAAAACCGTATTTCTCTAAAAAAAATCTCATTTTTACGTGACTGCCGCCGCGGAAGAAACGGAACAAGTGGCCGCGTCCGTTTAACCCGGGATTATTTCGAGAACACGCTCGCCGTACACTCGCGACATTTTAGTTCTCGATTTTTCAACTAAACAACCCCCAAATAAACATTAAGCTCGCTCTTCTTTTTTTTTTTTTTTGAAACGCTCTGTTCGAAATTTGTTGGCTGGTTTAATCGCCACAAAATTCTCCGGTACAATTTGTTTTCTATCCGCAAAAGGAAAATTTCTACCCTTGCAGTCGAGTTATAGTGTTTCCCCCAAAACGTAAAATTTTGGTAACGGATTTTCCCCAGGAACCCCAGTAAATTGCAGAATTAAGCTCGCTCTTTTTTTCCAGAAACGCTCTGTTCGAAATTTGTTGGCTGGTGTAATCGCCACAAAATTCTCCGGTAAAATTTGTTTTCTATCCTCAAAGAAAAATTTTTATCGTTGCAGTCGAGTTATAGTGTTTCCCCCAAAACGTAAAATTTTGGTAACGGATTTTCCCCACGAAGCCCAGTAAATTGCAGAATTAAGCTAGCTCTTTTTTTCAGAAACGCTCTGTTCGAAATTTGTTGGCTAGTTTAATTGCCACAAAATTCTCCGGTAAAATTTGTTTTCTATCCTCAAAGGAAAATTTCTATCGTTGCAGTCGAGTTATAGTGTTTCCCCCAAAACGTAAAATTTTGGTAACGGACTTTCCCCACGAAGCCCAGTAAATTGCAGAATTAAGCTCGCTCTTTTTTTTCCAGAAACGCTCTGTTCGAAATTTGTTGGCTAATTTAATCGCCTGAAAATCCTCCGGTACAATTTGTTTTCCATCCGCAAAAGGAAAATTTCTACCGTTTAGTTTAATAAATGCGCGGTCGAATTGTTTCCCGCAAAACGGATTTTCCCCACAGAGCCCAGTAAATTGCAGAAATTGTTTACTCCAAAAAAAAGAAATGGAATCGCGGAACGTCGGATTTTCGAGCGGTAATGAGGAATTTCTTCTGGAGAACGGTGGTTTGCGTTAATTCGATTGCAAATAATTTCGTTGTTCGGCTGTTCGGAAATCGAGGTAATCGCGCGCGCGGGCTCACAAAGGAATTTTCTACAATTGCTCGCGTGTCGGGGATAATTCCAGCAATTCTGATCGCATCTAACGTTGCTCGAGCAATTACGCAACCCGGCCGCGAGCCGACGAAATGTTAGTAGGTCCACGCAAGTCGGATTACCAATTCACCCTGAGATTAAGCGGGGGTGATAGCGAATGAAACTCTCCACGGCGCCGCATACTGTACACACACACACAGACTCTTATAACCGAACCCGCGAACGTATAATCGATAACCGGCACAAAGAACCCGCTAATACTCTCTCGGTTTTCTCCCGGCGTACAATACGCTCGTGTGTGGGACGAGCCGTTGCAGAATATTCTGACGTGTTGACCGTATATTAACACGCGCATCGACGCGCGCAAACGTTTCACCCTCTCCCGGTTTCGTAATCTAATACCGCGCCGCGCGGATCACTATGCCGCGCTCTATCACCTTCAACTTTATGCCGGACTTTCTTTCCACTGGTATAAATTTTCCGGTGAAACGAATGAAATTGAAAATTCCGAGGATTTAACGCGCCGCACGCATCCCCGCAACGCTGCGCTGCTAAAACGAACCGAATCTCGCCCACAACCATAACCGGGATAACGTTCGCCTTGCTGCATTGCTCGCGACCGTAATACCCACCTCTTCTGTATTTTTTCCTTTTGTTTACGTCGCACTGATCTTATTTTCCTATTTCTGATTCGGCTTATTATTATTCAACTCCATTTGCTTTCCCCGTTTGATATTTAACCTAATTTAGAGGTTCACCTTCTTTTCTTTTTCGTCTATTTATTGTTACTCGACTGTCGATTTTTGTTGCGAATTTCTAAACATCAGTTGTAAACACTTAATGGAACTATATAACACTTAATGGATTGTATTAATAATTCAATTTTGAGTGGATTAAATGTGCTATCAGTCTGAAATCATTTTTAATCACAGGACGTAATGAGACGGGATCCATTAGTAAAATAATTTTTACTTTCGAGAGAATTGATTTATAATATCATTTCAATCTGACTGCAGCATACAAAACGTACTGCAACAACACTGAAATAATTTGTAGTCACAACAATTATACCGGGGATCTTCGCTCAAAATAATAATTTTCTAGGTTACTTTCAAGACGTAGAAATCGGTATAAAATGGGGTTCCTCTTAACAATATTTTCAACAATTTCTCCGAGTCGGAAGATCCCTGATAAATAGACTGCGGATCTTTATGCAAAAAGTACATTTTATCTAACAAACTGGGATAAAATAAATATTTTATTTCCTGCTTAATATACTACTTAGTATTTAAATTCTTCAAATGCTTCCACCGTCTTAAATTAGGCCTACCCATTTTCGTCATAAATGCATAAAATCCGCAGTCCACTGATGAACCCCGTACCAGTGGTCGATTCCTCGCTAAAAACAATTCGCGAATAAAATAAATAAAAACTAAATATATCCGAAGGTAGTCCTCCACCAAATTTTAAGCACGGCACAGGCGCCGAGAGGGTGGCGAAATCCCCGTCCCCCAATAAGAATATCGCGCGGGGTTGCCCGAGGACGTCGACCACGAAGAGGAGAGCTGGCCCCTCAAGGTGGCTAGAGTCGCACTCGAGTAAATCTTGCCGACGTCTTCCGATGTTTTGCCGCGGGAGTCGGCCTCAATGACGTTCTTCAAGACTTATTTTCACGAAGGCTCGGAGACTTTCGTCGAACAGAGAGCGAGCGTCGAGCGAACGAAGCCCCAGCCCATCCCCCTGGGATCCCATTGTAACGACATTCTGGTCACCCTCTCCGCCTCTGTTGACAATGGAGGAACGCGCGAGGCTGATCTCACCCCCGGCGTGTCCGCGGACAAAACCTCCAAGTCTTTTAACGAGCCCTTAGATAATGGAGTCCAAAATTCGATCGGGTCCTCCGCGCCACCCTCGCCACTTCAACCTGGCGACTCCATCGGTGAATATCTCGGGGGAGGGAGAGAGGGGGAGGGGGATCCAGGTGGGACTAACTTGGCTCTTGTGCGTCTCCCCACAATGCCAGCCAACCCACATACGATACTCGTTTTCATCCTCCGAATGTGGGCAGTCGAAACGTAGATATTTCTGGTTAAGAAAAAAGCCACTCCAGGTGAGCCCCGGAGGGGAGGAGGGGGGCTTCCGAAGAAAGATAGGGAGCGAGAGAACGTTGATAGAATGAACGGGAGAGAGAGCTGCGCTTCCAGGTCGCAGACGTTACGGAATTCCTCTCGACATCAATAGAGCATCGTGCACAAAGGGTGGGCCATTATTGTCGGAGCACTTCATAGGAACTCCAGGTACAATATGAACTCTCGAGGCTCGGTCGAGGCATAAGTTACACCTGGTAGCTTCTCAATAACACATTACTTCCCCGGCAAAGAACGTAGTAATGGCTCCGTCGTGGATTCGTCGTGCCACTCGAACTCATTCTCTCCCTCGCAGCTCTCGGTCTCCCGCTCCCGTTTTGTTGTACGACTTTGAAAGCACCTTTTTATTTTTCTTTCTGTGGTATTTTCCACGGGCGAAGGAAGCTCTCCTTGTCAACCGCGAGGAATCCATGAGAATTTAATTGGCAACCGGGCTCTGGCTGGCCAGGGCGACTCGGAATTTTCAGACGTTCGGATAAACGAGACGACCGATGCCGACGTTCGCTTTGTCCCCTTTGTTCGAGTCCGATGTTCAGCATCTCATAAATCATTCGATTCCACTGAACTTGCGCGCGCCAGTTCTTACTAGGTTTGGAAAAGCGAGCTTGACTCGGAGAATTCTTTTTATTTCCATCGATATTTCTATTGTAGAAACATTTGGTGCACAAATTCCGTCACACTTTTTTGTCTACGGAACACTAAATTTTCATTAGAAAATATCCAACAGCGGTGGCAACCATGTTTACGAGACCATTCAAGGTCATTCATTGTTATTCCGAACAATTACCAATTTATTTTTGAGCGAACTGAATTTCACCGCGTAGACAATAGATGAGAAGTTTCGTAAATAAATGAAAATAGGTGTTATTAATTGTGCGTAATTTAACACTAGGTTTACGGGACCCGTCACAATGACGGGTTCTAGTATTTTTAATTTAAAATTATTAAGATTCCAAGGTTGCATACATGAGAAACAATTTAGCAAATTTATTTCTTTGGGTATAGATTATTTAAAAAATATTGCCAAAAATGTGGGTAGCACGTTCTTGGGATTTTTATAAAGTAATGCAAAATAGTCACGTTTCGTGCTCCGTAAACCTAGTGTTAAACAGAGCGGGTTCACTCCTCCGAAATAGTTTGTAGCAAAGATCTAATAAACGATCTAGCTAGAGATCGGTGTCTTGGGTGTCCAGGTTGCATTTTTTTTTTTTTTTTGACGTTCAGGGCAGGGAAGAAAGTTCGGCAGCGCAATGGCGGCGTTTGTCTAATGTTACGCGCATCCCGGGCGCAGGTGTATCATTATGCGCTCCAATGACTTTCGAAACACGAGGAGCCGGAGGGTTTAAACTTTTCAAAATCTTGAGAACGTCGTAGGAGGAACGTCGATCGTCGACTTTCTTCCGTGCACTCGGGATTTCCACGGTGCACACGGAGAGCTCAGTATGTTTAAATGCAGCATGCACACGCGAGACCCTCTGTGTGCGCATCGCGCCCGCTACGTTTATCCACTTTGCTTCTTTTCGAGTGGCGAACACTTTCCAGTATTGTCTTACAGGTCGCTGCGACCGAGGAAAATAATCCCTCTGGTCGATGCCTCTGTTGCACAACTTTCACGCGGCCTACATCCGATTAATACTTGATCAAGTCGCTCCGGAGATTTACCGAAAATTAGTCGATTGCGAGTTGAAATGCATTTCATGCATTTTTCACGAAAACGAATCGGGGAAACGTTAGGGAACACGTTGAAACGAATTTGAGAAAGTCACACTATTCTAGCAAAAAGCAATTCTACTTTCCAAGTTAAAGGTAAGTTTCTAATAAGATTCAGTTCAGAATCCAGTTAATAAGATTCAGTTCAGAATTCAGTTAATAAGATTTGGTTCAGAATTCAGTTAATAAGATTCAGTTCAGAATTCAGTTAATAAGATTCAGTTCAGAATTCAGTTAATAAGATTCAGTTCAGAATTCAGTTAATAAGATTCAGTTCAGAATTCAGTTAA
This sequence comes from Halictus rubicundus, assembly GCF_050948215.1. Lineage (NCBI taxonomy): Eukaryota > Metazoa > Arthropoda > Insecta > Hymenoptera > Halictidae > Halictus > Halictus rubicundus. Next base: position 13,577,663 of record NC_135161.1, read on the forward strand.
TAAGATTCAGTTCAGAATTCAGTTAATAAGATTCAGTTCAGAATCCAGTTAATAAGATTCAGTTCAGAATTCAGTTAATAAGATTCAGTTAACAATTCAGTTAAAATTAGAATTAAAATTGATCACGCTTTACCGCTCTGTTTTAACCTCATTGCAACTCTTCAGGAAAGTATGAAAATAAAGATAAATAAATTTGCAGCTACGTGCACATCGTACCTCAACGATGTTATGAAAAATCTAATGCAAATAGGAAAAGCTATAATTGACGTTGAAGGTTTTCTTTTTTGTTAAGTGAACACAGTCTGTTCGCGTGTTGTAAAGTTAACTATGCACTGAAAATCTTTCGGTAACTGCGAATAGGGTAGTTGTCGGGGAGCGGTAAACTTAAACTGCCATAAGGTTATGGTGTGTGCAGGTGGAATGTCTTTATGCAGGAAACGTGTAAGGATACTAGGCAGGGGTGCTACGCCCATTTGATGGTACCTGATAAATTATCAGGTGTCCGCAGGATCGGGTGACCTGATGCTGTGCTTGAGGTTCTATTACCTCCACTGAGAAAGAAAAACCGCATCTTTGTCCCGGGGATAAGGTCGTCCTCCTATTAATTAGCCCACAAATTCCGCTCTTATTGCTCCAGCAAAATTAGAACCTTACTGACAAAAATTTAATTGGTACGTGAAACTAATACTGCATATTTTTAAATTTCTGATCACTAGGGGAAAACAATAAAACGACTGGATAAATCCTCCCTTCGATTTTTATAAATATTGTGGCTTACATTGGCGCTGGATTGCAGTAACAGCTACAAAAGCAATAATAAATAATTGAGACAAATACAGGAATACCGTGATTGACACTGCAAATTAAAAGTAACTTATTTCAATTAAAAATCAGAGCCCTCCAAACTCCAAAAGGACAAATAATAACAACAGTACTATACTCGGTCGGACAAACAAATTTGTTTAATAATTCCCCCGGCAGAAATACCTTCGTGTCTGCACCAATGGCGTCACGCGAAGGCTCGGGAACGACAGACTCCGAGCCGAAGCAACGAAAGCGACAATTATTTTCGCAACCGCCCCGTAAACATTAAACTCAGTGTCGCATATGACTCCTGTGGTTTCGAATATGCTGCGCGCGTGCTCGCAGGACGAAATAAATAAGTGTAATACATTTCGCGAGGTACGTCCGCTGACCGCAAACTGATGCGACCCGTGCACAATATTCTTCGTCAGTTTTTTCGCTATTTTGCAGCACTATCCCACCCCTCCCCTCCCCTAACCTCTCCTCTCTATGCCACCAGGAATTTATACGTTGTGTGTACGCACCCCCTTCGATAACACTAGCGCATGTGCCCTCTGTGTGCACAACGCACCATTACGCTTATCCACTTTACTCAAGTGTACTTCCGGTTTTGTCTCGCGGTTTCTCTCCACTCTGGGTAATAACAATTATTCATACTGACATTCACGGCCACGCACACATACACGCACACACAGAGAGACACACACGCACAATTTCTGCTTTTTCTCTTTCCCGACATCACTACCTCCCTTTCTTTCTCTTTGGCGGTCTCTTCTCTCTTACCCCTACACCCCCACCCCTCTTTCTCTCTCTCTCTCTCTCTCTCTCTCTCTCTCTCTCTCTCTCTCTCTCTCTCTCTCGTCACGTGCTGCCTACCGCAATACGATTTGTAACTTTTTCTTTTTTCCTCCTACTGCGACGTGATATTATTGGCACACCGGAAGTTCTCAATTAGATCCGTGCAAGCAAGGAGCGAACGCATGAATTTTACGGTGCAGTCGTAAACCTGTAAACAGCACCGGAGAGAATGACGACACGGCTCTACGCTCGTCTATGCTCTATATTAGCTAACTGTCCCGGGCGGTTAGTGCAAAAACGTTTGTTCTATCCCTCTTTTGTCGCGCGAGGACATTGTGGGAATAATCGGCACCGAAGGGATGTTTTTCCATGACATGCAGATGTACAATCTCAAAATGATTAGTACGAGAGAATAATTATTTACTCGGAACGTTAACCTCCTATTACAAGAATCAACTATAAAATAATATCCAAAAAGTATCTCAATTGATAATGATATTAAGAAACAACTGATAATATTCTTCTAATATTTTTAATACTCTTACCAAGTTTCCCATTCCAAGGAAATTCGTCGATATTCAAACTGTGACAATTTCGTTGGAAAAAATAGTAGAACCATAAGCTTGGGCTCATTTTAAAGCTTGGAGTCTCTAGTTGATGTGCTCGTTGTTTGAAATCTGGAAGATGCAATGCGCTGACATTATTTAGGTAATTATAAGCCCCACTTCGGTGTGAATTGTTAATTTTTCAGTGGGAGTCACCGCCGTATTTGGATTAGACCAAGTCAATTTGACTCGGATTAACTCAACAATTTCCGTCGTTAAAGGAATAGTTGCACGCACTTCTGCCGGTCAGATACGTGCACGTGTGACACCGCTATCTATCAGTCTAGCAATGCTCGTCGCAATTTAGCTGCCCCACCGATCAACGGGGGACGCTGGCATTTGTCTTTCAAGATTATCGGTCTTCGCTATTATCGGATCGGGAATTAATAGTGAGCACGGAGTATAGATAGCCAGGTTATTGCCAGTTAATGCCCGCAGTAATTCATCGATGGGAAATCCGTAAGGATCGACGCGATCCGACAACCTGCTACCGTCTCATTTTATCACGCTGCATAACCGTTCAACGCTTTATTGCCTTGCTATAATCAGTTCACTCTGGATTTTATTGTTTCATCGAGAACGACGAAAAAACAAAACTGCATAGCATGCGCTGAATCATTGCAACAAGCAACCGTTCTCGCTTCACAATACTGGACGCGGCTTATCGAGCAGCGGCTCGTCGCGAGTCTTAATTGCCCTAATCAGTCTAAATCCCGGCTGTGAATGAGGGACCTACTTTTCAGCGTACAACTCGAATGAAATTGCCATTGAACGGTAAACGTTGTAATCAATTATTGCAGAGATATTTTTCAAATTTTTATGTGGAACGGAGTTCGTGGAGAATGGAATTTAACGGAGCTGCATTTTATTTTTCATTTATGGGATATTAGCGGGGAATATTGTGGTCAATTATTGGGCTCAAAAATATTTTTCAAAATCAATTTTCATATGGAGTGGAGTTATTGAAAAATGGAATTTAACAGAGCTGTATTTTATTTTTCACTTATAGGATATTGGCAGGGAATATTGTAATCAATTATTAGGCTTAAAGATATTTTTCAGAATCAATTTTTATATGGAGTGGAGTTAATGGAGAATGGAATTTAACAGAGCTGTATTTTATTTTTCATTTACGGGATATTAGCGGGCAATATTGTGGTCAATTATTGGGCTTAAAAATATTTTTCAAAATCAATTTTTATATGGACAGGATGTCAGGGGGATTTAGTAGAGCTGTATTTAATTTTTCATTTACGGGATATTAGCGGGGAATATTGTGATGAATGATTGGGTTCAAAGATGTTTTTCGGAATTGATTTTTACACGGAATGGATTTCAGAGGGATTTAGTAGAGCCGTGTTTAATTGTTCATTTACGCGACAGTGGCGGGGAATATCGAGGAATGTTTTATTATACATGTGAAAACCGGCGAGCATGCTCGCTGTCAAAGTAGTCAGCGGGTGTGCGCGCGGCAGCGCAGAAGGCGCCGCGGCAGAAAATTCCGAGTTCCCGTGGAATGTTTTTTGGTCAGATTTAATTAACTCGTGACACGCGAAACGGCGGCACGGGAGAGGCAGAACGACGACAGGAAAAGGGGTCTTAATTTCATCAGTTATGAGTACTAATGAAACTGTAGTTTGTGTTTCGACGGCGCGGACCATTGTTCCTGAGTTGCCGGGTATCGCCCGGGGCCATTAAAAAGGGCCAAGGTAGTAGGCCCATTGTCTCGCGAATACGTGTTTCCAGCGTATAAGCCCCTCGAGCTTTCTGCGTTCCTCGAGCGGGGGAGGGGGTGGCGGGGAGGCGGGGGTGGGGAGAAAAAAACAACACAATTTTACAGAACCCGGTTAAAAAAAAAAAAGACACACGGACGAGTTGTGCAACCGCAATAACCATGAAAATATCCTTACCGCGCGGACGAAGAAAATATTTTTATTGTCCCCCGCGATGCCGGAGTGGCGACTCGTTATTTTATCTTCGCTCGCATCCTTCGCGCAGAAATTCTGCATTTTATATTTCGACGCGAAAAAAGAAACAGAGAGAAACGAATTTTCATGTCGCTCGAAAATATTTTCCGACGATGCTATACTAAAATTGTAGTAAACTACAGCGAAAGAACGGAAAACTAGGAAACTCGATAGAGCTTGGCACAGTAGTATCAGATTACTGTATTAAAAATTAAAAAATGGCGCACAAGAACCACCACTAGGTAAAATCGTAGCAAATGCAAATCTTCGAGGATTTTTTTTTCTGAACATTAAAATGTACGTAAGGACTAGTAATGTGTTCGTAGCCGTTCAAAACGGAATTTTATTCGAAACGCAACGCTTCGCTGGCGGTTTCGAAATCGACAGTCCTCTCGCAGCCAATCAAAACGACAAAAGACAACACTTAACGCGTTCACTGGCGCAGAACGCGGCACAGATAGGGGCTCACGCACACAGGCTCATCCCCCTACAAAAGCTGGTGGAATTTTTGTACAGTCATCGTTAACGCGTGTAACAGAATAACAATGGCAAACCGACAATAATATATTACGGTTCGTTTCACTCCCTTCTTTTTTTCTATCCGGACTTCGTCTATCATAAATGATTAATCCTGTGTTGGGTTATTAATTTGATCTTCATTGCTGTCCAGTTGACAAAAAAAAAACAGTGATTTCTGTAACTGTACCGCAATTTTTTCGTGTCCGAACTATTTCTTGAGATACGAAGGTGACCTTCGGATACTGTATATTTGTTTCATCGGTACACAATGCTCTTGAAGGTCGTGCAAGGTCAGAAATGATACATTTTGAGTCGAGCGACCAAACCAGCGAGTCCGAACCAGAGATTAACGGCTACCGATGCGTGTCCCGAGGATGAATGTTCGCGTTATGCTCGCTAACTGTCCGAAGACTTAGGTGGAGGCGTGGTTGTACGCGTGACAAACGCGCGTCAGCTGATCCGGATGCAGCGGCGGAGTCGGGATCGAGGCAGAACAAATATTTAGACAACGTGTTTCGAACGGAATCTTTCCGATCTCACGCGCGTCTCTTGAGTCAACGTTCGCTAATTAGCGAGCTACCTGTCTTCAGGGAGCGGAGGGAACCGGGCGGAATTTTGAAAGTCGTCGAACGAACCGTGAATGATAACAACTCCGGTCGGCAAACGTGCCTGTTCCGTGAAACGAGTGCACGGAAGCCGACTGGTCCTGGAATAACACTGGGAACCCATTAAAACATCGGTGTTAACTCGAGCGACAATGTCCTCCTGAAGAGAGAACCTCGGAACGGTTCTCTCCGTGACCTAAGCAACTCTCTCTCCCTCTCTCCCTCTCTCTCTCTCTCTCTCTCTGATCTAATCTAGCAGACATCTCTAATGCCGGTATCACAGGGCCTCTCTCTCTCTCTCTCTCTCTCTCTCTCTCTCTCTCTCTCTCTCTCTCTCTCTCTCTCTCTCCGTGGAAAGGAACGGGATGGTGAGAGGAAGGGTAAAAAAGGGAGAAGAACGAGCTCGAAAAAGACACGTTCGCCGGGTTGCTATATATACACGTAACCGTATGTTACGTAAGGGAACGCCATCTTGCACATTGGATCTCGATTGGATGCGCCAGCACTTCGGCCCAGACGACGGGATTTTCTGAAAAGAATCTGCAATCGGCCGGAGAGACGATACCACCGTGCGCCGTGTATCGGCCGCATTGAACGCCGGATTACAACTAAAATAATCCATCACTATAACACTATGACTCTTTTTAATTAGAAGCCCCCACTGTGAGCCGTTTCTGTAGAATTGGTGGGATTAGTTGAAAAACAAATTTTTATAGTCATGAAATGAATAATAACTTGAAAAGTATTTGGGGTTTCAGAATGGTCCTGGTAAAACGTTTGTATGCACGTTCCTGTGTCTGACAGTCAACACGCAGGCAATTTTTATTTTGCACCGAAAACCTTCGGCGCGCTTGTTAAACACAGAATGTTCTTGTAATTTCACTTGTGCTCTACCGACAATTTAATTTCTTTTTCTCGGAGGGGTTGAACTAAATAAGCAGCTCGATAACGTCTGCTAATGTAGACGATGGCATGCGAGCACTCTGTTATATTAGCAGCCTGAGCAAACATCCTCTTATACCTCGTCCTGATTGGACCCGCGCATCCTACGCTGTCGAAAAAATTTCTCTGTATCAACTCGCCCCTGAATTAACTTATCTCGGACTCCACCATTATGTTTTCTCGTTTGCGTTCATATTCACAATGCTTTCGAATTGGCTCGAGGATTCCGCCGACCGTGCAAAGCATATTCAGGAACAAAAATATTAGGCATGCATATTAGGATACAAATTGGGCAGAAATTAAGGATGCACAAAGTTAAAAAATTAAACACATAAAAATTGTGAAGTCAGGATATCAAAAAATCCCAAATGGAGGCCGTACAAAAATCTCAAAATTAAGTAGGTGGGAGACTAAAAAGTTCAAGGACATACTAACATGCCAAATTAAGGACAGGAACAAATTCCCATGACAAGAAAAATTAAAAATTAAGGCCATACAAAAATCGCAAATTAAGTAGGTGGGAGACTAAAAAGTCCAAGGACATACTAACACGCCAAGTTAGGGGCAGGAAAAAATTCCCATGACAAGAAAAATTCCAAATTGAGGCCATACAAAAATCGCAAATTGAGTAGGTGAAAGACTAAAAAGTTCAAGGACATACTAGCATGCAAAATTAAGGACAGGAACAAATTCCCATGACAAGAAAAATTAAGGCCATACAAAAATCGCAAATTAAGTAGGTGGGAGACTAAAAAGTTCAAGGACACACTAACATGCCAAATTAAGGACAGGAAAAAATGCCAAGAAAAATTACAAATTAAGGGAGCGCAAAAATCGGGGACTAAAAATGCATAAAAGTTAGAGATGGTGGATACACGAGAAAAAATTTACAAACCGAAGGCAAGTTCTCGCGCAGCATCCGAAGCGATCCAAGGATACGGAAAAATGCGACCATGTACTTTCATATCACGGACACTCGGTACAAGATCCACGAAATAAACTGGCCTCGATCGCAATTTGAACCTTGGTCAGTAATTTCCCGGAAAGCCTTCGGTTCCGACAGTGCGGGACTGCACTTGGCCAATGCATTCGGAAACATGATCAGTCAGAAGCGTGACCGGACTGTGCTGGCGTGCGCAACCGGCCGTATGTACATACTCGAACGTACGTATACACACGTATACAGGGAAATATCCAGCGAAGCCGTGAGGTGCATCGAAGGATGATGAAACAGGTGAACCGTTCGATTTATGAAGGGATGGGCGAGGCGGCGGGGGTCAGAGGAAAATCGGTCTGGGGGTATCTCGTGGGGGTTCATCCAATGAGCATACGGAAGATCGAGCTCAGTGATGCTCGTGGTGTTAATTGCTGATCAAAGAGGCCACGGTCTTCAGAACTGCGGCTCTATCTCTGTGAGCCCATCTAACGATGCCCATATAAACCCCGTGTACATACGTATGTATCTTCTAATTTTCCCTGGGTTTTACGTTACGACGGGCAAAGCGGCCCGCCACGGCCCGACATAGCCCGACGTGGCCCGACGTGGCCCGACGTGGCCCGACGTGGCCCGACGTGGCCCGACGTGGCCCGCCGCGCCGATGGTCAAACAATTTCGCGGTATTTCGCATCTACCCTGACCGAAACTGTCGGCCGATTCCGTCTGGTTTCTTGCGAGCTCTCGCCAATTATTCTTCGTTCGCCTAACGCGAATTATCCGGCTACGATCGCTTAATTTTTATCGCCTGTTGGGAATATTTTATTGATTGCGCTGAGCGCGCGGAAATGCCGGAGAAATTTTGTGGTGGAACGTATCGATGAATATTTGATTATTTTTTAATTGACGTCTGCGATTGTAGAAAATCGGGAATGGGCATTCTGGTGAGACGGAACGGTCATTGATATTGAGGAATATGGAAATAATTTTGCAGTGATAATGTATGCGAAAACCGTAATTTACTATGGAATTTTTAATGTTGTAGGGAAGCTATTTTCTGGAGATTTCTATTGTGTCCTGGTGCCAGGAAAATGGAATCGGATTGAGAGAACTCAATTTAGTAATATCGAGAAAATTTCAGATTTTATATACGAGAATTCTGGTTCTGAAATGTTGTGGAAATTTTTCGAGAATTGATGGATAAAATTGACGGAGAGTTATGTTTATGGTGGAAACAGCGTGCTTCGAACAAAGTCGCGTTGCCTTCGGGAATATAGCTCGGTTGGCCTTTCACGCTAATTATTACACAATCCGTAACGTTGCTGAATGAATTTCGCAGTGACCACGCACACGCCCACGCCCACGCATCGCGCTTTATCTCTCCGTTCGACATTTTCTTGAATTCCCCATCAGCCTCGCGTCATACCGAATGAAGTACTCGACAGGTAGTCGAATCATTTTCCGATATTACTCGCGCGAGCAAATATTGCAGTAAATCGTTCCTCGATTGCGACATGAAAAATTTATTTGCTATTGATCATAAAATATTTGAACGAGGCAGAGGGCAGTGGGCAGTGTTCTGTCGGATAATTTTGCGAAGATGGAAACGTGTTGAGTGGAAGAACTTTTAACTGTATGGAGGGACCCAATTACTGTGGGGGAAGTGTGCCTATATCAATTGGAATTTCTGAAGCATAATATTAAGCAAGTTTAAAAAAGAATCTCCACGTTTAATAAATGTAGTACAACTTTGTAAATATAAAGCAATTCTTTTCTTTTATTTTCTGTAGAATATTTATAATTTTATGTGAATAGTATATCGTACTTTCTGACAAAGCTTTTGCAAAACTTCGTTGCATGTGCAACAAGAAACTGTCTCGTTCCGTAGGACCGCGTTGTCGTACCCCTTTATATCCGATAAGCAGGTCCCTTATCAGTCTCCGAGTGATAAGCATGGCGCAGGAGGTAAATATTTACGGTTCCAAAAAGCTTTTGTCTAATCTTCGGACAACAAACGTAATCTTAAACTTGTCCGGTCGTTGCGAGTGCTACTGGACAATCGGTAACAAATGTAAAAGCAAAGAAACAAAGAGTAAACGCAGTCTATTTGTAATACTAAAAGATTGCCCAAAAAATTGCGTGCTTGTGTCCTCGGAAGGAGAAGAAAATGGCGGATAAATTCCCAATTTACAGGACACGGGACAAACGCGGAAGGTCGGAAGGGCAAATATTCCCGTGAACGATAAACGCAATCTCTGTGTAATAATAAAAAATCGCCGGCTCAGATTTTCGGAACGGGAATTGCAGAGGGAACGGACCTCCACGTGGAGGATGCTGGGTAGGTGGGTGACACGGATGAAAGGAGTAGGCTAGAAAGGTGTATAGGTAAAAGGTAGTGGCGGAAGAAGGTAGAGTGGTGGCGCTGGCGAAGAGGATGGTGTCGGTGGTGGCGATGAAACCGATGGTAGGGTTTGCTGGTGGGACGTGAAATCTAGAGGAATGGGAGATATGGCCGTGACCGCGTGGAATCCGTGGAATGTGGCCCGTCACGCCGGAGCAAAGCCGTGGCAGCAGCCCACCGTCCTCTCTCGGTCCACTTCGATCCTCGTTTCCCCCGTCTTTACGCTCGGAGACGTCCACGTGAAATTGCGTATCAATTTGCCGCAATTCCACGATTATACGTGCGCGCCTAACCGCCGGCGCCGATTTTTCCTCGACCCCTATCCGCCACCGGTGAAAATCGAATTTGAAGCCTGCTCTCTGTCCCTCATTATTCCCTTTCCTGTGAAATCGTCCTATTAGACCATGAACAGGGCTCCAGTGTTCGAACTTTCTGGATTTGAATTGTATCGCATCAGGGATATTTATACTCCCCAAAATCTGGAGAGTATAAAATGTTGTATATAAAAAGCACAAAAAGTAGTACATGCAGAATTTAACATAAATGTTCCGTGTAATTTAACTAGCAGTCCCACCGGCAGAAATTCATGTTCCAATACTTGTACGACAAGGGACCCAAAATGGGTCACGTTGACCCATCTGGTTCTAATGGTAGCTATTCCTAGAAATACCAGGGGGCGGTTCCTCGAGCCCATTAGTTACAGAACACCAGATATAAATTGTTTCTTCCGTGCCGAGTGTCCCAAAAACAGTATTTATTGTTGGCGAGGTCCTACAGAATTGTTTCCACAATTTTATAAAATCTACTTTCTCAAAAAGCCATCGAAAATAAAAATTGCCTTTCCTAATCATTAGACTGCGGATTTTATGCGTTTATAGGACAGGTCAGTGTATTGGTTTCAACTTAATGAAATATTTAAAAGACGAAATAAATTCTTATTTCGCCCCTGCGTCTTGCAATTGGCGCAAAAATTTTTTATTTTGCATAAAGTCCGCAGTCAGACAAGCCTTTTAATATTTTAATGAATTTATAACTTTCCCTGAAAAGCATCGAGGATTGGGTCTTATTGGGTCTTGGGTCTAATTGGGCCTTGGAAAATTAGGTCTTTCAAGGTCATTGCAATATCTCACACAAAGTTTCTATTATTTTAACAAAGGTACATACAAGATGGAAGACAAAACCCAGTATCTACGCTATACATCGTAATTAACAATTGTTACCACCTTCGCCAGTGCAAGAAATATTATTATTAGACTGCAGTCTGACTCCCGAATACCAAACAGGGTAGCACACGTTGAGAAATCCCATTTCAAATGGAATGAAGGGCGGTGGTGACGGCGTCCGATCCGTTTTCAAAAGCGTCCCGGAAAAATTGACTCCCCTAAATTCCCAGGGTTGGTAATAATGCCCGGACGGTAATTCTTCGTCGAGTTCGCGCAGCTTCTATCGGATTTCTTCTGGTAGGGGTAGAAGAAAAAAAGGGCGGAGAGTAGCGTCAGCTACCCGCAGATTCGTGGGGTTCGACAAAAAATTGGACGGCGGCGTGGCGTTAACCGACGATTACTCGAAAGAAACCCGGATCTGAGGACAGTGAAGAGGGTTAGGTTCGAAGTCAACGTTGACGGGGTGGGAGGGGCAAAATAAGACGAACGATGATTTCATCGCGGTCAAATTCGGAGCAAAGAACCATGCTTCTCTATGGGAGTCTATACGGGGCGGGAATCCCGTTCGTGTATTTTCCTTTGTGCCCTGGCGCCGCCTACGACGGGGATACATTTTTCACAGTGACGTAACTACGACCTTCCAGCATTGATCTTTCGAAAATCTTTTTTTTTTGTGCGTCTCTCTTCCACCGAGCTAATTCGAACGACTGACCTTCCGAAAAACCACTAACCGCGCGAACTGACCCTGATCTCGGGATCCAGTTGCGAAGGATCCTGCAGGATAAATGAAACCAGGATCATTCCCACGCTGGTGGCTCGCGATCTATAGTTTTCCCACGACGGTGCCTTCTCTTCGACGGTTACTTTCCTCGAGATGTACGAGCCGGTTTCACAATCGGGCCTTCATTGAAGGTGAAACGGTCCTCCATTGCTCCGTCCGAGACGTCATGATCTTTGTTTCTCTGGATCTATGGTAATAGGCCGATCGATCGGCTGCATCGATACGGTTCACCGCGATGAGTTCTCTTCGGGAAAAATGCGAGCCAAGACTAAATGTTGTAAATGCGCAAACGTAGGAGAGACGCCATTGCATTAGTGGTAATTAAAATAATTTTATTTTTTCTCGCAGTAACATATCCACATACTTTGAAAAGCAAAAACAGTTTTCAATTCTGTTCCACAAAACTAAACGAAAATTAAAAAAAAGTTGGTTTAACAACCGAATTAATTAATTTTGCCTTGGAATGTCGAAAAAAATATTTTGTGACATTGTAAGTCCCCAAAATCAATAGATGACAAAGTTTAAAATATGAATGATTAAAAAAAAAGTCCCAAAGATCCCAACAAATTAATTTTGCGCACATAACAATGTCAGAACGTCGAGACAAAAATGTTCTGGCATTATCATTGTCCAAAATCAGCATTTCCCGAATCTGATTGTTTCATCCGAAAACGTAATTTCGCCATAACAACGATGATATTGCACTGCGAGCGACGCGCAGGCTTGCCTGAACATTTATTTTTCGTATAATAAAAAAGTTCGACCGTGGAAGCGAATATTTCGGGGACACAGTGTACATAACTCACGTGGTATTTACATATGCATACGTAAATACATAGGACAGAGGATCGCCAGAAGCGTTTCATAATATCTTGCCGGGAGTTTTTCCCCATGGGAAACAAGCTGCCGGGTATTACCGCAAAAAAGCTAAAACGCCGCGGTATCTATACGGTGACAATGTAGTTAACCACTCGTGACGAGAGTCACGGCTGGTACGTGAAGCATCTCTTGGGTGAATGCAAAATACGCGAGACATTCTTTAAATGTCGCTACAGGTCGCGTGGAATACGGTGCGGCGCTGTTTCTGGCTGTTGACGATCTATAGTTGCACCGCGCGTATCTATAGCCCACTTTGCCAGCGTGACAGAGATTTTCCGCCACACTGTAGAACACAGTCACCCCAATCCAGCGTTCAGGCGATCTGGGAGACGTTATAATTTCGAGTTGTCATCTTTTGTTCGTCAGAAACGTGAATCGCATACGGTACGGGACCCAATTACTCTGGGGGTACCAATTACTCTGCCTACATTAATTGTACTTAAATTGAAACAGAGAGATTAAATTTTTTCCATTAAAATCAGTTCAATTAATAAAAATACAGTGAATTCTCGATATACGTCAACAACGCGGTACTTGTCAGCGTCACGTATAGTCCAGGAGACATACTCGAGTGTTATGTTTACAGTCCGAGGTGTCCGAGGCCTCTCGAGTTTCGTGGACCCTCACGGGGTATACGTGGGGATAATTCCGCGACGTTTATCGTCCAGGCCTTGGCGACATATATCGAGAAATCACTGTAATTGGTACCCCCACAGTAATTGGAAACCCTTACTCAATCTGTACGCCGATTTAACTCCCTTGTGTCTTGAATAAAAGATTTTTAAGAATTTACAGCGGAGGGTAAATTAATTTTTGCCGAGTCGGTACCCTCTCGCGGAGCAAACGGAATCGGTCCCGATTCACCGATTTCGACAACCGTCCGCAGACCGTCATGCCACCGTAAAATGGCTGCGAGCGAAAGAGGGGGCGGGGGTGGGGGGTGGTAGCGCGGCAAAACGAAACGAAATGAAAATGTCGGGGGGAAAGAATCTCCGGCGAGCGCGCGCGCATCGGCTGTATCTTTTTGTCGGACGGTCGGCAATGGCCGTGGCATGTCGTATGTGTGTAACGAAAGCCGGCCTTAGTCGGAGAGAAGGAATAGAAAGAAGAAGAGACTGACCGTGAGGGTTGCGGGGGCGGTGTAGGCGAGGAAGATCCATGCGGGGGTTGGCAACGGAAGGGAAGGGAAGGGAAGGGAAATGGCGTACAGCTTTCCAGCAGGCCACAGTGCAAATGCAAGCCTTGAATGTGTAATAAGCACTCACGTCGCAACCCTTGGCTAGACCAGTGCCTGCCTCGGTGTCTGCGTTTAGAAAGGTCCTGGTTACGCACACGCGTTCGCAGACCGTTCGCCAACGGTCGCGTACGTGGGGGGCCCCACACGTGAATGCTCGCCGAGAGAGCCACAAATCCCATATGTGTGTGTACGCGATTCAGAATGATACACTCCTGAACAAAATCTTTAATTTCTCGTAAAAATGAAATTTTATGAGTGAAACGCACGGCACTGTGTGATTCTTACGAAAATTTCTAGAAAAAGGGAATCTATTCAGGCGGATGTAGACTTTCGATCGCTTACCCTTCTACCGCGCTACTATTCCCCCACGCGTCCGCCCGGTCACGTGACGCGGAGAGAGAGAGAGGGGGTAACCGTTTCGCGCAACTACCGGGGTTCTACCGAGGTTCTTCTCTGGGTCGGAACAATACGCGTTTCGTTTTAGGGAGCGGCGTTCGGGAAATTGAGGATGGCACACGGGTGCTGTCATTTTGTCCAGGAGTGTACTGTCGACGCAAGTTTGATTGCGAACGCGGGCGACGCCGTTGCCTGCCAGGCCGTGAGGCAAACACGCATCGGCCACGGTGAAAACAGACCGGGATTACAGGTGGAAGGGTAGAAGTCTATCGCTCTCTTTTCCAAAGCTCATAAAAGCCCACGGCTCTGTGCGTATTAATGCGCGAATGTTGACTGTGCGTTGCACGACCAGAGAGAGAGAGAGAGAGAAAGAGAGAGAGAAACCACCTAAAAGACGATGCATTGTGCGAACAGGAATGAGAGTACCACCATCCCCTTACACGAGGCCCGACTTACCTAACCGCCGCTAGGTCGATCGACTCTGTACGAGAGGGACGCATTGTGCGAACGTCTCCCCGAATTTTTGCAAATTTCTTTCTACCGCCTGAATCCCGCGCTCTTTGTTCCGCGAATTTTTTCGGGCAGAACAATTTAGAGGAAGCTTTTGTGCGAGTCGCTCGGCCGGGCTCGAAAGACAACGCGATGGTCGATAGATTGTGACGGCGGACACGACGGGCCGGTTATTTGTTTTCGGCCGGTCGAACGTCTGGTCTCGTTTGTTTGCGGGATTAACTGTTGTTCTTAGAAATTGTACCAGCCCGTAGGCCTGACGCTTCAGCTATTTTTACTAATTTTACTAATTCTATTTTGCATGCGTACGAAAATTCCTGTTAAATTTTGCACGAACGATAAATTAAAATATGCCAATAATAAGTCGAAGGGAACAATAGTTTAGAGGGATTTTTCGCGCTAGTCGGATAAGAGGTTCGAGCGGAAGTTATGGAAAATTGGCTCGGAAATTAAAAGCAAAGTTTAAACAAAAGAAAGTTCGGCCGGCTATAACACGGGCATCGGCGGTTCCCGGTTTGATAAAGCGGAACAACAACGGTCCGCTGCCGAAATTGGCAAATTTTTAACTAGTTCGGAAGAAATCTCGTTAACGAATTTATTCGTTACGACTTTATCAAGTTCGCGAGCATCCTCACTGTTTCACTTTCATGCGAAACCTCGCAGGCATCGACGGCAGCATCGAAAGTTGCTCTCTCCGAAGCTTAGTTCGACGGGGAACAGAAATAATTATGTAAGAGCCCGTTGACTTCGGAAAATTACGTAAGTCGTTGAAAAATTTTCTCTCCTCTGCCCGAGCGCCATAAATAAGAACTTTCGTTGTGCGCCGGCTCTCGGATATTTATTGCCCTCTTCGCGAGCACAAGCAGCAATAAATTAACTATCATTTATGGTTTTACCAATACCCGGTTCCGCGAATATCAAAATGTTATTCTAAATATTGCGGTTCCGTTGACGTTTACTGTTCGTTTCTCCGCGGGCAGGCTCGCGCGAGATGCATGCCACATAAACTACGCGTTAAGTGTGTTCTTTAAACCCAAAAGAGGACTATGCCTCTCGCCTATTTAGCAAACCATTTATTTCTCGTGCTGTTTGCGAAAAATAATCATTTCGAAACGGCTTATCGAGAGTATTCCGAATCGTAGAAACGACAAATTTTTCTATTGTTTATTCTCGCACGCGAAAATAATAGACCATTTCGCTTCGGAGTGACTAATCCGCAGAGAACGAAATTTAATCAGACACACGCGGACTTAATTAAAGGGAATCCGCCGCGCGATTAATGCCAGGATTAAAGCGCCGGCCGAGCGCCGATTTTCTGCTTATTAACCGCGTATTTTCGAACTGGCCTAATGGATAAAGTCGCCCGGCGCCGACCTTTATGCAAAATAAAAAATTTTTGCACCCGTTGCAAGACGCAGGAGCGAAGTAAAAATTTATTTCCACCTTTCATTATTTTATTCGGTTGAAATCTTTTTAATATGCCCACTGCTTCAAATTGGGGCTACCCGTTTTTGTCATAAATGAAATCCGCGGTCTACTAATTTCCTCTTTGCCAGAGGTCTACACTTTTCTCAATTCATGCGTTCCTCGTGAGAAATAGTCGCGTGAAAAATAATAATTTAAATCGACAAATTGTGTTTCATTCCATTTTTGGTTTGCTCAATTTTAAGCAATTGTGCTTGAAATGCCCGACGAATAAACACAGCCGGAAAATCGAAACGAATAAGAAAGTTAATACAGCGTAAAGGTAGGAATCACGACTAAAGTGATCCCGTGCCAGGCGAGCGGACTTAAACGGCCAGTTAAATTTAATCCGATTGTAGTCTCCGTATCGCTTAACTGCCTTCCGTGTGAACGTGACTCCTGTGACAACGAGTCGGCTGCCGGCATTTCTTACTTCAATTGTCCCGAAGATAACTGCGCCCCTGCTTAAGATCGGGAAGTAGAATTGATGTGGGCCGGGGATGGGAGAATTCAAATGTTTGGAGAGCTCGAAAATCTGAATTTTCAACACTTTTTTCACTGCTATCCCCGAACCACTGATCTCCTAGGATTAAAACTTGGATTCTCGGCATTTTCTCGCCAAAATCTACAGAATTATATTTAAAAAATTCTAAAACTCCTGGTTTCCTGAAATAAAGTTTAGCCGCCCCGTCACCAAAATACCACTTCTATCGTATCCTCGTTGTGCCAATCGTTGCGCGACACTGTGATCGATTTCCCATGACCCACGACCCTATGGGAACAGGGCGCAGCTATCGTAAAACTCGCGATGAAACATGGAATAACCGTGGAACAACTTCCAGGGGCCGATCACCTGTTTGACGGCCTGTCGCCGGACACCGTCGAATAAAACTCTCGCGATCATTCGGCAATGTTCGGTGTCCCGAAACGCGAATATCAGACCTAGTATTTCGGCCGCAACCATGAGGAACGTCACAGCGGCAGCCGCCCCGTCGCCATCGCGTTGGCTCACATTCGGTTCCCATTTCGAATATCCGGCTTAGGCGAGCGGCGACCGCAACCTCTCGGATAGCATCGAATGCGGCTCCTCTCCCCTGTCCCCTATTTTTCTTCCTCTTCCTTCTTGCTCCTTCTTTCCGCTCTCGACGCGATACTCTCTCCACTTTTCCTCTCTGTCTTCCTCTCTCGTTTTTCTCCGCGTTTCCTTCATAAATGCCACCGGTACAACGCGTACAGTGGCAGCACAAACTATTAGGCCACTTGAAATACACTCCTGGACAAAACGATGGCTATCTTTCATTTCTTCGAGACTGCGTGGAATTTTCGACAACACGGCGGGCTTCAAGCCACGCCCCGGTGGGCTCGAAGCCACGCCCCGTGGAGCTCGAAGCCACGCCTCGGCGGGCAAGGGCAAGCGGTGTACTTGTCATATGCATTGTCACAGATACATAGCGCAGCTGGGGCATTGCTACGGGCTACCCCCACTCCGCTAAATGCCCACGAGCATTGCTACGGGCTACCCCCACTCCGCTAAATGCCCACGAGCATTTGCGGGCGCCCCAGTGTCACCAGATCAAGATTTGTGTCCCCACTCGTCCGCCCGGTCACGTGACGCGTTTCGTCCCTGTCGTGCATACCGCGGTACTGGCAGAGAGGGGGTAACTTCCCCTCGATTCGTGCTCCCTCCCCTCATCTGGCACTCTGGGGCGCCCTGAATAAGCATGTAGAGCATCGAGAGCGCAACTACCGAGGCTCTACTGTAAAGTTCACCTCTGTATGCGTCGTGACAATTACAGTGCGTTTCGTTCAGAGATTGCAGTCTTCGAGAAACTATAACGCAACCGTAATAATTCGAGCGCAAACTGTACTCACACGCGCGTAGCATACGCGCGCAGTCTACTGGTCTATTTTCTGTATCGACTTCGCTTCCGTTAGCATTCGCTTCGACCGTAGCATATGGATTAC
Organism: Halictus rubicundus; assembly: GCF_050948215.1. NCBI lineage: Eukaryota > Metazoa > Arthropoda > Insecta > Hymenoptera > Halictidae > Halictus > Halictus rubicundus. The sequence continues at coordinate 13,595,633 of NC_135161.1, forward strand.
ACTCGGTGTCCGTTTCCTCCTCGACGCCACAAGCGTGTAATGTTGCTCGCGAGTACCATCGCAGCTAAAAATATTGTCATACTGAGCCCGGCATGACGAACCGCTTCGTGGAACGTTTACGCTGCGGACTGACGTAGCAGAAAAATCTGCCCGGCCCTTTGACCGCTTCCGGTTCTGGCTTGATGAAGCTGATTTGGGATTTTGTTTCAGTAAACAGCTGTTTTAATTATTTTTGTTTCTGGGATCTGGAAAAATTAAGTTCGCGCAAAAATACCAGCTGGATTTCAGCGTGGATCTTGATACGATTTTTGTGTTTTGAATTATTTTTTGACCGATCTGATTGCAGGCCGAGGAGTTGAACACCCTTGTCGGCAATGCTTTTCGTATGGCATACGTGGCGCAACTCCAGCGCCAACCGATCCTTCAGGATGTGATCTCACCGCAGTCGTCGCCACCCTATCGCAAAGACAAACAGGAAACCCGGTCCTCGTGGGTACGTATTTTTCTTTTCTCTTTTTTCTTTTTTTTTTTTGTTCCTGCCCCTTCTCGTTGTCAGTGAAACACTTTCGCTTCCTTTAAAGGGGTCCGCTTGTTGTTTCTACCCCGTGCGAACTGGGTCACTTTTGTGCACTTTCCCTACGCGCTGCAGGGTGAAATTCAATAATTATATATGCGCATGCACAAACATATATATTAACACGTTAACTGGCACATATCGTTCCCAGAGACTCTTCCAAAATCAGAGTAATTTAATTAATGAAAGCGAAACTAGAAATGTTTAATGTATTATGGGGGATGCTGTTTTAACCTTTTTGGATTCTAAAGATCTTAATAAAATTCTTGAAAAATGAATGTCTAAACCTAGTCAAAAATCATTGTCAGTCATATGTGACTGACGTGGCAGTTAACTGATTTCAATGGAAAAAATTTAATACCTCTTTTTTTAATATTCGTTACGCTTTAAAAATAAATGTAATTAATATTGGCACAGTAAGTGGTACCCCGCAGTAATTGGGTCCCTTACCGTAATCTGGCAAACAATTTAAATCGACAGCTGAAGACAATGGAAAGAATAACATATCTACAAGAGGCACCCTACAGAATGTATAAATAAATAATGAAGTGTTCACAACTCAGCAGTCAATTTCTTATGCTACCGATGTTAATTCTATTGCCACGCGTGGTAAGCATGTAGCATACACATGATACCATAAATAGACTGATATACACAGTACTATAATAAGCAGTTGTTCGTTATCAAAAAGTTTATTTTTTTACATAAAAAGTAGCGACTCCGGTCGCTGCCAAAGTGACACACGTACACATTATTCTTGCTACGCAATGTCATTACCCCAGTTTCAAAATGGCTTCCGGGCTAATTATAATTGCCTGCGGCACTTGTTACACTCCGGCGCGTGTAACTTATTCATTTTTTAGTCAAAGTTACCACAAGTATGCCGCGGAACATTATGCAAATTTATATTTTTAGTGAGGAATACAAAGAAAGGAGAAGCGTGTGGAATTTCCCCTCCTCTTTGTTGAAACTTCCGCTAAAAAATTCCTTGTCACATAATGGCAACACTTTTCATACATTTTGCAAAAGAATTTGCTAAAACAATAACACCTCCACAGTTTATATTCATTATGCGTATGTCATCATTAATTTAAAGGGATTGATACTCGACCGGTAAATAAAAAGCATAGTAACGAGCAACGACTCTATGTTCGTGTACCAGTCTAATTCCGGCGTCAAAGCTAACTGTGTCACCAAATTGCGATTCTATCAACATTGTTTAAACCATCGGCGCAACGTACGAAACGTAGCGCGACGCTGTTTGTTCAAAAGAATCGGCCTTCGCTTCGATCGTTTTTCGTTTGATAGCAATTTTTCACGGTCGACCGTTTCAAATAATTGCCTGTCACCGGATTTTAACGGAACCATTTATCAGAAACGAAATTCTCTGGCAATCCGGTCGGGCCCGGGGAGACGTGGAAAAGTTTGTACCTGGAATTCGGGCTCGCGGAAATGACTGAAATGGACATGAGCTGCAACAGTAAATCCTCTCGCCGCAAAAAGGAAGCCACCTCCGTCTTCGATAATTCAAAGAACCGCCGGGGTCCGTTAAACTTCCAATAAATAAAATAACGAATCAATTTTTATTTCTTTGGCCACGTGTGATTAGAAAAATTGGGAAACTAACCCTGAAATGTCGCATAATATTCCCTAAAAGAAACTCTCGATTTTACAGTATCTTTGTTTGCGAGAAAAAAATGTTAAAAACGAGGCGGTAATTTCTCGGTAAATTTTGTGCTCTCCGGATTAGTTTTTCGGCAAATTTTGTGCCCTCCGGATTAGTTTTTCGGTAAATTTTATGCTCTTCGGATTAGTTTCTCGGTAAATTTTGTGCCCTCCGGATTAGTTTTTTGGAAAATTTTGTGCTCTTCGGATTAGTTTCTCGGTAAATTTTGTGCTCTTCGGATTAGTTTCTCGGTAAATTTTGTGCTCTTCGGGTTAGCTTTTCGGAAAATTTGGTGCCCTCCGGATTAGTTTTTCGGTAAATTTTGTGCTCTTCGGGTTAGTTTTTCGGTAAATGTTGTGCCCTCCGAATTAGTTTTTCTAGATAGACGACCGCGAAGGGGAAAACAAGCTATGGGCGGCGCGGTGTTTGCAGGGTGATCCGACTCCAGTATAGGTGTCCCATTTTACAGGCCGCGTTAATTATAAATTCGACCCAAGTCTCCTGACTCCGTCGCGTTTCCAAGTAAACGGTCAGTCCGCCGCGGCCCGCTCCGCCTGGCTCTCCCTACGCAATCGTCCTGGGAATCGTAGTGCACCGTCGATAAACTATTTATCGGTTACCAAGTCTCGTCGAACCTGCCATCCAATCCCTGGACCTCCGCGTGACGGGTACAGTATCGCAAAACCAGCCGTGTTCATTCTTTAAAAGCATCCAGACGTTTATTGCAATCTGCTTCTTTGTCGACCAACATTGCACTTTGTCAGGACTACAGTCCGAACACGGATCTCAATCATCGAGACGAAACGCTTTCTCCAAAATAGTTCTCCAATGGACCTCGGTCTCTGAATATTTGAAACGAAAATATAAAAATTATTAGATAATTGAACGGTTGGAAAATAACAATACTTGTAATCGAAGCTATTGCACGAAAGTTGAGGGATAGTCTTAAATTACTAGCTATAAATTATAGTAAAATTGTCGCTGTAAATATTCACCAGCTGAATACCTTAAATTGGACATTACAGAGGACATAATCACTTTTGATACTACACCGTTCAACTATTCTCAAAACAATATCAAACTCTCTGGCCGCAACACGATCCACGGATTCAGCTCGTCAACCTGTTAAACATTCAACGCAATTACATCGCTGGTAATTACGTAGCGTAGGGTAAACCGAGGATTTCACTGGCCTTGAAGTAATTTGAAGGTCACCGTCCCGAGCAACTTCACGTGTACGGAACTACACCGTGGGAGGACGTACACTAACAATAACCATTTAACACAGACAAAATAAAATAATCTTCTAAAAATTAGCCCGGCACATCTGACACATAATCCTTCCACATATGCTCATATTACCTGACAACATTAACCTAACCATTAGCCTCGAAGTTACACAAATTACTCCCTCGTACACCGACAGTATTCTCCGTAACTGTCGCGAGGATCTCTACCGTAACTGTCGAAATCGTATCCCCACCGCTGGGGGGGGGGGATCCCCCTTGGAACCAGTCAGGCGGTAAACACGCTCGAGTATCGGTGGGACTTACAAAGAACGTGGGACCTCTAGTATAATTGTCGCTCGAGACGACCGCGGGGTCGAGTATCGGTGGGACTTACAAAGAACGTGGGACCTCCAGTATAATTGTCGCTCGACAGTTACGGAAATTCTATGAGATAGATTGATGTTTTGGCGTGATCTCTGTCTAACGGTGGAATCGGTGTGATTGCAGAACAAATCGCTGGCTGGCGACAGTTCGATCGCCGGCGTGGGAGGTGGTTGCAGAAATTCATCCTCGAATTCGTGGCTGAAAAGTCGAACGTCGCCCACGTCCAGAACTGGAAGCGGTTCGTCTACGGCGGACATGAACGTACAGCTCGGCAGCGCCGGCTCGCCCACGCTGCGACTCGCCAGCGTGAAGGTACAACCATGAATTCTAATTCCTCGTATTTCTACCGAATGGCGTTTTTAAGAACCGTTCCCGTGTTATTTCACGGCACTTAATAGTCGCTAGCCGAGGCTCGACGGCCCCGTCGTTTAAGATAGAGACGTCGCTACGCGGCCCCGACGGTGCTACGTTTCAAATTTTATTAGAACCATTCGAACAAATACAAACACAATGTTCTACACATCTCTACGCGCGAAAAGTAGCTAAGGATCTACACATTGGATCCATCACGCATCGATGATTGTGGAATTTTTGGTCGCAGTTGTAATTTTTAAGCGCACAAAAATCGGTACAATTAACCCTTTGCACTCGAAGCTATTGTAACTCCAAAACGAAACATTTCTTTCGATCTAGAATATTTTCCTTCTATATATATTTTGTCATGTTATACATACGAAAATGGTGCAATTTGCGCGTACAATACTGAAGTGTTCAGTGATTTATTAAATACAAACAAATTTAATGACGTAAAAGATATTTTGAATAATCATACAGCAATTTTTAGTGGCGCATTATAGTCGCCATTCGATTGCTAAGGCTTAATGTAGGGGGTAGCGAAAGGTCCAGACTGTGACTACCCCAGCGGGTAAAATGAAGGTCACTGACGCTTCCGGGAAAAAATGGAGCACCGTTCGATCGCACAGTGTTTTTTTTTAGGCTTGATTTTGGTCGATTTGGTACGATGCTTAATATTTATGTAAAGAAAATATAATTTCTTCATTTCAAATATAGCGCGCTCTGTACGTTGCGCGCCAGTGACAATTGTACTTGTGTACATACTGAGGAATGTGGAGAGTGGGGAGTATAGCGGCAGACAAAGAGAACAGGAGATAAGAGAACACACGTGCCGAGATCCATATCACAATAAAAACTGTTACCGAATAGTAATTAAAAGTTATAAGTTATAGAGAGAATAAGGGAGAGATAATAATAAGCTTGAATTGTCGTTTCTTTGTTACAGGTGAGATAGTCGTTAGAACGAGTAAATAAAATTTAAACTTTGTTACAGAGAAATAAATTTGAGTTTATTGTTTCCACCCATCAATAATAATTGTCTTATATTTATTTTTCTTTTTGTGGACGCAGACACCGAACACGATTCCCGGTCTACGACCGACGCACAACTTCACGAACGTTCTCGGTCCCATAACGAACGAGGACGAGCCAAAGAGTATCTCTCAGCAAAGTACACCGAGCAGCGACGAGAGCAACTCACCGACACAACTTAACTCGTACAAGAGGCTAACGGACAAGCCGGCTCGGATAAAGCAGTTGGCGATGGGTTGGACAGGTGGACGTGACGTTCACGGATTGAACGGTGAGGATGACAGCTGCCCCCTCGTCAGCGGTAGTAGCACGCCGACGAGCCCCTCGAACAGGCCGCATTCTGGGGGTTACATAAACGAGGCTATCATCGACTCGGAGGGCACCAGGCCGAACTACAACAAAATACCCCCCTCCGAGAGCCTCGACAACACTATCAATGCGTCCATTACCGCGAAGAACTTCAACATCGAGAACAACAGGTAATTCTAAGCAACACGGCCGGCGCCGTTACCGGTCAGAAACGCCGAAAATCCCACATTTTTACGCGTAGCGTTCGAACTGTTGATCTCCTAAGATTAAAACTGGGGTTTCCAGCATTCCCTTGCCAAAATCTACAAGATTACGCTTAAAAAAGTTAGAAATTTCTGGCTTCCCGAGGTGAAGTTTAACCCCTGTCCGTGCTAGGCGTCAAAGAATCGTTCGGCAAAGATACTATACTTCCAGGGACAAAATTGAAAAAGTTAATAAATTTCGTTCGGTGACAAGGGTGGAATTGTTCGTACAGTCAAAGAGGAAATTCGTTGTTGAAAACGTGATTGTTGGGCTTGTAGGATAGGACACAACTCCCCGAGTTCGGGAACGGAGACAGAATTTAAATCAAAAAGAAGATCTCAGATTAGCACCTCGAGCAGTTCGGTACCTGCCGACGGAAGTACTCATGGATCGACACCAACACCACCACCGTTACCGGAGAGAACGGACAGCTTGAACAATCGCAGCGAGGAAGCCGAATTGCGTAAAGCCCCGTGGTTCCAAGCTGGGATTCCAAGGTTTGTTATTCGCTCAATTTTTCCTCAATTTATTAAACAACACTGCATTCAAAAATTACAACACTCGATTTACGAGAGAAAACGCGTTTTCAGTGCTTGAAAAATAATCACAGTTTAAATACAGGCAATTTTTTGAGAATACTTTTGAAATACTTTTTGGATTCAGTATACCGCCCCCCGGAAGGTCGACCGATTTTCGTTTCGATCAGTCGTCCTCCGATTATTATATTGTCGGCCATTTATTCCCGGTGTAACGGTGCCGCGGTCATTTATGATTTCAGGGAAATAACGCTGGAAGTGTTGAGCCAAGAACCGGAAGGAGCGTTCATGGTGCGCGAGAGCACCAGTAAACCCGGATGTTATGCTCTTTCGCTTCGAGTGCCGCGCGAATTCCAGCCAAGCGGAATAGCCCATTATCTTATAAAGCGTACGAACAAAGGCTACAAAATCAAGGTAAATCCCCCTTCCGAGCGTTCGCCCCCCCCCCCCCTCCCCCGGCCTTCCTTATAAAAGTCTTTAAACGCTTGTAAACCGGCTGCCCTAGACTGCGATAATTAACACTTTCGCTGCGAACGGGTTAAACTGTTCATAAAAATAGCCGAGACTCCGCTGCGAACGGGACGGTTGCAATACTTTGACATTTTAACCCCTGGCACGCCGTTATGAAAACTGGAACGGCGAACGCGAGACGCAGAAATAAAAATGTACTTTTGCCTCCCGATAACTATAACCCTTTCCACGCTATTCTAATTCTAAAAGAAAATTTTTATTCCCCCTTGGAATATTTTCATTTCATTGCTGATCCGATTTCCACATCATAATATTTAAATGTTTAGCTATTAAATACAAATTTTATAATGTGAGAAATATTTTGTAATATTTTTTGTAATTTCTTTGAAGTAATGCCACAACAATTTTCAATAGTGCTTGATAGTTACCTTTACGAGTGTAAAGGGTTAATAGTTTATAAATCTAATATCCCCATAGTTCGAGGGATCGAGAATTTAAAAATATTGTTCTCAACTGAATAACATTATTAAAGCACAAAATCTATATTCTCGCAAAGAAAACTCCGCAGTTTATTTATGGATTATAGTATTTTTCTGGACATGAAACTAGAGGAAGTAAATAAATTGTTTTAAATGGATTGATTAGTAGGATTTTCGGTAGTCGCGCGGTACAATGGACGCTCGACGGGAAGAGTTCGAATATTAATGCATTATTTGCTCGCTAAACAAGCCGGGCTTGTCAATATCCACCGTGTGTTGTCGTACGTATTCGAATCTCGCGACGTATTACTGGAGCAATGCAATTCCGGGCGAAAAGAGAGAGGGGGAGAGTTTTGATTTCCCCACGGTACATCCGGCGAAACTCATTTATACTGGTTCCAGAGATTATCAAAGTCCGCGAACCCATTTAATTTATCCTACAAGGGAAGTTCGATCATTTAAATACACGCGGGCAAACAGCAAAATGCACAACCGTGGTAACTTTATGCTCGCACGGTATCTCCCATTATCATGTTTCAGAACAGAAAGGTACGGCCGGAGCGCGACGTTGCGACGCACTAATTAACATTCCCCGTACAAAGCGATTCAGTCGCAAAACTCTGTCCCCTTTTCGTGCTACTCGTTTATTCGGTTCGAGATCCGCTCAAAAACGCCAGCTGCTTAACTCTATAATACATTAATTAGCAAGAATTCGTCAAGAAAAGCCTCCCCTAAAATTTCTCTGAATTTCTATCGAATAAAAAATATAAGAGATTGATAAAATAGTTTAACATTAGGTTGTTTCAAAAAGTTTGTTCCGCTTTCAATTAATGCGCCCAAGTTTTCCGAGGAAACAAATTCCACGGTTAACTTTTGATTTTGATTTACTATACTGTGATTAAACATATTACGAAATCGTTTCATGATTTGCAAAGCGGTCGATCAGTATGTCATCTGTTTACGGAGCACGGTCGCAATTGCGTGCGGATCGCCGGTGCTCTTGTTCCCATTAAGACGGGGCTCGCGCGTAATTAACATTGGGAGCAAGTATTAATTACACTGTGTTTTTTTTCCCCTCTCGTCTTTTGTTGCAGGGATTCACAAAGGAGTTCACGACACTGACTGCCCTAATTACTCACCACTCGGTGATGCCAGAATTACTGCCGTGCCCATTGTCGTTGAGCCGATACAACCCCAGCTTCGTGAAAAGCGATTCGAACAAAGATTTCGCGGACATCGATTCGGATCCCGATTACAATACCCTCGCCGACTTCCGCAAGATGATGGCCGACTTGAACGTTTAGAATGAATCTGACAATCAAACCGACCCCCGAACCCAGGCGTTCATTCCTTGCGAGGCGCGCTCGTTCTTCGCAATTTCATGCGACCGAGGCGAATTCATTCCGAGATAACAGACTGAATTGCGCTTTAAAACGAAAAGGAAAAAGCAAAAAAAAAAAAAATAAAGAAAAACGAAATAATACACGATCGCGCACACGATTGCGCGGGGCAACATCGGGACACAAGGAACAATGAGATCGCAAGACCGCCAAGATCCCGTCGTGGATACCGCACCGTTTTGTGTCCGAGCATGCTTATCAAAGAACAAAGGAATTTCTTGATCGAACATCAGGAACGCCACGCGACAGAGAACCGTAGTGCAGTAGTGCTCGCTTAATGGGCCGCGTCTCTTGCCTCGCTCGAGGCACGCTCGCTCTCCCCACCACTTCTTCGAACTACCATAATCTTCCTATTTTGTTTTGAATATTTCTCACGATTCGAGTTCAAGTGAGTTAGGGGAAAATAGCAGTACGAAATTCTCGAGACAGCTTTCTTTTTTGTTGACATTGTCTCAGGGTAAATTTTAAATAAATATTGGAGATAGTAATTGAAATGATTCTATTTGAACGAGATAGTATTCCAAAATTTGTTTCTCAGTTTTGCAAGAATATTTGGAAGTAATTCTGGAAATTGGATTATCTCTGTTGATAATGTAGACTCAGAGCTGGGCAAAACTTATTTTGTTTGGTTGCATACAAGGATATTTGAAAATATTTATTGACCGTCCGTGAATTGAAATTGTTACTTGAACTGCTATATTTTGTGCTCTTAAACCCACTTGATGGATGTAACGCGACTGTTAGATTGTACGCATTTTTGACAAACAGAAATAAAAGATACACAAAAGAGTGAAAAAAGAATAAAAAAGAATAAAAGATACACAAAAGAGTGAAAAAAGCCGAAGAAATAATTGATACTATTGACTTGTTCTTAATGTCAATCCAGCGTTGTTTCGTAGAGATGGTTTCATTCATGCACTAAAAATACCATTAAACGACCTTGAAGTAACGCAGTTTAGGAAATAATCTCTGAAAATATTTTGATTTTTCATTTCAAATGTTATTTTGCCCAGCACTGTTCAATAAAGTTTTCGTTTGTGTTCTGATAACCAATATAAATTCGTATATTATTTTAACATATCAGTCGAAAACAAAATCTGCGTTGCCTCCAACAAAAAAAAAAAAAATTGAAAAATGTGCGAGAAAATTGGTGCGTTAACAACGTCTCGCACCCTTTAAAAATTGTTTAAATATGTTGAAATGTTTACGATGTTATCAAAATATACGTCGTTGTGTTTAGGGAAGTCTACAGAATCGTTCTATGCAAGAGACATCCGTACAGCATTTGCGATTAAAGTAGAAAAAATTGTTAAATTTGAAAATTTTACTTGTTCTATAACATTAAACTCTAAAACTGAGTTTAAAAAATCACTTTTGAATTCGCGTTCAACGCATTGAAATTTATAAATATCGTTTATTGGTTATCAGAACGCAACATTAATCTGTAATAGTTTCAATGGCCGCGCCACAGTCCTGAGTTTGCGACTATTAAGCGAGCACTACTGTATTTTCTCTGAACGACGCTTGAAACATCGCGAGAGCATTACTATAATAAGGAATTTAGTGATCACTGTTATGAAACAAGAGTGACGAGCGAATCAAAAATCGATAAACGACTCAATCAAAACGCAAATCAACATTTTCGGGATTTATCGACGCGTCAGCGTCACGTGACGCCCAGCTCTGCGAAATCAAATAATTAAACATTAACTAGATCGCCGGCAGTTCCTTCTGCGAGACGGGACGTGTTAACGTAAGAACGAGATGAGTATATTTTTTAATGTTATTGCGACTGTCTTCAGTGTAGATTTCGTTTCGAACGACGGACTGGTGAAAATTTATTGGCGTTATAGCATGATCGAATTTAGTTTAGAATACGAAAAGGTTTCGTCGATAACGTTACCGACGGTCGTTATCGGGAAACGAAGTCTCGAAAGTCCACCGGCAAACGTGAATCGTACTGAATCGACTGTACGATTTTTAATTAGACTCGTACGTCGGCGATTATGATTTTCGATCGATCGGAGAGAAGCGAGAGAGAAAGAGAGATAGAGAAAATGGTTCCCGGGATTCATTAACGTTTCACGCGACTATAACAGCGTGTTCGGAATAAAAATGATCGATGTACATGTGTTTATATGTATATAAATTATAATTATTGTTCTACCATACTACTTATATTTAATTGAGAGAACTCGACGGCAGCATTGCAAAGAGCTGTATGCTTGGAACACTGGCGCATAGTGATCCGAAACCGTAAAGACGTGAACTGAATTCATAGTTATTTATACGTTATTTATTATATAAGATGGAACAACACTGATCCAATGATAAAATATTTTTGTTTTGAATTATTTTTGCGAGAAACCTATTGGTGATATTTTTCTGGTTAAAATGAGTCCAAACACGATATAAATCGGTGCACATTTGCTTGTTCAATTAACGATTTAGTGGAACCTCGATTATCCGAACCTATGATACACTGGATTAGTATTGTCTCACCGATACTGTCGATGTTTTGTTACTCGATACTCTTTTCTACGTTTGCTAGCGACAAAGGAATATTGTCTGTACACGATACAAGTGACACTTCGGTCCCGAAGTTTTCACATGTATCGAGACATTACTGTAGTATCGTATAAGCATGCCCTCTAAACTCAATAGTTAAAGAGTTATTGTTAACAACAGTTAAGAGAGGAATACAATGAATGACTGCATAGACTTTAAAACCATACACCTTTTATTTTTCATTTGAAATACTTTTTGTATGCAATTCCTAAATATCGTTTGATACCTACCGATTAAATCTGCAGTTTTAATCATGTTATGGAGCATATAGGGGTTAGGCTAATTCCTATCGATATAAAAATAAAATTGCTCAAGGTACGCTAATTTCAACGAAAAACATGGTCGCTAAGAAACAGACATTTTTTCCTGCTTTTAAAGTTTTCGAAAAATATTCCGATAGTTTATAATGATCCACAAACACGCCAAAACTCAACACATAGATACCGAGTTGCTGTCCTGTCGCTTATGTTTGCAATCTTATCGTGAAAATAAACCTTTGCTCTATTTTTGTGTTTTATTTTTGCTATTCCAAACGCATCTTGAATTTTTTTCAAAAGCGAATTGAATCTCTGTTGTGTGGTGAATTTTTTTTTAATTCTTTAAAAGTTTCTTCGTTTCAAGTTTAATATGTTAAAAAGAAAACCAAGAAACAAAAGAAATTTTGTAACGAAATCGAAAAATTCAGAAAGCGTTTAGAAGAAAAAGATAAATAATTATTTTTTAAATAAAATTGCAGTCAAAGCATAAGCGACACGTGGAAGGCGTTATTCCTACTCGACTATAGTTCAATGGACTCCGGTGAGATAAGAAATTTGACTATAGTTCGCGTTTTTACGGGTTCGAATAACTGTGGCAGGACAAAGCGTAGATTTCCGTGGAATATCAAAGCCGACAGAGAAAATAACTTCGAAGTGGTAATTTAATCGGTCGACTAACCTAGTCTTGTACAGAATTCGCGTACGCATAGTGAATATTAAGGGGGAAACGTAAGGAAAGATAATGTGTGTGTATCAGCCGATATTGTCTAGCAAAACGAAGGGAACGTATGCTGCTTTTTGTATGCCGAGGACCGTAGAACATTTACGGAGAATATACATTCGCGCCAGTGTCGCCAGATCAAGACTTGTTCCCCCACCCCAATTTCCCCTTCCACCCTGCTATTCCCCCACGGCCTTCGGTCACGTGACGCGTTTTGTCTCTGTCCTGCATACTGCGGCACTGGCAGAGAGGGGGTAACTTTTTCCCCTCGATTCGTGCTCCCTCCCCTCATCTGGCGACACTGATTCACGCGACTGCTAACTTCTCGATTTTATTTTATTTCTTCAGTGCACAGGATATTAAAAACAAAGAGGAAGAGAGAAAGGAAACAATCGAACAATTTACTTAATGTAACTGCCAACCCCTCCATCGAACGATACGGACGTAATGAATCACATTATAATTGCACGAACGGCCGTCAATTTATCCTATACGAAACAATACGCGACAAACGAAATAACCGGTAAATTTTAAAATAGTATTTTAATAACAGGCTCACGCGAATTGATGCGTGAGGATATCCGGTTTCGAATTGAATACAACACACCTCCTGTCATGCTACGACTCATGTACACACAGTTGATCACTAAAAATAATCGACCACCTTCTGTATTAAACAAATTTTACCATATCTTCAGTTTCAATTTTTAAAAGTATATTAAAATCTATTCTTTATGAATACTTGTTAGCTTATAATATAAGATTAAACGAATTTCAATGAAAAATAGATTTTGATTTACCTTTTAATTTGCAAACGTATGATTTTATGTAAAATTTTATTGATATTGTAGGTGATTGAATATTTTTGTGACTAACTGTGAAAAGATTTAAAAAATAGGGTGAACCTGTTTTGTTTATTAAAACAGACTCGACGGGAAACGCATAGCAGCTATAATGCGGACTTCAAAAAGTAATGTGCGTGGAAGAGGTGTAAACAACAAATCGCTTATCATTACCTTCGAAAAATACAAAGAATAAGAGTTCAGCATGATTTAGCTAGTTTATGAGGATTCATTGTGCTTGGATAATCGAGAGTATGGTACAGAGACGCGTCTTTGTACCGCGAAATTAATTAACGTCTGCTAAGGTAAATACGCAAAGAAAACGAATGAAAAAATTAATTAATCGTCGTAATCTACGCTAAGCGAGACATTAATCACTGCTTGAAGTTTGTAACGGTTTACGAATCATTATAGCGATGCGTTGTATAATTTTAATAAAATTATTTATTACAATAAACGATAAATAAAATAATATAATTTAGTCTACGAGGTAACGTTATTGCTAACCGTTTCACTCGTCCTTTAAAATATACTTTAACAATACTTCCGAAATTAAACAAAAATGAGTAATGAGAGGCATAATGTTCAACCTGGTAAAATAATTTTATTATTAATTTTATGAAAAAGGAAAACAGATGATACAATTGTAATTCGTTATTAAACGTCTTCTCGAACAACATGTTTCTCTTTTTCCGAAACAAACGGTACAGTTCCCGGTTTAGAATGAGTACGCCTGTTAGCCTCCCTATAAACAAACAAAGTAGTAAAATAATCCACAATAATTAATGTAAAAATCTCATTTTTCCTTGATACATACTTTCGTTTACTTTTCTCGCGAATCGTGCGCAGCTCCTCTCTTGCTTTGTAAATGTGTTTCGGAACTTGTCTATGCCGAGCAATTCGTTTCACTTGAGGATGTGCTGCGAACTTTTCTTTCAATGCATCACTATAATTGAGACTTGCCTTTTCCCTAGGTTTCAACTGAAATAACATACTTCGTTAATCAATTAAATAATAATTTCTCTAGTACCTTTTCATACCAAAATTAATATTACAAAATTAGAACTATACTTAACAGTCGTCCAAAATCAATATCACTTATATCAATATCAGCTAACATAAAAAAAATTTTTATTTCAGTTACACACCACACCCAGCTTCTCTGACGCCCTAGACTTCCAAATTCTGATGTTCATTTCATCGCTGCCACTGAGAATATATTTGTTGTCCAGAGACCACGATACGCACGTTAATCTTTGCATACGTTTCGTGTGGTATATTTCTCGGGAATGACCCTTGTTAGACTCGAATATGCGAATCGATTTATCGTAACTGCCAGTCACAAATTCTCGTCCAGTCGGCGAGTAGTCAACGTCGATCACAGCATCCACGTGATCCATATGTACATTTATTGGTGTTTTCAACTTGCGTATATCGTAAGTATATAAACTAAAGTGGAAATATTAATATTTTCACTGTATATATTTATACAGTTTGTAATAACACAATGTCTTCCAGAAACATTGTAACTTATTATTACTATGAAAATATTTTTCACTATTTTTCAACATACTTGTAGTCTTCATTAGCGCATGTGAAAGTTACAGCTTCCATGGGGTTCCATGACAACTTATTGGTTCTTAGCCTCATGAATACTTTCCTCAGAGGTCCTGTTTCTCTAGCATCATACAAGATGATACTACGGTCGCTTGCACAAGCAGCTATGAAATATATTTAGATGTCCATCATTATAGAAAAACATATTTTCCTATGTGAGTAAGAGTTATTCATAAATTTTACCAAGCAGATTGGACTGTACTGGATTGTATTTAACATCGTATAAACTATCAACACCCCATTTGAACGTCTGAATCGGTTCATTTCTGGTTTCTTCCCAGAGATGGCATGCTTCCCCACATGTTGCAAATATAGGTTGATCTCGATGATGAGAAATTCCACTAATCATGGTCTATAACATGTTGCAAATCTTATGTTTATCTTAATCTAAATGTTTATCTTTATATTAATCTAAATTCTGTATCCGGAACAAATTCTTCTTGTTCAGATTCTTTTAATCTTACTTTGCTGATGATTGTATTTATAGGTTCCTCTTCTGCGCCAAACAATGGTTTTTCTGTTTTCCACAATTTAATAGTTTTGTCATCACCAACGGTGGTAATATGGCTGGCATTCACACCATATACAATGCCACGTATTATACCATCGTGAGCTAAAATTGTACGCTCGCAGGTTTTCTGAGTAAGATTCCATACTTTGACTTCCCCATCTAATGCTCCGCTGACAAGCGTAGACAATTCCATGGGATGTTTACAAAGAATAGCTACCCCATCCTTATGGCCTTCTAAATTCCCTATAAAAGGTTTCGCAAATACCCTGTCCAGTTTTACTGCGTTCAGCGCCCTGGTATATTCTCTGGCTGCTTCGAAAGGATGTAAAGCTGGATCATAGTTCCTAGGAACTGAACACATCATATATATTTATTTCAAGATCAAACGTACTTACCTGTTAACGAAGTTTGATCGCAACTACACGAAAAAGCATCGTTCGAGAGATTGCAATCGAACGAAAGAGGTAAATGAACGATAATTCAATTATATTCCTATATGTAACTTTACAAACCTACTTACAACAGCTGAGAAATGCTACAGTTGTTACATACCATATAATTATGACATTATTTACGAATGGAACAAATGCTAAAGAATATAATTTTTTCATAGTAAAAGGAAAGATAATAAACGTTTAACTATCCACTCACTTTTGTGAATATCACGTGCCGTTTCTCGTAAATAATCGTCAGGATTTCTTGTTAACACTTTCACCTTCATTTTGTTACACAGTAATAGAGAAACGGTTAACGTACATTTATTTAATCATCACAGGTAAACACAAAACATGTGGCAGAGAGGAAATCAGAATGAGAGTGCTAACGCCCGGAATTTCGGTGTCACCGGTATAGTGCTGCCCTCTAGCCTAATTTTTAACCTGGATCACTCGAATATCGTGAGACACGAAACCCCATTTGGTGATTGGTCTACTCCTATACCTCGTTTGTGCTTGCGCAAATGGTCGTTACCATGTGCGACACGGTTCCCGACCCACAATCCACATTATATGTACGAGAAGAGAATATTATGTACACGTTTATATTGTATTTTAACACAATCATTTTTATGTAAGCATCGGCAATGAATAAATAAAGACAATGTAATGAAAAGACGTACATCTGCGTATTTAATTATTGAACCCTCAATTTTTCCCGAAACTCCGACTTGACGTTGAGTTATACTACTGAGTTTCTAATTCTCGTGCCACCTCCTTCGACATCATGTTCTCCTAATACAAAAGTTCAATTTCCGAAAATTCTCGAAAATTTCGAGCGTCTGGCTTGTCGTTGACTTGTACTACTGAATTTTGTGCCACCTCCGTCGATATTATGTTCTCCTAATACAACGTTTAAATTTTGGAAAAAATTTCCGAAATTTTTCGTAATTTCGGCCGTCTGACTTGTCGTTGACTTGTATCACTGAATTTTGGAAAAAATTTCGAGCGTCTGGCATGTCGTCGACTTGTACGACTGATTTCGTGCCACCTCCTTCGATATTATGTTCTCCTAATACAAAAGTTCAATTTTCGAAAAATTTCCGAAATTTCCGGAATTTCGAGCGTCTGGCTTGTCGTCGACTTGTACTACTGAATTTCGTGCCACCTCCTTCGATATTATGTTCTCCTAATACAAAAGTTCAATTTTCGAAAAATTTCCGAAATTTTCGGAATTTCGAGCGTCTGGCTTGTCGTCGACTTGTACTACTGAATTTCGTGCCACCTCCTTCGATATTATGTTCTCCTAATACAAAAGTTCAATTTTCGAAAAATTTCCGAAATTTTCGGAATTTCGGCCGTCTGGCTTGTCGTTGACTTGTACTACTGAATTTCGTGCCACCTCCTTGGATATTATGTTTTCCTAATACAAAAGTTCGGTTTTCGGAATTTTCGAAATTTTGTCGAAAATCCAACTTTGTATTCGGAGAATATGATATCGAAGGAGGTGGCACGAAAATTCAGTAGTACAAGTCAACGACAAGCCAGACGCTCGAAATTTTCTGATTTCTACTAGGAGAACATGATAGCAAAAGAGGTGGCACCAAATTTAATGTTGTAGGGTGGAGAAAGAAGAACACATTGACTGTTGTAATTAATATTCTTTATTTCTGATCAAATAAATTCCCATGTTAAACGCGTACATTACAAAATAGAAGAAAATAGAACTAAAATGTAGCAGTATGAGCTGTTTCGCATGCAGGTCGAGTCGTAGAAAGACCCTAAAGCAGTTTCTGATGCATGGTAATGTCGCACGATACTTGCAGTTAGTCCTGATCCATGCCACAGTACCTCGTCGGTGCCACAGGCTAAATGAAACTGGTTCTGATTCGAGCTAGAAAAGATGTAGGTTCTGTTACCACACACATGTAGAATTTTCGCAATTGGCGTTCGTGAGAAAGCGCGCGTATATATATAAGAATCTGAACTATCTTGTCATGACTTAGTAAGGTCAAGGAAGGGAGGAGTGGTAACTGTCAACAATTTGCAAGGATTAAATCGTACAAAGTAAGTAGTTACTTCCAACATAGTATACATGCATTGACATTCAAATGATCTACGCGAAAATGGAAGTATGCTTCAATTGTTAATTACAGTAACGATTCAACACATTGTTGCTGTGAAAGAGAAACGTCACTTGAAAGATTCCAATTGTTCGGTCAAGGTTAATATATAGTCCGAAACGGCACGTGTTTCCACTTAGAGATTTTGTTATAAACGTTTTATTTATAGAAACATAACCTCTCAGAAACGCGGGACAGCATATATTAAATTGTTCGAGATAAATTACACTTGTTTGTAAAGCTGTAATTATCTTTAAATATTCAAATATAAAAAAATAGTATTTAAATATACGAAATTAATATTTAGTGTATTTCGTTTGAATGTTAGATAATTACATTCAGAAATACAATATATGAAAGAAGTAACTTTATATTTTGAAAACAAATGATTCTCATTCAAATTTTTGAACATTTATAGAATGTTTAGTGCAAGATTTTTGAAACAATTTAAACTACCAATTAGACAACTAAATACTACTTCAATAAGGAGAAAGATACCTGCAGGTGGTGAGCAACCACCTAAACCTGTAGCTAATGAGCAACCATCTAAATCTGCAGCTGCTACTGAGCAACCAACAAAGGCTACTAAATCAGACACCTATTCTGTCCTATGTAGGTATTAGTATAATTTATATGCAGTGACTCCGTATGTTAAACGAGCGAAAAGAAAAAATATGTTCTTTTGTATGCTTTAGCAAATATGCATTATGTATCGAATTTTGATAAACGTGTGCTGGTATGGGTTAAAAAATATCCTAGTGTAGATCAAATTCCAAGAATGGTACCGTAAGTATATTCGCCTGTAGCATTTTAAAGAGATTATTTCAAGTACAACTTATGTTTTCCATTAATTAGATGGAGTACTATGCAACGAGCAAATACCATAGCACGAATTCGTATATGCAATATAATGGCTGTTATTGCAATAATAGGTTTTATATGGGCTGTTGTGTCAGGGAAAAGGGAAGCAGCAGCTGGGAGACATGTGATAAGTGACAGAATGCTATGGTACGAGGAAGTAAAACAAAAGGGGATAGCTGAAGCTGAAGCTAAAAAGAAAATTGAAGAGGAAGCAGCAGCTTTGGCTGCTGCAAAGTAATAATAAATCTAATGACAATCTAGAAACTCACTTGCAATATTTTAAAATACTTTCTCAACTATTTTATTATAGGATATAGCTTGCAATTTCTCAGTATTTAAGAGCAATAATGTGTACTATGATACATTTTTTAAAATCTTTCCAGTATAGAATGAAATGTACGTTGTACAATAATGTAAAATATGAAGATTATGTTCTAAAGTAGATGTACATTGTTGAAACATATTTTCATGTTGTCACTTAATAAATATTCTATATGTGGATTAAGTATATGCATTATTTTAATTACTTCCATATAATCCTTTGGCAAATAGGAAGTGATTTGAATAATCTGATAGGTAATGAGATAAAAGTTGGCTCAATGGTGACTTTAACAAATAACGAATGCATGTAAACATTATGTTACAAATGTTTAATAAACTACAACCTTAAATGCAGTTGGGCTTATAATCAAACGCTCTCAACAATAATATTGTATGGAATTACCAGTATTATAATATTATGGGCCACTACTGGATGCTTTATAAAAGTTGCGGCATCTTTCATAATATATTTGAAGTGTTCGGTTTTTTACAACTTCTTCTACATTTAGCTCTGATTGCAACAAGCGCATAGTACTTTGTTCTTTCCTTAAAGTTTTAAGAAGTTGAGGAGTATTGTCACCATTATCCCGTTGGTCTTTTAATTTCTTCACTTTCTCTTTTGTAGCATTTAAACATTTTGTGATAGCCTGTTCTCTTTTAGCGTGTACCGTGTGAATCTGCTCATACAAATCTTTGCATGTTGCTGGTGTGTCAGTTTGAGCTTTGAAAGATTCTGTTGGTATTGTCGTATTTAGCATGTAAATAATTTTGTCATCAATTTGTCGCATTTTCTGCAATGCATCCTGAAACAAGACAATATTATATAGTAAATGATTTAAAGTATACTTGAGAAATATGTTTATGCGATTAAATATTTAAAAAAAAAAGGTAACAAAGGCACAATTATATTAATAATTTTTTCGTAATGTTTAAATTACTGCCTATGTTTCATATTTCAGTTCTGTGAGGACTGTGTCGCAAGTACATGTGATAACCTAACCTCGTCAGATATTAATCATATTACTACACTACACAATACAAACAATTCAAATAATAGATTTAATTCGTTCGTGAACTAGTTTTACAAAACATTTCTAATGGAACATTTCTACAACTGCAAAATATTACATAAATTGCGGTATATAACCTTAACTCAACATAAACTACATCGTTGCGCATGCATTGAAAAGATACGAAGTGTAATTTAAAGATATTGGTTTTACTAACACATATAGCATTCGTTAAATTCGGGTTTAATATCCTTTACGTTATTTTCATTTACAATAGAAATACCTGAAACTGTAAAAAGTCACCGCATTCTACACTCATGGCTGCCATACTTGCTAGTGCATGCACACTGTCGTTCAATAATGCCTGTAACAGATAAACACAATAAGCAACAAGTAGATAATGTAGCTTATCAATTACAATTTATTTTATAGAATTTATTAACGATGCTTTGATCACTATGCATAGTACTCCATGAGCATGTATTGATGATGTATGTATGAAAGCCACAAATAAATTTGGTCGGTGGACCTTTAATTATAAATTATAACAAACATTTTATAATAATCGTGTAGAGTACTTATCTCTCGAGGAGCCAAGAAGCTTGACCGTCCAAAAGAGAAGCATGATAGGATCAGGGGTCTGGTATATCGATGAAACAAATTTTAATAGTTTTCAAAACCATTTTAAAATGTATTCAAGTAGACATTTTCGAACTTCGAGGGCAGAAAGTAGAGGTGGAAGACTCCACATTGTGATAGGGCCATTTTAATTAAAAAATAAATACGGAACCACGTCGACAAATCAAGAAAACCGAGCGAACTAATTCAGATAAAATTTCGCGATTGAGAAGAATTTTCGAATTAATTTTAGAACGAATTCGTGTATGAATTTTTAGACGTTGGTGGGCTCATGTTAAAGGTGAAGGACCGCCCTTTATGACAGGGCTGATTTGGTTAAAAAGCAACAACAAAATCACATTGAAAATTTGATATAATCCCGCCGTCAGCTCGAATATCGAATATTTCTAATTGCGAGAAATGATTCTTGCCGAATCCTTCATAAGTCACCGTGCAATCGACGGCACGAATCATCTGCTTCTGAAAATCTGAAAATAGCGCCATTCGACGTAGCGGCGAAACGCTCAAACTGGTAGACAAAATTACCAACGGTCGATAAAACTCACACGATTATAGATGGCGCTACCAGTAGTCTTCTAAAGGGTTATTAAACCGACGGTCGATAACCCGTTAGGATACCACTAGTGGCGCCACCTTTAGGCCAAGTGGTTTTATCGACCGGCGGTAATTTTGTCTACAAGTTTGAGCGTTTTGCCGCTACGTCGAATGGCGCTATTTTGAGATTTTACGGAGCAGATGATTCGTGCCGCTGTTTTCACAGCGCCTTATGAGACATTCGGCAAACATTATTTGCACTGGTACAAACATGTACATTGATATTTTTATTACATCAAATACAGTATAGAAAAATAGAAAATTTGTTAGCACTGTTGCTCCATTGTTTCAAGTTATTACATTTTTATTTGAAATCCTAAGGTTTGCAGATCTTTGGCCATCGAAGTCTGCATTTCCAGAGGTAAAGTAATTAGGGGGCTTCGCGCAGGTCCAACTTCTATAGGTGTTAGGAGAAACATTGCGATCTTCATGCTCGCCACCCAGCTTCCTACAATTAGCATGAAGATTCTTATAATGTACAATTTTTTACCGTAATGTTTAATTTTTTAAGGATCGTTTCCACGTGTTACCGTATTGTGTGATATCCATTACAGCTTTCGTTAATTTTGCTTGCATCTCCCTTGCTTTCGAAACATTTCCTCCTTTCCATTGTGCAAGAATTTCCTGCGAATATTCCGGCAACATGTTCAGTGTTGTCACTATGAACGAGTCCATTCCATCTGCGCTGCCTGCGTTAATTAACTGAAAGAAATTACAATTGCTTTTATTTGTTTCTGTTGTCTTTACCCATAGTCACTAAAGGGAATTAAATAATCTTTTAAAATTCTTTCCATTTAGGACAAAAGAAATCATCTTCTGAAATTGTTTCCTTCTTGAAGTGCAAAATTGTTTTTAAAAATTGTTCGCCGTTTGAGCACACGATAAAAAATATAATAGAGTCAACAAAAATCGCTTTGAAAAGTAATTTGTAACGTGTATTCACAAGAGGCAACAGGCGAAAAGATTATAGTACATTCGTACCATTTTGATCGATGTCTCAATAGGTATAATAAATACGTACCTGATCATTGCCGAGGAAAACTGTGTACTTCTTGTTGTCAGCATATAACGCTTGAATACCTTCGTCTAAGCTGGAGCTGGTGAATTTGATTCCCGCGAAATTTGGAATTTTGTCGCCAAGGGTTTCCAAAAATTGTCCCATATGAACTGAAAATATAATAAAAATGAAAGTACATTACACAATTTTCCTGTGTTTCGAAAAAATACATTTAAATGTTACTCACCGTTAACATTCGTGAACATCTGGATATGATAGTAGAAAAGCGGAGTGTTCGGCGCAGCTTTGCCAACCATTTGCAAATATTCGGTCAATTGGGGCGCAGTTGTTGGTTTGAAATACAGCTCGGGCAGACATAATATGGAATCGGCCTTGATACTCTCAGCGTGCTTTGCCTTTAAACAAATATAACAGTTTTAAGTTTTAATTCTCTAATCTTTCGGAAGACGTATTAAAAAATTCACAGAGCACGCGACGAATTAACCACGTCATAGGGGGGTTGACTGCAATTTATACGGAATCTATTGTTATGATAGTATAGTTTGTGTTATACATACGAGCTCCAAAACGTCTGGGAGAGAGGCACCGCCAACTTGAATCATCAGATGTTGTTTGGTTGTTTTTACAGCGTTCGCCCATGCTGTAGCTACAGCTTTTCTTTCGGTTATTGACATAGACGTACCCTCCCCGGTGGTTCCATTGACTATTAGGCAAATGAAAATATTAGAAAAGTGCTTTATATCGCAAAAAGCGTGCACAAGTAAGTTTTAAATTCTAATTATACTCGAGCAAGCAAAATCGTAAAAAATATAATGTTTACTTACCGAGAATGCCGGTGATCTTCTTTTTAGCCAAATATTCAGCGTACTGTGGGATTATTGCCAAATTCAGGGATTTTTGGCTACAGAAAGTGGAAAAAAATTTAAATGTGAATTTTGAAAAATTGTATGAAATGAAGCTGATATTATAATAAAACGAAAATGATAAAACTAATGGTTTTTTAATGTATTACCTGTCGTAATTGAAGGGGGTGAATACGGGGGCCATAAGGCCTTTGAAAGTGAAAGCTGGTTTCTACAATAAACAAATTTTGTATTACTTCAAGCATCTAGTTTTCGTAAATCTTATATCAACGTAGAAATATTTTATCGAATAAGAAATACGTTTATGTAACAGTAACTCAGATTTACATGCTGGATAATATTAAATGAAAAATATACAAAATTAATAAATGCAAAACTATTGAAATTTCTCTACGAGTTTGCCACAAAATTAATGACTGAAATATGTTAAAATTTTTTTAAATTGTGCTAGAATAAATGTTCAAATGAAAGTTCATGTTAAAATTTTAATAAAATAGCATATTGAAAAATAATTATACATGCTTACGTACCGACATGGTGGTGGCTCTGCGGTGCGTGTTCGAATGCGGCGAATCAATTGGCATACTGCATAACACTCACCGGAGAGGAATATTTTGTTCGGTCGTGATAAGATTGTACCTACTTCATATCAAGTATATTTTATCTCGTGTTTACTCCCTTTTAAAACTACACTTTTGTATGTTTCATTTGAATACGATAACCATTGCTGTGTCATTTATAATAATTATGCAAAACAGATAACGAGAAAATTGGGAATTATGCATGTAACAAACAATTTCTTAACAGTATGCAATTTTCTTGTATAAATCACCAAGGAAAAACACTCGAATATATTAAAGTAATGATACTTTTCAATTGTGCAATCTAAAGTTTGAATTATTGAATACTCGTCTTTAAAAATGTGTAATCTTGTTACTATCGATCATAAAGCGAAAAAGTAATTGTATCTTTTTTCAAGTGCTACAATGGCTGACAATAACAATGACAAAATAAAAACGGGATTACGGTCAGCGAATAAAAACCATGACGGTTATTTATAAAAATGCTTTTCATGTTTATTTACATGGAGATTTTCTTTTCTTCAACAATGCCAGCGGTATATTAACACGGTACCACCGTAGTGATAAATTATACATAAACCTCAAGATGGCCGCATGCGTTTTCTCCGTTTATGAGTACATATTACATACGTAGAACGTAGTGCTACGTGGGAGTATACACAATAACGCCAAAGAGCATTCTACATAATGACATTTGCTACTCGTACAACGTCCTCCACACGTCCCACCGTTTTTCATTTACATAAATATCATTTGAACCGAACGAATGTTCCCGAGCTACGTTGTACCGGCGTGTATAGTTCGTCAAATAATTCAATTATTCCATTACTGATACGTTTATATTTGTTCTTTTTCACTACTACCTCTCCGTAATTCCTCGACACCCGCCATGTCGCGGCGAACATTAAGCTAAACTATTAAATACAATGTTAGAACTTGCTGTCTGTCATTTTGCAAGAATTGAACTTTACACTCTACGATGGAATTTTTTAAACGTACACCTCTGTCGTTAGCGTTAACTAGTATAATTAATATTTCGTTTGAATCCTCCGTACTCGTGTGTTCTCCACCGACAATCAGTGTTGTTCTCGTTGGCTGATCAATTGAAAACAAAAATTGGCAGTAACTTAATCGTACTAATCAGAGACCAGGGTAATTAGCCAGTGCTTTCATAGTTCAGTTATATAGACTGCGGACATTACGCGTTTATGACAAAACCGAGCGAATCGAACGCAAAACAGGAAAAGATGTTTGAACAATTTAAAAATGCAATTTTTATTTTGCACACAAATTCGCAGCCTGGTTGGGAATTGTTTAAAAATTGCTTTTGTTGGAACGAAACGCAATCTGTCTGGCATGCAATGGATTTTCTTCTTTCGTAAATAAAGTAAAATCTTCTGGTTTAATGAATAGTCGATTTAAGGTTTATTTTTTTGTAAAAGATGATTATTTATAAGTCGTGTTAACATTGTGGCACAAAATTGCTCGGTACAATTCCTATTGTTCTCGTTACAAGCGTCGACGCAGCTTCGCGAGACTGTGTGATGATCTATATACTGTGTGATTGCTTCGAGTATACTTATTCCCAGATAAAGTATAGTTACCACTTACGTAAGAACGCTGTAGCATTTAAGTGGTGACGTAACCAGATAACGATGCAACTATCTGTATTAAACGGTATATTCTCATCAGATACGTGTCCGAAATAAAGCGTCGTGCGTCGCGACAAAAACCGAAATAAGAAGCGTACACGTTCCTTCTCATTTTTTCCCATTTTTCTTTCTTCAAAGTATAGAAAGTTGTATATTAAAATACAAAAATTTGTACAGTACAAAATACAGAATATAGAGGAGGCTTACACGGTACACGAACATCTATCTACGCGACAAGAAAAAGTTTAACAAATAACCATTCGTTTAGGGTTACCCGTACAAAAATGAAATATATCAAAAAAGAAACAAAAAAAAAAAAAACAAAAAAAAAATAGGTAAACGTTTCATTGTCCATGTATAATGAAAGTCGGAGAGAAAGAGGGAGCTTTTAATGAAATAACGGGTGGTTTATTGGCATAATTACAAATGTTCTAGGGAGGCATGTTAAACTTATCGATCGAACGCTTAATTAAAGAGCGTAAAAGCACGTTCAGATTAGAGTTCCTGAAACAACACTGCGAACCGATTCCGAGCTTCTCACAAGTGTATGAAAAAATAAGTTTACGGCCTGTCTGGGTTTGTTCACGAACAAAGGTTTTACATCGTACAAAAGTCTCAATTTAAACAGTTTACCAGGTGCTGGGCACACGTGTCTCGACTCATTGTCAGGCGAAACCGTCCCCCCACCCTAGCGCCCATTGTCCCCGCCCATTCTACTGGAAAGTAGACGCCGTTACCATGGAGAAAGGACGCGCTTCGCCTGACGTGTATTGCTACGAATGTACGTACGGTTGCCTACGGAGGGACAAACACTATAGCGAACGCGATGAAGGTGCGCGCTGCACGAGAGAGAGAGAGAGAGAGGTGGTGGGGGAAGCCAGGCGTTGGAGGGGCCCCGACCGTGCCCAGCACTGCAGTATACTATAGAAAACAAGCGATCGGTCCCGACCGCTTTCGGCGCTATAGTGACGTTGTCTCATCTCCCAGGCTGGGTTACGTTACTACCGTTCGGTCACTTAACAAATCGACCGCCGACTATACAATTAATGATTCGCAAACTGAATCGATAGTCACAACGACCTAACTTACTGATAAACGCACCAAAATAGCCGCCCGATGAGAATGCAGTGGAAACGAACCACAATCTTGTTAAATCCGTTATCGCGTGTATATAATATATATTACATAATATATATAATATATAATATATATATATGTCTCTATATAGATCTATATAGACTCATGAATGTTAGGTTAATACATATATATGTTAATATATATGTATACGTATCATAAAACTCACACTTATGAAAAAGACTTTTTATTAAATATTATTAGACAGATTAACAGCCGTGGCCGGGCCAGCCTGGCCATATGGCAGAAACGTTTCTTTAAACTGTTTATCAACTTTTTCATGTTATCAATAGCGTTCTTCTTGTCTTTCTTTGGCTTCGAATCGCGCCTCGGAGGTGCACCGCAGAGTTCGTAATCGTTTAAGAGTAACCCGTACCGTTTGACCGGACGACAAATCGCCCACGATTTGTGTAAAATAATCAAAAATATACGCGGTTCTATTTTGTTTATACAGGTCGATTTTTCTTCCATAACGAACCTATTTCGTGTGGGTGTCTCACGTGTAACATTAGAAAATTCACTTGAACGTGTTCGAAAATTATTTTAACGAGGGACTGTGGTACATGCGACCGATTGTCGTCGAATCATCCGGTACATTTAAGCCTATACATGCATCGATACACGTGTTCTGGGCGGAGTTCGAAGGTTCACTGGTGGGGGAAACGCGCGTCTGATTGGTTACATGGTCCTGATGCAATCGTAAATGGCCGGCAATATTTAATAAATCATATATCTGAAAATCCACTAATTAAAAGAACTCCCTCTGCCACTTCTGTCGTTTTAAACAATTAAAAATATAACCTAACTCCCAGAGATTACTGTAGGACCACGTGACAAAGGTTTTGCGACCACCACATCCAAAATCAGACATCTAGCACAGGTACAGTCCCCCCAGTCAATTTTCCAACTCTGTCCAGCGCACATCGTATAGGTCTACCGAGCATCAGAGGCAGTTCGAACTGCGCAGGTCCGCAGAGAAGATAGGCGGGGCTTAGCGGCCGCTCGAGCCAATAACCTTGCTCCCCGCTAGTGCGTACCCCCACTCCCAGCGAAGATTCTCATGCGGCACAGTAGACGAATACGATATCGAATGAGCACCTCGACGACTGGGCGGGGCTTCGATCAATCTTCTTCAAATTGCTCCGCCCACATGCGTCCAACGCTCGGTAGACCTGCGCGGGCCTATCACCGCGCGAGTATACATATTACGCGCGAATGCGAATAATTTATCCATTTAGTTATTTGTTTAGATATTACGCGCACATATTTAATGTAACAGCTATCGAAGAACCACGGATATGTACAATATGGATATGCCCGATCAGTACAGAGTATAATACGTCATAGCTCTCCTTTCGAGTGCGTTGGAACGCGTTTCGTACATGTTCCGGAAGGTTCGATTTGATCGAAAAGTTTTTCTCCCGCGTTTCTCGACACAAGATTGCTAATTTTCTGAGGACAATCAACGGATTTCGCGTGCATGAATGCAGGTGTGCTGTAACCTTGCTAACAAACGAATCCACCAGAACTCTGTTATCTTTCGAACACCCTGTATATTTCACGCGAAAGTTCTCACCGTGATCCGGATGGAGTTTCGCCGCGTAATTAGAAAGCGTCTAAAATATTCTCTCGTGTGATCAGCGATTAATTAAACTTTCGAACCTCGTCGAGAGTATCGAAAACGCTTCTTTCGGTTCTTTCGTTATACTGTTTTTTTTTCTTTCTTTCTCTTTTCACGAACCCTTTTACCATTTTCCGTTCCCGGTTCCAACGTTCTCCTCCGGCTTTTCTTTTCTCCCGTCGACGGAAAAGAGAAATTAATACTGCATCGTTCGCGTTTGAAGCGGCTCCGCTGGAGCTCGCTCGAGAAAGTGTGCTTAATGAGAATGGTCCCAAAAGTTTTAAGAAGTACATAGAGAGTCGTTTCTCGTTTTGATGGAGTACAATGTAGGTTTTCGTCTTATAAATAGGTTCCTTCTTTTCTCTATTTTCCTTTTTCTTCGTTTCTGTCTTTCGACAAACTTTTCGGAGTCCGTCGCGAGGAGGATTCTTGCTCCAAGCATAAGCGCCGTTACGCGAATGGAATCGCGCTCGCGCGCGAGAGAGAGAGAGAGAGAGAGAGAGAGAGAGATTGAAAAATTATAGGGAAACAATCTTACGGAGTAGTCGGGGGCATCCCGTGGAAAAAACTGTGCGCTAATTCAAAACATGTTTAAACATTTTCCGTGCGCGCGTAGCGACGCTTGGATGCTTCTGAAAATGTTTCCTAACAAACAACAGTCGCGAAGGACTGCCGTTCACGTGCACCTCTGCGTTCGAAGAGAGCGGGGGAGAGAAAGAGAGAGAGGGAGAGAGGGAGAGACGTCCGTTTTTTAGTCGATGATATTCTCGATGCGGGGGTTTTTCGCCGAGACCCAAGGAGCATCGAAATTAACCGTCAGTTATCGTTATTAGTAGCCATTGTTCGTCTATTTACATCGCGTCCCGTTCCTCTGCTGTCGAACGACAGATTCGATTAATTAAAGACACACTTCACAAAATGTACCTCCCTGTCGTGTTGCAATAAATTGAACGATCAAACACAGAAATGCCCCGTGCATTTCACTGTTTTAATAAAAATTAAGTACTCGAAGGAACATAACAGTTATTCAACGTCGTTATACATGTACAGTGGCCACTCGATAAGCAGCAGCTCTGCAACTCCACTGCTCCGAGAGCGCAGCGAGCGGTGGGGAGAGCGTGGGCGTGGTTGACCACGCCCCCCGCTAGTACGCATGCGCGAGAGTTGCTACGGTGACTCCCACAGCCCCGAGCAGCGGCGCTTATCGAGCGCCCACGCGTCGAACGCTTGAAATAATGATTGAAACGCGCTTGATCAAGATACTCGCCAGCTGAACCTGTTCACGTTTTATTTATAAATCTAGTGATCCTGTAAAATGATATTTGTACCGGATATGATGGCAGACGCGCTCGGAATGCCGTTTCGAACCCGAGAAACTGGGAAATCGAAAATCATCGAGACGATTCAAATCGATTTCCCTCGACGATCGTGACACCATCGAGCGCGTCTTGATTTGTGCAGCAGGTGGTCGCCGGGTTCGCATACTTCCGTTCGATCATCCGCGTTCGCGACACTTGCGTCGAGAGAGATATGTTGTGTCGAGTGATCGCTTATCATATTAGTCGAAGATAAACGGGGGATAGTTTATACTAAGGAAGTGGTGTCCAAAAATATATCAGGGTGCTCAGCGGCGCCACGAAATTCTCGAAAGAAATTATGCGTGTTCTCTGTCGCAGGCGACCCTCTGCGACACCCTCCGATCCCCGGGAACCGTAGTCTACGATAATTATTCTCGTTAGCATATCGTTCCTATATTCCTTGTTTCCTTATATTTACGATAATCTGTCATCGAAGCACATCAATCAAGCGAACAATCGATTCTCGTGCGGAGTCGGCGGTGCTAGGACGAAGCGATTAGGTTCGTCCCCGGGATCCGAGCGTTCGCCGGTCACGCTGCCAGAGGAAGTGTCGTACACGTACACATGTGAAATTGTCAGTCGTGGCTCATCGAAAGTATAAAACACGTTATCAGAGTATGCTAGCGAATGGAAGACGAAGGGCAACGTGTTCGTGGCGTCTCCGGCCCGCGGTAGAAAGACTTCGTTATTAATTATTCTCCGCTATTAATTACTCGTCCGCCTGTACATAGAATTATACAGTGAGAAAAAGTTAGGCTGGAGGTCTCGATCGGTACACACCGAAACCGAGAGTTGACAGTATTTTGTGATAATACATTTTTTTTCTGCGTACCGCTGAAGCAACTGTGGAATGAAAAATGGTAAAACGACCGACGCTCCTTGGTCTCTCCTCTTTTACAATAAATAACTCTGTTAACAGTCCGGCGGGTGGGGGGTAAGGGGGCAACGATTGTAAAAGGAACATTGATCTACGGTTTTTCTTTTCCTGTTTACTCGTCTCTCAGTATCAACAATATATAATAAATATGATTTGCAACGAAGGGAGCGCAAGACGCTTGGGTCGCCGCGAATTGTGGTGCGCGAATCGCGTGTTTCGCACTGTTCAACATTCTTTTGTGACTTGGACTTTTGCGCTCTGGATTGTTCGATTTTGAACATTTCTCGTTTCGCGTCCACTGTTCGGAATTTTTCCACGAATTTTCATCCAATTTCTACCTTGAATTCTTCCATTTGTTTAACTTTCTATCATGCTCGTGAACTGCGGATTTTCGCCTTAAATATTTATTCGTCACGTTTCGAGATAAACAGCCCAGATAAACGAAAACCACCCCAATCTTTTCGTAGAACATTGTACAGTGCATTCGACGCATTGCACTCCCACCACCGCGTGTAATAAACATCTGTGTGAAAGGGTTAAAACTCTGCAGAAATAGTTCGCACAAGCGTCAAACGTTTCCTCGTAAGTAGCAAGACTCCACGCGCGTTAAGAACTCTCGTCGATCGTATAATTGATTATATATATAATATATCTATTATGTATAATAATAACAGAGAAGACGATGCGCGAATATGTACAAACATTGCCCGCACTGCATTCTCGTAACAATTGAAATGATAAAAACAGATGAGTCCGCGCGGCGATAGAACGTCGTCGACTAGCGTTTTTCATTTTCTCTATGCTATTGGCCATTAGCTGGGGGAGAGGGGTGTGGGAGGGCTCGACAAGATTTTCATAGTTCTCCGAACTACTGGCGAAGACTATGCGCGCGCGAACGTTAGGATAAAAGCTCACCTAACCGCTCAAGACTGCATCCCCTCCTGCAGTGTCGGCCAGATTAACAAAATTGTCCCCCCACTCTACCCTTCCCCTTCCACGACGCTATTCCCCTACTTTCCGGCGACGAGCATCCCCGCGCTTTCGTCACGTGACCGTGATGCGCGCACCCTATTCGCTTTGCGTCCGCGTCTGCGCCGTGACTGGCTAATGGCGGAGAGGGGGTCACCGTATTCCCCTCGATTTCCCCTATCTGACGACACTGCCCCTCGGCCGTAGATCCGCGCGTCCCTGGCATAGTGATCTCGCTGTACTTGCAATATTAGAACGATAGAATTGGCTACTCGAAACGACGAATTCAGCGAAGGTCATCTGGATGATCTTGAGCGGTTAGATGATCGAACTCCGGATTGCAACCGTGGTTTTCGCGAGCGAACGAGAGCGGTTCCCTTGACTAGCATGATCTTTGTTATGCTCACCGAGGATTACGGCGGCATGGAAATAATACTGTTTTTCGTTCCTCCTCTTTTTTTTTTCTTTTCGCTTTCTTCTATTTTTATCCGAGACTCGCCGTTGACGAGATCAACTTGTCGCGAGAACTTTCGTTCCACGAACCATTCCGTTCACGTTTGAAATGGGTCGCGCCTAGAAAGATCATTGAATACACCTCGATTCGAGAGATACGTCGATGATAGAGCTTGACTAGACGTCTTCACTTTCGCATTCGAATCATTCGCGACCATTCGGTGGATCGTTGCTAATCGTCTATAACTTATGCTCTCAGCTTTATTCGCACGCCGGAAGGGAGGCGGCGGTTCAACTAATCGACTCGTAGAAAATCATGCGAGAACAGAACAATTGTGGAAGAATACTATAGTCGTTCGGGTTGCCCGAACTTTCTTCATCTGCGTTCGCTTTTTACCCGTTTCGGTTTTCTTTTTGTCTTCGTCATTGCTTTTTCGTAAAAATGGACGCGGCACCGTGCAATCTATTCTGTTACAAAGAGTTGACTCATTTATGCGGAATAATTGAAACGAAAATCTTTCAAAATTTTTAGCTTCCACCTGAAACATATTTCATTTAATATGGAATCTAATTTTATTCTAAAAATGAGGAATCTTGTTGATAATTCCTGGGAACAAAATTAAACAAACAAGTGTAAAGACGCTTTGCCTCTGCTGGGATATTATTAAATTTCTCGGGGTACGAATTTCTTTGAACATTAAGTAGACTGCACGACGACTATGCAAAAGTACACTATGAAACGCCGATAAAATAAAAGAGAACGTCCACGTCAGGTACTCAAAGTGCAAGCGTTAATAACTGGGGGGAGGGGCGGGGGCAAGTAAATGCTTATAAAAAAGAATCAGGTCCCGGTGTAAGTTACATCGATATTGGAAATTGATATAACGGCTTCATCATCGAACTGAACTTGACTAGTTTTTGTATTTTCTCTCACAATAAACGTTTCCGACGAAGCCTCTTTTCTCGCGATCTCACGACGATATAGAATTTTTGTTTTCTCCTCGTTTTTTTTTTCGGTTTTGGTATTTTAAGTACAATGTATCCGTTAAATGTAAATATATACACATATTAAAATATATAGTTTAGATTAAAAATATGTACACGCGTATACAAAAATATGGAAAACAGGATTATGTCGATCTGGAAACCCAAATGAACTAATCGTGTCGAAACTGAATGCTGCGATTGAATGATAGTTTTCTGAGTATTATTTCTTCGGGGGGATATGCTTGGGAAGCGCCGAATTCGGTAGCCCTATTTGTCCTCGGAAGAACGTAATTCGCATGACGATCATGGTTGACTAGAAAATCACTAGAAAACTGTTTCCAAAAATTAATCACGGTTCCGCTTGCCGTTGTCGAACTCGCTTGGCGGGCGCGTCGAAAAAATCGAAACTGTGCTGAATTGTGCTTAACCCTGCCACGATCCATCGACATCGACCGCGTAATTGCTATAATATCGATCGCGACGCAACTGTCGTCGACAATGTTACATTTTAAGTGGTTCCGAACCGTTAGAAAAAGGTGGGTCAAAATCTTGACCCGTGTTCCGCTTTTACGTATATCGTTGACTGCGAATCTGCAAAATTCGATTTGGACACACCCTCAAGTTACTCGTCGCGTTCAAAATAAATTATAAAAATATATATATAATCCCCTGTTGATTTAAACGTATTTTGGGTAACTTCGCTGTGAGTTTGAACGAAACAACTCTACTAACTCTACTCGGCTCCTAATTAACCACGTCTTTCTCTTGACCGAAAAATCCGAGGAGCTTTCCCAACCCTCTAATCAATACAAAGAACCTGTAGAACTCTCCTAAGATCGTAGCAGGGTTAACGAAGAAGTATTCAGCACCGAAGCAAACGATAAAAGTCCCATGTCGACAGGGTGGTCAGACGGTCGAGACCCTCGAGAATCCTTACAAATACCACGTCCAATCAAACTCCGTCTGTCTCAATCATACTACTCATTTAAACCGGTTCGCCCGACTCCGATCCGCATGATCGATTGCCGTCGAGTACAATTAGGCGTCTGTTTGGTTCGACAGCGTTCCAATGCTGTTCGTAGACACGAGGCTGCTTTCGAGACCGACCTTCGGGATTCGCGTCCAATCTGTGTGTCTGCTGCGTCTGTGTCTATGTACGTGTGTGTGAGCGCGTGTGTGTATCGCCGTTCAGCGGTTGGTTGACTAGTATCGCATAGTTAGCCTCCGTCTTCGGAAATACAACGGTCTAGGTTGTGGGGACTTACGACTCATTCCTCCGAGTGGCGAAGATCGATGAAATCGACGTCGCCCGGGACTGCCACTATGACTTCCACACCCGTAGCTTCCTCAGGGAAAGTTTCTTCAGGTGCAGAGCCGCGTTGATAATATCAGACTCTCTGGCGTCTTCGCCGTCGGAATGGACCTCTCTCCTGCGTCCGGGTGTGAGCAGACGGTGTCTGGCTCCCCTGGACGTGGGATCGGACAGTGCCTCGGAAACAGGGGCCTTCTCCTTGCTGGACCCAGGCAGGGAGACCGATCTGCCGACGCCGAATCCTTTGCTCAACCTGTCCAGGGTCGCCGGGAGCAGATGACGCCTGGGGATCACCTGCTCCCGCTCCCTCAAGATGAATCTACCGAGCGTCTTCCAGAACGCCTGCGTGCTGTACACGTTCTCGTCATCCCGCAGGACTCTTAGCTGCCGATTCCCGCTGCCGACGGCCCCGGTGCCTCCCCATTCCAGCTCCTCGACCAGAGCGAACTTCATCGGGTCCTCCATCCGCCTAGCTTTCACCAGCGCCTGCGCCAGGACATCCTGAGCTGAACTACTGACTCTGACCCGCAGGATCGCGTAAGGAATGTCCGGAGAGACGTTGTAGATGCAGACCAGGAAGGTGTCGGTCTCGTCCCAAATGTGGGTGGACGTGTCCCTCTCCGAGTCCAGTTTCGAGTGACCCGCTGTGCTCCTGATGGAAGCCAGCCAGGCTCTGGTGCTCGGGTCGTCGCCGACTCTCTTGAACAGGAACCGACCCTGACCCTTCCACAGGGCTTGCGCTTGAAGCGGACGTTCCGTAGGGTCCAGGACTCGTTGGGTCGGCAGCTCCTCTTTGTCCTTCTTCTCCCAGCCTCGGGACACCTCCTCCACCAAGATGTACTCGTCCACCCGGTCCGCCGGGATCCCAGCCTTCTGCAGAGCTTGCAACATTACTTCCTGCGTGGTGCTCTCCTGCGTCACCTTCAGAATGGTGTACGGCTCGTTCGGCACCACGTGGAACACCATCAGGAAGAACATCCTTCTCTTCAACGTGACACCGCCCAGTCCTGGGTCTACCGTGGTTAGCTTCTCCGGCTCCTTACCGGTCAACGACCGCTTCGATGGCTCCTTATGGTCGCGACAGCAGGTGTTGTAGTCGAGACTCTCCTCTTCCAAGCGGGAATAGATGAACAACGTGGACAGGGCCAAAGGCTTGTTCTTGCAGGAGCGTAGCCGAACGTGCCGGTACCCAGGCCGTAGGCATTTCAACGGAATCACCTTTTGAGCGATCACGTGGTGGGAACTGGCCT
Source organism: Halictus rubicundus (assembly GCF_050948215.1). Taxonomy (NCBI): domain Eukaryota; kingdom Metazoa; phylum Arthropoda; class Insecta; order Hymenoptera; family Halictidae; genus Halictus; species Halictus rubicundus. Next base: position 13,630,883 of record NC_135161.1, read on the forward strand.
CGACGATCCCGAAACGCAGGAACGCCAGATCCTTGAACATCACTTGGAAACAGAACCGCTCGTTCCAGATCGGATTCAGAGCGTTGTTCTGCACTACTTTGGTCTTGTGCTTCGCACAGTCGCTCGGGATACCGACCAACTCGATCTCCACGTAGGTGCTCGCCACGAAGTTCGTCGGGGACACGTACTGGCCGGAGACTATCGACAAGGTTAGGTGCGCCGAGTGCAGGCCGTCGAACTCCTTGTCCCAAGGGTTGAACCGCCTGGAAATTGAATGGAACGTGTTTGTGGATATTCGAGATACTTGAGGATTGGACGGAATTTACATCGACGAACTTCACAACATCGAGCGATCTAGAGATTGTAATCGAAACCGCAGAGAGTTCAAGCTCTGATCTCACTGGACTTGGGGATTTTAATTACTTATGACAGAAATCTGAGAAGATCGACAGGCTGTTTTGGACCGATCGAAATGATTGCAGAGTGTATTTGAATTTGCAGACGCGTAAGCACCTGTACATCATGTGTCCCTTGTCCCACATGACCGACGGCTTCCTGACGTATCCGCACTGTCCAGTTTGCTCGAACATCGCAGCGTTCAGGTTCAATCCTGCGTCGTCCGTTTGATAGTTCAACGCCACCATCTGTATCCCGAACGCCCAGAAGATCACCGGATTGAAGTTGGTGGAGTCGATACGCATTCCGGCCGGGTATGTGCGAATTAACTGGGTCTCGGAGTGCGCCAGAACCGCCAGAGGTTGTTTCCTGCAGATCTTCTTCGCCGTGCTCTCGTTCAACGAGGAGCATTGGAAACAGGCAGGGATGCCGCGATTTGTTCTGAAATAATTATGCAATCTTCGATCTTACGTTTCTTTAATTCCAAAAAGGGTATTTATGATTTTCCTCCAGTGGTGAGGATAAATTTTTGGCAGCCACGGTGACGATACTGTACTGGGGAACGAACCTGAAGAGATTGTCGATGTTGCTGCTCCCGCTGGCGAGCGAGGCCGACGTCGACAAGGATTGCGGTGAACCGGAAGTGCCAGGTATGCTGGAGGTTGCTATGCCAGCGATACTATGCCTCTGAACAGGGCCTGTGTGCGGCTGATGACGCGTTTTTCCAGTCGCTGCGGTTCCCGGCGTTGTGTTTAATCCGCGGAATTTAATCGCTTGCAAGTAAATTACCAAGTCCGAGAGTTCCTTGGCTATTTGGCTGCTTTGCTTCTGGGACTTGTCGTCGACCGCAGAATCGGATTTCAATCGACTATGCGGCACCTGCGTCCCGCCCAGGTACCTCTCGTAACTGGAAATCGAATTGTCTGCAAGCGAAAGTTCTCTGTTCAATTTTTTATTCATCAAACGGATTCATTGCTACCGTGTGCCGCGGGATCGATAGCGGACTGCGGATCTTGGTGCGAATAAATGGGAATTTCGAATCTGATTTGTTCGTTTCTTTTAAAAATAATTGTCGAAGGCAGATCGTCAGGCAAGCCTAATCGAATTTATTGTTTTGTTTTCAGCAAGACAATATTTTCGAGAACCAATTGTTCCCGAGTGTCTGAAACGTTTGTGCCGAGATGAGGCGATAAGACACAATTGAAACAGATGAAATAATGGGAAATCTTATGGTCCCGGTATTTAGGTTAATCCATGGCTTGAAATAGATTATGAACCTCGGGTTTAACGCCCCCGAAGATTGCCACAGACTTTCTTGGATCAATGATGTAAAGTTCGCCGGGAATTTTGGAGAAGCAATTATGGGAAGCTCAAACTGTATTTTGTTAAAATGATCAACGGATTCGAGCTCATAATTCTCTGAAACTTCTGCGGTCACTATTAGACATTCCGAGTCAACTGTAATCTAATTTCCATTAAACAAACCCGTCGTAGTTTAATAATGAATTAAATCAGTTCCCGCGTCAAACTTGACGCAATTAAAAAGAAGTTATGCAGTCACTGCATAATGTGTTCGCATAGGGAGGTGATTCGGGACCGCGACTTGTCCCGCGAAGTGAGACGTCGGTTCCGTAACGGTGAAAATATTTGAAAGTAATTTGGCTCACCGTCAATATTGTCGTCCTCGTCATCGTCCTCCTCGTCGTCATCGTCCTCGCTGAAATATTCAACGACGGAAGCAGCGCTTACGTCAGTGCGCATCTGTTTCATGGAAGATGCACGATCGGACATAAGCATCTTGCCACGGTGAGGCAAGTGAGCGTGTGCCAGGGGACCGGTGGGATCCACCACCATTTTTTTATTTTTGATCAATATTCGGTGTCGCAACTGCGACGGCGATGGCAGCTGCGGGTCGTCGCTGAAATCCGACTCGAACAGGAATTTCGTCACGAGCTTCTCACCGAAAACCGACTGAAACGAAAACCGCAAAAGATGATACAAATTTACGTTGTCGAAATTTTCTTTGTATCATTCTTCATTCGATATAAGACGATGGCTCGGGGCCGGCTTTCGCCGTGTTACGGATGAGAGTGCCCATTCGACTCGACAGTGCTCTTCAGAGGGGGCCGAGAGTTTATGGGTCCCGTAAGATTAGCAGACCGTCAACTGATCGGGCAATTTCCAAAGAAGAAGAGGGGATAGAGATTTTCTTGTTGCGGAGAAAAATCGTCGTCTTATATCGAAAGAAAACTGTATAGAATCTATTAGTAAAAATTAATTTTTATTACTACTGAAGGACGCAAAGAGTCTGTCGAATTTTCGTTCCATCTACTAGATTGATTTAATTTGTTTCGGATTTTTCGGTAGCAACTCGACCATCGGTGTATTAATTTTGGAAAAATGGCGAAGCGTTGAAACTTGTTCGGAGATTCTCGACCACGTGTGACGATCGCACGGCGATAACGTACTTGAAAGATTTGGGCCATCCTCGCCTGTTGACTTTGGGAGCAATGATTCTCGATGGAGAGAATCACGGGATACGGTGAGCTGACAAAAGCACTTCTGTCAATTGCTTCGACGACCGAGCGAAATGGTATCTTGGTGGTGAAGGTGTGCCCATGGTAAATAACCGGAGACCCATCATCGCCGTCCCAGCAATCGAGCTCCACACACCTACAGCCCGTCAGCAGTACCTGCGAAGCGAATTTACTATGTCACGCGGCGGTGCATTCTACGACGAGAGCACCGGGAACTGCCGGCGAAGTTTCCGCATTACAGGAAAACTTCCCCCGCGGTTCCTACTTCTGCCGTTCAACGCGAACCGCTGGAATTACTTCGACGCATGCTTAAACGGCTCCTTTGCATAATAAATAAAAATTCAGAGAGCTGGATTCGCTGTCCTAGATCGGCCGCCGAAGTGGCTGCGAAAGCCACCTGTTACGATATGCGAAAATATTTTGGAATCGCCGGGAAAAAAATATTACTGCGAGTTTCGGGGATTAAATATATTTTGCCTGTGCTTGCAATAACTTAAACGGCTCCTTTGTATAATAAATAAAAATTCTAAGAGCCCCGGATTCGCTGTCCTACATCGGCCGCCGAAGTGGCTGCGGAAGCCATTTTGGAAAATATTTTGGAATCGCCGGAAAAACAAATATTACTGTTGCCCTAATTTAAGAGTTTCGGGGGACTAAATATATTTATGCTTGCAATAACTTAAACGGCCCTTTGCATAATAAATAAAAATTCAGAGAGCCCAAATTCAAGAGTTTCGGGGATTAAACATATTTTGCCTGTGCTTGCAATAACTTAAACGGCTTCTTTGTATAATAAATAAAAATTCTAAGAGCCCCGGATTCGCTGTCCTACATCGGCCGCCGAAGTGGCTGCGGAAGCCATTTTGGAAAATATTTTGGAATCGCCGGAAAAACAAATATTACTGTTGCCCTAATTTAAGAGTTTCGGGGGACTAAATATATTTATGCTTGCAATAACTTAAACGGCCCTTTGCATAGCAAATAAAAATTCAGAGAGTCCCAATTTAAGAGTTTCGGGGGTCTAAATATATTTTGCTTATGCTTGCGATAATTGAAAGAAAACGGGAATTGGGGTATAAAATATTGTTGGGTATTTCTAGCAACCTGGGAGTAAAGTTGAACGGAAGATTCTCCCTTGAGCTGATGGCCAGTCAAATAAGTATTATGCGAGCTAGCGATGTAATACTGGGACAATGGCTGTTGCATTTCAATCTCGGACGGTGTCGCGTACTCGTTCGGGAAAGCATAATTGTCCTTGTCCATCATGTACCGTGCAAAGCCCTCGAAAGACAAACACCATTGTGTACGCAGCGCTGGGTCCGGCTCGTGTCGCTGGAATCAGAGCAAATCGTTCTGGTTGATTGTGCTATCCCCTGTGTCGTCATCGTGTGAGTATTGAAATACGATTCCATAAACTGTAATAGTAACATTGCGCCTCTGACAAATCTTACTAATTCCTAATTCCTTACTAATTCGCGCTCGGACATTTTCCATTTCTCCTAACAACTTGTTCAATTCAACACAAAGCACAACTAAAGGAACTGAATAAAACACTGCCATAAGTAGATTGTCAATTTTTTACAGGACAAAAGTCTCCTGGATCGATTGCAAGAAACAAATAAAAATGGTAAACCTACCACGGTCAAATGACCGGTTTTATATTTCACAATTATTGAAATTATAAAAATTCATTTGTGGAAAGTAGTGGAATAAATTTCCTTGTCCAAGCATTTATTATATGGAAAATTACGGACAATCTCAATAAATTTGGGGTTGCCATTTTTATAAGGCGATATTTACCAGATACTGTTAACGCTCGGTAGGTTTAGTGTTAAATCGCGCATCTACTCATAAATTTAATTTGTCGTCGAGCAAGTTGAGTTTGCGTAGAGTTTCGCAGCGACGGATCTTATTGAAATAAATTATCGGATTTCGTTCGGTCAACAAATTATGGGCGTTTGAGAAGGATTCTCGGTCGCTTATAAAATTCGTAGAGTTCAGGAACGTGCTCGGTATTTCTCGGCAGATGCACCGGAAATTAGGTTGCAGTGTTATACACAGAAACCGATCGGTACGTTTTCCGAACGAATTCGCGAAAGTTTTCCACTTAGAGCGTCTACTCCGCGATGCAGTCCGTGTACACGGACCATTTCTGATTCATTTGAAAGCTTTTCGATCGTGCACGGAGGGAAGAATTTTCGGCGAAAAAATCATACCTTGACGAGCGCTTTGATCTCCTCGTCCGTCAGCTTCTCCTGCTGTCGTGATTCCAAAAATTTCGTGAACGTTGCCAGGGTGATGACTTGTGATTTCGATGTGTCGACGCCGGAACAATTGTTGACAATACTGGCAGCAGCCACCGCGTCGAAAACTTGCTTCTTCTGCAGGTTGCTGCTAGTTTTGTACTCGTGACAGTCGATGGAGTTATTCCGCGTCAGCAGACCTGTTAACAATTTGTTTTTTTTTTTTGGGGTTAGTTCAATTGCGGTATCATGCAGCTTTCTGCGAAATAAAAGTCTTCCGCAGCAATTGCGAGAGACAAAATCGACGTGAAAATTTATTTCTTTTTTTTCAGATAATTTCAGTGAACCGAAAAGAACGCAACAATGTTTTAAAAATTTTCCTATTGTCTTTACAGTTTGATATTTTATCTAATTATTTTCTCACAAATGAATAGAATCCACAGGCTAGTCATCAGCAACCCAGCAAATATGACATTAATTTGATTTATGAGATTAACTGAAACGTTTAAGTTGACACCTGTAGTGCGCATGCGCGAGCACGAGGAGGAAAGAATAGTCATTTCTGTACTAACATTTTGAGAAATTTTAGCAAACAAATTTTGTTAATCGACTGTTTTATCAACGTTTACAAAACATGAAAGATCACTGTCTTTTTTAGTATTTAGAATTACGTTAAAATGTTAACAAATTGATCTCAGACCTTTGACATATTGGAAATTCTTTAGCATTGACGTTAATCTGCACATATTAATATGCAACTACACTACGCAGTTTAGGGGATGCTGTAAACGCACTGATGATTAGACTGCGGATGTCGTCGTAAATATATCTGCATTAATTTTCAAGCATTACGACCAAAGATATATATATTTTAATTTAATTTAGAAAATTTCTAATTTTACAGAAATTCTACTAAAATGTGTACGGGCCTGTCTAAATGTTTCCATTATTTATGGTCGTTTATATACAATTCCAAAGTGCATACATAAAGATAGCCGCAACATTGACGGTTTTCGTCATGAATAAAATCCATAACAATTTCGTCTTGCATTGTGCAGCACATTGTAATCATGTTGTAGTATCGATTAGAAACCGCTCAAGGATAAATAATTAATTCGTTCCGATGCTCGAACGTGGTTTTCGTTATTACTTTCAATAATGCACGTCACAATCAACGTTTAAGTACAGGTCTATGCGACAGTAGTTCTCCTCGATGACGTTAGAAAATTCTTATAAATATATTCCAACCGAACAAGCAAAGTTGCATATTGCAGTCGCTTCTTGATTTCTTTCCTATCAAATTGAAGCAAAGATAGGTCATCTTCAAAAATTGATTACAAGAAAACTAAATGACGTAGGGCTAGAACGCTTATTGCAATACATTCGAATTCAATATTTATGTGATTCGAAGGCAGAATACCTTTACGTAATTAATCTAAATAAAATTCTACACTTAGGAAAATATAATTAGATAATATCTGATAATCTTAATTTGTAATTTTCATACGACCACAAATGTCAGGAAGATTCAGATTTTCGTTCAGAGAGAATTCCGAAGGAAAAAGAGTTTTGGACCGGCCACGGTGGTTTTCCGGTTCGACAGATTTGAAAAATCGTCCAGGCCACAAACACACGAGCATTCCCACCATCTGTGCGTCGCGTATCTTCCGTATCTTCCGGTGACCTCTGCGCCATGCAAAACGCAGATACGCAGGCTCCGGTCCAGATACGAGACCCGATGTCAAGGACTCGAACGCGTTTGACCAGGTTAAAATGAAAGAGAAAGAAAAAAAAAAGGATTGCGAAGAAGATAAGAGCACGCGTAAAGATTAGAGATTCGAGGGCTTTCTCGGGCTCGGATTGGTGTTATTGATTGAGGTTTGCCGGTGTAGGCCGTGGCCGAAACGGATTTTCTCGTCGGCGTTGCACAGGCAGCTTTATCAGAGGTCTGAAGACGAATTGATGCTATCGCAGGGGATCGCTCAGAGAATTCGATAAAGAAATCCTGCGTGGTTTTATTCGTTCGGGAATTTTATTTATCGGCAAGACAAGCGACCCAGTTCCAGATTACTTAAACTTGCGCTGAGAATTATCTCTCGGCTAGCAAAAATGCAATATAACATCTACAATTATAAACATCTTGTAAATTATATCCAAAGACAAAGAAACTTATGTTTTCTCTAACACCGCGACAGCCTACTAAAAATGCGAGAATTTCGGTACCAGTGAAACTAGGCTCTCTCGCAGGCCCCTCCATCCTCCTCGCTAAGCCCCGCACGATTCATCCTGTAGATAATGAGGATAACCAAATTATTAATTATATTTGTCGGAAAGCATGTCTCTGGAGACGCTAGCGGTCCATTAAAATTTAGGGAGCTAACAATTTCGGTACCAGGAACTAGGTCTCTCGCCGGGTCATCTATCGACCCCGGTAGGCCCTCGTGTTGCCAAAATCCTAATCCACCCTCTATCGATAGCATCGCGTGCGTCTTCGGCTGCAGCGGTGGGGCCAAAAAAAGGGAGGAAAATTCCTTTCGGACACAGCGTAGAGGGCCGAGGGATAGAAGCCTCGATCGATAATTGACACGCTCTTCAGGGTACGATAAAACAGCATGCGAAAACCGACCGATTCGTTGGGGCGTTGCGTCGCTGGTCTGCCGTAACACGGGCGGCCGTATATTGAAGTCCCTCAAAGAACCGTCGCTCTGGCTGCGACAGGTGATCGCCAGCTGGCCAAACAGGTCGCGCAAATCCTTTCGGGCTCTTAGGCTGAACGAGCGGAACAGTGCGACGAACTCGACGAAGTTCAACTGGGTCTCGTACATTATGGAGGCGCGCGCTTTCACTTGCCAGGGCGTTTCCAGCGCGCCCGACATCCCGGATCCGTTCCTGTCTTTGTCCCTGTCGATGCCCAACAGGCTGCACCAAACCAATTCAAACATCGGTTAGTCTCGCGTCAGCCTACACCCTATCGCCGGGAACCGTTCCCGTCCGGAAAAACCTTGTTTCTCCAGTTAGGCTCCGGGCGAGCAACCCTGCGGCTCAAAAACAAGCTTCGAAGCTCGATTAAGAAGTTAGGAGAAGCTCGGTTCTGAAGGCGATCAAGCTTGTTTCTCCGAAAGCGAATCGAGCTTATTTTCTCGCGAGCCAAGTTTTCGTCGACGAAGCTTGCTTTTGGAGCTGTTTTAAGCAGAATTTATATTTGACGGTGCAGTTGGATGATTTCACTTTAACGGGGAAATATTGTTAACAAGAGAATTTCGAGATTTCGAGGAAACGAGAAACACCAGCGGATTCTGTTCTGGTCGAAATCTTCATCACGAGTCTGGCAAGATATTGCTAGTCAAAGGGTTAATACTACATAAATTTCCATGTTTACGAGGCGTCCTCTGCGAGATGCAGAGCGCTATAGTCTAGCTAACCCAGATCTAGCAACCGCCTAGTAATTCACGGTAGCACGAAGACATGGATTAGGTTTGTGGATCAGGTACAGGCGCGGTTGATCCCAGGTTGATCTGGAATTAATCTTTTTCGTCACGACGATATAGAGTGGCGTGGTTGGCGGACAATGATTCGAAAATAATGAGACATTAAGGAGCAGATTATCGTCGTGCCGTTCCCGTACGCAAAGCTAACTTTTAGTTTCCGTGGATTCGAGATAAGCCGCATTAATTTCTAAAGAATTTCATATTTTATCAGACTTTTGACGATTATTTCGAATTCTCTGTTATTCAAAAAATTGTTTTGCGTTCAGACCTTGCGAGAATGTAAGATTCAGCTAAGATTAGGCGCGCAGATGCACACTTTCCAAATTGAATGAAGGACTGAAAGCAGACGAAGATTCGCAGCCCGGTAACGTGATTACGCGGAACTTCGGAGCTAGAAGGATTGATGCACCTCGACGACGGCTAATTGGTGAGATAATGGCGTGCGTTTCGGTCCCGATGGTTGGTTACACGCGTTTCGCTGGTAGAATTATTGAGATATTTACCTCTGAAAGCCGGAGTAGGGTAAATTAGAAGTGATAATTCGTTGGGCTGGACCAGGCGGGCTACGCGGGAGTATTCGATCTTTGCTAGACCGTGGGGATGCTGGTATGAATCTCGTCAAGCTTTCTCTGCTCCCTGTGATCTGACGAAGAGGGGTAGCTGATAAGCCGCCGTCCGAGGACGAGGTCTCATACTGTTTTAGGCTCAAATCCTGTTTCACATAACCGTACGGATTCCGTTCAGTACAACTCTTCACGCTTTCATCTCTGATTTACAAAAATACATTATCACCAGACTGCGGATTTTACGCGTGCACGGCAGAGATCGGTAGACTTGATAGAATTTCAGAACGTTATTTTCAAAATATTCAAACTATTAACGAGACAATCCCGTATCTTGCAATTGGTGCACATCGTTTTCCGTTTGCATGAAAATCCGCAGTCTAATTACGACAAAGATTAATTTTTAACGACCATGGTGTGTCATTTACATGCGACTAACGTGGCGGGCAATTCGGTGAACGAAAGTACGATTCGCACAGACCTTTGTCAACGCATGAATATTGCCGCTGGATTTCGTTTTCTTCGTCTTAATGTTCCGTTTCCGCAGCGTGCTACTCGTTGGCGATAGCGTGCCGATCGAATCGGTCGCTGACCAATCGCGGCCGCCGAAAGCTCTTATGGCATCCGCTGTCATCGGCTCCACGCAGCCTTCTTCGAAGTATAGCTGAAGGTACTTTTCTTTTAGCCATCGCGATCTACGGTCCGTTAATTGTTGTTGCCGTTTCAGGCCTCGTAGGATCCAGCAGAGGCCCATATACCAAATTCTGGAACAGAGAACAGGCACTTTTCAACAATATTCCCCTTTTTCCTTATTCATTGTCTTGTTCAAGAATTTTTTTCGAAATTCTTCTAATTGGTTCACTGCTTTAACTTTCCTCTATTCTTTTCTCCATTAAACGTATTTGTTAATTTATTTATAGAAGGGAAACACAGTGTCTACTCGATACCTGTCCAAGACACGGGTCTGGCCAGTGACAAGTATCGCGCAGGAGATACCATTCTATTTTTAGGTCAAAGGCCCCATGGCAGTAGGGATGGTTATGGGACTTTCATAAAATTAAGAAAAAATTTCTTTCTGCCCCGAATGGAAATACCCCCTCAAAATGAAGGAGAATATATAGTTAGGAGACACGGTCCATTGTGAGTAGTTAAGAAATAACTGTGCAACGTTAAGCAGGTTTTGGCGTACGTATGTAGATTGTCGCAGAATCAACAAGTGACCCTTAATTATTCCGTGTGAAGTCTTTCGGCGGCGCGCATCCGTCGCTCGTTAAGAATTCTAAGTAAGCATAGTATATCAAAACTCCTTACGAGAAAAGATGCCCGGGGAATCTTCGCGACAAGCTCCGCGACGTTTCAAAGATCTCTCAATGGGATTGCGAGGAAAGAGTTGTCGCAGAAGCGATTCGAACAAGGCGCATTGTTCTCAAAGATATTTCTAAAATATATATATACCGTCCGGTGATGCACTTCCAGAGCAAGTATTTTCTTTGCTGAATATCAATGGATTTAAAAAGCTCCCCTCCCCTTCCCCCTCCCACTCCTTCTGTCTCGGCGGTTTCAAACAATCCAACTTCTTCTCCCTGCATTTTCTTGCGACTTTATACTTCGAGAAATAATGTCGAACTCTTTTCCAACTAATCCGAAAAATGGCGAAAAATTTTTCATCCTCGAAATAAGCAATTCCTTCATATGTCTATTACACGCAAAATTCAATTTTTTACGAGTGGAAAAATTAGTGTTCTCGATTATTTCTCTTCATTTTTAGTTTTATAGAATATCTATAGAATATCTATAGAATTGCTGCAACTGTTATAAAGTAGAGAATAATATATCAATACTTTTAATATTTTACTCGATAATTTCAGAAATAATGAAGTCTTGCAATCTAATTAAAACAGGAATATATTAAGTCTCTTTCAGGCAAATCACCGTCATTGAATGTCGTATCGCAGTCATCGCGGTAACAGGCGTCCCAATGGATTAAATATTGAGGACAGATTCGAAAATTTTTGCCGGCAGCCGTACATTGTAATTTCGAACCGCGACGCCCTCAACGCGGATATTTTAACCGCGCAAAATACATACACGCGACGTCCGAGTTAATTGTCGTAATTCTAGCGGAGCATCCATGATTCACATCCCCAATATTTAACTTCCGTTGGACACGTCCAATTATCCTGTCCCTCGATTCACGGCGGTGGCTATTTTTCTTCTTTTTTTTTTTTTTTACTTTTATACCGATCTCCACACCGCTCGCGACCGCTAATGACTTCATTTGCAGGGCATTTTTAAAAAGTGTACGCCGCGCCGCGGACGACGACGTTGCGCGGTATCGATTTTCACGATCGAAAGGGTAGTTTTCCGACCGGTGTTCATCGACGAGAAGTTTTCCCGATGAATAGGTAATTAAGTTTCTGTTACTATTGGCAACCGGAGGAGAGACCGTCGGTGATTAGATTCGTTCGACATGGATAATTTTTCCGAGATTCGTGAGAACGGCTAACGCGTAACTATCGAATCGAAACAATACAACTCGAACACAACCGGACACAAGTGGCCCCCTCCGTTCGATGACGGTTGTGCGAAACTCGCTTTTCGACAACTATTGTTGAACGCTGTTAACGTGTCTGTGCGGTATTCAAATCGCGAATCAATAATTGATAGAGGATCCGTGTCCACCAGCCAGTAAACCAGACAGCCTCATGCGGGTCACAGAAATTGCTCTAATTGATATCAACAGGGGCCGATGAATATTCAGAGGACGATTGCTCCTTGTACCGCTAAGTATCTCTAATCTGATCATGTACAAATATTTTCGACAGCGAACACGTCGAGCACTACAATTCATGCTTCCATAATTGCTGCGGAGCAACTCGTAGCTTCCTTTGTCGCGGTATATTTCATGTGATTATTTATATTTATGCATCCACGAAAAAAAAAAAAAATACTCAGCCGCAGAACAGTCGAAATATTTCAAGAATTTAGAAACGCTATTGCATTATTTTCAGATACCAGATTGTCGGTGATACGAGACTGATCCAATTACACAAAACTTTCTCTCTGTTCGCCATTTTTTTGTTTCATGAAATTTTTATGAGCTTCACATTTGTGACATTTTTTCTGTTGAAACGAGTCCAACAAAAGTCCCGTTGAAAAAATCTAAATGTTGCTATAGTTATGCGTTACAGTGTACACCAGAGCTGCTCAACACGCTTATTAGCGGGCAAGTGACATCGTGCCCGAAGGGGCGTGTCTTTGTACCAGAGGGGCGTGGCTTTGTACCAGAAGGAGGCGTGCCTTACTACAAGAAAGGGTGTGGCTTTGCACCAGAGGGGACGTGACTTTGTACCAGAAAGGACGTGGCTTTGGACCAGAAAGGCGTGGCTTTGTACCAGAAGGGGGCGTGCCTTACTACAAGAAAGGGAGTGGCTTTGCACCAGAGGGGTGTGGCTTTGTACCAGAGGGGCGTGTCTTTGTACCGGAGGGGGCGTGGCTTCGTGCCAGCAGGGGCGTATGCCCAGTGGAAGAAAATCGCTGCCCGTGCGAGATGATGCTGAACAGCTCCGGTGTGTACCGTGGATTGTGCGAGGGTGGAATGGTCGATCAGGCTACTCACTTGCTGAGGGCCGGAGGGCAAAGCAGAAACATCAGTCGATTGTCCGGCAGGCTTGAGCCGTACATGAGGCCGATACACGAGTCGGAGCCCGGTAGCCCGTACCTCTTGCAAATGCTTCGTAGGTCTGTCTCTCTGTCCCGATCGCAGCAGCCGATCATCACTTCCTTAACGGAACTGAGATCTAAAAACCCCTCCTCCAGTGTGACGGAAGCGCAATCCGCCTGTGGCGTTGTATACCTTCCTAGCAAGCCGGCCGGCACCGTGTCCTCCGGATTGGCAGTCAGCGAGAAATCGCCGGACGAGGCTGCACCGCCGACCTGCGCCGTTTTCAGGAGACCCCAGGCTGGTTTCTCCCATACGAACGTTCCGCACGCACGATCCACACGACCGTAAACCAACGCGGTCCTTGTTGTACCACCTTCCGTGTCCCAGTGCACCAACGTTGTACCGTGATGCAGCACCTGACGGGAAACTGTCTTATTAATCATTGCCATACCCCGGCCGGAGCGACAACCTTTCATGCATTCTCGTGTTCGGTCGCGCCGAACCAGAGATATCATTACCATTTGTTTATTGCTTTAACATTTTGACTGGCAAACTAGAAACCTCAAAAATTCCATAAAATCGAAGTAAGTTATTTAGCGAAATAAAAATTGAAAAAAATTAAACGTATGATATTGAGTAGTACTCCAACTTTCTCGCATTTTACAGATCCTAATCGAATTTGGTACGATGAATATATCAACGTAAAAATTCATTTTAAAAGCAAAGAATTCCGTCACCCACATACGGTTGACATGGCAGTCAACGTGTTAAACAAGGTTTATACAGCATACGTAACGCAAACTATACAACAGTGTTGACATTTTTAGCCTTGTTTTTATTGCATGCTGTACTTAATGTAGCGCCTGGTGGTAAACTATTTTATCGTTGCTCTAAATTTTCCATGCATTTCGGGACTTACTACAGAAAAATTAAATAATGCTGAAAGTCTTTTCGCGTCGTATTCGAGCATTTATTAACAAATGCCACGCGAAATTCCTATTCGAAGGAAAAGAATCCCCAGTGAATTGTATTTCCGATGCGTTCGAAAACTTCCTTAATAAATTCTCACCGGTAATAGTTCGCGCGTTATGATATTCCACAGCCGAACGGGGTCGCTGGCGTGAACAAGCTTAAGATTCAATTTGAATGGATTACACAAATGTTTAGGTTAACGGAGGCTGACAGTTTGATTAGGGTTGCCGTGCGCCGCCACTCCCTGCCATACGAAATAGTATTTTTCCGCGGTGTAACGTGAGAAACACATCAGTTTCTCTCGCTTCCGCTTCGGAAGATCTCGGTATTTTTCGGACGGGAATCTCTTGCGAACAATTACTCGTTAACGTTGTTATTGCTCGCGCCGGTAGCGAAACGGGGCCAGTGTTTTATCCTTACATGAAGAATAGTAAGTGCATAAAATGTAATATACAGTCTTCATCGAAAATCGATACATTACATTACATCCTGCTATATAATGTTATTCCAGCTATTTTGGTAATATCGTGGCCGGCGCATAGCTTCCGCTGCGTCGCGATAGTAATATGGACGTAATCTGTTATTCACGACACAAATGGATTGTATTAGTATTCCCGGCAACAAAACCAAATAAATCGCATTAAACGCCGCTATCGACGTCCAGCTTCGCGTAATTACCTGAGCTGGATGTGACGCGATATGTCCGCTTTAAATTACTAGAAATTATTGCTAGAAATTGCTTCTCGAATAAAAATTTTCAACTTCGTCCGGTTCTCCAAAAGTTTGAGAAAATGGTCACTTCGCCGAATGAAGCTTCTAAAAAATTTGATATTTCTCCGAAAAAGAAACGAATCTGATGTCGCAGGAACGTTAATATCGGGAAAATGGCGCAGCCTGTGTGCGCGTTCCATTAAGAACGAACGAAAACGAGCGGAGAGGATGCGTTAGCCCCTTCGACTTGCAAAGTGGATATCTTCAAGTTTCGTATGCTCGTTCCCGTGTTCTTAAAATCGTAGGACAGTTGTTTCGAGAGCCAACGCAAGGCCGCCCGGCGAAGAACGTGCGCCTTTGAGTAACTAAGGCCAGAGCGAGCTTCGGAGATTGAATGAGCATTCGCTTAAAAGCGTTTTAAGCCACTGCTCTTCGACTCTCTGTCTGCGAGTGTCTCCTGTGATACAATTGCTCGGCGGATAGACGACGACGACGACGACGACCCCGCAATTCCGCGATAGCAGGTCGAAAGACACGGGGAAACTCCCTTTTCCAAACCGAGGAGCCGCAGGAGCTCGCCGGGTAATCCGATTTTCTGATCGTTTCGTGCACTTCCTGTGCTCAACCGATGTCGATTGATTTTTCTACCCCTTTTGCTGCGTGTCACCGCTGCACCAGCACCACCACACGCTTCCTCAATTTCGGTGCTGATATTGTGCCGCGAGCTAATCTGCGGCAAGATTCCCCGGGTTTCTTATTAACCCTCTTGACCCGACGGTTTTCTCCAATTCTCTCTTCGAAATCGATACTCTGCGAAAGATTCACGCATTCTGTAACCGCACCGATGCAGTTTCGTAAAAAACTGCATTACAGGGCGATGCTGTTTGTTGGAACGTGCAAAATTTTCCTTTGCAATTTTTTTCTATCTTCGATAACAACCGAGTTATAATTTGATAAAGTTAACAGTAGATACTGCCTGTGTAGTCAGACAAATCGACGAACAGTTGCATTTTGTGACTGCACCGATGCACTTTCGCAAAAAGTTGTATCAGTGGATGATATAGCTTGTTGAACTGTGCAGAACTCCCCTGTACAATTTTTTTCTATCTTCAATAGCAACCGAGTTATAATTTGATAAAGTTACCAGTAGATACAGCCTTTGTAGTCAGACAAATCGACAAACAGTTGCATTTTGTGACTGCACCGATGCACTTTCGCAAAAAGTTGCATCACTGGATGATATAGCTTGTTCAACTGTGCAGAACTCCCCTGTACAATTTTTTTCTATCTTCAATAGCAACCGAGTTATAATTTGATAAAGTTACCAGTAGATACAGCCTTTGTAGTCAGACAAATCGAGAGAGTAGAAAATGGAACCATGGGATCTTCTATGGGGTTTCAGAAAGGAGGAGCAAACTTGAACCATTGAAACCATTTTCTCGAAAAATAGTTATTTATGGGTTTTTTAAAACAGTCCGAAAAATTTCAACAAATGACAAATTTTTGGATATTAATATTGACAGTAAGAGAGACAGTGTTATTACGTATTGGAAAGCTTCATATTCTGGCAAAATCTCGCTTCATTATTCTTGGCGAATAATTCAACAATCGATACATACTGCACTCGTTTCTTTAATAATGCACAGTGACGGCAGCTCAATATCAAATGTCATCTAAAAATATTTCTCCTGTTTTACAATGTTAGTAAGCTTTCAATTCTGCTGCATGACTGAGTCTTTTCATTTGTGTCATCATGTTAATGAATTTGTGTTATAATGTAAATGTATAGGACGAGTACGTGGCTCGTATCAGACATTAATATATTAATGAACATTAACATTAATGAATTAATATTTGAAATGCGCGATTGCTCTCGAGAATACCGAAAATATTTGCAATTGACATTAACCTACATGTTACTAATTAAGCAACAATTTGTGCGAAAGGTCCAAGAATGGAAACAGTTAAAAAAAAAAAGATTTTCTTACTGCAAAAATAAGTCGAACACGTGGAATGACTATTTTTGCAGAAGAAAACATTTTACGACCCAGTCGAGATTGAAATTTTAATTAAATTAATAAAAAAGTGGAACAAAGCCTTTTGTTTATTCAGTTATCGAGAATCGACAAAATGAATATTTTAATATGTACTGATGATCGAAATATGAACATTCCTGCATTAAGATAATTAATTCGTACCGTACTTGTTCAAAGGAGTAAATTCATTGCACTCGGAAAGGTATAAAGCAAACATAATATATATAATAACGTGTAATGAACAGGGCATACAGTAATATCCAAGCAGAGAACGAGATGGTATTTGCAGTCGATTTCACTCAATTTAGTATACCGCGAACGTCGTTCATGCCACTGGCCTGAAATTTCAGACGAGCTGACACCGTGAGATTGAGTTTCAAAAAATATAATAACTTTGTCGACACTCACGGCACGATTTCGTATTTTCTGTCCGTGGAAAAACCAGTTGTAAAAATTAACTTTCCCCCCAACGCCACAGCATAGTTAGCTTGAAAGAATAAGTCTTCATTAATGTTGAAATCCAAACATTAATTCAACTGTGGATATTTCTGCAAATTTCTTGAAACGTACTCCTAGAAAAAGAAAGTTCAGTTTCATTTCCAGAAGTAAAATAACCCGAATGATTTCATAAAAAGTTCTTTGAAACTGCATTCAGTTCTATTCAAATTCTTTTTTAAAATCTCTCATTGCTTCTAAAAATATAATTAAGTCCACAGTATAACGATCAAATCCACATTTTGAGCTTCCGCAATTATTGTACCGTACCGACACAGCCAGCATAAAATTAACTCTCGATCGTTTCAGTATAGGCGTGATATACGATCATTTTATGTGGGATAAAAAAAAACTGTATCGATAGGAGCACTTAGAACAATGAATTTCTTCCTTAAACATAAAATTCCACTGTTTCGTGTTTCCAATAGCGTTTAATTTTGATTTACGACATTTTTTTCTACGTCCGAGCATTCCGAGATGGATTGTGTCCCAGGTGGACCATCTCGCAAAGATTACTATTCTTTTGCAACTGTACAAAGTCTCTAGTAAGATAAATTGCAATGGAACTAACAGAATGGCTTCTAACAGAAACGCTGACCACGGAAATTTTGCAATAATTAATTTTCCTCGTACATTACCTCAGGGAATCGGAAATTTTTAACTTTTTTTTAAATTTAATCCTGCAACCCTAGGATCGAAACTTGGACCTTCGGCACTTTCTCGCAAAAATGAATAAGATCACGTAAGAAGGAGTTAAAAATTTCTGGTTTCCCGAAGTGAAGTTTCGACCTAATCCTTCCAAAATCTCTGGGTTGATAATCGGCTGCAATTCGTGGTTTTCCGTTTCTTCTGTCACGCGGTAAATCGTTCTCACAAGAATTCCAAAGACCGAAATGGAGAGCCCGGTAATCGATGCGCTAATGAACGGTGGAAAAATCACGCGCCGGGCAATTCCGGTTGATCGCAATCTACGGAGGGGGCTATTAAGATCGTTTCAGCGATCTGAGGTTCGGTTTGCGGTGCGCACCGGATGGTACTGCGCGAAGAAAACCACGTTCATCGTGGCCCCGTGTTTATAAGCCTGATGGAACTTCTAATGCATTTAGAAGAGCTTTTATGCGGCCGCCTCTGAGTGCAGCCCGGTGTGGACACTTACAAAAGCACGGGCCGAGGACGCCCCGGTACGTATGCGCGTCAAATTATTTATCTTCTTTGGAATGCGAGTATGCTAATTTATGGATAGTCCGCCTATTCCCATCCCGAGGCCTGGGGTTGCCCATCATAATATTCCACGTATGCATTTCCGTACGGTTTATGGCGACTGCATTGCTTCTTTATTCAAGCACGTATACTTTTGTTCTATCTCCCATGGTACATTCCTTGTCGCTCAAAAATTAAATGTTTAAACGTTCGAATGACTTTTCGAACAGATTTCGCAGAAAATCGGTCACAGGAAACCTGTCAACCGATAATTCGTTCGCAACGTTTGTTTAAACCTGCAAATCTCCGAAGCGCCGGATAGCTTCCAACACAGCCGTACCGCCGTAAACGTGGTAGTAAAAGTAAATCAAAGTGAACAAATGCTTTTACAACAGACCGGGGAAAGGCAATGCACGAAGGAGAGCGTATACTCTTCTTTTCGCTCGCGGGTTCGAACTCGAAAAAGAGGGAAAGAAAGAAGGATCGATTGTTACTCGGCTTGAATATTAATCATGCGGTTGCAGCGAATTCCTCCTTTTCCCGGTTAAACGCGGCCAATTAACAAAAAGAGCACTTTCATCGAAAGGATGACCTGGTTTTGCCTTTCCAACTGTCCTCTCCCTCGTCTTCAGGGCGTCTTTCACCTTTAATCCTTTTCATTTCTGGCTGCTACCCCTTCTTACTCGCGGATCTTTGCCCCATCCTCCCTCTCTCTCCCCCCTCTCTCTCTCGGTCTCGCCCCATCTCGGCCCTCTCTTCCACGTGAATTTCTATGAGATATACTCTCTGAAGGCAGGTCGGTAAGGTTTGGCCCCCTTTGAAATCCTTTTGAAGTGCAAGGAAAACTACACCGTCGACGATGCCTTTTATCTTAACGCTACGGCCACGGCCCCCACAACTATGAAAATAGCTGAACGCTGCCCGTATTAATATTTCGAAATCGTCCGAGGGTAAGGTCGTGTCTTTATGCTCTTTCCACTACACACACCCCCTCCCTCCCTCCCGCCCCTCTTTCAAGGCTCGTCGCAGTTGTTTACGCAGAAACGCGCCCTGGACAAATAACCGCGAATCCAAAGGCACTTTTCGCATAATCGACCGAAAAACACGCGTCTCTCGCGATCCCTTTCACTGGAAACTCCAACGGACCCTTTTCTACACGTTCCTTGGCGATTGTTTACCGAAAGATGCCGTTCTCCCGTCTCGATGATTTTTTAATGGGTTATCGCAATGCTCTATTTGTTATTCCCTTCTGTTTTTCGTAAATTCTGTACTTTCTCCGATTTTGAAAAGCCTGCTGTGGGTCCTAAAATATTTTCGAGCCGATATTTTATTATCGCGGACCCTTTATGCGAAATAAAAATTACGACTGTCATAGAAACCTCCCCTAATAATTTTAATAGATAATGTAGTGTTAGCTTAGCAAAAGTTGTTCAGAACGGTGACTTTGACAATATACCTCAAGGACGTCAGAATCAGGAGGACCGTTTTCTAAATAATTACCCTGATTTTCTGTTGTAAGTGGCTGGATATCTTAGACTGTATCGATTTGTTTTTGCAGTTGGGTAACTACATGTTATTTGTTTTTTTAATTGTGTTTCTCCGCGTTTGGGATTTATTCTCAGGCGTGCCACACGTTGTAGCAAATTTAGCGAAGACGGAAATTAAATTTATTTATAACTTCGTCCTTGATTTTATAGCCATTCCGTTTGCCATGTATGTAGCAGATGCCTTATTCTGTCAAACTTCCAATAAATTCTTTATCTTGATTCGGAATCTTGTCAAGTTCCATTTAAAGCAACCCTATGTAGGTCACGGACCGGTGTCCGTGTATTGGAATAAGAAAATTGACTGGACTACTTGATAGTAGGCAAATGGAATCAATAGAACCAGCAAGATAATTCAAGTAAATAAAACTGAATGGAGAGACGATATAAAATAGAGTATGATAAGTCAAATAAATAAAATGAGCAAACTAAATAGGCAAGCAATAATAGAATAAGTAATAATAGAATAAGCAATAGTAATAGAATGGAGTGTAAGTGCTACACTTGGCACCAATATAGTTAGCAAATATTAGAGTCGTGATTAAATTCAATTTTTTTATATTTCCATGATTAGAATTTCACAAGTCTATTCAAACCAAAACTTTTCGAGGACATTTCTTTCGAAAAATGTCCTACGGTTAAATACTTCGAACGGAATCAAGCAAAACTTTCATAACTCTTTCAATCTCAGTCATGAACACGAATATACACTCTACCCACTTCCAACTAATTAAAATCAGGTTTATTCGTGCAGGACGAATCTCCACGGGATCAAAGCGAAGTTTCTAAGCTGGAAAGCCATGCGCGCTCGGATCGGGGACCTCGGTGCAAAAATCAAATACATCGAAATTTCCAAGGTTCTTCGGACTCGTCAAAAAATCAGCAATATATAAAAATGTGTCGCACGAAGGGTTGAAAATTGGTACAAACAACTTTCCATTTCCCCTTATCTACACCCTTTGCAAATAAATCCAAGCCCACAGACAGGAAAGACTAAAAATTGGTTCTAATTTTTTGGTCCAGGGGTTGCAAGTAAAATTTCAGCAGATACAATTTAATAAAAAAAAAAAAAAATGGAGTTGTCGTTTCCAACGAGGTCCTCAATTGCGAAAGCAAAGAAAAGTGCATATTATGTGTTTGTACACGGGAGAGAGCTTTACCTGGAGAAGATGCAAATCCATTCCAGAGTGCGGCGCAGCGACAGGAAATAATGCAACGCCATGGTCGATCGTGAACGGCTGCACCGGTTTGTAGGAATCGAGATCGAGGTGATAGTCGTTCTCGTCGCATTCTTCGACCATGTAGGTTTGCTCGATTGCGGTCGTATGAATGCTCAGGGTGCGATGAAGCGAGCTGGTCGTTGCATCCTTGCCGCGCGCGTGTCGATGCTAAACAGAAACGCGGGCGCGCACACCAGTCCTCATGAATATTTAGAAACGTTTCGGCGATGCCGTATATATTAATTTCGCATTTCTATTTCAGATCGTGAACGAGCGAACTCTCTCTCTCTCTCTCTATCTCTCTCGCGCGGAGTACCAAACCAAACTCCATTACGGCGAATTTAGACTTTTCACTTTGCAAGCGCATCCCGGATCATCCGGCCACGGTGAAAGGTGCGAAGATCATTCGTATTTCATCCGAACCGATTACCACACCGATGTTTATGCAATTTTTGTAAACGAATTTCAGAAAAGTTTACTATGGGGGCACCACTTGCCTATATTAATCATATTTTTAAAGCAAAATGCATATTTAAAAGGAAGAATATTCGGATGAAAAATATTCAAAATTGTATGTCTCCTTTTTAATATTAATTATGCTTTAAAAATATAATTGATGTAGGCACAGGTACCCCTATAGTAATTGGGTCCCTTAACGCCTAGTCTTTGTAGATCTGAAGTGACTAGGGACCAGGGGGATCTGAGACTAGGGGGTAAGGGACCCAATTACTGTGGGGGCACCAACTGCCTATATTAATCTTACTTTTAAAGCAAAATGCATATTTAAAAGGAAGAATATTCAGAAGAAAAATATTCAAAATTGTATGTCTCCTTTTTAATATTAATTATGCTTTAAAACTAAAATCAATGTAGGCACAGGTATAGTAATTGGGTCCCTTACCCCCTAGTCTTTGTAGATCTGAAGTGACTAGGGACCAGGGGGATCTGAGACTAGGGTGTAAGGGACCCAATTACTGTGTGGGCACCAACTGCCTATATTAATCTTACTCTTAAATCATAACGAATATTAAAAAGAAAATATTAAATTTTATTAACTCTGCTTTAAAAATACAATTAATATAGGCACAGTGATTGGTACCCCCACAGTAATAAGGTCCCTTACCCCCTAGTCTTCGTAGATCTGAAATGAATAGAAATCTTTTTCTAAATAATTTAAAAATATTTTTTTCTGAACAATCTTAAAACAATTTTTAAGCGTCAATCTTTAAATCTACATTGCCACGAGTCCCGGGAAACAATTTTTCAAAGTTTTCCCAGACGGTTGAAGAAGAGTCTTGGTGATAAAAATGGAACTAGAAAGATTTGGCGATGGGGTGCGTCACCGAGGATTCCCGTCGCATTTGTTGCCAAGAAAAAATGTTCTGCAGGAAGTATTTTACCCGGACTCATGCTGGAGACTTTGATTTCGCTCTGTGGATCCACGTATGAGAGTTAGCTATCCCCTGGAGATCACATGTCCGAGTGCGAACAACGCGTTAGTCGCGACTGCTATGGCCGTGTTGCCGCGAGTATGTCTGCAGGTTTGCGCGAGTATGTCTGTCAAACGTAATAGCGGAGCGGAGTGACAACGGGGCGAGGATGGCGGAGATAGAGCCCGCGGGCTATCCCAACGATGCGGTGGCAATAGCTCTTTAGCTACCTTGACAGCTCAACTACTTCTGCTTCTAGACAATGGTCCTTGGGCCATTGTCGAGCACCTAGGATCTTAGACGCAACGCATTCGGCGGCGAGCGGACGAGAAGAGAGGTTCGTTTCTGAGTTTTGCCGGATAACTATGCCCCCAACGAATTTTTCACTTTTAACTATCATCCTGGAGAAACTAAATTTTTCGTGGAATTAAATCCAACCTTTCCGAGCTAGGTTCATTATTATTTTAATTATTGCGTCCAGGCTTGCACCCATTGCAATCGTACCCAGGGAATATTTACTTTCTCTCATTTATATATTTTATTGCAGGGAATATTTATTTCAGTTCTTCTGATTTTTGGTAATTAAATAAGTTTCAGAGAATTATGTGGAAGTACAAAATATATAAAATTTAATACTCGAATTTAATTAATTTTTTGTCTCCTGACAAATGCTCCGTACAATGTTTATAGAATACTATTTATCGTTGTTTATGCTCCCCTGGGATAATACCAATGAATTTCTGTTTTAGTAAAAATGTGCCAGAAAAACCTGTGGAACTTTCGTGGAGGGAGCAATTGCTAACAATTCTTTACACTTTCCAGTTGACTTTGAAAACAAAGGAAACGATAGGGAACATTCGTTCGGAAAGCTCTTTCTGTGCGGAAAAAAAGTCCACATAACAGCGGTGGTATTTTATAGGTCGTTTTGTATTGGCAATCGGACTCTTTTTTTTTCATATTTTCTCTACGTACAGTTTCGTTTGTCCAGAAAACGAAGGATCCCGGTTTCGTGTCGCTTTCCGCGGATGAGTAAAAGGCTGGAAAACCCCGTGCGTTTTCGCGTCACAAGGAAATAACAATACAAGTGTTTTAACACTTTGACGGGCGTTAATCCCGCATACGTGACTTAGCTCCTCTATTCAGTGGGGTTATCAGTGGGCTGTCACGTGTGCGTGATTTTAATCTTCCGTGCATTATGCCATCGTCCACTAAACTTATCTGACGTTTGTTTAAGTTCAGGTCTTTGCCCGTATATTCACCAGGGTATCTGGGTTTATATATATCCCGCGACACATAGTCTGACCACGAAGAAGATAGTATACGAAAAATTAGCCGGAGTCTACGCCCGAGTCATGCAAAGTAAAATTTAATGCATAAATTTTCCTCATCGTGAAATTTCAATATCGATATTTAAAATAATAGTATTGAGAGCTTTGGAACGTTACCAACGAATGTTTAAAATTTCCTTTTTTCGGGATGTTGCTTAATTATTTCGGAGCACTGTCAGTGGGAAATTGTTTTAATATTTAATATTGATCGACAAACGAACCCCGAGCGAAGAAAATTCTCGTTTCTTTCGTTCAATTTCGAAGGACTCTGTATCTCATTTGTCCGCGTTTACGCCGTCGTTTCTAATGAAAAAAAATTCATAACGCGAGATAAAAACGGCAGAGAGAGAGAGAGAGAGAGAGAGAGAGAGAGATTGATCGTACCTTATGGAACTCGGCAATCTTCTCGAGGACAGAGTTTGTATCACGAACGGGAATATCCTTCTCCGATCTGTCCAAGGAACTGTTCCTTGAGATACACTCCGACGGCGATTCCGCGATGGTCTCGATTCTCGTGGGTTGCCTCGCGCAGGACACGATTTCGGGGTCCTTGTGGCGCGGAGACTCGCGGTTGTCCTTGCTGTCATCCTGAGGCTGCAACACAAATTTTGCCGAAGTCGTTAACGCTTTGTCACGTGCATTCAAACTGGAACAGGCTAAAACACAATTAATTTCCTGTGATAAACGCGAAAAAGAGACGTGAACAAAATTGTGGAAAAATCCGGAAATCTGGAAATCTTTTGGAAAAATCTTCTATTGGTCGAAACTGCAGAGAAAATACTGAAAGTTGCTTTCTATATCGAAAATTTAAGAAATACTTTAGATCCGTGCCAATTACAGCGATTTCCCTATATATGTCGCCAAGGTCAGTGTGATAAACGTCGCGGAATTATCCCCACGGCTCGGGTATGTCTCCTGCAGGATACTTGACATCGACAAGACCCGTGTCGCTGACATATATCGAGAGTTCAGTGTATATTGATTCTAAAAATTTAATTCCTTAAAATAAAAATCGAATTTATTTGTCGAATACATTACATTGTTGCTCGATGGAAATAGACGTCCCGGTAATCAATATGGAGGTGGAAGAATCGAATTTGTCCGCTTGGAATCAATGGCGTGTGGACGAAGGATACGGTTGATTAAGCGCCGAGTAAAATGTGAAAGCTGGTACGATTTTTTTCTTTCTTTTTCCGTTTCTTTTTTTTTCCCCCCGGAAAGCCGATAACATTTCATCGTCGCCGGCGATGGTTCATTCGCGTGATCCTTGGGGAGAATCTTTGCTTAGTCGCCGGCTGAAAGCTCTTGGTGTTCTCGGAACCGTATTAATGTTAATACACGGCCGTCGATTCCCTTTCAGGCAAATAGAATCTCTCGATTTGAGAACGTGAGAGAGAGAGAGAGAGAGAGAGAGAGAGAGAGAGAGAGAGAGAGAGAGAGAGAGAGAGAGAGAGGCAGGAAACGACCGGCGCAAAAATAAAGGATTCGTCTGGATAGGGCATTTCCACCCTTTTTCCATTTCACGGTATTTCATTTCGTTGTATGTGTATTTTACCGAACCCCCTTTCAACTTGAAAATTGCTTGACCCACAATCGATTTCTGTTCTCCGTTTGTTGTTAATATTCCGAGAGAGCGCCTACAGTATTTCATTTTTAAGGGTCCGGGGATGATATTTCATTCCTCTTTTTTTTTCTTCTCCAATTCAAGGGTACGCGTCACGGTATCTAATATCTTTATTATACTCGCTTCGATAATAGATCTTTCCGGGCGTTAAAGGAACTTTGAGTCGGTGCAAATATCGATTCTTCAAAAGTGGGGCTTCGTTTTACCTTTTTTTTTTTCTGCTTCTGACTTACTAGTTTGAAAAATTCCCGGTGATATCGAAGAGTTTTTATTTCAGAGTGTATCTTATATTTTAAACGATTATCATTCGCATCTCGTTACCAAGAACAACTGGCGTACGCAGATTGGTAATCTCGAGGTTTAGTCGTTGAAACAATCGCGGCAACGACCATACTCGGCCCGGTAAATCCTTTTTGTTCGGGTTCGCGGGCGCGCATTATTAAAGCCACCTGCAAAACCCGGTCTTACGATTAAACACAGGGACTCGCGGCGGCGGTGCTCTGTCCTAGACACAATAGACAGTGAACGGTGAATATGATCGGGAACTAACTAGGCTAGAACTGGGACTGATTGTACTGTTTCATGAATTGCATAAGCTATTTCAAGAGTCGACGAGACCGGCGAGACTAAGCTGTCTCGAACGTGCCGGGCCCGCCTAACAAGGAAACTTCGCTAACCCAAAAAAACTCGGAACTCTTTCTCCAAAGTGTTCCAGGCTTTTCGAGAACTCCGGCAATCTTCTTCTGCCACTTTTTCTTTCGAGTCCTCCAGGCGAAAACAAAGCATAAAGGGGTACTCGGGTTTTTCAAGTTTCAGCAATTTTTCCCGGAAAAACTATCGAACCCTTTGCATTGAAATTTTGCACGCATATTCACCGGTACTTGGAGCCCATCTACCATTTTTTCAAGTAAAAATAACCAAAATTCCACGAGTTATATATTATTTTGTAGAGTACCTTTTGGAAACACATGGGTAGATGAATGATTCCGGAAGTTTTTTATTAATCAGTTATAAATGTAGTTGTGGTCCAAAGCAGGAGAAATTATGGGCTCCTTCCGGCCCCCGCATACTTCGCCCTGGTATAGCGATTACGATAACCCGGCAGCGAAATTTTTTCCCGCGGTGTTTATGCTAATCAGCCAGATAGCGTGACTGCGGTGTAAAATGTTGCCCAGGGAGGAGAATATTTAGGGATCCTATTAATATTTATTTAATTGTAACGGAATGGTCAGTCCTCGGCTGAAATAGGATTAGTTCTCAAAAAATTGGAATTTGCAAAAACATGTGACGAAAAAGTAAACACCGATTTAACTAATTATTCGGTTTTAAACAACTTTGGACATCGTCAAAACAAAAATCACCGTTCCGCTAACCTAATTCCATCCACGATCAATTATGCTATCAACACAATACATTTATTATGCAGAATTAATTCTAAGAGATTATTGTCTCGCGCCGTGATGACGTCGAACTGGCTCGACGAATAAATGTTATTTATTACCGATGTTTTAACCGTGGGCGAAATTCGAAGTTGTTAACGGAACTATGGGGGGGGGGGCGCACTTTGCACCTGTGGAATCACCCCCTAAATCCTTTAGATTTACAACCTTCGTCTGGTATGTTTTCGAGTTGACAAAGCACTTTGTCGAAGGCATTAAGGTCATTGAAACTGAGAATCCCTCTTGTAGGGATCGGTCGCTGTCACGATAAATTTTATGTTTACGACGGGACAGCAGTGCACAAGGTATCTTACAATTAATAGTCCGATAGAGGATGCAATTCATCGTGGAAAATTAAAACGGGAGAACAAGATAAAACGCTTTCCCGCTAAGCCACGTTTCACTGAAAAAAGAAAATAACAATTTACGGACTCCTCCAAGATTTTACATAATTTTCAGTGAAAATTAATACTGCGAAGATATTAAAGGTCCTGCAGTAAAGGGGGCGATTATACGTTAAAAAGTAAGTCGAAATTTAAGGGTTAATTGAAGGTACTAAGTTTAAAAATTAATTTTATATTACAAGAAATCTTAAGCATAGGACCTCGAGAGAAATCCTAAGTCGGAATTTAAGGTTAATTTTAAGCGTTAGTTTAAAAATTAATAATCATAAGAAATCCTAAGCATAGGACCCCGAGAGAAATCCTAAGTCGGAATTTAAGGGTTAATTTAAGGTGTTAGTTTAAAAATTAATTATTATAAGAAATCCTAAGCATAGGAGCCCGAGACAAATCCTAAGTCGGAATTTAAGGTTAATTTTAAGCGTTAGTTTAAAAATTAATAATCATAAGAAATCCTAAGTATAGGACCCCGAGAGTAATCCTAAGTCGGAATTTAAGGGTTAATTTAAGGTGTTAGTTTAAAAATTAATTATTATAAGAAATCCTAAGCATAGGAGCCCGAGACAAATCCTAAGTCGGAATTTAAGGTTAATTTTAAGTGTTAATTTAAAAATTAATAATCATAAGAAATCCTAAGCACAGGACCCCGAGAGAAATCCTAAGTCGGAATGTAAGGGTTAATTTTAAGCGTTAATTTAAACATTAATTTTATATTACAAGAAGTCCTGAGCATAGAACCTCGAGAGAAATCAGGCGAAATTCCCAAGCAGATTTGCGTTTCAAACGGACAATAAAATGAACAACACTGCTTGATGGTGTTTTCAATATCAGAACGAGTGTGTGCGCAGCGGTTAATAAAATATTTCAGCTATACAGGGGGCTATTAGCGCGGCAGCGAGCGTGTTAATTGCGGCAATCCACTTTAGACAAGCGAATGCAGGAGGGCAAATTCGCAGCTGCGAACGAGTTCGGCAAATAAATAAACTTTCCCCGTGTACACTGCTGCCCGTTGCTATACTGTAAGTTGCATAACCGGTAAACGAATGCCGACGCGCGATCACCGAGAACGCGTGAAATATTTTGCGAGACAATGATTTCGTTACATGTCACCGGCAACAACGTCAAGTAATCAAGCTGAATATTAGTAAGTACGTGCTGCGATAAAGTCTCTGGCCGCTGCGGAACAACTGCGGTCCCGCGGGAGCAAACTTCGTGCCCGCAACCCGTTATCCTCCGACCATTGGACATCGCCTAATTAGACCATTCGCCGGTTCGGTCATTTTATCGGGAACCAAAATAAATCTGTATTACGTTGCGCGCATTGTCACCGGAAGAAATGATACTCCCTCGTCGAGGCTCTTCCGAGATTTCGTGTATTTCGAAATTCAGCTTCGTGAAAGTAGAAATTGTAAAATTCGAAGAACGTTACAATTTCGATATATTCCCTGAAAAATATCACTCATTGAAGTATCGAAGACAGCCGTGGACCGGTTGCAGTTTTCGGAGGCGACGAGCATCGGCAACAAGAGCAAGTAGTTTCCGCCGGCCTACAACCATCATTGCTGCTGGAGGCCGATAGAAACCCCTAACCTTGTTGCCACCTGTATTTCTTCTCTCTTCTCGGTTTTCGTCGACGCCATCTTCGTATTCGGTTTCCCCGACTGATCTTCGGTTTCGCGTTCTTCTCGTACGTCGCACATAAAAGTATCGCATCAACCCTCGACCGCAAACGGTTCCCAGAGCCGATACAAAGCTTATGCAAATGTTGACAACTCCTGTTCACGTGGCACAGTATAACGCAGTATAACAATTTTGTTATACAACAGTTTTGTTATATATTATTTCCGCAGAAATCAACCCTCACCGCGTGTCTTTACTACATTACTTTCTAGTTACATATTTTTACATTATATTATTTTATGGTTTACTCCCACCACTTAGAATTATCCCCACTACTGGAGTATATAATATATGCAATATCTCTGATGATCTCCTGTCCGATACATGTCCGTGGCTGGACCCGTGCTTTGGACATGTATCGGGTAGACACTGTACTCTTACAGTGCCTTTAAACTATTGCATATTTATGTAGGATTTTCATTTGTAAATACAACGAACCAATAATAATACGCTACAGCAAAAACAATGATAACGAAGATGGTTTCATGTAAAATGAAGTCTACAAAATGAAACATGAAATACCTTATGTGGTTCAAGGCAATGAATAGTGACGTTATAAAATAATGATTTAAGCACAGAAATTGTGGACGAACAGCAGAATGAGTTGTCACACTTTCCGTAAAATGGTGGAGTAAATGCGATAGGTTTCAAAGCGAAGAAAAAGTGTTGCAAAATAGGACTTGGGGGAGGTTAAACGGAAATGCTGTTTCGAGTGGAGTGCAGTTGCAAAACGTTTCGGGTTCGGGGTGGGGGGTGGGGGGGGGGGGGTGCAAAAATACCGTGAAACCCGTTGAACCAGGATTTGATAAAGGACGACAAAAGGACGTTCACGGACTCGTGTTTCCGAGTTTCAACGAGTCCGGCCGAGGCGCGCGTTAGTAGCCCATATCGGTGTGTTTTTTGTTTTGTTACCCCCGCCCCACGTTTTGAAGTGGTCAAACGAAAGGAAAGGGGGTCCCCGGTAATTTGAGTAGCCGCCCTCTCCTATCTCCGGGGCAACCTTTGACCTCGTTCGTATTCCATGGTTCGACGCTTTCGGCAGAGACACCGAACGGAGGAGAATGCACGGGGATTTTATCGAGGAAGTTCCTCCGTTGGCCGTCCGCCAAATCGTACGTGTAGCTCGCCTGTGAAATCATTCGATCTCCGTGGATCTCCGGCTGCTGGGCTCTTCTTCTCTACGTTTCGCGCGTTGCTTCGCCTACGTTCGCTGCCATTTGAATAAGTGATAGCGCAAAACGCCCGGCATTCGCGCCACGTGCGAACTGTTCAATCATTGATTCGCATTAATCTCCTAACGTATCGCCTCGAGGAGCTGCGCTATTTCCCAACGGTTCGAAATTCTACAATTTCTTTTTTTATATACGAAATTACGTTCCCCTGAAGAAATTAATTTGTACCTTTTATTGCGCGATATTTGAAAATAGTATTTTCGGAAAAATTCAGCTCGGTATCTTGGACCAGAACCGTGGGTGCCATCTTTTCAAAGCCATTTCTACGAAACAGTGTTTGTGGACCGGATCACAGAAACTCGAATAAATCTATGCAACGTCAAAAATTAAATAGTCTCTGCTCCTGAATTTTTTCTCGAAGAAGAAAAGAAAATTAGGCTATCGGAAACGGAAGGACTGCGAAGCACCGATTACGGCACCAGATTAGAGAAGCTCATATAAATCTATGCAACGTCAATAGAAAAATTTAAATAGTCTCTGCTCTTAAAATTTTCTTCAAAGGAAAGAAAATTGGGCTATCGGAAACAGAAGGACTGCGAAGCACCGGTTACGGCCCCAATTTAGAGAAACTCAAATAAATCTATGCAACGTCAAAAAAGGAAAATTAAATAGTTTCTGCTCTTGAAATTTTCCTCAAAGAAGAAAAGACAATTAGGCTACCGGAAACGAAGGGGCTGTCGCTCCCGCGCGCGGTTCAGAAATATCTGGGCTTTCCTCGTAAATTAGCCGAGTATTAACAATCGCAGACCCGTCGATTTTTGTTACAGCGATCGCCTACTTTGCCGTGTTACATCGCGTAGCGTTGTTCGCGGAGTGTAAAACCGATGCACGTTCGAATTGGCACAGTTCCACGGCGCGGCGACGCGCGACAACAACAAACAGGGATTCGTTTGCTAGAGATATAAACTTCGCTGGTGAAAATCCAGCTCGCGAGCGCCGCGCCGTGACACAATAACGGGCGAAACAAGGCTTTTGTCTCAGCCACGGAATGTTCGCGACGCGTCGTTAGAATTCTCCCCCCGCTCCGCCCCCCGATGATCTATGCAAAGAGTACCGGCGCGCAAGTCAGAGTTTAATGGTTTACCTTGGACTCGGTTGCGATGATGTCCCGCAATTCCTTCAGGAACGGTCCGAAGAACGGGATCACAGGGCATTCCGGCATCGCCAGCGCGCGGCCGAGCGCCGACTCATACTCGTTCGACAGAAACGCGGCGGACAGAGTTTCCAAAACTGTTGGGGGCTCGCTTATTAATTGCCAGAACAGCTTCAGATTGGTGGATCTGCAAGCAAATATTTGATTTCGTTAGTGACCACACCGTAAACGCTCGTATTTTGTCGATTTAGTCGAACTTTGAACGCGTTCTCGGAGACACTGTTCTCGACAGCTTTTGTTTGAACGTGTCACCACCGCTTGGGCTTTAATTGTAACTCTGTGAAACTTTTGTCAAGACATTCGTGAGATTTTTCTGATTAAAATGAGTACAAACACGACACCGTTCGATGCACATTTGATTGTTTAATTCACGATTAAGGAGAACCTCGATTATCCGAACCGGGCATCCGAATTCATAAAAATGAAAGCAGTTCAATCTAAGGAAATTCTTTATTTAACAATAGGTTTACGGACCCGTCAAAATGACGGGTTCTAATATTTTTTATTTAAAATTATTAAGATTCTAAGGAGGCATACATGAGAAATTATTTAGCATTTCTTTGAAAAATTTGGGTAGCACGTTCTTGTTATTTTTGCAAAGAGATGCAAAACAGTCGCTTTTAGTGCTCCGTGAGCCTAGTGTTAATCTAAAAAATTGAATGTAAAGGATTTAGATAAATTGAATTTACCCTGATGCGAGAAATAAGAGTTAACAATACTGATGCATAAGAAGGAAAAATTTGTGACTAAAAATAAAATTCGTTTGACCAGCAACCCAGTAAAAGAAAAGACATATAACTGTAACAAGTGGTGTAATATTACCTTAAGGAACGAAATTCGGAATTGGGTCACGAGAAAGGTGGTCTAAAATTATAGTGTTCCACATTCATTGTCTATTTCGGTGGCCGAATGCCGACAGGAGAAAAAATGAAATAATTGAGATTTTCAGATTCAACAATACTATCGAATATTCGATCTTGGAATGGTTGGAGTTCGCGCGGAAATTACATATCAAAGATTCGGTTAATTTTCAAAGTTTAAGATCTCTATTGTAACAGGGGCCGCGTGAATGAAAGTTCGACGGTGTAATAGGTCACGGTGTCGCCGGTCGCGTAAAATTTCAACTATTCAGTTGATCGCATAGTTCTCGAAACTGAAGCTCAACGGCGAAACCGTGCTGCGATGGTGAATTACACGTACAGTCGCTCGCGAAAGTATTCGAACGCTGATATTCGCAACATTTAGCAAGTATCCACGATAAAGCGAAGTGTTCCGAACAATGCAGCGAGGAAATTGGCTCAAGATCGTAATTTCGAAAATTAGAAAATAATTTTCTAGCATATTGCTAACCGGTCAAAGCACGTTTCACAGACTTGTGAAAATACTCACGGTCTACGTAAAACTTAAAATCGTGCAAACATCAAAAACGATTTGAAAATACCATTACTTTCAGTTCATCCAAATTAATAAAAGGAAAAAGAAGCTTCTGTAAATCACATTTTTATTTTGCATAAACTAGTCTAATAACCGGTCAGTGATTTGTTCCGATATAAGACGATGGCTATCGCCGTATTTCGGACGAGGGGGGCAGAGATTTTCCTATTTCGGAATAAACATCGTCGTCTTATATCGGAACACAACTGTATTGCGTGAAAATGCATTGAATGAAATCTTCTCTATTTTGCTGTCTGAAAAAAGGGACAAACCCGATACTTGTGGAGGGTAGTGTACACAGAAACATAGTGATCGGAATGGTGGTGCATGGAACGAGGTTCGAGCACGAAGAATTATCATCCCGTTCGCGGTTGCACGAACGGCTTCCGGTTTTACAGTGGCGGCCAATAAAATCTACTTTATTTCTACATTTCCCGACGAACACCGTCGTCAAGGGGGGCCCACTTAGGGCAAACCTTGTTCCCCATCGGTAAACACGCGGAAAAGCTTCGGGGGACGTTTTAATGACGGGAAGAGAGCCCCGGCGAATTCAGAAGCGTCGAGGCAATGATTTGAAAGCGGTTGAACCTTTTCAGAAACGATTATTGCGATGCTTGCGTTTGCACCTTTGACGACGGAACGCTCCCGCCGTAACGTCGTCCATTTATGTTGAAATATAACGGCACTCCATTTAATGGTACTTCGAAAATAGGTCTCCGCGTCGTTCGGCCTACAACTGCGCCGAACAATAAAAATATAACTCGGATACGGCCCTCCATGCAAATCGTTTGCGTATCGCGTTCTTCAGCTTTTCGGACTCGGTTATTTAATAGTAATTCTGCCTGTTACCGTTCTCAGCTACCTCTTTCGCATAAAAAGAATTTCAGTTCGGAAGGTTACCTTGCAATTAACCCCTTTTTGAATTAGGTTCGCGGCGAATGCTTCGAATCACCGAATTTAATAAATCTGTTAAATTCCTATTCCTATTTTTATTTTATAGTATACTCAATTCATTTTTTAATACTTTTTATACTTTTCTTTTTCCTAGGTACGTTTGACTTATTTTATTTACCTCAATATTATAATATATGTAACGTTTATTTTGTCATTCCATTGTTAAGAGGAGGAAAAATTAATTTATAATTCAGGGAAGGATTTTGTAAACGTCTTGTAGTGAAATGAACCGCGGGAATTAGGAGGAATTCTCTAAAGTATTGTTCCTCGCTGAATTATTCACCTGCTGTAATTGTACCTATTACATGCCTTGTTATCTCTTTCGCATTGAAGCTCCTTGTTGCGAAAGATGCCCCGAAGTTAATCCCTTGTCTTGTAATATCAAGTTAGTTTCGCGGCGAAGACATTTAATGGAATTTCATAAATTTCAAAATTCCAAGATGAACATTAATCGAAGGGAAATAATACCTTGTGCTTATGAATATTTGACATTTAACTATATTTCTGCAAAGAATGTATAATATTTTCTTTTAAGTAATAACCCGTTGCACATAATCTGTCGTCTGTGAAATTACATTAATTAAGTAAAAATTACCCAATTTACCCCAGCCACAAAAACAAACGGTTTCATAAGCGACTCTATTCGAATTGCTATAACTCCGGTAAGAATGGTTATATATGAATCAGAAAAATACTGCATGTTCCCTAAAGATGAACAAAAGCATTCAAAAAGTTTGCAATTGGTATGCCAATTAATTTTGTTTAAAAAAATTACATTACCGTAACCAATTTATCCCAGCTAGGAAAACAAGTGGTTTCAAAAGCCCCTCTATTCGAATTGCTATAACTCCGGTAAGAATGATTATAAGTGCATCAGAAAAATCCTGCATGCTCTCTGAAGATGAACAAAAGCACTGACAAAGTTTGCGATTGGTATGCCAATTAATTCAGTTTAAAAAATTACATTATCGCAACCAATTTGTCCGTACTGCAGAGACAAGTTGATACTCCGGTAAAATCGCACTAACCTCGCCAGGGTTAAAGTGTACGTGCATCGTGAAAATTCCGTATGGTCTCTAAAGATGGGCAGGAGTGCCGACAAACATTTGCATTTGCAAACATCGCAGCACTTCGCGGCGGTAAAAGTAGCGGGGCTGTTTAAATCTAGAAAAACGGGGTCGGTAAACGCGGTATAAATAATGCGTAACGGCGAATGCAGTAATCCGTAGCCGCGCGAATGATCCATTGGCTGGCAAAGAGTCCGTGAAAAATTCGCGGGGAACGGTTTCGCGATTATTTTTTCGCCGAGAGTTTACTCTCTGCGCTGCGAAACAGTTTCGCAGTTTCGCAGTTTCGCAGGTTCTCGGTCGGCGGAATGCGGTTAGAGTGCGAAATCATTTCAGAAACCGCGCGGCGAAACGCGAGGTGGGGAGGGGGTAAATACGTTTTAAGGAAAAACCGTGGCCCCGGCTCGACAGGTGGGGAAATTTCTTGCGGAGTGCGGGAAATGCATGTACCCGATATAAGAAGAGTAACCGCGGCAGAGCAGGTCGTAGTATTCCATAATGCATGCGACCTCAAAAATACGGAGGATCTTAACAGCGTAGCGCACCCGATACTTATTTGTTTTCTTCAACCAACGATTTTCCCGGGGTTAGTGTAACAATTCTTCTCGCGAGCGACGGCAAAGCGTTCCGGAAACCTTTCAATTACTCGGAGCACCGTTATTTCGAGAACATTACCATCTCGAGCACCATTTTGACTCCGCTCTGTCGATCCCGATAGCAATCAAAATTTCAAACAGTTTGTTCGACGGATACCAGACTGAGATATTGGGGGATCGTTCATTGATATCGAAGTGTGAATCTTTTATCGGAAAACCGATAAGATTTTTCTAAGTTTTGGAGGAACGTTTGACGATGAATTCTTTAGACGATAAATAAGAGGAATAATGTGTTTTTCAATTTGCGGAATTGTTGGGGACAGCGAACGACGCTAAAAAGATATGGAATTAATAAAATCTTTCACGAGTCAATTCCGCCGGAAATGGTAGCAGAATTGTGCAGTTCGCTGTCGACGAAACGATGCGATACAATGAAAGTAGATACGATAAAATAAGCCCTCCGCGGCAAAGTGGATCGAATAATAGAATCATAAAACAAATGAAAGCGACAATACCATTTTTCTGATACGCGTGCGCACATATTGGTTTCGCGCTCCTCAAGTATCATGTTTCCTCTATGCAAACATGGGTTCGTTGTGCACATAATAACATCAATAGGGTGACTGGAGGCGAACCGCCTCGTGTTTGTGTGTGTGTGAACAGCTTGTAAATATTAGACAACGGGAAATGTTCGCATGATTTTCTGTCAACGATGCTCCGAAATCGAGTTTCCATTATCGCTTAATCAACGTACATTTCTGAGAGAACGTTTCCAGAGGATTTAATGGAATTTAACGTTTTCATTGTTAATTTTTCCGAAACGTTACTGGCACGTTGTTTGCGTTGAAATATATTCTAATTATGATACAATTGTTCAGAGAATATTTACATTGCGAAAATGAATGATATGAAATGCAAATTAGTCGCATCGAGTTCGCGGTGTAGCGATATTGGTTTTTAATAATAATGGGACGAAATTCGAGAACATATGGACGGAGGACGTGTAACTAATTAAGTATGATAATATTACCATAGTAGATTGATTTTTACACGTCGAAATTACTACTACACTAATGAAATGTTGATATATATATATTCCGGTACATTTAATAAGTAAAATCATTTCATGTATAGTATAAAAACAAAAATGTATTTATCATTTAAAATCAGTATTGAAGAACGTTATTTAATGTCAATGTTTTCTCAAAGAACCCTTCCCTTTTTAATATTGTTTAAAAGAATTACTGTTCTCAGTGTTTTCAAAATTAATATTGAAAGAATCTTCACGGATTAATAAACTTAATTTGCTCTCGTCCAAAATATTTAAAAAACTTTTTGATTAATCCGAAGATTAATATGAAGTGTTTGAATTAGGAAAAATATGAACACGGAAATGAAATAATTGCTACGAGCGACGAGTTTGCTCGAACCAACTTTATTGCCTGTAGCTTAGAGCGTCCCAAGTCAATTTCAATTAATTTTCTTCTGCGTTCAAAGTCAGCCAAGAATGTTTTCGCTAAACGCTGCCACGAGCAACACGGTTTTTACTTCGGACAGGTTAAATTATGAGTTTCTTCGCACGCGAACATATGTACACGAAAGTGCGGAAACAGTTTCTGAATACGAAGATTAATAGCCCTCGTTGACGGTGAACGTGGCTTAATTATTTACCCCCGCAATTAATTAACCAGCTCGTAGTGGCTTTACGAATCGCGTTAAGATTGTTCTATTAATTATATCCGAATGGCCTACTAAAAACATTATTATCGTTTCGCTAGTTAAACTGCCAATAGTTCGAACACGAACCAGGTATGTGACCTGGTCTATTTCGTATCTGTTCATATTTTGTCGTATTTAGTGACTATTTTCCACTTTTTCTGAGAAGATGAAGCAGATATTATAGTGAATACTCACTTGAGGCCACCGATGATTTCCATGGCTGAGTTAAAGTTTCCGATGTTCCAGCAGGTTTGCGCGACACGAAGCAAACAGGACAAAACTGCCTGCTTCTCTTCTAACGTTGTGCTGTTTAGTATCATTTGCGTGGCCCATGAGCTTACCTAAACAACAGGTAATGCTGCTTCAGAGAATTATGTAATTTGTGCGAATACCTGACATGTAATTTACACAATTGTAAATGGTGTACTCATTTTCACAAATTTTCTAAAAATCTAGAAGAGGTGAAAGTGGTTTCGATTGACTAGAAGATTTCTATTAATCGACTGGCACAGTTAATTTTCGTGATTTTGTATTCTACGAATTTTCACGCGCCGCAAATGCATAAAGATCGACAGTCGAAGAGTTCGAATGACGATTTGAAGGAGCGTACCTCATTGAAACGATTGATGAGCGTCTGTATGGAGCAGGAAATGTTGGGAACAGGCCAGTTCGACTCTTCCTCGGTCTGGGTCGAGTTGTTGGTGGTGCTGGGAGCGATGTAGCTGCGACTCGGCGACGGGGATGGCCTGGCAGGTGGGTACTGCGATTTCAGGTCGTGCACCACGTGCCGAAGGTATTCTTGCGGAGGTACCTGGTAGAACAGCTGGTATTCGGTCTCCGTCAACCTGAGCGCCACCTCCTCGGGGAAGCTCAGCAGCTTGTGCAGATCCTCCAGCTCCTCAGAGCTCCGAGGCGGCTGCGGCTGCGGCCGCTTCTCCAGCTCTGATTAAACAATCCGGCGAAAACCAACGTTAAAACCTCTCCACGTTTTTTTCCGGCGAATCCGCTTCCGTCAACATCCCCCACCCCGGAAAAGAAATTTCTCCGAACAATTCCCAGTGTCCTATTTATCTCACACGATCATTTCCAATTGTTCACATTATACTTAACTCTCGCATGCGACCCAAGCTTAATTCTCCCAAGTGTCCCATTTCTTTGCTTTTACTCGTGGCAATCGACACGTATTATTTCTATTCGACACGTTCAGTATTGTTGTACGCTGGATTTTTTTTTTAAATTACCAGAGTTACTAATTTCAACGTTGCAACCACTCCACGTTTTTTCACAATTTCCAGTGTCCTATTTATCTCACACGATCATTTCCAATTGTTCACATTATACTTAACTCTCCCATGCGACCCGAGCTTAACTCTCCCAAGTGTCCCATTTTTTTGCTTTTACTCGTGGCAATCGACACGTATTATTTCTATTCGACACGTGCAGTACTGTTGTACAGTGGCTTGTTTTTTTTTTTTAACTACCAGAATTACTAATTTCACTATTGTCAGCAGTGTTAGGAAATTCCATTTCGAGGTAAAACCTGCCGTAAAAAAGGGAAACTGCGAGAGTAGAAATTCGCGAAGAAAGTGAGAAAGGAGAATTCGAGTTTTTGAACCTGTCAAGGGGGAGGGGGGCGGAGGAAATTTAAATAGAACGGTGAGCATTGCGAGGGAACAACAGTGATTTCATTTCGCGAGCCGTTTCGCGAAAAAAAGCTGAAACGGCGTGTGTGAAGAAAAAAAAAGTAGGGAATTTAGGTCTGCGCGTTCACCGAAGCACACCGAAAAATTGTAAATCTGACCTGGTTCCGGGGAAAAATAATTAAGATTGGCGCGACTCGTTGAACCGGACGTGTACTAGCATAAATACCCGGTAGAGGTACACACATGCATGTAGATCTATAGACGGGGAGACATGGAAAATGGCGGGGCTGGCATTCGTATACGCGCCTCCGAGTAATTCGACGTATCCGGCACTGGTTATTAAAGCAATTCATAATCTCCCGGGCTGTCTAGATTTGAATATAATGCCGGGCGAACGTTGCTCGAGAGTCGGCCGCATAAGTGATTCGCTTATCCTTACAAACTTCGAACGATAATGTAAATTATACCGGTGAACGCGCAGCCGGGCGCATCTATCATCCGCTCGATGGATCGATCCGCTCGATATTTCATGTTTTACGGAAACAAAGAATTCGCGGCGGTGTACAAAATAATCGTACACTATTTTAGAAAAGAATCACTTTTCCGAAACTGGACCGGGAGGCTCGAGTTTTTATTTTTGACACGTCAGAAGAATCAGTTTGCTAGCTAGTGTGTAACTTCTCTAAAAAAGTCAGCTTGACTTTGAGAATTTTTTTACTTCGACGAATAGTTGTATTTTTAAAAAAAGGTAGTTGATAAGTTGTGCCACACTTTTATCCACAGTATACTGAATTTTCGTTAAAAATTGCTAAATAGAAGTGGGGTGGCAACTATGTTTATGGGTATGAATGTTTTTGTTTGTGAACGTGTTAAACAAATAATTGGCTTGTTCCTAGTGGACGAGAGTGCATCGGTATTTTTTGCGCACGGATCGTTGCGCTTTCCGCAAAAATGAAATCGTGGCTAATGAAACGAAAACCTATCTATATCATTGGTAGCTTTTCAATTATCGGAGTACGGATGTTTTTGACAACTGCGAAATTGGTGATACGTTGATCCACTGTTTGCAAAGCTCGCTGATTTTTCTGAACGATGCAACAGCTTACACATAGTAACAAATTAGCAGCAGCTGACTGAAAAGTTGCACCGAGTCTCATTTCTCGGAGCAACTGGGTCAAAACAGACCCGGCCTTCCAAAGATTAATTAAACTCATGACACATTACAGAATAATAACGGTCCACTGTACAATAAGACACATAACGGGCCAAGCTACAAATATTACCCAGCACCATTCCAGAGATAAAATGAAATTATTCTCATATTCATAATTATTATACCCCAGGCATGTAATATACAGCCCCAAATTACAGATATTACCTGCACTGGAATTGGGATGGTGAAAATTTCATTGTTCTCGTATGCGCGAGTACTATGTCCTCCATTAGAATATTTGTACATTTTTATATTGTTTCAAGCCACTTTCGCGTAATTACCCACACACTGTCTAGACTGCAAACGTTACACAGAGACTTTCTTATAAAAATAGCTCTCAGAAATACTGCTCCGATATAAGACGATGGCTCGGGGTCGTCTGTCGCCGTATTTCGGACAGGGGTACCTATTCGGCTTGACACTGTTCTCGAGTGGGCTACGGGGTCCTATAAACTAGTCCGGCAGTCCTTAACACTAGGTTTACGGAGCATTAAAAGCGAGTATTTTACATGACTTTATAAAAATAATAAGAACGTGTTTATCCAAGTTTTCAGGCATTTTTTAAATAATATATACCCAAGGAAATAAGTTTGTCGAGTAATGCCACGTAAATGGATCTTCGCAATCTCAATAATCGTCAATTAAAAATATTAGAACCCGTAAACCTAGTGTTAAAGTGGTCTCGTGGCGAGTACAGTGTCTACTCGATGTATGTCACCGGCACGGGTCTAGGAACGGACATGTATCGGCTAGGAAATATTATTCTCTGATCCACAAAACCCCGGCGGCCAAGGTCACGCCCGCAACAGTGGGGGTAGTTCTGGGACTTTTATCGCCTAGGGATTTTGGACATACAGGGAGTAAAAACTGTACTGGCTTCAACGAGCTTAAGTGTCCGTTGATCGGGGAGGCCGCTCTACAATTTTTGGACGATCGGAAAAACGTTCGAGTAGTTTTCGGTTCGAACTGCGATTCGGGGACTCACCTTATCAGGTAATGGTTCGGCCACGTGGGGTGGAGGAAGCGGAAGTGGCTGTAGTATTCGCCGTTGGCGGTGATGGAAACGGCGCTTCCACCCGCGGGTGGAATCGCCACTGTTCACCGTTGAAATCAGCCCAACGACCACGCCGGGTAATCCCCACGTAGTTTTGCAGCCTGCATCAGGATGGCTCCATTGACCTCTATCTAGAAGGATCACTGGAACAGTTTTCACCTTCTTCCTTCTTCCTGGCTCGGCCCGCTGCTTCCTCGCCTCTCGAGGATTTTCGCCTGGCCTCTCTGCCGACCTGGAAATTAAAAAGACAAAGATCGTTTTCTCGGATACCAGTCACCGCGATAATTGAATACAGATTAGCGCCGAGGAGAGATCACGATCGAGAGACGCTCCTCTCGAGTACAATGTCTGCGGGGGCTGTGTGTGATACTCGATTTTTAAACTGTACAAATGATATCACTTTTTATTATGAACTTATTATGAACTTCGGGACGTGCAACGATTATCAGTTTGATGAGTAAGATTACGAAAATTAGTTGATTGGTTGTACTCCGAGCGAAAGGTGGCATAATCGCGTAGATCGTGTACGACGAATTACGTGGCGAGCGGTCTCATTAACGTTATTAAATTGACGCGGCCGGTTCGACGCGTTGAATCAATACATTTTATGTACCGACATTCTCGGGTAACACGGCCGGGACAATGCGTTATTGTCGTTGCTTAATTCGCTGCACGCGGGATAGTTTTACTCGAGGCGTTACGCTGTAGTGTTGCGCGCTGCGCGCACGGTGAACTCCCGTGCTTCCTAGATCCCGCACATGCATCTTGATAACAGTAAATTCGTGACTATTAGTCAATACAGTTAATGGGCCGAATGATCTCGTAAAAGCTGCTGTTCGAATATATCGGTCGAATGCTGTAGCTTAATTACCAACTATAAATTTAATAGTCTAGAGTTCAATATTGAACGGTCTCCCTTTAGAAAAATTTGGTTTTAAACGCTATTTACGGGATTAATGACGACCGGATTTCTCGTAATGAAATTTAATTCGAAACCCTTCTTTGCGCAAAACTGCACCGGTAAATGCTTTTTCTAAATAGAATTTCATATCAAACAGTGAAATTGGATTTGGGGGGGGGGGGGGTGGCAGTGACGAGGACAACCGAGTGGATCGCGAACAAATAATCGGAAAATAACTCGAGAGAAAATGGGAAAGCGAAAAATGGGTGTATAAGGTACGCTACGAGGAACAACGGAGCCGTAACGCAAAGTAATGAACTCTGTTTTCACGATAAACAAACCGAAGACTAGGAAAACGCTGGGGTCAGAAGCTGCGGCGGAACAAATTTTAATAAAATGTGACTACGGAAGAAACGTTGTAAAGGAAGGTCGTCTGTTGTTCTTTCTGTGAACCATTCTTTCCTACATAACAAACAATATCACTATTCTAGTAAAAGAAATTATATAAATCAGCACTACTATAAACTGTAAATGAACCGGTTGGTTTAAGGCAATAATAAATGAATTTCCAAGTAAATAATTTTCCGAGGATAGGTGCCCCGTCACGTAATCTCTACATATTTGGGAAAAAAGCGTGGCTTTCCCCGAATTTTCAAAATTTTGACTGGGGCAATAGTTTCCCCCACTCCGCAGGAAGCTCCGCAAATATTTCGCAATTTGCTCGATTGTTTCGTCGAACGTTGCGGAAAGTAAAAGCACGCGATACTGCCGTTGCGTGCGTTACACCGCAACGCCAATATCAATTAGCCTCATTGCCGTTATTGCGGAATTATGTAGCTAAATTTAATCGCGACGCGAATTGCTCGTCAGTCGTTCTCCGTCGCGGAATCGCGTTGCGAAATTCCGTTGGTCCGTAGGGTCAAACGGGCAAAATGGGAAATTGCCCATCGACGCGAACCGAATAAATTACAGCGTGGGAGCGCAGGTTCCTTTTTCGAAAAAATGTCGACTGGCCGCAGAGAGATTCGGATCACATTTCGGCGGGGAGAAAACGAGCCTCCGCGGGCCAATGTTAATTTCGGTTTCGTTGTCCTTTGCGGTTCTTCCTCGGCTTCTGGAAAGTTTGCCGACTT
The DNA here is from genome assembly GCF_050948215.1 of Halictus rubicundus. Lineage (NCBI taxonomy): Eukaryota > Metazoa > Arthropoda > Insecta > Hymenoptera > Halictidae > Halictus > Halictus rubicundus. The sequence goes on from NC_135161.1 coordinate 13,673,953, forward strand.
TGCCGTTTTGCGGGGGAATTTCGTCGATAATTCGAGTCGAGGGGACACCTAATTTCTCGACGCTGCTGCCGGACAGTGAACGCTCCTGACCGCGCTTCGCGTAATCGAAAATTATGCTGGGTATTTTCTCCCTATTTTAGGAAATTTGTAGAATTTAACCCGGCGAATGACATTTAATTTCCTTTTATTTCTATAGGGAAAGAAACTGCTTCACCTCTCGAAAATATGAAACGAATAATTGAAGATACTTCTTACGATTATTTTTAAACAACAGGAATTATTGAATTGAGTAAACTTCCAGATCTTTCCAGGGAAAGATGCGTGACCGGATAATTGAGCATTTTACGCGAACGAGCAAATGTTTGAAACCACTTTGGGAACTGATGGAAACGGAGATATGTGTGTCAAGTCAACAGGCAAATAATTGAACTGGTCAGATTGCAATCTGCACAAGTCACTCATTTTTTATCGAATTATTCATGGTGGAACAGAGAGGCATTTTAATCCTAAAGTGGACGATTCCAAACACAAATTCGACCATTTTTACACACAGCAATTGTTACGAACGACTCGCAGCAAATAATTCATTTTACTAATTATACCTTCATTTGGACAATGCAACGAGTTCGTGAATTTGTTGCTCCTTTCGCTTTTTTGAACTATCGTCAAGAAGTTAGTGCACGAAGTGTGCAGATAATATTGGAAAATGTTTTAATCGTCGCAAAAACTGGAGAAGCAATCCAGCCACTTAAACAACGTCTCTTAATGCGGGTAATTGACATTTAATATTCTCGAAACGCGGTAGACACGAAGTTATCTGCAGCGTTCGACATTTATTCGCAATAAAATGTCCCGCGATCGTTTGCAAGAGTTGAGAAGTGCTCGCCGCATATTAAGATAAGCGTTCCATAAATACGACTCGTTTACTCACAGGTCGATAATCGGTCGTCTAGAAACCCCTGAAGACGAGCTTAAACGCTATGTAACCACTGTTTGTCGCCTTAGCGTGGCAGCTGCTAATTCCGGCGAAACAAAGTGTCGGGAAAACTGTTTCGCCCCTGCTTACGTAATATCAGGTGCCGTCAATCGCTAAAAACGCAATCTTTGTATCTTTATCATTTCAATGTATCTTTCAGAACTTCTCTGTGCATTGATTCCCAGGTGGATTTCATTTTTCTAATACCAACAATCTAGCTGGTAGCAAATCTAGCTAGTAGCAAATCTAGATAATAGCAGAAACTATTTTTTAGAAATTTTCTAATTTTAGAAATTAATAAACCCAAGGGTAGATCTCACTTTTAAAATTATTGTAGTAAGATTGCAGCGAACTGGAGTTAAATAAAAATTGATTTCCACCCCCAATCATTTGAATAGTTGGTACAAAAAATAAGATATACATTGAATACACAGGGTACGTAAAGTTGATACGAAACCACCCTTCAGAAAGGATCAGTATTTCCTTCAACAGCGATGCATATCAATGATATCAATAAAATCGTACCAATAATAATCCCTGCGTGGGCAGGGGGATGAAGACCCAGGGTAAGTCCTGCACGTCGTAAAAGGCGACCTAGAGATCAACCACTTGTAGGGCTAACCACCCTCCAACAGTGTCCGAAGCATTCCGAACACATACACACACACACGTGTAGAATACGTGTTCCCACCCCCTAAAACCACATTATGGCGCGAACAAAAAATGAGTCCGCGTTGAGGATGAATTACTCTACTTTCACACGAAGTTTCACAATTTTCTAAGCTTTCTGGGCAACCTAAGCTTCCTGGGCAACCTAAGCTTCCTGGGCAACCTAACCTCCCTTTTGAGTCGCGCGTCAGAGATGGATACCGTTTCGACGCTAATTAAAAAAGAAAATAATTAGAAATTTGCTGGAATTATTTTCCAGAAAAGTGGAGATAAAAGAAGTTGTGTTTGAAAAATATTACTATATTTTTGTATACTTGTTAGACACTAAGAGAAAGTCATTTTTTCTAAAGCATCATTGCAATTGATTATATTTTAATACTTCACGGTGCAAAAGAATAACGGACAAACTCACCTATTCAATTACTTCCGCAAACTCGACCAAGGTAATCGCTTATATCGCGGCTCGCCTAACAGGAAAAATGCAGACACGCGCACGGTAAAAGCGACGTAATGGAATTCTAATTTGAAATTACCATTTCCTCGGGTGATGAAAGTAACGAGGAAACACAGGGAAGCGGAAGCTGAGATATTCACACAGATTCTCGCGCGTTCTTGTCTCAATTAATAAAGGATAATGCTCGTTGCCCAAGAGGTTCTACGAATTGTTAAATACTGCGTTACCTCCGACCGGTTAAAACGATTAAAAATAGATGTACAAACGGTGTGTCATTTCGTGAGAATTGTTGAATTCCACCGATTTTATGGGAACGACTCGGCACGGCATAAACGGAGAAACGTATCCGCCAATTAGTCAACGGCGACGGAACTTTGTTTCAATAAGAAGCCGAGCACCACCCTTGAGACTAATAAACCTGAAAAGTTACTGAACATTCTCCGCCCCCGCCGGAGTTTTCCTCGGCAACGCACACGCTATACTGGTTTCATAAAATCTGCGGCGGAAAAACAGGACGCGGCTACAATATCGTACCACACGCGCCGAGTGCAAACGAGATAAACTTCCTCAGCGTAAAAACGAGCTTAAACGGAACACACCGGAGGAATTATTCGACGCCCCTGTAATTTTCGATAACTTATCTCGTGCACCTAGGCGACTGCAACACGGTTGCCTGCTGCAGCACGTGTGCGCAGACACCTTCGAACTGACCTTAATTTTTATCAGATACGGGGACCCTGAATGTTTCCGGTGCACAGGTTTCCGCTCCGACGGACCTTGATACCGGTAAAATGAAACACGCGCGCGGGCGCGTTCCTTTTCAATGTCGTGTCGCATATTTCATTTCTCCGCTAACGTTTTTAATACAGTGGCTATTACATTCAAATCGGCCCCCCCCCCCCTTGAACGTCTGCCGGGGACACCGAAAAATGTTGCAAATAAATATGCAACGGTCTCGAGGGGCCGAGTAATTTCAGTTGAAGCGGTTTTTGCACGCCGCCCTGCCGGGCCAAATTAAAATTTGTCCACTGATGGCAAACGGTTTTTCACCGGAAACCTCGCCCTGAGACACTAAGGCACTCGAAAATGTATTAGCCGGCCAGACGTTTCTCCGGTCAATTCCTCGCCTCAAAATTTCGATTTTTGACATTCTCTCGCCGAGATGCACAGAATTAGCTAGCGAAAAATTAAAAATTTCTGGGTTGCCAAGCTGAAGTTTACCCCATAAATGGTAAATATGTAATACAAAATTAGCAAACTTAGGAAAACAGTACTAAGTAATCTAGTATCTACTATCGCCAGTATCTAGGAAATTGCAACTATGTTTTCTGCGAGCATCGAGAGCCCGGTACAAAAATCTCGTGGTTTATTCGAGAGGCGCGCGTAGCCATTTTACGAGTGGACACTGATAAACGATCCTCGTGGACAGTGTCGCGCATCCTCGACATGCTCCAGTGTCTTCGAGCGTAACGAGAATAACCAAAGTAGAAGTGACAGCAAATGGCGGAACAGAAACTTCCGTTCCGTGCTGCTTCTTGACCTAGAAGTGCCATTTTTGCCGGGAGCGGGGACTTGCCGGCGAACACCTAATCGTACGAGGAACACGTTGACAGTTTATACTTCACTGGTGAATTGTTGTTGTTCGTATTCTTTGCAACATCACGCGTACAGTTTCAACGGAAGCACTCGGGGACCGCTTGCAGGAGGATTTCTATGTAAGTTTGCAACGACCTCTGCGGGACGACCGTGACACGGCGAAGAAAGTGCTATCGAGGAATTTTAATTGCTCATCGCGCTAGTTTTATACACCTGGGGATCGCCATGCATATTCTGCCTGGCATGATCGTGCGAATAATAAGACGGGATCGTTTTTACTGCGCGCGGTGCAGTCAGAACTACGAGAGAAACCAGATAAGAGGTTGAAAGGTTCGATTTTCACAGACGATATATTATCAGAAATTTTTGTTTCCTCTAATTACTAGATCATAGGAGTTTTATGCAGAATTGTGTGCGGAGATTTTATGCTGAGATTTTTATGCAATATTTGTAAAATTTTCATTGAAAAGAAAAATGTCAACAGGAGCTGTCAATTCTCTGCCGATTCTTAATTCTTGTTCGGTGAAATCAGTGCGGATCTGAGAATTGCACAGGCAAACAAAAAAGCGGACACGCGCATAGGTTTCGAGGGAAAGTTAGTTAGAAGAATGCAGTCGATATTGTTGCTATGCAGCCGCCCCTCCCGTTGAGGTTTTTGAACGTAAGCCGCATCCGTGTAGAAGAATTATCCCAGCGTTTCGCTAACACCGCAGTTGCCTTCAACAGGGGATTGAAATGCACACTGAAAGCCTCGGCAGTAGTAACAGCATGTACTGCGCCGACGGTACAAGCTTTAAATCTTTCATTCCTGACATCATCGCTGCGGTTTACGGGTACGAAGTTATACATTTTGACAATGTAATTCTCCAGAAAAATATTACTTTCGTTCCAGCCACCGCGCTCACTTGACCTGTGCCCTTTCCTCCTCCTCTTTTTTTAGCGAAATCCATTACTGTTCTGCAGCAGGATGATACATATATTCGCGGACAGCTGATACAGTCATGCGTCCAAATGAAAAATGTTGTAACGTGAAACTCTGTTCCCTGTTTCATCGGACTATAATCTCTGGGACCCATAAACTCCCATTCCAGGACAGTGCCGAGTCGAATAGATACCCCCGGTCCGTAATACGACGAAAGCGGTCCCGAGTCGTCGCCTTATATCGGAAGAAAATTGAATTAATTATTTTTTGGTTTTTCAAAAAATTGTGGACGACAGAGAAGTGCCATAAGCGGAATAGATACCCCCGGTCCGTAATACGTCGGAGGCCGCCCCGAGTCGTCGCCTTATATCGGAAGGAAACTGAATTAATTATTTTTTGGTCTTTCAAAAAATTGTGGACGACAGAGAAGTGCCATAAGCCGAATAGATACCCCCGGTCCGTAATACGTCGAAAGCCGGTCCCGAGTCATCGCCTTATATCGAAGGGAAACTAAATTAATTATTTGTTGGTCTTCTAAGAAATTGTGGACGAGAGAGAAGTGCCGATGACTACGAGGGCTTACAAAAAGGAACAATTTTGTATTTTTCATGAAAATCCGCGCTGGTGAAACTGTGTAATTGTTTTTCACGGTGGATCGGACTCCAATTAATTCGCAGCCTGTAACTGTATGATACAACGATCTCTGCGATCTATCGCGTTCGATCAACTTCCTTTAGCTCCGGGCATTAAAATACTTTCAATCAAAGTTCATGTACCCGAGGGGGGAGGGGGGAGGGCGACTGCACTGTATTTTCCTCGAGAGTGAATCGATAGTATTTCATCGTAGCTCAGATGGGGAATAAAAAACTGCTGCAGCTACTTCGTACACACACGAGCGCGCATACATACGATACATGTATATGTATATTTGCCCGCGTTTATATAAGTGACGCAAAGGAATATTTCATTAGATTCCCTGGAACAGAAATTGAATTCCATCGATTCGTTTCCGCTTACTTCGCCGATGTAAAGCCTGACGAATGGAATTCGCTCGTTTATTTCTCACTCCACTCGGAATTAACAGGATGGCTTGCCCCGTCGATAAAATGAAACGCATCTTTCGGCTTGAAATATGTAAGAAACGGAACGGCGCGGACACGGATTCGCGACTTTGTCTCTGACAGAACGAACGGACTCGAATAAATTCCCGCGAATGTCTGCCATTTCTATCCGGAGAACCATCCTTCATACTACAATAAAATTACGTCCCCTTTTTGTTTAACGGGGACTGTGCAACGACTAATGAAATTACCAGACCTGTGACAAATATACAGAGCGAGTAATACAGAGTCCCGTAATTTTCGTTAAATTGTTCTTCGTCAACACAGTGTCCTGCTTTTCATTTAATTTAGGAAATTTTCGGCACTGCATCGGAATAAAATTCGTTTGATATTGTTTCTCGTCTAAAAGGGTATTTTCTAAAATCTGATGATTTCTCTATATATGTCGCCAAGGAATCGATGATAAATGTCGCGGAACTATCCCCACCGTGTTATTGACATATATCGAGCTCGACAATTTTTTAGAAGAGTTCCAGCGGTGCGAGGATTTCCGTGAATATTTAACCGCGAGCAGAACAATGCATTAACATGAAATCTGAATACCTGATCAAATTAGTCCCGTTTCCTGCAGACCGATTCGATTCTTCGGCGATTCTCTCTCCCCGAGATTATTTACTCTCGAGTTTCCGAGGCTCCCCGGAAAATTTATAACCGACTCGGGGCAGAATAAACCGTCGAGATTGATTATAATTAATTTTTCTTTCGCGGCCGGTCCGCGGACCGCGGCTGTTTCGTCACGTTTTCGTCCCGCTGATTTTATTTCCCGGCTTCCCTCGCTTCCCGTTCGCGGATCGTAACGAAAGCTTTTATAAAATCGCCGGTTAAATCTCATCACGAGACAGCTTTTTTCTGCCGGTTGCGAGACAATGCTCCCGGCAACAACAACACGGCGAAGCATCGGAGCATAAGCGAAGAAGCGTACCGAAGGAAAAAACGGTGTCGTTCTTTTCGTGCCGCGAGCACCGCCGGAGAAATGTTAATATCATATTTCCAGGTTAACCCGCCATTTTCTTCGTGAACGCTCGCGGCCCCGCGAGCATAAACGCAACGAAATAACGAAAAATATCCTCGGCGAATTTCAACCGCGAATGCCCCCTTTCGTTCATTCTCGTTTCTTTGTTCGAGCCGCTATAGTTTGCGGGCATGCATAGTGCAACGCACTAATGAACGGTTATAATTACACCTCGGACGTTTTCTGCGCGACTTTAAACGACCCACAGGAAATGCAGACGCAATTGTGAGAAATATTGCTGCATTCGTTTGATTGTTTCTCGTGAATATATTGTCATATCAATTTTAAAGAATTAAAGGAGGATTTGTTGAACTTCTCCTTGGCAACCCAGAGATTTTTAACTTTTTATTGTATAATCCTGTACAGCTTGACGAGAAAATGCCGAAAATTGAATTTTCGAGGCGAGGAATTCCAGAGAAGTTCTTTTGGAAGCAGTTTTTCAGAAATATGGGTACATTTATTTTATTGTATAATATTTTGCAAATATGCTAACGTGTCAGTTTATTCTGTAACTCGCAGAAACGCCACTAATTAAAATGTTTAATATCATAATATTTTGGAGGCAATGATCGCGAAGAGCTAATTCATTAATTCGAACGACCAGTTTATCAAGTGTCGTCAAACGCGTTGATTAAAGTGATCACTTTGATGACAACTTTAATTAATACATCAGTCTGCTATGCAGTAACGCGCATATCTATGAAGCTATTTACAATATATGCAACCGTTAATTATCGAGGCGATCGAGACGATTTTAATTGTCAAAAGAAAGGGATCTGAGCAGCTTGGAAAGCTTAAGCAAATTTCAAAAATTCCCACAAAAATTAATCTAGATTTCATTCCAGATGCGTAATTTCGAAAACTATACGCTTTCCCAGGGGGGCCGAATTTATTCGAAATACAACTCTCTCGAAAGCTGGAGTTTTCTCTTTAAAATAACGAGGAGTCCGTCTCCATTACTTTCCGCTTCGAAATGATACGTTCCGACTCTCGTGGAAGCTACTTCTCTTACTTCCACGTTTTCTTTACTGTACCAATTTTCGGCAAGTGACAAACGATCCTAGAGTGACTGGCATTCATTTAAAACGACGCTTCCTCCGGCAATACGGACGTAGATTGTTCAAGACAATTTCTTTCGACACTTCGGTGCCTACGGTTTCATATATCACTCGGTGTAGGTGTGGGAACCTAGCGTTAAATAATTCTCTCGACGATGGGACATTAAATCGCGCTCGGGTCCGCAACTCGGACCAAACAGTATTTACTCTCATAACTTCCTGAAAAATACCTAAAAAAATCCGTCCACCATATATCTCGTCCACTTTTTATTTTCTATACAAACTTGATCAATTTCATCTCGGTCAGAGTTTCTCGAATAAATATTCAATTTTCCTTTCTATCAATTCTATTTTCCAGGCCAGTATAAACGGACTTTTAATTATTTATCTTGGCTTTTCGTTAGACCTGCATTGTAACTTAATATTTCAAAAAGTCTTCCACGTATCTCTCTCGTAAAGTTCACTTTGCTTTTTCTCGCGGAGTTCCGAGGAGATTGATTGAATTTATTGCCGATATACCACGGTTAACGAGAAGCCTGGTATTAATGTTCCGACAGGTAAAGCGTTAATGGATAAATGTTAAGCAAACTTCCCCAGAAATCTCAACTTTTTCCTCAACTTTCTCAGATCCCGACGTCTATCCCTCTAGAGCACTCTCAGCACGATTCCCACCGGGGAGTGGGGGCTGCAATGGCCATCTGTCGTCGGAATGGACGACAGTTTGGTGACATTGTGGACTTTTCCGAAAGTTCCCGTTCTTCCGGTAGAGATCAGACGCGATATTACACTTGAGCAACCAGACCATGATGCGTCAGTAAATGTTAATCTAATATTAATTCCGTATTCATTCGCAACAGTTCGACGAATTGTCACAACTTCACGCCTTGAGAGTTTCGTACTGCTTTTAGCTACCTATCGCCTTCTTCTTAGTAATTTTTTAAATAAAATCTTCGACACTTTTTATTTTTCGCAGTGTAGCTTCCGTGCCGAAGAAAATAATCTGTCCAATGGAAAACCAAAAAATACACGGAATATTTTCGCTATGTTTCAATCAGTTTTGGCTTCCATGTGGATATTCGAAAGGGGCGAGAGCAATTAGCATCGTGCAGTAGAACGTGTGCCATTTGATTGGCCAATTTTTGTTCCTTTTTCCCCAGTTTTTCGCGCATTTCACTCAGCTTCTGGCGTTATTGGTTCGAAAATTTCTCCACCATTTGGTCCTCGCTATCGACTCCAAAATACCATATTATCTGTAATTAATTTTTCTTCTGTTCTATAATTTTGGCGTCATCTATTGAAACTTGAAGATTCAAAATTCTTTAAATTCAAACCACAGAATCTGGCGGCTGAGGACGAACTTTTAGTCAGATACTAGTCGATCGATAAGACGTGCATAATTGTTTAAGCGAGCATAAAAATGGTTCGGTTTAGGTCGCAATCGTTCAAAAGTGCCTAACCCCCCGAGAGTCGTGCATTTCCTTCGAAAATGCGGTTCGCGTTCATCTTCCGTCGGTAATTTCGGCTTTAACTTTGAAAACGCACTGTCGTCCCCACATTTCTGGTACGTTTCCATGCATATTGATGGCCGTAGAAAATGGCGGACGGCGGAGGAGACGCCGGGGTCCAGTAATAACTCGAGCGACAGGATGAAATAGTTTACCTTCACGTACGGCGCGCGTTACACGGTGCTTGTGCACGTAAACCCGAGCGGCACTTCTTCCCTTTATGCGTTTTCTCCGCCTTCCTCGCCGACGCGACGCGACGCGACGCGACGCTGCAAACGCGTATTCATGCATCGCCATTTGTTAATTTGTTTCTACCGGTTGATGCACCCAGAAACACGCCAATGAGAAACCTCCGCGGCATAGAACGGTTCTTCTGGACAGGCTGCGGCTGTTACACACACATACGCACACACACGCGCACACAACCCTGGTCAATTGACTTTCGTGCATTCGGAATTGTGCTGGTTACGCGCGCGGATTCAACTTTGTTATCTCCGCGAAATTACGACTGCAATTCCCCCCCCCCCGACTCTCGCCATCGCGTAATTCTCATTTTTGCGATTCGACCTATTTTCAACGCGTCGGCTGTGTTCTTAACGGTTTCACCGCGATCGACACACGATCTTTTTACCTCGGCATTCAACTGGACAATTTTGGGAAAGAAACGCACGAAAATAAAAATCCTGTGGAATTTTAGCATTTTTTGACGATTTTTCGAAGCCATACACGCAGGAAGATCCGCAGTCGAATTGTTATACAAAGATTTGGAGAAGTTAGGAACCAGAGGTTATGACTACACTGCAGATCTTCGTGCATTTATGGCCTCTGAAAATTTTCAAAAATTGTTACAATATGAAATTCCACAGAATTTAGTACGATTTATATTCGTTCCAGAACTACAAAGGCTACCGCCGCTAAAAATTAGATTTTGTTTCCACGTTCCTAAAATTTGCCTAGAAAAATTGAATATTGCATAAACATTCGAAGTCTAGTTACGACTAACGATTTTCAAAAATTGTTATAACATGAAATTCCACAAGTACGATTTTTATTCGTTTCAGAACTACAAAGGCTACCGCCGCTAAAAATTAGATTTTGTTTCCACTCTCCCAAAATTTACCTAGAAAAATTGAATATTGCATAAACATCCGCAGTCTAGTTACGACTAACGACGGAAAATACTTCGAGTAAAGTATGCTCTATTTTTCTTTGAAGCTTGTTCCAGTAGCCGATGTAAAGAGACTGAAATCCCAAGAAAACTAATGGTAGAATCGGAGGAGATAGGGGAGGGGGCACTGGAAATCAATTTCCAGTAATAAATCGCATCGTCCGAGACCATTAGCCGGGTAACAAAGGAATCCCGGGGACAAACAGATCTCAACATTTCATTCAGATTATTATTGCTGACCGGACAAGTAGTAAAGTAAATGGAATCCCGTACGTACATTCGAGGCACGTTACCGAACACGTGCTCAGGTGCATTACTAACGTGCAGGCGACCGTAACATAAAGTGATGTGTGTGTGCACACACACGTATATATACATATATATAGAAGCTTCTCGACGATGGACACGTTATCGCCGCTGCCACCGGAGGACCATGATCGATCCTATCACCTATCAAACTCCATTAACTCGTTCGTTCACCTGCTACCACCTGTATACCTGTGCTCCCAGATGTCAGGCTCGCCGCGTTTGTGACGCGAAAGCTAATTTCACCGAGGACAATTAAGACACGTCCGGGATGACTAGAATGTAGAATGATCGAATGACTGCGACGTGGTTCCCCTGGATCGACTCTCCGTCGCGCAGAACAAACACGCTATATTTCAACTCGGCGAGGATCGTGCGCGTGACACACGCTGCTGGATTCCGATGCGCTTTTAGTGCGCTTGAAAAAGTATTCAACATCTATCATCGGTGACAAACGCGTTCGAACGGACGGCCGAAATTTATCCAATCTGAGCTTTTCTCGAGGAGAAAATGTTTATCCACGGCGACCGGTAAAACAGAAATTTCAATTTGATTTGATAAATTCAATTAACCCCTTGCCCTACAATCTCGAGTCAGACTCGTGAGATTCTGAACAGAGTCCAATGAACATGTATGCTATTAATTTCCTTTGAACCGAAATAAAATTCGGAGAAAACATATAGGCATACGATAAATATAAACTATCTTTTCTTTTCTATGAAATTCTGAACGACGAGGAATTTCTAATCATTACAATCACAAAATAGATAGTGGTGCAAGGGGTTAGAAGGTTTGCTCCGTTCAATTTTTTCCCGAAAAGCAAATATAATCCGAACCTCGGAATTCGAACGAAGAAATCGTTCGAAGGGAACGTCCTCGGACAGAGACGTTTTATTACTTCGCGCGCCGTATCGGTGCAGAGTTATCTGCCATTCTACGGACCAATGGTAAACTTCGAATGACTTTTAAAGCGAGTTTCGCAAACAGGTTGAAAGTGCTCCGGGAACTGCGAACCGGTACTTTCAGAGACACTTAATTGGGATGAATTTTCAATTTCACTCGCGACTTTCGTCGCTGGACTTTCAGTGCACGTCTAACAATTTTTTCCGGAATTTTTGGCTTCGGAACCGAATTTTAAAAAATAGAAAAGTTCTCAGAGAAAATACTTCCCCATCACAAATAGTGGTGCGAGGGGTTGGGGGTGTTTTTATATCGCTGCCACTGTATGGGACCCATGAGCTCTCGGGCCACTCGAGAACAATGCCGAATAAGTGCCCTCGTCCGCAACAGGGCGAAAGCCGGTCCCGAGCCGTCGTCTTATATCGAGGGAAAAGTGATTTCCGGATTTCCGGTGCTCACATATCGTTAGGATTTTCCCGAGGTCTCGGCGGGGTTGGTAGCTTTTGTTAGGTACGATTTAGGGTAGAGTATTACCATATAAGGAAATTCTGTAAAGCGCGTCGCGAGCGGTTCTCTAGTGGCTTCGAGACTGCACGTACTGCTGAGGCGTGCATCTTCGCATGTGGGAACGGTGCTCTACGAGTGTTCTTCGGTTCGGGTCTTCGGGGCACAACACGAGAAATCGCAGATACGCTAGTTGACAGTATCGACGCTGGCCAATTAGAAGCCGGCGCACGTTCTTTTTCGAAACTTGTTGTTTATCCCACCACCGTCGCGCGTCCATTAACACGGAAATCTTCCACGGTAATTCCCTTTGCGCTCGCGCTAAAGGGAATTTCAAACGACCCAATTTTTTTTTTCAACTTCGCTATTGTCTCGCGACTTTGTACCTGCTCGTAGCACGTAATTACCTCACCTGACGACGCGACGCGATACCCACTGGAAAAATATTATCTCGAACGACATGTTACTTTGTAATTACGCCTGCGATCGCTTTTGAAATATTTCAAATAACGTGTTATTTCATTCTATTATTATTCGAGATAATTGTGAAATTGCTCTTCGAGATTATGTGATGTGTCCTGATTGATAGAGTCTGTTTTACACTGGCAACCTTTGGTGTATATTATTTTCAAAATTCTCTTGTCGCATTTGGAAGTAATAAATTATTTCAGAGAAAATTCTCGGAACAATTTCAAATAGATTTTAGTCGCACGAAGTGTCAAGAAATGTCCACGCAGTGAACTATTATTTTTAAACGGAGGCGCGGATGGAAAAATAGAGGAAGAAAAAAACATTCGCACCCTATATTGCCGCGCGCAATTCGTTTCGGCTGAGAGGTACGGTGAAAGAACAGAAGGAAAAGCGCGAAAAATTGTCGACCGCTTCTCATAATTGAACGGCTGCGCCCCCGGTTCTATGGATTTATCTCTGCTACTAGAATTTTCCAGTGTTCCCCAGGAATAGTTAAACCTTGACCTTTCAAATCGAAGCGATCCGCCCCCGTTTGTCCCGAGTTTCTATCGAAGATGCAATTAATAAGCGCCAAACCTAATAGCCGACTCGATCGTACTTAGCATTCCCTACCTTTACTCCGTTGATACTGATTTAATTGCTGTTTCGAGAGCTTCTCGTACAATACTGCCCGAGCACGATTCAATCGAAATAAAACGAGACCGACGAAACTTTTCATTTACACTCGCCCATCTCGATGGACAACCATTAACCGGTACAGTCGTTACAGAAAACAAAAGTATCTCAACAAACACCCCTGCAACCGGTTCGCGCGGATCATTGTGCACGTGTTTCGATCACTTGAATGGGTTCAAAGTAATATCATTTTCAAATGTTTCTAATATTGCTCCTTTTTTCTATTTTACGGTTTCATGTCGCACCAACTGCTAGGTTGCTTACAGAAAATGGAAGAGGAGCGTAAATTCTGATTCGTAAGGTTTAGCGTGTCAAAGCTCTGGTAAATTGTTTATTCGCAGTCGGTTCAACGTCGAACCACCGCGAATAAATATTTCCGAAATGCGATACGTTGTTACGTCATTTTTATACCACCGAAGTTATCGATTTTAGCACGAGAAGTTGAAATATTTTTAAATATTGGAATCAAAAACGGTTGCTTGAACAGAATATTTTTGGAGCAACTAATTTCTCCGTGATAACGTCACCCGGAACGTTGATGTATTCTTTATGCTGATTGGCAAACGTTGAGTTACACATGAATGAAAAGATATCACGCATGGATTCCAGTTTATGGCTCCATGAATTCCAAAGCGAAGCGATGAAAATTTCTTTTCGATAAAACAGTATAATGTCTATTGGATCCCGTTCGAATCTAGCGGTGTTAAATGCGCGGGAAAAATGGCCACCGTTCACACGCGATATCCCACGTGGTTCTCTTAAAGCACGTGTGTGTACAGCCCATGGATCATGCAAAAGAGATCATTTTCTCCCGAATAAAAATTGCGAAAAATCGAATAAATAGACAGCGGATCGCAAAATAAAAATTGCCTGCCCGAACAGCAACACACTCGAATGACACAGAAATTGCAATAAATAAATTCCTCTAATTTCTCTAACTTAAAAGCAACTAATACATGTTGTCTTATAAAAATGACGAGATTGAATTTATTTGGATTTTGTGCGGTTCGTATTATAATACATTCTCTCCTAAATACATTTATTTAATCATTTCCCACGAAAGCGCTTTTACAATTTCAGTAATTGTAAAATAAAAAATCTGGAACGGTCATTTTGACCGGCGGTGGTAGGTTCAGTGTTAAAAGTAAAAAAAAAGGGGGGCAGAGACTTTCTTGTTGCGAAGAGAGCACCGTCGTCTTATATCGGAGGAAAACTGTACTCGAATTTTCGAATGGATCTGCCACGAGGACGTCGAAACAAATTCTGCTCGCGAATGTTGACGCTTCTCGACAAGACTGTACACGCATTAATGGACATTGCCAACTACGCGGTCAAATGAACACTCCCATTATAATGGTTTACAAACCATGGAGATTGGCCCGGGCATTGACGACCCGCGGTCTCCAATTTTTCGGATGAAGCACGCGGCCATTCGCGATCGCGCTTCATGGTCGCGTTTGATTCGCCGGTGATTGTGGTTTAGAGTTGTATAGCAAGCTGCGGAGTACACAGGCGGTTAGCCGTATCCCGATAGGAAATATGGCGCAACGAAACCGCTGCCGAAGGTATAAATCGGTTAAATTGCATCGCCACCTGTTAATCAGTTAATTTCGCTACGATACCCCGAAGAGTCCCCCTATAATTGGTTCTTCTTCATCTTAGGACATCATCAAAATTTTATTGACACGACAGCCAACTCAGCAACCTCACAGTCTCGCAAAAATGAGTGTTTTTATTTAATTTAATTCTGTTTTAGAACAACATAAATCGAATATAGGCCACAGGGGTGTACTTGATGAGAAATTTGGAAAACGCAGTCCGGAGTTTTTCTCCGGTCCATTTTTCAGTGAAAAAGACGGTAATGATATTTGTTCATGGGTTGGTGCATTTGGTGGATCGCAACTCGGACAGATTGAACATCGTTGCGTCGTATTTTACGCTAATTGTAAGGGTATAGTCGAATAAGTAGGTCGAAAGTGTCCTTGAACCAAATTAGGCCGGCGATGGACCGTTCGATAGCGTACACAGAAAAAACATTTTGTGCCAAGCTTCAACCCTCCGTATTGAGCGGGAGGGTGGTTGCAGGGGAAATTCGGATTATCCGATTTCGTCCCATTTTCCGCGTTTAATCGGCCGCCGAACATCCGGGAAATCTTTTTGATTGACTGATCTTTATCGCCAAAAATGCTAGCATTCCAAGATAAAAATGGTTGAATATCAAAATTGGTTTCGAAATCGCGGCGAAAGAAAATATTAGCCGCGCGAACCCGATGGCGGTAAATCAATTTTCAGCCGTAACAAAAATTGACCAATTTGCACGGACCGTGCTCTAACAAATCGAGGCGTGGGTGTCAATGATTGACTGCCAAAACAAATGCCTCTAGGCGGACCATGTTAACTCGTCATCGCATTTTCTTGTCGGACACATATCGGGCGTGACGCGCGCAGCTTATGTAAACCCGGAGATAATGAAGTGGAAAAGGTAGCTAAATTAACTAATGGAAATAGAGTTTCTGCTTTCGTGTCCCGTCGCGTTTTCTTTGTGCCGAACCACTGGCTTTGTGTTTTATATTGTCGCAGCAGAACAGAGGCAAAGTAAAACGCATTCTCGGCGAACCGTGTGTGTGTGTGTGTGTGTGTGTGTGTCCGTGTAGTGGGGGATGAAACATTACTGATTTCAATGGTAAATTGTACCATCGTGAGACACCGGCTCGTATAATTCGAACCACAGTTGACGTGTTAACACATCGCCCCGTGGATCTTTCATCAGGAAAACGCGATGACTGTTATCCTTTTGTTCGGAATTCCTGGAACCACGCCCAAACAACTTCTCAGATCGATATCGCGTATATGTGTCGTTTCAAACTCCGCGCATTATGATGTTTTTAAACAACTTCCGGGATTTTCGGTTTTTCGAAATCGAGACCCGGCCGATTGGCAACCGTGAATTGTCAAGTGTCGATATACTTGTCTATGTACTCTTGTCGGTGCAGTCGAATTTAACTAAAAAAATGTATGTAACTATGAAAAATACGCAGTAATATAGTCGAATTTTCCTTTATAATTAAATCGACTCGAACTGTGGTTTTAGCCGTCCTAACTTAGGAAAATTGAGAACACAGTTAATGTCGAATAAGTAATTGAACATTGGAATTTTGAAGCAAAACTGGCCGCTAATTTTCGAAGTTTCTCGCTAAGTTTCTTGGGGATTTGGGACATTAAAAAATTAACAAAATGGACAAGTACTAACACACTCCTCAAATCATTTTAACATGTGCACAGTTTTAAATTATGCTTGTCCGTTTTTGTCGGAGATGCATAAAATCCGCAGTGTGCTAATTACGGGTTACATTAACGAGGGGATTCGGTGGTGTGAAAGCTGCTGTCCCTGCAGTCGATGTGCTCGCCCGTATAACAATGTTTTTCCGAGTAGTAAATTTGGTTCTAGCATGCGGTTGTTCGCCCACGGCGTATTCACGTGCCGGTATTAGACAACTTGATCTACGCTCCGTCTCTTCCTCGGTTTTTTATGGTTTCTAATTTTCCCGCGAAACGCGGATCCGTGTGAAAACGTACAGGCCGACGAAGTCACGGTTCGTTTGAATAAAACTTACCGTAATAAACCACACGCGTGTGCAGAAACATTTGTTATTAACCCGTCCGTCTTCGGGCTTTTTCTCCTGGAACTTGCAATCTTCGAGAGAAAATTGGAACAAGTTTCGTCCTCGTTTCGTGTCTCGCTAGGGTCGTTAATTTTTTCAGATTTTTCACCGTAGGAACGCATAGCTTAAAAAAGTCAATAACCGATATTATCCACCAGGAATTTTAATTTGAATTTTTGCGCAGAAGCTGCGCCGCTCGGAAAATTCCCCAGTTTCGAAGAATTGTTCGAGCCGTTTGAAAAGGGGCGTTTCTCTTTTTGTTTTGCGAGTCATTTGAAAAGACCTTGACCCCCTGTCAGACATACGAGCGCATGAAAGCGGGAGTTTAAACCCTGACGGGCTCTATGTCTAACGAACTACATGTTTTCCAATCTCTCTCTCTCTCTCTCTTTCTCTCTCTCTCTCTCTGGTTGTTCGAGTATGACGTTCGGACGGCTTAATTAATACTCCGCACAAGCTTGAAATATTATACCTATAGAAACTTGTGTATAGATTTCATCCGTTAATAGCGTGCGCGGGAGTAACAAACACCGGGAAACGTAAATAACGAATCATTTATCTTTTTTTGTGTGATTTTCGATTGAATAAAATTTTCTCCGTGGAAAATTGCGGAATGACCGCGGGCCGATCATTCGCCGGGAAAATGTTCACACAAATAAAATCAGCTCGATGGAAATATCATTATTTCAAGAGAATTTTCGATTTCACGTTTAAAATGTTTCATGAAGATTTGTACAATTATGTAAAATTATTTGAGATCAGCGAGGCGAATTAAATGACCTATAAACCGCGATGAAACGGCTGAAAATAATCGTACATCAATTTTTCACATGTCGTTGCAAAGAGGAAGCTTCGGTCTTTAAATCAGGAAAAAAATTTGTCAGAGTTTCTACAGGCGGTTAAACAAATAATATATTCGAGAAAAACCGCGTCTTAATTTTCCCGCGTGCTAGATCGCGAAAAAAATCTGACAATAAAATGATCGATGGACGATAAACCTAGAGGCTTCTAACTTCAGATTGAGTCCAAATTTATCGACGTGCGATCATTTTTTAGAAAGTTATCACGATTTAACTGCAGGCAATTTTTCGCGCATCGGGTGTGCGTAAACCTTAACGCGAAATGAGACAGATCGTTTTTAATTGAACATGCGACCGATGTTTAAATTAAGGATTAAGGGTGGCGTTTTATGCATGTCGCCCCCGTTATTCGTTTATTTCATTCCGATGGAACGGCATAATTCAAAACGTTAATTCGCGCGTCGCGTGTAACCCGGCACACGTTTCGGACAATTTAAAAAGCTTTTTCAAGAATATAACGGGAATGAATGAGCTTTTTACATTTCACCGCGTCTGAAACCGCCCCGGCAGCCCCTGCGGACGATAGGTTATGTGGAGCTTTCAAAGCTTTTGAATTTAGAGCAATTTTCCATTCACCGTTCCCGTGGAAATCTACTCACCCCTTGGGTTTAATGCAGACGACAGTGACGGTGTTTTTTCGCCATGGTTTGTCCAATTCTACCGAAAATCCCGTTCGCCCTGGAACAGAAAGAATACACTTTTATTTGCGATAAAAGCCAGCGACAAACTGTTATTACACGCAGCCTATTAGATTAAAAAATAAAATATATCATCGCAATTCAGACTGAAAATTTTCATTTCCCATAGGGCAAGGGACCCAATTATTCTTTTATATAAGGGGGCCCCTCGTTTTTAAAGCGTAAGGAATATCGAGAAAGAGATATCAAAAATTTTCGGTAATCGGTACCTCCACAGTGATCGAGTCCCTAAAGGGTTCCCTACGGGTCCCTAAGTTAGGTGTGCGGGAGTACTTTTGCGAGCAACTGTACGCGTTTCGTTTGACGCGCGGGCGAACAAACGCGCGCCTATAAAAGCCTGCGACAAATGGTTATTACACGCAGCCTATTAAATTAAAAAATAAAATATGTCATCGCAATTCAGAAAATTTTCATTTCCCATAGGGCAAGGGACCCAATCATTCTTTTACACAAGGGGACCCCTCATTTTTAAAGCGTAAGGAATATCGAGAGAGAGATATCAAAAATTTTCGGTAATCGGTACCCCCACAGTGATCGAGTCCCTAAAGGGTTCCCTAAGGGTCCCTAAGTTAGGTGTGCGGGGGTACTTTTGCGAGCAACTGTACGCGTTTCGTTTGACGCGCGGCGTTTCTTCCGCGACGGCTGCGACGCGATCCCGCCGATGCGATGGAATCATGCGCGTTACTAATTCTGACTGATTAATTGTTTCCTGGTAATGAGAGGCGTAGACGGCTCCCGGACAAATCGAACCTGAAACGGTTTCGCTCAATTAGCCCGAGCGATCCCGAGAACCGACTGCCGCGGCCCGCAGAGGGCGTCTCGGAAGAGTAGTGGTTTCCGGGCGTATTTTTACGAGAGGATCGTGAGATACGTGACCGCGGTGTATCAAAATCAGTGCGATGATTGAGCGTCGTCCGACGTCCTGCTCGCTGCGGGAAAAAACACGAATCGCCGCGTCCCTTTGAACGTGTTACGCTGAAAAAGTATCGCCCAGTCGTCAGCGCTTTTGAAAACCTCTCGTTTCGCTTTTCAAACTTTATTTAAATATCGCGAACCATAACCATCGTGAACTCTGCATTTCTACCCGTGAGATTTACCTTTGCAATTTATGGTTAATTTGGAATTATAATGCAGAAGATCAGTCTTGACACACCTGTATTTTACGGTTTACTTTTAAAGCGTTTTGAATCAGTTTTATTCGACCGCAACGGAGGATAAATAAGATTTATTTCGTAACGAACAAACTTTGCATTTATTCGAGCAGATTGCGGGAAAATACGGTAACGGACCGGGCTCCGGTTGTTTAACCAGAGCAGATTGTTGTAATTCCGTTCGAAGAAAAAGTAAAGTTACGCCTTCCACGCGGAGCCGTGCAATTAATCTCGGAAAAAGTACGGTCTTCCGAAGTTCGAACTGATCAAGACACTGGACTTTCCTTTTCCATCGGGAAAAAATGTGCAAACCAGCTCGATTCCATGATATTTTATTACGGTTCGAACAAATTAGATCCAACAAATTGGGTCCAGCGGGGAAAGATCGCTTCAATCCCTGATAATTTGATACTTAACACAATCATTCGATCGTTTCATTAGCATCAGAACGATGAAATTTAATACAATCGCAAACGTGAAACTTGTGTTATGAGTATTTCGAAATGAGAAATTTGTTTTACGAGGGGACTCGGCTAATCGCACGCCTAAACAATATTAATTTTCGAGTGGAGAAAATTTAAAAGCGATAGAACATTGGTTCGCGATCAATCTGAATCAGCCGAGCCTGCCAAAAAAGCTTCAACGCCAATATCTTTCACGAAACTTTGTTTTCGAGCTATCAACCATTAAAACTTCCGAACCTGTCTCCGGTGCACGAACCAAAATGGTGTAGGATAGTGGAGACACATAACGGATATAGATAGCGTGGGTGTTTGAGTTATGTCGGAACGAAAACAAACGTTTACCAAAAATAGTGGATTACACCTAATGGCAACAAAGTAGAAAATAAAATGTGGTTTTATGCGGTTTAGCGCGCTGATTAATGGACTGCGGATGTTTATGCAAATTTTTTAGAGTTCGCAGAGTTGGACTGGTAAAGAATCTAATTTCTCAATATCTCAAGAAATATTCACATTCAAATTTTATTTAACGCTAACTCTACCGAGCATTAAAAGTATCTGGTAAATGTCTCAACATTTCAAGAAATATTCAAATTCAAGTTTTATTTAACGCTAAAATATTTCAAGAAATATTCAAATTCAAATTTTATTTAACGACCAGTCTACCGAGCATTGAAAGTATCTGGTAAGTGTCTCAACATTTCAAGAAATATTCAAATCCAAATTTTATTTAACGCCAAGTCTACCGATCATTAAAAGTACCTGGTAAATGTTACCTTATATATTACATTACCTTCAGAAATTAATATTGCGTAAGAGTCCACAGTGTAATTATTATAATATACGTATAATGGTCTGAAACACTGCGGTCCACACGGTCGGCTATAAAAACGGTCTCGCCCTTTTCGAGAGTCATTAAAGATTACGATGATTGAAACGGCTCTTCTCAATCGAGACGCAGACGTTGCTTTTACGAGGTCAAGTTCTCTAATAAACGTCCATATCAAACAACTTCCCCACGATGGAAATTAAAGACGATACACTTCTGCCCGTGAAAGGGAAAGCTAGAAACTTCGCCGATCATCGAGTGAAATGAAATTATTAATTCACCACTGCCATGTTCCGAGAATAATCCGTCCGTATCGTACAGACAGAAATGATTTGCAAAATCTAGCAATAACATGAACACATTAGCAGGAAATAAAAGCGACACAATTCGGGGCAGAAAAGAATTAGAAATGGCACAGTCAAAATTCAAGCCTCGTTATCGTAAAAGGGAAAAATAAAAGAAGCTGTCACAAACGGAGAATAAATACAAAGACAAACGTACAGAAATTATTTGCCAAATCAAGAAGCACCTAGCAACAATATGGACACATTAGCAGAAAATAAAAGCGACACAATTCGAGGCACAAAATAATTCGAAATGGCACATAAAAGGAGAATAGGTGCAAAGTTATTTTCCAAAGCAACAGGGATCGTAAAAATTGTTATTCGTGGTTACTCGAAAAATTCTGAAATGACCTGCGCGTGAGACAGTGACACAATTCCGTGAGAGAAAAGCTTCGAAAATAGCAGAGTTAAAGCAGGCTAGATTCGTGATGGTAAAAGAAAAGAAAATAAGAGAAAAGGCGTAAATACGAACGGAAGCGGCCCTTTGGCAGGGCAAAAATTCTCTGACAGCTTATACGAGATTACCTCGAAATCGTAGGGGTCGAGGTGCTATGATATTTCTGTCGAAGACGACAGTCTCGCCGGGATGGAACCAGAGGCTAGGCTATCTAAAAAGTGAACGGAGCCGGGTCAGACGAAAAGTTACAGTGGGATAAGAAGAAGTAGCCCGTTCGGGACTGAGAAGTTGCAGCTCGATTTCGTCCGAAACTCGCCGCGCGTTTTACATCGCTATAAATATCAGCTGGAAACTGGAGCGCTTTTAAAAAATTCTCATCTCGCGTAAGCAGCTTGTCCCGTTCTTTAGGGATATCGAGCAAGATTACCCGTGTACTCTTTATTCGAAAATGTCTTAACTTCCCGTTCGAGTTTTAATACCGGTTAGAGTGAAACTTCAACCCGGGAAATTTATTAATCATTCTCCTACGGGGCCGATGGACAACGCCGCGAACGATGGGAGAACAATGTCAACGACATTAACCAGTAATCCACGTCGAATTGATAGATCGAGCTCGATACGTCCGTGTCTATCATTTGATGCTATAATTAACACTTTGACTGCCACACTAGAAGCCTCAAATACTCCATAAAATCAAAGTAAGTCATTTAATGGAAGAAAAATTGAAAAAAGTTAAATGTACGATATTGAGTAGTCCTCCAATTTTCTTGCATTTTACAGATTCTAATCAAATTTGGTACAATGAATATATTAACGTAAAGATTCGTGGCAGTTACATGGCAGTTAACGTGTTAAAAGAGTGCGAAAGCGCAGGTATAATTTATGAATTCTCGTTCGTTGTTAGGTGGATGCTTTGAAATTTTTTGATCAATCAGTATCGATTTTTTAAAGGGAATAAAATTCTGTAAGACCGGCCTGGTGGGTTCTAAAAATCGAGAAAAAATGTTTTCTGGACCGGGCTAATCAGGAAGGCAGTATGCGCCCGAGAGGAGGTCAAAGTTGACGAAAGTGACGGACGGAGGGGGAGAAGAGAAATGAAAAATTGCAACAGGCATCGCGATGTAGCCCCGGGGGTTCGCCGGTCCGGATGCATGGCGGGTTAGCGACGGGTTCGAGTATTATTTTCCTATGCAAACAGTAACGTACGTGACCACGATGTTAACTATCCCATTTTCTTCTCGGCGGTATCGGCGCTCGGCTGCGACGGGCTATTAATCAATTTGGTGCCGGTAATACGATTCCGCCACCAGCCGAGATAGATAGATAGATAGATAGAGAGAGAGAGAGAGAGAGAGAGAGAGAGAGAGAGAGAGAGAGAGAACGTGGATGCACATTCGGTCACAGCGCTGGCGATCCGCCAGCCGGTGACTTCCTACGGATTCAATCCTATAGGTTCACTTCTTGTATCTGTCGGCGCGCTTTCTTCCTCTGTGCCATCTATCCAAAGCGCCGCACAGTGGGCAATTTGGACGAAATCGGATTCAAAATCAAGGAACTTTCGATAGGAATGGAGGTAGAGCGATGAAATTCTTTTTAAATGAAAGCTGCAATTTTGTAGAATATGGGAAAAATAAGGGAGATTATTACCATCGAATCATTTCAACGAAAAAATGATTTCATTAGTTTTTGTCACAAAAATCTATCTTTTGCAAAATCCTGAGGTCGTAGAGAAATTTTGAGAAAATGATGTATAGCATGTTGAACAAAAATTTTTTCGGCGCGTGGTATTGGGAAAACTAAGATTTTCTTAAATTTGTGCGCGTTTAACGAATTTTCTCGAGGTTAAAAAACGTTCGTACCACAATCTCTCTATTTTTCCCATATTCTACAAAGTTGCAGCTTTCCTATCGAAAGTTCCTTGATTTTTCCTCTGATTTTCCTCTTTTTATCTATGATAATTGTTTCCTTTTTACAATTTTTAGAGGATAGCCCGTCGAGAATATAAGAAATTCTCTTGTAATTTAGTAGCTTTTGCCGCGAAGGCGTTTTCATGATTGCGGTGCCTAACTGTTGAATAGATTGGATTTTTTGTAGCGTGAAATTAGTTTGGTACGAAGTAACGTGTGAAATAAGATCATCGACGAATTCTTTGATGGTCTGCCGGCCACCCTCTGGTGTCTAGTCAAAGGGGTAAACAGGTGGCCATAGTGGAACGTTAAATGACGCGCTATCTACTGGACAACGACGTGCCTAAGTGGCAAAGGCCACCGCAGAGCGGACAGGAAGACAGAGAACGTCAAAGTATAGTACTACTCGCTAAAAGTCTTTGCTCGAACCGCGTAAGCACCTGTTATGAAACTCATTTGAGTATTACATATTTCAATGGAGACACTAAATGTAATGGTGAAGGGAAAAGTGCTATAAAAATGTGCTTACATATTTACTTTTTCTACTTTGTTGATTTAAACTTCGAGTGATAAATTTCTGATCGTTTTCGTTGAATACTTTCTGTCGCAAGTAGTATGCCTTTCAGAGACATAACAATGTTAGCGTTCGATTTACGTGACGCTGTAAATATTACAGAATTTAACATCATTCAAAGCATCCACGTACGGCGAAGTTGAGTAAATTTGCTTTCTCTTTGATCCTAAAACAATATCGAGCTCACGACACTCGATGTTTAACCAGCGTCTGCACTTTTGTGATGATGGTTTAGGATCAATATCTTCCCAACACCCTACGTCTCCATATGTTTGCCATTAAAAATGTTATCTTAGTAACCTTTTAGTTTTTTTTGTGCTTTTTCTTGTGCACTGGGTTCAGCACAAAAGAAATTGAAAAATTGATCTAAGTGCAGATAAATTAAAAATATAAAGGGGTATAAAAGTTGATAGAAAATTGGATAACTTGCTAAGGAGAGAAAACGCTGCAATCCATTGTTCCAACTTTTAATTAGAATAAACTATTTTTTAAAACTTGCAAGCAGTTCCTACGTTTCCCAGAAAGCTAAATATATTTTAGACTCGGTCCAGTTGTGCTAAAATAACAAAAACAAAATTTCGTATTTCATGCGTTGAATTGTTAAGCATTATTCGTTCGCTGGATTTATCATTTCCCCAGCACAGAAAATTTCGCGTGTCTTCTTCCGAATATTTTCGAAAATATTCAGTTCATTTTCGGTATTTGTCGAGTACGAGAGCAAGTACTGCTTTTTCCTCGACTGGTTGGTGCTTTTCGAAAATAAGTCACTTTGATCCTTTTGCTGGGAGCATGCATTCAAAAGTCTTCGGTGGTCCCAGTGTCAAAAAACTCGTCGACATATTCTCCAACGACTTCTCCATTTTCGAACTTTCTTCGCCATACTTTGCCCGCCACCTGAGCACACCA
Source organism: Halictus rubicundus (assembly GCF_050948215.1). Classification (NCBI taxonomy): domain Eukaryota; kingdom Metazoa; phylum Arthropoda; class Insecta; order Hymenoptera; family Halictidae; genus Halictus; species Halictus rubicundus. The sequence goes on from NC_135161.1 coordinate 13,699,079, forward strand.
TTTTTCAAATGTAAAATTTCCAGGTCACAGAAGCATACTTTTTTCTACGACCGTTGAACATAACGTAATTGAAGTACGCTTCATATTTGCCCGCGCTCGTTCGACCGTATTTTTCATGTAAAAAAATGAAGGAAGGACATCGGATTCACGAAAATTCCTTTTCAAGCAAAGTCGGACAAAAACACCATTTCATCTGATAACATTCTTAATATTTAAAAAATTTCTGAAGAGAATTGTTTAACCAGACTATAGTTTAAATTCCTCGCCGGTAAAAATTTTAAATTTCAAGCTAAAAACACTAATTTTGGAGTTTTGAGAATAACAGAAAATTATTCGCATTAGTGTAAAATCCACAGTACATTCTCAATAAATATTTCCGGATTATAATGTTACTGGCATGTGATTCGTGGCACAACGAAAGCTCGAAATCGAGTGGCATTGTTAACCAGGAGAAGAACGAGAAGACTAATTAGTCAGCTGTTCGAAAATGTATCGAATTATTTATGAATTGCATTTGCAGTGTGCGTCGTTTAGCGTGCTTCGATGGAACGCGGGCAAAACGCGCGTTCAGTTTGACGTTCCCTTAATTTTGCAAGAATATTAAAGCAATCGCCGATAATGTTCCTAAAAGCCTGTAGTCGAGTGCCGCTTTATATGCGGCAACTTCGTAATAATTGAAGGTAAATTCAGGTCACTGTGTTGTAATTAATAAGCTGTCTCCCGTGTGCCAAACTGATGCGATGCCAAGCAACGGAAATCGTTTCTCCGCGACGCGCGGCGGGACGCGTCGCGACGCGGGTGAATTTCTCTGTAGGTAAATGCGCTCCGGTGTATTTATCAAGTTTCCCACTTTTCATGCGCTTAAGAAACACGTGTAGCATGAACGCGACGCTCGCTCTGCAATATTGTCGCGTATACGACGCCAATTACTCCGTTTCCACCTACAAATGGAAATAAATTGTGCAGTCTTAGCCCTCAACTCGAAACGCCCTTCCTCCCTTTCAACCTTTCAGTTTGTTCACCGTTGTTCGCACCATCAAAAAATATTGTTCGCCCTCCCCGACCTCTGGAGAAATTTTATCAAAATATTTCGGCGAAAAAATTCACATCTGTACTTCGACCCTTGGCACTCGAATGGTGACTGTAAGGCACCACTAAAAATTGCTGTATTCAAATTTCTAAATTATTCAATTTGTTTGTATTTGATAAATTACTAAACATTTCAGTATTGTAGGGCTAAATTGCACCATTTTCTAGGTTTCGTTTTGGGGTTAAAATAGCTTCGAGTGCAAGGGGTTAATATTATAACATTACTTTATAAATTTTTGTACAGGAGAACCGGCTGTCATAAATAATTTTTCCCATTATAGGTTCCGCTAATTTCAATTTTTACAACATATGGAAATTTATAACAGAGATCCACAATTACTAGTAATCTTGTACTACTGCCAATCGCCTAGTTCTGAATTTTCAAAAATTTACACCGAGAAGTGCAATTATTAACAATCTCGTATGGAAAAATTTCGCACAATTTTTGAGTGTGTATGAAAAATCTATACATGTCCAGAAAAATTAGATATTTCGGATTTGTTACAATTTCGCCAGGATAGGTGCCATTTTCGCTCGTCACAGTGTTTTCGCATGTTTGCTGATACCGGATGATGCATTGCGTACGAGAGGACGGCCAGATGGTTCGGTTCTTCGGATGGATGCAAGTTTCGCCGGTGTAACGTCAACAGGATATTGTTAATGGCGAAACGTATTCGTGTCACTCGGGTCAGGCGAACGTGCAAACCTCTGTCGAGGATTCTTATTTTTACCACCCCCTGGCGTTTCCCTTCAATTTTTTTCTTGAAAAGAGTCGAGCCAGAGACAGAGATATTTTTCAAGAGAGATGACGGCTGATCACGTGTAACCGATATCTTTATTGATTTTCCATGACGTGCATGTTAACGCGAAAACAAGACGACTGTTCCCGTCGCCGTTTATTTCGGATGTTACCATCCAATCTGCTCCCGCACTTTGACAGCACCATTTTTCTCGGCTTCGAGTGCAAACCGATTTCGAGATCACTGAATTAACATTTTTTTTTTTCGTGGCAGACGTAGCCAAATTCCTTTTTATGCAGATTTTTATTTAATTCGATATAACTATTTTTTAAATTATTTTGTCACGCATTAAATAATTAGCATGAATTTGAGTGGGGCCTTGTCGGTCCTAACACTGAAGGGCTGGTATAAATATTCAATAAACAGTTTAGTGTTCTCAAAACGAATCCTATTGTAGACGTATAATGTGCAAACCATGTGAAATTCATTTATCTTTGGTGTATCTATGGTCTCTGTTATTAAATATTATAATAGCTTCACTATATAAATATCAATGATTTTATTTAATCAAATCTGAATTCACAAAGTATACCTATGATGTAAATTTTGGAAATTCGTGGAAGTGATGAGAAGTTAGGTTTGTTGGAAGAGACAAAATTGCGAGCATGTTTTGCAGAGATCTCAATTAATTTGCGAATCGAAACGGAGGAGAATCGTGAGAGGCTAATTCATTAATTCGAACTGCTAATTTGTCTAGCGTTATTCTATGCGTTAATTAAGGCCCCTGACCACTTTGATGTCGGCTTTAATTAATAAACCAATCCGATATGCAGGAACTTGCATATCTAGGACGCATTACTTGAACTGCAACGTGAGCTAGTACAGAACATACTAGTTGCTTAGGCAAACATGAAACGCTGTGCCCTAAGTAAATAATGAATATTAACGACGATTGTGGGAAAAAAGAAGTGGGAATCGTGCGGGACACGTTAATGTGCACTTTGTGCAGATGTTGTTTCGTAAAACAGAAAATTATGATTAATTAGACTGCAAATTTTTGGTGCGAACTTTATGTGTATATCAAGTTTTGAATAACATAATCAATTTGTTAAAAATCATCAAATTCTCAAAAGGAAGCAGCATAATATTCAATAGAACAATGTGCCCACGCTTTTATTTGTCCAGTACAATGAATAATTAAAACTAGAGCTATCACTGTGTCAAACTGATTAATTTTCGTTTCCCTGTTCCATAATTATTGAAATCACAAAAGCCGCTCCCACAGGGAATTATGAAATAATTCGATTTACACTCGCTCGCACTATAATAAATGTCTATCGAAAATTGATAAACGCGCTCGCGTAATTTTAATAATGAAAAACAAGTCACTTTGACCGCACGATGCTTCCGATGTTAACGTTTAATTAACACGTATTTACGTTGGCCATGCGACGACCACGATCTCGTATTTTAAATAAAGAAAGCTAAATTAATTTCATACGCGTTGTTATTTAATATTACACCGCACAACGTGATATTCAGGAAATCTATTCCCCCTTTCTTTGGTAAATTTTGCACAGAATTCGTGGAGGGAATATTTAATAAAATATTGTAACTATGGTGAAACGATTGTTTCAATAAATTTCACCCTTAATGAAGCGTGATTTCCCAAAAATAATTTCTACCTATTAAATATAACTAACCTTTAATGCGGCATAGTTTTAAAAATTTTAAATAATATAAAATATGTAATTTCGATTTAACACATAATTTAACATTAGGATTTAACAAATCCGTCGATTGTAATCACCAGACTGTGAACCTACCTTACATTTTCTATAACTCGTTCCGCACTCCTCAATTTTCATTACAGATTCCCAAGTAGTAATCTTATTCTCGCGCAGTTAAAAACCGCACTCGCGTTACTAATCAACACACAGTGTCCGTCTAAATACGTTCATTACCACTCGAAAACCGCAGCAAATTTTCGTCCACAGTTGGCAAACGACCGAGTTCAGTTTTCCTTCATTCGCCCCGCGGATTTTGAACAAACTAATTCCGCACAGGCCCTGCGTGAGCCTGACTCTTTATCGATTACGCCAGTCCATATCTGGCCTAACTTCTTTCATCCCCGTACGTGTGTTTCGCTTTCCTGTCGCAGGTTTCTCCAGGAAACCGTGCTGACTTTCATTCGACACGAGTTCCATTTGTGTCTCCGTCGATAGTGCTCACTTAAACGTCGACAAAAAGGTCCATTTCTATTTTTCTTTTTTCCATGACGTACTTGACCAAAAAATTTGAAAAAATTCATAGACTGATAACTACGCACTAATACTGGTTCGGTGAGATTTTTCTGATTAAAACGAGCCCAAACACGACGTAGATCGGTCTACTTTTACAGATTTCGAGCCGTTACCCCCACCACCGCGCTCGTGCGAGTCGGAGGGCGTAGTGGGGGTAGGCTTTATAAAACTAGTCCGATTTACGTCGTGTTTGGACTCGTTTTAATCGGAAAAATCTGAACAATTCACTGGTACCACAGTTGAAAAGATAAAATCAAGATGACTGTATTGAAAATTTTCTTTATTGCACAATTACCTTCTACTGGACCTTTCCGTTAGTATTTTTATTCTTTTTCTTTGCCTCGCACAGAATTGTATGAGAAGAGAGGGGATAAATCGTGGCAATGTAAGTGTGACAGATTTGGCAAATTTCAGTAAGTACTATCGTACTTTAAGAAATGTTTTCGACGGCTTTCGAGAAGCCGCGCCGCGAAAATACCGGGCGGCTTTCACGTTTGATTCATTGTTGCATTTCACGCGCTGCATGAGCTGTAACGTTGCAATTTTGCGGTTCGTTCCCTTGTTACTCCCACCGCCGCGTAATCTCATGGTACACGTGTTCCCGCTATCGATTTCCGCAGCATTAACCTCTCTCTGCCTGTTTTTAAAGCACTGTCAACTACATCTCTTTAGCCGCTACAAACAGCGCAAAGCGTGGAAACTGACTCGCTGAAATCCGGCGTCATTTCCTTATTTCATGGTGAATTTTCTGGACTGTTCCGCAACCCCCCGGGGCCCTTTTCCTGAAGAGGTTATGCGCAATTGTGTCATGCATCTTCTTCGCGAATTGCTGGCCGAACGAAATGCAACGGATTGTTAGCGTCTCCGAAATTCGCGAAAAACTCACTCGGACAGTGTCAGAATAATTTTCTACGAAGCATTCTCACCTCTGACAAAAAGTTACAATATACGTGTGCAGCTAAAATTTGCATTTTTCAATTCGCGTGACAATCGATTCCTTCAGAAAGCAGGAATTAACAAATTTTCAACGTTCGAACTATTTTTATTCGTGTGCGAATATTTCTTTTTTGGTTCAGATACAAATTGACAGAGGTATTTCTAGCGCCGCAAACGTTGTTTTTGAAAACCGTCCTCGCTCGAGCCGCTACACCTCTAAAAGTTCTCGTAATTTTTCAGCGGACATTTCACAAAATTGCTGTTAAAACCACACGCACATACTCGCGACGATAACCGAACTGCAGGTTTTTCGCGAATTAAAATTCGTTGAACGACACTCGTCTTCAATAATTCATAAATCGCTCTACATGAAATCGTGACACATAAATCTTCAATAGTTTAAAGTATCTGCAAGCATGTGGGACACTATTTTCTCAACGAACCGGCAGCTCAACAGCGAAACATTCTTCGGGCTTTTCTTTTCCGAAAACGGGCGAGGGATATTGGAGAACTAGGGTAAACATTATTAAAACAGCACGAGCTTCCAATTTCCCCAAAAATCGATTCCGAACTTCGTGACTCTCAACTCGCCTGGCCGAAGAGTTCGTACAAAATCCGAAACAGTTACGTCCAGCTCGCGAGAAACAAAGAAACAACAAAACAACAACGGGACAAATAAACAACGGGGGCTCTAAAATTCTTTTCTGCAAACTCGCAAACGGATTCGCCGCGCCCATTTTGTTTGGTAATTGAGTTTAAGAAGGGTGTACACAGGCCGGGGGTTGCGTTTTCACATTTTCCAGCTTGCGTTACCCTCTTCCGGTCGCTAAACCGCATTATTCCCGCGGAAAGTGTGCGCCCTTCGCAATCAGTATCAAAAAGATCGGGGGTAAGCTGTATCGACAGTCTCTCCTTTTCCTTGCGTGACATTTTCTTCGGCGGCGCGTAAACTGCGCGAGCGAAAATTTGAAATGCATGGCCCCGGGCGACAACCACATTGCACGCTTCGTTAAAAAACGCGAGTGGCGAAAATTAGCCGCGAACGTTGGCCCTCGAATTCTACTCGCGCGATTATGAATAATCAACTGAACAATTTCTTGCCCGCGGAAAATTACGCGAACTCACGTATCGAGTAGTCAGAATGACCGTAAATAATATGTGTAGTACAATATGTGCAATTGAGATTTAATAAAGTTCCATTTTCTGGATGAATACGTATTTCATCGTTAGTATTTTCATAGGAGAAAACAGTGTAATAATAGTATACGTTCGGTATACAATTCAGTAATTCAGCACAGCAAGAGAAGCATAGCAAATTTAGTAAACAGCACAGCCAGAGAAACACAAATGAGCGTCGAGTATAATTAGAAATAGATAACAAGTTTATGTAAGTGTACAGATTAACGAATAACACATAGAGAGGTGGAGATGCACAAGCGACTGCTATTGACATTGACACGTTCACTGCAGTGTCATCCACACATGGATGACGTAATTATTTGTCTATTATAGACTTGCAGATATGTTTAGTTCTATTTTAGTCCGGAATATAAAAATGGTCATTCAACTGCTTGGTTTTTGAGCATTCAATTTTTTCAATAACAGGGAATAAAAGATGAACGTTCAGAGCGATCTTGTAGTGTTTATAGAACAATATTTCAAAGACAGTAAAAATAAATATGTACCCACACGATGGCCCACGCAAGGGACGAGCGCGAAGCTCAGGAACCAAAAAGTAAAATAATAAAAATAAAAAAGAAAACTGCACCGTCGTCGCGGAAAATATCGGATAGCGTTCATTAACGACGAACGTATTCACATCGTTGTTAATCTAAGCGTTATCCGCTCGGTTACACCGAGCATCCGCGTTCCCTTCTTAAATTATAGCTCGGCCGGCCGGTTCCGTTTGCTCGGCTGAAATTCTCTGATTTATCGCTGCCTATTTCGTCATCCCCTCTCCCCCGATCAGTCTGAATTTACAAGTGATCTATAACTCTTTTTAATTACTTACGAAGCGCCGAGAGTAACATTCCCGGGTCCCGTTTCCAACGAGTTTTACGATCCCCTATACAGGACGATTCACGTGCCTCGCGCGCCTCCACTTTTTGAAATTATGCGTCCGACGAGAAATTGTTGCAACCCATACAACAGCTCCGCGTAACTTCCAAGTCAATATTTTTCAATCTAGACTTGTTTCAATAATTTTATTTCACCGCATCCTCGTTCCGGCGTGTCCCCTTTTCAACCGAGGAGCACGAGTCAGTAAATGTTTATTTAGTAGATGCAATTTTTGTTTCCAGACTGTGAGTTCACCGTTAAATCCAGAGGATATTTGCTGTTTCCGAGTTGCAGGCCTTGTTTACGTTCGCTGGGAAAATTCGGGCTGTAAAGGGTTAAACGATGTTTTAACGGCCGCATAATTCCGTAGTGTTTGAGATGCGCAAGTTAGGTGAATCAACCTGTACATCTATCTCTCTCTCTCGTTCTCTCTTGCTCTCGGTAAGACCTGGATTCTTTGATAATGGAGAAGGTGACCCAGAAAACACGACACCTACGAAAGATACGTATCTTGTACATGCGCGCGTATGCACGTATGCGACGGCGCCCGCACGGTGCGGCCTGTGTACGCGCGCGAATGCAACGCGCTACGAAGAATGCAATTGCGTACACGATTGCATCCGACTCGCACGGTGCATAGAACCGTCCGCCAAAAGGGACACCGATTCCTCCGCCACGCTTTGTAACGTTACCCTCGATACTTACGGATACCCGCGGATACTGCCGATTTACCGAGCACAATACGTCGATCGCTCGATCCTCAAGTCCGTTTGATCCCGAAATTGCTGTCGCCTGTCGTTATCGCGCACGCGGCAAAGGGATTACTATTTCATAGCGCGTTTTACCTTGGGATTCGTCGGACTTCTGGTACTGTCGGGGACAGGCAGATCGGGCCATTAATTTGCTAATTTTTATTTAGTTAATAACGACATCGATCTCGTAATTAATGGCGCACACTTTGAATCGGAATAACTTTTTCGTAAATCGGCTAAATCACTTCTGCTTTTCTACCAAGCGAGATGAATTAGAATTTGAGAAAATGATTAGAAATGATCGAGGATTAGAAAATGATAATTACGAAAAGAATTGGAAAAGTTGCTCTCGACAACTCGTTTACTTGGGCTTGCAACAAAAATTTAAAAAATGTGTTTCGTTAATGAGTTGTGTTGAAAATTGCAGCCCGTTGCAATGGAAATATTAATATTTGTTTTACCCCTGTTGTTTGTATTTTCCTGCGCAGAGAAATTCTCTTTTTATGTAATTAGAGGCATAGTTAGTACAGTGCGAGCTATATTTTGTATAAAGTGCTACTTGAGAATTCGTCAAAGAGGAACGAAAGCAACATTCTTTTGAACTTTTATTTATAGTTGTGAAATATTTGCTGCACTTACAGCTTTAATACTGCAAATGCGCGACACGTGCGCGATTTCAGCGTTAAAATCCCTGAAAATAAAAGCTTTCCCTGGTGCACGTGAAATGCACAGAACTCCCTTCAAATTAATAAAAATTCTATCGAGTTTTAATCAAGGTTTTCGATATTCGTTTGGAAACGACCGGGGAAAAAGAATGGTCATTGCGGTGAGAACGATATAATGGGAAAATTTCAGAACGAATAAAACGGAGGTGCAACGTTATAAGAATATTCCATTTGTTCGAGACCGAAGCATTATATAAATTACATATTTGATTTATTTCGTTTCTTTCCTGGATGTATTTTTGCAATTTTTGCCCGATCGAAACGATCTTCTATCGATCGAATTTCTTCCACCATTTTTCTAATAGAATTGTTTATCCGACGCAGAATTTTACAAAATAATCTCTCGGCCAGATAAAATTGAAATGCGTCGTCGAGTCGATTTTACATTTTACAACGGTTCGAAAATTCGATCGAAACTGAATGCAAAATTAGAGACGAACGCAGGAAAAGATAAAAAAATCGCTGAAAATTGACACAACAAAAATTGCAAATATGGGTCAACGCGTTTCAACGAATTCGAAATGTTTGCTCCGCAGACAATTAAATGTAACTTCGCAATATTCGCATGCAAGGCAACAAACGCAACTGAAACTTCTGCAGAAATCATTAGTGCACTCTGGGTAGAATAGTAAAATAATTTATTACCAAGAGTAGCTTAACTAAAAACGACGTTGACAAGTCGAAACTGAGTTCTGCTACTTCCAAGACGAGAGACTCATTTTGCGACTGCCATAAACCGAAGACACTCGACCGTGTGTACTTAACCCGACGTATGTCCACACTGAAGCAACAACGAGCAACATTCTTGAAAGAAAATGGCCGCTTTCGCTAAATAAAAGAAGGCAAGAAGAGCCGGCAAAAATGAACTCTTGCTTCGGTGTGGACACGGCTTAAATTCGAATTCGCTGTAGCGAGGAGTAAACAATCAGAAATTTCATTCCCGATTTCGATACGGCCACGAGCCTCCCACGCTGACTGTTCTGCGCATCGTAAATTTCGATTGAATGGACTGATCAATAGAGGAGCTCGCATTTCAAGCGATTTATAAACCTTTAAGTCCCTTTTCCCTCGCTTAACATATCGCGAGCGAGCGCGTCGTGGCCCGCTGATCCGGTGTCGAAGTTTTATAGGGGAATTATGCTACTAGGGAGACGTGTTTATGCGAGTTTACGCGAGCGAGCCGAGAAAATCTGTCGAACTGTTCCGCCCAAGACCCCCGTGCTCCGCGATCCCGGGACACAGTTATCGGGGAAAAATTAATTAACGTCGACATTTCGACCAGAGCACCATAACAACGACTCTTTCACCTGGGTAATTAACTTTCGACGGTCAAAGCTAATTTGCATCCTCTCGATTCGCCGTATCACGAATCTACCTGCGCGAAAGTTGTGTTTTGATCCACACCGAAAATTCTAAGAATTTTTCATTTCACGTGAAAGTTGCGAACGCAAGAAAATTCAGTCCGGTTGCTATTTTTAATTTCGAGAAGTAAAACTCCGTTCGCCTTGGCATCGGTAGCGGTACAAAGAGGCCGGAAGAACTTCCGACGAGAGTTGATGCTCGACATTTTGTATTCGCAGACATGCGCGAGGTTCATTAAAATGCTAAGAATCTTTTTTTTCTCTCTCTCTCTCTCTCTCTCTCTCTCCCGGTGCAAAACTTTCGACTAGTGCAAGCTAAACGGTGACAGTCGCGCTTAAAACAGTCCGCCGTTGACAATGCGCGCCTCGTTTAGCGTCCCTGCTACTTCTCAAAAACAACGTCGAAACTCATCTCGCATAGGCGTCCGCCGAAATTATTTTTGCTGCTCCCTGCGAATCGCTTACGACCCCATTTTGATTCCAGGGAACAAGACGAAATCGCGGGGATCGATTATTCGTCGGATCAAATTAACCCTTTGCACTCGGGGCGCTATTTTCATTCTGAAACTAAATTTTGCTTCCGTCGTAGAATATTTTCACTTTATTCATACGAAACTGATCCGATTTCCACATATAACATTTAAACGTTTAGTAAATATTGAATACAAATTTTCTAATGTAACAAATATTTTGTAAGATTTCTTGTAATTTCTTTGGAATAATGCCACAATTTCTAGTGGTGCTTCAGAGTCACCACTCGAGTGCTAAGGGTTAATATTTCATTCGTAGGGTCAAAATAAACACTTTTACAAATTTTTACAGTTATCGGAGCGTCCGTTTTTTCAGTATGAAATCTTCGATCTGACAGTGAAAGAACGTTCCACGTGGCGCTTCTTCGATCACTAATTCTCGAAGTTAATTGCCAGGAAGAAGCTACTTTTAATCCGAGTCCGCAGCACTCTGGTTCTGTTTGGATTCAACGTTGTGTTTGTTTCTGGGAGATTATTTTGCAGCGTGCTAGTTGAAATATTCTTCGGGTAAAATGTTGTTTCTAACTTCGTCGAGTGTGCTATTATACTTAAAGTTGGAGATATTCATGAGCAGACTGCTCATGAACTCTATGCATTTATAGCATCCATGAATTTTGGAAGATAGCACTTTTCTTATATTTTTTCCTGCTTAAAATTTGAGAAATGATTTTGCACTGTGTTAAAAGGACGAGAAATCCTGGATACATGGCTTTCGATTTTGCAAAGCTTTAACTGTAGCCAGACAATTATTTAACTTAATTGCAGGCATTGATCCCGGCAAAGCCGCGAGTTCTATTTAAATGGAAATGATTTAGCAAAATGTGGAAAGTGATGAATTCTAAAAATATTGCTTTCAACTGTACAGGGCCTTAATTGGGTGGCAATGCCAGGCAATTATTCAACCTAATTAAAGAGAGGGACAGCTTTTAATCAGACCGAACACAAGTTTAATTATTTTACACCGTATCAAAGAGGTGATCAATTCTCAAAATATTGCTTTTAGTATAAACTACGAAATGTCCTTAAATGGAGCTTGATGTATTATATTTAAATAGAACTTGTATTAAATAGAATTTGTTATATTTTAAGCAAATAGAACTTTTTGTAGGACTGTATTCGAACAGAAGTTGCATAAAAATATTTCGGAAATCGACATTACGAAATTGGACAGCTTCGCTTTTCCATTACCCTTAAAAATCACTGGGAATTTTCTGTAGTACCCGATAATAAATCTGAAATAGAAAAATTCGAGTGGACATTTTTCAAATTTTCATTTACATCGTAATTGAGATCTCGTGAGCAGAATCTGCGTTTGCGGAGGGAAAAAAACGAGCGTCAAAGAAATTCCTGCTTTCCAGAATAAATAGACTGCCGGCGTTCATGCAAATTTACATTTTTGTGCATAAAGGAGAGTCGCCTGAAATGAAATAAAATATGTTGTGTCCCGTATTATTAGCTTCTCTAAATCACGAGTACTGCGAAACGTACTTCAATCATTTTTCCAAGTTGCCGTACAGATAAGCTCAAAAGTTCAATTATTTTTTTTTTATAATTCTACGGAATATTTATAATGAGCTGCACGTTGTTTCGAAAAACAAGTGTCCGAAACAGAGATAGCGTAAAGAGCGAGGTCCTATCTGACCTACATCCACGGTAAAATCGTCGAAAATTTCATAACTTTTGTTCGCGTTATCGTGAAGAAAATTAACCGGCAGCGGGATCTTCTCGGGAAAGGATCATTTTCTCGGTGGGAACGTCGCGAGTCCAAGGAAGAGAAATAACCAGGGAAATCGGATGTCGCGGGAGCCTTCGACGCGCCGCAGTAGTTTACGCCTTTTTCTCTGACGGAGAATGACTGCCCCACGGGCGCAAATCCCGCTGGAATACTCCAGATTGCCTTTCTCCTTTTACACTTTCCTCCCCCGCGATAACAAGTCCAGGAAAACTGCTCGGCTAACACACCGCTATTATGCACCCAGCGTTGTCTCCGACTCGAACCGCCGCACTCTGTATTGTCGCAAACAATGCCATCAGAATGCAACCCCTTTAACCTCTTGCGAAATAGTTTCACGAATCCAAGGACTAAGATGGGTCAAAGTTCCTAATTTTCTCTTTCATATTGAAATCGTAACGTCCTTGTTCGATTATTGTTAAAAGTCGTAGAGAATTGGAACGGAATTTGGTGATCATTGGAAAGCGATAGAATTAGTTGCGTTCAGTGCAGGGTAATTTTACTTGTAAAAATTCTTTCCCGGTGGTGGAAATTTTTCGGAACGAAATCGGCCGCGAAAGCGTCGGGGAAGATAAACGCTTATCTAAAATTAATGAATGTTTCAGGGACAATGGAACATCAGTCAGTGGGAACCGCGAATGTTCGAGTGTCGAGCATGTAACAGAGCAGCTGGGGATATAAATAGCGCATCCTTCCTGACGCAACTATGCAAAATTCAAGTGAAAAGTGCACACCCGTAAATTGTTCGTTCCGTGGCTTTGAATCGATCCGGAGACCGGCCGTGTATAGCCAGGAACGTTTTCAAATTAAACGTCGCTTCGCTACTGTTCGAATGAGTAACATCCTGTCCGGATCCGTAACCGTGATACCGCGTAACTAATGTTATCGTTATTGTGTCAAATATATTGAAACTCCGTCAAGATAATGAACACGATTGCCGAAATACATTGAAACGGACACGGGCGCTCGATGCACTGGCGCGGATAACGAGCCGCCGCGCTCCTTTTCAATGTCGGGCTTCGATTATTGCGCGTACGTACGTGATCGTTGCGAATTAATAAACGCAACCGGCGACACAACGATAAAAAGTTCTCGATACAGAGATTATTCGAATTTAATCGATCGGAGCGCGGTTTGCCTTTTAATTGCGCGAAATGTCACCGGGAATTTCTTTGGCTATTTTAATGGAAATCTGTGATATTTTTATGAGTTAAATAATTCTTATTAATTAGCAGACGCTTCGACGGACGACGGGAAATTATTCGCTAGCGTTTAGGCATTTCCTTATTCACTTTCGTTGAGAAAAAATAGTGCAAATTTGAATGCTGGAGTCTGTGAAAGAGTACGGTTGTACTCGTACTTTCGATAAGTAGAAACAGCCAGCAATGACCAGACCCAGGAGGGGACTACATTATTTGATTTTTTAATATTTTCTGTAAACACATTTATTTCAGTCTATCTTAGCGCACAAGTAATTGTTCCATTTTAATATAGATGCAAATTTTTCAGTGATTAAATGATCAATTTCGATTGAACGTTCCGCGGGCAGAGGCGGTGCCGTCATTAATTCGTGTCTCTCTGAAACTATATTAAAATTGAAATTAAACTACATGGATAAGAGAGTTCGATATTCCGATACGTCTAAAAATTCCGAAAGAGTTATTAATAACTTTTCGCGAAGCAAGCAAGGTGGAAGAGGCGTACTATTTTTTTCAAATATCGCAGGGAATCGGAAATGTTGAAAAACTTTTGGGACGCGGCGTGTGTCAGTGTTCTCGGTAGAAGCCGAGGAGAAGGAGAGATGGCGGTGGTCGGGGCGGGCAGAAAGTTCATCAAAGTGGACGGTGGAGTTGAGTTGATCGAGCGTCGGCCACTCTTGATCTGGTAAACCGGAAGTGCCGAGCGTCAACGGTGGCCATTAATAATTCCTCGGGCCCTGAAATTCCAGGTCCCTCGGATACCGCGAGCCACCGATACACGATCGAGTTTGCGTCGATGCCGACGATCGCGTCGTTTCCGATGGAAATTCGTACTAACTCGGCTAAAAACCGCAAATTCGAAAATCGATCGTCCGCCGCACGGCCCTCCGACGGAGTAATGCACCGCGGTGCAACGGGACGCGGCCCTCTGCCGTTCAGTTTGCTCGCGCAATTTCCCGGCCATCAATGCGCATTATGAAATTTTCAATTTTCGGTCTCCCTAACCGTTTCGTAATGCCGCGCCGCCGCAATTAACGGCGACGATAATTATGAATCGAAAGTTTCGCGCCGCCGCCAACGCGACCGGGTCAATGCCGTTAACGGTGTGCTTTCCCGCACGCATCATCAATTATACGCACCGTTGCGCAGTTCCCGGCCGGTCTGGGGTCGCGTATATTTATTTGCAGTATTGTTCAACGGAAATGTTTAAACTGAGGCTACCGAACTTGTCGACCGGATGTGAGACAGCGCTCGGATCGTAAAATCACTTTACGACGGGGTAAAGGAGACCGATTTGCGTCTGACGGTTGGGGTTACGGACGCATTGTGAAAAAATTGCAATTGCGAAAAGTACAATTGCAGTGTTAGACTCGCTAAAAGAAGTAATCGCGTTGAAAAGAAGGGTTCGGATCGATCGGCGAATCTGCTCCTTCCGACGAACGAAAAATACTTCGCGTCACTTCCCGTTCCGTTGGATCGTTGATGGAAATGAAAATGGAATGTCAATTGAATGGATCGCGAAGTACAAAAGACAGGTGCGTTTCAAGATCATTGCACGCTGAGGCAGCAAGAACGAGAAGTTGGAAACAGGCAGACAAACAAGCAAGACTTTCTAAAGCAACCGTACTATCTAGCAATAAGAGGCGAAATTTATTTGCGGAAGAAACGGCAATTGAATTGGAATTTTTTCTCGGGTTTAAAGGGTTTACAGGAGCCGTGATCAATTTAACTGTGCCGTTTCGGTCTCATTAACTAAATCACTTTGGTTTTATGGGGTTTTTCTAGGTGGTCGCTGGCGGGATCAACGAGTTACATTTAAATGGGTTAAATGTTAAATTCATGAGTCGCTGGAAAGGTAACAAAGCTGTGCGTAAGATTGTCTTTCAGTAATCGTTAAAACAATTTTTAGAAGTTTGCGCAACGATTGGAATTTTTATTTTATTTAGCCCATCGCACAACCCTCGAAACTTTAATTTTCTTCTAAATGAAATATGGCGTAGTTCATGCAAAATTAGGGGGGTTTCTGTCATCGTTTTGCCAGTTTGGAATTTGTTGAAAAATTACGGAGTTTCTAGTTTGGCAAGCTTGGCGAAAACGGGTTTCACTTATAAATTTTTATCTCGGGAACTGTTTGTCGGATTGAGCTACATTTTGTTTTGTTTTACTCGAAAAGGATTGGGCTATTGTTGTAAGAATGTGGAAAAATGTATTGCAACTTACACCGACGAAGTGTAGTTCTGCAACAGATGCATACAACTCGAACTGAAACAGAAATAATTACATAGAATTATAAGCATTAAGTAGCAATAAGTAGAAACTGTGAGGAATGGTCAGACATGTCACTTCTGTCCAGCAAAAGCTCACCCCCCACTTCTTTGAGTTTGGATTCATGCTTGTCGGTTGCGGTGGCGTTGAAACGAGCGCGATCGAGACTTTACGAGAATTTATTACGAGAACACGGTGTTCCCGCTTATTTTATGAAAGCAATTAAATTCAGCTCTGCCGATGCATTTAATCGGTTGCATATCGCCGATTCAATGTTCAAATTGATTACACGCGGGACGAGGGAGGACAACAAAGAAATCGTGTTACCCGTGGCAATTCCACCGATAAATATACTCGGCGGCTCGTCGAAAAGTCGAGGGCTCCGGGCTCGTAAATTTCAACTAATTGCCCATGGCCGTACGTATGTGTCGTTAGGGTGTCTGTTAACAGTAATGTTTTCGCGATAGTCGTCACGTGAACCGTAGCAAGAAAATTATTTAATTAAAAAAATCTGAAGTAATCCGAAATTTCAAATATTCTAAAAAAGTGAAAATCTTTTCATATTTTTCATCGAAGCGTAAATGCATTCGAATTTTGTCCTCCGGTTTTATTAAAAAGTGCAGTCATTTTTTAAAAGGTTCAGGGTATTAATGAAAGCCAAAAAGATTTTTACCATGCACAGCGACATTTTGAAAAAATTCATAGCTGGCACAGAATTTTTACACTTTCATGGAAGGATTTGTCCAAATGCATTAAAGTTTTATCTTTTACTAGGTTATATGGCGGTGAAACAAATTTTTTTGGGTGAAAAACAATGGTTGAATTCGAGACAGCTCTTGACTCGTGATTTCGGTATGATTTCACTGTAGCAAGAGGCGAACAGTTGTGGCGACTTCAATGAAGGTATGCGCTTTAGCAACAATAATTCAGATCGTGTGAGTTGGAAATTCAAGTTGCATGAGACGCAAAGAGCAGTTTATAGAACAGTGGAGGCCAAGATTGTTCCGCGCTATAAAGTTACCCACAACGCAATACTGAATCATATTCCGGGTAATAAATTGAAATTGAAATGGCTTCTCAAATATCCGAGCGTAATTATTAATTTTAGATTTTACCGAATTTCGTACAAACGAGTTATTATTAATAAATTCCAATGTTCTACATAATTTCCCACAAAACGGAAATTAAATGAACCACGCGCAGATGTACGAAATTAAATTAACAACATATGTAACACACAGCTGTACAAATAGAAATAGAAATGTCGCTTAAAAGTTAATATTCTTTCACATTGATTTCAGGAACCAAAATAAAAATAGAACTATATTCGTATATATTTGTGAATGCATTATTTGAATATTGTATAATAGAACATTCAGTACTCCTCAAAATAAAGCATATCTTATTGTTAGTTCGTATACCGATTAATCGCTGAAATTCAAACAACAATCTCCAGGTCTAATTAAAGAGCGACTTGTTACTCGGAGCTTGACAAAATAGGTTTAATCGATGCATCCATCAAAAGTCTAAAAATAATTAGAAGACTGAATTAGATAGAGATGATCTAAGAATTAAATGGAGCCCGTGCTGATGAAATATTCGGTTGATACGGAAATAACTTCCACCGAGTGTGACGTTGCATTGCTGAATTATAATTACCGTCAAGAATAACGGTGGCTAAGTTTAATGATGATCGATTTTACAAATCGGACCGGAGTTATCTTTAACGATTAACTTGTGTCTCGACCTAAATTCTTCCCTGATACGTTCTTCTAATTCTTAAATGCATTATTCAACAACTCCTCGAGAATAAATACATAAAATCTAAGTTGCAACGAAATTATAAGTTGTTACTAAACCGCAAAATTTGCTCAAAATTTAATCTGAAAATAGGACTGTAGTCTATCAATTTGTATTGTCTTGTTCGATCTGTCTCTTATTTTTGACCTTGTACGACCTTGGAAGCCATTGCGTTGCGTATGAGTGAAATCGTCACGAGTCACGCGTTCATTAAAAAACATAGAGCATTCTATTTAAAAATGCTGAAGGTCACCTTCGTTTCTTGAAAAATAATATAAATAGAAAAAGTTAACAAAGGTTACCGCGTTGTAAGTACCGGTCCGATTCACCGCGAACACCCTGTAGACTATATGAGTTCTGTAACATCGAGCACGTTAAATCCGACACAAAACACGAGAAGCGGAAGGATGCGCGGAGAGGGAGGGAGGGGGTGGGGGTGGACTTCGCGCGCGCGCGCGAAATTCAAGTCCACAAATCGGTGCTAGCCAATTGTAGCAGTAACAGACCGAACCAATTGCAGATTGCACTCGGACCTGGCAATAAGGTCATTCCGGTTCGCTTCATACCGATTGCTCTTCCATTCGCTTCGATATTAACTCCCGAACCCATTTCTGTTTTTCCCCTCCTGGTACAATCCGCCGTCTCATATCGAGACCGCGAGCTTTTCCTTTTTTCCCCCCCGTCCCTCTCCCGGTTTTCCACCCTTTTCCACCCTTTTCCCACCGGTTTCATCGGACCGCTTGTCAAATCGACGGGCTCCTTCGTCTGTCTTTAACGTGTTACCAACGGAGCCCTGTCCGTCACGTGACACCGGCATTCAAATTCGAGTTAGCGCGCGAGAGCACGGACCAGGCTAATTTAAGAAATCAATTAAAGTCGTCCTTGGCTATCTCGGCCGGCGAACAATGCGTCGAGAGACAAGTCCAATTGTTTTTCAGCTCCCGGACGCGAAACGAATGGGATTCCTGGTTTAATCCCAGCGGTTCGAACAGTAAACTTGCGAAAACCGTCGACACTTAAACGGTGGTAATTTCGTTAGGAAAAATAGTATTGCGGTAATATATACCCCGGCAATAATATCCATTTGAAGTCTTACTAACTAGGTTATGTTATTAGCTAGGCTATGCTTCGAAATGATTTGAACGTTACGACTAGGTTAAACTTCACCTTGGCAACCCAGAAATTTGTTAACGTTTTGCTATACAATCCTGTACATCTTGGCGAGAAAATGCGAAAAATCGAAGTTTCAAGGCGAGGAACTCACCGGTTCAAAAGTTATGCTGAATAATTCTTTCAAAGATTTTAAGAAACATTGATTTCATAGGAGTAAAACCAACGTTACCGATTGTTCGGTTGATGATCAAAGAGAAGAGAACTTTGAAAACTTCGAGAGATACATTTCAGTTTCGGACACATGTGGACGATTTAAAATAAGGTTTCTACAGAGTAGTTCCCGTGTTTCATGGTTTAAATATTGCGAATACGTTGCCCGAATAATTCGCTGAAGGATTTAGAACAATTTACGATACAGAAAACGCCGGGGATCGCGGGAAGAGAGACTCGGACTCGTCCGCTCATATTTTCGCATCTATCCGTCTCACGTTTTATACAACATGCGCATACATAATTCCCTCGTTGAATAGATATCAGATCGAGGTTACATTTTAGAAATATTATGCAAACCCTGACCCAATATAATCCGTCGGTTCTTTTTTTCTTTTTTGCCCCCCACCCCCGCGTTACCAAATCAATGTCCTGGCGGAAGGGAAAAGATTGCGTAAGGTGATTTATAGCGAGGAGAGATTTTAACGACCCCTTGTCGTTATGTTGTCACCTGTCCCGAAGCGCCAAAGAAGTCGCATTACGGCCCCATGCACGGTTATGGCACTATCGATAACCGTCGATGTTACGTGAACGGGCTCTGCCTGCTCGAAAATAAAAGAACCGAACACCGGCGAACATAATCTAACACTTTAATCGCCGTGTCAGTCACACGTGGTGATCATTACACTGCGGATTTTATTTGATAACAAAAACAGTACTCGGGACAATGTTAACACTAGATTTACGGAGCACTAAAAGTGGCTAGTTTGGATTATTTTATAAAAACACCAAGAATATATTCAGGCAGATGTTTAGCAGGCTTTTACTATAATATACGTACCAAAGAATAAATGTGTTGAATAAATTTCCTATAAATGCATTTTTACAGTCATAATAATTGTAAATTAAACAACATAAAACCCGTCATTTTGACGGGTCCCGTAAATCTAGTGTTAAATAACCTTAATAGCCGAGCGCACCTCGGAGTACATCGGATTTAATGCATTTCCGATAATCATTTCAGTAATTATTTTTTATTCGGTAACAACAATTTTTGTTCTATTAAAAGTCACGATTTCGTTCGAATATTTTTTTTCGTCGGAGATAGTATTCGTGGAGAAGCAAGATTCGGTGTAATGGAATTAACATAAATAGTTTGGGACGCGATTTTTATTCGTCCTGCTCGCAGGAGGTAAAGATAACGGCGCAAGGTTCTTTCCTTGTCCGTGGGAATAATGTCATTATTATACGAACGAATTTTATTTTCATTGGGATTATCTGCAATTACACGGCCAGCGTAACGGCGATCTCGATGCAGTGTAACAAGACGAAGAAGATAACGGTAAAACGATAACGCGAATGCAACTTCGCTGCACGTTATCCTTCCGCGCGGAATTGATTTCGTCTTCGAGGGTTCGCGAAGAGGATCGGTTTCGAGGTATCTCGAGAACACGAAGAAGAGTACGCAACCGTGTCCGGAAGTTCGAATAGTTTTTAGAAAATTTGAAGAAATTTATTTAGCTTCTGAGAAATTCCGAAATTCCTTCTTCGACGATGGATAAAACGAGATAAGTTTAAAATTAGTCACACCCGGTGAAATTAAGTAGAATTCCGGTGAAAAACCTGTGAAATTGGCAGGAGAGACGGCCGAGCATTAAATAATAAATTAAATGTTCCGAGATCGTAAGTACCCGCGCGAGCGATTAAAGGTTAATTCGAACGAGATTGAAATGGCCTCTAAATTGCGTGCAGGACTCGGGCGAAACGGTGCGTCAGGTTAGGCGTTCGCATAAAGGTAAATCCAGAGTTATTCCGCGAGAGTAGCTATCACGGCCGTGTCAACTTGAGAGTAGACACCTGCGATTTATTCTCCCGGGAGTAGAAGTGACATCTATTGGAAAATAACACGTCGAGAGCGGATCTCACGTGTCTGTGCTCAGGCTAGCGAGCTCTACTTTTGGAAGTAACTCTTGAGAGCAACACTTCAGAGTAGTACTATCAAGTCGACACGTTCCATCACTTTTCCTGCGAATGCTTCTTTCCACGTTTTATCGCATCAACTTTTCACCCGCGCCCATCCCCCTGTCAATTTCACATTGTTTCCCTAAATATTTAACCCTTTGCACTCGAAGCGATTCTAACTCCAAAACAAAATATTTCTTCCGACCTAGAATATTTCCCTTCCCCTGAAAACGGTGCAATTTACTCGTACAATACTGAAATGTTTAGCAATTTATTAAATACAAACAAATTTAACAATGTAAACAATATTTTTAATAATGATACAGCAATTTTAGTGACGCCTTACAGTCGCCATTCGAGTGCCAATGGTTAATAAACAGTTTTAACACAGTAAACAATTTATTTATTTTCAGCCTTCTCTACTCGGTAAAGGAACTTTACAAAATTTTCAGTCGTCCTTCCACAGTCAATTCCCAGCAAAATTATGTTCATTTACCTTCTAATTAATAGCAGGAAGAATTAAAACAAAAATTTCTATTCCAATCCGATTTTCTCACTCCAATTTTTCCCATATTATCCCCTCTCCTTAATTTTACATTACTTTCCCATTCGTGAACCAATAAAACAGCACCAATTAAAAAGCAAAAAAGTGGGTCATGTGTTAATTCCGTTCGATAGTTCTGCTACTAAAATTGTACTATTTTCTTTTTTTACATGTTCGATCGAGTGCACAGAAATATTCGAACCGAATGAAGTGTTTTTTAATTAAATAAACGTCTCTTTGAAAATATCGTCCCGTGTCGGTATTGTTTAAACGTTCAATCATCACGAAAGTTCTTCAAACATTCTTCTTTCGTAAACCGAGTTAAATAATATTTTCTATTTGGAAAAATCAATGTAACCGAATCGAAGATTGATTTATTTAAATCTACGTAGCCGCATTTAAATTGATTTAAACCGAACCGGCCGAAGCTCGCCGCGCATGAATAATACAAAGTTGAAAGTAAAACTAGCAACGTGTACGAGCACATTATCGACATGCATAATTACGATGCAATACAACAGAAATGTAAATTTGCGGTTCGAATTAACAAACTTTTATGCAAAAGCGCGAAACGATATGAATAGCGACGGATGCTGGCCGAAATAAACAATTTTTATGCAACAGCGCGTACGCGAACAATGTGCGACCGGTGCTCTCTCGGGACTGACAAATATTTATACGCGGTGCATGTAAATAATCTCTGAAGGTGATCGCGTTAATCCATTTGATCGATCGCCTTCTGCCAGCCGGTAGTTTATTTTCATAAGGACTAATTAGGCTAAACGTATCCGCGGACTCGGACAAAGTGGTTTCGAAGATTGCCGTTATATACTCCTCTCAGAGGCAGACCTACGATCACATTTGCACACAGGCAACGTCCTCGGAGACTCACTATATCATTGTCTAAGATCGCGAAATATGTCTTACGCGAATTCTCCTTGTTCTCGTTTCCGCAAAGCCAATACCTACGTAGTACTTTGCGCCGGGAACGTGCGCGGATTGCGTTGTACCTTCGCTTCGAAAGTCGCTCAAGTTTCCATTTTTATACAGGGTGTTCCCGAAGTCGTGGCTCAACCTACCGCCGGACCATGATTCTACGTACGAAAACAATTCAGAAAAAAGGAATAACATTTTCTCGCTAGGCGCTCCGTTTTCGAGAAAATCCTGTTCGAATGCTCAGCGAATTCGCGAGCGAGTGGCTGGCGCGTCTGGTCATGACCTACCGATTCTACTTGCTGCAAATAAGACATTATCCCCGTCGCGGAGGTCTCTACCGTAACTGTCATAATTGCATCCCCGCCACTGGGGGACCAATCCAGCGAGGGGTTCTTTCGGAAAAATTGCAAGACTAAATTTATTTAGATTTTTTAATGTGCTTAGTGATTTCTATTGGAAATATCTTTCTAATTTCGATAATTATAAAATTAACACTAGGTTTACGAAGCACTAAACGCGACTATTTTGCATTACTTCATAAAAACAACAAGAACGTGCTACTCACATTTTTGGAAATATTTTTAAAATAATATATACCCAAAGAAATAAATTTGCTAAATAATTTCTTGCGTGTGCATCCTTAGAATCTTAATAATATTAAATTAAAAATATTAGAACCCGTCATTTTGACGGGTCCCGTAGATCTAGTGTTAAATATATTAAACTGGTCCTTTGACGTCTCTAATAATTCGATCACCGGGCGATAGTAACCGTTTAATTATGCTGTTCGGTCATGACCTACCGATTCTACTGCTGCGAGTAATACATTATCTCCGTCGCGCAGGTCTCTACCGTGACTGTCATAATCGCATCCCCGCCACTGGGGGACCAATCCAGCGAGGGGTTCTTTCGGAAAAATTGCAAGCCTAAATTTATTTACATTTTTTAGTGTGCTTAGTGATTTCTACTGGAAATATCTTTCTAATTTCGATAATTATGAGATTAAATACATATATGAAACTGGTCCTTTGACGTCTCTAATAATTCGATCACTGGGTGATGGTAACCGTTTAATTATGCTGTTCGGTAGCTTTTGTTGCAGGATTTTGTTTCCGGTAGCTTTTGCGCGCTCGGGAGAGGCGTGTCCGGACATTTTGATTTTCCGCGGGAAATTTTATTCGATTAGGCGAGAAAGCAAGCAGCCCGCTGTCAACATTGGCCCGATACACGGCCGCAGCGCGGAATAAACCAGAAAATGGCTGAGATATAGGTGTAAGGACGTGATTCCGACCTGCACACCGGGTTTCCACGGGATCGTCAGACTTCTTGCTGGACTTTTTCCAGACCGCCGCGGTATGGAAAATGCGGTGCACGTTCCGCGTTCGAGATCTGCACATGACAAGCGTTTCAAACACGCACGTGTGTGGATATCGAGTGCACCGTCACTGCCCGGACAGGTATTAACTCGAAATAGAATGACAAATGGAGAAAAAAATGGAAAGTGAAACGTTCGATCGGCGAGATATCGAGGAGTGGTAATTAATATATTTTTGACGTTCGCTCGAACTCGACGGCGACTCGAAACTGCCTGTGCCCAGTCTGGACAAGTTCGAGATATTTCAAGATTATAAAAATTATATTTCTAGACAATAAAACTAATATTTCTAGACAAGTTTGATATTTATATGAACATTAAGAAATATTGTGTGTATAATTTTTGACATTTTAGTGGTGAATGGTATCAAATATTATATCTATAATTTTGGAAATTTCGATGCCGACTTGTACTAAATATTAAATTGTAAATTATATGCTATTTACGCGCAGTCAAACGAATAACAAACCCTCAACAAAGTGATGAAAACTACACGTGCTCGCATCGGGAGTTTCATTCTTCAATATGTACATCATTTTTGCCTCGATAGAGACATAAGAATCATGAAAGCAGACGAAAGAATGCAATAAACATTTTATAACTTGAAAAATTCGATACGAGGGCGAATACGTGTACCGTATGATAGTTCGATATTCGAGCTTCGTGTTCACAATAAAATCAGAACTGTAGTTTCACGGGAGCATAAAATTTTTATAGCAGTATCGTCAGCATAAATTCCTTCGAAGTAATTATCAAGACTTCTATGATCTTCGTGAAATTTAGTACAAACTAGTACGCGTTTCAAGCTACTTTGTAAAGTTGAAAGAATTCAGTTTTGGTAGAGAATGGTAGGTATCAATGATTCGATTAAAAGTCGAATAAAATTACATTTACATGCCGCTAGCGATCAAAGTGAAACGTTTCGGTATTATTAAGGCTATTAATCATCGACGGTTCGAGCATCGCATTTATTTGTTTCCCTTTTTAATCGATTTCCCGTTCCAATCATTACATCTCTCTGGTCATTCTTCCCGGTGGTGTTCCCGACGTATTTTAAACCGATCCGCGCGCAGGAATCAATTAATGGAAACAGATATACGGACAATACACGTTGTCCCTGCCGCCATTCAGTTTCTGACAGCGCGCACGAACGAGTCGATGTAAATTTACCGACAAACCGATCGAACAATAAAGTCGCCGGGAATGAGAGAAAAACCGCGGCGGAGGAGAAGGAAAACTCGTGGAAAAGTCGCACGATTTCCCGCGTTTCGGAAAGGAAAAACCGTGCGCCGGAGGAACGGTGCGCCGCGTATAAATTGTCCGAATTTCCCAATATTTTATTAAAATTGTTTGGACAGTTGGCGGGGGAAAAAAATTTCAGTTACGGTTTCCCCGGGGCGGTTGCGCTTCTATCGATTAACCAGACGACCGAACTTCGCGTTTTTGTTTATTCTGTTCATGTTCCATATAACTTCCGTTTTCCCGTTAATTCCGTCCTCCAGCCCTAACCCCCTCTCTGTCGTTCTCGCTCCGTATTTAATTACACACATCAGAAAAAAAAGTTTCCGCGCTGCTGAGACACGCGCGGCCATTCGAGAAAACGCGATTTCCATAATTGTATTCTCCCGAGCCGGGGCAACATATTTTCAACTTCGCCCGAATGAAAAATTGCAGAAGTTGGATTATCGCCCCGGCGAAGGTCGCGCGTCCCTTGTTTCTTTGCGGAAATCCGAGTTTACGTACCTCGAGGAATCTGTCGAGCTGATCTGCCGGGCGGACGTCAAGCTTTCTGTAAACAAACAAAACAGGGCCATTTTTAATGTCCGCAGATTTTACGAAATTTTCATATAAATAACTTTCAAGATATTTCAGACAAATTTTCGTCGAACCAGCAACGTATCTGTCCGAATTGTTAGCCGGGCTAAACTTCACCTCGGGAAACCAGAAATTATTAACTATTTTTCCAGGCAATCCCGTTGATTTTGGCGAGAGGATTCCGAAAATCAAAGTTTCGATCCTAGGAGATCACTCTGGTTCAAAAATTATGCTCTGTTACATGTGCAGTGTGTAATCCCACACGGTTTCTCGGTAAAATCGGTACCGCCCGGTACAATTATGTAAATATTAATCCAAGAGGGAAATTTTCGAGCAGCCTGAACACAATCATGAATATGTTACTATATCTGTGTACGCAATAACTACCATGAGGTTGCCGGGGTGGGCGGAGGGGGTTGAACGCATGCGAGCCTGTGTTTATGGATACGTTACAATGACATTTAAAGTTACGGATTAACTATAGCATTTGCGGGCTGCCGGCGTCGATACACACAAGTCCCCTAAGTAATTGGTTAAACAGTCTCGGGTGCTGGTTAAGCTGCCACAGAAGCTGGTAAAGTTACCTGAGAAGCTCATTAAGCTGTCCAAAGAACTGGTTCAGCTGCCTCGAAATGCGCGCGGCGGTATAGGTTTACCAAGCGAACTTGAAGCTTATGGGAGGAGCTAAGAACCGCTGGGTGGGGGTGGAAAAGTGTTCGTCGATGGTTCTTCGATGGCCTTCGACGTGACTACTCGATTACTATAGTCTGGCAGGGACGATTACTCTAATAAGTGAACGTGTGAACCCACTGTTCAATTGGACTGCAATTATTGATACAATTTTATGAATTTTGAAACATTGGTTGCAAATTATAGTACACTGTCTTGTACAATTTTGAGATCTACATTAGAAATTTTAGTTCACTTGCAAAATGGTTAAATTTACTGGCAAAATATTTTTCTGAATAGAAATAAATTATATAGAAGCCCGTCGATTTTCATACTTTTATTGCTCAACATTACTGAACAAATAGTGTGCAACGTTTGGTACAGAAGAAACGTTTTGAAGCTGAAATATCAATTAGATCTCCCTTTCTCATCGCTCTTTGTCCTAAGCGAACGAAGTATGATCCGAGCCCTGAACAGCACCGTGTTTTATAGTCGAGGCACGCATGCAGCACAGTTCATGCAGCACCCAATAACGAAAATAGTCAACGCGTCTCTCCCTTCAGAGCCGCGAAGACGCGGGGGCATAGAACGAAGATTAAATCTCACAATTAGCTAATAGGAACCGTATTTCTCTTAAACGCCAACTCTTAAGCTCCCGGTGATAACTCTGACAATCGAATTACTGCTGTGGCGTAATTCCGTGTACGCGAACACGTGATCCCCGGATAAAATGGCGATTTGGCAGCTAAGATTACCGGGAAATCCTCCTCGTATAGAAATTTACACGTGTCAGCCTCAATCCCAATTTAAATGTTCATCTAGAATTCCCCTTAAAAGAATTCAATTAATTCTTTGCAGTAAAGAAAATGGCATGTAGAATTCCCCTTAAGAGAATTCAATTAATTCTTTACAGTAAAGAAAATGGCATGTAGAATTCCCCTTAAAATTAATTCTTTACAGTAAAGAAAATGGCATGTAGAATTCCCCTTAAAATTAATTCTTTACAGTAAAGAAAATGGCATGATTTTACAGAAAATATTTTTCATTTGAAAAATACTAATTTAATGTTACTAGTTCGATAATAGTGCCGTATATTAATTGGAATGGATCACTGAAAACTGTGACGTGCTCGGACACTCTCGAGCGACAGTGTCTAGTAAAGATTAACTCGACATCGCAAATTGTTATAGTGTCACGTGGATGACAGGGTAATTGAAGTGTCAATTTGCACGGCAGCAGAGGATTTGAACGCTAATCAATATCACCGTGAAAGAGGAAATCGTAATTAAATTTCTGAAATTCAATGTCCTCGCGGGATTCTACGTTTCGGTAACATTAATCTTACAATCAGCTTGTCTCGAAGTTACACCTTAATCCGGCGAAACCGTGGCGAAATTGCCGTGAAAAGCTCGAGGTTATTATTTCATCGAGCTGTTAAGCCTGGAACGTGTGATTTCATGAGAATGCGTCTTAATTAACCGTCTCGTAAACATACTTAGCTTATTACCTTTTTCCTCTCGGTCGGACGGAATTAATTCTCTGCTACGAATATTTAATCTTATTTGATAAGAATCGAAAAATTCAATTTTGAATTGATTCGAATTTAATTATTTTTCTTTACCCTTATGCTCGAAGAGTCAGTTCGATTCTTTTATTATAGTGAGCAAAATGGCAGTATTCGAAAGTCAAAGTTCGAGCTGCAGTAAACGTTAGCTAACAATGAGGCAAGGTTCGAGTGCAAAGGTTTGACAAGGGAACAGATCGAGCAAACTAGTTGCACGAAGTGTAGGCTAGGAACGTGATAGAATAAACTATCAACAAATGTCAACAAACATAATGAATGTGTGTCGAGGTGCGCCGAATCAACTTTCGACAAAGTTTACCTCTGCATTGCTGATGTCGGCTACGAAGAACCCCGGAAGATTTATTTCATCGAACTACCGATAGCCACTAGCGCTTTCTTTTCCGCATTTATATGCCTTAATTAGAGCCTTCGGGTTGCATCGAAATTTCTCGTATCGGCTACTTGATATTCCGGATTACGAGAAACATAAATTGCAGAAAAGAGAGTCCCAGCTTTACCAAATGGATTTTCCTTGCGCACCATAACCATCGAAAAATTTAAATAATACGAATTCAAAGAAATTAGAAACCATTCCCATGTCTCTGCCACTACGTTCCCTAAATTATCTTTATGCAAAAAACAGTAATAAATTTTCTCCTTCGGTAATAATTTTGATAAGTCGAAAATACTATTTTACTATTTTAAATTCTACCTATTTTTGCCCGTGAGTGTGCAACAGTTCTCCGTAACTGTCGCGAGGATCTCTACCGTAACTGTCAAAATTTTATCCACGCCACTTAAGAACATGTGTGAGCGTGTAAAGTTCGTTCGTCCGGAAATTATGAACGGTGGAATCTGCGGCGTAAGTTGGCCCCCGACAGAAATCGGTAGTTTACATAGGCGGTGGAAGTTTGTTATAAATTTTATCGACACTCGTCGGCCAGAGGCTCCGCGCGAAAGTTACGGATTCCGCGAGGTCACGCTCATCGTTCCTTTTTCAGAATTCCCCCATTTCTGTGCCGGTTAGTTCAATCGAATTTTCTCTAAACCTGCACGGGGACGAAGTTAGCCGGCGAAGCAGAGCTGACAAGCAACTGGTTGATGGGCTAACATGACTTCGGCGAGCGTCTTGTTGCGGAAGACTGGTCGAAGCTTCAAGCTTGCCTTAACTCTCCGGATTAAAGGGACAGTCTCTAGACTATTCTTTAAAACAACGAAAACTCCTCGAAAATACAGTGAAATCTCGATATAGGTCACTTGCGCGGTTCTGCCGAGTGACACTTAGACGAAATCTGTGGTAAAATGTAAAAGTCACTATTCGTGGTGGTGTGGGTAGTCCCAGTGACCTTTAAACGCGAGGCTCGCAGTGACTTATATCGGGAATTCACTGTAGTTTCCCGAAATTTCAGGCTCGAATTCATTGCAACGACGAAGTCACAAACTAGGGCAAGAGACCCAATTGCCTATATTAGTTATACATATTTTTAATGCATAATAAATCCAATTTTTTGAAGCTTGTAAGATTGAAATCAATTTACTTTTAATTGAAGGGGGTTGGTGAAAGGCAGATTACTTGAGTGTACATTTGATTCAGGGAGGTCGGGCATTCCTAGATGAACCGTCTCCGGTAAACGCGACCTTTAACCCTGATGCGGCCGAAAGTGAACCCGATTTTCGTCGTGTAACAGCATTATTCGAACGTACAGAGGACAGACGTATCAACTGAATGGAAACTGGCTGTCAGCCAGTTTTGAAAGCCAGTCTTCCCGAACTTCTTTGCTCCCCCGATAGGACGTCCCTTTGGACACGTGCCATTTCATTATTTTCGCAGAGCTGTCATCAATACCCGAAGATTCATAAACTTTCAGTTTCCCTTTCACATTTCGACGTTCCATTCCCGCCACTGATCTACGCCAAGTCCGCTTCTCGTTCAGGAATCCGACTCCATTGATTTTAATGGAACACGCTTATAGAGCTATTCCACTCACTATTATTAACCCTCGGACTCCTGCGAGTTCTAGGCCTGTGCCGGTGTCGTCTCTGACCCGCGCCGACACTTCACAGTTCTCCTTCGATACAAGGCGATGGATCGGGACCGGCCTTCGTCGTATTTCGGATGAAGAAGAAAAATTTTCTTACGTCGGAATGAAAAACGAAATTCTGCGTTTACTTCTTTTCGATATTATTCTAGTGAGTTGAGAATAACCCAACAGTATTTTTCTTTGAATGCTCTTATTGTTTTTGGCATGAACGCGTAAACAAGATCGAAATTGTGAAGATGGAATCTGACGAATCTTCCGTATAATTTATTTTATATAATACGTGTTATAAAGTTTCGATATTGCCTGTTACGTGCATATTCGATATTACAGTATCTCCTCGGGTTTCACTTAATTTACAGCCTCCTAATTAAGCTCTATTGTTTTTCCCTTCAGCTATTATCCACTTACATTTTCGTCGCAGGGAGTAGCGTGTACGAATTTCCGAACATGAACGCTGTGTAAAATAATTTCACGGTAATTCGAAAAGTCCGCAAGCTCTGAATCGCTCTGTATAATAATTCTATTTCGAAAGCAAGGATGTTAGGCTATATAACGATAACTACGTTGTACTTATGAAAATCGATAAACGCCACGTGTGTGGGTTTCTATGCCATCCGCCGAAGAAATAATAAAACTGGCAAACTCTCTTCGAAATAAGCCACTTAGTTTTAACAATGCCCGGCATAATGATAATTGCTAAAGCTGATGAACGTCGAGCAACAAAACCCGTGGCTGTTCAATTCTTATTACGGCGTGCTTACATTTCAATCCCAGTTTTATTGTTCAAGTAAAACCGCCATTTTATACGTTGACGAAACGAACACAAGAATTTTTACAATCGCGCTTCGTTATACCGAGCACGAGAGTTATCAATTCGCTGTTTATTCCACGAATTTGCAACGTTCCCTAAGTATCTTTATTTGTTAAATTCTTGGACAAGGTAGCAGATTCGCGTATATCTTGGACTACAAAGAAGCAAAGATAACGAGATGGTACAATGCTTTCATGTGGAACGCCCACGCGAGTGATGAACGAGAGAAAAATCCACCATTTCTTTACCTGATGTAAGAGATGTAACAATTTATTTGAAATGCTAACAGGGCGTCAAATATAATTTCACGGGAATCCTCTTTTCCAAAGCATGAAGCTTCCCTTAGATATTAGCTAAATGCTGATTTTAATCAAATTCGTACAGGATATAGTCTGATGAAAATAACCCTCAAAGTTGTGAGTGAATACTCTATTCTTGCTAACATCTCGGCAACTAGATTTCAGAGAAAAATTCTTTTAGATATGGTTTCGACGAATAATTTTTTGTAATAAAAATCGCCCCGTGAAAGTTTACGCCATTCGCTAAACAATCGGTGAGAAAAACGACGATGCTTTTTTCGAGAGTGTTGAATAAAATGGACACGCAACGACCAGGTGAGAAACCATTGTATAGTCAGTGCTATCCGTTTCGTTTTCGCGATGAATCAGAGCTCCCGCCTGGCAGCTGCGAGGTCGGTACGTTCACCTCCTAAACCCGACTATTTCTCTTCCGAGAGAAAGAAATCCGTCCAACGGGGATCCGACAATACGGAAAACGGTACGCCTCCCGTTCCCTGTCCACGTCTCTCGCAGACTGCCTTCGGCTCTGCGAATACACCTCACTCCCCGCTGTCTCTGACCTACAGCGCGAGTTACAACACGCTTGGACCATCGATTATCATGCTTGATAACTGTACTGCTCGGAACAAAATTCCCGATTCCAATTCTCGCAAAAGATCCCATTTCAACTCGTATCAGATTCGTGCCGGACAGTTCTCCGTAACTGTCGCGGAGGTCTCTACCGTAACTGTCACAATTTTATCCCCACCGCTGGGGGGAATCTCCCTTGGAACCAGTCAAGCGTGACACACTCTCGATCGGTGAGACTCACACTGATGCAACCGAAAGAAAAGATTGAAAATTTTCTAATTTTTTATTTTTTTCCATGAATCTTTTACCATCGTGTTCGTCTCGTTTTTCTAATTAAAATGACCCCAAACACGACACGGTTACGATCATAATTACTCGTGTAACAGGCGAAGTTAAGAAACCGTGTATCCTCTACCGTAAATGTCAAGTCCGAAGTGCTTGTTACACAGGTGATTGTGATCGTTGGTATATCGTGTTTGGTGTCGTTTTAATCAGAAAAACGAGACGAACACGATGGCGAAAGTTTCATTGACGGGAAACCAAAAATAAGAAATTTTAATGAATAGCGCAGCTGAAAGAGTCGAACCTCGGTCGTTTCCCTTTCAATCGCCGTGCTTCTCCGCGTTCGGCACACTAAACGACCTACTAGAATTTATATTGGACCGTCCGTGGCGCCAGCAGCGAAAGTCAAACTAACAATTAGAAAGCAGCCTCGACAACAGTTTTCGTTCTCGCCGTCTCAAAGGGGTTGGCTTTCGCTCGAGTGGTCGTAGGAAGGGGAACAAAAAAAAAACGTGGGAAAAGTGGAATGCGTTGCAATTTAAATCTGAATAATGCCTGTACGACCGCGCAAGAACAAAGCGAAGTGTCGCCGTTTATGCATCTCTACGTGCACAGCGGACGCGAGGTCTTTGCTTGTCAGTTCGCGAGCGTGCCTACGCTCGCTGGGAAGCTTAGCAGTGTCAGAGATCAGCGTATGGTTGGCCACCGCACGAAAACGATTTCATAGAAATCCGAATATCTCTCTAGAGCTCCTGCACAATTCCTATCTGATCCTGCGCGCTGCACTCAGATTAACGGTCTCCTATTCAAATTATCGCGCCTTAATTCAAATCTGCTCCCATATGTACCAACACGTTCCCTTAACCTCCCGTGATATCCTCGCCGCTTTAACGCGCTTTGCGCATTTCAAACGGCCACTCTGAACCAACTAAAAACTGCAACTGCGCTTCTAATCGAGAGGATCTCGCGGGACAAGTGTTTTCAGACGGATTTGGCTACGTTTGCAATATTTTTCTTCAGATTATTCGATTGCAATTTAAATATTCGTCAAAAATATCAAATAAGTTACTGCTATTCGACTCGGTTAATTTTTAAGGTGGAGGATCAATTTTAAAATCATTTAATTTTTTAAACGAAGATGACAGTCGAAGAGGAATCTATCGCTTACCGGCTGGTCGGAAAAGTTCGAAACGATTCAACCCACTGAAAAAAAGTTCAGAGAAAAGTTCCAAAACTTTTAATAAAAGTCCGGGAACTTTTAAAGAGTTTAAAGTTCCCCGAAATAATGGCACGATCGACAAGACGGCAGATCATCAGGGTCGAAATGGCGCGGGATCGATTCTATCGAATTATTATAAAAGCGTCTGACCATTTGAAAGAACCACAACAATTACGCGTTTTATTTGTTTTCCTGTTGCCGGGGTCGTAGGTGTGGTTAAAAATTTAGGGACACTTCGGCTAATGGACTTTCCTACGGAAACTGTTTTCCTCGCGTTGAATCGGAGAAGATTAGTATCCCCAAAGGACGTCGGATATCGAATCGCTCCTCTATTGGCTAGACGCGGGCTATAGTAACTGACTGTGATGCCGAATATCTATACTTCCGTATCTTGTTACACTAGAACACACGTATAAGTGTCGAGCTATCAAACCGAACGACTTTATCTGTTTTATTTCTTATAAAACCTACGCGACCGTGTGTACCGAGACTTTCGTCAACTATAAAAGATTCCCGCATACGTTGCACGTAGCAGGAGTTTAATAAAAATTTCATTTCTGACATTGAAATGAGAGCTCGATCATGTGACTGGTTGAACATTTTGAAATGGGCACTGAGAAGAAATAAACAGAGTACATAAAATTAAAGCTGTTTTAATTAGCAGTAAAAGAGCGGGAGGAAATGCTCTTTAGAAACGTGTTCAAATGAAGGAAATATTGATGTAGAACATTTTTAAATAAATAATTATTATGGAACATTTTTTGTGTTCTTTTGTAGGAGCTCCGTTAGAACTCGATGTTTGGACCAAGTTCCATGGAAAACCACGTGGTATTCCATGGTGTTCGGAGGTTACCTTGAAAACCCGTAACTCACGCCCGCATTGTGTAATCAGGCCGATCTATTTCTAAACTCTAGACTTCCGTCAGTCAAATACGCTGCCGTTCAAATGTCATTTTAAAGAATCCCAGCGCACTCTTCTCCCGGCGTTTCTCAATCGTTCGTTATTTCGCAGGCCGAAATACCTCGTAAATTAATCTGGCGAAACGAGTTAGCTCAAACGTGCGATGTAGTTTAAATTTCAAGCAATACAGTTACCTAAATTGCAGGTAATATAGCATAGCAATATAGTAATATGGTATCTTCACACAGCAGATTTTATGCACTTATCACAAAAAAGGGTAGGTGTAATTTAAAACAGTAAAAGCATGAAAATAATCTGAAAATACTGTTATATTATTTTGAACCTATTAAGCATTAGGAAAATACAGTTTTATTTCGCTCCAGATTGTTGCAATTCAGGTAGAAAAATTTAGTCTGGTAATGTCTTTAAACGTTCCTGACGATTGTACTATTTTAAATTAAGCCCAATTATTTCTGTAATGAACGCATAAAATCCGGCAGTTGTAATTGCAAGAAATTTCGTAGTGACAATCTCCGGAAAGCGGGGAGCCACGCGACTTATGCGGTTTCATAAGATATTTAAAGTCGCACCTGACACATTTAGGCGAAGAGTCGAGGTTCAGATTAAAGGTAGAGACGCCCTTCATTAAACTTCCACTAACAGTTCCAGAATTCTCTGGTTACGTGCTTTCCCGTATAGAACAAACGATGCAATCACGTATCTGAAATCGATAACTGCATCGGCAGCTAAGCTCAACTTCCTCGACGTCGGAATAAAACAATGAATTAGCATTCCTCAAGATCACTATTTCGAATAGCCTTCGACCCCCCAGCGGATCTGCGAATTCGGCGAAAGCCTGAACATTGAGACCATAATGAAATCCACGTTTTATTTACTCTTTCTTCCTTCTTTTTTAACTGCTCGAACGCGATGCGAATATATTTTTCATTTCGTAAACAGTCAAATAAATATTCCAACAATTATTTGAATGTATTTATATTATTGTTTCTCAGTTCTTTCGATACGAAGAGAAATGCAATTCTGCTTAAAAATATTGAATTTGTAAATTACTGTAAACAATTTCGCCTGTAAATATTGCACTCACGAATATGTAAAAATGCGGACGAATCGTTTGCGATTATAATTTCTATTCCTGTTGGGAAAAAATTAAGCAAATTGTTTATTCGATTAATTAACAAAGAAACTTTTGTCCTTAGAATTGGGTAAATAAATGTTTCATTCTTGCATATCAGCAGAAATTAATAGTACTTTTTCCTATTAAATCAATAGTGTTTCGATTTGTTAAATTAGAATATTATTTTCATTTATTAGATTAACAGTAGTTTTACGGATTTACGTACAGTAAATTGTGAATGAATTCGTTAATAGTCCAGTAGTACGCCAGTGTTAATTAGCTTTGTTTACCATTATTAGCCTAACAATAACCACTGTGTTTGGCACCGTTGAGAAATGCAAACAGCTGAGAACTGTACAACCTGATCTAGCTGTTTACTGTGTATTAAACATTC
This sequence comes from Halictus rubicundus, assembly GCF_050948215.1. Lineage (NCBI taxonomy): Eukaryota > Metazoa > Arthropoda > Insecta > Hymenoptera > Halictidae > Halictus > Halictus rubicundus. The sequence goes on from NC_135161.1 coordinate 13,734,410, forward strand.
GAACTGGTTGTTTAATTAGCTCTTTATCACTATAATTGTAGCACCTGCTCTTTACTCCTTCTGCATTCACTTTATATACTTGCGCGAAAACGTGTAATAAATATAATTATTAAAAAGAAATTATTTGCTGAAACGATTTAGTCAAAACGCAAAGATTAATCACAACAATTTTATACAGTAGAGAATAAAATGTATACAAATCGAGACAACAAAATCAATCTACATGGTGTTTGCTGTCGCCAATTTTGGAAAACATTTCGTTGAAATTGTAAACTCCACTGAGCCACCGGTAATCCCTGCTTTCTGCTATCTTCCGCTCCGCCTAGGCGATCGCACAATGCGAATAATAACAACACCTACGCAGTGCCCATTCATCGGAATGCATAACAATCCAAAATGGAATATTTGTGATGCAAAGTGCAGATATAATTTCGATTCCTCCCTGCCACCACCACCATACCCGCGAATCGATCGTAACATTGAAATCTGATTACGATTGATTCGATGCCAAGATAATGGCAATTTTTGCGAAATATTTCGTACATTTTAAAAAATATTTTACATCACCGATAAAGGTCAGAGAAAAATTTCAACAATTTTAGGAAATAATACTCGGTGACTACCATAAGATCAAGATTTAAGGATCCGAGAAATAAATAAAAAAGCTGGCGCTTATATTGGTCTAAACCTTAATAAATTAATTTTCGAGATTACAGTGTCGATTAGAGATGGTCGAACGATCGGCCAAGCCTAACCGCGATCGGGCCCCGGCCATTCGCCCATTCGGGGAATAGCTGGCGCGGAAAGTAAAGGTTAATTTCCGTGGATAATTGCATAACTTAATATTTCGTTGGATTCATTAGGGTTGTAGTGAGGCGTGGCGCAACTCGCCGCGCCCGAGGTATCCCGTATTCGTCTCTTGTTTCAAGTTACGATGTCGCGGCATAGAATATTTATGGTGTTCACCTAGCCTTCCGCCATCGTTGCCGGAGGGACACACCGTGGTCTCTATGAATATTTAGAAAATTAAATTCGTCCAACTTCGCGATCCCCCCTTCCCCGCGCGACTCTGACTACGCCCACGCACGCGCTCGAATTTGCAAGCGAGAGCAGCAGGATTCTTAACAGATCGCTAAGTATAAGGAATTATGCCATTTAAGAATGGCTAACTAGCCTTCGTCCAGCTACCTTAAGCGACGAGAGATAAAAGAGGCGAAAACCCCTACTTTCCGAAAGATTACATTTTATCCATTTACGAGCACACTCGGAAATGTGCGTTAACCGTGTATACGTGTGTTCCCTTTTTTTTTTCTCGTTTTGTTAAAGCTGTTATAATTGCGTGATTATTTTTAACCGAGGCGCGTCCAGAGACGGTTTTATTGGCTCGAGAAAGCTGGAGGAAATTGGACAAATGTGGAACAGCGACGTTTCACAGTTTCTGAAAAATTAAATTTCGAAATTCCAAGCACATTTTTCCCCGAATTATTTTTAAAGTCCTCACGAGGGGCAACTGTAATTAATTTCGTGCGTTTTGCGAAACAAGCGCGGTCGATTGAAATATTTACGGTTCCCCGGCATTTCCACGGCTCGAGAAAAGCTTTTCTATATCACCGTGGAGAAATGTTTCATGCTCGACGGTGGATTATGTCCCTCGCACGACGGAGAATCTCCGACGAAACTATGTTAGACCATGATAACTCGTTTTTCGATTGAGTTATCCCGACGTCGGAGAGTCGGTATAATGTCACGGACAGGCTGTCGGCAAAACATTTACCAGCCGCGAAAAAATGAGGAGGGTGGATTCCATGGATTTTTACGTACGAGTGTACGAGGGGTTGCTCGCGCGCGCACAGCCGCCCCACTTACGTCTGCGCGTTTAGCAGACGAATCAACTCCGCTTCAACGTCGAAAACAGCCCCGAAATCTTCCCTTCAAGGCACCGGCCGCCAAAGAGAATCAACGTTTTAACAATTTTCGCGATACTAATGCGCCGAATACACCGACCATGGGACTCTCCACTTTGGCCGCGTTAGGCCACGTTATTGCATTCATTATGCGTCGATTCGGGTCGCCCATAATCTTCGGATTCTTGCGCCGAAATGAAACGTTGTTTCACTTTCAAGTAGAGATCGAAATAAAACTCGAGGGGTGATCTCAGGTGAGAAATTATTGGGAGTTTAATGAAGGGACTGATAAAGAAAATTTACTTTGACAGTTATTACTGTTTTGACTCGTCTGAATATTTATGAGTCGAAAAGGGGGTATTGTTATTTATTTTCTGCGATAATTTAGCAGAAACGATTAGGGAGACGGTGAAGGAACCGAGAAGGCAACAACGCGTCATTATGCTCATCACGAGTAGAAAAGGTGCGCAATAGACCAGACACATTAGCCGGTCGCAGCTGAAATCACGTTCGTCGCGACGAATCTTTTCATTTCATTTTTTTTTGGTAAACGAAACTGGTTTGTACGCAGTATATTTTTGGAAAAAGAGAGTCTCGACGCCAACGCTGCGAGCGCATTATTGTTTTCAAAATGAATATTAGACTTGACGTTGCCTTTTAATGACCGTAAATCGTTGTCTAATTTTATTCATTTTGTGTTTCGTATTTAGAAGCATTTAAAATGAACAGGTCCAATTGAAAATGGATACGTGGAACAATATATTTGCAGAAAAAGAACTTTTAAAAACTATAGTTTCTTTTTAGAAAAATTGTTATTAATAGCAGGAGCTATTCTTTAATGTGTTCGATTAAAAAATTACCCGTTCAACAGTTCAAATTTAAGGTAAAACAAATAACTTCTTGCACGGACACTTCGCAATAAAAGTCAACGAACCAGCCGCCGTAAATTGCTTCGAAAATGAAAGAGATTGACAGGTTAATTGAGCAGCATGCGTATAAAAAAACAAGACTGTAAGGGTCACAACGGAAAAATGGGGGAAACAATAATATGGACCGCGCGTCGTTGCCAGTTATTAATTAATGTATTGGCTTTCGGTAATCGATAAGCACGACAAAACAACGGGCACTGGATCAAACTTCGATTATTCATGCGATGCAAAACCAACTCCTGCATATTTTATCTTTCTCCGATTACAAACGAAGCCTTTTTGCTCCCGATAAAAACACGGCCGAAGTGGAAAACGAGGAGACAGCCGCGCGAGAGAAAAACAAATCGGATCGGCAACACCGAAAGCTGGAAAAGCATTTTCCATGAATTTTTCAACAATGAATTAATCCCTTGGAATTAATCATTCTCAATGAATTTCTCTATTATTTTAAATTTTCGATTTTTTTCCACCGCATAATCAAAAGGTATTCTTCATCTGTTTTTGTAATACAATTTTTATGGATTTTAATGAATTAATGGATTCTCAACTCTTTTGGTATTACTATCTTGAAACTGATTTACCTTTAATTGCATGATAAATGACCGTCGTGGAACCGAAAAGTATTTACGATTCTCGAGAAATTGTGAAAATTTGAACTGTGATAACTTGGTTAAAAAAAATAGTAGGATGATAAATTTCGACGCATTTTAAAGCTTGAAGCCTTTACTTTTCCAGGCCATCGTTCATTTTTCTCCAGGATACTTGTGCAAGATGTAGCAGGTGAAAAGCTGAGGGCAGATTTCTGGTCGACAATGCTCAAACTTTCCGTTTCACTCTCGACTATAATGCCCTTCAATTAGCACATTTTTCGAATTACAAATTTCACCCATATTCTCCCTAATATTCGTCCGAAATAATTCACGTTTGCCGGAAGTGGTAATAGCGCAGCCATTTCGCGTGGCCATTCCGGGAAAATGGTGGACGGGTGCATGAAATTTAATGTACATACGCGGCACGGTGCAGCATAATTTTTCAAAGAAATCAGATCAACGAAAATTTTCCATGGACGGACGTGACTTCCTTAATAGTCATTTCAAATTTTTCGCGGTACTAACAATTTGTCTCCGCGTCGATAAGGGAGGAAAATTGAACTGGCATGATTTGTTGCGATACGGTAAAACTAGAAAACGAATTAAAATATCAGTGGTCACGAGCGTTTCCTGAGAAGGTTTTAATTCGCTAAAACCCAGGTTTCAAACGCCTTTCTTGGTAAAAGTATTGCGTGTTACCTGCCCATAATTTCTTCCTTAGGGAAGTGTCATTAACGGAATTACCAACTAGTTCATATGCGTGCACGGACACGACGCTATGGGAAATAAGGTCAGAAGAAAGCTTTATTTTTAATTAAGGGGCTAAACTGGCTCGCACTGTGCAATCGAAACCAGCTACTTCCCGCAGGCTTAACCGTCCGATTCTGAGCGTTAGTATGAATCGATTTGTACACTTCTTTCGGCAACAAATCATCCGAAGCATCAAGAAACGTCATAATTACACAGAGTCATAATTACTTTGTGCAGAATACAAATTTTCTACCTGGATTGCAACAAACTGAAATAAAAATTTATTCTCTGGCGCAATAAGATAATGTAACAGTATTTTTAATTCTTTGTCATTCTTGTTCAGCTTAATAAGATAATTATTACAAGAAGAGGGAAATTTTTATTGTGCTCCTGAGGATATAATCCTGTTCGTTTCGATACGCAAAAGGAAAATTCATTTGATTGCAGCTCGAAAAAATTTGCATAAACATCCGCAAGCTAGTTAGAAGATTCTCGGATGAACTGAAAATTTGAGAAGTTAACGAGATCTCGGAGGAGATAGTGTTTGCGGGAGATCCTCAGCTATCAGCCGAACAATTATGGGCTCTCGAACTACCGCAGCCAATCGCAAACACTTCCGGGAAAGACCTGTCGCAGCTTTCTAAATTATCGACGCTTTCCACGCGAATTTTCTTACGAAATACTATTAACAAAATATAACCGAGAAAACCACCGCAACTTTGTAAAATAAAGTTGGTCAAGTTTTCAGCAAATTTCTAAAATAGAAACCGCAATGTCTATTCTTTATCCGAGTCGAATTCGTTCCTAGACGCCCAATGTGACAATAGATGACAATAAAAGATTCTAGCGACGTAAAGTTTGTGACGGTAAACTGCATCGGTGAAAGCGAAAAATAAAAATGAAATAAGACGAGATATGAAATTGAAACGAAATCAGTCGCGTTGTTCGCGCATAATAAAGCGACACGGGGAGCGTGGAATTTTTCGAAAAGCGGAGAAAAGTGTGTCAAAACGACGCGAGGGACGGATCAGCGTGAAAATTTTCATTTTGCCGGACCTCGTGAAGCTGAGAATTCGCTATAAACCACAAAGATCCACAATTTGAGCGTCCCGTGTTCACTGTCGGGTAAAATGATATTCGAAATGAAAAATATCAGACATTTTCAAAAGCTACTTCCTAGATTGCTCTAGAATACGGATATTCCATTGTCCGAGGCATCGATTACACTTGATTACTTACGTTTGATTACTCGCGCGATTCGCCGCCGAATGAACTCGCCTTGCGAGCGAGTGACGATCGCTTTGGTTACTCGCTGCCATGCGGACTGACTGTCCTTATCGATTACGCCATTGCGAGAGCCACAGGGCCAACCCCACTTGTATCACGATTTACGGGCCACCCTGTGCAACCCCCGTTTTCCCCACGAATTAGTTTTTTTTTCGCTGGAACTCGAGAATTCGGACGGGGGCGGTATCGTACCGGTCATTTTTTACAACGGTCACGCGAAAAATCGCGATTTTCGATTATTTCCTAATTTTCAAAGTCCACACGGATAAGGATTTCAACGGGTTTTATACACTCACGGCAAACGTAAACGAAATGCAAAACTGTGGATAAATAAGAACTTCGGAATGCCGTTACATTGTTCCGAACTTATTAAAATTAGCTGGAGAAGAAATAGATTTTCATTCAACTTCCGTTTCTCGCGATGGAAAAGTTTTATTTCGCACAAAGATCTGCAGTCTGCTTGCAACTTTTTAACGATGTTAAATTCAAATGCGAAAACCGGTGTGATATAATGTCGAATTGTTGTAGAAATGTAATGGTATGATTATACAATGTTATAAATGCTTGTTTGTAACATTAATGTACTGTTATACGAATAAGTAAATACTGTAAATGCGCATAGGGTTTTGGCGTGCTCGAAATGAACAATAAACGCGAACTACCTTTCTAGTGTAACCGGATTCGCGAATATCTGAACACAAAGAGTACAGTGTTAATTATAATTATTAATGCAAACTGTTACTAATAATAATTTGTTAATCATCTCAGACCCGTTCACTGCGAATTTAAGCGCTGCACTAGAAACTAGAAATACACATAACTCGAAACGTATCTATTGGAAGAGCCATCAACTGATATAAACACGTCACAAGATTAATTATCTGATAGTAATTTCGAGTCGATATAGTTCTGCAAAAATCTTCTGATAAATGTCTAGTCATAAATTTTCAATTATATAAACACCAACCCTTTTTAAAACATATTGATAGAGCATTCGATTTTTTAGTTAAACAAGATTGATGTTCGAACGTTCACATAGGGTGTGCAAATAATTAATTTACTATTGTGAAAAGGGTGAATTTTTCTAAAGAAATTAGTCTTCTTTTTTTCACGAGTATTGTAACGGATAAAATATTTTTAAAGGACGAGGTGTATGTTTATGTATGTAAAACGTATAGAGTACTGCTTTTAACATTGCTCTATTGCGTTTACTCACTTAGGCTAACTCCTCCTGACCTCCTTTCTTTTCCGCTCCGCTCTTACTGTCACCCTCCTGCTGGTTCCAAACTCGCTTTGTCAGACTATACATTATTCACACGTGCTCCATCTGTTCGTCGAAAGTATGTGAACGCAAAGAGACCGGCCAAAATAAGTTATTATTAGATCGCGAATGTTTATGCAATAATACGAACAAATCCTCGGAGAACCCTCCCAACAGTTCGATAAAGTGTGACATAATCTTCAGTTATTCCTCATCCAATTATTCGATATGCAAAATGAAATTCTGACTTCATTTTTATTTGTAAGACATTGAATGTTGATTTTGTTACTCGGTACACTTAGTTTATCTACAGGAAATATAAAACGGTTACTAGATTTTTATTAATTAAACGTATAAAACACTTGTTTGTCTGTAGAATGTATAATATATTTATTGAATATCTGTCTGTGAAATCCAGGAACTATTTATTAATCTTCTATCTATAAAATCTACAATATATTCATGAAACATCTGTCTGTAAAATCTAGAAGGAATTTACTCAATATCTGTTTGTAGAATCTATAAAATATTCATAACTGTCCATGAAATCTAAAGAGTATGTATTAAGTGTCTATTTGTAGAAGCTATCGGACATCCAGCTGTACAATTTTCTAAATATTTATCACTAGAGTTTCATCGAGAATATTAATTTTGTTGTTCGTCTTTTTCCACTGAAACGATATAGCTTCGGACACGTGGAAATATTAATATTGTAGAAGGAAATCGATAAATTTGATACATCGACTGTCAGGCGCATAGTTGACGAGAGCTGGCAATGAACAATTCGTGTATCGATTTCGTAAAACGGACGCAACCGGTAATGCGAAGGTTGCCAAATTTCGAAGCGTGCTACATAAATTTCGAACAAAAATTACGGTACCACCTCTGCAATTTATATCGGCAGAATATGTTTGCAATGCTGCATAAAGGCTGCAGCTGGTGGGTCTCGTGTTCAACAACCGTTAATCTATCCCTGCAATCGCGTCGAACTTGATTCTACTCGAAAATGTTGAGCTACTAATGTTTCCGTTCTCAGTTGCCCTGTTCCATACTCCACGCACACACTGGGTGTCCCCAAAAATGTCCACGAAAATCTAAGCACTATGACGTCTCCATACACGTAAAAACTTCGGGTCTGAAATATCACTGATAACAGCCGCTATGAAACAATATTATTTAGCGAAAAATTTAGCAAATATGTTACTACAAAAATTGCGGATTAAGAATGAATTATATATTCTCCGGTGGACAAGTGTGAACCTGTTGAATTTTGGTTAACAAACGAACCAACGCCCATAAAATGTTCAAACACGCTGTACCTCGGTGTCAAATAACCGAAGCGTGACAGGTGGATGTAGACACTCGCGAATGACTGTGTACAGCGTTTCACTGAGCTCACCTATAGTGCTTTTAACATTGTTATCCTTCCAAAATATAGCTTGAAAGCCCTGAAAACAAAGCTTTTAACCTTTTTCTTATTTGCCTGAGAAATAAAAACACGTTTCGATAACAACACGTGGCAACAGCTTCCGCTAAAAACTCGAAACTTTCGGTCAACGATAAAACTAAAGCATCAGGGGCACGAGTAATGTCGTCCCTAGATTTTTATTTAATAATATTTATTCCACATAACATTTCCTCTAAATTATATAATTCCAGACTGAGCAATATTTAATCTATACTAGGAAAAGCAGACCAAGCAATATTAAATTTAATGTTTTAATGTAACCCTTAGTACAGGGTGTCCCAAAAAAGTTATACTCCCAGGAAAAGATTCCTAAGGTCATTCGAAGTAACTTTTTCCTTTGCGAAAATCTTCTCCGTGGCTTTGTTGAGGAGTTATTAAGGAAAAACACGGACCAATCAGAGCGCGGCGATGGCGGTCCCGCTGAGCGTTGGCATTGGCCGAACCGGACTCCGTCCGCTGTAGCTATGCTCTGATTGGTCCGTGATTTTCCCTTAATAACTCCGTAACGAGGCAAGGGAGAAGATTTTCGCAAAGGAAAAAGTTACTTGAAATGAACTCAGGAATCACACCTATCAAGGAAGTATTTGGGACACCCTGTATATAGCATGTTTTCGGGTACAACTTCCGGTTATTAACTGTTCATTTAAACGTTTATATATTGGCAATTACCGATACGTCGATACTCGAATATTGAATTAAATTGAAAAATTGAATCTACAGTGTAACAATAATCATTTCCACCGGGGACAAACGATTATTCACGATTCGATGCACGGTACAACGTAATCTCTGTAACCGGCGTACAAATCTGCTGTGAATAATGTCCTGATATTACGCGTAATTTATTTCTAGTAGCTGCGCAATTATAATTATTGAACTTCATTCGCACAGTGTTTCAATAATGTCACAAATACGCCACCTACGGCTCGCGTAGTTACACTTTTAACAATTGTACAGCGGAAACTGTTGTTCACATACGGTCAGGGAAATTGCTTGAAATAATTTCAACTTCCCAGTAATAAAACTGGCAAACGGGCTGTTTACTTAACAATATTTATTGGCGATACTGTCGACATACCAACCTACTTAGTAAAATATATTTTAAAACGTACTTGGGTACAATGTATTGAAAAATATTGTCACATACCTTGAAGTTAGAATTTGGGGGAAACTTCTGTTCCAAAAAGAAATTTCTATGGGATATTTAAATGTTAAATTAATAATAGTTTTAATTATCGTAACTGCGAAGAAAATTATGCGACAAAGGGGTAGAGCAGTTCTCAGGTATGGATTTTTGAAAATTGCAGAATAATTGGCTGTAGAACTGTAGACTATTTTTTGAAAGTTCATTATCGTGTTATTGCTGTTCAGCTAACGAGGCATTCTATATGAACGCTGTTGCAGAAACGTATCTGCGCATCGATTGAGTTTTAAGGTTCACAATATTATCTGGTATAGAATTGGACAATGGCGGGACGAACTCAAACTCGGATAAGGAGATAGTTGATGCACAATGGCACGACAATAACAAGGAAATCGAATTTCTACCCTTTTGGCATACGCTGCATGCCCAATGTCGTCGGCAGTTCCACCCTAACTCGTTTATGGGGAATTTTCAGAAATAGTGTGATATCTCCCTTTCTTCAAAATTATTTTATATTTCCTATTGCCTCGTTCACACAAATTATTTCGTGATCACTTCGTTCATTTGAATTTGTAATATCTGATATTTTGAGACACATTGAATACAATTTTCTGGCGAAATATTTCAACTTTTAATATGAATTATTTTTTAATAAATTCGTTCCCATGAATGCTTAACACGGGACATTTTATTTTTACTGAATTTGTTTGCGGTCGACGCGCAAGCCCATCGATAACAGATGCGAGAAGCAAAATAAAGTGACGAAATAAAATAAAATTAATACCGACGTGATCGACACTTATCGAGTACGATAAAATTGCTTCGCCGTGTGTACCGAAGTGATTCCGATTGCAACGCGACGGAGATTTAAACAATTCTTCCCGGGGAGAATACGTATAAATGTTTCCCCAGTTCAATAACGGTTTGACATTTATCCAATACACAGTTACTAATTTCAAAACTCCCAATACCGTGAGAAACGTCGAAGCACGTGCACAGCTTCTATTTTTCGCGAATGCTTCTCTTGGCTGACACACAAGGGCCACCCACAGGCAAGAAGCGACTGTTCCCTAAAGGTGTACCCGCATCTCAATGCGCTTTATAAATATATTACAATCGAGAAACACCAACAACGAAATATTCTTCAAGTTCTCGGCACCGTACGTCGCCGCTCTGAACGAAAATCATTTGTTAATTGGACTCTAATTGGGTTGCGAAACGCGCGAAGAAGGAGCAAGATCGCCAGCGCAATTATCATTCGTTTTTGTTCTGTAAAATTAAAATATAAATTAATAGAGTCTCCGACATTTCGAGCCGAAATGCAAAACGGACTCTTAAATTTATGACGTTAGAAGGCGAAACAATTTCTTTCAACAAATGGACGATTCTGTGATAATTTTCCATCGAATGACAGTTCGGAACAACGAATCGAGCACCGAAGGAGTTTCGAATCCACAAAGCTAACGTCCGAAACAATTATTGCAACCCCTCGCGAATAGATCGGTGGTTTCGACCCTGTAACAGCCCTCCCAGCAATGGCAAACGTTTGACAACAATTTCGAGCAATAAATCAAACACAAAGGACAGGACAAGTTTCGAAACAAAGATTCCTACGGACCAGCCAGGTGATTGCAACGTTCTAATAACTCACCTAGGAATTACGATGTTTTATAACAGCGTACACAAATTCAATCACTCGCAAATGACCCGGGAAATTTATCAAGTCAGAAGTTAAACATGTTTTACAATTTCCCCGGACAAACAGGCGACTTCGACGGTGTAATAACTCTTTTGGGAATTACAAGCTTTGGCATTAATTTATTTTGCGAGCTTTACGAAGTTCTCATTGAATTTATTGCGACGACCCGAACAAGTTTCACTATTTCTTCGCATAAATCAATTACTTCAACGCTATAGCAATTCTTCGCTGGACTTCATTTAGAGCAGTAGACCCAGTGTAACAGTTTCCATCATTATTCGTTGGGAAAAGAAATAAATAATATTAACTCTGTGGCAGTTGTGGGAATTGTAATAATTTACTAACAATAAGGAACTGATACAATTTTTTCAGTCTCCCAGGAATCAAAACTTTTGACACTGATTTGCAGTGTAAAATCAACAGCAGAAGAGTATTAAATTTCTGGCGAGATCCTAATCGCGCTCAATTATTTCTCCAATAATTCGATCGTTTTAACCCAATTAGGCTCAAGTTGCAAAAGGAGTCCGAAATTTGCAAGACTAATATTTGACATAAAAAAAAAACAATCCTAAAACAGTGTTCCCAGAAGTTGCAATGTTTTGCAGGAATTTAGAGCAATAGATCATCCGCGAAACAAGTTTCAAATCTAAGGAACTATCAGCCGAAACAAGTTTCGCACTTCCTTCGAATAAATCAGTGATTTCAACTCCGCAGAACCTCCCCGAGGATTTGCAATGTTTTGCAACAAAATTTACAGCAATACATCACTTGCCAAACAAGTTTCAAAATTTGTAGCAACGGCCGGAACAAGTTTCACAATATCTTCAAACGTAATAAGCGGTTTTAACCCTTGCCCTCCTCGGTCACAATTTACGCATGATGCACACGTCCCACAAATCTTTCATTTTCACATAGAAATTCAAATGTGCTGTGGGGACAAAGAACAAGTTTCACACTTGAACGGTCCCCTTTAGAGACTACGTCCTTAAAGATCACAACATTTTCCAAGAGAGCAACAAATTGCCAGGGAAAGTAGTACCAAAGTTTTTGTAAAATGAACAATTCAAATGTGCTGTGAGGACAGAAGAAAAATCCCAAAAACAAGTTTCAGACTTGAACGGTCCCCTTTAGAGACCACCAGTGTCCTTAAAGATCACATTTTCCAAGAGAGCAATAAATTTATAGGGAAAGTAGTATCAAAGTTTTTGTAAAATGAACAATTCAAATGTGCTGTGAGGACAGAAGAAAAATCTCAAAAACAAGTTTCACACTTGGACGGTCCCCTTTAGAGACCACTAGTGTCCTTAAGGATATAACAGAACAAGTAATTTACCAATTAACTAATTTGCGACTAATTTGGAAAGTATCATCGAAATTTATAAAAATGACAATTCGACTGTGCTGCAGGGACAAAAGAAAATTTAAAAAAAGAGGTTCCACGCTCGCTCCGATCAATTCCCAGTCCCCTTAAAGATCACAATTGCCCGGAGATCAGCGAGTCAACACGGGAACGCGTATCCAGGTGAACTATACGTGCCCGTAGGAACGAAAGAAAAACTCAGCCTACCTGGGCTCCGTTCGGGAGCAACGATTCCCGTTCGCGAAAACAGATTTCGCCCGTTATTCCGGTGACTTTTCACGCAACTCGAGAATGTCAACGAACACAAACACCGGGAGCGAACGAGAGAGAGAGAGCGAGAGAGCTCACGAACGAAAGAGCAAGGGAGAAAGAGAAAACGTTCGGCAGCAAAGGTCCTAGCATTTGCTAGCCGGATGATTCACCCTCTGTTATCGAGGGGTTGCGAAGGGTGCGGGGGATTCACCGCCGTCGAAAACGAGTGCATTCATTCCGTGCAATCTTGTTATAAAGTGTGTGTGTGTGTGTGTGAGAGAGAGAGAGAGAGAGAGAGAGAGACGCGCTCCGGAACGCGGGTCGAGAATCCGTCCGAAAAGCCCGACAATCCCGCAGCAATTACCGGCAATTATTCGCGCACCGTGTGGCCATCGAACGACCCGTGTCGATCATCGGCCGGATCGAATCGGGCCGGGCCGAGACGGGACGGTCCGTGTTATACTCACGTTGCGTGAACAATCCACTGTAAAACCGTGCAAGAAAACAGGGAGAGTGAGGGGGGAGGTATATGTGTGCGCTTGACAGAAGAGAAGTGAGACGATGGGAGTGAAAAGATCGAAGATCCTTTTTCCTCCGGAAGCGTCGGTGCAAAAAACGAAAAAACAACAAAAAACAAAAGAACAAAAAAACACCCACCAGTAAACAACACTGCTTTAGGTACTCACTCTAAGAGGCAGAGAAACACTTCGCGACTCTGGTCGAGGACTCGCGGTTCTCCTATTGTCCGAACGGGTTCGTCGTACAGCGGAGCGCACGAGGCTGCCGATTAGGGGGACAGCTTTTTTTGGACTGTGGACCGGAGGAGCAGAGAGAAAATAGAGAGACGCAAGAAAAGAGATAGGAAAGAGATAGAGAGAGAGAGAAAGAAGATATAGACACCGAGGAGTATAGATAGATGGAGATAGAAAGAAAGAGAATCCGAGGGGGAGGAAACGGGACGAGGCGAGAGTCCAGAGGTCCGACGCGGAGAGGGAAAACTTGGTGCAGACGCACTCGCGGTGAAAACACGTAAACGCACGGAAAAATCGACGTGCACGCGACGGCGGTCGCGACGATACTGCGCCCTATCGGACAGCCCTGCGCAAATATAATGTCACCCCTCTCCTGCGTTCCCGACCACACTATTCTCCGCGCCGCCACCGAATCGAACCCACCCCCTACCGTCCTTTCTCCCTCTCTTTCGCTTGCTCTCTACCCTCTTCGTCCTCTCATCCCTTCGCGCTCCAACAATCTTCCTGTATGTGGATGTGCAAACGTGCAGCTCTCCCGTGCTCCCGTGTGTGTGTCTATGTCTGTCTCTCTGTATGCGTCTTCTATTTTTTTTTCTCCTCGCTCTTTTTCGCGGCGTTGGCGACTCTTGTCACGCCACCGCACACCATGCACACACGCCGCTACCCCCCCCCCCCATGATGAACCCCTGTGCACATCCCCCTGGTGGCTGCGTGCAACACATCCAGGGGGATCGCATCCCTTTTTCTGAAACACCGAGCCGGGGACTTTGCGATGGAGCTTCCGGTGCACACCGATGGCTATTTCCGTTCACGCTTCGAGGACTCAAGACGAGGACAGGGTTGCTAGTCGAGGCGGAGGGTAACACAAGGCGATTCCTAAGGGGTAATCGGCCCCTGTGTGCATGTCCCCTCTCTCTCTCTCTCTCTCTCTATCTCTCTGTATCCACCCTGTTGCGATACGTAGACCCCGTTTAGCTACCTGCCCCTGTGTGCCGATTATGTCCAATGACCGATAAGATTCCTTTCCCCCGGATCCCTGGCTATTCCGAGACTCTTTGTAAGCTTGCGACTCACTGGACAACCATGTTCAGCCTGATTTAGCGGATCGCGCGGACGCAACGCATTCTACACGGTTCTCTGATCGGAGACCTCATCCTCTTCAACCCCCCTCGAAAGGGGGACACTGTTGAGCTTTTTATAAAATGTTTGATGGGTTAGTCGGGGTGGTTCTGGCGGTTGGATGGGTGTAATGCGTGGGAACTGGTGAGAGGGTTAATTAACCCCTTTGTGGTCGGTGGTGATTGCAGGTGGCTGGAGGACGGGGTCGAGTTTTATAGAATTTTCGAGTGGGGTCTCGATGTCAATAAATAGCCTATGCTATCTTTATTATTAGGTCGTTGCACAATATGAAATGTCCGATGGCAAATATTCTGAAACGTTCCGATCGAGAAATACTATTATTAATCTACAGGTTTGTTTTCACATCATTTCGATTTACCAAACTAATCTTGAACCTACCATCTCCAATTTTCATTTACGTTATTTTTAAACCTCAAAACTCTACTTAAAAAATTCATTTTCTACTATATAAATTAACTGTACTTGAAGATTTACCTCCCGTGAAAATTCATTACCGATATGCAAAAATTAACTACATGTAAAAATTCACGAAAATTCATTACCAAAATAAAGAAATTAACATTGTATCTTGCAATTTAGAGACGCAAAATGAGCATTGAAATTTCTTGTGCAGCCTGGTCTACCATTATATTCTTGTTGATAAATTGGAAACGGATTGTTTAAACTGATCGCACAATAAATGCGATTCAAAAATGTAAATCACAAGAGCACAGAAATGTCCGATTTGAGAAGCCCCTCTTTTCGTGTATTCCCCGTTGTGTCTCATTTATTCATTGTCCCTTTTGTTCGTTGTGCTAACGTGGCGACCAACCGTCCGGATCGTTATTGATAAATTGGAGATAGAACAACGGAAAAAATTTATTTATTACCGTTCGCCGTTTCCACGAGTCGGCGTGTACCGAACGAGTCAAATAAAAACGGTGCACGGCAAGCGTGTTACTCTAAGATAAAAGTTTAGAATACAAATGGCACGCAACCGGCCGATATCCGGGCTCTCTGCAGGATTAATTGCGCGGTATTAATTGGCTCACGTTTCCCCGCACAATTACTTGGAATTGTTTTGTCAAGGACTCGTTGGTACGTCGTTTTATCTGGAAATCTTAACCCGAAACTGATGAGATGGGATCTGCGAGAGAGAAACGAGACTGGAAATTTTTAATATAACGTCAATACTAATTTAAATATATTAATATTTATTGTTATTAATTGGTGACATTCCGTGTCCGATATGGAACGGTATTTTAACGGCGTTATTTTGCCCCACTTTCGGATAAATGATCCACCAACGCATAAATGCAACTAAATAAATCCACCACACATAAATGCGAATCTTTTATAATTTGTAGACTGCAAGATGTTTATGCAAAATAAAAATTTCCTGCCGCAAGACACATGGACCAATTTCTTTCTTTCTTGAATACCTTCAACGAGCTGGAAATAGTTAAATGGTTTTAATTTTACTTTTTCAAATGCATAAAATGAAGAATACGCATTCACGCTCAATTGTGCTTTATGTTGATTATTTAACTCCTTACGGAATGCTCCCTGGCCGAGTTTACGCGGAGCTCCATTCACAGTTCCCGTGGAACGAAACAATGTCGAAAATTCACGAAAGATATCGTCCTTAGCTGCAATCCCGTGTTTCCCCGAATGTTTGCTACTCCCTCAAATTGTTTCCCCTTTGAGACGGCTGTTTGTTCCGCGAAACTAAAAGAGAGCTTGCGCCGCGCTGAATCCCAAAATTCAGACCCGGTGTACGATCGTGTAATCTTCTTTCGCTAAAATTCTGCTCTACATTCTTCATTCTCGTCCCTCATGCTCCCTCCGTGGAATCGTGGAACTGTCCTACATATACGAATAAATTGAAAGAGAGGCAATCGCGGCAACGCTCTAACGCAAAACTAAAAAATTCCTCTCGGTCACGCAAGAAATCAGGATTTAATTGTATGCAAAACTTGCGTTCCTTGCGGTAAAAATATAAATTTACTCTTTGGTATTCGGCTTTTTTAAAGCACCACAGTATGGAATCCTCACTATACCCTTAAAAGATTGACAAATGATATTGAACTGTAATATATTAATTTGACGCTTGGAAAAATTCCTGAACGTTAATGTTATTTCATTGAACAGCAAATGTTCGAACGATATTTCATAAATTGAAGTAAAGATTTGATCGCTATAAACGTTCGTTTCCTCGGTAAATTAGTATATTGAGACGAAGTTAATAATTCCAAGAGCTTGAATAAGTAAACGGACGTTTTACCAATAAGCAGGTCTTTCAGAATGATACGCAATTAATCCTTACAAACAGAAATATTGATTTCGTAATTACAAAAGAACCTCCATTGAGCCGGCTAAAGAAGTCCGTGCAGATTATGGGAGAAAAAAACAACAACGACAAAGAAATTCCATCTGTCTTTGTGATCAACCTTTTTAACGGAGTTCTACCGGTTTTCTTCGATTGTTTACCTTTTCGATTCCAGTTAAATAATTTTAATTTCAATTAAATATTATTCAATGAAAACCACGGTCGCCGAGCGTGATTAGATTTTAGCACACTCGGCATTCGCAGATTTCGTGTCAAATGAAATCTAACAAGTTGTTGTCTCGGCCTGCCAAACCGAATTATATTTTACTCGCCGATTAACGTTAAACTATTGCCGGCAGAGATTGTATCGTATCACGACCGCCGTCAGCAAACATTCGAACGGGCAAACACAAACGTGAATTTGCATATTCGATTTTCCCCCCCTGAAGAAAACTGCGTGTCAATTTTCCTGTATTTGACAAAAGTGTTCTAAACTTTGTATTGACAGAGAGAGAGTTTTGAAGGGTTTATTCTAATCTTCCGTGGACCTCGGTGCAATTATGGGTTCCGAAAATTTCCAGAAAATGCTAGAATACAAAATTCGACAGAATTTCGGGCGATTCTGATTTATTTCAGAATTGAAAAGTTTCCTTCGGAAGGTAAATTGAAGCAAACCTGACGCAATATAGGGGGAATATGATATGTCGCTAAAGTTATTCTTTTATTCGGCGTTCATCTTGCTCCGAAGAAAAATATTGGAGCGAAGTGACCAAGTTCGGTGTGTACCGGGCACAATAGGATTCAGCCGTGTCAGATAAGAGAGACCTTTCCACTTCCTCCGAGCGCGGGGTACTCTTCTTCTCCTCTGGCGTTCACCGTTTACCGACAAGCAAGTTTATGTGCAGAAACGCAGGAAAAGATACTACTACGGTGTGCCTCTCACGGCTTTTCGTGCGCGAAGAATGTCGGGGGGGGGGGGGGGAGACGATAACAAAAATATTGTCGGAGGCGTACCCGGGATGAGAAACCAATAGTCCGAGCGTATGTTAACAATGGGACCGCGGATGTTTATGCAATCCTCCTGTTCCCGTAGACAATTCCCAACGATTGATCCCGTGCCGCGCTCTTATTTTAATGGAAACACCTCCGCAGATCGGAAATGTTCCGACCATTTTATTCGGACTTCCACAGCGCTCTTCTACGGCGCAATACCGGGTGTTCCATTATTCAGGGAAGAACCATTCGTTCGCGGGAGAAACGTGATTGAATGTCGTGGGGCATCACGAGTTAATTCGAGTTTGCTTAACTGCCGAGCATTATTGACCATCAACATTTTCTGACCGGACCGCGACAAACTTTTCACTGTTACATAATGAGATAATGCGATACTCATTTGTAACGTAAAGTCCGCAGTCTGGTGACCGCCATTAAAATTCCACTTATGAAGTATTTGGTTTTATATTATTGTGTTAAGTGTGGTTCTACCGAGACGATCTTCAACCCTTGCGATTTATTTTGTTAGAATTTTGAAGTTAGAATCGATGAAAATTTATGTCTGTTGTGTGCCCGCGTATTCTCCCGCGCCTCGGCAGGGATCTTTCGGAATCGATACATAATACACGCGATCGGCGAGTCGCTGTTAGAAAGAAGTTTAATTTAACCGCCGGTCGATTTGGAGATTTTAAACGTTGCAGCCCCGACACGACCTCCGTTAGCCCCTGGCGAGCTCATTTCATCCGTATCTCGTTCGGTCGTCACCAGGGGCACGCAATATTTATAGCTCGTCTGCACGAAGGACCTCGATTTTTCAATGGGACCGTGGCCCGACTATCAAATTTTCAGCGGGCCAATACCTTCTCCCGCAAGCCCGCAGTTTTCTCGCGATACAAGTCGTCTTGTATCGAAAGAAAACTGTGTATCGTCTAGCAAACTAATGTAGCAGGAAAAAAAACCGAAGTCGTTCGGTCCGTTTATGAAGAAATTCTGATTCAGAGTGTGCGCCATCAATTATGGGACCGACCGTGCACCGGTTGAACGGTTCCGGAACGGAACCGAATATTTAATTCATCGGAGGTCGCTCAGGAGGATTTTCTCTTCCGCGTGTCGGTTGCACTGTTAAATAACTATGAAACTCGCTGACCGTTGCGTCGCCGTTGCACATCCTTGTGACTTTACGCGTTATTTGTTTACGCGCGATTGAACTGTGTTTAGTTGTACTTCTCAGCATCAATCTGGATATCTGAGAGCATATTTACAAGGAGTCCCCGGTCACGGTTTCGAACCGGTTGCACGGCGACTTGTTACGCCCGCACTATTTATTTCCGTTTCCGAGACCGTTCCAAACCACACGTGGCCGGTTTTCTAATATTATTCCCCGTTTCCACGCTGCACTTGCCACTCAGTTTCTAACGAACCTCCTCAATGTTGCAAAAAACCAACACCGAACCTACCGACGCCGCACAGTCGGCAATTTGGACGAAATCGGATTCAAAATCAAAGAACTTTCGATAGAAATGAGGTAGAGCGATGAAGTTTTTTTTTAATTAAAGCTGAAACTTTGTAGAATATGGGAAAAATAGGCAGATTATGGTACGAACGCTTTTTAACCTTGAGAAAATTCGTTAAACCCGTACAATTTCAAGAAAATTGTGGTTCTTCCAATACCACGCGCGGAAAACATTTTGTTTTTAACATGTTATACATCATTTCCCATAGATTTTTTCACGCTGATTTCGAATCTGGTCTCGAAATTTGTCTACGACCTCAGGATTTTGCAAAAAATAGATTTTTGTGACAAAAACTAATGAAATCATTTTTTCGTTGAAATGATTCGATGGTAATAATCTCCCTATTTTTCCCACATTCTACAAAGTTTCAGCTTTAATTTTTAAAAAATTTCATCGCTCTACATCATTTCTATCGAAAGTTCTTTGATTTTGAATCCGGTTTCGTCCAAATTGCCCACAACAATCAGAGATTTTTTATCTCGCAATTATTAAAATTATGGAGACAATCCCAGATGTAATGGTTCGACAGATTTCCATATTCAAGTATACATTACTGTGGGGGTGCCAATTACTGCGCCTATATTAATTACACTTATCTTTAAAGCGTAACGAATATTAAAACAGAGATATATAACATTAACTCTGATTTTAACGAAAAAATGTAACATTTCTTTTTGAATATTCATTGTGCTTTAAAAATAGCAGTAATTGGCACTAAAATCTGATTAACAACTCAAAGTCCTCTGATCAGTAACTTAACGGTGTCGATCAAATTCGGTTTACTCGGATATTGCTAAATAAAAATGAGTTTCTAAACCCGGTGAAAGATTAGCGTCACCTGCATAAATGATTTACGCGGCTAATGTAAATTCTAATATATGGCAATTTAATGTGTACGTCGTGTTATGATAAAATATACAACACGTTGAAATTTACAACATTCGATCGGCCGGAAGACGGGGGTTCACATTTTAGAGGTGACAAGGGTAAAACTTGTTTAGTAATACCATATTATCCGAAGAAATTGGTGGATATTAGTTTGACAAAATGAACGTCTGCAAACTAGCTGCCGCACGGTACAGCAAGCCTATAAGCTGAATCATTAAGCACTGATTGATGTTTAAATTACTTCAGTTGTACTTGACACAGCTCAACCTGCGGTTTCGTGCCTTAACCTCCCACCCCTTCCCTTCCCCCAACATTTCTGTCACCTTACTTCTGCTAAAACTCGAAACATGTTTAACGCCTCGCCGATCTGCTCGTTATGTCCTGGCGGTTACTATACCTTCATTTTTAGCCCTTGTGTCGATAACCGAAATTGTCTACCGTGTTCAATAAATTTGGAATCGTCTTAAACCGTCGCTCTAGATTTCTATTTCGCAAATGAATACCGATGCGGAGAATATTAAAAAAAATCCAAAATCAGTTTAAGCCAGAAAAATTGGTTAACAACACGCGCGCACACTCGCATAATTCTCGCGTCGAGGCGACGCTGGTACACACGGGAACAACTTCAGTTTCGCTGTTAGGAGCTATCGTGCGGCTCGTCAGCTTTTACGCTCCGCGGCCCGTTGTGTCGATTCCTCCTTGATAGTGTAGATATCATCATAATGACCACATGACTTCCTTGCCTTTGAGGAACAGAACAAAGTCACGGGGAATCAGATTAGACGAAATAGAGAGGATCCTCGAACACACTGGCAATGCAATCTCGTCACGAAATTCTCTTACATTGGACCAACACGTGTGATACCGCGTTATCCTTTTGTGTGTCCCATCTATTTTTTCCCACACCGGCGACCTCACAAGCATCAGTTTCAACCGCGGGAACAATTGCCGCATTTTATCAATGCTCCCTTGCGCACCACGGCCGTCGGTTCGCTGCCAGTTGCGCTGTCATTCGCCAACACTTACTCGTTATCATTACCCCACCCCCCCCCTTTAAACGGAAAAATTGTATCCGGAAAATTATGCTGATACGGTGAAAAAACTTTTTTCTCATCATTCCTCTATGAAACTTTTGCCAACTTGTTCGCCACATTTTTCTGATTGAAACGAGCCCAAACACGGCATAATTTCGATCCAATTTGCTTGTTTAATCCACCGTACAGTAGAACCTCGATTATCCGAACCATTGGTAACACGATTGCTCGAGTTGTGGAAAGAACCCGAGCTGTAATGCTGGATTACGTCTTCACTGATTTTTGCAGTGGATCGATTCTAGATCGAATTTAGATGTCCGTTCGGATAATCGAGGTTCTACTGAATCGTGTATTACACGAGCAAATATGATCGAAATTGTGTCGTGTTTGGACTCGTTTTAATCAGGAAAATGCCACGCGTACGATGGTAAGGGTTTGATAAAAAAAATAATTGAAAAAGTTTTCCCATTGAATTAGTATTGTTCCACTTCTCAACTTGATTCAGCTTCTGGGCTACATCCTGTGGGGACAGATTCTTCACGAACATTGTGCACATCTCTTTCGCGTATGTGCAGAGATTACTGTACTCGCATCTAATGACTCTCTCCGTGATGATGAACCTAAATCCCGGAACCGGGAAATCGTATTTCGCTTGTTTTACTTCGTATAAGCTCGATGTCTCGTTTCTTGTACACCTTGAGCAAACACGGTGTAACGTATAGCCGACATGATGCAGACATTTATGGGATCTTATCTGCAGACAACAGTGCTCGACTGGAATCACCTGAAGCCACGTTTCCGCTCGTGTATCCATCATTCATGACGTACCGAGGCAACCCAGTTATGATTATGCGTGGACGTGACTCCAACTAATCAGAGGATTTCGAGTTTTCACCTTTCGGAGACGTTCTCCGAGAGCAAGTCCATCAATATTTAAGGATGCTCGCATATTTTGCCATAGGCAGATCTGAAAAAATTGCAGATTCGATCCATTCGTGACGAGAATATTAGGGGTGCCCATAAGTAACCCATGACGAGACACTGTTAGAATTATTTTCCGGAGCATGTGATCTCAACAATTACACGGTCCTCATATACAGGGTGTGCCAAGTGTTACAAGCTGTTTTCTCAGAATAAAGACTATTTTCTAATTAGATGGTTAAGGGGGTGGTTAATACTTTAGTACGTATTAAATTAATTTGGGGCAACTTTTGGGAGGAAAAGGGGGCCCACTATTTTCCAGACTATTTTCTAATTAGATTAGGGGGTGGTTAATACTTTAGTACGTCTTAAATTAATTTGGGGGCAACTTTTGGTAGGAAAAGGGGGGCCCACAATATTTTTTTAATTGGGAAACAGTATTGATTTCTCGCTGTTGCGACACCTCTCGTTAAACCGATTAGCGTTCACTCGAACAATTTTGTTTATTGCGCGCAGTTACTTAAGAATTGCGCTGTCTCCTTTTCGAAATAGGACTCGGGAAGTTCAAGTGTTCGTTGGACAGGTCATCCTATATTTTCTGAAAAAGTGGATGCAGGGTGCATGAAAATATTTTCGTGTGACCCAAATCGAGCCGGCCAATCGTCGCGATCGAGACGTTCCCGGAGTTATCGCGGCCGGATCGCGGCTCGCGTATGAAATAAGGGTATCGCGATGTGGCAACATCTATCAAAGTGTGAAACAGTGAAACGAGCCGGCGTGTGCGGGCGCGAGGGGAAGAGGGTGGTGGGGGTGGAGGGGAGGTGGCAGCACGCGAGAGAAAAAATACAGCGGAACAACAAAGCGAGAAAACGGGGATAAAAGGGTGCGAGGGCATGCAGCGTGCAGAAACGGGTAGGATAGCGGGATGCACATGGCTGTTAACTATCCTTTGAGTCTCGTTCGTGGAACACCTCACCCGTGCAATGTCTCACTCGGACCACGGGCCTGTGACAGTGTATGGTTGAGCTACGATGGCGGATATGCTCGGCTGCCCCGTAAAAAGACATTTTCACAGCTCTACTAGCGCACAAAATAGTAGACGGGGTCCCCCGGCTCTTGGACCCGTGTAAGCATCGTGTAACGCTATACCTGATTACACACAGTGATCAGTGAGCCGAGCTTATCCACCGTATGCTTCGATAAGTTGTTAAGAACGCACCTCGTTGGGCTCCAACCACCGTGCTAACAGAATTGTCCAGTCTTCTGTGATTTATGTCCACGTATTATTAGTATCCCGCGGAATATGGCCGACCGACGACTCAAAAGGCGACCCCGTAAACGGTTGTTTATTATTACACGAACCGCTACCGACGACA
The DNA here is from genome assembly GCF_050948215.1 of Halictus rubicundus. Classification (NCBI taxonomy): domain Eukaryota; kingdom Metazoa; phylum Arthropoda; class Insecta; order Hymenoptera; family Halictidae; genus Halictus; species Halictus rubicundus. The sequence continues at coordinate 13,757,980 of NC_135161.1, forward strand.
CGCCGATCGCACGCCAATCGGAAAACCGGATCGATAGCCGCCGCTTAAACGCATCATTAGGATCATTAGTTCGCGCGACCAGGCTCCGCCATTTTTTCACTAGGAATCTATCACACTCTTTATCGCAAGGCACAACGTACACGTTTTTCATTGTGTCCTTGCAATGTTCACAGATCTTTTCGTCATGGAATTATAAATAATTGGCTTCTTTTATCGGTAATTACGATAAAAAGGGGGGTAGTTTAGTCTAGAATGCTAGAGGTTTTTATGCACATCTACGTCCTAGTAATGTTTATAAATTTTTGTTCCCGGAGAAAATTGTTTCAGTCATGGGAAAAATTTCGTCTTTTAAATGAGTTTTTCGTTCGTGTCTTTTTTCCAGTGAAAATTGGGGAGTCCTGTAGCGGTGTATGCAAAAGTGGTTGCAATTAGTCGTAAGCGATCAGAGAAATTATAATAGAGATCATTGATGAGCCAGGCGAGCGGGAGGCTAGCCGTGGTTGTTATCCACGAGTTAAATTGAGAATTAGTGCTCTATCCCAGCGTGCTCACTCGATCTCGCCTCCAGTGACTTTCATTTGTTTCCTGAATTGAAAAGACCTCCACGAGGGTAACTGAACGAGTCTGAACGAGGTGAAACAGCCTATTACCGGAACGGATTATGAAATCCCTCTTCGGTTGTTCGAGGTTTGAAATTTAAAAGAGAAAAATGGTGGCCGGCGAAAAATGTTTTCTAGAATCAAACGAAAGTTTCGTGGCGAAAGTCTGAACGCTTGTCAAGTATCGTTCTCGAGGACCCTGTAGGAGCGAACGGCTTTGAGGAAATTGTTTATATCAATTTTCCGAACTGCCGGCGGCAATCGTTGACTTTTCTCGTCAATTTCGGATTTTCTGGTCGGACGACAGATGCATTGAATTCTCAGGAAATCGAGTCTCACAACTCCAACAGTTATTGCCTTCGAAACTAATTTATCACTCTTGCGAACTCCTCTAGCTTGACCTTTATTTAGTACACCTGGAAACAGTCTCGAATGCAGTTCTCAAACGTAATCTAAAAAAAAAGAATTGTAATTTTAGTGCAATACGAATAATTTACTTGTCAAAGAAAAATTCGCGCGTCTCTTTGCTCGCGAGAATATTCATCGAAGGACAATGTTATTTGAAAATATCAGCAAGAGTTTCGAGACGCGCGCGCGCGCATATTGGCCGAAAACAAATATCATTATTGAAATGCTGATTAGCATTTCCCGTTCGCGATCGTTTCCCCGTATCGACGGATATTTCGTGCGACGCGTTCGGAGCAATTCTCGATTTGCGTGGAAATTGTATCAAACCTCGATTTACGCGATGAATATGTAACGCGTATAAGCTGCGACGATTCAATGAAAAACTGCCTTCGAAACGCAGCCTAAAAACGGGCGGATTTATTCAGAGCGATTTCGAATCGAATTATCGCCGGCGCGAAAGGATACAGATGAATAATGAATAACGGTTATTATTATACGTTATGTATTATGCTGATGTAGTACGTTACGTTACGTTCGCGAGCGCCGCGCCGGCGTGGGTGTCGCGGAATATAAATGCTTGTCCATCTCGCTGCGCGGGGGATGATCGATGCTGAATGATCCCGGGATCTAGCCGGTGACACGCTCCGATGAATTTTTAACAATTGAAACTTTCTCAAGAGCAATTCCACAGTGAATTGAAATATTCACATTATGAAGAAAAATATTTTGTTTACCTATTTCATGCTTCGATAGATGTCATGTTGTACTGACCCCTGTGACCCCTTAAGTCGTACGTGTTTTTGTATCCCTTGTACCTTCCAGTAATGTCAAAGTTTGTATTCTTTTGCTGAATAAGTATGAATTATAATTCCATCCCTGATTCATTCTGAAAGCAGATAAACGCTGGCGTTTAGCAGTAACGATGCATATTTCTCCCTCGCCTCTTGCTCCTCCGTTTTACATCGTGATAAATGCGAACCAGTTGTTGTACACATATTTTTGCATGCCATACTTATCTAATTTTTTAGCAGAGTTGTGCGATCTTACCTCGTTTCGTTTTAATTTATTTCATATTATCCTATCAATTTTGTAAATAGTTACTCCGGATTTATGCGAAATTATATTTTAAATGTGGTACAATATTATCATTTGTTTGCATAAATACTTGTCGATACGTCTTCTAAATAGCATTTGTGAAAATTTAACAGAAACGATGGAAAAACTTTGGCACACGTTCACCTTTTATGTTGTGGATATTTTTATATCGGCTGTGACTACCAGTAATCTCAAAGTTTATATTTTTTTAATAAGTAAACAGGATCAACCGCGGCGATTTATTTTTGACTCATTTTCAAAACAGCAAACATGGGTATTTAACAATAACGATACGTTTTACCCTCGTCCCCTTGTTTTTCTGTTCTACGCTTTGGTAGATGTTGACCCCTTGTTTTATAAATACTTCTCACATCCCTTGCAGCTATTGCAAATATCAAAGTTTACATTTACTTATTAAACGAAATTTAATTTTATTCCGGCAGTCTGTGTTCGGTTTTCTATTTATTCCACTTTCTACCACAGCAATGCTATCTTATTTTACTTTATTTCGTGATTAATTATTTCCAATACTAATGCCACGAACTGGTTTTCACAGCAAAGTTACGTGAAAACTGGCAGTTCTAGTAATTCGCTGGTAATTAGCGTCGCAGCGGAATAATTTAAAAACAAGTAATAGCAATCAGTGATGAGCTCTCAGAACACATCGGCAGAGAAAGTTATAATAGTACGACAGAAACTACTCGAGCCATTTGAATAAATGTTTCAATACCGTCTGCTCCAATATTTAAAGATATAGTGCAGCTGAGTGCAATAATGCCTTCCGGGTCGAAACTTAAAAGTTCATCACTTCTACAACGTTCAACATGTTCCCACGAGACGCTCGTGTCGCATCTGTGCGAGCCAACCCTGAGAAGGGATGTAGTCTGCACCCTTGTTGCAGTGAACACGGATAAGGAACCGTTCGGAGGAAAATGGAGAATGTTGCAGAAGTTGCAAAGTGTTTTGCCTTCAACCTGTAAAATATTACCCTATTTCTCCGTACACAAACAACTAATTACATTTATCGAATTGATCTCCAAGAACGTTCGATTTCTCAAATTAGTAAAATTGGTAAAACAGCAACCAATTAATTTTTGTTTTTATTAATTGTTTGGCTCTGGTTGCTCGATCACCGAATCGACGATAATAAATGTTCCCGATAACGTTTCGGCGTACTTTGTCCCAGTTAGTATGCTCTAAATAATAGTTAAATTCCCCACTTGTTCATTACTAAAATAGCCCCATACAATTATGGAGCCACCACACTGTTCAACGATTGGAGTCACCAAAGTTTACCTCTTGTCCATCGTTTAGGTCAGTTTGCTCCGACTATACTTTTTATGGTAGAAATACACGACCTTAATACATTCACATACAAGACTAGACATTGCGGCAAAGGAAGTGTTTTTTTATTAGTTAAATGTCAAATTTAATGTAATTTGGACAAATTAATTAGAGGTAAATACTACTTCCTATTCATAAAAAAAAACTGTTGGAAGCTCCCCTTTACCCGAAATTTACCCCAAAAAATTTAATACATATTAAAATCCTAGCCCTCCTTAACCATTTAATTGAAAAAAAAAAATGAAGACATCTCCATTTTCAATAGTGATCGAGTGATCGTCTTATATCGGAAGAAAACGGTAATACCCGGGCAATGAAATAATAATTTACGCAGCCATGAACGCTCAAGTGTTCACTGGCTGGACAGGTGACCCTAACCGTGTTGATCGCAGAAACTGCGCAAACAACGACGGATCGTTGCCTGGGTGAATGAAACCGCGGCTGCGAGGTGCATCGATTACGGAAAGATGACGCTCTAATGGGTACATTAACGCCGGGTCTTGTCGGCGGACCGGTTTTGTTAATCCATGCGAAGAAACACCGCATCTTTTATTTGCTTCGCTCGGTAAATTACTAAACGAATTACTTACGCCCCTGATGAAAGAGAGCCCGCGGTGCTCTCGATTAGCGCTTGGCCGAGCTTATCCGTGCTTCCCTTAGCGATCGCCGCACCGGCAGCCCTCCCCCCGATCGAGGGAGAGGTGTCTTCAGCTTACACCCTATTTCTGGATCGGTCGCGGAATACATGTACAGAGCGCGGAGGTTTCACAGGGTTTTCTGTGAAACGAACCCTAGGTGCTAACGAGACTTTGCCGCACGCTCGGTTGTCCTTTCAGCCTCTTAAAATAACCTTCCCTTGGCGGCTCCCTTCGCGTTCACTTTGAACTTTTGTCCGTACGGTTAACAATTACGCTTCAGCTTCTCTCCTTTTTTTTTCTAACCGTTTGTACTGTTTATTAAGCGGCCAGCTACGTCTTTGCTATTTTATCGCGCCGCCATGTTGCTGAAGAGAATGCACGCTTTACTAAACGCGCGTTTAATAGCACTCGTAAGTAGAATCGGTAAGCAATGCTCAGACACGTCGGACGAGTCCTGTTCGATAGCACGCTTTATACCTAACTCAACTCGTAAGTAGAATCGGTAGGCAATGCTCAGACACGTCGGACGAGTCCTGTTCGATAGCACGCTTTATGCCTAACTCAACGAGCGTTTAATAGCACTCGTAAGTAGAATCGGTAGGCAATGCTCAGACACGTCGGACGAGTCCTATTCGATAGTACGCATGTTCGAATTTTCTCGAAAACCAAGCCACGTATGAAAAACTTTTCTCCTACAGTTTCGATGTAGAATTATGTGTACTTTTTCTTTTAATAATTTTTACTGGAACAATAATAGTGCAACAATATTTTTAACACTAGGTTTACGGGGCACTAAATTTGCCTATTCTATATTACTTTATAAAAATAACGAAAATGTATCTATCCAAATTTGTAGCCATTTCTTTTACAATATATACCCAAAGGAATACATTTGTTGAATAATTTCTTATTCGTGCATCTTTACAATTTCGATAATTGTGAATTAAGAATACCAGAAGCCGTCATTTTCACGGGTCCCGTAAACCTAGTGTTAAAGTCGTCTAATGTCAGTCTCCTGTTTCAACTATTCAGTTTGATTACAAATGCATAAAATCTGCAGTCTAATAATTGTATTGCGCAATTCAGAGTTCCGCGAATGTTTCTAACATTTAATAATTTTCGAACACGAGAAACCAGCTTTTCCGGTATTACGAATCCTACATTCCTTTCCGTCGGGAACAAAAGGAATGAAATCTCTGCGTGCTCAAGCACTCGTTCGCAAACAATAAACCGATACGGAGGGCATACGCTTTTTAGTGTGTTTCCCTTCCGCTGCAAATCTTGTGTAAATGGGGGATGACTCCTCGACAAAGAAGTTATATCGTAAAGCTTTCCAGCGTGGGCTTTCATTTTATTAAAATGATACAGCGAGTCATACCCTAGTATTTTCTTTTTTGTTTTTTATTGCCTGACGAGTGAAAGCACTGTTGGGACTTGTTCGAAAAAAAAAGGAATTTCAAATTGGGAACAAGAAGAAATTGCGCGCGGAGAAATCCGTCGAACGCTGTTCCCCTGAGATTTTCTTGACTAAAGGATATTTTCTATTGTCAAAGCCGCGTTCAGTTTGTTAATATTTTCGAAAATATTGAATCGATTCTGATTTCGACGCTGTTCGACATTACTTTGCGATTACAGGCAAGGTCTCTGTGCTGCATGCGAAATATTTTTTCAACCGTGACACGAAAAATCGCTGGACTGATGGGAGCTCGAAATAGATAATCAAACATGCTTGTCGAGCCGCGCGATTGTGTAAATATTTCTGCCACGTGGAGGCGAATTTCAACGCTCGTGTAAATCATTAAAAAGCAGACGAGCATGCGGACTGTTCGAGCAATCATGCTGCAAATGTTTTCCGTCCGGACCTCGTGTTGATTGTTGTGCGGTCTTATTAGCATAAATTATCCTGCGTTTAGAAAAGATAGTACGTAGTGTAAGATGAATATGTATTAAAGAGTAATGTCTTTTACTGAAAAACTAATGTCTAGATTCAGAGGCGTTTTGATTGCGTTTGTTTATATTTTGCTGTACAATTTTGTCTCCTTTTCTGAATTTTACAAAGAAATTTTTATTGAGAATTTTGTGAAACGATTTTCATAAAGAATTCTTCAGAGATTGTATGTAGGATAATAATATATTAAGAATATCTTTTCTGTGATATAACGTTGGACATCGTTAAGTATAGTATTCTACTAGGTTCAGTTTAACTATAATTATTTTGCTATGGGAAATATAGGTTAAGTATTCTCACGCCAGCAAGTCGGTACACTGTTCTGATTGAGGCAATCTACTGGAACGAATGCATCCCCCTAACACAGTCAATGATTTCACGCCTATTATGGACCTATTATAGCAAATAACCGGTACACGCGTACATATAAATAGTAGGGGAGAGGATACACGACGAGGCTAATCGTTATTAATTTAATATATTAATATTTCATGCAAATTTTATTGCAATCCGACTAAATAAATTTTTCAACATAGCCTCGTGTTCTTGGTAAATCAATTAAACTACATGGTTCAATTAATCTGGATATTTGGAGCGACATAGTGATGCTATCTCCGCGCAGAAAATACTTGATCACCCGAACGGAAAAACGCGACGTTTCCTGCAAAAAAATAACCGGACCTCGACTGCAGAGCAAGAAGAAACAAAAGAAAGCTGTTCCTCATCAAAAAAGGAACAAAGGTTCTTCGAAAAGAAGACGGCGATGGCGCTCAAATGTATTTTGTATGACCTTTTGTTCCTCCAGTCTACGGAAGAATAGATTAGATATTTATAATATCAAAGATCCACCATGTATGAACCCAAAACGGTATTTTTGCATTTTTTCATGAACCTAAGTAACCTGCTTGGCGTATTTTCTCAAGGAATGCTACCCGAGTCGTTTTATCCAAGAAGTATCGTGCAGAAAAAATGGTATTCCATGTAAATTTTATATTGTAGCATTTCTTGAAAATTCTCAGAAGCCACAAATGCTCCGCAGTCTAATAGCGAAGGGGATCGTTTGTTTATTACGAATAAATTGTATCGGTATAAATTTGCAAAATGGAGCCGGGAATTGTTTTCGGTTGAACCCGATGGTTCACGTTCGAGCTCGGGAATATATTGTTCCGCGAGGACACAAAGAGAGGATCCTTTTTCCAGGATACGGAAAATGGCCTGTTGGTTGCACCGGCACACCTTTGAGCAAACCGATCACCGCGGCAAGTGACACAGAGACCAGGTCAAGCGGTCGCGTGCAGAGAAAGTCTGTTCGACACCCAATTTTCGGCTCTGCCACCAAACAATGGGGTCCTGTCTCGCACTTCCCTCTCGAGGTAAAGCGCACTCAGGACACAATGGAAAGGAGGACCGTGAACTCCTAGACGGAACCAAATAACCCACTGAGCCGATGGATCCGAAAACCTTATTGCCTCGGAAATATCCTTTCTTGTTATCCTCCGGTGTCCTTATCGTTCGAAAATATATTTGCCACGGCACATTCCCCGCTGCGCAACACAAAAATATTTACACGATCAGCCTTTTCGTCCTCGCTCAATGTTAGAAATGTTTAACGCTTTAGAATCAGTAAAATAATTGGTCCGAGATTCTTTGACTCGTTTGCAGCGAATGCAGACAGTCGTTGGTCTAAGGGCGCCTCGAATTTGCCGAAATGGAATGCGTTCCCATTATCCGCGAGCATAACGAAGATCATGACAGCGACAAGCGATGTGAATACGTCTGCAACCTGTTCATGATGTTTGCGACGTTTGTTCGGCTAGCAAGCATCGCGGATTTGTATTTCCGACGTTCCAGAATATTACCGCTGACGAAGGAAAAATTCCTTCGAGAAGAATCGATCGTCTCTGGACAATTAAGTACATTCTCAAAGCACCGCTTTGCAAACGGGTCATGCAACTCTGTAGACAAAAATTCGAAGAATATCACTTTTTCTTTCGTTCAGAACTACTTGGTGGAAAATCAAGATTTTTGCTGGAAATATTCAGCGACATGTTAACTCAATTTTTATATACATATTTTTTTTTTTTGATTACCTAAAAGTACTCAGAGTTGCGTTCCATTGTCTAACTCCATATCGATTGGAACCTAGTCAGCTCACACTCACGGCATACACTCACTCACTGCCACAAACTAAAACAAACGAAATAAGTAAAATTAAATATTTGTGAAAATTCAACGAATTAAAATGTCAAAGGATTGTACTTTGTAGATTTTACAAAGTGCGAGTTTCAAGGTAGATAAATGTGGAATTTCGGAAATCTACTGGCTGCAAGGTCGAAAAAGTTGAAGGGTTGCAAGGTTGAAAAACGCGTTTAATATTCTCGGAAACGTATGTCCACTAACAATGAAATATCGCGTGATGCCGCTAGTATGTTCACTAACTATTGTACTTCCAGTTCAATAGAATTTTCGTGGTGTTACATGCTGTTTATGTTTGCTTGATATAACAATACAATACAGTGCAATACGTCTGTTAGTAAACATAGTAACAGTGTAACACGATATTCCAACGTTAGTGTGTGCATGTTATTTCAACGTTAGTAGATACTGTGTCCTAATACTCTTTTGTTCAAAACGATACGAAATATTATTTAAACACTACGGTATATCTCCGATTCTCGAAAAATTGTGATAATTTTGTAAAAACTCAGTTTTTCACCTGCCGTATCATGCACAAGTATCCTAAGAAAAAATGACTAATGGTTTATAAAAGTAGAGGCGTCGAGTTTCAATATGAGTAAAAATTTCTTATTTTACTATCTTTTTTTAACGAAATTAGCTTGGTTCAAAGATTGTCAATTTGTGGTTTTCGGATCCGCTGAACGTTTAAAATCCACTAGAACAGGACATACACGCAGAAGATCTCGGTAAATGGGACGGATCCGGACTGTCGGAAAGTTAATCATTACACCTGGAATATTTCGAGCGGCGGGCACAATGGGAGAGGTTCATTAAATAAAGTTTTCGAGGGTTGAACGGGCAGCGGCGCGTATTGTACGTGTGACATCGTGAAAACGGGGAGAAACGTGCGCGAAGAATGTCCATGCAGAGGGGCGGAAGAGGGGAGGAGAGAACAGTGCGAGAGTAAGAGAAAAACAAAGGAATAAAGAGGTCACATGCTTTGTGAACTCTAGTTGGAAAGGCGATCAGCCGTGCAGATTGAGCTACAGGATGAAACCCGTCAAGGTTTATTGAGTGTAAAGGGAAAAGGCAAAAAGGAGAAAGGGAACTGCGCCACAATTCCAATTTAAAGGAACGCCGACGAGCATAGTGATACCCGAAGTATCATACTGTCCCACCTACTCGACCTATCATCCCTTAGAAAATATTTTCTGATTTCATTCCCGAAAATATTTACTGATTTCACGATTTTAATTGATTTATCTGATCGCAATTCAAAGCCACGACGAGATAATAATTCCTTGGTGGTTTTCGTTCGGGAAACAACCGAACTGTCTTCGGATCGAACAATTATTCGGGTAACGAGGCATTTTCCAGGTGGTTTCGTGGATACAACCCTCTCCGTGGGGTTAACCTCGTGTCGATTTTTTGTTGGCACGGTTCTTACATTCCCGAGGAGGAAAATAGGGGATGTATGGGACGCGGGGGTGGGTGGAAACGTGGGAACAGCTGTTGGTTAGGTGCGCAGGAAAAGCAGATCCGAGGGAAACTTGGAAGAGGATAAGGGAGATTTCGGTGAGTTCGGTTGAAGAGGAGAAATTAGTGTGATAGCAAAAAAAAACAAGAAAATACACCGGTGAAAATGCGGGAGGGGCAGAATAATATAAAATATAGTAGAACGAATAGTGTGAAATAGGATAAATGGAATACAACAAAATAAATCTGGCGAGTAGAATGCGACAAACTAGAACGAATAATATAAAATAGAATAAAATGAATAGTATAAAATAGAATAGGAATACAGTGCACGATCACACTATTACGAGCACTTCAAGCATTTGAAATTCGACGATTCCTGTTATAAACTATATCGTTGAACGTCGTACGACGGGGTAAAGTCATTCGATAGTGTAGCATATATTATAAGCCAGGCTATCGAATGACCCAACTGATCCGTCGATAGGTTATATTCAAGATGGCGCGTTGAACGTCATCAAATATCCGAGGATACGTGTAGGCAACCCGTCGACGGTTGATTGAAGTGATCCGTTTGGCTGATCTAATGAAAAACTCGAACGACGACCAGGCAATTTTCGAGAAGTTCAATCTCAGGATACGCGCGGATCCCCATGGTCCATGGTCCACCGTACATAGAGATATCGGCAAGGTAATGAAGGCGTGGACTAGAAGAAACTCGTGCAACTGGAACTATCTATTAGCCTGCAGGTAATAATAAAGAGGCTGCTACAAAGCCGTTGTTTCGTGACTATCGGGAATCGATAAAATAAAATAAATAAGCCAGCCCCGGCCAGAAGTGCCGCATCTGCTCCCCGAGAACCTTCTCCTCCAGGGAGGGGGAGGGCTAATGGATACAGTAGGATAGAAGTAATAGAAACACAGAGAAGTCAACGATATACGAGAGAATCTTGAGTTTGTCGAGACTTTCGATGGGGTGGGGGGGGGGGGGAATATATATTTCAGCGGAACTTTCCAATTTAATATTATCGCGCCGGCTTTGTTTTCTTCGACGCAGCTCGACTTGTTGTCAAGTAACTGTAGAATGATCCTACTAAAGCTGTACACGCTAATCTACCCTTAATCCTTGCGAACTGTCCAAGTAATTGTTGCATCTACAACACCGACTAACAGTTTCCAACTGGCGTTGCTACACGTTGTTTCCCGTATACTTCTGGATGCTTGAAATATAAGAAGGATTTAACAATTTTTTTTCCCAAAAAAGTTGTGCAAAATTGCTCAATTTTCCATGTGTAACAATGCGCGGATGCGCGTACACTTTTGTAACCGACTGTACTCTCCGAAAATGGAATTCTGAATTCTCGAAAATCGACGAAGTAATGGCAATTTGAAATTTAAATGACGAGTATATGTAAAACTGTGCCAGTACGCGAAAGCTACGTGGCGAAACGTAACAAAGTCAACCTGAATTATCACGCTAGAGTGTAGTGTTCTCTACTTAAATTGTATAGAAAAATTGACGTTTTTTTTTCTTTGTTAAGGTTTTATGTCGAGAAATGCAAGACTGAAATGTTAGAAATAAATTCGAAAAACACCGAAGAACGCCGAAGACCGTGAAACTTGAAACGCTTTTTTCCTGGAACGACATTTTCCGAGTTGGTGGATACGATACTTTATAAGATTACCGTTCGATTTATCTCGAGCTTGACAGTCATCTTTGGCGGATCTTTCTTTATCGTTTGACGTGCAGCCGAAAGTCGATCTTTGCAGGTTTTAAGTAGAGCGAATTTTCTTGCAGAAATCGCAATTTTCTTCTTCGTGTGCCGCAATTACTTATTTCCTTCAGTTCAATCGACAAACACGTCGTTACAGACGCACGATCTTTTTGAATCTCTCTAAGGTCGACTCATGATTTAAATAGGTCATCATTTATGTACAAAACAAAAATTGTATTCCCATTCAAATATATCAAATTTGCAAAAACAAACCTTTACCGTTATTAGAAGAAACCCAGTCAACCAACAATTTCATCACTGTTCTGTTTTTGGTAAAATTTGCGTAGAAATTGCAACTTCGCAAATTCAAGCAAACTTGTTAATTATCTGACGAAGCGAAACTCTCGTACTTCTTAAAGAAGAAACCGTACATAAATTACCATATATTTTCGTGAAAATCTCGGCACTTTTCTGATCTGATTAATTATCTGATGAAGCGAAACTGTCGTACTTCTTAAATAAGAAACTTTGCATCGATTATGTCGCACATCTTGCGCCGAAATCAGCACTTTTAAAACAGTTATACGAAATGAAACTCTCGCGCCGCTTCAGATAACAAACTTTACCGAGCATCAAATATTTACTAGATCATCAAAATAAAGGGCGCTGTTCCCGATGTGACAAGAATTGTCCCTTCGTTCAACCGTTTAAATGACTATCTCGTTCGAGTTTTAGACTCTGCGAAACGAGGGTTAATTTCGTCCCCGCCAGTTTCGGAGTCGAAATGGCGTCTTATCTTTCTACGAGAACCGGAACCAAAAAGATCTTGGGATGAAAATACTGCGGACTTTGATGCGTTCAAATGACTCTTATCTCGAAATAAAAGCGCTGGAGGCGTTCTACGCTTTCTGCGAGGGTGGGTCGTGGGAAATAGGGGAGGTTCATAACGTTGTCCTTTTGTAAGCAATACGCACAGATCGATATTCCAATTATCACTATTTTATCTCTTCTGTCGCGAGAGAAATGGGCCGAGTGAAATTTCAAATGGTGGAAACTTCAGAATTTAACTTTTAGAGGGCCGGAATTTTTCCATTGAAAAATATGCAACCAACGGTTGCACAAAATTACCATGTCCCTGACCATTACAGTGCCCACCTCGGCCCTCTGAAGGTCAAAGATGCTAGTCTACTTTGGATTGAACACAGAATTATGGAATAGAGAAAATGGTGAATCAAGTAATACTTATTAACGATTTATTAACAATTAATGATTTTCTCCTCGTCACCTGTTTTGTCAAATTAACCACTCTTACAGGAATCCCTTAAAACACATTTTAAATATTTTTTAGATTTATTTGTTTAAATATGTTTCGGATCCACTGTACATCACAATTTCCATTAGGGGAGAGGTCCATCCACGAAAAGGAGAGCCTAAATGAACAGTGAGCATAATTGGGGATGAACTGGAGCTGTGGAAATACATTTTTATTGAAGAAGTCCCGAATAAATCCCACGGTGCAACGCAAACAATATGTATCTGAGGGATGAAGCACATCAAGTTACAATTATTGAAAAATTCATCTGACTTTATTGCATTCCTTTTGAGCTTTTCCAAGTCCTGCCTCGCGGGGGAAACTTCGCAACAGTACACAACATCGCAGTACACTGCAAGGAAAATCAGAAATTGATTTGTTTTCATAATTCCTCTTCTCTCCCTAATGTTGTAATAACGACGGCGCTAATGATCTCTCTCTCATATCTCGAGCGCATTATCACTCTCGTCTAGGGTTTGCTCGTAAGAATAAACCAATTGTTAAAAATTCCGACGAACGTATGGATAAACAAATTGCCAGTGTATAAACAATCAGAAATATTTGATAGAACTCGTCGTTCACAGCACTACATATTCTCGTCTCTAATATTCTAGTTTCTTAGCTGCGAATGAAAGTATAACTAAAAAATCAAATCGAAGAAGCAGACCTTTTGTATTTTGTCTTCTTTCGAACACTCTAATGCTCGTACACTATTTTTATACAATTATCGATGAACGTTCTCCGCTAGAAACGAACAATGTTACCGGACAATCAATTTATACAGTGTACAACAGCACCAATCTGTACAATCAGCACCAACGATCAATAACGAACTAATCGAAATTACACATGTATTACAATACCGAAATTATTTATACAACGTTGCTACTATTTCTACTGTTACGATCGCAACATTCATCCGTGAAATTCGATTAAAACAGTCGATTCGAAATAGTTCTTTCATTATGATACCACACCCATACCTCTCATAGAACATAATTACCAACATAAATACCATTAAACAATTTCTTCAAATTTTTTCTTTAACAGTTTAACCACCAAAAGCTGATTATTAAACTATTTAATAATTCTGTTAAAGAAGCTTAATAATTTCTTTTTTTAAATAATAATCACAAAAAAGTTAGTAGAATGTACTGCTCAAAGTAATTTATTACAAATCAAATTTACTATAAAATTATTTATCCTTTTAGAAGACTGTTAGGTAGCTGCTGGTAGGTAAAGTGTTAAACAATCGAAAAGACATATTTAACCTGCCCTGCTACAGTACTCTCTCACGCATAACTTTCGCCTATAGGTTGCACCAGAGCTGTTCAGCGTCTGCCCGTACGGGCAGTGAGTTTCTTGCCCTGGGCATACACAGAACAGCGGGCACGAAGCCACGCCCCTGCGGGGAAGGCTGCACGTATTTGTCACACGCATTGCCCCAATCACGTGACCAGTTATGGCTGTGCTGTGGCCTACCCCCACTCCGCTAATTGTAAGTCACGTGCCCGTAGCTGTGCCACCGTTCCTTACCGTAACATATTGCTTAGACTTATGTTAACAAAAATCTTGAAGACACGTCAACGAACTTTGGTTTAGATGAAAATAGTTTTAGACATATAGATCGTCACAAAAGTTTATATACTTTGCCGAATTTTGAAATAAAGAAACAAAACTCGACATGTTTCATTGACTTTTATTGATTTGTTACTTAAAATTAGACAGCCCCCCAGCAAATGACGATGTTTTTACAATCGTTTACAAGAATATAAAGGTAAACTTAAGTTAGGAACGTATAAATCTCTATGAAGAATTGTTATAGATATGTTAAAATATATAAAATTCATTATTAGAATAATGATAACGATCATAATAATAAATTTTGTGAGTGTCACCATTTCGCGTTTCTTCTTTATTTGTTTTCGAGCGCACAAGTTTAACAAGCATCGTCATTTTTAATTGTGCAAAATTACAGATTCGATTTAATTAAAAAATTTGTTTAAATCAAGAGTGCACGTATATAAATTTTTATGACTGACTGTGTAGAATAGTATGTACACGGGGAAAAATGTGGAGAAATCGCTTTGATTGCCGCATATTCCCTGATTGCATGCCTGATCGTTTGATTTCATCGAAATAATCAATCAGTTAATTAATTATCTAATTACCTAGATTTGCTTGTGCGTATTCTGAACGATGGACATTACAATAGGAACCAATTGAAAGCCGTGGCAAGATATCCACAATGAAGTAACTCGATTGTAGTTTTCCATGCGTGCATTTCACGTGTGCAAGATTTTTACGCTACTTCCGGTCTGGATTAATTGCTCATTAACTGCTGGCCTACCAATTAGGACACCTAAAAGCGAACGCAATCCCTCGCCTTGTAGTACAGAATCAAATTTGTTATGAAACATTCAATTTTCATTTACTCGACGCCTTAAGAATATACAATACCAGTCATAATTATTTATTATACTCGAAAAAATTTATTAATATGAGATCAATGAAATTCTCCTTAATTTTTATAGTATCCAAGTCATTTTTGCAAAGCCATGGTTTAATTCTTTTTTGTTTTTCCATATTTAACCCTCGAATGCCATGAAATATTGCAGAATAATTGGCTCGGTGGACAAATTTTAAGTATTTAAACATTATAGATTAGTGTATAATTATATCAACAAGTAGTAATATTTATTGCACCATCCGTACATTTTACATGTTTTCGGATTTAATTATATAATACTTCTTTGCGTTATCAAAGGTTTGTGTCGCACAAACCATTCATCAATTATAATTGCGAAAAAAATCAGACGAGGGTTTTAGATATACAGTTTATGATTTATGCTATCCAGAAAGCCAGCCCTAATTTTACTCTTAATTTCACATACAATTTCAGCACAATTTAGAATTATTCGACTGATTTAGCCTTTAATCTTTTGCATACAGAAAATAAACAATAGAAACCTATTATTGATTGGTTAATATTTTTCGGTTTTTACAGGTATTAAATGCATACTGTAACATATTTCATTTACATTGAACAATACATATTTTCTTGACAATGAATAAGAAGCAATAAATGATTGAAAGTATTTTTCAAAATGTGATATAAAATCCGCATATTTTCAAAAAGGAATTTTCTTTAATCCCCACTTAATCATCACTTAAGACAATATAAGATTGTAGTTGTATCTGTTCAACTAATAGTGCATGTGTACCAAACTAAAACTATACATTCTCTAAAATTTCTCACATACTGTCTTTCATTTCCATTCAATATAGAAAAAATTTGTAATAGATGATATGGATGATTACTTTTACAATCCTAATGAAACAGCTGAACACTATCATACAAATTACTGCTTAAAATAGAATGTCTTTCACAATTGCTATACTAGCTTTTGTACGATACCAATAACGTAAACTCGTGTCTCGCTGACACTACCAGCTCATGCACAAATAATGCAAAATTACCAATGTAAAACAATTGTTTCTTTACACAACGAAGTGTAAAAAGGGTTTTCAAATGTATGACTTTCTTTGCTATTATAACTTTGCTATTATAATTTAAATTACCTAGGTATTCGCAAACCCCTTATACAATTCCGCGCGAATTTAATCATTTAATGTAAGCAACGGCCTGGACCATTGTTTAAATAATTACGTAAATCAATCTACAAAAGATTCCCAACCCAGAGATTTAAAAAGAAATTTTGAGTATGTGTAAAGTGTACATAGATACTTCTTACACATTTCTTTTGTCTGACAGAAATTAAAACTAACTCTGATTCAATTAAATTATTTTGTAATTTGCAAACTACTACTATATTTAGGTTGCTTCTTTCAATTAGATTTATCAAATGGCAAGAAATTCTTCTGAATTTCTGAGTTTGGCAAATCGCTTGCAAAGATTAATTACAATTGGAAATAAATCGTACTAGGAATCATTTCAACAGGTACTCGCTGTGAGTGTGTAGCGATGAAAAAAAAACTTGACAAAATTACACTCGACTAGACTCGGTAAAAATCTCACATACGTGACGACATATGTTACAAACAACAACTGTACATTTACAATGTATCGAATACACACGGACATAACATGAAAGTTCATTGTCTGTGGCAGTGGTCGGCGACCGACCAAACTTTTACTCATTTACAACACTTGCGATTCAGAATGTAATACATATTGACTTCTGAACAACTAAAGAGAGAAATAAATAATTTTACAGAAAGTTTGAGAAGATGTGCTCACCAAACGCCGACTCATACTACTAGAAACACACACATGTAGGTTCAAACCAAAAGGGATGAATTCTAAAGTACTATATGAATAATAAACAATTCTCGTTTATGCACAAATATCTCGTTAGGTTTTGTACATTTGTCAATTCCTTTCATCATGAATAATCTTAAAACTTGAATTACTATACAGCTGCACTTAAAGCTCAAGAATATTCATAGAAATCATTATCCTATCAGTGTACATTGATTTTAATATATCATTAATTATAGACATCACATTCTCATAGTCTTAGTCTACGCTTGACTCGTAGAGAAAGTTAGGGTAATTTAGAAAATTATGATATTCTGTGTGCAAATAGATTAAGAGTTTTACAGAATAAAATTACCTATCGTAGTATTGAATCGTAAATATTGCACTTTTTCTTTTATCAAAAGTCATGGAAAGAGTAGAAAAAATTATTACTATTTTTTATACAGTGTAGTTTACGGTTTCAGGTCTATATATATGCAGTTTACATAACTGACATTAAATAATAGTAAAACGAGTGCCTCCTGAATTTGAACCCACATGAGCAGTTTATCTAGAAAATGATAAATATTCATTGAACATGCTGGTAATATGAATACAATGAATATATATCTAAATAATGGGTAAACAGAAAGTTTACAGGCTTACGTCTTTCGTTTTCCAGGAACATTTAAAGCTACAGTAACATTCATACGCTCAAATTTTATGCTTTTGTTGAATATCTGCGCTTTCTATTTAATTTCGGAATTAAAAAATATCGTTTTTGTGTACATACCGACTGACAACATTAATCGTGTACAATATGTAATACTATAACGCGTAAAGAAATTCTGCAAAAACTTCCCCGCGGTCTTCTCATTCTTTGATTGACAATTAATGAACTAGAGACTTTAATTTCGTATATTTCGCACAATATTTTCACCATACGATTTCGTAAATCGATACATTCGATTAAATTCCCCTAATAAATGTGAATTTTTCTAAGCTGTGACCAATTAATTTTAGACAAAAATTAAATGACTCACCAACAATTTTGTTTCAACCGCCACCGTTACAGGTTTTAATAAATTAACCTCTCAGAAAGTCTTGGTTTGAATTAATACACAAGAAAAAAATGGAAGTAAAACCTGGTCCAAATTTGCAGAAACGTTGAAGGAACACTATACAAAATTCGTATCGAGCAACATGCTCAAAAAAATTGCTCTGTGCGTAACCTTCTTCGACAACCAACAGTTAAAAGTATAGGGTGTCCATCAAGAGCACAAGAATCGAATTGCGCGCCATTTTCAAAGAGGAGGTTCGACGGACGCGCCAAAAACAAAATTGACCCGCAATAATGCAAAAAGTTAATTGAATCTTCGTTCGAGGAACAAGAATATTCTGTTCCACGCTCAACACGAGTACTTTGTACTAAAATAAAAATATCCGCACATTTCGAAAAAGTGATGCATTAAATATTGCACTCTTGGCAGGACACCGTATCAGCACCAATGTGATTTGTACGAGCTACCAACGAGACCCGAACGATTCAAAATTCAAAACCACGAACGTCGAACGCAATAAACGCAAACAATCGATCGAACTAATAATTGAATTGTACCACTTCGAATTAGATGCTAGCTTGGTGTGTAAAAGTCCACGTTGTTCGTCGAAAAGTATAAATTCTTCGGTGTACGTCAAATCGTAATCTCGTGTTCCATCAAATTCGTAGTCGGCAGTCTTTTCTACGCAGGCTCCGTACCTCCTGCGACGCGAGACGCGAGAGAACCCGCGTCTGCGTCGAGAATCGACATTATAACATAATCGGGCGCGGCCATTTTGCCTGTGTTCTCCGCGACAACAGAAGTCTTTACTCCCTTTGGAAGTCTGGGCGACGAAAGCGTAATCAATCAAAACGTGTCGCGTCGTTTCACAAAGCTTGAACGGATCTCGGGAGGAACGTTCTCAGGTGGTTTTCAAATTTCCCGCGCGCGCCAAATCGTGCTCGCGCCACGAGCTCGTTGTGCAGACGCCGTCGCCTCTCCACCATTCGTTC
Source organism: Halictus rubicundus (assembly GCF_050948215.1). Classification (NCBI taxonomy): domain Eukaryota; kingdom Metazoa; phylum Arthropoda; class Insecta; order Hymenoptera; family Halictidae; genus Halictus; species Halictus rubicundus. Next base: position 13,777,007 of record NC_135161.1, read on the forward strand.
ACGTCCTTGTACGATTTTGGCGGCCGATCGTCGTGCAACATCGCGCACACTCGACACCAGAAATACGTGTTGATGAATTCCCCGGTGCCTTTCCAACGGAAATACGAATTGTACAGCTCGTCGTCCCGATCCAAACGGTGAAGATATTCCGCGAGCTCCTTCGGCGACTCAAACTCGTCCACATGAATGTATGACCGGTAGGGCGCGCTGCGAGCGTAGTCCGTTGGATGTGCGCCCATCACAATAGGCAGAACGTTGTGTCTAAATGGAAAAACATCTCGTGTTATGTTCCGTCGTAAAAACCCTCGGCAAAGGGACATCTGCACGATCGTGAAGGTCAACTAGACTAGCTACCCGCGGCATAACGACCATAACCGCCATAAAGAACCTACCATAGTTCAGAGTAGTCAAAAACCCAAATAAAACTCAGCTGACGAGCACATGCTGAACTGCGAACCGGGGGCCGGCATGGTTTGATATCCATATACGTATGCAAGGGTCAAAATCTAGACAAACTGCCGCTTCAATATTGCAATGAGCAGTTTAGAAGTGGTCAATTGTGTTTCCTAAAAGTCCAATCTACGTCTGTATGGAGCCCGAATTGCGAATTTCTACCTCATCGTGGAGTAATTTGTAATATTCGGCAGAAAATTCGAATTTTGAAGCAAGTATGACGTCACAAGATGGCTGCCGCTGAGAGATTCTCTTAATTTCGAGAGATTTAGTGTTCGTATCGAAAAAAAGGCTCTATACAGACGTAGCAAAGACATGTACAAACACGGTGGTATGCATTTTTAATTGATTACTTACTTATTTAAGACGTAAAATGTCTAGAAAAAAAGGCATAGCGTAACATAGCGTGACAGTCAAGGCCAAATGCCTGCCGGCCCCCTTATGCACAATACAAAGTTTGTGCATCAGTTGCAAGACACAGGGGCTAAATATAAATGTATATTTTTCACTTATAATTGTTTTGGCCGCGAAAACGTGGCCGACATTCAAATTTTCATCGCAGCTTTTGAGGTCGCTGACAACGAATTCAACGTCCAAAAGACAAAATTCAAAATGGCGGGTTCGATACAGTATCCGGTAATCCGAAATAACGGTATGTATTGTTATCACAGTTTCTTAACAAATATGTCAACTTTAATTAAACAAAAAGTGTGATGACTTATTATTTCCAATATCTCTGGAAATGTTGAAGTAAGAGAAGAAATGTACTCTTCCATCTTTTCGTGTCTCATTAAAATGAAATGAGAAGAGTTTTTTATGGAAATAAAAAACGGAAAGTGGGACATGTCTTAGTGAAGTTTAACGATACTTTCCGTTCTGGTAACAGTCACCCTCGTACCGAAATCTCGGTGATGACAGCACTCGAACGAAGTAGGACAGGAGGGAATCTTAAGGACCACTACATATACCAAAGTGCACTAAACAGGGGTGACAACAGCTGTGTGGAAAGCCCACTTCTGTAATTACTGTAACAACCTAACAAAATTTGGTCACGTTTTCTAAACGACTTAGTGCCCCACCATTTTTAAACAAATTTTCTAACAACAACGAAATATAGCAGTCAAGTATTTTCACAGAGGACGAGTTAAAATTGGCGGTCAGAGATGCGCATGAAACCGCTCGAATTTATAAAATTATAACTTTTTTGCTTCAGTATAATTCTATTAAATTAACATATGTTTCAATGAATATATTCTGATATATTCCGGTTGTTGGAACATTTCATTGAAATAGGAAGTAATAGAATAGTGCAACATATATTTTCCAAAATGGCGCACAAAAAGATGCGCATGAATCTAAGCTTCTGCAATTGTAATATGATTATGTTAAAGTAGACCGCGTTCCGAGGCATATTCCGATAATTCGATAGTGATTGTTAGCATAGAAAAATGTAAAAAAAATATGTCATACCCAAGGCCGTTCACGAAGAATTTTTCCGTGATGTAGTCCTTGCAGTTCGAGTTCTCGAAGGCAAGGTAGAACTTGTAGTCTTCGTCAAGCATATCGAAACACGCTTGAGCTTGCGAACGTGGGCATCGTAGAGTACCGCATGTCCCATAAATGTCCACTTGAATGTGTTTCGACAGTTCTTTAGCGTAAAGCATGCGCTGGTTTCTGGGATGGCAATTCGAAACAAACCAGGCTACCTGGAATGAAAAACAGTGCATTATCATAAATAATGCTTCTTCTGGGCGTAGCATTATTAAGAACCAAATGAGGGGAGGGAGCACAAATTGAGGCGGTAGCGAGGGGAATAACGCAGTGGAAGGGGAAATTAGAGTGGGGTACCTTTTGCCTTCAAAAGGCTTCTTTCGCGGCCAAAAAGATAAAGATAAAAACCATTCGAATTAAAAACTTAGGAAAAAAGAAATTACACAAAAATGTTTGGTACTTGAGTTAATTTGTTTCTATTCAAACGAAGAATTTCTATTTTCAGCGTTACCTTTTTAGTCTTGTTCGCCGCGTAATTAAACGACTGCGATATTTGTGTAATGCTAGGGTCGTAATACTGCCATCTTTCATAGGGCGCGACTATGTCACTGTCACGCCGATAAGTCGCCGTCCAATTGATGACGGCGTTCTTGACGCTTTGCGTGTGATAAGGACATTCTAAAAAATACAGCATCCACACCTGTTGAAAATCGCATCAGTCTCATTCGACGTATACATAGTAGCTAGATTTTAAACGGCAGCGCGATCATACATTTCATTCGATATCTGACATCAACAGTCCATTAATTGCAAATATAACTTAAAATGCAAAAGGAATTTTATTAATTTTAGAATCAGACCAGACCAGAGTGTAATTGTTCGTGTTACATACTTGTTTGGACGATCTTCTTCCCACGTGCGTTACGTAATCCTTGAAAAGGATTAAATCCGCATCGGACGCATCTTCTCTAACAATTGTACATGTGTTTACTGGACAACGATGCTGAAGAAATATGTCCTGACCAACTTTAGCTTCAGGCATACCATGTGGTACCATTATTTTCTTCAATTGATGCTCCGACAGCGTTTTATTGTAATCGTGTGGCACGAACATTAACTGCGAAAATACGGCACGTTGTATACTAACTGGATGTGTGCCATTTTTCATTACTCTTCATTTAATACTCGTATAGCGTTATAATATAGTCGAACAAATTCGCGACCGAAGCAACGACAGTCGCAAGAAATGGGGAAAGCGAGGGAAGAATCACAGCAGCTTAAACATGTTTCTTACTTTTCCATAATTCTCTGAGAACGTTGCCCCAAATACGCGGACAATAGATTCCGTTGTGCCGTAAACAAAAGGGGTGAAAAGTAGCGTGCACGTCTGCGCGGAGAATTTCAACGAAAGCTACTCGGCGTTCTTATTTCAGTCTAGTGTACTCGAGGACAACGTCTTAGTGACTCCATATGTAATTCATTTGACGTGGTAAATTAGCACATAATTTTCTGTGCGCCTAGTGACACAGACTAAGTACCTAACAATTTTCATTAGTGGGCGAAACTTGTGCGAAACGCAGAAAAGTCGCGTGGCTCTCACCGTGTTAATTATTTCGAATAATTCTTACCTGATTCGTGACACGGTCATCGTAAGCAACTTCTTCGGGCCACAGTCGGGCCAGTCTTCGTCCTGTCCGGTTCGACTTTAAAGCGGGAAAGGGTCTTCTGATTCCTTTTTTCATATACCAAGGTCTCCTCGATGGATCTAACGCGTCCACAGCGTTTCGCGATAACGTTGTAATGCCGGTCAAATTGGCAACCTTTAAACAAAACGAATAACATTGTTCTACAAATCTCACATTAATCCATGCACTTCTATGCTCTCTGTAACAAACAGCTATCGATCCATAAGCGTTCGTGCTGTGATCTAATGCTCATGTTCATTCATTGTTCCGGATTTACCGAGACCTGATTAATTCTACAAATTTTTACCTATTCAACAAGAATACAAAATTCTCAATACTTAATAGCTTTCCTCAGGAGAGCAGTTTTGTAGTAATATTATTTCTTCAGTTTACAGGAACAGCGCACTATCGCTGGAAGTCAGTATAGCAACGGTTCTCCATCAAACTATGAACCGAAGAGGCTATGAAAAGACTATGGTAGATCACGGCCTAGACGCAATAGTTGATCGTGCCCTGCGACGAAAGAGACCATCATTTATAACACTAAAGTATGTTTGGGATAACGTTCTCCAGCTTGAGAATCCCTATACATTATAAAAGTTGCCCCAAAAATGTCTTCCTTGAAAGGGGTCACTGGAAATGAATTTTACCTTTGCGAAAATGCTCTCCGCGGCATCCTTAAGATGTTGTTAATGAAAAACACGGACCAATCGGATATAATTAATCGTCGTATCGAACAGTGTGAAAAACATGTAAACAATTCCTAGAAAACGCGATATCACTTACTTACACATGCCGATGATACAACAGGATTACCATAGAATACTTATCGTTGAAGACAAGAATAGAGAAGCTATGACAATATCAATTGCATTTATGTCTGTACGCTGGCCATAGCTTTGCAGATAGATATCTGCAACACTTTGTAATTTATGTAACACTTGGAAAAGTTCTTGACGTGTTCGCAGTTGCGTGACTCGCTCGAAGATAATCTACATAGAAGAATATTTATCTACTGACCGATGTAAAACAACTTTTGGTAGCGCCTGACTGTGGGGAGAAAAGTATGCGAAAAGTAGGTGTTCTTCGTATGCAACAACGTAGTTTAATGATATCGGTATCGTAAGCAAGCTTCGCACGAAACTAATATATTTTTAAATGCAAAGTTGTTCGTGTGAAAAATTGCGATAAATGAATTATGACAGATAAACTAAACGCTCTACGTTGCCATTCGCTTGTGTTTAAGAATCACGTCCGATTCATCGTTAACGTATCTACTGTGAAATATAATTCACGGTGACTGTACTGCTGAATTATTAATCAATGTTTTATCATTCGACACACAATCAATCGCATCATTGTCTGTCCGCACCTGCAACGTAGCCGTTGTGTGTCGCGTGAAACAAAAGCCAAACTACGCTAACCGCAACTAACTAACGTTAGCTGTATTTTAGAAACAACAGAGACAACCACGTTAACATTTTCACAATTCGTACTCTCAGTTTGAATTCGACGCGAGTCTCTTCGACACAGGAAATTTAGACACGACAGATAGCAAGGTTGTCTCAGCCGTGTTTCGCAGATACCGTCTTGCAGCCATCTAATGATTCTGCGATCTAATGACTGTACCTCGAACAGAAGCTTTTTCTTCCCATTTTCCCGAGTCTGCAGAACCTGCATCGTCGGTTTCTTCGATTTCAAAGGCCAATTTCGTTTGATCTGCGATCAAAATTCGACATTTATAGCGGCCGCAAACACGTGTGTCCTCTTCGACCCCTAATCGATTAAACCCGATGGTTTGGCGAATGACTCGCGCGCGACTAATGTGAAAATCCGCAACTGCCATTTGCAATTTCTCAAGTAATTTCCACAGACAAATCAATATTTCAAGGGAAAAAAATTCTTTTTTAATTGCCATAAAAATACAATAATTCGAGTAATTTGTTTGTTCAAAAACAGGATCCAGATAATTTGCTCAAAAGCCAAGTATTCCTGGCGCTAAACGTCGAATTAGTTCAATTAATAGAACGATCAACAGAAAACCAATAAGAAATTATTAGAATATCTAAATTTTTAGATTACTCGTATCACTATTTAATTTCTCATTAATACCATTGCGTATTTAGTCGATCTGCTGAGCTGTAATAACACTGTGCCTCTTATCAATCTTTTGTGAAAAATCTCGGTCACGGTTATATAAACTTTGATATGATTTTCCTGGACTTGTGTGGAGTGTTGAATGCCATTTCCGTGTTATTATTCTTAATTACGGCTATTGAATCTCCTCGATTGAATACCGCAATCCTAATTTAAGCCTAATGAAAGTTCGCCATTGCACTATTAGACAGCCTTAAATTCTGCAAATTGTACCCAATTGTACTCAAACTTGATTATTTTGCAATAGTATGAACAAAGATTTCGATGCTTTTGGGAGCACTGGATATAGAGGCTTGTAGCTCGCGTTATTGAATAAAAGTATAGTTATTTTCCTTATTGTGTTTGAGTAGAACGATTTCAAAGAGCAAAACGAAACTTCACGTTTCAGTAATATGAAATATCAAGTGTATTTACGCTCCGGTCATAGTGACCAGGAAAATAGCGCGTACACGCTAACGATGCAAATGGTTTAAATGGGTTTAGTTACCTATCACTAAACTGCGGATTTTAGGTGTTTACGGTAAAATTGAGTAAACGAAACCTGAAATAGCAGAGATCCAAAAAGCGTTTGAAATTCCCGATTCTCGAGAAATTGTTGGTATTTAAACTGTGATAACTTTATTTCAATGTAGCCATTTAAATGTACTGTACCTTGGTGTTGTCGGAGACGCGGACAGACCCAGGCTGTCCAGGATGAGGTCGCATACGGTGCCATATTTCGTCTTGCAACAGGTTCAGGATGACCAACAACAAACCGGACAAGCATAGCACGTAGAAAAAGGATCCCTTCAGAGAGAAACGCGGCAGACCCATGCCGCAACGTTTCCTTCTTGCCAGAAATCTCTATGAATCCATGCGCTAGTTTCCGTTCGGCTCACAGTGTCCATTCAGCTGCACTGGAAAACGAAAATCAAGAAACCCTTAGTCGAAACACAATTCCTTATCAATTTACATTGACACGCTGTTCTGTAAATTCTGAAAGTGGAAGAAGTCAATTGGTCACCGCATGCGATGAGTTGTCTGTTTACTGCAACCGAGTAGCACACAGTTTTATCGATAAACAGATATAGAAAACGGTGGAAAACGATCAATTCTAGATAAGTTATTGCGAGGTATTGATAGTTGAATTTTTAAACGCGTCTTTCTCAAAGATACGCGATATTTCAAAGTATAGACGAACAATCGGTCGGACAAACATGACACATCCTGTCATAGCGCGAACAAAAATGTTTCGAATTGTTTCGAAAACAGAGAAGAAGTGAAAAATGAGACGACTGCGCGTGCTCGGCGAGAACAAGGAACAGGAAATGTTCCACCAAATAATTTTCCAAGCTTCCTATACATATGCATGATGCGGGCACTATCACTATACTCCTTAATCCACCGCTCGTTTCGGATGTACGAAATGCTCTATAGAAATTTGTTCATGCGCTGAATTGAACAAGCCATAAATATTCATTGTCCTGCTTAGTTATTCATTTCGGCTTCGTTAGCTTGGCTGCGATGAGGGGTAACAACCATACTTCGTGTGGTCACATTTCACTGATATACTAGCACACGAAAATAAAAGGTCAGGACATTATTTTTTGTTCTACTGTATGTGATACATTGTCAACAAATTATACACTATCTTGACTCAATTTTTCTGGATCACCTCTTATATATTGAAAGCAAATTTTCTCCAGGAAATTGCATGTTTTGACATCTTGTTTAATTTGTTGTTTCAAGCCTTTTCGATTGTTCGATACATTCCTCGCGAAAAGCGCACAGAGTGCGAAAGAGTGGAAGAAACGTTGCGAAAACATAACGGAACATCTTTTTGGCGACCTCGAGCTGGTCGAGACTCTCTTCCGCTTAATTTGCAGCCTTGGGGTGCAAATAAAGTGGAAGAAGGTGACAACCAGACCAGAAACTGGATTTCGCTCGAGCTCTAAACAGCGTCGCTCGCAATCTAAAACGCGACGTTTTTGAGAACTACGAAATCCGAGACTGGCACCTAGAGAAAAAAAAATTACAACCATACAATTTCATTTGGCACTTGATGTGTGATCCGCGCGATCGATATGTCGGATAAATCTCCCCGTCATATTCAATTTACACGAGTGTCTCGGATTGAAATAGGATCAGGCGATTTTCCAGGCTTCGGTTTCATGTTTTAATTATTGCTATAAGTTGCCGTTCAACATTTTTGATTTTTCGTTAATGAAACTTTTACGTATTCGTCTCGTTCCTCTGATTAAAATGACACCGAACACGATATAATTACGATCGTGCAGTCTGTCGCATACGTGCTATACCATCTGAAACTATATGCAAGTACTATTAGCGCCGGCATCGATTAATGAACGGCAGAAAGTTATTCATGTACCTATTTTTTTTTTCGTCTATATTTTCCTGCTATTTTCGCACTTTAAAATACTAACTTTAACACTTGCGAAAGTGATTTTTGCATTTCGCATCCCAATTACAGAGCATTGCTGCTGAACCCATAGAAATGATTTCTATGTCAACTGTTCTGTGAACCGAGAAATTTTCCCTGATTCGATTTGTTCATCAAACCTTCTTCAATTAGGTTACCACTGGCTTTGCCTGTTGATCTGATATTACTTAGTTAACGCAAGTATCGAAGCATTGGAAAGGGTATGGACATTAGTGGTTTTATTAAGTAGCAAGAAATCTGTAAAATATTCCTAAATTTGTCTGATCAATTACACTCACCCATTTTTGTCAAAAGTGCACAAAATCCGTAGTCTAGTTGTAACTATACCTCGGCCCGATAGCCAAACATATGCTCAAATGTGATAAAATATCGAATAGTTTGCAGCGCATGCTTAAAGTCCGACACGAGAATTGAAGGACGCGCATGAATTTTTTCTTATTCATATACTCCACCTCGCTAATGGCGGCGCAAACAAAGAAACGCTACGTAACTTTTTCAGGCCCCCCGGTGTAATTAATTTTACACGCGTGTTTCGTCTCGTTTAAACTGTTCAAATGTTTGCATGATCTCGGCTTTACGTTGTCGAATATCAGTCAACAAGAGCTTCTCAAGTATACTACTTACATTGGCTTTGACTTGTACACAATCAAATGTTGTTATCAGCTCGATAATACATCAGCCTTTCAATTTTCATAACGTGTGTTTGCACTTTTTCGTATTTTTACTTTTCTGACGTGCACAATTGTCGGTCATTACGCGTTTGTTTGATCAATGATAAATTACCACCGATTGTTTGGGACAGCCTGTCTTAAGTTAATATTTAATATTAATATTATTTTTAAATTACACAAACGTTTCCACTGTTCTGCACTTACTGTAACAGTTTTTGTGATAAATACAGAAAAATCCGCAGTCTAATCATTAATTTGATAACGTTAGATGTTAATTTAAAAAGAAAAAGCTTTTGCATTGTTTACACATTGTTCAGATCATTTAATATTGTCCCTTTTCAACGATTTCTGCACTTTTCCTTTGAACGAACAGCGACAAAATATAATGAAACTCACTGAAGTGCCTGCTTCCCACTCTTCATTGCCAAGGTTCAATGCAACTATGTTTACTACCACAATAATTCAAGATATGTGGAAAACCTCTGTGTTATCGTCCACATACTAAATGTCCTGCGGATGTTAGCATAACCGCGACGAAAAGGTTCGCAACCTGAGAACACTTTTCCATTAGAGTCAACGATCTTTTATGTGTAATTTGAATTTCTGAGTCACTTCAGCCGAAGTTCAGCGGAAAATTTCGGATTTCATAACGAAGTTAACAAGAGCGTTTATTTTACTGCGTTTTTGTGGTGCTTTATCGAGTAGCGACGTTTAAAACGTTAAAACTGCTAGAATATTATTAGCAGGCTTCTTAATGGCCGTCTAATGGACACTTAACAGTTTTATTTGAAAGAAAGATCGTAGATTAGATTACTCAAGGTTACACACTGACATACCAACGAATTTGATATCGATATCGACGGATCAACTAACAAATCTCCAATCATTTATCTTCGATTTTTGCATGAATATTATGTAACTGCCTGAAGAATGTGTCCTCAGTTTCTCACCTGTTACCTCATGGAAAAATATCTTACAATAAAAAGAACGATGGATTCTGAAACTAGAGGCTTCTAGCTTCAAAACGAGTCCAGGTTTTTTTCGTACGATCATGTTTTACGAAACTATCACAGTTCAAATGTAGACAAGTTTAATCGGTGTTCAAATATTTTTTGGATTCACTGTATGTAAAATTTGCAATGCGGAAACTCACTTTTCGTTAAAAAATATCGTTAATTTCTCGAGCAATTGAGTGATCTGCTGTTTTATGGCGGACTCGCGGGACTGAACAATTTGTTTGTTGCAGGAGCACAGCGAAACTGACGACAATCGGTGTTGCTTCGCCTACTACCTGAGTATTACTATTAGCCGGTGCTATCGTGCCAAGGTACACATATATCAGCCTTTTATCAGCTACAATTACGACAGGTCAGCGAACGTTACTCCAACTTGTGACCGAAAGGTCTGACTCGAACATACTGGGTGTCCCAAAAATGTTGTACTTCCTTGAAAGAGGTGCCTGAGGTCATTTCGAGTAACATTTTCCTTTGCGAAAATCTTCTCCGCGGTTTTCTTGAGGAGTTATTCACGGAAAACGCGGACCAATCGGAGCGCGGCTACAGCGGACTGATTCCCGCCCACCGACGCGTCCCGCCTAGCGCGGCGTTGCCATTGGCCTAGGCGAAATCCGTCCGCTGTAGCCGCGCTCTGATTGGTCCTTGTTTTTCCTCAATAACTCCCCAAGAAAACCGCAAAGAACATTTTCGCAAAGGAAAATGTTACTTCAAATGACCTCAGGCACCTCTTTCAAGGAAGTACAAAATTTTTGAGACACCCTGTATCACGTGAGAGCGTTTTTATCACGCATAATCATTACGTTATCACGTTGGATCCAATCGGATTCCACGCCTTGATTGGTAGAGGTAAATGAGAAACAAAACGTATAAAATAATTAATCCCTGAATAGAGATGTTAAATAATTAATAATCTCTTTCGCTAGGAATGTTATTACATTTTATAGTGTAAGTGCTTTTTTGCATTTCACAAATTTATAAAAATCGAAGAAACAGAGGTAGTTGACAAAAAAATATGTAAGAGCGAATAAGACATGTTGGAAACGAAAACGTGCCGCGTGAAAAGCGATTCCGGTGAATTTCGTGTTTCGATAAATGGACGAATGATAGTACCAACAACTCGCAGAACATGATCAGTGTGCGCGAGTTTGATAGTATCAAGATAACCTAAATAAGATGAGAATTGAATTTTTTTCCAATTGCTGCGCTCCAGGAAGTGACGACAGAATGTGTTAATGGCGAACCGTGTAACAGGAAACTGATAGGTTTTACCTATTGTGCATCACTATGCCAGATACTTTCGTATCTGAGAGAGTCCTAATTTGACGAGACACGTGCCACGGAATTTACTTTTCATTTATCTCTGCTCAACTATTTATACATCAACGACTATTTGGTTCATCTGCTTGTTTCATACTGGTAACTTGAACCAAATTTTGTTTAATGTCAGTTTTGTGAAATTTGCCTAGAAAAATGACAAATTGCATTTTCCGGCAGTCTGGCGACAATTTAAATAAATTTTCGAGATCAATTTCAGTTTCATGCACAATTTAAGAGTTCTTTTGCCGTATTACTTTCTTCCAATTAAACATTGCGAATGCATAAAAGGATCCTTGTTCACTGCAACCTAATTGCAAGGCACGACGCTCCTCGCGGTTTTGCGGAATTGCGTGACGAGACCGGCAAATACTTTTATCGGTCGCATAAGTTTATTAGTTCGAAAAGTCAAATACCGTGGAATACGTCGAAACATTTATCCATTACAAACATTTCCCAAAGATTCTTTGAAAATTAACCATTCGATGACGATTATTCAGAAATTTTAAGACATAACAAATTTGGACTACATAGACATAAAACAGATCATTGTAATTCTATAATTATTATTAATACCTTTCAAAGTTCAGATTTTAACCAAAAAACAAAAATTGTGAAAAATCATTTCTCAAAGGGACAAAATTGGAAACGTGATAAAAATTCTTTTGTGGTATTTGCGAATGAAAATTTGATAATTTTGCATGAAATATTGGCAAGGTGACTTATTTGATGAACGAAGTCGATGAACTGCAATTCTGATCGATTCGCCAAGTAAGATGGCGGCGGTTGGAGAACGAATGATATTGTTTACTCACAATTTGTTGTAATATTCGGAATAGCTTTCACAGGTAGGCGTATTTCGAGTGCACCGGTTTATTTCTACTATACAAATGACGGTCTAGAAACCGGGGTCTATTCCGAGTTTATCCTAGAATGAAAGAGAGAGAGATAGCGCGACCATGCCAAACTGCATAGTGGAAATAGATTAGTGTGTACAATTCGATACGATATTCGCCTCGCGGCAGTTTATCGATCTCTTTATTGCGGAAACGTTCGGCCACAAAAAATGACAGCAATATAAATATTGATTACTTTACCGAGCAAATATGTGCCATTATTTATCCTTTATTTTTATTCCCGGAGCGATGAGAATTGACATTTTCATTCGTCGCTTCTGCAAATTGCGCTTCTTCAAACGAACTTTAGTATTTTACAATACAATCAATACGTTGCGCAATTGTGTCTTTTTCAGTCACGCAATGGTTTCAACTATATGAACATAATTAAAGTTTCGTTGTAGTTAGCAGACCGCATTTCTATCTGAGCATATACATTTTTAATAACTGTTGCCTGGATGGAAATGTCAAGATACTGTAATGAACGCTATACAATTTACGGTTAAACTTTACCTCAGGAAACCAGAAACTTCTAACTTTTTTTAATGTAATCCTGTAGATTTTGGCGAGAAAATGTTGAAAATCCAAGTTTCAATCCTAGGAGATCACTAGTTCAAAAGTTATGCGTTTTCAAATAATTACATAATAACATTATTAAAGAATTTTTCAATGAAAGTTTAGCCACCCAATTTTTTACGGCATTCTAGGTGACAAATATTTATTGTTTTGAATATTTTGCAACTGACGGACGCTAGCAACCACCACATAATTCTCCCTGGGATTATTTTTCAATATTCCACTGGGTTTTAAGCCATTTCAATCAGACTTACTAACCTTCCCGTACCAATATTTACACAGACAGAGTTTGCAAGTCAATACGAGATGATGTAATTAATAGAACGCCACTGGTTGACAAGTTGAGACTTCAGTTACGTTTCGTTCATTAAGCCAAGTAATTAGAAAGTACTCCTCCTCCTGCTACATACTACAAAATTAATTAACCTCTCTACCTATATATAACGATCCTTCGGTGATCAACATGTATCCGAAGTTGTGTATTCTGTGCTCGTTAGAAATGCACTGTTTAAATTTTAAATTACTATTTAAGAACGTTCTATTTTTTATATCGGATATGATTAATTATTAAACATTCTGCCCCGACAATTTTAGGAACTATAATGGAAATTATTTTCGGCTGAACGTGACAGATACGTGCCGTGTACGAAATGTATTCAACGAAACAAATTAATGGCCTTGGTCATGTGCTTTTTTTAGAAATTCGTATCGGCTCGTATTATCAAAGTATAGCCAGATACGGTAACTATAGAACGGTGTATGTAGCAAGCATGAATCAACATTCACGCCCACTTCCCAATTCACCCCCACGTACTTTCAACAGCAACCCCAATGTTTCGCATCGAAATCATCCGATAAGGCACAATGCTAGCGCAGAATATTCGTGTATAGTACAATGAAACGTGCGTACGCTATGTTAGAAACTGTAAGGGATAGCAATCACAAAGGGGAGACGAACAGCAATCATATTAATTTTACACCGAAGAAAACAACTTTAACCCTAATACGCCCCCCACCCCGCCCTAAGGGATAGTTGCATAAAAATGGCTCAGGATAATATTTCACCCATTTTTGCGTTGCAATTTCGATCAGCGATATATTTTTTCAGTCACGTTTTAAAAGAACACGTCTCGCAACACGGAAACAGATTAATCATTTTACAATATGTAAAAATGTGCTCATACTTAAACAGAGAAATAAAATTCTACCAGAGGGTGAAAATCGTACACGAATTTACAAATCATTTCACAGTATGTAAAAATAGAAAATGGGTGATTTGAGTCCTTGAGGAACGTGCGAGGGTTGAAATCATGCTTCCATTTAAACAGCATAAAATTCTACCGGAGGGTGAAAATTGTACACGAATTTGTGGATCATTTCACTGTATGTAAAAATATAAAATGGATGAATGACAGGTCACGGTAGAAACAATGATACAGAGAAAATTCGATCCACCCTCCCCCCCAGATAAAAGATACGGATCTTTTTCTGTCGGAAGTCAACATTTACGAAACCGCGCCCACAGGACAAACACAGATACCCGTGTCAAACGGTTTCCAAAACCGAAACAGCCTTGTCTCGTAATTAGTATAATGATCGACCATTATCGACCAGAGACATTGACCGATAACTTTCCCGTACACGGAACACGACAAATATTTACCTCGCCGCTGACAAATTGCTTCCACAAAAAGGAGACAAACAAGCCGCAGAAAAGTCAACGAAAACAGAGCTAAATTTCCGAAAAGAGGCGAGGAGGTTCGAGGGACGTGAGAACGAAGAATAAAGAATATTGAGAGAGAGAGAGAGAGAAAGAGAAAAAAAATGTATATAGGCACTTACTGTTTGAGAAACATACTGGAGAACGGCGGGATACCACGTGTCTTTTTTTCCGCGAAACACAGTAGCAGTGCACCACGAAGATGCACCCCGATGATGCACCCGCCCTCGGTCACATGTCCAAAATCGTTCTGGCCGGGCACCACCTACGCACAAAACGATTTATTCCCGATCAGCCAGTTCATGTTGTAGACGGCTTGCCTAGCCCGTCGGTTCTGTTCTCGCTCGCTGTATCCTACTCGTACCTCTGCCCCGTTTCACCTCCTCTCTCCCTCTTGCCACCTTTGTCCGTGTTTCGCCTATCCTACCAGCTATCCGGGTGTGCGCACCTCCTTTCCCCTGCGCGAACGATGCGCACAAGGAACCCACGACACCGCCAACCCCCTTCGCCACATCGTCGACCACCCCCGCAACTTTATCGGTACTACTCGCACACGAAGGTACCAACGGGGAAAATCTATATGGGCCGCGTCTGCGCTCTCGCGCAGAACGATACCGCGGATGGGGTGAATTTGCGCGCTTACGCCTTACAACGCGCGAGCCTAATCGCCGCGCCGCGCCGCACACTGCTCCCGAATCGCGATTTACCCGGTCCGGGATCGATACGCAAGCTGGCTGAAACACTATTTCGAACAGTAAATAGCCTGTTTTAGTCGAAACAGAGCTGGGTAAAATAGCATTTCAAATAGTAAATAATTTAATAATTTTACCATTTTAAATAGTGAATATTTGACGGAATAAGCTTTTAAAGTAGTATTTTAGTTGAAGAATATTGAATTTATTTGAATTTCATCCCTTATTATTTTTATTTCGCAATATTATTTCGAACAGTAAATAGCCTGTTTTAGTCGAAACAGAGCTGGATAAAATAGCATTTCAAATAGTAAATAATTTAATAATTTTACCATTTTAAATAGTGAATATTTGACGTAATAAGCTTTTAAAATAGTATTTTAGTTGAAGAATATTGAATTTATTTGAATTTCATCCCTTATTATTTTTATTTCAAATATTTTGCTAAAAATGGTTTATATTTTTTGTCAACAAACCACAGTAGGAACCTGCTCTGTATATCAGAGTGGTTACACGTACCTAAGATTTTATTTATCTATTTATTATTGCTTTAAACCAAGTGGTTTATTCAGCGAGTATAGTAATACGTTAATAATAAGTATTGGAAAGGAATTGCAAGATAGAAGGGATGTAGAACAATGAGTCGGCGGACGCGTCTGAGCATGGTTAACCGATTCTACTTGTTACAAATACGGGGCGCGCGAACTTGGCGGCTTTTCAAAGTCGATTTTCTCGATGAAAATGATAAAAGAATGTATTCTGTCATTTTTCAATGCATTTACTGTTTATCGAACTACAAAAATGTGACAAACTAACATATACTCTGTACAAAACAAAATTATAAAAAACAGACGAAATAATTACAACCCTAAAATAATCACAATACAAATACAAAATATAAATTATCAATTTTTATTTCATTTAGTATCTTTTGCCAGGAAACATAATTTCAAAAAACACGAAATAACCACTAACAATGGGTTATTATCAGTCAGTCCGCGCGCTGCTACACAGAATCGCATAATAGAATGCATTTGCGGATTTGCATGTCAAGCATTTGCCTGATTCGTGAAGATTAGTGTTACTACAATATGCTTGTGCCTGTGCGGATGTCAAATTAAAGCATTAATGTTTCTGGTTAAATAGTTAATTAATTTCTGCATATTAATTGTAGTACTTAAAATCACTTTTCCAAATTTAAAGTATTGCCTTTAATTTCTTGGGAAATTTTAATAAAATACTATGTAAATCTTACCAAAACGTAAATGTGCTCTTGTTAATATGAAATGAATCTTCTTAGATTTTTAATTGCACTATTATAGACAACAACAAAAAAGTGTTTGTTGCTCTAATAAAACGAGCAAGTCTAAGACATTTTTGGTTAAATTTCAGATAAAATACTCATAAAGCAACGTACAACTAATTTCAGATTTCCCTCTCTCAATCTATAGTTCCAATAACTAACTTGTGGCGCTACAATCGTTCACCTAAAATCAATAGAGAAGGCAATCTATAATATTGGTAACTCTATGACTCTCCGCCTCTAAACAACTGCACCAAAGACTATAAATGCGTGTAGAGAAATTCTTTCTCCGACAAAATCGAGGATCGAACCCCTCTATCGATATGTTTCTGAACCTCGTTAGCATCATGTAAATTTGAATGGAAGTCGAATAAAAATGCATCGAGTAAACGTATCAATTTCATAAACCGCTCGAAAATAACATGCTTATTGCACGATTACAACGAAAATGTTCATTGACAGATAAAATAATTGTTACGATTGTTACGAAAGCAGAACTCTAATCGATTGCTTTTGGAACGCCATTTTTCTTCATTGCTCGTCGCGCGATGAAACTTTCTTTGGCATAAAGCTGTGGAAACACGATGGAATAAAGTGAAGATTATGTAAATCTCTTTTAATACGTGAATTATATCTGTAATAAAGTATATTGAAAATATAACACCGTATCACAGAATAATAATTGCACACGTATAGATATTTAATATATGTTGGAAGATTTATTTTTGTGGTCGCCATAATACAAGTAAAATGTTCATGATGAGCCAAAGGCGTACAATAACAGTAAACTATTTGATAATTGATTCGGTTTAATTCCACTAGTTCATCGATTCCTTGAATGCGTCAATTACGTCACAAAGTCGGTTATCAAAATTAAGTGCAACGTCAGTAACAGTTTCCTCTTAAGTGTCAATTGTTTCCTGGATCACAGGCTTCGAAAATCACGTAAAGGTCAACAAGAAAATGGGTAAATCATCGCTTCTTATATTTCACCATTTTATCGATAAGCGGTTTTCTGTGTTTTTGTGTTGTAAATATTAACAGCTTTCGAATTGTATGAGATGGCGATCGATTTTCGTATGGATTTCAAAGCGGAATCTGTTAGACACATTTTATTTAACAAAGTATTAGTCACCGCCTATTTCCTTAATCCTTTGGTACGATCTGTAAGCTTATACATTTCACTGATTTCACCTGCGAAAAGTTAACCAATTACTTTTTCAATACTACTTTTTCAATTTCGAATGATAAAACTTCTTATCAGGAATCCTTTATTTTATTTATTGCGCGAAAGAAGTACACTTTCTTATTGTATTTACATGCCATGTTCGAACACTTCAATGATAGTTATACATTTTTTGCACGGTTTTGAGTGTGTATATGCACACAATTTCTCATCGCAGATGGATTGTCCTAAACATGATTTGTCCTTCAGCGATGCATTGTTTTCCTTGAGGTTTGGAACCGCTTTTGTGGTACACATAAAGCCTTCCATGGATAACAATTTTATGCATTAGATCTGTAAACTTACAGAAGAAATTCTGTTTAAGTTCATTGTTCACGGAACAATTGAACAATCTTCTACGTAATATTATATGAGGCTCCGAATTTGTATATTCTTGTACTGAGGAAATTCTAGAGGACAATATGTTTGTTACAGAAAATCCAGGAGCAGTCACGATCAAAGGGAAAGATTATGAAATAGTAGACGAATGCATCGAAGTAGATGATGCGTCTAATAATGCGCTAGATAAGACTACAGAAGATTCTGCAAATGTAGAGGAACAAAGCGGAAATGTAGAGGAACAAAGTGGAAATGTAGAGGAACAAAGCGAAAATGTAGAGGAACAAAGCGGAAATGTAGAGGAACAAAGCGGAAATGTAGAGGAACAAAGTGGAAATGTAGAGGAACAAAGTGGAAATGTAGAGGAACAAAACACGGCTGAACAAACTACAGGTGAACAGAATGTGGGTGGACACAAAGCAGATGAGCAAAAGACAGATGTTACAATAGAGAGTGATATTGGAACAAATGACGAACAAAAAGATAACTTGGAAGAAGATATCTCGAAAGTTGATAATTTGAAAGAAGATAACTTGAGAGAAGATATGGATATACCACTTGTAGATTTAACAGATGACGTACAACCAGATAGTGTGAACATTAATAACAACGTTGAAAACAATGCATCAAATGCAGATGATAAGTATACACAGTCATCGAATACAGAGTCAATTGATTTCACTGCTGATATTAGTTTGGATCAATTACATGAACAACAGCATGTAGCAATTGAAGATTATTTGCATAAGTTAGATAAAATCCAAAATATGGTGTTGAACTCTTCAGGCCTTCAAGGGCAAGAAGAAAATAATAAAGTGGAGAAAGAGAATGTCACATCTGATTTAGAAAAAGAAAAAGCTAAGAGAGGTATCGAAACGGACAAAAACATTAATTCGGCTAATGATGGTGAAGATATGAAAATGGAAGTAGAACCAGAGAATTCTGCAGAAAATGAGTGGTACGACAAAAAGGTATATAAAGAAATACATAATTAAATAAGAAAATAATATTGGAATACAGTAATTTACTTTATCGTATAAAGTTACTACATTCAATTTATTACTTCATGCAGCTAGCTGTGAAAGAGGCAATTGTAAAAGAACGGTTGACGAAGATGGCTAGAATCTTTGGGATTTCATATCCATGTTACGAGAGGTGGTTGCAATGGGAACTAGAAGTGAACGGATCTCCTCTATGCAAATTGAGACCAGCTCGACGTTGTTGCTTGAAAAAACCATACACTAACCGGTGGAAATTCGTCTGTGAGCATAAATCAATTCTCTAATTACAAATTGAACCATTAGAAAATGAGAATTTTTTAACTCGAGAAGTGTACAGGGCTAGTCTCGTAACATGACGACTTCAAACTCGTGAGTTATTTGTTGCGTGACAAAATTTTTCAAACAAACAATCATTCCTCGTATCTCGATAAAAAAGCAAAGTAATAAAACACATATTACAGTACTGTATGTCTCCCGGAGTTATTTTGAAGTCGTCATGTTACGAGACTCGTCCTGCATACTCAATGATACCATTTCCTCGACTAAGTGACGATGTCAATATAATATATTCAGGTAATAGAAAGAAGGTTCAAGACACTAAGGAGACGGGCAACGATGACACTTCTAATACCAAAAATATGGAAACAGTTTGGAAATTGGAACCAAGTGGAGCATGGGGTGTTAATATAAACAATGAACTCGAATTTCCACCTTTTGTGTTCCGTGCTGTAAAGGTATACGCTTCAGGAACCTATTAATAGACTTTTTAGTAACTATACTACATCCAAAAATGATTTAATAACTTCTCGCAGGTATTTGAAGAATTTCTTCAAACGACCGAAAATCCGACTGATGCAAACGGCATAGCGGAAAATGCATCCGACGTTACAGAAGTCGAAGCAAGAAAAGAATCGAACATCGAGGCTAAACAAGAATGGTGCTGGTTAGTGGTACGTTGCAACAGCATGGATAAACTTATGCTTTTCGCAACTGGCAAGAATATTAGTCACAGCACAATGGATCGTTTGAAGCAGACTTTTGAATCTGGGTCTGGCAAAGATTGTAATGTGAAATCACTGTATTGCAAATCTATAAATAAGTAAGTGGAGTAATGTTATATCAAATAATTAGAGGTGTGCGAGAACCCGAAAATTTCGGCTGATTATGGCTGATTTATTTCCTAACTATAGAGTTAACGACACCACCGTGACGGACACAACGTTCTTGGTGGGATCGGAAGCATTGGATGAAATTGTTGGAGGATTAAAAGTGCAGCTCGCGCCTAAAACAAACTTTTGGTCGAATACTGCGGGAGCGGAGAACGTAGCGAAGGCAGTGATGGATCTACTAGCGCTTAACCCGAAAACAACCCTAATCGAAATAGGTTGTGGCATTGGTCTGATAGGCTTAATGATGGCATCGGTAATGTATATACTACTCTATCGAGAATAGTTTTCTTGTTACTCCTGAGTAACGAAGTGATTAAATCTTATTGTCGCGTTACAGAAATGTCAAAACGTTGTGGGGGTGGATCTGCCATCTGAAGTGGAAGAGGCAGAAATGACGTGTGAATTAAACAACATAAAGAATGCTTCCTTCATTATGGGATCCCCATCTGAGGTAACAAGCAAGATTGTGCAAAAAGCGAAAGGTCGGAAAACATGTGCAATAGTTAATGCGAACACTAATATTGGTCGAGGTTCGTTTGTTCATAATTTACCACTATTCTTCGTCTAAGTTTGAAACGTTTAATATAAAATATATGTTTTTGTATATCTTGCAGCAATTGAAGTGATGGCATGCCTCAGGAAAATTGTATCCATTAAACGAATCGTGATGATAACCACATTAACAAAGCAGTCGGTTCGTGCGATATTAGAGCTAGCTCGGCCAATGGAAACGACCCAATTCGGATGTGCATTTATTCCAATCGTAGCATGCGTCGTCGACACCTTACCAGTTGGTCCACATTTCGAAGTTGTGATCCTACTTCAGCGACGACCGGTAGAGAAACTAGGGTTCCCAAAACTTACTCCGGAAATGGTTAAATCTGCAGGAAGTGGCAAGGCAGGTCAAGAAAAGACGACCGAGCAAAAAACCAACGGAACGGATAAAAAGACAGCGGCCAAAGAAGCTGAAGCAAGAAAATCGTTGAACAAACTATTAACAAAATTCCCGGCGAAGAAAGCGAAACCGCTGATAAAGAAACTAGGTGCTCGCTCGAGAAATCTAGAGACTGCGCCTTTCCAAAGCAAGTTCAAGGGCAAACGACCTCATTCGCCGGATGCAGGTGGAGTTCCGCCGAAGAAAGTGATGAAGAAATTTGGTAAATTAAATCCTAAACCTTGGCAGGCGGGTAAGTTGATACTTTATTAAAATATTTATTAAATATCGTACGCTATTTTGTTATGCGACAAACGAAAGGAAAGAATGGCTGAATAAGAGGTCAACGATTTTGTGTGAACTTTCGTTCGATTTAATTTTTCATTCCCTTATCCAGCTATATTCTCCCACTCGTGCGTACATTACAGAAAAGTAAAAGTTTGTTTATTAAACAATAGATATGACAGCTAAGAAGAAAAAGGAATGGAACACAGAAAGCCAGCACTTGAAGATCAATCCTCTTTACGAAAAAAAGTTGCGAGAGCACACGGCGCAAGCAGACTTACGGGAAAGATTATCTAATAATCGGGGCGATATGGACATCGCCCAAAGGGTGAAGCAGCATCATGAACTCTTAAAGATAGCGAAGGAGAAGCTGAGTGGACCGGCGCCGACCGTGGACGTAAATACCGCGAAACAACTACAAAGCATGTTAAATATGGTTCTAGAGCAAACGAACAAACTTCAGAGTCAGCTTCCCCGTTCCGTTTGGGATCGCATAGCGCCCGCAGAAAACACTACCGGTCAACGAGACGTCACAACGGAGGATGATTCTCTGTTGGCAGGTCGATATGTGCAAGAAATGGACGCCCAAGAGATTTTAATGGCCACGGCAAAACAGTTTTCAGACAACCAAATCGCAGAGCAGAAGACGATTTACAAAAAGTACAACAACGTACCGCCTTTGGAACCAAACACGGTGCTACCAGTGGGGCCCGCGACTAATTATAGAACACAAAATCCATTCCGCGTGTCTCCGGACCGATATCAGGACACACACATGCGCGAGCAACCAGTTCAAGGCCACTGGAGCCGAGATAAGCCGTTCGAAAGGAACCGCTGGAACGAAATGGGGAACATGAGAAAACCTAATTCGCCTATTAGAAGGCAAGCGTCCCCGATGAAGCATCGTCAGAGCCCTCCGAAAAGATTCTCGCCTAAACGTCCATTGCTGTCCCCACCGAGACGTCTATGTTCTCCTCCTAGAAGACATTTCTCCCCGATGCATCGTGAATCACCACCGGTATACAGACAGCGTTCTCCCGTGAGACGTCCACAATCTCCGCCTTTAAGGCGTCCCATGTCTCCACACAGACGACCTCTATCACCGAGACGCGCGTCACCGCCCCGACGACCTGAAATGACCATGAATCGTCCAATGTCGCCAATAAGACCGGACGCCTCGATTCTACGACGAGAAATTTCGCCGTTGAGGATCATCGTGTCGCCCTCCCGAAGGCAAATATCCCCTATGAGACGGCAGACTTCTACGCCGCGAAGGCAGGTCCCTTCTCCCAACCGAATGATGTCGCCAAACACGCAGGAAATGATGCTATCCAGACGACAAGTCCTGATATGCGAAAAGCAACAGATGTCGCCAATGAGGCGGGCGGAATCGCCGCAGAGATTCATGTTTGGGCGGCCTGCGTCGCCTCCGAGGAGGCAACCATCGCCGCCGAGACGACAAATGTCACCACCGCAGAGATTCGCAGACGAATGGGACATACCGAGCAGAGGGGCTGTTGAGCAAAACATTTGGTCACGGCCCACCGAGAAGCCGCAGGTTCTGAACGTGTATAGAATGGACAAACCTTCGACTTCCACAAACAACTGGGATCAAAACTCGTCCAACGACAGACAACGTAAGAACCTCAATTTGGAGAAGTGGGACGCCAAGGACTCGAATCGCGATAATGCCTGGAACATTGGTGGAAGTTCTTGGAATCCTAAACAGACGTGTCCGAAACCGATGGCCAAAGAAACATGGACGTCCGGTTCTGATAATCGATGGTCGAACGCGCCCAACATGCCTGGAACCAGCAACGATAATTGGAACATTCGAGGAAAAGAGAGTTTCAATCCTCGCAAAGAATCCTGGCTGGACAACAACAAGAAGCAGAGCCGGTGGGAGACGTTTAACATGAAAGACAACTGGAAGCAGAACGACAAGGAGGACTTGAACGATTTGCCGGAGGACGCGAGAGATCCCTGGGGCGACGATGGTAATAATTTAGGGTTGAAGGAAAGATGGCTCAAATTAGAAAATACCGCTCCGTCGTCGTCGTCCATGTGGATGAGGGAGAACGATAAACCAGCGGATACATGGTTGAAACATCAAGACAATTGGCAGAATATAGATACGGGTTTCGCGGCGAAACCGCCACAGTGGCAAAACAACGGTATTAAAAATATGAGGGAGTCGCGTTGGACCTCGCAAAACGATAACGAGAAGAAACCTTCGTCCACTTGGCAAAGTGGAAAGAATGTAGGCTCGTGGCAACCGCAGAATTCGAATTTCCAACACCAACGTTCCTTTTCTACCAACCAGTTCAAAGGTTTTCATTAAGACTTATGTTCCTTAATTTAACATGCTGCTATTAACAATTCATTTTAACAAATTCTTATTGTCGCGTTACCTTGCATCAAAAAACGGACGCTATAAGTTTTACGATTTTATTTTCTATGGTATAACTACCATTGATACACCAGGGCTTATAGTCTCTTTTGATGCACTTTTTATCAATTGGTATGAACAAAACACTTATTTTCTTTTTTTAAAGTTATTACTTTTTTGTTTGTTTAAGTATCGAACACGTTAATAAAGTATCGTATCAAAAGTATTGATTGAGAACGTAACTTCACTATAAATATAGGATCCATAAGTTAAAGTGGTATTATAAAATTTAGGAAACGGTATTTACATAAACCTCCTATAAGACAGTGTAAAAAGTAAGTTTAATTGTTGTTCTGTCGTGCACTTCCCAAATTATAGAATAATTGTACTTTTTAAATAAAATTGCATTTACATAAAACGATGAAACCTCGTGTCACTTAAAACATTATGAATAATGTTAATTATTAATTATTAATGTTAATGAATAAAAACATTGCGATAATGTTCAGGTGGTGACTCCTTATGCCACCTGGACCAGAAATTCTGCTCCACCTTTTGGACGGAGCTTCGCTGTCCATTTCTACGTTCGGCGTGAATCAAAGAATAGTTTCTCCTATCCGATATATGACCCTCGCCAGAATCGTGTCGTGGACATTTATAGAGAATTCATTTTTTTGCGAGAGGAACAGGGACGCCAGTGTTTAGACTTTTAGACGCTTGGTGCATGTGCTTGCCGTGTATCGCACATACGACGAATACACCTACATACATACGCGTTGTTTACATTTCATCAAGCGCAAATGATACATTTTATTCTGATCTAGAATAATAAAATTTAGGCCTTCTTCGAATTTATGTAAATTAGAATAACAAATGTTTCGTTCAAAGGTACGTTATTTCGATGCATATTATGCTCGTTCAGAAGAGGTTAAGGTTAATCACTGTACCCTTTTTCAGATATCATCATTTTTACAAAACGCAGCAAATAACAGCTTACATCAAAAGGGGCATATCAATTTATTACCATGCTCGTTATTTTCAACAGAACCTACACATGTCGATTCTTCAGCAGCTAGTAATGAGGTACATGAATATGGTTTTCCCCAGAGATTTCTTGTCGGAGGTTTTTCATTTAACAAAGTACCACTATACTTCATATTTTGTTTAATATATTCCAGCCTGTTCTTGATAAATTGTATAAAAAACTGGAAATTGAAGTCAGGGGAAATGATCCTGCGGTTTTAAGGAGTTACGGAGAGTTTGCCTTTATGGCAGCTAAAAACTTAAATATTACCGTTGGCAGAAAGTGAGTTTTAATGCAAGAACTCTCTTCTAACATGTTTGCGATCATGATTTTGCATTTTCTCTCATTGTTTGAAGTGCTGTTTTGAACAATGCTAAATAATGTTGAAATTCGTAGTGTCGCACCAAAGAAAGCTATCCATGAAAGGTACACGCTGCTGAAGAGTGTCCATGTCCACAAAAATCATCGCGTTCAATACGAAACGAGAACATACTTCAGATATCTTGACTTTTTCCGATTAACTGGATCAACGGCGGACACTTTCCTAGAATACCTCCAAAGAAATCTTCCAGAAGGAGTGGCGATGAAAGCTACAAGGGTACGATTTCATTTGATTATTTTTGACGAAATAAGATAATAATTTCTGCACAGAAAGTACTGCAAATTAGTCTAGTTCACTCCTGGTTCTATAATTTTGTGGAGTAGCATATTTCTTCAATATCTTTTGTAGTTTATGCATTGTAAGTACATAAGTAAAGAAAGCTAGGTCGGTCCAGTAAAAACTAGTGCTAAATTACATAAAAATTGGCGTGCATTTTCTATTGATTGCTTCTTATAGTAGTGTTTCTATAAAACAAACATAAACTGATTAAAATGTGTGTTCCACAGGTGGAACTGCAAACTTTACCTGAATCAATTGAACAAGCCCCTCGTACAGAGGATTAATGGTAGGGACTGTTATTATGTTTATTGTAGTAAACAATTGAATAAACTGTGAAATTTTGTTAAGTATTTATTTTATTATTTTTTTATTCGCATTATTAGATAATGCTAAGTACAAAAGTAGTGACATTAATTTCACTATGTCAATATTTGTATGCACTTCTTCGATAACATTCGCATAATTTTTAATACTATCAAACTGACCACACTTTAATGGAATCAATCTCAAAAGTCGGTGTACTACCTTTATTTTCTTCCCAAGTTGGTAACCATTTGTCCTTCGCTTTCCAGAAATTTAACATTGCCTAGAATACATTCATTTTTATTACTTTACGTTCATTCGTGTGATACTAGCTAAAATGTTCATCTCATTTTTACCTTTGCTTCAACGTTTCGCCACGGCTTCTTATGGTTCGAACTTTCTATACCATCCGGAAAAACGCGAATACCGCCCACTCCGAGGCCAATAGAAATATAAAACTGTGAAAAAAAACAAACATAGTAAGTAACGCCCAGTAAATAACTATATTTGGTAACTATATCGTGTTTGATATCATTTTAATTAGAAAAACGAGACGAATGCGATGTTTGATTACTTGTTCATCGAACGGTGCCATCTTATCATAACTTTTATTATGCAGCCATCCATCTGATTCGGGGATCAGTTCGCCAACTTCTTCACCATCGACAGAAAACGTAAATCCGTTTCTGTTCCACACTGTTGTGTAGTTGTGGAAGTCTTGCGTCCATTTTGAGCCTGATTCTTTTATCTTCTGAACAATATAATCGTCGACATGCGCGCTTGTACCCTGTCTGAATCCAAACTCCAACTTTCTTGCGTCGTAAATGCAATTCATGTTACGATCGATTAAATTATCGTTTCCTCTGGCAAGGCCAAGAATAACGCGTCCACTTAAATATCCGTGACCATGGACATCGGATAGTGGTTGTAGATACATCTCTGTTACAACGAAGACTAAGATTAAATTTCGCCCAATTTCATTTCAGTTCAAAGAAAATCTTCACCTACCTGGATACAACCAATCCCCTCGAGGAAATTTCGCTCTGATCTCAATTTTCCCATAACGGAAGTTGAAGCTTTTCTTTGTGGTTAATCTGGACGATACAACAGGTGGTAAGACATTGAAGGCTGTCGCGTTTCGCTCGCATTCTTCAAACATGACGCTCGTACAGCTATTAAAAATCAAAGAAAATTTCTATAATTCACAAAATAGTATTAATCATTGCTCCGTGTGGGGACAGCCTCAATCTACTGCCCATAAATATAATATTTCTACGTGCTAAGGTAGGAAGTGCTAAGGATTAATTTCAGCGAAGTACAATGAATTAAAATTTTTTGTCTTATTGTATTACACCCACCCAGAAAGTTTCATTTGTCCAAACGCAGGGGCGCGTTCCCAATAGAGATCTTCTAAAATCCGTGGCGTGAATCGAAGTTTTCCATCGACAATTCCTAACAGACGCGCGTTACGTTCATTATGGTATACGCAAAATTCGTAATCCTGTGACATAAACGTTACATGAGTGTAGTAGAATTTATATTGTTCTACATTTATACAGGGTGTCCCGGCATTGATGGTGCAACCGTGGAGGGGGTGACTCTATACTTATACATTCTAGATCTTAATTTGCATTACTCAATGTAATTCATGTACACGTTAACTTACAGGACCTAATGGTATCCTAATGTCACGTTCCCAAACTGATTCCCGCAGACTATCAAAATCTTCATTGAACAATAATGACCCAGCTGATCTTCCTTCACCATCCTTTCCAGCTGTAATTACAATTCAGGTTCGTGTATATTCTTTCGATTAAAAATAGAAATAACTTGTCCCTGTTTTCATTTTGTGTTTATATTTTCTTTTACTTTTTCGTTCAAACACATATTGACAAATAATCGTACAGACTCTGAGTAAATCTTGCCATTAACTATAAAAGAATGTTAGTAGAATAAATTGCACATACTTCCAAATACCCATTGGCCAACTTCTGTATACATTTGTTCATTAACTTGTCCTTGGATCCAGTAATATATGATATCTCCATCCAGTAAGGTACCATGCCGCGTTTGAATCGTCCATTTTCCATCTTTCGCCCTATAAACTTCGCCAGATATGTCTCCCACATTATTTACCTCGATCCTTTTATTTATATTTCCATGGAAAGCGAAAAATTGCAGTCCGTTTTTGTCTGTGAATGGAATCGAAAAAATATTGAAAAATGTATTCGTATTTTTTTAATATATTTTTGTAATGGCATAAGAAACACGTGTATAGTTTCACGAAAGAAGTTAGCAGAAACAGCAAAAATGAGTGATACGTACTTATGTTATTTTATAATTGATAATTCGCGTAGTGATTCCAAGTAATCTATGTTATTAATATTTGGAAACGTGTAATGATAGTGATTATCTATGTAAATGGCAACAAAGAATAACAAGAACACATGCAGCAGAACGACACACTAAATAATCTGCAGATTGTTTTGCGTTTGCAACACTTGCAAATGTACGAGACAAAAGAAAACGTTTACATTGAGAAAAATTAAATACATTTCTAATTTATTTTTACTAGAATCTATTAGTTAACGAAATAAAAATTTCCACTATTTCGGTTTCAATGAAATAAGAATAAAAACTAACTTCATTTTCCCCACTAAATTTTGCAATGTACTTAATCTTTGATCTACTTAATCTTTCTTATACTTAATCACCCTTTCTCATGAATCATGTACAGTTTCGCGATTAGGGAAAACCCGATTAGTCGAGACGCTCATGTCTCCGGGGAATCACTAACGCTACGCACGAATTTACGCAGGAACACATCGAAAGTGATTAATTAATTTTCTAATCTAAAGAAATGATTACTACACGCATTTACGGTTTCTTTTATATTTCGATAACTGTTATTATTTACTTACTTGGAATTGAAATTCGAATCTGATTCCGTTCCAAGATTTCAAACGTTGGTCTTGGTAAAAAGTTAGAATTTGATTGTGCAGCAAATTGTTCGAATTTCAGAGAAAGCACGACTAATGCGATAAGGCCGCTGCGACCTAACATTTTGCTTCGACAGTTTAATCAATGGGGCGTCAATTAATTACAACACAACTGGCTTGACGTAGTGAATCGACAAACACGCTTGCAAATGCTGTGGACTGCTGAATCTGCACTGATCTGAGCACGTGGTGTTGATTACTTTTATACATCTTCGAGCCTCTCTTCTTCTTCTTCTTCTTCTTCCTCTTCTTGTCAGACCCACGTTCGTTCCGGGGCATCCCAATTTCTTAAACAAAAAAGCATGAAGGTGAATGGAGAACTTGTACACACATATCTTGCTTAGTTAAGCATAACTAGAATGAGAACAGAAAGAGATAAACCAGTTTTTGGGATTGTTGAACTACAAATAGTCTTGTAACGCTATAATTAGAAACAGAGCCATGCAAAATTATAAATTGAATTCATCTATGATTTATTACGTATTTTGATTACAATTTAGTCCAATTTCATAGCATTTCAATTACGTTGTAATGTATACCATTGAAATCTTTCAATTGCCAATTTGAATTATTATGGTGTAATTCGTAATGGTGTAACTATTAAATTTATAGCTTCAGATGCTATATTATAACTTTACTGAGATTGAAACAATAGTTGCAGGTAGTTGTACAGTCCAAATATCTAAATTTGAGTTATAAATTCCGAACGTATTTATTTTCACAATTTGATTTTTCCCGCCATTTATACGTCACATTTAAATGCTGTTATCAGCGCGCCAAGAAACATGGCGGCAGGCATGTTTCACGCGGCTATTCGGATAGCGATGTCGTCCGAAGGGTTTGTTTGATCAATAGGGAAAACATAACAAATTGAACATGTTGCTGACAAAGACTGTAACCAAGTATGGCTACTTTAGAATTATCTCCTGCGACTCCGTGGCAAACAATATAAACAGATATTTAACGAAAGGAACCAGTTTGCATCGTAAACGAAATATTATAGGTTACCTTGTGTCGCAACCTGGAAAATGTTTGAGTGAAAAAAGTGGTTTGAATATCATAAATCATAGATTAATAACACATTTTAGTTCAAACACAGGCTCGGGATATTCGTCGGACACGTGAGTTCATTTGACAAATTATTTCTAATTATAAAAACGGGGTTTTATAAAAAAATGTAGTACCTCGTATAACAAAATGTTTTATGTAATAATTTATGTAATAAATGTTTTATGCAATGTTTGCCCCAAATATTGTCAGTTAATTAATCTAAAATGTTAACACCGCTTGTTCCTTATTACAGAGAGCTCACAGATGTACAATTTGAAAAAGTCACAGATGAAACTCTTGACTCTTTAACAGAGTACTTTGATGAATTGATCGAAAAGTCTTCACATTTAGCAGAAGCCGATGTATCGTATGGAGTATGTCTTTCAATATCTTTTGATTTTTTTTTTGTTTAAGATATACTTCATAACTCTTTTTGATGTACAATGATGTTGCAGGATGGTGTACTAACTATTAAATTTGGTAAATCGTACGGTACTTATGTTATAAACCGTCAAACCCCAAATAAACAAATTTGGCTCTCTTCTCCAAAGTCTGGCCCAAAGAGATACGATTTTGTCAATGGGAAATGGATTTACAAACATGATGGAAAGTCGTTACATGAACTACTTAATAACGAAATACCAGCAATCATAATGAATCCTACATGTTTCGAAAAGTGTTCGTTTAGTGGCAATGAGAAAGATGCTGTATTGGATGGTTTTCTGTAACATCATTTCTGTTGTACGATATTGTAATTTTAATTGAAGCGGCTGGGTCAGTTAACGCATATTCGTACATGTGTTCTGCATTGAACATAAATCTCAGTTATTGTACATAAATTATAGTATAATATATTGTCATAGACATATGTGAGTATTTATATTTTTACAATACGTAGTCAATTCTTTTTTTACACAATCATCCTAGAACTTTTCACAAAGCTTAATTTTTCAATAATAATCTCTCTCTTAAACTCAAATTGCACATTACATGCAAATACACATTGTGTGTTAATATACTTGTGAATCATTTATAGAATTTTTATGTAAATAAAAATTATTTGACTAGGACATTAAGGAATTTTTAATATTAATTTTTAAGAAAAAAATCGCAATCATGGAGATTATGGAAGACGGCAACTTAGTAGACCGCGTTAGAATTTTATTGCAACGCGACATGCAATATTATCAGGTAATATCGTTAGTAATTGCTGTAGATGTGATAATAAATTAGAGAGGAAAATTTTAATAACATCCTTTGTTGCAAAGTAAATTAAAAGAAACGACGTAACATGGTATAATGATGCAGGAAATGCAAACAGTACTAAAAGAGCCATTATGCACGCGTATATGCGGTGGAAAACTTGACTTTCCAAGGCACGCTTCTTTCGCTGCTATTAAAATTGTCACATGGTGGGAGTTAGACTTCCAAGCAGCTTTCAAACGCCAGTCTGGATTAACAAGTTCCGAAGCTGGTGGAACTGCTGGAAGTGCAGGAGCCGAAGACAGAGTTATTAAACAAATTCAACCGTCCGAATTTGTATTGACAGTTGTTGATACCTCTGAACAATTATTAGGTATTGTCTTCGAAGCGTATCTCGGATACAAAAATTCTCTTCTGGTAAAAAGAATTTGCGATGAGCTTTTCATCTAATATTTTCTTCTATGGATAGTGCATAAGATTAACAGATTAGGACAATATAAAAAGTTATAGTACTAATTTCAGAACACTTGCATCTGCTCATTCAAGAGTCACTGGATCATGCGGATTTAACAGTGTTGACAGCCACGTTAGGTGCAGCAGCGTTGATCCGAAACTGTTTATGGTGTTACAGTCAACAGTCTAAAAGCACAGTCTCCGCGCACACCGGGTACATTTATTTCTCGTTATTCAATAACATTCATAACAACAAATATTCAGAGTATTTAAACTATGAAATGAAGCAAATGAATGAATAATCCAATTGCCAACAGTGAAAAGATAAACAAATCGTACAAATCGTACAATGAGATGGCTGAAGCTGTAGCGGAAAGATTATTAGACTTACATTGTCGCTTAATTTCATTATATATCCTGAATGAGGCGGACTCTCTTAATTGGCACGACTCCAAATCATTTTTCGAACGCGAACGGTGCTCCTACGTGATACAAATGTGGTGGCTGTATATGCAAGGTAGCATAATTCATTATTCCATTTAAAGTAAGCTTGTAAGCTTGTCTTCAGCTCAAGTTCCTTGATAAAAGTAATTTTTAGGAACAAGAACAGATTTATGGGACACCGTTTCCTCGAAAATGGCGCAGCGTATTTTTTCTGGGATACTGAACGAATCGCTATCCATTATTGTGACACGGTTCATTTATGTGAGCGCTTCATTAACACTTTGTGCACTTTAGGGAGCACAAATCGCTCCGTTCTTCAATCATGTTGATAAGAAATAAAATATACTATGTATCCTATTGTATTAGGCTAGGCCAAGTTTAGCACGGGCCGAACAATTTTGGACAGACGCCTTCAATGTTCTCTGTTGCACGGGGTACCTAGCTTTGAACGCTTGTGTCGGTGCCAGTGAAATGATTGGGATGAAATTAAATAAATTGCCTGTTGCTATTAGGGACATTCATGCAAAATGCAACGAGTTGTTGACTTGCTTGTTACTTAGGGGGACGCCACTTCAAGAGTTGTATCAGGTATATCAGGTAGTTTCCTGCGAAAACTTGGGGAAATGTAGCAAGACGCCCTTTTGCTAGAAATCCATTAAATTATTTGATTTGTAGGCATTTCGTGGAGGGCTGGATAATTTAAAAATTTTGCAACCACGCCATGGACCTGCACCCTGGCTGTTAATATGCGCGCCTAATTTGCTAGGTTCAGTTGATTCTGACGTATACATTTCAAGTCTGCCAGAAAACAGAGCAGTGATTTTAGAATTGAACATACTCAGACACCAACCCCAACCGAATTGGCCTCAAATAATAAAGGTAAACGACTGAACCCTAGTAGAGTACGGTAAGCATGAACACGGTCTTCGTACGTTACGTTATGCTTCACGAAGAGTAATTCCTTCGAAGGTCATTTAAATATTAGTCTTTAAAGGGTTGACACTATGCCGAAAAGATCCAACCACTGATTAAAATTTGCATAGGTCCTTTCTATGAACGATTACGCCGTATCCAAGATTCTATTGAACATTTTAATTAACGACTGTGGCAATTTCACGTCCGAAGACGATTACTATACCTCAAAGAAATCGGAGAAACATGTGAAAAACTGCGGCGGCTTTCTCTGCAATAGCGCGTTGTGCAATCATTTCATGAAAATAACGCCGCCGTTGATTCTGTATAGTTTAATGCACGTGTTGACTCGCATAGTGCAGGATCCTGACCATGTTGTTGTGCCATGCTTGAAGCGAAATCACGACTGGTCGAATTACCTCGATCGACAACAGGTACTGGATCAAACCTGAACAATGTACTAGGTGTGCGTTAGAAAGTAATGAGACAAGTATCGGTTTTCGAAAATGGAACGGATATTTTTCAAACGTTTGAACTGGTCCCGTTGCTTTCTGGGCTCGCCTCGTAAATGTAATAACAATGGGATTGTTTTCCACTTACGCAGGTCTGGAATCAATGCAGACCTCCGTGGGTGAATGCAATTTTAAAGCCATTGAGGTACATTATGCCGCCGATCATCGAGTTACTGCTGGAAGCTGCGAAAGTAAGTCGTGAGCGCCTAATTGCACTGACAGTAACAATTAAAGGATTACTGTTTATAAAAACGCTCTATGTAAGTCTTTTGTTAAATGTAATTTACAGACTGGAGCCAGCATGTATCAGGCAATGTCGCTGGTAATTGGCTGCTTCACCGAGTTGTATCTAACGTTACCGACCGCCATTCTGAGGATCGCACTCGCGTTAAATGATAATATCCCCGCTCATTGTCATCCGATTGGCGGTAACGTTCTCTTCCATATTCTGTGCACGTCTCTTTACGCCGCTCTTCTCGAGTTCTCGGTGAACTGCAAACCGAAAACGGTAGTCGGTTCAGTTCCCAGGGGAACAACTCAGGAACTGAGCTTGTTCGAATCGAACGATGATTCGGCAATCGCGATCGCTTTGGCTGAAGCCATCTGCGGCATCGACGAGGACAATAAACACACCTCGCAAATCGATGACTTTTTCCAGCTGGTAAATCAGAAGTAAGATATTTAAAATCTGCTTTGTGGATTCGTTCTATCACAAATCGTTCAAATATTGAATCGATGAAATTCAGAAACAATGCGTTTGCAAGAGACATGCACTTTTCAGTATTCGAAGGATCAACGAAAATCCACATGACAAAGAGGTAGCTGGCATGCCTTCTATCATTGAAACCGTCACCGATGAATTATTGTTCACCGAATCCGGGAGACAGGCATTAAAAGTAAATATAAAAATATTTCCCTTTGCGTCGACAAATAATTGAGCTAGACACGACAGCCTCCGCGAAGGAGTAAATATAATTTTGCAAAATACAATTTTTTTTGTAATACAGGTGGTACACCAATGTTTAGTCCGAGCGTCAGACATATTATTAAATAGTCTACGTCAGAATGACAGTACAACATATTGTACGAATATACCAGAGACTGATCCGCTTATTAAACCATTAACTTACATAATGTTTCATATCGAAGATACCACCTTCGACCAGGTCAGCATTTAAAGTTGTTTAACACTGTTTTGATACTGATTTTTATACTGACACTTTAAAAAGGTGGTCAGCGTGTTAATGATAGAATAGTCGACAATAATAATTATTGAGATATTAATTTTTACATTACCATGTTATTTGTAGTTTCTCGTTCAGTATGAGAAGACTAATTGGAGGAAAGCTTTGACTATACCTCTTTCCATCACAGTGGCGCGTGCGCGAAGCCAGATACTTATGCGACCAGAGTTCAAAAATGTGAGTGAACTGTCGCTCGAGGACAGAGAGGCCATGAATTCTATTAAAAAGTTATGTTCTACCGTAAAAACAGCACATTTTAAGTAACATTGAAATTTATGTTTCAATTATTATCATTACGGCATGAATCGACTGCATTTATGGCAACAACGGATGAGTAGGAAACAAAATTGCAAAGAAGTGCGCACAATAGTTAAGAAATAAGATGAACAACGAATTAGTTGCGTCAGTAAATTTTTTATTCCATTTTTCGTTATTATACATTCCACAGTGTCCCAGTTTTTATTCATTCATAGTAATAAAAAATGATTCCAGATCATTCCGGATCGGAATGATTCCGATTTAATTAATATGTCCTATAAATATTCGCTTGTTTCTTACCATCGCATAATTGAACATAACAATAGATTGACAATAGCCACTAAAAATGGTATACCACGCGAAAATAATGATTAAAAGCTCTATAGTTTGCGCACGTGTGACAGAAATAGTTGAAAAGAAAGAAGACTGCTCCGTTTCTTTCAATCGTTGAACCTCGATGAGGCGATATTGTTCATGGCCCTTGACAATGGTCCAATCTGCAACAAAGAAATCACGAAAAGTTGAAACCAGCTTTTTATCTACTCTGGCGAGATATTAGGTACTTGAATAAGTTTCTGTCGTTCTTTGGGTAAATAAAAGTTCTTTGTTTGAACAGAAAAATGGAGAATATTTTGTTAAAATTATTTTCCATCGTTAGCTATAAGTTATAGCCTAGAAAACCTGCAAACAATGGCACTGGAAAGTGGACACTTACTGGTAATCGAGAATCCGAACGTCCGAATCGTAGCCGCAAAGATGGCGACCGCTGCGACTTGCGAATCATCAAATGCTCCAAGGGAGTATCACCAAGCCCAGCATTTTCAAATGCATTGCGCTGCATTAGAAGTCTGTAGAGCTCGCGAATATTTTCTGCTGGCGATTTATCGGGTATTTCATCTGCAATAGGCCAAGAAAGAAATCAATAAACGGTGATTACTAATCACTAGACTGCGGATCTTTATGCAATATACAAATTTTCTGTTTTAAATTTCACTTGCTAATATTTGTTATAAGTGCATACAATCCACTATCTAGTGATTGAAAATAGTATTATTTATCATTGAAGCATTTGAGAAAATTTGATTTGCATTTTGAATTTATTAGATCGAGTTATAAATTATTTCCGTCCCTCGGTTGAATATTCGAATCATTTGTCAATGATGCATTAAAGTCTGATTTCAAGTCTGATTTAAAGTCTGATCCACAGTTTAATAATTAATGTATTACATTAATGTCAAATAATTATTGGCTTGAAAAATTCTATATTTGCCGAAACTCCCTCATTATTAATACAACTCGTAGATTATTTACCTGATATGCGAACACAACTAGAACAGCTTATCTCTTATTAAACTGGTATTAAAGTTTTATTATCAGGATGTTATTGATCACTGGCTTTTCCGCTCGCGATTATGATAATTCCAAGCTCAATTTTGCGTTAACCTACCTGCATAGTCTACGTAGTTTTCCGCTGCGAAAACGAATCCCATAATGGCAAACAGGAAAATGGATTTCGCGTATAATTGACTGGACATCTTGTTAAGCTGTTCTAAAATGAAAACAGCATAAAACTCATTAGTAGCAATCCAGTAGTATACGGTATATATATTAAGAAAGAAAATTAATTTCTATTTCACTCTAGTTTGTTGCAATTCAGGTACATTCTTGCATTTTACATTTTTATTATTAAAGATCCGCTGCCTAGTCATCGGTTTCCATGGAATATGGATTGCAAGGGTGCACTCGGTTACACAATCGATTTCGTCCCTTTAAAACTCATTGTCCCATTAAAACAATGACCGATTAGTTCTTCAAAGGTTCAATCAAATCCCAGTAAGACACGGTTTCACGCATTTATGGCAGAAACGAGTGGCAGAAGTTTAAAACAGTAAAGTTAAAAAATTATAAATCTCGATATTCTCAGCTTGTTACAATTATCGACCCCCATATACTCTTCAGAAATACGAAGGGGCCCAAAAGTCACTGGATTATTTAAAAGTCGAATTTTTTAAAAATAGAAAGGTTACTCCATTTTTAAATGATCTGCTGATGTTTAGGTCACTCTGTGCACAAGAGATCCTTAGATCCTTCGCTCATTTTTGCTTTACACTTCAGGCCAACAAATCATGTTTCATTTATGTCACATTTTGAAAAAAATACATTTTACAACACAAACAGAGAGGGATGTTTTATAGTATCGGAAAAAAGAAAATGGGTGGAATACACATCAAAGAAGTATATATTTTCGATTATTTTTTGAAATGAAGCATTTTCTTTGAGCGATATACAGTTTTTCACTCTTGATCTTACGATGATATTTTTGTAACAAATTTTTAGGAACACGAAGAGATTAATTTAATAACAGTATATGAGATATAATACGAACGCAAAATTGCCACAGAGGTAGCAATTAAAATTATTAATGGAGTAATTAAAAGTGAAACTCGGAAATAATTGCAAACAGTTAAGGGAAGAACGAACAGGTCCAAATATTATGCGAACGAAACAATTAATGTCAAAAAAGCAAAAACATATTGACATCTCCAAAAACGGAATGACATTTAAAATTATTGTCAACGTAACTCGGGAAAAGCATGAACTAATGGTACCGGAAGCAAAAATCGAAAAAGTTAATACGGTTACGGAAAATTCAGATGAACTGTTCAAATTTTACACGGTTGAAAACATTAATTTAATGAGTAGAGAACGTGCTAAGCAGCGTTGTGGACGTGGAATTAAAACAGAACCGGCAATTAAAATTATTATTAACGTAATTCGAAGCAGACATATCATTTTTAAGGTAACTTATTATTTTTTAATTTTTATTTAAAAACTACGAACTTTCGTTCCAACATTTACTAGACTCTGTTCAGCATCTTCCTCGCGATATTATAGAACAAGGGATGAAATATTTAAATATTTTTGCGAACCGATAAGATTTTCAGAGAAGAATATTTCAAGTTATATAAAAGAAAATTAGCGATTAGAATAGGGGAAGTAAAAATGGGAAGCGAAATGAACTCACCGTGTATGGGGAGGAAGATCAAGGAGATCCTAAGCAGCAGACGATTTCTCTTCTTCGAGGGGGTGCGATCTTCGGAATTGAGCGAGTTGCACGACACGACGGTAACGATGCCAAGTGAGACAGTGTCGGGGGTGTCTTCGTATATATACGGATGTGGGGGATGTGCTGGTTTTTCTGGGGAAGGGGAGTGTGGGCGCAGACACGGATGACCACTCGAAAGCAACCACTAGCGATCTCGAGCGCACGCGTCTTTCTCGCCCGCTGTTGCTATCACAAACTATCATCCCCTACCCGGATTCGCGTCCGTCGTGATTTCTTCGATAGGAAATCTTCCAGCCTCCCTCCTTCCGGAGGGAGACCTAATAATTCATGATTATTCAAACGCTCGTTCATTTCACATTTCTGCCTCACTTTTCTCTAGGGCAAATTTTATTTGAAATGACTTTCAATACTGCCATTCGAAAATAAAAATAATATTAATTGTAGTGGTAGCAATTTCAAGTGGTATATTATCTCTCAGAATAAAAATAATACCGATTGATTCGAGATAATAGCGATTTCAAATCACGGGGCGTTACCGGACGAGAGGCACCACCAGAGGGTGATTCTGCGTGTAAAAATGAGTCGAGAAAGAGGAGTAACATTTTTTCGTTTGACGCCTCGTTTTCGAGAAAATCGAGTTTAAGTCAGGTCCGCGTGGTTCAGTATATGTAGGAAGTAGAACTGGTTGGCCATGGTCAGACGGGTCCGTCGTTCGCTGCGTTTTCGAACTCGATTTTCTGGAAAACGGTACGTCAAACGGAGAAATGTTATTCCTATTTTTCGACTTACCTTTACACGCATAATCACCCCCGATGGTACTACCCTGTCCGGAAACAGCCTGTATATTAGTATACAATTTTCGAATATAATGTACCAGTACTGTTACATAGACCGCAGATGTTCGAACGTAATGGTAGCGATAAAGAAAGCGGTTTGTTTGTGCACGGAATGATAATTAGAGATCGTCTCTGATTTGATCGACAATAGTCCGCGATACAAGCCGGCCCCATTATATTTATTACCGCAGAAAGCACGTCTTATCATCTTGCTTAGCTTTCCTACGGCGGGACACAAATTTGAACAGTATGTGGTCACAGGACAGTGAATAGGTATCATGGCCAAATCGATTTCCAGGCTCGTTACCTCTTAGGTTCTTCGCGCGGACGGACGACGGAAACTCGGTATACTATCGCAGAAAATAACTATACGTCGACTTCTCCCCTAGATCAATTTTCACTGAATTTTGTTCACGTGCCGGGACCAATAAATAACTTGAAATAAAATTAAATTGCAGCTCTCTCTTTCCTAGAAAATCGTGCTTCTATGTTTATTGGACGCCCGGGTTTCGTATCCGTCTGACTAGTCACTTGCTCTTTCTACTTATAAGTTTACCCGGGTCTCCGAATGGACAGTTGTTTTCTGTTTTTATTTTTTCTGTTCGGACTGTTGTGTTTAACAAAATATATTTCTGCGGAATTCTTCTGGAACGTTTATTAAAAGAGTTTACATAAAATGAATTTGAAATTATCGTGTGCTAGTTTTATTAAACATATCTGCTGCGGTGGAATTTTTATGAGTTGTTACCTTTAGGAGTTTCACAAAATATTCTGATTGAAAGATAATTGGGAGTTTGTGTAACAAAGTCTGCAGGAACATTTATTTAAAAAGTTCCTATAAAATGAATGAAAAGGCCAAATTATTATGTGCTAGTTTCATTGAAACATAAAATTTATTAATATATTCAAATAAAATTCAGTCTTTTTAATCGCTCCATGCTTCCGCTGTTAAAGTCTATTAAATTCTCCATCTTTTCTTATTTGCAAGAATATAAAGGAGCAAAGATACGAGAGTGTAAAGGTGTAAATAGTAATCTAGTGTAACTGTTATACCTGAGGCATTCTGTAAAGGAGGAACGGTTAAAAATGTGCGAATCCGTGAACGTAAACGGGAAAATGTCGGCCATCTCGGCCGCCATTTGTCAAAGACGTTGTTCTAGATTGGCTTTCACATCTCTTTTTTGTAGAAGCAGATATTTTATATTAAACACAAGGCGGCAAGAAA
Source organism: Halictus rubicundus (assembly GCF_050948215.1). Lineage (NCBI taxonomy): Eukaryota > Metazoa > Arthropoda > Insecta > Hymenoptera > Halictidae > Halictus > Halictus rubicundus. Next base: position 13,816,954 of record NC_135161.1, read on the forward strand.
AAATCTTGTCGCGACTTGCATTGGCCAATAAATTAATTCTTGTTAGTCATTACTTTATCGTGCAGAGTTTTCTAGGTGCGAAGAGTATTAAACAGTAGCCGGGTGGTTTCTCGATAAATTTTCAACGTTGCGAAAAAACGCGAGTTTGACGTTCTTTTTATACAGAGTACGATACCACGCGAGCGTACACACTCGAGTTGGATAAAAAATGTAAAATAAAAATTCTTCGTGTGAAGATTACTTTCCAAGAAAGGCGCCTTTGAAAATCTGTCTGATATATAGCAATGCAGTACCACTGACGTGGCTGGCCATTATCCTTTACTTCTACTTCGGATAAAATCGTTCTACTTTATGTACTTATGCCATTTGTAAGTTTTTCGATATAATATTACACAGACGGAATTAACAATCATAAATGGTATTTCTGTTCTATCGTAGAAATTTTTTAATCTACATGTCAATTTTTGGAAAATAATTTATCAAATGGGAAAATCCATACTCATCTGAGGAAGTAATTAATTTACACTTTACCTGTATGAGTTAGTACACTAGGCTGTAGATCTTTACTAAAATTGGTATTAATAATTATCCATGATATTTCGATTCCATGAAATGGGTCAATTAATGCAGGAGAAGTTAAAGTATGTTTACGCAGCAAAGCAGACGAGTGCAGGAATTACAGTAAGTGGTAGATATTAAAAAGGTGATTAATATTTTTATGAATGCAGACGAACATTCGAAGACGTTCCTGTTATTTACTGTACTTTCAGTTCTAATTATTTTAACGTCGAACTGCAATATTAATTCTGCAAAATTAGCAGAATAATCATTATTATAATTATTGATTATTATAGCTATTATTATTATTAGCAGAATTACGAGTCTGTGACCTTACACAGACAGTACTGCCGTCGCGACATAAGGGTCAGATTATCCTATTCAGGTGGGACGCTGAGAATTTTGCAACAACAATTTTCTTCGTCATAAACAATTTTGCGGCAAGTTTTACAAATGTCCCCCGATCCAGAGGTGTACATTACTTTTTATACACCCTGTACCTATAGCGAAAGTAATTAGGCAAAAAAAATATTAAAAGTACGTCTACATATAACTGGCCCCTTATTGAAATTATTAAACAAAGAAATAAATTCCTCGTAATTGTCGCAGGAAAATGTTCATTTCGCATAAATACCAGCAGTGTAATAACGAACACAGTTAAATTAATCATTGTTCAGAAAATTCTATAGAGCTTCCAAGTCTTCCCTTCGGATCATTGTCTAAAAGGAAATGATTATTATTATTAAGCTTCATTCAGATATAACAGAGTTATCGAGATGCCTGTTAATTGGCTTCCCGGTGGTCAGAACGTTAATTTTTATCCGCTTCTCCCCGAGAATCTTCCCGTTCCATCCTCTTATTGTAATCCCTCCTCGAATGATCGAATAGAATCGCATTTACTGTAAGCCTAAATGTCTACCCATCGTGTAAATGTTTGACGTGGAGATCGTCGTACTTCTTCCACGCAGGAAGACAAACGATAAGAATCGATAATTGGGCCAGATATACGTGTATGTACATACGAGATTCGAGAGCGTATAGAATTCCATTCTGACATTCGTGTTAATGCTCACTTGAACATCTTCGCTGTTAATGTCTGAATAAACACGATGACGGACACATTAATTGGCCTCGAATAGGGCCAGAGCCACGGTATCGATGACGAAATTCAAGGGAACACCGTTTCTAATGTGTTTGCAATTCATTCTACGCGAAACTACACAACGTTCGCGGGTATTAATCATTTTTGACAAATCACCACTATTTACTCTGCGCCTTAAATACGTAGGACTCCTAATATTCTAGCTTCCTCTTAATTTATAATTTATAATTTATAATAAGTTGAGAATAATTTAGTTATTAAAGTATTCTTAAATTCTTTTGCTCCGCATTTCACGTTCCAAAGGCGACTAAGGCGTTTTTGAATATTTTCCGCGTCGAATTTGGAAAGATGAAAGCATCGGATCGGTTATTAATTAATGCGAATAGGAATACTACTGCACGGTACTCTAAAAGCGAGGATTGCTCTCGGTAGCTCGTTTTCCCGGTGAAAAATTTCCGCGAAAAGCTCAAACGGAAGCACGACCCTTATTAAATTTCCATGAAAGCTTCTCCGTTACATTTCGCAAGCTCCCGGGTATAACAAATGCGTAAAACCATGTTTACCGAGGCCGTTCTTCCGTTTCCCATTCTTCCGGCGGCCGCGTTGATCGCGGGGGCAGAAAAGATGCTTTCACGGTATGATAACGCGACTACTGTGCCTCCATCCAATAGCAAACACGATTCCCGACACCTGTACTTTATCGAACGCCGTGGAAACTTTGCCGTACGCGCGGCGATGGGACGTGAGACCCCTAATCATTAACCGATACGGGAACAGATACCGTCGGCGAAATCCAATAAGCATAGTAAACAATACGGCTTTCTATGGATATTAAATCTGTGCGAGATAGTCGTCGATAAAGCGGCAAATGGGACAATTATCGTGCGCGAGAATTCCCGCACAACGTGGCACACTTGACACTAGAATTAACATTTAAAGAAATTGGATAAAAATCAGATTTGCCGTCTATATAAAATCTGGAAAACTTATGTCTACCTAAAAAACGAGGAAGATTAAAATTTCAAATTAACATTCGTCTCGCACGATATCAAGTCAGTTTCGGTGTCATAATTATTTTTTCATAAAATTCTTCTTCCACAGCATTCTGTGCATAGAACGTAAAAGGAAAATTAAAATTTTTACCGGACAACATTGCATACCCTTTTGACATGCATCCTACATTAACAGGATTAGTTAATTTAAATAAAAGCAGCAGTCATGTTTCTTTTATTTTCGTTATCTGCAGAACTGGAGTACAGCCACGTACAAAATAAAATAAAGAAAGGTAATTTTTGAAATAGGATTTCTTTAATAGACTGCATGATATCGTTGCTATTCAAATAGCAATTTATAATATTAAGGTAATTACTGCCGAGTTTTGTGTCTTGAAAGAGGTGCCGAAAATAATTGCATTACCTATATTTGTTAAAGTGCAGATCGATTTCGCTGGAAATAGTGAATTTACATGTTGAGCGAATACTGAATTGCCAATGAAAAGGTTAATAAGTGATGGCGTATTCGAGAAAGTGCAATCGATAATTCGTTGTTCGAAAATACGTGGAACAGATGTGGAGTATCAAAGATAAACATTATCATAAATTAATAAAAATCGTCCGAGAAAGCTCGCGTAGTTTAAAATGTTTGAGTAAATATGAAGTATCCACAGACAGGATGTTTAATCAATTGGAATTTAGTATTTCAATTGTAAACGTTCACTGATAAACTTAATTATTATTCAGGAGAATCTCAGTTTAAATATTAATTTCATCCATTGGAAATATTAGATTTCTATTGGAACTCTAATAACTGGTTTTCAATTACTGTCTCTTTCAATTACTCTCTTTGATTCACTTTTATTCATTTTTGTCGTGAGTGCGTAAAACAGTTTAGTAATCATAATTTTGAAATAAAACAACACATTGGACTAGTGTTATGCTTTTTAATGTTACATATTTTCCTTTTTTTTTTTTTTTTAGTTTAACGTGAGAGACTAATACGGTCATATTGTTCTGTTTTCATATTAATAGGTAGAACGTTTCACCAACAAGGCTCAAAGTTGGTTACTTCGTTTTCCACATGTCCTGGCGACACATAAGCCACTCGTATGGAATTCGTAAATCCTGATCCTTCGCGGCATCCGCTAACTATAACGACTGCGTCACCGACTTCTATGCATCCACTTCTTCGGAGAGAATCGACGCCAGTTTGTATCCGCGAATCCATGTCGTCGTTCCAATCAGGTAATGGCTCCTCTATATTTGCAATGATATTATTAACAATATTTTTGCCTACTTAACGAAAAATATCTTTTATTCCACCATCTTACGTATCGTCTACTTTGTTAATCATTATCAAGCTAGCTGTGTAATTAATTTCAACAGTAAAATTAGCTCGAATATTGGAACTTGGAAAATACGCTTGCCCTTCAGAATTAAGAATATCGATCAGCATTGATAATTAAAAAACTAGGGTGTTTACTTCTGTAATGAAATGGACGGATCCCGTAGTACAGTTGCAGCCATCTTGCAACTGCACCGAAACGAGTGACAGCAAGAATTGGGCAACGCGGACGATACGTTGACAATAAAACGGCACTTCGACCGGACGTCGTTGTGACAATAATTGCAGCAGCATTTAAGTTTATGGACGTCTCGATGGCTCCTATAATTACTGCGAGTATGGGATCCAAAATTGTTCGCGGCTATTTGTACACAAAGAAACTGGCTATTAATTTTTTAGAGTAAAAAATATCAAAGGTTACCTAAAAATATATTCTGCTTATTTCTATTAATTTCTACAAGAGTGGAACTTCTATAATTTAGATGCATAATTTCCTTCCACGTTGATCTGATTTCGTTCCAGATATTCGTCTCACTCTTATGCACAGATAGTATATTTTGTGTGTATATATATACCTTGCAAATCAATTCATCAAAAATTTCTCTCTGACACCGTGCACTTTCTGCCTGTCTGCAGACCAGGTCTACATTCTTTATTAACTCGCTAGTTTCCTTTCCGTTCATTGCACCGGTTTTAAGGAAAATAGTATCGACCCCGTTCAGAACAGCATTTGCAATTAGGTTCACGTCGAGTCTCGGTGCTTTGTCCTTGGATATGTGAAAACTTAGTATAACGGGTTTCCCTGCCTGAATTAGATCAAGGAATGAAACGTAGCGGTCTAAAATTTTTGGGTTTTCGTCGATGAAACTTTTACCATCGTATTCGTCTCGTTTTTCCGATTAAAATGACACCAAACACGATACAACTACGATCATAATTACTCGCGTAATAAGCAATTGACATTTACGGTAGAGGTGCACCGAATTCTTGATGTCGCTTGTTACGCAAGTAATTTTGATCGCAGCTACATCGTGTTTGGTGTCATTTTAATCAGAAGAACGAGACGAACACGATGGTAAAAGTGTCACGAAAGAAAAAAAGAATTCTAATGAGCTCTTTTAAATACCTTAACGCACTTCGCGACAACAACTTTCTCAACAAGGAATAATTTCTCAGGGCCAACCTCGATTTCGATGCTTGCTCTGTCGAGTAGAATAGCATCAGACACTAGCAAAATCTCGTCGAAGTTGTCGAGACCCTGCTGAGAGGAGATTTTCGCGACAACGCAAATTTTACTGGTACCTTCGGGAATAATTGATAAATAGTTTAGACATCTAACGAAAAATAAATTTTTCGATTTGTAGCGCAGTTAAATTAATCCGTGTCGCACCCATCTGATCGAACCCGGTTTGAACAGCCTCCACCATTTTCTCGTTCCGCGTGTGATTCACTATGCAAAAGTCACATTCCAGAAACGAAGCTAATTCAATGTGCTCTTCGTCCGTCTTTGACAATTGCGGTAACGCAACTACGCTGTCCAATAATTGCACGAGCGCTTCGTCTCGCACTATACCTCCTTTCACAACCCTACAGACTATGTCTCTTTCACCTGAATTAAAAATAAATTACCTTTAAAATGTAGAAAAATAAATGATGTAATAAAGAGAAAGATTGTTGAAAATCGTAACTAACGGATGCAAACGACTTGCAGCAGAGCAACGCCTCGATCGATGAGAATTTTATCACCGGGTCGACATACTCTTGGCAATTCGGGATAAGAAACCCAAAAGCAAGTGGCGCATCCTGCACGCTTTGCAATAACAGTTGTTACTAATTTTACGGCGTGACCCTCCTTCAACTCGGCGTAGCCCTGAAGAGATGAATAATTGAAACAGCTTTCGCGCGACGGTGTCTCAGGCAACCTGAGTTCCGATATAAGCTAATTTTTTATTCAACATGATTGAAGTTTTGCTTAGATTTATATGTAATTTCAACGCTACGGAGAAAGTAAAAGTGTGAGCGAAAAATATACTATGCTATCCTCGTCGCCTCTAAATATGCCCGTCCTTATTTCAGGTCCCCGAAGGCTCATCGCAACCCCCAGAGGGTAAATCTCACCGGTGAACTCATACATTCTATTCCCAGCGTTTCTGATAGACTGTACAGTGATTGCATGCCATTTCTCCACTTGACGAGACATGTTCAAACGGACTATGTTTGCACCCGCCATCATCATATTGACGATAGCTTCGGGATCAGAGTTCGCGACACCTAGATCAAACGGTAAGAAAACACAAACAGTCCTGTCTACGGTTTGGACGACCTTGGTGACAGATACTTTCTCATTATACTGTTTTCCATTACGCGAAACGCCGTAACATGTAGGCATGGTGCGAGAAAATCAATCAGCATCGGTCAAAGTAAAAGTAACTACAAGTTGTTTATATTGAATTGATGACAATTTTATTTCGAACTTATTGAATCCTAAATTTCAATCAATTTCATACCTATTCGTAATTCTAAATAAGGATAATGAAATCTTGGGGGACTCACCCAACGTAACCATAATTTTAGTGAGCCTTCCTATTGTGGGATTAGAATTGATATCTAGTTGTGCATTATGTTCAAGACGTGTCTTTCGACTGGTAGCTTCTACTTGGCTATTAGATGTGATGCAATCTTCAAAATCGGTAATCTGAATGTCAAATGTTGTGTTAATAGATTGCAAAGTTTAAAGTTTTCACATCGCATCGGTACTATTAAATAATAGGGCTGTTAGTATTAATGTAATTCGTAACAGCATCTAATGTTGCTTTTAAAATGCAAATGAGAAAATCATTACGAGTAAACTGCGGATTTTTATGCGAACAAACTTGTAGCTCTTCTATTAAAAACTTTGTTAGCCTCTGAATGAAATGAAAACGCTATTAAACCTGAAAGTTTAATTCTAGTGCTCAAACTCATATAAATTTTAAATTTTAAATACCCATGGTACTCGGTGATTGCATTTTATCTTTTTGTCTGGTGCTGAAACTTCCTTGGAACATATCATAGTGTATGGCTTGAGGTCGGTGCAGTATACCTGTGAATTTAACGAGTTTCGTAGGCGAGGGGAATAAATAAATGCTATGGTTGTTCCATCAGGAGTTATCTGTACATTTTGTTGCTAATACGGTTCAGGTTAGAAGAGGGTTACAAATGTTGTGTTTACAACTTTACAGTCTGAATGTTGTAATTAATCCACCTGAGAAAAGGTACACACGTTGCACGTGTAAGAAAGACACCGTAGTAAAATAAAATAAAATTTTGTTTTTATTCATCTTCATACAGAAATTAGAGAATCCAACGTATGCCCTTAGAGCTGTTAATAAGCCATATCTCAATAGTTTTCTTTAAATAATTATCTCACTGTACCTAGCCGTTAATGTAGTGTGTACGCATACGTGTGTAACAATGCATGTACTTGTTTTTTTTACACATACGTAAATATACTTCCTCTGTACTGTATTACTGCAGACCTTCGCGAGGCCTAGTATATAATACTGTAGCTACTGGCATTTTTCAAATTTAAAACTGTTCAAAAGAATTTACTAAGCTCATCATACATATGAGTTACATACACAATGAATTTTTATCGTCTACAATCACTGTATCCAAGTTTCTCCTGATAGACCGGCTAGTGGTTGTACTTATTCAACGATCCTAAAAGCAAAAAAATATACAAACTCACGTTACCGACAATTTCAGAGTTATTTTATTGTCACAGTTATGTGCAAGCATTTCAAAAATACACAGCATGCAAAAATACGTTCCACACCGGAGCCAGAGATATTAAATCCACTTTTTTCCACCCCACTTCTATTGACAAAGTGTGACACAACTTATGTACCGAATGTTCTTTCAATATAACCATTCGTTGAATTCGGAAAAATTCTCAAAGTCAAGGTCACTTTTCGACCTCGTAGGTGCATGCCCCTTAAGTGTGATTTAATACACTGCGACTCTGGTGTCGAGACAGAACTCAGCTAAAAGCACAAAGACATAGAATACGGGATGTTTCGAATTAATGTATTGGGTCAAATTGTATTAAGGTACACTGGGCAGGAACAAAATATTAGCACACGTGGCAACGTTAAACATGCAATCACATAAGGTCTTCATAAGAATCCGTTACGCTTCGCACGCTGCATTCATCATCATCACGAGTAACTTCAATATCTACGTACACGACACGTTGTGTATTCGTGTATCCCGAGCCTTGCTGCCATCCGGTGACCACGACCACTGCATCCCCGCTTTTAACGAAACCACGGGCCTTGCCGAAGTTCAGACCGAACTGAACGCGCACATCCACGTCCTTCAGCCAATCAGACAACGGAGCCTCTGAAAACAATTAGTAGATCAATGAAATTTTCTTGCTGAAGTCTCTGGAGTAAAAGAATCTTACAGACCTAGGAACGAAAGAAGAAGAAAAGAAGAAGAGACCTAGGAAAAAAAGTTAAATATAATTTTTGCGCTACCTTCGTAGTAAAGCGGCAGAATACCGCGGTAAAGATGGGCCTGTCGCGCGACGTGATGGAACCTGGTCACCGCGATGATCGGGCAACGCGGCCTATATTTCGAAATTAAATGTGCAGAGCGGCCAGTAGTCGTGATCACTATGATGGCACTGGCTAAACACTTGACGGATACATCGACGGCAGCAATTGCGACGGCATGGGTTTGGTCGATTGGAGGTATGGCTTTGCTAGAGAGATCACGGAATATCTGGGTGTGCCAAATGGCGGCCTCTGCTTCCTTGCAGATGTTAGCCATTGTGCGAACACATTCCAACGGGTAGTCACCTTTGGCAGTTTCACCTGTAACGCAGAGTAATTCACTTGTTAGTAGACTGTGGATTTTATGCATTTATAGGAAAAATGGGTGCGTGCAATTTCAAGCAACAAAGACAGCAGAATTTAGGAATATCGATACAACTTAATAAAACCACTAAAAGGTCCAAGTTCTGAGAAATTTTTTCTTTCCTGCTCGGGAATTCAAATACCGGATCTAGCATGCCTCCTCGAAAGGACAGTGTGCTAAGTACTCTAATTGTATCAAGGATATTGCTGCGCTTGTCTTGTTTGCTTGCACGCACCAACAGCTTTTTTAGCATATTACCGGACAACATGACGCAATCAGCGCCGTCGAGAATAGCGTTCGCGACATCGGACGATTCGGCTCGGGTAGCACGCGGTTTCTTCACCATAGACTCGAGCATCTGAGTAGCGCAGATGACCGGTTTACCAACTTTGTTGCACCTGCTGATCATGCATTTCTGAGCTAGGAACACTTTCTCCGGTGGGATCTCGATACCGAGATCACCACGGGCAACCATAATGCCGTCGGAGGCGTCGATGATCTCGTCAAGGTTCGCCATGCCCTGTTGATTCTCGATCTTCGAGATGATCTTGATGTTCTTTCCCTTCTCGCCGAGGATCGCACGGATTTCGGTCAGGGCTTCGGCGTTTCTGATGAACGAGGCGAAGATCATGTCGACCTCCTGTTCGACGCCGAACTGCAGATCGGATTTGTCCTTCTCGGAGACGGCTGGCAAATCGACTGGCACGCCGGGCAGGTTGACACCTTTGCGGGAGCCCAACATGCCGCCGTTCTCCACCGTGGTGATTATGTTGTCGGGATCTGGAAAACGAACCGACAGCGGATTGAATATTCCGTCAACTAAGGAAATCATTCTGAAATTAAATTGAATTTACGGTCAACTGGAAGATATTTCTTTTGGGAAGTTCAAAATAGGAGAATTGGCTCGTGCAGAAGTACACAGAAAGGAAAATTAAACTGTGTCTGTAGAAATCATTGAATGTTACGTACTGACTGCAGTGACGATGAGGGAGATCAAACCGTCGTCGACGAAGACGCGATTTCCAACCTTCAACACCTTCGAAATGTTAACGTAATCGACGTACACTACGTCTTTGTTGCCCTTCTCCATGTACGACTTGTCGGTGGTCAATTTGAAAGTCTGGCCTTTGGTTAATTCCACTTCAGCGGACCCGCCCTAAAAAGTACAAACAATACAATTGAATATATTCTATTCCGCATGAGTCCTCGTTGATAGAAAATTGTAGGACGTTCAGGAGAATTGGAGGATGGGTAATTTTTAAAATTACCCGAAAAAGAAGGAAATTTCTACGTGTAACTCCTACGTATCGCAGTCGAGGGAGACAATTTTTAATTAGCTTACGCCTTCGAGGAGTCCTGTACGAATCTCAGGGCCTTTGGTGTCGAGGGCGATCGCCACAGGGACGTTGATGCCGCAGCGAGCAGAGATGTTCTTCTGTGCTTCTCTGACGTTGCGGATGGTCTCAGCGTGGTATTCGTGAGATCCATGGGAGAAGTTCATGCGAGCAATGTTCATGCCCGTGTCGATCATCTTCTCGAGGGTTTCGACGGGCCTCGAGACCGGCCCGATCGTGCAAATAATTCCCGAAAGACGCACGAACGACGCGTGACTTTCAATATCGAGGGCGCACATGTGGTCTAAATGGCTTTGAGCGTACATAGCCTGAGTGTTCGGCTTCCCACCCATCTATAACAATATAAAACAATTCAATAGAATCTGTTTCTACACGAAAATCGTCCAAATGCTGCACGGAACATCCGCTAACCCTTTATATCCTGAATTATGCCACTCTTACGTTTCTACGTTTATACCAATTAAAGATTAAAATGAAAATCCAGGCATACCTCAGTTTACTCGAATGACAATAGTACCTTCAGAATATAAAGGGTTGAATAGCTCAAAAGCATCTCACAGCTTGTGCACTATACAGCAACTAACAATAGAAAAAAATCGTGAACTAGTATGTTTTTCGCAAACACAATTCATTACGTGTTTACACTGTGTTAATCAACTTGAATTAATCTCCACCGAACATGAATAATTACACTAGGGAAGAGCTAAGGAAATATACTGTAAGTAGACTCCGCATTTATGACAAAAATAAGTATGTGCAAGTTAAAACTGAAAATATTAAAGGACCTGAGTGTTAATATATTATTTTCACTACGGTAAAATTATTAGTGAAAAATGTAAATTTATATTCAGCTCCTGTCTCTTGCAATCGATGCACAAACTTTTTATTTTTCAGAAAAATCCGGAGTCTGACTATAGTGAACTGAGGAAAATTTGTAATTATTTAAGCAGACTGAACCAGTTTGTCAAGGTCAAACCACGGCCACTATACCAATAGTATACTCTTGCTTACTATGCAGCAACACTAACTGGTCACAGTAAACATTAACTATTTTCGTATAGTAGTTATGAATAGGAATGAAGACCTTGACAAAACAAGTCGTAAATAAATAAAAGAAACGTAGTGCATACTTTTATTTCGCTGGAAGTACAAAAAATATTAAAAAGAAATAACAATTCTACGCTTCTAACATTCGAAGAAAAAAAAAACATTTCTAAATGAAAATAAACATAACAATTTGAAAAAACAAACGCTACATTTAGAAAATAAAAGACCTTTTCGCAAACTCACAATTTTTTACGAATGAACGAAATACATTTTAAATTGTCTATATGTGTTTGCAAAAAGATTGTGACTGATACAGACAAGAGATAATTTTATGTGCAGAAACAAATGAAAAGTAAGTGATAAAATGTTTAACTTTGGAAGAACCAGGATTCTTCGTCAGCACTATGTAAGCAAGTAGAAACAGAACGCAATGATCAGACATTGTAGAGCTGTACTTTTGAAACACTGTACCTGGACACTTTACCTATTGTAAAATTACCTCTTGTCCGATCATATGCGATATTATTATTATTATTATTATTTTTACTCTACAGCAACTAAAATACATGCAGGCTAAATAAATATTATGAACAGACTGAGGATTTTCATGTAAAACACTATTTTCATAAAAAGAAGCAGAATAAGGGGAAAATTTATTTTATTATGAATTTGTAAAAGTTAAATACACATAAAGATCCTCGGTCTATACATTGTCTATACATTGATCATAAATATACATGCAAACGTACAAATTTGCAATTATTAGCTACAAAATAAAAATGAGTACAAATAATTCTACAAACATTATGTGCAACATGGAGTAGCTAAAAATATTTGTTCACCGCGTTTTCACTTTCGACCTTTCTATGCGAAATAAATTGGTAAAATATTCCTTTAAACTTACAAGAAAAAGGACATTATCGCATTAAACTTTTATCCCTAAATATGTAATCAGATTTTTTGTGTTACATGTTTCCGCATCTCACACTAAGAATAGACACACTAAGAATAGCTTAGCATCGCTGCTCATTGTAACGCTTAATTTCGCAAAATACAGTCTTCGGTAAGAATAGCTACCGAGCTTGGAATACGTGTCAAATTGAACCGTAAACGTGGAACCGAATTTCCCAATCGAAGCTCATCGCTCATCACGATCAAGTGATTCACCTTTAATTAAGCCGCGGATCACGATAACGAAAAGAAGATATCCAATTTGATAGGACAATTACGTTTTCATTGACTGAAAAATTCCACCGACGACAGACAGATACGATCTGCTATCTCTTCTCAAATCTATCGTGTTCGCGAAACCTAATACAGCCGGTCTCATAATCGATGGCATGCACTTTAAATGGGAGCAACTTTTTGTATAACCTTCAATATGTATAAACAAACCTGAGAAGTTTCGTTAAGCTACGTTGTTCAGTTCTCAAAAAATAAAATTCGCAAAGTGTGCAGCAAAAACCAGACCAAGAACTTAAAAACTCGTTAGCGCGGTACTAAACGCGTTTATGCTTTCGGCTCCAAGTTCACGACTACGAAATGCATTATTGATGCAATTGTTCCACTGCGTAGACGACTCCAAGTCCGTTCACGTTACAATGGAGAACAGCATTACGATGTAATTGCCGTAACTCGTTGCACTTGGAAAACAAAAATCCCAGTAAACCGTGCAACGCTCGAATACAGAAAATCAAACGAAGCACAGGCTAAAACAGAGGTTCCAAAACAACTATAAACACTAAAAAAGAAAAAAAAACAGAGTATCATAAAGTTTTTTGATTCGAGGGAACTGAATGACACTTACCGGTCGTGGCAACTCAATTAATCAAGATGCAATCATACGAAATAAATTAGTAAGAAGCTACGCAAGCGATTGTAAATTGAAATGGATCCTGACTGATGGGACAAGCCATACAAAACGTTTGCGAACACGTTCTCACAGAGCGTTGCACTTTTGAGTGCAACAATAAATTTGGGCTCATTCTGAAACTAGATTTTAGTGCCATAATCCGTCATTCGTTTCATTCTAAGATTTTTTTTTCGTGATGCAGCGGCCGAGAAACTGAAGACCCATATTTCTCGAAAATGCTATACACTCAACATCTATGAAAATTTTGAAAAATTGGTGGGGATCTCAGTGTCGCCAGATCAGGACTTGTGTCCCCACTCTAACTTCCCCTTCTACCGCGCTATTCCCCACTCTTCCACCGCGGGCGGAGAAGGGGTAACTTTTTCCCCTCAATTCGTACTCCCTCCCCTCATCTGGCGACACTGGTGGGGAGAGGACTCGCGAGCCACCAGTCGCCCAGGCCCGAGTTACACCTGAGAGCTTTACAAAACCTTGTTCCCCATTTTTGTTCCAGAAAACAGTGAACCAGAATTGTACATCAATTTTCAAGGAGTTATTGTGAAGAGAATTCTTCCAATCTAAAGTTTTTGGAGTAGTTTGAATCTTCAGCATTTTAGAGGAAAATGGGTTTTCAACTTCCCACCCGCTGTATCCTGGAAAAATATTTTAGAGGAAAATGAACACCGTTTTGCAAGTGAGTGCAGCTTATTGCAAAATGAGGATCGCTCGAAAAGTTACGTTTGTGCAACAGCCTGACAGATAAACGTTTTGTACGGTTCGTCATAGTGGTTTGTCATCGCGTAGGAATTTCTGATTGACGGTGCCGCGTGTCTTTAACAAAAGTTGGAATGAAGACGCAGCAAATCGACACACAGAGAGCACTGAATATCACTGGAAAAATTCAACTCGCTTACTAACTGAACGGTGAGGATAGTACCTTATCGTCGGCGGTAATCCAGACCATTTTGGCGGGCTGCGCAAATAAATAGGAGACAGGAATTAGTGGCAATACGTTTTCGTTGGTACCGCGGCTAAGTCTGGCTGCATTCGTCCGCACACGTAGTGCACACTGCTTATCGGACAAGCAACGGATGTATCGCGATGTGCGGAAGTAGAGAGGGAAATTGTAGACGTTCGATGGTCGTGATACACGGCCACGGTACCAATGCATGCAGCAGGTGTACCAAAATTTTGGCGGGCACATTCTATTCTGAACCTCTCATTAATTACGAAAACCGCGTCTCGCTAGAACGGACGAATCAGGGTCAGTCGTAGGTCCCTGCGATTTTTCCTCTATCACTTTCGCAATCATTGTCGACACGTTACTTACTGGAGACTCTGTTTAGTAGATTTTGATCCTGCTCATTCTTAAGACACCGCGGTAATGCTTCGATATTTGCGAACGGTGGACCGGAACCGTGAAATAGGTGGACGAAAACACCGAAATTTCATAGCAATTTCGAATGTCTTAAAGTTAGGTTTTCCCGAGTAGCTTACTATTTTCTGTCTAGAGCAAAAAATACCACCTAAATTTGACATGCGATCTGATCATTAGTTTTTTGATATTTTATCGAGATACAAGGGTGACCTTGAGTTTTTGTATTATAAGCTGTGATATTTAAATATGCGATTCGGAAGAGTATCGAGTGCCGAGTGAGAAAGTATTAAGGTATATAGTGCGAAAAAGTAATAGTCACTGAGATATTCCTCGGTTAAATGCTCGGTGCATGTTCCGTCAAATTCGATTATAGCTTGTTTGTTTTCAGCTATTTTTTCATGAAACTTTCACCGACATGTTCGTGACGCTTTTCCGATTAAAATGATACCCAACATGGTACGGTTTGGATCGTATTTACTTGTTTAATTCACAACCCAGTAGAACCTCGATTCTCCGGCTGTGTTCGGATAATGGAGGCTCTACCAAATCGTGGATTGAACGAGTAAACGTGATGCAAATTGTGTCGTGTTTGGGCTCGTTTGAATCAGAAAAGTGTCACGAATATGCCAGTAAAAGTTTCGCAGAAATATTGTTAAAAACAGGAGGACAGTTTTGTCATTACACACTGCGTACTATAGCACGATCATTGAGAATCATACTAATAGGCTTCCGGTAAGTAATGTGTGAATACTAGAAGTAGCAACAGTTAAAAGGAGTCTATGTCTAATTTTTTATAAACAATTTTTATTATATAACCGAAAATTTATGGACTGTTATGGAGTCCGAGTAGAAGTTAGGCGAACACTTTCGGGTCGTGTCGGGGGAATTCGGTTGAGGTCGGTACTCCACACTGCCAACAATATTATCTCGGTACGATTTCATAGTTCATTGCCCATCAAATTATAGTCGTGATAAGGCAATCTTATAGTGCATGCATGGGTTCATATGTAGATACGTCTTATCATTCATATGGTAATCTATCATTTTGAAGAAATGCTACTTTGGAGGCTTCCTATTCGTTCGATAGTTCTTGGTTGTTACATATTTTCCTTCGTTTTGTAAAATCAAAAGCAACAATCAAATAACATTGCAAAGACCTTACAAGTCAAAACTTTTCCCTCCCTCCTCAAAGCATCCCCTCCCCTATCGCGTGCCGTGTTACACAGGGGTAACAAAAGGGAGTATTGAAAACAAACGATCAATAACTAAGGGTTCAATGTCATAAATAAAAATCGATGTCAGTGAATAAGAAGGAAGTTAACGGTATCGTTAAACGTGATAAATTAATTGTTCGGGGCGTACAAATGAAAATGCAAAATATTTTAATGAGGTAGATGCCCGTTTGAAGGCACAAAAGAATGAGAGTGCCGATTAGCGATTTCAGTACCGCGTTCCATGGGACTCATTTAGGTTTCGTCATTCAAATTATGTTTGCATGTCGAATGAGTAATGGGGAGGTATATAAATCACTTTTAGGTGCGTTTATTCGGCGTCGTTGCGTCATGTCAATTTAAAAGGAATGAACATGTGTCTAATCTTTGGATATCACTGACTACAATGGTTCAAATAAATAATATAAAGTATAAAAATAATCTAAGACAAAATTAAAAAAAAAGCGATTTATATAATAATAAAATACAAGGTAATAAAGTAATGATAAGGTAATAAGATACACATTGATAAAGATAAAATTATAAAAATTGGGTCGAGTTCAAGAGATAATTTGGAGGATTATTAATAATTTTTTTCCATTATCGAAAACGAATAACGATATAAATTACACAGGGAGATAAGATCAACATGCGAGGCCAGTGTAATAAAGATTACGTTCTATCTTGGATATCCAAATAACTTTTCCCTTGCTGCTTTAATGTCACTAATGTTAAACCATTTTTATTAACCAATGCGATGATAAATGAGAGATATGAAAACAAAGTGATTGTTGACATGAACTGTTACATAATCGTATCATGTATAAGTGACGTCAAAGTCCTGCATGGACACAGCAGTTCAGAAGTCGTAGATGTGCCATTTTTCGTTAGTATAGAAGATCTCAGAAGACATTCTGGCAATCTTTATTGACTGATTATCATATACATTAAAATACTAGTAATTGTACATACTATACGACAAATGATGTTCTTATCCTCGTGTAGACTAAATATTCGTTTTTCTGGTTACTCTCCATAAAATACATTTATGTAAAATGTTTTACGTGCATGGCAAAGTATTATATGGTATTCATATAATTTCCTCAAACGTCTATCAGTATTATAAACAGAGAATGTGTCTGTTTATCTTAAGTACAGATGTCGATATTCTGAATGCAAATAAATAATTATTAATTTGTTTTAGTACTTGTTATCGCTAATTAGTCATTGAATGTAGCGATTAACAAAATTTTATGGTCCAATAACTCGTGGTGATAAAACAGAGTTCACTACTGTGGTACTAACACAATGATAAAGGTGTGAATACAAAAAGTAAATTTAAAAGAGTTACAACAGTAGTATAATATTGAAAATAAACATAATCGTTTTAACTATGTCCTGCACATTAACGATTTAGATTAATTTACACCTGACATACTACCTGCTATATGTGAAGTTTCTGGATAAATAAATTTACAAATAATTACATATGTTTAAGTAACAATGTATAGAATACACAAAATATTGTCTATGACAATTTAATTTGGTAATCTTTATGTGCGAAGAGGTTATAATCTTGTACTCAGTACAACCTGTTTTTAATAAGGTAATGCATTAAATGAATTTTCAAAATTGAAAAATACAATAATTCCTGTAAACAAGAACGGTTAATTCACCTTTTCTAGAAAGGTTAAATCATATGCGAAATGACAATTTACTGTAATTATAACAGCAAGAAAATATTTGCATATTTTGCATCTTAATTTAAATAAATAAGGAAGGAGAATATATTGAATGTATATCTTGTATACAACACAATATATAGTTTATAAATTATGAAACATTTAAGAGTCTTGAAAACGGCATTAAGCCTACGCTAGCACCTTACACAAGTGTATTATGTTCAAGGTCAAAATTGTCTTCATGAAAAATTCTACATACATATACATATTTTCAACGAATGTATTATGTACAGAAATGTTTAACATTTTATAGTGCAACATTACGTGCTATTAATCTGATATAAATTTCGTAATTCCTTTACGAATAAACGTTTTTAATACATGTTAGAAATTTTAATCATGAGGCATTTGAATTGTTAAACTCCATTAGATATTTCAATTGTCAAACTATTAAATGAAAATGCTTGTAATTTTGTAATAAAAAGCATAGAATTAGAGATTGTCGTTACCTTTTCTCAGTTGTTAGTCAAGCACGAATTTAACGAAACGAAATTGAATAAGCTATGGTAAAATCGGTTGAATCTCACGTCGTCGACTTCGCAGTCAGTAGGAAACTGATGTTTTAAGGACACGAAAGGTCACTACTTCCTCGTGTACCTATCTTGAACCTCTCGGCTGATTTTCAATGGAATAGATATGATTTCTGTGTCTCTACGCTTGTAATCAATAGCTATTTTTATCCTCATAACTTTGCGAATATACAATATTGTACAGACATCGCTTACATTTTAACATGATAAATCTATACTGTGTTTTTCAGCATTTGACAGTTTAAACATTTCGAATTAGATGGCTATTATTTCTTAACTTTATAAAACGTGTTTACCACCTATTCAAGCTACGAATAGTCCCCGTCGTAACACCAGAATGGTTTCGTTTGTCACATGATCGAGCTCTCATTGGTGCATTAAGTAAAGTAGTCCAGAATAATGGTTTCCAGCTTGACCACCGTCATCCATAGTATCGTATGTAAAATGGCATTCCTCTCTATAACGTGATATTCTATGGTTCAGAGTGTTCGTATAGTTTGTGTGAAAAATAAACTATCAACAAAAATATATCTTGAAAATTAATGCAGACTTCATTGACTGAACTCTAACACAATCAAAATAAGTGTACATATTCTTTGAACATCGTTTTGTACCCTATTACGTTTCAAATCTCGCGCGCTTTCTAATGTTACCAGAGTTTCCCCTCTGTAGGAATGTTCTGTGTCTATGGCACGGTTCGTAACGTTTTGCGCGTTCCATGCAGTGATTGGATATTGGACAGGTTTTTCGCGCATGCGCGTCCAAAGGCAGTAACGTATCTATATTGTGGAGAAAATAATGAGGCACTATTATTGGCGGGAAAGTACCGGAAGAGTCCAGGTCCAAATGACGAGATAAGCATGCTACGAATCTTTAGCAAATTATTATTAATATTTTATTGGCACACACATACTATACATTAATTTTTCAAAATCATATCATGAAAAATTTTGCGCAATTATGGGGGTGACCAAGGTACCCCATTTTAGCCAAACTTTTTACTTTATTGAATCGTCGCGCATGCGTGAGAAACGACTCACGTCTCACTTCCCTTTGCGCGTGCCTATGTAAGTGCGTATGTTGACAACTCCTGGTGCCTATACCAAACTTTGGAGTGAACATACATATTGGTATTAATGCTTCATAACTTGACGAAAGATTTGAAATAAAGATAATAATAGTTCTAACATAAATGTAGTCTAAATATAATGTTTGTAAACTTCGTATAAATAGTGTTTTTATGTGATTGCACAAGAAAAATGAAAGTCGTCGTATACACATCTTTCCTGTCATGAGCCGCGTCTTTAATTGTGTTTGAATTGTGAGAAATGTTTGACTGCGAGACAAGCAGTCTGAGTGTCTTCATACTATAAACACAACTTTGACTTAACCTTATGCATGGGTGTATACAATGTTGAGACGAAATGTTTGTTTGGTACACGCTTACATAACTATGCATTATGGATAAAGAATTACAAACACAGCATGTGAATAATCGTATTCTTACCGGATGTTGTAGTGATGGTGTCGAAAGGTAAATGTACTACTGACATAATCATTGTCTCCATATTATATCCTCTGAGATTGTTTTGTTTACTTCGAGCCAAATTAATGTATTATCTAAATTTTGTATACATTTCAGAAACATTGATTCCACAACGCTGTTTAAGCTACCTCCTGAACTTTTAAAGAGAAGAAAACAGTTTTGGGATGACTTGTTTACGAGGTACACAGAGGAGGTATGAAAAATTTTATAATTTTGATAAGCAAGGGTACTCTCTGATAAAAAATCAATCTGTGTTCCTTTTATGTTTTTGTACTTTAGAATCCTGAAACAAGTTTTGACTTCATCGATAAATTTGTAAAAACACTGTGTTTGATTAGAGTCCCTTCAAGCATGAATGCATTTACTTAAATAATAATAACAATAATATTGATTACTTGACATTTCAGTCATTAATGGAGAATGAGACAGATTTAAATGATTTTTATGCCAGTGGACCTTACAAAAAGTCATTCAAATTCATACAATATTGGGTAGATAATGGCACCCTACCATATAAAACTATACAGGATATAGATGAACAATCGGAAGAATATCATGCAAAAGAATTGTCAGAAAGTTCTTCCAGTAGTTCTGTTGACACAGCTGCGTATATTTTGTCAAATATGAACACAACTAATAAGGTAGATACTATAGCTATCGTAGAAGGATCAAAACGCAGTACATTACTAAATGTTGAGAATGAAGATTTAGAAAACATGGAAACAATAGAACTTAACACAGACAAAATGTGCAGAACTCGTTGTGGTGATACAAACTCTGTACAGCATAATGATAAAAGTAATAGTTCCATGACGTCTTTGATGTTTGAAAGAAGTGTTGGTCCTAAAGAAGACATAACACAGGTGCCAAAACATTTGCACGCACATACTAATGACATTACAGCATCCAATTCTACTGAGCATCTATCCTGTAATAAGCTGTTTATTAACACATTAATGAACTTAACTTCCAAGACTGCACAAAATAACTCATTACTTTCCCAAACCAACATGGTGGAAGACAATTCTATGTCACCAAATAATTCTATGAAACTAAGTCAACGTAAAAAGTTGTACAGTGGTAGAGATTCACCTGTTGACATTGTTTTTACGAATCGTAGGAGCAAGCATATTATACGAAAGTCAAAACAATATTTACATCCTGCATTAAATACCGAATATAAGATAAGAAGAGGTTCTAAATTCCTCAGCAAAAGAAGAGCACGAACAATGAGTATGTTTCAGAAGAGTATGATGTCCAATAGCATGTTGAATCTCACATGTAAGAAGAATACACGTAAAAGAAAGAGCAGTAGTAAAAATTCTTCCAAGAGCAGTTTGCCAAATGTAAATGGATTAAAAAATCAAAAAACAAAATCCAGTTCCATTGAGACTAATAATACTGTTATAAAACAGAACAATCACGATATGGGCAGTTCTCTAATAATTAGTAATGGAAGCAAGTTTGGTGATTCAGTAAAAGATGCAAATGAATTTAAAATACCCGACAGTACTGTGAGAATATTCAAGAAACCAAAATTAGTAGATCCTTCAAGTCACGTATCAAGATCAGACTTATTGGAACACAAGAAGTCAGATAAAGCTACAACACTGCAGAACTCAAACCCAGTAGTTTGTTTGAAAAAATTATCAGAGGACGACATACAGAAATACAAAAAGCCGAAAAGTTCAATCTACAATTCTGACAATTTATTAAATCCAGTAGTTCATTTAAACCGATTATCGAAGTCTGATATAGAAAAATACAAAAAGGCAGATACAGTTGTCAAAAATGTTAAGAATTCAGCTTCAGTAATTCCTGAGGAAGATAGAAAAGTAGAAGAAACGATGACAATTCCTTGTCAGTTAAGTCCAACAGTTCGTTTAACGCGACTATCGAAAAAACGTGTTAATAAATCCGCAATGTCGGATGTGAACCCGAGTGAGTTAAAGGAGAACAATTTATTATCTCAAACTACCCAGATACAAAATAATGATGCAAGTACTACTAAAAAAACATCACATTCACAAGATACCTCAAATAGTTTACTACCGAATAAAAATACCATTAATCTGTATGAGGATTCAGACAGCAATCAGAGCACTCTCTTAATCTACGAATGTAACAGTCCTTATTCCAAAAAATTGACACGTAATTTGAGAAGTGCAAGTAATGTTAACCTAAAAAATAAATTAGAAACAACGATCAATAAAATTCTTAAAAATAATACAATGGTCTTGCTAAATAATGCTACTGACAAACATCATGATAACTGTATTCGGCAAACGAGAAACTCACAAAGGAATAAAGGAAACAAGCCTAATAACGGAAATGGAGGTGGTTTAAGTTTTAGTAAATCGAACAAAACAAATAATAATATTGATCCTATACAAATTGTAAACGACATGTCAGATGTATCTGTTTATTCGTACAAGCACAATAATAGATTACATTCTGATGAAGTAGAAATAGTATACAAAAATAATTGCAAGCAAGCTAGCAAACCCAAGCATAATAAAAATCACAATTTCCTTATATTGCCCGATGATAGTGATGAATTTATAAAACTTATACCGAAGAGAAGACATAAATCTTTAAAAAATAGTCTAGATACAGATACCAGCGATACTGATGCCAGTTGTAACGTAGTTACACATGTATTAAGGTCTCAAAGAAGCCCAACATTTTCTGAAAGTTCTGTACAAAGTACAGTTAGAGACTGGAACTTCAGAAACCCAAGAAATAAAGTTGTTTTACAGAAACAAAAGAACGTGAACGTTGGAAAGATTGAAAAGAGGCCAGATATAAATTATTTACGTTTTCAAACGAGATTCGATACAGATTCAGAAGCATCTTCGTGTTGATAATGTAATTTGTTGCAAATCAAAAAGTATAATAATATATCATTTCAATTTAGAATACAAATTACTACTAAATAGGTAGAAAAACTTCCATTTTAATATTGTTGAATGTTCCCATTAAACAATTTGCTATGAATTTGCCACCAAAATTTGTCTACAAATTCCGATCCATTTGTTTCCGAATTTGTCGACTAAAGTTTTGGTGTCAAATCCATAGAAAATAGGGACCGAATGGACAAGCCCCTTGCTCGCAAAATGATACACACATTGCGCAAAATTTGCCTGAAACAGGATTTGGCTAACTGGGCACTATGTGATACATTTATGTTTTTGTAAAAATTTTTAAAAAATTTTAAATCAAATGAAATGAAAATTATGTAAATAACATCTTGAAATTATTTCGCAATAATTGATATACATTATTTCTAAGGAAGATAAGAAAGTGACAAGAACAATGTATCGACTTTCGAAATACTTATCAGTTTTATTATAGTACACAAGAAAATGCAAAAGCCTATGACGTAGAACAATTTAATGGTTCTGATGGATACTCCAAGAAAATAAAAATTGAGTGTTATTTCATGTTAACTTTAATTCAAACATGCTATACATTTATGTAAAGTCTTCTAAATGATCATGTTTATTTTGCAGACCAAGAGAAGATGGTTCTTTTTTTAAAAATACAACTATTAAAATATACATGTGTTGTCCATTAAATTTTATAATACTTTTAAGTTTTACACAATGGTTTTCATGTCACCGGAAGTACAAATACTCAAAATGAAATAACTTACACTTCTTCAAAAATTGCTTCTACGTGTATATAAAGTTTACCATATTTTCTAAACCTATTTTTGAAATGTCTTTTGCATTTTCATACGAAGCATATTAAGTAATATATTGCTAGAATTTCTAACTAAGACTAATATTTTAAACGGTTCGGCGATTAAGTAAAAAAAAAAAACAACTTCTAAACATTGTACAATGTACATAAATAACAAATATAATTTTTTACTAAGAAGTTGTTCTTATTAGCAATAATATTACCCTATCTATTTTATATTTTATATTAATTTCCTTCAGTTTAGAAATAAATGATCGGGTCACCGTTTTCAGATGTTTATGCAAATTTTCATATCTGCAATGAATTTTAAGACAGTGAGATTAAATAAAATTGCATTCGAATGATAACAAAATATTGCAGATAAGAAGTGATTAAAAACAGTATTAAATTGGATTGCATTTTGAACATTTATGTAATTCATAAATGCATAAACATCTAGCTGAATAATGAAAACGAAAATGTTAAAGTTTATAAGAATTTTATTGTTTTTGTTTCAACTTTAAGTTTTATAATACTTTAACACAACTATTGAACAGCAACTCCTCATGTATGTTTTCTCGAAAAATATACATGTTATAATAAAAATACTAAATTTATATAAAATATAAATTTTGTGATTTTTTAAATACAACTATCGAATTGCGATCCCTAATATATGTTTCCTCGACAGAACTAAATGAAAATTTTGTGTTACGCATCCCTCGAGAATAAAAGTGTCGCACGTAATACTAGCGAAACCAATGTTTCGAATATGTTTGATAGGGTCGGCGGTTAAACGACAACCACCGAACAACGACGGCCATATTTTCATTTGTGATAGTACTTTTTGTAACCAATATACAAAAGTTCCTTCGGTTTCAGGCACGTGTTCTATAAATAAATATTGACCACCCTAAAATACAGATTATTTAGTCTTCTAAAATATTGAGAAGTCTATTTAATTGTAAAGTTGCATCCATTACACCACATAATTGCGAAATTAATTACAAAACTTTTTTTGCTCAGCACATCGTATTATATTATTAAAACAAACAATGAGAAATGTAGAGTAAAATATTTTTCAATAGAAAAAGTAAAAGAAATTTTTCTTGCCTGTTTAACAAAGAATTGTCGATCTTACAATGTTTCGTTTTTAAATGGTTTCAAGTTCTCTTTAATTGATTGCGATTAAATTAAGAATTGTTTGAATTACTTTACCGGTGCCAGAACTCTGTGAATCTCACGGAGCGTCGACGGTATCGACTTCGCTGAACATAATGATCTCGTTGTCACGACTACGTCTACGTATCCTGTAGGTACATTTTTCAAAGAACTTCCATCACCAACTATTACGCGTTCAATTGATACGTGCGAAAATTGTTTCCCCTTAATTAAATATTCGGCTAGCTTCAGGTTGCGGTCGACGCTAATCAAATGAGTATTGTCTGGATAAAACGGTATATTCTCACCTGCAAAATTTGCAATAGATGAACAATTTCTCTACTGAACAATTTCTTCTAGTCAACGGCATTGTTTGAAGTTTTGCATTTCTTAAATATTGGAAAAAGCAACATCGTGTAATATTGTATGACGATCATTTACGATTGTATATTTATTGTGTTGAGTCACAAATAACTTCAGCTGTAGACAGTGGAAAATTATTGAATGACAGAAGCAAAATTGACTTGACAAAAATATAGAAAACAGTTGAATTAGAATAGCAATTATTAAGCCTAATAATAATCGAGAACGTAAATTCGGCGAGTGGAAATTATTAGGGCAACGTGTAAAATTTCTTTGAATTTATATTTTTAAACGAATACACGAAACTCCACAATTTTATAAAATTATGAAAATTTTAGTTTGAAAAACTCACGAGAATTACCTATTTTCGTAAAACGAATGCATCCACGGGAGAAATCGGAAGACTAATATTTTTTTAGGTCCGGATTAGATGTGTGCATGTGTGTGTGTTTTGTTAAGTATCTATTGGAGCTAGGGTAAGGGACCCAATGACTGCGGGGGTACCAATTACTGTGCCTATATTAATTACACTCATTTTTAAAGCATAATGAATATTAAAAAGGGGATATTGAATTTGTTTCATTAAAATCAGTTAATATATATGTTATATATCTCTTTTTTAATATTCTTGCTTTGAAAATAATGGCTGTGCATGCACGATGCCCACCCGTTTTAACACCGATCTCGAGCACACGGATGCAACCCATGGACCGCAATCTTTCGTCACTGGAAACTGCATTGTGCAACAATTTGAACAAACGTTTCCTATGCGGCAGCGCAATTTCTGCCCATTCCACTTCGAACCCCGTTAGGTACGCTTTGTAAACATACTTCTGCAGGTTCGACCATTGTTGCGACATCACGATCGCCGCGCACGAAAAAAGAAGCGCCAATAATCCATAATTTGTGAACAAATCACGTATCCACAGGTCACTGACGCTCATTCTTTTGTTTAAATTGCTCTTTAATCTTCTAAAAATTTGATTTATTTATAATTAAAATTTTTTTCTATTCACTGCGGTTCCTTATAAATTCTATATGAAATGCAATAAAATATAGAATTCGATTATTCACGGCACAGTATTCAAATATTGGAACTGTCGAAAGAGAAAGTAAACTTTTGATTAAATTGATAAAATATAGAATTCGACGGAATAGAATATTGTTTGCGAAACAGTGTTAAAGTATAGAATGATCGAAATAGGAAATATACTTTCGATTAACTCGAGTTTTTGTAAAATTGAGTTTGCACAAAACCGCAGACTGTCGCTTTATTTCGTTGATACGGTTCGGTATATTCTTAGTTACCACTTCGAGTATCTTTTGCGGAATGTTATTTAGTCGGTGATGTCAACATTGTTTATAATAGAGCACCACAAGTTTGTTAGATCTTGAAGCTTTGACTCGTTTACTCACGCGGCGCAAATATTCTTTTCCGCTCGATAAGCTCAGGGACGGCGTAAAATTTTGCTGAGCCGAGTTCAAAAATTGCCAAAAAAGAAACACTTCTACACAAATTATTACCTATTATATAGGATGATAGAATATTATTATATAATTTTTCCTGGCCGTTTTCGCTGCAAAGTGTTCAATTACGTCATCGAAATTCAACATAAGTTTGTAATGCGGGCCGGGTTCCCCAGGGAACGAGCTGGACCCGCCTCGCGCCGGTGCTGGATACCCTAATCAGTTTTGCGGGGCGATAAGAGCCGCGACTAGACTTTGTGCGTGCGTAATGCTTTTTCAAAATACACTGGTGAGCAGAGTACGAGCTGAAATCACCGATCTTTTATTCGCTGACAAGAAATCATCAATACCTGTCTTAACTCGCGATAGTTTTGATTGATGAAACATGAATACAAAAATTCCCGTACAATAAAAATAGTCGACGCGATTCTAGAGACATATAGCGAAATAAATAAACGCATATAGTATCGATATGTAGTTTTAAAATACATACTTTTAATTCAGATTTTAAAATGTACATTTCTTTTTTTATACGCGTATATAAATAAATACGATTAGAATGTTTAAAACAAAAGTACTTCCAATCATTTAGGAACTATATCTTCTTTTATATTCTGTGTTGAATCATATACAATATACCAATCTTTACACATTGCCTCTTTATACGAAATTCATACTTATTTGAAATTAAACTAGATTAAATACCGTTCGTCTGTTAAGTTTTCCCTTTTCGTTTGATATTCAAGGACAAAATGTTCTTTGTATGTACAACATTTTAATTTTGGTAAGAAATCCATACAATATTTATATACAGATTACATAAAAAAATCTAAAAGCTTAATTAATCTACACAGCTTTTAATAAATTAGATAAATAAGAAATTTAACAATAGCATACAATTCACAGATTATTATTATTATTCTGAATTGTTCTGATCTTCTAAAATGATCACATATAAATTTAAGTCTCTTCACATTCTGTAGGTCTTTTTCTATAACATTTTGTTGGCCTCTAAAGTGTAAGCACACTGTTTTTATTATATTTTATACATTCCTCGATCTTCTTGGTAAACGTATAGTGGCAATTATTGTACAATGTTATATACATTTACGACTACATATAAATAACACTATCTACAGTGAATATCTACACAAGTTTAGTAGCTAAGGCAGTGAATTGATTATTGTTTTGTTGACAATATTAACTTCAAGCTGCGACCGAGTAAGAAATCTTCTAAAATTTTAGGCATCTGCAATACAATATATACATACACAGAAACAGATTTTTATGAAATAATACTAATGTGTCTCAATGAAAAAAATGAACATTTTTGAACTCCGATTAAAAAATAAACTATTCGTTATCTATCAATCCTATTTGGGATTTTCAAATTGTGTTGTAACTATAATAATTATTCTGTTAACTAAGTACACTATACCAAACGTACATCAGTTTCAGCAACGACATGCAAAACTCTAATTTACTTCTTTCCTTGTTTTCGAGTATCAAGGTTTCCAACTGAGAAAACTATCCTGTATAACTATCTGTTTGAATATGCTGTGTGTAATAGTTTGCGGTACTTTGCGATTCCGTTGCGCTTCAAAGATATATGAGACTTTCTCTCTTGCTTCGCTACGCGAAATATCACCTCTAAGACCGAGCAGTCTAACAAGATGATCTTCCGTCATATCTGGGTACTTTTCTACCAAGGAGTGCAAATCAAGAGAAAGAATTTCAGAATCTTCGCAACGTAATACTTCGGCGAGTCGTTTGATTATTTCGAAGGGAGAATTGAAGTTTCCTACTTTCGGTGCTATTCTATCAAAGAAGTTCTTTAGCTTTTCAGCTTCTGTCATTATCTTCGAAGTACACGTCAGACATTCGTCATACGTTTTGAACGATATTTTTCGTTGCAGCATAGCGGAAATGTATCGTTTTGCAATGAGGTTTTGTGCCTCTGTAATGACATACTCAAAATTCCTAGGGGATAAGTGGTTGTAATCCTGGAAGTAATCTTCCAAAGTTACGCAGATGGTCTCCACAGGAATTGGAGACGATAACCACTTGGGAGTTATCAGATCTTGGAAATGCGATTCTAAATCTAGGAAAGACTCTTCTAGCAATATCGCGGCTGCTTCGTTACGTAATTGCTGATAATTGGACAGCAGGTTTTCAAATTTAACAGTGACATCTCCACCAGTATTTGGAACCCAATAAAGTTGTTTCATTTGCTGAGCTAGCTCTGTAAACTGTAAACAATTATTAACAACTGTAATCATGTGATGCGTGAAGTACGGTACTTGACTTCTGTCCTCGAAATGTTTACTTTTAAATTCCGATATCGCTTGTCTGTACATGAATCCGTATTTAATAACTTGTTCGATGCATAGAACCAGTGCCTGAGCTGTTAAGTCAGCGCTAATCGTTTTCGTTACTTGAAGATTCTGATCAATCATTTGGAAAATGATTACAGGTGCCGCGGTATGATAGTATGCCTCTTGAGTGCTACCTTCTGGCAATATTCCGCTCCACCAATCAACCTTCTCAGTTTCTAAAGTCTTTCTCATCCAATCCTCATAGTTTTGGCACATATTCTTCAAATACTTCTCCTGGAGGTCATTTATAATCTCGGGACTCAGCAGCGGACCAATGTCGCTCGTATCGATATTCAGTTCTCTATGTTGCATCAACTCTGGTCCCGTATACGTGTTCATAATCCAGGATAATAAAGATACATATTCGTTTCCTTCCAAGCCGTTTGCAATTATGTCTTTCAAATGCTGTGATAAACTTGAGTGATACATTTTAACACAAGTTCTTACAATGTTCCAGCAAGGTGGGAAGCAGGGTTCACATAATGTTTTAGCGACTCTCAAGTCTTCTAGAATTAGGAGCCTCGTGAGCTCCAAGTATCTAACCAGCCACATTTTGTTATCTACCCTTTCTTCAACGTGAGTGCATTCAATTCTGTTAGCTATAGACTTTTCAAGGACTTTCATAGCCATGTCTTTCCATCTTTTAGGCCTACCTGGCGGCATAAACCCACTCTGTTTATGCCTCTGAATGGCGAAGTGATCTGCCTTCTCTTCCCTTTCTATAATTCTTAATGCCGTTACAATAACAGTGGGTTCTTTTCTTACGGTATTCAGTGTACGACTTAATACTAATCTGATTTGTTTCTCCATCAACTGCGAAAGCATTTCGACGTCCTCTAAATAAGCTTTCAACATAATTGTATCGGCTGGCGATTGATTTGGAAGTTTATGAAGCTCGTAAAGCAAATCGTCTCGCGAATTCTCAAGGTCCATAATGCTCTGATGAGCGTGTAACAATTTACCTTCGTTTATCCATTGCTTAGTCTTCTCAACGCTGTCGGGCACTGTGAACGTATGCTTCAAGTTTTCTTTGGCAGTAACGTATTGCGAATGACGCATGTTCTCCTCCTGAACGGCTTGTAATTTAGCATTCAGTTCTGGAACCTGATTAAACAGCTCGTTAATGTCACTTAGCTCCTGCTTTACAGAAGCGATACTTTCCAAAGAACTCTCAAGTTGTTCAAAGCCCACGCGTACTCCATCTAATTGACTTTGCATTGCAGTTTTGAGCATGGTTTCCACGGAAGCTTTTTTCCGGCTTATTCTACGTTTGTACATATCAATTTTCTCCAATTGACCCGGACGTTGCAACAAATTCGACACATACTTGGTCGCTCTCGCTTTCGCCTCTTCCTCTAATTTTTGTAGGTCTTCCATTTTCAAAGCAGTTCTCTGCTAGTATACGTTTATATTACAAAATTGTTAATTAAAAAACTGGGAAATGGCGTTTCCGAGTAAATTGAACAAGTTCAAACACAGTGTGTGTATGCGACAGACTATTTTGACATTTGCGCAATTTTGGTTAGGTATTTTAGGATGAATTTACATCAAATAGTTTCACGCGATCTGCTGTACTTGTAACCTGTTACATGCGAATCTCCAACAACGAAATATTCAGAGAAACCGCGCATACTGTAACGGAATATTTTATTAACAATGTCGGATAATTTGACGAATCTTTTCTGAAGCAATATTACTTCATTAGCAATTGCCAGTTACGGTATCTCTAATGGCTCTAGAGTCCCGCGGACGTGAGTCAAAAAAATACATTCAGTGATTGGTCTAGTCCTGCACCTTGTCTGTGGTATCGAGTAATTAAAGGTGGCATCTTCAAGAGAATGTGTGTCGTGATGTTGGCTGCCATGTCGTTCCGTAAATTCAACATCCACTGCAAACTTGTACAGTAGCAGCACTGTGTAGCACTATACCGTGCCGCAACGGAAAATTGTGAATCTGATTCGCACGGAGGTTACTCCGATTTTGACAGATTCTGATCATGCAGATCGATATATTTAGTTGACAACAATTTGACAACTTATCCGTAGCTAAGTTTGCATCGTGATCCACAGCATACGTATGTACAGGCTACGGTTTTTATTGACACTGTAGTTTAGTTTCTCTCTGTCAGCGCATTTCGTTTTTTGCAAGTTTATATTCTTGTATAACACGTCGTCAAGATTCTTGAGTGGCATCATGAAGTTATACACAGACGTGTACGATAAATTGTATTTGTAAGTGTCCCACACAGATATTCTTTAAGAACATTGCAATTTCTTTATAGACAGCCTTGTTGACTCGTCACTTACATTCTCTTTTCCAGATATATAACACCTGAGAAGTTCTATGTAGAACCTGTCGGGACTAAAGTGCTACTTGTAGTTGATAGAGTGAGTCAGCAAATTTACACTCAAGGTAATCAATGTTCTAACGTAGAATTAACGTTTAAGGAATGTTAATTTGATTCTATAATTCTGACGCTTTTATTTCAGCTGGTACGGCCAGTCAAATTCCATCAACTGCAAGTCGTAGGAAAATATGGGGTATAATAGGAACTATAAGGCTGTTAGCTGGTCGTTATCTTATAATTATTACGGAGGCTGTGGAAATCGGTACCATAGCAGGCCACCAAATTTATAAAATAGTTACGACAGAAGTTATACCGTATACAAAGTCTTCGCTGCATCTCAGTGAAAAGCAAACGCAAAGCAATTCCACGTATTTAGAAATGATAAAATCTGTTTTAAATACACCACACTTTTATTTTAGTTATACATATGACCTCAGTCATACAATGCAAAGACTTCATAATACACCGCCGGAGTTCTTAGAGGTTTTTATTCTTCTGTCAGTTAATACTAGGTGATTAGGCTTGTTTGGTAAACGGAAATGCATTGTTTTTATATTGTATAGATGCCGCTTCACGATAGAGCAGACCTCAGGTTTGTATGGAACACTTATCTTATGCAAGATCTAACTTCAAGACCTGAGCAGTACAAGTTTTGCCTACCAATTATACATGGATGTATCCTTAAATGTATACATTTTATTTATTTCATAGTTTCACGACATCTGTATTATTCTTAACATTTACACAGTTGTGTCGTTAAACACTATCACCGTAACTGGTAGTACATCGTTCAATTTGGGCATTGTGTCTAGACGAAATGTACACCGTGCAGGAACAAGATTATTTTCGCGTGGTATAGATTCTACGGGTAATGTTTCTAACTATGTGGAAACGGAACAATTGATCGAATACAACGGACATCGCATATCTTTTGTACAAACGCGCGGTTCTATACCATTGTTTTGGTATCAGGCACCAAACTTGAAGTACAAACCTAAGCCACAATTGAGCACACACGAGGATCATCAAACTGCTTGTGCTCGGCATTTAGAAGCTCAAATATTCCACTATGGAAAACAAATCTTGATCAATTTGGTAAGACATTAGTTTGTAAAACAATGCATTTTTTTTTACTCGTCGCTGATTAAATTGTACTTCTCGCACAGATTGATCAGCATGGTCTGGAAGCTCCACTGGAGAAAGCGTATCAGAACGTAGTGCAACGAATTAACAATCAGAACGTGCACTATGAAGGTTTCGATTTTCATGCCGAATGCGGCCGACTCAGATGGAACCGCTTGAATCTTTTACTGGACAGATTGGCTCCTGAATTGGAACAGATGGGTTACTTCTTCCTCCTGTCCGATGGAACGTTGTTGTCTGCACAGGACGGCGTTTTCCGCACAAATTGTATTGATTGTCTCGATAGAACCAATGTTGTTCAAAGCATGATAGCGAGAAGGATCGTCAATGATGCGCTGTCAAGATTAGAAATTCTTAGGAGGATCGAAGACCATCCCAGCGTTGAAGACCATTTCAAACGGGTAATGATATACTTCTCAGACAATTTCACTTAATATCAGTGGGTGTGAGAACCCGAAAATCATTCATAGTTATTTCTTCATTTGTTAATTGAAGTTAATTCTATTAACTCTTCTATTAATTCTGTCGTAACTTATAACTTTCGTATAATACTTGCAGATTTGGGCTGATAACGCGGACGTGGTAAGTATTCAGTACTCAGGTACCGGTGCACTGAAGACAGATTTCACGCGTACCGGTAAACGCACCAAATTGGGCGCCATGAAAGACGGTATAAACGCATTAACGAGATATTACAAGAACAACTTTACCGATGGTTACCGACAGGTACGTAGTTACGGCAATTACAGTAATTATTTAAAAAAAAAGACGATTTTTATTTGATGCGTTTTATAGGATTCCTTGGATTTATTCTTGGGCCGTTATATAGTCCAAGATGGCGAGTGCGCATCGGTACAGTGTCCTTTGGAGACTGAAAGAAACTGGCGTTATGTCACCTTCCCGTTGGTGCTCCTTGTGGCATCTTCGATGCTGGTTGCTCACATAATTCTCCCATCAAGATACACCACTGAGATTTTATTATACATGCTATTTTGGGGTGCCATGGTGGGCGGTACGTTCGCGACTATCATTCACCATGGCAAGCAATACGTGGACAAACCTAAGCTGCTTTAAACGTTTTAATATTTAGTTATCGTGCAACGCTATTAATTTACTTTAACACGGAGAAGTTTTTTTATTGCCTCCATTGGGATTTTCAATGATATTTGCCATAAGTATTAGGTGTTAGGGGTTAATTTTCTAATTAGAACGAGAGTCCAGCTAACGGGATTTACTTTCACGGAAATCCGGTCTTGCATAGCCGTGTTGCATTTTACATTTTCGAAACTATTAATCATTCAAGCGGTAATAGAGGAAGTAAGTTTTTATTGATGTACATAGATCTAAAGCCGTAGTTGAACTTTCCAATTGATTGTTGACACTCGCGCGTTCCCATGTAAGTAGAGTAATATATAATCAGCGAGGGTAGTTTATCTATTTCGAGGAAATCTTGTAAAGTGTTGCGAAAGATCCAATCTTGTCCTGGGCAAACGTTTATCTGACTAGAGGAACGTTCGACGCATGGTGCTTTTACCATTTCCGGGCGGCCTGCGGCGGTTATCAATTGTTACACTTGAACGTTGCAGGCGTCCGTTCGAACGGTAGCTAAATTCTATTTACAGTGTAAACAAAGTCTCGCGAGGGTACTAGTAGCGAATACAGATCTGCTCGACTAAAGAGCAGAGTTTTTTTCTAGAAAGTAAATGCGATCCGGTGATTCGCGAAGGGGGGGGGGGGGGGGGGAGACCTAGTCAGATTATTGAATTCTTATCTATGGCAAAACGAGAAGGTGCGAACGGTCGAACCAAAGCGTGTGCTATTCTTAAAACTCTGTCGTAAGCATGTAGCGGTCACGAATTTCAATTCCGATTAATCCGTCTAGGCGTAACGAAAGATCTAGGTGAACGTACTAGCGAAGAAATATTTTTTAACAATTAAGGAGCAATCTTTCGTACTAAGAATAACTTGTTCAGTTGGTAATTGATATACATCAATAAAATTCGTGTTTTCTCTCTTTCAAGCAAGCGTATGTGTGTGTGTATGTGTGTGTGTGTATGTTTCAAACGTACCATACGATGTAGCCAGTAAGTAGATTTTAGATCAAAGTCTACGATTCACTCGGATGATGCTATTCCCTGGGCGTTTAATTATTAATTAAAGGTGCCATCCGTTTGCTTCCCCGTCCGTATCCATTAGACGCATTCGGTTGCAATTAGAGGATTGTTGTTTACGTTCAGCTAGAGACGCGCTCTGTTTGCTTTGGAGTTCAATTTACGTCTTCCGGCGTGCTCGCGAAATACAGGGAAAACATAAGCCCTTAGGGCACCGATATTGGCACGTGACGTAAGACAATTAATTCATGGGGAGAGCCTGGCGTTTAGGGTGGTAAAAATACGACGGCTTTTTTAAGAAATATGTAGTAATTTTTTGTTGGAAAAGTAGGCAGGCTTCTTACAAGACATATTTTTAAGATCTAAGCTACATCTCCGAGATCTGTCACCAAGTTCTTCATCTGGGTCAACCGTTTCACAAGCTGTATCTCTTTGCAACTGTATTATTGTCTAAAGCAAAGAAGTTTATTTTTTAAAATTGGTAAACCAGGCTCCCTCTTTGAGGTTCTATTTTTTATCGAAATAATCTAAAGATCCGTGAGTGCTAGAAGTGTAAGAGCACACTTTGAGGCTGCCAAGAGTGTTCCCCTCGAAAACTGGGACCGATAAAGCGAGCCGCTGGCCGGCACCTGTTTTTTCTTTCTTTTTTGGTCGTTTTCTTTGGACCGCGAACTAGAAGATCCCGATGGCAAGAGAAATGGTAATAAAATCGATGCCCTGAATCCGCAGCCGGTTTGTAATTGAATCAAATTAATCACCCTCATCGATCCCCGAGTCTGCACCGGCGTCGCTGTGGCAGCGCGCCGCTTACCATCTCCAATTAATAGCAGAAAGCTCCACGTTTCGTTGGAACTTTATAAAACGAATCCAATTACGGCCGACCGTTTGTCAAAGGCTCAAAGCCACCGAAAGTTTTACCTCGGTTCGGAAATGACGTCGCCCGGCTGTTTTCCTTTCGCCGCTCTGTCAATAGGAATGAACGAGGAGCCGACGGACGCGCATGATTCTTATCAACGGCGTTAAAAGTTAGCTGGGGGATTGTAATTGCACGCAGCCTCCTCCGAGCTGCGTCTCTGGACAAGCTTTTGTCAATCCGAAAGACGGACTATTGTTGGACGTTCAGAGACTTATTTATTTTGTGGGCTGCAAACTTGTCGTCAAGGCTAATCGGTAGACTGATGCAAAATAAATATTGTGTTGCAGTTGCAAGAAGTTACACAGGTATTTAAAGCAAATGCGCCTTATTTCGGCCCCTGACTGTGGCAGGCAACTTTCCCAAAAATAAATATCTTGAACTTATTTAACATAGTAGCATGAAATATTTATATCGAATTTAATCCATTGGTATTGTATTGTTTCTTGTTTCAAAAATTCTTTAGTTCATTTCTATTATCGTTTAGCGGGTGAAAGCCACGTGGAACTTAAAGTGTGGAACTCATTACATGCAAACAACGAGTATTTCCAACAAACTATTTCAAATAAGTAAATTTAAAATGCGAAGGAACGATACGAACACACATATTTCTTATCTCCGACGGTTCGAATATTCCGTTTGTCTTCAAAAAATCGTTTTTACTGTCAAATGACATATCGGAGACGTAATTGTTATTTAAGCGTCTAGGATTTTCCGTATAAACAATACAGTATTCTTAGGTACTGAATGTACGACGGCCGAAACAATGGACAGTCTGAGTCACGGATTTTTATTACCTAATGGGATTAACGTACACACCGTAATTGGCGAATCTTCAGGTGCTGACGTGTAAAGGTAACGTAACGAGGTTCGTTGTGTGTAACACAATACGATAGAGAGAAACTATGAATGCGTCGAAATCAATAACAATAATTCCGATACTTATATGACATTATTCCAAAGTTTTAATTTCTTAGGGTGAAGTCACCCCTGCGAGGGTGGCTCTATAAGGGTAGTTTTTCGTCCTAGAGAAAAGCAATACCAAAATCAGATTCCACGACTTAAAAAGCCACAAAAATTGTTCTGTTTGTAATTGATAACGAAATTAGTTTCGGCCAGTTCGAAGCGTTGTGCGGCGGGCTCGCGATCCTCGTCGAATTTAGGCGTGAATTGCGCTCGATTTCGCGCGTGCACAAGCGTACGTGTGCGCTGGTGCACGTATGCGGTGTACGTACGTCGGTTACGTACCTACTTACGGCAGGTTCCGTGATACATGGAGGTCGCACCTAAATTTCCCTCGAGAGTCATACGTCTCACCGACCTCTCGGCAACCCTCTCCATTTTCCCGTTTTCCCTTCTCCCTTTCTCTGCCTCCCTTTCGACTTTCTCTCTCTCTTCTTCCCTTCGTCTTTCCTCGGCCCCGTTGCTCCACTCTTTCTCTTTCGACCGTGCAATAACTTCTGTTGTCTTCATGATAAAGATATGCAATACACCGAATCTTCGTGCAAGGTTATTTTAGGGGGAGGCGGAGATGCCGAACAAATCATAACTCAACATTTATCCCACGTATCCGAATGTTGGTAGGGGAGACTAATGCATTTCAACCTTTGAAAATCATTCAAGATAGAAAGAACTCTTTATTTGGCTTCCAAGCAATTTACATTCTCACTGTGAACATGTTCTTACTCGTCAAGAATTTTTCTTTAAGAAAGAGAATAGGAGTTTATTCTTTTTTCGAATAAAATAGTTTGCGAACGATAAAACAATACGCAGAAGAGATTACCTCTCGAGAAGCATAAAAACAAATGTGACGAACGAGAGTTAAAAAGCCTCGACATCGCTGATAGCATGAGCCCGATGCCATTTGCGACGAAACAAGTCGTCGCAAGTCGCTTCATTACGGTAAATCCGTATGCACGGGAACAGCCCCTCGATTCGAACCATTATATATGATTATAATTACCGTGGCTGGTAATTATTTTGAGAATCTGCTGACAGTATATTGACATTTCCCCTTGGAAAGCCTCGAGCAAACAACGGGGATGGATTACGGCGAGCGTCGAAGAATTAAAACCACCCTCTCGCGTTGAAGCAGCGGTCGGCGAGAGGGGTGGCTCGAATATTTTCGCGAGCTGCGAACGGCGCATCGCCGCTTCTTTTTTTCTCTCCTTTTTGCGGAGCCGAGAGAGAAAGAGAAAAAGAGAGAGAGAGAGAGAGAGAGAGAAAGCCAGTCCTTTTCTCACTCGTCCCTCGTTCCCTCTCATAAAAGTTAATAAGCCGGCCGGGGGTAGGTTCGTCGATCCCGAGGAAATTGCGGGAGACCAACGCGCCTTCCTCGCGACGTTTTATGCTGCTGTTCCATTCGCCGTTATGACCGACCTTCTCCGTCCTGTTCCACTGTTTTCCACCCCTCCCCCTCCGTCCGTCTCTTCGCCGCCCCCCCGTTTCTTTTACTGCCCCTCCGTGCAAGTGTCTTCGCGAGCGTCCCACCCCTGAAGAAAGGGTGACACGCATAAAAGCGGACGAACTCGTTCCAGCTGGGAATCCACTCTTCGGCGAGCAGCCACTTCGCGTTAATAACTTTCGGACGCGACGGAATATCCCCCGCCCGTCTCTGCCATGCTTTTTCCGGAATATTCGATACCCGAGCCTCGCCCGGCCCTCCCTCTGAAACCAATTAGCGGCGGAAAACACGCGTTGCGAGTTGCGGCGGCGCTGCGCGACAAAATGATAGCACGCATTAACCGTCGCATGATTTTCATTTATTTTCACGCTGCGACTGAAATTTGTCTCTACCCGTTGCTTCAGGCTGCGTTCAACTAGGTTCACGGATCACTGGAAAGGACTGTTACACTGCAATACTATTTTACATTATTTTTTTGGGGAATAACGAGACTGTGTCTACCCAAATTTTTAGCCATCTTTCTCTGAGAATTCTGTTGATATATGTCAACTACACGGGTCTTGCCAGCGTCATGTATCGCCCAGGAGTGTTATGTTTACGGGGCATGCCCCGTGGTAGTGGGGGTAACTCCGCGACGTTTGTCATCCAGGCCTTCGCGACATGTACAGAGAAATCACTGTGTACGCAAAAAACTGAAAGCTAGTGTTCGTTGAAATTGTCCCGATTACTAAAGATCCCGCGAACTAAATGGATAAAATCCGTAGACTAATAATCGCATTCTTAAATTAGGAAAATTCGGTTGGCCGAGGATACGCCGCGCGGAATGGCGGCGAACGCGTTAACTATCAATTCGGAAGACTATCAATTGGAAATTGGACAAGGAACGTTTCCGCGCGGGTTCTCAAAAGCTGGTGAAAGAGAAGCGGTCGGCAGTTCTATGAATGATTTAAAGGATCCCCACATCCTTCGCCGTTCCGAATCGTTTGGCATTCAGCACGCATCGATTCCGTGGCGGGATCAAAGCGGACACGGATTAAATTTTTGAATGGACTCTCGCGGGCCGAGGTGAGGGGTAGGGGGTTGGTCCGCTCGAGGGAGACGCGGTAAAATCGGGTCGCACGAAGTAATTCCACCGGAGGAGAAATTTCCAACGGTGGCCAAGATGGAAGACACCGGAAGGGGGAAGAATCCCTCAAAGTACATTAAAGTTTGCAGCTTTCCGCGGGAGACGCGAGCATGAACAAGAAAAAATTTTGCTAAACAAATAGACACCGCCGGGGCCGGCAAAATTAACCGGCTACGCGAAGCCGTCGCGTCGCGTCGTCGTCGGTCCGTCGGGAGTGGATTATTTTCCGCAATACCGCAGCATTTTTTTCCTCCGCGTAACACGTTGACAAAAAGACACCGGTATTTAGGAAACCGTTTGCGCAATTAATCCGATTAAACCGGCCGTTTCGGTGCAGCGCTGTTCGCACAGACTGCTGTCCCAGAATCGTTACTACGCGGCGGTCGTTCTGCGAAATAAAATGTCGTCAACAATACGTCGACGTCCTGAAATTCTTTTAATTTTTTCACTGTTTTAAATTGCACGTTACAGGTCTAATCATCACATTCGGTAACCAAATTATTAGACTCGGAAGATTTTGCCTCTAAATATGCGGTGGTCGTGGATTTAATTTTTTCTGTAGAATGTCACTGTGACAAAAAACAATTGTTACCTCTATTTATGCTTGCGCAAAATTTGTCTACAAAAATTGAAAATTGTAGAAATATCCGCTGTCTACAGTTATGGAAGTAGTTTCTTCGCGCTCTGAAGGACAATAACAGCGATTAGGCTGATGGGACCTGCCTGCGTAGAAGGAGCGTCGCTTCTGGCACGAAGCGCTCGCGGTCCAATTTATTATTCCGGGTGTGCGCGACGCGCAGATGTGTCCCATCGACGCAAATTACGGGAGCCGCGACGATATTTCTTCAAAAATTGCAACCCCCCAAAACCACCCCGCGAGCCACCGCGCACGGTTGAACGGTGTCGTGCGTTTTATTAGACATTACAAATAACGTATGCATGAAACGTCGCGTAATTCCAGTAAGACGCATTCCCGCAAAAATTGCGCACAATCTTGGCACGCTCGCACCCCCGCGATATATACGGGAATTCCGGGTGAAACGCGGGTTTTTATTAAACGCGAAACAGTCGTGGCTGGACGCCCGCGAGGGTGGGAGGGCCAGGGGGATAGATAAACGTCGGCACGGCTTTATTATGCCTTTTAATATCATCTCGAGAACACGCGAACCGTGTGATTACGCTGATGCCGTCGGCGAACAGACGTTTACGCGCGATTATTTCGTTGGGATCGTTTCGCGGAAAGCTTGCGTAATTTTTTATGCGGATTGAAGCCATAAATAGTCAATGCGCCGAGAGGGAGAAAGAGAGAGAGAGAGAGAGAGAGAGTGCACTATTTTATTTTGGTGCTACAAAACGTTCTCCCGTCCGAAAACATTATTTTTCTTTAAAATTTATCTCAGGGTCATATTTTTCGATATTCCAAGGTCATCGGAGTTTTTTGTTTTGATAGAACCACGTATTTTCACCGTCGCGACAAGATAGCTGTCAAGATGTATCCAATCACCTATAATACTATGACCTTCGAGTGACCTTGAGTACAAAAGCTTCATAAACAGAAGGCAATTGATGGAAATAGCGAAAGAGCTCTGATAGAACGATCAGCGAATGAAATTTTATTGTACACCGGGAACTTCAGCACATTTAGTTCCGTTTTTTCGGAAAACTCGATCGGTGCGCGCCTGGACGACGATCAACCTGTTAACGGTATCTATCTCGATGCAACTTTTTGGTCCTGTTGCACGGTGCCTAACAGGTGCGAGCGTGGTCGAAAAGGATCGATTTTGGTCGGCCGGTGCACCGTGACCCTTCGATGACCGCGAAACGCTTCCGTTTCGGGCCGCCATAGCGTTTCCCGAAGTCGCTGTATTTCCGTGTCCGCTCCGCTTTGGTGGGAACCGCTCGCGTTTCGCCGCGCGGCAAAACGATCGTATCCGCGTAATCGGCGATGCACGCATGAGATCCGCGGATCTCTCCGGCGCGCATGACCTGCCCGCTGTCGCTTCATAATGCACGGGCCGATTGAACCCGATATATGCCCGGCTTTCTATTGACTTTTCATTTAAAAAACGCGATCGGCCAGACGCGATCCGCCGGATTTGATCAGCACTCGTTGCTAACTACTGTTTATCAAACACTGACCGAACCGTTCGGCCGAGTGCCTAATATAATTGGAGATCGGCCGGCCGGAATCGAAAGCACGCCATAACGAGAACCGTCCGGGGGCCCCTGTACTCTGGGGAAACAAAAAACACTATGGCGTGCCTCTATTGTTGCCCATTCTGTCGACAAACCTACGCTCCGCAAACGCCACACTGATCGCTTCGGATAGATACACTCCGCGGCAAAACTGTAGGACACATGTGCCGATAATTCTGAAAATCGACAAGTCGTATACAGTGCTTATATCATACTTTCGGAATTATTGTAGATGGCAATAGTTACTGCCTCACCCTGTATATGTCCGAAATGCCTAGGCGATAAAAGTCCCAGAACTATCCCCTCTACCGGGGAACTATACCCTGTGTGTATACCATGAACCGTGGCCTCTACTAGCTCTCTTTTTCTACGAAAGAATAGTATCTCCTGGCCGATATATGTACCTAACTAATTCTAGACTAATTCTTCCATCAGAGTTCTTCCACCATTTCTATCAATTGCCTTCACGAATCTTTTGTACTCAAGGCCGCACGAATGTCACGGTATTATAGGCGAGAGTTTCTTCTTCGTTTCCTTATAAAAATTGCAACATTCAGAAAGTAAGATTCCCCTTTTTCTGTTCAGCCTCGAAGGATGAGATCACAGAGACGCTGGCAAAGAAGAAGAAGAAGAAGAAGAAGAAGAAGACTAAGACGAAAAAAAGAAGAAGAAGGAAAGAAATGGGAGACCTAGGCTCGATGGAGTTGAGCCAATTAGCTAGGTCTCTCCGACTGCGCTGGTCCATTCGAGAGGCCGCAATTTTCTCCATTCTTGGACCCTTGCAAATGACGACCGGCTAGCAGGACGAGTTTGGGTAGGGAGGGCAAGGGCAAGAGAAAGAGGCGGGGAAAGAGGTTTATCGCGTTTTGGAGAACGGACAGGGGCGGGAGGGGGTGGGGGGTGGTGGGCGGCCAGGCATCAATTTCGAAGCCGAGGCGGCCGATCCTAGACGGATATTCGCGAGCCCCCCGGTATCGTTTATTTTGATTTGCTGGATTCGTTATCGGCGAGCCCGGGATGGGTGCTACGGATTAAGAGATTTCGACGGGGAATTTATGGGCACGGGCTTCTTCGCTGCCAGGGACTTCATAAATACAGCGAGATCGAGCCTCGACCCTGTTCCGCAACCCGGCGGATCCACTTCCTCCTCGTTGCTCGTTGTTACAGTTGTTTGTTGCGACACTCTTGGCTCGTGTAAATTCGCCTGCCAAACGGAAAGGGATTGGCGGAGGACTCCGACGGCGATACCTACTCCATCTTGTCCTTGAGCGTTGCAACGGCTCCCCGGTATCGCCATAAATTTCATCCTCTTTTACCCCCTCCGGAAAAATATACGTCGGCTAAGTCGCGAACGCGATTGGCCAATGAATTGTTCGCAAGTGTTTCAACACGTTCGCTGACCCACCGTGAAGTTTCGGTTAATTAGTTGATCCTTACGTTGCGGAAGCGAATTTAATAGTTGGCCCCTCGGGTGTTTCATCGAATAACGAAAACGGGAAATTTTGGTGCACGCGAAAGATGTCAACGATACATACACGGTGATGCAGCGCTCATAATTTCCGTTGCGCGGAACGGCCGAAATTACATCTCGCTAATGAATGCGTAAAACCGGCTAACACTCGAGCCGAAAGCACTATGCGGGCTGGAACATCCTGCCAACTACAGAGGCTATCTGGTCCATAAGGAGTTGCAGCAGCGGACATTCGCTAATTGTAAGCCAAGAGCCTATCACAAACAATGCCCCCGGCTTTCCTGAACGTACAATCTCTGAAGAAGATTTTTACACGGTCGTCGCGAGCTCGGACAGTAAATTTTGTGGCAGGTGGTAATTGTATGGCTGCAACTGCGAATCTTTATGCAAATTTCTGTTGTTAAAAGGAAAAACCAGAGTTGTGTTTGCTTTAGGGGAAGCATGTCCGTCGACCTTGACATACGTTGTCGAGGACAGTATCCTGAGTAACCTCCAGGAGATTTTAGCAATCACTCGTTTTTCGTTGACAAGTTATTAACAAAAATATGCCTATTGTTTCATGAAGCAAACAATTTTCTATGTGCAATTTGAATGGTAAAGTCTTTGTTAAGCATTTTAAGTTTTTCAGTTCTAGGTCACTTGAAGGTCATCATCTATCGGCGAATATTTTTTAATTTTTTAAAGCCTATACTGAAAGACTTCTTAATGATCCTCCAAAAAAAATAGACAATTTCCATTATTAACTGACAAGGTCCCAGTAAGATCCCAGTAGGTTTTCGACCTTCCTTTTGACACAGTGTAATTGTTGAGAGTCATATTGATAAGCTTCCGGTGAGTAAAGTGTGAATCTAAAGGAGGTATCGTCTTACAAAATTGAAGTAAAAATATAAAAAATTAGAGACTCTTGAAAATTTCAGTTTTAAGCAATTTAATAATGATAATTTAATCATTTTAATAATGACCGTTTCATGTAGGACACTAAACCGAGGTCGTTATTTGCGTGTTACAATGGTACATGCATGAGTAACGAACGTGTCAACGTTAAAATGCAATATTTTTGCGGTCAAGAATTACCAAGGTGAGTGATAAATAGACCGCAGATGTTTATGCAAAGTGAAAACAGTCTGCGTCAATTCCGCAAAACAGTACACATACCGGAGCATCTTTTTTCCTTGAGTGAACTCAGTTAATTAGTTGAACGTGACTATAGTTGCTCATAAATATTCCGGTATGATTAACAATTCTTTGTCCACTTTAGTCCATCATTAAAAGTTATTCTGATGTGCTTTTATGTACAATTTAACATACACGATAGACGATGGATGATTAGAGCCAATTAGAATAAATTGACAAGGTCAGATCGAAGCACTTAGATTTTAAATTAAAATTTAGTTACGCAGAATTTTTGTTATTTTTTTTTTTATGAAAACAAAGAAATTTTTATTATTTGCTTTACATTCATTTGAGATAGAGTAAAAGTTCAATAATTCACTCTATATAAAATATAACGGATAAAATTGTCTTGTAAAATAAGGATCAATATTAAACGCACAATCAAACCTGATTGAATCTGAGAAATTTGATTAGTTAAATTGACGACCAATGAAATCGAAGTAATTATAAACCGCA
This sequence comes from Halictus rubicundus, assembly GCF_050948215.1. NCBI lineage: Eukaryota > Metazoa > Arthropoda > Insecta > Hymenoptera > Halictidae > Halictus > Halictus rubicundus. Next base: position 13,860,907 of record NC_135161.1, read on the forward strand.
CGATTGACGGGGACAGATTTGATAAGCGCTATCGAAACAATTAGCCTCTTTTAGTTACTTCTAATTAGCCTCCATTGTTAATACATTTGTACAGAAGCACCACTGCCAGGCCACATGCATCGATATTGAGAAACTTACACCGAGTGATATATGTATTTTATTTATCGTTATCACTGCTGTTGTTGCATTACTGACTTATCTATCAATGACGAACGTACCACTTGACCTAGAAATGAGCTTGAATTTGCAGTGGAAACGTGTTCAGTATATTATCGTGAAGGGATTATTTTTAGTAAAATATCGAGTCTCTAGATCTATCGAAAGATTATTGCACAGATCAATCGAAAAGTTAATCTCAATTTTTCTTTCTCTTTTGTTCAATGTATTTTTCCTTTACTAATCCGATATCGCGTTATTTGTTGCAGATGTTTCGCCGTTAACAAAAGTCAAGGTAGCTACTTGTTGAGGGCACCGAAGAGGGTGAAATTCGACGGAAACGTTAGTCCAGACGAAAAAACAGTGTCAGTTGACAGACGTTTTACTGTTATTCGACGCGTGTTTACCATTTAAGCCATTCCGTTCTGTAAAAACAATATTTATTCTAGTTTTGTTTTTATTTTTCGGTACACACAGGCACGCACACGCACACGCACACACACACACCGGTGCGTTTGAGTTCGGATGCAAATAAAATTGGCTCAAGCGAGAACAGAAATCACGATCCAGCGGTTTTTCAGGCCGTTCAGCGACTCGTGAATTTACTACGTTCAACGGACCGTGTTGTACCTAACGTGTTTACTTTGCGCCGGCGTCTCCCACGAAGAAACAAAGCGAGCAGAAAAGTGGGAGAAATGGGGAATTAAAGATGGGAGCTGTATTTGTGTTCTTCCTTCGATGATTCCTCTTCGGGCGTTCGCTTGGGCGTGTTTTACGGAGCGGAATTTTCCGAAGAAAAGCGGTAATAGAATTATAGTTTGTTCTACGGTCGATACATTTCACAGGAAAAGGATCATTATAGACGAAACCAAATAATATTATCTATTTGTTAATCTCAGCTATCCCAGCCAGGAGACGAACTCTGCTTAAAACGTCACAAGGTCAAGAGAATACTCCACACGAGAAACTTAACATTCCAAGTATCAAAATCGCAATAGTAATATTTCTATATAATTTACGTAAACAACAATTGCTGTTTTCACGATTACTACATAAACTATTATTGCGAAATATCTCGCATGTAGCGAACGATAATAACCGTAGTTTATTGGTTTTTCTGACAGTTTAAGAGTTTAGTGTTGACAAACCGTTTCTGTGGTGAAGCATGGTTCAAAAGGAAATTTAGATAGCGCATTTAGGTCGGCGCGGCGAGCCGCTTTCGCGTCGAGTTCGCAGCGGCAGTGTGACAAAGCTACTTGTGTTACTAATTCACCAACTATTTTCATCAATAATCGGCTAACGGACAAACGCGCCTTTGTTGTTTCGTTATTCGGTCGGGGAACAGTTCTTTGTGGCGCCGGCGAAGAAAACGAGGAACTTCTGCTGCCATTTTGCCGAACGTTTCTTGCACACGTGCCACCGCAACCGCCATCCCCTCTGTATGGGGTTCAACGTCTGGTAAACACGGCTCTTTAACTAACCCCAGACGAGCAAATTTAATGGACCAAAGTCAAAGGAGCGTGGTGGTTGCATAACCGAACTAGTCCAGTTTCTGATTAAGGTACGAAGTGCTCGGTTTCTGTGTCCTAATAAGCTCCCGTTCCATTGTCCTGACGATTTCGCGCTGCCCACGCTGTTACCGCATATTAACGTCTATAGTGATCCTTGCAGCGGAGGTTGTTTCGGACATCACCATTTCGGGAAGACAAGATTCAAGATCGAAAGACTTTCGAAAATAATTGCAAGAGAAAAAGAAGAGAGAATTCCCCCTCTTAATATTCCCTGGACGATTTCCAACGGGGTCTCTATAAACGGTGCACGGCGATTAGCGGAACGCCAGTATAGATCGCTAGATCGCGAAGCTAGAATGCACATCGACCATAGAGTCTGCTCGATTGTCTATCCTTGAGAGCCTAACAGCGGCGGAATTTTCGGCCCGGTAGCGTAACAAGTGTGACACAAGTCGAGGCAATCGGAATGTCTGCAAACTGAATCACTTGAAGAGCGATCGTCGAGCGGCTTGGTTCTTCTTCTCGGGCTTCGCTGCTGCTTTCGGGTCACTGTTTCCGTTGCGTCGGTGTCCGCTGCGACGTAAACTCGCCAAACGTGCGAACGTGTGCGAACCTCGAACTTGTTCCGTTATTAGGCCCGTTCTATCCGTTCCAATAACTAATCTCCCGCCGTTGCCGTAGAAACTGGGACATGTCGATCGACGCGGTATTCTCGGACACTCGATCGCGGTAGTTTTCGACGATTTCGAACCTCTCCCCGGAGACATTATGGCGGTGTCCGAGGCGCGACGGTCTCCGCTGTGCTGCCTGTTGATGCTGGCGTGGTGTACGGCGGCCATCAGCGCGGCCGATCCCGGGCAAAAGCTGCGGATCCTCGGGGTCTTCGGTCACTCCGGGAAAAGTCACTTCGACGTTTTCAAGCCGCTGCTCCGGGAGTTGGCGCGCCGGGGACATAATCTGACGGTGATCTCATACTTTCCGAGAACGGAGGCGGACGTCGCCGCGGAGCCCCTGCCGAATTACAAGGACATCAGTCTGTTCAGCGAAGGATCTAGCGTGCTCGTCAACGTGATCGACCTGCGATCCGTCGACCATTCGTACCGGCGGCTGTTCAGAACAGTATTCCGGATGAACAGGCTCGCCGCGCAAGCCTGCGAAACCGGCTTGAGTAATCCCCTCGCGAAGCATTTCGTCGCGTCCCAAGAAGAATTCGACCTTGTGATCACGGAAAGCTTCAACACCTATTGCTTCTTCGCCCTGTTCCACTGGCTCGACGCGCCGTTCATCGAGATGTCCACTCATCAGCTGATGCCTTGGGTCTACGAGAAGCTGGCCATCTCTCACGAGGCATCGTACAAGCCTGCCATGTTCGCCCGCGTCTCAAGGCCGATGGGTTTTCTAGATAGAATGTGGAACGTGTTCACTGTATGGCTTTTCACCAAGGCCGCCGACACGCTGTATCGATGGCGCGATCAGAGTACCGCGGAGAAGATCTTCGGGCCTGGTATCCCGGATTTGACGGAGAGAAGCAGAAACGCCGCGTTGATGCTGGTCAACACGCATTTCAGTCTTCATGGTCCTCAACCGTACCCTCCGAACGTCGTGGAGGTCGGCGGAATGCATATTCCGGAGAAAAACAATCCCCTGCCAGAGGATATTCAGAAGTTCCTCGACGAGGCTCGGGAAGGTGTGTTGTACTTCAATCTCGGCTCGATGGTCAAGACAGCCACCATGCCCGAGGATAAATTGACTGTTATGTTGAACGTGCTCGCCTCTTTTCCCAGGAAAGTGATCTTGAAGTGGGAGACCGACGAGCTGCCCATGAAACTCGACAATGTCCTTGTGAAGAAGTGGCTTCCTCAATTCGACATACTCAGTGAGTAAAGCTGTCCTTGTTGTTGGTTACGCTTTCGCGCGGCGATGTGCCCGTGAAATGAATGAGACCGAGGCCGAGGTGTCTAGGCTAGGTTAGGTCAGTCTATTAAGATGCTTCTGCGTTTTCATACTGTGACTGCCTTGCCGGACATTCACCTCCGGTTCATAAGTCAATGGACAGACGAATCTTCAAATTTGTTATATTGTTTAACTCTTTCTGCATTGACCCTAGAAGAATCTTGACGTTATTTTCGGGTCAAACGGGGTATTTAACAGTATACTTCGCAATAACAAATAATTAGGAAGCGTACTTACGGACTTATTCGCGAGTGAAGGTCGATGTATTGATCCGGCGGTGTTAGAGTGAAAATTACTGCGGTGTATTGGTCCGGTTCAAATTTTTATAAAAATTCCACCGAGGTTTCTTTTTCTGTGCCGATTCTAGACGAATTTCGACATTATTTACGGGTCAAGTGGACTATTTTGCAACATGGGGCATATAAAATTTACATTATATTTCCATTAAAATTTACATTATATAATCCTTAGGAGGGGACATGTTTTGTTACTGTACAGTTGGTGATGCTTGGATTGATTTAGATTCTGATTTATTTTTTTAATTGTATTTTTGACGTACTACGACGAATGGATAAATTATTGTAACCAATTTTTTGATTATAGAAGTTTTTCAGTTTCTCAAAGTTTCTATATCGCTCGCATAATCTGTAGGATTGATTTACCGATAAGGCGTGTCAGAGTGTTTTTATATTATCTAGTACAGATAAGAATAATTCTGAGAATGTATTTTTGGCTGACCTCTACCAGTGGCTGTCACGAATGGTCTCTTTATAAATAGATCATGTTTACACCAGCGGTGCTACTAAATAACACATGCTCGTCGATCTGAGAAGCGAAACGATTTTCGAATGATCGTAGATATTTAATCCTCGACCGTAGTTGATGGATAGTGCATATTCTCAATATTGGTTTAACAATTGTATACACTGGCTTATTCATCCGTGATGATAGCGAAGTAGGCTTAGCACTCGGTTGATTACAAACGTATAAAATTGATAAGAATATCTGAAATTAGCTGTTCAAAATTATGATGCGTTTACATGTCTTAAAGGGGTATTCCCCTAAGAATTCTTTTTTTAACGGACGAAATTATTTTAGAATTTTTTTGAAGGAAACTAAGAAACCTGTCTTTGTGAAATGGTGCACATTTATTTACATACTCTTATCTCATGTCCAGCACACATTTAAAATTGCTATTATTTAAATTACAGTAATTATGAGAAATCAAACTAGACATGGGTTTGCAAAGTTGCACGACAATTCCTACTGAAGTAATTCGAAATCTAAAAAACGAAATGATTTTTAATTAGCATGTCGGCAACTGTTATATGCGAAGCGATTATCATTTTTTGAGGGTGACCCCAATTTGAAAAGCAAATACAGATTGCTTGTGCCTATATCTTTAACCTCAAAAATATTTTTCGAATATTCTAAGAAATAATTACTGCAGTTTTAACGATAAAAATGTACGGAAAAATTCTTCACATATTCGAAGTGTATGTTAATAAGTCGTCGAAGTTTCATAAAAATGTATCGCTTAATTTCCCCCAAAAAAATTCCATAATATCCTCTAAAACGCACCGAGGAAGAAAAATGATAATAGTTTTAGGCCAAAATTAGTTGACTCTTGTTTTTACTAAACAATGTTTTCTTTATGTAGAATCACTTCCAGCTCTGTTCATATTTTATACAAACTTTGTTTTCAATTTTACATATTATTTACGTACACTTTACATAGTATTGTATTTTACAAATTTCTCATATTTCTACGATATAATATTCACGCTTGACCCATTTAAGAGTATAATTTAATAGAATTCTGTTATCAGAAGAAATGATGGTAGCGAACCTGTGAAGCTATTATTCTAATAATTCTCGGAGTGTCGTATAATTTTCTCCGCCAGTGTGTTACCGGATCGGAAGTGCCTAATTACGGTCACGACGAGAAAAAGTTTCGATGCCGTCAGAATTCGGCTTGACCGACGGTAATTCGGGACGTGTCGCAGCGGACTTCTTAATTTACGAGCCGAGAATAGCAAATGGATCGTTTGTCGTTCGTTGATTACTGCTACTGACCATTGCGTAATAGCAGGCTGCGCATCAACCACGGCATCCCGTCTGACAGATCAGCTTTGCTGGATGCTATCGGTATTATCTTTCTTCTTTATTCATCAGGTATCTGATATCCATCCACACGTACCATATACCGCTCTACGCGTTGCGGACTGTTACGTATGTCGCCTATGAAAGAAAACAAATTTTTGCGCCTCGTCATTGGAGGATCTCGAATCATCCGAATCCACAAGTCATCGGCGCTGGCACGAAATAGTTGTCGTGCGTGGCCGAGAGTCTGGATCGCTCCCAAAAGTCGTACGCTGGTCACTATAGACGCTGTCACGTATCGGAGCGCGAATGAGTCAATTGGTACTCGGTTGTTGCATCAGTGTCCGCCAGAGATCCGGCTAGGTCGCGTCGAGCCAGTTCCTCAGCGTCCATCATGTCGGTTTCGCGAGCGCAATGGGTCCTCCTGTGCACCCTTGCGCTTCTCGCGTGTTGCTCGGCCCGCGTGGACGAGCCCGAACGGAAGCTGAAGATCCTCGCAGTGTTCGGTCACCTGGGTAAAAGTCACTTCGACGTGTTCAAGCCTCTGCTGGAAGAGTTAGGGCGTCGCGGTCACGAGCTGACGGTGATCTCCTACTTCCCTAGAACCGAGAAGGCCAAGGCCGCGGAGCCTCTGCCGAACTACAAGGACGTCAGCCTGGTCACGAAAGACCAGGAATTGTTCATAAACGTCGTCAACCTGCACAACGTCACACACCCGCGTTACGCACTCTTCGCGAACATCTTCGGGCTGAACTACATGGCCCAGCTGGCTTGCGACGCAACCTTGAAGAATCCTCGCGTGAAGGAGTTCCTCGCCGCTGGGGAAAAGTTCGACCTGGTGATCACGGAGAGTTTCAACACGCGTTGCTTCTTCGCTCTGTTCCATCGGCAAGACGTGCCTTTCATCGAGATGTCCACGCATCAGCTGATGCCCTGGGTATACGCCGATCTAGGCTTCTCCTCCGAGGCCAGCTACAAGCCGTCCATGTTTTCGCGGTTGCCGATGCCGATGAACTTCGGGCAGAGAATGTGGAACGTGTTCGCCGATGTGTTCGCGACTGTGGTAGCGAAAACTGTGTACCACTGGCGCGATCAGAGCGTAATAGAGAAGTACTACGGTTCTGATGTACCTAATCTGAAGGAGATGAGCAGCAACGCTTCGTTGATGCTGGTCAACACGCATTTCAGTCTTCATGGTCCTCAACCGTACCCTCCGAACGTCGTGGAGGTCGGTGGGCTTCATATTTCACCGAAAATCAATCCCCTACCCCAGGACATTAAGAAGTTCCTTGACGAGGCCCACGAAGGTGTGTTGTACTTCAATTTCGGCTCGATGGTGAAGACATCCACCATTCCCGAGGATAAATTGACTGTTCTGTTGAACGTGCTCGCTTCTTTACCAAGGAAAGTGATCTGGAAGTGGGAGACCGATGATCTGCCCATGAAACCTAACAATGTCCTTGTGAAGAAGTGGCTTCCTCAATTCGACATACTGAGTGAGTAAAGGTGTTCTTGTTGTTGGTAACGTCTTTCCGTGGAAATGTGCTTGTCTAATGAGAGAGACCAAGGCCGAGGTATCTAGGCTAGGTTAGGTCATGTATTAAGAGGCTTCACCCCCCGGTTCATAAGACGTATTGTTCCGGCGGTGGTTGAGTGAAAATTTTTTAATTACCGCGGTGTATTGGTCCGGCGGTGGTCCAGTAAAAATTTTCTAATTGCCGCGGTGTATTGGTCCGGTCGAAATTTTTCTGAAGTTCCCACTGCTAATAGGTACTTTCTTCTTTGTCGATCCTGGACGAATTTAGACATTATTTACGGGTTATGTAGGCTATTTTACAACATGGGTCATATAACAGTTACATTATATTAATCCTTAGAAATTTTTTGTTACTGTACAGTTGGGGATGCTTGAATTGATTTAGATCCCCATCGATCTTTTTAATTTTATTTTTGACGTTCTCCGATGTATGGACAAGTTATTGTAACCAATTTTTTGATTATAGAACCTTTTCAGTTTTTCAAAGCTTCTATATCGCTCGCCTAATCTGTAGGATTGACTTACCGATAAGTCATGTGTCAGCGTGTATTTATCACGTACTCCGATGAGTGGATAGAAACCTCTCAGTATTGTGACCGATCTTTCTGTGAATGATCATCGAGGAAGCCGAAGTTTCGATGATATTGCTTAGAAGTTGTTCGGTTTTATGAAGCTTCAGTGTCGTTCGGCTAATCTTTAGGATTGACGTAAAGCCAAGTCGTGTGTTAGATTGTCTTTATAGTTTCTAGCACGAAGTGAATAGTTTAAAAAATACGCAGGGTTCTTTGCCCGCACAGTACGTTCTGACCGTTGCCGGTGCATGTGCGGATCGCTCCGAAATTATCAGTGTTACGTAGATAGGACGTATCATGATCGTTTCACGATCCCGATGGCTCCTCCTGTGCAGTCTCGTGCTTCTCGCGTGCTGCTCGGCCAACGTGGACGAGCCCGAACGGAAGCTGAAGATCCTCGGAGTGTTCGGTCACCCGGGGAGAAGCCACTTCATCGTGTTCAAATCTCTGCTGGAAGAGTTGGCGCGCCGCGGCCATGAGCTGACGGTGATCTCCTATTTCCCTAGAACCGAGAAAGCCAAGGCCGAGGAGCCTCTGTCGAACTACAAGGACATCAGCCTGGTCACGGAGGAGCTAAACATGTTCGTGAACATCGTCGACCTGCACGTCATCAGCCACTCGCACTACAGACTCATCTTGGACATGCTCTGGATGAGCCAGTTGGTGCAGCTGGCTTGCGATGCAGGTTTGAAAAATCCCCGTGTTAAGGAGTTTGTCGCAGCCGGGGAAAAGTTCGATCTGGTGATCACGGAGAGCTTCAACACGCGTTGCTTCTTCGCTCTGTTCCACCAGCAAGAGGTGCCTGTCATCGAAATATCGACGCTTCAGCTGTTGCCGTGGGTATACGCCGATCTAGGCCTTTCTTCCGAGGCCAGCTACAAGCCGTCTATCGGTTCGCGATCCCCGAGGCCGATGAACTTCTGGCAGAGAATGTGGAATGTATTCGCCGATGTATTCATGACTGTAGTAGTTAAAACTGTGTTTTACCGTATCGATCAGAACTTAATAGAGAAGTACTACAGCGGTGGAGTTCCTAAACTGAAGGAGATGAGCAGCAACACTTCGTTGATGCTGGTCAACACGCATTTCAGTCTTCATGGTCCTCAACCGTACCCTCCGAACGTCGTGGAGGTCGGTGGGCTTCATATTTCACCGAAAATCAATCCCCTACCCCAGGACATTAAGAAGTTCCTTGACGAGGCCCACGAAGGTGTGTTGTACTTCAATTTCGGCTCGATGGTGAAGACATCCACCATTCCCGAGGATAAATTGACTGTTCTGTTGAACGTGCTCGCTTCTTTACCAAGGAAAGTGATCTGGAAGTGGGAGACCGATGATCTGCCCATGAAACCTAACAATGTCCTTGTGAAGAAGTGGCTTCCTCAATTCGACATACTGAGTAAGTAAAGGTGTTCTTGTTGTTGGTAACGTTTTCGCGCGGAGATATGCTTGTCGAATGAAAGAGACCAAGACTGAGGTATCTAGGTTAGGTCAGGTATTAAGAGGCTTCTGGGTTCTCATACTTTGACTGCCTTGGCGGTCATTCACCCCCGGTTCATAAGCCGTTGGTCATCCATATCGATGACTGTTCGCCTAATCTTTAGGACTGACGTAGCGACAAGGCACGTGTGTGTTTCTACATTTTCAGGCACCGCCCGAATAGTTTAATGAACGTGAATCATTTTTTCTGCTGGAATCGTATTTCGTCTAATTGTGACATTTGTTATCGTTGCGGAGCTAGTTAAACTTACTGCAAATGATAGCGTCATACTTATGCAAACAATATTCCTTATGTATCGGTATTCTCGGGTACCGTGACGTATCGATGATCAAACGAGTCAATTTGTACGCGGTTCCTGGATCGGTGTTCATTAGATCCTCTGTTCGCATCGCATCGAGCAAGTTCCTCATCGACCATCATGACCGTTTCACGATCATGCTGGGTCCTCCTGTGCACGCTCGTGCTACTCGCGTGCTGCTCGGCCAACGTGGACGAGCCCGAAAGAAAGCTGAAGATCCTCGGAGTGTTCGGTTACTCGGGGAGAAGCCACTTCATCGTGTTCAAACCTCTGCTGGAAGAGTTAGGGCGTCGCGGTCACGACATGACGGTGATCTCCTATTTCCCTAGAACCGAGAAAGCCAAGGCCGAGGAGCCGATGCCGAACTACAAGGACATCAGTCTGGCCGGCAACAAGTCGGACACCTGCATAAACATCATCGACCTGCACGCAATTCACAGCCCGAGATACAAATCCTTCGGGGACCTATTGTTGGTGAACTATATATCTTACGATGCTTGCGAAGATGTTTTGCCACATCCTCGTGTTAAGGAGTTCATCGCAGCCGGGGAAAAGTTCGACCTGGTGATCACGGAGGCTTTTTACTCGAATTGTTTCTTCGTATTGTTCCATCGGCAAGGCGTACCTTTCATCGAAGTGTCCACGCATCAACCCATGCCTTGGGTGTTCCATAACCTGGGCTTCTCTTCCGAAGCTAGCTACAAGCCGTGCGCTATATGTGTAACGTCGAGGCCTATGAACTTTGGGGACAGAATGCGAAATGTGTTCTTCGATGTGCTCGCGGCTGTAGTAGGCACAACTGTCTTTCGTTGGCGTGATCAGAGATTGATGAAGAAGTACTACGGTCCTGATACTCCCGATATGTACGAGATTGCTGGGAACGCGTCGTTGGTACTGGTGAATACGCATTACAGTCTTCATGGTCCACATCCGTTTCCGCCGAACGTCGTGGAGGTCGGCGGCCTTCATATCCCACAGAAAATCAATCCCCTGCCCCAGGACATTAAGAAGTTCCTCGATGACGCTCCCGATGGTGTATTGTACTTCAATCTCGGCTCTATGGTGAAAACCGCCAGCATGCCCAAGGACAAATTGACTGTCGTGTTGAACGTGCTCGCCTCTTTCCCCATGAAAGTGATCTGGAAGTGGGAGACCGATGATCTGCCCGTGAAACTCGACAATGTCCTTGTGAAGAAGTGGCTTCCTCAATTCGACATCATTAGTGAGTAGAGAAGTCCGAAGATTCTACTTACACTCCCTAGAGAAGAGATTCTAGTCCTTTTTCCCCTGGAGATTCCCCGAGAATTCTTCAGAAGATTATTGATATCATTAAGCTTAGCAAATTGAAATTTATTTTTCAATTCGAAGTTTCGTTCCACTGTAATCACGCATCACTTTTGAACCGGTGAATTCCTCGCCGTAAAACTTCGATTTTTCGCATTTCCGTGTTAATATGCGCAGGATCATTTGAGAAAAACTTGAAAATTTGTGGGCTGCTAAGGTGAAGTTTGACCCTAAATTTTCTAGTACAATGCGACGAGTGGATAGAGATCTGAATATAAAATATTTGGATGCAAAACTTTTGGCATTTTCTCGTTTCGGATTATACAGTGTAAAGTTACAAATTTTCTGGGTTGCCAAGGAGAATTGTAACCAGAATTGTGCAGATTTACTCCAGGAATTATAATTACAAAGTAATTGGATTACATTGTAATTAAATCATATTGTAATTTATAATTCAGATCTTCGATCAATTAAATTACAGTGTAATTCGTAATTGCAATTCGAGCACAATTATAAAATACTTTACTATTAAACTACATCAATTATAAATTACGATATAATTAAATTAAAATTAAAAATTAAAGAATAATAAAGTAATAGGTAATAAGAGGTTGAAAAATCCATGTGAAGATTTCAAACAGAAACATACCTCTACTTTACCTGGCTTATGATATATATTAAAGGAAAAAGTAAGGAAAATCATCTAATGAGACTCATTAAGGAAACATTAATATGATATGCAAGTAAAATGAAATACATTCTCTGATAACAAAAAACTGAAAAAAGGAACGTTTTTAGCTTATCCCTGACTAATATTAGGCCATACCATTATTACGAACAAGAACGAGAAAATTCTTCAAAGTTCTGGGCTATACATAATTTGGAGAGCTGTATTTTAATTATATTGTGTTTCAATTGCACATCTGATTAAAATAATTAATAATTGAATTAATCGAAAGGTTTAAACTATGTAATTCAGTTACGACGTAGTTGAATTCCTATATAGTTGAAATACAATGTAATTCAATTGTGCAATTGAATTACAACGTAACTGAATTACCACAACTCGGATTGTAACCTTAAATTTTCTAGTATAATGCGACGAGTGGATAGAGATCCTTCATTATTGCATATTTATTATTGCATAATTTCTAATTTTTACGATAGCCGTAAAGAACAGGCACGTGTCAGAGAGTTTTTGTAGTTTCTAGCACGATAAGAATAATCTTTAACAAATGTGTTAAATATGGCTGACCCTGACCATTGACTGTTACGAATGGACTCTTTGTAAATAGATAACGTGTCTATCAGTAACGCTTCTGAACTACAATGGCATTGTCGATCGTGGAAGCGTAGCGATTTTTTAATGAGTTGGTGCATGTTCGGAATAAAAAATTTTTAATTTAAAAATTGTTTACATTCCTGGCGATGACTGATAGGCTTGCCACACGGTTCCTTACTGACGTGTAGAAATAAGAGTAAATTTGTAGTTCGTATGATTTGACATAGATTAAATAGTTCAATACCAATTGAAAATTTCTACCAATCTATTGACGTATGCGTTGAAAGAGTATATTGACAGAAAAATAAAATTTTATTTCAGGTTAAACAATCAATGTCAATGTGTTACCAAAATAAGTAGACAAAATACGAAGACATTTGCAAAATTGGCGACTACTGTTATCGCACTCCCAACTCGAGATATTAAAATCGTTAAGAGAGGACATGCATTGTTATCAAACCTATGCTTATTTTAGCTGATCTAGGCAGTTTTTATTTTAGTCGAATATCCGCAGTCGACACACGGTGACAATGAAACGTCACATCTGTTTATTTAAGGTTTCCATAACTTGCAAAATATAACCTATCGGCATACAAAAAATTGGCAGAGGAACTCTAATGTACCGCTTCGTTTCGCGCAAATTACGAAACCATTAAATAACTCTGGGGTGACATCTGTTTGCCGCGGAGTGTATCAATTGAACGTGTATTGAATACATGTGCAGATTCGAAGTCTGACGAGTCTGACAACACACGAGAATCGACATTCTAACGTGACAGGTTAATGTAAACATAACACCGATCACCGATTCCAGTAATTATCGGAACGTGTCATAATTTGCTCCGAGTGTCTCAGAAGCGGCAGATCATGTTCGCGACGAGACCAGATTCCGACGCAGTCAACTTTCGGACTGGTCGGCGTGTGAATCGCGAACCCGAAAAAATCTACGAGTCATCGCAGAGTCGTGACATGCGTGACATTGGTTACCGTTGTCGGCAAACGTCTGGATCCCCCGTAAACTGTCAGTGTTATGTAAATGGTGTTGGCCGCTTGTCGGTATCCTTGCATACTGTGACGTATCGAGGCGCGAACAAGTCGATTTATACGCGGTTCCTCGATCGATGTTCGTCAGAACCTCTGTTGCATCCTATCGAGCAAGTTCCTCGCGGACCATCATGTCGGTTTCACGATCATGCTGGGTCCTCTTGTGCACGCTCGTGCTGCTCGCGTGCTGTTCTGCAGACGTGACCGCGCCCGAGCGGAAGCTGAAGATCCTCGGGGTCTTCGGTCACCCGGGGAGAAGCCACTTCGTCGTGTTCAAACCTCTGCTGGAAGAGTTAGGGCGTCGCGGTCACGACATGACGGTGATCTCCTATTTCCCTAGAACCGAGAAAGCCAAGGCCGAGGAGCCGATGCCGAACTACAAGGACATCAGTCTGGCCGGCAACAAGTCGGACACCTCCATAAACATCATCGACCTGCACGGAATCTACAGCCCGAGATACAAATCCTTCGGGGACCTATTGATGCTGAACTCTTTTTCTTACCATGCTTGCGAAGCTGCTTTGACAAATCCTCGTGTTAAGCAGTTTCTCGCAGCCGGGGAAAAGTTCGACCTGGTGATCACGGAGTCTTTCAACACGAATTGTTTCTTCGTATTGTTCCATCAGCAAGGCGTACCTTTCATCGAAGTGTCCACGCATCAACCCATGCCTTGGGTGTTCCAGAACCTGGGCTTCTCTTCCGAAGCTAGCTACAAGCCGTGCATTCTGTGTGTAACGTCGAGGCCTATGAGCTTTGCGGACAGAATGCGGAATGTGTTCCTCGATGTGTTCTCGGCTGTAGTAGGCACAACTGTCTTTCGCTGGCGTGATCAGGGATTGATGAAGAAGTACCACGGCCCTGATACTCCCGATCTGAACGAGATGGCCCGGAACGCGTCGTTGGTACTGGTGAATACGCATTACAGTCTTCATGGTCCACACCCGCTCCCGCCGAACGTCGTCGAGGTCGGTGGCCTTCATATCCCACAGAAAATCAATCCCCTTCCCCAAGACATTAAGAAGTTCCTCGATGACGCTCCCGAAGGTGTATTGTACTTCAATTTCGGCTCTATGGTGAAAACCGCCAGCATGCCCAAGGACAAATTGACTGTTGTGTTGAACGTGCTCGCCTCTTTCCCCAAGAAGGTGATCTGGAAATGGGAGACCGATGATCTGCCCCAGAAACCTAACAATGTCCTTGTGAAGAAGTGGCTTAATCAGTTCGACATACTGAGTGAGTAGAGATGTTCGAGGTTTCTACATGCATTTCTCAAGAGAAGAGATTCTAGTCTTTTTGTCTTGTGATTCCCCGAGAATTCTTCGGAAGATTATTGATATCATTTATTTGTCAATTTTCGTTCCTCTTTAAACACGCGTAACTTTTGAACCGGTGAATTCCTCGCCGTAAAATTTCGATTTTTCGCATTTCCGTGTTAATATACGCAGGATCATTTGAGAAAAACTTGAAAATTTCTGGGCTGCTAAGGTGAAGTTTGACCCTAAATTTTCTAGTACAATGCGACGAGTGGATAGAGATCTTAATATAAAATATTTTGATGCAAAACAGTTGGCATTTTCTCGTCTCGGATTATACGGTAAAGAGTTAGAAATTTCTGGGTTTGCCACGGTGAAGTTTAACCATAAATTTTGTAGTACAATGCGACGAGTGGATGCATATCTTTCATTGCTGCATATTCATTACTGCATAACTCCTAATTTTGACGATTGGCGTAAAGATAAGGCATGAGTCAATGTCTGAGTATTTTTACAGTTTCTAGCACGAGGGGAATAATTAAAAAAAATGTGTTAAACTTGGTTGACCTTGTTCCAATGCCTGTTAAGAATGAATTCTTGGTAAATAGATAACGTGTAGAAGTGGACAACATGGAGAAGTGATATTTTAAGTGGCTGTCACGCCATTTTAGAAATTGAATAAATTGTTAGGGCTACGAGAGATTGAATTGTCTCGAACTCATGCTCGACGCAGAAGTGCGAAAGACTTTAAATGACTTTTCTTCGAAACCGACTTTGCTCGAACTTCCGTGACGGTTTTCTCGAAAACAAGAGTATCGATTCTTTTCCAATTCGTGCTGCGCGTTCGGAACATCCTTTGCTGGCTTCCCTACACTTATCAAGTCAACGTTTCAAAAACTGTATTAGTTTTGTCACTTGAACGTAACAGGAACCACAGATAGAAGTTGAAAATAAAAATAACTTTTCTAATTTACAGTCCCCCGACAATGGCGACACGTTGACAGATCACAGAGTTCCATGTTTTCTAATGAATAAAGAAGCCGCCAGCCTTGAGTCAAATCACTGAGGCTATTCGGGCAATTGTAAGCGTTCTGACTTTTTATTGATAGTTGCCAACAGCCAACAGAAGCAGACATCATAACTGTCATACAATACAAAAGAGATTCTAGAAGAGATTCTAGTCCTTTTTTCCTGGAGATTCGCCGAGAATTCTTCAGAAGATTACTGATATCATTAAAATTAGAACATTCAAATTTATTTTTTTCCACTGTAATCACGAATTACTTTTGAATCGGTGAATTCCTCGCCATAAAACTTCGATTTTTGGCATTTTCTTGTTAACATATACAGGAATATATTGAAAAGAGTTAAAAATTTCTGGACTCCTAAGGCGAAGTTTAACCCTTTTTCTAGTACAGTGCGACGAGTGGATAGAGATCTTAATATAAAATATTTTGATGCAAAACTTTTGGCATTTCCTCGCCTAGAATTATACATTAAAGAGTTTAAAATTCAGGGCCGCTAAGGTGGAAGTTTAACCCCAAATGTTCCAGTACAATGAGTGGATAGAGATCTTTCGTTATTGCATATTTATTATACCATGACGAGAGAAAGTTCCATCATGGTCAGGTTTCGACTTTACCAACGCGATCAGGTTTGGGAGGTTCATTGTCGTTTGTTGATTACGGCTGCTAAGCATTGCGTAATGTTAGACGTAATTAAACCACGACAATCTCACTGATATCACTGATCAATCTATCCCAGGTACACCCGATATCCATCCACAAGTACCCGATATAACCGCACATGTTCCAGAACGTCGGACGTCTCCTCCAATCGCGAGAGATTTCGTGGCCCGTGAAACCCTGATCCCCTCCAAATCGAGATTCTCATGAAAATGAGTAATTAATACTCGATCCTCGAATATCGTTGCCAGTCAGAACTTCGGTTGCCTCGCGTCGACCAGGTTCCTCAGCGTCCATAATGACGGTTTCACGACCCCGATGGGTCCTCCTGTGCACTCTGGTGCTTCTCGCGTGTTGCTCGGCCCGCGTGGACGAGCCCGAACGGAAGCTGAAGATCCTCGCAGTGTTCGGTCACCTGGCTAGAAGTCACTTCGCCGTATTTAAACCTCTGCTGGAGGAGTTAGGGCGTCGCGGTCACGACCTGACGGTGATCTCCTATTTCCCTAGAACCGAGAAAGACAAGGCCGAGGAGCCTCTGTCGAACTACAAGGACATCAGCCTGGTCACGGAGAAGCAAAGCTCGTTCATCAACATCGCCAGCCTGCAAAACTTCACGCACTCGACGCATGGAATCTTTCACAACATCTTCATGATCAAAGACATGGCGCAGCAGGCCTGCGAAGCCGGATTGACCAATCCTCGCGTGAAGGAGTTCATCGCAGCTGACGAGAAGTTCGACCTGGTGATCACGGAGAGCTTCAACACGCATTGCTTCTTCTCCCTGTTTCATAAGCAAGACGCGCCGTTCATCGAGGTGTCCACGCATCAGCTGATGCCGTGGGTACACACTGATCTAGGCTTCTCTTTCGAGGCCAGCTACACGCCGTCCATGTTCTCAAGGTCGCCGAGGCCGATGAACTTCGGGCAGAGAATGTGGAATGTGGTCGCCGATTTGGTGATGACCGTGTCAGCTAGCACTACGTTTCACTGGTCCGATCAGAGCTTGATAGAGAAGTACTACGGCCCTGGTGTTACCAATCTGAAGGAGATGGTCAGCAACGCTTCGTTGATGCTGGTCAACACGCATTTCAGTCTTCATGGTCCTCAACCGTACCCTCCGAACGTCGTGGAGGTCGGTGGCCTACAGATTCCAGAGAAAAACAATCCCCTGCCCAAGGACATTAAGAAGTTCCTTGATGAGGCGCACGAAGGTGTATTGTACTTCAATCTCGGCTCGGTGATCAAAGCGGCCACCATGCCCGAGGATAAATTGACTGTTCTGTTGAACCTGTTCGCCTCTTTACCAAGGAAAGTCATCTGGAAATGGGAGACCGATGACTTGCCCCAGAAACCTGACAATGTCCTCGTGAAGAAGTGGCTTCCTCAGTTCGACATACTGAGTGAGTAGAGGTGGCTTGTTGGTGGTATTGTTTCTTGCGTCCGGAGATGTCCTCGAAATGAAAGGGACCGAGGTATCTTGGCTAGGTTAGGTCAGGTTGCTAAGAGGATCTGGGTTTTCATACTCCGCCTGCCTTGGCGGACATTCACCATAAGTCCAGTTTGCACGAAAATACAATACAAAATTGTTTCATATATGTAATTACAATTATTCATCAGTACTTTCACCCAATCATAAAGTCGGTGACTAATTCGGTGACCTTTAGTCGAGAGTCTGATATTAGTAACACAGTTTCTTTATCAGCCAGTAATAGAAATTTTGGATTGTATCTTTCCAACTACAGTTTTTCAGCAAAAACATACTGGGGATTAGTCGGCAAAAGTTTTTAATTATAGCAGTGACCACTGATTAAATCGCTTGCACCGATAATTTTTTAGAATACAATCACTAACCATAATTATCTGATAATCTTATTCGATTATTCGATTGTATGTTAATCCATTTTTAAGTTATAGCTGTTCCAAATAATTAATTTCTTTCAACTATGATGTCACGCCTAAGTCGATAACGAGGAATCGACGTTTTGTTATCGAAGGAAGTGGATATTTTTATCGCAAACCGATTTACGATTAAAAACACGTGTCCATGACACGTGTTCTGGATACATACATTTTTTAAAGTTAAATTCTTGAGAAGCTTATGTAAAATTATTTATGTAACTTTCCAAGGTCACATTCTTATCGACGAACCTACAATTAGTTTACAAATGAAGTGTAATCATTTTGAAGCTTCGACTCGGGCTAGAACAAAGAAATTTTAATTATCTCGCTAACAAAAGGAAACGAAAGTCGATCACGTTCCGCGCGCGGTTCATTCTGTGTATCATCAATGGAACTACGTTACATATTACGCGAATATCGATTTTTTTCCCCCGCGGCATGTAACTTCTCTGATGATTATACAACGATAATGAGAGTTCTCTCTGCACCATTTTTTTTCACGACTATGCCTATACAAGAAACCTCCACCTTCACTTGGGTAATGGAAAACGTAAATGGAAAGAGATTTTTCGCCGAGTTGCATTTTAATGAGAATTCTTAATTCCTGTAATTCCTCTCTCAACGCGGCCTTAAGAAAATTAATTTTCGCTTTAGAACCGAAATAGATTGCGGCCTGTTTAACGTACTCGTTATCAGGCGAGGATCGTCTATTCCATAACCAGTCGTTCATGTTGACCGCGCTAAACAGTGATTCATCCGTGATCTGTATTGATGGAAGAAGGTGTATTTAATACGCAGCACGAGCAACCGTGGAACTCGTTTATGCATACCAAGTCTATAAATTACTTCGTCAATAGATATTGTATTTCCGTCTTGCTCTGTGACTCTCAGAATGTGTTGACTCCTGTTCTGAATCCATTCAAAAATACCATTAATAATATTAGTAAAATAATATCAGTTGTTGCTTATCTGTATGTATATTTTACGAAACGTACATACTAGTAAATGATACTTGATCAATTGACGAATCTTGTTTCTTGTCAATCATTTCTTCACTTTTGCGAATATATTTGTCACGTTTTTCTGATTAAAACGAGGCCAAACACGATACAGTTTGTGTCATATTTACCCGTTTAATTGCCGATCTAGTAGAACCTCGATTATCCGAATCATATCTGAATTCTCTATCGTTCGACTAACACGTAAATAGTTTAATCTAAAGTAGACACGACATTGTACGAATCAGTATATTTAACCTAGCATTGTAGCTGTTCTATTATTACAGTTCGGATAATCGAGGTTCCACTTTATCACGGATTAAACGATTAAACGTGATCCAAACTGTATCGTGTTTGGTGTCGTTTCAATCGGAAAAATGTCACGAATATTTTGGTCAAAGTTTCACAAGGAACGATTAAAAACGATCGAGTTTTGCCACCAAATTGCTGTATTCGAGTGACTAGGTCCCGCTAGCAGTGTTCTTCGGAGCAGTGGTTAAGACGATCACCCGCGAAGTCCTTGACCGTGCGATCAAAGTTGTTGCATTGATCGTTGAAAAACAATGTTTCTGCCGTTTCATCTTGCAACGTTTCCTCGACGTTGTCAAACTTGATTTGTGCACTGGTTCCTCGGGAATCTTCTCCGGAGCATTCCGTCGAATAATGTTTCGTAACGAAACGCTTAATATCGTCATATTGGTATCGCCGGTCGGCGGGGATAAAAGGGCACAGAGAAGAACGGATCCCCGGGTGCTCGAAATCGAAATTGAAATTCTACTATTGCGATTGAAATTGATCGAGGCCGGGGAACCGTCGAAAATCGTTGGGAAATATCGAAAGCGGATTCCGAGGCCGAAACGGGCTTCGAATACGCCCCCTTCTTCCCCTCCTCTCCCCCCTCCCCACCCCTCCTGGTATTTGCTGTAGCGCAGAGGCGGCGAGCGCGTCAAATAGTTTAGAAACATTCAAAGCGGCTTTGCATAGTCGAGGAGCTTTCGATGCTTCGAAATGATATCGCGGTGGATGTTGATACTGCAACATGTCCGGTTTCGATCATCGGATAGCGCATTATTCTCCGATTGCTGAATCAGCCGGAGAGGGAGTAATTACCACTTGACATGCCCGTGGAACTCAAATTATCGCCCAGGGTTTTCTAACCGAATTCCGAACGATCGTGCAAAAAGAAGAAAGAATATTCAAAGAGAGAGAAAACAGAGAACGAGGGAAGAAAAATCGTTGTGTGGACTGTATAAATTGAGATAACAATGGCCACCGATGGACCGTATTCGAATAAATGCCTCGCGAAGGGAGCGATCGATGTTACTACTTGTACAGTAAAATAGTTATGAGATTAATGTTGTATTCACTGTAAGACTCGATATTGTCTTCTCGATATATGTCAACGACGCGGGTCTTGCTAGTGTCAAATATCGTGCAGGACACATCTCAGAGCAGTGTTACGTTTACACTCCTCGGCGTGTAAGGTCTCTCGAGCTTGGTGGGTATAGTCCGCGGTAGTGGGGATAATTCCGCGACGATTATCACGCAGGCCTTGGCGACATATACAGAGAAGTCATTGTAATTACACGGTGAAGAAACGGTGACAAAGTAATTTCGTGTTTTTGCGATTTACAGATTAATAACTCGCGTCTCGGCATTTTCGCGAGCCGACGAAATATTCGTTGAACGATTATAGCCTCGATCATTATAACGGCCGGGAGTTTCTCGTGTCTAGGGCGCATTAGAAGGCAACGGTCATCAAGTTGATTGACCGGGTCCTTGAGGAGATAATGATCGCTTCATTGTCGAAAGTAGGTTGAGGGGCGAGGTTGTCCTTCGGGGCATGATTCACCGGGCATGTTCTGAATGCTCCGCCAGCCTCGCTGCGACAAAGACGTTCTTTCGGCGAAGCTTTGGACTCGGTTGTTTGGCTGTTTGGCCAAGGATAAGGCGGCAGGACCACGGGAATTCCCCGGGCCCAGGTAGTTTTGCAGGTTTCTGGCCTCCGTCGAGCGAAATGACTTTAATTAGGCAACTCGCTAACGACTCTGCTGGCAACATAAATCACCGTTAAACCTGCCCCGGGAAGAAGACTTCATCCTGCCCCCTCGGTTGGCCCCTCGTGCACTCCGACCTTCTTCGGCGACAATTTGGGAGTCGGTAGCTTAGGCGGTCGCCTAGTCGGACTTGCGCAATCGATTGCAACGTGGCCGACCTACAAATTGCAGGAAAACGTCTCATAACTTCCAACAATCTCTCTCTGTCTCTCTCTCTCTCTCTCTCTCTCTCTCTCTCTCTGCGACGCGATCTCACCTCCGCGTGATGATCATTATGCAATTATTAAAGGGGAATGCCTGGGCATTCAATCGCAACTGACGCCTCAAGAATTTTTCATAGCGAATTTTACACGTTTACACAGTGTTTCGAGGAACACGTACAAAAATTTTCAGCTCGAAAAATTAATTTTCGCATAATATACCACACCTTCGATCCTTGTCCTTTTTGAGCAGGCGAACGGTGGAACTGATTTCAATTGCAAATTATGTCGGAAATAAAAGAAAAGCAGAAAACACGGGACCGTAAAATACAGTAATACTCGTTGTAAATTCTTTTTCGAAAATTATGTGAAAATTTCAGCTCGAATAATTCATTTTTTGACAAGCTACGAGAACTTCTTCGACATTTTATGACAAGGTGAACCGTGAAATTTGCAAATCACTATAGCGTGCATTTTTTCTTGGAAATTACGTGAAATGTAAAAGTCATGTTAGAACATTAATGGGAATCTTATTTGAAACAATATATCAGTTGGTCTATCTGTGTTTCCATTTTCGAGTGGCGGTACGATATTTCTCGCATTATCGGACATGTGTGATAATCGATTATTGCCAAGCATAATTAGTAAGCGTTTGTGATAGCACGTTCATGCGCGTGACGAGTAATGACATCGGATGACCGTTTATATTACGCAACTCAGGTTTTTTGCACATGCTTAACGTGAGCGTAACTCCGGTGGCCAGCGGGCAATGATTTGCTATTTTTCTTGTTTACGCATTTCTTCATAATTGCCACGAGTATTTCACTATCTATAGTACACTCACCGTGAAAGATATTTTAATGCGCTTTATCCACCAATATTGGGTAACAGCAATCGGTATTAAATGACGAATAATCTACTTTTCATCTGAAAGGAAAATAACGAACGTTCTGGAATTTACTGACACCGGAATTTTTATAAAAATGCAATTAAAAATCTGGAGACTTTTGGGGAAAAATCTGCAGAATCCAATGGTTGCTATTTTCCTCGAAAATATTTATTAATGAAAAAGGTAGAATATGACATACCCGTTTTGACGGTGTCGAGAGAACTTGTAAACGAGAAGAGGGACTGTCGATCTCCTTGTTTCGAAGGAAGCGTCGTCGCCTTATATCGGAGCAATAGTATAATACCGAATTCTGGAAACGGATACGATGCTCACGAAGCACCGGCATCGAGTTGAAGCTTAGGGGTTGGTGTTCCTGGTGGAGGGTTGCATCGCGCGGCCTCCTCGGTGGCCAGATAATCTAGCTAGAAACTGCCGGTAACTCGACCGGAGGGGAGGCTGGGATCGATCGGTTTAATTTTATTATCTCGTCCCGTGACTGCTGTATCTCCTGGTCCCGGTTCCTTGGATCCCCGGCCACCCTCCTCGGTCTTCGTGATCTCGATAAGATCGTGGGGGCAGCGTTTTGCCTCGTATTACATACTTCGCACGCTTTAAGCGCACGCGAAAAGGTGCACGATCCCGAACAGCTGATCGTAACTCCGGGCTCGGCCGTACTGTTTTTACGAAACCGTGGAAATCGTTAATTCCCGCTACTTGATTGGTACAGTGCAACCGTGCCAACTAAAACCCACGTTCGTTTCTTTCCTGCGGTTTTACTTTTGTTTCCGCGTTTCTTCGTTATTTATTGTCGATCAGTAACGTCGGTCGAGACCTCTTGGTTTCGCGATACAAAACAACAAGTTTTCTTTGAGTCGTTCCGTTCAGCGGAGGAGTCCCCTTAATTTATCGGAAGTGATTTATTTAAAAAAAAAATGTTCATTCATTTTTCGACTTCTCCCTTTAAGGGGGTGTTCCAATTTTAGGAATTTTTTTTTTTTGGCACAACTGTGGCACTCTTTGTGTCGAGATTTTGCGGACATATTTCTCGATATTTGAGGTACATACGGTATTTTTCTCGAGTAAAAATAATAAAAATTACAGGAGTTGTGTGTTTTTTTGCAGAGTACGCTTTTGAAAGCTTGTATCGAGTAGAAAAGAACGCGAATAAGTTCGATAAGTACCGTCATATGAACTAATTTCATATTTTAGCAAAATTCGCCGAAGCCAAAGACGTAAAAATGATTTGTCATTTATTGCCGATTGATGTGAAAAGCGCTGTCTCACGCTGATTATTCACCAGGCCTTGTTCCGTGAAATAGTTATCTACGCCTGTCGTTTGAACATCGCGTGACAAATATGCGCTTGAGCATATTAGAAAAGCAGGAAAACCTTGATGATTTCATTGCATTCGAATCACCATCTTTCCTCGAAAACAGACACACGCATCACCTGCGCGCGATGGCGTAAAGTTATTCCGAGGAACGACTAGACTGGTGGATCTTTCTGCAAAATAAAAATTCTTCGTAATCCATTTAGAAAATGTTTATCTCGCATAAAGATCCGTTGTCCGCTGATCAGCCTGCGTGATACCCGGCTGGCAAATAGTTTCGAAGGCGGATGATCGATCTGGTTGATTTTTCGGGAAAAAAATTTGAATACTCCATTCCGCGGGCTGGATCGAACAAACCGGGGGCCCCCGGACAGGTTGATAAATCGACGCCGACTCCCCTTGATCACAGAGCCGCCATCGTTCCATTCACGACATGTTTGCAATCGATTCTGTCAATTCGCATACGATCCGCTAATGTAATTGATTTTAGAGGCAACGATATCGAGGATGGGGCAACGCGGGGGCGGGGGCGGGGGTTGAAAGGGGTGGCTTTGTATGTGGATGTGTTGACACGCAATGCCCTCGAGTATCGCGTTTAACGGCGGAAAGGCGGGGCACGGAAACGTGGGATCGCGTTACCCCTTCGGGTAAAAGCGGAATCATCCTACCCCGGGTCCACTTTATTCCTACCCCGGCGTCCATTAAGGAATAGGATATACTTCTTTGTTACTTTTACGGGTCTATTAGATCAGGCGGGTCGGACCGGAGCCGGTAGCATGCTAACTCGATGCCATGCCATGCCATGCAGTCCGTCGTCCGGTGATGCATCGGTGAAATTTCAAATGGGGATCGATCGCGACTCAATTTGCCCCGTGGATTTGCGGGATCGGCATCAACGACCCGCGACGCTTCGAATTAACTCGAACATGATTGTCTACTTTACTGCCGGATAATGGGCTTACGCCCGGTATCTTAAAGGGGTTATCCCTAGGTAACTACCTGGAACGTCCGAATACCTTCGATTCTACGCCGACTCGCGCGAGTATTCGTACACGCTTCAAAGTCTTCATTGCTCCCTTAAGAAACCTTCTGAGGGAAGGACAGCGTACCAATCTGCACGTCCTCCCTAAACTAAACGAAGCAGCAAGTGCGTTTATGGATTATTAAGCGAGTTCTGATTAAATAAATTTCTGCTCCTCTTGTTCACTACTCCACCACGACGCGACGCCATCGCTACGCTCAGAGTTGAACTCTCGCCCGCCATGGAGCGCTGTGATCGCGCTTCGGTCCGTGTTCTTCGCTAATAATTTCTTAACAAAAGTTACTTTAAACGACCTCAGGAACCTCCCCTCTCTAGGAGATCCGAAATTTTTGGGACACCCTGTGTACAGCGGATCCGAGAAGTATTGGGTCATTGCAAAAGTCTTGACACAATTTTTGGTCCGTCTTTAATTTGCTGTTTATTACAAGAAATGTTAGAAATGTTGTCGATTGGTTGCTTTCGCGTAAAACAATTGCCATTTCCCTGTTCGCAGTTACACGACATTTACGACTTCAACGAATAACGTTCTCGCTGATTATTTGAAATAATAAAAGTGTTCGAAGTGGACGGAATTGTTTTGATGCCGGTGAGCCAGTTCCATTGTTTCGTCAAACATGTGTTGAAATATTCTGGTTCGGCAGCGCACGGCTATAAATTGAAGACAAATAGATACGATCAGTCGCCATTCATCTCATAATAATATGCGAATGAAATACGGTTCGGATGCTGAAATAATCGCGAGGGCATTTAGGTGAACACTAGAAGCTTGTGGAGATTGAACAACGCGAATAAAGACGCGAATAACGAAATAATTCTACCTACTCTGTAGATGTGAAAATACAGTGCAACTTTCGTTATTATTTTGTTGAAATCGACTTTATTTCTGGACACCCCGTACATGCGGTGTTCCATACACACGTATCGCCGTATAACGCAACTTTCGACGAGCGTCACTCGAGGTTTCGCACTCGATACGTCTTCGTGGAACGCGCGCGTCAATACGTGACAGGGGATATCTATCGGCTGGCATGAATTTTTGCAACCGACGGCGGTTATGCGCTCTGCTCTCTCTCTCTCTCCCCCCCCCCTCTCTCTCTCTCTCTCCCTCTCTTCCGCGCGACAGAGGGAAAAATCGGTCGACGACACGGCGCTGCGACGATTTCCTCGAGATTCTATCTGCTATGCCGCAAACACTTTTACGCCGTCTGTAACGAAGAAATAACGCGTCGGTATTTCCCGGGGATGTTACCCCCGCGTTTTACGACTAGCATGCTCGCCGCGGGGAATTGATATTTCGATCTTGCCCGACGGACGAGTCGCGAAGCATGCAACTGATAACTGGCTCTTTATGCGAAATAGAAAATTTTCTGCGTTGACGTGCCGAGCGCTAAATTTTACTGGCACAAAAATTACCGAGCACAAAATTTTACTGGCACAAAAATTACCGAGCACAAAATGTTCCTGTCACAAAAATTACCGAGCACAAAACTTTACTGGCACAAAACGTACCGAGCACAAAAATTACCGAGCACAAAATTTTCCTGTTACAAAACTTTACTGGCACAAAAATTACCGAACACAAAACTTTACTGGCACAAAACGTACCGAGCATAAAATTTTACTGGCACAAAAATTACCGAGCACAAATTTTTCCTGTCACAAAAATTACCGCGCTCAGAACTTTCCTTGCACAAAACGTACCAAGCACAGAGCGTACCGAGCAGAAAATGTAAAATTACAAAAATTCCGTTTGATTTCCCGCGATTTTTATAACACGCAATTTAACAGTAAAAGATCAGGAATATCTACGAATATCGTTGATTAATGTTTACGCAACACGTGCACACAATCGATACGAAACGTTTTGCACAATCGGTGCACGAACGTGTCAAGTATTTCCTTCGAATGCTCGTTAATTTCTTCGATTGTGCCTGCAACGTCAAAATGCCACGGAGGACCCGCCGATAACGTAGCGTCCTTGACAAGCGATAGTCAATTATCTAGTTAGAACAGCGCAGGGGTACAGGTGTCAGCGAGACTGGGTTACGAAGTCGTGAGGTAGCAACACGTGTTAGCGTTGATAGATGGAAACTACCGATTTTCCGACCGCAGTGTCATTTACCGAAGGGGCTTCCCTATCGACAGGTCTCTTATGGCGTTTCAACATTAGACTCCGCGTATCAACTGGAACCTCCGAATTTTTCTCTATGTTGCCCGGTAAATAAAAATTGACAAACTAAGGGTGACCTATATCTCTCTCTTCCTAACTTTACGATCTTAAACGCAGACACAATTTAGCAATGTGGGAATTATTTTAAATTATTTGCGGCGCCTCAGAGGGGGCAGTCAGTGGAAAGGGTTAATTGTCTCAGACGATTTCGTTCTTTTTCTAGAAAAATGTAAATCCAACCGCTCCGAAGACAATACTTTCTCGACACCCTGTGCACGTCTCCGCGGGCGAAACGGGGCTGTCGGGGCTCGCCGAGGGTTGGCGTAATGGAATTTGACATTAGAATCGACGCCGGAGGTGCGGGAATCGGGGCGCTATGCGATGACGTCCTCTCTCTCTCTGTCTCTCTCTGTCTCTCTTGCGGCGAGAGACGTCGAGTTTCTCGCGATAAACGCCCGGCTGCAGGAATTTTTCAGGCGAGCATCCGTGACGCCGGGATTTCTTTTAAACGCGCCGCCGTACCCGGAAGTCTTCCCTGGCCTCCCTTATTATACGGGCTGACGTGATCCTTCCGGCGAAGATAGCATTCACCAGCGGCCGTAATAAGCTCGTATCGCCCGGGGAACCCGTCCCCCCGACCGCCGAAAATCTTTCATATTTGACGGCGCAACGAAATCTAACGTTGTATATTTAT
Source organism: Halictus rubicundus (assembly GCF_050948215.1). Taxonomy (NCBI): domain Eukaryota; kingdom Metazoa; phylum Arthropoda; class Insecta; order Hymenoptera; family Halictidae; genus Halictus; species Halictus rubicundus. Next base: position 13,888,365 of record NC_135161.1, read on the forward strand.
GAGGGAACTTGCTCCCCCCGGCCCTTTTGTCGCCTCGCTGGGGATTTGAGCGGAACTTTTGTCGCGGCGAACATAGACTTGGAGATTTTCGATTTTTTCTTTTTTTAACGTGCTTGCCTAATACGAAAAACATGCACGTTGACAACTGTCACGATGTAAACGTGGTCGTCTGACGACTTCAATACAAAATCGGCGATTTTCGAGTTTCCGGAATTTTTTAAAAATCGACTTTGCGACCAAAAATTCGGGAAAAAATTCACGGCTGTGTGTGCTGTCGGGTAGAATGTTCGTGAATTTTTTCGTAATTTTTCGTCAAGCGGAACGGAAGAAACGGAGCATAATTCGTAAAACCGTTACTACCCCGTAGCTACCCCTGTGGTAGGGGTACCGACTTGAAACTTGCCACAGAGGGCTTTCTTTGAGGTGTTTTAATTGTTTGTGAAGGGTCACGAATTGATTTGTACGTTCGATGCGGTTATGAGAATAACCAGGTGAAATAACATAAGCATTTTTGTTGTTGTAGATCATCCAAACGTCAAGTGCTACTTCGGTCATGGCGGACTCCTCGGCTTGTCGGAGGGCGTTTATAGCGGAGTGCCGATGGTATTGATGCCATTTTATGGGGATCAGCATCTGAATGCTATGGCAGCCAAAGCCAGGGGTGTCGCAGAAATCGTAGAATTCACTGAATTGAACGAGCAGAACCTGAGACACGCTTTGGACGAAGTTTTCAATAATACCAAGTACGTTCCTTTGATTTTTTCCTATGGTTTTCGATCCGTCGATTTACAGTCCACTTTCATATAAACAACGCATACTCGTATAATGATTGAAATTATAAAGATGCCTCCATGGGAACTGATTCGATACATTTGTTTATTCAAGCATACAAAAATCCCACAAAATCTAAACAAATTCAGTCATTCTTATAAAACAATACTAGTCACGTCTAATGCTCGGTGAGTTTAGTGTTGAAGAAGATCAAATGTTCAGAGAGCCGTTACCAGCTTCAACAACCCCAACTGACCCCCGCCACTTCGGTGCAGTGGCACAAAGGATTTATTCATTTCCCCCGAAAAGACCATAGCCTGTCCATAGTGATTTAGTCGTTGGTCGGAACAGTAGTATAGAAGACGTTCTCGCAACAGGAGGCCGGGATACATCACTCCCGAAACCGACCACGTGTCAAGCCTAGCGTGAACCGATAGAAAAACCCACCGCACACATTCCGGAGGTGCGATACCGGTGGGCTCGTCACGGAAACGGAAGTCGCTTACTTTTCCTCCTCGGCTAAATGATTCATAGCGGCCGGTTAGCGTCGATACACCGTCAATCCGTGCTCGAGAACGTATCTCGGTGAATCCCCTAAAACTCGCGCGCATCGGTACCCGTCGGGTAGATCGCGCGTCGGGGAAAAGAAAACGAGACCTGGGGAAAAACGAAAAAAGAAAAAAGAAAAAACGGAAAAAGGCCAGAAAGAGAGCGGGGGAAACGGATGGGGCAGGGGTGAACCGCGGCAAAAAAGGAAAATCGTATAATCTGGCCGGATATTCGGTCCGTTGAATATCTCACGAGCTGTCCGGACGCTCGGATACCCGGGAAGTGCATCGTCGTTGGATGCACAGGCGCGGGAGGGGGTGGGTCCCGTTAATCCGTAACGCGGCTCACTGGTGTTTTTCCAGAGCCCTCTTCTCCCTCTCTCTCTCTCTCTCTCTCACCCCTCGCACACCCCCGTTCTCCCTCGCCGCTGTGACACTTTATGCGTTCTCCTTTCTCCGCGTCCCGGACGTCCCCATTTTTTTTCCACCCTAACCTTTTCGCCAGGTCGTTTGCCGGGCGGGGGGGGGGGGGGTTTAGTAGAGAGAAGGTCGGTCCTAAATTCGAGGCACGAATCGCGGAAAGAGCGGACGTGTTCTCCGGATGGTCCTCGTCCATCGACAAATACGAGTTGCAGCGGCGGTGCAACGTCGCGACCCGATGCAACGCGCCGGAAAAAAAACCTGGACGAGGTGCAACCGACGTACTTTGCCACGGAGCCGCCCCGGTCGTCTGTGTGTGTCCCGCTCGTATCCGGTGCTCGCCGGTCGCATGGGAAATTTCACGGCCGCTAAATGTTTCACGGTACGAATCAACGCCGCGGACCGATGACGACCGTCGAGCCCGAACCGGCCGAAATTAAATTCTACATTATTCAATGCGACCCTCGGATAACTTGTTAACCGCACGGCGGCCGCTCAGCGGAAACCGCGACGCGACGATATCCACCCGCGTGCTCGCCACCCACGGCCAGCTTTCTGTTTACGCAACGCGCGAGCGGATCCGCTCGCTCTCTCTCTCTCTCTCTCTCTCTCTCTCTCTCTCTCTCTCTCTCTCTCTCTCTCTATCTCTCTCTCGAGCCGCGATAATTGCTCGACGCGACCATGAATATTTCAGACGTCCCCGCCAGACGATATTCTATCACCAGCCGACCTACCCCCTTTTTTCCGAACGAGTTTCGAGGCTTCCGGAGGACCGGACCATGTATAATCCTATGTATAAGAGTAGAAACTCTGATCCGAAATAGGGCGATAGCTGGTTTCGCCTTATATCGGAAGAAAACTGTCAAGTCAAACCTGTTTTTGTGCCGTGGACAGGGACCGCATAAAAGAAACAAAGAAGAAATATTCAGAAATTTCGTAAATAGCTATAACAAATAATTTTTCGCAACATATTAACACTAGGTTTACGGAGCACTAAAAACGACTACTTTGCATTACTTTATAGAAATAAAAAGAATGTGCTACCCACATTTTAAGCAATATTTTAAAAATAATAATGTATACCCAAAGAAATAAATTTGATAAATAATTTCTCATATATGCATCCTTAGAATCTTAATATATTAAATTAAAAAAATTAGAACCCGTCATTTTGACGGGTTCCGTAAACCTAGTGTTAAAGAAAATTTTTTTTATGCGGTAGAGAGGGACCGCGTAAAAAAAGTCTCGCTCAGAAAATATGTCAGAGATTTATCAAATAGCGAGAAAGTGGTTTCCAAACAAAATAAATAATTGTTACACATGGAAACATTTAAAAAAAAATTTAATCTCTCATTTCAACACTTTGATCGCCAAACTGGAAACCCCAAGAATTGCATAAAATCAAAGTAAGTTATTTAATGAAATGAAAATTGTAAAAAATTAAATGTATAATTCTGAGTAATCCTCCAACTTTCTTGCATGTTACGGATCCTAATCAAGTTTAGTACAATGAATATATCAACGTACAAAATTCATTTTAAAACCTGCACAAATAATTCCGTCACCCACATATGGGTGACGTGTTAAACATGGACAAATTTTCAAAATTTGCGCATCATCTTGTGATGAGAACATTACAAAGGACCGCACAAAAACCTGTTCTACTGTACATGTGTAGATTTGGGTAAATAATTTTCATATCAATGTACGAATCGTATCTACCACTCTGGAGTAGATGTTCCGTCGTTTTGCACCGGGAACAATAAAAACAGAGTTCTCTGGTTTGTGCAACATCATCGAAATGATGTTAAACGGTGTTGAAATACGAGTCGCAGGGGTATCCAGTGTCCCGGTATCGTGACCATCGTCCAACAACCGCCTGATTGCGCTTATCCGCGACGACTTTCTTACCACGGACTGCGCGGGGTGGGGAGGAAAGGCAAGGCAAGAACTCGCAACCATAAATCAACGGGAAGTGGTGATTACGAGGTGCAGGGCGGCTTGTAGAGCGCGTCACGACAGAACCGGTGTCGGGCCCGGTGGACGCTGTTCCGAAATCGTTCGTTAATTTTATATTAGCCGTGCATGAGACGCCGCGTTTAACAATTGCGACGGCTCACGCGACCCGACCCGACCCGACCCGACCCGACCCGACCCGACCCCGGCACGGGTTTTACGCCGATTCCTGTCTCGCATTTCATCGTGTCGTTAGCCGAGCAATTCGTTCCACACGCGGACCATGTTCGATCGGCCGCGACTCGAAACCGTCGCCTGATCGCCAAATAAATCTCCCGTCTGATAATAAAGCGCGTTCTGAAGTTCCTCTTTATTTAAATCACCGGCAGAACCATCCCCTCCCGACGGAAAATATTCGATCGATGTCGCGAACGGTAAAAGGATCGTAGACAACGCGCGTTAACTGTTAAACGGAAAACATTAAATCGAAATGCGCTTTGTTTACGGCGCAATGGCGGAAAACATTGGCCGAACGTCACCGTCGAACGAATCGCAGACCACAACTTTGTTCATTCATTTTTTCAATTTTTTTGGATTTCTCGAACGCACGGAATTTATCGGTCCTTTTGTTGTGTCGAGTGTAACAGCTGTTCGACTATTCGGGCAACAAATACTCTGGGTGAGAGTGGATAATATTTTTCAAGGTTGTCAATGCTTTTCTAAATGGAAGCGGATATTTCTATTGTAGTCATAGAGCAATGAATACCTTTCGTACAATTTCCAAAAAAAAAAACAATTTTGCCTCACCGTCATTGTCGTATACACAGAATAAGATTTCACTTCGAATTTCCAACGTAATAAAATCACTCCTCGAGTAAAAAAAATACTCTCGCACCGGGCCAGAGCATTCCGAGTCAAAATTTTCCGAACGGTTTCCCGAAAAAAAATTCCGAAAGGCGACCCGTTCCCCCGAAGGCGGTCAGAAAAACCGCAAACTTCGAGGGCCAATAATTTGCAAAGAAATTCGACGGGAGAAAAACGATGACTTAAACCCCCCCCCCCCCAATTACGCATGCGACGCATGATACTGATTTCGCACGAAATCCCGGACACGGGGGACAGCGAAAGGTGATCGATTTGATGGGGAATGAGCCGTCAGACATCAGTACGTTCGCGAATCTCTAACGACTCGCATAGTTCGCGCGGCAGCGAATGCAAATTGTGCTCGCTCGTGTGTTGCGGTGTGTGCGCGTGTGTGCGCGGGACCCTTGGACATCGCGTTATGTGTGCGTGACGAGCGGACACTCGTCGCAGAGCCGAGGACGGTCCGAGCCCGATTACCCGGCCCTATATTTCGATCACGTAACCACGGGATGCAAATCGCGATCGTCCAATTACGCGGGCACGAATCTATTTATTAATTAATATTCAAGGCGTTACGTAACGGGGATACAATCACACCTGCCACGCAGCGAGGATCGCGTAGCGTTACTCTCTCATTCTCTCTCTCTCTCTCTCGCTCTCTGCACCCCTGCACTGTCGAAGATCCAAGGCGTACTCGTAAATCCTGGCCTGTCGTAATTACCCGGAACCGAGCCACGTCGAACGCGAACTTGCCAACGCTTTCGCGTCGTTTTGATTTATTAAGCAGCTTTCATCGCTCCGAGCAGTGACTCGCGTGGCTCGTAATTAAATCGGCCTTAAATCATAAGCTGAAAGTAACGAGGGGTGGGCCCACCCCGGTCGGTAGTCTTCGGTAGAGCGACTAGATCTATTTATTTATTTATTTATTTATTTGCGAATCGGTGTCGCGTACTCCTCGGCTATTTATGTGGACTCAGTGGGGATGCTGATGGATTCTCTCCAGTTCATCTCTGCAATTTTTCCTCGAACCAATTAGGTAAGAAATGCGTGCTCTGGAATATTCCTTGAATATTCGAAATAGTATTCCTCGCTTTTAGTCATTTTTCCTCGTTGTGTTTGTCATTGCGTCGAAGAATAACCTATTGCGTATGTATCTATTTAAATGCAACGGCCTAGTGTGTTAATTTTAATCGCTATCAAGTAGGCCATTGCGCCAAACACAAGTTTCTGTTATCAACTATTACAAACGCCTGTATAAATTATATTTTATCTGCTCATTACAAATTTTCCTCCTGCATTCGGAACTCGAAAACCGATTATTTGTGTGCACACTATTTCCTAGGTCGTCTAAACAAATTATTGAGCACACCCCAAGTGCAGCACTGTTATGAAAATATTATTGAAATACCAATTTTACGTGTAACCGAATCATTTCTTTTTCTTTTATTTTTTTGAAGCATGGTTGAATTTTATTAGATTCAGTACATACAATTTTATACCATTGCAATAGAATCAAGTCGAAACGACCAACTTTAAATTTCTCGTTTACAATTGCGGAGCACAGAAATTTATGAAAATTTCCGTAGGACATTTCACAAAAATCGAAATGAGAGAAATGTCTTTTGCTGACTATTTCTTACGGTTATGATACTGTTCATTTTGATTAACCCTTTGCGGACGAGGATTTTTTTAAATACTAAGCATCCCTTTCTCAGAGAACTGGACTTGCATTAGAGTAACAACGAGAAAAATGTGCAATATATACTAATCTTCTTGACGTACCTACTTCAGATTTCTCACGCCAAAGATAAACTGTGCAAATAGTATTATTTTTTGGATCTCACAAATTTAGATGTGTCATCAAATGATGAGACGGCTAAAAATATAGTGATGAGTAGGTTATAGAAAGATTAGATCTCTTCAGCGAGATATAAAATTCACAATTTCTGTTTCAACACGAAGAGGTCATCATAAATCTTACGTTTTCTGGTTAGTCTACGACAATAGCGGAAGACACTCGAGAAGAGATTGCCAATTGGGAAGTATCTCGATCTCCTGATAAGGTATTATGTTGTCATTGCGTGTCGTAACCCGATAGTACTTATCCGCTTAAAGACACGTCGGTGCAATAAACTGGTCGCGATCACGAGTTCCCGGGGTCGGCAGAGTCAAAGTGTCGATCGTCTATCCCGTCGGCCATGAAGCTTCGCCTCTGGTAGTTGGCTGATCGGCGCGATCTTAAAATCCCCATAACCGAAGTTATATTATTGCCTGTGGTTCACGACTCCTCGAATTAGGCGATGCCAAGGGTCGCGGGTCCGTGACGCTGATATAGTATCTCTACATTCTGTTCTGGACCTGATCCAGGGTCCCGCGAGGCGACGCGAAACGGTCATTCGATCCACCAAGATCTCTGCGCATGATTGCGCTTGTACGCGAACTTCGACTTACAGCCGCCATTAAGCGGCACACGTACCAGATTCACCTAACTCGCCTGATTCCGCCCGCTGTCCCTTGCGTAGTTGTCCCTACATAGTTCTCCCTACATAGTTGTTTCGCGGTTTATAAAATTTTCAAAATTTCGCCGCCCGACTGTGGTTTCAATAATTCGAGAAATATCGGAGGTGTCGAAGTGAAAGCTTGCGAAAATTTCGCTGTCGGTCTAGCAGAGCTAGGAATTGATCTCTAGCGACGGATATAGTGAAGGGGCGGCGGCTAAATCCTGATTTGGGGAGCATAGCACCTGCTCGCTCGTAAGGGGTGCGTAACGGCGAGGGTGGACCTTGAATAGGGTGGACGGGAAAGGGGAGCCGTGGTTCCGGGTCGGCTGGAAATGAACAAGACCGGAGACGCTGCGTAATGACGCGTGGAACGTCTCCGTACGAGAAAGTAATTGGACGCCCGGCTCGCCTAACTCTCGGCCAGTGTACCGAGTCCCCGGTCCCGCTTTGATGAATGGGAGAACGTTCGATTGACTGAGCGAGCCCAGCACTGAAACTTCGTCTCTGATTGATGTTTCTTGAGCCGGGTGCCACCCGCAAAGAACTTCTCCCCGGGCTCTCATTGATTATTGGACAGTTTAAATAGTTGGTGATTTACCATTCATCCAGTGGCCGACAACATCGGCAACTTATTATTTCCCTTGGCCGGTCTGACCGACACTGCTTTTGTGATTGCTGTAAACAGGATTTTTCAGCTTTTAATTTGGACAGGATTTTTCTAATCAAACACAGAAATTTTGGTATTCTGAATCTTGTAAAACAGCTAAATATGGAATTGGAAAGAAATCGTCTTTGCTGACTTGGTATTCCTTAAGAATAAAATGTAAATGTTAATCTCTTTCGTAAATTTGTAGATGCTACTAATGGATGAACGTCCACAAAACTAAGAAAGGAAATACGTGTCTGTTTCATGTCATAGCAAACTTTCAGTCGGAACATAGAGCATATCACGATTCGCAGTCTGCTAATAATACATCGATTTAACAATGACTGCGTCGTTAGGGCATCAAGTCGCAAATAAGAAGGCTCGCTTATCTCCCGGTAGTTCTTCAGCCGCTACGCTAATTGCAGAGAAAATTGTTGCCTCGACGCCGCAGCGGACTTTTTGCGCGAGCGGCAGCACCACCGTAAAGTGCATTACGATTACAAGAGAAGAGTGGAGTCGCGGAATAACAATAAAATTCGACCGAGTTCCGAGCACGTTCGCTCGCGAGTTCAGAGGGTCATTACTTTTTTATTCCGTTTTCAGCGAGGGGAATCGATAACTTACAAAACCTTGTAGTTTCACTCTTCGATGCACTTTTCTATGTTCTGTACATTGCAACTAATATTGACAATCATGCCGCACAAAAATCCGCAGTCAAATGATGAGAGTCGACGGTCACAAAAACTTTTTGTTTCCAATTATTATTCCACAAAAACTTTGGCCGGGGGTGCCTCGAGAGATACAAGGGGTTGTGACAATGACGGTTAAAATATCATTCAGCTTGGTTTGCACAATCTCGTCTGTCAAGAACGTACCAATCATCTTATTACAGTGAATTCTCGATGTATGTCAACAGCACGGGTCTTGCCAGTGACAAGTATCGTGCAGGAGAGATACCCGAGCCGTGTTATGTTTACTCTCCGTGGCGTCCGAGGACTCTCGAGCTCTGTGGTTGCTAACGGGGTACACCGCGCGGTAGTGGGGATAATACCGCGACGTATATCGTGGAGGTCTCTGCGACATATATAGAGAAAAGTTACTGTGAGGACGGTAGGCGTTCGAAACCGCATCCCCGGCAAGAAAACCGGGGATTTGGTTGGTCGCGCACGGCGGATAAGAATCCCGGGGCCCGTTTCGTCTCTCTCGAATAAATCCGCCGCGGTGGAAAGGACCGGAGAGCTCCGGCGAGAACGAGCCACCGGGACGGATAGCGATGGCGGTCGGTTCCGCAAGCTGGAGCTCGTCGGGCGAAAAGGGTTACGCTCCGAGGAGAATAAGGACGGGAACAACAGGGCAATAAAGCGGACACGGAGGCGAGGGTGAAGCACGAGAGGGCAGGGTAAACGGAGAAAGATAGATGAAGGGAGCGAACCGAGCGAAAAACCCGAGGACAAAGCGGGAGAGTGGGTGGTGGGATCGAGAAGGGGGGCGTTGGAAACGACTGCGTGGGGTTGGGGGTGGATGAACGGGTGTACGAAGGGAAAGGGTGAGTCGGGTGTCGGGCTAACTTGACGACGGAGCTGCACTATGTTATCCCTCAGCCGTAACCGAAGAAGAAGCGGAGGAGCAGAGGCGTGCCTCGTACCTCCTTACAAACTGCCGAAACTTTGACTACCCACCACCACCCTTCCAACCTTCCGACTACTGGCTGCTAGCTGCTGGCTTTACGTGGCAGCTTGCACGCCTCGCCGCACCACACACGCCCTTTCCTTTCACCGGCGAGTACGCGCAACCCTGAAGGTCTATTTTCGAGAGCAGGACGCCCGCAATGGGAACGCGATTCCACCTACAAAAAATCCAATTTTCAACAATTTTTTATTACTCAATTCACCCCTAAATATACAGGGTGAAACTACTGTAAGACTTCTTTCGCTGTCTCTTCCAATTGCCCGGTGTTTTACGAATTTTTGCGCTCAAGGTCACGCGAAGGTCATAGTATTGTAGGCGATCGGATACGTCTCTAGGCCATCGTATCGCGAAATATATAGGTGGAAATATATCGTTCCGTTTATGAAGAAAATTCCCGGTGACCTCGAAATCTCGAAAAAATATGACCTTGAGAAAAATGTTTATCCCATCACAGAATTTGTCAGAGTTCTGTCGCAGAGTTCGGACACCCTGTACAAGCATAAGGCGTCCAAAGCTTTGTTAAACAGTTGCCAAAAGAATAGGAATTAGAAAACATAGGACGAGAGTTCATTGCCCTCTGACTCTGCGATTCTCCTATAGGTTTTCAAGGAAAGTTCTCGAATCTCCGGAGGCCCAGGAACTTTTAGGGTTAATCCCATCGAACTTGGAATATTCCGCGTGCAGAGAGAATCGGTTCGGCAGCATGTCAGGCGCGCTGTAATTTGAACGACCTTCGTTCTCGCGAATGTTGCCCCCGAGGGAGGGATGTTCGTTTCGGACGGGGTAGCGGTCTCGCTCCTCGAGGATAGCCTTTGTACCCGCGAATACGAAAGTTCGCTGACTCGCAAGGTATCGCTATGCCGGACGGTCTCGCGACGGATTAAAAAGTTGCTTATTTGCAAATGGAACTTTCGCGTCTTCGGTATTGTGTTTACCGGGAATATATTCCGTTCCGGAGTTAAAGCGAGTCTGCGGAGGAGCAAAAAGCCGGCTTCCGCGGATCTGCTGAATTTCATTATTTAAGTTACGTGTACGGGTACCGGCACCGGCACCGGCACCGGCACGGGTACGTGTACCGGGTACAAGTGTTTGAATAATGCATTCAGCGCGATGTACACGAAAGCCGCATTTAGAAAACGCTTTAATACAGACGTTCGCGTCCGCCCGTCCGACGACTTCATAATTTCAACGCCTCCGAAACGATCGAACCGAGTTCCGCAACGTCGATGGACAAAATGTCCGTATTGTCGACTTTTTTTCACAAAAACCACACCCCTATCGTCCTCGCCCCACCGCCAACCGAATTTTCCGCTGTAATTGATCGGGGAAAGCGGAAACCGTAACCGCAACCGTAACAGTAAACCGTCAGGCGAATGCTATGGAAAAATACTTCATCCCCGGATTTTAATGAATACGATAAACGAGCTGGAAAAGAGAGAGATCATTGTTATATTTAGAGGTAGAGTTTCGCCGGAAAAAAATGGAAACTGTTTCGAACTGGTTGTAACGCGATGCTGCGCCGCTGTTTTATGCCCTGGCTCTATTGTTTTAAAGTTAAATGACAGTAGATTGTAATCAACGCGAAATTATTTTGGTGGAAAATCCTGTAAACTCGCGACCAGTTTTTTTGAGGTTTGTCAATTTTTTACAGGACAGAAAAAGATTTTACGCGATCGAACAGTTTTAGTCTGCAATTAAAAAATCCCTCAACGGAGCGGAACGGGATCCCGAATTTGTTATAGGACGGGCCGCGTATTTCGGAGCACCCTGTGTGTAAAAGCGATCTCGTTCCCCAGAGGCTTCTCCTTCGTCGGGTGCTAGACGGTGGTCGGGAAAATCCAATCGCTTCCCGACGATATACGTCTTTGTAACTCGATAAGTCGCCCGGGTAATACGGCGGAGGGCCTTAGGAAGAAAATTTCGACGTCCGGCGAGCAGGATCGAGCCAGAAAGAGTAGGGGAACGGAGAACGAAGTTCGGAGGGGGAGGGGATGGGGGCGATAGAACGAGATCAAAATCCGGAAATCTTATCCCTGCCTCGGATATTCGGATGCGACTGTTCACGTGCTGGTGGAACACGCGACGCGACGATTCAAACGAAACTGCGACGTCGCGTGGTGGTCCAACGTCGTCAAAACCGCGGAAAAAATCGTTCGAAGTCGATGAGATTGAAGAAATGCTCGGACCATATTTTCAGACCAAGATTAGTTACCATAGGTTACCCAGAATTCTTTTTAGAGAGCTCAGAGTACACAGGAAATTGTCCTAAAACGATAGCACAGGTTGTCCGATTGCTTCCATGGGGTGCAGCTGGATAAATTGAATTTGCAATAGGCGATTCGATAGCTTATCCGAAAAAAATACTTTATGCCAAATTTCAACCCTGTACGTCGACATGGAGGGTAGTAATGGGGTGACGGAGAAAATCAGGTTTTTCCGAAATTTCTCTCACCCCCTTCAATTGAAAATTCTGAAAAAATTCATAGACGTGCATACTGGTAGCTAAAATGTGCCTGATTTTTTTCAGAATTTTCGAATGGAGAGGGTAGGAGAAATTACGAGAAAACCTGATTTTGCTTGTAACCCCATTACTACCCCCCATGTATACATATAGGGTTGAAAATTGACACAAAGTGTTTACCGTGGATAAGCTATCGAATGGCCCATTGCAAATTCGAAAACCGAGGGCCAACCTACCGTGCACCAGGGGTGGCGAATCGTGGGTCCAACTCTGCCGCTGCTGTTTCGGAGCATGATCGATGGGAAACGAAAGAAAAGTCGACCACGGGATTGCGGTCGGTGCTTTGTCGTTTAATTTCACCCGGATCCGGAGCAACGTCTTTCCGGTGTTTCCCGCGGGATCGGAAATTTCCAGCGAACCGCGAACCTCCATTCAGCGCGAACCGTGTCTCTGGCCGGGATGAAACGAGGCGGCAGCACGGAGCTCGCCCGGAGAATTAAATTCGGCCGGGAAGTTTCGATTATTATAAGATCAAAGGCGTCTGCCGGGATTATCCGGGACATCGAGGCTTAATAAGTCCGGCGAATGCGAGAACGCGGGCAAATAAAGCGGAAACACGGCGCGCGACGCTGCGTTCGATCCCCGCGCGAGCCGAATGAGACTCTCTCGCTGCATAACGAGATCAAAATCTTATCTCTTGAGACAGGCTCCGCAGACGTTCGACGCGGGCTCCGCGAGAGCTCCCGTCACGAGAAAAACCCCTCCTTAGCGAGAGATTTACTACGATTCGCCGTGATTCACTCGCGCCGTTCCGCTCGCCGTGCAAATTTCGAAATGATGGAGGTTAAAGGGTGCTTTTCCTGACTCGCAAACCCCTTCTCGAAGACTTTTTCCCTCCGCGCGCGCACCCTTTGGATAAACCGTGTTATCGAAATTTCCAAACGAAATGGTTGCGGTAAGAAGGCAACACCTGACAACTTAAATTTAACAAAAACGATTACAGCGAGAAATCACGTCTGACCAACGCCTTAATCAAGAGACCGTTATTTTTCTCGTGTAACTGAGACGTCAATTACCGTCAATCATCCGTCTTCGATGATTTCGCTTCCCGCCGCGAGCATAATATCGTAGCATCATTCGGTGAACGCTTGATTAACACGCGTCAGCGCGATGTTTCGAACGGAGCAATTGTCCTAGACGAGTCGGAAGCATAAATATCATTGGAAATGGAAATACTCGGAAGCGCGTAAATTCTCTCACCGCGAAAAATTGAACAATCTCGACCCGATCGGTATTAATATCATATACGTCCCGCGGGATCGTGATTAATTGACGCAATGATAAAATTGGACTCGCCGGACACCGATTCTTGCGCAGTCGGTGTTATTTATTGGCGCTGACCGTTTCACGCAATTTCTCGCAGGACTCGAAAACGAAGCGTTTCGGCGCGCGGATTGGAGAAGTAAAAGGGTGCTTGGAATCACACCTTTCTTTCTCGGACACCCTGTATTGCCGCGAGTAAAGACGTGTCAGCATCGACGGCGAACGATCTCCCACCACGCGACCACTGTTCCTGTCTCATTGCCCAGAATCTGCCAAGTGGTTGGCGAACGCTATGGCGAACGGGTTACGAATGCGTGGATTTCACGTGTCCGCCGTCCCGGCCCGTGATAATTTAGAATCGGTGCCACGGACAGCCTGAACTTTATGCATCCGCGCCGGCTGCCAAGGTTCCCGCCCACCTTTCGAACTCGAAATACTTATTTCGCAGGAGCAGCCGCGCCGAATGTCTTCGGGGGAGGGGGAGGGGTGACGTATCCTACGTTAGAGACCGCCTCTGGCCACAGTCTACATGATTCCGACTATTTAAAGGGCGACCTCATTCCCTCTCGTGAAGCAAAACTCCTCCCACCGAGGAAATCACTGGAGAACGCGAGAGCTTCGGAACGTGCGTGGACGTTTTTGCGAGATAATTTTTCTGTGTAACAATTGCCGGCACAGATTGCCCCGTCGGGCATTGGCTTGTCTCGGTCGAGAGCTATGAGGCCACGCCTACACGGGATAGTGTGTGCCGAGGGAACAAGGGTCTCCAGAACTATATTTTTAGGAGACAAATGGCTTGATTTAAGCACTTTTTATGTCACCTGAGATTTCCCTGGGACGTTTCCCTTTCTACGTAGAAGTCGAAGGTAACGAAACCACGCCCACTCGGAGTGTTCTGCCACGAGAAGTTTCAGAATTAGGGTTGTCTTGATGGAGTCTCCAAAACTAGAGTTTTAGGAAGTACAAAGTTTAGCACGAGCGGAGATTGCCCCATTGAGCACTGCCCTCGTAGAAGGCAAACAGTAACGAAACCACGCCCACTCGGAGTATTCTACGCAGGGGAACTTCGAAGCTGCAGGGTCTTCAGAGGATCCTCAGAATTAGATGATTAGGATTATAATTGTAGGAGTATAGACTTTTGGCTTGACTTGAACATAGGTTGCCCTATGGGGGCGTAGTTCTAGCCCCGTAGAAATCGAGAGTGGTGGACGAAACCACGCCCACTCAGAGCACTGAACACAGAAGAACTGCAAACCTAGAAGATGTTCGTATTTTAGATGACCTATAGAGTTTAGACTTAACACGGACATAACTTGCTCTATGGGGCACAGGCCTGGCTCCGACGAAGTCGAGAGCACCGAAGCCACGCCCACTTAGAGTACTGTACACGGAAAAACAGCAAAACTAGAAGATGTTCGTATTTTAGATGCTTATGAGTTATAGAGATTACATTTGACTTGAACATAACTTGCCCTATGGGGCACGGGTCTGGCTCCGACGAAGTCGAGAGCACCGAAGCCACGCCCATTTAGATCATTGTACACAGAAACGCAGAGCATTTAGCTAGCTCCCTCGTCTCCGAGCTTTGTAAACTGAAATTACCATTCACAATAGAACGAACATTGAATGCTTGGAAAATTTTGAAAAATTATCCGCGGTTCAACCCCCCCCCCCCCCCCCGCAAGACGGGTAACTATGGAAGTGTAAAAGTTCCATGGGATTCTCAAGTATCGACGGCGGTTTGCTAACTCGTTAATCCGCTAGTGGCACTAGGTCATCCGGTAGTCCGGTGTCAAAAGGTTGGTTACCCTGGGAACCAGTTAATCTTTTTCTCAGCCTGTAGGGACGCAAACCGGTACGTGACTCGCGGGACAGAGCGGCGGGATGGGTAAACTTTTATTAAAAATCTAATTGGATCGGAGCTCGGGGCCCGAGGGCTATTTCACCTTCGTTCTTTCCTTTTTCACCGTTCCGCCGCGCCGGAGCTTCGATAAGCTCGCCGCGACTATGCGAGCATGTGATCGTCTCGCCTTTGTTCGGCCGCACGCCTAATGTTGCTTTATCGATTTGCCTTCGAATTATTCCGCACCCGCCGCCGCCTTAGCAACAATTTCGTTATTTTCATTTGCCACTCGAACAAGTCTCCGGCCGTTCTTTGTTCTCGAATTGAGAAATAGAGAATATATTTCGAAAGTTATCAAACTTTTTAGAATGATTACTGTAATTATTTTTAATATTTTTTGATCACAATAATCTGTTCTTGGAGATGTCCATTTTTTGAAATAATTGCGTAATGTTAAAGCGGTACAAGGGCGAGTCGATGGCACGTCTAATAGCGAAGCGGGGGATCGAGAGGATTAATTAAAACGGAAAGATTCACGGTACAGTCGGCGGAAAGAAAACATTCTTCCCAGTGTTCCCGGTGTCACTCGTTAGCTGAAAATTCGTCGAACTGGAGCGCGAAAGAGCTGAAAAGAACCTAGTCACTGTAAATTCGTCACAGCTCCTTAAACCAACCCCTTTTCCACCCCCTCTCTACCCCTTTTTCACTACGCCCGGGATCTTCCGGGTGCTGCATTTCATTAATTCGAAGTAGTCGGTCACGGTTCGCGATGACCGACCCTCCGGAACCCATCGAACCTACCCGGCAACTGATAATGACTCGAGAATGTTTTCTGTCTTCTGGAAAAATAGTTGCACAAAAGATCTCCTCGCATTGTTTTCACTGATTCTGATTTTAACTTCTAACTGGTTGGTGGAATAAATTCTTAGTCTACTAAAATCACGTACAAGTTTATAAATTATTTTGTTGATTTGACAAATAAGATGGACTCGTTTCGCCCGGCTTTTTCCTGATTGCCCCAAGTCAGAGGTTAATAACAATATATCGAAATATCGATTACTGGTGTTTGTAATTAGAAACGAGAGTGCTCGTAAAGTACGAATGAGAAAATAAACGAGGCGGTGTTCTCTATGCTTTTGATTATGTTCAAATATGCGTGTGTACCAGCTAATTCAAACGGTAATAACGGTAACTGTTTTTATATTATGTACCAATATATTTTAATTAACCTTCCGTCAGACGCAGCTGTTCAAATTGATACACGTTAAACGATTTCGTCGTGCAATTTCAAGCGAAGCGTATTCAGCCTTGCATCTTTTTAATTATATCTAGCTTTTTCTTAACTAATGAAAAGTGAGTGGCAGCTCATTCAGAATATTTCAAAGGTTCCGCGATCTCATTACTAAAATAATTATCAGAGTACTTAGAGATCGTGCTAAACAATGAGACACTTTAAACAAAAAAATCATGTTCAAGGAAATACAGCTCAAACAATTTTAAATATTTCGTCTTGAAAAAAATATATCATAGAAGTGATACGTTTTCTTTGGAAAAAATTAATTAATTAGGTAACCATAGGATAATCTCCTTTAATGGAAGGGTGCCCATAAGATGGGACTCTTTTCGTATGGGACAGGCTGTACAACAATGCAACAATTATCATGGGTCCATTTCGGCCTATGGTTGAGTACGTAGCATTTAAATATTAACGTGTAAACAGCCAGTTCGAATTATCAACTGTTTACATTGAGTCTAAAAAGAGGATTAATGTTCCATCTAAATTCTAATTTTCCAGCATCCAGTTTAAATTACTAGCGGTTTCTACTATGTCTAATAAGAGGATTAATGTTCCATCTAAATTCTAATTTCCTAGGATCCAGTTGAAAATTATCAGCTACGGCAGAGCATCAATTATCCGAATCTCGATTATCCGAACCGGTATCGCATCCTCGCTGTCCCCACACGTGACAAAAATTATTTATTTTTCAGTCACTTTTACCGCTGGCTGCGAGCCAGCCAAGGTTTAGCTGGACATGCAGTTAGATAACGTTATACCACTCCACCATTTTCTAATTTTATGCGATCAAAAAAATGTGAGAACAAAGCTAAAATGTTGCTTGAAGTTCCCTAAAAAAATCTCGGTTTCACAGTAGCTTTATACGCGACAAAAAAATATGTTAGATGCACTCAATTTTATTAGGGCTCACAGGGCTGTGCACACCCCCTTAACGACAAATAAAATTCGAGACATTTTACGGAAGAGCATATTTAAATTACTATTAATTTCTGTGATAGACCACGGAAAACACACATTTACCTAACCTAGCATTATCCCACTGTATCAGACTTCATCGCTGAAGGGTTAATACTACGCTCGGATGTTCATCAGCGGCGTGCACGGACGCGGCCGGGGAAATCACGCGAAAATACTTAGGTTCGCCAGCGAACCGGGTAACAAGCGAATCGCGGACATTCGAAGCGGCCGAAACAGGAGAAAGCCCTTAACCAAAACAATTTAAGGGCCCCACGGTATTTCCACGGAAACGTTTCGGATCGTGTTCAGCTCGTGTCGCTCGTGCATCCCCCGTCGCCACCGGCGCGGCGCGGCGCAGGAACCGCGTTCGAAAATTAACGGGCACGTACGTCAAACGGATATCCTGTCCGCGTAACGGCCGAGCGACTGTAATTGAGGATTTAAACGTTGTTTGTGTCAGGTGCAAATGAAACATACCCGGTGTCGGACTTTTCTGCTTCTGGGCCAATTAGCTTGGGGTCGCGGACCGCGCCGGTCGTTTCGCCGGGCTGTTTGTTAAGCGTTTCGCGGTCGCGTTACAGCTGTATCTCGTTTCCGGCGCGGAATAACGCGTCGATAATATCCTGCCAACGTTAATGAATTTGCGGCGAGGGAGGGCAGGGAGTAGCTAATTACAATCCTTAATGTGTGTTTTTCACTGTAAACGACATATCCCTCTCCGACGACTACAAAACAGAATCGGCCGAGATAAAATTGTAAGACAAATATATTTTTCGAACAGGACGGCAGGGGTTGGATTTTTATTATTGTTTGTTGTTACTTCCGCGTGCGACGGTAGATAATGTTCCGGGGTGGCGAGTGCGAAGTGTACGGGCACATAATGAATGAGACTTCCGGTTATCGGGATCTCGCCATGGTCCTTTGCCGCTTGCAAATTTTCCAGGGGAACGAGTCACGAATATTCCCGGCCACGGAGTTCCCGAACACCGGCGCCGCTGAATATGCAGGTACACGCAATTAAAATATTCGCGAACGCGCTCGCACCCTTGCTCGCTCGCTCGCTCGCTGGTCCGCCGCGTGGAAAGTAATTTCCGCGAGGAGAAGGAATTTTTCAAAGTTAGTTTGCCAGTCTCGTCATGCGTTATATTGGCCGGCGAAGTTGGCGAAATTCGAGGCGGACCCGGGCGCAAAGTAATCTTCGTCCCCTCGTAATTCCTTCGAAGTTACTTTACGATTCGCCCGGAACCGGCTGGCTAGGTTGCTTCAGCTTCGCTTCTGCTCCGATCTGCTTCCAGGCCCCGATCTGCTCGGCTCGGCTCCGCTCCGCTCCGCTCTGGTCGTCGCTCGCCGACTCAGACGCGTTACCAACTTACTTTCCGGCTTGTAACGTTATCGCGGCGAACCGAGAGGCCTCCTCGTCTCTCCCAATTAGCCGCGGTAACCGAACTCTCGCGCCCACCCACGCTCGCAACTCCCCAATCTTCCGGCGCATTATTCAGGATTCTCCCGGCCGCCGCCGTCTTCTAAATTATAAACCATAAATTTCGGATCGTATTACAAATCGCGTCGCAATTACGCCCCGCCGAGCCCCCAACCGCCCCCGAAGTCCAACTGCGAAATGAAGCCACCCCCGCCGGAAACGATTCTTGCCGAGCGCTCTTCGAGTCAACACGTTTAGCACCTGGGATTTTCAACAATTGCACTTTACCGAAAGGATGCTTAAAAATCTTATTAAAAGAAGTTTAGAGGCCGTAGACTTCTAAAATAAAAGTAAATAATATTATGATATTTTGTAATGATAAATTATTAATAATTAAGAATTATAATACTTATATTCAACCGATTAAACATATCAACCCTTTGCTTGCACTCGAAGCTATTTCAACTCCAAAACGAAACATTTCTTCCGACCTAGGATATTTCCCTTCAATATATATATTTTTCATGTTATACGTATGAAAATGGTGGAATTTACTCGTACAATACCGAAATGTTTAGTAATTTATTAAATACAAAAAAATTTAATATTGTAAAAATATTTTGAATAGTGATACAGCAACGTTTAGTGGCGCCTTACATTCGAGTGCTAAGGGTTTAGAAAGAAAATAAATGTCTGCTTCACTCCAGTTTGTTGCAATTCAGGTTTGCATAAAGATCCGCGGTCTAATTGTAACTCATAAAATACTCGTCGGTAGCGTGTTAATTTATAAAATTCGTGAACCGGTTTTTATTAACCCCTATAACCTACGCAACTGCTGCGAATGTGGTAGAATTAGGAGAAAGTAGTATGAGTCGATTAAGGGAAGCCTCGTTGTTGGCTCGGACATATTAAGGCGCAACGGTTGTGGACGTTTCAATTTTTAGAACTGTCCAATAGGAACAGCCGTAACGCAGGACGCGTGCAGATCACACAATACTGATGCCAGCTGGAATTTCCCCAGTGTGTCACGATACCCTTTGTTGACCGCAGGAACCAAATCTCTCTTTATGGGTTTGCTGCGTTTACCTCGCTGTCTCGTTACCTGTAGGTACAACGTACTCCCGAACAAATACGACACGTTATAGACAGACGCGTGGTGCGACGACCGTGTAAAATTACCCTGTGAATAGCGGCGCTAATCACGCGAGGCTTAATAAGATCTCGTGCGCCGTCTGGTCGGCGTCGAAACCTGTCCACGTAACGCTCTTTAGCAACGCTGGTTTTTAAAGGAAACATTTTCAAATGGAAATAGAAAGCGAGAGTTAAAAATGTAAATTGAAATGAAAATTTAAATACGCTTCGCTAGCCTCGAGATCAAAGTACTTTTACACGTGCAGAGAAGAAGAATGTTACATGTCGGAGAATGCGTAGAGTTAACTCCTTAATATTTGATTTTGCTAGCACACTTCAAAGGAATTGAAATATTTGGAGATACCCAAACTGATGGTTTTTCCATATGAGAAGGCTGATAAACGAGACGAATACAAACATTATAACAGTTTAGACGATGGGGATAGAATTTGGACAGTTACGGTAGAGACCTCGGCGACAGTTACGGAGAGAAAACTGCACAAGAGCAAGTCCTCTACTTTTACACGTGTAGAAGAAAAGAAAATTGCATGTCGGAGAATGTATTGAGTTTACTCCTTAATGCTATTCTATTTTTCTTTATTAGCCCTTTTTCGAAAAAGACACACACTTCAAAGAAATTGGAATATTTGGAGATACCCAAGCTGATGGTTTTTCGGAAAAAAGAATAAAATATTGGAACAGTCTAAACCAGTGGTGGGGATATAATTTGGACAGTTACGGTAGAGATCTCGGCGACAGTTACGGAGAGAACAGTGCACTAGAGATGTAAACCCACGAGGGACGAGGGGTGAGGGTTAATTATGAATAAATGTTTCGCGTAATGTCTAGCATCGTTGCCATAAGAGCGTGCCGATCCAGCGATCATTTCGCAGAGATTTCGCAAATGAAGTGGAAAATGTCGAGGATCGTATCTTCCTCGGGAGCTCGTGAATTCCTGCAATTCTTTCGGTCAGGGTTAGGGAATAGTTGGAGGCAGGTGGGGGTTGGGTTTGGGGGGTGGTAGCGTTATCGGAAACCGAGCAAAATTATTTGCCAGGAAAGTCTGCAGGCAGATGTAGCGAAAGTTAGGCGAGGAACCGTTTCTATCCCCATTTCTGAGGACGACTCGTATCTCCGGGGGATCATAATTCCCACGATATCTGGGATCGTTGTCGCTCGGCCTGGGCGCGCACACACACACGCATACAACCCACGCAGTTCGTACACAGGCACGTTACGAACTTACTTCCCGAGTACTTGAAACGTTATCGTAGGGACTCGGGGAGGCCTCTTCGTTTTCCACGATGTGACTTCCGGGACAAAGCTCTCGTGCACGCACAACTCATCTGCGGCACCCTACGCGCAGGAATTATTCGGTTAGGGGATTCTAATTGCGGTCGCCGAAAGAATGATGGCTCCGTGATCCGTGGAATGCTATCGCACCCCTGTGGCCGACCAAGTAGCATCCAGGGGGATGATTCTTGCACCGTTCTAATGCCTAAATTCGTCGGGACCAGGCTTGGAGAAATGATCGTTGAGATACAGTCTTTTCTCGATATATGTCGCAATTACCTGGCTGATAAAAGTCCCGTGAGGGGCCGCGAAACTCGAGAGTCCTCGGACGCCGAGGAGTGTAAACGTAATTCGACCTGCACGATATATGTCGCTGGCAAGACCAGCATTGTTGACATATATCGAGAAAACACTGTATTGTTTGGCTACATCGGATCTGGGCAAATATGATTTGAAAAGAAAACAAGAAATAACTAGTTCAAATAATTTATTTCGTATAGTAATGAGGATGATGGAATCCATAAGCTGTCGTAGACATTTCGAAATATTTGCAGAGATTTGTATGCGTTAAACCGCGTTCAGTGGCTATTAATATTAAGCGTTAATAGCGTGATTAAAATTTTACGAGCCAGTAGCTTGCAGCTCGCCTAAACACTGGATTTTTATAGCGGAGGATCACTATAGTATGCCTCGCCTCCGTTCATTTTACCTATTAAATCTTCCGGCTTTTGAAGAACGTATTCCCCCATAGGGATCCCCTCGAGAGCATTCATGGTGGATGTAATGAGTTATTTGAGACATGCTCGAGTGGCTTCGAAGGTGATACCCTTAAGGATGTGTATGTATTATTCGCTACTCGTTACAGAGCCATAACTTCCATCCTCTCGTCGTATCCGGAGCATGCTGGTCTTAGAAAAGTTTCATCCCTGGTCCCTTGGCTATTAACATTAAAATATATTACGGCCCTCGCTCTTGCAAAGTATTCTCCCCGTGTAATTAAGCGTTAATGAATTAATTCATTACAAAGGAACCCTTCGTTTCAGAAAAATTCGCTGCCGCTCTAATGAATAATACTTCTATATTATCACTGATTGCAATAAACAGTCTTTTCGTAATAATAAAATTGCTTAGGAAGAAACAACAACATTTTGAGTACCTGGGTAAAATTACCCCGTGATATCGAGCACCGTCGAACTTTATTTCCCCGCATTATCTGAAGCTTGCTCGTCTTTCTCGGCCGTGTTCCATTGTTCTGCCGTTTGTTGTGCACGGAACAATAAATTAATTTCGTGGACACCGGTGTCCATCCGACACTCTGCGAGCCATCGCGTAATCGGAGCGGAGTCGAGCGCGTCGCGACGTCGACGTCGACGTCGACGGAAGGGACGACGAACGCGCTTAAAATTGATGGTTAATTCAAAACCACCGCAGGGCTGCGACTGAATTTGACCGAGGCAAATAACAGGGGGACCAGGTTGATTCGCGGCCTGCAGCTGTAAACACGAATAATGGAGAATACCGATTGGTAAATTGTGTGTTCCGGGTCGTCGGGGCTGGTTGCGAGCGCGAGCACGGCCAGGAGCAACCCCCCGGCCCCCGCAACCCCCGTCTGCCAACGCTCTTCGTGTTTTCCTGCGCCCTCATGCTCTCTGTTGCTTCTCTGTCACCGATGCACCGTGTTTCGAGCTGGCTGGACATAGCCCAAATTTTTTGGGGGGCACGGCAAGCCTCTGGATCTTCCTGCTCGAATTTTCAAAAAATGAGTGGGTGTAATTTCGAACAACAACAAGACTGCGAAAATTTAACATTAGGTCGTGTCCCGTAAGTTCGTGCCGTTTACTCTCTTGTACCATTTAAATTCTGAAAATAAAATATGTAATCACTCTTTCATTCCACAACCTCTTCCGAGCTTTTTGGCAAAGACATAGCGCCACTATAAAATTTCGGTTTTTCAGTGGTGAATAATATAAACATATCCACGGCACGAACTTATGGGACGACCTAACACGTATCCAACAGCTGAATAAAACCACCGGACAGAAATAAATTGCCATTCGGTTCTTCTAAAAGTCTCTCCTATATAGTTTAAACTAAATATATTGTTAAAAGTTTCAAGAACATTTTTTGTTCTGAAGTAAGCTAAACACCTGTTTACCGTTTCATTGGTTCCAACGGGGTGCCCCCAGTGGTGGGGATAGGATATTGACAGTTACGGTGGAGACCTTGGCGACAGTTACGGAGGCGATACTGTACTTGCTGACACCGATTCGTTCCACCGCGGTGAAGATTTACAATATGGCATCGAAGGTGCAAAATGGCGAGTTTCGAATGAATGACCGATTGCCAAAGAGGATCCGTTGTTTTCTGTCTGTTGCGTCTGTAGCCGAGACGTCCTCTCATCGATATGGAAAAGGTTGTTTCCGGGTGACCGATAAGCGACCCGTTAAAAGCACACCCCGAGATATTTATAAAGTATCCCGCGGCATCTTTTTCCGCTCGTCGCGGGTATCGAGTGGTCGATCGATCCCCGTGTTTCATGAATTATTTAACAGTCCCTGCAACCTGCAACGCACGCCCGGGCAACGTTGTTAACTGCGCCGCGGCAAAAAAAAAAAAAGCTGAGAGCGATGCGCCTCCTACGATCATCATCGCTCTGCGCCACAGCCGAGCGTTAACTGTACCTTCCCCGTCGAATCGCATAAAAGGATCGTTCATTTTTAGCAATTTGTTGCCGGTGAACTGGAGCTCAGCTTCTTGGCCAACCGCGTCATAACTAAAGGGAAAAGTCTAATGATACCTGCAACATCAGTGTCAACAAAGAAAATGGAAAATATTTTGTTGGGGGTGAATACTCACTGTGCAATAAATCCCCAAAATTTCTGCAATTTATAGAAGGGTATCCAACTAGTTCCAACTCAATTAGATTTAACCCAACATTTTGCGACTCCATAGATTGCAATAAAAATTATCAAATTCGGTAGAAAAATTGCGTCATCTATATATGACCATCGAGGCAGTGAAAATGTTAATAATTCCTTTAAATAATAATTTTATAGAAGGGTATCCAACTAGTTCCAACTTAATTAGATTTAACCCAACATTTTGTGACTCCATAGATTGCAATAAAAATTATCAAATTCGGTAGAAAAATTGCGTCATCTATGTATGACCATCGAGGCAGTAAAAATGTTAATAATTCCTTTAAATAATAATTGTATAGAAGGGTATCCAACTAGTTCCAACTCGATTACACTTAACCCAACATTTTGCGACTCCATAGATTGCAATAAAAATTATCAAATTCGGTAGAAAAATTGCGTCATCTATGTATGATCATCGAGGCAGTAAAAATGTTAATAATTACTTTAAATAATAATTTTTCCGAATTATTTTAATTTCGCTGAATTTCCTGGAGGCTGTAGTTTGGCAATATTGACTTGGGAAAAAACGTGTAAACTGTTAGCCCAACGAAATGTTCTAACTCTGAAATGATTTTCTGTTACAGATACCGTGAGAATGCGCGAAGACTGTCGAAAGCGTTCAGAGATCGACCAGCGACGCCATTGCAAACGGCAGTTTGGTGGACAGAGTACATTGGCCGGGGCAATGGCTTGCCCTACGTGAAGAGCGAAGCTTCGAGCTTGCCGTGGTACGTTCGCAATCTCGTCGACGTCATGGCTGCATTCGCAGCTATGGGGTTGGTCACCCTCTACGCCATCTACTGGGTATCGAAACGTCTCCTGTGCGGCCGGAAGAAGACGAAGGCCGATGCGAATCACTATGCAAACTCGAAGAAGAAAAATTGACGACCGTGCAGTTTAAACGAAACAAAAATATTTATAAAGCATACACATACATATAACATATTTATCGTTACAAAGTTCAAATTCAAAACTCACTTTCATATCGAATTGTCTTGTTGTTCCATTTCACGGATACTACATTACTGTCGCGGGCACCGATTGCTCCAAGGGTTGCTGATCTTGCCCCGCTCAGAGCAACAAAGCCACGCCTACTTAGAGTAAGCTGTACAGTAAAAGCGAGATAAATAATTTTCTATTGACAATGAATCGTTAAGACCAAAGTTCCTATACTAATGATTACGGTGTCTGTTCAGCTCAGACTTTGGAGTAATACAAAAGGCAGTTGCGGGCATAGGTAGCTCCTTGGGGCATTGGCCTTGCTCTGTTAGGAGCAACGAAACCACGCCTACTCGGTACGATTTGTAAGGAAAGAGCAAAATAAATAGTTTTCTATTGATACCGAATTTCTACGATCAAATAAATACAAAACAAAAATATAATAAAACACTATTATAATAATAATAATTGTTGTTACAGGCATGCGAATATATTCGACATGGACATACTGTGTTACATTATTTAATTCTTTACAGCGATGACGACTGTATATACGTCGTAGCCACTTAAGAGGTTAAGGGCACAGTTCAAAAAGTTTCGCCTGCAACCATCCCCGGGCTCCCATAGCAATCGATGTTTCCTCCGGTCGGATTTCGAGGAACTTCCTACAATGGCCAATCTAGAGTAGTTTTTATTCGTCGTGAAGAGACTCGACTTCGGATCGAGAGACTGGGGGAGGAGGGTGGGGTGGGGCTCGATAAATTAAATCATCAGCGTCTAATCCTGATTACAGAACTCGAGACGACGGAAGTCGGGGCAATTTTCGCGGATGCTCGTTCGCATTTGCCTGTCGGCTGCTCCGTCGAAAGAAGCCGAACTGTCTCCCTCTCTCTCTCTCGCTCCTCGAGGAACGCGAGTTGGCGAGACGAGGGCGACGAAAGACAGACAACGGAAAAAAGGAAGAGTTGCAGGGTGGTGGAAGGGGTGAGAGTAAGGAAACGGAGGGGGTCGGAGGGAGGGGAGACCAGCTTTGCGGGCATTACCCGGTATTTCCCAGGTGGCCGAGTCACCGACTGTGTCAACTGGCTTCTGCTCGTAACAACGGCGAAGAGAACAACGGGAACGTCGAGGAGGGGCTTTAGGTGCGACGAGGTGGTTGCGTCGCGTCGGTTGTAGCTGGGCGTCGCGACGCGTCGCGGATGGAGGTAACGGTTCCGAGGAGCCGACGGTGTACTCGAATGCACTCGAAGACGAGCAAGGGACTCTTAAAGAAGAAGAAGGACATGCCAGACGTCTGCGAAGACGACGACGACGACGACGACGCTACCGTCGACGACAACAAAGACGGATCGCGTCTACCGTCGGCAGATTAAACGCGGGAGGACGGTCCCCGTCAGCTCCGCCTCCTGGCGTCAGCCTCTTCCGACGACGCAAATTTTCCCATCCGTGCCCAAACAGCGCGAGAACCCGGGACCATCTATTAAACACACGGGAAAATCCCGACTCGAGATAACCGTCACGCGGACGCCATTGTCGTCTGAGAGCACCGCTATCCGAGCGATCGTTCCTTGTCGAGCTGTCTTCAACGATCGCTGTGATCGCCTACTCATCGGGCTCGATGATCGAGCACACTTGCCCAGGAATTGCTGGGAGAAGCGCGTGAAAGACCTTTTGTAACTCTGATTTCTCTGTATATGTCGCCAAGGCCTGGATGATAAACGTCCCGGAATTATCCCCATTACCACAGGGAATATAGCGAGAATAAGTATTCCGAGAAACCAAAAAAAAAAAAAACGAGAAAGTTCAAGCTTTGATTTAAAGCTCTAAGCTCGATTTCACAGTTACGGTGGAGGCCTTTGCGACAGTTATCGAGATAATACTGTAATGGGGCAGAATGGTGAGCTCCAACAGCAAAAGCAGAGACTTTGGGCTTTAGAGATGGAAAAAGTAGAGACTTTGGGCTTTAGAGATTGCAGAAGTAGAGACTTTGGGCTTTAGAGATAGCAAAACTGGACTTTGGGCTTTAGAGATAGCAAAACTAGAGATTTTGGGCTTTAAAGATAGCAAAAGTAGACTTTGGGCTCTAGAGATAGCAAAACTAGAGATTTTGGACTTTAAAGATAGCAAAAGTAGACTTTGGGCTCTAGAAATAGCAAAAGTAGAGACTTTGGGCTTTGAAGACAGCAAAAGTAGAGACCCTGGGCTTTAAACGAGGCCAAATTTATTATTGAACTATTTTTTAAACGAAATAATCATGGTTCGAATGAATTTTTCGCGAGTCGGGAATTTAGTGTTGAAACGCTTTTTCCATGAACGACTCTCGAGGCAGTGGAAGTGTTAAAAGGCTGATGAAATTAGATCGAGCTTCAGGATCGTGTACAACAAGCACTTTTGTGCATTCGTATGTGGCGTTTCGGCGACCCGACGATTTTCCGACGTTCCCTCGCGTCGTTTCTTTTTCTCGTTTCGTAGCGCGCGACGAGTGCTCTGACGCCGACACGTTTCATAGATCGTTCGCGCGATTCTCTCTATAATCGCGGAATAAAATAATTTATCGACGCGAAACGGGCAAGTTTCCGCGGGTAGTTCGCGAGCTGCTACGTGTGGCCACGTTATCACGGCGCCCGGGAGATTTTCAATTACGTTTTCCCGGGGCCGCGCGCGGTGTATGTATATAGATAAATCTTTTGAAAGTTTTCTTCGTTACCGTTGCAGAGCGCGGTGAAATATTAAACCCGGTTCGCTGCGGGAGCTGCTAACGCATCGAAATATCGTTTCGCGGTCCTTTCGGTTTGTATCCGTTTCACGAGAATTGTTTCGCGGCCTGCCGAATCTTGTTAAATATTAACTCGGCGCAAGCAGTCCTGGTTTTCGCTTCTGGATATGTGTACGGACGCCTGTGTCCGTGCTCGGAATGCACTCTCGAATTTTCTGACCGGAACCTATGCTCTCTGCGGTTCCCATCGGTCAAGGGAAACGAAATTCATTTCTCTTTTTTTTCCCCGCAAAAATCCATTTTTGTTTTGCCATGTTTCGTGTTTCCACGTAATGCTCTATCGCCAATTTGTTTACTTACCAAAAGATTGTAGATTTACTTAGACTAGTCTGCTACTCCTTCTGCCACGGAGCGTAATTTCCTGTTTATTGCTTTTTCGGCCGATTATATAATATTTACCGATGACGAGGACCGAGGACCGAGGAAAAGTTCCAGGGGATCGCTACAAAGGGAAGCTCGGTGGTGCGGGAGCGGTCTCTCTGGACACAGGAAGCTTTTTAAAAAGCGTTCTGCGGTAGAAGGAAAGAGGAGGCGACGTTAGCGCGAGCGGTTCCAGCGAGAGGAACGTACTTCCCGGGCGATACGGTACTTTTTCTTCGGCGTAATGGAATGTAAAGTTCCCGATTAAATTGCGTCTTTAAGCGATCCTCGCCGGTGAGATATTTTTTGTGAAAATACAGCCAAAGTAACCGAGAAATATCGTTAGCGTGTCTTTAACGATTTCTCCTCCGGGGGCCGACGCGACGCGACGCGACGCGACTCGGAGCGACGCGGAGCTGCGTCTCTCGGAAACCCATTAACGGGTTCGGTAACATTGGGAACCGGGCGCCGACGCGAAAGCTGTTGCCATTGAAAACATTTTTTCAAATTATTCCTCTGTCACATACGGTCGTCGTGAACAATACCGTCAACTGGATATATATATATATAGCAAGCGCTGTTCCGTTTCCACCGGCCAGGTCCTTTTAATAATGGAATTACCATGCACGGGTCAAAATTACCCGTTTCGGACTCTTTGTTTTATAATGCCGTTATTGAAATCACAACGGCGCGCCGCTTTTGTCAGAAGTTATTGAGTCAGCTCGTTCGTTTCGCGGTACAACGGGAACTTCGAAACGAATTATTACGAGCGTCGTTAGTGTTAATCAAATTCGGATTCGGTTAAGAATCGCGATCGTTTTTATCGCCGGGATTTCGCTTCAAGTGTGTTAAGTTGTATTAACCCTTAGCACTCGAATGGCGACTGGTAAGGAGCCACTAAAAATTGCTGTATAATTATTCAAAATATTTCTTACATTATTAACACTTTGCACTCGAAGCTATTTTGACTCCAAAACGAAACAATACTTCCGACCTAGAATATTTCCCTTTAATATCGCGAGAAGAACCTTTGTAGAGAAGTTAAGCTCCGCTGTTATAAGTTATAAAGCTGAAGATAATAATTCCGAGGGGTACGAAAAAACGCGCTCCAAATAACAAGGCGGATGAAACATGAGTAATGATTATAGGGATATACTATCTGTCCTGTATTATAATATAGGCGCTCACAATATTGACCCTCGGGCTTATCATAAGGTAGGCAGAATAGTAGTCGTGATGGAGGTCCAGCCATTAATGTTGGATCAGTATACAATATTTCACGGCGCTTCATATTACGCTGAAGCCCTTCAAATTACACGACAGGAAATCAAAAGTGTTGCGATCAAGGAATTTTCGAATAATGGGGCGATCGTTATCCGCGCATTAAATTTATTAAAACATATTTCAACATTATTCGCGATTTGTTTAAACCGTTGAGTGACGGCACTCGTTATTGTAATAAACGGAATCCATTTTCCTCGTCGAATTTGTGACAAAATGGGGTAGGCGATGTATGAGGCAGACTTTAAAAAATAATTATTATCAGGGTTAATTTTGCGGTACTTTGTTTTTTAGAACAATCTCCAGAAAAACCGCGACATGTAATTTCTTCACACCCTGTGCATTGATTTTGTAACGCGTCTGACGCAGTCAATTTGTTAATGAAGTCTCCCCAACGCAGACCTGGCCTCTATGGGGGATTGGGATCGGCGGTTAAAAAATTCAATTACTTTGAATGCGTGAGCGGTTATCAATGAGCATCGCGATTCGATCGGGGCCGTCGAACGTGAAAGGGTGCGAACGGAATTCAAGGAAGAGTGGTTCTCCAGTATCGCTCGCGAAGGGATGAAAGTCGGCCATGTCAGAGTTTACGCCGCATCATTTCGCGCTCGCTTTAACTTGGTCGATTCGATCATGAGTAGTTCTCCCTTTTCTTCGGGGATTCTTCCTGAAGGGGGTTGCTCTCCGGTTTTGGCCCGGGAGGGAGGGAGGGTCGAATGGAATAGGTGTGGCTGGTCTGTTGTTCGGGAACGAGCTATAGGCCAGGCAATTTCGGTCTACCCCCATTCAACATAATACCGGCTGAAGGGAAGCGAAGAAATAGGAAAATTGGGGGATGCTATAGACGTCATCGACGGGAAACTTACTGTCCCTTTAATCTTCCACCCTTCCTCGATTCGGCTGTTCGGTGGAGAAGCTCATTTCGATACCTCTTTTATTAAATTATCATTTTCCTTTAATTTGTTTTGTTACGTAGCCGTGTTACGTGGTTCAAAGTTTCTTTATAGAAATAAATAGGAATGGAAATTAAAATTATTAAAGGGAAGAATCGACTTAGATAATTTCTATTTTGTACATCAGAGTCACATTTTACATATTACTGACAGTAACATTTATTAGTAGGCCTTTAGAGCCATCAAAGTTTAAAATATATAAAGTTTATAATATATTGTCCAGGTTAGCATCATTACTGCAGATGTTCATGGAGATGACTTTTCAAAAACTGAAACAAAAAGCATGTTTTAATGCCATGAATGTGTAAAACGCTGAAAGCGCAGAAAGACACGTAGATATTTTGTTGACAAAAATTTAAAAACGTCGAAAGAGCTGTGAAGAAGGTGTTGATTATTTTATCGCATCAAATCCACCATTTGGGAGTTCTGAAAATTCTCTGAAAAATGAAGCAAAATCGCGAATATTTTGAAGATTGAAGGATCAGTCGTTCCTCCGTAAATGAAAGCCGAGAGTATTTTTTAAAGGGCGGTAGATTAAATTCTGTGTCCAGCATGTGTATAGACATTTTTAAGGAGCGCGAATTTTTCGCTGCACCGCCATTCTCCTCTAAATCTTCGCTGCAGTAGAATGTGCAGCGGAGGTCAGTTTTAATCGCGACTGCTCTTTTTTTCCCCGAGTCCCGCGAAATTTTTGCACATCAACGTTTTTCACAAGGAATGCTTGAAACTCGTGAACGAGCTGGCGAAATTCGTGGAAAACGTTGTCTCATCTTTCGCGGGCTTTTTCCCGCAGTCCATCATTGCGGAGTTCCTTTATTTTCCACGAAAACTGAGCGGAACTCATCTGCGCGTTTCGAGCGCAATTGTTTTTTAACGCCAAAATCGATAAATATTATTCTGACCGTCGCAAACATACTTTTTTCCAAACAGTTTATCTATTGAAGCAACGATTACACTGTGCAGAACAAAAATTTTAATTCTACAATTTTTAAATAATTATGCAAGATGAACATTTTCTAGGTCACAAGTTGTAAGAGTAAAAATTAAAATTTTCCAAATTATAAAATTGTAAAATTTCTTTCTTTTAATGTGTAGACTTAAATTCTTTGAATTACTTCCATATTTCTTACTTGCATATTTCAATTATTTATTCTTGGGGTAGATGTATAAAATTCGCACTCTATGCACTGTACTTAATCGTGGATTTGCAACCTTTTAATTTCGCTACAGTAGAAATATCTTTACAGTGCATTGTTGTTGCATTAAGGTTCTCTAATGGTAGGAGATTATATAAAAATATTCCAGCGTTAACGTTTAAAGTAGAACCGATGAGAAACTTGCAGAACTCTTCGGATCCCGTTGTTTACCCTGAAATGGTTCCTGAAACACGTTCTTTCGCTGTGATTGTAGGTCAGGCGACCCCGGCTCGGCAAGGATCCGAATTTAATTAAGCTAATTAAATTCCGGATGCGCGTGCGTTTTCTCATAGCTGCGAGAGCCGGGGCTTTGGATAACGTGTAACAAGTGGATGGGGTCGACGAAATTAAGCGGAAACGAAGAGCATGCCGGTACAATAACTCTGGTGGTGGTGGGGCGGGGGCGTGGGGGGAGGAGGGTTTAGGGGGAAGGAGGGAAATGATATTTATTCATATTCTGTAATACGATCCCATGGACGCGGGACGTCCGCCGGTAGTAGAATTCCAATATTTACGAGCTCGGTAATCTAATTGAAACGCAATTCCTTCGGCGTAGCCGGTTTTAAACATCCCGGCGTTTCTCTACGGTGTAGGCGGCGCGGTGTATACCGGTTGCGACGAAAAAACTTTTCCAATTAGGCCGAGGTTTTTCTTTAATTTCGTTGATTGACCGACGGCTGAAACCGTCGGACGCGTCCACACAGAGGTCATCGACCGGCACTAGGTACCGGATTCCGGCGGGGAGGAAGGATCCATTTTCCTAATGACTCGAAGACGAGTCCGGGAACCGTGAACTCTCTCGGCAGTAGTCCGCCCCGCGTCGCGCCGGTTCCACTGTCTACTGTCTATTAAAATGTAAATCCTGATCCCGTGGGGGGCAACAGGTGCGCGATATACACCGGCTCCGGCTCGGTCGGTCCTTTTGCGCTTCCTCCATCGGCGCTCTCCTCCTTTTTGCAACGCGGGAGCTCGTATCGCTTTTCCGGTTCCGGCCCGGCACGGCCCTACGCGGCCCGACCCGGCCTCTCGTCGACTTTTCACTGCGAGCGGATCGGTAAGCGACAATTATCCGGCGCCGGCACCGTCCGGATACGGTTCGTCCTCTACCACGTGACTCTCGGGAATTTTTCTTTATTGCTACGGAAAAACCGGTTCTTCGATTCTCGGGAATCTTGTTGTTTAACTAGCTTTTCTTGCGTTCGCTCAATTAGGCGATTCAGAATGAAAACGGAGGCCGCGACGCACACTTAATGTGCTAGCGAGAAAGTTTTCCTGCGAATATCTCGGCGACTTGTAATTTTCGCTGGAAACGAAAGCCGTATTCGCATTCGGCGCGCCGAGACGAATAGGATGACGCGTAATAGGTGCCGAAAGCTTGGTGGGGCAATTGTGAAGTTCAGTCCACTGAATTGCTCCGAAAGCATCGCAACGAGATTTTCGGTCGAGCGAGTTCGATTTCCTTCCCGCAGCGCGATAAAATCCCGTTCACCGAACGAACATCGATTGTTTACCGCTTGTTATTAATATTTCGGGGCGCGACCGAGAAATTAGCCAAACGCCGTTCAACAGGTGCGCGTCTCTCGCGTTCGATTCGTTTTCGAGGATGGAGACGCTGAATAAAAACGATGAAACAAAAACCTCCCCCCCCCCCCGGGAAAAATAGCAGGAAAAAGAAAGAAGACGATGGGAGGATACGTTGGCGTGGTGGGGGCGTATGGTCGGAAAGTTTGCGGTCGAAGATTAACCGGCCGGTGGTCGCGCGTAATTTGCGAGAATGGTCGGCGTCGGTTGAACGACGTCGCGGTGGCCGTAAACGTTCCTTGAGCCGTTAAAGGGCAACGTCTTGTGAAAATTCAGTTCGTTAACCGGGGGACCGAACGACTGCCGACCGACCCACACTTTCAAGGAGTCTGGCTCGAGGAGAGCGCCGCCGGTAGTTCCGGGGTACTCACGTCGATCTCATCAAGGAACGTTTGTAGAGCGAGTAAGCTACTGCTTGGCCACCGAGACTGAGGCCGAGACCGAGACCCGAGACCAAACCGCACCACACACCAGGCCACACGTTACTCACGGGCTCCTCGAAAAGGACTTGCTCGTTTTCGCCCACCCCCGCACCCCCTACCCCCTTTCACCCCCATGACCTCCCGCACCAGCAAACTGGTCTGAAGACCGCCGCCAGCCAGCCAGCCACGGCTCCCTTTCCCGTCGAGACTGTTTATTCGAGAAACGGCACTTCGGAACGGGGCCAAAGGAACACGACGCCGTGCCGTTGCGAGGACGTACTTTCGTCGCTGAACTGGTAGGGGGCGGGGGTGGCCAAGGCGAACGCGGACCAACGAGAAGGAGAAGGTATTAGAGGTCGAGCAGTCGGACCGTGAAGAGCTCCGTGCCTCTCTTCGTGTTGGCTGGTTGTTAGCGTCGAATGGAGAAGTTACAGATTGCCGTGGAAAGGGTCGCGTGCATCCCCCTCTACCGACACGGTGGTGAGCTGCCCCGACACCCTCCCTGCACCTTCAACACTCTCCTCCTTCTCTACCCTTTCAACTCCGAAGACTGCGTCTCTCTTTTCAGCGTATTCTTCCGTCTTCGGACCCGTTCTTCCGCTTTTCCACAACCCCTCGGTACCCTCTTGGTTAGGGTATAATTTGCGGTACGCGTTAAACCACCTCCGCCGGGCTGCCTCCGCCCGAGCAACTTTATGTCGGGAGATTAGCTCCTCTTGCTCGCCCGGCGAGATTGCACCCCTTCGACTCTTTTATTTTGCCCTTTCTACACGACAGCCTGGAACGAACGATTTCGACGTCGAGGAATATGGGGACGCCGCGATTTTTATGGTTCGGTGATCGACGGGTGGCCCTGATCCTTTGGGGGAGCGGTGACTTCTGATTGTCCTGGGGATCGGCGACGAAAGTGAGTATTAAAAGGAGCTTATTTCCATGAAAATGATTCGAGGTTTGCAAAATTCAGTCTCTGTGTTTTATGAAGAACGGAGAATAATATTGTCCTTATCGTCAGTGGCGTTTCCAGAGGTCAACCGGCCCCGAAGATTTCCAGCTTTCCAAGGCCAGTTTAAGGATTCCGTGCGCGATATCTCGGTATCCGGGCAGACAGCGGGAACCTAAACTGCGACGATGGTCGCGCGGAAAGCCGGTCTAGAATCTCACGGCGACGAGAACGACGAAGGGGCTTGTTTCGTCGCCGGCGAACGGCTAAGTCGCTTACTCTGGGGCCAGCGAGAGCTCGATATCCTCGATACCAGAAATAGCCGCAGGCTCCACTGCCGAGGAATCGATTCCGGAGCCCTGCTGACACGGGGGATTTAACGACGTTTCGAAAAATTCCGTGGTCCATTGATCCCCCCCTCCCCCCCCGTTGCCGGCTTGTCGCACGACCCATCTACGGCCGACCCGAAACCTATCGCTGTTTCATCGGCCGGACAGTAAATTCTCCTCGGGTGTATTACATCGGTCAGACGTATTCCGATAACTCGAATATCACCCGGACCCTGGGTCACGTGCGACGGCTAAAGGTGAATTTAGACTTTTCACTTTGAATATACTGTGGGGCGTCTCGCCAGATAGTATCCAGCTTTTATTAGTATTAGCGTATGCGCAGCGAGAGATTTGTTGTACACGTTTAACATTGTAACTTATTTGGTCAGAAATAAAGAATATTAATTACAACGGTCTATGTGTGTTCTTCTTTCTTCACCCTGGAACGTTAAATTTTGGGCCATCTCTTTTGCTATCACGTTCTCCTAGTAGAAATCCGAAAATTGCGAAATTGTTTTGAAAATTCTCGAAAATTTCGAGCGTCTGACTCGTCGTTGACTTGTACTACTGAATTTCGTGCCACCTCCTTCGATATCATATTCTCCTAATACAAACCTCGATTTTTCGACAAAATTTTCGAAAATTCCGAAAATCGAACTTT
Source organism: Halictus rubicundus (assembly GCF_050948215.1). Taxonomy (NCBI): domain Eukaryota; kingdom Metazoa; phylum Arthropoda; class Insecta; order Hymenoptera; family Halictidae; genus Halictus; species Halictus rubicundus. Next base: position 13,923,844 of record NC_135161.1, read on the forward strand.
GTATTAGGAGAATATGATATCGAAGGAGGTGGCACGAAATTCAGTAGTACAAGTCAACGACAAGTCAGACGGCCGAGATTCCGAAACTTTTCGAAATTTTGGACTTTTGTATCAGGAGAACATGATATCAAAGGAGGTATCCGAATTTCAGTAGTACAAGTCAACGACAAGTCAGACGCTCGAAATTCCGAAAGTTTAGAAAATTTTTGAAAATTTGGACTTTTGTATTAGGAGAACATGATATCAAAGGAGGTATCCGAATTTCAGTAGTACAAGTCAACGACAAGTCAGGCGCTCGAAATTCCGAAAAGTTTAGAAAATTTTTGAAAATTTGGACTTTTGCATTAGGAGAACATGATATCAAAGGAGGTATCCGAATTTTAGTAGTACAAGTCAACGACAAGCCAGACGTTCGAAACTTTTTCGAAAATTCAGTGGTACAAGTCAACGACAAGCCAGACGGCCGAAATTCCGAAAAATTTAGGAAATTTTCGAAAATTTGGACTTTTGTATTAGGAAAACATGATATCAAAGGAGGTATCCGAATTTCAGTAGTACAAGTCAACGACAAGGCAGACGCTCGAAATTTTCGAAATTTTTCAGAGGTTTTTCGAAGATTGAACTTTTGTATTAGGAGAACATGACAACAAAGGAGGTGGCACGAGATTCAGTAGTACAAGTCAATGACAAGTCAGACGCTCGAAATTTTCCAAAATTTTCCAAAAATTTTCGAAGGTTGAAATTTCGTATTAGGAGAACATGATAGTAAAAGAGGTGGCACGAAACTTCGAAATTTCAGTGGTACAACTCAACCAGAAGTCGGACGCTTGGGAGAAATTGAGGGTTCAATAATTAAATACGCAGTTTCGTCTTTTCATTACATTTCTTTATTTATTCCTTGTCGATTTTTACATAAAATCAATCTATACAAATTAAAGATATAAATGTTACATATGGATTGCGCGTTGGTAACCGTGTTGTGTCGTACATGGTAACGTCCAGTAATTGGTCTTGTCTGTACAAGCACAGCCGTGGTATAGGAGTAGACCAGAGGCTTCGGAATTACTAGAAATCATGCGTCGTCGACAGCTACAAATAAATTATAATTTACTTATACTACATAATAATTATAAAATTCGAAACAGGAATGAATTCATCAATATTTATGTAGTAGATCGTGTTTAGGTATACTCGTTAAACCATTGCATAATAACCGTGTGCATAATAATTTGATCACTCTCTGGAGATCAGCTAAGTTCAAAAATGTCCATCGACGAGTTCGACGTCTTTTGATTAGCGAATTGCATTTATAAATATTCGGATTTTCGTCTCTATCACGTACACCGTGGATAATTCCGTTCGTGATTTACCTGCAGAATGTAGGAGTGTGTAAAATCACCTTAAATAAAATATTCGACTGCGTTCGACCGTCGTATCGGCGTTTTTCAACGGTTACAAAGTGGCATCGCCTTTCGGACGTGCCGTCGGCTCCGCTCTGCTCCGCTCTGCTCTGCTGGCACCTGCAAACGGTGCGACGAGGATCTTCTTTTTCTTTCCGCGTGGCCCATCGTGGATTGAAATCTGGTTTGCACCGTCGCTGATCGATGTAAATTCAATAGCGACAGGTATCGACGTATCCGACGGACGTACCAGGATGAATCCGCTCGCACTCGTCACTTTCAGACTTCTAATGGACAGTGAAAGAGTACCGGTTCCATTATCCGTCGGTTCGACACATTATCCGCGCGTTTATCGATTCCGTTTTACGCCGCTGTCCTTTAACAGCACGCCGGATTGTTACGTCGTTGCTCGGGGGTCTACGGACGACTGTTTCACAACCCGATACGGGTCGTGTGAATTAAGGGCTCGCTTTTTCGATTGAGAAATCTCCACCTATTTCACCGGCTTTCCAAGGGCACGTATTCCACGGACATTCAAAGTGCTTCGGACATTTCAATTGTTGACAAGGTTACATTCCATTTATTTCATCTACATACGTGTTCTAACCGATGTTTGTCGCCAAACTGTACAACCATTCTTCTCTTCCTATCGACATTCTTTTAGCAAGAATTGCGATTCTGATTTTAAACGCAATTTCTGTAGAAATCGATATTTTCGAAAGCTCCTGAATACTTTTCTAGGAATTTTAATGTAGAGATTCGACAGAAATTCTTTTTTTTTTTGTTCTAGGTCCTAAAACGTGTTTAGTAATGTTTTCAGGCCTGTTACTGTGGTCGTACCCTTGGAGGAAGAATAAAAATTCAACGAAAAGCGATTTCTACGGGTCCGAGCAGACCAGGTACGATACCAGCGCGGTCTCTTTTCTCTACAGCCTAACTAATACCAGCAGCGTGCAGATCACGAGACAAGAATCGGCGTAGGAACGCGAGCGAAGCATCAGGAGGAAGGAAGCGACGTCGGAAAGTGTTTGGATGTCGGTGGCGGAGACACAGCTGCGCGCGGATCCGTTCGAAGAAGAGAGAAAGCGAGCCAGCCAACGAGAGGAAGCCAAAGAGAGAGAGAGAGAGAGAGAGATTCTGTTTCCGGCCACTAGGGAATTACTCAGTCGAACCGCTTCGTCGAGTCGAAAATCGTAGACGAGACACGAGAAGTAAGGTCGACCCGTGAAGCGTGGTCTCTTACGTGTACGTGCAGGGGATACCGGTAGCTCACACCGAGATGGGGACCCGCGTGTGTGTAGGAAACGAGAAAGAGGAACGAAGAAAACAGGTGGAAAACAGACCGAGAAGCTCGAGGGGCTGAAGGAATGAAGGAAGGAGAGCAGGACACCGAGGATACAATAAAAGGAACGTGTCCTTGCTCGGAAGCTATCCTCTTCTTCGCGTCTTTGCTCTACCGGCTGTTCCCTGGTCTTTCTGTCTTGCTCCCTCCATTCTGGCCTCCCTCTTCCACCAGTTTAAGCTTCCGCTTCTCTCTGTTTTGCTTGGTTCATTCTAGGCCCCCACTTTCTTTGTTATTAGCTCCCTCTTCCTCTATTCTAGGCACCCCCTTGCCTGAGCTCCCTCTATTCTAGGCTCCCTCTGTTCTAGACTCCCTCCGTTCTAGGCTCCCTATTGCTGTCTCTTCCTCTATTCTAGGCACCTCTCTTCCTCTCGCTTCTCTCTGTCCTGCTTCCACTGTTCTAGGCTCCCTCTTGCTTTCTCCCCCTCTATTCTAGGCTCCCTCTTTTCTATTCAAGCTTCTTGCTTCCACTTCTCTCTGACCTGCTTCTTTTATTCTAGGCTCCCTCGTGCTCCCACTTCTCTCTGTCCTGCTCCCTCTGTTCTAGGCTCCCTTTTGCTCCCACTCCTCCCTGTCCTGCTCCCTCTTTTCTAGGCTCCCTCTTGCTCCCACTTCTCTCTGTCCTGCTCCCTCTAGTCTGCACATCCCCTTGCTCCCACTTCTCTCTGTCCTGCTCCCTCTGTTCTAGGCTCCCTCTTGCTCCCACTTCTCTCTGTCCTGCTCCCTCTGTTCTAGGCTCCCACTTGCTCCCACTTCTCTCTGTCCTGCTCCCTCTGTTCTAGGCTCCCTCTTGCACCCACTCCACTCTGTCCTGCTTCCTCCTATTCTAGACTCCCTCGTGCTCCTACTCGCTTTCTCTTGGTTCAACATCCTCCCTCTAGCTCCTATTTGCCCCCTCTTGCTACCTTCTGCTCTCTCTCTCTCTCGCGCTAGCTGTTCCTTGGTGTCCTGGTCTCCTCGGGTTTCCCGCGTCTCTCCTTATATTTGCCCCTCGGCGTCCCCGGTTTTTCGACCCCTCTCTTCTTTCTCCGTCCCCGGTCGGCGCTGTCCCGTTCTGGCTACACTCCGCCCGAAACTTGAATCCAATTTTCCACATCACATCCCGCAAAAGTTACTCCGCGGCGCTCGGCAGGGCAGGAAGCAGCGCGACGTACCTACGACGGAACATTTTTATCTTCTCTTTGCTCCCGGTCGGAGTAAAACAATTTCGGAACATATTGCCCGCTACGGGTCTGGCCTTCTCCACCCCTTGCGCTCCTCCCCCTCCCCCTCGTCCTCCTTCTTACTGGTTCGGGCACCCTCCGCCCCCGTTATTTGACTCTCATGAAAGACGTAATAACGCGTGTACCTCCGTCGTTCGTGTTTCTTCGGCCGACTCCTCCTCGACAAATTTGTACCGGGGGTCGTTTCGTGCCTAACCGAGGGGGCCGTTTATGGAGACGTGGGAATGCGTGAGACGTGTGTTGACGCCGAGAAACAAAGAAAATGTTTACATTGCGTAGATATTCGCAGTCTAATTGTGAGAGAATATTTGATACTGGGGATGTAGGTTACATCTGTGTGTAATAAAAAATTCTGATATGGGACAAAAATGGCACAGTCTCGACTTGCCACGTCGCCGTTTTCGTCCGAGGGTTGCTCAGTTTTCTTGTTATTCACGAGGAGGTTCCAATCGCATGAATATTTTATGAAAACTTCTCTCCAGGAAATATATATATTTGATTTGTTTCTTTTTATCATCCCTTAGCAACGGGGTTAAAGATAAAATACTTTACACAATGTTATTGTAGGTATAAAGTATTGTTTAGCCAGCAGACATAGTACAATTGATTGAGTATCGCGTTGGCCCATTTTTATATTATATCAAAGATGCATTTTTCAAACTGAACAAACTCCGTCCCTTATTTCCGGGGGCACACGGCTGGTCAACATGTTAATTAATCAATTCGGTGTTCCATTGTGCACGCAATGCGTCCATTGTGCGCGCGGTATGCAACATTTTGTTTCCCGGTTCCGTACGCAGCATTTCCACGAGTTTCTCGTGCTGCGAGTTTCCATAGGCTGCGGGTAGAAACCGGGTCATCACCGACGACCGTCCCTGTCGTAAATTCTAATTCAAATAAAAATCGTCAACATAAATTTTCATAGGGACGGAAAAGATCGCCGTCTGGGGAGCGGCGAGCAATGTTGCCCAAACATTAACACCGTCCGGAGATCCTCGCTCCGCGACGCGCGGAGGAGACGAGATCTTAACAAATTAATTTATATTCCGCGGCGGGGGCAATTTCGCGCTACTTCCGCGGCACTCGTCTCCGGAGAATACTTTGACGCACGGACGCGCCTGCCACCGACACTGTTCTTCAGACGTATTTCCTGTTTGTAATAAAAATCTAATTAACCAAATTGCTTCCTATGCTCCGCCGCCCATAATGCATAATTTAAACGGCGAGCGAACTTGACGAACGGAAGTTCTCGAAAAGCTTACCAGGCCACTGGAGAGACGAAATATTTTCTATCGACGGATAAACCTCTCGACTTTTGTCAATTTTTTCGCCAGAAAATTCTTGACAACGTCGGAATTAATTTTCTCGGGTTATATTATTCATTTGTTACAAGAACAATTTTTCTAGCGGCAACAAACGACCGAGACGTTAAGGAGCATTTCGAAATAAATATTTTCGAGTGGAAAGGGTTGACCCAGGAGCGTTACTGTATCGATAGCAATCGGCGGATTTAATATTCGTTTGATACATATTGAACCAGGCACGGTGGCGGTGCGTCGCGGCGGCAGGGTGAAGGAACTCATTTTCATTTATCTCCATTGAAAACGTCTCGCGCAAGTTTGTAAGTGGCCCCGAAGTCCGGAAAAGCTCTCGCGGGGTTATGCCAGTGGCTGGTACAGGGGCACGTTCGTGCAATAACGGTAATCGCCTCGATAAGTATCTGCTCTCTTTGCCGGGGAACACATACTTCGAACTGGATCACGCTCTGCTCGTACGCGTCGCGGCTCGGCTCGGCGTCGTGCGCCGCAACGAAAAAGTCACGACCTCGAAAGAATACAACGTATTAACGGCGATTACCCGGAACGACGGCACGCCGAACAGTTTTCACGACGCAGAAAGAAACCCTTTGCGACCCTGCGAGCCCACCGGGGACGCACCGTTGTTCGACGAAGGAAAATATAGCACACGGCTCCCGAAAAAACAAAAAAAAAATAACGCGCCACCGTGTCCTACCGGCCTCGAACAACGTCGAATCATGCAAATGAGCGATTCGAAATGAGAACAAGAGGCGCTTGAAATTTATGGAAATTGATTAGACTTCTGGCTGACAATGTTCCGTGGAAGAGAAATTCGAAAATTCTTTCTGCCACTTAACTCTTTCCACCCTTATGGGGTATACAGATACCTCGGTTCCTATTCAGTGTAATTGTTCAGTCTAATTTTGTAAGGAATTTGTAAGTTTTCTTGTGAGCGAGGAAACCAAAGCCCTGTGCTTTTGGAATTGTCTTTTCAACGTGTCGCGAGCATCAGCAGGGGTCGGAAGGCAGGCTGATACCAGTTTTAGCATAGAAATTGACCATCGGATTCAATGTATCAACATGATAATAAGATTAGACAATCTATGATCGGGCAAGTGGAATAGGGACGACCTTTGGTCAGGCAAGCGGCATAGAGACGATTTATGGTCAGATATATGTAGAGCAGGAAAGATGTATGACTAGACGAGTGAAATGGGGTAATCTGTGATCAGACAAGTAGAATGAGGCAATCCTTTTGACCGATAAGTGGAATAGGAACGATCTGTAGTCGGAAAAGGAGGAGGGGTCAAAGTATACGAGTAGAAAGTAGAATGCGTCGTATATGGTCAGACGGGGACAGTAGGAACACACTGATGAAGGTTAGAAAAAAATTTATAAAATAAATATCTTAATTTTGTCCGTTGAATTTTAATAGAGAAATAAACGCTGCGAACTTTCCTTCCAACCTAATGATTAAAAAATCTCGATAAACGGAATAAAGAATTACCCATTACCAGAAAAGTGGAGTAGGTTGGTGTAAGGTCAGACAAATTAAATGGAGACTATCCTATGGTCAAGAAGAAGAGGAACAGCGAAAGATTTATGACCGGACAAGTGGAATGAAATGGTCTACCGGCTGACAAGAAGAATTGGGACAACCTTATTGTCAAATAAGTAGTACAAGGAAATACATACGACCGGGCGAGTGGAATGGGGACGATTTATGGTCAGACAAGGAAAGATGTCTTTATGCTAGACAAATGGAATAGGCGCGATCTATAGCTGCTAGAGAAGGAGAACAAAAAGTGGAATAGGACGGTATGCGATCAGACACGTAGAACGGAGATATCGAAAGGAGAAGAGCTTATTGCAGAGTAAACGTCGTCTTATATCGAGGAATAGAACTGTACATACTAATATCAGCGGGTCGGTGTCCTTTCAGAAATCCCATTCGATTCATCAGTGTGTTTCCTACGATGATAACGAATACTTGTTCGCTCTCTCGAGGCGGGGCACGCTTGGAGGAGCTCGAGACGGCCGCGCGTATCCCTTTTGCAGCAAAAGTCCCTTTTCATTTGTTCGGGCTCCTCTGACGGTGCGCGCCCTTTAATATCACGATTGTCGCAGCGTCCTCGTCTCCCGCGAGGCAAAGAAACATCCGAAGCGAGCAGAGGAAGCCAAAGAACGGCCGCCCGTGGCTGGCGGACGTGGAATATCGGCGGTGTGCGCCGCCGCAGATAAGGCTCTTATCATTAGAATTGCAAATGCTGTTTATGTCTAGTGCTAGATAAAAACTAACCGTTTAACACCCGCGCCAGACAGTATAAATATCGGCCACGGGGCGCATCCGCCTACCTACCAATCCCCACCAATCGATATCTGCGAATACCTTTTTCTTGCCACTGTCTCGAACAAACGATTTCTTTTTCTCGTGTCCAGAGAATCCACCAATGGCTTAGAAGAAATTTTACGACTTCTTTATCCGGGGGCGAACAGGTCTTAGCCAAATTCCAAAAGAGGAAAGAAATCGAAAAAAACGGCTGCAGGTACACGAAGAATTTATACTAGAAATTTATTGCAAATATGTTCAACAACGCAGAGCTAGAAAACATTTTGCAATATATCAGTCTCAGAAATTGACGAGGACACACGAGTTTTTAATCGTTGCAATTGTAACAAAAATCTTACGGCAAGGGGTTGATATGATAAGGGCTTGTATTTCGGTATATTCAATATCTATTGTTTTCGAAATTGTTCGTTCCAAATATAAAAGATTCTTACATCTTTAAATTGACCTTCATGTGACCTTCACTTTTTCCTTCGCAATTTCGACCAATAGTAATTTTTACCAAATTCTTTTTATACCTTTTATGCCTAGTGAACTAATTCTTCTATTATCTCGAAAAAGGGCTCCAGTCGTCTGGTCCAATTTTAAAAAGTTATTAGTTTCGAGGGGTGTCCACTCAATGTTGTCCCCGACTGTAAATACGAAAAAATTGAATTAGGGTGGCACACGAGAACACAAGTAGAACGGAGAGCTATCTGTACGTTCAAATTAGTGCAACTACGAAAGACTTGCTGAACCAGTAGAACAGACTAGCATATCATCAAACAAATAGAACAAGGCGGATTCTACGATCAAACAAATGGGATAATTGGTGGATTCATATAACGGGATAAGCGAAGTGCGACGGTGTATGGTCAGCCAAGGATAATACGACTCATCAATCAAGTAAGACAAAGACAAGCATCCGCTCAACTACGTGGAATGGGATGGTCTACGATCAGACAAGTAGAATAGAGAAATACATGAGACTGGACAAGTGGAATCGGATAGTCTATGTTCAGACAAGTGCAATCGAGGAATACATGTGACTGGACAAGTGGAATCAGATAGTCTATGTTCAGACAAGTACGGTCGAGAAATACATGCGTCTGGGCAAGTGGAATGAGGTACTCTGTGGTCAGGCAAGTACAATAGAGACATCCGTGTGGCAGGGCAAGTGGAACGAGGTAGTCTATAATCAGACTGGTACGATGTAAAACGTTGTTAATTTTCTTTAAATCAAAATAAAGCTTCCTATATAATATAGGAATATAGGTTTTCTTGTTCGTCTAAGAAATGAATGAGGGCAAATGATTTCTGATTATTACAGCTGCACAAAAATTGCAAATTGATTAATTTAGTGTGTTACTTTGGTGTGTTAATTTTTATTCTAAGTTTCTGATAGAAATTGCATTTATTGATTGAATTTCCGTCGCATATCAAAATTGATAGGGTGCGTGGCTTTCGAAAAGAAATTTTCGACCGACCGCATAATTTTCAGGTTGTTACACGCGGCTCCCAGACGCAGCGGCGGCTAAAGGGGAGCGTATCGGTCTTGAAGGCATCGCGACGTCGTCGGCGTCGTCGTTCCGTTTACTCCTCGCGTATGCGACAAACGTGCGAGATTACCCTCCGATGCAGACGAGTAAATATTGTCTCTTATTCGAGCCGGTTATACGGCGCTTATGTATCCACCGGTTTTCCGCTTGCCAACCCTTTTCCGCGTCCCCTTCCCCCGCGACCGCGGCCACCCGACGCGGGTTTAGCTCCTCGGATAACCTCTCGTTGATTCTCTAATTACGATCGCGCCGGCGATTTGTTTCGCGCGTTGACCTTGTCGGGAATTTGTTGCGGTCGAGCCCCCTTCACTCGACGCCCCGCACCCTTCAAGGGTCACGTGTGCGCGAGTCAAAAATCAATTTTTTTCATTGTACAAGAGGCGGTTGGAATACGATGCGATTAAAAAAGATTGACCTTGAATTTTCAAGCTCGAGGTCAATTTTGCGGCAAGTTACAATAATACTATTTTCATGAAAAAATTACTACAATTACTGCTTCGAGACAAATTCATGAAAATTGTTGAATGTTGAGATCCCCTGTGTCCGGGATCCTCTCGCGCTTCATTATATCATAGAGAAATCGTTAACGACGCTCGGTGACTTTTATACGGGGCCGATTTAACGTAATTAATGTTCGCCGGCGGACGAACGCGGTAAATTGATTGCTGTATGAATCGATTCCCAGTCGCCTCGGCGGCGTCGCGCTAGCCTTTCTTCCAGTTCGATTTAATTACGATCCCTCCCCCTGCGCGTTTCCCTTTCCATCCCTTATTTTTCGAGCGACGTCACCATCGGTCGATTCGCGACATGCTACTTGGCGGTAGAAAGGGTTGATCACTAGCAATGAAAAGATTCTGGTCACTCACAGTTTCGCAATGTTATTTGGCTTTTAATTTTTTCGGAATTCTGGGCGATTGTCATAAATCGAATGAGAACAATCTACATCTAAACAAGTAGAAACGAGAAAGACCGGACAAGTGGAACAAGGCTGATATATGGTCAGACAAGTAGTCCAACGTTATTGTATGGTCAGATAAGTAGTCTAAGGTTACTGTATGGTCAGACAAGTAGTCTAAGGTTGTTGTATGGTCAGACAAGTGGAGTAAGAATGGACTCATTCCAGACAATTTTCGCGTTCTCGGGCTTCTATTGTATAAATAGTTAACAATTCGAGCTGTTCGCTAGAAATACAGAATTTCGATAGAAAATCGCCAACTGTGAAGCCTCCTGGAGTCTCAATCCCGGATTTTCAAGATCAGCGAAGATCGAACGTTTCGACCAGCTTGCGTCGCGAAGGAGTTCACTTCAGAATTGACAGAAAAAAAAGAAGACAGAAGAAAGAAACGGGACAAGAAACTCGGAATTGCCGGGCTCGAGGAGCATCAGTCGGGGCGAGATGTCCTCGGGAGACCGTGGGAGCGGAAACTTCGAGGACGTCTCTCGGCCGCGGCCGGAAGTCTGTGCACGCTCGTCCCCCTCCCCGGGCGCGCGCGCGCGCGCGTCGTATTTATGCAATCAACGGGAGTTTTCCGAAAAATTCAACGAGACACGATTCACGGGTCTCGCGGTCATCTGCTGGACCGAGTCCAGTCTGGACAGCGAGGCGCGGATACCGAGCAGACGTTCTCCTCGTTCCGTTTCGTTCCAAGGGGTGGTTGGACGGGGAATTAAGAAGAACGGATCGGTGCCAAGACCCTCGCCCTTCCCCGCCCCCCCTTCCGCGCCGAAGCCCGACTTCCGGCGAACGCGTCGAACGTGCACACGAGGACCGTTCACGGTGAAGAATACACGGGTACAGGGAATCGCGACGCGTTCCGTCGCGCGACTGTCTTCCGGGCTATCTATCCCCGACGTCGAGGTATCGAATATTCTCCGGAGGGAATTCCGGCGTGCTCCTCTCTACCTTCTCTATCTCTCCCCGAACCCCCCTAACCCCCAGCAACCCTCTATCTTCCATCTTCCACGGGCGATACCGAGAAAATTCGACGTTCCTTCGTCGCCGCGGCTGCCAAAAACGCGGAAACGGAATCTACGCGCGCGATAAGAGCGGACAAGATTGTCTTACTAGGCGGGGGATGGGGTTCGAGTCGTTTGAGGAACGAGATTTTCCAATTTGCTGGAAAAATTACGGGAATATACAACCACCCGGAGCATTCGTATTGTCTCTTTGGCTGGCGACTCCTCGTTCGAACTCCTTTCTCCGTTCGAGAGCGAGCATTCGGGTTGCTTGGTGGCGATGATACAATTCATTCGAACAGCCACCCTCGGATATTTATTTTGCTACCCCTCCCGCGGTGAATGCTCGTGGCCTGGGGGTGAGCTTAGGCTGGAAGGAAGAATTTAATTGCGTGAAAAGTAGATATTGATAACGTGTGCGATAACAACGATTTTGTGTAAATAGTCTTTCGAAATGCATTCTAAACAAGAAGAAAGCTAAAAATAATGTAAAAATATATTCTATAAACATAGCTGCTTTAAAGCTTGATTGAAAGCAATGTAGGACTAGATCAGCGATATTTACGTTTAATCTGTTTATACAAGTGGTGTTCGGTGTCCGAGGTGAAAGGTAACTAAGCAGTTCCACAAATAATTAGAATTCTTATTTTTGTCGTAACTTTTTCAGGAACTTTTAAACGAGCCATGTTTACGTAACATTTTTTCTTGCTTGGACCCACATACCGAGAAAGTTTGCCCGTAAAAATCCGGGACGCCGTGTATATTTTAAAGAGAAACCCATTAAAAACTCCGGCAGCCATCACGATCCCCACCAAGTCCCATTCAGAAGCATATTCCCGGACCTCCAATCTCGAAACCCGTCCCTTCAGCTCCGTACTTGATAGGTATCCAACCGAAACGAGCGAAACAATTCCAGCGCCGCGGCGGTTGCCTGTTTCGCGCGACACCGCAGCGCAGCTTCTGCATTGAATATAAGAGAAATTGATGGCTGCGTGGAACACGGTTCCGCTCGGAATCCGCGCGCGGAACAAATGTATCCGCGACGTATACGGTCTCGTCGCAATTATTACATTCCAGTCCCACGGAGTTATCCCCGCGGGAACAGTATTCCATGCAGAGAGATGTCGGGGGTCGGACGGTTGTCGTTCTCCCTCGCGTCGCGACGCTCCACGACAATGCTAGAAGACACTGTTGCCGACTGGCTCGATAACTATGTCCACCTCGAACGTTTCCCTTATTTCCACCAACACGTAAAAATGTTATACATATTCGTTTGACCTTCAGATATCAAGCTCAGCATTCTGAACAACTGTTTTCTGTACGCGTTACTACCGTCTCTCGGGCTTAGTGTTTTACATGAGTAATTAGAATAAATTTTATTTACCAAGTCGTCTAATCTTCTGTTTTAAATTGCACCAGCTCATTTTTCTCATAAATGCATAAAATCTGGAGTCCAGTGACCGTGGAGTTTACGCATTTATGGGAAAAGTGTTTTGGTATGCTTCTTCGTGTCGTGCACGCGGTTTCCTTGAATGTTGTTACGCCTCCAAAGTTCAAAAATCTTCGAATTACGGTACAGTTATGCGGCGCAGTGTATTGTCGCAGAGTTTAGGCGACGCGAGACGACGCGGGTGTTTGGAGACGTTATTCCAAATATGCGTGTCCCCCTCGACCCCGTCTGTCGTCGTCTCGTCGTCCTGTTCCTGATGCTGTAGCGGGTTCTATCCGAGCATGGCCGAGGGAAATTTCTCCGGGGCCGATATTGGTTTCCGCGGTGCCACTAAATGTCTCTCGACGATACGCGGAGAAAGAGAGAGGAGAGGAGAGGAGAGGAGAGGAGAGGAGAGGAGAGGAGAGGAGAAGAGAGTGCCCGAGGGGGCAGGCGGTGTCTCCGCCAGGAAACGTCGCGTTCCACGGATTTCGCGATTCCTCCGAGTCCACGGAACAGATTGCGTCCACCCCCGCGTTTCTCCACCCTTTTCATCCCCTCATCCCTCTCTCTCTCTTTCTCTCTCTCTCTCACGCGCGCTCTCTTTCCGTCCGCAGTTCCTGCATTCAATTTTCGAGGATGCATCGCGGTGTTTGGCAGAGCTCCCTGCGGCCTCCTCGTTATTTCAGCGAGCAAGGGCGAACACACAGGACGCGAGACAGGAAGAGGAAAATGGGGATGGGGGGTGCGCGCCCCTTCTTCTTCGGCGCCGCATCGCGGCCGGATACTTTCTATCGTGCGGTAAACGCCGGATGAGCCCCGCCACTCGAATTGTTCTGTGCCCGCCGGCAGATTTATCGAGCCACGCAGTTACTCTACAACCGAAACCCGCAAAGAACCGCCCGACCACTTCGCTCCTCGACTCCTTGGCACGATCGACTGTCTAGCTGCTCCTCAATTCCGACCGCGTTTCCGCCAAACGATTACAGACCGCCAAACGACTGATTTATGCCGGCTTAATGCGTTCCCTGGTAACGCGACGCTCGATGCCGACCGATTTTCCGAGGGACAACCCGGGTTTTCGGGTTTTTCCATCATCGAACGTCGTGAACAACGTGAGACAGTTTTGCTTCGTTTTCGGCTCTTTCTGCCTAGGGTTCGTGTCGTGCCGATAAAGAGATCGTTAAGAGATCCGCGTGGGAGACAGAAGATAAATCTATTCGGTTGTCTGGAAAGGGAAACTCAAACGCAGTTCGTTTAAATTTCGATATAGATTTAGTGAATTATTATAAGTGCCATTTTGTCCCACAATCTTTCTCCATCTTTCACGCAACTTGCGTTTTTCGGCGAGAAACTTTTAAATATCATTTTGAAAAATAGTTACAGTTTAGAGGGAGAAAGAGAGAGAGACAGAGAGAGAGAATGCATGGATAAGATAGTTTTATTTTGTTGTAATTATACTATATTGCAAACCGAGCCCAATTCTTGGCTGTAAGGCTGAATAAAGCAATATTATTAAATAGTTAAAGTTTTTGTCATTGTGGGAATTTTGTATTGACCTAAAGAGATGAAAATCTGAGGGTGTAACGTGCGGTTAATAGGGTGAATGCACTACTACTAAATGTGTTTACTACTTCGTAGCAGTAAGTGTGTATATTGCTTACCTACGTAGAAAGAAACTGATATATTTTATTTTAAGATCAGTGACCATCAGCGATTAAATATTAGTGTATACTACTGGTACATTATTTTCAACCTATTACAGTTATCGAGAGGAAAATTCAATTTTTCACGTGATTCGTTTTCCTCGTAATTGATGCAGACATTTTCAGTTTCGCAGTCCGGTGATTAATTGCGTTACAAGAGAGAAGAACGCTGCAGCGAATAAGAAATTGACAGGACAGAGGCGTTCAATTATGTGCGATCGAGTGTCCCCTTCTGGAAAATATTCCGGCCTCTTGAGACATCCACGGGGAGGTAAGAATTTTTCTGATTTCCGAACGCCTCGCAACACCCTTGTCACAGTGAACGGACAAGGGGAGTCAGTGAAAGAAACGCGGACAATAGAGGAGACGTATGAATACGGAGAACTTGTAACTTTCGAGGCCCTCCTGTCCTGACACGTCTAACGCCGATGTGCTATTGTTCTGTCCGAAGGGGTAGCAAGGCTCGAACTATATCGAATAAGATCGAACATCTTCAGACCGTCGATAAATGTTTCACCAGTTGTTCAAATATGTAATCGACGGCTGTTCTATAAAAATCTGCCAGAGGTGGACACGATCGCGCATATTCTTCCATTCTTACCAAAAAAAAATCGTGCACTCTAAAACATACGAGACCTTAACTTTTGTGATCATTTTCCAAAACTTTTTTTTATGCAGAATATTTAAGCATTAACGCGCGCTCGTCGAATTCTTCTATTATTACTAGATTTCATAATTGCTACTGTATGTAACCATTGTCAATATTATTTCTGCTTTATCTCCGCCTCCACAAAAAATAAATAATTACTAATAAATTCTAACGCATTTCAACGAGACTTTCAATCTGCCTATTCCCCACTTACAATGTGTAGAAAAAAATTTTTAAAATGGCATAATAGTAACGATAATGCTCGAAATGTCTGACTACTGAAAAATGACTATTGAAATGTCTGAGGGTATCCATACTGGTACCGAATCTGTTGATAGACTAATGTTTCACATAAATCCTCCAGTAATAGCACGGACGGCAATAGAACAATTAAAATCGACAGACCAGAAACAAATCCGAAACTGGAGCAACCAGCCGAAGTAGAACAAGACGTAAATCCTTGCCCGACCTCCGCGCGCCCACTTAACCTTTGGCTCCGGTGCTCCTCCAATCAGTTCCCGAGATCCTGTTGCCAGGACTAAAAGAATCTCGGACCAGAAGCCGAACTCCTCGGCCCTCCGCTTCGGCTCTGCTCCGCTCTGCTCCGCTCCGCTCTCGGCGCCGAGTCGCGAGATCGGAGAGGTCCCTCTCTCGAGCTCTTGCCTGCGTAATTGGCACTTTGCAGCGGCGCGAGACCGACAGTCGGTGTAATAAAACGCGGAGGATCGAGCAACGGAGGGGATGGGGAGCGCCGTTGAAAGATTCATTGCTCGCCGCCAGGCCGTGCGGTCTTTGAACCGAATTTTCTCGGCAGCTCGCCTCCAAATGAGGCACCGAATTAAACGGCGGCTGCTGCCCCGACGTTCCGCGTTGATCAAATCTCGGAGATCGGTTCGATCCCGCCCCGCCATCGGGGACAATAGCCCCTCCGTTTCACCGCGATTCGATTCCGCGGAAAATATTTTGTCCACTTTTCGTCCACGTGCATCAGTATTGTTGCAGGTGTGTACGTATCGGACACTCCAGGTGGAGGAATCGAGCACGTTTACCTTCCGACGATTTTATGATTGACCAGGATCACTGAAATCTTTACTTATTTTATTTTAGTCGCGAGACTAATTTTTCTACGGTTTTACGGACCTTCCAATTTCGAACATTTAGGGAGGAGTAAAAGCGTTTTCAGTCTCCCGGTCGCTGTATTAATTAATGACGGGATGCATAAGTGAGGCTTCAAGCTTTAAAATGAGTTCAGGGACGTGGGTTCGTGGTTCTAGATTTTAAATTTTGGAAAATTTTAAAATTCAACTTTCGATTTTTGTAGACACACTTGAACGAGCTGGAATCAAATAAAATTTTATTTTCGGTGCCAGTGTCCTACGGCGAAATAGATGGAAATCGTTCGAAATTTTGTGGAATTTTATCTTCTAGTATTTTTGGAACGTTTTTAGAAGCCATAAATGCATAGAGATCTAGACGTCAGTTAGGAGGACGCGTGCCGGATCTTCAATCGCATTTGTCCTAAAAGGGGGGGGGGGCACCAATGAGATTTCGTTATTCTCGATTTTCGTTTCATTTCGCGCTATCTGCCTGACCTCGTTCGTACGCGCGAGTTCCGAAGCTGCAGAGAAAGGGGAGGGGGGAAGCGAGATTTTCCGAAGCGGTCATAGTAGAAAGTTTAGGTCAACGAATGCGGGAGATTCTGCCCGATTTTTCGGGAAGCGCGCGCGCGATCCGACTCGGCCCGGCCCGGTCCGAGGTCAACAGGAAACCAAACAACAAAGGCGTGCTCTGCTCTCGAAACTATTCACGGTTATGGGGTGCGCTAGGTGGTCGGGCTATGGTTATGACGGATAGCTGGTTGTCGGGGCAAAAACCGGCGTGCGTTTAATCAGCTTACGCGGCCATGTTTCCCGCGAGTTTCCCCGCCGCGCCGCGCCGCGCCGCGCCGACAAAGAGGAGGAACCGAGCGGGCAAAAATACGGCGGCTACGATCGAGCGGACACACGGTTGACGCTTGCCGAATAATCGTGACTGCTCTATGCTCATGGAGGCCAACGGCGGGTCTGGCCGGTCGCCGTTTTTATACCGGGACCGGGTCTCGTGAAAAAAAAAGAGAAAAAGGAAAAAATATACAGGAACCTGGGAAAAAAGGTGGTGAGTTAGGGGAAGCACCGGCGAAGAGTACCTTGGATGATATTTGTTCGCGTTCGGTCCGGTCTTCCAATGTTGATTTTCATCGTAAAACGAGCAATTGAACCGTCCGCGTGCTGCGCTCGGACTTCATAAAACCGTGCGTGTGCGCGCGCGCGAGCGCTGACGCGGAAGGAGCGAACACGACCCCCGAGAAAATGAATTAACGGTCTACCTCAATGAAATAGACCGGCGAAAAAGTTTCACGGTTATTTAACGTGGACGCTCGAGCCGAGTGCCTTTGGTGTACAGTCCAACCAATTGGCGGTACAAAAAAAAAATCGTATATACGAATCGATATATCGCCCGCTGTTCCATCTTCTGAGGTGTTTGCCCCGGGTTGAAATCCAGGATACCAAAGGTTAAAAGCATTATTTCAAACTCTATTCAGTTATGAAAAAAGATATACAGTGATATCTTTATATATGTCGCCAAGACCTGCATGATAAATGTCGCGAAATTATCCTCACTACCGCGGGTATACACGAAGCTCGAGAGTCCTCGGGAGCCGAGGAGTGTGAACATAAGACTGTTTTGGTATGTGTCCTGGACGATACATGACGCTGGCTAGACCCGTTTTGTTGACATATATCGAGAACTCACTGTAGACATCTACGTAGCTCCTCTAATCTTTATTTTTCATTTTATCTTAGCTCCTCTCTCAATTTTTATTTCGCACGAGAGTCTGTAGTCTGGTAGTAAAACGCTTCCCATATTTATACAGGATGTCTTGGGGCGGGTGACATAAGCGTAGGGGGGTGGTTTCCGTTTGCAAAGATAAGTAAAAAAGAACGAACAACATTTTCTCGGTTGACGTTTCGTTTTCGGGAGCATCGAGTTCGAAAATTCGGCAGTTACGCGTGCCGTTGAATAAGAATCGTCGGACGCGTCTGAGCATGGCTGGCCAATTCTACTTCTCGCGAATGCTGAGACACGCGTGGCCGACCAACTTTCAAGCTCGATTTTCTCGAAAACGAAACGACAACCGACAAAATATTATTCGTGCTTCTCTTAACAGTGGTCGACAATAACAAAACTTAAAACGATGAACAAAAACGAAAGAAAAATTAGAAATAATGTGTCCATCGGACGTTCCAAAGTTGGAAAGAAGAAAACCAGTTAGGAAGGCTAACGAGTGGAAATTTCTTGATTTCTCGGCGGTGGAAACTCCATCTTGTCCAAATATTTAAAGTGGGGAGTGAGGGGTGGTGGGAGTGGGGGTGCAAGGGGGGGGGGTTGGAAAACGGCGCGGACGGGGATGGTACGCTGCCAGCCGGAATTCATTTATCGCGAGACGGCAGCAGGGCACTTAATCACGCGACCCTTTCGTTGCTTTCATTATCCCCCGCGCCTTATCGTTTCATAAAGATATTAACTCGGCCAAGTTGGCCGGGCGCGAGTCAGGCTTTACGAGGATCCCCGAGGCGTCTTATTGAAATCACCGGGGCCAGAAAATTTCACGGAACGGTATGCAGGATCAACAGCTGCGAATTAAACGACGACGACGACGAAGACGACGACGAAGACGATGAGGACGGGACCCCGTTATACTCCTCGGCTGGGACAGACAGCCGAACGGTTACGCTCCGGTGGCAACGCGCCCTCTGGGCCAAGGGATTCGCGGCTTCCCTTCTGCATATATATCCGGGCGAAACTTTGTTGCCGATTCAGCCGAACTGCCGAGACCCACGATGCGATTAGAAAGTCACGTGGCCCCGGAGCCTGTTTCAGGATGTGTGCTCAAGCAACGGGAATCTGTTGACAACGGCAAGTCGATCGAGTATGATTTCTAGCAAACGTTCACCAGTCATTCATTCAAGTTACCTCTGCGAGCGTTCGACGTGCGACATGTACAGCGAATTCTCGATATATGTCAACAACACGCATCGTCCAGGAGACACTCTCGGTTCACACTCCTCGGCGGCCGAGGCCTCTCGAGATTAGTGGGGACAACTCCGTGACGTTTATCATACAGGCCTTGGCGACATATATAGAGAAATCATTGTGATCGCTCTTTTAATATAATTGTTGCTAGTCCACCGCATTGAGATCCGACTCGTACGTTCGGTTGATTCATCGTCGTGAGAGAGAGAGAGAGAGAGAGAGAGAGAGAGGGAGAGAGCTTCCCAGGCTCGTCTCGCGTATTTTTCACAAGTTTTCCCGAGGAGCTATACACACCGAACTTTGCCTAAGGGATCAAACTTTTGAACATAATCGTAGGTGGGTTTATTCGTTTGCAGGCGTGTAAGCAGTGTCTGTGGGTCCGCAGGTAAAAATAACTTGTCTAGTCTGATTACTTCGCTAACTTTGAAACCTGTCAAGCGTAATACCAAGGAAACAGAAGCGGGCTTCAGAAGTTTCCTTCGGTATATTATATATATACTTATATATACATATATAATATATACAGAAGGTACTAAAACCGCGATCCTGTTAAAACTTTGCATATTTTCGGTTTGTTATAACGAAACTGCGAGGAATCCCACTGTCAGCCGAAATATCGGAACCGTTTAAGTAACTACCGTGCGCAGTATTAGGTAAAAAAACAATGGCGGATTTCATCGGTTCAAAAATCTCGTTGGATTCCTCGGGTACAGGGTGTTTCAAAATTATGTTCAATTGTAATTGCAATTGTCTCAAAAATATTAATTTTGCACGAAGAACAGCTGTTTATTAACACTGGGTTCACGGAGCATTATAAATTACTATTTCACATTACTTTATAAAAATAACATGAATCTATCTATCTATAAAATTTGTAGCCATTTCTTTTAATAATATAAACCCAAAGAAATTAATTTGTTACAGAATTCCTCACGGATGGATCTTTACAGTCTCAATATTCGCAGATTAAAAATATTAGAATCCGTCATTTCGACAGGTAAACCTAGTGTTAATGACCCGTCCGGACGCTATTGAGTCGACTAGTAACCCAGTCAGTCAAACAAACTCGGAAAGAACAATTTGTCAGCAAACTCACCCGCAGCCGAAAACTCCGATCAAAATGAATCTTCGTGCGGTTGCCGCCGCCGGAATATCGAACTCAAACACTGACGCGGTCCGAATTGATTCGAGGAGCCACTCGCAGGTATCCCTCGCGGAAAATCTTCGACGCGGATCGAGACCAAGTTCCCGGACTCGAGATCGTCGATCCCGCGGCACATTGTTTCGCCCGGAACGCGACTGTTCCCGGGTTCTCTCTCAGGAAGCGCGCAATCCTCGACGAACTTCCGGTAATCGTGTGCATCCGCGAAGAGCCCTTGTCGCCAGGAAACCAGACGGAGAATGGAAGACAGGACGCTGGGAGGACGATGGGAGAGGCGGAGAGATGGAAACCGGTCGAGAAACGGGAATATGGCAGGTAGGGGTGGAAGCGGTGGAAAAAAGAGAGAAGAAATCTGCTGTAATGGGGGATCACAAGTAACCGTTATCGCAAAAAATTTTTATGAAGAAATGGGGCCTTGAAACGTGCTCATTACTCGAGAGGGGATCCTAGAAAATTGATGCGAATTGTAAGAATCTTTTCATAGAAAAACTATTTAGTTACCATCGAAGCTTCGGGGAGGGGGGGGGGGGTGTTTTATTGGATAATTGATGGTTATAAAAATATTTTCGTTTGGTACCGATTGAGTGTAGCTAGTTACAAAGACGCGAAGAAAGACAAATAAAATATTGGGGTAATCAAAATTTGGTCAGAATTAGTGCCGACACAATTCATGTGGATACTATGGTTCAATGGAGAGGTTCGTTCGTCGAATGAAGGATAAAAAGAAGCTTTTTTGAAAGGTAACAATAAACCGAATGAGCTTGGCAGCCCCAGTTAAAAGGTGAGGGATCAGATCCGCTATCGTTTTGTCCCGGAGTGTACGAAGAGTGAGAGAGGGAGGGAGAGAAAGAGAGAGGAGCGTTCACAGAACGAGCAGAACCATGTCGCCGGCATACGCAGCCGTGCAAGCGCATACACACGCGCACGGTGGAGTTGCTTTAATCGACGCTGTAGGTAATCGTCGCTGAAAGTAATTTACTTGCACGCGTGCTGCTGATAAAGCCGGCTGTTCGCGACGCTTGGTACACATTTTAAAATCTACTTGAAAATCTAATTAAAATCGGCTCCGAGCCCGAGAGCCCTCTCGCGGCTGAGATATCGATGTACAGGTGCGAATGACATCGGGGGAACAGAACGAGCTAAACGACGGTACTTTCTGGACCCAAAGAAACCATTACGCCCCGATGGAATTAGAGCAATTTGAGAGAGAGAGAGAGAGTGAGAGGGAGCTCTTTTTTTACCGATATTAATATCGAACGGCCATTAGCGTTCCGCAGGGAGCGGCCATTGGCGAACGATCTACCTCGCCGAATGCCAATGGCGTTCGCCGAGAATCATCGCGGCTGGACCATGTTAAAATTCATTGAAAAACTTCCGTCGAACAGATGACGGTGCAGTATTTCCTCGGCAACTGCGAAACCTTTTTCAAAGGGTCCGGAGTCAAAGTGCCTCTGACCCAAATTAAACCGCCGATGGACCATTCTTTGTCTTCGCCGGCAGCGCAGTTACAGGGAATAATCGGATTATCAGTCTTTGATCTATCTTCCCTACTTATCCTCCATGTGTGGTCGGCCAAGTTTTTCGCATTGTTGCTCGTGCGCCGCCACGGTGGTTCTCTCAATGGACAAAAATCGGAAATCGGAAGTACGGAACCCCCAAATTTTTCTATCGTCAAACATTACAATATGAAATATACTAAAATATGAAATGGTACAGAATTTAAAAAATTTTCAATTCAATAGTAAAGAATTTAAAAAGTTTTCAACAGATTGAAATTATTAAGGGATGAAATAAATTTGTCGCCAAATTTTTCTGTCGTAAAACATTACAATATGAAATATACTAAAATATGAAATGGTACAGAATTTAAAAAATTTTCAATTCAATAGTAAAGAATTTAAAAAGTTTTCAACAGATTGAAATTATTAAGGGATGAAATAAATTTGTCGCCAAATTTTTCTGTCGTAAAACATTACAATATGAAATATACTAAAATATGAAATGGTACAGAATTTAAAAAATTTTCAACTCAATAGTAAAGAATTTAAAAAGTTTTCAACAGATTGAAATTATTAAGGGATGAAATAAATTTGTCGCCAAATTTTTCTGTCGTCCCCACCCTTTTTCCCCACAATTGATGTCTTCTGGCCCATGAGATTAGCATACCGTTGCAGCCCGTTCTGGATCCTGCAGAGTCGGGATTGGAAGCCGCGGAGTTATCGCGAGGATACGCGGCATTTATGAGCCGGGTAGCATAATTAACGGTTTAACTGTGGGTCAGGTTGTGACCCGCCAATCACCGTCGTGGCGACACGAGGCTGCGGCTCGAGCAGCAGACCTCGATGCCGACTTATTGGCAGAAAATTGGGGTTAATAGAGCGTGATAGCGGCGGAGGTGTTCGCAAATTGCCGGGAATTTAATTAAACCGGCCGGGCCCGGTAGGAAAGAAGCTCGCGGAGGAAAATATCGGGTCGGGGAACACGTATACCGGCGGATTATTAAAAGCGGAAACAGTACACGGGGTGTAGCGAATCAAAATTTAATTAAGAGCGGACCGCGTTCTCTCTCCGCGAGGCGATGCGCCCGTTAAGAATGACAGGGGTCCGCCACCGGGCAGCAACACCGAGAGAATATTATTTTTAACTGGAAAGAAAGTTGCTATCCACCCTCACCCCCAACCCTCGCCTTTGCTTTTGATTCAAAGATCACCCGGAACTCCCGTGATCCGAAGAGTGTCCGACTTTCGAGCGGTTCTCGCGCGATCGTTTCGTCTTCGCGCACCAAAATTAATTTTCTTCCGGCCGCGATTCGCCCGGCGGAGTTTAATATTTGTTAAAGCGCTATCCCGCAGCGACGTCCTTCGCGAACGCAATACCATCATGGTCCAAAGATAACATTTCGTTAACCTCGTTTTCGACGCTCGACGAAAACATTAACGGGCCGCAACGACACCGGAACAGTGGGAGAGAGTGAGAGAGTGAGAGAGTGAGAGAGAGAGAGAGAGAGTGAGAGAGAGAGAACGTTAGTGGCCGCTGGCAGTTTATAATCGCTTCGAAGCTGTTATTTCGCAGCGAAACTTCGAATATCTCGTAAACAGATTACGATTTGCATTTCCGCGCGACACTCCGCCGAGCCGACCAGTTCCGTCGCGTACGGCCGGCCCCAACGAGCGCGAAAGTTAGACCCGAAAACTCGCTAATCGTCTTCGGCCAGCATACTAATTATGCTAGAACAATCGGCCGGTTCTACTCCGGACGCGCGAGATCTAAGAAAATTATTGTCGCGAAACATTCTGTAGCTTGTAATGCTACGCACTGTTTCTACTAAATATACGAATTTACTGCTAAAACTGAAATCGAATATATTTTCTGAAACATCTACCATTGGCTATTGGAATTGCAGTTACCATTTACAATTTTTCATATTAAATGTTTATTAATTCGAGATTTTTAAGAAGTGCCAAAAAGAGCCTCTCCAATATTTTGCATAGTACTTCTATAGCACTCGGTATTATATGCCCGAACTTGCCAGAATCGCAAGAAGAGAAAATGGCCGAAAGGTAAACCGGTAATTCCCGCGGTGTATTGGTTCGGTAGCCGAAGTGCACTCCCGAGTGCATAACTGAATTTTTCAACCAGAGGTTGATCAGTGATTATAATAAATTGCAATGAAAAAATTAGCAGAAAGATTTCCGCGTAATTTCCTATACGAGTAATGGTTTCAAAAAAATTTAACGTACCGTAGAAGCTAACAATGGAAAAATGTCACAGGACCCCCCCAAGTCCTGAATAGACGCGCGACGAGTTTGACAAGTTACGATCGCAACGGGGCCGATTTCAGCGTGCGCGTGTAGCGAAACAAACGCTCGGTAAATGTCGGCGCGGCAAGTTCGGGCTTTTGAATAAAATCACAACCGTGAATTCAATCGAATTAGAACGAGCCGGGCCGGGCCGGGCCGGGCCGGGTCGGGCTGGGCCGGAAGCCGAGCTGAATGGATCCGCAAAATTGCCGAGGGAACTCTTCGCAACGGGGGCCGTCATCCGTCGAACCGGTCCCGAGTAACATTCGTTATGGAAAGTCCGCGAAAGTCGGCGATCATGTTTGCGCACGTGGCTCGCGGTCTAAGTCTGCCGGTGAAATATTGAACGGCGGGTCGTGGCGGGCCAACAATCAGGGCCGAGTTCGTCACGTTGATGGTGGAAACCCGGTGGAATATTAACGGGGCATAATGTTTATACCGGTGGCCGGCGCGCAGACCAGACCGGGTTGAAATTAAACTGTCGCGGAATGTCGATGGGCTTTCGTAGAAATCGATGCGCGTTATGAAACCGAGCGCGACGTTATGATCGACTCGGGGCCGTTCTATTTTTTCTGTTTTTTTTTCGGTCTCCCGTCGAAAACGATCTGCATTCTGGTTATAATGTCGCCATTCATCGCAACGGCGAATAATTTACAACGTCCTCGAGTCCCTGCGACCGGCCTCGTGACTGATTTATTTCAATTTATCCGCTCGAAAGAAAACCCCGATCCATTAAACATTATTTCGTTCTTTTGCCGCGCTTTTAAACAGGTTTATCTGCGAGCTGAATTTTTCAACTTTCGAAACTGGTTTCCACTCTGATCTTCTTCAATGTTGTACCACCAAATAACTTTCCATCGTTTGTTTTAAATGTACTTTAAAAAATAGTTCCTCGATTAGTACTATTTTTTAATCAAACTTCTACCATTGTATTCGCCTCGTTTTTCTGATTACAATGACACCAAACACGATACGATTACGATCACAATTGCTCGCGTAACAAGCAAAGTTAAAAATTCCTGTACCCTCTACCGTAAATGTCCGAAACTTTGTTCGCTTGTTACGCAAGTAATTATGATCGTAACTGTATCGTGTTCGGTGTCATTTTATTCGGAAAAACGAGACGAATACAGCCAAAGTATCATTGACAAAAAAAAAACAAAAATAAGAAATTTTAATTTTTGAAATTAGAAGCTTGGCAATTTCTTTTCAGTCGCTTTCCTTTTCGACACACTACAAAGACTATCTCTTCGAAGAGTGTCGCTTCCAGAACTGTCGTTGGGCAGGGTGGACGGTGCGACAGTCACGGAGATAAGGCCGTAATCATTTTTCTGTCGCAGGACCACACGGAGGGAGAGAAAGAGAGCCACGAGTAGGTCGCGTGGAGGGTAGTTCGCGGGTTGCGGCAGTAATTTTCAATCGACAACCGATACGAGCGGCGAGGCAATGCGTAGCGACTCGTTAAAAGTTTACGTCTCCCAACGCGACGGTATGTTAGCCTGCACGTCCCTGAATCGGGCTCTCCCGCACGTACCTTCTGCCCGCGGAAAACCTCTTCGCATCTCGATAGGACCGTATTTTTACCGGCGAGCCTGTGCGATCAGGTGCGCGCACGTATAGCCGCCGGACGGTGCAGCTGGTTGCAACTGGCTGCAGCTGCAGGTCGGTGCACGCGACTGCACGAGTCGGCCCGGATCGTGGCAGTTACTGCCGGGCCAAGTTAAAGTACTTTCGAGCTCTCCATCGGGCGCAAAGTAGCTCTGCTAAGCGGACACGTTTCTCGTTATTCTTGCTAGCTGGCTCCGTCACCTAATCTCTTTTGCAGCTACGATGTCATTGGTTCCGGCGATAGATGGTCCTCGGTGATCGAGCGCCATTTTGTCAAACAGCTTCTGGCAGTCCTGCAAACAAATAAGAGCCTCAATCATACCATATACCACACAAAATAATTGTACCATAATTTATTTCATGGCCACAGGGATTAAAACTTTGTTGTTCACAATTTCCTAGGAGACGGAAATTTATTATCTATTGTATCTACTATTTGCCTATGTACCGTGATTTCTCTATATATGTCGCCAAGGCCTGGGCGATAAACGTCGCAGAATTGTCCCCACTACTACGGGGTATACCCCGTGAGGGGCCACGAAGCTCGAGAGCTTATGGTTACGTCTCCTACACGATACATGACGCTGACAAGACCCTAGTTGTTGACATATATCGAGAATTCACTGAATTCTCTAGTGTGTTACAACAATGAAAAGAATTGAATTCCGGTTTAAAGTAAATTAGTAACATTCATACTCGGACTACTCGTATATCGAGTAGACAACGTATTAAAATTGTTGAAGGAAGAAATAAATTTTTGTTCGATTCCAGTACCGTGCAATTGAAACAGACAATGTGTATCTCGCACGAAGACACCCGCAGTATGGACATGAATATCAGCCAGTGCATTACAATTTGTCAGAGTCAACGTTAATTACAGTTTCCTCGTCGGAAAAGTATGTTCATTTCCGAGACGGCGATGACGTACTTCCGGGTAGCTCGTAGCTCGTAGCTCGTAGCTCGTCGTGTTAGCGACAACGTTGGTTGCACCTTTCGCTGCAGTTTCTGGTACGTTACGACACAATACCGAGGAATATAACGGAGCCAATAATTAACGACGCTAATGATCAAACAATATGGGTCAGCCATTCACTCCATGATCATTCACCGTGTCCACGTATGCTCGTCGATAATTAATTGAACGTCGGCCGCAACAATATATTGAATTCTGGCGTTTGATAGCTAACGATCCTCCCCTGGCATTCCCGTTTCATTATTGTCCGACGGCATTATGGGTCGCCGGGATATTTCCATGCGACTTTCCGCACGCCGATCTCGAACAACATTATTCTCGTTGCTTAGGATGCCTTGGAACACATGGTGTGTGCTATTAAAATGTTGGAGTATTACTTCCCTGGAAGCAACTTGTTCTAGAGAATTTTTGACATAATTTATTAATAATAATAAGCCCATAATACTGGGGCTCTGTACGCATAATATTTGTGACCAGAAGAAATAAAACGGACACGATTTGCTTGTAGGTAAATTAAATATTGAAATTAGAATATTTGCTAAAGTGATAATTTTTCGACAGGCACGGTTCAATATTTCTTTTTTTTTAGAGAATAAAAGCCTGCGTCGATCGGTGCTCAAAATAGTATACGGTTCCACTAAAAAAAAAAAAAAAGAAAGAAAAAAGAAAAATGAAAGCGCGATTCTGTCAGGCGGTGCAGGAAATGTGTGTCAAACAATTGACCGAATATCTAAATCTTTCGGAGGAGGACGAAATATTTCAAGTGAGGAGAGTGCAAAAAGAGTACCCGGGGTACATAAGAGTTTAAAACAAAAAGATCCGATGAAAGTAGAACGCGGTAAGCGAGCGCATTTAGTGGAGAAAGCTTCGAATCGGTACCGAGGAAAATAATCAGGGTAGAAGCGTTACGTGGACCACTCCTTTCACGACGCATGAATATAGACTTTGAAGAGCCCGAGAGAGAGAGAGAGCGAGAGAGAGAGGGAGAGAGAGAGAGTCCACGTGAACGAAAACGTTGCTTACATAACTGCACATTCGCACGGCCGTTCCGCGGGTGTATTGTGAACGGACGCTTCCATCTCGGCGCGACAATGGAGACAACCGCGCGCGGATGATAACAATTAATCGTCGCCGCTCGGAGACTCTGCTCCCGTAACTCGGCGTTGCGTTTTGTCCGGCGACGTATCGACGTTTTTGACGGGAGCTCGGACCATTGTCCGCGAGATATTTATCATCGCGATTGCGGCGAAAATAAATTATCTCTTTTCGGGCACAAAGGGTGTCGCGAATTTTTTTTTTCCATTGTGGCCGACGCTCCTTCACGCGTCGACGGAGAGAGGGAGAGAGAGTGAGAGAGAGCTCGTTCGACACCGCCCTTCAGGATTCTACTCGATCCGTCATCGAGTTCCATAGCTAGTGTCATTAACGCGTTCAACGTGAGTCATTGGGAATCGTCGAGCAGTCCGTTTACACGGGGTGCTCGACTACAGGTGGGAGAAAATTTCAGGGGTGGTTCTCCACGAGAATGTCAGACGAAAACGAGGAATTGAAAAATTTCGGCTTCGCTCTTTAGTTGAAAATTAAAACTCCGCCTGAAATGCTGCAACCCGACCAGCAAAGGTTGCATAGACGCGCGCGACAGTTGTAGTATCAAGTGACAGATACAGTGGAGTAGGGAAGTAAGTTACTTCCGTAATTAATTTATTTGGAAACGGTACAATTTTAAAAGAGGGGAAGGGGATAGCGATTTTGCGAAAAATACATCCTCGTCTTATATCGAGAGGAAACTGTACTCTCTGTGAGCGTAAACGTCAAAACTAAGGACTGCGGCGGTTATGAAATGCAAAACTTGGCTGAATATTTGAGCCCCGAGCGGCCAACGTTATTCATGCATCAGCTGCGTGAAAAAAAAAAATCGGTGCGCGTCCCATAGTGGACAGTAATTCGGGCAGCTTTGTTAGGATCGATCAAGCGCGTTTATTATTCGCGGGCTCGGCGCAAAAAAAAAAAACAGAAAAAAGAAAAATTTGCGAGAGCCGTTTAATACAGGCCGCGGGAAAATTCCGAGCCCGGTGAGCAGGCATCCGGGCCGGGGGCGAAAAAATCGCGGGGCAAAAATTGTTCCATCGCGGCGTCAGCGCGGCGCAGCAGCGGCGCGGCGGCCGGATACGCGCTTGTGTATCGGCGCGGCTGAATTCTCACGCACGATAACGCGCGCGATCGCTTGTGCACAAGCGCATCCAAGCCTCCGGCCAGCCATGAGTGTTTCCGAGGCACCGACTAGTAGTTTCAGGTATTTGTCCCCGTTGAAAACATCGCGTCGCCCCGGCGACGATAACACGATTACGAAACGTCGCGTCGCGTCGCTTCGCGCGGAACCGTGAACGGAAAATAACGTTTGCGCCGCTGCTGGAAACAACGTAACGGCCACTCGATTAGACCCGGAATCGATAGGAATGAGCAAGTGGCCGTGATGAATACTTTGATTCAGTTTTTGCTATTTTTTGTTTTGTTTTTAATAGCCGGACTATTTCGCAACGCGCTCGCCGCTCCGCAGAGTATCCCGCACGCAAATGGTACCGGCTGCGGGTTTAAATTGTGAAAAATACACGAAATGGTTGCGAGATTCAGCGTTCTTTTTTTAAGCTACAGTCATTTCTCTGTATACGTCGCCGAGGCTTGGACGATAAACGTCGCGGAATTGTCCCCACTACCGCGGGGTATACCCTGTGAAGGGCCTCGAACAGTGACGATTGCAACATAATACAGCTCCAATGAAAAGTATTTTATCCACCCTTTTGTGAACAAAAAGTTTGAAATATATGTACAGGGTGGGCTAAATGAAGTATTCAGTCTGTTTTCTCCGAAACCACAGCATGTATCGACTTCATTTTTATTCGAATTAAATGGGACAGAGGGTTGATCATTTGCTGTGCAACAGGTTTTTCTGGGTCACCTGCTAAGTGGACAAAGGCTCGCTATTGTTTTTGTTCCCTTTTGTTTTTCCCGAATGAAATGACGTGTTACGTTTGTTTTTATACGGATTACTCTTGTCAATTCAAATGACAAATTTACTCAAAGCATATTTGTATTGCCATTTCGACAAGAGATACTTTCTTCGAGAGAAGCTTTAAGAAGGAAACAAAAGCTAATGAAATGTATTTCAATTATTTAATAATACTAACTGGAATTGCTGGATGCATTAATAATCTGATTCTATCTTTTATTTACCACATTCCGATCAGTTTAAAGTCTGCCTGACAACTTCATGGGACCCATAAACTCTCAGCCTGTTCAAGACCAACGTCAAGCGGAATAGGTACCCTTATCCGAAATAACGTCAAGCCGAATAGGCAGCCTCATCCGAAATAGGGCGAATTCCGTCCTCAAGCCATCGCCTTACATCGAAAGAGAACTCTATACTGTAATTTCCTCCTGTTCCATTTTCGTTCGAAATACGTGGAAAAACGCGGTTCCGATTTCGCAAATAAATTCAGCATCTTCCCCCGGAACGAAATAAACGACCCCGCGCGCGGCACTTCCATCCGAGTGTGCACAGCCCCACGAATTTTTTCCATTGTTCCCGGGTGCGCTCCGCGTCGGAAGTGGGTCGCACGTGTTACCGAAACACAGCCGGCATACGGTAGGTGCGCGAAGCTGCGGGGAATCTGGTTAGAAGCCGGGCTAAATTGGAACCCGGTGTCATTACCCTCGGACGATAACTTCTTTCCCCGGCTCTTCGTAACTTACCCCGTCCCCCCCCCTCGCCGTCCGTCCAAAACAACCTTAATCCGTCCGATTCCCAGTCATTAATCGACCTCGGTGATCAACGGGTAGCCGCCGCCGTCGTCGGACGTCGAGTCCTCGCGAGCCGATCTCTCTGGAATCATCGGGGGTGCATCACCGGCGACCCTCCACCGGGGGTTGCATTCTTTCCGGTCGCAGCTGTCTCGGTATCTGCTTGGGACTGGTGGATTCGAGGCACGGAAATTAAAGCGCGACGGATAGGTGTCCGGGACGAAGAGAGACAGAAGGGTTCGCGTAGAAACCGTGGCTGGCTGATCGTAGAAACAGGGACTCTCGGGGTGTGCTGTGGGGGTGGCCGAGGGGGTAGAAACGGAATTAGAGAGAGGGGGGATGGAAGAGGAACGCGGGCGTTAAATATGCATGCCGGGTAAAGCGGCAACAATAGAGGTCTCCCCCCGTTCCCTCTTGGTTCGCAACCCTCGACATAGAAAGAGAGGGATCGAGGAAGATCGAGCGAGCTAGACGAGGAGCGGAGAGGAAGAGGGGTCTCTCGCAGTTGATCGCGCAACCCGGGCGCAAAACACACCCCGCTAATGGCACCCCCGGCACTCTCTGCTCGTGATACCCGCACCCTCGCAGCCCTCTATACTATATACCACCTACCTATCCAGCAACACTCACCCTCCAGCACCCTCTCTCATCCGGTTCGCAGCTACAGCCTTGCTCCTGCTCTTCCTACTCTCGGCTCCCCGATGCTCAGCCTTCCCCTTCGCCTGCCTCTGCTTCCGCCCCCCGCACCCTCTATGTTCTTCCACCCCACCTCATCCCTCTTTCTCCACCGCCTTTCCCTTTCCACGATTGTCCGTCTCGTTTTCCACGATTCCGCGTCTCGCTTTCCACGGCAAAAGCTCGTTGCCCTTTGCCCTGTGCTTGCTCTCGCGCTCGCCCTACACCCTGCGCCCTGCGCCCCCACGCGATTCGACCTACTGTCTTTTTAATTCCGTTCCCGGCTTTTCGTGTCTTTTATGTCGCGCCCGGAGTGCTCGAGGGCTGTCGTATCGAGAGACCGATTCGTTAGAAAGTCGGTCGCCCCGATAAAACGGCCTCGAGCATGTGCCCGTCGGCTGCTCGCGAGCGTGAAATTCCGGGATGGTGGCTGGGGCCAGGGGGGTTCGTTTGTTTCAGGGGTTCTCGATATCGACAAACGGGCACGCGCTGTTTGGACGCGTTTGGACACTTCTGGATTTGGTTTTCGCGATGATTGCGGCCAGACTGTGTTCGCCGGATGTTCCCGGCTTTTTTTTTCTTCTCGGTTCGGTACGTTGGTGGGGTGTAGGGGACGCGTGGAAGGGGAAGTGATCCGTGGCTGTTGATGCGTTGATTTAGTTGATACTGGAAAGGTGAATTTTCAGTTGCTGGCGATTAAGTGCGGAGAGGTGCTTTAAACTTAATTTTTGTGAAGATCGGGATGTTAAAAAATGGAGTTTTCTTAATTTATTTTTGTCGAGAATCAGGTCGCAGATAGAAATATCTCGTTCCGTAATTTAGATTTCTTTTCTGATCCTGCACAATCCTAACGAGATCGTGTGTGACCTCCTTTCGCGTGTAATGTCCATTAACACTTTCGCTGGTGGAAATTTATTCATGACTTTTCCGAAGTGACGTAATTCCACGTTGTCGATTGCGAACGGGTTGATTATTTTAAATAACGCTATGCGCAAGTGTCAGGTCTGTTTTAAAAATTCTATCCACTTTTGAAGAATGCGTTTCACAGAAATTACGCTCATTAATACGTTACACTGATACAGTTTGTAGGAAAATAATTCTCCTGGTGGGAGGAAAGAGAAATAACGTGACAATAATTTTTGACTTGATTTCGAAAAAATGTATAGACCTTTTCCGATTGAATTTCTATAGAAGTCTCGTGTCAAGTCCCTAGGAGAATTTAGAAGAATTTGGAAAAACTCGGGAATCCAGAGTTCTCGAAAATCAATTTGGCGGGGGTGCGTCGCGCGGACGGTAACGCGATCTACGAATTCGTATTCAGCGCGGAAAAATCAATAGGAGGCGGCTGTCCGAAGTTCGAAGTCCCGGGGAAAAGTTAAAATTCGTTCTACAATGTTACCGGGAACTTATTCTCGATATGGAGTGCGAATTGAAGGGACTCGATGAGCCGCGTCCTCTCCTATGAGAATCAATCTAACTTGCTCGGACGAGAGCCGGCGCGCGGCGGTGGGCCCGTGCTCCGCAAATTATTTAACACGGTGTAGCGAATACTTTCGCAAAGTCCATCTCCATTACCCGACTTACCTCGAACTCCACTCACACCCGGCGTCCCAGCTAACCTCATAAAACTTCGGCCTCGGTGATAGCTTATTCAATAAACCGTGCGTTGACCAGATCACGACGGTCCCTTGGCGTTCCATCAAGCCACCCGGAGAAAGGCGGAAAAGAAGAGGCGTGAAACGCTACCCTCTACGTACCAGCGATGGCGAGAGGAATCGAGCTAACTAGCTGACATACGCTAGAGAGCGACCCCGAAGAACAAGACGAAGACGAAGAGGAAGGGTCGGGACGGTTAATTCGCGACCTGACTACTTCCCTGGAACGTGATATCACCGCACGACAGGTCAGGGGAAATTTAGGGGAATACCCTCTCTTTGACAGTACCGGGTTAGTCACGTGACCGTGGCGGAAGCGTGGGGGAATAGCGTCGTAGAAGGGGAAGTTAGAATGGGGAGACAAGTCTTAATATGGCGACTTTGCCCCCGCACGGTGATCTGCAAATTTTTGGCACTTGAGTTAATTTGGGTTGATTGGGCGGGCCCCCCAAACAGCGTTAGCCCGGGGCCCAAAAATGGACGGTCCGCCGCTGGTCATGTTCAAGACGACAGAATTTGATTTCGCCCTCGAACTACCACCGTCCAGACCACAGTGCTCCGTAAAAGGTCCGCAGTGCTGGAAGCGAGAAACGGAAAACGCTAGAGTATCCCAAAGAAGAAGAACAAGAGGAAGAAGAAGAAGAAGAGGAAGAAAAAGGGAGGGTTAATTCCAGAACAGCCTACTTCCCGGGAACGTGATATCGCCACCGATGGAACCCCGGTGACCGTTGCTCGGAGCCGTCTAACGAGCCGGCAACTCGTTTTACTCGCGATCTCGAACACTAAACAGGGTTAGCCTGGCTCGACTTTCATTCTCTCGAAGTCGTCCGGCGCGTTTCCACGATCGCGGGGGTGGCACAAGGACCAGGCCGGGGGTGGGTGTGTAGTCCCGAGGTGGTCTGGCATCCCGAGGAAACCGGCTGAGGAAAGTAAAGAAAAGAACCTGGTAACTACGGACAGCGTTGGCGGGCACCTTGGACCAGAGGAAAGGGGTGCGGCGGGGAACGGGGGAGGGGTCTAGGAAGGAAGGAAAAGAAGGCTGCCAAGGCTCTTTGGTCTCGGCTCTTGGGCGGTAACTCGATTTGTCGCCCGTCTTGAGCCAGATGGATCGGAAGTAGACGCGAACGCCGGCCGCATTTCAAGCAGCCCTATATTCCCCCGCCGCGCGCTCTGCCGGCTCCTGCTCGAGCATCCCCTAGGCTCCCCTAGGCTCCCCTAGGTTACCCTAGGCTCCCCTAGGTTCCCCGAGACTCCCCTAGGTTCCCCCAGACTTCTCTAGGTTCTCCTGGGTTCGACTAGGTTCCCCTAGGTTCGACTAAGTTCCCCTAGGTTCCTGTAGGTTCCCCTAGGCTCACCTAGAATCGTCTAGGTTCCCCTAGAATCGTCTAGGTTCCCCTAGGATCCCCATAGGTTCCCCTAGGTTTTGCCAGAAGCCCCTAGAATCCTCTAGAATCCTCTAGAATCCTCTAGAATCCTCTAGAATCCTCCAGAATCCCTTGGGTTCCCCTAAGTTCCCCCAGAATCCGCTGGAGTCCCCTAGAATTTCCTAGGTTCCCCATAGGTTCCCCCAGAAGCCCCTAGAATCCTCCAGAATCCCCATAGATTCCTTTAGGTCCCCCAGAATCCCCCAGAATCCCCTGGGCTCCCCTAGAATTTCCTAGAATCCACTAGAATTCCCCAGAATCCCCCAGAATCCCCCAGAATCCCCTAGGTTTCCTCGTGTTTTGGCCTCGCAAACTCGTCCCTCAGAGCCATGCGATCCATTCGTGGAGCGACAATCGGTACTTGTTCGGTCCGGCGGTGAGTACTTATTGTTAGAGTCGAGTGGCCAGGCGGTCCACGCGGCCAGACTCGGGGATCCGGCGCGATCGAAGTTGGGATTAACTTTGGATTAGTTGGACGTCTAAATATTACACGGCTCTTTCGAGAACTCTTGCCTCGTCGCAGCGCAGCCACACATAGGGTGTACGTCCAGGTACGTGGACGCCTCGCGATACCTTGAAAGTTAAATTAATACCTCCCCATGGATCTTGGGAACGAGCTCCGTATCGCGGAAAGAAACAGGAAAAGCACTGAGAAAGAGGGAGGGAAAGAGTGACTCGATCGAACGGTGCGAAATGAGACGTGTTTCTGTTCGGTTTCAGAGAGAAGAGCGAGCGAGCGAGAAAGAGAGAGAGAAAGAGAGAGAGAGAGAGAGAGAGACCTTATAAGAACTTCTGTAGAGTCGGACGGTCTCGGGGCCGATTTCACGAAAAGACTCCGGCTAAACACCGGAAGCTACGGAAACTTCGAAAGGGGAACACGTCGAGGTTCGAGCCTCGGCGAGAGGCACGGAGGTGTCTGGTCTGGTCGGGTCGGGTCGGGTCGGGTCGGGTCTGGTCTCGTTCACGAATAAGCATCTGTCCGAGAACAACATTGAAACTTTGTAACAAGTATCCCTCGTAACGACGGGAACGGTATTACCCTCGGATTTTCCTCGAATCCGGCGGGCATCCTCGCTCGATATTAAGTTCGCCCCCATTCACCCCTCGGCACGGCTGCCTCGACGCGTCGGAACGCTCGCAGATTTCCCCGCGTTCCGCAATATGCCGCGAAACACGTGGAAACGATCGGTGCGGATCGTCACGATCGCGAGAAGCTCTAATGGCGCGGCACGACGACGGTAAACGCCGTGAAATCTCCGCTGCGTACATGCAATATCGGCGACCCTCTCGCCCTCCATCCCTGTTTATTCTTTCGCGGCACGA
Organism: Halictus rubicundus; assembly: GCF_050948215.1. NCBI lineage: Eukaryota > Metazoa > Arthropoda > Insecta > Hymenoptera > Halictidae > Halictus > Halictus rubicundus. The sequence goes on from NC_135161.1 coordinate 13,959,224, forward strand.
GGAAAGAGGGCGCGAGGGGGCGGCGATTAAAAAAGATTGCTCGAGCACGGTGCGCAGTTACAAGCATCCACGGTTATGTCGCGAACGCGCCTGCCGCTGACATCATTTATTTAGGGGATGCAGAAGATTCTCGCGAAGGCAAAACTTGCTTCAAACCACCCCAGGAATCACCCCGTTCGAGGAAGAACATTTTTGGGACATCCTGCTCAAGGAAGAACATTTTTGGGACACCCTGTTCAAGGAAGGACATTTTTGGGACATCCTGTTCAACTTTTGTTCGCCAGTAGGAGCGTTTTAATGTTGACGTTTTTAACAATAAACCTATCGAGCCTTAAAAGTAACTAATACGTATCGTCTTATAAAAATGAGTACATTGAATTTATTTGGATTTTGTGCGGTTCGTGTTATAATACCTGCTCTAATCATTTCAGTAATTGTGAAATGGAATGTGTGGAACCTGTCATTTTGACCGGCGGTGGTTTAGTGTTAATTGGAGTGTTGGGATTAGAATTTTCGAAGAGCCCGATTATTGCCGATGCGAATCGAACGCGTCACGGGGGCGGAGATTTTTTTCCCCGTGGCACTAGACATTTTCTTATCCGACGGGGAAAGAAGGTCGACGACGTGGATCGGTGCTCCTCCGGCGTTTCTCGGTCTGTTGTTCTCTTCGCGCCTCGAGAGCTCGCTATTTCACCCTCGAGATGCGCGCACACCGTGCGAGAGGCAAAGGAACTTTCTCTCCCTCTCTCTCTGCCTCTCTCTCCCTGTCTCTCTCTCTCTCTCTCTCCCGGCACTAAGAACCCTACAGACCCCTGACCTCGTTTACCAGAGTCGTTTAGTAATTACTAATCCCCGCCGCGATCCTTTCGGCAACTGCCGCCCTTTAATCACCCTCCCGCGAATTTATCTAATCTCCGCCCCCCGCGAGGCGGCTTTATCTCGCGAAACGTTTCGCGAAACACGTCGCCGACTCAGCCCACGTCGCGTCGATTCGCGAGAGCGCGAAACTTCCGAACTTTCGAAAAGCACCGCTTATTAATGTCGACGGTTCTGTTGACGTGCCACCCATTTATTTATAGTTCGTTCGCGGCGAACGGTAAAGTCGGTTACAGCCCGCTTACACGAAGTCGAAAAGACTTCTCTCTCGCGTGATTCGCATGAGTTCTAGTCGCAACGTGCTATTTTCTGTAATAAACAGGGGGAAAACGGTCTATTTTAAATCGTTCCCGTAACTTTCGAGCTGGCTTAATACCCGTTCCGAACGACGGATACGAAAATAATGGACAGATTCGATTCAAATCGAATTGAATCAAGTTGTTCACAATTTTCAAGAAAAAGCGTGTGTTCAGAGTTTTTTAAGAGCAGCTACCACTAATTTCGATTGATCTTCCGGTTAATTGTCTGGAAGCAGTACAAAGATTGCTCTCGCATATTGATATCGTAAATACACCGGCACCGCATAATTCCCATAGTTTTAATCCCATCGGTGATTAATCCACCATCGCTGTGAATATGTTGCGTTACACGCCCGCATATGCTATTCTTTTATGCGCTTTTTTCTCTGTAACACTGGAAGCCGCGAGACTGTTCGCAGTTTACGTGGCTCGTGTTACCGTGTACGGTGTGTATCGAATTTCGCGATCCATTATTCCCGAACACAACAACGTCATAACGTTATGGGATGCCGCGCGCGATCCCAAACAATTCCACGGGAACAGAAGGCTCCGGCTCCGCGCGTTCTATGCTCTATGTGTCTCTCGGTGCCGCTCTAAAGAGATGTCGGATTTTAACGATCGCGACCCCTTGCATCGTTACAAATTCCAACGGGATTGGCACGGTGTCGAGGATCATTCGAACTTTATCGCTCGTTTCACAGGGAACGATTCCTCCTATCGCTGCCTCGCTAATAATTCCGACAGGATTGAAAACAACGCCAGTTGGCACCTGCTCCGTTGTGCAACGGTGCTGTTGTTTCAATCTTTTATTATTCTTTCAGAAGCTTCGAGCCTCGACCTAATTATCAACCCTTAAATGGGGATCGTCGTCGGGCTTCCTTGAAATTGCGGCTAAACTTCAGCTCGGCAACCCAGAAATTTTGAACTTTTTCCTGTGTAATCCTGCACATCCTGACGAGATAATCCCGAAAATCGAAGTTTCACGGCGAGGAACTCACTGGTCCGAAAGTTATGCGTGTTAAAATTGCTGGAGTTTAAAGTGAAAATTGTTTTATTTCGTCCGTCGCTGTGGACTGTCGACGACGAGTGATCGGAAAGCTCGGTATTAATCTAGGAACAACGGGGAAGCGGCTGGAGCTCGGTGGAGCGCGTTTAATTATCCATAAAACTAAAAACACCGGGGACTGTTCCGGTCGACACGGCCGGTGACGCGATGTTAAATGCGTTAGCGGAGCAGCGTTCGCCGGGCCGGGCCGGGCCGAGCCGAGCCGGGCGAAATTGTTTGGCGTAGCCTTGGTCAAAAGAAAAGTTTCATTAGCCTAATGAAACGAGTGACTCGGGTAAAAAGCTAGGCCGCATATATCCGGGACAGGCCGGAAGGGGGAAAGCTGGTGCGGCGAGCGGCGAAAACGAGATGTACCGGCCATGCCAGCACTTTAATTAGAGAAATTAAATTTTCAAACGAAACACGCGGCCGCGGCCGCGACCTGGCCCGGCCTCCTCCTTCCTGTGCACAAGCATTACCCTTTCCCTGGGTCGTTGTCGTAAACAGAGGGTGGGTCCGGGTTAAATGGGCAGCGTCGAACGGTGACACGCGTTTTTCCCTGTCCGCCCCGGCTCGCCTTGTTCTCCGCGGATCATAAAGTTGAAATTAAAACGTCGCACCGCGTTGCTGTTTTATTCCAGCCGGTGAAGAATACGGCCTAAATGTCAGCCCCCTGATGGAGGAGGATAAGAATGGTGCTCCGCAAATATTATTCTTCCCTTGTTTCGTCCCTGGTGCTCTACAAACCTGGGTTCTTCTCAAATATCACTGTTTCAAGTATTATAACATGTTATTTTATTTTATAATTATTTTTAAAAAATTTACGTCAGCTAACGTGATTCTCAAAAGTTCAAAAGTGCATCTATACGAATTTGCCACGATTAGACACTGCAGATCTTCATGCGAAATAAAAAATGCATCGATTGCAAGACGCGGGAGCGAAATAAAAATTTATTTCGACTTTTAGTTACTTTATTAAGTTGAAACCGACACGCTGATATCTCTAAATCTTTGCTTTGAGTGGTCGTTACCCATTTTTGTCGTACATGCATAAAATCCGCAGTGATTTAACAATTTTCATAATAACGTGAGAAATATTGAAACGAATCTTGTTGCATCTGCGATGTTTCTTTGTGTCCAACTTTAATCATACGATATTTGTGTGCCTAGAGCTTCGATTGTAAGAGTTCACGTTTTCTATTTGCTACATTTTCCATTTACGTTCGTTTTGTGCTTCCTTATTTGTGCGTTATTTGAGTTTAAACTTTAATGGAATTTAGTTGTACCGAAGCTCAACCTTTGTTTTAGTTTCTGGGTTAGATTTTCAAACAGCCCCTGGCCACATCTCGTCCTTGGGCAAAATTGTACGTTCGGTTGCGACTGTAAAGCTTCTGTACCCTCGTGTCGTAATAAAACCGACTCGATAATATTGATAATGAGTCGTCGAATTTTTAAAGCTTGTGATTTGAGAAATTTACATGAAAATATACAAATTATGCAAATGTAGATTATTCTCAATGTAGTTTATCAATAGGGGTGCAAAACATTTTTCTGTACACATCTTCAGCGGTTCAAACGTTATTTATGTGCAAAAGTTTTGCAAGTTGTACATCCTGATATGTTCGAATGTTTTCGATGCGACGTCCGGCTGCATTCCCGTTTATGCGTTCCACATACTCTTTGAAGTTGAAAACTGCTCTGCAGTCGAGTATATCAATTTCAGACTGCTTTCAACACAGCTGCTTTAAACTCGTGTCCTAGACAATTTAAAGAATATTCTTTTGCATAAAACCGAAATGATACACTATTTCTCCACTGGGAATATTCAGTGTTTAGAGCATACTTTTCTACTTAGGGTGACCACTCAGTGGATCTGAGAGCTTAGACTGCGGATTTATGCATTTATGATCAAAGAAATTTAAGGGGCGAGATTTAAAATAACGTGAAGATTAAAAAATTTAAGAACTTTTGATTTTGAACATATTTTTAAATATTTTGACTTTGAAAATTTTATTTGGCTCCTGTCTGAAACCTTAAAAAAATATTGCACCACTTTTGCATTAAACGGTGACAAAAATAATTGCAAATAAATTTACTAAAGCGTGCATAGTCCTGTAAATCAAACGAATGTTAAAATTTTGAAACAGTGTTACAATTTTAGGTTCCCTGCAAGTTTATGGTGTTTTTGCCGCCGGGAAATGAAAGGGTGCTATTCCAGGGTTAGGGTGGCGCGAATTACGTTCGAAGTTACGGCAACATATAGGCGGCGTATTTAATAATTCACGCAGCGTTCTGAGACACCGACCGGCAAAGAGGGCGCGCGACCGATCGAGCCGCGAAGAAACTCGATTCGACGTTACTTTTCTCCGCGCGACTCTAAAACTAAATTATGCTCTGTCGACGAGCGCGAGCGAAAACAACTCTAATTGAAATCCCGCTCTCGTATCTCTTTGCTTAAGTTTTCGCAACGCCTTTCAAACCAGCCGACCAATATTTCCTCGGGACGACACATTTTCTGTTCGCGTACCTACGCTTCAACTAGCAATAAATCGATTAAAATGATCGCTTCTCGGCAAATTACACTGCGAATCATTTATTCACTTATCTCTCGGAAGATGGGCGTTTTGTATGACTTCGCGGCAATCGTGTCCATTAAAATATTTGCTTGTCGAAGAGCCTCTTAAATATTCAAGGACACACTTTCAAGAACTCGTGCTCGAGTGCATCCGACATTCAACGATAAGTAAAGCTCGCAGCGATCGACAAACATAAGCGTGTCAATACTTGTCGGAATCCGAGCAATAAATACAAAAAAAATTCTGGTTTCTGCTCTCCAAACTAATCTCCGAAGATGTTAAACCGTCCTTAACAATTCTCAATTAGTGATCGAAAGTTCTGTTAAAAAATCACGAGATAATCGTAAACAATGTGTAGAACGGTGTATTTCGAAAAATTGTGTTTTCCCAAAAACTGTGCATCACCGGAGGAAATATTTATTTCCACGTGTATCTCAAAAATCTATTTCTCCTCGGCGGCGCTTGAACGTAAGTTTTCTCGGCGTTTCCGTTCGTGCGGCTCAAAAAGAGACACGCATGGGTGATTTTTATGTTAGCAGCGCAGGAAACCATGAACCCGGGGGAAACCCCGAACACCGCACGGGTCTCGAAGAACACCGCGTGTTAACGTTGAACGCGATATCGCGGCCCGTGGGAATTCCGGCCGCGCCTCCGGTAATTCATTTTGCCCGCGATCTGGGACGCTAAATAAGGTTATCATCGCCTTCGCATCTAGCCTTTCTTCTTTCCACCGTATTCGCCTTCCCTCTGGGCAACCAACTCCGGGCTACCGGGCGTAAATTCTGTCTCCCATTTTTGTCGGACCACCGCACCGTGCTCCTATCTTGATCAGAGCTGTAAACAAGCGCGGCGAGAGGGACGCGATTCAATTCCGCAGCCACGCCGTGCCACGCCACGCCACGCCACGCCGCCCGAAAATTCGTCTGAAATACGACCGAACCCGTTCACAATGGGCCACGATGACGATCTCAATCGTAATTGTTGTTATTCGGCGGAACATTGTGCGCGAGCCCCAGCTCTGTCGAGCTTCGAATATAGCATTAACAGTAGAACGACCAAGCAATAAATGCGACTGACGTATATTGCTTTGTAACAGTGACAAGACTGTGCCCATTCAGACTTCATACAACATTTATTGTAATATGTGCTTCAACGAAGAGGTTCGTTAAAAAATTTCCGATGAAAACATTTTTACAATTTCAGTAATTTGTAAAAGAAAAAATTAGGAACCAGTCATTTTGACTGCTCCGGTCGTTCCAGTGTCGAGCCCCAGGCAATGAAATTAGTCTTCTGCACGAATCATTTTTTCGAGTAGAGGAAAAATTCTGCCCAAACAAATTTTAGACCCCTTTGGACCCCAAAATAAATGAACGCGAAGGAAATAATTTATAATGTGAAAGACGTGGATATTGTAATTTGCATACTATTCAAAATATCATAAGGTGCCACCTGAAATAGCAATCAAAGAATACTAACTCTTTGATCTCTCTTATTATCTCTGCAACATGAAAAATAATTTTAGGCCTTGGGTTCAGGGGACGGACCAGACTCTTCTTAAGGATATTTAGTCCTTCGCGATATTAACACAAGTTCGATGTCATTTGCTCGTAATTAGGCGTTCGTTAAACAATTCTCGGCCAACTCTTTTAAATGTCCGCGGAACGGAGTGTTTCACGCTTTCCCGAATAATTAAGGACTTTCGCCAGTTCTGTACACGGACAGAGGCAGATTACCATAATATTCGCGAATTCCCGAAAGCATCGCGCGCCTAGAACTTTATTATATCGGTGCATACGAAATTGCCGTTTCACGTCGGGGGAGGACGTATGAAATTACTTTTTACTTTCCAACACCCCTTTTCAGCATGACAGTTCCTACTAATTTCTGGAGTCCGAATTATCTACTGTTTTGTTGCAAGTGAGAATATTCCCAAAGTAAAACAACATTTTTGAAGTTCCCTCTATTTTAAAAGTTAAATCCGAGTTTCTAATTTCGGAGTAAAGGGCGTCGTCGTATATCGGAATAATATTTTACATATCGAGGGTCACCGTTACGGGTCACGAATGACTCCGGCATAGAGTGCGGAGGGCTGAGGGACGAGTTCGCCAGGATGAACGCAGATCTGTGCGCAGGGTTCGTATCTTGGTGAAAACAGTTCATTATCCAGGAAGAACCGTTGGTTCCGGGCAGGTGCAAAGTGGTGCATCAAAGGGGGATGAGTTTCATTCAGCTAGACGGGCTAAAACGGGGAAATTCATTTCCATTCGATATCCGGGTGACGGGAACAGTGCAGCCGGGCGATCGACCGTGCGCCTTGGGAACTAGAGATGTTCCCGCGCGTCGTTCCACACTGGTTATCATGATACTCGGCGATCCAGGAAATTATGCTTCTTCGACAGAGAGAGAGAGAGAGAGAGAGAGAGAGAGAGAGAGAGAGAGACTGCTTGGATTTCCCGGGATTCCATTCCGGGATAGCTGTCGCGTTGTTTTGCGTCTCGGCGGACCGTTGTCACCGTTCAACGGTATTTTCCTTCAAAATGGTAGCAGGCTCTGCGTCTGTTCGACCCGGCGACGTTGATCCGGTCTTGCTGTTTCTCGCGTCGCGAATGAATGAATGAATGAATGGTGATTCGCGACGCCTCGGCCCAGTTTAATTAAAGGATGCTAGAGAGACGTCTTGCCGAGTGTCTCTCTCTCTCTCTCTCTCTCTCTCTCTCTCTCTCTATCTCTCTTTCCGGAAGACGTGCGATGACAGCCGGCGAAGAGCCGCTAAATTAATTACTCGTCGCATTAATATCTCCAATTGCAAGTAGTCGGAATAAGTGGAAAATATTTCACGAAAGGGGTTTCGAGTCTCTAGACATTCCTACCGTGACATCTCGATTACGAATCGGTCTGAGGAATTATGATTTTCTTTTTTTTTATTTATTTATTCGAAGTCATGTCAACCGACTGTTCGTGGATTATCTGAACGATCTAATCGCGTTGCAGCGAAACTGTGCGACGCGGAGGAGACAAGTAAATAAATTAATTAATAAGATACAGCGAGGACGTTTCGTAGTCGAAGAGAAGCAAATAAATTACAAATTGCATTTAATCAACGCTCTTATTCCGTTTCTTTCAAGCCTCGCACAAATGGCTTTGAAACCTCGTTTCGCCCCCTACCCCTCACCATCCCCCGTGGACGCCGTAATCTACTAGGGTGGCAGAGCCGAGCGACAAATGCGAAAGAATGTTCGAAATTTCGCCGACAGCTTTCGGGAGCAGCACGGCGTCTTCGCGGCGAACCCGGCCTCCGACTTCCGACTTCCGGCGGCATGATTTATGAAAAGAATAGCGGCGCGGCGGCCGTTTTCATTAGCGAGCCCCGTTTAATTATAAGCCGGGACCGGGGGCGCGGAATTCCGCCCGCCGGTCTACTTTTCGACAGCGTCGCACGGCTTCGTTTCATTCGCGACATCTCGCGCGCGTCTTTCCCTCTTTTCTTCCGCGCGGAGCGGAGCCGAGCGGTGCGGCGACTCGACGCGTTTTAATTAATTTCGAGTTCCCCCGCGACACGCAACCGTACTTGTTTCTCTCTCTCTCTCTCTCTCTCTCTCTCTCTCTCTCTCTCTCTCTCTCTCTCTCTCTCTCCCTTTCTTTTTCTCTCTTGCTGTGTGTCTTGAATTGTCGGACGTTCTAGCCACGTTTATGACAAGCCTGAACTGTTTACTGTCATTTTCTGGACGTTTGTTTAACGCTTTTGGCTCTGACTTTTTCTTTAAGCCTGTGCGGTGCAAGGTGTTCCCTCATTTTTATTTTAGAACTTGCTATAGCACTGCGGTGGATGATTGAATTATTAGAGCCACAGTACGGTGAGTGTAGAGCATGTAGAGCAATAGAGGAGGAGAGTATGTAGAGTAACATAGCGCGTAAAGTAGTGGAGTAGTAGAACTGTAGAGTAGGAGAATAGTAGAAGAATAGAGTAGTAGGATAGTCGAGTGTGTAGAGCAGTGAAGTAGTAAAGACTAGTAGATTAGTAGAGTAGTAGAATAGTAGTGTAGCACAGTAGTAGAGTAGTAGAATAGTAGAGTAGCACAGTAGTAGAGTAGTAGAATAGTAGAGCAGTGCAGTAGGAGAGTAGTGAAGTAGAAGAGTAGTAGAATAGTAGAGTAGCAGAGTAGTAGAGTAGTAGAATAGTAGAGTAGTGAAGTAGTGGAGTGGTAGAATCATAGAGTAGTGAAGTAGTAGAGTAGTAGAATAGTAGAGTAGTGAATTAGAAGAGTAGTAGAATAGTAGAGTAGTGAAGTAGTAGAGTGGTACAATAGTAGAGTAGTAGAATAATAGAGTAGTGAATTAGAAGAGTAGTAGAATAGTAGAGTAGTGAAGTAGTAGAGTGGTACAATAGTAGAGTAGTGAAGTAGTAAAATAGTAGAATAGTAGAGTAGTGTAGTAGTAGAGTAGTAGAATAGTAGAGTAGTGAAGTAGTAGAGTAGTAGTATAGTAGAATAGTAGAGTATTAGAATAGTAGAACAGTAGAGTGTGTACAGTAGTCGAATACTTTTTATCGGAGCACGTTCGTGGCTCGGCCATCTCGGCTTAAACACAAAGACTACAACTTTCTTTTCGGAACAATAATAATCAATCTTCCGTTAAGTAGACTCCACTGTGTTAGAGAAAGTTCCCTGACCAACGCAAAGTAAAATCAAGATGAACAGTACATACCGCAACAGGGTACCAGCGAACGATTAAGTATCGCGCCATACGTTTCCCTCCGAAAGTTTCGAGACTCGATTAAAATTGCATAGAGTGTTTCCTGATTGTCTTTCTGAAACCTGTGTAATCAGCAGGTGATTAATTGACCCAGATTACCACAATGTAAAGTCGCGTTCACGTTACCGTGGAATTGCGCATTGATTGGAGCAGCGGTACTAACCTGTGTAACCTATGTTTACCTAATAATGCTTGTCAACACAGTTATTATTAGAGAATTATTGTTGGTGAATTAGCTGTACGTACATAGGCACTGCAAATAGCTAGTTCAGAGTATAATGAAAGCATAGCGACGGCTGGACGAAGATGCACGATCGAAGACGACGTCTCGCTATAAGAGTAATATTATCGCGTGCTTTATGCTGGATTAATTCACTTTGCTAATTCGCTGATGACGATTCTGTTAACCATGCATTTATACGGGGGGGGGGAGGGGGTCATAATGTAATTTTAATAAATCTCTCGTCCGTTTAGCTCTTCGTGCTATCATCTCCTAGCAGGTACTCTTCATATATTACCTAGAGCAAAACCTCGATAATGGATCACGACCCTGAGTAGCAGAGCTGCATTATAAAACAGGTAGGCTAGGTAGAGTCTAAGTTATACTAAACTTTTCAAATTTATACAGAAACAGTATATATTTGGTTACGTACAAACGACACAATTTTTCACCAAAATTGACAATCAATTTTTACTACAAATTCTTGAGTAAATCAAATTTTACTAGGATCTATATTCTTGTATTAACGTGATTACAGGGGCAGACCACACGACAGTATCTTTTCCGTAAAATTTCACCGAAAAAATCATAAACAACCCACCGCACACTCGGAAAATTGTTCAATTTATCCGCGCGCACATCCAGCACCGGCAACTTTTCCATGAGTTAACACCCCCGGTGGGTGCCCCGTGTCTTATGCATTCCACCGGGCGCGCAGCACACCATACTCCAATACCCAGATTCCATTCGCGTAACAGCGTGAACCGCTCGCGGCTTGTCGTTCCGCGATCCAATCCCCTGAAGCGTTTCGCTGCATCAACAAGCCCGAAATAAAATTAATTTCAGCAACGAGCCTGGCTTAAAGTCGTCCGCTTGAGAGCTGCGGCCTGGGACCGACCGCTCGGGATGCGGCCACGAGAGCACCGAGAACGAGCACACACAAGCACCGGCACAGATAACTGGCACGGGCACGTCCGTGTGGCGATAGCCGCGGGGCCGAAATTTCGCCTCGGTTTCTGAACGGTGGCGAAACCGGTGCATTTCCGCAATTCAATCCGCTGTCAATCCTTTAAACCCTTCGCGAAGGGAAAATACGCGCGGCTTCACGGGGGGCGCGGCCGAGCCTAATACATAAATCCAAAGAGGGAGAGAGAGAGAGAGAGAGGGGCATCTTCCTCTCGGTATTAATTTTCAGGCGGGTGCACGCGGTGTCGGCGGTCGGGCCGGGGTCGGGCTTCGAGGCTGGCTGGCACTGCGAAGGCTCTGAAGGCGCTTCAGCGGCGCGGATGTTAGTTTAGCCGAAATATTTCAGCCGGACGTGCACCGTACCAAGCCACTTCCGGCGCGAGCCTGCACCGACCGTCCGAGCGGAATACACCGTATTTTCGTCTGGCCCGTGACCGCTGCGAGCCCATCCCCCCCCCCCACCCCATATACTCGATTAACGTTGAAACGAACAAAGCTTCGGACGATGCGCGGCCGCGCGAGTAGGCAACAGCGTCCAACAGCGCTGCGTGGCGCCCGCGCGCGTCTCGTTAATCGTCCACGTTAATAATGCGCCCGCACGCTTCGGCGAGCTTTGAATGCGCCCAACAACAACGCTTAACGCGCGCACAGAAACCCGGCCGACAATGTTATACCCCGGGACCAAACACCGCCGACTCCATGGACAGCTACAGGACTTGACGGTAATCGCGAGGCACATCGGGCACAGGGACACGTTGCAATGATGCACCGATGCTCGCTGCACCCGCCGCGTGCTATGGTCGCCGAGCGGACGAGACTTGGCTGCGAAATTTTCCTGTTTTTGGGGACCGATGCGCCAGGCTTGCGAATTCTGTGAATCCTTCTTCACTGTTTTATTTCGATATAAGACGACTTGTTTCGAAACAAGAAAATCGATGGCCCCTCTGCTTCCCTTGGAATTATTACCGCTGCTGAAGATATGGCGACAGTGATATAATGTATGAACGAACATACAGAATTAAGTGTTTCAAGTATGTTGAGTGTTTGAGTTTTGTATTATTTGTAAAAAGTATAGTGTCATTTAAAAAAGTAAAAGTGAATGCTTCCCTTGGAATTATTACCGCTGCTGAAGGTGTGGTGCCAGTGATATAAAGTATGAATGAACATACAGAATTAAGGGTTTCGAAGAAATGTTTCTGTTCGCAAGAGTTGAGAAACGTTTAGCTCATCAATTTTGTATAATTTGTAAAAAGTATAGTGCCATTTAAAAAAGTAAAAGTGACTGACATTTTACGAGAGTAGAACTTTTTTAAAAATTCGCGATATTACAACTTGCAGTCGATTGCGAGCTAATAAATTTTTGCTCGGAACGTTCATTTGTCCGACGAGCATTCAGTTACGGTACATTCGGATATTGTTAGTATGGAAAAGGAGATCCTGCCGCATTAATGTATCCATTTAAAACACACACTTCGGGTAGTTTGCGAATATCAGCTCGACCAGAATAACAACGGTCCATTAATCAGTTCGCCAGGCTCCGCTCACGAGGATCGTCCGCGTGGCTGACGTCCGCTTAATCGCCGACGTTGTTAACGGCAAAGGATTAGGATGTTAGACAACGGGAATCGCCGTAGTGGCCACGCCTTCGATACATAATAACCCCGCAACAGCAATAATAACCATCCACCGTTGATTTAATCGTACCGAACACGTTAACACGTTCCACCCGCAACTATTATTTATCAAAAGATGTTACCTCTTTGCCTCTTGCTCGCGATTAGCCCCGCAACAACCAGAATGACCGCTATTGATTTCACACTAGTTTCACTCGGCTCTAAAATGGAGAACATAAAGATTCGTATCCTGCGTTGCATGCAGCATTAGGCTGCGGTACCGGACACGTCGGAACAACCAGTAAATTTTTTCCTCTGCGAATGGTTACACCGTACGCGTTTCTTTCACCGAGAAATCGCATGAACTCGTTAGACCACATTGATCGCACAACCGATTGCGTACGAATCAGGGATTCTAAAGATTGCAAGTATTTTTCCAGAGAAACGAGGATGATTTAACTGATTAGAGGTATACACCGAGCAATCAAATTATTACAGTCGCTTTACGGGTTTATTCGACGTAACAAAATGGCTGTCTCAATTTTCATTAGAGCTATTTCAATAGTTCATTCATACTCGTGGCTCTAATTATTACCCTTTATATTCTTTCCTACTAAATGTTAATATTCTCAAGTGCTTACAGAATCAGAAAAAAGATATAAATTCTCTTCCTCCAGGAAATTCAGAACGACGACAAAATTCTGTAACCGTAAAATCAATCGTAGCTGTCAATGGAACGTACTGAATAAACAAATATAATTAAAAACAATCTGGTCAATTATGTAACGTCTAGTGAAACAAATTCGGCGAAGGGTCGTTTACCCCCGGGCCGAGAGAATGCGCAAAATAAAAAAGAGAAACTGTCGCTGATTCGCTGGAATGTTAATTTCGCTGGCATTTAGGTTTCCGGGTGATTGTGCATGTGATCCGGCTGGACGTGGCCCATCGACACGCTGTATACGTGTCGTTCAAGTAAAAGCGGAGCCGGTTGACGGAGCGTTTCGAAAATAAAAGGGAGAGGAGAAGCGAAGAGTGATGGATCGGCTCGCGATCGCGTTCGAGTCACGATTTTTCGCGCTCTGTTTTTATCGGCTTGTTACCCTTTTATGATACGTAGTTCCTCGATGGCCGCGCGGCACGCGCAATAAAACGCGCAACCCGTCGCCTCGAAGATCGATCCGACGCGACTGTCGATAAGCCGCGCGTATCATCCCCGGGACCGCAAAAATTTTCGCACCTCCCCTCCCCCACGAGATTATCACCGAATAAAACGAAAATTCTATTTCGAGCTGTGACCAGCCGCGTGAAAACCGTTCGCTTTGAATTTCCCGAGCAGCAAGACGAGAAAAATAACTCTCTTTCATGCCGGGAATCGTGTGTCACACAGTCGGTCCTGCGATTATAGCCATTAAACAGGATATCGAGCTTTTACTCGACTGCGAGGAATATTGGCACCGGGCGGCATTTTTTCGGTTGCGCAAGAATCAGGGGAAGTAGCGCGAATGTAATATAAAAATTACAGCGACTGCCATTTTGGAAGTTTACTTAAATGTCCGAAGAATTGTTATTTTATTTTTCTCGTAGGAATTTAATTCGAGTTTTTGTCCGACAAATATTTACAAAATTGAATGCAACTACGGAGGATATTTAATTTAATAGGATTTCGTATCGCTTTACGTTATCATGGTTGCCTACAGAGATCTGTGATCCCCTCACACAGAACAAGCATCAAAATGATCCGATCATAGGAACCATCTACTTGATGGAAAGTGTGGAGCTAGAAGCTGAATGCTGTAATTTCGAAAATCATCGATTGGCCAGCCAGCTTCTAATCACCATGGTTACAGTATTCGATTAACTATTCCGCCTTCCGGACGCGTGTCGCGTATACAGAAGTTTGTAAACCCGCAAATCTTAATTGAATAACTAACATTCAATTTAATAATCATTCGATACTTGTAATGAATTAGCATTAACCGCTTCTGTTTTAAATTGATTGACGGGTGCGGTCGATAAGCCGTCCAAGGCAATCATTTTCATGAAATGTTTAAATATCGTGCGTGCAGTTAATGCACGGAATGCAGTTTGAATTTATTACGTGGCCAATCGGAGGCTATACATAGGTAATTTTGCGAATTTTGTTTAATATAACAACAGCTTGAAATCTTTAAAAGACAATTTTTCACAGTAATGTTTCTTCTTTAATTATAGGGATTTAAATGAAAAGTTTCCAATAGCTTAGAAATTGATAATTTTGTTCCGAATGGTAATTTATTTCCAGAAGGCGCTAAATTAATTTCTATGCACAATAACCATTAAAAAAAAATAGTAGTTTCAGTGGTTGTTATATGAAGAAACATTTCAGAATTAATTGCAACGGTCCCTTTTGTTTTATTTTCTATCTTCCATTCATTATAGCCTCGTGGGATTATATCATCTTCGCAGTACCGATTATTATTTCAGATTTTGGAATGAAACTCTCTTGGGTCGTTCAATATACATGCTGCGGTAAATAAATCTCCCGGATTTGTATCTGGCATTGTTAGTATATTGCTAAAGTGAGGGAGGTTGCGGTCCTTCAATAGCAAAATCCATGCCGGTCTGAGTAGCTATCATGGTTTGCGCAATTCGCTGTAGATTCATTATTGAAACATTCGTCGAACCAACAATTCGAAAATTCAAACCTGCTAGATACCCAAAAAATTGATTTAATTCGACCATAAACACAATTTCTAGAAATCAAATTTTCATAAATCTAAACATGCGTGCCCAAAATGAAGATTACTGTTTCGCTGGCACGATCTCTAATTACCAATTTCAGAGTTAGAAATTTCCCATCGAAATTCCAATTTTCTAGTTTAATATGTTCCCTGGCACCGTCACGCATGTTCCACGATCGCCACTTTGTGTTTCGCGTAAAGAGAATCAAATTAATTTTGCGCACGTCGTTACTTAAAATTGCACCGCATAGCAGGATACTTGCAGAATTTCTAGTTTTTTGTGACAATATTGTTGTCATATTTCATGAGAGGATTGCATTTAATAGAATGTTATAACTAGACTGCGGAGATTTTAGGCGTTTACAATGTGCTGATGAAATTAAAAACAGAGATGAAAAGAAATCTAGAATGTTGACATATTTCAACTTGTTAAAGTTAACGAAGCCAGAAACAAATTTTCTTCACTTCTGTGTCTCGCGAGAAAATTTTTTTCTTCCAGAATGATCCACATGGTTATTACTAGTCTGTTCAATATATATGTTTAAATTTTGATAACGCTACCAAAAATATCCAATTGTACTCGGAAGAGTCTACAGTATAGTCCTACATAAGAATAACCCACATAAATGTTATAGTTAAGGTGGAAAAAATTCTTAAACTCGAAAATACGACCTTTTCGTCAAAATTAAATTCCCTGAAAAAAAGGTGATGGAATTGTCATGTGATTTGTTAATTCAAGGTTACCTGGAGGTCGTGATATGGGCTATTGAACTCTCAAAGTTGTGAAAAGTGCATACAACCATTTTCAAAATGAAGGTGACCTTGAATTTCGATGGAAACGAAACACTTTTTCAGCTGGAATTTGCAGAACATGGAAAACTGATCGCCTCGTGTTCGAATCGTTTTCCGGAAATGGGTAAAAAATCACGAGCACTAAATTTTGATCGAGCCTGTATAAGAGTCGTCCATTGGCTATGAAAACGCACGGGGTTTCGCGCGACACAGTGAACTGTGCTACATTTCAGTGATTCGTGAAACCTTCGAATCCGGCCGGTATCCAGGGTCGGTCCGTGCATGTTTAATACCGGATGACATCGTGTGAGAACGAAGCCGAATGATCTATTATCATCTGGCCTTGTTGCTGTAGCCCGGATCGTCGGGTTTACCGTATCAATTATGCCGGCACTTTGCCGGGTAAATTATGAACGGCCGGTTTGCGTTGCGCGCGAACCCGGTTGGCTCGTGAATTTTCCAACGGGCCGTTTTTCACCGTCGGCCCGAGACACGGCGAATAAATCAGGAAGGTCAGGGGGTTGGGGAAGTCGCGTCGGGGACAGGCGACGGAAAACCGTCGCTTGACCTTCCGTCGCTTGGCCGCAACGCGACCTTGCCGGCTAGAATGACGCGACCCTACGGAATATTTCATCGCGGCTTGCACCTGATACCTTCCCCTAGATCCCTCCGACCTTTGGTACGCGAGCCGAATCAAATCTTTACCTGTTCGGGATCCCGGAACTCGTCCCGCCGACGTTGACGCTGCTCCTTCTTCCTCTGCTTGATGGATCGCCCACCTACCTCCAATCTTTCTAACATTTTTCGTTTCGCTTTTTCGTCCCTTCAGCGTTTAACGGCTCGAGCCCTTCGCTGCTGGCTTTGTCGCGGACGAGTGACATTGTTTTTCCGACACCTGTAATATTTATATCGTAATCCAATATTTAATGGTATTCTTGAAGGACCAGCCAGGGATACTTTCAGTTGGTACTTGCGAAGATGATGTCAGCGACGGGAAACCGACGAAATTTTATGCGCGCGATGAGGGAACGTATATATTGAACGGTTAGGCACTAGATTAGGTGGTTGGCGCGACACTGCCAACTTCATCTTACGGTATATTACCAATTTACCCTCCTCGAGCTGCTTCATTAGGTCTCCGGACGAGGGAGCCTACCGAACCATTTTTTCCTCCAGGTCTTCTCGGTGAAACAGTCTCCGGATAATAATTTTCTATTTTTACATTTTATTGACTCGATAACCCCGAATGCGACAACCCGAAAGAGAAAAAAGATAATTTTGACTGAGAAGAAAACTGTTTAAACATTTTTGTAAACGCGCGAACATCCCCCAATTTAATAATAATTTCACCCGCGTATCGTTACAATTTCTCCACTGAGATTAACCCCCGCCGATTACGTCGAATCCTCCCCATCATCCCGCCATTCATCGAGCCCCCGCCCCGTCCATCTTTCGCCGTAGTCCCTCTATTTCATTAAGCTTTAAATGACCTCTCTTAATTACTTATCGATCGCGCAATAGGATCAGTCACGACGATTACGTTTTAGCCGGTCCCGTTCTTCAGGATCAACCGGGGCTGCGACTTTCTTATTTGTGTTGCGCTTTATCGAGCCGCTTGCCCGCCCGCGCTTTAATCCCGAACGGCTCTGGATAATTAAAGAAGATTTTTCAGTGGGTAAGAGCCCGGCCCGAGGGTCCCGTGTCGCTTCAAGAAACGCAAAACCCGAGTTCCGTCTGAACCGTTTACCTTGCGTCGACTTCGCTCGCGCAATTTAGTCCTCGCCCAGGAATTTTCTCTCCGGATTTTCCTTCTCCCTCTCTCTCTCTCTCTCTTTCTATTCTACACGGAGAGAAACTCTGGTAGCGAATCGGCGATTTGCTGGATACGCGGTGATTTGAATTCCCGCGGGATGGCCGAGCATGGCGGAGCAGGATTGTCTCTTTCGCTCTGGAACTTCTGCTAGAACTCAATTTTGTGGTTTCGAGAATTTTGCGAGGGAGCACCGCGGAATATTCCTTATCGGTGTAAAAGGGCCTGGGCTCTGACCGAAGTCTGCGCGCGCGATACTGCTGTACCCGCAGATTTCGAGAAAACTGCATAATTGAGACTTCGGGGAAGGGCTCCGCGAATATGGCGAACATCCCCCCTCCCACTCCCCCCCCGTTCGTCGGAACTAATCTCTGTTTTAGAGAGTCTAAGCGACCGGTCCTCGGATTCGCCGTGTCACACAGGAACAACCCCGTGTCATCCCGACGCGTACAAGACCCTAACCCAATTCTAGTTCCATTACTCCGTTGACATTCTCGGACCCTCGGCTGCTCGAACACCGTCCTCTAATAATCCCGCAGATACCAAGACGCGGCCGTTCTAACAGGAGGACGAGACATAATCTTTTCCGTGGTGAACTGCGGGATCGTAGGACAGGTGTATTTAACCTACGCTCATCACTGTTCCGTGACGAACCGACCGGGAAAATGGCTTCGTTAAACTGCTCCGGGAGCATCGGGGGTGACCCGTGGAATTAGGGTAGGTGGAACTGTGACTCTGACTCGATTCAAGGTCTTTTGAAGGTCACATCATAATACATTCTATTTCCTTTCGTGCGATGTAATAGCTGACTTAGGATACTGACCAGTCAACGCCATTCAAATTACATTTACGTTTTCACAAATTAAAAAGAGATATTGCTAGGGTCACCCTCGAATGGAATATAATATAATTATGTCATTAAAGCTCTGCATATTCTTTTCACAATAAGGAATATAGTGGACGAGTTTGAAAATTCGGAAATATGCAATCGACAGACGGTAGTACAACTTTTCAGTGGAAAAACGTACCAATGGTCATCCTAGAATACAATTCGCTTGGTATCCTACAGTAATCGAATTATTAGAGCCACTTGTATAAATTAACGAGTTTACAATATTTTTGATAAACTTATTTTTTATAAGCCCAGCTGCTCTGAACTTTTTATAATTTTCCTAGTCAACATTGTCCATTATTGGTAAAGGAGTTCTAATAATTTGATGGCTTATCGAATGCGTTAACCGTGTAACACCGTATCGGAGTTTTCGCGAATTTTTGCACGGAGCTCGGTGGTTTTGTTTTCCAGGTCTTTTCTATCGGGATAGCGTTTGGCCGGAAGTCCCGGTGGGACTCTCCTGGCATTAATAAATATGTCCGTCTACTTGGCTGGCCCATCTCTTATTGCTCGGCGAAGTGCACGGGCAAGAACGGCGTGGCCGGGAGAAAAAGCTTGAAGCGAGGAATGTCAATAAGGGAACGGGAACCAGACAAACGGGAACGTCGAAGTTACCGTGAAAAATAGGGAATGTTCGACGCCGGAATAATCGCGAATGAGGCGCCGCGCCGGTGGAGCTTGAAACACTGACGACGCGAGCGGAGAGCGAAGTAACCGAAGAAAGAAGATCATTCACTTTCTAGGGTAATAATAAGTCAACAGAAACGCGCCGCGGAAAACTCTCCTGTTTTTTGAATCTGTTGGCTGAGGAGATGATCTAGGTTACCGAGACATTCGTGTTTGCGGGATTGAGACCCTTAGGCTAAGCGCAACGCCGCGGTTCTCTTTGCCGCGCAGAGAAAAGATTTTTGCGGAGAACGATTGTGGGCTTTGCTTGTTACACCGAAAAGGAGGAAACGAGAAAGACAAAGAAACGCTTGCGGATATTTTTTTTTCCTATTTTTGTGAGTGCACAAACGCGGATTTAAGAAATTGAAAAACCTCTGGGTTTGAAAAAATATGTTACGAGAAAATTTAACTTTCTCAGGTAAGTGGTTTGGAGAAAAAAAAAGACTTTCAAATTTCTTCAGATATCCATTACAATTTAAATCTGGTATTCGATATTAAATATTGAAAGTTATGCACCTGTGACAAAAATGGATAAAACGGTAAAAACATTAGAAAAACTAAAAGAAACGTTGTTAGATTATATACTTTGAACCTATTGAATTTATTGAGGCAGAAAACAAATATCGGTTTTGTTCCAATTCGTTACGATACAGGTGGAAAATGTTTACTTTTCATAAAACTCGGTGGTCCGATAGTGTATATCGAAACGAACAAATTTATTTAATAATTCATAATGTCAATAGTTCTAAAATAAACAACCACAAATCAGTCATCCCGGCTAAAACGGTATTGGATAAAAATTTGTAAACGACTGAACTTGTTAACAGAATAGAACATGCATGCGCAAACAATTTAAATTCAATTATTAACCGCGGAAAGATTTTATTTTCTAGGTTTTCGCATCACTTGTACCAGTAGTTACATAACAGCCAATATATGTATATCCCCTATTGTCATCGATTGACAATTTTCAGTTATTTGTTGGCTTCACGAACATTGCATACGTTTTTGTTATGAAAAAATATTTTTTTTAATCTACCTATGAAACTTTAAACGACTCATGTTTCTATAAAATTTTTCCCTCATTCACCCATAGAATATACTGACAAAGTTCGGCTGTTGAAACCTGGGACACCCTGTACAAGGTGTATAAAATGTAATGGTCATCCTAGGTGGACATTTGTCAAAGAAACTTGTCGCAAAATAGTTTATAAATGTTGAATGAAAACCTTGTATCCAATGTTATACATACGAACACTGATACTAGATCAGAAAATACTAATTTAAAATATACTTACAAATTTTGCAGAATCATCTGTTCCTCCGTCGGATCCACAACACACTATTACTGACCGACGCGAATACGTCCGAATAATTTTGCCTGTTTTTCGGAGCCTACACTACACAACGCACTTCACGAAATTGTAACAGCGAACGAGAAGATGTTGCTCCGACCATGATCAAAATAATACTGCGATTTTAACCGCCTCGCGCCCACGGATGTGTTAGGGTCAGAGTATAATAGGCAGGTCAGACGCCGAGGGTGTACAACGCTAGACACAAAAACCGGGTAATAAAATTCTGCGGACAGAATCGAAATTGGATACCGAGAATTGAACTTGTTTTCCCTTTTTTTTATCTAGCGTGTATACACCCTCAGTAAACACGTCCGTGGGAGGGGAGCGGTTAAAGTCGCAGTATTATTTTGATCGTGGTCGGAGAAACATCTTTTCGTTCGCTGTCACGATTTCGTAAAGTGCGTAGAGTTTAATAATTGTGTAAACGTGTGGTGTTCAGAAAGACAGACAGAATTATCCAGACGTATTCACGTGTCATGGATCCGACGGAGGAACAGATGATTCGGAAAAATTTGTAAGTGCACTTTACATTAATATTTGATAACGTATGATTAGTATTCGTATGTATAACATTGGATACAAGGTTTTCATTCGACATTTACAAATGTCCACCGATCCAGAGGTTTACCATTGCTTTTCATACACCCTGTACGACACGAGAAAAAGTTGATTCTGAACAAAATAAACATTTCGACTTTCCGCCATTTTCCCGGGGCGTGTCTCGGTGTGCGTGGTCGGGTAATAGTTTATTCGAGGAGGGGAACAGTTGCCAGTCGTCGACTCGTCCCGGAAACGGTGCACGAAGAAGCTGGAGGAAGAAAAATAGGAAAGAAGAATGTGCCATTGAGAGGGTTCCGCGCGAAGTCGTCTTGACTGTGACTAATTATAAGAATTACCGTCGCTCGGTCGGGGACCGGGGGAAACGAATACGGTAGAAAATTAGACGAAACAGCGATACGTTTAATCTGTAAGCAAAGAGGGCACTAAGGGTGCGGAGGCGTGACAAGGAGCCGGCGAAGATGTTGAACGAGGGTGCGCGCGAACCGAGAGGGGGTAGAAAAATAAAAGCCTGGCTCAAAGGAACCGGGAACGAAGAGACGTTCCACCTTGAATTGTTTCAGGACTGAAAATCAATGACATTTAACAGCGAGGAGCGTGAAGAGGGTTGCCCGAGCTGCGGCGAGGGGACGAAAACTCCAAGAGATCGAAATAAAGCGAAACCTTTATCGTGCAATTCGAATTCGCTTTAGAAGCTTAGCTAACAAAATGATTTCAACGTGTAACACAAAATATTCTATTTCATAATTAATATTTTAGAAATCAATTCTCAATTTTTGTCGCCCAATTTCTAAACATTAGACGCGACGAGAAACCGCTGGAAATTTGGTCCTACTTTGTCGAGTTCGATAGAAAATAAAAATTTGAATAGACGTCATTAAGTAATATTTTCCTGAAATTTGCCAGTAATTTATTAAGTATTTTACTGAAAGCCAGCAGTGTAATCGCGAGTAAAGTGGGAAATGAGATAATGATTTTCGAACACATCTTTCGATATAAGACGATGGCTCGGGACGGTTTTCGACGTATTACGGATGAGGGTACCTATTTAGCTCGGGTTCAACTATAGTTGGAAAAGGATAGTATATGACATACCCTGTGGTTCTGGCATTGAGGGGTGTCGAGCGGACAACTTCAGAAGAGGGGGCAGAGATTTGCGAAAAAGTCGTCGGTCGTCTTTTATCGAAAGAAAACTGAGCTTGAGCAGTCACGCAGCTTAAGCGTTCATTCATTGGAGAGTTAAGAAATGGCATGCGACGAGTAGGTGGACTTTTGCGGGGCTAAACGATATCCACTAGTCTCCGCTGGTCTCGGCCAGTTCCGCTTTAAAGATAACGAAGCGAGTTCTTTGCGGAATAAAGGTAGCTAACCGCCAGCGCGGCACCTGTCGAGTGTTTGTCGAGATTGTCTCTGGCAGAGCGACAGGTGGCTTCGTTTCCTCTTCTCCCTCTTCCCCTGGAACCCCCTGTGTCTACATTTCTCGCGGTATTACCCTCATCCGTCTTTTCCCCTCGCCTCTATCATCTTTCAACAGGCCCGTCCCCCCGGCGAGGCTCGAGAGAGAGAGAGAGAGAGAGAGAGAGAGGGGTGTGATTTAAAGCGTAAACTTAAATATTCCGGTCGGGGTGTACCGCGCGTCGTGCAAATAAATTCGATATTAATGGAGCCACCGGTTTGGACCTGGATCACCGGGAAAGAGCAAGTTTGCGCCGCGACTTCCGCCCTTAGGGCGGAATCAGGGTCAACCCCGCGAGCCCTCGCCGTTTTTCTTTCAAACAGGAAAGAACCGTGCTGCCCGCTCGCAGGTGATTCATCACGGCTTCAGAAAGTTCAAGGTGAGATTCTTCTACTGCAAACCTCGGCTTCGCCCCCTTTACGCCGTGCTGATTGTCTTCTGGTTGATTGATAAACTCGAGGAGATTTTACTCACCTGCGCGCCGGAGGCGTCTGTTCTTCAGTTGCGAAACTTCCGAAAATCGGCCTTGTCGGATGGAGCTCAAATTTTGCACGTAGCCTCATTTTTCGCTAAAAACATGGTACGGTCATTGAGTCGTGTGCCAAATTATTTAAATACTAAACAGAAGCGCTAGACGCCCCCTTTAATTATTTTTCCCTTAAATGAGAATAGTAATTCACCTATATGTGTTACTACCTGTGTGTGTGTATTTAACAACGACAAGGAACGTATAATTTAAATATGTTTTCTAATTTTTCACGTAGGGGAACCGACGAGAGCTTTCCCGATTAACTTACGAATGTTCTACCGCATATCGTACCCACGAATGGCCATAATAGCTATCATAGCGTGGATTACAGGTGTCCCATGTGACGTGAACGGAAAGTTATGCGAATTTAGCGAGGCACTCTGCGAGTTAATGGACGGAGCGATTCCTTCTATAATTGTAACTTTGCCGAAGTAGTTAAACAAATTAGAAGTTGTGCAAACGTTCGGGGTTTAATTGCAACGAAGACTAGTTCCGTTAGGAGTCATTGATCGAGTTGTAAAGTGAAACAGTCGTGCATGAACAAAAGACGAATGGTAGTTCGCGAACAAAACGAAAAAAGAACAATTTCCATATTGAAATAGCATGTGCATTTACTAAATAAAGTATTTAAAAAATTATTACTCATATTGCTTTATTCTGCTCAATACTAATAACAGTCAGTCGGTTTTATTCAGTTGTCCAATTTTGTATTTAAACAAAAATTTCCATAAATACTCAAATTGTTCGTGCCAGAAATATTTGAGTTTCTCTCTGTGTAGCTCTCGCGATTAATCTAGAATTGTTATTGTTCTCCTTTGCTATAGAGCTCGACCAAGTTTGACCAACACTAAAACGATAATGTGGAAACGAACGAAAGAGGTGAGGATAATAAATTGAGACAATAAATAGTTTCTGCGCCGGTATAGTAGAGATAATCGTTAATGGTTAAGCCAGATCGACTCTTCGAAAGTCCCGAAGAGAAATGGCGACTGTTGAAGCGTAACACGATGCTACCGTACATATACATAATCTCTAGCCCCTGGGTCGAGAGTCTGCTATACGTCTTGTCCTATGTGGTGGCCAGGCGTTCCAGCACTTTCAGAAATTCATGAATTTCTCGAGACACTTGGACAACGAGCAACCGGGCAAACACTTGGGAATCTCGATGACGATTTCTTTTGAACTCATAAATTTCCCCCCAGCTCGAACTTACTCTCGGAGGACAGCCCCGTGATTTGCCGACCAATAACGTAATACAAGACGTCCTTCTCCAACCAGAAGTCACAACCACGCCCCCATACATCAGGCCGTCCCATGAGTAATGCTTTTCTCTTGTGTTTTGGTATTAAAATTGGTATACTTTCTAAATTGGTATATTTTCTACGATTCATAGAATTACGGATGACTTATGATTGACTCGTAGAGCTTCACTTAAATTATCAAACATTCTGCAATATTTAGGAACCGAAGCCGGGCGAATTTCCAAACGAGCGATTTTATTAAACATTTTGGAATTTATAGTTACAAACAAATAGCCTTCGCCTCTCAAAGGAATACTTCCGGTGCAAAGGATTAAGATCAAAGAGAATATTTATCAAAGAGAACGAACAGCTGATATTTAATATAATATTTCGTGTAGCTATTTAAGTTTTTTAAGATGCATCTGCACTCGATTGGTAGGGTAGACATTGTGACACATGAATACATTACCTGAAGAAAGTCCGCAGCGGTATAGGTGACAGCAGGGCGAGAAGGACGGGGCGGTTCGGGTACGAAATAACAACACTCCGATTAGAGAAAAATAAAGGAAGCTTTATTCTTTACATACCATAGCAGGCGATACGGGTCGATCGCGCGCCAAGGTCCCCGAGGACGTGATCCCGGTGACATTGCCGCGCCTGTCGACGGATATAAACGAATATCGGGAGGAAGATCGGGTAGACGTGGGGTCAGGTAATACGGCGAGTCGATAGTGGGTCTTTCCAGGGGTCGTATAATACACACACTCGTCTCTCTGGTTACTGTCTCTGTCTGCGAACGCGTCACCATCGTTCTCCGTGTCACGAGGTCACGCCAGAATGGCAGCAAGTTTGTGGAGGTTCGTGATAGTAGTCGCGTCGCCCGGTTGCAGCCTCAACGCCTCGCTGTACGCTGCCGCCGCCTGCTTGTATTTCCCGTTCAGGTGAAGAATCGCGCCCAGGTTCGTGTAACTGCGTGCCTCGTTCGGCCTCAGGCTGGCCGCGTGCCGGTACCAAACCTCCGCGTCCTCCAAACGATCCGCCTGACGAAGGGCGGACGCTGCCGCCATCGACAGCTCGTAATCCGATCGGGAAAGTTCGGCCGCCCGGAGCTGCTCCTCGGCAGCCTCGGACAACCGACCCTGCGACGACAGGAACAGTCCTGAAACACCAGCAATTCCTCCAATTTACACCGCAAGTCTCAACTTGTGCCATCGATCTTTTGTCTTTCAAATCCTCGCCTTGAAACTTCGATTTTTGGCATCCTCTCGCCGAGACGTACAGGACCACGTAGTGAAATATGAAAAATTTCTGGGTTGCCGAGGTGAAGTTTATATCCGGTCAATACTCGGGCGCTTTTAACACTAGGTTTACGGACCATTAAAAATCACTATTTTACATTTCCTTATAAAAATAACATGAATATATCAATCAAAATCTGTAGCCATTTTTTTTAATAATATATACCTAGAGAAATCAATTTGTTAAATAATTCCTCATGGATCCATGTTTGCAATCTGAATATTCGTGAATTAAAAATATTAGAATCCGTCATTTCGACGGGTCCCGTAAATCTAGTGTTAAAAGGGCTATAGCATTTTAAATATTAGACCATACGATCTGGATTCTTTTGAGAAGTTGGAACGATTAGATTACTACGCGAAGAAATTACTAAAATTACTGAAAGTTGTCTTTTTCCAATCTTCCCGTGTCAACTTGTACTGAAAATTTAGAAAATATGTAGAACTGTGTCAATTTGAACATTTCAGCGTCGTTGAGTATTGACGTTTCATTCATGGATGCTCCGTTACCTTTCGGTGTAATTATTTATAGCACGTATCGGTTTTCGCGGGCAACAAATAAATTTTGAAGGAAATAATATCAGTTTTGAGAATTGCATTAATATTTCGGTGTTTTTAAAAACTGTTAGCACCGTCCAGCATAAATTTTCAATTCGAAGTACGCCGATGAATGATACAAAGTTTTATGGATCTCGTGAAATTTAATTTTGAAAATTTGCAAGTGAAATTCGACATGGTACTTTGAAACTCGGATCATTATTTCTGCCGCAATCGTAGAAACTGTATACATTTTTCTTGCGGGTATTATTTATCAGATCCTATGAACACCCTCGAATAAAAATGGCGTATATATTTACACATTCGCGAGCGGCGTTTAGAGCCTGTAATCGAGTTACACGATAAAGCATAAAACCTCAAAGGGAACTATGACACAGATTTTGTCTCCGATTTCGACTGTAAAATAAAGCTGCAACGCGACCTACGAAAAATCAATGTTCTTCAACGTTAACGATCGCGTGATGTTAGGATATCCATGATCTACTTGTTAGAATCCTCCCTCTTTTCTTCCCTTAATGGGGTCTCCACATTTAATATTCCGTGAAAGTTATTGGACATAAAGATCTTAACGTTGGAACTGCTCAGCAGACAACATAACCGGTTCTGTAGTTCCTTATCAAAATTATGAGAGTGCCTTTCTTGAAATATCGCGCGCCTTTTATTGCACTATGTAAAGAAATAAAGTTTCCAGTTTATTGTTTCCACCGAGATCGTGACTGGTCTTAGATATTAATGTCTGCGAGCGGACACGTCGCAGAGCTTCCTGTTCAAGAATAGTTGATGACTGATACAGAAATTTCTGTGTCCTGTAAAGAGACAGTGGTCAACAAATACTTTTCAATAGGAAACGTAATATTTAAAGTGTTTGCTATTTCGCGAAAAATTTAAAAAAAGAAATTCGGTAGGTTCAAAACTAGTTTTATACGTCTACTTTAAAAACATTTTCAGTTCTTTGGTTTCAGATAAAAATTATGGAGGTTACAGAGCAGAAGCTGTTGTTCTAAAGAGCGTCGGACGGAAATGGCAGGCGAGTCTTAGCGGTTTCGAATTTTAGAAAGAAAAAATTTGCTTCACCCCCAAAAAATTGTAATTCAACGTAGTTTTACGCTTTCCACGTAGCCCTTTAAGTAAGGGTCGATTTTCCATCGGCGTTCCTCTACGTCTTGCAGTTTTGTCTCTGCCGGCCGAAAAATTCGGGCAGCCCGCGGTCGAGCATGCCGACCATAAATCCCGTGGTGATATATCGCGCGACCTTCCGCGGGCCACTGCCTAATGACGCGTGCCGCTAAGAGAGATAAACCGGGGTGGTTTTTGCCGGCACCGCGGCCGAAAAATAGTACTCGACTCGGTGAGCTTTTTTTCCCGGCGGTTGGATTCATCCTGTCCGCAATGAATCGGCTGACTGATGTCGCGTTCCCGTAGACGCCGCGTGCGTTCGTGAAAAGACCGGACGGATCTTCGACGGCGGAGGGAAAACCGTGGAAAACCCGCGCGACGGCAAAGATAAGATCGAAAAAGGGGTTGGAGCCGCGGGACGATGAGAGAAACTGGAACGGGTACGAATCGGGAGACGTCTTACTGGAATTTCAATACCCGTCGATCTTACTCCGGCTGATGGCTTGCCGCCATCTTCCATTCCCCGGCGGCCCTCTATCTTTTCCCGATTAGCCTGTCCCGGCCGTTTCAACATCCACTCTCATCCCCTGGGAAAATATTACAAGGGTATTTACGGAAGCTCCGCGAATCGACGATTCTTTTATCTTCCTTATTAAACGACCCTCGACGAAATCTCCGGCCTGCCGCTATTATTTCGCCATCCCTCTCCTCATCTTTCTCCTCTCATCCCCCCCCCCCCGCCCCGAGTTCCTCCCTGCTCCCGGTATATCGGAGGGAATCTCTAATGTCCCCGCGAAATGCGCTAAGTTCCCGGGGAAACAATTATACCGATGTTACAATGGACCAAAGGATGAATCGGTCGACAGCCACTCCAATTTGCTCGGTAACGGCGAGGAGCGCCCTCGAGAGCTCGTATTTCATTGCTTTAATAATGAACGAGGCCCTCTTATCGTTTCGCGAGTCGCTATAGATTTCGCGAGGAGGAGATAGATGTAGGGCGCGCGGAGAGAAAGGGAATCGCGGAACCGTGCCTCGTTCCCGCTTGTTCCCTTTCGATCGTTTTCTTTCTTTGCAAAAGTCGCACCCGATGGCCGACGAACCGTGTTCGTAATTAGAGGAGCCGACACACGTTACACCTACCGTAATGATGGTGCACGCTCGAATCGTCCGGCGCCAGCCTGCGAGCTCTCAGGAACCATCTCTCGGCCTCCAGCACGCGACTCGACTGCGGAACAAAGCATAATCGGGGTATTAACAACGGGAGATCAGTAGACGCTCATGCTTCCGTCGGGTTACAACGGTTTTTCGTTTACGCGACAGTACCGTTTCGCGTGAAATAGCAGAGAAAAATAAGCTGAATAATAAATTAGTACAGGAGTTTTTCATACGAATTGAGTTAACATGTGGGGGATCCAATTACCAGCTGAAAAATATTTAACCTTCCCCCCTCCGCTCGCGGTATTTCGCAAGAAAACGGATTCAGGAAGTTTCGCGCGGAGTCGGGAAAATTATTGACGTTGTCAGGCGACGCGGCGCGGCGCGGCGTCTTCTCGAGTGTCTGATCCGTTGAATTTATTTGAACGTGATTGGGATCGCGAGACGTCGTCTCCGAGGAGTGCTCGCGCGTCGCAAACGAGAAAGGGTATCGGGAGATCCTTCGCGGAGATCGAGTTCGATTCTTCCGATTTGACGGAGAGGAGAAGGGGGGGGGGGAGATCGTGGCGGAATTTCGATGGCGTTTCCCAGTGGCTGGCCGTGAGTTACGAAAACGAGACGACGACGAAAATTCATTCGCGCGACAACGCCGGCGACATTTATTGGTCAAACGTTCAATTACGCCCGGCGTCGTTTAACAGTATTGACTTTTCATTGACCGTTCCGTTCGACGCGTGACCCGCGTCGTAATTCACGCGCGCGCAAGAACCTCCGGCTGCCTGGGGAACACACATGACGGGAGTCTGTAAGGAGAGTACAGTGAATCCAAAAAGTCCGGAAATTATTCTGTGTTAGGTGCTCCGGTTGGTTTCGAGGGATTTTTTGTGAGAAAGATATGTTTGGACGTTAAGTTGCAGTTTTTGTAAATGTTTTTAGTAAATATGCAGAAAAGGGGCCAACTCTGATTTTTCTGAATTTTGGATATCCTGTAGAGGGGAAGGTCCTGAGTGATACGCACTTTGTTCGAGGTTGCGGACGATCATGGTTGAAAAATTATGGATAAAAGAAAATCGTAATGTGTACAGCACACTTTAATAGTATTGAAGTAGTATTGAAGTTTCGCGGTAGAAGGGGGTGACTAGTGTCCTTGAGCCAAATTAAATGCAACTGTAGTAACCGGATGTGTACGGTTGCCAATACCCTCTGTGACAATGCCGATGTTTCTTCTGTAATTGTTTCTGTAAAGTTCGGAATTATATTCCATTCTTTTCACTCCCTTTTCTCGTCCCTTTCTTATTTCTTCTTGTTTTCCTGCCACGTTTCACGCTTATTGTACCGGGTCAGCCACGGGGAAAGGTTATAACATGCTCTCGCTGAAATTATTGCAACTATTGAGGTAAGTTTCTTCAATTGGATGATGTAAGACCTTCTTTCACGTTTCAGATTTAAATTTATGAGGCTTTATTCGATTTGCGAGAGATTTTTAAAAATAATTACTGGAAAGACAAGGGGATAAAGTTTTTAAAAATTAAATGCCCTAAGAGTTTATTTTCTTAAAATTGGTTGAACACTAGGAAGGCAAACGGAGTTCCTCTCGGGTTTTTTAGATTTTGAAAATGTGTACTAATTTTGTTTTCGTTTAGATTGCTCCCACTAAATTATATCAAGTTCATTTCTTGCGATGCGATGGAGTATAAATTAACTGTCAACTGTACAATTTTTCCAATATCTTTACAGTTTTGTATACTAGTAACGAAGGAAATTTCTTGAGGGACTTCTTTTTCAAATTTCTTTTACAAGATCGGAAGAGTGTTGTGCCGCCGCGATAAAACTGCTTCCGCGCGAGTGTTGTCCGTAATTAAGCAGGGAGAACGGATTAAAAACTGATACTCCGATTTTTCCCTGTAATTACGCTATCGGAAAAGATAAAACGTTGACACCAGCTACAACTTTCCTTCGTTTTTGAATTTATCGGATGCCCATTGACAGTTTAATTTCGTTCAAGAGCCCTGCGGAGCCCGGTATCCAGCTGCGCCCTTCATCGACAGACCGAGATCAATTTATTAATCGAATAACGAGCGTTCCATACGACCGGTTGAATCCGAATTATTTTACAGTTGATAGCAATTTGTATCGGCGACGGGAACAAGTGTTAAATTACCAATTTAGCGATATTACCGGGGCGGGACACGGGCGAGAACGCGCAATAATCAGTAGCGGAGCGCAAAATTGCGCCGACAATTAAATCAGGGCCGAGTTTCGAGCTCGGAAAAATGATCGGTTTAAAAGCGGCGCGTCCCGTTGGAAATAAAAATGGCGGTAATCGATAAGCAGTATCGCGTGTGCGTGAACGTGATTCTTCGGTGGGATGGAAGCGCGTTGCGTTTACGAGTCTAATTGATCGCGAAATATTGGCAGCCGTAGGGGCGAGGGTAGGAAGACGCGAGTTCGTTTTGTCGAAACGGGACACGTACGGGGAAACATCGCTTGTCCCGAATCTCTCTCGGCTCAGTGAGCGTAATCGTCGGTCGTGTTAGATATGTTTTCAGGAGAAATACCGGTTTCCGGTCAACGATTGGCCGCTCCGGAACACGGAACGGTCAGTGGATCGAGCGGAATCAGCTTAACTGCAGGCTGTTTCCCGTCGGCGCGGCGGTTCCCTTTAAGTGATGTGGATCAGCCGATTCCCCGGCCTATCTATCCACATCGCCGAGCCGCGCCGCGCCGCGCCGCGCCAAAATAGTACTAACTACTTACGTGCCGAGTCGAACGTTTGCTAAGTGATGTGGGTCGCTACGTGGTCAGACTAGCTGATCCCTGCTGCCTGCAATCCCGGTGATCGCTTAAGGGCTACAGGCACTATCCGAAAGGTATAGCCGGATAAGATGATTAAGAATGCCGTTGGACCAAATGGAAAGACTAATGGACCATTCGATAGGGCATCGAGGAAAAGCGTTTAAAATTGTATCCCTATATCTCTACCAGGAGGGTAGTTATGAGATAAAATGGAAAAGGTTTGCCCTGTTTTCCCTATTTAGTCACATGCGAAAATCTTGGAAAAAATCTGACGGATGTCAAATACCCGGATACGTATACTGTAATTAATTCGGATTTTTAAGTAGTGAATCCTGGTTGTACAGAGTCAAGAACCTCGGAAAAATACATGCAGATTTTGCATTGAAGTTTAATCGATCCAGCCAGCAATCTGATCCATAGTTCTGTGCCCCGTGTTTCATATTCGAGACTCGAAGGCTGGTCCCCGTTGCGACGCGCGATTCTTCACCGGGATCACGATTGAATCTTTCACCCGCCCGAAAATCCCGACCGTTATTTCTCGTTAGATCGTCCGGCAAAAGTTTCTCGGTATTCGAAAATTGTCTGCGGAAAAATCGAAGGGAGGAGAGATAAAAGAACGGCGGGGCTAGTCGGAGACGACCCGTCTCGAGGAGTGGCGTGAGAAATACTGTTTCGCGAAGGGGAGTTCGCGTGTCTTCGGCCGGTGATCGAGAAACCGAAGCGGATCCATCGTGGGCGTTCCGGTTTTCCCGTTCGTCATGTCGGCGGCCCCGTGATCCCCGCTCGCGAAATTTCGTAAGCGTCGAAACGATATCGGTCGGGCCGCGGTAAACTTCCGGAACTGGACCCTTTACCCCGATGAAAGAGAACCGATCGAAAACTGGTAACTACTTACGTTTCGGGCCAAAAGTTTCCCGTAAGTGATGTGGGCCGGCACGTGGTCAGGCTGGCTGGCCAAACTCGCCTGGAACCACCTCTCAGCTTCCGCGTACTGTTGCAGCCTCAACAGAGTTTCGCCCAGCAGGTTGTAAACGCTCTGCAAAACAAGGTCGAGCGTCAGCCTCCGCGCGGCTATCTTTCGCGTTCCCCACCTTCGCTAATTATTACAAAACAGGCAGTCGGATGCCTCGTCAAGGTCAACCTTCTAAATAAATTTGCTCGTACAGGGTGTCCCGAGAAAAGAACATTTCTCTTTCCAATTCGCCTCCTTTTCGAGTTATTAACGAAAAACACGGACCAATCAATACACCCTAAAAATTTCATCGAGATTTGTCAATTGGTTTGCGAGTTATGGACGATTGAAAATGGGCGAATCAGAGCGCGGCAATAGCGGACGGACGCCGGCTCGGCCAATGGGGAAACGCCCGCTATTGCCGCGCTTCGATTGGCCCATTTTCAATCGTTTATAACTCGTAAAACAATTGACCAATCTCGATGAAATTGTCAGCACGTACACGACTTATATGAATCTACAAAATTGTTTTACAAAGAATTGCGAGCTAGTGCGTCTATAAAATTCGTAATAAAATTGTTAGATTCGGATACCGACCTTGACATTTGAAGGTCATCGAGTTGGGTGTGGCGTGCCTCTTTGTAACTAATTAAGGCTAGCTTTTCTTAATGTAGGAACGCGCGGCCCGAAGTGTCGTGTCGTGTCGCGTCGCGTCGCGTCGCGGGTATCTGTCTGAACACAAGCGTCGGAATTTCCTTAATTTATTCCGATGGAAACGGAACTTGCTTGCTTTCCTTACCACCTTTCCGTGACAGAAACGCGGATTAGTTTAGGGAGTTTGTCGCTGACTACCTGCGGTTGCGCTCCCTCGCCATGCACATTCCCCCCGTAAAATTATAATTCGCTTGTCCGCCTTTCTTCGTCAACAAAAGAAAGATGCTCTGCCCTCCCGAAACTGATTGGTGTTTTCGAGTCCCTTCCCAAATAACAATTTGCTCCAACATCGTCAAGTATGATTTTCGAATTACCGAACGAATCAAAATTACCCATTCTGGATGTCTTATTCTAAAGGTGCTAGGAATTCTAGTGTTAAAGCAACGAAAATTATTGTTACTTTTAGCTTCATTTGATTTGGATTTTAGTTGCTTCCGAGTGATATCGGTAAAAATATTCGTTCTGAATTTTTTTCAATATATTCTAATTTAGGGTAGAAATGATTTTATATACATAAGTCAAAGAACATATCGTTTTTGACACGTTAACAATATTTAAGCAGTGTAAATGCATAACGGAGATACGATAACTCGATTAGACTTGTCGAACAGTTTCAAACTAAACTTCATGCTCCCACATCGGTCAACTCGGTGGCGGGATTAGGATGCATGCGATTTTATCATCAAGCACAAACAGAATCCTATTTGAATAAATTCATTATCATCTTATCTCGGGTGCTGCCCGCGAGCCTAGAATTTCTCCGCGTTAAAACAAACAAAACAAAAAAAAAAAAAGAAGAAGAAGAAGAGGAATAGTTTTAAAAACAGACACTTCGTTTCTCCGGTCAGAGCAAGCCGCAGCAAGAGGAACCTCAGACTTGCGCGACGCATATTAAAATGCAAATGGCTTAACACTTTTTTCTCTGCATCTCGGTAGGGTATCCCGCGCTACGAAAGCCGCAGTTGCTTAAAAGGAATCCGCCTGAATATTACAACATAGAAAAGGAAAAAATTCCACATAAGCCTCGTGGCCAGGATCAAGGTCTACATTCAGTTAATACCGCTCTCCCGTAGTCTTCTTCCTTGCTATACTTTTTTCCAGGATTTAATTTAAATAAGATTTCATTGAACGAGATATAACAAAATTTTTCCACCATTAATCCCGAAGTTCGCTCTCAAATTTTAAATCGCTTAAATTATTTAACATTTTTGCACCGAGTGCCACAGATTTCTTCCGATATAAGACGATGCAGATTCCTATTCGGCTTGACATTGTTCTTGAGGACCCTGTGCAACAATTTTCGAGAAGCATATGGAGGAGTCATCCACTTTGTCACCAATTCTGAATAATCCACGCGATCGGACTCGCCCGGATTCCGCGCGGCAATTAATATCCGTGGCCCCGTGCAATAAATCGGCGAGGAAGAAGGTAATTGGCCGGCGAGAATCGGGAGGGGATCAGTTTCGGAAGTTTTCTGATTTTCAGGACCGACGGGTGTCTCTAATGGCCGGCGAAACTCGGCTCGGATCACACGGACACGTACGCGACGCGAGGCGACGCGACGCTCGGGCGAGAGGGGTGGCAGAGCGGGGGCGTATAGACGCGAACAAGATGGGAACACAAACGACTGGGAGCGTTACGGAACGACTAACACCGAAAAGCTTCTTTCCGAGCTCGCCTCGCGTCTCGGAGTTGTAGGCTAAAACTTTTATGATTTTGTTCGTGCCGGGTGTGCCGTCCCGGAAAGGAGAGAACCGGGGGAAAAGTAAAGCGAGAAGGTGGGCCGGCCCCGAAGAGGGAGCAGAAGAAGGGGGGGGGGGCCAGGGAATCGCCGGAGAAGAGAAGTCTTCTCGCGGCCGGAGAAGACAAATGGCGGCGAGCGTCGGGATCGGAACGAGGTCGACTATCCAACTGACTCCGTCGGACCCGATTGCCCCCCGTGGTTCCCACGGATCCCGTGCCGCTTCCGGCCAAATACTTTCCGTAACCGATCGATCTGTAATCTGTATCAGCTCGCGACGAACCCCGAGATTCATAAGAATTCGATCAACGACGCGACGGGCCGCCCCGCGTGATTTATCGCTTACCACTTTTTCCCAGTGATCCCCAGCCGAGAGTGTTCCTCCGTTGCCCTCTGTATACGGACACAATTATTCTGTTTGTGTGCGATATCTAGATCACTCCCTTCCCCCAGTCGATTGTCTAGCTTCTGCCCTAGTTCTCCTCCCCTTAGTTCCCTCCCTGGATCCTGCTCCTAGCTCCCTTTCCCAATTCCTTTCCAGGTCCTTAGTTTAACCCCCAGTTTTATTCCTAGTCCTTGGAGCCTATCCTATCCCCTAGACCCTATCCCCTAATCCCTTTCTTAGCTTCTAGTTCTTTTCTCAAGTCCTAGATCTGGTTCTAAGGTTATTTCTAGGGCTGGTTTAAGGACTAAGGGCAAAAGCTAAGGGCTAAGGACGTGGAGAAGATAACCTCGGGCTGTTTCGCAAAATCGCCCCGAGGCAAAGGACACGCGACAAGGATCGAGGGGCGGAAACTTTGTCGAGACGTTCTCCTGAGCGATTTCAGCGCAAGAATGGCGGCGGACGACACCGATGACGCCCAGCATGAAAACGACATGCACCTTGACGAGTCGGAAGGCCCGATATCTCGGAAACTGAAAACGCCCCCGGGCCGGTAATACTCTGTAAAAGTAGTCCGGGTGAATAATGACTCGGCACAATGGAGTTTCGAGACCATTCGCGAACGTGCGCGCATGGGGTGGGTTTCAAACTTTCCCGGGGCCGCATTCTTTCGTCCCGTATTTACTTTTCCGGAGCGCATTAGCGCGCGTTCCCGAGTTCCCGCGGTTTCACCACCGCCGGGGCTGTCCTTAAATTTTTCAGGGAGCGCGCTGTTCGTGGTCGCCGGGATCCCACTTTGACGGGGAATTATTCAACGGCGTGTCGTTACTATTTCACTGAAGGAATCGAGACCCTTCTCTCCCGCGTCACGTCGACGTTTTTTTTTCTCTTTCTCTCTCTCTCTTTCTCTCTCTCCGAGGGCGAACCAAATTTATGGTCGTCCGCAGAAACAGCGTAGAAAAACGACGCGCGAACCAAAGGGATTCGTGACGCGCGAATCCCCGCGGCGCCCGGCGCTAAATTCGCGCCGAGAACGTGGACAAAATTGAAATTAAAGTTCGCTTCAACCTTACCTCTATAAGCTGCGGAGAGAGCATAAGCTTTACGGAGAACGAGAATTATTAATTTCTCTGCGTGGAGTCGCAGTAACGTTCGGACATTTTTCGAGAAGCTGGAACAGTTTTAATTCTCTACCGACGTGAACAAAATTTTGAAAATATTCCAATTGGCAGGCGGCTGTAATACCCCATGGAAACTGGATCAAGAGAATAATGACGCGAAACAATGCGAACGGTCCGGGAGCAGGTGCGGTTTGCAAAAAGCCGTGTTCCTTAACGGCGCGGCCACTTTCGCCGAGTGGAGGAATTGCATTCACCTTTCAAGTGCAAACGCGCGACCGCCGCGCCGTGGAACCGCGAAAAAGCTTTCCAAGACGGCGGCTTCTTAAAAACCTGCCGGAGCACGTTTTTCCCGACGATTCTAAGACCCATTCGACCCCCGGGGAACAGGGTCGCCCGTGATTCGCGGACAATTAATCGCGCGAGCCCAACCCGAAACTCCATTCAACTCGCTCTCGCGTCGACTCCGATAGAGCAAACGTGGGATCAAGTTCAATATGTACCCACCGGCCCGAGTCAATTTCAATGACCAACTTTCGTTTCGCGGCTTCCGAACGCTACCCACGGAAGCAATAATGTTTCGGTGATTATGCTTGCCGTGCGATCTCTGCGGGCTCGCTTCGAATTCCGCAATAATTATCTCCGCGTTGCTCGAAAGAGGGTGTCTCAACCCGGTTTTGGCAAAATCCCGATTGTACCAAAACATTATTCACGAAGGTCAAATGAAGGACCACTTCTTGAGGTCTACTTCGTTTCTTTAATGCAATGATGTATTTTTGAATACCTCAATGGATGGAGACATTAGTTATGAAAAGAGTATTAACCCATTCATGTCGAAAAGTGAATTTAATTTCGAATTCGTCGGGAACCAAAAGAGACGTACAGTAATCGCACAAAAGGTGAGAAATTCGGACTACGGTGGGATAATTATTAATTAAAAGGCAAGAGTCGTGTAACAAAAAGCATAACATATGAAAATTTAATTACTCTCGCGAATCACACGTCGGCTTTCATCGAATTCGAACAATAAATCCGACTGGTTCGAAATTTCAAAATACGGCCACCATCGGTCGGATATTAAAATAAATCCGGCCATTTTCCATTCGCCGTGGAGTGCGAAAAAATGAAAATTCACCGCGAATGAACCACGGCGAAAGTATATTCACACTTTCAAGCGTAATAAGAATATTCGCCCGGAGTCCGTTCGCGAACGATTTCATTTTACATCGGCGAAAATTATTTTCTCAGAGGGCAGGCAACGATTCTATAAATATAAACGTTTCATTCTCTGCACGGGCACGGTGGAACTTGTCACGAGCACCGGTTTCCGGTAAATATTTGCAGCGTGACCGCGCGCTCCTGCCCCGGTAGAAAACTACCATCAAGCGAATATTAACGCTAAGGTCACATTTACATTGAATAGCTCGTACATATACATGTACGTTCGGATATTTGACGGAACACATTCCATCGTTGAACACGCGAAACAGTTAAACAGAGAACACGTCGAAAGAGCACTTGTACCCTTGCAACAGAACGCACACGTATTCCCCCGGTTGTTGCGTTAACATATCGAGTTTGTTATACTCCCCGGCGCAGCACGTCATTATAACTCGTCGACATTCCACACCCCCGATTCGAGGGGGCTCTTACGATATTAATTTATCGTAAGAGCAGCCCCCGCGCATTCAGCCGTGGAGCATCGTCGATTCGAAACTCCGGGGGGAGAACGCGGCTCGAAAAACTTTACGATTTCGTTCGAGTTTAACAGCAATCAACCCGTCGGAACGCGCTCGATCTCCCATTTCCTTTTTTCTTGGATTTCCTCCCGAAATCGTGCAGCCAATCTCAGTCCAAAAACCGAATAAACACGGTGACGTTCGTTCGATTCTGTTTCTCCGCGGCGCACCAGCTCTCCATGAAACTCCGGCAAAAAGGCCGGTATCATAAAAAATACGGTGCATATGGAAAAATACAAGATTGGCTCCTGACGCGCGGAGAGTCCGCGCGAATAACATCGCTCCTCGTTTTGTTGGGTGCTTCAAAATTAAATGATTCTGCACCTCTGAATAGGTGGAGATCTATAAAAAGAAAATAGACCAGAAAATTTACCTTGACCCTTTTCTCAAGGTCAAAATTGTTTCTTTTTTTGCATCCCAAAGACTCATCGCGAAGAACAAAGGTGCCGCAGGGACAATAGGTCTCAGGTCAACATGTCCCTTAAAAAAGAAGACTTTTAAGTTTCGTAAACTATTCGCAAAATGGTGTAAATGTGGAGGGGATGATTCTGCACGAGAAAATAAGTCGAAAATATAGACTAAAAATTGTTATTTTGGGGATGTCAATGCGCGAAATCAAACTGTAGCTGGTGGTGTCGGTATTTCTGTTATGAACTGAACGCAGATTGTAGGAATTTTTTTTTTTCGAGATAGAAGTATTTTTTAGAATCAAATTCGATAGGACCCTTTTGGAAGGATCGTGTTTGGAGTGTGTTAGATCAAAGTAAATCGTAAAACGAGAACTGTTGTTTGAACTCTGTCGAAAATGTACAAATATATACATACAGTTCGGTGTGCAAATATACATTTTACTTTCAGTATTTTTCGTATTAAGTACTAAGTTATATTGACCTTTCGTGAAAAATTGTTAACAAATTTCAAACTGCAATGTATTCCTAGTAAAAATCCATTACGTCGAACTATTACTTGTTTTTTTTAGCCGAAATGGAACCCTGACAATTTGTGTACGAGCTATTCCTGAAAAATACATCGCCGACACAATGAAATCCCTCGTGTGTATTCGGTAACGTAATTCCGGTGAAAATACCGGCCGAATTATAGGTAACGAGTGCACAAAGGACCAGGTTCCTCGAGTGGTGCGTCGTTCGACATCCATTGTTCCCGGAGTGGTCCGTTCCTCGAGTGAAAAATTAGGCTGGTAACGTGCTCGCGTAAAAATCTAACGACCCAGGGCCGGCCTAACAAGGGATTCAGACCCGTTACGATCCAGACAGGCCGTGCCGATGCACTTTACTCCGTTCTTTTAGTTTTCCCTTCTTCTTTTTTCGCCAGACTTTGCGATACTGCGCGAAAGAATGAATGGTTAATCAAGCTCGGAAACTGATTTTCTCCACTTCCCGCGGAGACTGACGTCCTACTCGAAATTTTCGAGTTTCATCGAATCGACCGCGCATCGAATTCCCAGATTAATATCGGTGAATAATTAATCAGCGCGACGCTTTCGATACCGCCGACGCGTCTCGCGATTTTCGAAACGTATCGTCGACAAGGTAGTCGATTATAGTTTAGTGAAAATTAACTCGGAAAATTACAGGAGCTCCCGGAGAAATCTCTTTCAACGATGATGAGAAGTTTTCCACTTCCACTGATTTTTAAGTGGTCTGCAGATAGATCGAGCTCGTTATCGATGATGTCCAACGATCCTCCGGAAATTGGTGTTCACATTGTCACTCATCATTAGACAACTTTTGAATTCCTAACGTTGAAACTGGGATTTTTGGCATTTGCTCGTCAAGATCTAGAGGATATTATAAAAAAAAAAAGTTACAAATTTCTGGGTTGCCAAGGTGAAGTTAAGCCAAAACGAGTGTACGATATTAAAAATTCCCAAAAAAGAAGAGTCCACGATTTTCTGAAAACAGTGCTCGAATAATCTTATTCCTCAAGCGTCCTGTCAAAGACTTCCGGTAGCATGATTTCCCGGCAGAGCGTAATCGAATAGCATTGGTTGCCCATAAGGATAATGCAATGACTGTTCCGACTACCTAATAATCTGTACGAATAGCGCATTCGTATCGGTGTGTCATTAACTCGATTACAATTGCACGAGCTACACGATGGTCATCGTAAAATCAATACCGCTATTATGCGACTACGAGGAAATCTTTGCTAAAGCGCGGCAAACGACAGACAATTCGATTATTTCTCGATCGCAGCCGGAAACTGTGTACGACTTTATTGATCCGTCAAATAAAACGTAATCCTTCTAAGCAATAATTTCCTTATTGTCAAAGCTACGGCTTCCCGTTCGCAAAGAATGCAATTACTCTTTTTCTGGAACTCCTTAAAATTTCATCCACCGAAGAAGCCCTCAAGTTTGCACTTCCACGGAATGATTAATGTTCCCCGTTCGTGCTGATGCTTCGCGAATTCCGATCCATCCAGATTGCACAATCACGAAGTCAGGTCAAGTTAAAAGTTCTCCTCGAGGATCAGCTTTTCGGATTTTGAAATTATGTTCACCTTCCCGAAGCTCCGGAAATTTCGAGCCGGCGTTCGTTCGATTATCGACGAATTAGAGGGACGTCGATTTCATTACGAAATGAACCTTCTAAATTTGAATTTTAAATTATTCTGCGAGCGTAATTGCAAAATCAATTCTACAATTTTGGCTTTCAGGAAACCTTATACTTACTTAGTATAATATTCCTGATCAGTACGCCTCGTGGATTCGCATTTTAAAATCAATCAGCAATCTAATATGTCCGACGTACACAGGATGATCCATCAGGACCACGTTGACTGACGTCATTATTATTATTCGCAGCGAGAAATGTTCAGACGGAGATTAAATGGTCTCAAGAGGTGCACTTACTGGTAATATTAATTTGTTTTTAAGAAGCAAATTTGATTTTTTAAATGGAACCGTATATTTTCTGATGCACCGTTCAACGCGGCTTTTCGATGACATAAAAATCAAATAGTTCACGAATCGTGACAAGTACCTCTTCCATAACTGTCGCTCGGCAGAGTCGAATTTACGACAGTTACGGGGAGTACTGCTTTACGGGAAAATCTAGTTTTATTTATGACATGTAAATTTTGGAATTAGTTAGCTAGTTATTTTAAGGGAACGGTCCATTGCGAAGCAGTTCAGAGACAGTGTGTACTGGCAGGTTTCGCGGGGCTTTCGTTTCCTCGACAGCGAATTCTCGAACGGTTTCCGGATGGCGTGGCCTCGCTCGCGAGGGATGCTCGCGAAGCGATCCGTGAATTATTGGCCCTATCGATAGGCGATGCCAGCTGGCAGAAGTTCGACCGCGAAACCGGTGACTCGGTTAATTCGACGATAATTGCGTTCGAAGGTTTGGTAAGCGGTATGTCCTGAATCCTGGCAATTGTCGTCGAAAATCGTCGAAATGCAGAGAGGGTGCGAACGGGTTTGTAAGAGAGAGAGAGAGAGAGAGAGCTGTCACGTCGTCATTGTCATCATTGTCGTCGTCGTCGGCCTCTGCGCGCATACCGAGACGCAAAACCAGGGGGGAGAGGGTTGCAAACAATTAGGGCGGTAAGTCGAGCGGGCCAATTAGGTGACTGACTGTGCTCGAGCGCCGAAATGAGAGACACACGCCGATAGGCAAGGGGACTAATCGCCGAGAATAATTGGATTAAATTGCGGGCTCGCGTTTCGTGCGTTAGAAATCTGGTCTTATCTTTGATTTATACCCTCCGTGGGATTAATGGGCCGCCGACCAGGGAGTACCTGCACAAGCGGATCAGTACACCGGCCAGGTAATCGTCGACAGTTGACAATCAAACGCGTCGAATGTTGCTCGCAAACAGGACACCGTGCACGGTTGCAAAAATAGCCGGACTCGTACCGCGCAGGTTCAAATTACTAGGGCACTTGACACACACGATTTTGAACCATTTGCATCATTAGCGTATATCAATTTTCCTGGTCACTATCACCGGAGCGGATATATACGCACAATTTATTTTTTTTTTGGTATATGAAGTTCTTTTACTTGTAGTCATTTTTGTACTTAAATATGATAAAACAAAAAGTTTGCTGATAAAAGTCTTCTTTTCATATTTGCTTATGATGCAAACGGCTTAATTTATTGTCAAGCTGCAACTGAAATTTGCTTCCACTATTTCAGGATCAGTTTGATAACGTATATTGGGTTTTTTGGACCTACTGTAGATGATTCATAGTTCGGAGGTTCTTCCTGTTCCCTGACAAAATCGTTTTAATTAATTTTATATACGGTAGCTGATTTTTACAAAAACGGAGAAATTTGCATAAACACTCGCAATCTGCTAACGACGCGATAAATCGTGTAACAATCAAAAATCAATTGACCCGTTTAACAAAGCTATCAACGAATCAATCCAACGCCGGCGGTTCCCCACAATCGTATTGTTCATTTGTCGCCGGTGCGACAACAGAAAACGGGTTTTGACTTTCGCAGCTATCATTGTTAAGTAAAAACAATTTTTCCCGCGAGAGTTCAATTTTCGCGAACCATGGAGCCGCGGCCGTTACGCTCGGCAGTTCCGCGTACTGTCGAATAAATTGGACAAAACGTTCGATTCGAAATGTCGGGGAACGCGCGGAAATATCGAGCGTTGGCGCGCGCTCCCGCGCTCATTACAATTAAAAAACTATAACGTGCGGTGGCGGGGAGGATGTGGCGAAACTTTTCGACGATTTCATTTAACCGTGGTTTGGGGGTCGTGTACAGTTTTTGCCGAAAATACAACGGCGCGGAGCGTCGCGATTTACAACGCGAACGCCGCGCCGCGCCGGCTCGCATAAATATTCAGGCCGGGGCTCCGCCGGATTAAGATATATTCCCGACACGTATGCAGGTAACGACGCGTGCATGCAGTCGCTCGATCGGACGGATGAAATCGCTCGTTTTTTTTTCTCTTCTTCCAAATCCTCGATTTTTTGTTTCGTTTCGGTCGGGCGCGGATTTAATCGGACGCCTAACCCTCGCAAGGCGAACACGCTTCTGACGATTTCATGGTCAGGTCCATTCGAATCTGGATGCGTCTTCCTCGCACAGTTTTGTTCCGATGTAAGGCGACGGTGTTTGCTCCGAAATAAGGAGATCGCTACCCCCTCTTCTTCTTTCAAAGTTGCCCGCTCGATAACCCTTAGTGTCACAATTGGAGGGCTTGTCATATTATATCCTTTTGCCTCTTGAGAACAATGTGAAGCCGTATAGGCACCCCGATCCGAAATACGGCGAAAGGCGCACCCGAGCCTTCACCTTATATCGGAAGAGAACCGTGTATACGAAAAACTGTGTCAGTGAAAAATGTCTGAGTACATGCTTTATACGAGATAACCTAGTATGAACCTTCGTCGAAGTTTTCGTAATGAAAAGAAAATTAGAAGAGGAACGTTCGTGGAACTGGGTGAAAATTGACCCGAGTCCCCACGGCCAAGAGTTAATGTTGAGGCATAGCGGTGACGCGACGACGCCGACGCCGCCGCCGCCGCCGACGACGACGACGACGACGACGACGCCTCGTGCTCCTTGCGTTACAGCTCTAATCCCGCGTGGACTGTTACTTCTCGTCGCGAGTTCTGGTTCACCGCGGCCATTTGGCAAAACTCGACGGAAACTGCGGTCCGGTTAATTGCACAATTATTACACCGCCAGCCGAGAACACCGGGCACGTCCGGCTAACGACACTTCTTGGTAATGAATCGAGCCGACGGGAACTTCGCGATCGCGTCGACGGATACTGGAGGCGGTGCTTCGAACGACGAAAAATCGCCGTTGAAATCGTTATGGTCTTTCGCCACCAGCGCTTTGGCAGTAGTCCCCGTAGTTAAAAGATAGAAGTTGCTTTTTGCAATTTTTTTGTTTCGGCTCGGAACGAAAATTGTGAGAAATTGCAATTCTCCCTACTAATGACTAATGGAAAGGTGCGATATAAAATCCTTTAGCTATTTCGAAGTCACAGCGTTTACTCGATACATGTCCGAAACGCGGGTCTAGCCACGGACACATATCGGCCAGGAGATACTATTCTTACAATCCTCTTCTTGGGACCTCACGGGGTACAGCCCGCGGCAGTGGGCATAGTTCTGGGACTTTTATCGACTAGGCATTTGGGACATATATAGAATAAACACTGTACTTAACTAAAACTATTTCTCTAGTTGTAACATTTAATTTGTGGGATATGTAGGACTGC
Organism: Halictus rubicundus; assembly: GCF_050948215.1. Classification (NCBI taxonomy): domain Eukaryota; kingdom Metazoa; phylum Arthropoda; class Insecta; order Hymenoptera; family Halictidae; genus Halictus; species Halictus rubicundus. Next base: position 14,003,384 of record NC_135161.1, read on the forward strand.
AGGAATCAGACTAAAGTAAACAAAATCAAGATTTTGAGTCACAAAAAGTAGAAAACCTTCCTGTTGGAGATGATGGTAGACTTATCTTAGGAGGACAATAAAGAGATGCCAGGCTTGATTTATGATCGAACGTTGAGGCAAAGACGAGTGTATGAATCTGGCATTGCTTGATGGGAAGAAAGAATCGCTTCGGAATGAATTCCGTAGAGTTTTTCTACTTTTCTTCTCGCACGTCATTCATTGTTTGCGTAACTCTTGAAGCAAATCCTTTCAGAGTAATTAGTGGACTGCGGATATTTATGCAAATCTTGCATCTCCCAATGCTCGTTCTTACTGTAGCGGGAGTGAAATGAATATTTATATTTTCTGTTGAGGATCATGACTGTTCGGGAGGAGGAAAAGCTTGAAAATGTTACAAATGTAACAAATAACACCAAAATATGCCCCACTCATCTACACATTTAGCTGTAACAGGCTATACTTGTGAAGCTAGATAAATCCAAAACAGTGTTCAGTGCTTAAATAAAAAAAAAAAAAATGCCCTACTCGATACCATTCAAATCTGAAATATTTTTTGCTACGAGTAATAATAGCGAGATGTAAAAGTCGGGCGAGACACTCTGTATATTTCTGCATCTTATAAATATAGAAATAAAATTATTCGCGTATCGGGCGCAATACGTTTCGTTAGAATTTCCCCGGAAAATATATTTCTCTCGGCTGCGCACGGAGCGAAATAACATTTTTCAAGTGCCGTTAGTGGAAGTCAATAATGCGCTCGCGGCAAATACGATTATTGATTAAAAACTGATTAAACGGTGGATTTCCGTTTCGAGTGGAATCGACCGGGGACGAGGGCCAAAATAACAATTATCTGGCGCGACAAGAGTCTCGTACACGCGAGAGCGTTTCTATTACAAAAACGGACGAGCCACCAATACACACATAAGCCCCATTCGGCCGGGTTTTCCAGGTGTCTCGTGGCATGTAAAAACCGGACGAAACGTCGACGATGGCTCGCGGGCTCGTATGGTAATTCGCGAATTAATTCCGCAGCCGAGTTGCATTAAATTCGCGTTAGCTGGCTGTGCTCCTGTTCCCGTTGACTCTCTCACTTCCACCCCTCCCCTTCTCCATCCCCTCTCCGCCCCTCCCGTTCGTCTGTAGAATAAACAATATCCGCGGAAAGGGAAAATTGATCAAACTCCGGCAACTGGACAAAACTTTCGAAAATTATTTCGAATTCGCCGTGGCTCGGGTCTGTATTAAATTTACATTAGATAAACACGCCGCGCGCGCGGCGAGGCGGTCCGAGCGGTTGGTCCGACGCAAACAACGCAGCGCCGCTCGAAAATTGTTCGGCCGGTCCAACTCCGAAATGACTCGAAACCTACGGGATTCCCGGTCCCGCTGAATCGATTTCCCGGTATCATCGCGTCCGAAACCGGTTCCGCTCTGTTCGATCGAGCGGCGTAAGGGTTCTATCCTGAACTCGGAACGCTTCGCCACGTGACGTCTAATTAGGAAGTCACCTGACTCTGGACAGGCAATTTTGTTCGCTCAGCAAATGCTACTCAAATAAAATAAGTCATAGACATTGATTTTTCCGAGAACCATAATTGTAACAATTTTTTTTCTCCGATTTCTCAGCTGTTCGAAGTAGCCGTGTAACCCCTTAGAAGTCCAAGGGAACAGAGGAATAAACCACCCCCTGCGTGATACTTAACAGGCGGCGTAAACGCTTTATCGAGGTCGGCGGAAAAGCATTCTGCGATCTTCTTCGCGGTTCCTCCGCCCTATTAAATCCCTTCGCCTCGATACCACAATCCGGTTAATCCGAATCGCGAGCGCGCGCCGAACAAGCAGGCGGCTGATTAGAAGCTCCCGGCGAATGGATTAATTTCTGTCTGAAATCCGATTGACGTCTCCGCGCGGTGCCTTCGAGCTTTAATTCGAACTACGTTGTACTCGTTTCGCAGTACGGTCGCGTAATATCGAACCGCGGAAGCCCTCCCGAGGGCAAATGGAAATTCGTCTTCCTGCCGACGCTCGTATTTCAGCCAACCAGGCCGTTCTTTGTCGCGACGTGTTGCCGCGGCATTATGCATTTAGCAGCTGCTGAAGAAGCGGGAACAAGTAAATTAACTTCGCTGTTCGTTCGATCCACTCACCGAACTTTCTCAAAATTCGCAAGACGACGTTTTTTTTTTAAATATTTATCCTAAAGAATCGTGTCTACTTAATAATCTGAACGGAACGCGATTTTTAAGAATTATTTGGAGGTAATCCACGGAATTTTCTTTTAATCTTCTGTACTTAATTGGAAATAATTAGTGCACCAAGATTCAAACTGTGTGTACATTTTTTTTGGGACACCCTGTATTATTTTTTTTCTTAAGTTTTCACTTAGTAAAAAATGAACTTGAGGGTAGATTAACAATTCGAACGGAATTATTACAGAAATTTTTGAATTGAGCTAGCAACGAATTGAATTATTCCTGAATATTTACCAATTACGCAAGTTTGGCTTTTCATGCGACAGCAGGTTTGATGTATTTATAGTAAACGCGAACGCGTGGCAACGGAACTGAATGGTGTTTTGAATTTAAGATTGTAAATAACGAAAGGATTGTGCCATATGCATAACAAGCGCGTCGCCATAAATTATACACGGTTTGTTTATAATTCATAGCGTACGCGTAATGCTCGTAATGATATAATGCACGCGAAAGTATCGTTCGTTTCGCAGAAGTATCATTTGTCTAAGGGGAAAAGAATACTTGAAACCTTCGAACGGCAGTTGCACATTGATGCATTTCTAAAGCTTGCAACAGAAAGAGAGAGAGAGAGAGAGAGAGAGAGAGAGAAAAAGCGAGCATTTCAATTTTCCGCTGTTCGTAAGAAACAATTCGCGTCGAGTTTTGTTGTTTAACTACAATACCGCTCCGTTGCCGGGCCACTTGAAAAAAGGTACCGGGATTCGGTGTAACGTTCAATGTTTTCCTCGTTCTTTTTATTAATGCCGTTTCGAGTTTTCAATTTGCTTGTCAGACATGAGAAGCAACAAGTACCTCGGTTTGCTTTATAAAATTAAATGCTCCTTTCGATTATGGAACAGATAGTTTTAAACGAAGCTTTAATCTTACTTAGCGTTACTGGCCATAGTGGACTATGGGTTTTTAACTAATTAATTCAAGTAACAGGAATTTTTGTATAATTTACTTTTCCTCATTTCATGCCCGTAGCGGCAGTGTCGCCAGACCGGGGAAATTGAGGGGTAATTGAGGAGAAATTGAGGAGAAATTAAGGGGTAATTGAGGGGAAATTGAGGGGAAATTGAGGGGTTACCCTCTCTCTGTCAGTACCGGATTAGTCACGTGGGGGAATAGGGGAAGGGCGTCGTAGAGGGGGAAGGGTAGAGTGGGAGACAAGTCTGAATCTGGCGGCAGTGGGTAGGGGTGGGGATAAGCTCGAGCGACGGTCAATATGTGAAATATCGGCGTGGGTCAGAAATGACTCCGGCACAGGTCTAGAACTCGCAGTAGTCCGAGGGTAAATGACATAACGCACCTGAGACACTTTCGATATTTATCTGGAATTTGTTTGACAGTCTGTTCTTTCGTATTATGAAACATAATCACGGTACATTTATCCGTCGATTTACTTTACAATCCAGAGAGAGAGAGAGAGAGAGAGAGAGAGAGAGAGAGAGAGAGAGAGAGAATTGATTCATCGTCAGGACCGAAGCTCGGGATCCTGTTTCGAAGACGCGGAAGACACGAACGAGAATCCCGTAGAAGCCGGGTAGAACCAGAAGAGCGAAATTGAAGAAACTCGATAACTAATACCGCCGCGAGCGGGGCGAACTTTCGTTTCGATCCTGCTAGAATTTTTATTAAACTGGAAGTATTTACGGCTGCTGCCTACGGAAAGAAGGCAAAGATAACGTGGCTGGCGGAGGGGAGGGGAGGGGAGGGGAGGGGCGGTGGATCGAAGAGAGAGACGAGAGGATGCCAGGGGTCGGGGCAATAGAATGTTTATTGCGTCTAGTTTTGAGTCATAAAGCTAACGAGCAGAAAGAAAAACAAGGAGAGGAGGCGAGCCAGTAGTTAAAAGTTCCGTTTCGAGCAAAGGGTTTTCGCGTCCCGGCAAACTTTCCTCCGGGCCTCCGGTGTACTTAAGCGGGGCGCTCGTTAAATCATCAAATTGTTATTAAACTCCGGCTCGATCGGCCCGGGCATCGTGTTTTCGGGGCAGTGCGCCGCCTCGCCGATCGATTATCCGGTGTAATTCAATTAACAGTCGTTCGACGCGCTCCGCGTGCCCGTTGCTCGTCGAATTATGAATTTAGGCTACCGCTAAACTTCTGCCGGGCAAATAGGACGCGGACCCGCCACGAATCTTTCATTAAATACCTCGGTTTGCCGTTGTGCGGGCCTATCTGAATATTCACCGGATGTTTGGCCAGTGAGCGCCTCCGGCAGGCTCTCCTACCGAAAATCAAATATACAACTGTAGTTGTACTTGTGTGTTAAATTCTTCCTTGAGTCGAGCTTTTGTTTTGGGGTTTTGGAAGGTAATGTACGGGGACAGTCGTACGCAGACAATCGTTTGTAACTGCAGGGGCAAATTTTATTCGAATTGGAATCTGGACCGGTTAAACGTCACCTTGGCAACCCAGAATTTTTCAACTGTTTCAAATATAATCCTGTAGAGTTAGGCAAGAAAATGGTGAAGATACAAGCTTTAATGTTAGGAATTCACTGAATCATCCCCTTTCGGGGTTAAAACGCACCGTCCCAGCAATATTTCTCGATTTCCGACGAGCTCGCGAATTCTCGCTCGCAAAATCACCGACATTCGATTACCTCTTCGAGCACTCGACCGGCCGGTGTTCGATTAATTACGAAGCTAAACGTTCTTCATTCGCTTTGAACGGCCGTGGCTCCGATTCCCGATGTTCCCGAATATTTCTTTGTTCGTCGCAGAGTCGACGGATTAAGGGAATTGACTCGAATTGAGGGGAATACAGTTACTCTCTCTCTGCCAGTATCAGTCACGCGTCACGTGTCCGGGGAAGAGTGGGGGAAGAGGGAAACTGCGCTTCAGTTGTCGAATCGGTTGTCGGGGCAACCGAAAATGACGAAAAGCGGCCGCGTATAATGCTCTGATTTCTCGCGTTTTTCACCGACGAGCTGACACCTCGTTCGCGTTGAATCGCGGGGGCCGCGCTTGCCGGATCCGCTTAAAAACTCCGAAAGAGAATCTAGATTAGCCCGTGAATGCATAAGTTCGGGTGGGGGAGGGTGGGGGGAGGGAGAGGGGTTATCTGCGGCGGGCAGACAATTTTTTCCGAGCCGTTTATCCGCCGTTATCCGATTCAGTCGGACGTTTTAATCAGACTCGAAAATTAACGCAACCAAGTAATTATCAGCGCCGCTCGTAAATCATCCGACGCCAGAAAGCGGAGGAGAAAAGTAACCTCTCGCCGAGATCGCAGATGAATCTTGGTCGCGGAGGATCCACAAGAATCGCCCGGACGTTAATCGATCAAAGTTAATGCGCGAATTCTGAATGTTGATTGCTCGCGGCGCGACTCATTAGAGGGTCAGTTAGTTAGGCGGTTTCGAGGAGTCTTCCCTCGGAGTTTTCGCCGAAGACGGGCCCCGGACCTACTTGCCCGGGTTTTCTTCTATCGAGTTCCATCGAAAGTTCGCCCCCGTTTGGAATGAAAAATTAATAAATAATGGGAAGACGATAATATCTGCGCGAATTTTTCCTTCGATCTACAGCGGAATGAAATTTCTAGAGATGCTTTAATAAGATTCAATAGTTTACTTAAGGGTTAATATAAATTTGGACTATATAAATAAATGTTCAAATCGTTGTTTAACGAGGCATAAAATGTTTAATAATATATGGAATGTTAATTCTGAAGTCGTTGGTAAAATGACGACTTAATAAAAGAATTTTAAATCACGAACTCAAAATGAATACTGAATGGACGCGAATGTTCGAGTGGAGAATTAAAATATTCCTTTCTGAATAAATAAAAACAGGGCGTCTATTTAAATTAATTAATACTTCAAATTTGCGCGCGATGAAAATCTCGGATTATGGTTCTCAGCGTGCGGGTCTGTTGAATGGCGTTCAGCGGAATAAGAAATATCTGAATAAAGTTAAATACAGTTTTTAAATCTTTCTTTAACTACAGGAACGTTTGCCAAGGCAGAAAGCTTCCATGTAATTGCTGCTTTCACGAGTGAGTTCTTAAAAACATGAATTAGCATAACGCTCTCATATTTGCCAAGTAAATTCGAATAAAATAGTATTCATCTTGAAAATTTACGCTCACCCTCGAATTTTAATATTCTTTCGATGTTCACTTTGATAGTTATGTACACACTGTGCAAAGATACACACGCAATTAACACAGTGAATTAAGTGCCATATATTTAACCAGCCTTGAAAACCCCACGGTTCTGCCCGAACTTTCATTTTAATTTAACGTTCAATACTTTCAAAGTACAATCGACAAAAAATCACGGTCTCAACTTTTCAGGACTCGTTTCCTTCTACCCAAGCCGTTTCAAAACGAATCACCAGCAAAAATGTTTAAACTCGGCAGAGGCGCTTGAATCTGCAAAATTTGTTAGAATGAAAACCAACTTTCGCGTTCCACTCCGTTTTTTATGCAAACGAGATTTCGGAAAAATTCGATTCAGGTACCTACGCGCAAGTAGAAGCTTCAGCCTTTGAAGCGTGTGCCCGCGTAGGCTATCATACGATTTTTTAAACTAAGTTTGCAGGACTTACAAACACTCGTAACGAAGTTTCTAAAAATCAGAAATGTTCCACTTTACCACTGGAGAACAGAGTCAAGTTGCATGGGTGCCCTGATCCGAAATACGGCGAAAGCCGGTCCCGAGGCTTTGCCGTATATCGGAACAAAATGGAAAATTCGCTGAGTGCATACATCATTGACAGAGATCTGCTCGAGCACGAAACAAAAGGTTGGACTTTTGCAGAGCACCGTGTATCGAGGCACTACTGTATTCTGAGAGTGTCCTTCGTGAAAATATAAAGCGGGCATCTGATATTCGTACGTTCTCCTCTGGAGCTAACAAAGATATGAATTTCGTCCACGTTTCCGGGCAAATTGACCACTGTGGGACGGGTCGCCGCGATGGCCTTCTTCTCGCAGTCCGCTCGAGAGGGGCAAGCGGGGCGGCGCGGGGCGTGCTTCCTTAGAAGCGTATTATTCGGAAGTTTCGTCCGATTTTCCAGGCCGCCGCCGCGCCGTTCCGCGTCGGCCAGCTCCGCTCACCCTCTCGCTGGGCGACGCGATCCCCTTGGGTCATCGCGATAAAACATCGGAAACTGGCGAAACTCCGGTGTAATCTTGCCGGTGATGTTTTACCCTCGCACCAACACTTCCCCAAAATGTTCTCGTCCCACTCTCTCTTCCTCCCACATGCCGATGCTCATGCTCCCGTCGGCCCTTACACGCATCGACATGCTCGCGGACGCCTGTGTGCGCGCACAGCCGGCATCGTAAAGTCCTGGGAGATATCGCGGCAGCGATTAGACCCTCGTTTCGGGAACTAAATTTCCTGGTCCCGGGCGACCTTCGGACCACCCTCCTCTCCTTGCGACCATACTCGCGGGTAGAACCTCTGGCAGGAACTCGCTCGGTCGCTTCGACGCGACGCGCACCGACCCAGATAATTAGCTGTTCATTTGGTAAAAAATCTGTACCGCAAATTGACATTCAATCTTGGTAGAAAAATAATTATGTCCAATGGTTTGATATGAAGAATGATTTTCTGAAAAGAAGCGGTTTCACCGCTCGAATTCCGCTGCTCACTGCATATTATGTAATCCAGGGGTGGCGAGGAAGGGTGGAGAAATTGCATGAGTGGAGGTCTGATGGAAAATCGAGGGTATTGCTCTTTCTGGGGGGTAGTCCTTGTTGCGAGTTGGTGTTGGTAACCGAGGGTCGCAATGATCCTCGCATCTCACACCCGGTTGAGTCGGGGATGTGAAATTGCCGGTTGCGAATTGAGTAGAAGTTTCTTTGTTTAACCCTCGCTGCACCCACGCTTTGAACCCATGCGTCCCTGCAATGGGTCATTGAACGTGGGCGCAGGTGTTGAAATTAATTCTGTGCCTTTCACTGGTAGCAATTATGGAACCATTTTAAAGTAAAACATTTGCTTGCTGCTTGCTTCAAGATTTCGAAAGCGCTGGCTTTCACGCTGGCGAAGGGGTTGAAATGATTCAAACCTTTGGTTTTGACTGACTGTCGCGTTGGAGAATAATCAAAAATTGTACGTAGAATTAAACGTCTCTAGTAAATAAAATTCTGATATTCTAATATTATTGGAAGTCTATTTTAAATAGGATAATCGCCTTTCGCAAGTGGCACTAAAAAAGTTAAATAGTCTTTCTGTAATTTAATTTCGTAGAAAATCTCTGACACCGACAACAACGAGCAATCAATTTGTTACGAGATAATCCTTATTTAATACTACAAGACTAGGAAATGGAAGTTTTCATTGGTGCAACGCTTGATTTCAGGGAGGGTACGTTGAACAATGAGCCGAGCGATGTGTATATTAGTAGAACTGTATTCGATATAAACGGATTATGTTAAGCGATAATATTAGCTAACTCAGCTCTCTGCGCACTGAATATACTCCTACTGTTTTCAGTGGCCTACGCTCTGAACTCTGATTCTCGGCTGACCCACTCATCTTTTACTCATCCCATTCTCTCGCGTAGTCGCATAATCTTTTCCCTTTTCCCTTCAATCCCTATTTTAATCGATATTATTTTCAGTACATAAAGATATATTGTCACTCGAATTCCACCGTCTTTGAAACACTATGTCTGTACAATTGCTGTTGGAAAACAATTAACGAGCATCCGACAAACGAAATTTGAGAAAACTGTGATCTTGGTTAACAATTATTTAATTAGGCGCAGTCAAAAGATCAAGATATTTAAAAGTACATTGAAAAATTCTTAAGTGAAGGTGTAATTTGTGTCCCACGACACGGTACTGCACGCTGAAAAAGACAATTTCAACCGTTTATGAAGAAATTCTTAATTACAAAACGACTCGTTTATAAAACTACCTTCTGAGATTGGAAGGAAAATTATTAAGCTTCTTTTCGAAGCAGCAGACTCATTAAAAATCTTATTATAGCATTCGTTTTAACCGAATGTTGCAAAATGTTCATTGAACTGACAGCTAACTGAAATTATGTCTGGTTGCATCAGGTTCAATGAAAGAATCAATGTAGACTATAAATAAGTGTAATTAAAATTGTAATGACTACGTAGGTGGAGCTGATGGTGATTTAAAGTCGACTCACTGTTAAGTATCGCGATACTTGGAGCATCATCCGGAAGAGATGAAATTTATCCGAGCCCCGAAGGATGATTTTTATCTTTCTCTGGTCGGTCGAATTGCGGGGGAAAGGAAATTGAATCGCTCGGAATTGTTTTCAGTTTCAGAAGAGAGGTACGCCGTGGGACAGGGTGGACGCGGGACGGGAAGACACGGAAACGAAATTATAGTTTTATGGGCCGGGAGAATATCCTAAGGGAACGCGATTATTTGTGCGTCGTTTCGCAAGGGCCAGAACTAATCCCCCGCAAGATGGTGCCCGGTCGCTTGACAACGCCGCTGCCCACTTACTTCGAGTTTTTCTCGATAGCGTGCCGGCTGCCGCGAGCTCTCGATAGCACGTGGCGCAAACTTTCCGAATTTTTCGACAGGACTGCGCAAGAATTAGGGTTCCACGCCGCCGCCCCTTACTGCCATAACTTTTTCCCTCGAGCCCGGACCGCCGCGGCGGCTGCTGGCCGAATTAGCGTCGCTGATATGAACGGGTCTTAATCAGAGCTACAGTGCGACGGGCTGACAATTAAGTAGCCACTAAATTTTCTTACATATTTTATCATTTACTGATCCAAATTCGAGATTATGAAACTGTTATTTTAAAATGTAATAAATTGTCCAGTTTTCCTTGACATTTTCATTCGTTCGCCCGATCTGCATATAAAATGTAATTATGAGTTATGAAACCGAGGTTCTATGATAAAATTATATGAAGAGGTCGCATCTTATTATAGTTCCACATTCCCGCGGGAACACTCAAACGTCCAGTGACTTCTTTGACAAGAATTTGTATTACGATATAGCTACCCCGACCGTAAACTCCGGCACGAGTAATTGCACGGAAAAACTACCCACAATAAGGCGGAGCAATTCTCTGTGTTTCAGGATTCTACCATTTAAAAGGAAGCCCATTTTATAACCTCGAATTTCCCGGAGATGAACAAAACAAGAACAAAATACGAAATACGTTATTTGAGAATTTCCTTGCTGAAAATGAGTACAATTAAAAATCTCGACTAAATGACCATCTATAAAATCGATATAACTCTAATTGTAATTGTTTATAACTCCAACATCAGAGATAGTTCGGGCACAAAAATTCCCGACAAAGCGCAGACCGACGTAAAATTGTTTCCGCGCAGCTGCATTGACAGACGGCTCTAATCGAATTTACCAGCAAAAGTTGATTACTCTGGCGTGTGCAATTGCCTAGAATTCATTGTACATTAATTTGACATAATTCAAACAAAAGTCCAGTAACATGCACGATACAAAAATCCACAGTAAATTACAAATTCGCGTGGAATCGTTCTGTGCAGTGGCATCGAGTGGATATTTTAATTGGATCTACAGCTGAAACCAAATTAGAAACCAATAGAAGCTGATCGATGCTATTGGAATTTTAAATATGTTCCAATTACATCGCGGTAAATGTTCATTCTCGGCTTGAAATTAATTTTAGCGCATGAACGCCGCCAATTAACTACTGTTTATATAAACTGAAAGCTTATTATTTATTAGGATAGTGTAAACCAAGCCTAATTTTTAAGTGTAAGACTGGTTGAATCAATACAGTAGTGATCGGCAGTTCTAGTGTTAAATGCAATTTTAATCGAATTAAATATCCTAATGAAGGACTCCCGCCGCTTCGAAAATTAACCGGCCGCCATCTTGGCAGACTCGAGGAAGCAGAAGAAGCGAAACAAGATGCAGAGAGGAAGATGGAGCCTATCGCGAGATGGTGGAGACATCGTTAGAATCGTCGCGGTGTTTTTCAGGGTCGTCGGAGAAGAGAGGCCCCGGGGGAACAAACGTCGACGACAATCGCAGATCATGATAATGAGACAATAGAGAGGCAAGGCTGCACAGACGCGCACTATCGACCGTGGTTTCTGGAACGGCGGGAAAGAGCCTCCGCCTCGGCGCACCGGTGCCCCGGCTCCGCTATCTATTATGCGCTCGTGCACTCGTAATTATGCGCCTCGCTTCTCCCGGATCGCAAAGAATTCGCGTGCCCGCAGACAGCGGCGCGCGTTCGCGAGACCTTCTTTCACCGCGACTGCCGTGCGCCTCCGTTGTCGTCGGTCGCTCTCTCGCGTCAGACAATCAATGTTCTAAAATGTCCTCTACTCCGTCGCGCCCCCGTCCCGGCCGACGATCAAACCCGGCGTGCAAATGAAATTATCTCTCGACGAGTTTACCCGCCGGTCTCCGCCTCGCCGCGGAACGCCGTTCAATTAGCAAAGAAGCGACTTAGCGTCGAGGATATTACGAAATGCCTCGACGCCGCGAGACGAGGCGAGGCGAGGCGAGGCGAGGCGAGGCAGAAACGGCGGTGACAGAAAGGTTCCCGTTGAATTGAATCGAGAGGAGCCTCTCTTCTCTGCCGTTGCATTGCTGTCACACACTTTCCCTTTCGCGAACGCACTCGCTCGTTCGTTCAGACAGGACGTCTAGCACCGGTTTCGAGCACAGTGCCACGCTCCAAGTGTAAACCAATGTTTTCGCTTGTCGAATCCCATTTTCCTGACGAGTCGCTCACCGTGTCCTCGATGCTCCAACAGATTTCGGCTCTAAATTAATGCAGTTCTGCCCCGAGGAACGAGAACACAGAAGAAATGCATCGGACCACATTTACTTGGCATCGAGGTGCTCGTAATCTGATGTTACTGACATTTTTATAGGCACAGGCGTCAAGGAGATATGAAGGTCAACTCTGTTTTTGTTTTTGAATGGAACGGTATGGGCTTCTGTTTACATTCTGTTCCTGGGTGAATACAATCACCTAGTAAGAGGTCACTCAAGGTCACTGAAGGTCACTCCATGTCAACAGCAATGGGAAATAAATCGCTTCCTACGGAAAATCGCTTCCTAAATAGCTTCCTATGTAAATTTCATCACAAAAAATTGAATGCATTTCTGATTCCGCATCCCCCCAGCTTGCAACCACCACGAAGATCCAGCTCACCTTCAACCAAGCCAAGTTTCAGCTACAGCGGCTGCCACGGGGAACTTTCCCGGCGATTTCCAGATGCAAGACGCCGCGTTCTCCGTGCAACAGGAAATTGCGTATCCCGTAATTCAATTACTCGTCGCTCCTAATACTCTTCTCGGCCATTAATCTGTCAACGAAGGCGTAGTTAACGCACGCGGAAGGGGGGAGAGGGGAGTGCCGGTTACGCACAAACATCGTCCGCGATAATTCGGGCCTTCGTCCGTCCAAATAGTTTCGAAATCCCATTATTCAACGGCGTCTTCATCGATCCCTGGATGCCACGAGTGCCCTCTCGATCGTTGAATATGGAAGACGGTGTTCTCTCGGAGCAACCAATTTGCCACGAATCCGGATTAACCCGGCGTACCGATTAGCTTCTCTCTCTCTCTCTCTCTCTCCCTCTCTCTTCTCGTTTGATTTAATCGGACGCGTCCGAAGAATCCCGTGGAAAGTTCTCTTGTTCAAGGGCGATTCGGTTTCCCTGCGGCCGGCATCAATTACGACCAACAAGCTGGCCCCCGGAACTCTCCGCGTCGTGTATTAATCCCGTGAGCCTTCTGACAAAAAATTAATAACCGGAAAGTTTCGGCCCGCCCCTGTGTGTGCTTCGTTCGGACGTGGACGTGTATCGACGTGCCACGGTAACGGAACGGAACGGGCACGGCAAAGTGCGTGACACGCGTCGATTTCGTTAATCAACCGACCCCTATGGCTCCTTTCATCCTCCCTTATGATCGTTCAATAAAAAGGGGCGAGAATCATTATCGCTGTTCGTCTTCTGTTTGCTTTTCTCGCCCGTCACGAGCTCGCCACGCCACGCCACGCCACGTCGATATACTTCACCGGGATATTTGACGTTATTACCGAGGGATTTTGATCGAGATCCTGGGAAACAGACCAACCACTCTCTGCCCCTCCGGGGTCAACAAATATTTCCGGGGCTCGATTGCGTTTAATTGTTTCTGGCTCGGGGACAGGCCTCGAGACGTCCGTAACAATTTGTCATCGGCAGGGCGTGTGACTGCGCGAAATTCCAGGCTAAACCCCGCCCCGGGCTCTGTCTTCCGGTTATTGACTTGGAGAGACAACCGGCAACTGTTGAAGGGTTGAACGTGTCTTTCCACGCCTGGCAACGATACCGTTAACCCGGCCTTCTCGTATAACTACCACGAAAACAACTGCAGAATAACTATTGGACATATGGAACTCGATCTTTTGTAAACAGATAATCTGGAAGTGCAAGAAGTTTTAACATGCCAGCACCCTTAGCTGTCAAAAACGCTTGAACCAGTGCTTTCCTAACGTTAAAACTGGAATTCTGGGCGTTCTCTCGCCAAAATCTGCGGGATTATATGAAAAAAAGTCCAGAATTTGTGGTCCCCTAAGGCAAAGTTTAACTCCTTTCGTTTCTACGTAGACCACAATCCCAACCACGAGTTCCAGAACCTTGAATCACCACCTCTCGTGGTGGGAGTGGCTGGTATGCAACGCACGAGGTTGCAACTAGCGAGGTTTTACTGTGGTACGAATAAGGGGACGCCAAGGGACCGGAAAAGAGCATGTCGGCAGTCTTTGGAGGATCGACCGAAGACGCAACCGGAATTCTCTTTCGCGGCGACCATCGACTGCTCCTTTTGTCCGAAAAATAGTAGGGCTCTGCCTCGTTTTCTATGTCGTTTTAATAACAGAGGGCCGCTTTGTGCCAGCGCTGTTTGAGTGGCTAATTAGGTGCTTGCAACCCTCCGGCCGACACACAATGCCGGTCGAGGTAATTTCGCGGCCCCTCTTACTTTCCATCTTCCGTGCCCCATCACCCACCCCCAACTATTTCCTCACCCCCTAGGTGCTCCCATCAGCAAACGTGTCCTCAGTATATCTGCAAAATCTCCACCCCCATGCACCTGGGGACCATAAGTCACCGGGCAGTTGAATCGTCCCTGAAAATCGCAGATATTTAAACTATTGCAACTTCCTGGACAAAAATCGTACGGTAATTCACTTGGGAGGAGTGTCGTGCGATTTCGTTTCACGAGAAGTTACAACAATTCAAATATCGGCAATGTTCAGCAAAAATTCAAGTATCCAGTGACTTTTAGGCAAGGGTGTACGTCCACCTCTATTTCAGTCATGCTCCCGCGACTAACCCGGCAAGTTCGGACCTAACTTTCTCCAAAATTCCAACCCCCGTGCCGTCCCGTTTCGTAATTTTGCGAGGAACGCGACCGACCCCTACACCCCTCCGTCCTCGCCCGCCATTACCTCGTAAATTTGTCGAGAGCTCGTCAAATCCCTTCGAAGCTGCTTTCTCTCTCCGGTACGAGCCCCCACGCCCTTAATAAGACCCCTTCGGCCAAAAAATCGATTTTTCTATGGAGTAATTTTCCACAATTTTTCTGTTCAGTGTAGAACACTCGTTCCCTTCTGATTTAATTAATCACTGGACACAGCACTGTCTAAATTGAAGTCTTTAGTGACACGATATGTCTTAAATTAATAGACGAGAGGTTCAAGTACCTATCTATAAATTTAGGACAACAAAAAAATTGTCTGCACGTCACAGGCTCCAGTCTTAAAAATATCGCCTACTCACCGAGTGTCGCAAGGGCTCCCTCGAGGCCACGAAACTCATTTTTTCAAGCGTTTCCCGCCTTCAGCCGTTTGATTGGCGACCGAACCGAGAATGGGACACGCGATGACAGGGGTTGAAAGCGATACCTCCGCGAGAAGGATGAAATAAGGGGAGATTTCCTTCTTTTTCCCCGATCTATCGTTTTTTCGGTGACGGTTGCGAACGGTTGCCAAGCCTCTGTATGGGCGAGACCCGAACGTCACGAATTGCGTCTTCGATGCTCGGAAAGTTACCCCCGGGGACGGGGTTGCTGGTGAAAACAGCCAGTTCTCCTCGTAGCCGTCGCGTAATAGAGTCGATAATGTTTCGGTCCGATGGATTCCCTCCTTTTTTCTCTCTCTCTTTCCCTTGACCCCGGTTCGATAGAATTTTCTGCTCCCCCGTGACAGCTTTGTCGGCGAGGGGTGGTAAACCGATCTATCAGAATTTTAAGCCTCGAGGAGGGTGCACGGTGTATATCTTGGATTACGCGACGAGGATTCTTTCTTTCTGCTTGAACGGCTCCTCAAGGTCCCGCTGAAAAGTCGAAATTGCTCTCGGAGATTGGTTTCTATGTGGAACTCATCACGATCTTATTGTGTGCTTGCCTGGAATCGTCAATTACACTGTGCTACGATCTTAAATTATCCAGTGTCGCCAGACAGGGGAAATTGAGGAGAGTATAGTTACCCCCTCTCTGCCATCACCGGGCCAGTCACGACGCAGACGCAGACGCAACGCCAATCGGGTGCGCGCATCACGTCACGTGACCGCTCCGTGGCGGAAGCGTGGGGATGCCGACCACCGGAGAAGGGGAAGGCAGAGAGGGAGAAAAGTGTTGATCTGGAGACACTGGTTCAGTGTCAGATTAAATCTTCACTGACTTGTGCAATAAATACTATTGTTTGTGCTCCCTTTTAGATTGATCCATGATCACACGAAACGTATTTTGAAGGTTCGGATGCAGCGATTTTGTCCGCAATCTTACAGGCCAGCCGCGACGTCCGATTAAATGAAACCGGGGCGGAATAACGTCCGCAATAACGAAAAGAATCGGTTTGAAACAACGACGCCGCCCTAATGAAAAAGCACTCCGGCTGCAGATCGATCGACGATGGAAACAATGCCGACCGTTTCAGAAAATTTAATCGCGATCTCTCCCCGCCTCGACGTTCACCGCGAAGGCGTGTTTAATGGATGGACAGAAACGGTCGCCGAAATCGCCGCCGCGAGTCGCATCTCGAATGGGTACGAACGGTTTGCGCTTCTCCAATTTATCGAAAGCTCTCCGAGAGCTCGGGCGACGCGACGCGACGCGACGAGACGCTTTCGCGTGCATTCGGAATCGCGTGCTCGCGGGTACAGGAATTTTCATACGTGATCGGGAAATTGTTCTTTGGGCGCAATCCCGCGTTACGATCGCAATATCGGGATGACGAGAATGAGACAGCACTCTCCTCCATTAGAGCACTTCCCGGTTCGAATCGTGCGAAGAATTCTCATACCTGCACTGCGGATTTTATGCATTTTTGCGCAAAAGTAAAAAAATAGTCAAATATAGAACTGTGGAAAAATTAGGAGAATTGGAGAGTATTGATATGGTAATTTCAACTTGTTAAAGTAATTGAAAGAAGAAATAAACTTTTATTTAGCTCCCGTTTCTCGAAATTATGTTAGTCTACAGATGAAAATCTGAGGTCTATTGTGTTCCACCATTTCTTATTTTGTTCTTTGTTAAATGTACCCAGAAATATTTTAGATTTTACAAAACCAACAGTCTTTTGTTTGTCAATTGCAGCTCTCGTGAATTATCCGCGTACCTCATTTTCGGATTAGGCAAATACCGAAAAGTAGAAAGAAACTTGTGCCTAATCCTTGACACGAATAAGTCCCGAAAACTGTAAATTATGTTTGCATTAGCATCCGTAATTTCCTAATAAACTATCTCCTCCCGTCTCTTATGACGCTTTCATATTCAAGTCGGCACTTTAATCCGGCCCGGAAGTTTCATAACTTCTTTATCTTATTTTTGGGTCAAGTAAACAGTAAATAGAAGAAATAAACTTTGGTGTAATTCCGTTTTTATGTGGGGTACGTCAGGCTAGGAACTTGCGCATTTGCATAAACATCCGCAGTTTCGTAATTAAACATCCCAGCATCCCTTAATATCCGCATACCCCGCCTAAACGCTAAAAGTTCCGCGCCGCAGCACAGCGCCGGGAATTGTTTCGCGTGCGGAGTAAACGCAACAATTATTCCCCGTTCAATCCGAAACCGAAAACATTTCGAACGCGTTTCGGGATGCAACCGAGGCATCGCTGTCGGACAGCGTTGCCGTTATGTTGTTCCTAAACAATTCCGCAATTTGATTCTGAACAATTTCGCAAACCGGACTGCACGATTTTCAATTTTTAGTCCGTACCTAAATCAACGTAAATGTGTTCCCCAATCATTGTCTGACTATATGATCTGTAATTAAATTATTTACATGCGAAGTGCGGGTCATTGTGCAAAATAAGAAAGAAAAAACAAAATTTTGCTGATGTTTTTACTGTTTTGTGCTTCGTCTACTCACTTTTGTTCTGCATAAAATTTGTAATCTCTTCGTGAGATATATAGTAACGCAGCAAAAACAGGAAAAATAGTGAACGAAGAGAAGAGAGTCTAGCAGTAAGTCTAATTATTTGGCCAGGTATAAAGTGCTCCCATAAATCATATTGTTTCTTTGTGCGGTTCTTCAGCACACAAAACGTCTCGAGTTAATTGCACGGTTTTAACGAGCAAAAATTCGCAGCAGTACGCTTATTAGTGAATAATTCGACGATAAAATTGGAACCGCAACAGCAAGCAGAGCATGGGCATTACTCGACCAAAACATTTAAAGACTGTTTATTCGGACAATTTAATATCCTACTTTCCTTGGTGTTATCTTAAAATAATTACTGTATACACAGCTAAAATTAGTTTACTGCGAGCTCAGACCGTTTCCTACATTCTTTTATATTTTACAGAATTAGAGAAACTTTTTCTTAATAAAACATGAGCAGCGATATTTTTCGTTGCAGAAGGGTGGAATATAACATGTGTACCCTCTCGTTCTGGCACTGAGGGGCTAGAGATTCGAAAGCAAACTGTGCCCGGCATTTTTCGCGTACCCTAAACCCAGCATCCCCTAAACCATTGGCAAACGGTGTCCGAGGTTCGTTCGAGATGGTCCTGAATATCGTGTCACGAGATTTCCAGAGTCATTGGGGGCGCATTACCGCCTCGCCGGTGGATCCCTAATGTCTTCGTAAGGCCGGGATAAAAAACCACGGTGAAGCTTTTAAATTACAAGCGAACGGGCCCGTCCCGCGCCGCCCCTCGGGCTTGCGATATCCGCCGTCAAGTCCGCCAGTTTTTGTGTGCAATTTTAATTTTAACGCGAGCCATTCCCCGGCAGAGCTCGCTCGCCATCGTGCCGGCGCACTTTAATCTTCCAGAAGAACGTCCATTGTGCCGGCCTCTCTTTCTCTCTCTTCGTTCCGCCGGCTGTCCCCCTTCGTTTTGTCACAGTTTTCCCTGGGAAAACCGCGCGAGCTCGCGGCTCGGAACTTTGCGTTTTCGCCGCCGTACCTTTGCGCGGGATCGACGAAAAGAGAGAGAGAGAGAGAGAGAAAAGAAAAATAAAAAACCGGCGAAACGAAGAGGACACGGGACACGACGGAGCGTACGCCACTCGCTCGAATTAAACACTTTTGCTTTTACCTGGCCCTCTTTGTCCCGCGGTGTCTTACTCTCTCTCTCTCTCTCTCTCTCTCTCTCTCTCTCTCTCTCTCTCTCTCTCTCTCTCTCTCTCTCTTTATTTTTCATCTGCTTCTTTATTTTTCGTCGACAGTTCGTTTGCTCGTTCGTTCGTTCGTGCAGGGTCTGCGCGCTCGGAACCGTGCCGTTTGTCCTTCGAGCACCGCAAACGAGGAAAGGGTGGAAGCTTTCGAGAACGACGCATTCAAAGACCGCGTCCGTAGCTTCGTTAATGCCGCGGTCTCATCTTCTTCCCCCGATTACTCCGCCCCACGCCCTCACCTGGCCGTACCCTCCGGAACGGTGTCGCGCCAATCGCGAATCACCCCCGGCCCGGTTTGTTCCATAATTATTTAGCGCTCGCGAGGGAATCTTACCGGCGAGGCACACGCGGATTTTGTTCCCTTTTAATTTGTCGGCACCCTCGCGGGCTTTGTGCTCGCCGCGGACAGATTAAACGGACTTGACAATATCGGTGTATTACGGTTCACAGAGAAAACGATGGGACGGTTGTTAATATTTATTCCGCAAACAACGTAAATTTCTCGCACGCGCACCGTTCTTGTTTACTCGGTTCTGTCGGTGAAATGTAAATTTTCGCCAATTCTTCTTAATATCCGCTGAAAGATAGACGACCTTGAACAATTCATGGCCTTGAAAAGCCCTGGAAAAAAGAATCGCCAACGATCGTTCTGAAGCCGTACTTCATAAAAAAATTTCGATCCCCGATAACAGAGTAATCTAAATCCTATCGCGTTTCCCGGCTCACCCAGTATAGTGCTCGAACTGCCGCGGCGTCGGTTCGATGATTTACGTCGCTGTGCAAGTACGAGGAAATAGAACCGAGGACGGAGGAGGAGGAGGAGGAGGAGGAGGAGAATGAACCAGGAAAGCTCGAAATTTTTGACGTTCATTAAACGGGAACACGAAGAGTTCCTTTGGAGTCGCGCGCGCTCGAGGGCGTCCAGTCCGCTTCCGTGTAATAATTTCAACTCCGCCGTAACGCTGGGAAATAAGACGATAAATCCTGCGGCGACTAAATAACGATAAATCACGGAGACCGACTAATTGCCGGCTAAGTACGAACGAATGCGGCGATAAATTAAATCACGGTAATGAGTTATGAAACAGCCGGCGTTCAACGCGTGTGGGCGGAGAGGGTGGTTCGCTCGGCGAAGGCGGTTTGTTAGCGACCGGGTGGGGGATGCGACGGGGGTGGATCGTGTTCTGGCGATCGCCGACAAAAGGATGTGCCGCTAAATCCTGAGGTGGGTCACCCGTTCCAGATGAAACATTTACCAGAAATAGTAAGCTCTGCGTTTTAGTACCGTGGACTAAAAATCCGCGAAGCAGCACTCGAACGGAAAAACAACGCCGAGTGCGGCTCTTCAGAGCCAACCATCGAACCATCAACACCGGACAGCTAGCCTAAGAGCGGTCAGACCGGCGCGCAGCGTTGAGTTACGCGTGTAACCGAGCCACTCTGATCACGGTTTTATCCGGACACTGGCGACACGTAAACTACCTCGGATTTAATGTTGCCGGGCACGTGATATGCCGGCCAACATGTGTAACCAGCAACGCGGAGCCCGCGCTTACGTCACCGCCGATAAAAACCGCCGCGACACACGGCTCGCAATTCTCGTTCACCTTCCTTTTAACGAGCCCGCCTACCTTTGGGGCCGACCTAAACCTACCGCGATAAGTATACCGGTAAACGCCGGCTCACAAATGTCGGTTGCCTCGCGATGACCAGAGAGAGGAGAGAGGATCGTTTGCGATGCGAATTCAATTTTGTGGCCGGGGAAACACTCTCACTTCCGCGATACTTTCAGTCAGTTTCGCAGAGCACCTACACGGACCGGCTTGCAGAGCAACGTGTTTTTTCGACGGCGAATGGGACCGCTGTGTTTTATGGCCGAGCGAGAAGATGGACGGAGAAGAAATCTGCGCTGCATGTTTTGCTTCGCTGCTGAGTCGCACGGTTTTTACGTACCCTCCTGGAAATATCATTTATACGGTCGCATATTCTTGGATTAAGTGACTTCCTTGAATTTCGCGCACTTCGTGTTAATGCACACCCCGCACCCACTCCCATCCACCCCCGAGGGATTATAGTTAACGGCACGGTGTTTGCGCGACCGTAAGTACAGTAAGGATTTTTGTCGGAAGTAGAAACGGTCTGCGTTTGGTCCGACTACGGAGAATTAAATAGGCTTTTTCGTTTGATAAATTGAAAATTATATGGTAGTGTATTCAGATTCAGCTGACGTCTTTACTGTTTCGTATTTTCTTAGTAAAATAAAAATTTTGCAAGATTGCAAGAAATTGAGGCCAAATGGAATGTTATTTCCTCCCTTAATAATTTCAATAGATAAAGAATAATATATCTTTCTTGTTGCGATTCTCCAAATCTGGATAATAAAACGTGTACCTTTTGCTGGAACCTACTTGCAAAACTGGACTCCGTATCAGCAAATTCGCAACTTCGTCATGTATAATGTTCTTCCACCTCCAACAGTTCCCAAGATACACGATCAAATACAGTTTCTGACCCCAACTGTGAGGGTTGCTTTCTCCCCTTCAACGTGAGCGATGACAGATAAAAAAAACCGTAATGTTAATGAAAAAATTCAAAGCTTTGACGATAAGGCGCAGCGATTAACCCTGCGTTAGGTGTGTGGGAGACACGTGTCGCTCAGTCCCCTATCCCCTGGTGTATCTAGAAAACTGAAAATAGCAGAGCATTGTCCTTTCGTGCACTTTTCTAGTCTTCGCCAGTGTTCTCTTTTATCATCAAAACACTTTGTCCATTCAATTACTTCCTTGAAACACGCCACACTTTAATAAAAGTTAAAAGTCGACGCAGTCCATTTTCTGTGTTTCGAGGAACATATCTACCCTTTAAGAAAAATTGAGTGTACATAAATAATATTTAAATAGTTTCATTTCATTCGAATAATATTTTCATCCAATTTGTGTGGCGCCATCAGAAATGAGTACGCTGCGAATTATATATTCATTTCAATATTTTTGCCCGAGATTTGAGAATAAAATGGCCCCAGGAAAAAGATATTGGTTGCAGAAAAAGAAAATAGGTGGACCGCCCCGTATACGGCTGGATTTGAAGTTTTCACTCGGAAACTGACTTATTGTTCGAACGGTGTAACAAGATCGAACAGCGACGACGAGAAAGATGCGAACGACCGACGCGAGGCGACGCGACGCGACGGGAAATGTTCGTTTCGATGGGAAAGCTCTCCGCGATGCTGTTCGCGTAAGCCACCGATATCACTCTGTCGGCCAATTTAAAGTTACGATTCGAAAGGCTATCTCGTCGCCTGGGCGACCGTGAATCCCGGAGCGGACGACGTTATCGCTTTTGTCCGGCTCCTCTCGCGGACTCGCGACTCGAATTCCTTCGATTTCGTGCACGCGCGCGTGTTACCGGAGATGTATTACCCGCTCGGGGCATCCGAATCGAGCCCGGTTTATTATACGGCTGAAGTGGCTTCGCTGTTCTCGAAAGCGCAATCCCCGCCCCGGCCCGACCCGTCCCGTCCCGCCTAGGCTTTTCGAAATGCGAGCCACCGCTTCTTATCAGTTTATTTCGCGAATCGTTGAACTACCGGGTCAGTGGATTCGTTGCTAACACATCAAACACATACTCTGGGCGTGGCGGCTCGCTATTACCGTTCCGAGATCCTTTGCGAAAAAGTACAAGGGAAGTCCTTCCCTTTTTCTTAAATACAAAATTGAACGAATCGAAAAGAATAATCAACCGAAAGACCCGGTTTCGATTATTAACGGAAAGAAAGTGTCGGAAAAAGAAAAGTTACTCCGTGTTTCCAATCAATTTTCTTTTTTATATCGAATTCACGCAGATTTGATTGCACCACACGTTCCGTCGAACGTTTTATAGGCTACAGAAGTCCAAATGTAACGAAAAAAAAAAAAAACGTCCGAAACTCGGCGGCACCACGCGCTTTGGAAATTGATGAAAAAGTTTTCAATCGCAACACAGCGCAGCCATCGAAACAGTGTTCGCGTAACACGGTTTCCGGTTGTTCGTTTACATTTCCACCGGTGTAGCAAGAACAGATTAAATGTAAAAGCGCGTAATCAAAGTAGAGCATTATCAAGCTCTCGATATAGAAATGGAATCGCTTGATTCATTTTAGCACGAGAAGACTGTACAGGTTAATTGACAGCTTGCGACGAAAACGAAAAATTATTGAATTTAATAACTGATCCATTTTTTTTACATGTACTCTAACGAACCTAAACAGTCGAAAAGATTGTGGGATCAGAGAATGATCAAAAACAACGAAGTGAAACGGTGGTTCTTTTCGTTCGACCAACAGATATTAAAAAAGTTTTTAATAACACGGTTTATTAACCGTTCCACGTTTCAGAATATTTGCTGCGTTGACTTTATAATATTATTGTATTATTTTTATCAGGCTTCTTCGAAAGTGACGTATGCGAGTATGTGCAATTTATTTATTGAAACACTACAGTAATTTATTTCATCAAACTGGTAATTAATGACACCTTCTGTGACAACAACGTCGACGGCAATGATTAATCAGGTTATTTGCAAGTCAGTTTTTAAATTTCGACTGGAACATCAATCTTCAAAATCTGATTTGACATGACAGACGAGAAATAAAGTATACACAAAAATGTTTTTCGATTGAAACGTATGGAAATTGTGATAAAATATGGAAATGTGAATGCACTTTGGCGGGATTTCCGCATAAATGATCAATGCAGTAATTTTTCCTGATTTTTTTTTCGAAATTCAGGACCACCGTCATTTTTTAAATTAACGAGTCGAGCCATGAATATGTTTATTCACCTAAATTCTTAGGTCCAATATTAGTTTTCATAAATTGAAACGTGACTTTTATATCTATGTATAAAAATATGAATTTGCAAAACGATCTGCACTCTAATAATAATACTGAACATTGTGTCAGCTGCCAGTTGACTTCGACAAAGGTATTCTATGGAATTTAATATTTCGGTCGCCAGTGTTAAAAGAAACGTGCACATGGTATTTATAACTGAATCCAATATCTGCTAATGAATGTTCCGATGAAATATTCAAGATTTTAATTTTGAATATCTTGAGACACACACTCTGAAGTCTGAAAGCATTGGTCCGCTTATATACGTGCATATATCACTGAAAGTTTTAATTTAATCACAGTGATTTGCATTTGCAATATGTCACGACTGAGTTGTCAAAGTGGTTCATAATTGTTCACCTTTGTCAATAAAAGAAGTTACTCTGCATTCAAAAGTTGTTAAAAAATGTGAAACATTTCTTTATTTAGGATCTCATGTTTTAGAAAAATTGAGTTTCAACGTGGTACGTAGAAGCTTAGGTTAATGCAGGCACACTTGACTTTACAAATTGGGTTTTCCTGAAAACCAGGTTAAAAATGAAAATTATGGTCTACATTTTTTACTTACTGTTGCATATAGAATAACATGCCGCACTCGACCGAAAGCTAGTCAAGTGCACGTGTGCTCGACAAATTTTTAAATTCGATTTTCTTGAAAACATTTTGCCTCGCGTTTTGTTCTACACGCTTCCGACTTAATTTTTTATATAAACCCACTTCCTGCCGGCAATATCACAATTTTGAATGCACTTTCTATTTGTAAAATTACGCAAATATCGGCAACTTTAAGAGTCTGTTCCAATGCAATAAATGAAAAGGTCGTTATAAAATATTTCTGAACTCACATTTAAGTTCCATTAGAACCACAATTTCATGAAATAATTCATTACCGTAAGATCGATGCTACTTCATTAACCTGCAGAATGATCAATAAAAACCATATAAAAATTTTATGTAAAAAGTTAAACGTCATCCGAAAATGTAATTAATTAATATCAGTTTCAAAGTACGCCTCTAAAGGCAATATAATAGCTACCGTAATCTGGCCATAAAATGATCGATTTCATTTTGATTGAAGGGTATCGAATTTAATTAATCAAAATGCAACAGTTACCGATTTTAAAAACCTGTAATTATAATTACATTACACATTGTAATTGCATCGTTCGTAACGTTGCAATTATTCAGATAATATCTTTTCAGTTGCAAAAATTCTATGTTGCACCATATTTTTGTAAAGAGTCAAATAGAAGAATTCGGCGATAAAATGAAGATTTATAGGTTTATTCAATATCATAATTATAATTAGATACAAAACGTAATAGAACAGAATGGAAAGTATGTTAAATATCTTAATTTTCAATTCGAATTTTAATTTAAAAACGCCACGAAATTAAAGGAAGAGTTACAACTTCTTCCTCGCAGCAACGTATCGAATTGTGGATTATCTCGAAAAATTGTCGTCGCGAATTCTCGTCCGCCGATTTCGGGCAACTTGCGTTCCCCGATCGAAGGGTAGAGGGTGTCGCGATGATTCTCCAGCCCGGAGGGGGGTGGGAGGCATGCCGGGTTGGTGGAGAATGCAAAAAGCCCGAGTGCAGGAATTTCAATTTGCCCCGATATCAAATATTTCGGATTCCCTCGTCGGTGAGAAGGGTTTAATCAATTAGACGGATCAACCGCGCGCGCCGGAGAAAAGTTTCCGTGGAAACGTGCCAGTACGACTTCCTCGGGTTCGCCAATCATAGATGGCCTATCAGGCCGTAACGAGGCCGCTGGATGATTATGTGGGATGCGAGCCACGGGAACCATAGCTAGAAAAGGCCCGACCAAGAGAGAAAAAGCAAGAGACGAAATTGTGATAATTTCTTTATACTTAGGGAATATTTAAAAAGTGGCTATAAATTTGGATTTTGTTATTTTTACAAGTTTTTTTTGTTATTTTTGTTTGCTTTTTTTAGTGTAAAATAGTCGCTTTTGGTGCTCCGTGAGTCCAGGCTTAGTTACTCCAGCTCCGGTGCTCATTTCGAGCAATAAGTTTACTTGGAAGAAAGCTTGTGTTAAACAACAATCTAATAGAAAATGCCGGAGGAAGAGAGAGGGGGGGGGAAGAGAGGGGTTAGGTAATGTACCGTGCGCACGATAAAAGCAATGCGCGGTGAATAATAAAAAGGGAGGCAGGGGAGAGGCGGACCGCTTCTTGAAATTCCGAATGGCCGTATCGTAATAAATTATTAATCCCATTTAACTAGAGATTTGCCGCATTTGCATCGAAATTCATCGGCGTGCGCCGCGGGCAAGCCGATCGCACGTATCGCCCGCCGGTACATATCCGCTTCGTCTCTCGTGTTTTAATAGCGGGCGCAAATTATTTCGCGTTTCGATGTAACCACGGCCAGCGGATTGGATCGTCGACGAATGACGCGCTCCGCGTGAAAATTACGCGGGGCCCGGCGCGGCGCGAGCGCCGACCGGGGATCAAATTCTCTGGAAAATTTCGAGATAAATTGGAATCTGCTCCGGCTATCTTGCCAGTCTGAAAAATAATGGAAATATCACATGTACCGCCGCGGCGATATACACTTCTGCGCTATACGTTACGCTTCTTTACGAGGGAATTTATCCTTGCCGTGGCACGCTCAAGTCTTTTACGACCGACCGCGAAATTTTACGTTTAAGGGCTGTTCTGCCGTGACGGGTCCGAAAACATCGATTTTTGTTCTTGGTTATAGCGGGAGAGCACAGCATTCGCAAAATCATCGTCCGACAATTTTACAATCGTTGCGCGAAACATAACGGAATTGTAATAATCTTGTTATGCTAATACGATTGTTTCAGCAACCGCAAGAACTGAAATTAGGTAAAAGTCGATCTGTGCAATTCGGCTCACTTTATCGCAGGCGACACGGTTTGCTCTCAAAACGCAATAAAACGGTAATCAGAGATCGTGCATCAAGTTTTACGCGGTCTCCGCACGGGGGAAACTTTAGTCCTCAAATTCAGGCTGACTTGAGTCGTAAAAAAAAATGTCTTCAAACTCCGCGGGAATACTTGAACCAGTAAAAGTGTTCTCGGAGAAGAAAACAAATCGTGATGGTAGAGGTGTTTTCGCTCCAGAAAATGGGTCCTAGTAGAATGGACGGCTAAAAGAATTTTCTATTAAATTAATAACTCCTCACCCCCTGTCAAGGAGGTACACTTTTGGGGACGCCCTGTGCACTAAACCTGCAGACATTCATTTGCATTCTATATCGGGATAATTCGTATGCGACGATCAAATGACAACGGGCCGAAAAACTCGACGTCCAAGTGATTCGGGCAACCGGAAGCCATGTTCGAAATCAGGTTTCCTAGTGTGAGCGGCGTTTCTCGCGCTTGGTTACGACCGGTCGAAGGAGCCTCGGGAGCACCGATTGGTCTGCGGCGAGAAATACTTTCCGTATAAATTGTCGCGCAGGAATTCCGCGACGATGCGCCGAACAAAACGCGGCCACGGTTCGAGCAGGTCGGGGGGAGCACAGGGGTGTCGCGGGGGTATCTCGTAAAAATGCAAACTTCTCCCTTCTCTCTGTCGAAGTCGAGCGCGAAGACCTCGGTTGTTGCGCGAGACGTTGTTGTCGCGTCGGCTACATCCCTTTCCCCGTTCACCCTCCTCGCCCCCTTCTCCGCCAACCCCCATTCAACCCCGTCTCCGTGAAAAAAGTTAGACGCGACACAACGGGGGGTGAGACGACCTCTCGGTCGCAGCCTCGAGCTGACGGCCTAAAAACCAGCGACGTCGCAACACAACTATACGGAAATTCGCGAGAACTTCGTTCTGCGCAGCCGAGTGTGAGATGAAAATCTAATGGCGGACCGGAGGAATTTCGTGAGCGTTTAGGGAGCGGACGGAAAAAATGGGACAGATGAGCTACGAATTTTCAAAGTTCGCCTGATTGCCCGCTCTCAAGTTTTCAGTCCGCGCGGGCTTCTTTTTTCTTTTTTCTTTTTTTAAGGACCAGGTGTCGGCGTGAATATTCCCAACGACTGCGTAGAAAGTTTTACACGTTCTTGTATGGACTGCGGACCTCGATGGTTTTCGTTAGTCTGCACAATTTCGTTCAAAATTCTGCGCGCCTTCTCATCGAAACGCGAAGTAAGAATCGTTTTGAGGAAGTTTTTTTTTTGAGAAAAATGTGCGATGCGAAAAACGAGTGGACAGCGGGTTTTAGAGAATATTCCATTTCTGATAACTGTGCGCCTAATCGTATAGAAGAGCAACGTTCCAGTTTTTCCGCGAGCGGAAATCACGCGGTAAAAGTGGAAGAGAAACATCCCGCGGCGGCTAGACAATGATCGAGCAGCGAACTCGGGGAATTGCTCGTTGCCGGAATAACCTTGGAAACCAATTAAGAGTTTCGTCGGAGAAGAAGCCGATGCTGACAGAAAGGTCGAAAATCACTGCTCGGCTGATCGCTTTTAAACCTTCGCGAAGTTTAACGGGCTTGTCAGTTTCAAACAATCAGGAAAATCTGTTTTGTAAGGGGATCCCTTTTTTGTAAGATTTCAATAACTAACAAAGTTACAACTCCTTAAAACGCCTGGACGTCGCGTGAGATGAATGTTAATTTCAAACTTGAAACGTGGTTTTATTTTCTATCTTAACAACGCAGTTGCTGATTTTTTGATCATTCAATTTATTCGGTTATTTTCTGAAAGATGTACTTGAAGTGTGCCCAGAAAGAAAAGCAAAGATTGAAAATTTCTGTACGAATTGTGGTCTCTCAAAACTGTGCATTACTTTTTCACCCCATGGCGAACCACTGAACTTCCGTGGGCTATAGAACTGGAACAAAAAATCGATTCGACTTAATTGTACCAGCTCTACAGCGTACGCAAATTTCGACGTAGGTTCCCAGCCAATTTGTCCAAAACACAGTTTCTGCAGAAACACAATTAAATTTTTTGGTTCCCCGCACAATACGCCAATCAAACGTCGAGTCATTAAAACAAGCTTCGAAGGAAAACATACTTCAGCATAATGGGTCCATTTTGGGTAAATTATTATTTATATTTAAGCGAATCAGAGAAAATTCTAATGTATATTCCACAATTAAAAACAAAATTGAAACATCATTTTATTAGGTCACTCTAAGCACAGATAAGAAAGTTATAAATTCTAACCTCTCCTTTCCCCCTCGCAATTTCGACCAACAGTAATTTTTAGTTAATTCCTTGTATACAGTACGAAGTAAACTAATCCTTCGAACATCCCGGAAAAGCTGGAGCGGTTCGATCGCAATTGAGGAAAAGTTATTAGTTTGTTAAAAAGCGTCCACTTAATTCCGTTCCCGACAGTGGGTTTAAAAGGGGGAAAAATTAATTCTTGGAAAGTTCCGGGCGGTTTAAAATGGCGGTTGAAGATGGCCACGGGGAGGTCGCGTCGTTCCCGGGGAACAGTTTGGGAACAAATCGCAGCGCTTTGTTCCGGCGCATGCAGTGCCGCGTGTTACGAAATCAGAGAATTCGAAATGGATTCCATCGACCGGTTAGTTTATCGTCATAAATCCGCGTGTATCTCGCGGCCGGATCGCGATGCTGTGCTTGCACACACGCGGTTATTGATCCCGGGCCCGAAGTACGTATAGAATTTTATATGCAGCATTGTGCCGGAGAGTCTCGAGACGCTTTGTCACGTGTCCAGGAATATTAGATCGCTTCAAATCCCGTGTTCCGTGACGCGTTTCGAAAAGTTTCCGGGTTCCTCGTCGCGCTGGAACGTGCCCCGTTTCGAATGCAAACTTAATATAGCCCCGATGGTTATTGGTAGTATACCGACGTCGAGAGGGCAAATCTTTGCGAACAAATCATACGGCAGGCACGGCCCGGGCAGAACTTTTTAAATTAATCTGCTACGCGTGTAGCTGCTTTCGCGAGCAAACTCGTCTAGCCGAGTCCTATTTAACAGCACGCGCGCTCGATGAATATTCAAATTCAATTCTCCTGTAAACGCGAATCTTTTTAGTTACGCCTTAACGGCTTATTTCTCCTTATTTCATCACATGTGAAAAGGACATTTAAAAGATTTAAAAGACTCGTTCTAATGATTAAAAAAAGAAATTAATGTCTACGCAGCTCCCGTAGCCTCGAATTAACGCAGATAATGTTAAATCTCGCTTAAATGTCCACAGTTTGGTTATAATTCATGAATTTCGGACAGATTATACTAACCGGACAAACCCCGAGATTGAAACAGTGTGGACTAACAATATTTTCTCATAAGCACGTGCACCGGTATTTGTGCAAATTTTCATTCGCGTGGATGAATGTATGGAAACAAGAATTAAGTAGAATTACGTGGTTTAGTTCAGCCTTTTTACCGCGCCGAGTTTTCGGGATATTTTTTCACCCAATTACTTTCTCAGTCAAGTTTTCGTTTTTTTCAAAGTAGGTATTCTACATGCCAAGACAATGTAAAAAATTTCTGTACCATAATTCCGAAGGTCTGACCGTGCCATCGAGAGCGAAGAAGATTTTTCTGCGGGATCTGCGGAGGATCCGCGCAGAAATTTCGCGGGACGTTAAATGGAAATTATAAGAGTTAAACGCATCGGCGATTTTCAGGATGTCGTAAAAGGGCAAAAAAAAAAGCGAACGTTGTAGGGTAGCAGGGAAAGGCGGCTGGTTCGCGAGGGATTACGTCGAGCTTAAAATTTTTAATTTTGGTTTACGACGCGACTGAAAATCATATTTGCGGCGACCGCTTCCCGCCCCAGGCCGGAAAACAACGTCCAGTGCGATTTCGTTTCCGGACTTTTAACTACTTTGTTCTTCGACGCACGCGGTGGGAAAGGGGGGTGGGGAGGGGCGAGTACGCGGCCCCCGGCGAATGTTCATTTGCGGGCGGCACTTTTCCCCTAATTCCGTCTTGATCAGCAAAAACCCGCGCTTCTTTCGCCGCGGAGCTGCGCGCTCCACGATCGATACTTGGTAAATTTAATTAGCTTCCGGTAACTCTCGCGTGTTTTCAGCGGGACGATTACGAAATTTCCTATTCGTCCACGGAAACGAAAGTTTCGCCTGCTGATTCGAGTTACCCTTTGCGGCTCATTGCCGTGGAAACCGTTTGCGTAGACAGTTCGTTTTGTAATTCGCTGTTGCGAAACGTTTATTCGTCTTCCGGGGGCTAACTCCCGCAACATCGGCCGCCCACGAGAATAATGAATGTTTAATTACCGGAGAATTAATGCCTTTGCACGGACACATCCTCGTACTGTCCCGTTTCAATCTCTTCACCCGCGGATATTCACGGAACTGTCGATGACAGCCGGAAATATTTCGAATAGAAGTTGCTTGGTGTGCGCAGCTTCTGTGTAGGTTGGTAAGAATGTCTTGGGAGCTTTTGCGAATTTTAACATCGTAAATAATTGAATTATCAATCAATTTGTAATTTTGTAGTGCATTCAAGGGAGCACCGAGCCATATTAGAGCCGCAAGTAGAAATAGCTTGTAAATAGTCAGACATCGGAGGAAGTAATAACTACAGAGACACCATTTCCCGGTATGGCACTTAAAAAGCACTTAAAAAGAGAACTTGCGGAACAGTGCACCCTCATCAAATTACAATTGAATAATTGCGAGGGCCACGAATGAATTCGTAACAATTCGTACGCGAAGATGCTAAGCATTAAATGCTAATACATTTTTGCGTTTCACAGAATCCATTCAATCGAAAACAACGCAGACGTGTCACAGGATTTGTGAAAAAAGCAAACTCGAAAAAGCCCCCATTCGATCCCATTCAACTTCCGCCCGTCGAATTCTGTTCGAGCTCTAATAAAAACCAGAACGCGACCTGTAACCCGTCCCAAAATTGCGCGTCCTCGGCCACTATAATAGATGAAAAACTGTAACAATCTCTGCCGAAAGAACGCCTTTGATCCGCTCGAATTTCGCGGATATTTAATATCGAGTTGCTACCCGGCGAGCGCAAAAATCCGATTCGCCTTCGTTAATAATTGTCTTTGACGTTGCAATTTTGCAACGGGGCCGCTTCATGATTCTGTAACCGAACCGGACGGGATAATTACAAATAACGAATTTGTGCGTATACTCGAATAAAATATGTTTTTCCGCACAATGCGCGCTGGAATTCGAAAATCGTCTGAGGAAAGGGTTAACGAAAAAGGATATTGCGATCAACGGGGTGGATCGAGGTCGATTACGAACGAATGCGCGTTTTCGCGATCGCATAGAATCCGCGCGTTTCGGAGTCGCGACCATGCGCGCGGGTTCTCTCACACGAGCGAACTGGTAACTCCGTTGCCGTGCAATTTTTCTGCTGGAGCCCCTCCTTTAATAAAATTAATCTGGTTCGCGCTGGAAGTTTGTTCGGGCAAATTTGATCGCGTGCAATCAAATTAACCCCGTGTTTTCCAGAGCGCCGAGCGGTGCCGAGGCCGCCTTCGCGATGCATACTGCGCGCGTCCGATGAAAATTGTTTACGATATGTGCGCGCCCGTTCGAGCCGGCAATCGGATTTAAAATTAAAATCAAGCGTATAATGAACTGTTGATGGCGGAGCGCCGGCGGTCGGCCGGCTCTTAACTTATGTTTTAATCTGTGCTCGCCGCGTCGATTGAATTGACTAAATTATTTCGACGAGACGGGATATAGACCGATTATAGTTGGACCGTGACCGTTCTCGCCACGCGCTTAAGAACGTCGTCCTCTCGTCCGGCTTGATCACCCGTTCATCAATTTATTAGCGCGAACGTGAATTGAATTCGCGGAATTAAGTTTTTCGACGGCGCAACCCCGCGCCGCGCGACCACCTATAAATGATTATTAGACTGCAGATCTTTATGCAGATATAGTGGCCCGGCGCGGGTTAATTTATAGAGATTGGAATCGACAATAAATTTCTTTCCTACACCGCGGCCTTTCGTTATACTTTAGAGAAGATAAAAATCTCATTACGCTTTTTACAATGTTTCCGGCGGCGGTTCGAAACGTAAAATGCTATAAGCGGTGAGAATTCACTCGGCGGTCATTTCAGTGAAAATTTTTACAAACACTCGCTATAAACTTCCCCCTGTCAAGAGTTTCGTTATGCCACAAGGAATACACATATTCGAGAATAAGTTTTTCCGTTTCAAGAGTTTTATTCTGAGAAAGACAGAGATTGAAATTTTGTAAAATCATGCAGGACACTCTGTGTAACTAGCTACCTCGGGTAACAATTTCCACGGACCAACCCCGTGCACTTTCCTCGTCGAACCTGCCGCCCAGTGCGCTCGCAGGGTCTGATCACCGGTCTTCGGATATGCAAATATCAAATTCAAAGCTATCGACCGTAAGAATCGAGAATTCGGGGGCACCGATCTGCTATCCGAAGCGAGCGATTCGTTGCCCGTCCCCTTTAGCCGGTGCTCTAACCGAACGTAACAGCTGTCAGGAGGCGAGCGGAGGCCAAAGCACGCGTTCCCGTTTCCCAAAGACAGGGGATCTAGGAGAGAGAGAGAGAGAGAGAGAGAGATGGATCGAGTCTTCCAGGTAGAGGGATCTCATCAATATGCAGCACGGGAGGCCATTGTAAATCGGTCGAGTAGGAGCAGTGGGTTCTGGGGAGGCTGTGCGGGGGTGGTATAGTCAAAGGGAATTTCACGGGTGCGTTGTCGGTCCGGCTGGCCTAAGTAGCTCGCGGATACGATACCGATGCGATGCGAGTCGATGCGATCGCATGCCCCGGGCTGACAGCTGTTTCGCGGTAATGGAGTAACGAACGGGAAGGAGTAACAGCGGCGAGGATAGAACTGACCTGAGGTGGATAGTGATCCGGCAAGGCGTGGAGAGCTTCTCTGTACGCCGAGAGGGCCCTTTGTAATCTACCCTGATCAGCGTAGAGGGCGCCTAATTGGAGGAGGGCCTGCACTCTGGCCGCCTCGTGAGCCCTTTTGTCCTTGAGACCGGACCCGTCCAGGGACGCACCGGCCCGCAAAACCGCAGCCGCCTCCGTTCCGCGTCCAACCGAGGCCAACGCCGCGCCCAGGTTCACGTAAGCCTCTGCAAAGACAAACGATAAGGATCATCAGCACCCCTAGGATAACACCACCAGATACACCCCCGGGGCCGAGCTAAGTCGGGGTCGCGCGCGAATTTATATCAATCGGGAGCCTTCTTTCGTTTTTGGCCCGCTGGATCTCGACGGACACCGACCATTCGTTTCTCTTACGGTGTCTGTCGGTGACTTTATGGTCTGCGGGACAACTTCGTGGGACCCATGAACTTCTCGAGAACGATATCAAGCCCGACTAGGTACCATCATCCGTAATACGACGGTAACCCAGTTCTTTCCTATGTCGAGAGAAAACTGTACGCGTTCAGTTTTCACTCGGAATCGTCGCGATCCATGGAACATTTCTTTTTTAACCTATTTGATATTTAACACTAGGTTCATGGAGTACTAAAAGTGGCCAGTTTGGATTATTTTATAAAAATATCAAGAATATATTCAACCAGATTTTTAGCAGTTTTTACCATAATATATGTTCCAAGGAATAAATGTGTTAAATAAATTTTCTGTAAATGGATTTTTACCATCGCAATAATTGTTGATTAATGAATGTAGAAGACGTCATTTTGACGGGTCACGTAAATCTAGTGTTAAGAACATAGAAATGCGAACACATAAAATGGAAAAGAACTTAATTGTAATGGTAATCGGACAAGCTCGCTAGCGAACACGTGCGAGCGAATTAATATCTATTATCGATAACGGTGTACATTAATAATTATAATTAATAATCTATTAATCTATTAATATTGCCGTTCGTAAACAGACGTTTACTAAAATCTGTTCGTTCGAATTGAAAGAAGGTAGGATATCATGGTAATTCAATATTCCGTTACTTTGATTAAATTTATTCTCCCGGAGAGAAAGTACCGATCATTTTTATAATTTGAGCTTATTAACTCCGAGAAGCGGAATGGAAATTTAATTAACCTCGCGCCATATTTCGAGTAATTTCAGCGTAGAAATTTTAAATCAATTTAAAGCCATGAATTTACATTACGGTATAGCTAGAGATGATTTTTTACGGTCAGATGAATTTTACCCGCGGAAACACTGTAATTCGATAAACGGGAATTTAATCATTACCTTGATCGTACAGAAAAGGGAAAAATTATATTCGATTAGCAGACCATGAGCGACTTCGTTTACGAAGATTATGAATTATTGAACGTTAATACTCGCGATACCGGACGGCTAGAGTGATTAATTTTTAATCCCTCTTACAAATTATATCCATTTAGATTGTAAGAGGGCCAACAATTATACCTCTACCAATTATGTATTCACCATTATTTGCAATGACACATTATCCTTAATCAAGTGGTTTGAAGATGATCGGTCAATTGTCAGACACGGAAATTTTGGTAGTTAAGATAATTCAATAATGCTTCGTTAACAGAAATTATTTCTGTGTGACCCTAATAAATGGAGGAAAACTGCGATTGATTATAAACTAAGGAATATGAAACGGTGTTGATCCCTGTGGTAATTGCGGTAGGTTAAAAAATTGCAGGCTATCGGTATGCCGCGCGAGGTGTAGATGATTCAGAAAATGTTCTAACTTCGGTAGAATTATGGTCTTCGGAACTAAATTTCCGACAGCGTGCTTTGTGACCATCCCGGCCTCGTTTCTTCCGAACTAAACTTCACACCGTATTCCCGATTTTAATAGGTTAAATTTTCATCCCTCCGTTAGAAAAGAGTTTCTTGCACAAGATGGCGAGCTTGCCGAACTTGCTCGAAACTTTGCTTCTATCTATTATCTACAAAGTCCTTCAATTACTGCATAACGCGGCTCGGAACGGTGTCATCAAGTATCGATTACTCATTAGCGCGCGAGGAATGTCCTTCCGTAGTACAGTTGGGAACGAGTACCGAGCCGTGGATGACTCATTAGTGTGTCAGGAAAACCCCCCTCTGCAATATGGTCGCACAGTACCACCGATAGACGGACTGTGCTCATTTACGGATGACTCATTGTCAGCTCGCCGAGATTAGGGGTTGCACAAGCGGACTCACCCAACCTCCCCTGTTCAAGCTTATTCTTTCTTCGCACGATTCCTTGCTTTTTCTAAATGACAATATACAAATTACAAGAAATTTCATTCCCTTTTTTAATTTTCCTGCGCGTAAAAAAGTTCCAAAAAATAATTTTCAGTATTTTCTCTGGGATTCAATTTTTCCAGAATTTCTTTTTCGCGTCGGCTAATTTTTTTTTTTCAGAAGTCGTACAGCTCAATTTCAAACATTTTTACGTTTCCTTTGATTTCTGAAATCAGAATGAAATGTGACATTCGTTTCCAACGAGCTGAATGATCAGAATCGCGACTGAAAGAGATATTTGTGTTTAGGCAGATATTCGAGGTTTCGCTGGAATATTTTCAACCGAGGATTAACGCTCATTAACGCTCAGTGTGCGCTTGCCAGGATCGCGAAAACCGGACACCGGTTAAATCCGTGCAATCCGTGCAGATTCTAGGGTTTGGATTCCCGATCCGTGACCCTCGCCGACCCTAGGGCCGATCCCCTAATTTCGTCGCGCTTAACTTTCAACGCCCCGGCCGTTTACCATTTGACAGCGCTAAGTGTAATGTAGTGCGCACCCGGAGCCGGTTGCTAATCCCGATATCATCCTACGTGATATTACAGGGCCGGGCGTAGACCGTGAGACGTAAGACGTTTACCCCGGCTGCCTCGAGTTGCGCGGAGTATAAACAGGGCGCCGGGGGAAGGTTTCATTAACGAGCCGTGTGATTGGCAAATTTTCCCGACGCGACGCGGCGCAGCACGGCGTCGACGGAAATCCGATCTCGGTAACGAAATCCGCCGATACCGTCGGATAATTTTTCCCCGCTCGACGGATATCGTATCATCCGATACGGCGAAACAAATCGAACAACGAGGGCCAGGAACGAGAAACGTGAACGTTCGAACGGACGAATAATCCCGGGCGAATCATTTCGATTAACCGATGAAACCGATTCGGAAATACGTATGATTACTTTATTATCTCTTTCTCCTCGGCCGGCCACGGATCGGCAAATATGTCGAACGCCGAAAGTGGAGGCAAACTCGGCGGATTACGTCGACGAAGTTACAGATTCCGTTTACAAGGTTAAAATTAATTAGATTTGTTCTGCACAGCCGGGCGCAGGAAGATCCACACAGCCGACGGGGCTCGAGTAAACATTAAACTTAATTAAGTACTCGATCGAAGGACTATCAATAATCCACGGCTTGAATAATTTTCGGGAAACGTTCGCCTCGCGCACACGCGCGTCTCCGTTCCTTCTCGCCGAATATTTTTTCCAAAATTTTCTTCGTGGAGATTGCTGATTGAACTATTTCAACTATTTTGCGTTTAGAAACTATGGGACACTAGGACCTTTATTGGCCAGGCATTTCTCCACAAATATCAGAGACATTACCAGTTCCTTTTTTCCGGAAAACTCCCGCGTTTGCCGATCGAAGATTCGTTTTTCTCGGCCTAAGCTGCGCCTCTCCCTTTTCAGGGTTGCTTTAACAGCGTAAGGGATCCGCGAGGGGAGACAATAAAAAGCGAAGATAAACTTTTTAATACGTTTCACTTTGCCCTCGTTATTCCGTGCCGCGGCCTCGGAGATGTAGGCGTGCGCCCTCCGCGCGCCGGAGGAATGCCTCGAGAAACTTGAAATTTTTAATTAAAGTCATAGCCGACCGCGGCTTTTTGTCCGGCTCGTCGCTCCGAGCCCCTCGTTTACGGGGACGCCCGTCCGCGTTGTGTTTAACGACGACAACGAGACGGTGTACCGTGTACGAGGGGGGTGAAAGTTACAAAAGAAAAATGGCGAAACGCCGGGGCACGCGAGGGGAGCGGAAAGAGGAAGGAATAAATTTCGTTGGGGAGCGGGGGTGGGGGGACAGGCGGTTGTCGAAGTTCGCGGGAGTGTAGCAGGGTTTGTTAATGGATCGACAGTATAGGAAATCTTCCCCGATAGAAACAAAACGATTTCTTTTAGCTTTGCCCGCTGCAGCTCGTCGTTCCTTACAAAAGACAACAACAAAAAACGCACTAAGCCATTTATGGCTGGAAACCGTTCGCTCGAGAGACATTTCAATGCACTCGGGGAACTTTGCGAGACACTCGAAATATTTTCGCGATTAAAACTTGAATGTGGAGTTTTTCATTTTCCAACGGAGACAAACGTTTCGCTTAACGAGACTCGTTTCAAACGGACACGCGATAAAAATTTGTTTAAAAACTTTTACATGCAGATCCGTCTGATAATTACCAGCTCGATTTTTGCCAATAGTATTAGTTTCAGCAGACAAAATTTGAAGTACTTGTAAATATTTTGATGTCAGCTGTTTTGAGTGTGGAAGCTTCGAGGACTTTCCAAGGTCATTTTTCAGTAAAATCGCCGAGAAATCCTTAGTTAACAAGCTAGTAATAAAAATTAAAATAATCTCAGTTTTCATTAGAAGTCGGAGCGTCGGCGTGGGCTAATGAAGAAAATCTCCAAAATTGGTCGGCAAGTCGATTTACTCTTTGCCCTTCGAACGCTTCTGGGTTGATTTTCTCGGCCACGATGCGCCCAGGACGGCCAGCACGTCGCCGTTTCGCACGATATTTAGTAATTACCGGGCGGACCTGAGGAACACGGCGAACACGCGACAAAAGGCAGGCTTTTCCACTTTCTCTCTCTTTCTCTCGCTCGTTCGCTCTCCCGGCGTTCTCTGTGTCTCTCGTTCTACGCCGCGGCAGAAATTCATGCGGACTTAACCCGATTCGCCGTCGTGCCGTAAAACCAGCCCCACGGAAGCACGGCAATGCCCTTTTAATTAGAAACGGATAGAGCAAGAAGCGAAGTGGTCGCGACGCCATGAATGTCTGAATTTTACGCTAAAGACTGACGTAACCCCCGGCTTGTCCGAATTCTAAAGAAACCGGGCTGCCATTTCACCGGAAAAAGTACGGGTCCGGCCTTTCGCGTTTGCTATCCAAACAGAGAGTGAGAGAGAGAGAGAAAAGAAAAATTAGCTCTTGTCGTTGCAACGCAATATCACGGCTTATTAGCGCAACCGTCTGAGACTGCTTCGTTCAAATTCTTTCAAGTGTTTATTAAACAACCCACCGGTCTTGTACGTCCGAGAATGTATATGCAATTTCCGCCTCGCCGCTCTATAGTATGCGTAAAAACCGAGTATTCACTCATCCATTCATTCCGTTACGTACCCCTATCATCGCCGACCACAAACCAGATCATACAGGAAGAAAAGCCGCTAAACTTTTCCTCGGGAAACCAGAAATTTTTCACTTCTTTTTACGCAATCCTGCAGATTTTAACGAGGAAATTCCTAAAATCCAAGTTTCGATCCTAGGAGGTCACTAGTTCAAAGCACGTCGTATACACTAAAATCAGGAAAACGGTGGTACACGTCTGGGTAAAAGTTCCTCAGAATTCCCTTGGGTACACGAGGGTCCCTGGAGCAGCATGCGGCTTCCAGAAGGGAGTGAAAGTCGCAGGTTCGCCTCTAATTTCCGATACATCGGTCAACCGGTTGCCGATCGGTCCGGAGTGTGTATCGTCGGCGAAACGGTTGGCGCAATTCTCCGCGTAATCCGTCACGATATTGGAGCGGTTAACTCGTCAGTCGACCAACGTCGGACGACGGCGGGTCGGTGCGGCGGCGGCGGCGGCGTTTTAAGATATTACGTTCGCGGTGGCCCGACAGAAGGTGTACAGGCCGGTGAGGGTTGGTCGTCGGTTGGCTGTGTACATGTATAAACGTCGCGCAAACTGTATCCACGGGTGGGCGGCGAGGCAAAAGGTGGTGTCCGTGAGCGGTGGGAGGGCAGCATCGCTCGCTCGGATACTCTAATTCCATAGAGTATCCCCGGGGACCGCGGCGAGGAAAATGGATTGCTCGGCTCCCGCCTCGTTCCTTATTCAAAATAATGTGAAGCATAGGTAGCGGCGTCGTGGTTCCTTTGGCCGGGGCCACCGCCGGGCTCCGCCAGGAAATTGCCATTCCGACGCTCCAGTTTCTGGTCTTAACGGGAACTTTTTGTTAATTAAACGTCGCGTCGCAAGAGAGAGAGAGAGAGAGAGAGAGAGAGACGGAGGCGGCTGAACACGTCGAGATAACGTGCACGGCGCGTTCGAAAAGTTCCGCGGACGGAACCGAGAGACCGGGGATAAGTAATTCTGACCGTCCGCTTTTATATTCTCGAACGAGCCACGAAGAGGGGCCAGGGGGATCGGCGGAATTTTGCAAAAACCAGGCAAGATTATCCGCGGATAATCTTGCCGAAGAGTCGCCGCCGGAGGGAACGCGGATCCGCAGGAATCCGGGATCGGGGAGGGGGAACGCCGTTTGATCATTATCTCTCCTCGCTACCTCCGTCCCGGATCTTTTCTCCCTCGAGCAGGAATTTGATTTTTCAGCCTGGTACCGCGAATAATTTCACCGCGGAATTAGCGATACCTCGGCGAGGATCGCGTTTCACCGGCGAATTAATTAAAACCGACGAATTTTCATAACGGATTTACCAGGTATTTTAGATTCGCACGCCGCGGTCGCTGATACGTCATTCGCAATCCCGACCTTTGAACCGACCGGCGAGCGCGGAACGCACCGGGATCGATCGGCGACAACGCCGGGACATGATTTTCACACGGAGAATATTATTATAAAAATTTGACGGAGCCACGCTGTCCGCCGCACACGGCCGCTGTCCGGGAAATACGGTTCCCTCTATGCCTGTCATACACTCTTCATCTTATTTTATTTATTTTTCCGACGGGACGCGGCGTTTCGAGCGAAAATTCTATTTTATTCGCGGCGCTCGCTCGGGATGAGAGACGGATGATTTTATGATGATGTTCCGCTGGGTTCTGATATTCCGTGCTGGAAGTATGTCAGCTTAAAACTTTTTCATTTCTATTTCAAAGATTGGTTAAAATCCTCATACCTTTATATATATTAACCCTTTGCACTCGAAGCTGTTTTAACTCCAAAAGGAAACAGTTTCTTCGGACCCAGAATATTTAGATCGTTCTATATATTATTTTTTCATGTTATACACACGAAAATGATGGAATTTACTCGTACAATACCGAAGTGTTTAGTAATTTATTAAATACAAACAAATTTCACACTAGATTTACGGGACCCGTCAAAATGACGGATTCTAACATCTTTCGTTTACGAATATTGAGATTGTAAAGATGCGTCCATGAGGAATTATGTAACAAATTGATTTCTTTGAACATATATCATTTTAAAAAGTGGCTTCAAATTTTGATAGATACATTCATGTTATTCTTATAAAGTAATGTAAAATAGGCGGCTTACAGTCGTCATTCGAGTGCCAAGGGTTAAATAATATGATAAGAGTGTTAAAACGTTGCTGAACACCCTGTTCGAACGTCTCGGCGAGAAACAACGCCGGAGAGAAAAGAAAATTTGAAAACCGGTGCTCCCTAAGCCTACATGATGTACCCCCGGTAAGCTGCTCGTGACTCGAAGCGAAGAGCCCCATAAAAATGCCGTGCTGCGAGTAAATCTTCACCAAAATGTTCCCGTAACGCAGCGAACTCTCAGATAAAATCAGATTTATTTTCCATCCGATACTCGTTCGCCGGCCCGGCCGTCCGGTCCGTCTTTTAACAATAAAGATGCAATATTTCCGGGCGTTACAAGAGCTGGACGCAATAAAACATCCCTGGTCCGGGGATCCCGTTGGGCGGCAAACTGTAAAACCGGGCCTCCTCTCTCTTTCTCATTCTCTTTCTCTTTCTCCCTTTCGGCCGTGCCAAATGAGTCGTGATAAATTTTGACGGATTATTAGGGTCGTAAACGATGGGGATCTACGTTACGAGTCCTCCTCGATCGGCACCGGTGCCGGGACTGTCGTCGAACGCGACCTGTAAAATTGGTAACGGCGCAAACGGGAAACCGGGATATTTACTGCAATAGGTTTCTGCCGCGGCTGACAAAAACCGGGAAAAGTGGCTCGTATGTATCGGATTGCATTACCGGCCTCCCCTCCGGCAATTACTACGATTGGCCAGGACGAGAGCGATATTTCTTTCTTTTTTTTTCCCCGGTGTACGGCCAAGTAATCGTATCTGGCCCCGGTGAAATCCCGCGACGGGGATTCCACGTGCAGCCACCGTCCATTTTGCATTCTCCGATCCAATTGTTCCGGTACACGGTGTTACCGCGATACCGGCTACCTGCAATTGATTCTCCCCTGGAAACGCGTCACGGAGATCGACGCCGAGCCGAACGATTTTCTTCGACGATCGAGAAGCGACGGCTCCGGCGCCACCGAAGTCACCGCGGCGTGAAAATAGTCCGATCGAGCGATCATTATACCTGGACGAGTCCATAATTTTCGCAACTTGATCTGTCCCTCTTAAGCATTGGAAAGCATAACGTTGCACGTGACACGCTTACTTCTAACAGTATGGTCAATATGGTATTATTTTTGACACTTTGTCCCAGACGGTTTGGTGAAAATAGAAATGACATTATAACACGCTGCGATTTATGCAGCAGTGATAGTTGCACTCGTCGGACACAGGTAATATTTTAATTAAGTGACGGGTGACGTAGGTATGAACTTTTATTCTTGGACAGTAACGGTTAGACAATTTTGTTGAAGTAGAAAAGCTAATGCAGTGCATTCAATGAAAGGTTTATAATAACTCCATAGTAATTATTTGAAATGTTAATTCCAGGGAATAGTTAACGAGCTGCCTTTTATCAGCGCAGAGAAATTAATAGAGGAACAGTTTTGTTCGTCGAAAAGTATTCGAAAGAATAATTTTCTGTTCCCTTTATTTTCGAAAAATTGTGCCACGCTGGTCCTGGGAGTAACTGGAATCTACGAGAGTTGTTGTGCGCGAGGTATGTCGGGAACAGCGGTAGAACCGAAAGAATGGTGACTCCTCGTGCAGAAGTAAGTAGGGCGTGTAGAATGAAATTTTTCCACGTACGGGTTCCGTTCCGGGGGAAAATCGGTATTCAATATTTCCGTGTTACGCGCCATTGATTTACAATTTGGTGGTGCTTGCCTGTCCATTGCATGCTGTTTCTACTTCTGTAATTGATTGTAAATATCCGTGGTTGTGTGATTTTTCCCCGTAACAGGCTTTGCCCACTGCACAGGGTAGTAATAGATGGCTGGATGGACAATAAATAGCGGAAGGATGAAAAATAGAAACAAACCCATACCGTGGTATCTAAAGCTAGTGGAAGAGGTAATCAATGGTCAGACACGTCAGCCATGTTACATCCGATGCCGCATGTCGACCACCAGTCTCTCCAATCGATATTCCGAAATTACACCGCATCGAAAACACGTTCCCCCGGGTTGGCAATTTATTTGTTCCCTAATAATCATTAAACAACTGTGCACAAGCTCTCGGTTTAAGCTAACGAATAAACAAAAGTAAGAACTACAGTTAACACTAGGTTTACGGAGCATCAAGAGTGAGTATTTTACATTACTTTACAAAAATAAGAAGGATGCGTCTATCCAAGTTTTCAGCCATTTTTGAAATAATATATACCTAAGGAAATAAGTTTGTTGAGTAATTCCACGTAGATGGATCTTCACAATCTCAATAAACGTAAATTAAACATATTAGAACCCGTCATTTTGACGGGTCCCGTAAACATAGTGTTAAATACAATTATTCTCATGATAATTTTAATAAGTTGAAACTTATGTGATATTGTCCTCAACTTCTGCTCTTATTTCAACTACTCACAAAATCCGTAGTCTTTCTATCGCGTTGTTTGTATGTGTACAAAATCGGTATTTTATGAAATACCTAAACGTCATATAGAATGTCGGCATTCTGAGCATTAATGGCAACGTTTACACTGTATTCTGGTGTCACGGGGACGAGCACTTCGTGGAATTGGTACCTCGACCACCCCATGGAACGTCTCATTCCGGCAAAATGGCGGTGGTTCCGTGACAACATAGTTGGTGCGTCGTGGAATTTGCAAAGACAAACAATGCGGTGACTGCGTAGCATGCCTTTAGCGGTGACGAGTCTTCGCGACTCCGGAGACCATTTTAACACTGACTAGACCCGGAAGTCCCGAGACGATCGTCAATCTCGACGCTAAGATAGTCAAAGACCTTGGCCAAACCTTTCGCTGTAATACATCAAGTGTGCATCATTCTATTTCATAACGACTGGAAAGAAGAAGAGAGGATTTCCTTATTTCGAAACAAACGCCTTCAAGTCAATCACGGGCTATTGTTTCGCCTACCAATTATCATTGTTAATAAAACAACGGGTCGAGGTTCGCGGGCTGAATGCTCGATCGAACTTGTTAATCCGTCGATCCGTGGAAATAGAGAGAGAGAGAGAGAGAGAGAGAGAGAGAGAGAGAGGAGAGAGTGTTGGCAGAGGCCGCAAGAACGGTCGGGTTAACCAGAAAATTGCAAGGCACACAGAAAACTCGACCGCAGGATGGAATCTTAATTCGTGGAGCAGAGGGTAGCTCGGCGTTCGGGGGCCCGCCTCGGTTTTCGTCTTTGTTCGTCCGCGGCCCGCGCTTTCTTACTTCGTCCCCGAGGTTCTTACGTAGTCTGGCTCTCCCCACGGGGTCTCGCGCCCGCGCGCGTCTTATTCTCTCCCATTCGTAATTAGGAAGCAAACAGAGCGGCGGTCTTGCCAAGTTGGCGGAGTCGGAGATGAAACAGCAGTTTCCGTCCGCCCATTCTTCTTCCGCCCACGCCGCCACTGCGCCGTTGGCCATCCACCGCGCGGGCTTTCGAGTTCGCCGCCGCCGACGGACCCACCTGACCTTCCCTTCAGTCGTTTCGTACCACCGTCGAGCCATTCCAAAGGGCC
Organism: Halictus rubicundus; assembly: GCF_050948215.1. Lineage (NCBI taxonomy): Eukaryota > Metazoa > Arthropoda > Insecta > Hymenoptera > Halictidae > Halictus > Halictus rubicundus. The sequence continues at coordinate 14,048,011 of NC_135161.1, forward strand.
AACGACGATGTTTCACGCTGCCAAATACACGGCTCCTCGGCCGCTCGCTCGCTGTTTCCCAAAGTAGGGTCAGCAGACGCGTCGTCCACCGGATCGAATAAATCACCCTACACGAATAACTCGATACTTTCAATATCTCTGAGGTATCGCCGCCTCGATGCAATTACTCCCAGGGCGCTTTGAAAGATCAAGCAGGGGACTCTGGGAACGTTGATATGGAGCCGAAGGGAAGTTGGGGCTAGACACTAGAATTTTTTTTAAGAGGACGGGGGCTAAAACGGGGGCTAAAACTAAAAAGAAAGAAATCAATTGGAATTGTTACGTTGGCAGAATGAAAACACTGGATTTATAAAAAATACAGTTATTACGAATTATACCGATACGCTTCCAATATGTCTCGCAGCAATATCAATTTGTCCCGTACTGCGGTAAATTGATACGTTTTGATATAATCCGCGTACATCGGCCGGATCAATTTGGACCGAAAGTAAAGTTTACTTTTAATTATACTTTGCAGAACGAAATTTTACGAATCAATTTGGTGCCAACATTTGACATGCGCACGTGTACGTATCACAATCGTGTTATAAAAAGGGTTTTTCACCTGAATCGAGTATCAAATTTCGTTCAATTAAAACAATATTTCGATAAAACAAGTTTTCTGACCAGCGCACAGGGATTATTCAAATTTACCGGTTTTTTTTTTTCATTTGCATCACGTAACATTCTTTCGAAAGTTCCTCTTGTGTAACAAAAAACAACAAAGGATTCCGAGTGATTGTTATTGTATTTTTAATTGATCAATTAACTTTTATAAAAATGATAAAAATTGTTTTAACCGGACAACATCTCAATGCAATACAACGAATAATAACATTTTTAAAAGCACACTGGCGTAGCAACTGCATTGTGCAAGGGGGTGAATAGGAAGGATAACAATAAAATTAAAAATTCTTGGAAAAGCTAGTAGAATAGGATGAAATATAGAATGAATAAAAGCCGAAAAAAGGTGAGCAAAGTTTAAACTTTTGAAGATAAATAAAATCGGGTAGAATATAAAACGAACCAAAGTCAACAAAGAGGAACGCGATTAAAAATTTCGAAGATAAATAGAATAGAATAGGATCGAAAATTTCAAAAATAAATAGAATAGAATAAAATAGAAAAGAGATGAAGAAGCTGAAAATTTTCAAGACAAATAGCATACTATCGAGTACCAAACAAACAGATTCTTACTTTATTTCACGGCTTCGTGAAAACGAATTTTAAATTCTGAAAGCTTGTATTTATAAAACCGTGTATTTCTCACGACGATAACGTGCCGGCGCATATTTAGGCGTGCATAAAATATGCTTAAAAATGCTGGTATTTAACGGGTAACACATAAACGGCAGAGATAAAGATTGAAATATTTTGCGACTAAGTGGTGGCGCTATCGAACATCAAAAACCTAAAGTATTTTAATATTTATCCGCTGGAGCAAACAGCACGAGCACGAACTGACATAATCATAAACTAACACGAGAAAGCACGAACGAAAAGTTTCGAGCAGGCAAGATTACACATTTTTATATTTTATTTACGAGCGCTGCTTCACCATTAGCCGACTGTGGCATCCTTTTGTTTAGCCTTTTAAAGTCCCATTACCTTCTTCAGTTCTGTACATTATGAGAAAAACTTGGGCACACTGTTACAGTATTTCCAATCAAACTATTAGCCCTCGATCGGTGGTGGCGACACGTAATTTTGAAACACCCTGTACAAATACTTTTTCCGACCCAGTTCGAGTGTAGATGCAACTTGCCCGTTTCTTCCTCGCGTTCTCCGTCTCCCCGTAACGCGAAGTGTCGAATCAACCGCCGCGAAAATCGTATAGCTTCTAGACGCTTTTTACTCATTCCCATCCCCGTCCTCCCTCACCCCCTGGCCAACCCCTATCGGTCGTGGAGCTGCATCGTCGCGAACGTTTTTCCCGTTGCGAACTCGAGAAGTCGGTGGAAACGAGTGTTTTTCGCACGGTGATATATTGCTCGTTCCGCGACCGCTTTTCTTTTTTCCCCGCCACCCACCACCGCCCCTCGACTGCATATATTAGACGGTGTATTTTCTAGTTGTTATTTCGGATACTGTTATTTTTATATTCTGTATATATTCTGTTCTCCGACTGTCGCAGGCACAACCGAGTAAATTAATTTCTCCTTGAGTATTTAACGCATTGGCAATTTTTCTGTTCTTCTTTATATTTTCTAATAAATGAGAACTCGGCAGGATGTGTTCGTTAGACTCGCGATGAAGTTATTGAAAAGGACATTGGCGTGGACAGCATCGAATGATGCGCGTACCCTTGCTCGGCGTTCGAAGTGGCGGCCGGTGTCACAGATGCAAATTTCAATTCCGTTCCGTTCGTTACAGTAGCAGGTACGATCAACGAGCCAAAGTGGAGCCCGTGTTCCAATTGATACCGAAATGCCACGTTGCCGGACAGGCCTTCTTTTTTTCGTCCTGTTACCGACTCAAATCGCTCGTAACGGCCGCCGCTTTTAAAACACGGCTCGATCGAGTAATTAGTGAACCGATTGGACGTCAATTTATGGACCGGTGCCGCAATCGCGCGCACGCATCCCCTTTTCGTTGAATGCCTCCGCTCCTGAATGGGGGACTCCGATCTGTACTCCGGCAATGCGGAAAATCCAAACTGAAATTTCATTCGGCAACAATGGATGTCCCTTTGTAAGGGACAATAAAAGGTGGCGGTGACTTGAAACACGACAGCCGGATGAACCGTAAACGGCCGGGGACAACGTGTCGCGTTTATTTCGAGATGGCCACTGAATCGAGTTATCAATTACCCAACGTTCGTTTTAACTTTGTTTCCATCTGGGGCAATTGCTAATTAACATGTCGCCCTTCCGCCGTTCACGCTAAAAGCACTCATTATTGAGTTCCACCATTTTTATTATTACTCTTAGATTTCGTGCCTCATCCAAATCTCGCTGTACGCGATATAATACTAATAACCCGGACTTCGATTTTAATTAATAAGACAATTTTTGGTTAAACTTTACCCGAGGAAACCAGAGATTTTTAACTTTTTTAGTCCTGTCCAATTTGGCGAGAAAATCCCGAAAATCCAAGTTTCAATCCTAGGAGATCGCTAGTTCAAAAGTTATGCGTGTGGAAACGCGTGCGATTGTCAGCGTTTTTGACAAGCAAGCTTTCCCCGATTAATATCCACGCATTCGTGAAGCGGAAGTTTGTTGTTTACGCACCGAGTGTGCAACAACATTCGCGTGTTAAGGATTAGCAGATAGAATCGTCGGATGGGCGGCCAAGAAACGTGTATCGCGCGGTTCTCGGGCCTGGCAGCGCGGAATCAAAATTCGTTTCACCGAAATTGGAATCCCGTAGTATTATATTATAGTTGCTGCAACAAGAGGCGTGCCTGCCAGGCGTCCCGAGCGGATTCCGAGCGTCGTAGCAGCGCGGGGCGACGCGGCGCGTTTCAGACGGGTTTCGCGGCCCGTGAAATCCATTTCGTTGAATCGCGCCCGGATAAAATACTATTCGCGAAGTTATTGTGCATAATTCCCGCTAATTCGCGGGGCCGCGGGACCGAACAACAATCGCGATATCGCACGGAGAGAACCCCGAATTTTACCGCGGTTCCAGCGTGCGCGCAATTAGACGTCCGCCCCCGCTTGTTCCCTAACAAAAGCCCGCCGGCCCCCGTAGAACGGAACACGCTCGTAAAATGAATTCGTTCGAATAACGCGCCGGGGAATTATTCTATTGGCAAAAATTTATGGGAACGTCGTCGCCGTTGCAGCCGCCACCGCCGCCGCCGCCGTCGCGATATTACGATCCCGAATGTACACGAGAGTACTCTATCGACCGGGACGAGGTGAAAATGTGTGAGGCCCGTCGATACGTGTGCTCACCGTATCCGACCGTGTTGTATCTAGACTGTTTACACGTATGCGCGTGTGTCCGCGTGCCTAAGCTGACGTTCCTGCACGTACCGACCACACGTCTACGTGTGTGTGTGTGTGTGTATCTAAATGCGTTTACCCGACCCGACCCGGCCCGACCCGCTCATGTCCGCTTCTTCCTTTTCGCTCGTACTACTTTTTTTTACACCGGTCCAGGGAAAGAGAGAGAGAGAGAGAGATACAGAGAGAAAGAGTATCGCAGCTGCAGGATAAAAACCGACGAGAGTCAGTTAGGGGTTGGCTAAAAAGTGGCGAGCCCGAAGGGTGGCCAGGGACCCGGCTCGGGGACCGAGGAGTGGCTACCCTCGAAATACGCCGCTGTTACCAAACTCCCGGCGAAAAAAACCTTTTAAAGGGGAAGTTTCACCTGCCGAGGCAAAGCGGAATCGAGTTCACCCCGGTCGCTGGACTTTCAGCCAACGGAGTTGCACGTGGACCGCCACCGAGACACCCCCCCCCCCTGGAGCTGAATTTTTTCTCCCTAGAGCGTCGAGAGCATCGATTCCCACAGGTTGAGGATGGAATCAGTGATTTGACACTGATTTCCTTTTTTTTTAAAGGGAATTTACGGGATTTTTTACTTGTTAATTCATTAGGTGACCCGGTTTCTGAGGGTCCTCTATAGATCGAGTGGGGTATATTACTTACTTAACATATTTAATTTATTTTTCTTCAAGCCAATGATACACTGAACTTGTTTTCTGCGTTATATTTTGTTGGTATTTTCGTGTTTCCTATTTTCCCTCTATCTAAAAATATCCTAACAATGACTCGATCCGGCAGGGTTTCGTAGTTATACAGTATAAAAAAAAAATCCCGAAGTTAATCTAACATATCGTGTTCCAGACTAGAATACCCCCTTAACAATAGTTCGAGCCCGGTAACGCTGGATTCACCGTTGCGTACCAGCGCTCGAAAAATACCGTGCGTTGACTTTGTTTCAAAGCGACAATTGGTGTGCGCTGATTGGCTGTCGGGCAGTTCACGAAAACGGTATAAAAGACGAGGAAAAATGACAAGCAATCAGTACGATTCACCAATTACTTGCAGCGACCGAACGAATAGCGATAGAAAACAGCCAGAACGGAGTAGTTTTGCTGGCACAGTAGAAAATGAATAAAGCGAATAATTAGAGTAACCTTATTGTCGGACGACAAAAATCACCACGCGCAATGAAATTACCGAGCGAACATTTCGAACACAGAAAATTCGTCGCGTATAGACAATAGAAAACATTTGAACCCAACTACGCTCGACATTGCAAAATTTTTCATGGCTGTTCTGTCATTTGATTATACTTGTTTCGAATATGAGAATGTAAACGAAACGCAATTGGCCGAACCTCCGAGTAAAATAAAAATGAATAAAACAAAACTACGAGAAGCTATTTTGACGAGAGTTAAGTGAACTATAATAGTATCATAATGCTCGGACCTAGAACTAACGCTATCCTGTGTATGTATCAATGATGTCTCCAACTCAATTCTGATTACCCAAACACAAATTTGCTAATATACGCAGATGGTGCAGCTATGTATATATTGTCTATACTGTGTGTATGCATCATCTTGAGAAAGCACACGGGTATATACACAAAGATACCTAAATACACTGTGCTCAGATTATTTCGAAACGAAATAAAGCTTCGGAAAATCAGAATTTCTCAGAGATGTAGTCACTGCTTGCAGTATTTCCTTCTCGCAGGGGAGCCATGAAAGGGACGCAAGCTGAGAATAGCGGGGTTTGCGGGGTGAGACGGAGCAGGAGATCTTGTTCGAGCGAATCAATCGTGTTAAGTGCTCGTAAGGGTAATCCGGCTAATTTCGTACGATCCATACGGGCATCCCGACACTTGTCCAATACTGCGGGACCGGTCGTTTCCGTTCGACAGGTTCGTTCCTTTCGACGAAGATTGCGTCGGCAGCACTTCGAACCGAACCGAGTCGCTCGCCACGAAATTGTCGTAATTCGGAAATATCAAGGGTCGAACGGCCAGATTCCGAGATAAATGCAAAGTGCTGCGTGAGCGTAATTAATCAAACGATAACCCCCTCTGCCGAGCCTCCGCCTATCGCCCCCCGCCCCGCGGTCTTGTTAATTTCGCTGATTAATGGAATTCACGGTTCATGCACGGGCTCATCGGCGGCACGATAAATACGACGAAGGCCGCTTGACGTTCCTCCGACGCGTGCAGAAAGTCCTCGGCCGGGGGATACTCTGATCGGCTGTACTATTAAGATATTGCACGGCAATCCATCTAATTTGCTAGTGATCGATGCCGCGGAGTCAACGCTTCGCAACCGCCGGTGCCCGCAGCCACGAAAATGCGCCGCGACCCGGAAAAGTTCGACCTTGCTGGTAATTAATCACACTCGGATTTCGCGCGATCGTCCGCCGATCGGCCTGTAAAATCCTGCTCCTTTTTCCCCGTGCCAGTGGCTTCTGCTCGCTGGTTAAACGCCTGATAAATGCTCGTCGCTTCTTCGCTTTGCGCCGCGCACGCGATTTATTGTTAAACAAACGTTTGCATTGCGAATCGCTTTTCCATTCTGTTTCGCTTTTCCAAATGTTTCACTTTGGGCTGAAAACGCGTCTTCGAGAAACTAAATGATTAAAAAGAGATCCCAAGACATATGATAAAAACTCTTAATCTTAATCTCTTATTAAATTTTAATTAACGGCGTTAGCCACGTTCAATGTAGGAAATGTAATTTGAGCGGTGCCGTTGGCGCTGGCTCCGGTAGTCTGACACAAACCGTCTAATACTACTTGTCGAAGCGCGGCTCCGCACCCACCTGTACTACTAGCTTGCGTCGGCCTGCGTGTTTGCTCGCGCTACTGCCGCTCACTACTGTATCAGCGGCCGACCATGCGCCGACTCGTACTACTTTCCCGACGGCCGTGTCTGTGCCAACTCGTAATACCGATTTAATGTATTGCAGATCTTTTCGCGGGATTGTTTGTACACCAAATAGCTGTTGTTTGTTGTTCCAGCGAAATTTAATATCAATAGTTGTAATACTCCGGACAGAGTGAATGTAAACTAAACTGTATGAAGTACGTGGGGAAAAAGGGAAACACGGGGCAGAAGAATTCTCTTATTTTTACGGTTCTCCGATTGTTGTTATTCTGACACCGTAAACATTTTTCCTGCTGGAAACAAACCTATCTCCTATGTCGGTTGAACCACCGAACTCGGGATTATTTATTTTAGAAAATTACAAAACTGTACAACGTCAACTAATGGCTTTCGATAGAAGAAATTCTTATAAATTCTGTTCAAGGAACTACGCGTTAAAAAATCTATAGTAAAATCTATAGTAAACCGAGAACCCGTCCCCAGCGATCGCAAACACAATCACGTCGAGCCGGGGGAAATTTAATTGCGCTAGAAATCCGGTCGCATTCAGCGTTCAATTTCACGGTATTTTCCGCTTCGATCGTGGAAAGCGAAAGTGCGGGAATTCGTCGCGAGATTGTGAGAGACGGGTTGTGTGCACGCGTTCCGCCTTGTTGATGATAATGACGTTTAGGCGAACACGAAACGGCGGAGACGGCGTGGCAGCCAGGGGGTCCGAACGCGGTGACAAGGACGGTGGAAGATGGAATGTCGTCTCGAATTAAATAATCCGGCGGGCGTTACAGGGATTCGGTCAAACGGCACGATACACGGTGGTTCGGGGCCCCGCATAATGAATGCTTCGGCCATCAGCATCCTCCGCCATTAATCTGGTTAAGTGTGAATACTACGGGCCGAGGATTCCGTGTCTGTCCGCGGCGACGCGACGCGACGTACGCTTCGCAAACTAATATACAGGATAATGGCCGTGGGGCGAGGAATTTCTAATAACGACACCGGTGAATTCCGAGTGGCTGGTTAATCCGGCCCCCGTCCCGCCAGTCGGTCGCTGTCATAATTCCTAATGGATTACCGTCCTTGTTTTGCGGTTGATTGTTAAGGGGTCGTAATTAACACCTATCAGTCACTTTCCCTCCGCGGATCCCGGACGATTCCACGTTCCTCGAATCGTTTCTCGTTCCACGTCTTCCCGCGGCGAAAACGTGTCGACTCGTTGTCAGTTACATCCGGCCCGGCAATTATTTATTGCGGCCCCATTGTCAACCGGGCTGCCGTTCGCCGTTTCCGCGGCGACGACACCGACGAATCGGAAACCGCCGGTGAAAGAAATTTTATTCCGTTCAAGAACCGAGATATTAATGAACGAGTTTTACCACCATCAATTACACCATTCTTCGCCGAACCCGGCCCGCAGGCTAACAATAAGCTAGCTTGAATACGTCATTTATTCGGAAACCGATACGAACGCCGCTACCGTCTGACCGTGCACGGTGTCGTTCTACTTCGACGACGGTTTCCCCTTGGAATTAATGTTGCATCGCCCACCGCGAACCGATCCTGCGAATTCTATTCGACCAATTATAACTCTGTTTTTTTGAATTTTGAGGATTTTCGTTGGCCTGGGACGGTGTCGATCGCCGGGCCCAGAATTTCGCCGAAGGAGCCCGGCGTCGTAGCGACAGGAAGCATTTTAAAAGAGGAAAAGTTTTCTTCCGAGACTGGTCGGCCATCAAGAGAGAAAGAGAGCAAGAGAGAGAGAGAGTGAGGGGAGAGAGAGTGGGGGAAAAAATAGCGAGTGAAGCACTCTCGGGGCGTCAGTCTCTTTGAACCGGCATGCCTCGCAACAGGAAACGCCTCGGGCCGAAGACTTACTGCGACAGAAACTTTCCAGACTACCCGTTTGCCTGCGTACGTAAAACGCCTTGCGCGATACACAAGTGACTCAATTAAAGCAGCCAACTTCCAAACGGGAAGCGGGAGAACCGACGAACAAACAGACGTGTCGGCGAGCAAGAGCAAGAGCAAGAGCAAGAGCACGAGCACGAGCACTCGTCAAGTGTACACCCCAGCCGGCTCGTGTCTGCACACAGCCAACGGCTGTCAGACTGGAACAAGAACAAGAACGAGACGCGGGATCTTTGCCGGTGGCTGGTCCAACGGCGACCCCGCCGTCGAATCATGTCGATTAGATTCAGGTACGTCGACTTTGCTTTGCGGCCGCCGCCGCCGCCGCCGTCGAGCCATTCAGAAACACCATCGAGTTCGCTCGGACGGAATTAATCGCATTCGCCGAGTACACCCCGCGACAATGCGCTCCGAGGCGCTATGTAAAACCATGCTAATCCGTGTTAAAAGAAGGGCAGAGCCCTTTCTGTGCTCCGGGCTCTCCGAGATTCCAGACCCAGGCACCTGGGCAGTTGTGAGATAACATTATTTGAAATATTATTTTATTTCATTTCACGCAATCGTGCAATTGCTCTTCAGAATTACACCAGCGGGTTATCAGGTTTGACGAAGAAATATCGAAATAATATTCGAAGTTGCTATTACTTCGGATAAATCGGTATTATTTTTCATTTAAAATAACGGTGCGAAATCAATTATTTCGAACAGTTGTTACTTATTTTCTTATTACTTTTAGAATCCTTTTAACATTTCACCGTTTGAGGTATCACACGTTCCGACGATGAATGAATAATATTCGCAGTCTGATAATAACTCTCTGCTCTCGGCTCAGAGTTTATTTCGGATAGAAAGTCTAGACAATTGTAGACGGGCTTGAATATTTTGCAATAGAGAAACTACGAACGCGTCGCGAGGTCATTAGCCAGTTTGGCGTCATCGCCGGCACACGGCTCGGATAAAAGTGTCGAGAAGATCGATCTCCGGAGGCGGCTCGCGCCTTTATTAATAATCCGCGTTATTAGCTCGGCGTCGCGTGTTTTCCCCCAAACACTTGACGGCAACGCTTGAAGCGTTTGTCACCGGAGTAGCGATTATCGATGAAAGTGCTCGATTAGCCGCTTCACGGTTAAGCTGGCTGGAACGCGCGCGCGCACGTAACCATTCGAACGCTATGCGCGAACGTTTAATTGTGGCAAAGTTCCTCGGGCAGAGAGAGAGAGAGAGAGAGAGAGAGAGAGAGAGAGAGAGAGAGAGAGAGAGAGAGAAAGAGAGACGTTTCTTTTTTTCCGCTTCGAATTTTTCCGCGCGCGGGAGGTGCGAAAATTGCTACAAAGGGCTCTCGACTTTGCACCTTTCCTTTTTCGTCTCTCTTTCTTTTCCCAGCATCCCCTGCCAAAGCCTCTCTCCCTCTCTTTCTTGCCACTCGTTGACTACCATGTCGCGGTCCCCCCCCCCCCTCTCTCTCTCCTCCGCTCGACCAGCAACAATCGAAAGTCGTTCCAGTTCTCGCGAGCAATTTAAAACTCGGATTATAATTAAAGGTAACTGAAAAGACCACTTGTTTCATTGCCCTCCGGGGGGCACTTCCGTTCGCGTTAGACCGGCGAGAAAGGTCAATACTTTACTCATCTCCATCGAATGGAAGTGTCGGTTCAGGGAGGCTGCCCTTTTTTCTCCCTTCCCACGGTCTTCCCGACTATGTTTCAACGTGTTCCCGCGGTCCCGATAGAACCGTGAATCGCGATTCGACACATGGACAGAGCTTTTTCGAACGGCTGATTTATACTCGCAACATTCGACCTCGTTATTACTTTTACGCCACCCCGAGGGCGATCGCGATGTAACACGTCCACTAGTTTCTAACACGATTGAACGCGGAGGCGTCCATCAACAGGATCGCCTGGTGTATAATAATAACTATCCTGAAACTTATTTATACTCGACGTTCGCGCGAGCGGTCTTGATGCTAACAGTGTCGTAGACTTCATCGCGTTTTCAATATTCGAAATATATTTATTGCATGCCCACGTTTACTTGAACGCTTAAAATGGAATTTTATTTCTACCTAAAATAAGGGCATAACGTTCATATTCAGTAGATTTTTGCAAGAGGTTAACGAGAACGATCCTCCGAAGCTTGGACATCGCGTATAAATTGTTAAATGAACTTTAAAAGCGACTGTAGAACGTTTCAACGATTCTGGAGATCGTAAAATAAGTTTTTCAAACGAAACGACACGAGTGTACATTCATTTTGCCTCGCGTTTCCATCGAACGTCCTATTCAATTAGGTCTTCCTGCTCGTCCAGTAGATCTCATAAATTTTGGAGCAGACATGTCGAATTTTTTAATTTATCTGTCTTGCAAGTCACAATTATTTAAGGCTTTCCAATTATATTTGTATTTACATTTGAATTCGTTGTTGCCATGGTATTATCTACTTTATGTCAGCTATCGGTACATTATCAGCACGTGTCAAATTACTGTGAAAGGAAAACAATATCGAACTCCGATCTGTACTCTATTTATAAGCATTAACATAAATAGAAATTATTAAACGCTATTTCGCAGAACCTCAGCGGAAAAGTGGAACTGGGTTAGCGGTGAACTTTTGCACATAGCGCCAACTCGCATCGATTGGATTTTACTACTTTATTTATAACTGTGTATAAATATAAACGACGGTGTACTTATGTTCTCAATTTTTCGCTGTGGTAACCGCTTAAATATTAAAACTAAACATTAAAGCATGAAAGAATCTATTGTAACGTCTTAACGTAACTTTGCTTACTGTAACCTATTAATTCTAAATAATAGAAGCTTCGGTGCGAAGCCTCTTTAAATTTTCGAGACAATCCACAAGAAAGAAATTTCTGCATTCTTCTCGTAGATTTTACCCTTTGCCGCGGACAAAAAATCAGGTACTTATAAGTTACTTAACTTGCACGCGAAGTTTTATAATTTCCTGAATTTCAGACTTCCTCAACTTTCCTTGTAAGATGGTCTATCGCAAAAACTATTCAATTAATCATCGAATTTTTTGTTTCGACGCCGCAGGATAAGCGCAAGATAAGGCTTATCGATGGAGGAAAATTCGAACGAACTTCGCCTGCAATCATTAACTTTAATTAACTTTACTCAGACTGTACCGACGGAGGAGGGGGGTCTCGCGTACAATAACTGCTAATCTCAATGGAAACCCTCACGATCTAGGACACCGTTTCCTGGATCCGTTAGGAGTCCTATCCGTCATCCGTAAAACGCTTCAAAACTCCCGCTCTCCGAGGTGACAGAGTAAATTTAATCAAAGACGGGAATTCCGGCAGCCGAAATTCATTGCGAACCTCGTCGCGGATCAACGTCGTACAATTTACGACAATTTCCGTGTACAAGGATCAAAGCGTTTCGAGCACTCCTCTAATGTAATTATCTATGTCAGAGTCTTAATTGGGCCACGGTGAACGCCTCATAATTTGTCGATTGGACGCCGGTATTCTCGGCAGAAAAAAAAATGGAGAAACCGGGGAAATAGAATTATGCAACGGTCCGGTGTGGGGACGTGTTTCCGGTATATTTATCATAACAGAAATACAACATAAAGTCACGTGACAGTATCCGGGAAGCTTTCGATGCCGAGACCAAAATCCATTAATCAGGCGGCGGCGTATCACCGGGCTTATTTTAATATCTCTGCCAGGTATTTTAATAAATTGACCGACGATGACAAAAGTAATTTTCCATATTACTTTTCGAATTCGCTTATGGACGCGTTTCGTCGTTTCGCGCGATAAATCACGGTGCAGCGATCGACGCGTCCCGGCGCGTGAAAATAATTCTCCGATCTAATCTCGTTTCCCGTTAAATCGCGCGCGCTCGCCTCGCTTTGTAATTTCTGCAACGGAGAACGTCGTGCGTAATTCTCTCCGCGGAGAACGCCGAAAGAATTGCTTCGAAATTAACAGCTTGCCGTTCCGCTCGTGCTACGATGGCCCCGACGTAAACGGTGTTTTATAACATGTGCCGTCCCCTGCCCCCGCTGGCCGTACGGAGCGCAGAAAAACGATGAAACACACGCATAAAAATGCGCTGTATTTCTTCGCGCAGCCTCCCCGCCGTCTGTTTTAACCATATTTTCGCTTTAGTAATTCTTAACGTCAATGTTAGTCCGTGGAACCGATTCCATTAGCTGTTTCCGTTGCGCCGGTGTAACAATAAACACACACCGCTTTATTACTCCCTCGATCAATTAACGTCTGACCTGCGCGTTTACATATCCGTTTCACCTGTTTTTCGTGCGCTCGCGATTTTACAATTAGCGAGAAACAGGTTTCTACCTTTCCGTTCATTCTTTTCGTCGAAGTAATTAGCTTTGGACCCTCTTTTCTATTCTCGCCGCGAAATTACAGTCGCGGAAACATTCGCTTGTCAATCTCACAGGGGAAAGTTGGTCGTTCAAGTATGCGTGGAACAATGTTTATTTACTATTTTCACTTTTTTGTTGCGCAATGTTTGACAGATTATTTTTCTATTAGAAGAGATTTTCGACAAGTTGAGAAACTCCGCGTCGGCGATTACAGGCTTGCATTTAGGCCAACGGTGGTTATTCGGCATACTTATCTGAAAATAAGCAGCTACACGTTCTGACGGTTAAAAAATGGCGGTAACACAGCGTTGCGGTCCGATTGCCGACCAGCATCGTGACGGTACACTCGAATTACACTCGGTTTGTTATTATGGGACAACCATCAAAACTCCTGGAATATGCAACTGGCAAATCTACGAGTGCCAGGAGGGTAGTCATCAAAATGATATTCTTCGAACATTTCCAACTGATTATTTGCTTTACGACTTCAACAACTCCTAATAAGCAATTCAGTCGGCAATTTCGTTGATAATGTAGCAAATTATTTGAGTCGACACAATTGATAACTTCTTCTAAAATTATTATTTAGAAGAAAAGTATCGAGCTTCTTTTCGATATAGCCAAGGTATTTTTTCCTCGGAAATTATAGCCAGCTCTGTTCGAAGCAGAGTTTCTTTTCTAATTGTCATGCGATTAAGCAGAACGATCACTAAATTCAGGCAGCGTCCCTCGAGGGTCCGGAATTCCTGTTAGTTTGTCCCTTTTTGAGGGATGGTCGTTTGAGCATCTTAGCGGGCGCGTCACGCGCAAATAGCAAACAAAACTTGAATGATCGAAAGTTCAACCGCAGGTCGCAACACAAATAAACTTGTTGAACCTGTGCGGTCAGTTGCAGCTGTTTAAGCCCGATCCTGATTCGAAACTGCGCGAAGATTCTCTCTCGCGGATGCAACGGACTCTCCTACCAACATCAGAAACACAAGGAGAAGCGGAGAGAAGCCACGTGTTTCGCATTTCTCGTCCGCTAATGGGTTTCGCATGTTATACATAAATCACAGGGGCATAGTACTCTTTCGTGTACGCCAGCTCAATAGAAGTTAGCTGTTTTGCTGAGCTCCTTTCAGCTGTCATTTGAATGGCACGCCCGGAGATTCGGCCGCTTTCGCACTTTAACCTCTCAGATCCGGTGTCACTATGCCGTGCACCACTCGCTATACTATGTATATAGCGTATGGCGACCGGAGTTTGTGCGCCGCGCGATGCTTTGTTTATGCGACCGAAAATAGAAAAATCAGTTTTACCCTCCGGTGCTAATGGACCTCGCAAACCTGTTTCGAGACGGATCGCGAAGTTCAGGGAAAGTTAATAAACAAATCAGCCAGCTTTTTGTCCATTCTGTTGGGACACGTCGCTTTTGTCACCGGATCGTTGAGTTTGAGTTGCATAATTTTCGAACCGGCGAATACCTACCGCTGAGATTTGGATTTTCGGCATTCCCTCGCCAAAGTCTACAGGATTGCATAAAGAAAAAGTTAAAAGTTTCTGGTTTCCTGAAGTGAAGTTTGAGAAATTGTCAGCAGAATTATTAAGCCATTCATGTTTCGCCCAATATTTTTGATTGTTAATTATCAAAATTCCATCTGACATGGCAGAGGAACTGAAGCACGTTGGTTTCACGAGAAAAGTGATTCTGACTTAAATCGCGCTATTGCGAGACTGAGTGTACGTAAAGGGAACTTTAAAAATGAACGTTGCTTTTTCATGTTGCGTCATCGCAGTGCATCGTGCAAAAATTAAAAGCGCAGCATAGAGGATTAATCCCAGCAAGCTTTTACCGACCTACGAGCCCGGTCTACGTGCAATATAAACGATCGTAGTACTGTGTTTCTCTCTCTCTCTCTCTCTCTCCCGGGTGGAGCAGCGAAGAAGCTGTTCGGAGCCGAATTAAATCGCAGTCTGATCTCCTAAACAATCGGATTAGAACGAGCAGAGAGAACAGTTCCCCGTTCGCAGATATATCTCTGGCAGCGAAACAAGTTCGAAAAAGGAACGAACCGTAGAGCGAAAACCGGATGGGGAGGAGGATGAGGAGAGGGAGAATGAGAAGGGAGAAGAGAGAATTAAAAAAAAAAGAAAAGGGAAAAGGCAAAGAAAGGGGAAAACAAAGGTGAACGGTCGATGGCGTCGATAAAAGCAGCGCCCGGTAACGAAGTTTACCGATGTCTCTTTGCACGGTGCAGCTTAAAACACAAAGTTTCCATATCGTCCGGTAAGCGAGAGCTTCGCGCAACAAATTTTACGACGGCGATAAAATTACACGACTAAAGCTCGAACGAACGGAAGATCGGTTAAATTACGTTCCTCCCCCCGCGCGCGCCGGTTCCGCTTTTCATAAACTTCGCGAAAACTTTTAATACACATCCTGTAGGCGTGCTTTATAATGCTCGCGCTCGGCCCATTCGCCATCGTGCCGGCGAAAAGCCGGCCGCCGATCCACGTCCGTTTATCTCCCTTCATTCGCGTCTTCTCTTCCCTGCAGCCATCGGGCGAATTTATTTCTTCGAAAGGGGTCGGCAGACGGGAGGGGAGGGGGAAATAGGAGAAGCCGATATTAATATTCGCGGAATCTTCCCGAGTCGTAAAAAGAAACTTGACAGAGGTAGCTGTTCGACTGAAATTGGAACTCGGCCCGTTGTATACGGGGAAAAAATTATATTTCGAGACGCGAGTGTACCGACGTCCTCGGATCCCGTGGGCAACTTACAAGCGAAGTTGGGGAACCCGGGGATTCGGGGAATTATGAAACTTTGTGCGCGAGCCGAGTGATTCATTTGTAACGCGAGCCTATTCTTTGCTCGCGCCGCGGTGCAGCTTCTTCTCTCGGAAAAATGCGAAAGCTCTCTCGCGGATTCTCTTGGAAATTGTGACGAACGGCTATTTTTTTTTTTTTCATTCGTAATGTGCGAAGATATAAAAATTGTTTTATATGGCGAAAGAGTAGCCAAATCAATTGCAAGAGAAAATCACGAGTCCCCTGGGACGGTCATCGAAATCAGAGGCGGTTCTGTCCCGTGAACGTTTACCCGGTCGCGGGACCCCATTAAAAGTCGGGTCGCGGTGCGTGCGTTTCGTAGCAAACATTTTTCATAAGCAGGCCACGGGTTACATTCACAATCAGTCGTGCATTATTTTTACGCGAGGCGGAGCCGCTTTATCAATGCTGTTTACACGGTGAATTTTCACGGAACAATTATAACGCAGTTCCGCCGAGCGAAATATGCTGGCCCGCGCGGAAAACCGACCACGAGTGGCGAGAGCATTTTGCTGTCCGCGCTTCGCTCTCTTTCTCTTTCTCTCTCTCTCTCTCTCTCTCTCTCGCTCTCTCTCGGAACGCATTTGCATCCATAAGCGGACTAGTTCGTGCATATAAAGCAACCGTCGCCTGGCAAGAATACCAACGCGCGATGCATGCACGTCGACTAGCTGGATCCGATCTTCGACCTCGACCTGTGCCGATTACGCCAGGACCGGGTTCTCTATTTTTTTTTTTTTCGGTTTCGATCCGGCCCGCTTATCGGACGCAATTTCTGCGTTTCGACGCGTTATCAAACGCCGGGGCTACCAAATACGCCGGAGTTTGTTGTAATGACAGATACACTGTTGCTCGAGAGTTTCGAACAACTCCGTTATCGGTGGAAATGCAGGTACGCTTGTCAAGCGCATGATTTTTTCGAAAAATTGTAAAATGTTTTTGAAGATACACGGATATGCTTCAGGAAGCTGTAGAAGGATCATTTAGAAGACTTTTTGACCATACGATTTAAAAGATAGTGATAATACGTTTAATAATGTCGAGATAAAGATAATTTAAAAGTTCCTCGAGTGCAGTAGTTTTTGAAAAATAATTTTTGTCTCCGGGAACAATGGAAAAATAATTTCAACAATTCCTTACACGCATGGCCGTTCAAAAAATAATTGAAAGCTGAAAAGTGTCAAAATTGTGTTTCAAAGGACAAGGGAAAAATAATTTGTAAACTCTTTTACTACGCGTATTTTCTGAAAAATAATACAACACTTAAATACCTTCGATTTATGTTTCGTAAAGCAATGAGGACATAATTTAAACAATAAATGACTTTTTAAATTATTTTTTGAAAATTTTTGAAACGGTTGGAAATATTTTCGCTCCGTAATATATTCGTTTTATATTCGTTGCACTAGATACACCACTCACGTTGCATAATCGCAGGATTATGCTTGTACTGCAGATTTTTATGCATTCGTGATATCTGAAAATTTTCGAAGTTCCACAGATCGTGTACAACTCACAATTAACAGGATCTTATCTTATTGTTGCCATTATAAATATTGCTTTAATTCACCAAATGCAAGAACTAACAATTTTAATATCAATTTCTAAAAATATTGGCTTCGAGTGAGTCGGAAATTTGTTACGCAATATAACTTTACCAAATATCGGCAATTCAATTGAAACTTTTGCCCAGCAGTTTATGCAACAACGAGCGCGGAAAAATACTATCGATCGCTCTAACTGATGACGCGAATCCGTTAATCTCTTTTTAACCCTTGTGCCGATAACCGGGCACCCACATCCGCCTTTAAAAGTCGTTTTTATCTTTATACCGGCTTTATAGTCCAATTCTTCAAACAATTTTAAATTAATTTACGTTTGCCACATTACGTGTATCGTGGGACAGGTCTCGGTTAACGTGCCTATTCACCTTAATTTATACCACTTTCACGGTGTTACGTCTTGAACGCAAGTCGACGCGAACCGTAATAAGATAAAACTGATTAACGTTGCTCACAACTGTGCGTTCTAACTTCATTTGGCTGTCCTTCCGTTAAATCTGCAGACATACACGGTGTCTCTAAAACTTCTCGTATCCCACACGTCGCAAGATGATTTGACAGTTGACGGATTGTCACTGCGGATTTGTATGCAAAATAAAAATTGTCCTAGCCCAGGGCCCCAAAGGACTGAAACTGGAGGTCTCAGAAAACGACACATACAGATTTCTCGGACAAATATGTAAACACGTTCGCAGACCGAGGACTACAATAAGAGACACGGTGTTCGCGTAACAGAGCGTTCGAATAACAGGTGTTCATGTAACGGAAGGTTCGGCTGTATTATTAAAAGCAAAGGTCGCAGGAAGCGATAAATATAAATCCGGAGGATGCCGGCTGAAAAATTCAAGCAAACCAACGGCGCAGGACCTGGTCCGAAGGACGGTGCTCGAAAATGGCCAGCAGCAGCTCGGAACGCTATCGTAAATCCAATACGGTACAAGCGGCGGTAAACGGTAACCGGCAATCTACCGGTTGCCGGGCTTCGAACCACGGGATCGGGACACAAAAATAAATACTCGGGCAAGTGGAAAGCGGAAAATAAGATCGATATCGCGCGGCACGGCCAGGCATTTGCTCGGTAATGAACCGTTCCCAGGACGGTCGACGTAAATCGTCGTACGTGGATCGTACGGTACGGCCCGGGTCGGGCCGGGTCGGGCCGGTGTGACAAACGACGCTCGCTCTGTTCTTTTCCCGCTTCCCTCGACCCCCACGATCCTCGCATTTTCCCCCGGAATTGAACGCGTGTCCAGGTCCGCGAGCTGGCCCCATCTTCGACAAAAGGTGGCTCGTTAAGGAGCCGAGTGCTTGTACCCGGGATTCTACCGCGGTTACACCTACCGCGTGTACGTAGATTTTGCGACACGAGCCACCGCCACCCGGCAAAAAGTCATCGTCGATTGCCTGGGATATTGTCCAACTGGAATTCTAGAAGGAAATGGTCTCCCTGGTGTACCCGGAAGCCGGACCTTGTTAGACCAACGAGCGTCGATTTGCAAAAATTTGTTCGCGATGGAAACCCTCGTTGCCCGGTCCGGTCGTTTGAACGTAATTGGGAGGGGTGCGATTGCGAGATTTATACGAGGTCTCTCCGAGATCGTAAAAGTACCATTCCATCGCGCGGTGGGACGGATCAGTTAAACAAATACCTTTTTCCTTTCGATATAAAACGCTCCCTTTGCTTTTCGTTCATTAATCGGGCAAGGACACCCCGTAGCCGAATATTGTGCTCGAACGCAAAATAATAAAAATAATCCCCGGTGCCCGTTTCGACGACTGCAGGAATATCGTCGGAACGTTCGCTCGGCGCGCAGGATTGTCAAATATCTATCAAACGTTTTCCGGTTTCTCTGGAGTACGGGAAACCTTTGATGCACAGCGCGGCGTACAATTTCACGTGCGGTTCCGTTATATAAGTATCGCGGAAGAATTGCGACGATCGTTCGCGGAAACGCTCGGCGTTCCGCGGGCGAACCGTTCCCGGGGAATGTACGTGTCCAATCTGCGTTGATATTTCCGCAAGGTATTTCAAGGCTTTAATACGGTATCAGAAAAATCGCGGATTCCGCAACGCCGGCTCCGGCGAAGACAAAATAAATAGGAACAATATTTACGTTGGTTTTGCGATACGTGGACGGAAGCCGGTAACTCGACCGCGACTTAACTCGAAACAATACGTCGGGCGCGGACGGCGAGCAAGGGGTAAATATTTCTTCGAGTATACGGCAAACAACGTCGGGTACGGGTCGGGTTCGGGTCCCCGCGGGTTTCTTAGCAGCGCAACGATACGCCGAGCCCTTTCGTCGCTCGCGGGGTCCGAGCGCGATAAAGAAGAACAAACACCGGCTGTCTCGATCAAGTCTCCGAAGACCGAGGGACAATTTTCACAATTTGAACGCACCATGCGCAGAAATAAGGGCCGCTCGCCGCGGAGAGGTAGCTGCAAACAAAAGAGGCAGATGCATCCTTCTCTGGAGTTTAAGTGACCGTGCAGTTTCGAGGCTCGGATCGTTAAATGTTTACTCTGCGACCACGCTACGGAACATCTATGATTTTAGAAAATACCGGGGACTGTTTATTTGATCCACTATTGTCGGAATAGGTTGCTTATCCGAACTCGATGCCGAGTCTTGTCATCCGAATGAACTGAATTAACTAATATTAAGGGGAGGGGGGAAGTTAGTGAACTACTGTTATCATAACGATCCGGTTATCTGAATTATTTTGCTCCTAAATAAAACAATAACCAGTATTAACAATACCTAGTATTTTTTAACATGATTCGTCTTTGCAGTAGACTTTGAAAGCCTGAACAGTGTTTAATAATTATTTCGACGAAGTACCGAGTTTATATATATATCCATTTTTGATTATTCAACTTAGGATTATCTCTCTTTACAAACTTTCGTACTCAGCACTGCTTTTTAGCTCGTTAATGATTCAAGAAGTATTCGCTCCAATCTCCTCATACTTTTTAAGATCCAAGTGCCTCGTCCGCTCAATCATTTATCACCTCTTATTGATATTTTAGCATAAATATTCCACGATAAAAGATATACTTCTAATATGTTTGCAGTTTAAACGCTCGAAATCGCTCAACTTTACACGCGTATAACATTTCAACAAGTGAGCTCCGCGCTTTAAAACTTCCATTTTTGGAATTTTCTCGTCAAAATCGCTGGGATTGTACGAAAAAAGTGCAGAATTTTTGGTCCCTGAAAGCGAAGTTCAACCACCGCTTTTAGTACGTTCTCTGTAATTCCGATCAATCGCAACTTTTTCAAATTTATTTCACGCGTGGTAAACTAATTGTTCTGACTTCCCAGAAAAATTCAAGCGATACGGTCCAATATTAAAAGAGTTTCAAGCAAACCAATCACGAGGCTCGTTCGAGGTAGAAGTCGCAAAATCACGTCTTCAATTTAGTTTTCCGTTCGGAAGGTTCGAACGAGCCGCGGAATAAGTCGCGACCGCGGCTCATTAACGCTACACGCTGTCCGGCGTTAAATCGCGTCCCGTTAATTCGAGTTCCGGCCATTAACGCCGATTTCCCCGCGGCAAAGAGATATCAAGATCCGGAGTAGGAGGTATCTCGAACAGAGAGTGAAACAAAAAAGGAGTAAAGGGAGAGAGGAGCAGAAAAAAAAAAAGGAACAACGAACGAAAAAGAAATCGTAAAACCGGAGAGTTCCGGTGCGGGAATTCGATCGCGGGCTACCCGAGCCGGAACGTGCCGGGTAATAATGAAAATACTTACGAGCTAACGAAGGTCGGAAATGGATCGCCCGCTGATAACTCAGAATGGCCTCCTCGTAATTCTTTCTTCCCTGCTGTAAAATTCCCCTGAAACAGAAAGGGCGGAACCGCCCGGTTAGTAAAACGGCCGGGCGACCTCTTCCGTTATAGAATTTCGTTGGGAATTAGCCCGTGGCCATTTTTCCCTCTCCCTCTCTCTCTCTCTCTCTCTCTTTCTCTCTCGCTCCCCTCCCTTTTGGACTTTCACGTCCGAATAACATCGAACCGTTTCCATCTATAACCATTTCCCCGTGTCCGGTGCTCGCGCCGGACGATTAATCTTCCTTCGAGCAATGTCACTTTCAGAAATGATAAAAATATTGCTTGTCAACCGATGACTTATCGCGCGAAAGTCGGCCGACGAAACGTCGCGGGCTATCGAGGGGAGGGTTTTGCAGTTTTAGGGGGTTGCGCAGGAACGCCAATAAACGAACTTTGTAACACTTACAAACGCGGGTATATGGGGAACGTGCGGCCCGTCCGCGGCACACATATTTTAGGGGAAAAAATTCATTTTAACCGGGCCGGTGATTAATCTCGCCTCGAACGTTGTCACGCGGCGCGGGCACGATGAAAACATCAGTTGTCGGGAGGAGGTGATTTACCGGGACTGGCTATCGCGAGACTTGGCGCTTTTATACCTAATATTTTCACCCCCGGGGCTGCTGCCGCGAATCGAGCCTAAACGGTGTACGGCGGGAAGAAAACTGATTTGTACTACTGGCCAGAATTAGGCACGAATTACCTAGAGGCTTACCACCCCTCGGCGGTAATTGATTAAAGTTAAAAATCATCAGAGAAATATCATCTGGTCATTTGTAGAGCTG
This sequence comes from Halictus rubicundus, assembly GCF_050948215.1. Lineage (NCBI taxonomy): Eukaryota > Metazoa > Arthropoda > Insecta > Hymenoptera > Halictidae > Halictus > Halictus rubicundus. The sequence goes on from NC_135161.1 coordinate 14,070,123, forward strand.
CGTAGATCTAGCGTAAAAGTTGGTTAGTTCAAAGTCATTCGTTCGGAAGTTACATGTTACAGAACTTTAACCACCGAATCGGGCTTGTTATTTCAGAGCGGAAAGGGTTTGTGGGAGCAGAGAGGGGAATGGATATCGCTCGGAGATATTTTGCTTCGATCACGCGTTCCATTATTTTTCTTATACCTCGTCAAAGACGACCAAGGAATCGCGGGAGTCTCTCCGATCGATCGATCACGTGTCGTCGATCGAATACGTCGGGCTGACTTTAGCGGGTTGGAGAGGAAAAATGGTGATGAGGAACGGGGGTGAATCGAGCATGCGTGTCTCGCGAGGAATCGATAATTCATGGTGCCACGAGGCTGTCAATCGTCGACGGTTAATAATATGCTTGTTTTCGCGGCAGCTGCGCGTCGCGTTTTTCGCGATTGCTTTCTTGCGAAAGTGCGAACGTTTCCGCCGTGAATGTTTGCCCGTACGAACGGGTCAACGCGTCTGTATGCAAACTATAAAGTAGATTATCGAATCGATTTCTTGTTCGACGGCTCTGATAGGGGACGTTTCTCGTTTAATTGGCTGCCAGAGAGTGTTCGCTGGAAATTGCGATTTTCTCGGAGAAACTTTCATTTGTTTATAGTCAGCAGGAATGTCATCATAAACAGCAGGAAAAAGATTAAAAATTCAAGCATAACTTGGTTTCTCGTCCCCGTTACATTTCTGTGGCAGAAACAATTTATTTGTAAAATTATAAATTCTCTTATTGTGGCCAGAATTCTGAATAGAAGTTGTATGATTAAGGGTGTCCTTTCAAATTCGAATAATCTTTGTATATATAGGGAAAGTCTACAGTGTACACTCTTTCATACGCGACGTATGAAACCTACATTGCCCGCCTTGAAATATACAAAACACGTAAATATGTAAGCTGTCTTATTATTTCGTCCGGCGCTGTAATAACGCGCACGCTGCAGCATCCGAGCGTCGCGATAAATTTCGAAAAGTAAAAATTCCCGCTGGCGATTCGTCGATAATCGAGGCTGACCACGATCTACACCGACTATCTCTCGCAAAATTCATAATCGCGTCAAGACCACGAAGCGGCGAATCGATAACGAAAATTCCACCGGGGGCCGTTAATATTGCGCTAACAATCGCAGTGGCTTCATTGTTCCGGAATCGATGGTTCGGTGGGAGGGTAGGGGAGGGGAGGGGAGGGGAGGGTGGTGGATCGCGATCGCGGCCGGGCGTCCGCGGAATTTCATTATTTTAACCGGGTCTAGAAAAATCCCGGTTCGCCAAATAAAACGAGCGCGTGTCCGTCGGCGTCGTTTTCAACTTGTCCCCGACGCCGAGGAAAAAGTTATACTAATGACACGCTTTGTGAGCGTTCGAGAGACTGAAAATACCGGGGGCGGAGAGGAGGGGTGGAAAGAAAGTGTCGTCGGAGGAAAAGAGGCCGAGAAGCGGCAGAGGCTGAGAGGACCAGGAGGAAAGAGGAACAGGATATTTCCTTTCCGGACAAGCGAACCGCTCCGGACCGGAGGAGTTTTCCTGTTCGCTAACGAGACGCCGCGCTGCGTTCGTTAACTTTCAAGATGAATATTCGCGCGATATATAATGGACTCTTTTCTCTCTTCCGCTCTGCCTATTACCACCACCGGCGGCCTAGCCTGTTCTCCTACTACTTCCCTTCCACCCCCCATCCCCGTAACAATCCATCTCATTTGTACCGATTTGCGATTGTCCCGGGGTATTCCTGCCGATTTATTATTCGAACCTCGTTTCCAACGAATGGCTGGAAACACCCCCATCAGAGAAACGCTGTCCGGTCCAATCGAGGCTCGCCATAGTCCTCTCTTGAACTCGGCTTATTGCGCTGCACACTGTCTAATTACTCCGAGCACACTACCCAATTTATAAGTAGACCTCTGTTTATTTGTACTCCATTTGTCTAAACAAGCCCGCGTTCGGTTAGGTTCTCCACTCTATCAACTCTCGTCGAAACCGATGAGCAGACGTGGAGGAGAATTAGCGGGATGCTATTGTATGAACTGTTCGGTTATGGGAGCCCTCGTGTGCCTCGATATATTTCGATCAATGGAAATTCTACTATCGAGAAACTATTATTTCAGGTATAATTGTGCCCTGATCATTGTTGCGTGGAACTTTGTTATCGCGTGTATCTAATACAATCGTTACGACGAGCTATTATACAGATTACATAGTGTTTTCCGATAAGTTACTTCAGGGACCACTCCTCAAGGTTATCCAACATTTTTTGGACACTGTACACTTGTAGCCCCCTAAACTGTGAACGTTTTTACGGTGCCAGTTTTGATTCACGGTACACTTAATCTTCAAGGTCAGAAGTTATATTTTTAAAAATCATTCAACAGAGGATCAGATACTTTATTGACAAAGAATTTTGTTCGAACGGGCTGTGTCAATATATTTGTCCAGCGTGTAGGTCACCGGACCTCGAAAACACCATCAAGTGACATCCGCATAACAAACCCAGGCCAACGTCCGTCCCGCGAGGCCCTGTTCACATTCGACTAAAGCTAAAAAAAAAAGAAAAAAGAAAAAAAAGCAGTCGGGGTATCGTTTTAAACCGCGGGGAACGTTTAAAAGTCTCCGGTTTAACGTCCGTGGCCAGAGATTCCGGGATGTTTGCCGATCGCGGGAGATCCGACGCAGTTACTCGCCACTCTGGAACAGATGCGTTCCAGGCAATTTATATCGTACAAAGCTCGGCATTGTTCTCGTTATTTCGGGAAATCTGTTCGGCGCACGGTCAACCGGTTTGCAACCGGTGGGGTGGAAAGGGGAGGGGAAGGGATCGTCCTTGTTCCGAGGCGGGTTGGCGTGCAGAGACCCGCGCTTATTCCGACCAGTTTACGTCACTGGACGATGAGGCGTGAACAGGCGGGGGTGGTTTAGGCACGCGAAGCCGATGGTAAACAAACGGCCGATCGTTGGAATAAAAACACTGTGTGTGCTCGGGCATTGTTCGACGCTCCGAACCGTCGCGACGCGTCGCATCGTATCGCATTGCGTTGCATCGCATCGCGTCGTCGGCGTAACGAGCGGCCGCGTGAGCTATGTAACGACATTTCGGAATGACCGCAGGCGGCTTTGTGCTCGCCGAGCCTCGATGACAAAGCGAGCCTCGAATATTCCTGGCGGTGCACCGCGCCGAACCGCGCCGAAACGCGCCGGAACGCGCCGCGCGGCGACAAAAATTTCGGCTAAACTACCGAATCGCTATCTACCCTCCGATGATTTTCGGATGTGCCGTAGAAGTCGGTATTTTCAATCATTTTTTCCTTTATTTCCTGTCTCGCTCGGTTCACTATCGGTACCACCACAGCGTTGTGGCGGGGATAAAATTTTGACAATTACGGTAGAGACCTACGCGACAGTTGCGGAGAGACTACTGTTCAGTTCTGTAACCTATCCAAAAAATCGTTGAGGTGGGTAGGCAGCCGTTGTGCAGTTTCATCGAAATTTTATCAGGCGTGTTCCGACTGGCAACGGCGGTGGAATTTTCTAAAATACAATGCACTCGAGAAAAAGCCGTAGAAAAAGAAAGAGGGGGCAGGAACGCCGGGAACGGCATTTTTGTCGGACGATGCGGAATATCTGTCCGTTTAGATGTTACGCCAATAAAACGGAGACCCGTAAAGCTCGCCGCGCTCAGCATAACGCCCCACCGACCGATAAACGCGTCGAGAGATCCGCTGGTTGTACAGGTTGCTGCAAAAGTACGATCATCCGCGAAATTAGCCACTTCAGCGACGAATTTTTCGAAGCAAGTTGGACGATTTTTATTCTTTCGTACGCGGATCCAGGAATTCTTGATCGTTAAATTGTGGAAAGAATTGAGCGTGCAAAATCAATAGCGACCGAAATATTATGAGAAACGTATTTTTGCAAGCGAGCGTACCGCCTCCATTAAAGTATAAACATTTTTACTCAATTTCCCCAATACCAATATTCTCCGGAAAAAGAAAATTATGCTGAGATTCTTTATTGGAAACTCATGGCGTACAATTATTGGGGGGTTGCTGCACAGTGGAACGTTGATTACCTGAACATAACTTAACGAAAAGTCGATTATCCGATTATCGGTTGTTTGAAGGACCGATTATCTCAACACAGAATAATTCACGTATACAAACTAGGTAACAGTATTTATATTTTGATAATATAGCCGTGCTACATGCTACGAATGCCGTAATTTAGAACCTTATCTCAGTCGAGTGAGTGAACATGTTATTTATAGTACACGTTGCTCGCCCACTCAGCGACCACAAAAATTTAGCGAAGTCGGGGCTATTTATTTAATAAAACTAAAATTCAGAAGTTAAGGTTTATGATGTAATTGCTTCCTCAATTCTCTTATATCTATTATATATATTGTATCTATCTATCACCGTAGAAATAATTTTTTGAAAATGACGGTCAACGTGTGAAATGATAAGTTAATTTGGAACGAATTATGTCAAATTAGAGGCGGCACGCAATACACACTAAATTTGAAAACTGCACCCACGAAAACATTCAAGGATCGTTGAAAATAGGTAAGAGTAATCCAGGATATAAACTTATGAATTTTTATGACATTGCCACGTCCATTGTTGATGACACAAATGGTTATACAAACGGACACATGGCGAGGTCATACGTAATCCCTCTTCATCTGATATTCTATTAAAATGGAAAAATGCATACAAAGAACTAGATGCAGTCTAAATATTTATTTTAACACCAATGCGACACTTGGTAGTATCTAAAAATGAATCGTTTACTTCTTATATTTCATGTAATCACGTAGATAAATTGGTTTATTTTCGCCACTTTCATGTTAAATTCGCAAATTTTGCAACTCTCCAACCACAATTTCATAAATTGATAGCTTCAAATTCTAATGGAAATTGAGATTTAAAACTTTAATTAATTCCCATCACTTTTGATCCAGCTGTTTAAGATCGAAAAACCCTATGCAAATCCACAGTTTGGAAATTTTTATGTCGAAGACACTTCGCCTGGAAGAGCTACAAGTAGGCTGATGAATTTCTGCATATTTTTTGAGATAATATTTTCTTCGAAAAAATTGGCCAAGTTGGTAAATGGTCTCCCCTAAGTTTGGGGCGCGCTGTAGGGATTTCTATAGCGAGTTAGCACGATGCAAACATCGGCCGGCGAAATATCGCCGCGGCCTCGAAACTGAAAATACCGGAGCGAGAGCGGCGCGATGCGCGATGCGCGTTTGCGTGCCCGGGCTAAATAACGGCGCGACGATACGTGTGACGCGTTTATGGGGGACGTTCGTCGAGCCCGTTGACAACGGCGAATAAAAATATTCCGCGATGCCGCCGGCGAACAAAAGCCTCCGAGCGAACGGGATCGCGGCAGAGGCGCGACGCGACGCGGCGATGCTTTTGAACGGTCGCGCTCTCCCCCGGCACGGGATAAGATTTTTCAACGCCACCGCACCGTTGCAACGTTGCAACGCGCCCGTTGGCTCCAACGCCGACTGCACTACTGCGTACGCCGACTTTATACCAACAGGACAATCGAGCTGCAATTACTCTTCCGATGTTTATGGGCCGAATCCTGTTCCCCCGTCGAATGCAAATGGAGATATATCGGTGACCGCGTTGTATCTTCCCGGGACTAATTCTTTTCTACGAATCTCCTGCATTTTTACAGAAAAACTTTCCAGCGTTTTCACGCTCGTTTTTCATTGTGATTGACAGGCAGTGCACGCGGATACTGTCCAATAATTGTTAGTGGATAACCTGAAAAATTTATACCATTTGTATTCAGACTGAAAGGTGCGTGACAGGACACGGATGTACCGGGACTTTTATTATTATTTTCTATAGTATTTTTTCAAGATTATTTCAAGGTCAGTTCGTGTGAAGTGCAGAAGAAACAGTTTCAGCATACGTCTTTGAAATGACCTCCAAAGATAGTTAAATCATTTAGTTACAACCTTAAGAATTAGATAGGTGGAGCTGATGTTGTCAATATGTCGACAGTCGTCCAAAAAGGTAGAAATAAAGGAGACATTTAGATGTTCGGTTCCAAATGAGACACTCTGTATAAAAGTATCCTAAAAGGGCGGGACACGGCTAACAAATCTCAAATCGACTTCTCTATCCGTAGACAGTCGCCATACAAATTAGTCACCACCGCCCACTGCGCTGTCTTTAGGGGTGACATAGGGTGCTTCGGGTAACAAGAGAACCAGAAGGGGTGTGTGTTTAGTAAATTCATTGACTACTGTACCGTGTCTTTAGGTTGCCGTTGTGTCACTCACTGTTATGTTTGAGAATCGAAATCGTAGAAATGCAGTTGAAATAACAGTTCTAATTCGTGCATGTCCTGATTCTTCTAAATATTTAAAAAAAAGTCTTTATGTCGCAACCGACGGTATTGCATTTTAATCGTTTTCATTATTTAACTACATGCATTTTTTAAAATTTACATTTTTATATCGAAGCACGTTTTTAAGGTAAATCCACGGCGAAATAAAATTTAATCTATTCCATTTATCGTGAAAACATTTTAAAGGGTGAGAAACAATTCGAACGAATATTTTATATTTTGTGAAAATTTTTACAAATCCCCCTTCGGTTGAAATTAATTTTTACATTTTTACATATTAATTTCGTGCAATTCTCTTTTGATATGGCTGCAATAAACGTCCTCTACAAAATCCAGTTTTGTAATAATCCAATTTCATTTAACAAATTCGTCTACGGAAAAATTGTAAAAAGACCACGGGTTCAAAAGGGTTCTCCAGAAACAGACAGCATCACGATGCATTCGACAATATGATATCATGGCAATTTTGTATTTTATAAAAACACACAAATATCAATTACCGATTACTGCTTTTAATTCCCTAGTAATATCTGGATATATTGAAAAGCTTGCAAACACTAAATTTGATTCTTAATAATAATTTTTAAAAAATTTGACCAACATGGGGATAAATTCTTCACAAATATCGTGCGCATCTCTTTCGCCCCTGTCGAGGCATTACCGTGGTAATCCAATTCAAGTCCGACCAGCTCTTTCCTCGCAACCGTATTCGAGGATATCCGTTCCGATAGAGTTCGACAATCCATTTCCAGTTCGCGCAGAAAAATCAGGCTCTCCATCGGAATAGAGATATGCGTGTTTGTTTCGCGTCGGGATGGAGCCTGTCGCGTTAGCGTTTAATCTATTACCAACGGCGGTGCTTATTTCAAGACGACGCACGGTTGACAGCCGCTAATGCAATTGGTGTCGGCGTTCAAATCGCGGAAAGTTTGATCGAACTGGAGCAAACACCGCTAGACGGCTCACCGATCAAGTTCATCACGTCGGAATAATATCAAGTTTTGTGCAAAAACAGTTGAAGCATCGACTTTAAGCCAACACATCCGTTTCAGAATAAAACACATTTCATTTCGTGTGCCGTCAAGAACCATTTGCAATTAAATAGTATTCTCAACAAGTAATAAATCTATTTTTCTGCATACAGTGACTCCAAAAAGTATTTAAACACAAATTAAAAAGAGAGGAAATATTATTTTTGTCCACATTTGCCTACCACTGCACGGTGAACTCGCGTAAAGAGAGATTAAAATTTTAAAAGAATTTGTGTCAAGATCGTGTAAAGAATCGCTGTGGACAGTGGTCGATCGCTGTTCGATCATCGTTCGTTTATGGAAATACAACTCGGCATAAACCACGGTTGGATTATGGATTTCGAAGAGCCATTCGCTGAATAATGTCACGGATTACCGCTCGAATAAAAATCCCAATAAAGACACCCGACCGCGGCTTATCGGTCTAACGAGTCTGACTAGCGACCGACCGATACTACTGGCGCCGGACGAGGGGGATCTCTCGAGCAGCGGCGGAGTGGCAGTCGATAACTCGCGCATACGTCCGTGTCGCATTGTTCGCTACGAATATCTGATGTATCTGTAATTATCGCTGCCGGATATTGCGCAGAGTGTCCGATAATAACCAGCCCCAATAATGGCCGTTCGGTAATAAGCTCTCGCGGTATTGAAATTACTCGATGTCCGATAGCATCGAGTGCCCGTCAGTCTTGAATACTTTTCGTCGGCTAGACGTATCGAGCGATCTATGGAGTCGCTCGCCCAAGAATAATCAGCGGGAAATGATCGACGTTGTTCGAGGTTGCCGAACGATCGCCCATCAATCGCCCGGGTCATTAATAATTTATGGCTGTCTCTGGCCCCTGCATCCGACGCGTCGCTGCGTTTATTGTTGGACCGTCATCGGGCCAATGATTTTCGGCTAGCCTTGACCGCATTTTCATCGTGGTCGATATTATCGAGTCTCCGTGCACAATTGCATCGATCGGTGATAGATATATATTGGGAAATTAATAATTCTGTCGATCTCGCAATGTGATTTCGATTTTATGCCGACTGGAAGACTTATCTACTAATCCACTGATCACTGGATTGCGGATTTTCACAGTCGATTGGTGCATTCCTAAAAAAAAGTTATTCCGATTTAAACCGTGTGACATTAATTATGCGACTGACTGTAACTACCTAGTGACGTGGACACAGAATGTCAGTGTCATATGGCTAGAATTGCAAAACAAGCGAGTGCCATCAACCACAGTCTAACCGGTTAATAACATTAGGCAAAGTCACCGTGTGGTCGAGACTACCCTGAATTTCCCTCGGCTTTATGAAAATTCTCCTAGCCAATAACCGGGCACGGTCGAACGTATGGCAGCCGCGTGGGTGTTTGCGTTCTACCTTAAGAAAACCGACAAATTCCGGGTGGGGTCGCGCGACATCCTTCGTCTATGGAGCGGCAAAATCAATTTGGTCGAAGGGCTTGCGGGCCAGCAGGGTGGCCCGGGCATTCATAGAGTATGGCGCCGCGGCGATGACCGTCATCGCCATTGTCGTTGCCGTTGCCGTTCCCGTCACTGTCGACGCTGTCACCGTTGCTTCATCGAGCACGGGTGGCCATTGTCGGCGACGCTCTCCAGCTCCTCGTCGCCCTCGTCGTCGTCGTCGTCGTCGTCGTCGTTGGGATCGTATTGGCGGTTGACGGCCGTTCGACCGGCAACGCCGACGACAAAACGAGCCCGCAAGATTGCCAGCGCGATTCACCGGGGTTCCACGCCGCTGCTCCTTTCCTCCTTCCCCTCCTTTACCCTCTTTCCTCCTTTCCGCTCGTTACGTCGCTCGTATTACGCCGCGAGATTGACGGCTCGTGAGGGGAACCGACCTGTTCGACGACGTCCGATAATTGGACCCTTTCATCCCGCCGTCGCGCCCTGGCCGAAACCTAACGATCCAGGATTTACGACCCCCGACGCGTTTTAACGGTCCCCCTTTCCTTCCAGCGATTTCTCGCTAAAGATCCCCGGTTGCCGACCGCGTTCCCCATGTTTTTATAGACGTTAAGAACGGAACAGACGCTGGACATCGTAAAATTTAACCCCTTCCCCTCCTTCCCCTCCCTCGATCGCTCTCATTCGCAAGGTTCGCTCGCTGCAATGGAGCTGAAATCTCTGATGGCTATCGGGGAATGAAAAGTTGTCGGGACTCGATTTTAGTGGCGCTTTCACTGCGAGCTAACTATTTCGAGGTGGAAAATATATTTACAATCTGTCAGCAGGTACAGGGTGTTTCAAAATTTCGCGACCGCTATGATTCTGCACCTCTGAAACTTAAGGTCAAACGGTAATATATTGTAATGCATCCTAACACAATTGCACCTAATCAATTTAATTTATGATTTTCACTGATTTGTTCACGTAAAATCGTCGTATTTCCGGCTGATGTCGTAATTTTCGACGTGTTTGTACAAGAAGAATCGAACCTTGCATAACAGACTGTTCTGAATATATTGAAAACATAAATTGACAGGTTTTGTAATAATATTGAACTGGAATCGCATGCAACTTGTTTATTCATGACTTTCATTTTATACCATCGTGAAGCATGATCCATTAAATTTTCTCCCACCTGTTGCCGAACAACTTGTACGTGGCAGCAGCACGCGGCACGTCAAAATGAGAGTCCAAATGATGAAATAACTGAATCGAAGTGTCGTTGCAATGTATCTGTCGAATTTTGTATTTTGGGTACCCTATTTTTCGAATTGCCAAACCTTGTACACTGTAATTAGTGTTGTGTCGAATTGTCATTCGACGTGCCTGGAACGCGTTAAAATTTATTAAATTGTAGAAAATAACTGTAGAAAAATTGTGCAGAAACAACACTCTAGACTATTTATTTATTTCTGCAGAAAATTGGGTCGCGAGAGCCCTAGTGTGCCATTGCAATGCATACTCGTTAACGTTCAAGTTTTATGAAACGAAGCTTCACAACAGTTTTAATCTGATTATCGTGTAATTACTCTTTGAAAGCATGCAGCGCCGAACGAGACGCGTTAAATAATTGCCGACTAAATACCGGCTGGCATTGTTGGGTCACAACAATTCTATCCAGCGCGCAGTCTGCGTGAAATATCAGCAGACCATTGTCTTCTTTTCCGTTTGCACGTCGGGCTACATACCTCGGCGAAAAGCCGAATCCGCTCCATCGGCGGTTCCAAGGAGCTTTACGCGTATTAATTGTTTGTTCAGAAAGCATAAGCTCTGCCTCCGACTCGCGCTAATAGGATTATATCGGCGTTGACGCGAGCACCGACGTACGTCACGCGGGGAAAATTGGCAAACTCCGCGTTCGACTGTAACGCGGTCCGAGCATCGCCGGAATAAAAATTCGATCGGCGAGAGAGTCGTCTCGTTTGATAGAAGATAGCCTGTGGACCTTTTTCTCTCTTTTTTTTCTTTTTTTCTATCACGGATCGTCCAGGAAATAGAGATTCGGGTGGGCCGAGTGAACTTTCGTGGCCAATAAATTCTCTATACCCCTGGATTTTCCAGTTTTCTCGTTTGCCAGGCCGCGATACCGCCCCGCCATCGCACGTCCACGACCGAACGTACAGGCTCGCGGCGAAATAAATTTCGCAGTCTTACGGGATCCCGTTGCCGCGGCGAACTCCCGTGAAACGTAAAAATTACTCCGGGTCGAGGGGGTCCCGGCCACGTACCCCATCCATAAACGGGACAGAGATACAGCTTCGCTCGACTTAAATATTTCCGTGATTTTCATCATTTCCTACAACGACGGAATCCACTGTAATCCAGTGGTTGTCAAACTTTTTTTCACGGCACCCCTATTATTATTATTATTATTTTGTTTTAGATTTAGATATTTAGATATTTCTAGCAGTTAAATTCTTGTAGAAACATTTCGAGCAGAATGGCTATGCCCACCAAGGCTTTAACTTAGGATTAACACAATTAAAGTTGGCCGATTTCAAGCGTTTTTGGCAGGTAAGGGCGCCGCCATGTTGGTATGTGCTCACCGTCGCGAGTAGCCTAATGAACGAAGCCGCTAGGTGGCACCACGAACATGCGGTGATGTCGATAACGTAGATTTGCAAGCGTAGTTGTGCCGGCCCTCCACACGAACTTAACCTTGTCCAACCTTCTCGCGGCTCCGCTCATTGGACGATGCCTGATTACATACCAATAATTCATAAACGCCTGAAACCAACTTTAAACACGCATAACACTGGACCCAGTGAATTCCTATCGTCAAAATTTAGATTTTTGGCATTTCCTCGTCAAAATCTACGGGATTATGTTCTAAAAAGTCCAAAGTCTGTGGTCCCCTAAGTTAAAGTTTAGCCACTGGAGAATACACCGGCGTAGGATAAGCCTTGTAATATAAAGTTTCTCCTTCTTCTAAGAAATTCTGAACGATGAAGCAATCCTAATCACTGCAGCTGTAAAATACAAGGGGTAGTGCAAGGGGTTAAAGAAGATATTCAGGTGGCCTGCTTTAGCGACGATAGCCCGTCTAGCGGGCTAGGGTTGAGCGTGGCCTTGAGCGATCAGATATTGTTTCCAGTGTGCCTGGGGGCGGTCGATCGAAGCCATCAGCGCGAGAATCGCCGGCGGCCGTGTTTCGCCGCCCTATAAATTTTTGGTTATCGCGCGTGACCGAGTTTCCCCCTCCCTCTTGCCGCGATTCTAAGCGTTTCGATAAAAATACCCGCTAACGGGAGCACGGGAAATAAAATGGCGTGAAAGGAAGGGACGATGAACGACGGGACGCGACGGTGAGCACTAGGGCATAGGCAGGGAAACTAGGCAGATCCATCAGCGGGCGTCGACGCGGCCGCTCGATTGATACACCGGTGTCGATCGAATAAAACGCTTAGCTCTCCCGCACCCCTCTTTCTACCCCCCCTCTCTCTCTCTCTCTCTCTGTCCCTCTCGTTTCCACGTAGCGCGTGCGATCGGTTTTTAACGCTTCTTGATCGGCCAAGTGGGCCCTCGAGTGGGATCCACGAGTGCCTCGTATCGCAACGCGTTCGCCTCGAAACGTGTAAATGACAGCTGTAACGAATGGCCTGATTAATTTGTTCCCGAACGATGATCGATCTCTGGCCGAAGTTTTTCATTTGCCGGCCGCGAGATCGTTTTCTAATGGGACGTCCTACGCCGGGAATTTTCCACGTGAACTGTACCACCGATTTCCCTCACTCTCTCCCTCTCTCTCTCTCTCTCGCTCTCCCTCCCTCCCTTTCCCTCTCGTTCTCACTCCCCTCTCGTCGGATCAGGGAAGATTGCCAAGTATTTCGCAGGAGCGGAGGAGGGTCTCTCGCAGAGGGTTTCAGATGAAAAACTTGAACTGCGTATCGACGGTCATATACGTCGAGAGGACCGTCGCGGTCGCGTCCCCTATCAGCTCGGAAGCTTCTTCTTCCGCGCTGGTTGGCTTTCGGGGAATCCCAATTTACCGGTATTCAAAACGGGTAATAACTCCCGCGAGCGATGCTCCTTTTTTTCTCTTTTTTTATTTTTATTCGTCCCCCGGATTCGCCGATCGACCTACATACATACATGCATATATGGATGCCGGCCAATAACTTTGTTCGGTTCGCATATTTCCGTTATATTTCTGATAATAGGGAATTCGGTGTGCAGGCCGCGGCGCTAGATATCAGCGTCGCGAGCGGATATGACGTTCGCCGAAGACTCACGCGACTGTTAAGACGTCGAGCGAAACAAATCTGACAGCGACACGTAATAGACTGTATCCGTGCGGCAGCCTCATAAGTGTTCATCTGATAGTGACCCTGCCACACGAGGCTGCGAATAGTGCTCTGGCACTTTCACCGAAAGAGTCAATAATTCAAGCAGCGTTCTAGGCTCCTAACCGCGAATGCTTCGTATCAGAATATTTTTGTTTCATTGTACGACCTACCGAAACAAATTAGATCCGGTGTGCATCGACGAGTTCTATGGTGCTGAACTGGCATAACGTCGCGTGTCTGTTGTGTGTCATCTCGTGTTTCGCGGATTTTGCACTTAACGTGGATTCCTGCGAAGTGTACTATGAGACAGGCGTTTTAAACATACAATATTATAGCGAGCGTAGCACTGAAAAATATAATACATTAGGAAGCTAATTTCTCCAGGATCGATAACGTAGTGAAATATAATAATTACTGCACTTCCGCAACAAATTACCGCGCGACAATCGGTCGCACGCAATCAAATCACGCACACTCCCGGCATCTTCGCTGTCCGGCGAGCCGCAGGACTTGGTGCGCAGAAATCAGGGGGTAAGAATCACCGTGAATTCTTGCGGAATGTAACGCGGCATCGTTGGTCGCAGGTTGCGCGGCCTATATCTTCCGGAGCGTTGCTCCGTTCGGTGTTATTCGAAGCGCGCGGCCAGGCACGCATTCAACGGCGACGTCCACGGGCGGTAGGCGACCGTGTGCGTGCGTGCGCGCGTGGGTGGACAAGCGGAGGTGGGCGCGCACGTACACTCGCAGGAGCGTATTATCGCGAAACGTTCAGGAGGCAACGGTGTACGGGCGAGCGCTAATGCGTCGTCCTCGCTTCGATCCGAGGGAAGAGAGCCGCAACAGAGCGCTGTCGCTTCTCCGTCGAGGCTAGCTGGCTCTGGCTAGGTCCTACCTGCAGCTGCAGCTGCGGCTGCAGCCGCAGCTGTCGGTCGACTCGCCGCATCGATCGGTTCCGACAAGCGTGAATCGCGTTCCCAGAGAGTACCGAAGCCACAATTGCAATCCTTCCCTGCCCCTGCTTCGCCCCTCCCCTAGGTCTCTCCCTCGGTTCCTTCAATTATTTTTTCCAGCCTTTGCAGAGATCTCTTTCTGTCCCGGACTCCTTCTCTTTCCTCACCACCCTTTCGAACTACTTCCCCTCTTCTCCTCTTCGTCCTCTTGCTCCCAGCGTTCCCGACTTCAGCATTCCATCCGGATTCCAAGCTTCCCGCGTGCCCTCCCCTGCACTTCAAACTTTTTGCTGCCACGCGCCATCAAACCGCCACGAGAGGCTCCGGGGTCCAGCCACAACTCGAGTACACCCACGACGATCGAAGTAAATCGATAAAAATATGAAATAGATAACACAGATGTAGTATGCATCCGACGAGTGTTCGACGTTCGATGCGAAAGTAGGGCTTAAATAATTCCTGTTTGATCTGCATAAGAAGAACTGTAAATTCAACAGAGGAAAGTTTCAAATATAGTGGATTTATTGAAAACATAAACCGAAAAGCAAATAAGACGTACGGGAGGGCAAATTCATCGGAGCAAATGCTCACGCGTTGCTGTACCGGCATTGAAAATGATAATAAATACGATTCCAAATGTCGGATTTGTATTAGGTATATTTATGCACACGACAAATGCAAATATTATATGTATAAATTGCAGCGCACTATAATAAATATTGTGCGGGCATATATGTACGGTCAATCACAAAAGTCTACAAACAGCCGACAAATTTCGAATATTTGAAGTAAGGTTCAAAGGTTTTGAATATTTTATGGTTATTAATTCATTCGTTAGCTAACATTAGACAGGTTTGGCAGACACGTTGACATAACTTTCACGGTTCTATATTTTTCAGTTATTCATATTTTCGGATGAATAAGCACAAGAAATATTGTCATTTCTCATTTTATTCACGCAGTTTGAATTGTCGAGTGGCGTCTGACCGTTGGCTTACTTATACTACTTACTGTGAGCCTCTGCATTAATGTCGGAGAAAAACAAATTACTCTGATTCAATAACGGCAGTTAAAATTTGAAGAGTCGGTGTATCGAAGAATCAAAGCCATTGTATGCTGATGAATAATTTTCACGCGAGCTCATTACCACCATCAATCGTTGTACTACATGTCATTATCATCTACACGCATCACTTGTTCGTGTAAGAATGGTTAATAATCCAACATGTGAATATAATGATCAAGCTCAAAATATCAATCACATCGTTTGGCGGTGTCCTTTGTGTAATTTACAACGCGTGAAGTTAATTAGCCAACAACATAAACACAATATTCAATTTCCACGAAGCGTAGAAATGTTAATCACTGTCATCAATATAAGTCGAACGTGTTCCAAACAATTTAAAGGACATATCATTGAAATTATCAAAAAATAACTCAACAATTTCCGAAAGAAAAATGAAAATAAGAGACAGCAAACTCTCCGCCCTTTCCCAATGACCCAATTCGTCCTTTAGGGTAGTGAAGGGACTCCACCCCTCCCTTGCAAGTCCTCCCCAGGAAATCTAACCTAGACCTAACTCATCCTACGAAAGGTCACCGAGTTCGAAGTGGCACAGTTGGGGACGTTCCCTCGACAGTGGTGGCCGAGAGGCGGCAGTCGAGTGCAAAGGTTAAGAAAGCGTCTGATAAACGAGGGTTAAAAATGTCGTTCAATTAACCGATCCATGCTAAAAGAAACTTGGAAAACACCGGGGCGGCAGAGGGACCGGTGATCGAGCGGCTCGCAAGAACACTCTCGGCTGCCGTCGGAATCAGAATCGCCGGGGAGCAGAGAATTATACTTCTCGGAGTCGTCACCCGATCCCGGCGGAAGTTTTTCGTCGTCGGTTAAAGGAGTTTCGTAGGGGGTGGAAGAAGCCGCGATTCGCGGTCTGTTTACAGGAGTGTCTTCTTTCGGGCGATTGTCTCCGGGCTGTTGCCAGTTTCGCGGAGCTGGAGGTGTTTCGTCGCCCGGACAGCCAGTAAAAACCGCGTCGACCCGTAATCGCA
Source organism: Halictus rubicundus (assembly GCF_050948215.1). Lineage (NCBI taxonomy): Eukaryota > Metazoa > Arthropoda > Insecta > Hymenoptera > Halictidae > Halictus > Halictus rubicundus. The sequence continues at coordinate 14,086,304 of NC_135161.1, forward strand.
GTTGAAGCGGAAGAGGAACAAGAAGAAGAAGAAGAATAGATGCGAAGAAGAACGACCGGCGGCAGGCAGGGTCGGGCCGGGTCGGGCCGAGTGGCTGAGGAAAGAGTGCGGCGTAGATCCGGGAAATATATTCGACTGTTTTGAAGCCGTTAACGTACCTGCTTACGTTTATGCGGGTCCCTGGGCTCGCCTCTTTCTTGTTTTCCTCGCATATTGGCCAAGTTTTCAGACGGGGGGTGTCGTATCGAGGGCGCCTGCGAGTTTCCCCGAGTTCCTTGTCGTTTGCAAAGTAAATCGTGCGCGTTTCGTCCTCCCTCGCCCCCACGGACCCCTCTACCCACCGCCATCTGGGCCCCCTCTGCCTAGCATGCTTTCTTTCCCCGCGACTCGTTCTTTTTCGTTGCCATTGTTCCGTGGGCCGGGGCAAGGCACCCGGGACGCGCTCCCATCCCGATTTCTCGCGTCGTTTCGTCCTTCCGAGCGAGAACTCTCTCTCGCAGGAGAATCTGGGAGCCGCGATTACACCGCGCCAGCCCCCGAAAGCACGCCGGAAGCACGCCACGCTGAAAGGGAGCCGTCGAGATATGCTCGAGAGACGCTCGACGACCGGTTCGATGCGTCCTACCATCGTCGTCGGGTCGGATTCAATTTCGCTCGGCCGGCTGAAATCGAATTGGCTGGCCTATCGGTCTGAAAATTATGCTCCCCGTATGGCCGACCCATCTCCGCCGCGCATTGTGCCCGCTCGCCCACGCTCGAGACGTTCGAGAGCGATTATCCGATATGCGAACCGTGAACCTCTCTCGCTATCCCCTGTTTCGATGTTAGAAGCCCGATCCCGAGGAGAGACCGGCCCGGAGATGCGGTCTTACCGGAAATTGTCCTAAGTAATTTGATCGCAGTCGATATCAACAAAATTGGTAAACCGTTGTGATATGCTGCGTTCGCTCTTGGCGGGTTCAAAGACTCTCGAATAGGGAATTAATCGCGCTGCTTCAGAAGAATTAACTAACCCTCGAGGTTAATAAAGTTTTTACATACTTTCGCCTCGGGAAACCAAAAATTTTTTAATTGTTTGTATGTAATCCTGTAGATTTCGGTTTGGAAATGCCGAAAATTCAAGCTTCAATTCTAGGTGATCACTGGTTCAAAAGTTATGAGTGGGTAAAGTTGTGCGATTTTCAATGTTTTTGACAGGTACGGGCGCCGCCATGTAGCGACCGTCGCGCGTCGCTTAACGAGCGAGGCTGCTAGATGGCACCACCAACACTATACTTGAGTTTTTACGTCCGAATAATTCTGCCTGTTTTTCGGAGCCTACACTATGCAACGCACTTCGCGAAATTGTAACAGCGAACGAGAAAATCGCAGTATTATTTTGATCGTGGTCGGAGAAACATCTTCTCGTTCGCTGTCACGATTTCATAAAATGTGTAGAGTTTAATAATTGTGTAAAAGTGTGGTGTTCAGAAAGACAGACAGAATTATTCGGACGTATTCACGTGAGTCAATAATAGCGTGCCATGGATCCAACGGAGGAACAGATGATTCGGAAAAATTTGTAAGTGTGCTTTACATTAACATTTTATTAACATTGGATACAAAGTTTTCATTCCACATTTATAAACAATTTTGCGGCAAGTTTCTTTGGCAAATGTCCACCGATCCAGAGGTGTAGATTCACCCCTATACACCCTGTACAAATTGTTCACTTTAAATTTATCGTTAGTCGAATAGCTGGGGCACAACATTTGTTAATAGTTTATTGTAACGTAAAAAGCCACACGCGAGGTAGCGACTCTCTGTCCACGACGAGTATGCTAATTGTCAATGGTTGTGCTCTGCTGTCTGTTCTGCCCTCGCACGAGCTACTACGCAATCGCCTAACAGTTGTTAAATTAAGTTTGTAATCCGTTTAATCGCATTACCATTTAATTACTCGCGCAAAGTATAGAGCAGTGTGTGAGATGTGTCATGCAATGGTTCACGGAAAATTGGGTGTATCAGGAAATATTACGTGCTCGCAGTTTTATTGGATTATACTTTCACAATGGGAAGTGGAATTTTAATACAGTAGTGAAACACCGTAACAAGTCGTACATATATCGTGAACAAAAATTCATTTTACGTAGCAGAAAATATATGGACGAGACACCTTGTATAGATCCGAAGAAAAGTTGGAGATTTTTGAGTCTTTTCGCGTGGCTGTGGCGCGGCTCGTTTTCCTCGGCAGGGGGTGGAACGTAGGGGTTGACAGGCGGCAGAAATGGAATCACGCGGGCGTCAGTCGTCGAGCATCGACAGTGGTCGGTTCCTGGTCTGGCCCGATCGAAATCGAATTCCCGTGGACGAAACTTTCCTGTCCGTCGTCGAGAGCGGTCGGTCGCCGGTAATCGTCGCGCGAACTCGAATCAAACGGTGCCGGGCGTCGCGTCGCGTCGCGTCGCGTCGCCTTGTTTTTTCCGTTCGTTCGCCGCTGTCACCGACTTGACGCCGGAATTTTTCGACGCTCCGTAGAAAATTCCGCGTCGCCACTCTGACAGGCACAATTTCCACGAAAACGAGGCGCGAATACTTTCGCTCCGCTTCGACTACGGCGCGCTGTCCGCTCGAAAGACGAAAAAAAAAAAAAGAGAAAGAGACGTCGGACAGCAGGCTCAGCGAGAACACGGCGAAGCGTATCGTGGCCGGATGGTCACCGAGAGCAATTTAATCGAGACGGAAACCGCTGACTCGCCTGCGGAATCGGATGCCCGGTAAGCGATCGGCTCTCGAATCTTTTCTTCCATTAGAGGACTTATTGTTCGGGCGAAGGCGGACCTAGCCACGGCAAAAAGGAGGTGAACAAAGAGGATAGAGGAATACTAATTTGCCGATGGCCCTGGAGTAGAAGGCTTCGAGGGAGAAACTCACGGAATCTTAGAGGGTGCTCGAGCGCTGCCTTAATAAGCGCCTTAACATCCCGTCTATAAATTTTAAGCTATGTAAAATTAGCGCGAGACCGATGATGGCGGACAGGCCAATCCCCTCTTCTTTCTCGTTCCTCGCCTCTGCGGTAACCTGCTCCATCGAACTCGCTCGAATAATAGGTTTCAACGTACAACCGATCTAACCGGCCTCTCTCCTCCTGCTATAGCATGCTTATTCATCGGTCGGGTCAGGTCGATTCACGAAACCTGCACCCCTTCGCCTACCCTCTCTGGCCCCCTCGAGCTGAACCGTCCGTCCGCCGAAGTCGTTATTAACTGGTATTCCGTCGGGAGTCGGGAGGTAATTCGAGTCCGAACACGCGAATGAAATTGGGTCTTAGCTCGTGCCGATGCATCGCACCGCGTATGTATAGTGCGAGCCACCGCGAAACCGGAGTAAGCGATGCGGAGGACGTGAGCGGGATCCCAACGAATCCCGAGACGCGAGCATTCGAGCCGACGGTAATTAATAACAATCGTCGGTGACCGGGCTGCTAACGCGAAGTATTTTTCACTGGTTTCCGCGTTTTATCTGGTCCCCGTAAAACCCCGTTTACATTAGGCAACTTTATCTTTATTTTTATTTAATTTTATTATGTTTTTTTTTTCTTTTACTGAATTGCTACGATCTTACCGAATCTCGTACCGTAATTATGCTCTGCGTCCGACAAGAATGTATTGATTTTTTCATACATATCGTTGGAACAAATTTCATAACAAGAGCCTAAACTCGATTAATTTGTAACGCAACTCGACGTCATTTATAGGAACAGTCGAACGCGCTTTTGAATCTCGCGAAAAGTCGGATATTACGTTCCATGCAATTATACCCGAAACACTGATAATATTAACTTGTACCATGTGTAATTACCGTTTTCGCGGATTGATATGAAACCAATACGTTTTCGAAACAATAATCCTTATTTAATGAAAATATGCAGCATCCATGTTAATGGATTTTTCCCAATGGAACGCCGACTGATGTATTCCGATAATTATAAAAATTAAATTTTGTTTATATTCGAACGCTACGACCACCGAGCTGATAACCAATTTTTGGAAGTGATTGCATCCTGCGATGAAAAGTGGTTTCGTTACGGCGACCGAAAATTTTAAACGTTTGTCCGAGACCATCATTACCGAAAAATTATTCTGTTAGCTGTACGGTAATTCGACGAAGATATGATTCATTATTAGCAAATGGCGTGCCTGTATTCTTCCATTCATAACAGTACAGTAAAACCTCGCTCGTTGCACTCGTTTACAAAGCATTGTAAAATCGCGCTGAAAGCTTCCCGCTGGTTAATTCGATGAGTCAGACGGCGATCGAGCGTCTCGTTACGAATCGGCTCGTTAAACGATCGTCGCGGTTTAATTACGGGGCCGTGACGCGTGTCTTATCACCGAGCGTCGGACGAAAGTAACGCGCGGAAGTTGTAATTGCTTTTGCGCGTCGTATCCTCTGTTACTTCATCGCACCCCCATCCCCATCCCCCTCCCTCTCACCCTCGTCCGCCGCCATTTCCATCCTATCGTCGTACGCCTGTTTTCCCCGGGCAGCTTGTTCGCGGAATTTCCCATCCGAATTTTCCGTTTCATTAACCGCGGCTCTCCGCGCGGCCATTAACGGATCCTCGCCTCGGTGTTTGCGCGCACCGGTAATTAAGAGCTAATTAAAAATGCCCGGGATCCTGCGATCGGTAAATAATCAGGGAGGGGAAACGAAAGCTGCCGCGCGGCAAGATAAATCGAACCGCGCGCGCCCTATCGTTCGATCGTATAATGTATCCCGGATTTAAGCGGCGGCCGCTAATTGCACACGGTATTCCAGAACCATTTAAATTGGTTCACCGCGACAGATCTAATCGGTCCGGCCGTCCGTTTCGCCCGGCCAATCCCGCTTTCTCCCCGCCTCTCGCCATTCCAATCCGGCAATTCTTTCACCCCCCGGGGGTTGAAACTCCACCCGACGACTCCGGTAGTACCCTCTTTTCCCGGCCGACCGCGTTGCCAACGACACCGAGAGTTTTTCGTTTCGACGACCGGCAATCTGACGTCGACTCGACGCGAAACGCTCGGCGAGCCGCGATTTTCCTACGTCCAACTGCTAGGCTAGCTGGAACTTCAATCAGGCTGACCCGCATTCCGAGTTCGATCGCTTTCGCGCTCAAGACTTTCGGTGAAAATGAAATAGAGAAGACCACGATACCTAGGGAGGCCACATACATTTTTCTACGGAAAAAATAAAACCGAAACGCACACTTCAACACAAGACTGGACACCCTAATAATTGTATGATTTTTATTTAGTAGACAAGGTAAAAGAAATCTCTTATACAGGCCGTTTCAGACCACTATAACGTGATTCTGCAATTCTCTAGATAGGTGATCTATTTAAAAACCAGAAGATTGATCCGTTTTTCGAAGTCAAGATTCTACAAAATAAGACAATAAATAATAATAAATTTCGTCGTTACGGCTTTAGAGAGCCGTCAAGTTCGCGTGCCCAGCGTTCGTAAGTAGAATTAGTAGGTCATGAACAGACACAGTAGTTCACGTAGGGATTAACAAACTTCGTACCAGTCATTTTCACTGGCGTAACTGTGGTATCAACGAATGCCTCCTGTTTCGAGGGTACGCAACTCGTGCGTCGCACTGATCGAATTCGATGTCGAGGAATCGATCCACGTCGTCGCACGTGCGTTGCGGGTAACGTTCTTGCGCGCGTTACGCATTCGAACGATCGGGGGGGGGGGGGGGGGCGCGTATTAAATTCAATTTCTGCCTCGGTGTCGTGCAAACATGCACACACATAGGCGCGTAGTTTACGCGGGTCCCGTTCGCCCCTATTAAAACCCTCCGTGATTCGGGGGAAACACGATTACACGCTCGACACCGAGTCTATCATCCTCGAATGTCCGCGCGGACCGTCGAAACGGTCTCTTAATCGAGATAAATATCGGAGGGTCGGCTCCGGTCTGCACGGAAAAATCGACTCTCGATGCTCCGACGGAGATACCCCGGGGCCCGAGCCTGTGAAATATTCGGAGGCATTGTCGCCGTTGAAAATTTACCGCGTCGTTATCCGGAAATCACTTCCGAACGAATACGATATCATAGCCGGGGATTTTTGGGCAGTCGGAATCATGGCGTGGCCGTTCGATGAATTTCTCTGCGATCCACTAATACCAACGAAATGTAATCGGACACCGTTTCTGGCTTCTCGATATTCTTCGATACTCGAGAAACGGGAAATCGGAAGAAATATTGCACGGTTAAAGATTAAATCAATCGGTCAAAACTCAATAGATTTTGCGCTCGTGCTAGTAATCACATGGAAAATGAATTTTTACCGGTTTCACAAAACTTTAAAGACTGCAAGATGCGCTATGTTTTTGCCGCGCGGAGTAAACGCTTACGCCTCCGAGCATCGCCTAACGCACAACCAAAAAATTCGCAACGCGGAAATGCTTCATCGCGAGATCACGCCTATCGCGGTACCATTCAGTAATCCTGTCGAAGCTCGCAGCGTAGTGATTAGCTCGCCTCTGACGAGGATTCTTTGTGAAGATTCGAATCGCAATACGGTGGAGCAGGTTAGCGGCAGCTCCCTCTGTTGTCCCTAACTGATTGGTGTGCACAGAAGAACAGTGTTTCCCTTTTTCCGTCGACGCTGCAATAATCTCGCTTTTGAGCGGTGCGCGCGCGTGTGTGCGCCGGGCTGTTTGGCGGCCTTTCGAGGGCAACGATGCTCGCGATACCCTACGCCGGCATTGCACGGCACGGCACACCCGGGGAATACTAATTAGCGGTATGTGTCAATCCATGAGAACCGTATTGACCGGTGAATGACAGCGGTTCGTGCGCCGCGTATGATTAGCCGAAACCGATTCTAAACCTGTGACGGTCCGATGACGTTCGACGATACCCTGACGACCCTACATCCGGCAGAAGGCTTTGACCGTATCAACGCGATGACGCCCGGTATTGAATCGGGCGCCAGCCTGGCGTCCGCTGCCAATAGATGGCAGCGAACTGCTCTGCCAGCGCGAGGCTTCGTGACTGGTTGCGAGCGGCTGTGCGGACAGCCCGAATAGATATGGAAGAGGATGGTCCGGCAGCTGCATTATCCCGGTAATATCTGATGCGGCGAGACAAAGCTTCAAAGGGTCATAGTGTAACCAATGCTTGCTTGCTTGCTTGCTTGCGCTTGCTTGCCGCCGCGCACGCTTGTCGGACAGTAATATCATATGCGGGTCACAGACGACGGACCAATACGACCGGCAGCTCCAGCTTCCTCTGCTGGATACAATGGTAAACGTGCTTGTGTATGTGTGTCTTTGCGGCGCGGATTTGTCGCCTTTTGAAATTTTATTTGGCGAGGTTTCTGATACGGTCCTGGTTTGGAGAGGATCCTTGTAAGCTCCTTTAACCCTTTGTCGTGTAACATTGGGTTAGACTCGTGGCGAAAAGTATTCTCTCTTTCGTAACTGTCGAAAACACCTCTACCGTAACTAGCAAGATTTTATATTTATGGTATTTGAGAACCACTGATGTTCGAGAACCACTGTCTTATATAGCTGAAAATTATACTAGTTGTTAAAGGCAGGGGTTGTTGAGGGATGGGCGTAATGGTTGAAGCTCGGTTATTTTATGGGCGAGTAATATGGACAAGTACTATTGCTTGGTACCGCTATTAAGTCATACAGGTAGATTTCAGAGACAATTGGATATTACAGTTGGCAATGTTATCGCCCTATAAACACAGCATATAGATTTTATGTACATATGTACAGACAGACGTATATTTTATATATTTAGCTGAGATACCCTGTATACGTATAATACATTGGTTTCTTGGTTTTAGTATATCACTGTTTATTACACGAATAAAGTATACTATGCGTGCGAAGTGTATGAGCAGCGACTCACTAACATTGTTGAGCACCGTTTCGACACAACAGTATATTTATATCTTGCCGGCTGATGGTGATGAATGTATGTTTACGGTTTATTAGTGACGTATTCCCGCGCTACTAATTTTCCTTCATTTAGAAAAGATGCATCACCGGGAACTTTGATGCACTATGTGTGTAACGAAAGAAGTAGATGGAACGTACTGGTTTCCCATTTTAGCACGCTCGCTGTTACGTTGGTCGCTAACAGTAAAAGCTGGTATTTTCGGTAGAACAACCAATGAAATTTTAGGTATCGTTAACAAATTCGGAATAACACCGCGAAAATAAAAGGAATGCAATTAGAGGATTCGGTCCTTTTATTACAATACGATGCATAAAAATAATTGTGTACACGGAAATTCGTTCCATTTACTTTCATTGTTATCTTGTACACGGCGAGCTAAATATGCGTTGTGGAAATAATGATAAATCAACAGTTGTTAAAAAACTGAACAATTATAGTTAACACGAAACGGGCAAAATACTCGATAAACAATTACGTTTACAATAAAACAAAATTCTAAATGAACAATAATGTTTTACACGAAACAGATTTAGCAACGCCACATTTTTATTCTCAAAACAAAAAGTTTTTCGCGACATCAAAGATTTTGGAACATTACCCAAAATGCATAACAGGTGCTTGTTTTTTTTTGCTCGTTATCTACGTTCGCGTCACCGTGTTAGCATGTTTCGTGTGACATATAGCGATTCACTAAATCGTATATCAGCCACTGTCCATTCATTTCTGATTTCTTTTCATGAAAAATAATGCGTTTGCTAATGCACAAGCACAACGATTCTTCGACACATGTTCTGACAACGTATGCGACAATAAATACTTGTTTGAAATATTCCAGACAAGAGTATCCGTACTGTAAGTGACGCATCTGTGTTATTTATTAGCGTGGTTGAATCACCCTTTTTTATGTTCGTTTTGGTAAAATAAATATTCTTGCGTAAAACTGATAAACCAACAGTGACAATCGAATTTTTAGGGAAATACGTAACAGCCTTGACAGTCTTTCTCGATCAGAACTCTGCACAAAATTTGCATTCTAAAATCGGGCGTTCCATGCGCAACAACCATCAATTTTGTCTCGCAACGATTACGTTCTCCAAAATATTCCAATTTCCTCAGTCTCAAAATGAACTTCGAACACGAGGACAGCATCGCCCAGGACAAGAAATAAAACCGTTCCTCGGCAGTCGGATCGTTCCTAAAAGTATAGGACGCGCGGGAATCATGAATTCCATACGATGCCGGGCGATTCGGAACACATGACGCGAGTCTCCCCAAAATATTAAGTGAATCCTATACCCATGGTCGGGCAGCCTGTAGCAAAAGGCTCCAGTTATTGATACGCATCGCACGCCGGCGGCGTGGCAATCGCGGCCAAGTGAAACGTTCCCGTTACTGGGTGGGGAACAAGGGGAGAGGGGTGGAGAGAGAGAGAGAGAGAGAGAGAGAGAGAAAAAACCGACACGGAGCGATTTGATAGCAAAGTGGATGGAAGCCGTGGGGGATGATAGAGAGAACCCCGTGAAGGGCTGGGAAAGGAACCGCGAGCCGACCGAAGGCTGGTGGATAGAGTGGCGGCGAAGGGATGGCGAAGGGATGGCGAAGAGGCGGCGAAGGGGAGGCTGCGTGTACCGTGTACAGCGACCGCAACGGGGGTGGAAGACAGAGATAGAGGGTGGGATTAGCGGATGGATAAAGAGAACCGTGTGTGTATAGTGGCCGGGGAGGGTGGGTTTGGGGTGGCGAGCGATAAGCGACGGGGTTGGGGCCGGCGAGCAGAGATGTGTGAATGGTAATCAAATCAGGGAGACAGAGAGGGGAGACGCGCGACGCGGAAGCTTGGACAGGAAGATGGAGAGGCCGGGAGGAAGCGTGCATATACGCTGTGACCGGCGAGAACCTACCAGAGAATCAGACGAGTGTATAAACAGAAAATATTTCTCCGCCGTGGATCCGTGAGACCGCGAGGGGAGTCTACATCTCCGGCTTCGTTCTGTCAACGTGGCTGAAGCTGAATGCTCGATAAGTTTGCGCGGGATGTGTTTATGGACGCTGGGATGGGTCTTGTCTTCTTTGTGGTTAGCGTGTTCTTTGTAACAGTGACGCTGGAGCTACACTTCTACAGTGTCCTTGGCCAAAAAATTGGGGCCGCTTATAATTTTACAAATTTCGCCCTGTAACCGTAGAATTATTAACCATAGACGTAATTTTGATCATTTCTTTTTTTTATATACGGGGTGTGGCCGGACGGGTGGTACGACCGAGCAGGGGATGATTTGTACATATAAAACTAAGTCGAAAAAGAGGAATAACATTTTTTCGTTTGACGCCTGGTTTTCGAGAAAATCAAGTTTAAAGATCCTCTCGGTTTCGCGTGCTTTAGTATATGCAGGAAGTAGAATTGGTTGACCATGGTCAGACGCGTCAGACGATTCCTAGCTAGTAACATACGTATTTGCTGTATTTTCAAAATCGGTTTTCTCAAAAACGAGGCGTCGAACGAAAAATTGTTATTCGTTTTTTCCGACTTATTTTTACATGTAGAGTCATCCCCTGCCCGGTTGCACCACCCGTCCGGCCACACCCTGTATTTTTATATATTCATAATTTGTGTTCGCCCCTTTGCGAACAGTACTGTAGGACGGTCGCTCTTAAAAGTTTAATTGACATCTACAGTAAAAAGATTATTCAAACTAAAGAAGTAATCGTAGATTTGTTCACTGAGAAAAGGTAACTTGCGTCCTATTTAATTACAATGCCAAGATTGTTCGAATGGGATGGTTAAGCACGATGATTGAGATGATTAAGAACGCTTTGTTGCTTTTGCGGCTAAAGATTCTTTCAATCCGAGATTCCTTTCTGAAATACTTTTCTTTTCTCCGATGGGAAAACGAATGAAACCCCCTCAAGGGATGTTAAGACTGTGGCAATTCGTCCCCCACGTTTTCTAATTGAATTAATCTCGTTCATTACCTAATTTCTCAATAGAAATGAAAAGCTTGTGAGCAATGTTCAGAAATTTGTCAAATTGTTGTTTTTGTAACACGATTCGTGAAAATCAGAGTTTCCATGGAGTTTCCGCGGTCAGTATCCCGCAGTCAGTTTCAGAGTAAGCTCGCAGCCCCTGATTCGCGACAAAGACCTCCCCTCGACCGTCAATGCAACTCTCGTACGTGTCCTAATCAGTGTCAAATTATTAACAGCACAAACCGTGTTCTATTCCGAACAGTTCCAAAACGCGGTGCGTGTCCATTGTGTTCGAAGGCAGCGGGAGCTGATATCACGCTGACTTCCCGAATTTCTAAAGCGGAATCGACAAAATTGTAATCAACACTGAACGACGCTATTATTGATCGCCTCGAATCCCGTTTACACAATTGTCCGTTTCATCTTTCTTTCATTCAAATCGACCTACTCCTCGGGCCTTTGATTTCATCCTCGCCCGGCTCTTGGAAATAAGAAATACGCCCGTGATTCGGTAAAACGAGGACACTCGTACGAAATCAAAGAAAACAAAGAGGTCCGGGAAGAGCGGAAGTGGGTGGGGGGCATCGTAACGGGACCAGGAACGGTCTCCCTAAGGAGCGTGGAGCACCGGCGGAAAAATATGCGGAAAAATCAAAGGACACCGGAAGAGCCCTCTCGTTGGTCGGAATGGGTGAGACGGTGTGTTCGCCTGCGACCAAGTATGGTCGCCGGGGCACCGAAAGCCGAACCAGAAGGTTCCAAGTGCCTCTCTTTTTCCGCAGATGTTGCGAGAGGTCCTTCCTCCCCCTCCGCGCCGGAATATTGAACGGGCATTCTGATGGTACCCCGGGCCAGCTCTCTCCCTCTCCCTCTCCCCCTCTCTCTCTCTCTCTGTGTCTCTGGTTTGGCAGATCGCGATCTCCTCTATCGGAAGGCGTAGGCGATGGGAGCACGAAAGATACATGCGCGACAGAACGATTTAGGGGACAAAAGGGAATTATAATCGTATTTTAAGCCAGTGAATCAGCGGAAGACGCCGATTGTGTGTCCAGCGGCGGCCATTCCGCAAACTGATTGTCCGAACTGATTGCGCCGTACGACGGAAAGCCTCGTGCTGTATGGGGCTTTGTATTATCGGACATTGCCGTCTGACAACCGGCTACGTACCGGGCGCAAACGTTCGATCGGCATACAAACGGCCACGTGCCCTCCGGCGCATACGACTCTTGCATCGATTTTCGAGCGAGGATCGGATCCGGGACCACTGTCAGGGACAAACAGATAGCACGCGCTGCGTTTCTTTTTCTTTGCACAGGCCCGTACACGGTGTATACAAGTTATATGTCGCAAATAACCTCTCGATCGGTGGAAATCTGTTAGAAAAAGAAGTGGGCCGCTAAATTGACCTTGACCGCTTTCTTCAGGATCAAACTTTTTACTGCATCGCATGCACCGTAAAAGTGATCGGTATTTTAAGAATTACCGCCGACATTTATCGATTCTTTTGTTTAACGTTTCGTTGAATTACGTTTTTCATCCTACTGTACTGTCTACGCAGGCCAGTGGGCTTTCATTGTCACTTTCACGTTACAGCGAACGTGTAAATTCGGCAAATGTATATTTACTATTCAATGTACGCAAATATTAATTTGATAAGTAAATGTATTCACAAGCAATGCAATCGCTGGTTAATTTGCTAGTAAAGGTGTACGCTTTCACGCCTGAATTAGTAAAATCATGCGTGACTGGAAAACCGTCAATTTAATATTGTATTTATTCGTCATTATATTCATTATTGCGCTCGTACATTAATGCCACGAGTGCATCAGATTTCTACGCAAAATTAAAAGTTGTCTGTTTAAATTTCAGAAAACGAAATTCAAGTAGAATTGTGTTTTTTTTTTCTTAATAATTCTGACAACAATTGAACGTAGCGTAACAGCGTGATTTTTTGAAAACATTTCCAGTTTTTCCCATTTGATCAAGCGTTTCAATCTGATTGAAAAATAAGTCATTATTTGTCATGAATGCATCAAATCCGCAGTTTATTTGTTCAATAAAATATTACCCACATCCACGCAGTCCTTTTTATGTGCGGTCGTCAATTCGAAATGGCTGTTTGACAGCTAGCTCTCATACTGATTGATCGATTGATCAAATATGATGATACCGACTGGCGGAACCATATGTTGCCATGCCAGTATCAACACTAACCAACGTGCTACATCGAATATAGTATTTACCGAGTACTCCAATATTTTGTATTCCCCCCCCCCCCCAAAAAAAAAGAATCGATGAAATTCAGATATTAGGGGAAAGTGATTAAACATTTACACGACTGCAACAATTTTCAAATCTACGACTAGGATTTCAATCGGCTGAACGAGCGACACCAAGCATGACAAACGAAACATTGATTTCTATATATGAACGAACCTTAAATTATATCGTAAGCGTCATAAAAATTTTCATGCTTTCATTTTTGCACTCTTAGCTTAGTGTCCGCTTTCAGAGTTCGAGAGATCTGGTAGAACTGACCTAGCTCGATGTCGCAGCTGAACCTCGAGGGCTTCAACGTAATATTTCTCCCCTCCCCTCGGCGAGGGCTACCGAAAATTTATGAAGGGCCTACCTCGTAAGCGCGCGAAACAAACGATATCGATCCGGAAGTTATTTACTTCCATTAACTTCCACCGTATAAGCGAGGGTGTATGCTAAGCGTTTACATCGGTGCCGGACAGCGGTACGCCCTAGCCGCGACGATTTAGGGGACTGCGACAATTTAGGGGACGAAAGGGAATTATAATGACGCTGTAGCTCGGGCAGATGAGACCGTGAAGATCGAAGGGGAAGCGAGGGCGTAACCTGCGGTTCGTATATTGCCTGCTGTCCCCCGGTGTTTCCTTTTATGGGGACACCGAAATTTTCGTATTAACTCGCATCGATCAAGTTTCCGGCTGTCCCTTTCGTTACAACTTATTGCCTCTCCCGCCATTTCCCCGCCGGAAAGGACTCCGAGCCCTGTTAATGGTATTATTGGATCAGACCGTATGAAGTATCGTTTGTCGAAGCTGGATTAGTTGCAGTACCGTTCATAAATATTAGGATGTTCCTCGAGTGCCGAGCACGCTTCGAATGGGATTCGGAATTTACTGTAGCTTGTGAATTGATTGCCGATCTGCATGCAAGAGAAAAATCTCCTGCACTGAATCTCAGAAACAGGAGTTCCATCTTTTTTAAATAATTTCAATATCTTGGGTTCGACGTTCTTAATACAGTAAACAATTGTTCAGAAACAACGGTAATGTCTCTCGTGAACTAACAAGTTGCTGCCAGGAACGTAATCCAATTTTCTAAAAAATTTTTGAGTTCTCTTTATTTTCAATACAGCATAGTCTTAATAAAATTAATTAAGAGATGAATAGTAACTCTTTTTTTTTCTATTGGAGTAAACGATGATACCGCAATTCAATACTAGAACATTTAAAGTAAATATTATTTCAATACATCCTAACAATCATTTATTTCAATAACTGTTACGTCACAAAGATTCTGTTTGATGAATACATCGATCGATTGTTTCCTTGTTTATAATACATCGGTCATTTGAGTGAAATTTAAAATTGAATTTTGCGACGATTATTTCAATACTCCTCTTTGAACCGAAAAGTATTCAACAATTTCCTCTGTGTGCTTTAGATCGTTATCGCCCTGAAAAATTCAACCTGATGCTAATTTTCCTCGAACGAAAGAGCGAAAGCTCATTTTTAAAATAAAACGATACAACGTGTCTATAGGACGGAAACGAACGGGCGAGAGATCCGCGGATAACAAAATTATTTTTGTATTTAAAAAGGTTTTAATTATCATTTCGTTCTCGCAACTGCGTTCCGTTTTTAACGAAAACAAGCGATTCTCAATAATATATTCAGCATCGCGAGGATAAAAATGACGATAGTAATTTATTTGGCAGTATTTAACTCGAATTGAAAATAAGCATAATAAGAGACATAACGAATACGAGAAAATAGAGAGACACCAGGACTGTTAAATATATTATTATCAATTCATGGCTATTATAAAGTACCCCTATTTTATCAACATTTCTTCTCTTCTTAATTCTTTTTATTCCTCTATTTCCTTATACTTTCAGTAAAAAGTTTTTCCGCACTGTTGAACAATATTTCAAGAATCGGGGATATAGTGTTTGAATACTTCTTAGATCCGCTGTACAATTGAATCGATTAAAATTCTACAATAACAACTGTGCTGCAGATCTCCCTACCGAAGCGAGCATAAGATTAATGGTAGTCAAAAGATGCAAGAAACACAGGCTTCCGAGGAAACAATAGAAAACAGAAGGACTACGGAGCGACAGTAAAAGATACATCAAGCATTCTAATCCATAACACTTCAAAGAGCGCACGCGCACGGGGAATCCATTCCAATTTAATATCAATCCATCATCTATTTTAATTTATTCGAACAGGTAATCTTCGAGCAATCACACCGTCGAGGCAAACAACGTTTCCCGGAGAACACGGTTGCTCGCGAGCGGCGAGGCAACACGAGAAACGCGCGCGTGCACGTCGAGCGACACGTTATTAAATGCAGCCATTACTCGGTTGACACCGCGGAAGAGTCGGACGAGATAACAGGACGTGTTCATTGGATAAATTGTTAGCTGCGTCTGCCGCGTAGTCGGTAATATCGGCGATGTTTGGTCGATAGGTTGACGAGTATCGAGAAAGGTATTAACGCCTACCATTGGCCAGATTCCCTATCGGACGAGGAGCGATCAATTTTTCCGTCGGTGTCGCCTCGATAGCATCTTGATCGCGAGCGGCCGCCGCAAACGGAATCCGATCCCGCGAAAAAGAAATCGGCGCCGAGAACTCTGTCGAGGGTGCGCGGTTCGCCGATTCGCGCGCGCGATAAAACGGCAATTATTTAACCGGGGATGCGCGGGCCCCGATCCGATCGATTCGTCTCTCGTAATTGTAAACCGCGAACGAGGGATTTCCGTTGACGAATGGCGGCAGAGGCGAGCGTTTCCCGCGACTGCCCTGTCCTGTCCATAAATCCCCGGCTACACTCCGCGACAATGCTAGAAGACACTACACAAAACCGTATATTTCTCCCTCCGCGGTACAGGCTCCGCAAATTAATCCTTTCTTACATGTTAAAATCATGTAAGTCGTGTCATCTTAATCAGAGAAGTGCCGGAAATAAATCGGCATTACACGTTTCTCCGCGGTAGATCCGCGGTTCGCGCAGGCCGAAGAAACGTCTCGCGGTGGAATTTGAAGGATTTCTCGAAATATAATATTATGAGGATCCATCCGTGCGTCGAGAGAGTCGAACATCGTGTGCGCGGGTCTCGATTCCCGCGGGTGCCGTCGGAAAGCTCTCGAAAACTTTCGTTGCCCGGATCCTCGTCGAGCACTCCGAACTTCCTTTATCTTCGACTTCGCGGAGTCCTCCTCCGCCCCTCATTTTCTGGATTTATATTTATGTATCCCCGTCCCGCGACGCGACGCTCCGACTACTTCTTTCTTTTTTTTTTTTTTCTTTCTTTCCGCCGCGGAATCAGATGCTATCAGCGCGACGGGGAATAGGGAATAGGTATCGGGGCTGTATTATTCACCGGTATTCGATCCTGAGGGACCGCGCCAGGCTCCGGCTTCCAATAAACGTACCTATCCCGTTACCTTTCCTTCCCGCGCGGTCCTCGTCTCGCGTCTTTTCGGTTCCGTGAAACTTTATGACTTCAGCCCTCCACCCGTTTGCCGTCAGTCGTTTGCATCTCTTCGGCGTTTAAAGTCTCCACGGTACCTCTCTCCTGTGTCCTACCTCTTCGTGTATACCTTTCGCGGCGGTATCGTCGAACGCATTCCGAAAAATTATTCAATGGCCAGCCATTTCAGCCTCGAATGGCCCCGATGAATTTCATTCCGAGTCATCGGGGATTCACCGAGCAGTCCATGCTCTTCGGCAATTGTCTAATGCGATCCAGCCTTCCGTTTGACGATCACCGACGGGACAAGCATCGATCACGGCTGATGGAGCCGCTTTGCGATATTGACAGCATGCGAATTAGGGCGACCCGTCCTGTCGGTCCCTTTCGTACTCCCCCGGCGCGTCGCGTTGGCTCTCAAAAATGATTGGATCGTTACAAAAGTAACTCTTTATATAACACTTTGATCGCCAAACTAGAAACCCCAAAAATTCCACAAAAATCAAAGCAAGTTATTTAATGAAATAAAAATTGAAAAGAATTAAATGTACGATATTGAGTAGTCGTACAGCTTTCTTGCATTTTACAGTTCCTAATCGAATTTGGTACAATGAATATATCAACGTAAAAATTAATTTTAAAACCTGGACAAATAATTCCGTCACCCACGTATGGGTGACGTGGCATTCAACGTGTTAAAAAAGTACTAAACAGTTTTCTAGGACCCTTTGCCAACAATCTAGTAACAGAATATATTTTTTGTAACAAAGCTCTAAACGAGGTTAGCTCGTAACATTATTTAAAAAATGTTACGCGTCCTTGGGGAACTCGCGGCACCGTGTTCCAAGGGGTACCGAGCCCCCATTCAGAGAAGGCAGAGTTGAAACGAGTGCAGGACGAATAGGTTAATTCGGAAAGTTGTTCCTGAACGGAAATCTGTCGTCAAGCAGTTAGACTTTAGACGGGGGAAAGGTTCGTCGGAGCGACACGGCCAGTATGGCACACGGGGAGAGGCTTCATGGGCACGGGCCAGGTATTAAAGTAAACTTGCGAAGCAGGATGAACTTTCGCCTGTTCCCGGGATCGTCGCGCAGCTCGCGCTCGCGTGATAGTTTGATATGTTAATCCATTAAGTTGGAGAATTTATCGAGTTGAAACTTGGTTTAATCTGGGACCGATGTAGAAGCAAGCAGCCGAGCCGCTCTCCTAGCCCGGAGTACACTGTAATGGTACACCGGGAGAGAAACGGCTACGAAGCCGAAATGGCGAAGCGAACGAAAGCCAGAGGAAGGCTGAGACCTCGACGGAATCCTCCGGACCAATGTACCTCAGACCTTAGACGTCCCAGGCCTTGGAACCGACAAGACACGAGGTCGCGTTCGGATCACCTCCTCTGCCAAAGCAAAGGAACCCCCCAGATTTAATCATGGTTCCACGGGACCTGCAGTTATCTAAAAACTTCAAGGAAAGGATCTACCGGTTTCGTCAGAGAATTGATACGATCAATTAGGATATTTTCAAGTAAGAAAATAAATTTGCGCTTCTACCTCACGGTGAACCGTCCTAATAAAGTTACCGACATTGGAATAATCACTAAATATTACTTGTACCATTTTGCAAATGAAATGACATTATCAATAATATATAACTCTGTTAATATTCGCCACGATATTAATACTGTATAATATTATCCCGCAATATTCATGTACAGAGTATTAACACTAGGTTTACGGATCACTAAAAGTGACTATTTTACATTACGTTATGAAATAAACAAGAACGTGCTGCGGAAATTTTTAGCCATTTGTTTGTTAAATAACATACCCAAAGAAATAAATTTGTTGAATAATTTCTCATGGATGTATCTTCAGAGTCTTAACAATTGTAAATTAAAAATATTAGAACCCGTCATTTTGACGGGTCCCGTAAACCTAGTGTTAATGATAGAATTATTCAGGGACTTTGACCACGTTTCTGCTTTTAATATTCTGCAATTTCAAAAATCGCGAAATATAGTTCTTCGTTTTAACAATTCGAGTAAATAGGAAAATATTGAATACTTCGTATAATTCCTTCGTTTCGCGGATAATCGATGTTTAAAGTCGTCTCTCGTGTCAATTTCCAATTGTAAGAAATAGAAACGTTAAATCAAGAGAAGAAACGTTAACCGTTTGCGTCGGGAATTTAATATCTTGAGAATAATGTTGGCCGAAGATACGCGAGCAAAGTATTTTAGAATCGTCTCGATGTCAGCTACAGGAGTATGCAGCAGAAAGTACAGTATAATCCGTCTTTCCACTTATTCTTCAGATACAATTCCGTATCTTCTACAATTTTCTGAACTCGGCACAATGAACGTAACACCTCTGTTGTAACTGACGCTCGGCAGACGACGCGACAATTACGGAGATACCGCTGTAGCTGAAAATGTTTACAGCTGTAAAATTGTCAATTTGGATAGAAACATGAGAGATGGCACACGTAGGTCACGCGGAAAGATCGGGCTGTAAGATGCAAAACGAATCCGTTCATCGGGCGGAGCCCATTGTGTTCAGTTTGCGGTTCAGTCTGGCCGTAATTCGCCGCAGTATCCGCGCGGCTCGCAGACGAAACGTCGCGTCGTCTGAAGTTTCTCCATCGGCCATGGCATTTCCGCTGTCGTGCTCGGTGAAACTCCCCTGAGCGCCGCGAGACGCTCCGTCGTGTTCCATTCTAAAGATTGTATGCGTCGGGCGTCAGGCGTCGGCGTCGGCGTCGGCCGTGGCGGCGTGAAATGCGTCAAACTATGCCCCGACGCGAAAGTTCCCGCTTTTCACGGGCCCCGGCGATTGTCCGAGGCCCGGCTATTCGGATCCGGCCGGTCTTCCCGGCAACTTCTGAATTAGCGCAAGGTTTTCCCTGCGATTCTGCCGCACGATAAACGAGACTCCGCGATGAATACTATACGCGAGTACAATGCCCGGTGTCAGCGAGCCCACCGCGGCTGAACAATCGTTAATGCCTCGGGGAAAGAGCCGCGCGCCGAGCAAAGTTCCGAAACGGGTCAACGAAAGACCCTCCGGGATGAAATAGTTTTTCTTTTTCTCTTTCTTTATTGTTAAAGACGCGACCCCGTTCCCACCGCGTTGATACAAGAAGTCTTGGCCCTTGCAATCCTGTTTCGTAAATGCATTCGGACTCCGGGAAAATTCGTACGAATTCTGCTGCAACGACGCGACTATTTTTCTATAAAAGTAATTTCTAGAAAATGAAAATGGTCTCCTCGGGGATTCATATCTCCCAAAAGAATTCCAAATCGTCAAAACGATGACTTAAACCCCTCCCAACTGCCCTCCCTCTGTATCATACTTCGTTTCAAACAAAATCCCCGACCTGAATCGCAGGTAACGATCGGTTTTTCGCGGGACGACCCTATAGGAGAACAATACAGGAGCGTTTCAGGATGTAGGAAGAAATATTTACCTCGTAACGGAGTCAAGCTGTCGCAGTCTCGAAGAAACGAATCGATGGTCGGTCCGCGGTGATCCCGGAAATCACTTTCACCGGCGGGGATCACCGCTCGAGAGATCCTCGGACATTCGTTCGAGAGTTCCTCTTCTCCCTCGCTTCCACGCTCGGGGAAGAAAAATCGACTTTCGAGAACTCGCGCGCGTTCGACGACCGGGATCGCGCATGTGTATGTGTCAGGTCGACGTACGTGAAATGTCCGACTGCAGAATGAAAACCTTAAGAAGTATTTTGATCAAGAAATACCATTACACATTTGTTATACAGGGCCTCCAAAAATGTCGGGAAAGCCTGAAAGGGGTGGTTCCAAAAGACTGTTTATATTGAAAAATAGTTATTTTAAAAATTCTTAAAAATCACTCGCATTCGCGGCAGACACGCGAGAGGCCCCGCTTAAGTGTCCACGTTGAACCCTCTCGTTTTGCCTGAAAAGTAAGCTGTTTCTGACGTGTACGTGTGCAGGTCTCTCTACGGGGTTCGACAAGCACTGCGGTCTTTCTTCGTCATCGAAGCACGCTGATTTGATCGGTGTATCGGATCGCGTGGAGCGCAAATCACAGTGTAACAGCATTAACGCGAATTACACGGAAATCTCTTTGAAAGCGACACCGTCGACCGTCTATCGATACGCAAATATTTCACCCGGCTGGCTCCAATTATTCCGATTGAGGTAAACCTGGCTCGCTTTAATCGCTGGTATTCATACAAATTGAAAGATAACCATACCCGTCAAACGCAGGTACGCGCGCGCCTGCTCGACTGTTACAGTCACCGTTATATTCCAGTGATTTAGCGGCGAACGAAAAGACCTATTTAAAATTAATGAAAATGGAATCTATAGATATTTCAAAAGCGTCGCCATGATAGAACGCCAATCCCCCCGAATTCGTTGCTGCGGCCGAGCCCGTCAGCGGCGTGTTTGATCAAACCTCTACGCACAATGAATTCATACCGTCGCGGCTACAATAGCTAAATGTATGTGCTAGCCTATCCAATGAAATCGGTCGCTCCCATTAGCCTGAATTCTCCTCCATTATCCGAACTCCAAAGCGACCTTCTAACGCACCGAACTGTAGAAGTGACTGACGCAGTCGGGGACAAAATTAAGGGGACACTATTTCAGTGCTAATCACTTTTTTAAAATTGAAAGAGAAGGGTAATCATCGGGATTTCTAATTTTTCTATCTTGTACCTAGTTTTGTCATGACTCTATAAAATTCGCAGTCAACCAATGATGAATTGCAGCGGTTGTTCGGAATATTAATTAATTTCAACACGAGCAGTCTTACGTTGGAATTTAATGTATTACTTTGAATGGAGCTAATTAGGTGCGAACCTCGGCAGCAATATTTCCCAGTCTGCGTGGACTGTGTTATATACGTGCGTACATGCTGGAAAGGTCAAAACATTCTACTAGTTCATAGAGAAATTAAATTTTTAATAATAAATTCCGTCTGGCAGACAAGTTTCGGTAGCATGTGTTTCGCAGCTATCCAAGAACTCCGGTTTATGGCCTCTCGAGGGTGTGTTAGCGAACATGAGGTGCGATGGTCGTAGAGAACCACTATAACCTGCGTCGAGTCGCAGCAGTATGAAATTCATTCGTTGGTTAACACGTTAACAGCCGCGGGAATTTTGCGCGTTGCGTGAATATCGTGTGTTTTATTCGCGGAAGTGATAAGTGATCTTGATAAGAATTATTAATTATTCAATGGCTCACCATTTTGTGTCGTTATCTGGTTGAGTAGAAATTTTGGCTAAACTTTCCTTCAGAAAACCAGAAATTTTTGACTTTTTTAAATCCAGTAGATTTCGGCGAGAAAGTCCGAAAATCCTAGTTTCAGTAGTGGGTCACTGTAATATTTCGTAACAAGAAGGTAACGAACCAGATTTTCAATTCTCACGGAAAAATAAAAACTACAATGGTAACAATCGTTCGACAAAGCTTCACGGAGGTATGGCTGGAAAACAATCTGACGAAAGCTACGAAAAAGCCAGCTCTGCCAGAGCAGCGTTACAACCGATTAGTTTCCCTTCACCGTTAATGGCGCAACGTGTTTCGCAGTTCGAGCTGCGTGTGCACTTGCAACAAAGTCCCATAATGTAACTTCGTTGCGCGGCACGGTCAGAAACAGTGTCGACACGCGCAACAAGTGGCGAACAAAGTTTCATTCGAACTGAATCGTGTTGCACCGCGAACATCCGAGTTTTGCCTACGTTTTACGCCGTCGAAGAAGTGACGCGTCCGTTTCGAGCTTCCCCGCCGCTTGCCGGCGGTCGACCGAACCCGTTCTTCAACTAATTATCCTCTACCGATCCAACAAAGGATTTTTACACTTCGTTTTACTACTTACTATTTCCCGTCGCCTTAGGTGTCCATTATCAAAGAATAATTTACAATATTATTTGTCTTTCCGTGGCATTGATTTCCTTTGATGTCCCCTTCCATTTGACCTGCCCTTTTCTATTTAATTACTGGATCCACTTAACAATTTTTGTAACATATAAATCTACTGTAATTTGTATGCTCCGAATGTATAGCGCTTTTCGTATTATTCCGGCCACAGCTTTTCGACACAAGGATTCGCGCGAATGTTCTAAGTGAGATTGACTTTAGCAATATACGGTGGTTGATATTGAATCTCACGTTTCGGCGTTTTCGGGAAACTTATGCATGTACAGAGTGTACTCTGTATACTCGGTTCGATCCATACATCTACACGTATAGTGTGCAAAAGGGAATAGGGCACCGGATAATTCCGGTGACATGTCGTAGTTCGAAGTTCACTTTGGCGACTAACAAGGGTACGAAGGGCCACAGTTTGCGTCGCAGCCAGTGAATCGATTAATTAGAAATCTAAAACTCGAAATAACTAATCGGCCAACAGACTCGTACAAAGGAAAATCACTTTCTACAATTTTTCAGCTTTCAGTGCACGTTTCCGTAAGTTTAAATATATCCTTTCACTAACTTTTCCACTTGTTAGCAACAAAGGTTGGAGTACTTCTCGTGTCCCAGCCAGTAACGACCAACGTGCTATAGTTCAAGCGGAAATACAATAGACTTCTGCAATTAAATGTAGTCAACTGCTAGAATTAGGTGCTGCTGGACTCGTAATTTTTCATATTTAGCTTTGTGTTATATTGTCAGAAAAAAATTAATTAAACAGCTTAAAAGTGGCGAAAGAACGGCTCAGTACCGGAACGCGTTAAACAGTGTGCGCGACTATTAACGAGAGCGAGTCGAAACAGTATATTAAGTGTTCTCCCGAAAGCGACACTGAATAACAATTCACTATTCATAACATTAACAGCCACGCGCACGAAATTGCACCTCTACACGCACACAAGCCTCTCGAGCCTGAATTGTTTCTAGAATTGCGTCCTCGGATGGTCCGTCATGCGGTCACCGAACAGCGAGAGAGCGAGTCCAGGCGGGGTGGGGTTTAACCAGTCCTCGATAGTCCTCGACAGACATCATTTGCGGACCTATTTCGGGACGGTCCGTCAGTGCGCAACTATCGTCCACTAATTGCTATAGCTGGAGCACTTGCTCCGCGACTTTGACGCGCATTAATCCGCGATTTCTCAACGGCCGCGTCGGTCTGGCCTGACGGATGGATGGGTTGCAGCACCTGGGCTCGAAACGGGATCGCGTTTACGAGCCCCGCAACGCAGACACGCGGCCAGAATTATGTGCGTGGCTGCAGTGTCGGTGTTGTAGAAGAGACAAGAGCCCCCCTGAGCGAATTGAGCGCTTTATTCCACGGGAAATTAGAATTTACGGCGAGTCGTTTCGGCGGAAGGAAGCGCGCGGAATTGGTCTGTTGCTTCGCCGGAAGTGAATCTCCCCCGGTTGCGTTGATTGGATTAGACTGTCAAGGCTGTCTGGGACAATGACGGACTTCTCCGGTGTTTCTCGGGCCCTTGATGCGTGAAAATCTTGCGCGACCGGTAAAGAATCGGTGTCCCACCGAAGACAAACGACTTGTTCAAACTCCGAACTTGTTTGTTGTTCTGCGGACGCGACCTCGAAGTCTTGTGCCTCGAGGTGACCGTCATATCAAACTGATCCCAGTTGAGGGATCAGCGATCGCTGCATTAGCTATGGGCACTGCGATTTTGGGTTCTTTCTCTTCCTATTCAAGGTGCCTCGGTGCCTCGCTGTGTCAGGCAGGAAGGGTAAACCTGATGATGATGGCTGAACTTTAACAATTGTCCCTTTAAGCTTTTCGTAGAAACTAATTCCATTCTCACTTGAAATTTTTCCCATCAATGAGCGTCTGTGACACACAGACATTTAGCGGCGGTTGTGCGAGAGAGGGGGGAGAGGGGGAGAGGGTTCGTCCTAGGCCCTCTAGAGGACTTCGTCACTAAGGCTACCTAGCCCCGCCTTAGACGCTAGGATATCGGAAAACAGTTGAGGACGATATATATACGGATCGGTGACGGATCGGGTAGCAGCGGGAAAGGCGTTGACAGTTTGGCCATCTAGTGGCGAGCGCAGGTGGTAGCCGCCACAAGTGTCCCGAGCTGTTGCAGCCAACCGCGCCTGAGTCTCTCACGTTAGTGTTTCAAAATCTGAAAAAAGGGGTTAGGCTAATCTTGGTCTCTCGGCGACTAAGAGACAATCGCTTTCCCAGCTCGCGGAGATCGGCTGTTTGAGCGACGCTGTCGAGTGACTCTAACATTTGAAAATGGATCCGTAGAATCGGATAATGGGCCGATGAATGGTCGGAAGTCGGCGAAGATCATGCGGAAACCACGGGGATCTCGGTCCCTCTCGTGATCCTCGAGACGGTTGTTACCCGCGTGAAGCCGGCCGTGGCTCACGCTCGGGTTACTCGGCACCCGCAACGACGTGATATCTGATAACACAGACGTAAACCTGAGATAATACTCTTATGTACTAACCACCGACACGAGCTGGTTTTAGTTGGAGCGTCGCGCGGGTATGTTCATCGCGTAAAGGAGATAAAGCGCGTCGGGCGGGGGGGGGGGGGGGGGTTGGAGGCTTACCGGCGCGAGAACGCTTTCCCCAAAATGACGATACTTTTGTTCCCCGGGCCATGGGACGTTGCACCACGAGATAAGTCAGGATTTGCATATTCGTCGGTGGATAGTTCGCCCCCGGGTACGGGCGAACAGATTCACGACCGGCACCGACGCCTTTTGAAAAGATGATCGATGGGACGTGGCGAAGTAATGCATCGCTGAAGAGGATCTTATTGGCCCGCTAAGTCTGCCGGCTCTACCCGCTGTCGCGATAAGATAATACGCGACTTTCAACATGTCCGATTTCATTTGGCTTTCTGCTCGTTGCGCCGTGCTTCCAGAATACATATTAATTCTCAATTTAGGGCAAAGGATCTATTCTTCTACTGTGTTCCAGATATAACTATATTCCAATCGTAAATCAATTTTTCTTTTCTAATCATTAATTCACACAAATTATATAAATGGCTAAAATTAGATTGCCCAATAATGGTAAATAATTCTGTATAGAGTTCCTATTGATATTATGACATTCTTTAAAAACATTCTTTAAGGACATTCTTGTTCGGTGCGGGGGCGTCGCGTTACAATGCGTCGGTGTCGACTGTTGCGTCTTGAGGGTGGTCGGAGCGGCGTGGCTCGCGTCCCAGACACTTCCGTATGCAAATGCGAAGGCGTACAATCAAAGCACAGCGGGGACGATACATATTCAAGCGGTCAGCATGGGTAAACACCGGTCCAAACGGACCGGCGACGTTTACCGTCGGCTACCTGCAGCTGTACACGCAACGCGCACACCGTCGCGTCGGCCCCGGGATCCATGGATCCACGAGACGCTCTGTATGCGGCGAGGAACGCGTCGTGTGTAGCGTCGGGGGTGGATCGGGGTTTGGTAACAGGGGGTTGGGAAAGCGTCTGACGCTGGGAAGGACAGGAGCGGCGGGGGGAGAGGGTGGGGAGGGGTGGCAGGAGTGCAGAAGCTCGCAGGTACAGCCTGTATACACGACTGGGACACAACGGAATCCAGCGGAGGGTATGGCGGATATACGGCGCGTACACGGCCGACAGGGCGAAGCCCATCAATTTCCCATTCAATTCGCAGCCTCGCCTATCGCCTTGCGAATTCTAGACCTGACGCGACTCCTGCGAAACGACGACCCCTTCTCTTCCCAGTCCCCGGGATCTTCGTAGAGGAACACGTCGATTCCAGGCGTCCGTTTCGATTCTGTCTAGTCACGTCGCTTAATGCGAATTAAATATTGGCACATCCGCCGGGTAATACCCGCTCGCGCAGAAGTTATTCCGATCAGACGGCGCGCAGGGAGGACCGTTTGAACGGTTTCGAATGGCCCCGAGGACCGATTACTATCGTGACATTGGCCCTCTAACGTTGTTTTTATATTCCGCCGGAAGTTGTAACGCTTACGGCCGGGGATCGTTCCGAACTTCCATTATCCACGACAGCTGCGTCATTCGACGTTTCCCCGACGATGAATCACTGTGGGTCTCTTTCGGTTCGAGGTTTTGGTGGGATAATGTTACCCATACGTTGATTACCCCTTAGCAATTATAAGATTATATAAAGAAAAAGGGAAATATAAATTTCCGTCGAATAAGATTTTATCTGCCTCGTTAGTATTTTCAATGAATTAAGAATAGAACGAAATTATGTCCAATTCCAGTAAACCTTCTGCTTTACAAGCTTCTGGAAGTTTTTACGCGCCCGTAAATGCATAAAGTTTAAAATCTAGTTATCACCGCCATCCCGCGAAACGTCGTAATAAACTGTGGATGATTATGTGCGTATAGACTTTAGTAAGTAACACTTAGACTTTAGCAAGTAGTAATGTAGATTAGGTTAGGCGAGTTTCTCAGACGCGAGGTAACGTGTAGGTTAATCAAAACTAATAATACTTTTGCCGCAGGGCAATTTTTCGGGCGTTGAAAGAAATATTTTCGTAAAATGAAATATGAAAACAGGAATTCGTAGTTTACTTCTTCTGCAGCGATTTTCTTCGGTTGACGTATGTTCATTGTTCCTTGCAATCGTGTCCCTATACTCGTGTACAAGAATCTAGTGGAACGGGGAATATAATACCCGACAATTTTCAGAAAAACCACTTCCTCGATAATATTGGCCGCACGATTCTGAATCTGCATCTACCGGGCGAGCACTACTGTTATGCTTATCGATTATTTAAGCGTGTTTGCATAACCGATGCTTGCCCAGAAAAATAACTTCCAGGAACCATAACCGTGAGTAGAGTCCTACAAACTGGAACGGATCTGACGCAGTGTTTGTACTACCCCTCACAGAAAATATTCGATCAAAATCGTGAAATGTTGGAGGAATTATTTTGGCGTGTATTAAAAACGAAAAATAATTCGACAGATATCATCGGAAGAGTTGACGATGTTTAATAGGAATATTAATAAAGTGGTAGCTACCCCTTCGAATGATTGAAATAATTTGAGAAAATGTCTATTTACCCTCTATATTTTCTTCATTTTGATGCCGACAGTCTATCGCGCCAGAACAGGCGCCGTTGGGGTAAATAAACAAAATCAATTGAAATAAAAAATTCTCTTCCCCTAAATCTGCTTCAAAGGGGCAAGTTCAATGAACGCGGGAACCAGCGGAATTCCAGCTTTGCCAGAAGACATTAATTCCCCGTAACAGACGATTTCTATCCCAGTTTATAGTTCCAACCGCTTGCCGATGTACTGCATACCGTTTCCAGTATTGCGTATCAATTAACCATAGCAAAGACGGTCGATGAATCAACTATGTTTGCGCGCCTCGTCTGAAAACTGCTGCAGCTGGTATTATTTATTCAGTTTGAGTGGCCGCACAGGTAGTAAAATTGTTAACGACTGGCTACTCAAATTGAAAATTGAATTCTTCGTGTAAACGTGTTCGCCGTTAACACGAAACAAACTGAACAATCAATAATTAAAATCTGTTGTATCATCTTGTTTAGAAAATTGTCGGAGTGTAGCAATGTGCAATGTTTATTGCAGGTAACGTTAAAGTAATGTTACCACTTTTCGATCCACTGTAGAACATGTATGTATAACCATGTCATTTATAGTAATGCCAGCGTTTTAGTGCGCATTTAGCATTAGAAACTCGAAGCCGTAGTTGATCCGCGGTTGCATTAGGCGGAATCAATCGAGCATTAATATTGGTCGTCGGTGTAACCGTACACCTTGCAAACAGAGAATGTCTTGCTCAGGAAAGGATCGCTTGGAAATTCGATCATGTCACGCGCGAGCGCCCCTGCATACACACATACACACACGAACGTACACCTCTGATGTACAAAGTATATTTTTGTACGTCGCTGTTTTCCATTAGCCGGGAGACTTTAATTTATATGATGTTCGCGGGTGTCGCAATATTCGGGGTAAACGAGTTCAAAGTGCGTTCAAATTACCGAGAACACGGGCTAAACGGAATATAAGTTCGCCGTGAGTCGTTCGAGGGTTTATCGCCATAGTTTCGCGTCGCAGCGATGTTACATTTACTTCGGGGCTGCGCATAAATTTGCAGGAGGTGCTCTCGGGCTGGTTGATACAGTCGAAAGTAGCTGCTTTCAGTGTCAGTTATTC
Source organism: Halictus rubicundus (assembly GCF_050948215.1). NCBI lineage: Eukaryota > Metazoa > Arthropoda > Insecta > Hymenoptera > Halictidae > Halictus > Halictus rubicundus. The sequence goes on from NC_135161.1 coordinate 14,115,070, forward strand.
GTCGAGCATCCATTTGTCAACGTAATGGGTGTATTGTAAGTAACGCGGGCCAATTCTCCAACGTTCCCGCTTCGGTTTCTGACAGTTATCTGTTGCTCTCCTCTCACCCAATTATCTCCCCTTATTTATCACCGAATTCGCTTGATAGGCATTGTTTCATTTTAGTACCTGGCGTTTGCTATTGTGAGCGCCTACAGTTTGTACTCTGATATCTACTATATCTCTGTATTTCCTTCTGTTTAGTCATCTTTTGAACTTATGGCCAAACATATATGTAATGAATAAATTTCAAGGTGACCTCAGATTTTTTCCAGACGTATACACTGATCTACAACGCTTTTGGCTTCCAAGGTCATTTAGTGCAATTCAAAATTTACTTTAGACGGAAGCACGTCCACCTAGAGAAGATTTATGACCACCATGAGCTGCCTCCCCCCAAACAGAGTGAGCTTTATTAGAAGTATTTTTTACAACGAGCTATAGTTTGGGAAATAATTGCATGCGGAACTTCAAATGGCCCATATTAGTCTAGTAAGAAATTCTTCACACGTTATCAAAAACAAAGACATTGCTTCCGTCATCTTCGACACGTCATCAACCCTAAATTTGCAGTTGCAAATTGAGTCCCCCCTAAATTTCTATGTACCCGCCGTTCGAATCAACGATGGCGAGTGTTAACAACTGTTCCTGGAGCATTCGAGCGCGCTCAAAGACGCTTTCTGAACACAAAACAAATATTTTGTCTCGTTTAACGAAGTTCGCGAGGGGGCGCGCGGCGGCGGCAGGACGAGAAATGGGCTGATGATGATTCTCAAAGGGTGAGAGAAGCAGCGCGACGAGCTTCAATTAGCGTGCTCGTCGCAAAGCTCGTTTCGCGTCAATTTCATCGGGACAATAAGCAAATTAATTCCTTTGGATCGCGGAGTTTGATTTCGTTAGCCTTCCCGCCATGAGCGGCGCTTCTTCGCGAAGATGGCGACGCTCGACCGCGCAATTTCCCGTCGACCCTGTAGTCATGAAAACCCTCGAATGCACTTCTCGCTGCGCTTCTCCCTCATCTATGTTTCAAACCTGATATGCAAGTTTCTTTCTCCTACGTTTCCCTTTGATTTAAAACCACATAATCGCTTCGCGTTCGTGCATTTATGTAAACGTGCAAACACAGTGAATTCTCGATATATGTCAACAACGCGGGTCTTGCCAGCGTCGTATATCGTCCAGGAGATGTACCTCTCGAGCTTCCCGGCCCCTTACGGGGTATACCCCGCGGTAGTGGGGATAGTTCCGCGACGTTTATCGTCCAGGCCTTGGCGACATACATAGAGAAATGGAATTCGAGTAAAACCTGACTTCACCGTCCACGCCGAAGGGCTCGGTCGAGGCAGTTTCTGCTCCTGCCACTTTCTCCAACCCTTCGTCCTCCCCACCGGCAAGTTTCGCGCGTTTTCGCGAACGTGCTCGGTATACATCGTCGTTGTGGCCACGTCCTCCGGGCGTCGCGGCGACAATTAAACCCCTCCTTTGAGCCCGGTGTCAATTTCGCCGGCGAATCAACTGATTCTATTTGCCGGCAGGTAATTACCGCCATTGGCGGATCCGGTGCATCGACTCGGCTGTGAAACGGCCAATAATTCTCGCCCGCCGCTTAATTAACGTGTCACGGATACTCTTTACCTTGTCCATTTTGCCCAGCCACTCTCGCTGCTGTCACTCTGTGTTCTCTTTTATCTTTTTTTTTTTATTTTATTTTAACTCCGCCACCCACGCGTCTCCTTTTTCGGTTTTAATAAAGCGGGCTATTCGCGCCGATGCCCGAACGTCGGTCTCACCGTAATTATTCATCGGCTCAAGCGATTCAACGTCCCTCGTAAGCTTCTCTGGCTCCGTCGCCGGCTCGCGAAGGCAATTATTTTTTAATCTACACTCTCTCCCCCCCTCCCTCTCTCTCCCTCTCTGTCTTTTCCACTTTAACATTTTTTTCTTTTCTTGCACGACGTCCGGTGTGATTAAAACATCTCCCGCGGACCGGCCGAGCATCTGTTAATTACCTATCGATCCCGCGACATCATTACCTAAGTGCTACATAATCGGACAGCATTCCCAGGCGAGCGGAACGGGACAAGTTTCTTTCCTATCGTCGTCGTCGACGTCGACGTCGGTCCAGTCGACTAATCAATTTTCCATTCACCGTCGCCCATCGGCGGATGACTTACGATCGAGCCGAGGCTCGGTTTTAATAAATCAACATCCGTCGTCCTTCTCTAAACCCATCATCAGTCTTCCAAGGGTCCGGAACGCTGCCGGTTAGGGCAGCCGTGCTCACGAGATAGCCCGTGCGGCCAGCATACGATGTTCGGCTTGTTGCGGGGCTGTTGGCCTGACTGCTCCTGCTGTAGCCGAGGCTACATGCCCGGGACAAGCATCATAGTCGTTTCATACTGCAACTTGCCCGCTTCGCCACGTGCACTCTCAACAGTGTCCGACCACTTTCTCCTTCTTCGAGAATACCTTCAGGTAATTTCACGCTTTATCTCTGAAAGTCTGCAGTGTATATTTCGAATAAAACTTGCTCTGGTTCCCGAGGGAAGAAATATTATTTTTCGTCGTAAAAATGGCTTTGGCTAGCTCGATTACTACCCCGGAGCAATAAACGGGACTTGCGGGACGACCTAATCTATTTCCTTGTGGTCCATACGGGCCTAATCTCTCGCACGGTGCCGGATGCTCGGATCCGCCTTACAGCATCGTAATCGTGTCTGGGTTATGGGGTCGCGAGACCCGTAGGCGTACTACTCCTGCGATATCCAGTCGCCGAGGGAACAAGAGAGGCCGGTGACGTTCGTGTCGCGATCATCGATCCGTTCTGTCGAAGGGACAACGTACCGTGGCCCTCGGTTTATCGCCGCGTCGCGTTCAGGCTGTTTCTTTCGCGTGTCCCGGCAGATCTCGCGACAACAGAAACCGTCGCGGAATCGTGCTCGACACGTTACGACCGGCCCGACACGTTCTGGAACTCTGCATGTATATTCGTCTCTGTATTCAAGGTATCGAGCCGTAGTCACGACACACCGTACGGCCACGTTCCTATCGGCGACGGTGGCGTTAGATTTAGGGTAATGGATTCGAGGAACGGCCGACAGACGGTCGTGCGAGCGCTTCGATTCTGCTTCAGACGACGAAGAACTCGCTGAAATTTTTTGGCTTGCAATAGCTCGCCCGGCCGCCAGAAAAATGGATTTCGAACTGTTTGCTAAACGGAATTTTCTTACTCCGTCCTCAGGTATCATAGGTAATTTCTTAACTCTTTACTTTTCACGGGACAATCCCAAAGAAAATTATTAGATTATCGAGCTGTTGCTTCGAGATTGAAGTACCTGTTGTTGAGGGATCCATTAAAAAATCCCCAGTCAGTAATTTCAATAATCAACATTTTTCTAATTTTATTTCAAGCCGCAATATAAATGCTAGAATTTTCTACATTGTCCACGTTACGTTTCATAAAGTTTTCATACTGATATCAGCGTGAAATATCTAATTTTCAGAACATTTTTCACGTGTCGTTATCAGACGAACGCGATAGAGGTTACATTGCATGCCAGCGAGGACTATATCGCGCACAGCGTCGACACGATTTCGTTTTGCCGGATAAACACTAAAAGTAATTTCAAAATAGAATGCGTTGCATTTCGCGTACTGCTTAGCAATATAATTTACTGCGACACCCGGCAACAATTCTTTCGCCAAGAAACTCCCTTTTAAAGTCGCAAAACAAAGTGTTCTCGGCGACCCACTCGGCTTAAAAAAAAATCCCTCGTAATCAGCCCGATGAAAAATCCTCGAGGCGGCAATTTCTCGGCGGGCGAAATCAACTTTCCTCCGGGTCTGCCGTCTAAAATGAACGATACCGGGGGCGTAAGCCAGAAGCAGGCGATAATGGCCACACACGATACGCTTCCTTTCATTGGCCAGGTCGATAGCCACGAAGAATGAATCCGGGTTATCCGAGTGGCCCGGGCAATTTCTTCTCCGCTGTACACCGGCTAAAAAGTTCCTTCCACGAAATGGATCGTAATAACGTTTTCTTCCCCCGGCCCTGTTCGCGGCGTGAAATTTTATGAAGTTAGATCGCGGCCACGGCCGTGACTATCTCGTCCTCCGGTTTATTAATCGCTGGGACTTGCTGAGGAAAAACCCATAAGCGAAGCCGAGTATATGACAGCTCGCTTGTCCTTGACTTTCTATTCCCATGAGGGGGCAATTTTTTAATTTTGGTGAAAACAGTGATCCTTCACAGACAAAATCTTGTGGTTCTTTGCTTCTGTCAACGAATTATAAGTTTCGGTAATTGTTTGCGGCTTGAAATATCTTGTCAAGGTTACGGCCTGATAGTTGAAAAGAAAAGAGTTTTGGTACACCTTTCTTTTTTCAATCCATCGGATCGGAAACTCGCTCGCGTGTCAGGGATTGCGAAGAAGATACCCGGAGCGTTAATGCTGGCCGTCTTAGATTAGCGATTTCACAGACGGCGGACGCAGCCTTTCACCTTCATTTACCTCGTGGCTGGTGGCTGTCTCGGGGATGTTTTCTTCTGAGACCGGACGCTGACTAGTCCGAGTCGCCTTACCGGCTCTCTCGGCTCGCACGGACGTGGCCGGTTTTCTCCCAGATAATGGATAACCACGTTGCGCTGAGTGCGAGCGTGAGTGTACGGTACGTAGAGCGGCTTATCGCAAGCTCGCAGAGGGATGCCCAGCGGCGGCTTATCGACTCACCTGGCTTGACAGGCTTCCACCGTCCTCCTCGAACCGACCCGAGGAGGATCGGAAGATGATGAGCGGCTGATCGGAAGTCTTCAGAGAGACTTTTGGCGGTTCTCCAGGGAACGACGAGCAGCTCCGAGCTCCGGGATAACTAAAGTCAACGCGCCCCGGCGAAAGAATTCCTCCGAGAATTGCTAATTTTGTCCGGCGAAGTGGAGACAGATGGTCGCGAGCCGTACTGGAGATTGCCCTGACTATTTCATGCGAGAAATAAGCGAGCCATCCATGTACAGCCAGCCATGAAATTTTATACCGGGTACTCCGGAACGCTTGCCGACAGGACCGAAATAATTCAGAGAACTTTTAGCTACGATAACTTCCTAACTAACAAGTTTATAAGTGTGCGAATACTTTCATGTAGAGCACAGAAAATTGCATAGATGTCGATTACGATGTACGCTTTTTATAGTCGGGAAATAAAACAGGTGGACACAGATCGCTTGACGCGATGGAAATTAATAATCTCTCGGGCCGGATCGGGCCGATGTGGGCCCCGATGTCCTTCGCTAATGGAGTCCCCGTCGAGGCACTTTCGCCTGATAATACGGATCTCGAAACGCGCCAGGGCCGTCACAAAATCGGAGGAATCCCCTCGGTCCGATGTTCGCCGATTTTCCACCGAGGATCAGCGGTTTCATCGTCCTTTACTTCTGCGCTGGCCGTCTCGGGATTTCGGACGTCGACGACGCCGACGCCGACGACGACGACGACGCCAGCTGCTTAAGTCAGAAGCGGGTTCATTGCTTGCGAGATTTGCGGAGCGGCGGCGCTTTGCTCGCGGATTACGCAAATTCGACAGTCGTCCCTGAACCCGGGGTGAACGTCCACCGTATTAGTTCGGATGAAAAGGAAAAAAGAAACCAGCCGAGGCTTTCGGGACAGCTGCCGCCGCGACGCCATTGCCGCGCGAACGAACGTTAATTACGATCCGGACCTCTGAATTTTAATCCGCAGCCGAGCTAAGCCGGGGATCCGCGGAATTCGACGATCGTTGTAGCGAGTTTTTACGAGACTCGAAGACTTTCGCTCGGGATTTTTGAGATTCGGCTGCGGAGTTTGGAAAGAAAATATTCTACTTACGTGGGAACATGCCGGACTGACGTTCAACGATTCCGGGAGAAAGTTTGGTGGGAAGTGGTTCTTGTCAAAATGTTTGCCGCGTGCTCTTTTTGTTGGACATAGTTAATATTGAAGGAGCGAAAAGCGCGTCCTTATGGCTGACGGCCGAGGGACATGTTCGATCGAATTTCTTGGAAATTATTACAGCTGGAGTTTAGGGAAGTCCATTTGCTGAAATAATAGACTCGAGTGGCGCCCTTCGTAGGCAAAAATTTCATAGTCAAATCCCATTCAATTTCCTTCTAATTTTCAGTTCTCTTAACGCTGACAGGCTGGACTTTTTCGACCGAATAAAATTTGTCTAGAAGCTGCGATAGCTTAGCGAAGTATCCCAAAAATTTTAAAAAGATTGGTTTAGTACATAGTTAAAGAAAAATTCAAATTAGTTTACCTGAAATTCCCTTATTTTAGAATGCTTGTCGAATGAATCTACGTGACAAAAATGAAAATTTGACGACAAGGTATCATTTCGGGCTGAACTGTTCAGAGTAGATGAAGAGCGAAAGGGTTTTGAAACTGGAGAACCGTTGAGCAGACGGGTGCTCGTGACAGAGCACCAAATGACTAATTTATTTCGCTGGGGCCGGGGCCGGCCATTAGTCGCGATCGTAGACAATAGAAAAAGTCCGGGAAACAAAGTGGATTATTGGACGAACGTCCGTCGTACTTACAGATTGTAGTGCACATCCGCCATGTTCGGTCGATAGCTAAGCGCCTGGACAAACGCCTCCTCCGCCTCCGCGACGCGTCCCTGCGCGCTCAGGACGCTGCCCAAATTACCATAAGCTGCAACAATCACAACGGGACACTCGTTACACACTACGGCGCCGGTAACATGAAAAACACCGGACCAGATAAAGGGACGGGAACGGGAATGAGAGAAAGGGGCGTTTCTGTAGCGGCTCGGGCTCGGCTCGGGCTCGGCGCGGGCTCGGCGCGGGCTCGCAAAGCACCTGCTAATTCGATTCGCCTTAAGCCGGCCGGATGGACGCATTTGCGACTCGTCAGAGGCTCGTCGTTCTTTAACTCAAAGGAGATCCCCGGTCGCGCTCGGATTGGGTTGCATGGCCGGAGGCTTTTTTACGCTCGTTTATCCGTCCCGACGAGGATTAACAAATCGGCAACGACAAACCGCGTCTAGGAACGGAATTTAATCTGTTGCGCTGCGGACGCGTGCGGTCTTCCTACGAGGGAACGGCAGAACCATTTTTTGACCGTTCATTAACACTAAAACCACCGAGCAATAAATGACGTATATTGCTTTGTAACAGTGACAAGACTGTGCTCGTCCAATGAAGAGGTTCATTAAAAAATTTCCGATGAAAACATTTTTACAATTTCAGTGATTGTGAAAGAAGAAATTAGGAACCAGTCGTTTTGACTGGTCCGGTAGTTCTAGTGTTAAATTTTTGGTAATTATTTAGAAAAGCGTCTGAACAACTTCTCCCTACAACGGTCAGTAGTTCCGGCGGTTGAAATAAATTTGTGTAACTCGAATGCGTTCCGCATCGCTCTGTGTAAAATCTATTTGACCATTGGCAGTCGCGGATATCCCTTCAATACAATCGGAACAGGTGAATTATTACGGTACAGAGAGTTTAAGCAGAGTTACGAAGACTGGAACAGAATCCAACGGTAGCGATTGCGATGAAATATACCGGGGTTCGGAAAAAGCTAAACGATCCGCCAGTTTGATTGAAGAAAACGACGTTTCACGTACTCTATCCTTAATACAAAGAAAGATATATATGTATTGAGGAGGAGAGAGAGGAGAGAGAGACAGAGAGAGAGAGAGAGAAAGATAGAAAAACGGTTCGTTCAGATATATCTGCAGGATATATTTTTAAACGCAGCGCGCGGCTCCTCGGGAAGGCAATAAGACGCGCGCCAGGTACTCTCCTCGAACCCCTTTCCTTTCGTTCCGCCCTTCGCCCGGCGTGTTCCGTCCGCTTCTTTTTCAGTTCTTTGTATTTACGAGCAATAAAGCCGTACACACGCGACCGCTCGCCGTTACACTCCGGATAGCGCGAATATCGCGGCAGAGCGCGCACAGCTATCGCGAGCTCGCTTCCGCTTTATCTTCGGCCAACAATATCGGCAATAAAACATTTGCCGGGGCGCCCCCGCCACCACCACCACCACCACCGCCGCCGATCCCTCGTCCGCCTCGATAGCTACTCGAGCAAAGAGCAATAAATGAATCCACAGTCGTAAAATTGCTTCGCGATCGCGGAACGGACGATCCCTCCCTTAGGGGGACACTTCCGGTTCGCGAAGTCGCGTCCACGATCCTCGGCCGAACTTCCGTCCTAACAAGCAACCCTTACGATTTTCATGAAACTTTGCGGGTTCCCAGAACCGGCGGCGGACTCTTTTTATCGGAGGGTTATCAACGCCCGAGGTGAGCCGGAAGGGTGGGAAAACATCCCTTTGGATATTCGCACCTACCAACTCACAGTCGTCACACCGAGACGACTATATATGGGCGTTAGGGGGAGAATTCGTATCTTTGAGAATAACGCGTTTTCGATCTGGGAACCGGAGTACTTTTTTAACGCGTTAACTGCCGCGTCATGATATTTTTATTATAAGATGTAAACCGAATTCTATCGGAGTCTTTCGAATTCAAAAGGGTTAAGACAGCATCCCCTATAGTAGATTTTAAATTTCTAGTTTTGGTTCCGTTAATTAACACGTTGAATGCCACGTCACCGGTGACGGAAAATTTTTGCAGGTTTTAAAATTAATTTTTACGTTGATATATTCATTCTACCAAACTCGATTACGGTCTGTAATATGCAAGAAAGTTGGAGGACTACTCAATATCGTACATTTAATTTTTTTTTAATTTTCATTTCATTGAATAACTTACTTTGATTTTATGGAATTTTGGGGGTTTCGATTTTACTCCGATTTTGTAAGAATCTCTGGGGTTGATGTATGGCACTTAACGTGTTAAACAGAATACATGGATTCATCGGTATAAACGGTATAAACGGGCAAGTAAAATTTCAATGGAAACAGTAAACGAGTGTGAAAGTATGATTGTCAGCTTATTAAAATGCTGAAAGGGAGACGGACATTTTCATTTGGCTCGTGTCTTCCCGCAGTCGATGCAGATCATTTCGAGGTTTCATTTCGCGCGAAGATGCGCAGTCTAGCCGCGACAATCGGCAAGAACGGTTCTCTGAAAGTGGCGGATCCCGACCACGAAGAACTCGGCACGGGTCGAGCTTCGGGTTTGCGAACCCTCGTTTGTTTAGAGGAGGTGTTTTCCGCGCGCGAGAAAGAATTCCGCTCCGCGGCGGGAATTGCGTTGAGCGCAACAAGCTAAACAGACGCGCGAGCGCCTCGGAACAAACGCAACGGCGCGGCGCAAATAAACTACACTTTCCTTTTCCTAACACCTACGGGATTATTTTAAAACCTCTTGCGTTTTAATGTTTCAAGTTGTTTCACGGTATAATGTTCAACGCCGGTGTGCATTCCATCGCGTGTTTCCCGGAACAAGAGTAATCCGGTTATAAATCCCGCCTTCGCGCCGGCGAAACCCCGGCAGAAAATAATTTTAATTAACGACTAATCCCTCGTCTTCGAGGATCCCGAGAAGTTTCGGTGACTCGAGGCTTACGAATGACCTGTTACGCGTTAGGCGCGCACCACCTTTTTTTTACCTTTCGACGCCCGCGGGTGAAACGGTGACGTAATTAGTCCTGGTAGTAATCGGGACGCTCGTTAAGCGAATTCTCGATATATGTCAACAACACGGGTCTTGCCAGAGACATACAACACGAGGCCTCTCACGGGCTAGTGGGGGTAATTCCGGGACGTTTATCATTCAGACCTTGGCGACATATATGGAGAAATCACTGTATTATCTATTTATATCGAGTATTTTACAGGGTCAATTATTTACACGTTCCCTACCGCTTCCGTAAATTAATATAACATAGCCGCGTTTCAGTGGTGTGCTAGTGTTGGCAAGTTGGTCGAATAGTTAGCAATATTTAGACAAAATAGACGGTGATCCCGCTCTGGGCGGGTTAAGACGTATGTAGCATGACGTCGGGTAGGCGAGTCGTCGAAGTCGGATGTTCGGTGGGCAACAATGGCGAGTTTCCCGCGAAACTTTCGAGGCTTAACGTTAAGGGAAATTCGAAGCAGTCCGCTTTGCGTCCCGTAATATCGGTCCGGGCTTAAACCGGGTGGGGGCATTTGTATTCACGCCGGCCCCGCGTCGCCATTAATAATTTATTACGAGCGCGCGACGGCAGTTATCGCATCCGATCCCGCCGCGGAGCATACAATTTTTCAATTTCCCCTCTTTCCAATTTCCAGCGTAACGAATGACAAAGTAGATCGTTCGGAATCGGAGGACCGTGTATTCACTGACTGCGATGTAAATGAGGCGGATGATAGATCGAATGTCGCGGTACGAACAAAAGGGCAACCCTTTCGAAAGGTTAAAGAAAATAATAGGGAGCGTATGGGTGAGGCGGAGAGGGGGGGGGGGTGATGAATGCGGACGCGAAACTGCGAAGGTAAGAGGAAGAAAGGCGAAAAGGGATTGTACGTCATTTATCACGGATTATTGCACCACGGTTTTTCACGTCGATATTTCAGATTTCGAAATAAAGCGAGTATCGATATACTCGCCGGCGCCGCGCCGCTCGAGAAACTCGATCCTCGCCGAAGCGACGCGCGGCGGAGAGTCGATGATAATCTCCGGCGGCGCGCGGCGCGGCGGCCCGGAGCATTTTAAATCAGTCGCGATAAATAAACGCGATAAATCGCCGACAAGACATATTTCATCGTCCCAGCGATTTCATCGGGTGTCACGGCCCGATAAGACCAAGACAACAACCCTCGCAACACGTCACCAGGCCCAAGTTCACGACTGATTCAGCACCCGACAACTTTGAACCATTAAACAGTCCCAAACCTTTGTACCCCAAAGAAGATTACCCATTAATATATAAGACCCCAAACCCGTGTACCCAGCAGTCGACGATCACCTCTGCTACGGCACGTCTCGCCGATCCAACTTTCAAAATAAAAAGCAAGTTCAAATTCCCGAAATCTTCGAGTATTCAATCGCGAAAGTGAAATACGGCGTTCCTTCGCGAAACCAGCCATTTCACCGTAACATTTTGGCGATCCTGCCAGGATACCGGTTCATCTGCTGGAAGAAAATCTTCAACGGCAACCAACCACGGCTGTTTGACCACGAAGACGGACTACGAGAGCCCTTCCGAAGCAATACATCGGTATCGACGAACCAAGGTCAGTACGACATCTTAAGTTATCGAGAATAGAATCGAACAGTTCCCCTACGTTAACCAAGAAAATGGCTAAACCAAACGGAACCGTAATGGTAAGCGAAGAGATACTCAATGGAATTCTCAATTCAATGAAAGAATTGCAATCCGCGGTTACCTCTTTAAGCAAAACTACTGCTAAAGAAAACGAAAACCGACAGAAAGAAATTATAGAATTATCCAAGTTAATGAACATCACCGCTACTATGACCGACGACAGCGCATCTCGGAACAGAGGCCAAAGAAACTCCTCAAGAAGACACGGGGAACATTCATCAGGGAACAACTCGGAAGATGATGAACCCGAAATAACTGCAACTTCCAATGCAACAATTGGACAAACGGCGTCAAACGCCATTCGTACTATCCGAACGCTGAAAGGAAGAGACGACCTAGGAGTAGAAGACTTCATAAGTGATGTCAGGTACGCCAGATCCGTATGTCGCGACAAGCATATGCTTCTGAAACTCGTAATTGCGGAGAAAATCACGGATAAAGCAGAGCGAGCCATCCGATACTTACGTATAGACACCTACGAACAGCTCTACGAGGCCCTCAGGACATACGTCACCTCGCCCAATACCGTCAATACCAGCAGAAATAAGCTGCAAAACACGCGACAAGGACAAATGGAGAGCGTAATGAGTTTCAATCTGAGATTCAGACAATCCCTGAACGAATTGAAATACGCTATCCAGTACAAACACAACAACCCAGCGGCAAGGAAGATTGCCATCGATGAAGACGAAGACAATATAACCGAGGATGCAGAAGAAAGTATTATATCCATGAGAGATGAAAAAGATGACTCAAGAAACAATGTTTCAAAAGTAAATAATGTTATTTGTACAAAACAAGAGGAATACGAATCTCAACTGATGCATATAGTTACAACTAATTCAGAAAGCTCAAAGTATTCTGTTGAAACAGTTAAAACTAACGAGGCTGTGAATACTGATCTCAGTACAGAAGTAGATAATCTAACGACAAAACAGTATATTGAATCAACAGATATTTCGGAAACTACTACTCATGTTGACAAAGACTATGCCACTAACAAATCAGTGGTACCTCTGGGAAATAATGAGGGTGATACTATGAAAAGCATAAAAGACGTTTTAACAGAAGATGCAATGGTATGTTTCGATAATTCAGAAGACCATTCGAATGCTAGTTATCCTGAAAAACTACAAAATGAAAATGAAGCTAATCTTACTCGAGAATCTTCTCCAGAAAGTGAAATGCCTGATTTGTGCATGTATGACGAAACAAAAAACTCTTTACCTGAAACCTGTGTGAAAAGGAAATCAGATAATGAAGAGTATAAACAGGAAGAAGAAGAAAAGTGTGAGTTACCTTCCTTTGATTCTTGTAGAAACTTGGAAACAGATTCATCTCCAAGCAACACAAATGAAAAAATGATACCCAAACTCGTCATAAAGAAGACTGATGCTTCAATTCCTAAAACAGAATACTTATTGGATTCTACACAATCCGAAAATCTTTCTGATAAATATAATACAAAGTTATTACCTGGTTTGCGGCCAAAAATACCTAAAATGATAATCGTGAAAAGCAGATCACGTTCAGCAACTCCTACTACTGAAATCTTGGAAAAAAATAAATCTGAAAAGTCTCGAAGCTTTTCGTCAGAGCATAATGATACTAGCATGGATGTAGATAATAGCGATTCTGAATCATATACATTAAAATACAAAAACTACGAAAGCAAAGTTCCAAAAGTGAAAATAAAGTTGGACAACATTTTTTCTAAGGATTTGAAGGTTTATGTGAAACGAAAAGCTACTAAAAAGAACGTCTCAAGAAGTAAAGTAAAAAGAATTAAAATTCCAGAAAACAGGAATTCCTCAATAAAGTATGGAACAGAAGACAGTTCAGAGGCAGAAATTAGTGGTTCTGATGATGATGAAGCTGAGAAAATACCGAAATTAAAATTAAAGAAGCAAGATGAGGACATGATTTTATCGTTAGAAAGAACCAAGGAAAATGATACAAATACTTCAAAAACACTTATCAAGAAATCTAAAAAATCCAAAGAAGAAGGCGTTAAACACTTTAATGATGATGAAATAAGAAAAAAATGTCCGCAATATATTACTGCAAAAATTCCTAAAGTGATAATAAAAAGAATACAAGTTGGCGCAGAATTTAAATGCGAAATTAGTAAGAATAAAAAGTTTTCTAATATTGATGCATCAAAGTGGCAACCGAAAGTTCAATTAGAAAGACTGAAGATTCTAGACCACATTGCGAAAGATACAAAGGAACCAGAACTCTTGTTAAGTGATAAATTACATGTCGAACATGATATTAATAAAAACGATTCAGATTATAACGATAGAGTTAAATTATGTAGATCTAATTCAGTATCCAATTTATCGACTATTAAATATAAGCAGAGAAGATTTTCTGATCCTGATTACACGAAAATAGATGTGAAATCAACTTTAACTGATATTGATTTAAAAGATAATAAAAGTAAACCACCGAATGCTAATGAAGTAAATAATCTTAAAATAATCGATGATGAGAATAGAAACTTAAAAAGAAAAGTTGATTCTTCGGACGAAAGCCAAACTACTATAGAACTTCTACCAGCATCTCCTGATAGCAGTGACATTGACAATAAATCAAAGAACCGTGAATTTGAAAGTATATCTAGAATGCACTTAGATGATGCCATACCAACTCAATTGGAGCTGGAATTAGATCTCATTGATCTCAGAAATACCCAACATTCAGATGCGCTTACGCCAAAAATTAATATGTTAAACTACGCAAATATTGATAAATATGAGCATGCATCACATTCTAAAAACGAATGTGTAGACACTGGAACATCAAAAACATTTTTCAATGATTTACAATGCTCTCCGCAAAGTGCCTTTAATAAAAACAAAGTGCAAAGTCCAGAAAAGAAATCAAACGATTATTTTTATTGCAATGACTTATTAGTTAAGGAAGTCTTAGCTGCTAAGGAAACACTGAAGAAATGTCTATCTCAATCTGAAAATGAAAATAAGGAGAAAAGGGTATCAAGACCTAAAACTGTAGCAGAAAAGAAACAGGGTTTAAGTTTTAGTTTTCAAAATCTCGAAAAATCATGTTATAAATCGGAAGATAAGAAATTTACAAGCACAGGAAAGAAAGAATATAAATCTGTTCAGCAACTGGATATTAAAGAAGTTGAAGAAAACCATACCAAACAAGATGAACATTCTTCTAAGGGACAACAATTAAAATGGGAAGAGTCACAAGAAGAAACATCTTACAACTGTCCTACAGCTTCTACGTGTAGATCTACCAGCGTACCTGAGTTAGCTACAATTTCTTTAAAAGCAAACAAAAAAAAAAAAAAAAAAAAAAATTCAGTCAAATTGCTATCAGCAAAGAATCTTTGAACATAGAAACTAATACGCTCAATCCCTCGAACAATCTGGATACCCTACAGGATACATAGAAACTTACAAAAAAAAAAAAAAAATCAGAAAAGAAAACAATAAATAGTATTCAAGATCAAAGACCGAATGATAGTTCAAGCGAAACAAAGACAAAAGAAGATAATATGCCATTATTAGTGCCAGAGTTTGCTTTAAATTTTGATTCTAAGTCGGATAGAGACAGTTCTAGATCACCACCTGTTATTACCAATCAGGAAGAAAGTGACAATGCAGTAGAAAATACGAAAGATACAAAGAATAAAGTGATAACTCCAATCGAGAAAATAGAAGAGAATATTAAACATTCCTATAAAGACTGTGAAATGACTATAGGTGATATTATAACACAACTGGCTTACCATGAAAAGGCAACAATAAAGCATAGAAGATATACAAGAAACGTATTTATACCATAACGAAGTAAGGATAATTGTAGGAATAGATATAAAACCATACGTAAAACTAGATGAGAACATTGTAGAACACTATTCGAGAATTAAAAATATATGCGAACAAGAAAATTGTACACAAAGTTTAGAAATCCAAAGCATACTTTCTAGACTTAACATACTGAAAACAAAAATAATTCATTTAAAATCTTGGTTACACATGAGAACTAAAAGAGGAGTTTTAAACTTTGTAGGAAGTATTTCCAAAACACTATTCGGTACATTAGACGAGGACGATTTAAATTTAGTTAATGAAAACAAAGACAAACTATTCGATCGGCAGAATACAATGAACCTCATACTACAGAACCAAACAGCGATCATAAAAACAATCTTAAATTATGAAGTACAAAACTCGCAAAATTTACTCAAGAAGCACATAAGGAATTCTAATCAAATCACAACACAGATAATGGCATTAGAAGCAGTAGTATTCGAAAGTATAGAACAAATAGACACACTTAACACAGCTATACTGATAGAAAAAAAAAGGAATAGTTCACCCAGACATTCTTACCAACGAAGTATTTTTAGATGGATACATTAGAATATTAAAAGAAAATAAATTACAATCAATTATAGAACCAACAGAAGGTAAAAATTGTTACACTGAGGTATCCGAAGTCAGAACCATAGAAGCCACCGCACCGGTACCATACAACAGCAGTCCTCCACCGAGTTACGACCTACCACCACAATTCAGGTTACAAGAAATGAACGACATCGAACTAGACATCGCACCTGTCAGGAGAAAACGAGTTCGTTTCGGAGCAACGAAAGTCTAATGAGGGGGGAATGTCACGGCCCGATAAGACCAAGACAACAACCCTCGCAACACGTCACCAGGCCCAAGTTCACGACTGATTCAGCACCCGACAACTTTGAACCATTAAACAGTCCCAAACCTTTGTACCCCAAAGAAGATTACCCATTAATATATAAGACCCCAAACCCGTGTACCCAGCAGTCGACGATCACCTCTGCTACGGCACGTCTCGCCGATCCAACTTTCAAAATAAAAAGCAAGTTCAAATTCCCGAAATCTTCGAGTATTCAATCGCGAAAGTGAAATACGGCGTTCCTTCGCGAAACCAGCCATTTCACCGTAACACGGGCGCGGCCACGCGAGCGTGTTTGCGCTGCGACCGCGGCCCGATTTTCCGCTCGTAACGCGATCGTCAAGTTCCTGGTTGCCGAACGGAAACGAGAACGCCCTGCGACCACCTTTTTTTCCTGCTCGGTCGCCGGCCCACTCGAAAAATCATCTTGCAATTAATGACTCGGCCTGTACAGTTCTCTTTCGATAAAAGGCGACGATGTTTCTTTCGAAATAGGATAATCGCATCCCCCACTTTTGACATTTTCGACACCGCTTTGTGCCTGAACGATCTACGCCTTTGTAACCAGGTCAAAAATTCTGTGAGAAATAACAGAAAAATATAGAATTATTCTTCTCTTAAATTTACCAGTGATGCAATTCCCCCTAGTTCAGAAGGATTGCTACCGGAACAAACGTTAGGTAGCAATGTGTTAACACCAGGCATTGACCAGAGGACGAAATTAGGTAGGGGGGTGAAAGAGCCCTCCACCCTAATTGTCGTAGCAGGGTAGTTGGACGACAGGTCGAAAAATCGCGGTTTCCGGTGGAGAACGCACTCGAAACCGCCTCGGTGGGTGTACGCGCACGAGTCGCTAAACGTCACGTTCCGTGGAGGGTAACTTTCGGTCGAGTTAGGGAGAAGAAAAAGCAAAGAGAAGGGAGAGAGAATCCGCCGTATAGTTTGCCCAACCAACATTCCTGGAGGGATCTTTTGTTTGTGGACTTGGAGGACTTTAACCTTAGATTTTTAAACCACTGCGAGCAAATGGGTCTGTTTGCCATTCCGGGATTCAATTATTAACTACTTAACGTTTAAAGGGCGAGTCACGTAGGTTTACGTTCTCTCCGGTTGTTGATTGCGCTGCGTTCTATTCGAATTTTTGTGCGCGCTTTCCCTTAATCCTTGTACGAATTCTAGGCCAATTCAATCTAACATTTTCTGAGTTACAAAAATATAGAAAATTATTTCATTGGAATATTTTATCAAGTTTATTCGAGTTTAGTTCGAGGTAATAATTTTCTGAGTACTTTAAAAGATTGAATAATTTATTCAATTTAAAAAATAGAACAAATTTAGGATATAAGGAGACCTTACCTCAAGTTTAAAGGTGTATTCATGTAGGATTTTGTTTAATAACCCAGGTGAGCAAGATGGCAGGTTTTGAAATACAGTAGTTTTGTATAAATTCATCAAATGGAGTAAATTATTATGTTTCTTGACGATCGAAACTGTGGTAATTATTTATCGGGCAAGCAGACCAGCAGAAAAAAAAAACTTTCCGCTATAGCACCATACTGCGATATTGAGCGAAACAAATTTAATTAGAGCTTATGAAATTGGAGCGAGTTGCGAGAAATAACCACGACGATAAATCTTAGCCTGTAAGTTTCCTTTTCATCAAAAAAGTTGTTGTTTTTACTTGGCGAAAGTTTTGCGGGTGTTGGTCCGGCGGTAATGATATTAACCCTCGTTTAGGGGATGCTGTGGCTGTTCAGAGTCAAAGTATAATACACATTCCACGTTAAAACATGAATTACTTAAAATTATTACTAATCGTCGAAGACAAGGATATGTAACCAAATCAAATTGTTTCTGCAGAGCAAATAAAACTCAAGAAGAAAAATGAGTTTATAAAAAGAAGATAAAATTTGCAATATTGCGGGCTCTGAAATGAAATGTCATTCGCACAGTTTGTGTTAGTAGAAACATGAACCTCTCGATGCGTTTTTCATAGAACGACGCGTGTCGAATAGGTAGACATAAAATCTAAAAAATGGATCATGCGATTACATCGTAATAACGCAGACGGTCATTGCAATTGTTAGGAAAAATCCAAGTGTACGGAGGGTCGGGGTTGACGTGCGTCAACAGAGACTATGATCCGCCCGAGGACGGTGCATTTTAATTCGGATCGGTAATACCACTGGTCGAGAGCGGGACTCTGTCAAAGCACACGGGGTAATGGGGAAAATGGCGGGCCAAAGTTCAAACATGTTTCTCGGCCGAGGGACTGCATCGCAAATATACATATTTTCTGTCCGCGGCGCGGCGCGGCGCGGCGCGACGCCGAGGGCGGTCTGTAATACGCAATTTCTGTTGGCGCAATTAAAACGCGCCGTGACGTAGCCGGCGGTCCGCGTCCGGTTTGATGATGCCGATGCCTATGCCGGTTGCAACGCGCGTCAGAAACATGGTTGTCGCTGGTTGTAACATTGTAGCGGAGGCGTTCGGGCTCGCGTGACCGGGCTCTCGCCCGGCTGGTCACCCCCGGCGGCGCTTTTTTCACGTAAAAGATTAAAAGGGAAACAAAAGCGTGGAGCAGGACAAAGCGAAGCGTAGAACGCGCCGTTGCTCCGCGCGTTCTTGCCGCCTTGCGGAAACGCGGGCCCCGCGTCGACTAAACGAGCCCCTCACGGTGCTATATTAACACTAGAACTACCGAGCCCTAAACGTGACTTAGACTTATCCCTTTATAATAACAGCAAGATGGTTTCATACTCCAAAGAAGGGACATATTAACAAATTTCTCGTGAAAACGTTTTCATAGTTTCACTAATCGTGAAAGAAAAAACCATCCACCAGTCATTTTGACTGATTCGGTGGTTCTAGTGTTAACGGCACGGTGTCGGCTCATGGCGGCTGTGTACCTCGCGAAACGAACTTCCCCGAGACTCGACGGTACGAGCAACCACGATAATGGTTTCGATGGGAGGAAGATCTGACGGGCGCATCGAGGCCAGACCGGGTAATTAACGGGTCGAGAAACCGTATGAAGCGGCCGGGAGTAACCTCGGATTCAGGAGATACCTGCCATCGAGAAAAAAGGAACGCCACCGGCGGGAGAAAACCGACAGAGACGGATAAGGGCCCGGATAAAACAGCCAAGAAGAAGAAAATCGTCGCGAAGCCGATGATGCACTTCGCGCGGTTGCTTTCATAGCTGATTCTTGACATACACAGAACCGTGGCGG
Source organism: Halictus rubicundus (assembly GCF_050948215.1). Lineage (NCBI taxonomy): Eukaryota > Metazoa > Arthropoda > Insecta > Hymenoptera > Halictidae > Halictus > Halictus rubicundus. Next base: position 14,134,309 of record NC_135161.1, read on the forward strand.
CGGGCACGAGGCCGCGATAGCGTATAAATCGGTTAGGGCCGCACCGAAAGTCTGGTGAAACGGCCGGTGTGCAATCTCTCCTCTCCGAGGAACGCAATCGTCCTCGGCGAAGCTCGCTCGGAGCAAACACGGGAATCGCTGGGCCAGGAAGCGCGGAGGGTGGTTTCGATCGGGCATAATTGGAGGGCTGGCAATTTTCTTGAAATAAGGGCGAAGGTCCTCCTCGGCGCGGCGGTTCGGCGCGATAAGAGGGACGAGATAACGATCGAAATTACAAGGCGGGGACACGGGAAAAGGCGAGCGACAAACGATGCAAAGACTGTAACGACGGAGGAGGTAGCCCGGCGGGAGACTCGACCGGCTGCGGATGGATAAAAAGTAGGACGAAGACGGATAAGAGGGACGATAAAAAGGGCCCCGGCTGTTGCGCGGGGTGTGTGGAAGAAGTGTAGCTGGCCGTGTCCCCTATTGCATGTCGCGTATCCACCTTCCTGGCAATTTTATGTACACGGTAGGCGGATCGTTGGCTAGCTGGAAGTTCGAGATGAGAGGCTGGATAGCGAAGGCCAGCCGCCGCTCCGCACCGCTCCGCTCCGCGCCGCGCCGCGCCGAGCCGGCAGAACGAGCTGCAGTATAACGAGAAAACTGCCAGCGATATCCGTCGACCGGGCCGGAATTTCATTTTTACATTGCGCCCCGTATATTTCGCGGACCTATCTGGTCTCGATCATCGCCGCCGACGCCGACGCCGCCGCCGCGTCGTTTATCATTAGCACGCGACTCTTTGTTATCTTTATCTTTTTAATTCGCCCGCGAGCCGCCCGGACGCGAGGCGTATCTTTACGGTTATCTTTTTCTGTGCCGAACCTATCCCCGAGTTTTCTTCGACGCCGCCGCCGCGCAGAAAGGGCGGAGAGGGAAGAATTATTAAAACGCCCGGCGGATTCAGCGAGATACCGACGCGGCGGCCGCAATTTTAATTGTTAACGTATTGCCGCGACGAGTATTACAGAACAAAGAGGAAACGGCTTGTAAAAGAGGCGAAACGAGTGTCGGTCTGGGAAATCGCGTGGCACGTGCTCCACTACCCTGAGGATGGCTTAATGCGATTTTATATTTTTCGCGCAGTCCTTTCGACGGGGATAACATAATCGAGCTGAACCAGGGACGGTCGGATTCGTTGCTTCAGCGGACCGTTGTTCGGTGAATAACATACGAGACGCTATCGGCGGATTTTATCAGCCGTTAATTTATGTAAGGGAATACAACCGACTAATGAAAAAATCTGGAAAAATGTTCCTTCGTGGCTCTTCGAACGACCTAAAGTCTGATAAAATAATGTTGCAAGCATCGGAAACAGGTGTCGATTCAACGAGGCGACGTCGCAAATAAGCACTGTGAGAGAAACATTTCCAAGTAACAAATTTGTATACTTTGTGTCCTCTGACATAATGTTTCTTTAATTGGAATACCAGTGTGCTACCTCCTCCTCGTTATTCGAATTCCGGTGACCCACTTTTCCGTTGAAAGTTCCATAAAACAGGGACAAAAATGGTGCGTCAACATTCTGGAGGTTGTTGGAAATGTTTAACTAACGTGAAACGAATTGCTGAAGAAGCGTTGGCCTGTCCGGACAAGGAAGAGACGAGAACAGCTGGGGAGATCGATTAAAAGATGAGCAGGATGGGCTTCAGGTGATAGTTCCCAGGTGTAACGACGTTTCAGCTTACCTTTCGGCGGGTTGACGTGCAGCGCCGACCGGTACAGGCTCTCCTCGTCGTACCAGTCGGCGTTTCTCAGCAGGGTCTTGGCCGACATGAGACAGAGCAGGACAACGGTGGCGAGTAGAACCGTTCTGCCTCGCCTCCTCGATCCGCTTCTTCTCGCTATCCGATAGAATCCGGAGATCGCGGCCCCGACGATCAAGCAGGCGCCGACGCTCGGCAAATAGAGGATCCTCTCGGCTATCACGAAGCCCACGTAGAAGAAGAGGTTGCTAGCCGGTAGGAAGGGAAGCACGAGGAAGCCGAGGGACACCGCGACACCGGTGGCAGCGGCCTGTCTGCTGACGAACCCGTTGCTCGCTGTGATCGAGTGGCTGTTGGCCCTTTTCGCGCAATGACAGTCGCCGAAGGGCCCGTTGTTGTTGTTGTTGGCCGCTCGACAGCCGTCCGTGTGGCAACCTCCGATGCGTCTGCCCGCGCAAACCGGACACCTGGAGGACATCGAGCGAGGGTACACCTGCACAAGGCTCAGAGAGATCTCCCGGGGCGGGCGTCGAAGAGCTTTCATCGCCCAGATCGAGGCACCGATCAGCGCGGCGTACAGGCAAGCCGATTCCAAGTTTCTGAGGTCGTACAGGCTCGTTATACGCGGCACCGCGTCCATCGACCAATCGAAGCTGAGCGTGCTGGGACACAGCAACATTCTCGCGCTCGCAGCCGGCAAGTAGAGGAACGTCAGACCCCGAGTCACGCGAGACGGGTGTCTGGCCGTTGGATTGTCCGCGCTCGCGAACTCTGGCCTCGTGCCGGTGATCCTCAGCCTGCCAAGGACCAGCAGCACCAGGCTGCCGGACAGGATGCCGAGGCTACGGGTACGGGTCAGGCCGCAATTCACCTGGAACGAGAAATTTGTCCTTGAAATCTTTAATTCACTCGACCATTTAGGTAAAAGCATTCTATCCCCCCCCAGTGACCTGTGATACATAAACAAGCTCATTGCAGCTCGGTCCATGTTATGTATTAATGTATCAAAGCAGGGCAACTTCTTTTTAATCGGGAAAATATCACGAGTAGGTTGGTGAAAGTCTCACGAAGAATAATTTAGTTAACCCTTAGCACTCGAATGGTGACTGTAAGGCACCACTAAAAATTGCTGTATCATTATTCAAAATATTGTTTTTAATAAGCAACTAAACATTTCTTATTGTACAAGTAAATTGCACCATTTTCGTATGTATAGTATGAACAAAATATATAGAAGGGCAATATTCTAGGTGGGAAGAAGTGTTTCGTTCTGGAGTTAAAATCGCTTCGAGTGCAATGGGTTAATTGCGATTACTCGCTGTTACAGTGGACAAACAGTGAACGTAGAAGGTACGTAATTTTTGATTCACCTTATCAGTGAACAGAGTCCTACTAAAAACTGCACGCCCCATCAAAAAATCATGAACCTCCGTCGCCACTCTGCTACAGAAATTCGCTTCGCGTGCACCGATATACCTGCATCAGTCGTGTTCGCATACTGTGCCATTCTCTCTGTAAATCTGCCGACCATCATCAATACTTCAAATCGGAAATTATATAATCCGCAATAATATATTCCACGTTCGGGAATATAAATCGGGAGGGTAGAAAATATTTTCTGATTCGAAATTGTGCGTCGGCGAAAATCCAAACGGAAAAATTGGAATCTTCGATCAGACTGACCGGTTTATATATTATTAGCGATTCCCATTAGCAATAGGATACGATCAGATTACTTTCTAACGATTTACTTATATTAATCGTTCCTGAGGCCACGCGTAAAACGGTCGCGCATCGATTGCTACACAATTCGGTTATCCGATCGTCGTTCGGGATTACGAATCATCGGCGGCCATTAATAGGCCGGCATCGAAATAACTCGAAGACAGAAATTACCGGGAGAAGAGGATTTAATCGAAACTTCGCGATGGCCGGGCTATTGACAGAGTCTCGCTGGTAATTAAATGGAATCTTCATAACATAATCATCCGAGCAGGAACCCGACCACCCGGTTGGTTCCGTTTGCGAATATAATTTAAATGAAACGGCTCGTATCCGGGAGCAGTTGCTGAACTAATTTAACATGCGCCGGCGTTCAGAGGAAAGCGTTCGCTTCGGAAAGATTAATTCGAGGCCACCCTTGTTTTTCGCACGACCGGAAAATGTGACGAAATCCTTGGCGTTCGAAGATTTACGGACCCTCGGCGACCGAGCAGAGTCGCGCGGCGGATTCGCGATAAAACAGGGAACGCAGCGACGTTCCGTGCATCTCCGTTCGGGGGAGATGTAATGCGATGCAACGCGATGCAACGGGACAATGGATCGAGCGTGACGGAACGTCCGAGGCTCGTAAAACACGGACGCGTAACGGAAAAAGACTGACACCCGAAAGAATGTCACGACGACGTCCCCGGCGTTGTTTCCACGTCCGACAACGTTTTTCCGCGCGTGTAGCAGGATCGAAGGTGGACAACGGAGATTAGAATACACGGCCGGCTCGCAGGTGATTTTCGAATCTCGCGAAAAATGCTCGTACAATTAAGAACTATCGAGGCAACCGGTTGAAAGCGTCGGCGTACACGGGGAAGCGTCGCGAATCTGTCGCTCAAGTTGTATCGCGGCGTCCGACAAAGTCGGGGCCCCGCAGGATTGCCGGAACGCGCAATTATCGCGGCGACTTTTTCCGCGGGGCTCGCAATTTAACATTAAAATGTCGCTTTCGTATTACGCACGACTCAGCAGCAACGCCGCGCCGCGCCCGGGCTCGCTTTAAAAGCTTTCGACGTTACTTTTCATTTGCGCGCGGAACGCCGACTTTCAAGAGCGTCGCGTCGATTAAGCGTGCCGTCGCGCCGCTTTCCCCGCGATCCTGCGATAACCAACTGTAATTATATTCGCTACACGCTCTCTCTCTTTTTGCTCGTCGCCTCTTTTCACTTCCTCTCGGACCCTCGGCGGCCCCTATTTTCTCTTTTATTCCCCGGACTTTTCCGACATATGTCGGCGAGGCCTGGACGATAAACGTCGCGGAAGTCTCCCCACTGCCACAGGGTGTGCAGCATCGAGAAGGAATGATTCGCCGGGACAATGTAACCCAGTTCTGACCGGAAGTGGATCGACAGAGGGCTCCTTTGACGCTGGAACCGTTCGGACGCGGAGGGTGAGTCCTTGGATCATCTTCGCGTGGACTGGAACGGGAGCCACGCGAGACGTCATCGCCGTGGAAATAGATGACAGAGCAATGCCATTCTCTAAACAGCGTGTACTTGTCGACGGGGAGATCCTGTTGAACCGGATCGTCGTCGAACATCAGTTTCCTGTTCGTTCGCAGTTGCTCGTTTTCCGCAGCCGTGGAAGGCGATCCGCGCGCATATTTTCTCACCGTGGAGACAAAGCGAGCGGAAAAGGACGAGGGAAAGGTTCCAGGTCGCCGGTGACGTTTCCGCTTTCCGACGGAGCGCGTTCTTGGCTCTGCACGCGACCAAGAAACCCAGACGGCAAGAAGGAGCTCGCGAGGATTCTCCGTGTTTCTCGCTCGCTAGGGGAACGTTAGCCCCCCCGGGGATGGCGCAATAATAAGAGGAAAAATATGGTGAAAACGGGGCCAGAGAGGAGGGAGGGGGAGAGGTGTTAGGGCTGGCTGGGACAGGAGCCGGGAAGATCGAGTTCCCGCGCGAGACGCTACTCTCGGGAAGGGTGTCGGGAAATGCGAACGACCGTTGGCACCCCTCCAACCCTCGAACCTTCCAACCCGTACCGGCGTTCGCTCCGTGGCTCGTTGGCTGGCCTGCGACATGCATCACGCCAGGCGTCTGATGCATCCAGCGCATCCGGATGCGATGTGTGCGCGAAAGGCAAACGCCTGGAGGTTCGGTCGAAGGTGTGTCTGGAGGTGGTTCGAAGGTGGTTAAAGCCGGCTCGAGGTAGTTGAACGCGGCTGGAGATGGCTCACCGTGCATCAGCCTGCTGTCTCCGACAGATCGCTCGCCGGTTTCCGTTTGCACATGGTGCAGCGCCATCCCGTTATCGGTTACACGGCTGTCTACCGCCTCTCCGCGGCAACCTCCGACGACGACGACGACGTCCTACAGCGGCCTCCAAAGTATACGCTCTCCCCCGCGAACTTAGTTCGACGGATGTCGCGCTCGATACGCTTCCACCGGGATTCGTTCGCATAAGCGCCCGACCGAGCGTTGCCAGATGTATTACTGTTTGCTTCCGGCGAGAAGCGGATTCTAGTCGGAGCTTCCGACGCTGAACGACGGAGTGACTGATGTGTAGAACGCCGGATAATCAGCCGATTGCCTCGGTAGACGGCCCGCGCTCCTATTCTCAGATTTTGAATGATCGCCTCGAAATTGAAATCCGTTGTTATCCGACGCTCCCCGTCCGATCAACCAACCAGCTTGATTTGCTTCGGGCTCTTCTTCCGGTGAGGATATTGATTAGATGCGGAGGGATGTCTTTATGGTGCATTCTAGTTCGAGATAAGAAAATTCTTCTTCATCCGAAACACGGCGATAGCCGGTCCCGAGCCAATTATGTGCAATGAGTCACAAGTGACTTGTTAATATTAGAATTAAATGAATTTATGTTAGAATTCAATAGATGTTGGAATGTCCGAATTTAAATATCCGTTCTCATTGAAATGTCTATTCTGGACTGCCTAATTTCTTAAGTTCCGAGTTTGATGGATGTTCAAGGAACAATTGAAACCGGCGAATGTCGATACAGGGAAGTTCATATCTAAATGAAAAGGCAGCCAATTTCTCGATTTGGAGCGCTGCGCCAGGTATTTTGACTATGAATGATTTCGGACACGTGCCAATCAACGATAACGCTCCTTCTCTGGTTGCATGAAATCTCCGATACAGACTTCGCTGTTGCTATTTCGACTAACAAGGATTTACCAAAATCAATTTTCACCGACAGTTACATTGATCGACGTTTTAATCATTCTCGGCAAATGTTTCGGAAAGTTGCTGAAAGACGTTTGCAATAAAATTTATACGGTGCGCAGATCGACTTTATTGACATTTATATTGCTATGCTGGTGGTTAAAAAATGTTGTGACAAATACAGAATTATCTGTAATGGGTTTTGGAAAATTAGTGTAATACGTAAATTTTCCAATGAAAGTTCATTTAAAATTTTTGTATTTTGCACTTGAGCGAGAGAAAGCTAGGTCATGTTTCGAAAAAGTTTCCGAAATATGCAGTAAAATAAATAGATTCCCGCCGAAAACATTTTATACAATTGAATAAATCTGTGGACTCGTGGGTAAATGTAACGAAGCGTAAAGTTTTATTAATAAAAGCAATCATTTTTACACCTGATTTAAAAAAAGGAAGCACAAATAAAACCGTATCGATTAAAATACTCGCTTTTGCCAGTCGATGCGTATGCCAATCACATAAACTATAAAGGGAAAGAAAAATTGCAACGTTTCGATAAATTTTTCAATAAACACTTTTACTAACAGATGTGGACATCAGCCGTATAACCAAACAAACGCTAAATACCTCTGGAAGTTCCAATAAGTTTCAGTATGCTTTTGTAGGTTCTTTTGAAACATCAGTGTTCTCCCTTTCTTGCGGACATGCTAAGCGCAAGCATAAAAGCTATTTTCAACAAACTGAACCAGAGTTGTTAATTAACCTCGCAGTGCACAGGGGTCGGGTTTGCGGGTTCCATAAAAAGTGTTCACATTCTTTGATCCCGTTTACCTTTCTTCGAGTTCTTTAACAAGCTGAAAATTTTTTCTCGTTTATCTTTCCCGCGATAGAACAACAATCCTATTATCAGCAACAATATCTGTTATTCATTGTCGAGCAGATTGAACAGCGTTCATTATCGATTACATGGTCGTTAATAATTACACAGACTGCGGATCATTATGCAAGTTACTATCCTCACAGATTATCCTTTAGCTTTCCATAATAAATTTATTATAAAGTGGAGACTGTTCAATAAAATTAATGAACATAAAGCTCCTATAAAAATATATGTGTAAACAAGATTCCAGGCCAATCAATGTACATCCAATTTTATTTTTTACATTATTAAATTTATTTGAAATCGTTGAACATCTGGACAAAATTCAAGACAAAGTTCGCCAGCTAATTTTTCCCATAAATGCATAAGACTCTAATTGTGAGTCATTACGTATGGATGATTTGAAAAGGCTAAAACTGCTGCTAATGAATCCGATGTGGGAGCACTGTGCGAGAGTACAATAGGACAAGGGAATCACTTAATGCGAAATTTTGATGAACGACTGTGAACGTCTTTGGAAGACAAAGACCGCGGAACGTGGACCAGCCGTAATTACCTTTAAGAGCGGAACGTTCGAGAATCAATCTTCCGTAATCTTTCGAGCACCGTGTACAGCTGTCATGCTGCGGACGGGATTCAGAAAACGGCTCGAGAGAGAGAGACCCTGTCCCGGGCGCACGTGTGCCGTGCATTACCGCGCGAAGACACATTACATGGCTCCGATGAATCCGGCCGCGCCGCGCGCCGGTTGCTTATAATCACCGAGATCCCCGGAACATTCACGGATAATTGTATCGCGTCACCTAATTGCATCCCGTTATCAATTCACCGCCGGCGGAATAATCTGCCGCGGTTTGCTCGCGCTCGGCTTCGCCTACTTTCGCTTGTCAGAGGGTAATTTGATTACGTCGTTCTGCTAGACCAGTCCATTTTCAGTTGTTAATATTCGTAATGGCAGGCGGGAACGCGGGCCGGCCCGGCGCGGCGCAATCCGGCGTAATGCAACTCTCGAAACGTTAATTTACGTTAATGTGTCCGAGGCACGTGAGAAGCGCCGCGACGCGTCGCGATGCGCGCATCGATTCGTCGAACTCCGAACTCACGCGCGTGCTAAAACTAAATTGTTCTATCCACTCGGAGAAAAAAAAAAAAATCCAACCAGTATGGCCTAACATTAAAAATGTTATCGTCCTCGAGAGCGTCCGGATGATAATGGGAACCCGCGAATATCCGGAATAAAACGTCTAAACTCGCCTTTAGCTTCCCGTTTCGCGATCACGATTGCGGAATTTCTACGGGCCGCGAAAACGCGCGTGAACATGAAACCAGGTGGGCCGGGGGTGAGAAGAAAAATTCACGGCCCCTAAAATTTGATAGGCCGTGGGGCCGATCCATAAATCCTGCGCGCGGCAGTTAAAGCGTACGTTCGACGAGGTCGTAAGGCGGAGCGGAATCGAGTAGTAAAATGTAAATTCCGGGCGATCGCCGGCCAAAGGCGCGCGGTTCGTAAATCCCGGATGCGAGTTCCATGGTGGAACGGCTATTTTCGGGACCACACGAATTCTAAGGACACCCTTGCCATACGCGGTGCAATCAACCTTCTGTTTTTCGGAGTCGTTCAACGCGTCACGCTAACCGTTAACCACATTTTTCCGCGACACAGTTTCGAGCGTGAAAGAGGACTCTGTTCTCTGTACTAGAAAGGGCGTAGCATCTCTACTGTAACTGTCCCACGGTACGTCAGTTACGGAGAGAGAGAGTACTGAAATGCTATGAAATTGGTGGGGTTGCTCACCTTCCGATTTGACTCGCCCCGGCAGAGTTCCCACAGGAGACACAAGGCCAAGGCGGACACTCCGGTTTCTTTGGCGAGGGTGGCCAGCGTGGAGGACACGATGGCCAGCAGCAGAGGTAACGGCGATCTGGATTGGTCGCAGTGGGCGCAATACGCCAGGAAGGCCGACAAGGTCAGCAAGCATGCGAGGAGGTCGGCTCGGCCGACAACGCCGGCCACAGCCTCGCTATGAATCGGGTGTACCGCGAAGAGGAACCCGGTGATCGCGTGTCCGAGGTTGTTTCTCCCTGGTAGAACCTGTAACGTGAGAAATATTCCCTCTGTGCATATACAGCGCTATACCGTAAGGGGGACAATGGCCGAGAGAGAGAGAGAGAGAGAGAGAGAGAGAGAGAAAGGACCGTGTGTTTTTCGGTCATTGTTCCGGGGACGGAAAAGCCGTCGCGTGCTACGGACGAGTCTACAATCGGGGACAATGAACCGAGGATTCCGAGGGAACCGGAATAGCTAGGCGATCTAATTCGGAGCACAATTTCCGCTCATCATAAATGCAGCACGATGGACAAAAATTTTAGCCAAGGTATACGCTCGGTGCTCCGCTCGCGGCAAGGCTTGCGGTAAAAGCTGGCAAAGGGCTCGACGAAACCCGATGGACAGAAAATTATGGAAAGGAGGATGATGGTTGAAAATGGCCACTTTTGGCCACGCATGGTAACGAAAAATTCATGCAGAACCCCACGCGGAACAGTGGTTTTCTACCGCAGACCCGGTCACGGTGAAACAGAAACTTTTTATCACCTGGTATGTCTGCATCGCGATACACACAAAAAATTTTATCGCAATTGGACGACGTTGCCACGAGTTAGAAAATAATACTAGAATCTTTTAAATTTTGGTGGTTCTCAATTTTTATGGTTTCCTAAAGACGAAGCGATCGAGTACATCGTCATGAGGTAGTAAACAATTCTAAAAATAGTCGGCGAGAAAATCTGTATGCAAACGAACGCAAGATTGAACTCGAACGACCCCGGAATGCTATTGTTGCTAAATTGTTCCGATATAGGAACCGCGACTGACCGTGTTCCTCTTCACTCTTTTGCATGAATTTTTCATTCAATCCGAAGTCGAAAATTTTTCCATCATCTTCTAATAAAGAGTTTGCAGCATGCCAATATTTTTTTTTTTCAAAAGAGCTCCCAGCGCGAAGGGATATTCTAGTCCGAAAAAATCGATACTTTTGCATTTTATTAATACTCTGTTGTTCGTTCCGTGCGAACATATCGCCTGTGTTATTTGCCATATTGGAAGCAAAACAGGATTTGGTGTATATTTTTTACTATTTCTTTTATTAGACAAATACTGATAAAATCTCTAATCTCTTTTTTTACTAAAAATAGCATCCTATTTTTCTGTATTGGTAAACATGGCAGATTTCAATGTTTGCGTATGTTATTTACCATTGCGTGCAGACGTTGCAGCAATTTAAAATTGTACAGAGTGTTGCCCGCGTGTGGGATACTCGAAACTTCAGTCGCGTATTGATCGAAACTACGCTTGTTAAATTAGCAACCGCGATATCTCAAGATCTACTCGACCGATTACCATCAAACTTTACGTGCACCTCCAGTGCACTTGTCGGTATAGCTGAAGCCACAATTAAGACAAGACAATGCTCCATTCTCATGTTATAGCTCGTCAAACTTGTAACGTCGAACTTGATAGTGGCTCTTCGACATAGTGTCCTCCTTTTAATTTCTCTACATTAATTCTTGGCACGTTGTAGCTCAATAATCCTAAAACTACCAGGACGTCGAAATAATTTATTCGTTGCTGTCTCCATTTTTTGACATTTTACAGGATCCAACGAATTTGCTAACAAAAACTGAAATATTTCCATAAGTAAATACTATTTCATTTAACGCTTTAATCTCGAGCAAATACTATTTGCAAAAAAATCAATTTTCTTTTTGTACAATGCATAATCTATGTTCGAGGCGATCAAAGTTAGGTGCCTCGGCCTGTACAAGCGATATCACGGTCCCAAAGTTTTTGCATACGTCGAGACGTTACTGTAGTTCTCATTATCAGTGATTTATGGAACAATGGCCGCGGAGGCGTCGCCGGAGTTATTTGGGGGATTAAACGCGAAACAGGCGAGAGCGCGAACGGAACCGAAGCTCTTGAAACGGAACAACGGATTTCCTCCAGTAATCCCGTTTCCATTACGATCACCGTGGCAGGTGGCAGGTGACACGAGTGACCGTCCGGGCGGAGGAGCCCGAGCCCGAGCCCGAACCCGCGACGCGCCAGTTATTAACGTAATATTCCGGAATTAAATGGACCGGTAAAATTTTATTTCGAACAGCCGTCATAACGTCTGGTATTATCAACTCCGCTTGACATACGCTCTACAGGTGTCACTATTACCTCGTTTTCTATCGCTCGACATTAAATCCGCCCGGCAAACGAGCTGCGGTGTTCGGCGACCCACCGATCCGAAAAATCGAATTTTTTCTCGCATCTTATCAACCACTTGTGGTCAAAAGTTTCAGGAAAGTTTCTTGATTTTTACGGTTACCCCGTCTCTGTCGTTACGGGATTGGTCACGTGGCCGGGAGTGGGGGAATCGCGTGGTAGGAGGGGGTGCGGAGTGGGAGACAAGTCTTAATCCGGTGACATTGGCGACGGGAAATGTATCGTTATTATTTGGGAACAGTGTAATTTACCTTCCTGGCGACCCTGACCACGAGAACGGTGCATGCCGCGTGCAACGCAACGTTCACCAAATGGTAACCCCACGGCTCCAGGCCACCAAACAGATGATTCAGTCGGAACGTCGCGACGCAAAGAGGCCTGTAGCTGCCGTGGGATCCTTTGTCGGTCAAGGGTGTGCCCCAGAAATCATTCTCCAGCAGCCGGTGCCACGGCGTGCTGGACAGCAGGTCCGGATTCGTCAGGATGGCCCTCCTGCAACAGGAATTCGAGATTGTGTCATCAACATGTAAGCAGAAATATTATTTCTCGGCTAGAAAACTATTAAGAACGAAAAAGTTACAAATTTCTAGAATGACTATACCGCGAGAAACAAGTTGTGCCTGTTATGGCCGGTTATTTAAAAATCAGTCCGAGACAGAAACGGTAAAAGCAATAATACGAAAGCGAGTCGAATATGTAGATGCAAAGTTTCTCCGTACAAACACCCGTTTTCAAGAAAATCGAGTTTGAGAATTCTGCTTATTGTACGCTCGATCTCGCATATACGAAGTCGATTTCTCGTGAAGCGAGTGTTCTTTGAAAAAATTGCATTCTCTACTTCTGATTCACTTTTAAATTATTCATTGTTTTCCGGATGCACCGTTTGTCGACTGTTCGTACGTTCTATTTGCTCCTGAGATAATTTCTATTTATAAAACCTTCGTGTAAACTGTTGAAAATAGTGCACCATAAAAAATCGAAGGTCTATAATAGAGTTGAAAATTACACAATCTTTCGAAAATCGGAGATTTAATGTTGAAATACATTTTCAATCCGGTGGATCCTTAATTGAAATTAATAAAACTCATCCATCTGTAACCGGAATACACCGCAGACAGTACTTAATTAATTCACGTATAACAAATTAAAGTAATGGAAGATTACGGTTGCACGGTGGATTGAACTCGCCCCGGCTCCCGCGGATTGAATTATGCTCTCCGAGCTCTGTTCCGCAGTGTACGAGCGAAAAAAAAAGAAATGCAATGCGGCGCGGATACACAGATTAACGTAATTCCGCATCCCGCTTGCGGGAAGTGAAAAACCGCGTGCGCTGCAACGGCCGCGTTCTAAGGATTCTTATTTCCGGAATTCCCGGTTCGGAACTTGCAAGAACAGAGGCAGAACGCGGAGTTCTCGCTCGCTTCGACGCTGAATGGGAAACTTCGCAGGCATCGAAGTTCGCTTCGAAGTTTTCTTCGGTGGCTGATACGCGGAGCTGGCCATCGGCCAATTAAACAGTCTGTCACTCGGAACGTGCACAAGGAGAGGCAAGCGAACCGGTGAAAGGAACCCTTTGGCGGCCGTACCCTCGGAAACCCGGGATCGCGGCGCACGTCCATCAAAATCGTCCACGCGCCACCAGTTAAAGGACTCGATAGAGCATCGCGAGCAATCGCGCGAAAACAAAGTCCGCGCACCACCGTCGGATGCGTAACGACTTGGGTAACGATTTAACGAGCGCTCGTTCCCGCAAGAGCCCTTCATTCCGGCCACAAAGCGATGTAATAGGGCGTTCTTCGGCCTCGTGCCGCGTTAAACTCATTTTTACCTACTGGCCATTACCGACAGTCATAATTCCTCCGCGTAAATACGCTAACCGTCCCAAACGCTGGGAACGCTTCTTCGATGTCGAGCAGAACTTGGAGCCCTTCAACCCTTCCACTGCCCCGACGAGATTTCCTTGGCAAATATAAAAATCAATTTTGAGATCGCAATCTATTAAGTACACGAAATTTTGATAGGACCCACGAGGTGTTCGAACACTAATTGGAACGGTTTAAAACAAGGCCGGTATTAGAATAGTCATAACCGGGAGCATAAACGGTTAACAGACGCCGTCACCATAAAATGCAATTTATAAACGCGTCAATAGCGTACAATATTCGCGACTAATTTAGCGTCCCCGTTTCGCCTCGGTTTCCCACACATTTTGCTCCCGAGCGACTGGCGCGGGGGGAGGGGACGCGAGAGGCGCAGGCTGCAATTAACAATTACGTGGGGGATTAATAACGCGGGCCGGGTAAAAGTGATCTGGCATCGCGCGGCTCGCGACCCATTTTTCTTCCTCGTTCCTTCCCGTCGCTCGTCATTTGCGTCTCCTGCGCGGAACGTGGAAACGGCGAAGCCACAGCAGTAGCGATGGGCATGATCCTTCTCGATCAGTATCGATTCGTAATGCCAGTGATGATTTTATCTAAGCTTAAGTCCTTCTAACGACTAATAACTCTTTTGCAACGAGTTTCTCGAGACATCAGAAGAATTAGTTTGCAAGGTAAGAAATTTCCTCGGAATTTGGGAGAACAAAGCGAGGGCTCGACTGTTTCCAAGGGGGATCCCCCGGTGGTGGGGATAAAGTTGAAACAGTTACGGTGGAGACCTCTGCGACAGTTACGGAGACAATATTTTTATTCGGCACGTAAAAAGCGGGAAGAGTGACGTAGATCGTGTGACGAGAAGGTTCGGGGGTGTAATCCGAAGGTCTCCGGATTGTAATTACTCGAGAATCGTGAGAAAGAATCGCGTCATTCCCATCACTACGGGGGTGCGCGGCGTGCCCGCGGCATTTTAATCGGCGAACGATCGATATTCATGAGCATCGGGTGGAAACGCGATGTTTCGGCTCGTCTCGAGACTCTGATACCGGAGGCGACGCACCTGAGCCATCGTCGAGGGAAATGGAACCGGGGCTCGATGAACACCCGGCCAATAATTTCGAATTCCACAGGCCTCCAATAAGCCGCGCCCAACCCCTACCCACCCACGTCCCGCGCCCGAATCGTGTCGCATTTTCTACGTGAGCCCGTGCAATCGACATCGGAAACAAGACCCCGCTGGATTCTTCTTACGGGGAATTTAAATCGGGCACCTGTTTCGCCGAACATCGACAGGGGGGAATCGGATCGATGAAATAACGTGTTTCTGAAGAGAAAAGATATTCTCCGGTCGGTCGGTCGGTCGATCGCTCGCTCTGCAAACCAGGCTTCCATTTCAACATTCATTCGGCGGCTGCACCACGCTCCGGGAAACAGCCGATTGTATTTACAATGACAAATGTGAAGTATGCAATAGCTGTTTTGTTCGAGATTGCCGGCAGGCAAAATCGAATTTTACATTGATGCTGAAAACCGACGTGTTCTGCTTGTCTATCTACCTACTCAAGCTTCGAACTAATTCTGTCGATTTTTCTCCATTAACCCTTCACCTACCGCGAGCCTGCCAACCCCTGTTAAAACCGTTTACTTTTCTCATTTTTTCACAGAATATTAATCCTTAGCACTCGAATGGCGACTGTAAGGCGCCACTAAAAATTATTGTATCTTTATTCAAAATATTTTTTACATTATTAAATTTGTTTGTCTTTAATAAATTACTAAACATTTCACTGTTGTACTAGTAAATTGCACCGTTTTTGTATGTATAACACGAACAAAATGTATATAGAAGGGAAATATTCTAAGTCGCAAAAAATGTTTCGTTTTGGAGTTAAAATAGCTTCGAGTGCAAAGGGTTAATTCATTGAATTGACTCGATTTACCGAACGATTATTTTCCGATTCATTGAAATAGTACAAGTATCGTTAAAGGGGTGAAACCTGACGTTTCCAGAAACGCATGAAGCGCGCAGTCTATTCGCGATCCATAAAAATGGCCAGCGACGTCCACTCCGCGCACATCGGCAGCAGCGAGTCGGATGAAAAAGACGCGGTTTAAATATTCGCAATAGTTTATCAGAGCGAAAAAATATCGTTGAAGTGTACAGTTGGCTGGCCAGAGTTTCCCTCGGCGGCAGATTACCGCGTGGTAATCGATTTCCATGAACAGAAAATGGCAGAGGCCGTGTGCAAATGAATTACGGCGACGCTTCTTCGGACCGTTCGCTGATTTTTCTCTTGGTCTTATTAAGTCGCCGAGCCGCGCCGCGCCGCGCCGCGCCGCGCCGCGTCGAAGCGACGCGGTTCGCAAAGCATGGATAATAAAAACTTGTAAAATCGTGGCCGGGGACGGGGCCGGGTGGGGGCTAACAATTAATCTCCATTCATGCCGATTGCAGCATTCTCAGTTTTTCGTCCGCACTTTGCAGTCGCCGGCTGCAGCTACCGCGCTGCCTCGTTCGGGAGTTATTCCCTTGGAATAGGTCCACGGGAAAGACAACCCCGTGTCTAGGCTTTTTATCGAACGTTTCAACAATTTCATTCGCCCCCGTGATTCGTGATTCACTCGGGCTGAATTATTTTCCGCGCTGCTCTCAATCCCGCCGAGATGGTTAATTTGATTGCAATGGTAAAACGGCGGATTTCCAAAGGGTGGAACGCTTTACTCTCGCCCCCGTGTAAATCGGTGAAACACGGATTGTACAATACGATACGGAGTGTTCAGGCTAGTCAACGAGCTCTTCCTAGCGAGCTAATAAATATTTTTTAAAAATTGAGAGAGAAAAAAGTAATTCTTCTTTCTGCAAGCGACGTAACGACGTATGCAATTTTTTGTGTTTGCACTGTTTTATGAAATATGAAAGCGTGTGTCAATAAATTAATTGTCAAAACATAGATTACGACATAGACAAGAGGACTGTGAACTTACTGTATTAATATGAAGCACGAGTAGATTTAATACGAGGCAGTAAAAATATCGACAGAATTTAAAAGCACTGTCCTGTACGACTCGTTAAAATAATTCGGAAATAATTGTCTACGCGAAACTTGCTTCTGTATCTCGCACTGCGAATGCAGACAATTTTCTGCATTTTCTATGGATATTCACAGAGAAGGAAATGTCTGGTAGTTTGATGGTAAAAAAGAAGTTTCAAAGCTAGCCGAAGACGTCGCGTTCCCGAATAGAATGCGTGCACAATGCAACGAAGCCTCCGCGACTCCGCGGAATTCATTAGAGCCAGGATACTCGCATCGGAACAATTCAGTTTCGCGGAACTCGGGAGCCGCTCTCGCGATTTCCCGAAAGCGGAGAGGCGCGACACTCGACATATTTATACGAGCGAAGCAGATGGCACGTAAACTTTTCCGGCGCGCAGTTTATTCCTATTTCCGCGTCTCTCTCTCTCTCTCTCTCTCTCTCTCTCTCTCTCTCTTTCTCTTTGGGGAGGCGTCGAGGACGCGTACGAAAATTTATGAAAGAAATATAACAACACGTCGACGCGGGTGTCTCCCGTTTCCGTTCCGGCCGCCGCCACTTTGAGTGCCGACCCTCGTTAATATTCATCGATTATTAACGTTAAACATTAACTGCGCCGTCTGCCCGAAAATATGAATGTTTCATGAAAATCTACTACCCGTGAAAATAAATAGCCTCGCGGACACGCGGTGGCCAGCGCGAATAACATTTTACCTCCGTTTGCCGAGTAATCTCGTTGTTGTTACAGCGTTTTTCAATTAAAATTCGGAGATGGAATTAAGATAATTTATTCGTAGGTTTATTCGATCAATTTATGCAATTCTAGCTCGAGTCTATCCATTCACGATGACAGGTTTAACGTTATTCTTGATATTATTGTCTTGCGAACACTCCGGACAATACAAAATCGATGTAGGTTCACCTTGAAAATTCGTTTCACTAATCTTACTGTGCCGGAAACCAACTCCGACATGCCGAAGCGAGAAGTTCTCTTAAATTATTCCACTAGCATTAGCATAGTTCTAAATCTGTTTTGAAGGTCAAACGAAGGTCGTGATATTATAGACCGTTAAGTGCGTCTTGACCTTTGCCATCGTTTGACGGTTATAAAGATACACGGTCCACCCACTTAAGGCCTAGCACCGATGACCTCGAAATTCTGAAAAATGTGACCTTCGCAGAAACTATTTCCTTGTCACAATCTTTACTTGCTGAAACATAATCGCGCTTCACTCGGGCATTTCTAGTTTACTATCGCAACGATATTTCATAAAATTTCTACGATTTTTTGTCACAAAGTTATAAATAGCTTCAAGATAAAGATAAGATCTCACTGCTTAACAATTAATTACGATTAGTACATGGTCTGGAATGTCGCAGAAAAATATCAAGAATGCAAAACTTGAGCATCGCGAATAATGGCAGCATTAAAAATGAAAAACAAATCGTGGAAAATTTGTGGTTATGGCGAAGTGTCACTAAATTCTCCGAGGCGAGCCACCGTACGTCGTACACTTCGGTTTTCACCGGACTCGGGAAAATTACCGATTAAACCGGCGGAAGGACGCGATTCGTTTCGCGAACCGTTGGCGTTCGTGTCTCTAACGTTGCGTAATCCACGGTATTAGTCGGTGGCATCGGTGATATTAAGCATCTGTCAGAACTGTCGCGAAACGGGGATGTTTCTCCACCTCTCCCCCTCCCCCCCCTCTCTCTCTCTCTCTCTCTCTCTCTCTCTTCCCGAGGCGTCTCTCTCGCTGAGCGCCGTCTCACTGTGTACACCAGTTCGCGGTATTCCCCGAGGACTATTTCTGACAGTACACGTGACATTAATGAAACTTGGTCCCCGATCTAACGGAGCAGCCCCGAGACGTGACTGCACGCTGAGGGTTCAGCCCTACAGGAAGGTGCCTTGCTGCCTTGCCGGGGGGTGAGGGAGAGGGTGGGGGATAGAAGGTGGTAGCTAATACCGGTCCAACCCCTTTAAGCTTCTGGCGCGGCCGACTTACGTAAGGCTACGGACGTCGATTCAATTTTCCGGCGGGTTCTTTGGGCTGCGCCCGAATCGGAAAGCGCTTAGCGGCTGGTCAAATTAGAATTATTGGCCGGTTCCACCGGCGTAGAAATGAATTAATAAATTACACCGCTGCCTCGTAGACTTTGCCCCACCTCCATCCCCTTTGCTACCCCACGGCTCCCAGCTACCCGGGGGGGGGCTTCCTGATATAGATACCGCGGCGATATTAAAATCGACCGATGATTAATCTCCGTGGCCCGCGCGCGGCTCCGCTCGCATGCCACGCGAAAGAGTGGAAAAGAGAGACGTCCCTCGGATAAGTGGCCGAGGGAACACAAGCCGGGGATGACTGTCCTATCGATTGCAGCCAACCCCTGTGGCGAATCTAGGCGCGAGACAACCTGCGTTCAGGTTTCTGGCCTCGCAGCTCAAAAACTGAATTTCAGTTAGTCGCATAATTCATGGCACAAATTTTAAATCAGAATATCTTTTGGTAATTATTTGCTTTGGCCATTTGATGACCTTCAAACCTGCTGTCAAGGTCAATATCTTTTATATCCTTAGTTTTTTTTCAGATATTTTCTGGAACCTTTTACGATGCCTAGAGCTAACAGGTAAACATTGTGTCAACCAATATTTGCATAATAGTCGGCAAGAAGCCAATTTCGTTTCTAATTATTTACACGTGTGACCTCATGTTTATGCCGGCATGATTGTTTACAAGACCCGGCAGGGATCGGCTGACTGTCATTAAAGGTAACGAGTTTCTCTAACCACCGCTTCTTGTGTCGACTTTATCTTGGTCGTAAGGGTTCTTTCCTGTATCGTTATACGGGGATTTTACATATCGTTGCAACACTATACGCATACCGCACTATACACATCATGTGGAGCATGGTAGGCATGTAACTAGTAGACTGCGGATAATTATGCAAATTTAGATTCCTCATAGGTAGCTTTACGAAATCCGGAACAGGAAAAAATTTTGTACATACACAAAGTGTTTGGAAAAGGAATTATCGATTCGATAATTATATTACTCAACCTTTATTGCTTCTAGACTGCTAACTTTCGTGCGTTTGGGGCTCATAAAAATTTCACACACACGGAACTTTCGCGCTTCGCTCCGTTTTGTGGTATTTGTAACTCGTTCAAACTACTAATAAAATTACGTTTAGCATAAAAATGAACGCATAAAATCCGCCAAGAACGCTTCGGGCCCGCAGTTCTCAGAGGTCGACGAGCAAAGTGTTTCCGCCAAAACTACTGGCAACCCCCATAGCCGAGACACAAAGACAGAGCCACGTTCTGAGCCGTTTCTAATCGCACAAAAATTTCACTGTTGTCGCGGAGCACGCACGACACTTGGCAAACAGCGATCTCGTCTCATCTGCCGGCTATCATTCTCTTTTCAACTTCCGTCGGACAGGCCGCAAATCCTGTTTTCCCGATTCGGTTTCAACACGCGTGGTTCGTTCGCGGATTTAAAAGATCAGGTAGGCTGCGCGCCATAAATATTCATGCGTAATTTCGCGACAGATGACAATTTAATTTCGCGAAACGGCATATTTAATCTCGATTCGAGGGGGATTATTTATCGGCGCGCACATGGACGATTGGGGGGAGAGAGAGAGGGAGAGGGAGGGAAATCGAGAGAGAGGGAAGTGAAGAGAGAAAGAGAGTAGTCGCGCTAAATTCTTCCCGGCAGCGGTCGACGCAGCGATTCGTTTATCCTCCGTGAAACAATATTTCACGCGGTCGGCAGCCGTGCAGGTGAAATTCGATAACGTGCCGGAGGCGTTTCGACGGGCTCGACATTTTTGCGCGACCGCGAGACCTCCTTCCGCTCCGCTCCGCTCCGCTTTGCTCCGGATGCCGGGGGCGGCTACGCTCCTGTCCAAAGCGATAGCCGGCAATCTTTAATTTCGTGAGAACTGCGGAGAACTCTTCGTAAAGGGCCTCTGTTACACCCCGCGACAAAATTATAAAATATACAAGGAAACGAATAAAAATCGTATTCGTGTTGTACGCGTACGTATTTCTATCGATAAATGTTTCAACGTTCGGTGTTCCCCGTGCGAGCGAACCGCGCAGGTGCGAGCCTGAGAAATTAAAGATAGCACAGCCGCGCTATCATTTTCTCGAGGAGGGTGTATTGCGGGAAATTCGAATGCCGTCGGGATTCCGTGCGGGTTGCGAAACCGAGTCGCGACCCGCTCGTAAATTCCCTCGTTACGATCGGTTCGTTCTTGGCGGGTGCGGGGACGTGACTCGTCGTGCGAACGGAATAAATAGAAATCCGCGCGAGGCGACGAAACGCCGAGGGTAGCTCTCACCCTCTTCCTCTCTTCCTTCTACGATGGAGGAGCTGCGCCGCGAGATCTCGGGGGATGATGCGACACCTGGCAATTTGCACGACATCCCCTCGCGTCACCGGCTGCCTTCCACCCCCGGCATCAGCACGAGCCGAGCCTCTGCCTCGGTCTCCATCCGTCCCATCAGAGCGGATCCCATTTCTGGGGAACGTAACGACCGGGGGACGCGGAGAAAACCAGTTAGAAGGGCGCGGTGGGAGGGGCGGCAAAGGAAGAACAATAAAACGGGGGGGGGGGGGGAAGCGGTAGGGGATAGAAAGAGCACGGGGGAGGCTCGACGACGCTACATTATGTCGGGCATTTCCCAGAAGATGGTCTCCGGAGCGAGAACCGCGAAGATGTCGGCGAGGGACGACCAAATAAATACCTGACTAAATCGCCCGGAAAACTCATTCCATGCTACGAGCTCCTTTGGAAGCCAGCCTGCCTTGCCTGCCTGCCTGGCTTGCCTGCCTTCCTCGCACACCCCCGCAGAAGAGCGGGTTCGTTCGAGCGGCACACCGCGCGCCATTGATGCCCCTCCGCCCACGCCGCTGTTCTCTGCCCCGTGCAATTTCGAAAGTGAAGCTTAAGTCACGCCCGCTAGGTGTGACGCCAGGAAAAAGTGCCCGTCGTAAGTTAAGTCGTAAAGACGACGCCGAGCCGGCCGCTCGGCCCGAAGGTCGACCCGGACACCCTGTGCCGCTTCCTCGGAAGCGCCCTCAAGAAGAATGTTGCTCGGGAATAGATTTTATTCGCGGTTGTCGACCGTGAATCCGTGGAAACGATTGCTTCCTCGACTCGCCGATCGTGCGTGCCTGCGGCTGATTTTGGGGAACCTGGACCGGTGAAGTATGGCGGCTGCTCGGTAAGTACTAAAGTTCGGGGTTGTGGGCAGATCCTTAGGGGTGGGACGCTGGTGTTGGGCTACCAACGTGGATGTGTTGAATTTTGGGACATGTTAGCGGTGGGTGACAATGTTCTTGGCCCCTCACGGCGTATACCCCGCGGTAGTGGGGATAACTCCAAGACAGTTATCTTCGAGGCCTTGGCGACATATATAGAAAAATCAGTGTACTTATTAACGTTGAGCGGACAACTTGGAAAATACCGCCGAAAAATAAAATAGAAACTGTAGAGTACCGTGATAAATTTCCGAAAGGAACAGAATCGAAAAAATAATAAATGTTCTATTAGAGTTAAACAGAGTTGATTTGCATAATATTCGTGTCGAGTTTTCACGGTTGGAGTCATGCTTCCATTTCTCTCTCCGTGTGGGTTTTCTCTTCTCTCTTTGGAACGCTTTTCATTTGCACGGGATTCTCTGAAACCAATCTACCGTATAATTGGAAAATTAGAAGTATGCTGAACGTCGACGTAATGAGATACAGCTAATTTGGTTGGCTCGAAATGTATTTGTAACTATTTACGCTCGACATGTACCACCGTTTTGAGAATTGAATACATATGCAGAAATTGCGCGCACAAGGATGTAAAAAACAACAAATCGAAAGTACGAAAATTGTGTTGCATTTCTGGAAGCCGTTTATTATTTGTTTTCTCGCACTTGGGCTACGAGCGAAGGCAGTACCGTGTAATTTGGTACTGTTGTTTAAAATTTCATGGAAAACCTCCAACTCGTGCGAAATAACCCGGTATTGAATCACCTATCTGATTTCTATTTTCTCCAATCGATCTTTCTATGTAATTGAATAAAACATCGGATAAACAACTGTTTAGTCACGGTATTTATTGCAATGTCTATGTAAGGTTCGCGTATGGCAATTCGAAATCTGAAATTTCGTGGGGCAGTAAATCCTGTTTACGTTCGCCTGCGACAACATAACGGCATGTTGACTTATAAATAATGAATCAACTAAATCTGGCTCAGAATGAAAAGTGTGTGATCGGACTGAAATGTGATTCCGCAAAAATGATAAGTAGGATGGACCGCGTAAATATCTCGTGTACTCACATGATTAAAAATCACTAACAAATCAAATGTGTTTGATTTGAATGAAAAATACAGTTTAATTAATCATTTTTAAAAAATCTTCTCCGCTTTTCGAGTGGTTGCACGTTCAGCTGACTGAGATCTAATACGTAATCATTACATATATTATTATATAAATATATAAATTTTTCTTTGCTCCAGTGTAGCAAAAACGGATTCGGTATTTGGTTTAATTTACGTTTCGAGTGCTATGTGGCGTCGCGACTTCTCCTTTTATGGTATTCGTAACGAATTTCCCAAGGTAGAATTTCGGTGTATTTTGATTTTTGTTTATTGTTGGTCCGGCGGTGTATCGGTGGAATATAGTGTCTGTGCTGTTTTGTTCGGATCGTGTTTTGTTCCCGTGCTGTATTTTAGCGTGTATGTTGCGATTTTTTTTCTTCTGCTGCGGTTGAAATTTTTAGATCCTTCCGTAGTTCTTTGTTTCTAACATACCGTGGTGCGTTGAATATGGCTCACAGGTTATTATTTATATTGCGGTGCTTCTAGCTAAATGTACGATCTTTCACAGCTGTTCTCTGTTAATACAGTTAATGAAAATTCCATGCCACTGCACTAAGCTGGACGAGATGGACACTAACCAAATTTATATAAATAATATTCCACGCAAGACTACGATTCCAACCGTTCCAGAGTAAAAATCTCGAGTCATTTCGATTCATCCGGTAGTTCGCGAAGATCATCACGAAGATCCAAAACGCTTCGCGAATACTCGCGTCTGTCTATTACCGATTAACCTTGAACCAGTTCGACGATATTTCCAAAGGGATTCCCGGTACTGTTCGCCGGAACGTTTCACGCGATAAGATGGAGGATCACTCGAATACTGACGATAAAGTCGTGAAATAGGTAACGGTATAACGCGCGTAATCGAGCGATCACGGATCGAGGAGGTTCCGGCGGAACCGTAAAATCGTTACACGGGGTAATCTCGCTTATTGAATATTTTACGAGCGCCGGCAACATCTTACGCGCGCGCCTCCGCAGTAGTATAACCGCGAAATGGGTCGGACACGGTAATCAGAGGGCCGAAACTTCGGCGGCCCGGCGCGGCGGCTAGCGTCGTAAAACGACGACCATAGCGCTGCGGACGGATGCAGAAACAATAAGCTATATGGGGGAATTAGACCCTCCTTCCCGTGTACCCGAGACGATAACCAATATCACGCGCTTGCACGGAAGATTCGATGGCGGGCACACACAGTCGTCGAAATAATCATAGGTGCGTACTACTTAGTACAGCATACTTATTTCTATCTGTTCTCATTGGAATGTAAAATGCTATAAAAGGTTGAAAGTCTCTGTGCTCTCTGTACTCTATTTATTATCTATCCGCATCCGCCGCCGCGCGTGTCACCGGCGATAGATGAAACTCGCGCTATATTTGGTCTGTGAACTCGCCGCGATGCTCGACTCGCGGACACCTAGCATCAAATATTCAACTATCCCGCTTCCGTCAAGATTCCCAAGGAACGACTAATGCTTCCGATAACGACAATGTTGCGCTGCTATTTTTGGAAATTCCTTGTCCGTCCAAAGCGCGCTCGATTGCCACGGGCGCGGAAATTGATCATAACATTTTTGGTACCGCGAATTTATTACTCGGACACGTATACACTCATCAAAATTGCAAGCATACTTTCCCTTCTGAAGCTGCCCCCTGTATTTTTACTCCTTATTGCTGCAAACACCGGTCTTCCTTGTTCCCTGCTATTTTTTCAATGACTCTGCCTTAATTCTGATTTCCTTGCCTGTCTGACTATTTCACCACCGTCCATTCTAACTTGTAATTGAAGACCCCAATGGACGAATTTGAGAAAAACTTTTGAGCTAGTGATCTCCTAGGATTGAAACTTGGATTTTCAGAATTTTCTCGTCAAAATCTACAGGATGGCGTTAAAAATAGTTAAACATTTCTGGTTTCCTGGTTTAACGAAAGATCCCAGTAATTAGGAATAGGAGAAATAGGGAGAAAGGAGTGAACGTATGCATTGAGTGGTTAATAAGGTACTGTTGAGGCTGAATAAATAAAGATCATGGCTGCTTGAAAAAAATTCCGGATTTATCTGGACGGCCCTGGATTTATTCGTTGGCCTATGGTATCACGATTTAGGGAGCAGCTCGTATATTCCGGCCTGGAATCGGAACTTTATTTCGGCAATGTAGCGGCAATGAAGGATGATTTAGTTTTACGCGGACGACACAGTTCGGGCTCGCGCGGCGTGTCTGAATATTCTCGGCGCATGGAAGGGCCGGGGGTGTATTTCCCTTTATCAAGTTCGCGGGGCTGCGCTCGTCTCGCCGAGATTGGATAACTTCCGTTATTTCGAGGTACACGAAAGTCTGTGGATCTTATCGCGGTTGATGATGCATATCGAACAGTCGGAAGGATCGCTCGCGCGCGCCTGTTGTTAAGGACCCGCGGGAAGGACAGATTTATGCCGGGGATTTCGCTGCTCCTCGCTGCCAGGATATTACCTTCGGTTTGCACGTTTAATGCCCGGGATAAGAATGCATTATGCCTACCGACGTGTAATCCATTATTCTTCTTTACACTCGATATTTCCTCAATGCCTCCCGAGATACAGTCACTCGCGAAAGTTCACACCGGCCGCGCCGCCTTTCTGATATTTCCGCGCAAAAGAACCGGCACTCGGATCATTTTACGAGCACTCGATCATTTCGCGCGTAAATTGAAACAGGCACTCGCCAGCACAAATGTGTTTCTCCGATTTAATGGAATAATCTAAGTGCACGGAAAATGCGATCATGCAGAGGTCTAACTTTCACCCCCTTTTCAGGAATGCGATTAAAACAATTATAAAATTAGAACCTTTTTAGACAGAACAAATACAACCTTTTGAATAATATTCGAGTCGAAGTGTCTGCTCGGAATAAATATTTCAGCCGTTCTAAATAACGTCGAAGTTACAACACCTTCTGAGTTAATCAATTTTCCACCAAAAAGTATACAGTTCTGCTTAAATAACGATGGCGTTTAAATCTTTAAAGCGCCTCCGTGTTCGAAGCGGACACGTGCGCATTGCGACGGGCCGTTTGAAGCCAATTGATTTTTACTAATAAAATTTTAACCAGTTTTTATCGTTAGAGCGACTCGTCGCTCCAGTGACGCGGCACGTCCTGAATATAAACAATCGATACCGTAGCGGTATTTTTGCACCAACCATTCATGGCTTCTAAAGATTAAAAAAAAACAAATGCTCGCATATAAAACTCAACAAAATTCTTATCTGTTTCAGATCCACAAAGGCTGCTGGCACAGAAAAGAAGGGATTTCATTCGATTCGACTTTCTGGAAATTCGTCTAGAAAAAAATGGCACAAACATCCGCAGTGTGCTAGCAACCGAACAAAATTCCGAAGCGCGGCATTAGGCGAACCAAGCGGCGGAACTGGAAGATCCGCGACGCAACCGCGCTCGCATTAGTCTCGTTCGCCGGTGCACCTGGTTGCTCGTGTGCGTGTCGACCGCAGAATGCCCAACGACCCCACGGGGTTTCATCGAAAATCAATGACCGGACACATTCCGCCCCCGAGGCCGGAGTAATCAAAGACTCGATTAACGGCGAGTCGCGCAAGAAACCGCATTAAACTCCAAGGATCCGGGCCGAGTCGGCGGCCCGTGTAGTCCGTCGAAAGCGGCGGGGGCAGCAGCGCCAGAGGGTCTCTTTTACGCGTCCGCTGGCAGGCTTTTTCGTTCGCCATGGGAGCCCGGCATGGGGTCGGCTTCGCGGCAGGGGGGCGTGAAAATCGACGAGCGTGAATCGAGCGCCTTCTTTCACCCGCGATGGTAGAAACGAAGAGGAAGAAGAAGAAGAAGAAGAAGAAGGAGAAGGGTAGCCAGTGAAAGAATGACGCTCGCCAGACGCGCCTACGTACCTTTTATACGGTGAGATCGAAGAACGACGTAATAGAAACCCCTGACAGGGGTCAATCTCCGACCGGTAGATCCCGAAAAGCCAACCCAGCTACCATTCATCGATCACCCGTCTTCAATTCCGACCTCGATCCAAACCTATCCCATTTCCCGAATAAGCTGCTCCGGCTCTCTACGAAGTCATCCCGATTCCCCTCCTCGATGTTCTGCATACCCCCTCTCTCCATCCACGCCTAACCTCTAGCACACCCTTTACTCTCCCCCTCTCATCGAGATCTTCCGCTTTTAACTCGACTGGAAATACTTTGAAAATGATATAAGTGATTTCACGGAAATTGGCTGCGCCAGCGAAGCCTCTTCCGCCGTAGGGGCCCCGGGGATCCGGCTTCCCTCTAAATAAGGGGAATTCCAGCTGGGAAACCGTCGGGTCTCTTTCGAGCCAGAGGATTCTTGACGAACGCGAGACGCACGCCCGCCGAAATTACTCGGTAATCATCGACGCCGGAGTCCGACAACTCGGAAGTTCGACGCGCATCCGGCATCCGAGATCCGGGATCCGGTATTCAACGATCCAGCGCTGCGGATCCGCCGAGCGAATTAGCTCGCGAAGCGACGCCGACGTCGCAAACTACCACGCGAGTTTGTTTGCTCCGGGCCACCGGAAGGGGTTCAGCTTAAGGGTCACTTCACGACCGTTCGATCACTCTCCGCCGAAGATGCGCTGGTTTTCTTCGAAATGAAGCGCGGCGCGGCGCGGCGCACCGGAAGTTTGGGGAGTCCTCGATTTGGTGGTTTCGAAGTTGCTCGTGGAAATGTGCACCGTTTGACAGTTTTCGAGTACTTTGATCATTTGACGAGCGGAGCGAGAATATCTCCCGTGAAACGATAATTTTGAAACTAAAGAAAAATTCCTTGGGCTGGAATCAACCAAATCTTTGTACTTCGTATTCTTGATTCTTGAGTCTTGGGGGACTCTGTTTGTTTGAACCGCAGGAATACACGATGAAGAAGCGACGACGAATTATTATCGCTCGCGTAAGTATACGGGAGCTGACGAACGTCTTTCGTGGGACAAGCGTGTCCCTAAACTTTCCATTCGGATACTCTCTTTTACTGTTTTCCTACGTCGGATCGAAAAAAATTTATGACACTCGCCGAACTCCTCTCGATATCAGCCAAAAGATGAACGTAAAAAATTATAGGTTCATCTATAAAAAAAAAAACTGAAGATGACCTTAAAAACTTCGTAAAAAGGAAAGTAGCGTAATCATCTCGGGGACCTCTTCAAACTGGGTTTGTCGAAAAATAAAATTTTCAAATGTGCTTGCCATTATTAATACACAGTTATTTAAAAAACCACTGTGCTTCTTTAAATCTATTGAAGTTTATTAGTGTGCAACGAAAAAGGTGACATAAATCATGGCGATTGGCAGCGTCGATTTTCCTTTGTTTTTGCGGAGCTATCAGTGCGATAAACGGGATTACAACTAGCGAGGTTCTACCGCAAATGTCTCTTATATTTAAGTAATTTATTCCCAGGAAGACCGACTTCCCGACAGGAAGCTGTAACCTGTTAACACCTGAGGATCCCGGGCCCTTAATATACAGGATCGATAGAAAATTCGAGGGATCCAATTTTACGATGCAGCGCAACGCGTAAAGGGCAAATTGAATTTCGCAAAATCGTTGCGCCGCGGAGGGGGGGGGGGTAGTTCGTGGCTCGATCAATTTTTGTCCGGGTAGAATCCGGAGCGACTACGCGATACAGAGAGCACGGTATCGGCGGTATACCGTTACAGCTATCTGCAGTTTTCCACGACGACAGTTTTCAGTCATGGTTCCTGGATTCGAAACAATTCCATTGTTCGCGAACAGTGGCCACCGGTGGCTAGCGCGCGGCTCCGCGCCGCTTCGCGTGATTTCAGCGCGGACGAGCGTCCGCGAACCGGTGACGAAAGCCAGGGGAAACCTTTGATAGCGACAGTCACAGCTCCCGGGGAAATATTGAGCTGACGATACCGACCGGCTCCGGCAACCGAGTGCAAAACGGCGCGTTCGTTTTTACCGGAGAGAGCCTGGTTCCTCCGCGAAAGATGGAAAAAACGCGGCGAGTCCGTTCGCCCCTCCGCGCCGGCGTTCGTAATATTTTATTTCGCATCGAGAATGGCCTGCAGCCAGTGTGTAGTTTCACGAGAACCCCGTGGAACCGTGTCCCCATAGGTTTTTTCGCGTATCCAAGGTATTTTCCCTTTTATCCGCGAACCCGCTGGCAGCCTGCCATCCTCCAAGACGACAAAGAAGACTGGGAGGAGCACACGAGTCCCTTCTATTTTCCCGGCGCTGCGCTGCGCGGCGGTTCGTTCAGTAATAAAGGTATCCCGGGGTTTCCCGGTGCCTCCTCCCCGTGTCTCTATCTGTCCGCTCGTTTCCTCTTCTTCCCGTCTTTTACCCGTGGACGTATTCGTCGCGAACGACCATCCCTTTACGGCTGTTACCGCCGCGCCGCGTAGTGAGTGCCGGACCAACACATCTCGAGCTCGCGAGTCGTTTCTACACCTGCAAACCACCCCTGGGGCCAACCTCGTTTTCCACTGGTTCTCTCTATTATCGAGTCCATAAGGCGCCGCGATTTCTCGGCTGTTTGGGACCGGCCGGTGTCCCCCACCTTTCGACTCCTCCGTAAATGGATGGCTTATTAAAGGGCTGCTCGACCCGCTAATGGAATTAAAGGGCAGGGCGAGGTGGTGGTTTTCATTGAAACGGTCGCCCCGGCCGTGTATTGTTCGCTCGAGAATTATTGCACGGATCCGGAAAATTCACCGTGTGACCTTCGCCCTTCCGATTTACGAGCCCCAGCCGCAATAAGGATCAACGCCAGCCAGTCCGGAAAATCAATGCGCCAAGGGAGAACGCTGGAGAAGGGGAGAGAGAGAGAGAGAGAGAGGGAGAGAGGGAGAGAGGCTGAGCACCTGGAGACCCGCTCTCTTCGCGGATGCTCTTTGCGTTATTACATCGGCCCACTCCACCGCCTGAGGGCCGCCGTTCTAGAAAATAAGATCCAACGTCGAACGATGGACGCTTTACCCAGATAGCGCGACTGCTGGACTCCTCGTTGCATACCGAGCATAAATCCCGGAATTTTCTGGCGCGATCGTTTTTTTCAACGGCGACCCTGGAAAACTTCGGACCGAGCTCGTCCCAGCATGATTCCCAGCATCGAGAATGATGCTATAAAGGATTTTCGACCTTATCGTAACTCTATAATCTAATTAGTAACCTGAAGATCTGCAGTCTAGTAATCAACTCTTGCTAATACAAAATATTATTATTCTCATATATATTAATGTTACGACCCGGTACAATAAAATAATACTTTTGTAAAAGCAAATACCCTCGGAATTAAAGCGTATAAAAGGAAATAATAGCAAATTTAGCACTTTTTTTTTAGCTCAATTTTATCAAAATGAGGAAACAGCAAAGGTTTCGGTATCACGTTACATTTGTAGTACTGTGCACGATGGAACGCAGCCGAAAGTTAATTGAATTAATTGGGAAAATTGCTGGTCCGAAAACGAGGAAACGATCGAGGCTTACAGTTCCGCTAATGAATATTCGCCGAACAAAGACGTGTCTTTTGATAAAAATCCCAATCGCGGCTCAAGGCAGTCCTTTGTTGTTCGTTGTTTGAAGGATCAAAAAACACTGGATTAACGTGGTAGCAGCAATATGAAAGTTTTGTGCGTCGCGCCATCGATTCTCAAGGACCGAGAACCAATTTCCCAAAATTATTATTCTCGGGGTGATTCAGCGTTATTCCGCAATGCTATATATTTACAGAAATAAGAGCGTTGTGTAAATATTTAGGTCGCGCGGGGAAGCAAATTGAAATTACGAATTCCCTTTATTCGCCCTTTCTTTTTTTGCGGCCGGTGCTTTTACGAAATTAAAATCACGCGACAGATTCTAGTACGAATTACTATAACACACGTTTCGTGACATTTCAATCTAGCTCGCACTGATATCTCCTTTCGCGCGAATATCGTTTCCCCTATTCGCTCCGGGCTGCGATCTTCTTTTCACCCTTTCACCGCACCGTTTTAATGCAATTTTTCTCGGACGTGTAACCCTTGATTCTAATTTCTATCAAGCCTACACATTTATTCCCGTGGTCTAACGTTCAAGGCGAGTATCGTATTGGATTTTAGAAGGTGTCAGAATCGGGAATGTTGACTTTCGAGAGGTAATCTGAATTGTAAAATGTCGAAAAATGTGGAAAAGTATCCGCCGATGTTCAGCGTACTAAAAAATAAGCCACTGTCTTTGGAAATTTC
Organism: Halictus rubicundus; assembly: GCF_050948215.1. Classification (NCBI taxonomy): domain Eukaryota; kingdom Metazoa; phylum Arthropoda; class Insecta; order Hymenoptera; family Halictidae; genus Halictus; species Halictus rubicundus. The sequence continues at coordinate 14,165,622 of NC_135161.1, forward strand.
AATATTTGAATGAAAATAGGACATCTGTGTTGCTTGAATATCATTCGTCTTCATTTTTCAATATCGTTCTTCGTTTTCAAATGCAAAGCAACTTGGAAGATGTTTTGAATTCAAATTAGCAATAAAATATACGAACAGAAAATGTCTCGGTGTACTGTTTTCTAAAAAATGTATTCTTTCGTACGCACTGTTTCCACGACGTCTCTTCTGTAGTTTTTTAAACAATTTCTTCAACAATTCTGACGCGTTAAAAATAATATATCGATGCTCTTAAATTCTTTTAATTTCACTAATACCCGTCACAAATACTCTCTCTCCCATTAAAACCATCGCAACAGCCAATAAAAATACTTCAGTTCCTATTCAATCTTTATAAAACTCGCCATTCTACAAATAAGTAAAGACACGTTTACAACCAAAGAGGAGCACCGAAAGAGACAAACAAACAAAAAGAGAAGCAGTATCATTCAGCAAGATTATGAAAGTCGCGATCTTCAGAAAAATACGATTCCCCGTTATTAAAACTGAATCCCCCGAGGAGGGTTGCGCGGTCGTTTCAACAATTTAATAAAGAAGAATAACAATAATAATGGAATTCGGGAACGAGAAGCGCGAAACGGTCCTCTGAAAAATAAATCTCCCGGGGTGTCCCCGGGTGCTCGCGGACAGGTCTCATTAACCCGCGACGGTAATTATCGTTAGCCGGAATCAATTGTACGTCTCTGGTCGTAGGAATTCCGCGCGCGCGACACACCGAATGGGGCGACGTTACAAGCTCCGGTGAATTATTTCCGGTGCATGGCGAGGGTCTCCCGGGGTATTCCATAGACGATAAACGCCGTAAGAAATGGATACCGGCGCCTCCCAGCGACAGGTAAATCCGGGAGCACAACGGTTGTCGTCCGCTGCGCTGGTCGCATTATACAGGCAAAGTACGTAGTCGTCGTCGATATTGGCGACACGGTCGGCAGTCGTAAAAGATTCTCTAGTCCGAGCGAAGGAGCGAAATCCTCCGGCGTGATCGGAATAACGAGTGCCATCCGAGCACGGCCGATCGAGTGTGCGTAAATGGGACCCGCGAGGCCGAAGGAAAACTTTCCGGCGACGCCGACGCCGATGGCTAACGCGAGGAAAGCCCAGTACGATTTCCTGCCGATGCTATGAATTTTATTATCAACCTAACCGGGACCGACGACTGTCTCGCATCAAAGACGAGGTATGATAGACTACACGCTGACAAAACGATAAATGTTCCAACTAGATCCACCGAAACGCGATAAAATCTAATCGAGTACATACAGACTCCAAATCGTATTATACACCCGTAGCAAACATGAAGTGTACGGAATATTCAGTTCTTGCTAATACTGAAATTAACAAATTCTTTTCGCGTTAAGGGGCTCTCAGGCCAGGAAAGAGGAGCAATACTCGTCAACACCATGGTACCAGCTACAATCACCTCTACACTACCATTGAAACAGCCCTTCAATTTTATAAATATACACGTTTAACGTTGTAATGTATTTGGTGGCACGAATTTCAGTGGTACAAGTCAACGACAAGTCAGACGCTCGAAAATTTCGAAAAGTCAGTGGTACAAGTCAACGACAATCCAGACGGTCGAAATTCCGAAAATTGGAACTTTTGCATTGGGAAAACATGATATCGAAAGAGGTGGCACGAATTTCAGTGGTACAAGTCAACGACAAGTCAGACGGTCAAAATTTTCGGAAATTTTTCGAAAATTGAAATTTCTTATTAGGAGAACATGATAGTAAAAGAGGTGGCACGAAACTTGGAGATTTCAGTGGTACAACTCAGCCAGAAGTCGGACGCTTGAGAAAAATTGAGAGTTCAGTAATTAAATACGCAGATACTTCTTTTCATTACATTGTCTTTTATTATTCGTTGCCGATTTTTATATATAAATGTTTACATGTATGTATGTAACGCAGCACGTAAGCATCCCTCGAAAACCCTTTTAAAGGTGTATTTTCTGGAGGCGTTGTAGATTATCTGTGCAAAAGGGTTTGTTTAAATTCGTAAGACGAACGTACTTATAAGCGCTCGAACGATGCAACTCGCGTTGCGAGATATTGATAGTTGAGTCTTTATAAAATGCGTGTTCGCATCGCAGTTCGTAGAATGCGGACAAGGAGAGGACTAGAGAGGGAAAGAGAAGAGGCAGAGTCGTCTCGCGTCCCGAAGATACGAAGGCGATGCAGGACGCGCGTTGTCGTCGAGGGAAGCGGGACGGGGGGTAGTTATTCAAACTATTCGAGTAGCAAGGAATTTGGTGCAGAGCGAGGAGGACCAGGCTACCCCGTCCAGGAGAGACAAGCCTCTTCCTCTCTTAGAGCGAGGCAGGAAGGCCGAGCCGAGCGTACGCGTCTATGCTGTTCGTTCGTGCCATAGTTTCCCGTTGTAACCGCGATCGAACGTCCGGCGACCCTCTCTCTGCCTTTCCCTGCCCTTTCCCCGCGCCAACCTCCCCCCTAACGTTTCACCACCCCCTTCGAGGAGCATTGTGGCTCGTGCAATTTGTCTTCGCGTCGATGAATGGAATTACGCTGGCCTCGAATCGCCGGTGCCGCGATTAAACGCCGGAATGGGGGTGGGATTGACGACGAGTACCGGGGACCGCAACTTTATTCACCCGGCGAAGACAATGCTCGTCGCGACGCGGCGCGTTGCGAAGCGTTGCGAGGCGTAGCGAGGCGTAGCGGTCCACGGATCTCCGTAGCGAATAAAGGGAACACCGTTATTGGCTGTTCGGCCCGGGATCGGTCCCTAATGAAAAATTAAGGGCGTAGCTAGCCCCCGTTTACACCGGCCCTGATCGTCCATTCGTTTTTACGAGTATTCGGAATTACCGACCGTTCCCGTGCAACGTAGCGACGTTACAACGACGAGCCCCGATCGCCGCCATTAGCGTATACGATATTCAACGAGCGTCTCTGTTTGAAAATGGAAAGATACGACAGGACCCTTTTTTCCCTATCATTGAAACGGACAGCCCCGGCCATTTGCATGCCGGCTGGCTGGGTCATGGGGCACGTCTATCGACCATCGCTATGGCTCCGCTACGTTCCGAACGAACGCAATCGCGTGCTCAAGATTGCTACCATTCGGTATAGTTTTCTCGGTGTTATGCTCGCCGCTGCGAGACACTCGGTTTCTCCTCGTTCGGTCAATGTCGAGTTGGAACTGGATCGACGATGCAAATGTCTTACGTTGAAATAATTTATGAAGAACTGGATCTAGGTGTCCAGCGGTTTGTTCACCGGGTGCTCAATCACGAAATCAAACTAATTTATTAGGTTATTCTGTTGTTCGCCAAAATGATTTTTGACGAGGACACGTATTCGGTCAAAAAATGTGTCTTTTCATTTATTCGGAGTTGGTGCCTCGTTAGAGCAGGAGTATATAAAAATGGGACCTGAAATTTATGTTTTGTAGGAGCTACAGAAAAATCACAAAAACTGTCTCCAATGCGAGTATTAATAACGGCAATGTTTCTCATTTTTTTTTTTTAGAATTTTCACATTCACAGGAAAAATGGATCAGAGTCCGAGAATCCGAATTTATCCTATAACTGTTGTACCTTCCCGACAAAGGTAGAGGATGAAACTTCATAACAATACAAACAAACATTGCAACGCCAGCGTCGTTCCCGCGTTGTTAACAATTAAATTTCGTCGATAATAGCACGCGATCCAGCTTTCTATTTCCGTCTTTCCCACGGTACATCACTGTCGACGCTCTTCCCGACGTGACTTCCGCGCGCCACTATAGCTGGATTAGAGAGGTTTTCGGTCGTTAATAACCGAACAATGAAGCCGAAACCACAATTTTGTTATCCCCGTTTTTGGTCTCATATTGTCACCAAGTATAAACCTCCAAATATTTTTCCACCCGTCGCTGAACATCCTGTGTAAACATCATAAAAGTCAGCGTGCAGCTAAAAATATTAGAATTCTCGTTAGTCACCGATTTCCATTTTAACACAAAAGATTATTTAACGAAGCTGGTGTATATCTTCATTGAAAAACATACAAAAGAATTAATCCTACACGGATACCATAAAATTCATACCATAAAACATCACAATTTTAATACTTCATAGACTCAAACTGATATTGCAAAAAATTAAATTCAGGAAAGAGTTTCTTGTAAAATCTCGACACTAATAGCCGTATTTCGATTTCTCATGAAAACTACAACAATGCGTTTATTGTATATCGAGCTCGTCGAAACTTGATACCACTTTTGTCGTAACACGTGCACCGACTAAACGAGTTTACTTAATAATTTCTCGGAAAAGCAGCTTCGTGATTTTAGTAATTGCGAAATAACAAGATCCGAAATTACTGGTACTTTCAACTCCCTTATCAGGTTACACCCTTTTATGATACGAGCGATGGAAACCTGGCAATTTTTTTTAGGTAGAACTAATGTTACAGTCGGAGCCATAGAACTTGATTTATCGTTTCACAGTTTTATATTCTCGGGTCTGAGTTACGTGTGCCCGAGAGAAATATTATATTCGCGTTTCGCTGGCATTGAATTCTGAGAATAGTGCGACGATAATTGCCGATACGTGTCAGGGAGGTACACTCCTTAAATACCTCGTCTTCAGTCGTTCTGGAACATTAGTCGGTCAATCAGATACATCGATCAGCTTATCGATCGGTGCACTCAAGACGACGCATTTGGCATCGTGGAATCAGTCATGTGCGACACTACGAAGAAGCCGATATTGCATAATAAATTCTGTTGGTGCATTCTCGTACATATTTTCAGAAATGGATGAAATATTCAGCGGACTATCATTTCGTCCGAGACTGTATAATTTCCTCCGGTAATGCGAGATAACCGAAACGTTCGAGATTACGGGCGAATCTCCGATTTTCCCGGAGGTTTGATCGAGAAGGTGGGACCCTTCAGGGAACTATTCGAGGGGTAAGGTCGCAGGGAGTTCCCGGAACCGAAGGATCCTGGTCGATTGCCTTTATCCGGTCGGTTAATCAAGCCGTAGCGCCTCGACGGTACGCGACGCGTGCAATTGCGCGTAATGAGTGAAGCGGGTAATGTTGTTCGAATGTCGTACGCGTATCACGCGAACGTAATGGAGTGGGTCATGGAGCGAGAACGGTAGACGATTGCGTACGGCACAAAGCGAGCATTCAAATTAATCCGTAATAACGGCCGGTGAACGTTGCCGATCCGACGCACGCTCCAATTCCTACTCGGTCGTTTTTTAAATAAAATTTCTGATCAGCCTGTGTTACAGGATAGCGCATATATCGGGAGGGGCTAGGTTTACAACGAAGCCGGATCGCTAGGCGCGCATAAAATAACCGTAACCGTGTTTGCTAAACACCGACCGTGGCCTGGCCCGCTAAGTTAAACGATCCATAATTACTAATTTCCGATAATCCAGCGCGCCGCGAAAAACCTGCCCGCGTATACCGGATATTTCGCGGCGATCGCCGACCCGACATAAATCGAATGAAAAAAAAGGCTTGGCTTCGGAATGATTAATTTTGTGCCTGACACGGGGGTTTAATGATCGAACGCGCGGATACCGAACGGAATTCGCGTGATTGATAAAACGCGAAACGAGAATGAAATCCCGGCTGATTAAATGCTTATTTGCCGAACAGCTGATCGATCCGGCGTCGATCTCTGCGCGCAGAAACTTCTTCGCTCAACCACCGCTTGAACTGCGATTTATTTTACCGTTTCCGTGATTAGAACTTTCTTGCGGTTCGTAATTTCCTGATGAGTCGGGGAGAATTGATGTCTATTGTTTACCGCGTCGTGCAATTGGTGGCAGTTGTTTCGAAAACTCTGGAAAACCAAGTTTCAGGTGTGAAAGTAATATTTGCTCGTGGCATAGAGACAAAAGGAGTTCTGATTTTTCTCTCACCTGGAACGGGCATGTGTCTCGGTGTGCGATTGCGAGCTGTGGAAACGTTACCGTATCTACGGTGCTCTAGATTTCGCGGTGAAGCAGCGCTTTGCATCGGAACTCGTCAGTATCGGAGTATCGCAGATGGTTGTAGTGCGCCAGGCCGGGTCGGGCCGGGCCGGGCGGTGGGAAGACGAGCGCGCTCGAAGTCGCGGGCTGAACGTCGAAACCGATATTCCAGGCCGATTTAGCAGCGTATGGTTTATTGGCACAGGCGGAACGCTCGATGTGTGTTCGGCATCGGTCGCCACCGCGCCGTGGCTGGTGAAAAATATCCCGGAGCCCTTTCTCGCGTCTTTCATCCGGGTCTCGCGTTTCAAAGGGAACACGGGTCTCGGGGAAAACGAGCCGAGAGAAAGAAGGAAAAAGGTGAAACGGCACCGGGAAAAGTTCGGCCTGACGGTGCATCCGAGACCCAGAGGCTCTTTATGCCGATCCACGACGTCTCCTGGGTTCTCAGGAGCCTCGCCCCCCTGACCCCTGCCCCCCGGCACTTACTCCACCAAGTCTCGGAGCCGCGAGCTCGCTGCCAGCCAGGTTAGACGTTGTCGAATCAGCCCGTGTCCCGTTTTGTATTCAATCGCGGCCCCGGCTCGCGGAGAACCGGCATGCTGCTGCAGCTGCAGTCGATTTCGCGTGTCTGCTTGCAACAGCGACGCCTACGGTGAAATTTACGTCGGTTCCGGAGCGAACAGTTAAATTCCAGCATCTATTTTTTCGTTCCAAGAACCGCGCCCCGCTCGACAAGCCGATGTAAATTTAACCGTGCAACGCTGTACGCGATGGAATCGCTGTCACGCTGTTGCAACACTGTCGCGCGGAAAATCGATCCGCGAGTACGTCCTAAGTCGAGGATTACCATTGCTCCTGGAAACGATGTCTGGGACCCTCTGAGAGGATTCGGTCGGCTGATGTCTGTCGCGGCGCTCTTTGCCAACGTCTACCCGAATCGCGAACTAATTGTCACTAACGCTATAGTTCGAGCACTCTGCTCTCCTTTCCTTCCCTCTTTCCAGCGAAAGAGCAACTCGCCGACACGCTCCGAGACGACGCAGAGGAAAGTTCGACCTCGATTGATTAATCGACGACTTACTGCCGCGATAGTGCTGCCTAATCCTGATGTCCTACGGCGGTCCGAAAGCGACTTTTTGTGGTAGAGTTTTATCGGTGCCTTATCAAATTGCTATCGACTGTCTTCGAAGCTGCCGAAGACTGGACGACGGGTCTAAAATTAAGTAGATCAGGTAGATCAAATGCAGTGGGAATACTAAAATTATTCAATTATGTAGGCGCATTTCATAAAATTGTATGCGGTATTATTCATGGTTCGTTCTCAATTGCGTCAAAAGTGGGGAGGTACGTTCAATTGTTCGGCCCTTTGATTTCAATATTTTGAAACCTTTAAAGTAGATCTTTACATCAACTATTCCATCAATGAATACTGATTCCCCTAGCTCGGATGAGGATATATACTCCCTATGTAGACTCGACCGCCTTCATATTTCATCGTTGGTTGGACATTCTTGAAATCTATTTCCGCATTACGTCTTCTCCATTCTAACAGCCAGCTATCTTATTTGAATATATTAAATTTACCCTCGTCCAAGAACAGAACTTAATCTTCGAATTCGATGGTATTATTAGAAAATTTCTTCCCGTATTCCGACTGCTATGTGAATATGTAGTTCTCTAATTTGACAAATACGTCAAGCCGCTATCTCCGTCAAACTCATTTTATATCGATTTTCTTGAATTCAAATAAAAGAAAAATTCGTTCCTCGTTCAATCCTCGTGTGTTATCCCAAACATTTTTTAACAATATTTCGAAAACTCGTTCCATTTGGTGCACTCCAGAAGAAAAGATCCATCGCAATCAACCGATATTTTGACCTCGATAAAAGTGAACAGAGAAACGAATGTGCACAGCGCAGATCTCGTGGACGGATGTTTCGTCAAATGAAAATCGAAGTTACAGTTAAGCGAAATCCAATTCACGGGGTTCCTCGAAACGATCACGAATATACCTGGCGTAAAACATTTTATTTTGATCGATCGTTTGTAGACCTAAAGCAATGAACACGTCCGAATATGCTTGGAAAAAGGGGAGCCCATGTTGTATCTTCCGGGAAAAAGATTCATTGAACTGAATCGATGCTTCTGCTTTACTAAAAATGAAAGGAGAAACGCTCAGTGCACATCTCGTCGCTTGTCGAGATGTTTCTCAATTAGTACCGCACTTTAAATATTGAAAGCTTGTCGGTAGACTTTTTATAACTGTGCTACATCTAAAAAGGAAGTTCGATCATTTCGATGCTGTACGCCGAAAGAAACTCTATGCACACCAAACGTATTATCACCGATCAAATGATCGCTCTCAAATATTTTACAGTTGATGAATTTATAAAAATGCTTCCACGAGAAATTATGAGTTCACTATGTCTTCTCGTAAGGCTATACAGGGTGTCCCGGTATTGAAAATCGAATTTAAAGATCCATAGGGTTCGCGTGCTTCAGTGTACGCGGCAAGTAGAATTGGCCAGCCATGGTCAGACGCGTCCGACAATTCCGCTGCATTTTCAAGCTCGATTTTCTCGGAAACGAAGCTTCGGACGAACAAATGTTATTCTATATTTTCGACATATTTTCTCATGTAGAATTACCCCCTCCACGGTAGTAAAATTAATTCCGGGACTAGAGAACAAAATAGAATTTGATTTCGGTTCGAAGGAAATTGTGTTCAGAATCTTTATCGCTTTGGGTCAAGGTCTTTGAAGCAACCACCGCACCGGTGTGTAAAGCGTTAGCAAACTCTGATTTTTGGCTTTTCTCGTGGCGATCAGGAATGCGTGTCGCGGACCGGAGATATTTTATTTTGCTCTTTCGATCGTGTTTGTCCCGTCACGTATTCAATCGTGACCACGGGCAGGGCTCAGCGTAATCCCTCGATCCCGTTGATACAAAGTTCGTATTTGCCGGCGTAGCGCGGCGCGGCGGCGTCTTCGATCGCTGGAACCAAGAGAAGACGCGCACCCCGGATCTCTCCGGCGAGGGGATATCTCTGTCAAACGACGGAATGCGCATACCTTCCGGCGCTCGCATCGATCCCGAAAACGTCCAAGTCTCCCGCGATCCCGTAACCGGTCGAGAAATTCTCTGACGTCTCGATGACGGAAGTTCGTGCTGCGGTTTAAGCGGAAAAGTTCCCCGAACACCGTGACGTTTGATCGATGTCGCTCGTATCTAATTTCGTAGAATTAGAGGCAAACGCCGGTCATATTAAGGAAAAGGAAATCCATCAACGGTATACGGTTGCTGGAGTTCCTCGGGGAAACCAGACCCTACCCCAATTTCATCCCTTCTGCCGGCAAGTTTCCCGCATTTACATTTTCGCCGAAGAATTTGACAAATACTGGCTATGGATCCCCACTTGTTTACCGCAGGATCCGCCCTTCCTTTTTTCCAGAATAACAGTAAATCTCTGTCTGCCAGAGAAACTGCGGGGTTCAACGGAATGTTCGAAATTTTCGTTTGTACGAAACCTTCATCGAGTGTATTAATTCAGTAAATTCTGTTATCAAATGAATCTGTCCAAATTTGTTGGTAATGATTATGTGGAAACGGGTCACATCTATCTTTGGGTTTTAAGAGGCAGAGGAGCTTGAATAATGAATTTGTTCGATGGCGATAGTGCAAACGAAGTTAAATATAAATAGCTGGTGGTTGAACAATGTATGGGTTTATTTAATTTCGCGGTGGTAGATTCTGCCGAAATATTATCAGTTATTCAAAGCATCTCCCCGGATCGTTGGCAAATCTATCACGACCGATGACAGCTAAACTGTTCCCCAAACTATTCTCGACGAGGAATTTCAAGAGCTGGAAAATTTCGGAATATCCCGCACTCGCACTAGGAGGATACTAAGTCCACGACCACCAAAGAACGAGCATAGCATTAAATTTAGAAAGCATCGTGCATTATTAATCCTTTCCGATTCGCCTAACAGCTCATCGGCATCCGTTCTCAGGGAACTTCAGAAGTCAAACACAGTCTCCTAGTTTGGATTATCTCCGGCATTCGAATGATTTTTTCGGATTACTTCGATGATTATTCAGACGTAAACGTGCTTGGTGCTTTTAGTGATTTCTACTAATTATTGATACTCAGAGATTCGTATGCACCGTCAATAACGTTCAATTAATATGTGCTCAATAACGAATAAGCTTCCCGCAATATTTGAGATAATAGTACATATTAATTCTGTTCTCAAAAACTCCTGAAAAACTAAATCATTTTCCAACCGCTTAATCGGAGAAGTCGTACAAGGCAGGTCGTATCATCATGACGCAATCACGCGTATGGCGCCATAATATTATATTTCAAGAATCTAGGTGTCTATAGGATTGAATTTACATAATCATCCGGCTGTACAACATGACATTATAAATCAATAACAGAATATCTGTTTCTGCCGAGAATACAAGCGTTATGCCAACGATCACTATTATTATTCGTAGCGGAAAATGGGTTCACGTAGAGTCGAATGGTACTTTTTTTGTAGGTGGACGCTTAGAGGACATATCAAGGTCATTAGCTTTGAAATGGAAACCCATATTTCTCACTGCACCACTCGACGGATCTGGACATTCTTCACGAGGAAGTGTTAACCTGCCTACGTGAAAAAAATCAGTGACCCCAGAGATTGTTTGACCTCATTCGAAAAAAGTTATTCCGTTTCAAGGTGCAATCGGAGACCTCTTTCGCGGACTGCGAAAGGGTGTTTTATCGGATCCAGCCAAGAAATCGTGGAAACGGCTCGTTTCGCAAAGGTAAGACGTTCCGTATAGAAATTACAATAGCACCGGCGCGGCGGGGAAAAAAACAGATAAAAGCGTTTAGAACGGTTCTGCCGGGCAGCGCGCAACGAACGGTTTCCAAGAAGTTGAAACGCTGTTCTTTTTTCGTGAAAGCCGGCCTCCTTGCAGAGCGGATTCGCCAGACAAAAGGACGGTTCCGTTGGCCGGGTCCGCTACAAATCGTCCCTGTAACGTCAAACAATATTATTCAAGCTGTTTGAGGAATTCCGGTGCCGGGATCGCAATTCCACGGTTCGGTTGACAACGGTCTCTCGATCGACGTCGCCCGATTGCGTACCCGGTGACGTCGAATTGCTCGCTCGACCAACAACGCTCCACTTTGTTCGGGCTTAAGACAACGGGGAGGGAAATTACAGCGTTGACTGGACTCCGCGTAATACAGGTAGCAGTGGGACGAATAAACCAACGGGCAGACAGAGAGAGAGAGAGAGAGAGAGAGAGAGAGACGATCCCGAAACGGTCGTGGTCCGACAAATGAAAGACCGGACGCGGTAACCTTGTGCGGTCGCGCGGCTTTACGTCGACGAGACGTTGCCTCGGCCCGGAAGCGTCCGGCAATCTCATTGCTGGCGATTCAAATGAAAGGCTGAGGTCCCGGGGAGCAGAGTCGCGCACGAACAAATCGGACGAATCCCATTTCATTTGCGGGCAGGGCCTTAAATTGCGAACGAGATCCTGCGGCGGCGCGTCGCATATGATTGCTCAAAGCTTCTCCCTCCGTCGTGGCGCACACGTCCCCGTCCCACCTGGACAGTACCGGGAGGAGAGGATGATGATCCCCCGTTCCTCCTCCGATTTATCCCCGTCTTTCAACTTCGACGAGTCTACGCCCGGTCTTTTCTAGACCGAGATGGGGGCGGTGGCGTAATCGCGGTTCCCGGTAGGAATCGACGATGATGCCGCACCGCCTTTTCTATACGACCGCCCGCTCTATAGAATCCGGCTCGTCGAACGGATAGAACCTTCGGTATACAGGGTGTCTTGACCGATTCGAACCTCTTAACCTCTTAGCCGACGCGAGACTCGACGCGGAAACGATATTAGTACAGGCCCTGTTCCGATATAAGGTGTTTCTTCCGAAATAGGGAAATCGCGAGAAAATTGTCCACGTGTGTAGGTGAATTTCATTTCGTGGAAAAATAATCCTCGTGCAGCCTCGTGAAACGAACTATTGGGAGTGATTTTATTTTCCATTCGAAATGTCACACCGCGGAGATCGTCGTGGTTTCAACCGCGACACCCCGTAGATTCGGGCACCGGCAGGCTCGGGGTAGGGCATTGTTGATTGGGGGTCGATGCCGAGTCTCGATTCCGCCGTCTATTGTCGAGTGGAAAGCTCGAGCGGAGGATCAGAGACCGCAGAGGGCTGAACGAAGAAACGGTGCCACCCGAGGTGGATGCTGGTCGACGGGGGTTGCCGGGGGTTGCCGGGGGTACAGCGAGCACGTCGAAGAAAAGGGGGTTTAGGTAGCGGGCGAACCAGTAGAACCCGGCGTAAGAAGGCTTTCGCGCGGCGATCGTTCCTCGAATAAAGAAGACGGAACTGGGACGACGATTCCGTTTGCGAGACGGATCAAAGATGCGGACGAATCCCTAACCGCGGACTCTGTACTCCTGTCTTTGCACCGGGCGTGTATTTGTCTTCCGTAATTCCCGCGTCGATAATTGTCACCAATCTCCTCGTGCCAATACGAATCACAGTGGTGTCTCCGTAACTGTCGTACTGACGTTTACGGTGCCCGAATTCAAAATTTGGGTTACACAGGTAATTATTAGAAACCGAATTGCATTCTATTACGAAATTTTGCAGTACTGTTCCCTTTAAATATTTCCCTCGAACTCATTTCAGTCAGAAACGGGAGCCATACTTAACGCTTGAACACTAGATTTACGGGACCCGTCAAAATGACGGGTTCTAATATTTTTAATTAAATATTATTAAGATTCTAGGGATTCATACATAAGAAATTATTTAGCAAATTTATTTCTTTGGGTATGCATTATTTGAAAAATATTACTAAAAATATGGGTAGCACGTTCTTGTTATTTTTATGAAGTAATGCAAAATAGTCACTTTTAGTGCTCCGTAAACCTAGTGTTAAAGGGAAAAGATGCTAAATACGGTTTACTCACGCTGTGAAGAAGAACCGTCTGGTATCAACAATAGAAAGACGTGGCTATATTATTCCTTTGAAAATTCGGGTCATCTCGTCACAGGCGTAAAAGTCACTGTATTTATATCCATCGTTAAAACTTCATGAAGTATTAAGAAACTAACGAACTGTTTCAATTATAGGGCCATGAAATATTTATGCTGCGCTGGTAGCTAAATCCTTTTCTGACGTCCTTACTTACTGTCTATATTCATTTGAAGGAGCACTGTTCAAGATTGCACAGGGAAATATTCGATGCATTTCAGCTGTACTTGTAAGATTAAATATCGGAATATAGGAGTATTCATCAGTTGGAGTATCGCAAAAAACTAAGAACAAGACAGTTTTGCTTTCGAATTGTGACAGGAGTATACTTGCGTGGATATTTCTCTGTGCTTATTTTTGCTGTACCGCGTTCCCACTAATTTTCCTAAAATCAGTCAACTTGGAGCGTATATCGAGGCATTCGAAATTACCTGGAAATGTTTCTAAATTCTAGGACGAAGAGCACGGTGCCCAATAAGGGAGCTGGATGTCGTAGGAAAGGAAGGTCACCGCGAAACGAAGGAACGAACGGAGGAACCGAAGAATAAGGGCGCGTATCGTTGCGTCCTCCTATTGGTGGTGCACCGCCGCCCCGTTTGGTATATCTGACTCTTCCGGTAGGGTGACGCGGGACCGGAGGCGATGAAGCCACGGATCGACTTGACGAAATGAAACGTGGAAGCCGATAGACGCGATGCCGAGCTAAAACGGGGTCGATCGCGGCTCCTGGGGAAATAAGGAGCTCCCGAAGAGCGAACAGGGTAGCGAAGGGGGCTGGAGGGGACAGGTGGGGGCCGACGCCTGCGGCACGTAGATAAGATTCATGCGGGGGAGAGCCGAGAACTTCGACGGGCTGTGAACGAGGCCTAAACCCGGTTCGGCCCGACGACGACGACGACGACGACTACGCGAAAAATCCGTGCGAAGCGACGCGTTCTCTTCTCTTTACGATATTGGCCCCCGGGATGGATTCGATGGGCACACCGATGCTCGCCTACTTCCTCTACTCCTGCCACCACTACGCCTACGCCCACACCCACACTCTCGAGCCGCTCGAGGATTAAACCAGACTTACGACCGACTCGCGGTCTTTCCCCTGTCCGGGGATACTTTTGTTCGGATGATGTATAAGGAAGTTTTAGCTTAAGGTATTCTGAAACCTGAACATTGTGGCTGGCGAGTAGACCAAGGGTGCTTATGGAAATTTACGTTTTTGCCGGAGGATTCGTGGAGGGAGTTGCGTAGCTTATTTTCGGAAGTACGGGAAGCTTGGAAGGTGTTAGCGAAGGTGTTTTGTCTTGACGAGTTTTAGACTTTTCTGTGTTTTCTTCCTCTTGGTTTGTAAAGTGATGAGAAAACATGTTCTTTTTCTGAAGAATAGAAAATACTTTCCAATTTCTTTGAAGGTGATCCGGTAGAAAGAAATTAAAAAAGTGTAACGAAATTGAGGTCGCCGTGGAATCAACAATGACGTCACATTAGCAATATTAAAAATTGTCTGATGCAATTGGCAGATTGGGATTTCGAGCTTTTCACTGATACCCCATTCGTCACATTTCATGAAGTTCGAACCGAAATGATATTTTAAAATTCGGATTTTCAGCTTTCCAGTTGCAACCATTTACCGGTTTCTATGAAGTTCGAACTGTTACCGCACGATATCTGTTACGTTTCACGAAGCCCAAAACGTGCAAATAAATTGCGAGAATTAAAATTTGTGCAGAATATAACGGATCAGCTATTGAGTTTAATCTCGTTGACTTTTTAATAACATTTTCACGTGGTACTGTCACATTTGGTGAATACAAAATTCTTGGGCCAGAAAATACGATCGATAAAAATTTTACTGTACTTTCATTAAATGTACACGAATCTACAAAAGGATTTTTGTTTAAAATATGTAGCCCCTTAATATCGAACACGCTTGCCCGTAATCCATCAATATAGAAGCTTCGTCATGCGGCGTGAGAAAAACATTTTCGGACCAGAGATAAAGCAAGTGTGCCGCGGTTCTTTCGGTTTTCGTCAATGGAAAATCTTCGACCTCTCACTTATGCATCCATTTATTAACCCGGGCGGTCTCCATTCACGGAGGCTGCTTTGTGGTAGTGGACTACTCCAATGCCGCGATTCTTCAACAGAGCTTCCAGCCCTCGACGCTGCCTGCAGACTACAAAAATCGGATCACAGGTCGCTATTCTTCTCTGATGCGCCCCAAGAATGGAAGCGGCTATTTCGATGTTTCTAAAACGAGCGGAGCTAAAGCGGGCCGCTAAAGTGAACGTTGATATGAAAAATGAAGACAGCGAGAGACATCCAACCGTGCAACACAGTTCAGTTCGCCACTAATAACTTATAGTCCACACTCTGGGATAATTATTGACTCGGCCTCGTTCATAACAGGCTTGGGCTTTCGAGAACACCTACGAGATGTGAATATGCGTGCGTGATACAAAGCTTCGAGCGCAGTGGAACTTTCCGCATTCGAACTAATAACAGTTACTTCTGTGATAGTAAATTCCATTTAGTTCTGTAAACGCCGTGTCAAAGGATCTAACGCTTCCAAGGGAAACGAGGATACATCGTTTAAAAGATAGACTACTCCACGTTATTACGCAGTCGTTCAATTATAACCGGGAGACCTGAGGTCTTTCGGCTGCTGTAATTTCGCGTGAAAAATTTTTACAACATTCGTGCTCTAGTTTCACTACCTTTGTTATAAAAATAGGAAAAATTGCTCTCGGAGTAGTTATAAGAGTTTAAAAACATTTTTTCGACATCCAGTACAATTTTGCATTGTAAAGGGCAGTCTTTCTATGGCTCTACCTAGAAAGGGTTGAAGAGGTTACTCCATTCCAAGGAGTGTACGGTCATCTAGCGTGTACGAGAGTGTGTGCATCGTCTAGCATCCGTTGCGAACGACATAACTAATGAAAGAGGCGTTCGTCGAATCCAGGGTCGAGCGTATTTTTCCTGGGACGCGTCGCTTCTTCGACAAGCTAACGGTTGATGGACAGCCCGTGGCTCTCGGTATCAGGGCCGCAGGTGGACGAAAGAAGGGCAAGCCGCGAAGGGAAGAAGCGTAGCCAGTCGCCTGCGACCAGGAGAAATTATTTATCGGCTCGGGCTCGGGCTCGGCCCCCGAGGGATTTTGGAAACGCTCCATCTTCCGTCTCTCGAAAAACTCGGGCTGCCATTAACACGCCTTGTCCCTTCCCGCGACGAGGACTCGGGACTCGGTTGGCAGGCCGGGATAAAAATTCGTCCGTCAACGGCAGATACGATCCTTCTATTTTTTAATCTCGCGAGACCGGCCGAACGAGCGCGCGCGGTTTCCCGCCGCGCCGAGCCGAGCCGAGCCGAGCCGAGCCGAGCCGAGCCGGCGGCTAAAAAGAAAGTGGAAATGGGTTCGTTAGAGAAAGAATGGAACGAAACGAGGAGGTTTCTGCCCCCCCCCCCCCCCGAGGCTAATGAGAACCGATAAAATAGAAACGACCGCCGGCGTGCCTGCAATTACTATCCCCTGCAGTCGTACCATATCGTTTTATGTCGTTCTTAAGGCAACCTTTTTTGAAAGACGCATCAATCTCGACGATCGGATAACGTATCCGCGAAAATAACATCGTGGATCCTTCGCTCCCAAAGAGGACTCGTCAAAGAGGACTCATCTCGCCTCGCTGATACTCTTAATGTTCAATCTCTCTTCAATCTTCCGGTAGAGACGCGCCTTACTCAAAATCGAGCTCAGCTAATTACGCTACCCGACATGCATCTTCCGTTGCGATCGCTCGACCAGATTTTCTGGATTCACGGCGGAGGAAATGAGTAGGTGAAACTAAAGTCGACGGACGAAATGAAATATGTCATTGCTAGCGACTTATTGAAATTATTTAGAAAGGAAATCATTCTCTGCTCAACTCCCATTTCTTATGATGAGTAATTACTAGACTGCGGAGTTTTGAATTAGAAAATAATATTTTACTGTTCTCAACTCGTTGCGATGATTTGAAGAAAAATTAAGTGTCTCGCAGTCGACGCAGACAATTTTTATTTTGCACACAAATTGGCAGCCTAGTTGTCATTTCGCTCTTTACTTTGTGGAGAAATCTAATTTTGAATATTAAACATTTTCCCGCGCATTCACCACAGAAAAATTATGCAAATGTCCCTTGCGGGGAACGATTTTGTTGACCCTCTCGAATAAATTTATACATTTATGAGGTCATAAATATTTAATGCTGTTTGCACAATGTTTACAATGAGCGAGACACTTGTTGCGTATCATTTTTCAGGCATTTCTCGGTCGAAGTCTAAAGTCCGCCGAACTGTTGTGCGAAGCAACAACAAAAATCGATGTGATATAATTAGCACCCTTTTCGTGTCAGTCTTGACACGTCTTCTCATCGCAGGCTCACTATACCACGTCAATCGACGGTGTCTAGGTCTAGTTCGGGTCAACTCAAAGACCTCGTTTCATTTCACATTTTCTGACAATTGCCTCGCAATTCATTTCCACGAAGTTTAAAAACGGGGTCAATCATTTTGGAAAAAATACGACGTGAAGCGTTCAAAGTTAACTTTTAGAACCATCGCTCTTCGAAACATTTCCCAAAAATTCGGGATGATACAGGGAAACGATTTTCTGGCGGCCATTCAGCGCCGATGGAAATCTATAAAGATCGGCCGTCGAACGCCGCGCCATAAAAAAGCAGTACGAATTTGTTGAACAGTGTTATAAAAGCGCACAACGGTTTCTAAAAGTGTGCTTCGCCCCAGCTGTTTATAGACTTCATCTAACTTCTCGGCTTTCGATTATTCAATTCTAATTCATTTTTATTCAACGCAATAACCAGACCGACCGTAAAACTTTTACGAATAAAAGTTTAAACGAACCTAAGCTTCATCCTCCGTGTACACTGTTTCCAAAACCTGCGTCTCTCGAGGGTGGAACACGAAAAAATATTATAAACGCTACGAGAGAGCATGCATCGTGTTATCCAGGATACTCCGTGGAACCGCAAAAAGCCACAGTCGATCTTTTACAGAAGAAAAATTCGTGGAGCTTTCACAGTTAAATCGGGAATAACGGGCAAAGTTAAAAGCACGATACACACAAACAAAATCCCTCGAAAACCTGGGGGGGGGGGGAGATAAAGAGAAACAGTTTCCAGGCTGGAAATCTATAAAGATCGGCCATTGGACGTCGTACCATAAAAAAGCAGTGAAAATTTGTCGGACGGCGTTATCAAAGCGGAAACGGAACGTCACCGGGTTTACCATGCGCTACACGGTTTCGCTCGAATTTCGTTATTGTCCCACCGGAAGCTCTAATCGCGTACCAATACAATGCACACCCGTTGATTCGGAATCAGCTTGATCTAGACGACTATTGAACAAGGCGGGTCGCGATGTCGGCCGCGGGGGATGCTAGCTACCCTCGATTTCCAGGTGAATCGATGCGTTATCAGGGGACGACTTGACGGCTATCAAAAATAGATTTTATCGATATTGTAAATTGGACAAAAATTGCATTGTAAACTTCTCACCGAGAAGGTCACCGAAAGCTCCTCGATTCCATAGTTTCAATTTATGTTTCTGAGACGTCTTGAGAAAATTGGGTTTTGTTCCGATACAAGGCGATGGCTGGGGACCGGTTATCGTCGTATTTCGGAACAGGGTGCCTGTGCGGCTCAACTTTGTTCTGGAGTGGGCCGAGAGCGAACACCGAGAGAATGAGAGGTGAAAAGATAGTGAGTGGGGGAGGAAAGGTGGGTGGAGTAGTTTCGGCTATTATTCGGGTAAAATAACTTGACCCCGATAGGGGGACGCCTCGATTTAATGGCGTCCGTGGCGGAGGCATCCTCGAAGCCGAACGCTGCCATTATTAGGATCATTGACGATTCATTTCCGGCATATGATAGAGGGTGTTTGACAGGACGGAACCGGGTCAAGCCTTACGCGTCACGCCGCGCGTCGTTTTGTCATCGTCACGGGGATCGATCGATCCGGGAGGGTTCTGCTTCGAAAGACCAACACACAGCACACCGCTCCCTCGTTCGATCGCCAGGAAAATATTGACTGTGCATTACGCGGAACCTACAAATTATTCCTGCCCCCTCTCCCACCCCTTCCCCCACCGCTACAAATATAATACAAAGCCGCGACCGATCGAAGCGCGACTCGGCCGGAAAAAATATCAGAAACACTCGTCGCGGTTCAACGGACCCATCGTGGATCAGAGATCGTTACACCATGGCTCGCGCCGAACGTTTTCGACGCGATTACTGTGCGAGCTCAAGTAGACTGTCGCTTGCAAGTCGATTGGCTTGACAACACAACTTTTCGAAACCTTTTTCAACCGTTGATCGAGCAATTTATTTTTTGATGCGCCTGCGACGGTGAACGTTGCGTTTGTAACTCGGATCGAAATAAACAAGTATCGCGTATCTAATTTTGTTCTCCACCCAAATAACATCTATTTCTCGAATCTTATTTTTGTATATTTTGGCTCTTACTTAATATTAATATATACATGATATCTCAAGCGGTGTGAGTAGTGCAGTATGTTTTGGAAATATTCACATCATTAAAACATTTTGAGGTTCGACGTATTCAAAATTTTTAGCAGAATTACAAAAAGAGTTAACACGTAAATATATGCCAATCGTTTTCACATCGTGGCAGTTTCCCTATAATGCACTGTAATTTATGCTCATGAATTTTCACGTTTCCCAATTTGCATTGCACATTTCGGTGTAAGAGAAATGCGGGAGGCCTTGTTTTTATCAAATATGTTTAATTGGAATATTCATGCGAATATTATGCCATTCATATTTGTTCAAGCGATAGGAATTTCACGTTTTTCATTAACTTTGTAGGAATAAAATGGCTTCCACAAATGTTAAAAGTTTGAAAACGATCTAGCGACTTCCGCGCGCCAAATATATGACAGAACCTCCAAGAATTTTCAAGTTATAAAATTCACGCGTGCGACGCGCGGCCGGGCGAAATTAAAAAAATTCGAGTTACAAATTTGTTTCACCGTTTGAACTCAATTCGACGCGTTAATTCCACACGTTTGAGCAGAACGCTTTGATCAAGGGCGGCGGAGCGAGCTGTCCGAGAACACATCGTGCAAATGTCGCGCAAAAATAACGAAAGTTGTTGCATTAATCCGGCCAGACGGGTTCGTTGAATCCATCATACGGCCGAGCGTCAAACTTCGAGTACCAATTTGTGCCCGACGATCATCGGACCCGATACGTCGTAATCTTTGATCGAAGCTGATCTCCCGATTGAAAGACTCGGCCTCGGTCAACCGTATAATTATGCAGTGGATACTGATCGAAAAATCATGGCAGCTCAATGTCAAGGTTCCGTTGTCCGTATAAGAAAGTCTTGGCGCAGTAGAGCCTCGCTCGTTGCACCAAGTGGCAACCAATCATAGTGATTCGTAGTGTGAATCTTCTTTTGTTTCCACGATCAGTTCCAGGACCTTGAACACCTCTTGTGGTGCGAGTCGCTAGTATGCAACGAACGAGGTTGCAACTAGCGAGGTTTTACTGTAGTCTAAAACGAAATATAAGAGACTGCGATATTGCATTATCGATCTGTATATAAAAAGGAAGGTTTGGTGTATTGTACTTATCAATTGTATAATTACTTATCAGTAGTTGCTGCGACGAAAGTCATGGTACCAGAAATCAGAAGGTCGACTCACCTGCAACAGAAAAAAGAAATATTATTAGACCTATGTCAAAATTAATTTCAATATAGAGGAAGTGTAATTGTTATGCTCGCTGCAGTACGAAATAAATACAGAACACTTCCCATTTTGTTGAAAGAAACGAAGTGGAAAATTAAAAGATATTGTTATTAAAGCATTCTGCTGTTCCATTCAATTGAAAATATTGAAAGAGCCCGTGTACCGTTGGGAATATGGAAACACTGTTATTATTATGTCTTCAATTATTATGTTACGTGTGTAACAACCACGGCACACGATTTCATGTAAAAAAAAACATATTTACAAGTGAAATGAACGTTGCAGAAACTAAACTAAAATATCAGAATTGTGGGGCACTAAAAATATTCGAATTTTTTGACGTTAATCGTCGTCGCCGTAATGGGTCCCTTATAATCTTCAAGTAGACCCCGTGTAATCGCCTTGATCAATATCTGATGTAAGTTCATTAGAAGCAGCAGCATCTTCGCTTAAGCCGAAGGACCCTAGGACCCTTCGAATAGGACGGCGAATCTTGACGTTTCTCATAGCTTAATCTTTGTGTAGATAAGACTCCCGGCTAATTGCACGGGATCGCTATACCGTTATTCGCAATATTGCTTGCGTTATTAAACCAGCTTGTATCTGATAACTTTTTAAATATTTAAGCCGAGGTCTTATATCTGTTTCATATGAAATGAATAAAATATGGATTGGACGAAGGTTTTCAAGTGAAAATAGCTCGGAGGGCAAAGGGTCAAACGTGCACAGCCTCGTTCTAAATAAAACATTGAAGACCCTCCAATCTCAAAACCGAGGAGCCGATCAGAACCCTCCAATCTCCATCAGAAAATTCCCATCAGCATCTCGGTAATTTCTTATCGTCGTAACTTGCGTCGCCGGCTTCGAGCCACCCCTGACCTCTTGTACTCCGCGACCCGACGTCCTCCCTTAAACCTGATTCAAAAAGCATTCTCCGGTTGCCGTTCGCGCGACAACAATCGACGGAAATCGTGCGACGATTTTCCCGTATCGTCCCCGTTGTTGCTTCGGCATTCCAACGGCGGTCACCGCGAGGTTTTTCCGTCGCGAGGGGAGGCCTGCCATTTGATTAATCCATTAGCCGCGCTACAAAATTACAGGCCGCTGCGCAAACTTCCCGTAATATCCTTTTAGCAATTAAACGCTAATTAGTTCCTCGAAACCCTTTGAGATTAATGTTGGCCGGCTTGTGTAGCCGCGCGTACCTGTCAGGACACGGTGTATATACGGGGATGAACATATACACTGTGAACCGGACGAAGGAGCGGAGGGTGGACGGGGGGGGAGAGGCGTCGGGGGTGGGACGAGCCTTTGTCGTCTTAATGAAACGTCACTATCCAACGTCCCTCGGTATTTCTGGCCCGGGAAGGATGCTGCATCCTAACCGTTCCGACACGCTCGATAGCCCCGCCGATGACGAGGACACGCTGTTCGTTTGACCCCGTCATATGCTAAGGGGGTGAGAGGGCGGGAGAGGGCGTTCCGACCGAAAAGATGGAACGGGGCTCGGCAAAGGTGGAATCGATGAAATGGACCGCGACCACCGCAAACGGAACGCCGCGGCGAGCGGATCAAACAATCGCCGACGGATTTTTCGGGCGTATAGGTGTCCCCCTCCCCGGAAGAGCGGCGGATATCAAAGTTAAAGCGACGTCGGTTGAAACGCAAATCGTGTCGAACCCCCGGCGGGGTCTCAGGGCTATCCGTGCTTGGAAAAATACAGAATTCGATTGAAGCGCCCGGGCCGGTAATTAGAGGTTACCAGAGAGAAGGGGTGGGAGAGGGTCTTTGAAAGCTTCGGTGTCAAACTTTTCCCGTTGATTGAAACGCCGAATGCTGTCCCTTTGACGAGCCCCGGAAACGGCGACAGATCGCGAGAGACTTCTGCGAGCCTTTCTCCCCGTTGGAGACGGACGTCAAACGACCCTTTTCCGAGCCGACGACGGATAGAGGACACAATAAACGTCGGCTTGCCAGGCGGAGGGGTGGGGGGCCGACTTTGAAAAAGCGACGAGCACGCTAGTCGACGTCTTTCAACGAATCCTGAGGCGCGAATCGCGGAAAAACGCGGGGATATGCGCCGGTGCAATATACACGCCGGTCCAGATTAAAGAGAGTTTTATGCGAGGCGCGGCGCGCAGTTATTAATCCTTGGAAAAGCCACGTCAGGACGACGCGCGGATAGAAAAAGAAAGATACGCCGCGAGCGCGCGGATAGGTTGTAAGAGCGACGCCGCCTATGAGCCAAAGGGCAAAACCCTTGTGGAAAACCGGCGGTGGAGATCGACTGTTCCCTCCGGTTTCGCACTCATCGGTCTCCCAGCTCGTTGACGGCGTCGTCATCGTCACGTCCGCGGACCAATTTTTCCTCTCCCCGGCCGCGATCGATCTCGCGAGCTCTGCTCGCTGCATCTTAACGGCGAGTCCCCCCGGTCCGAGGCTCGAAAAATCGATTTTTTAACCCCCGCGCCCTACTGCGAGTTTCGCCGCTACGCCGCAATCGTTTCTGACCCGCGCAGATATCTCGCTGATATACGAGCCACCCAACTTGCGCGCCTTCCGAACAACTTCTGAATTATGCGTTCTGCGAAAAAATGATTTCGACGGATGTTATTCAGGCAGTGTTCATTTTGTATGTCGAATCGATGTATCAATGAAATTAGCAATAATTGGAGTTTAATGAATAGTATATTCGCCATCAGTTGCTCGTGTACAGCGAGTCATTAGGATGCTAAATGCATCATTACAATCTGTTCCCGGAAACGGATATTATTTATGATTCGAATTATTGCATATGTGCAGCACACCATCGGCGTAAAGTGTGTTTAAAACAAGCCTAGTGGAAAAGTATAGGTTGAACGTAATGTACGGTTCATAGTTTTAATGAACTCTGAAATATCTGAATTAATATCTTCAGGAATCGTCAAGCAACGTAATACATTTTTTATAAATATAATTTTCGATGTATGTATGTTTGTGTTTACGAAATTAAGCCGCAATGACGATGGCTTGCGTTCATAAAACCGGAATATTGATTCACGATTATCAAAATGGGAATGATAACAACATTTGTGTATCTATAAATCGAAGCGTAAAATAAATTGAATTTAAATTAATTTCAATATTAATGTTAACAGCGAAATTCATTTCACTGATTACACACTTTCTTGTTCCTTATCATCTGGCGACAAGCTTTCATCGATGATGTTCCATTTTAATTTGAATGTGCAGATCAATTTACAGTAAACAAGAGAATTATATTAATAGAAATCGAACTGTTTCTTCGATTACGAGAATTATTTTACAGTAGATGGAAAGATCTACACATTAATGTAACAACATTATATTAACTGTATGACTACGGTGATCTGCATATTAAGAAATGCAAGAAAGCACGGCCGTATTAAGATTCTTGTAGTTTTTGTTGGTTTAACATCGAAGACCGTCGGAATATTTTTTTAGCAAGCACTGCACGATCGGAAAGTACCATTATGCGAATATTTCTTTAAGGGTCCGCTGTTCTCAAGATATGAAGATCAGTTTTATATTTCCCGTTCCCGTTCCCTTTCTCTTTTTTCCGAATATAATGGTACTCGCTTGTGCGGAACGCGACAAAGGATCCCAGGACGAATATAAAGGCATACGTTTTTGGCTGAGAATACCAGAGATAAAATAAAATTGTCCTCTACATTCTAGATATCTGGACATACCAGTATGTGGAACATTTCGCGATGGGCAGCCATTTATAATGCCAAAATCGATCATGGAAAGGGTGGAGAAGCTCGCTACGATTTAACTTCAGCATTGTCCACCACCGAGCATGCTATGGCAAGGTATGTCTTTGCTGACTTGTTGACCTTCTGTCAGGTATAAATACAAATTCTTTTAGAAACTGCAATATAACCATTCTCGTTAATTTATAAAATTATCCGTACTAAATGTACTGCGAGAGAGGAAATTGTCCGTTAATATATATTTGGACGTATCGAAAACAAATAATGGAGAATTCAACGTCCAATAATCAGAAAAATGATACGCCAGTATTAATATTAATTTACGTCCGATAGTACCCCGAAATTATTTTGTGAATTAAAAATAAGGAAGAAAATATTCCATACGAGGTAGCACAGTATGTAATTATAATAGTAATCTAAAATTTTATATTTATATAAATTTGTAATGAATATTAGGAAAGATATGTGTAATGTTTTAATTAATATTGCACGTTGAATTCTTCTCATCTGTTTTCAATATGCTCACTGTGTTATTTTGAACACAATTAAAAACAATAAAATACTTGTTTCGCATAAAGACAACGACAGAGCCAACTAATAATTTTACGGATCGATTTCTAAAGAACAAATACAACGGTAATATTTCTTTCCGGTATTTTATTTCAAGCGACGAGCCACACTTCTCGCAAACAAAAGCGAATCCAGTTCCCTTCATTAATAGAAATCGCGACAGCCCGTTCGACGCGAATTAATCCTTCATTGATACATAATAAATAACCAGTAATTGTTCGAATTAATCTCGTCGAACCGTTCCAATATCGTTAAACATCTGTTCGATCTGCATGCGAGCGCGAAATATCCAGGGAAAAATCGTGGACTTAAAAAATCGACACGGCGGCGCAGACAACAGCGCAATGAAAATTCCAGTTCCATTTCCGGCGAGTTCTGTTTAAAAGTTCCGCGGCATTTCGATACAGGAAAGAGCGAGGAATATTTCACGATCCATAAAAACCCGGGTTGGGCCGGGCTTTTACGGTTTCAAATACATTTATCACGCAATTAAAAAGCGATTTCGCGGCGTGTTAATTCGCGAGGATCGTTGCGGAAGAAAAGTGCCGAGGTTTCCGCGAGGTTCTTGCCTTGCCGGGAGAATGGAACGGCCCACCGAAGTTTTAATTCTGTGGATCGAGCGTTTCCGCCCCGGAATTCCCCTATTCTTTTCTTTTCTTTTCCCTTCTTCTTTTTTATCCTCCCGCGGTGGAAAAGGCCGCTGCTAAGGAATAAAAATTCTGAATCCTCCGCGGAGGTCAGATTTGCAAAGTGCTATCCGCCGTCTCTTACCCGACACGGGATCGTTATCGAAGACTATACTACTTTTCCTAGCCGGCGCGAGGATCCAGATCGTTACCACGGTATTCACCCGTCGAGGATCGACCGACAAATCGAGATCAACGACCGACAGCCAGCCGGACGGTTGCGGTGTCGCCAGACAGGGGAAATTGAGGGGAATACGGTTACCCCCTCTCTGCCAGTACCGGGTTAGTCACGACGCAGGCGCAGACGCTGAGCGAATTGGGTGCTCGCGTCGTGTCACGTGGCCCGCCAGTGACGGAAGAGTGGGGATGGAACAGCGTCGTAGAAGGGGAAGGGTAGAGTGGGGGACAAGTCTAAATCTGGCGACACTGGACGGTCGCGATGCATCGCTAATGCATCAATACAGAATTTTACTTGTGCATTATTTAGAGCGTCTTCTTCGAAAGGTCGACGGCGTCCCTCCCGGCCCAGCGATCGATCACACGATTTTCTACCGATTTCCACGAAAAGTAGTTTTCATGGACAGGGTGATTGTCGTAACGTGACGACTTCATATAGCTCGTAAATTATTCATTCTAAACGGCGCGTACAGAGCTGTAATCATGTTTTTTTAGAATCGCTTAGTATCATTCCTAAAAAACCTAATACCTTTGATATTTCCTCATTTAGTTTCTAGAGCACCAGGTAAACTCGCAACGATCCCACCTGGGAGGATTATTAACGAATTGTTAATGCTGGTACACATTAATAATTATATCGATAATTATAATTAATAATGTCGCTATTTGCGACCGGACACTCGTGTGTCGGGTTACAATGGAAAAGCGGTCGGTTATTATTCGTTCTAACGGAAACTCGTATCGCATCGCGTTTTATCTGAAATCTTTATGTACATTTTGCGTAGGTTACGAGCATAGCGTAGCTTTTAATTAAAACAGCTCGAGCATCGTACGGGGCTATATAATGGGTTCAAAGTATAGGCACTACTTGCAAATAGTTTTTAAAATACGTATCGATTATCCGAAGGTACAGAGATCAGTTTGATACCCGACGGTATTAATTCTAGAGCATATTGGAGGTAATATGGAATACTGCGGAGAACCGTCTACACTACACTCGGTTACCTGAAGTGGGGCACGCCGGAAATTTACCAGCTCGTTACAACGTTAATGTTAAAGAGCTCATCCTGGAACTGGGGTTACTCGGAACGTCAAATTTCCAGGATTACGACCACCGGTTTTCTAATTTCCAGACCACACGAGAAAAAGCTCGTGTTTCGCTTTCAAGTCGGGCACGAACCATTGCAATCGTCCAACACTTCTGCGCCTAATATTTACACATTGCGATCGCAACGTGAAATAAATTACGTGCCGCTGGATCGGTGAAACGTCACGCTGCGCGGCTCGACGGAATGAAGTCGGAGGGACAAAAGATCCTTCTTCCGTGCGGAGCGGGGCACACGAAGCTCGGGCAGGTGTTTTGCATATTTTCCCGAAGATCGATAGCCGGCGTCCGAGCGGCGGCGTTCTCCAGTGTCCGGTTAATGTTTGATGCAAACACACGACAATAATATAACAGTGGTACCGGCGCGGCGCGGCGCGGCACGGCGCGGCGTGTCCAGGCGTTCGATTAGCTCCCCTCGCCTCGCTGGAACGCGAGTTACGCGTATCTACGTGTAATACGTAAACGCGCGGCCGACAATAAGTGGACACGCCAGCCCCTTTCACCGACACGTTACCTCGCGCCAGGATAATTTCGCCGGGTTGCTTTATTACGACCGCCAAGCCAGCAAAAGTTCCGACTCCGACCACCGGCCCCGTTTCACGATCCATCAACCCGAGCGCGATTAACCCTTCACCTCCTTGACCATTCGACTTTTTGCGACAATCGACGGGAAATGGTCGCCGTACGACGACGACCACGGGCTCGAACGCAGGCAAAGACTCGGCGAACCTTTGCATAATCGTATGGCCACGGTCGCCATGTTTGCCGACCTGCTGCGTGCAAAATTTCTACTCCGCTTAATCGGAATTGCGAATCTCCCAGAACAATATTGTCTTTCATCGCGGTAATTTATGCTGCAGTCCGACTAAAATTGTTTCATCGAAATCGGAATAAGGAAACTGTTTCCTTTGTGAGTTTTTAATTATTTAGGACCCCCCCCCCCCCTTGGAGCGTAATACGATTTTTATTTGGAAAATGGGAATGAAGGAACCGTTCCCTTTTATCATTTTTACATTGTTTGGAACCCCTTTGCAGCGTAATACGATTTTTATTGGAAAATTAGAATGCAGGAAATATTTCTCTTTATCATTTTTAAATTATTTAGAACTTCTTTGCAGGGTAATACAATTTTTATTGGCAAATCAGAATGACTTGTACTATAAAGGGAAAGTATGTGTACGGTACTCGGATGGAAACGAATCGATATAATCACATCCAATCGTCGAAAAGAGCACAAATCCACTTTTTGGAATTATCCGAGTAATTGGTTGAGCTGTTTCCAACTCATTCGGATCAGCTCGGCCACATTTAAAACGTTCAAATTAACTAATCATGCAAGTTTTTCAATTCAACGGAAAATCCAATCTGAACGTCCAGTTTGAAAAGCAAGTTCATAATAATGAAACACCATTGAACCCACAATTTCGGGATTTAAAGCTGTATCTATAATCAACCGTTCGAAATCCTTGCTAACATTTCAACAATTTGGTCGCAATACGTTTCGAAATGACTAGTAATATTGATTCCGATAGTGATATTCAAATACGCGAATTCAATAAACATCCTTTTCCCGTCGCATATCGGTCTCCATTTAGATAATTAGATGATGATTTCTGCGAGGCTGTTGTTAAAGGTCTCCAAACAAATTTATACATGTACTCTTTGGGGTACTCGTTTGAAAACGAGGTCTGTTAATATTTTCAGAGAAAATTCCTGGGAATCACGTTTTATGGACTCTCTTAATGGAGAATTAAGGGAGATAAACAAGCGGAACCGTTTTTCTGAAAACGTCGGTCGGAGGAATGGCTTCCTTTTGGAATTCATGGCTCGAAATGTCGCGATAACGCATTTGTTCTCGTCGGGTTCGTGCAGATAAAGTATTCATGTTTTGTAGAGATTCAATCCACGACGGGATATTTGATCGCCGACGGTCACGAAACATCTTAACAGGATGTCACCGTCAAAGTGTCGATAAAAATTCTTCTACGGCGGAAAGCTTTTCCTTAACCCTTCTGCCGCTGTCGTCGCACCCACACACACACACACACACACACACAGAGTCCCATTCCGATTTCTCTGCGCGAATATTTTTAAAACTGTTGCTATCGATTCTATATCACAAATGAAACATCAAGTTTTCTTGATGTTTCCAATTTGTATCGAAACTATGGTACTAAATTTTTAGTAGAAACCATTAAAACTGGACAAAAATAATCCAATAGATATGTCTTCACACTTGCAGTCGTCGAAAAGATGAACTTATGAAATACTTCGGCGATTAATCAATAAAATAAAAGATTTTATCGCAGATTTATAAAATACAATGTTATTGCGAATTTCGCTCGTGGTGCGTTGAAATACTTTTTTTTTTTTTTAATATCTACACGCATAAGCTGCAGTTTATAGCTAACAGCACGAGCAAACTGCTACATTCGGATTTCACCTCCGGTTATAAATATTAATATTCGCGAGATGCGCTCATTTTTTGCACTCGATAACAACGCGATGCCGCCGTTACCAAGTTAATTGCTTGTAAAATCCTGGGAGTTAATAACTTGGAAAACGTCAATATTTTCCGAGATATTTGTCCGAACATGCTTTTATGCTCGATTCCAGAAAACACGTATCAAATATTTTTGTTTTTTCGAGCACCGTGCTAAACGAAAAGCTCGTCGAAATCAGCGAGCGCCTCTTGCCTGACTTGAACGGGTCCACTTTGTTTCTTTGACTGCGATACGGCTTTTGAGGCATTGAGAGCGTTTCATTAGTGAAACGAAATAATTTGGCAGAAAGTATTGTTTCGTGTCGAAAAAATGATCAATTGGGGACATGTTTCCATTTCAATATTGCAAAGCGATGCTCGTCATCAAAGCTGAATCTTGCAGCACGAAGCAGAGATTTGTATTGGGATTTTCGCTGCTGTATTGCAGATGAATTCTATGAAATATGAAACTCTTCAACATTTTTTGATCATTTGGATCGCGTAGCCTGAAAACATATAATGGAAGTGTGTATTCTAGCAAATTTGCATGCGCAAATGTTGCAAATTTACCGGAAAAGAAAGAGAAGCATTTTGCTCCCGCAAATATTTTATTATTGATCTCTCTAATGATTTCACTTTGACACATAAAGTGTTGCAATTGGGTCCGCGGACGTTTATGCATTTCCAGTGAATGCCATTGAATACAATGAGCATAATATGCATTTCAACGAGCCCGAACATGGACTTAATGTTCTTCTTGACCTAAGAACAACGTTTATTAAAGCAGTAAACTTCTGTACAATTCTTGCTCTCGCCAATTAGTCCTGGCGAGCCTGAATTTGCATAAAGATCCGCAGTCCAATAATAATACAATGAGGGAAACGTCTTCCGTTTCTCCTCACTGCCGACGGTTTCATTAAAACAGCAACTACAATTTTCT
Organism: Halictus rubicundus; assembly: GCF_050948215.1. Taxonomy (NCBI): domain Eukaryota; kingdom Metazoa; phylum Arthropoda; class Insecta; order Hymenoptera; family Halictidae; genus Halictus; species Halictus rubicundus. Next base: position 14,196,128 of record NC_135161.1, read on the forward strand.
CTTGAAAATACTGTTGGAAGTGGCACAGTCAGGTGCGAATCACTGAAATATATTTATTCCGCGATTAGCCTGTTCTCCCCGTGACAGCGAGAGAGTGTAGGTCGCCCATAAGTGAACGACGCGGTGCTAAAATCGTCGAAGAGGCGAAGGAATTTTCTACCGGAAGTTCGAGTACCTCGAGAAATTCGCCCAAGTGTAAGAATTCGCGGGCGGAACTATTTCGATTAAGGGAGCGAACGGCAGCGGGAACGGGAAAATAAAAGTTAATAAAGTAGAGAATATTATAGTTCCTCGGTGTTTGATCGACGAAAGAATTATTCCAGGCTCGTCGGACGGGAATCTGACGGGGCTCCGAGAGCAGGGGGGGGGGGGGTTGAGTGGCAAAACGGGGGGTTGGAAGGCGGGTAAAATCGAAGTAAACGGAGCGCAAGCCCCCCTCCCCTGCACGTCTCGCGATCGAGACACGCGGTTAAGTTTCCGCCGCCGCGGAGAACGAACAAACATTCGAGTGCGCGACAATTGTGGTACAGCGAGCTCGGTACACACGCCGGCGATTTCCTAGAGGTTTTTACCCCGGCCTCGATCGAGAACAGTATTCCCTGAATGCTCGCCGATATACGTCCCCTCCCCACCCACGAACCCTTGCGGCATTCAGCGAGAACCGGGGATTCGGCTAAAGGGAGAAAAATCGCGGAAACGCGAAAATGCCGCGAGCCATGCGACGGAATCTATCGGCGACGATTCACACGAGTATGCCACAATTTTCCTATCTCTGTCCTCGTTTCGCGAGGACGAATCGCGATCCCTCTCCTTTAGCCGCGCACCCCCCGCACCACGCCGAACGACGAGCCCGCTTTGTTCATGCATGCGTCGCTATTCAGACGCAGATATCCGAGCAAGGGATTCGGTTTCCTGCCTGTGAATGCCGCGGAATCGCTGGCTCGTGTGTCTGCATACCAATAAGAAACGACGCGACTCCTGCCGCGACGATAGTCTGCAATTAAAACACCTTCGGGATCAAGCGAGAGCTCGGATGAACGCCACCGTGCGACATCGTCAATTTCGTATGTAACTGCTTTTTCTAATTTTTTTATCGCACGTTATAATTGCCTGAGTATTGCACAATAAAGTATACATTTTCTACCTTCGAATATACGACGCTTCGTTCTTCTTTTGTTTGAGAAAAAACCGAGTTCGACGGACTCGCGCGTCGTAGCGTCCGCGAGAAGTAGAATTGGCTGGTCATGATCAGACGCGTCAGCCGATTGCTATTCAACGGCGAGCGTAACCGCAGAATTTGCACACTCGATTTACTCGGAAACGAACCGTCGACCGAGCAAATGTTGCCGGTTTTTTGCTGATTTCTTGCGAATAGAAATCGACTGTAATCATTTCTACAGGAAATAAATAAAATCCGCAGTCTAGTCGTCGTAAATGAGTCGTGTAATATATAGCGAGGCCATTCCTGCGCCGCACGCTCCGAGAATACTTGACGTCCGCGAAACTGCTCGGTTGTCATTGGAAACGTTTTAAATGGCACCAATAATTCGAGCACGGGCAGAGAGCATCAAGAGAAACGAGAAGCACCGTGTTCCACCTGAGCCAGTTTCATCATCCAGACAACGAGACAATGAAATTCTGCACGGGGTGCTCCGTAGTCAGGGTCCGGCCGTGCTCCGTTACTTCCGAGCGTCGCTGTTTTTCCTCGTTACGACGAGATTTGAATATTTTATAATAGCCCGGCCCGGCCCAGTCGGTTCGAAAGTAGAAACGAGCGACGACGCAACATTGATGCTTTAATAAAGCAGCGATGACCGCGGAAAAATGGTGCTCGCCGCGCGTGCAGCGCCGCACAACCGCAAGAAATTTAATAACAGCCCGGTCGTTCCGCGGCGTTTTTGTCCCCGCAACTTTTCTGGAATTTTATCAGGAAAATCGGAGCGTCACCGCCGCGCCATGCGGAATAACACGTGCGCATAACAAATGAGCGCCCCGCGGAAAAGACGACACGGCTGGGCGGCGAACGGAAATGGCAAAAAAGCTTCGGCTGTCGCAGTTTTCGAATGTCACTCGGGCGAAAATTTATCGCTATTTTTCGCCGGAATTTTCGCGATCAGAGCGGCGTTAATGGTAGACGGTTTTCGGCATTGTTCGAATCAAATTTCATTGAAATAAGAGAAAGAAATCAATTTTCTACTCGATTATTACGAATAGAAAATTAGAAAAATAGTCTTGTCAATTTATTTCTCCTTTTCGAGCGATTCCTGTAATTTCTTGTTACCTCAACTTTCTCTAAAACGACTGAACTTTTCTGAAAAGTATTACAATCAATAATCGAACAAATGAATTTTTGCTTAAAAGACAGTCAACATTCAGATATTTTTAATTTTGACCATGGGAAGCCGTTCTTCGGCGTGCCACTCTAATTAAAAAATTAATATTTTGCAGCGTCTGCTTTTGATTTATTTAACAAATAATTAGACACGATTGCCTTTGTTTCGTCCGGATCTTTTGCATAGCCTTCATTTATTTATGAAACTTATACTCTGCCCGGTAACGATTACAGCACAACGAACACATTCGAATGACATTTCATACCCCAGAGTATTACATAAATCACGCGCCGCGTCATAATTATACCATCTGCGATATTTAATCCGCCGCGCGGATTTTTTCCGCAGTCTATAACTCCCGGCGGCGTCAAAGGAAATTTTTCCATTAGAATAATACATGCTGCACGGAGAACGCGCTGTACGAAATCCGATAATATTATGCTCTTTGAAAAATTCACCGTAAATTAATACGTTTCAGACGTTTCTACCACCTCGTTACGAAACAGTTCTATCCACGGGCTCGGAACAATTGAAACGTTGAAAGTTCGATTAGTACGTTTCGTTTTAGAAAAGTTAACAGTTTCGTTCGATCCCTGGTTACGAGTGAAAAATATTCAGTCTAATATCGATCCGAGTTCCGATTCCGCGCCTAAAAATACGCCGGTTCTGCATTCGATGGGTATCGGTATTAAATGAATAATGCATCGGTTACATATTCTTCACAATTTTATTACAATTCGGATGAATAATTAAAACTTTTCCTGCTGTCAATGGAGCCTATCAATGGAATTATTTTAATACGCTTTGTCGCAAAGACCGATAATCATTTACTTTTCAATAATAAAAAAGGCTTTGCCAGACTCTGTTACTGAACGCAACATTTTCATTAATTCTAATCGGACTGCGGATCTTTACGAAGCACAGAAATGTCCTAATTTGTCCCTTAATAATTTCGATTTCCAATCTTTTACCATTTCATATTTCATCCAATTAATTTTTCCACAAATCCCAAAGAATTTTCAGTCCAGTTGTAACATTTCAGATATTCAACTATTCATTTTTCTGTCATATAAATTTTTGATCATTGCATCAATTCGATACCAAAAGAGAATTTTTCAGAGAACGTGAAGAAGGGGATAAATCCTGATTCGATGAAATGAGATCTCTCTATAGCTCTCTATATAGATCATCCCTTCGGAGGCCCCATTCGCGATAGGGATCGAACGCTGTCCAGCAGAGGTTATTAACAATTATTTTCCATGGTCCGCGTGCAGTACGATGCTGACAATGGAGCGCTTCTGTTTGCTGAACGGGAAATAAGGAACGTGGTACGCTCTTCCTCGGAGGAACGGCGTTTCTCGTATCGAACGGAAGCTGTCGGCATTAAAGAGACCATGGAGACACAAAGCGAAGGCACGCCGCCGCGTAAACTGCTTAACAGAAGGCGAGGGCGCGCTTGCTCTTTATTCGACGCGTTTCGCGATGTCGCACAAAGAGCGGCATCCTGCATCGCGACGTCGCGTCGCGTCGCGTCGCGTCGCTTCGGCAGCCCCGCGAAACCATTTCCTCGAGAAAACTGAGATCCATTTCGCGCCCCATTCTCCGTACACCTTTGCTCAGGAGTTGCGACAAGATGGCCGCGGTGATCCCGAATCAGAATTTACCAATTCAAATACCAAGTCAATTTTCACAAAGTCCAAAAAATAGTACAGGGTGTTTCAAAATTGTATGTCGTGACCACTATAGCGTGATTCTGCACCTCTGGATCGGCGGAGATCTCTTTAAAAAAATTGACCTTAACCTTGGATCTCCAGGTCAGCACTTTTCAGTATTCTTGTAATTTGAAACTTAAAACTACGTAGAAGAGAAAATGTTGATATCTCACTCGAGCGGATTAGATTTCGTCAATTAATAGCCGCGACGCAACGAATCAGATTGCACATAAGAAATGATGTTGAAATTAATCGATGACAACACTTGTCGACAATCCGAATGCCATTAGTGAATAACATAGTTCGAGATAACTTTTCTATAACGTAGCGCTCTCGCAATTGGAAGCCGATTATAGAGCACTAATCATATAATCGTTAACATTAATCCCAGCCATTAATTCGTGCGGTTGGTCAAGCGAACTAGATAGCCACAAAGTGCATAAATAACTACGACGAAATATCAACTTTATTAGACTTGTTTCACCTGTTTCAGTTCAATATTTATCTGTTAAGTCAGAGCATTATGGAACGCTAGCCAATTGTTGATAAACGGAACGAACTGACATTTGTAATGGTAATACTAATAATAACAATGCGTGCATTCGTTTACAGGTGACGGCATGACCCATTAAACGCGTCACAGAACATCAAACTGAAACCGAGGATCAGCATTTATATTTTTCATGGAGCAATTCGGTCGAGAATGCTCAGCATGCGAGAAAAACGATATTCAACGTTCGATCGCGAAGACGGGAAAGTCTTCTGCCAAAAAAGGAGCAGCTGGAAGTTTCTCGGTGGCGGAAATCTCTTCCGATTGGTCGGGTAACAAGTTTGTTGACGATTTCGCTTCCAATCGAGCGGAGCCGAGAGAACAGATTGTTTTCACGACGGTTGTTCGATTAACGAGCGACTAATACGGTGGAAAATATCTCGAGTAGAATCTCGGATAAAAAGAACGAGGTTCCGTAGACACGGCGAGGTTCGCGCGTTATCGCCAGCCGGAGATCTATACTTTCGGTTCACGCGAGCGATTATTACCGCTGGATCGTCCAGAATTCAGAGCAACCGAGGCGAAAAGCGAAACGAGGCGACGCGGGCCTGTATCGGGCCGCCTCCGCAGAAAGTTATGTCTCGAAAATCGCCGGGCACCGGCTCGATCGATGGCATTTATACGCAAATAACAGCCCGGGAACGTGACTTCTGGTCGGACGGTCTCACCGGTGGTTTTATTACCGCGCCGGCACGAAATCCACGGCGGAAAATAAATTTCGAAAAGGTGGCTCTCGTCCCGGATTCGATTAAATTCATTCGCGGACATGGACCAGCGTATTTTCGATATTTTAAGACAGTCGGGGAATCTCGAAAAACTGGCCAACAGTCGATATTTCAAGTCTAATATTTTAAAAACATTTTTTTTTCGAAGCTTCAAAATCCAAAGTATTATTCGTTTCAGATCAGATATAGCGGATTTCTGGTGTAGCAAAGGGGTCTGGCTACGCAAATCCGCAGTAACCGTAATACTCCGGCGACTCGGCTCGACATTTTCGTTAGGGCGGAGCCGGTTGTATATGTACATTTTATTAAAATAGCAACGAGCCGTGCCGACACATAAATTATTCATACCTTAATCGGTCTCTTTGTATAGAGCGATAACGCGCGGACAACGGACAGGCTGGATTTTCATCGGCGTAACCTTTTCGGTGAATATTTTCGTCGGGCGTACAATGAAGTCGCCGGACAAAGGGGCCGGCCTTTTCTAATACCGAGCCTTTTTCAATTCTCCCTCTACGCCGGGGAAGGACGTCTTTTCTTTCTCGGCTACATTGTTCAACGCGTACTTATTGCGTCCAGGAGGATCTGCGAGAGGCCGAGGAATCGGTATGAGTCCGCGGGGGATTTTATACGAAAGTGTTCAAGACCCGCTGATTCGAGGCCTCGGGGGATTTACCAAGGAAAAAGCTGCCGAGCAAACACTGCACCGCTAACAGCGGGACAGGCGAGGGATATTGGGAGAAACTAGACAACGGAAATGCCTACGGTGGCCCACCAACCTATTCGAAAACGCCCTTTAAATCAAACTCACTCTTTTCAAGAGAAAAAGCAAAAATTGCAAGCGAAAATTGCAATTTACTTCTTTCTTTTTCTTTAGCAATTGGAAGCATTTAACGTGCAAAAAAGACTTCGAGAAAATTGAAATTGGCTAGAACTACGTGAGAAAATAAACAATTTTCACTAGAGGCTCGAATAAAAAAGTTTTACAAAGTAAAACTTTATTCTTTACTAAGGATAATAAAGCCTTTTTTATTGCCTTCTTCAGGCCTTCTTTATTTTTGCAAATTTTTCAGATTCCTCTTTGCACGGCATTTCCCAAATCAATGCTCGTGATTGTTAAAACAAAATCGTTTTCTCCAATTTTAAAGAAGTTTATTTGACTTTTTAGGAGGCCACATATTTTCATACCGTTAAAGAATTAGAGAAGTTACGACATTTGAATAGCATTTACTGAAAAATCGATCTGAATATCTGAAACCGGAAGGATATAACAACCATTTTCCCAAAAGAGAACGGACTGAGGTACAAAGATGCCATTTAAATTTTAATTCGACAGCATTCCAGTTCAAGACATTAACTATTTATACTAGATCCAATGACAAGACTCGCGTTGAGCTCGAAGAAGTGGGTTAATTAGAATAATGCAATTAGGATCTACCTGTGGTCGTCACGACACCAAAAACAGCATCATGTGAGAATTCAATAGTCAGCATTTTAATTGCCATACTTAAATTATTAATAGAAGGCATTTTTATTTTGCGCAACGATTCTGATCATTAACGACTGCAACAGTGCATTGCAAATCGATGAAAAAATTAGCATTACAGCAGCCGGGGTGACAAACCATTCAACAGAATTATATCAATGAATATACATACATAAATAGGAGAATAAATACATAAACGAGAGAAAGATATAATTAACGGGATATTATTACGAGAGGTGAACGCATTAATAATGAAGTACGTTCGCTAATGCAGTGTGAAATCAAATCTTTAAAATTCGGTAACATTCGCTACCAATTTCTAGACTGAAATATTTAGGCGTGTAATTCTTCATCGTTACATTCCACATCTCTGTTTACAATAAAATAAACTAAAATTTAAAATAAAAATTTTCAGTCGTAACGAACTGTAGTGGAACGGAAATTTATTTTCTTTCTGAACCACTCCTGTTCTCCGACATTTTTGGGACAGGCCGTATATTATTTTAAAAATGGATAAAAATTCGGGTAAATAGATTTTTGTTATTTTTATGAAACCGTGTAAAATAGCAACTTTCAGTGGTCCGTAAACCTAGCGTTAAACGCGTATCCTTGCGAGCTCGAGCTCGCGGGCTCTGCTCGGCGAAGGCATGATAATTCTCTGTCTTTTTGCTCGCTCCGGGAAGTTTCGCGAACTCGTTCGAGTCGATCGCGCAATCTTCGCGAGGGCATCTCGCAATCTTTCGAGATCTCCTCTCCCCGGGCCGAAGAATTTCAGAGACGCGGCGCGGCCCTGGAAAGTGCAACGATGCCTGCAGGCGTTCCGAGAACCGCGCGTTCCCGCGTTATATCGCCGGCCCTAATTGCGACAGGTAGATCGCGGAGGCGCAGCCAATAGGGGAGCACCCGGAACTTGGATTATTTTCAAACGAGATCCAGATAACCTTAAGCGAGCTAAGTGGCGGCCCCCCTGGTTTAAGCGGGTCTCTCCTCGGCGCGGAGGAGGCGAAAATTAAAAACCGGGCGTCGAACGAGAACGGATCGAAAACGAGGGACGAATAGTCCCCCGGAAGTCGGGGAACAATCGAGACCGAAAGAGAGAGAGAGAGAGAGGGAGAGAGAGAGAGAGAGGGAGGTCAGGCAGAAAGCCGAGGAACGTTCACCGTTAACTCGAGATTGGGAAGTTCACTCGATCGTGTGATTGCGTTGGGTGGGCAAGTTTGAGGGAAAGGAAACGGAGGGTGGGCTTGACTTTCCTCGTGTAGACACTCCTTGGCCATTTCGCAACGTATAGCTACCCTGGAAATGGTCAATGCCACGGACATCATAACGCCAGGTGAAACCTGCGATTGCCCGGTTAATGGGAACGCTGGCAGACGAGAATAATGCAGTATTAACGCGGCGTTCAACGACGTGCGAATTGTGTCGCGCAGAAGTTTCATCTATTTCGTTCACGGAAACAATCAGCTTCGTTCAACCCCTTCGAGCATTATTTTCTTCGCTACAACGATTATGAGACGCCTTTACATAAAATACAAATTTCACACGAATCGAACCGAGCGTTATTTCGAGCTTTCATCGCAGCGAAAGTTCGACTAGAAAAGGACTATTTCTATTTTCTGTATCAATAACTCAACGCGTAGAATGTAGAGATACCATAAACGTCCACGGTCGTAGTGATTGATGAAAAAGGATCTGTTTGGTACGGCCGTTAAATAGACATTCAATATCGAAATGCAAGCACGAATGGCTTCTTTGAAGCGACATGAATACTTTATCTCGGTGTTGGAGGCTTTATACACGGCAGTGTATCGTAAAAACTCTATAGGTACTTTCACCGACTCCCGTCTAAAAAAAAATTTGCTGCTATTTCGAAACCGATGCACGGATCTTGTTCGTGCTTACTTCAATCTGCTCGAATTTCAGGGTGCGTGCGTAGCTTTCGTCGTTTGTGGATACGTTCGCTTGTCAAATTAAGCTTTTCTTATTATTAGAATATTTATTCAATGAAACCTCTCTCCAATGGTATTGCACACAATTTTCTCGACCCCGTTGTTACGGGAGTAACACCATCTGTTAGAAACGTATCGAGACTTTTCAAACGGACACTTTCGTCACACTGTAGTTCCGCAATTAGTGCTTATTCCGGCGCGGAAATTAGAGAGGATAGAGCACAGGAGGTACAGTGGATACTGGTGGAGTTTGCGTCGGGCATGGCCGGCCATTTTGTTGCGTGGAAAGGAAGTGTCGGCGGGCCGGACGGGCCGACAAAGATCGTCGCTAATTAATTTCGCCGGGTCCTCAAAAGTTGACGAGCGTCGGCCGTTTCCGCGGTGGCGTCGAAAGGGGCAAAGCAGAGTCCATAGATAGAGCAGAATGATGGATACCCGCGAAACGACCCGCCGGAGGATGGGCCGGTCGAACGGGTACTCGGGTACTTCCCTTTCGCGGCCTCGGCCCGCTTAAATCCCGACGGCAATGCCGTACGACTACTCTCTTGGCTGCTCGACAAATTAATCGGTCCCGATGGCACGGCAATTCCGAGGATTCCGGGCTCTCCCCGATCCATGATCCTCCTCTTCGTCTCGACTCTCCTCTCCACTCCTCTCCTCTGCTCCAATCGCATCGACCTACATCCGAGGCTGATCGATCGGATCGACTTTAACAGATATCCCGGAAACCGAACACAGCCCGGGCCACGGAAATCTTCCGTTCACTTTTGATTGATCCCATGCAATTAACTGCGACGGCCACCGGTCTCCGGATACCGCCGGAAGATCGGTGCGTGTTTCGGAATTCGGGCTGCGAAATTTTCGGAGCTAGTGGCTTAGCAATTCAGCGCTGAGACCGCTGCTCAGAGTGTATTAGGAAAACACGGTTCCCGTACCGTTAAGATTATGCGAATTTCATTTGGGCGAGGTTTACCACACGAACGTGACTTCTTTGCTGTTTTTGGGAGCCTATTTTTATTTTTAAGGGGGAAGCCTGGAGAGAATTACTAAAATTTAAAATAGTATAAAGTTCTATACCTAATATGTAGTTTTATAAGAACAAAATATTATAATATTAGTTGATTTTTCTGTGGTACAAGGTCTTTGATTTAGTACAGTCTACCCCGATACAACATGGTTAAAAATTGCGACAACCCTCCGGTAGGATGTTAATAAACGTGATATTATTGCAACACGGTTTCAACGATACGTGACAAATATGTCTGTAGCATTTTTCCGAAAATAAAAAGTAGAATTTCGGGCTACTACGTGAGACAGAATATTTTGATTCTGATTTTGATGAGATGCGCAGTCTAATTCTTGAATATGGCAGCGTGAAATGAAGATCCGCGAGAAGGAGAACGTAATAGAATGGAATAGAGGTCAGTGGGAGTCGACGGACGGCGAATAATCTTTGAGATACTAGTTTCCTGAAAACCGATAAAAGGAGCCGAGACGATAACTCAGTAACAGATGCCTATTTTGACAGGAAACGAGAGGCGGCGGACACGCGGGGGGTGCCAGCCAGGATGGCGGAGGTGTAATGCCAGGGGCAGAGGGGTTCGAGCCGGTCTAGAGGCTCTGTTGGAGGCATACATTATGCTAAGTCGGCCATTAGAGAGTGAAATATGTTTCGCGTGCCCCAGTCAGTTACCGACCGAGGAGAAGGCACCGTCTCTCCTTACCTTACGTTACCCGTTACCCGTTTACTCTCGAACAAACGGCGAGCAACTCCGACCCGTTCTGTAGTATTACCGAGGGCTCCTACCTCCCGCTCCGACTTATTTCTAACAACCGTTAATTGGTCCCACCGTTCGGTCCACGACCGCGAACCCACCCCCAGAGACATATATTGCCGAGGAGATACTATTCTTTGATCCACGCGACCTTACGTGGGGACAGTTCTGGGATTTTTATCGCCAAGGCATTTCTCTGTCTGTGACCTTGAATGACCTTGGAATAATATAGTCACTCAATTCCTAATGAAAGGGACTGTCATTCTAGGTGTTTAAAAAAGGTTGGTTCCATTTTAAAAAAGTCAAGGTGACCTTGATATCTCTACGAAAATGACATGAAAACAACATTTTTTATGGCATCGTGTCAGCCCCATCGTACCATTCAACTTTGTCCTCACCATATTTTACGTATCTTTAGAAACAACAAATGTATTTAAGGTGCAAACGTTAGGTGACTCACCCTGTATGTATCATTTTGTCCTAAAAATTATTGGGCCCCCCTGTACATTCCCCGCGCAGGTTTGCCGTGCTTGTTCGGCTGTGAAAGTTTACGAACGTTGAAGCATAGTTTTTCTTCACCTCGGAGACTTTTGATTGGCGATAAGACGAAGAGGTTTCATCGGGAATCACGAATTCCGCCGAGATTCCTCGGCCATTCGGGTTTGGCAGAAGAATGCGCGTTCGCGTTCGCACTAAATAAGGATCCGGTTATGACGTTTAAGGAACGTGCGCGCGGAATCGATACGGTTCCGGGGGAAATCACCGAGGAATTTCTTCCTGTTGGTTGATCCGGAATGGCGGAGTCGCTCGTCAGCGGGCCGAGAGTATCAAGGAAACCGGGCCGGCGCGGCGCGCATCGGTGGATTAAAAATAGATTGATCGGGCGACCGAACGTTTCCTATCCGTCCGATTCGCCCGTAATAGGTCCGGAGGCACGGTCAGATTCTGGATAACAATCGATTGCACTTAAACTTTCAATATATTAACCCTCTCGGACGGCGGACATTTCTCACAACTACGGTAACGCCTCGATATACGTGGAGGAGATGCGCACGGTATTTCTGAAAAATTTATCTCCACTGCCACGGCGGATATTCTCTTCGAGGGACCGGGAAAAGCTCGATCGTCGGGAAGTTAATATTGCATCGGACTTGTCGATATCTGTAGTAATTTCACGGTAAAATAAAAATTAGGAGATTCGGTTTATACAGACTTTTTCCTATTTTCCTGGGGAAGAGTCTTTGTAATTCCAGCAATTCTAAAATATTCTGGGACCTGATTTTTAAGCATTTTTGACATAGAAATCTGCGAGGAATCGCTCCGGGTTTCTCGAGGCATCCGAATACAGTTCGATATCGCGATAAAAAGAGCAGCCCGTGGTGGAGGCGATGCTGAAGCCATCGAAACGTTTCCTATCCGTCCGAAACGCCGGTAATAGATCCGGAGGCACGGTCAGATTCTGGACAACCGTTGGCCCGTCGATTGCACTTAATTGCGACGTGCGCGTATATACGCCGCGTCGGATTCCAGGCGAGTCGATAATGCTCGCGAAGGGATACCGGATCCGAGTCAGTCGACCGGCTGTGCCTACTCGATGGCCGAGTCGTAAGAGACTGCCATGCCGAGGATTCTCGGTAACCGATATCGCGAGCATTCTCGACAGGGCCGCTCGATACCCTAATCGAGTGAACGAGCAGGCGGGAGGAGATGCTCGTTGATTGACGTACGGCGAAGGACCCGCAAAACCCGGTCTGTTTATCCTTCGATTGGTCGCCCGAGGACCAGAAGATGGCGCGAACGCTGTTACCCAACGACGAAGACGACGATGACGAGGACCACCACCGCGACGAAAATTTTCCAGACGCCGGCGGCGTTGGGAACGAATAAAGAAACTTTTCTGCAGTTGCACGCGAAATTTAATTTCGTTCGTCGTTTATCCGCGATAACTTGAATGCTCCCCCGAGTTCGGATTAGTTCTCCCGCGGCGAATATTTTTATTGCGGCCATTACGGTGTTAAGATCCTAACGGACCGCGGAGCTTAATTAAAGAACCGAAGCGGAGGTAGCACGTCTGCTCGCGTATAAGTTCCAGAAAACTTTAGTTTCTGTGTACTATGTTTGCGCGAATATTTCATGGAATATTTCATGGAAGTGCTTCAAGGTGTCGTCCGAAGGTCATGGACAGACCGAGGATTTTTGTGAAAAATAAAACGGTTCTGCTTTGATTTGGAAGCAAGAGTTACAGTGGATCCAAAAATACGCGATTCTCGAAAAATTGCCTATACGGGGCGCTCCAAAACATGCGAGCATAACTTCAAGGATGGCTTCGGTACGATAAAATAAGGAAAAACTGTTGAGAAAACCGTCGTGAATTATAATAAAAATTATATCTAATCTATTGGATGAGAGTCTGTATTTTGCTAATAAATGAAAAGAAGTATGGAATTACGATCCAGCATATTTGCATACAGTCGAAGTTTGCCCATAACTTTTACCATCAGATCAGTTCAAATCCCAAATTAAAAGTTCAAATGTTTACCGAGATGTCAGTTTTACTTGTCGCTAAAGATTTCACAGGATGGGTCCAAATTAAGTAATCCAAACTCTCCGTACTATTTTAGCGTTTTCATCAGAAAGGTCTGGCGTTCGGTTCGTCGGACGTTAAATCTCCGCGGATAGGATTTCTAATTACTAGAATCCATCTAAAAATATTTTCCAAAGTTCTTTGCCCAGGATAATTTTCAACTCGTACGCGCACACGTTCAAAGCTTTGTAACTCGCGTAATTTCCAAGAGCTCTCTTTCCCATACATTTTCCAGAAGAATTGCAGGGAATTAGTACGAGAAAGTAATTAATTTTTAGATACCGTCGAAAGTAAATAGCCCCTAGTTAGCAAACTTCCAGAATAAATCCGGAAGATTACGGTAAAAATGTGTTAAGAGTTTGATGAATAGAAACTATTCCGCCTGCTGTGGACAGGTCCGCCGGGCGGATTCAGGATATCTCTATCCTCCATTAAACAGGATGCGCCGCGGTTCGTTTAATAATGTCTCATTGTCTTTGTACGGAACGTCCGCCTGCGGATAATAAACCGTTCCCTTTCTTCCGGCAGTTTTCTTTTCGCCTTACCGTCGTTTTCCACTTTCGGCTCCTCGAGTCAAACTCAAACCACCGTTCCAGATCCTTCTGCTATTATTAGCAGCCCCGAGTAACCCCCTCTCACCCCTCTCTCTCTCTCTCTCTCTCTGTCGTTTCCACCCTCGAAAAGTAATTCGACTGCCTGGCGTATTTCAATAATACGGAGAAAATCATCGTAATTTCGCAGTCGCGACGTCGCGCTCATGAATTGCAATTATCTCTTCTCTCTTCCCCTAATTGTTTTGTTGAACTCTCGTTAGCCCCGGTTCTCACTCGAGAGAGAGAGAGAGGAAGTATAAGCGATTTCGCGAATCAGAACTTCTTCCGTCGAGCCACGCGATGCGGTTACTTTGAATCCCGTATTAACGACGAAGACGGAGATACCCGGGACGAGTCCTTCAACGTTTCCTCGAATAACAAAGCAACGCTCTTCTCTGTCTCTCCCTGCCTCGCCTTGCCTCGCTTTGCCTCGTCGGGAGAAGAAAGCTCTGTCCCCAGGGACTATCGATTGCTCCCGGCTGAAATTACTAGGGAATTTATTTTAATTGTCCCTGTTTCTCCGCAATAAATATCTATTGACTTCGACGAACGGGGCCGCGGAGACGCGCAGCGGCAGAGCGACGCTTTCAAAGATTCGCGACAGCTCCGTTGGCGGCTTCTAATTAGGAGGCTCTTTTACACGGTCGCATTTTTCAGGTCGATCGGGAAACTCGCGTTCCTCCGCGCAAACCATTAAACTGCTGTTCCGGTTTCCGCGGTCGATTTTCCCGCCGACTTCAATTGATGTTTCCCGGGCAATTAGAAAAGTTCCACCTACCGATGTCTTGTTTATACAGCTGTCAATTGCCTGACTATTCAACCCTCCTGCGTGAGTTCCCAGCCTGGGCCGGAGTCATTTCTGACTCGCACTTTTACAGTTCTATTCCGGTACAAGACGATGACCGAGGACCGGCTTTCGTCTTATTTCGGATGAGGGTGCCTATGCTGGAACGTCGATTGTAATTTTTTACCGAATAAATATTTTTCAAGATTTTCAATACCACCGAAGCGTTTCCCGAGGAAAAGTTGTTTTCAGCGTCCTGGCCGAGCATGAGCCCTTAATCGATAAACAGATTGTACCAAGCAAGCCGTTTGTTGGACGTTTGATACTCCGCAGCGTCCAAGGACTCGCGAAGACAAGAGTGTCCGTACGTGACCGAACTTAATCTACTTCTGATTCGTTCGACTGGTTCCGTAAATACTTGACTCCCTTCTTTCGTCCGGCCGGTTTCGAATCGGTACGTGAGGCTCGGGCTCGCACGGAGACTACCGGCCGGTTGTGCCTTTGCACACAGATTACCCGTTAATTACCGCGCAATTATTCCCCTATAATAGCGCCCCGATGTAACGAGAGAAAGTTTCCGCGGAATTCTTAAGTCACCGTCGAAGCACCGGCTTCAAACTGCGCCCAAGTTTAAATTTTTTAAGCCGCCCCGGCAAGTTATGAATCGCGTCCGAACGTGGCGGGTCTAAACTCCTTAAAATTGCGAACTGTTTCGTCATTGATATTAACGTGGGCCAGGAGGCAATTTTTTTATTAACATAGCAGTCTCAAGTTACAGTAGTTTCAATAGCTTTGATGGAACATTGTTGAAAGATAATATTATCGGAACGAGGCCGAATTCAATAAACAAAGTGGTACGAAGTTTCCAGCGGAAAAATGGAGTGATTATCGGGAATGTAGAGTAACGACTTGTTTTTAACTGCAGCTGTTGAGAGTATTGGTATTCCGGTCGAAACGTGCAAACAATTGCAACTTGACAGATAGCTTGTTTTGCATTCGCGCGTTCACCCGGCGTGCAACAGTAATCTACAACGTTGCATCAATGTTGGAAACATGTCAGGGGACTCTTACACGGATTCGCGATGAGAGAAAAGTGGCGACGCGGAGCGTAAAAAAAAATGGTCAGAACAGGGAAAAATTCTGTAACCAGAACGATGCGCGCAATTTGCGAAAAATGCGCTTGAAATGCGAAACCATAAATAAATTTTCAAGCTCTAATTTCAATGTTAATTTAACGACTGCTGGAAATACTTGCGTGTTCTATCTCAAAACCGACGGATCCCAGCCGTGCGCATCGTAAACCTCGCGGGATAAAAATTTCGGAAGAACGCGAATTTGTGTTTAGCATTATGCATCATGTTCATTGTACCAACTATTAGATGCTAAACTTTCATGGACTCTCATCGAATGTGGGAAAGCATATCGAAAGTTAAGTTCGTTTAGGACTAAACGTTTCAGAATGATTAAAAACTCTGCCGAGCTATTCGAATAATTTAATTAACTAATTTAGAAAAAGAAAATGGACATTCAATGGAGAATCGTGTATACAGTTTTTGGGATTAGCATGTTCCGGCGACATTGACTTGTTTGAATTGTTCCACAGGAGTGGTGGAGAGTACAAATATTAAGTTGAATTATTAACACACGAGCGTTTACCTACCTAGAGGTGACCTATGAAGCAGATCGTAAACATTCGATGTTTACCTTTTTGTCCACCTAGATTCGTGAAATCGGCCATTGTGCGGTGGCACGGCATTATCTGCGTTTCGTCGCTCGCGTCTCTATGTGTACTCACAACCGGTAGGTATTAAAGCGCTTAATGAGCTGGCTACTACTAAATTATCAGCCATTAACTTTTTCAATCCGGACGACACTTTATATTAATTTGAAAACGTTCCACAGAGACATTAAAATTTAAATAATAAAAGCATCGAAATATCGATTATCCTGCAACCACGGTGTCCTCTTATAATTTTCTACTTTCGTGGGTCAGCATGTAATAAGACAAACACTTCTGTCACAAACCTACAAGACAATTCAATTTCTACAGTACTAAATAAACCACGCTTCAAGAGCCAACTGTCGAGAGTTGCTAAACAATCTCATACTCGTTAAATAAATTCAATAGAGTCGTACGATCCAATACTAAAACAATGATCGTCGTCTTAAAAGTGTACGGACTCTGTTACGAGAATACAGAGAAACGTGTAATTATAGAAGCTAAGAATTTGTAACTTGGTTAATAAGGTGCACTCGCATACAATACACGTGTGAATGCATTTAGAAATGAACCTCCATGGAGGTTTCAGAAACGAAAGGAGAAAAGATTGAATCTTTAGAACGCTGAATAAACCACGCTCCGAGCGGCAACCGCGAAGAGCCGCGAAACAACGTCGCCGCGTATACCTTTCGTTCGATAAGTTCGACGATAAATAAATGCTTCAGGTATTCCGCGTTCGACTGATCCGAGTGTATTCAGCAAAACCGATGGATTCCGCGAGAGACCGCGCGCCACGTCGAAGATGAACAATTATCGCCGGCAAATCTTTCTCATTTCTGCTCGCGCGTCTCCCGGCTCCGCTGCCCCCCGTCTATTCGCGTTTCTCATTCTTCTGCAAAAGTGAACTGCGAGACGGAGATTCCGGGCGACAATTCAGGATCTCATTTCGTTCTCGTCACGCCTCGAACCGGTAGAGAGCCCCCGAGCAACGCCGCCTCGCCTCGCCTCGCCTCGCTACGCCGCGCATCACTTTCTCCGATGGGGGGTCGAGGGATTATGAAAATCTATAAGCGGCGTGCAAGAGTGCCGGATAATCGGTGGCCGTCTCCCGTTCTGCTCCCGAGCAAATTATTTCCTGGGAGCCGCAACTCTCCGAGGCCCGATAAAGGTCTACGAGAGCCGGGGGGTGGGGGCGGGAGGGACGATGCTCTCTGTTTCGATGGGGCGAGTATCGCTGACTATGCCGATGATTATCGCGGCACGATCGAGCCTGTCTGTCGCGATACGAGAACGACAGGCTCCCTCGCGTTGCGCCCGGTGTTTATTGCGAGCGTGCACGGTTATTGTATCGTGGTTAATAAGAAAATATAGGCGCCGATACCACCGGATCATCGCTCCCCTGGTGATCCCCGACGAACGATCCTGCTTCCTGAATCATTCCCCTGTAAAGACTGGCGGGGACTGTGATTTTTTTTTATCGTGGATTGTAGGTCGATCGCAGGCTGCACTGTGGGCAGCTTGCTACAATGATCGGTACCACGGAGGAAGCACAGGTATTGAAATGTTGTAGTATAAAAATTGCAGACGGAATTGCTATGGAATATAAATTGAAATTAAAATTAAAGATAAATTTAATACGCCGGCATTGCGTTCCGGCGATTTCAACTTGAGCGGATGCGCTTCTAGTAGCTGATTTGAGCAAAATACTATTCCATTTTGTGCCGTTTGAAAACAGTATAATATTTAAGCTATAGTGAAAAGAGCAGAGTTTGCAACAATTTGATAGTACATCGAGTTTTCCACGCAGGTGAATATTCGTACCGAAGCTGAAAATAAATTTACCTCAAATATTGTTTCTTGCCTTGCAATACCATTTTTTTTCATCCACATCTCCTTCCGTTGCCAAAAACATTTCAAGTCAATATTTGATTTCGTGCTTCGCACGATTCCAACGAAATTATTTCATTCGCCGAATGTTCGCTTCGCGTACGAAATATTGTCCGAACCTAAAATCTTTTTTCACGAAATTTTACGTACGTTTTATCCGCGGTCTTTGTTATTAGGAAGTTAACGTCGAATAGCTTCGCGGTCAAGAAAAATTTGTCATTTTACCAACCAGGCATGCCAATACCGCGTTCATTTCCAATATTTCCGCTTCCTACCCCTCTGCATACTTCACGATCCTATACTCGAATTTTTGAACATCCATTTCCCGCCCTGCCTTGCGTTCGGAGAGCCAATGGGCTTTGCCACGGCTCTGCCAAAACTCCGCCCTCGATGCAATCCTGAAGAGTGATTTTTTTTCTAATAGACAGATCACGGAGAAACGAACGGTTGTAACATTTGCATCGGCGTACAGTCGATGGATACGTGCAGATACAGTCGGACAAACAATCGGCAACTACATGCAAACACGGTCAAACAAACAGTCAACACGGTCAGACAACGAGTACTCGCAATAAGAGTTGATCATTCAAGATTGATACTTTATTTTATTTTCCAATGATCCCGCGTGCGTTTAATTTCCCCGACGAGAACCGAATGTTTGCGAGATACTTCAACTCTCGCGGTGTCAACGCATATACTATCAACAGAAATTACGTTTGTTCAGCCTGGGTTGTCGCTGACGAAATTTATTTTCGAATGATTTTCGCCCAAAATCTGCAACAATTGCACGAGTACTAATTGTATCAACGGACTAGCTTTCTACGCGAAGTTATAATAGTAACACTGCCAATAAATATTTGATAAAAATCATGAACACGAAAAGAGTATTAAAGTATTTTTGACGTTTTTTTCGGACGATAAAGACGACGCTAAAAATTGTCAATACAATGCTAAATTTTCTCATTTCGTGTCTGGAGAGAAACATCCATTTTTATATCGACATCTTTTTTAATACGAAGAAAGAACAATTTTACATATTAATGAAAATATTTTCCGCGCGAAGTATACTTTCCATGCTAACGAAAATATGTCCCCCGTGAAACATAGTTTCCATGTTAATAAAGAAAATATTTTCCATATCGCACAAGAGAATTTTTATATCCAGCGTTCGACGGAGTTCTAGAACTTGTTAATAGATTCCGTTCGAAACGCGAACCGTGGAGCTTATTTAAAAAAAATGGTTTTCCCGCGATTCAACTTCAATTTGAAATAATACTATAATACGCGCTTAATTTCTGCGATCGGATACTTTTAATCAAAGGTGGAACAATAAAAGTATCTTTCCGATCCGGGTACGTAGAAAGCCGTTAGTGTGTTGCAATTTACTTCCGCTGATACGCCTCATTCCGTTTCGTTAGCCGGTGAATAGAGCTGAACTGCATTGATTTCTGTGCCGTTAACGTTTATCGTTCTTCCCATTCACCCCTTAAAGCCCCGTTAATGGGAGGAGGAAGAGAAAACAAATGATTGCGTCCTGGAAATCGATCCGGAAGGAAGCGGTTGGCGAACGAGACAACCTACAGAACGGGCCACGTTTTTCTTCGTTCCTCACTCTACTTTTATTTCTTGCCGACAGTCGGTGATTCGTGAGCGATAAGAAAACCGAGAGAGAGAGAAAGAGAGAAAGAGAGGAAGAGTAAGAGCAATAGCACAGGGTTTCCGCTTTAATTTGCGAAACTTTCGAATAATCCCGAAAAACGGTTTATACTCCGGTCCGGATGGATATCCGGGAGAATCTCCGGAATAGTAACTAGAAGACACCCTCCCGCTTGATTTTAGATTCCGTCCGAGATCCGACGTATAACTCCCAACCCCCAACCCCCAACCACTCCTCTATCCTCTTAAACATTCCGCTCAAAGGATCTGCGTGTTTCGTGCGCTATACAGCCTGGCGCGTGTTCAGCGAACAAAGGCAAAGATTCCTGGATATTTGTCCTCCGCGAGATTCTGCCAAGAAAATCTCCGATCTGTCTCTGACTTGTTACGTGTGCCAATAATTACAACTACCCCGCGAAATTTTATGCAAAATCAACACTTCGAGCGTCGATTCTGCAACCATGACGACGAGTTTCAATATTTTTAACTCTAGCTTTACGGAGCACTAAAAGTGACTGTACTGCATCACTTTATAAAAATAACGAGAACGTGCTATCCACGTTTTTAGCAATATTCTTGAAATAATATATACCCAAAAGAAATAAATTTGCTAATAATTTCTCACGTATGCACCCATCACAACCATGGGGAAACTATACTGCATTGTAATCCCCTCGAAGCCATTCACTCCCATCTGAATCAGTTTTATACAAATTGTACCATTCATTTGCATTGATAGATTAAAATTAAACACTCTGTGCGATCCACGAATAATGTGATTCGTACAAGCGCGATTTTGTAGAAGTGATTGGTACGATGAAAACAATGAACGAAGGCGAGGGAGCTAAAGAAATAGATTGTCTAGAATTGAGGGACAGCAAGCAAAAGATTAATACACGCCAGGAAGTTGAAAAGATAACAATCGAGGGTAGAGGGGGTGAGCAGACCTTATCGAAGCACCCGCAGCATTTAATTTCCTCTATGATAAGCAGTTGAATGCGATTGGGAACAATGGATAGCTAATTGATACGGCTGTATATATATATATATATGCGTGTGTTTAAACGAATTGTTCGAGGACCCTATGAAAATTGTATAACTCCATCGAAGTCGAGTTTAGGTAAAACCCACAAGCGAAGTGTACACACAATATCTAGAATCAATGCCCGCGGTAATTGGCTGCGAAACGATAATTAGCCGCACGCAACGTCGCCTGGTAATACCTGGCTCGATCGACGGGCCAATAGTAGTATCGATAATCATCCGATAACAGTTCTGTTGGCAATAGAGTTACCTTGATAACACTGATCGATGCCTCGGCGGCGGGTGATGTTGATCGACCTCTCCTAATAATTATCCAAGACTGACTGATACAATGCGCGCGTGACACCCGCGTGATGTATGTAACGGTCACGTTAATATCCATGCTAATCCCTCTCCAGCGAGACAAGTGTAATTGCTATTCGTCGATCGGTCGACGGTGGGCGGGGTCTTGTACCGTCGACTTCGGGACAGAGGATTTGATTCAGTGGTGATTGCCGATCAGGCGAGCGAAAGATAGCCGCGACCGAAATTGACAGGGACTCGGAACAACTTCGGGCACACGGACGTGGACATTAGCCGGTCTTCAGGATCGAGTCGGATGGCGGATATAGAATCTTCCTCGGGTCCCTCCGGGTCCCTCGAAATTCGTCACGTTCTACTAGTAAAACCGTCCAGCGCCGAACTGCGTCTACCAGTCAATGCTGCCTGATCTAATAGTGCCTCTGATAACCCTGTTTAACCCAGCCATTCTCAAAATGCGATTCTTAACCCCCGATCCTCGCGCGGAAATTCGCGAACACGAGTTCAAAACGGAGATAGAGCAGTTATGATCCTAAATCAATTCTGCTCGAATTTGTACATGCTTCCTGTAGAGTTCTTGCGAAAAGTTTTAATTGCTGTTGTTGTCGAAGAATAATCTAATGTATCAAAGTTATCAAATGTAACACAGTCATCGAGAAGCTCGCTACAAAATTCCTCACGATTTCCTTCGACCCGAAGACGGTGAATTTTTTATTAGAATTTTCTATTTGAATATTAATCGATTTATGACGACGGCATAATTGAAACGACCGAAACTGTGTTATCGATCTATCCGCCCCTTTTAAACAATTAATTCAAAAAGCTTTCACACTGCAACGGGAGGTCGTACTTGAATTCTGAATACGTACTATGAAATTTATTAGTAAATGTGTTGATTCGATAAATATACACACTCGACATAATGTATGTATGTAAATATCAAATTAACGAGTAAATATATTCAGAAGCGATGAAATTTAAACCGTTATTCATAGGAGCACACATTTTCACACCTAATTCCACGAAATTGTGCAGAAACACAAATACATCGTTTAAACGAAAACTTCTGCCAGCAGATGTGTGGAGCAACCGCGTAACCTGCAAATCAGATCTACAATACACGCGACCGAACGTCGAATTTGTAGTTAATTGAACTCTGCCATTGGAACATGTTGAACAGTATTATTAAAAAAAAACTGCTAACAAGGTTCTGTGAGCTTTTTTTGCCTTTACGAATTAAGAGCGTATCCTTTTTGATACGAAAATCCCTGATATTTTTCTGTCCCCTCGTGCACTTAACAATCCTGAACTCTCAGAGTTAATCCTGGATTAACCCTACGTGTAACTTCAAAGTATGCGACACAGAGGAAAACAGAACCAATCTTTGGAAGATTCGTTTGATTTTTTAAATTATTACAATTTTAAAGGAGGATTGGCAGAATTCTGATACAATTTCCATTTTGCTGGAAAATTTCTGTACATCTTACAGTATTTTGGATCAAAAATGTTGAAGGAATATCATTCTGCTCAGAGAGGGTAGGAAGAGAACCGTATCAGGAGTTTGCAGTAAAAAAAGATCTCGCGACGTTATGCGATCCATAACACGGGTTGCAGCGAGTTACAGGGTGAATCACGAAGTGGGTTGCACCCATTTCCAGCCGACCACCCCCGACGCGGTGGTTGGCGTTCGTTTAACGCGATGCGCCGTTCGCACCGGTTTATCGTCAAATGAAACGGAAGAATTCAATTTAGATTTCCCACTCCCGCAGTCCTTCGGCTCGCGCGATCCCGGCAGCTTTCGGGACCAGGGCGTACGAGGGGAGGAAGAGGAGGGGAGGGGGTGGCCATATCCCATCGCGGCACGATCGTTTCGAAGCTAGAGAAAAGTCGCGGCGACGGCCCGGAAAGTGTTTTCCGTTCTCGTCCGACGGAACATAAATCTCTAGCGGGATAAGAATTCTAGATGGCCGCGGCTGCTGATCGAATTTCACGCCGCTTTGAGCTCGTCACCGGCAACGTTGCCCGTTCGAAAACTCCACCAACTCGCTTCCCCGCGACTCTCTTCGAAATTAAAGATGCTACGTCGACGAACCGTCAAATTTCTCGCGAGACAAGTCAGAAAATTGACCGTGCTCTCTATTGGAATTCCTGCAAAAAAGAAATTCATTGTTTCCAGTTGGAATCAAGTTTTCGTGTCGCACTCCTCCTCAACCCCTCGCAATAGAATATCGAGCCAGTGATGAAGATTTCGAGATGAATTTACCGAACAGACTGAGTGTCCCAAGAATCTCAATCGCTGTTGCATATATAGCGAAAACACATACGTACAGAGCATTCGAAAAATTGATTTTCCTGAAGGACCGTACGTTGCGAGCAATCCGCTAAATCCGTAGAAAAATCGCGTGTCCCGCGGGATCATTAAGCGGGACGATAAAGCGGCGACATTTCGCAACTTCCCGAAGTCCCTGGGACTTCAATGAATCGTCGAAAGGATGACCCCATTTGTCCGGCGTGCAGTAATTCAGTCTGGAAGTTCTCGGTCCGCGTGGTCCAGTCTCGTTCGTAGGTTTTCCGCTCGCGGACACCTTGAGCAGAACGGGGAACGGCTTCTGGGTCCTCGACGCGACGTCAATGGGAAGCGAACGGTTGCATCGGTGACCCGAATTTCTTGCTGGACGCAATCGAGGAGAACGGGATGCGGCACGTGAAAGCGGAGCAGAGCGGAGCGGAGCGGTGCAGAGCGGTGCAGAGCAGAATGTCGCTCGGCGTCGCCGATAGAAGGATGAGACCGCAAGGCGGGAGGGCGCTGGTGTGTGTTCCGCGATAGAACCTTGTTTCTATATACCCGTTCGCGTGCATAAGCGTGTGGACGTGTGTGTGTGTGTGTGTGTGTGTGTGTGGACGTGTGTGCGCGCGCGCGCCTCGAAAACGCCGGAAAGCGGATAGAGGCACGGTGAACGGTGGAACCGGGAACACAATGGAGCTCTTCAACTATCCCGGCGAGCACTCGACGTCGCAAACAAGCCCCTTCGTGAACTGGCCGGTCCGCCTGGCCGGAGTGACAGTAAATTCCACAAATATAAGCAGCCGAACGAATTACGCCGCGCCGCAGCCCGCTGGAAATTCGTTTCCACTCACCGAGCGAGCTGGCCGGCTCGTCGAGAGAGAAAACGCGAAGGACGTGACGCGCGATGGAAACGGAACGGAACGGAACGGGAACAGGAACAGGAACAGGAACAGGACCAGAAACAACCATCTACAATCCGTGTCCTGTGCGCGTACCTGCTACGAAACGGCCAGGTTTTTCCACGATCCGCCGAAAGCCAATCTCCGCGCCAGGGTTATTTGCCGCGATGCGTCGAATCCTGGAACTGTGATCAAGTATTTGTCCGGCACAATTCGGCCGCCGATACGCGAGCCATTCCGCGTCAAATCGCACCGAATTTCCCACTTGGCCGCCGGCTTTTGGCAAATTTTTTGACGTCTTCAAAAGAGACCATTTAGATAATACAGCGTTTACTCGATATATGTCCAAAACACGGGTCCAGCCACGGACAGATATCGGCCAGGAGATACTATTCTTCGATCGTCTCTCGAGTTTCTTGTAGTGGGGATAATTCCAAGACATTTATCTGCCATGCCTCGGCGACATACATAGAGAATTCACTGTATAATCCTAAAATAAAACTGATCGGACTACGCGAAGACGTAAATCCTAAATTGCTAAAACTCATTAACCGGCGGGTAATGCGTTAATCTTGACCAGCCAGCGGTGTGTTCCCAGACGCGATCCATTGAATCGCTGCGAATCGTCGAAGAACAGAATCGATCCGTTCGGTCCGGATCGATGGTTTACAAGTTGGAAGCCGTCCATGGGGGATTGAGCCCGAGCGGGTTCTCCCGGTCGAGGAATCAACGAGCGAGCGGCCGAGCGTCTGATTAATTGCCTTTTCGCGAACAAGGCGAGGCCCGTTCGATTCGGATCGCGATCGTCGTTTAATTGAATGAATCGAAGAGGCGGCAGCGTCGGAACGCTTTCCGCGAACCGGCGTCAAACGGCTCGACGTCAAGTAGTAACAGATTCGGAGGCGAAATTCGAGGTGGAACGGGACTGGAACCGCAGAAACTGCGCGCAGACGTGATTACGTAAATGCTCTCCATATATTCGCGACCGTATCGCGTTTTGTTTGCCCCCTTTCCTCCCTCCATGCCCCTCTCACCCCACGGAACATTCGAAATGAAAACAGAGAAAAAGTTGCAGCGTTCGGCGCGCTATATCGACGGCCCGAGCACGGCCCGTAGAAAGGAAATGGACCCGTAATGGAAAATAAAATGTTTACGCCTCACGTCGCTTTAATTCCGCCCCGGTCGTGCGCCATTCACGCGCCGAAAATCCCGACGAATGGCGCAAAATGTTTGACAAAAAAAAAATGTACATACATGTATATATATATGTGTATACGTATACATACGTCGAGGTGTTTTATAAAAACGCGAATAAAATTGATCGCCGGCGCATTACTCGGCTTTTGAATAATAATTCCGGCTCGAGCTTATTATAGAACGTTTCATCAACTATTTCAGCGTTACGAACGACCCATCAGGTTGATGTTCATTTTATGCTCGCTGGTCGCGCGCATTGTGCCGGCCAACGTTTCCGCGTTTAAGCTTCCGCGTGCGCGAAAAAAGCGTAAACGCCCGCCGTCGAACCGATAGCGGGTCATTGCACGGGAAATCGATCACCGGGATTTTCCTCGAAATGAAATATTATGTAGTATCCCGGGGACTTAGGGGTCGGGGGGGGGGGGGGCTTTCAGTCATCCTTTTTGCTGATTTCAAAACAAATTTGAATCTGTCCATTTTGCTGTTCTAGATTAAAAGCAAACTAAGGACAAACCGAAAGTGGTGTCAAGACTTTTGCAACGACGCGATAAATTGTTCCTCGAACCGTCGCGATCGCGCTCGCTCACGGCCCGCGGTCGTAATTATTTCCCGGTCGTTACGTTGATTAGATTCGACGAACAGAAGACTTTTTTTGTTCGATTCGGTCGAGGTTTTCGGGCAAATTGGCCGTGGTGCGTGGTCCACGCAGCCTCGTCCGGCAATCGAAGCACGAACAGGAGGCACGAGTGGCCCGGCCGGATCCGTCGAGCCGCGCACCCAGAAGAAAATTCGAGCAATAAACGCGGCTGGATACGAGCCAACTATTTTTATCGCTCGTCCAGGGTGCCAGCCGTTCGTTCGACTCGTGTTGCTCCTGCAACCGGCAGCAGTCCGTCTAAGAAATAATGCTGGCCGGTACCGTAATCGTTGTTCCGCGACTTACGGCTCGATGCACAGCCATTCTTGCGAACGTTTCCATCGTTACGGGTGCACGACGTACCGGTGAAATACCCCCTCCGTCACGACGCGACGCGACGCGACGCGACGGCCCGACTGAATACGTGTAACGAGCCAGTTTTCACCGGGAAATCTACGGCCCGGCGAACGCAACACAGTAAATCAGGGAACGACCGTCCCGTCGTGCGCATCGTTTTGTTATTAGGGACAAATTCTTCTGCGGTCTACCCGCAACCGTCATGTGGAACTCGTGACCGTCCTAGTTCCACTGGTTCCACGCTGACACGTTTCAACAGGCGGAAACTGTTGGTATTGCCGGCGAACGATGCGTTTCTCGATGCCAGTTGCATCGGACCAACTGCAATCTCACGGATACTCCGTGCATCATAATTCTTGTAAGACTGAATTTATCGGTTCGAAGAGTCGATACATTTAATTGACAAATTCTGGTTGCGAACAGCTATTATGAATGACCACAATTATTTTGGCTACTGTTATTTTGGCTAACTATAACTAACTATCCTGTTAGTTCGGATAATCGAGGTTCTACTATATTGTGCATTACAGAAGCAAATGTAATCCAAATGGTGTCGTGTTTGGTGTCATTTTAATCAGGAGAATGTCACGAGGGTATTAGGAACAGTTTAGCCATTGGATTAATATTGTCCGACTGATGTTGTGGTATTGACGTGTCCGAGATTTTGTACGTCAAGGGGTTAATATTGTCGATTATGTTTCTGATTCGGAGAAGTTTGATTACGCATTGGGACGTTTGAACTTTGATTGTCACGCGAGAGGAGAGTCTCTGGTATTTGTTACAATGGAGATCATCTGAAAGTTTCTCCTTTAATCAAGCGCAGATTAAACGAAGGTATGATAAATCCTATCCAAGGCTATCAAATGGCTCGTCTCCGCGGCTCGACGCGAGAAATCTACTCCGAAGTCGACGGTCAAAGTTTCCGCCGACAGATACGCTCCTGTTCTTCCCCGACCGACAACTTTGATCCCTTAATATACTGCTCGCGATCCAGCGAAGCCCATATCGATCTAATTATTACACCGGTAATAAGAGCCCGTGCGCGGAAAACCAAGGCGGAGGATTACCCGAGAGCTTGCCGCGATTGCGTCAGATCAGCGGGAAACTTTCTGGCCACCGTTGGGAGTGACGTCGCGCAGCGGGACAAAGTGCCGTTTCAGCGCTTAAAAATTATAACTGGCCTGCGGATCCTTATGCAGAATAATAATGGTGTTCGGTACCCACCGCACCAAACCGGAGCCCAATATCATTTCCATTCTGGCTTTAATCGATTCAATAAATTGGAAATAATATCACACCAGAGTCATTAATTTATTAGATCATTTTATTGCTTCTAAAAACCTGCACTGACAATATGTTACGAACAAAACCTTCTGATTTTTAACATTCATGCGGATGTAGATAGAAATAAATACCTTTTGACGAAATCTATATTACACACGTGTATGCAATATTGATGTCCAATTACTGTTTCATTGGCATTCAGCCACAGTGACCATGCAGCCATGAGTAAACAACTGTGTATTGTATTTATTAGTTGCTAACTCTGATTTGGAGTCTTTTCAGCGTTTGTAATGCTGGATTGTTCCTACGCTAATGGAATATTTAAACTGTCCGATATTAGTGCCAAACGCAACACAATGGACAGTTAACTAGCTAGTAAACTACCCTGTTTTGTCCGAGTAAAACTCATTAAATTCAATGAGAAATTGCATTCTTGTCACTTTAAAAGCCATCTTTCCTTAAAATTTACAGTAAAATGAAAAGGATACATAATTTGAAATAGATCCAGAATCGATTCATCTAAAATCTAAACATTTGCAAGTTCAATATAGGGAAGATAGCGAAGCCCTGATAAACCTACGGAACCAAGTACCCGGTTTCGCCGACTATGCCCTATCTCGCACGATGCGAACCTGCAGAAGACAAAAGAAAGGTCCAGCCAGATCCAACGGTGGTAACAATGTCCCATAAAACCCGGCATTAGCATGAGCACCACCGGTCCGCCAAGAGCATTTTGACCCAGAGAGAACGTAACCCCATTCCGCGTGCTCCGATTTCTCTCGTTAAGTCCCGTAGAACAGAGAGCAGCGTCGTTGTCACAGGCGGCGCGGTCAAAGCAAGAACGAGTTAACCCCCGTCTACGATCTCCGTGTTCCTCCGGTCATCGCATTACCAATGCCCGGCATGATAATGGCTTCGGACACCGGATAGCTCGGACGCGGAGCGTGACGTCTCGCCGAGAAGCTGCGTTCTCGTGGAGCGACGTCGCGACATCACCAGGAGAACGTGTTACGTGACGGTCCTCGGCTTCCATCTTTTTCTCCGAGCAAATATATCCACCGGCATATTCTCCGCGCGGCACACTAAGCCCCGGGATTGCAGGGACGCGGCTGACTTCGTCACGGGCGGAACGACGCTCGCGCACCGACACACACACACGCGCGCGCGCGCGCGTGTACACGTAGAAGCGCGTTCGCGACGGTGTGTGCCCCGGTGCATCGGTGGACCGAATGTCTCGAATAATAATGGAAGAGAGCTAGTTCCGGGACTAGCGTAACAAGGGACAGGCTGCATGCAAATAAAGACGAATGCGCCGGAAGACGCGAAAGAAGATACCGGGCGCGCAAGTGGGAATATTAGATTCCAGCGAGATGCGAGCAACCTAGTCGGCGAGAGCGTATTTCGACTGTGCTCGAGATTATCTCCCCGGAACCTACGATCATGCTAATGTCCTGCGGGGGAAGGGTGAACGTTGACTCGCGATCAAGTACTGCCGCGAGGTATTCGGGTCGAGTTGGCGGTCGAAACTCCTTCGGCCAAAACATTTGAACGATATTAATTCGTTATTCGAATAATGCCCAACTCTGTGTCGCAGGAACACGTCGAAGCGCAGAGGGTCAGTGCGAGCGAGCGTAAATCGAAGTAGACGAGTCGACAAGCGAGAGAGCAGGTGGGACCGGCCTCTCGTAAATCGAGGGTACCGGTTTCCGGGGCCGATTGGTACGCGCGCCCGCGAAAATATATCCGGAAGAGACGTCGTCTTCGGGGTCCGATCGTGGAAAACCACGAAACGCAACGACGTGTAGAGATCGGCGCCACGCTCCTCGTCCGAAGAGCGGCCCGGAGATGGAGAAACAGAGGGTGGAAAAAGGGGCACGGGGGTGGGGGGTTGAACGGAGCGAGTCTCGGTGCCGGGAAAGATAAATCGCGTGGGCGGGCCACGGCGAAGAAGCTAACGGGGTAACAGCTACTCGGGAATATAGTTCCCGTGGCACGCCATTCGTAACGCGATATATCACCGGCAGAAAAGTTTTGGCGGGGAATCGAATAAAGAAAGAAGAAAGGCGCGGGAGCAAGAAACCGAGCGAAGAGGATCGAGAGCTCCCGGGTCCTTGGGCGGCGATGAACGGCGTCGTTCGTCGCCGAGACCGAGACCGAGCGCGCCAAGAGTTATCGGCCGAAATCCGTGGCCGATGCTACGCCTACTCCGAAGACTATACACCAACTACCGCGACTCATCCCCTCCCCTCCCCTCCCCCGCAGCGAGTTTCTTATACGTCGTTTCTTCCAACGAGCACAGTCTAACGAGATCCGTAATCTACTGTCTGTCTGCTACAGCGGCAGCCAAACCATGCTCCGCGGGACGCGAATGGATTCGTGTAAATGTTCAAACGCAGCCGCTGCGATTTATTTCGAATTTTTAAAAATTCCAAAAAAGATCGGAAAAATGCGGATTTCGCATTGAAGTTCGAGAGTGCCCCCGTTTATATTTGCACTGGGATCAGTGTATTGCTGTGGGTATTGTGCATGCATTTTTTCAGATTTTTTGGTCAGATGCGCCGCGGTGAAAGAGAATGCAAACCGCACCGTGCGAAAAACTAATACTGAATGCAAGTTTTATCAAAATTATTTGAATTTCTGCTTGTCGACGGTGATAATTTATGAACATACGAGATCCGTATTTGTAAGCTACGAGCGGATAAAAATCCTCGGTGTAGCATCCATTGCGAACGCGTCGGGTCTTTTCTTTGGAAAACACGTTATAGTTTACTGGATCATAAGTCAGTTTGTCACCATGTCTGCACAGTGCCGAGATGATAAGTTGGCCGGGAGACCGGCACAGAGGCAACGGGGGCACTCTGCCCGCTTCGCTCGACTTCTCCTTTTACGCTTTTGTAGTCTCGCGCCGTTTTCCTTGTCACGCGATCCGATTTGTAGATGCAACTGTTCCTGCCAAAGCACGCGTGACAAAATGGTTACCGTGAACAGTAACGGCAGCGAGGGTATTAGACACCAATCGAATTCGCGTTCCTTTGATTAATGGACTTGTCATCCATGCACAATGCTTGTTTAACACTGCGTTAGACGTGGTAATTGTGCGATGGATATCGATCGATTAAATTGGTGCGTTTCAACGATTAAGGACTGTGTGCAGTACGGTGATTAATACGATCAGGTTCGACCACTTTGTTCCGGGAACTTTTGTTCAAATATGTTCTCTCGTTTCGCGTAAAGAATTTCGAGTTTACGATTCAGTTAGTTTAGTGAAAAATTCAAGTTTGGTAGGGAGACGTTGAAACGGTAAAGAAATGTTCAGGTCTTATTTCAGTAATTTTACAGTTTCCGAAAACCTCGACCCCCCTGTTAGAATGGCCGCAAACAGCATGATGCCTTGCGCGCAACACGCCACGGAGCGTTGCAAGAATCGCATCCGCGGCGGATCCGTTCAAAAACAGCCACGTGCACAGTCCATCTTCTTTAAAGCATCCACGGCGCGTTAGCTGCGGCGAAACGGTCGTCCATTACGCCTTTCTTCGGGAGCAAGAAAAAAGGAGGGACGCGCGGATGGTAATATTTGTTCCCGTAAACCGAGCAACCTTCTCCGCGAGCGTTAAAAGCGGCCGTGGATGCATCGGGGGGCCGAGATAACGGAACCACGTTGCAGAAACAGTGCAGCACCGGCGACAACCGGATATGTCTGCAACGAGCCGACGTGTAAATGCAATTTTCTGAATAAGAACGGCAAACGAGCTCCGCCGCTTTTCAACTATCCGTGCGGCTACCCTGTGTGCGCATGTTAAAAGATGTATACCGGAGTGTGTCGTTAGCGGCGTCGGGACGCGGCGCGTCGCGTCCCGGCGTGATGCTCGTCTTGGGCATCGCGGTCGAATAGGAGGCGGGCCGAGCAAGAAGGCACAATGGGTAATCGCACAATGGGGGCTCAATTGGTCGACGACTATAGGATAGCTGGTGCAGCAAGCAACCACGAAGACCTGCATAAAAAGGACAATGGACGATGTCGGCGGGCAGAGCGAAAAAAAAGGCAGGAACCGACGCGAAGGAGACGGTGCATCAGCTGGAACCTAAGGGGATATTTTGATTTTGAGCACCACATTTTCTCTTTTTACGAATTTTTGTCGGAAAAACCGTAAAAATTACACGAGTTATTTTCTGCAATTTTTATCATAGCTTTATTACGTAGTTTTATAATTTCGCGTGGCTGATCATCGCGTTTAAGATCAGAATACTGTATTAAGAAGGTTGAGTATCTCTCGTGGAGGAACGTCGTCCAGCAGCTACGTTCTCGAGCGCAGGGACTACCGGCGATTAAACCGAGATCGGCTCGCGAATGCAGAGTCGCGACTATTGAAGCACGGCAGCGTGGATATTGCGTTTTTTGCGAGATCTCGAACGGTCGTTCGAGTTCTAATGAGAACGTTGTATTACATCGGCGAGAGGCCGAGCGAGCGAGCGGAGCTCCATCGAGCCACGCTTTATAAATTCCCGTCGATCCGCCGACGAGTAATAAGCGATCCGAGGAACGCTCACCGAGAACAGGCTAGAGGAAATCTCTCGAAAATATCCATTCTCGTTTCTTCCGATGGCGCATCGATCGCCGCCGCCCGAACCTTGTCGAACCGTGCGCGAACTGCAGAATACTCCGACGGGTTTACACTTTCTACTGTTTCAACGTGAACGACCGGCGCCGAATTATTAAACGAATATGGATCGCTCCCTTTTTCTTTTTTTTTTTCAAGATTCCAGGGTTTCTCGATTAAGTCGAGGGCGCGCAGATTTCCTGAGTGAATCGCACGGATGATGAAGTGGATAGGGGACTGCGCACCAGGAAAGAAGAGCCTTCCTGTGCTCTGGTCGACCCAATTTCTTTTTTTATACGATTTTTAAGTCCCACGAATTATGTTCGACTATCTTTAAATGAACCCTTATGCCAAAATATTTTCCGATAACTTTGTGCTTTACACTTGGGGAGGTTAGATTTCTATTACATTTCCTCGGGTAATTATAAATTGATGTACACTTGGGGAATAAATACAGTAAATCAATTTATAATTACCCGAGGAAATGTAATAGAAATCTATGACAATTTTTCCGCTTGGCAACGTTAAACAAATTTTTGGAACAAACAATTGGAAACCGCAGAAGACGCCCCTGGGTATTCATATAAGGATTAAGTTTGGCCCATTGTGAGCCTTATAGCGGTTGCTTTTAACAGAGAAACCGTCGAATCTAAGCAAGATTACTTTGTTTGCCGGGAGCGTCTGGTCCTCGTTCGCCCGACGAGGGACGTG
Organism: Halictus rubicundus; assembly: GCF_050948215.1. Classification (NCBI taxonomy): domain Eukaryota; kingdom Metazoa; phylum Arthropoda; class Insecta; order Hymenoptera; family Halictidae; genus Halictus; species Halictus rubicundus. Next base: position 14,229,193 of record NC_135161.1, read on the forward strand.
ACTGTCGTTAGACCGGCTGGGACAAAATTGCTCCGATTCGCGAACATCCCTCTGCCAGTTACAAAGCTGCGCCATTTTTCCCGTGGAGCTTCGTAACGCGAAGATAAATAGTCCATCGGTGCGCAGCCAGTCTGCAGAAAGAGAGAATATCCCCGACTTCGCGATTTCTCTCTCTCTCTCTCTCTCTCTCTCTCTCTCTCTCTCTCTCTGCGGGCTATCTCGTTCCCCCCCCTGGTTTCTATATACGTAGAATCCCAAGCGCGAACGCGAGCGCGCGCAGCCGCCTATCTCCAGTAGTATAGGCGTACATATTTCCCGACAAATTCGTCGCTGTTATTTTTCACGTGGCGCGCACCGGTTCGGGCTGTATCACGGCAGCCGGTCGAATCGAATTCAACGCGCGATTTAGTAAAATTAATGGATACAGCCGAAGGCACTCGTGGCAAGGCAACGGGCTTCGATTCCATTTGACGCGACGTCGGGTTGCATCGAAAAATGCGGCCCGATTGTAAATGGTGCTCGATACGGGCGCGGCACCGGGCCCTCCTGCTCCCCTTCCGTCTCTATATTTATCGTCTTTTAGGAGGATTGATAAAAAATTGATCGAACGATAACCTTTAACGATAACCGATAACGTTCCCGCTCTCCTCGCGTTTCTTCGACCGGCCCCATCCATCGACAAGATAAACGCGAGTTCTCCGCGGGAAGGAAACCCGACGACTTCGATCGCTATTTCTCTCGAACGTTCCGGTCGCCGGGCCATGGACCCGGCTGGTCCCGTTCTACCACGATAGCCTAATCAGAGGAAAGGGTCGAGGCTCCGGTCAAACGTGCGCCAATTAATGAATTATGCAAGCGCGAGCATGGGCCGGCCGCGTTAAACGCCAGTCCGGGGACACTGCAAAAACGCCTGTTTGAATTAATCGACGTCCCAACGGCCCGACGTTTCTTACGCTGCCACCCTGTGTGCAGTCCACCGGAGGAGATTTTCCGGCGAAAATTAAACTTACGGATTTTATGATTAATTTATGAGTCGGAGATGTTGGTATTGAAAGAATCGCCAGGTCCTTCAGCAGCGATGCGCTTACTTTCGAAATACGTGACACTTTTAACGCGTGAAATTTCGTGGGAAAATTCTCCAGCGTGCAAATAACTTCACCCGATACAATTTTCCCATAAAATCGAAAACAACCTGAACAATTACGGCACGTCCAGTTGTTTCTCTTGCTCGTTCTGATATTATTTTAACTGGTATTATTTCGAGCAGTCACACAGCCGACATTATCGGGCAGCTCAGTTCCCATGAATCTTCTCATTCTCAAGGAAATTTCGAATACAGATGCAACAGAGGTTACTGGTCCTCTGTGCGAGTAACTTATCCGTCCGTTTCCTCGCGATTTATACGCCGAGCTCCGAATTAAACCGCGAACTCGCCGTAGGAACGAGAAGAACAACAGAACCGAAAAAATATGGAAATCCGACGCGAGAGGAGAGGAGAGGAGAGGAGAGGAGAGAGAGAGAGCAAAGAGGCTAGGCGAAAGGCCTCGTCGAAAAAGTTTTTCCCACGGCCGGAGGCACTGTCGACGAGTGCTGCGACGATGGCGATGGCGATGGCGATGGCGAAGCGAGTAACGACGCCGCCGCTTGCGGCCGGGGGTGGATAACGGGGGTTGATTTAAGCTGCCAGACATTAGCACCTCGCTGCCGAGTGGGGGCCTCAGGGGTCTGAGAGGAGAGGGAGAGAGAGAGAGGGGGGGTTGTCCCCTAGTCGGCACGAGAGAGCATCGCGTTACCCAAGGTGTCCAATCGAGATACGGAGTTTTGGCTGCTATCTCCCCTCTGGCTTTTCCAACCCCTCGGACCACTCGAGGCGACACTTCGCTCCTACACGTTTTCGCACCCTCGGCGCGCCATGCGGCAACCAGGGGATCGGAGATCTTGGAAACTCACTTTGGAAACTTGCACATTCATCGCTCCTCGTACCAGTTGCCGGCTATCCCCTGCCTACCCGCCTAACCATATTCGTCGCGGAGAACCGCGGACTTTTCGTTCCGGTTGGAAATTCGTTTTGTCCGATAGACTTTCGCCCGCTCGCGATCCCCCCGCTGCTCTCGAAACCGTGGGGTCTCCTGTGGGAGAAAGCGGGGAAAGGTGGGGTCACAGACCTCTCTGTACATTGACCGAAATTATGATAGGCTCCCTGCGCGAACACCCTGTACAATGATCGGCACCGCGGCGAGATATTTCGTCCATCGACGCGAAGGGGTTGAAAATTATTCCCGTCGCGGCCTGTCCGTAACTTTTTCCGCGCCGGTATATTTATTGGTCGGCGAGTTGAACGTAGCCTTGTAAATCCGCCGAAAATCGGGGCCACGTGCTGGAAATGTTTAATGAACACGCGGGTAATAAAGGCGGCTTTTGTTTTCGGGTCGGGGATAATAGGAAATTGGACGATGAGGCACAATGGGGTGTTATTAAAGCGAAACTTCCTATTCGTTGTTGCTGTTACATCGTCCTCGACGAGTTTTGCGCCCGCCGCCCCGCGGTTACCGATGATTATTAATAAAACCGAGGGGAACGATTTTCGCGATGACGTTTCGACGCCGACGCGGTTTCCATTGTCCGCGAGATTGTTATCTCGGTTGCTAATAGACGCTACCGCGAACGGGGGACGCGGAATAATTCGAGTGGGCGCGTTCGGCTCATTGTTTTCGCGTTCCTCGACAAGGTGCACCCTCGTCTTCAACCCCTTCTCGCAGACGAGGGTCACGAGAGCACGGCGTCGGGTTACGCGTAGGTATTAAGAGCATATACAGTCTCGTCCATAAGTATTCATTCCTTCGATATCTCTTTCACCCTCGTACGCTCCTTAGAAATAGTTGCGTAAATAACCCAGGATATTTTAAAAGAAATATACCACATAACTCCCATTACTTCTAAAATTCCAAGAAAATGCGATCCTGAGGTTGGCTTCCCCTTATGGGGATACATAAAATATCAAGTTTATAATGAATCCTCTGCTACACCAGGAAATATGAAGGAAAGAATTCAATATGCATGTAGTACCATTCCGCCAACTATGATGGATCGTGCAGCATCAGCATTCCTGTGTGTCGTATACGAAAATGTGCTGCAAAATAATGGAACATTCTTCATAGAATGATAAAAACTTGTAGCAAACATCAGAAACTTTGCAATATCATCCATCCATGAATTTAGAAAAATCGACCCTAAAAAAATCGTGATGGCCACCCTGTGTATTTCAAATATCACAAGGTAAACTAAAAAGCATGTATAAAATAAGAAGCGAACGAAATATCTCAAAAGTTTTTCCGCAACTATTTCCAAGGGAGCATGCGAGGATTAAGGACAGCAAGAGCAGGAATATTTATGGTACCGACTGTACTCTTGAAACATACTCGAAGCATCGCGGGGGTCACGTGTTCTGGCACGCGTAAAATTTCTCTAGAGTTTCCCTCTCGAAAAATGAAGCGCATCCGCCACCCTCGAACCTTCTACATAGTCGAGCATCTTTCCAGTCTCTCGTCTTCGTCGCAGCGGAACCCCGTCACTGCAATTTCGTTTTCCCTTTCTGTGCTCGTCGAAAATGGTACTTGCTCGACGCGTATCGACGAACAACCCGACTTCCACGACGGCGTTACGCAACATACACAGTATAGAAAGGCGGCGATTCATCTCGTCATCGAGCTCGGCATTGAAATTCGTCGATTATCGGAACGTGATTACACGGCACCGCGGAAATGTTTCAAACTTCGGGACGGTTTTCTTCGACGGAACACGAGTAACGCGGTCTAATTTAAAGTTTTCTCGTTCTTGTATTGATTTCCTGACGTTGCGTTTTCCGACGGTTTTCCCCGTCCCCGTTCCTATAACATCGGGAACGCTCCGCGGAATAATTTAGCTTTTACGGGATCTTTTATAAATTTCACATTTCCGGCCACCGACAACCGCAATCCGAAGCATTAGATTGTTTCTTTATTTCTCTGTTCAGGTTATCTCGAACTGTTGCAACTTTCGACCTCAATGCCTGTACATTTTTGAACGGCTAGACGTGCTTCAACTGTGGCATCGGTCAGGTTTGAAAAGTCTTCGCTGCATTACATTTCACAGAACCTACACAACCGAATAAATCCAACGTCCGCTCGTGTATTTGCCCCGCACACCTAACGGTGGTGTGATCGTCCTGCTCATCTGCGAATGAAACTTGAAGCTGCGGTGGCATAAAACTTTCAGTGCTCGCGTTACGAGTGCGGTAGGAGCGTAGTTTAAATTTCAAACTTCGGTTATTTTGATTATTTCATTTTACCGCGTGTTTCTTCATTTGCGCAATTGCTCTTTTCAGCGCGCAGTAGTTCCAGAAAGAATCTCCCGTTCTGGATGTCATTTTTTAATCCTCGTATGCACCTGGGTTGTCACGAATAAACTCGTGGAACAGGCCATTTTGCAATATAAATGAGAGTCCCCGTTCTATTCTCTTCGAAAAGATCCAGAAATGAAATGTTTGAGAGAGGGTCAATAAAAAGATATCGTCAGGCATGCATAACAATCACGGCAGCGAAAGTGTTACCTAAAAATCGAATTAACCTGTCCAGAGGAACTATAAATAAGATTGCGGGGCTATAAGCGGTTTTATCCGAAAAAAGTTCTGCGGCAGAAGACGTCGCGTCTGAACCGCCTGTCTATTCGTCTTCTCCGTGACACGACACGCGAGCAGTATCGCCGTGAACATGAAATAAAATGCCGAAGAAGGGAAGAATAGAGTGGAAATCACAACCGACAGGAGAAGAGCCGGCAGAAGAAGAAGAAGAAGAAGAAGAAGGAACTGCGTTTCCGAGGGTGGATAAATGTATCCGCGACCGATCCGCGGCAAACGATCGGCGGACCGGATCCGCTTCAGTAGCATTTAATATAAATTATTTACCCGAGCATAAACTTTTGATCCGTTTCGCGGCTCGTATCGCTTTCACGGCGCGGCGCGGCGCGGCACGGCTCGCAGACGCCAACTTCTCGATATTGCTCAGAGCGTTTCAGTGTGGCCCGAGACTTCTGTAAATTTGATATTTCATCCGAGAGGCACGTCCTAAGGGAGTTCGAATAACTTCGCCCCCGTACGTAGACCGTCCGTCCCGGCGTCTTTCCACGTCGCTCATCCGAACCGGAAAGTCCGTGGCAGCAGCCAGAGACCGCCGGCAAAAGAATTCCCGGGAATCCCGGCGATTGTTATTTCATCCCGAGGCTTTTACCTCAGCCCCCGCCGCGCCGCGCCGCGCCGCGCCGGTCTGTATACACGCCGATCTCCGACCGGTAGCCGACGTTCCCTCGAACCGAGTCACGTAGACGGCTCGATATCGCGATAACCGCCGTCTAATCCGACCCGCTCGACGCCCACCATTTCTCAAAATTCACAACGAATTAGCCGCGACGCTCCATCTTCCTGCGAGCACTTTTGCAAATTTCATGGAACTCGTTTCGCCGCGCAGATTCCCGCGGGATTCGACGCCAGCCGCTCCGTGTCCGTCCATTTATCCTGTTATACAGGGTGTCCCGGTGTCGACGGTACAACCCTGAAGCCGAGGTGATTCTGCTTGAGCAAATAAGGCGAAAATACTGAATAAATTCTCTTTTTATTTCACGCTCTGTTTTCTGGGAAATCGACTTTGAAATTTTAGAGTTTCGAAATACGAAAGACATTTTCGACTTACTTTCTCGTGTACAACAATGTAAATCTTCTCTTTTACAGAACGGTGACTTACCGCATAGTAAGAACGTCATAAATCGTTTCTTTATGCCTTCAGCAACGAGGATAATACGGTTACCGTCCATTATTGAAGAATGTAATCTGTATCGTCCTTTGAATCTTTGATAAAGGTCTGGGTTAGGTGGGATGTTAAATGGACGTAAGGATACTTTATCCTGAACATGCTAAATGCCACTTTACATCCTATAGACAGGAACAGGTCCAAAGCGATAATAAATTTCTAAAAAGTGCCACTCGATCACGTACGGCTAAGGTGAATCTTTGACTAGGTGTCAAATAAATTGGATTTTAATAGGACTTGTAGAATGCAAAAGAGTTGAGATTGTCCATTACATCCACACTAAGGATTTTGTACCGAAGCTCGAACTGCACACTTTTCGCATAGATTTAGAGCCCTCCGGTGGCGAATATTTCGCAACGTCAAAGGGTTAGAAAAACAAGAAAAACCTTCGCAAATAACCAATAAATATGGAGCCAGAAATATGAGAAGCAGAGGTTCCAACATCGAGCCCCAATATATTCAATGTTTTCCCAGCGTTTATTGGAAAAATGAAGTTTGCCAACTTTTTTGGGGTTCCCGGAGCCACTGTCCACTTTCGGGGGTGTGAAACGGGGGCGAAATAACGCTAGATGTCTGGTATAAGGGGGCGAGAGAAGTGCTCGCCGTTGCGGAACATAGGCTAAGAATTTCACCGTGGAAGAATCACAATTGCAAAGTAGTTTCGTAACTGGCTCCCTATTAGGCAGTCAAAGCGGAGAGTCCACTGGCACGCGGTCCTCCCTCTTTTCCTTCTACAGTTTCTACACAGAGCCGACAGAGAGAGAGAGAGCGAGAGAGAGAGAGCCCGGTTGAATCGGGTCGACCGTGTCCCGAACAATTTGCAGCGATCCGTTTTCGCGGAAGTTGCCACTGTTTGCCAGATTGCCGGCGGTGTGACGGTGGAATTGCTTTTTAACTACAGGATCGCGGGGACAGCCGCGTAAATTAGGTTCGCGCCGCCGCTCGAGTACTTGAAATTCCGCGAGTTAGCCGAAATTTCAGACGTACACTCGAGGGAGATCCGAGGGGGCCACCCGCGGACATACATTTACGCGTCCACGATCCGCACGCCGTGCACGTATATGCAGGTTCTCGCGTAACGGTGCCTTAATGACCAACGTAATTATCCCGCGAAAACGACCAGCCCTTTGCGCGACTCTGCGGCGACGACACATCAAACGCGCCTCGACACGGCCGATACGTTCAAGACGATGATTACGGCCGGGCATTAGTGCCGCCGATACGTCAAAGGCCAAGTCAAACAAACTAATTACACTTGTCGAGGAATTTTAATGGTTTTTTGTTCGATGTAATGAACAATGATCTCAGCGGATTTGGGAATTAGTCAATTTAATTTGTCTGTCAAGCTTGCTGTCACGCTGCACAAACTTTTCACTTTTTCGCCCGTATCGAGGCCTCCTCGCAATAAATAAATGAGCTCGGTGGACAATATTTGTTTACGTCCTTAGTCCCGCAGTGCCTAACGAGGGCTCCTTAAACGTTATCGCGCGTGAGGCTCGACAAACGCGGAAAGTAGAGCAATGCCAAGCGCAGAGAAGCGAACGAGGGGACGAACAACGAAAAGCCAACGGGGGTGGACACACACAGTATTACACGGACAATCAAGTTGAAACGGAGTTTCGTGTCCGTATCAACGATAGAGGCATTGTGTGTCCGCCATCCTGCCGGCTCCTCCGGCTTCGTACCACAAAGGTGTACCTGCATACCCCGCAGGTATGCTCGGTGCATTATTCTCGCAGACCCAGCACGGAATTAACGTTCACGCAACTCTCTGCCCAGTTTGGAATTAACTGGTGCCGAGAGCCCGATTCCACGGTTACCGGGCCACGGACGATGGACCACGGACCAGGACCAGGACCAGAGGATCGGGACACGTCCTCGCGTAGCCTGAAGCTCGTTTCGCACGTTTAAATATTTCACGACCGTGGGTGGGCTGAAAGTTTGATGCGACGCCATTGATAACTCGGCCGATCGAGTGCGTGCTGCGGCGGAGATTAGGGGATAGCACGGTGCCAGACAGCATGCAATACTGATCAAAGCTGAAGCTCGCTTCTGCTATGATTCGACTGTATCGTCGATGGAGAAACTTACTAATCCGAACTAACTTACAAATCCGAATTAATTACGGTGTATGTGTCGGTGCGTTTGTCATCCGTTCGATTTCATCCAGAATGTTTGTACATGATTGAACAGGGAAAATAGGTCAAAAAACTAATTTTTTCCAATTTTACCCTATAACTACCAGTCGAGAGAGGGGATTAAAATTTAGGAGAACAGACGTGTTACAAATTTTAGATTTCACGAGCAGTCCCCTGCTTGATTACGGATTTAATCAGCCGCTTCCTCGTCCTTATCGTTTCGACGCGACTGGCTTCGATGATTATTCAATGGGAGCCGCTTAACAATTGAGCCAGCGCAGCGCCACGTTGCGCCGCGCCGCGCCGGGGCTGAAATGATCTCCGAGGGCTACTAAATCTCGTTAACGTCGCGGATAAGCAAAAGCAATCGGGAATTAACGAGCTACCGCGAATCTCTCCGTGCCCGACGCTTACTCGGCGATTCTCGCGAGCCGCTTTTTTCCTCACGATTAAACGTTCCCGGAGGGTCGGGGACTCCCGGGGACATCTCTCTTCTCTTGGCCGGGACTGAAAAAAATCAGTCGGTTGGCGAAAATACAGTGGCGAGGCGTGGCGTGGTGTGGCGTGGCGTAGTGTGGCGTGGCGTAGCGGCGGGAAGCATCGCGCGCCACCACGCCGGAACACGGACAAAGCCAACGAGCCACGTTCCGTTTCGTTCCAATTCCCCGCGGCATCATCCCCAATGGGTTTTCCCTCTACACCCCCTCGTCCACCCCCTATCTGTCCCCTCCGGCCCCGCACACCAGCACCAAGCGCGTCTTCGACGACATTCCAATTTATTCTCAGCTGTTGGCTGGCACGCTTTACGCCTCTCCTAACCCCCTCACCCCCTCCCCGCCCCTCTTCGTCTCGCGAGGCGTTTCTTCGTCTTCCCACCTGGACGCCATCCCTCTGTTCCTTCCCTACTTTCATCTTCGACCGACATTCGACAACCCAGCCACCCACCCGGGTCTTCTTCTTTCCTTTTGCATCCGCCATTTCCTCTCCGCTGACTCTCGTTTTAATCAATAACGTATCTGTTTTCCCTCGGACCCGCTTTCTATCGCGTTGCCGAAACAAAGAATGGTGCACCGGACTCGAGGATTTCGCGGCTCTCTTGCGTCGATGTCTGATTTTGTGTTGATGCTTTGATTTTGAATATTTCAATTTTTGGACGGACTTCTCACGTACCGAAAGTTTACTTTTTAAGATCGAAGGGGCAACGATAGCCTCTTTAGGTCAAAATAACGTCTGTCATTTTAAATATAAAAGTGGTGTACGATTATTGTCAGTAGCATAAAATCTGATAAATTTGTCCAAGCAGACGTCTATTATTTTCGTTTAAATTGAAACTTGTCTCTATCAAATTGTATTTTATACTTGGAAAATAGGTCGACAGCGAGTCAGACTTGTGGCGAGAATTTTAGACGGTGCCCATTCTAGTCGAAAGAAAATTATATTACCCTTCGTAACAGGATTATCCTTCTGCCGCATAACGAGTCAGACTCGTGATGGAGATTTGAAACAAATATACCTATAGGACGAAATCAAGTTAAGCATCGAAGCGACCGTAGAAATACGATAAATATAAACGTTCTTCTGCCTTGTGTAAAATAATCGAGGACAAAGGAGTACCGAAGAGAATCGTACGACTTGACAAGTTGAAAATGAAATAATCTGAAAATGATAACAATAAATCGCCTCAAATTCTCCCGATGCTGTTGCTGCTGAACAAGTTCTTCTCTCACAAACGCACCGAACCCACAGGCATCGGTGTCGACGGGAAAGTTGCAAACAAAATGTCCCTAAATTTTCCGGTCGAGACCGCGGCCGTTCCGTCTTCCCCGAGGGATCGATGCCCCTCGAGCGCCTTGGACCTGTCCATTTATTATTTTTCCTTCGTTATTCCCGGCCGGCTCCTCCGACTTCCAGCGTTTCTGTTTCCCTATCTGCGCCTGCCGTTTCATCCGCTCCTTTTCATCGGCAAGGAGTTTCGTCGCTTTGACTCGGGGGTTTATTAGCGAGCTTTATCCACCAACTTCCCAATGGTCCGAGGAGTCCCGGAATAAAAGCCTCGTAGCTTCGAAACTTTTGCCGTACACACACACACACACACACACACACACATACATACAGAAAGAGAGAGAGAGAGAGAGAGAGAGACAGCGAGAACCTGGGCACAGATGGTCAAAGCTCGGAAGGAAAGAGGCGGAAGAGGGTAAACCGGAGAGAAAAGGGGCGAAAAGGAAGTGGAGGAGGAAGGAGGCAGGCTGCGGGGGACGCAAGAAGGCGGAGGCATCGTCCCAGAAAAGGGGAAGGGGTGGGGACAGAGACGGGAAGGTGGAGAACTGGATGGCAACTTCAAAGAACCATTCAGAGGTTCTCGAGTCTTTGAAATTTTTCCGTTAAAGGAGCTACAGGCGTCGATCGATTCTTCAGTAGACCCGCTCGGGGGACAACAACGACGAAAACGACGGGAGAACTACGGGAACGGGAGAGAGAGAAGCCGGTCGATATATCCTAGCTTATCAAAACAGCTTCGAAACCCCGGGTCCCGGGTCCCGGGTCCCGCCCCCTCTTTCTCGTGGTCCGTGCACACTGTATCCAACAGCCTTTGAAGAGCTTTGCTGTGCGTCACGATATGTTAACCACGGATAAAGTAAAGAGGCTCCGAGGAAACGGGAATAGTTGATGCCGGGCGCGGCGCGTTTGATGAATCCGTCCGCGGAGTATAATTTCCTCTATCCCCGGCGAAGAACGCCGCGGCGCAAGAGACGTTGTTCTTTGTTACACAAAGTAATTAATAACGTAATCCTCCTCCCACGGGCCGAGGCCGACGGACCCCGGCGGTACAACCACGAGCGTTACTGTACGCTGCCGTACGGAGGAGAGTGCTGCTCTCTCTCTCTCTTTTTTCGCTGTCGAAAGTTTCGTCAAAGCGCGCCGCGCGCGAACTTGGCCGAACGAAAATACAGATTTAAATTCAACAAGTACCTCGGCCTCGACATCCGAACCACCCTCGGCGATATCTGGCTCTAGTTTACCGTGAGACCGATCTTCCGTGTCCTCGATGTCCCAGTCATTCAAACTTTCGCGTCGGAGGAAACGTCGCTGCTGTTGCGAACGTGGATCGACCGCGACATATTTGACAGAAACGTTTCAGGTTATTTTCGTATTAATTGGAGAACGAGAAAAAATATCCGAGCACTTGTAAATAGTAGCGTAAGCCAGACGATTTAACACTGATAGAGTCCCTGTTACGAATGTCAGAGGTGCGTGCAGCGTTTCACGTGTTCAACTTATGTGTTGCCACCATTATCCTGAAACACGAGGGCGACCGCCTCATCTATATGTATGAAGGAAGGGAACAATAAAGAGTATTTCCGGCCGGGCGCGAATCGACGAATGCGTGCCGAGGGGTGGAAGAGACCGAGGCGGGGCGGTATAGAAAGGACGCTGTAGACGCGACGCGACGCGACGCGACGCGACGCGCGGCAAAATAACGCATAAATCACGGAGCGAGCGGGTTTATTAGAACGCGGAAACAAGTAGCGGCGCGGCCGCGGGCGAATTCGGTTGTTAAGATTTCGTACGTCAGCCGAGGCTGAATAATTCAGCCCCCGAAAACAAACGATCTTAGGAAGCGGGGCAATATATCGCTCCGAAGGCGGGAGAGACGAGTCCCGTGTACACGTCGCAGCTGGCTGCATTGTGCGCGAAAGTAATCATGCTAATGTATTCTCGCTCGGATGTCGCGCCGCCGTCGACGGCGACGGGGGACACCGGCAAAGTTTATTCTTAAACACGATTAGCAATCTCGAAGACTCTCCTCGGACCGGGCCGACCGGCGAGCGAGCCCGGGGTCCTTTCGAAAAGAGGGGAAGAAGCGAACCGAGCCCTGCGAAGCACCCTTTAATCTAGCAGCTCGCAAACATGGGATCAACCATTCACCAACGAGATACCTTTCGGTGGACCTTCTTCAGCTTTCCCGGCAGTCTGGAATTTTCGCGCGACCAGCCATGCGTTGGACCTTTGAACGTCTTCTCATTTCCATCTATGAGCCGTCGCAGGAGACGGAACAAAGGGGTTTCGAGTCAACTCGTCAACGTTCGAAGGACTAACTTGGACAAGGTAACCTTCTCTGCAGCCTTTAGCTCCATAAAATTACATATTTTCTATAACCTTTTGGTTAAGCCCCAAATTAGCCACAGAGCCGAGGACAACGGACCATCTTGCACGTAAAACTCAATTTCTGCTAAACCCTTCAGGCTTTATACACTACCACCCTTTCCTCGGACGGGCCTAAGGTGAACGCATGGAGACTGAAGCTTATTTCCGAGACCACCGTGTACTCTGCTAGTTAAGGAAGAAAGAAAGAAGTAACCTATTTACGAAGAAAGAGTCACAAATTAATGTCTACACCCGACAGCGGTCTCATCCAAAAGAAAAAAAGGTTCCCTTTCAGGCCACTCTGTGATACGGAGACCCAGCAGCCCTTGTAGACGACATCAAAACGTCCCCAAAGAAACGCCCAAAATCGTACCGGTAGACGTCCGTGCAGTAGAGCTGTTTACCTCACTTTCAGACGGCAGAAACGTCGCGGGGAGGTCGCAGCTGTACAAAAATAGGCCAGCTTTTCGCGCGGGGCGTCGGTGGACCGAAGGGAAAGCTTTTAAAAGGATCCGCGTAAAAGGGGGTGACGCGGTAACGAGCGTCGCGGAATACGCGTAATCTCGCATTCGGCTCGTCGTCGTGTCGTTGTTGTTAACGCGACGCTCGGCTGTCGTCAATGGGCTCGAGACGAGAAGGGAAGAAGAATCTGGGACAGGTGGATTTTCATGCGAGCTTTTTAACGGCGCGCGGGTCCCGTAGACCTGGGTGGCCTAACCTTCGCGTCGTCGCCTCTTTAATTTCTTTCCCGTGAAACGAATCTCCGGCGTGACGGTAGCACACCGTCGCGTCCACATTCCCGAATGGCAGCGCAGCGCGGCGCGGCGCGTCGCGCGGATAATGCCGGCGAGAAGAGGGGACGCCAAGGGATTCCATCTTAAACGCGGTTAGCGCCGCGACGCGCTCGCGACTCCGCGGGCTGGTTGCCGCGGAAAGCGAGCGCGAAAACGCTGGGAAATATAGGGGGGGGAGGAAAAGCCCGGGCATTTTCATTCAAGAGGAGGGAAACGGAAGACCGACACGGAAGCCGCGGGGGCGGACGGGAGGTGGATCGCGGCAACAGAGAAGAGAGCGTGCGTTCCAGATTTCTAAAGGCGTTCAATGATATTCCCGAAGAGAAGGAACGAAGGGAGGGCTCCGGATGGCCGCAATGAAGTTGGATTTAGCTGGAGGCTGGATGGCGAACCGGGTCGCAGAGAGCTCGAAGACGTGCTTGTGTGCTACCACCTCTCATTTTCTCTTCGGCCCCGGTCCCTCGAGTTCTCTGTCTATCCACCCTTCTCTATCCCGTTGCTCTCCGCTACCCTTGTCGCTCCCGGTGTCTTTGTCTTTCCGCGATACGCGCGTGTCTACGCGAGGGCTGCTGATCGTGCCAGCGTACCTGTTATACGGTTCAAAGTTTGCCTGCAGATGTGCGTGTGTGTGTGTCGCAGTCTGATTAAACGCGGACGTATGCGTCCAGAGAGATGTAGAAGATAATGCGCTTCCTTGCCAGCGCGGAAGAAAGAGGCTGCGGGAAAAGTAAGACTATCCGTCTCGGATGGTAAGGGTGTTAACGAAAACTGATGGGAGTTTGTCATTGTTAGACTGCGGACTCGATGCGATCATGGTGAAACGTCTTGGTCCGATACAAGGCGGCCTTCGCCTTCGCTTTGGTCTTCTTCTGAAGATTTCCGCTCGACATCAAGTTTTCCCTCTTTGTGCCAACGATCTGTTGTCCATTCTCCGTGTTCTTTTTCTTTCTAATCTTTCTAATCTAACATTTTTTAATCGTAAAGAGCAAATTAAAGATTAACCGAAAATCGTATCAAGTCTTTTGCGATGTGACCCGATGCTTCGCCACTTGAGTTTCAATGTCAATCGAGACGGCCGTCGCTATTAACCTCCCAGAGGAATCTTGCTTCGATTGTCTGAGCTGCTATCGCCAAGCAATCGTTCTGAATCTTTCACGATCCGTTTTCTTTGGGCTTCGATCTCTCTTGGCCACGGTTGACCGGGCTCGTGACCATCCCGACGAACGGCGGGCTCTGCATGTTTCAGCCGGCCGACAGCGGACAGAAAATGAATATTTAAATCCGGAACGAGCTGTTCCTTCCCGGTACGTCGGCTACTATCGTTGAAAACGGTGCGGATCCTTCGGAACAGGCCGATGTTCCATCCGAATTCCCCGATAATTATTCTATCGCGGCAATTCATGGACGGACCGGGGGCCGATCACCGATGCAAATTTCGGAGATTCGTGGCGCGCGCGGGGACGGAGGGGGATACCCGGGAGGAGATCGATCTACGTGTGCCCGATTGCCGGGCCGTTTCTGACGGCGACGGACAGAGGACAGAGCCAGCCGGGCTATGACTCGGGAGAGTCACCGATTGGCCGGTCACGTAGTACGAACGTTAATTACGCTTCGGTCCCCGACTAAGAGGGAACTTTGTTCCCGTGGGATTAGACCTCGGCGAATTCCGGAATCATGCGGCGGTTCCAGCGGTGTTAACATCGGGACGCCGGATACATACAGATCAGGCAGGACACGCTGGTGTTCGCGTTGCATCTCTCCCGTGTCGTCCCTTCTTTCGAGGTCAGTTAAAGGTCGATCCTGTGGGACCATCGCGGACGGTAATCCGCGCGTTTACCACCCGTTGCATCCTCCCCGTTGGCGCGCAGCTTTTACCCGCCAGTAATCACCGAGCTTGGCTAATCGAAATTTCTTACCGCCGCGACGCGACGCGACGCGACGCGACCTCGGAATGAAATCCTGAGGAATCCCCCAGCGAGACGGGGAGACAGAAACCGCTCTGTTAACGCCCCGATCTTGTCCTAGGCGAAGCAATATCGTGCCTTAACCTTTCATGGCAGCCATAATTCGGTCTGTTGCGGTTTCTGCTAGTTTTCCTGCACGGAATCGGAATACAAATACCTCTAATGCTTTGACTTGAAACGGTACGTCCCCACTGAAATGCATCACATAAATGCGCTGTTATCGCATTTAAAATGTAAAAGAGTTGTTTCTAGTGCTGCGCAGATCTAGTGTAAAATGGAATATCAGCTTCTCCACTTTTCCTGTTTTCCTACCTTCTGTGTCGATTAGTAGCCTACTTGTTGGTTGATAGGTCACGGTACACCGAGAAGCACTGTAGAGATTGAGAGAGAAAGGAAGCGTGCTAATCGCGCCTCGAATGAGAGAAACGAGAACCAGTTAGCTGCAATAGATCTCGTTCGACGCGCGAGATTTAATTATCTTGGGTCCTGGTTCCGCAATTTACAGTTATAAATAATGTACAGGGAACAAAGAAGAAGTAACGGAACCGGAGGAAACATCGAAGGAATTATAGCCTCCATAAAGCAACGGGTCGTCCGTTCTCTCTTGCTATATGGCAACCGTAACGCTTAACTTTCGATTACCCTTTCTGATATATTGACGCCATCTTAAAGCTGAAACGTACGACCGTAGACTGCTAAAAAGTGCTTTCGTGATTCCGTCGGAGGAACGTGGAGATGAATTAACTCAGCGTGATTTAACTCTTAAAACTGTATAGAAATAAAATAATAATTAGCAAAATTTAACAGCCTGCGTTAGCATAACACTGGTTGGAAAAGACTAATATAAAATTTGTGTAGAAGCTTGTAGAAGGCAGTGTGAAGGTCCAAATGATTCGAAACTTCTGGGAACGGTATTAAAAGCGGAATCGCACTATCTGACAAACATAGTGATTAAGAATGGTGCAGCGGCCGATCCGTCATGCGTGTTAAGCCAGACATTCGCGTGTTCCATCGTCTAAAAATGCAAATTTGTACAAGCATTCGCAATTGAGTGACGAACGAGACGTTTCCAGCGGCTATTTATTTAGCAGCTATTTATCCGGCGGTAACTGCGCCATAATGTGTCCCTGTGATCTGCTCCAGGGTTAATCCATTACAAGCGGGGGAACATTATCGCGGTAAATGTCTGTACAACGGCGACTCGTACCGTCGCTCGCCGTAAAACTTGATTTTAGAGGCTCTAATAAAATCGTAGATTCAACGATCCACCTCGATCCACGGCGCGGTTGGCGGCGGTTTTAAAAGCCGGTAATTTGTACGCGTGACGCGTATCGGAAGATTCGAACGGTTTATAAACGAAACGGATCGCGAAAAGGGATCAGGATAATTGCGTAATTTATCCGACGAAGCCCAGCGGTGAGCCGGCAATGGATTCCGAAAATAAATTCCGTCGTTCCGCTGGTCCGAAGTAAATTAAGCGGCCCATGCTCGATTTAGACGCGAGTTAATTTACCCCGATGCGATGCGACGCGACGCGACGCAACGCGGCGTATCGTCGATTTGACGGCGACGCGATACAAGCGCGCGCGACGTTTCGCGGAAACGTGCGAATGCGCGCGATGGAAATCGCGTGTTTACTCCAAACCGTGAACGCTTTGAAGTCATGAATACGTAACTCGCGCGCAGCCTCCAGGCACTAGATGTTCGAATTAGGCTCGGTTCGAGAAAGCGACGCCGTCAGCAATGACGCCTAATTGCATAATTTATACAGTATAACACGCCCCCCATCGACGAACGTCGCGCGTCGCCGAAACGCCGTTTCGATCCACGAATTTCCCAGACACCCTCGGAAACGGGGGATCGATTTTAAAAAGCCCAGGGGAGGCTGGGCATATTTTAAATTTTCATTCTACGCATAAATAAAAAAGTTAAAAACCGCGACCTTAAAAAAAAATAAACGCAAGTCGTTAGGGCCAGTTTTAACAAAAGTTATTTCTGATGCAAAAAAAAGTTAGTTCTAATGCAAAAAATTCGGCAGCTCTTCCGAATAAAATTTCTAAAAATTGGTGGAAAAAGGCATTCGAAGCGAGAATACCTCCCTTAAACGGCTCGGCAGCGGTTCGACGGAACTTTCCCGCGATCCCAATTACGCGAAATTAGTAATCCGCCGGAAAACAGTCACCGAGAAAAACAGCACGAGGAAGTTTAGCCGTTCGGGTTAGGCGAACCTTTTAGCGGTCGCGTTGTCTCTGAAATTTTTCGCGCGATGCTGCCCCTGAAACGTTAAAACGCTCGCGAGGCGTTTTTCATCCGCATTGCGTCGTTGGAAAAAGCGAGAAACGACGATAAACTCAGCGGAGAAATGAAAACGGGGAAAACTCGACGCTTGACCGGCCGTGTATATTCAACTTTCTCTATGAGAGCTCGGCCTGCCCGAATGCAACTTCTAAATTGTGCGATGAGACATTCGGGTGTGCATGTTCCATCGTGGAGAAATACCATCGCGCGTTGCAACATTTTTCTATATCGAAGTATCTGTGCTTTATGCTAAAGGAACCATCATAAACGGGTACCCATTCAGAAATTTCGAAAAACTGAAAAAGATACGATCCAAATTGTTTACTAAAAACTCCAGAGTATTTTTTACGTGATGCGGACTGAAAATGGAGCTGCAAAAGTAATTCTTTGAAGCGGGAAGTGCATTTTCGTGCGGCACAGAAAGCACAGATTAATCGTAAATTACAAGTAACGGTCATAATCAGGAAACTCGAACGGAAACGTGTGAACGTTTAAAGATTTTCCGAACTGGTGCGTACGACATCTTAAAAAACTAACGAACCCATTTCACTCGCCGAGTTCTCGTTGAAGCCATAATAGAACTTTTCAAAGCTCGAAGTAAAATTCTACTGATCTGTAAAATCGTTTTACTGTCTTCGCCCGTTTAGAGCAAAAGAAAGAATAATAAAAAAATCGAAATTCACTATTCAAGGGATCGTCGTTTATATCTTTACCGGTTTCACGGTGATCCAAAAAATTATAACGACAGCGCTGTTTTCCCACTCTAAATTAATACAATGAAAGACGCGTGCGTGTGTGCTTGTTGGTGGGTGAAATTTTAAGAAAACGAGTTAATATCCCAGCACGTTTTCACATTGTGTTCTTCTCCGAAAAAGAGACCACGAAGTCCTACTATTTCTTATGCTTCCCGGCGAGAGTACCCTCGTTTCAGTGGAACAAGGAAAGATTAGTCAGCCCGTTCTCCGCGGCCTCGTGCAAGGCTTTCGTGGAACGGAGGCACTAAAAAATTTACGTGTCGATTTAACTGTCCGAAGGAGTGACATTTTTTCCTCGGCAACAACCGACGAAATTAATCTATAATCAGCACCGGTGCGAATTGCTTTGTTCCGCGGACGTTGGTTGGGTAACGAATTCCCGTGTTTTTCCGTCCGTTCCGCGAGCGATAATAAATAAATGGATTTTTTGGTGCGCGGAACGATGACCGTTAACGGCGTTTCGTCCATTTGCGTCTCTCGTTCCGAGGAAAATGTGTCGTATAGCTGTCTAAGAATCTCAGTTTACGAGGCTGGCAGTACCGGGTAATAAAAGCGACTTCGGAACGACCCGGTCGTATACTTCATTTACGTAGCAACAAATTCGGAATTAAAAACTTTTCGGAATCTGCCGGAGAATCTTGTCCCGCGCACTGTGAACAACCATAAAACTATTTCCCGAAGATCGTCGAAACATTGATCACGCCGAAAGGGGAGCATGATCACGCCGTAAAAGTAAGAGAGAGCCGCGCGGCGGCGGCGGCGGCCACCCGTGTACATCCCAGAGCAAACTTCTTGATGGCGTCTCTTGAATCATAACAATCCACCCCATAAATTTCCTTAAACTAGAAGAAAGTGTACTTTCGTCTGCATAAATCGATCCCCGTTTCGCTCACGGAAACTTACCGCGACGACTACCGACCAGTGCGACTATCGTAGAGATTGAATCTTCCGCGACGAAGGCAAGATCACTTCTGATTACACAAGAGCTTCTTCTTTTTTCTCTCGATCAATCTCTCGTCGCTCCTGCGTAAAGCATAAAGCGCAAAGCGCGTTCTCCCTCGGGTACAGAGAAATTACTGAATGGCTGTTTGTATTTTCATTTCGAAGTAACGAGGACATCTCAGGCAAAAATTTATTTACAACTTCACGTCAAATTTTTATTTTTCCTGCGAACAGGTACCAATATTTGACTGATCAAAACTTTCGTCTCCCACGGTCATTCAAGGTCATTTAGTACGGATCTAAACTTAGCTTACAGTTAGTTAAAACGAAATCACGCCCACCCAGTGGAGATTTGCGACCACCATGTCTCCCCGGAAACAGAGCAAGATTAATTGGACATATTCTTTAAACCGAGCTATACTTTGGGAAATTGACGTTTAGGGCCAGTAGCTGCTTCATATGTCGATTTTTTAAAACCTATTTTCGAAGGTACTGAAACTGAATAATTGACTGACGGTTATAAGAATGGTCGGTCGCGCTAGGGTTAAATGACGCCGTCTTCTACGAAGCAACAGCTGTAAATATAGCGTAGCGCGCGACGATAGACGCGACTAACGGTAACTAGTATCCGAAACTTTGACACCCGGGGAAACGGTGGTGTGCAGGATCGCATTCGTCCCGACATAATTGGATCGTCGTCGGTTTTCATTCAGACGGAGGTATCGGTGCGGTTTCCGGGCGAGTACGAGCCACCGGGACGGCGATGTACGCGAAGGGGGCGCGTGTGGATCAGGGAAGGATAGCCGGGGCTAGCGCGCGGGGGTGGGAGCGTGACAACGACATGGTATTCGAGACGGTGTAGGGGGTAGCCTCGGAGCAAAGATAGAGACGGTAGCGGTAAAAGGAAGAGGCATTGCTCGGGACAGCCCCGAAGAGGGTGGATGTTCGAAGAGACGTCAAGGGGGTGAGGAAGGGGGGTCGGGGCAGAGTAGGCGGCCGGAAATGCTTGGGGGTGGTGTTACAGGTGCCGAGGTGCGAGTGCTCGCACGGGGCAGGCTAACGGTAACGCTCGTCGAACGGAATATAGAGTAGGTAGCGAAGTACGTAGGTCTAAGGGAAGGGTTTGCACGAGAGACCCACAAGTGGCATGCCTCGACAGCGAGCGTGTGTGCTCGCTCCGATACTGCTCGCTCTCTACTCTCCGTTCCCTCCTTTTCTCCTCTCTATCCATCCGTCTATCTGTCTCCGTCCCCTGCTCTCGGTAAACATTGTACTATCCTTTGAGCCCCGCCGACACCCGCCGCGCCGTCTCGATGTACGATGAACGATGTACGTTTCTCTTTATAGACATTTTCCGGAGTGGCGTTTACGTGGCCGCCGCCTCGAGACGACACGCGTGCACGACCAGCCCCGCCACTGGGAAACGCAAGGCTGCGTGAAAACTTCTCGAACGGTCTCGATTCGGTTCGACTTGGCAGACCCCTAGCATTCGGCGACGGTTCGCAGAGCCTCGACTTTCCTCCCCTTTGCTCCATCACTGTACCGCTCTTCATCGATATACGGGGTGAACCATGCAAATCGAAAACCTCAACCTTTAACCCTTCAGGGACGACGATTGCCAGTTTGCTCGGGCACTCGACGAGTAAAATGATTCCATTTAAAGAAGCAAGGTCGATTTTGACAATTTTGAAACCCCGTTTCAAGCATCGGAAGCATTTAATTTTTGTTTCAAACAATTTTTCATTCGACACAATTTTAAAAATCACTTGAGATGTGCAGGTTACTCGACTCACCCTGTACATCTTCTTCTCTTTCTCGTGCTCGCTGTCTCTCTGCTCGGGAACGTAAACACTCGTAGTCGGATGAAATTCATGATTTATCGTTTTTATTCCACGGTTTTTATAGAGACGTAATGCAGATATCCCCGGCGAATGTCCTACGCGTACACCGATCGAGATACCCTCCTCTGAGCAAACATCTCCCTTTGATCCAGTCATCGCGATCCTCCCGAAGTGGATTCCCATCGTTTGACTCCCGATGGAACCGCCTCCAATATCCCTTTCAATTGCGGGAGGTTTTTTTTTCTTAGCTCGAGGAAGACTTTTAAATAAATCTTGAAACCTTGTCTCTGTCGCTCCAACTTAACACTTTAACTACAGAGGGAGCCTATCGATAGAATTTTCCATAACTGTGCTGTGCCAAATGTAAACTTAGAGATCGTAAAATATAATAACACGATATTATAACTTGGTCGCCGGCGTTTCTTCTTTCTCTCGACGGACGGTCAAGGGAGAAGAATTCCGCGACATGTCGTGAGCGATAGATCGAGGAGCGTGCCTCTCGATCGCGTTTCTCTTTGCCCGTCCGATTCATCCGACCCAACGTAAACGTCATTTTGTCCTTCGACAAAGCCTCTCCCCGTCGCCTATGGCTCGTTAAAGGGCTCCTCTATCCGTTCTCCCTTGCTCTCGAGGGCTTTCGAACACTTTTATCCGGCGAGACGCGGCCACAATCGGTTCCTTTCTGCGCGGACGGCGGAATCATAAAACCCGATCGTCGAACGCGTAATCAAGCTTCCGCGAGAACGACCGGGAATATCGAGGATAATCGACAACCGATCGCGCCATCGCCACCGCCGGCTCTCTCGTATCGCACCTCTTCTCCATTTCCTCTATTCACTGAAATAAACGCGTTAATTCGTCCCCGGGAACGACGAGACTCGCCTCGCGGTTTCCATCTACAGTTCACGCTCGAACACCCCCCCCCCCGGCTATCTTATGAAATGGTTGTCGGTATCGATACAACGTTCCGCAACCGCTCAAAGGAAATTGCGCCTTCGCGAATCGCCGACATATTGTTACGAGCCGGAGTCAAACGAAAACCGTCTACCCGCGATAAAATTACGGAATGCTCTCGATTGACCCGTAATCTGGTCACGGGGTCACTTGTACGGGGTGTTTCAAAATTGTACGTCGCGACCGCTATAGCGCGTGATTCTGCATCTCTGGATAGATGGAGATCGATTACAAGAATGCAGAAACATTTTTAATGAGATAGATATGGCCCGTAGGAAGCGTTAAAAAATGTTTAAGAATCGGTTTCGGGTCACCGGGGGGGGGGGGCATTTTGACTGACTGTTGCAGCCCGAGCCACTTGGCCGGCGAGATTAGGGTGGCGAGCGAACGTGAAACGAGCTTATAGAGGATTCCTTAAGGGTGTTCCCGGCCGGAGCCGAGAGTAGGAAAGAAGAAGCATAAAATGAACGCATTCATTCGGAACGGAATGGTTCCTCGTTACGGGGCGCAACGCTGATATATTCGATTAGATTCCCCGAGCAGCTCTCCTCGCTCTGTCAGTCTTCCTCCTCTCTTTTTCTCCCTCTATGCACGTTTATTAAATCGTTTCATAACGCCCACTAATACGTAACTATCTGGCGGGTAAGTCTGTGTAAGAAGGGTGCCAGCAGCAGCGCGCACCGTCTTGTTATAACGTCAGCCGCCCCTTCCTTCCTCTCCGTCGACGACGAAATCCAACCCTCGCGCGCGGCGTTGCTCTTTTCTTCACTCGTCTCGTCGGAAGAAAACGAGAGGGAGAAACGGAGAGGCGAACGGAGAAACGGAGAGAGAGAGATAGAACTCCCGGGCAACGGCAAGCGAGACGCCATTTGGTCAGGACATTAAACTGATATCGTTTTAGATTTTCCATTTTTCCGAGGTACTTACACGTCCCTCTATTACTGCCCTCCGCCCCACGCGCCCTCCGACCCCTCGTTATTACTCGCTCTGATTTTGATCCGCTAATACAGCCCGTTCGGTATCCCGATAACGCTCCAGGTATCGACGACCGTTACGATATATTTTCGACCAGTCGAGCTCCAACCACTTCTACAGGATGTCCCGAAAATGTTCTACTTCTTCCAATGAAACAAATTTCTATTCCACTTCGGTTCATTGCAACCGAGATAGGGAATTTTCTATTAGTACGCATCGATACTGATAGTACCACTTTCGTAGTGACAAATACAGCGTGCCATTGCTGTATCCGTTCTATTAAAAAGTGTTCGCACATTCTTCAACACAGACTCGATTCGAAAGCGTTGAATAATTCCTCGGTCGAAGACGTTTAATCGACAGCTCGTGGAACCACCGATGCACGCTCTAATTCGATTCCTGTGTCCCGGTGGGTTTGTTCAAATTTCGACGGAGGAAATCATGAGAAGTTGTCGGGTAAATTCGGCGGAGCACGTGGGGATATTTATTATGCAAAAATGCCCGGGGACTCGAAATAGCGCTATTGCATTCGCATATCGTCCTATCTTCCGCGGGATACTGGGTAATGTGGATTCGGTTGGCCGAATAGGAACAATTAAAGGTAAAATTCCGGGACGGGAATAAAGCGGTTCGATGGTTCTGGGGTTCGTTCAACCTATTGGATGGTCCGGCAAACCGCGCGAGTATTTATACATTTGCTTGATATCGCATCGCGCGAACAGAGAGATATCCGAACACGCCGGTTTTGTTTGCGGATCGCCGGGGCATTTACATTGCAAATACGATTCCTTGACTTTCGGATTCGACAACGAGGAGCGAGAGAGAGAGGGAGAGAGAGAGGGTGGCGGCCGGGAAGAGTAACGGCGTTCTCGATTCGCGGTAAATTGCAGACCTGCATGGACCTCTCCCGTGTTATCTCGCGCCGCCGCCGCCGGCACCGACGTGCAAATTTTTGCCGGCCAATTTTACGCCACAGTCTTGTATTACCTTAACGACCTTCTTCCCTCGTCTCCCGGCCGGCATTTTTGCTCGTCGAACATTTAATACGTCGCTCCGTGCCGCCCACCCCGGACACCGGAACCAGTATTACGAAACGCTCGGGGAAACGACGACGAGCGAGCGAGCGAGTAGTCTGTGCGCCATTTTTACGCGGCGCTTGTAAATCACTCGCGAATTTCATTACCCCGGACACACGGAAAATTCAAATACGCGTCGACTCTGCCAGCGAGAGCGCCGATTCGAGACAGCCAATGTTCGAATTAACTCTCTGAAAAGTGAGACGAGAAGCGCTCCTGTGATTCGATCGTTCTGCCTGCGCAAAATTTTAGCAGCCTGTGTTCTGTCAAAAAGTGTAAGAGGGATTTTTTCTAAAAAATTGGAGATAGAGTGTTTCAAGACGATCACGATGGCCTATTAGGAAGGCAAACATGTTCCGAGAGTGCACGACTTGAGCCCATAGTCGCGCGCTTATTCCGTGTTCCGATAACGTGTTCGGATAATCGAAATTCGGATAATTGGCGTGCCCGTAACGCGACATACGGATAATCGACGTATTTGGATTCGATATCAGTCGACGCTAAAAGAGCAACATCCACGCTACAATGCTCCCGCCCTCGCATGACTGCGAGGAAGAATTTTCCATAGAGGACGCGTCCCAAAGAAGTTTCATAATAATTTAGAAGTTTGGAGACCGGCGAAAAATCTCCGGCGCGCGTGCAACATTCGTCTTTATTACCTTCGAAATTCCCTATGATGCTCCGCCTCCACCTCCGCGTCTCCTACGCTCGCAGCGCGATACGCTCGAGGGATATTGCGCGCTTCGGATAAATAAGAAACGTCGGCGCGGAAAATGGAGGAACATTGCTCGTCTCGCCGCGATTCGCAGCGGATAATTTTTTTTCCGGCGCGCCGCCCCCGCGAATCCAACGTTTAAGACGTCCGCTATTGTTACGGGGCCCCAACCGGCTTCGGTCGACAGCGTCTTCCCCCCACCGTGAAAGACGGCAGGGAAATTCTACGTCGGCCGATTCTCCCTCGCGTCGCGTCGTTCGCCGCCCGTTTTCCGCTCGAGAAATTACGCCGTCGAATCAAGGACGTTTTGGGGACGAAAATCTGCAAGCTTTTGTCATTCGCTTACACCGTGGAACGAAAAAGTATTGGCACGCTCGGATTTCCACAGCAGGGTAAAATAGCATTTCAAGTGGTAAACAGTATTTGAAAATAAAACTTTGTTCCTAATCGATTATTTCTCAACGGTGAGATACTTGGTAAGATAGTTTATTTCCTTATTTTGTAGTTTCGTCAAATTCGTTGATATTGTAAAATTCTCTTTTATTTTCGTCCTAGGGACAACGCGCAGCGTGATTTTCCGCAAACCGTTCACGCAACGAGAAAACGGGGGAGGAAGCGGGCGAGCAACCCTGTGCCAGAAGCGGACGAGTTGCGACGTCAAAAGGATGAGGGCGGAACGATTTATGGCGCCTTAAGACTGCCGGCTACTTTATGACGACCTTAATGTTTGCACCGTAAATTGGCTGGCTTAAGACACCGAGGCAGCCCGAAAACAGTAAAGTGGTGATCCCCTCGGCGTGACTGGCATCCTCATGTCGCGCGAATAATTCCCCCTCGACTCACGGAAAAAATTGCCGCGACAGCGCCGAATAAAGATCCGACCGTCGCGTCGGCGCGGCGTACCCGCGCCGCTAAATAACGGCCCTTAAAAGGCACGCGCGGAGAGCGAAGACGTGTCTCCCAGAGCCCGAGTACCATTAACCCTTGTGCCATCAACAGTTCAAATTTTGGCACACTCATTTCGGTTGGATCAACTTGACGCGGCGCTGGAATTACATTTTAACCATCGCAAGATAAATGTTTTTCGGGAACATTCTAGACGACGAAGATTAGGTCCGTTAACACGTTCGCTACCACAGCGACACGTATGTGACGTTTGTAATCTCGCAATTTACTTAACGGGTTACCCAGAAGGCGCAAAACGACGGTGAATTACGACAATTTTTTTAGGGTGAGAAATTTTCCTTTTTTTAGACTGCTATGTACGCTCGAAGATACGAATTTTTAACGACTAATTATATTTTTAAATCAATTCTATATAATTAACTATACCATGTATATATATAATTTTGTGTGGGTTATCCCCAAACGTATCGTCCACCTCGAAGAATGCCAAGGATGCGAGCTAATTTTTCTATAAACGCGTTTCCGGTTGCGCTCGACGCTGAAAAACCTAATTATTGCCGAGATCGCGGAGCAGGACGAGGTCGTCTTATAGGGCGAGCGGTTTAACTGGAGGTTAGCGAAGGAAAGAAGGAAATAGATTGAGGAGAGAGGTAAGGGAACGCAATGCGTTCTCGTCCAGAGGAAAATAAATTGAAGCGCAGCGTAGCGTACGGAGCACAGATTGAATTCCATCGTCTTGGATTTGCAACGTTTATAAGAAAGCATTCAATTTGGTCGTTAATGGGGACCGGTCGGGGAGAGAGAGACTCGTATAATAAAGTTGCCCTGGAGAATTTGTCCGAGCATATTTAATCCACGGGGTCGTCTATCTTTTTCTCCTAATTTCCCGGAGCAACGGAAAGTTGCCGGTGCTCGATATTGCCACGCTGCGCGCCGCGCCGCGCCGCGCCGACGGGGCTTAAAAGTGTTTATCGGTGTGTCTGTCGTCCTCTTTCCTCGCACACTCGCCACTGCAAACACAGGGAGCACCCAATGAGAGGCAACTCGAGCGGAGGGCGAAGCACACGAGGAAGAACGACCATCGTTGCTCAATGAAAAGCCCTCTTGCCCGAGTCCTCATAATTGAGACAATGAGTGGCGCTCGATAACTAAGCGTCGCGCACTGGCTAGCAGCACGTTACCCCCCGGCGTCATTCCTCGAGTGCCTCGAAATTCCGTCCGGGGGAGAGAGAGCATTCTCGAAAGTGTCGACTTATTATTTTCATCCCTTAACGCCCCGCGCAAACATTTGCATAGCGACGCCGGCCTTCAAGACAGCCGGGGAATTCGCGAGGGTCAGATCGCTCGGAAACCCCTAGACGGAGCGAAGAGTCGTCGAAGCGTCCCCTTAATCGCATAATTTTTCGGGATTTAAGACTCCAACTTTGCCTATCAACTCGAGAAATGGGTTCGCTATTAATTACTCATAAGCGATATAGACGTTTGAATGGAAATATTCTTCCGCTGTTTTACGATCCGGAACTAAGGGTAGTTTGAAGATTTCGGTCGAAGTAGGGCTGAAAATACGTTTCCGAAGAAGCTCTGACTTTTCGTATTATCGCGAGTATTTGGGAGAGTATTTGAAAAATTGTAGTATTTTTGTAGGAGCCGTTTAGATCAACTTGTTTCCTGTATTTTATACGGTTTTACAAATATTCATGGTAAAGTCAAGATTTATTCCGAGGGGTGTTTTCGCCCCTACATTTTGTGTCCGAACAAGTAGTTTAAATCGGCGTTTATTCGAAAACTAAAAATTTTGCAAACATTCCTTTCAATTTCAGGAGAATTCTCGATCGGCCCTCGCAGCCCTAACAGCAACAATGAACGAACCGATCGGATGAGCCATTCTTTTTCGGTCCTGGGTGCAATGGCGACCGATATCCGGCAGGAACGTGCTCGTACACGTGACAGGGCTAACTAGCACGATACGTGTGACGGTATAAACATCGAGACGCTCCGTGATGAATACAGCCGGTAATTACCGAATGGTAATTACGCTAAAATGATAATGACGCCGCTTCCACTGAACCGGCAGCATGTTTGCCAAACTATTGTATAATTTTACGCGCGTCGCCGTATCGTATATCCGGTTATCCCTATTACGCGTTTCGCAACTTATTAATAATAACAACGCTAACGACGGGAATAACAATAATAACAAACACGAACGGGTCACAACAATAACAGCCACGGGGATCGTAATACCCGGCGATTTTCCGGGGCATCGGGCTCGCGGTCGACTGATTTACAATCGTATTATTGGCAACGGATTTGATGCATACTTCAACGTGGGAACGCTCGATAAGTGTCCCGGTTGTTAGTGCAAACTTTCCGCGTCCGAACAAGAGAAATCATTGTGCCCCGCGCAATTGAATTCGTCCCAGTCGACCGGACAGAGAAATTTCGCGATTGTTAATTTCCATAAGCGGCCCCCGTAAATACTTTAACAAATTGCCGCCGTTCTGAGGGGGTGGGGGGTGTCGGGGGGTCGGCGTATGGGGTAGGGGTGAAGGGTCGGAGGAAAGGGGTTTTGGAACGAGCTTTCGATTTTCGGTGCGGGAAGGTCGTCCAACGAGCACTGCTTCTGTACCGTGCTCGTAATGTCGCAAATGGGATGATAATAATTATTACACTGAACGAGCACTTTGCGGTGAACAACGGTGATCGCGGTAAAACATTAATGATAATGGCATCGTTTTCTCGAAATTGCCGGTGGCGCGGGGACACGGTCGCGCGGCGACGCGTAATTTTATATAGTCCGATGCTTAACGTCCATCTACTTGATAATCGTCGGCCTCGTAAGGGTTAATTAGGCGCGTTTTAAGTCCCGGAACTCCGGGCTCGACTGTCGGACGGCAATCGCCTAATTCGTTAGAGTATCATGGCGTCGGCAGTCGACTTTCAATGGAAATCCACGAGAATCGGCTAACGAACGGGGACAACTTGGACGCTCTCCGCGGGAAACTTCGGCCCGGCCCGACCCGGCCCGACGCCACGCTCACGTTCGCAACGATGCAATTTCGCGGGACAATCGGTGGACGACGAGCCATCGATGACATCGAAAGAACGAGAGCACAAACGCGACTAATTGGAACCGTGGCCCACGCCAAAGTTCGCCGGGAGAACCGGTAATTCCCATTTATAAAAGCCTTTGTAAACGAGAAGGCACGCTCCAGTTCCGTAACGTTTCGTCGCCGGACTGGCTGTCCGCTGCTATTACGCAAGACGGTTTGTAATTAAATTGCCAATTAAATTACAACTTAATCAACGCTAATCGACTATTTACGTTTGCTGTAGCGCGCCGGCCGACGAAACGCGACGTTAGATTCGAAATTATTAACGCCTATTCTGCCCTTTTGACTCTGCGAACCTCCCGAGCACGAGAGACCTTCTCACAAATGAACGATGTGCGACGAGAAGATAGCACATTTTGCATCTTTGAAAAGTTTAAAAGTAGAACCTGGTCAGAATACATTTGCAACACGAACCTCGAAAGTGCTATCTTCTGTTTGTATACATATGCAAGTGGCGAAGCTGCTGTCAGCTGGGCTCGTGTCTGTGACGCAAACACAGATTTAGAATTCACTGTGCCAGTAAGAGAATTTTCTGCGAATATCTCGGGAACTTGTAATTTCCGCCAGCAACGAAAGTCATATTCGTGTTCAGCTCTTCGAAAGGATTGGAATGGCGTACAATGAGTATCAAAAGCTTAGGTGGGCAATTGTGAAGTTCAGCCGCATTAGCAGCGAAAGAAGAAGGAAATTCTTACTGGAATACACTTTTCATTCGTTTTCTTATACGTCTTCAAGTTCTGCCTCAGGGTGCATGTGGCGCTGGCAGCGACCTCGTTGAATCATTTCCATCGTTCGAGCACTACGACTTCCTAGCACAGAGATAGGGCGTCGCGTGGAAGATAGCAAGCTGACGGAAGACTTCGACGTTATTAACGCTCGCTGCGGTCTTTTGACTGTGGCCGTGACTCGTCGCGATACCTTCGCGACCCCAAGCCTCGAGATTCTCATTCCTGGCACGATAACGGCCAGGTAACCGACGCGCCGACGACGCCTTGCGACCAAGGGAAGGTCGTGGTTTAATTATCTACGTCTCTGGCGTCGACGGCGACGACCTACCGTCCGCCTTTGCTCCGACGACGTGACACCGTTTCTAATTCCGCCTCCCACCCCCCCCCCCCAACCCCTCGACCCCCACCACCACCACCGAACCAACCCCCTCCTGGCCGATTACATTATTAATATCAACGCCAAGGCAAGCTGGCGTCGTGGCGACGAGTTTTTCCGAGGATCGCGAGACGGTGGAATATGAATGCAATGCGCCGCGGAGGCACGCAGCCCGCCGGGAATTCGAATTAGTCGTGTCGCGTTGTCTCGCGTCGGTCAGACTGCGAAGCCAGACCCAGTCACCCTCGCGAGGAACGCATCGAGTTACGGGGAAGATGGTGCGCAAACCCCGCCCGACGGATGAATGAAATGCGAGCAGGGATTTCCGAGCCGGGAAAATTGGATCCACCGTCCCGAATTGCCGCTGAACGCACGCCAGAAGGAATTCGTACGAGCACCTTATATTCGCCGGATGAACAAGCTGTCTGCCCTTTGTCGATAAGTTACACCTGCAGCCTAATCCTCGACGGTGTTCGCCCGGCTTCTGTCACCTCTCGCGAACGTTTAGGACACCGTGAGCCTGCGAAACGATACTTTCGGGAACTAATTTTTGACGTAAAATAAACCTTTAAAATAACGCATGCCAGTCACTTCTGAAAAATGCGAGATAAATCATTTTGCACCGTCTGACAGATCCTACGCGAATCTTCTTTCTGGCGCGCCACAGTCACCGAAAGCCTCCCTTCGCGGATCAATCTACCGCCGCATCCCCCTAAATCCGCCACATCCCAGTAAACCCTAAAACAGTGACGAACGTCTAAACGCGAAATCAGTAACCTAATTATTCTTCGCGTGTAACGCACCAGGGATTTCGGAACATTCAATTGACATTACACAGAAAGCAGTTCCATTAGAGCGGCGATCGGATCGGAACCGATTACGGCGATCTTTCCCGTCGAGAGCCGCGTTCCATCCCCCACGAAAAACTGTGCCGATGTGTAATGGGCAAATCGCGATTCTGCGCACGATAATAAGCCGAATCGGTTTTCACGGTGGACGTTATCGACGCACGCTTAGCTGATTTGATTTCCACAATTTCCTGGGGAGCCGCCGGATTGTCACGCGGAACGCGGAATCGAGCTATAATTTAGAGCGCGCGTCGCGCGTTCGTTAAAACGAGAGGGCGCCGAACAAAGAGGGAAAGAGCAACGGAGAGA
Organism: Halictus rubicundus; assembly: GCF_050948215.1. Taxonomy (NCBI): domain Eukaryota; kingdom Metazoa; phylum Arthropoda; class Insecta; order Hymenoptera; family Halictidae; genus Halictus; species Halictus rubicundus. The sequence goes on from NC_135161.1 coordinate 14,259,914, forward strand.
GAGAGAGAGAGAGAGAGAGAGAGAGAGAAATAAATAGAGAGAAAGAAAGAGGGCACCGCGGAGGGTAGGGATGGGAGAGATGACAGTGCGAGAGGGTGGAAAGTGGGAAGTGGTAGAGCGGAAAATAATGCAGCGTGCAGAATTACAAATTACACGCTACAGGAGCACTAGGTCCCTCCTCCCCAGTGCCGGTAGCGGTAGAGAGGCTCTGTTCGTTCCGTTGATTACACAAACAACATTCCTGGTCGCACAGAGGGCGAAAGAGAGAAGGGGCGAGGCCGGGAATAAGGGATGGAGGAAACTGCGTGCGGCTTGGTATCAAACGTACTCGTTACAAAGCCGGCTATTAATCTTTATTACAAACAATCCTCTGTGTTAATTCCGTGTAATTTGCCGCCAGTCATGCACCGCGACATCCTTTGCCTACACGATACGCGTCGTCGTCGTCGTCGTCGTCGTCGTCATCGGCTGCGCGTTGCTTTCTCGCGGACCACGAAAACGTTTCGATTTAATCGTATCGCTCTACCCCTCGGGGGAATCCTCTGACGTTTCTCCGTGTAAATTTTAACTTGAATATACAGGGTGATACACAAGCTACACCTTCCTTGCGATTGAATTTAGAAGGAAAAGCTACAGCAAAAAATCCATATTCGCGTTTTTTTCTTTTTTCTCGTAAGTGCAATAATGCATCTGCATTTTGCCTCCCGACTGCAAGCTCCTTCGTTACATGTGCGGCGTAGTCGAGGCAAAGGTAGATGCAAAGCATCGCAACACCAAAGATACCCTAAAGCCGAAAATGGACAAGGTGAAGCGAGCTTGCAGCAGGTTCGAGAACAAAAGCTCAAGAAGGTTGCTAATGGAGGCTACATCGAGTAATTCCATTCTTTAGACTTTTCGCGGCGGCTAAAGTGTGCGTGAGAGGAAAATCGTCGAAAGAATGATATTTTCCGGAAGTTTCGACCGTTTTTGTCCAATGACTTTTCCGTATTTACCTCGACGACCCCGTAGAGGGTTGCAGAGGGATGGGAGGGGCGCGGCAAATATAACAGGGTTAAATATCGGCACCGTGGGCCCGTTAAATTTTACGTTGCCGTGCTTTTTACGCGGCCCGATCTTCCGTGAAACGCGCACCAAATTTTCTCGTTATATACGCTCAACGGCCGCGAGCGCCGTCGTTTCATGCCTCCGTAATTTGTTACAATTATTTTTCCTTCCGCGGAATAATTGCGAAACATATTTAACGAGCCGCGGAACGAGCGTAAAGGAAGATTACGAGGGACGATGCAACCCCGAGTGCTGCCTTCCGATTATTATGAAGCTCCCGTATAATATAATGCGAAACTAACGGAAATATTTGCACGGATTTTTCTTTTTTTTTTCTCGCTTTTTAGTGGCTATCAGTCGTGTTTGCGTTGTGGAAATGGCAGTCAACGGTGAGATTGTGTATTTGACCGTTTATTTTCGAAAACTGTTCGTTGTGAGGCGGGAGGTTGTGTATTTTACCTTCGACCGTAGGCAGTATTATTACTACACCAAATTGACCTGATTCTGAAAAAACGGAAATTAAGTGAAACTACATTTCCCCTTTTAATCGTTTTATTCGTTTGTTTGCATTATAACTAACGAACGAGTCTAAATAAAATTATTTTTGATTCTTCTGCGGGGAAATATACAATGAATTTATTTATTCGAGTCCAGCTTTACGCAACTATTGTTATTTTGACACAAGCACATGTAAAGTAGTTTGATTCTGCACAATTCCAGTAATAACTATCGAATTTTGTGACTATTCAGAATTCGACAGAATTGAAGTGAACAATTCTCATCAGTATACCACCACTTTTGGGGCCACTGTATACGTGAGTTATTCAATAGTGCGAAGTTCAATACTTAAAACACAAATAAATTATTAGAACTGAAAATAATTGATTGGATGTGAAATATTTATACAATTACTATTAGATTCAATCATTACTATTCTATTTAATTACTCTCATCATTGTCAATTCAAATTCACTCAATTTTTCAACGCTCCGAGTGGAAGTTATTTGCAATTCGACTCAATAGAATTTTTTATTCGAACTACATGCATGACCAATATTATTGCATGTGCTGTGCGCTCGTGTACTACATACGTACGATGACTATCCGTAGATTAGTAAAATCGAAGCTGTTGCAAATTTTTTACGATGTTGTGTACGCATACACGGAAATGTGAACATTGCCTGGGCTTTTATTTAACTTTTACGCAGCAAAAATTGAGAAATATAATGTTATTTTTAAATGGATTTTTCAAACAAATGAATCCTCTAAAAATCTGTTTGCGCGAGTACTTTCGAAATTAAAAGCACACACGTTGTACCGGAAGATTAATATTTTCCATGTAATTCATCGTTTGTAATTTCGGGCAAACTCTAAAAATATATTGGCTACTACATATTGGTAAAACGAAATATATAAAATCGGTGATTCGTCCAGTTTTAGCGTGGCAAACAATATGGTTTGCAGAGCCAACTTTGAAGTCAATTATCCGCAGATGACTGATGACCACCGAAAAGGGTAGCGTCGATTATTCGTACGCGTTTTATATTGCAGCACGTCCCATGAAACCCGGATGGGGTCACATAACAGGCCTCGTTAGCAACAGATTCACGGTCCGCGGCACTTCATAAAAATATACGTCGTTCCTCTATTACCCATAGTCCCGGGGGAGCTCGTTGCACGTGGTCGCAGAGCGGATTCGATCGGTCGCAGAAACTGAGCGTCAAAGGACACCTCTGTGTGCATTTAAATCTCTTACGTCGTTAGAAGTTAACGAAGTTCCTGATGGGAAACTTCATCAACGGCGACCGGCTATCAGATGTCTCGTTGATCGCTTGAGGAGTTTCTTGCGCGGCGCAACATGCTGCTATAGTCTTATCGGTGGCTTCGAGGGCCCGCGACGATCCCGGGTGTAAAAGAAAAATCCTCTCTGTCCCCGTACCGTCGGCCAGACGAGAAATTAATCGAGGGTTTAATTAAGCGAAAGAAGGAGGACCGAGGACGGTACAAATTCTTCTGCTCCGCGGTGCGGCTTCTTCGAGAACTTCGCTCGGCGGCTGTTTATCGGATTCCTTCCGCGCGGTTTCACCGTATCACCGAGGACAATTTTCCTAGGCAATGGGATTTAGATTTACGCAAACGTTAAGGGCCCGTCGTCGCCGCGGAGGCCGAAGCAGGCTCGAACGATCGTTCCCGAGTGGAAACAACGGGCGAAGTATCTTCGAGGATGATGCTCGGCCCGATAAGAAACTAGACGGTACCCGGTATCTGGGCTGTTGCCGACGACCCCGCAGGGTTTTCCGGTCGGTTATCCGCGCGGCTAGAGCCCAAGAAAAACCGGCGAACGACCGCCGACGTCGGGTTTTACTATTCGCTCGAAGCTCCGTCGAAACGACTACAAACACATGATACGCTAAACCTATCGTCCCGTGAGTTCCATTCAGAAATTTTATGTGGTCTCTTCGAGAAATTAAAGGTGGCACTATCATTTTGTCGAGGAGTGTACAAACACCTGGTATATCGTCGGTAATACCCGCTGCGACTGCAGTCTTGTTTCGAAGACTCCTTCAGACCTCCCCCCGTCAGGGTTATGGCACCGGCGCTGTGTCGTTTTTTGCCACGTCCCCCGTAGCCGGCATCGATTTCCCATCTGCCGGGAGTGTCTTGATCGTAAGAGGTGCGGGACGAGCGGGAAAGGACCTCCATTATCCGCGCTCCACTTTTGTGCGACGTTTCACACTGTACCGGCGCGGCGCGGCGCAGGCTGTCGTTTGCGGAAAGAGTGAGTCGTAACGCCGCGAAATTGCCGGCCGTACGACCAACAGGAGCGATCCGAGCGCGCGAGCTGCTTAAATCCACCCACGAATCGAGCCTTCCTCCTCTCTATCGTCGCGCCGCACCGTTTTCCTCTCCGTTCGAGCGCGGGACTCGCCGCGCCGATCCGCTCCGCTCCGAGGCGATACGTTTTCGGCTTTTACGGTTTTTACATTCGAGGATCGGTGTCGACACGCCTGTACTCGCCGAGAGAATGCTCCATTAAGCCGGGTTCGAAGCAATGCTGTTTCAGTTTAGAGGAAAGTAGACGCTTCGCAAATCGACTGCGCCGGAGCCTTCGGCGAAATCGATTTTTCCGGGCACATGATTCATAAAAGCCTCGGTTCGACGAAATTTTAGTTTGCTCGACGAGAAATTGAATGTTAACTCCGGCCCGTGAAGACCGTGGAATCGCGAACAAGTAAATTCGGCGTTTCAATTTTCTTTCGAGTTGATGGTGCACTCTTCGAAGTACTCCTCTTTCGAATGTGCGCACTCGAGCGGTGTGCCCACTGCTGAAAACATTGCTGAAGAGCTTCTTGCGAAACGCCGTGCAGGACTCTCGTCGTTTCCCGTTTTATTGTTTCAACGTCATTCGTATGTCCTTCTCGCATGACGTTTTTTTATTCGTGGAAATAAAAAAAACGTCGTTCCGGGGTAAGTCAGGCCAGTATAGAGGCTCATCAAGAACGGTCAATTATACAATGTAATGTTTAGAATTTCTACGTTCTACTTCATCTTGGGTTCACCGAAACCCTTACTAAATTATGAAAATTAATCTCTGATTTTAATTCCTTTAAATTACTTCATAAAAATTTATGTTTGCATAAATATTCGTATACCAGAGGTTGCGTGAGGTTGTTCACTTTATGTATATATAATAATGTATAATGCTTTATATTATATTGTACAATCTGAGTCACGCAATTCGTACAAGTTATATGTACCTCCTGCTTGGCTAAAGTTAGGAGAGGGTTGCATTATATAACAAAACTTTGCAGAGCATCGGAAAGTTTAAAAACCTCATTCAAAATTTGTTTACTTAAATGCAACAGTGCATCTAAACAATTCAAATCTCTTTGAAATTGACTGTTCGAAGTAGTGGACGTTGGAAAATTACTATAGTGTAGCTTAAAGTTCAACGATCGGCGGTTGATAATGAATAAAAATAAAATAACTTATGGACGTCTTTCAGAAAGCTTTTTAGTGTAAAGCTGAAGAGCGTAAACAGTACTAACAACAGACTCGTACATCGATTATTTACTCTGTTACAAAGTTATAGTAAATCTCCCGTACAATTATCATCGGCCATATCTTTCAACCCAACGAGCAGTAGTGGCGCGCTGGGATCAGAAGGCGGGAGCTTTATTAAATAAAACGCGACCATAAATTTTCCGAAATCCGCAATAATATCTGTCACCGCTGCCGGTCGGAATTAATTGCAACCAATCCCGAAACAATTGACCCCGTGACGAACGACACCGGGGCGGCGCAGTTTCGCTATTTACGGACGGCGGCGGCAGATCGATTCCTTTCGCTTTCGGCAGCCGTTAGGTGAAATTCAATGAATCCGGTGCACGCACGCATTAAAGTTTCACGCTCCGTTGTTGTTTTCATGCAAACGAGCTACGTGTCCGGCCGACGAAACGAGCCTCGGGTTTGCCGGATCTCGTCGGCATATCTGAAAACGATATTGCGATTCTCCACGCTCGGAAAAACCTGAACGCGATCCACGACGGCATTTCTTCGTCGTCGAGACGCGACGCGACGCGACGCGACGCATTGCGACGATGTCTCGAGACATACGATATTTTGCTGATAGCTCGCAACGGAAACTTAGGCAGCCAGCAAAACCTCCGTCAGACTTCACCCCGGCGGCCGGGCAACTTCCGCACGGTGTCTGTACAATGTTGAAGCAGAGACTGTCTCCCTAATTACTGGAAATTATTCATGAGCCGCAACGTTCCGCGAAGCGTTCGTCTCTCGGCTCTCGGCTTTCGCGATCCGCTTAGCGCGCCGACCGAGTTGCGGCTTTCCCCTGTTCCCAGGTTTACGTAACGCTAGTTTAAAACGCGATATGGAATTTTTTATTTCGGCCAGCCTCTATGAAATAGAGATGTTCCGAGGTGGAGCGCCCTGGCCGCGATGCTCACCGGATTACGTTTCCACGCGTACGAGATTAGATTCGCGGAGAGAGAGAGAGAGAGAGAGAGAGAGAGAGAGAGAGAGAGCTCTGACGAGAGCCCGGATAGTTCAGTTAACGGAGGAGTTTTGAAATGGAACCCGCCTTCCGTGAAAAAGTGTTGGGCACACTGAAAATTATTCAGAGAATGGTTTCTACCCATACTAAACATCATAAGCAGGATCGTCTCTAGGGGGTATGGCCGTAGTAACGGGAGGTCTAAAAGCACCAATAAATTAGACGTTCTTTTCCGATATAAAAATATAATTCAATCATCGTAGCCGATACTTCCCGAGCCGTCTTTTTCCCCGGGACGGCTCGCGCGGAGGTTTCATGCATGTCTAACAAATGCGAGCTTATGTAGGTGCGATACGATCTCGGGTTTATGCACTCGTGACTGTGTTTCGACAATACTCCCTGTCTCCCTTCCCCGGCCGGAGGAAACGGTATAAACCGGTGGAACACGATTTTGGGCTCTTTGGTATCGAACACCCGGCCAAGCCCGACGTCAGGCTATATACGCCCGAAGATAATCCACTGCTAAGCTCACTCGATTCGCAAAGACTCTACCGTTTGTTTGAGGATTTGCTATTTCGCTTGACTTCCTTTCTACCACCGTCTGCCGCGCCTCTCTCGCACACTTTCATCGCTTTCCTCTCCCCCCCTCTCTCTTTCTCTCCTTCCCTATTCCAACTATCACCCAGCATCGTCTACCCAAACGCGCGCCAGTTTTCTAGAGGACTCGGCAAACGAAACGTTTCGCGAGACTCCGTTGAGGGAAACTGGAAGAGAGAGAGAGAGAGAGAGAGAGAGAGGGAGAGGGGGAGAGAGAGAGAGAATAAAGAAGATAAAGGGAGTGGCGGAGTCAGAGCAACAGAGGAGAAGATCTAAGAGGAACAATAAAGGCGAAGGGGAGCCGAAAGAAAGCAGGGCTAGAGAGGCGGAGAGGCGTTTTGTTGCCAGGCGAACAACGAAACATTGTTGTTTCGAGCAGGAAGCTCGCTGCCGCGCGGCGATAAGAAAGAATTCGCTCTTTATCACGCGAGCTACGAAAATCCCTTCCGCGATTCTATTGCCGGCGCCGACGCCTGAAAATAATTCTGCGTCTCGTCCGAAAAAGAGAGACGACCGTTCGTTCCCTTCGCCGGGCCCCGTTTATCGCCGGGAGAGAAAGAGAAAGAGAGAGAGAGAGAGAGAGAGAGAGAGAGAGAGAGAGAGAAGAACCCGCCTCGGGGAACGGACCGAGACCTCAAATTTAGTCTGGTCTTTGTTATTCCGTTTAACGCTTGTTTATTTATTCAGAGTAATATCTCGCAGCCGAGATAAAACAATGTAAAGCGGAAACGTTACACCTAGGGATGGTGAATCGCTTCCGCCCGAGCGGCTTCTTCGCGGAAAAGTTCTACGGTTAGAACAAAGCGAAGTCTCGGGATCGGAACTCGCTGAAATGGATTCGACGTTCTTCCTTTTTCTTCTTTCTGTTCAGTGTTCATAGTCGCGTTAACTATGCGCGGTCACGAAAATAGTGGGACACCAGGATAATTCCGTCTCTCAAGCTTTACGTCTCGAGGAAGCGGGTAATCGTGTTGGAGAATTTCTTGAATTATAAGATTGGAACCCCTGGCGGGCGACAATTTTTTTAAATAATCAAAATACTTTCATTTGGTGGGGCAGTAACTTCGCCCGCCTTGAACATTTCCGGTTCTTGTAATAATGTGATGTATCTCGTTCACTATTAGATCTAGAACACACGAAGGTGAGTACATTTTTACGCAGAGGTTAGGTCTTTAGGCAAAAGATACGTTTCCCCATGTATAGAAACCAAGATAACCTCGAAATCTACGATACACCTTCCGCACGTGAAAAATGTTTACACCGCAATATTTCTTGTTGAGAAATACATGCATTGAGCACCATGCAATGCAGTTTCTGCACCAAGAGATGGCGCCGACTATACTTCTCCTTTTCGTTCCGTTTTTTTTTTTTTTTTTGCTATCAAGAACTTACTTCTTTCTGTGATACTAACGCGCGTGCCTCCTCATTGTACAATAACAAGTTTAGTTTACTTTAAACTTTAACAAACAAACTCAGTTCACCTTCAAAACATAAAGTATCTTTCCGTTAAAGTTTTTCGTGCTTTGGGGGGATAAAACGCATCACTGGAAGACTATTTTATGCTTTTTCAAAGAATAGGAAGGAGATGAAGCTCACGGAGGACTATTTGGTCCAAACGCCCACTTTCAACAGGAAATAATTCTCCGGGTAACCTAAATACATCATCATTGTTATTTCCATATTTTTACAGACTTTCACTTAAACAACTTAAACACTGTCTCTTGTCAAATTGTTCAAATCAAGCGCGATTACCCCGTTTCCTGTTTCGCGGAATCAAAATTGCAAGGCTGGTCGTCAGAGAGATGTTTGGTTTCTTTATTAATGGTTCTTTCTTATGGAGGGTTTCCGCGAGCTAGAGCGACGCTTGAAAATTCACGGAATAATAAATGTTTATGAAATATTCTCTGGCATTAAATGTGAATTCAATTGGAAAACCGATCTTTGCCGGGTGACGATCAAGTGGACTTTTTGATCGGAGCGGAAAAACTGCGGAACCGGGTCTCCGTGGAAAGCATTCGGCTGATTGCGACGAATTTTATAGATTAATAAATCGGACGGTTGAATTCATTAGCGCGCGGACCAGCTCGGTCGGAATTGCTTCGTCTATTATAACTATTTTTACGATGCGATGCCGCGACGGCTGACTCAGGAAACGGTCGCTAATTTCATGAGAGAGAAAAAGAATTAAAAAAAAAAAAGAGAGAGAAGGGGGTGGAACGCCGAGGCAACGATACCACCTGGCGTCATCCTATCGCCTAGATTATATCATCGTTTCGCGCGAACCCGCGGAAAATATTCGATCCGCTATCGCCGATGAGGAATCAGATATTTTTCACCGGGATTTTCGATATTTCATAATCACGCATTTTCCACCGGAGGAAAACGATCAAAGGTACAGGGTGTTTCAAAATTATATATCCCGACTGCTATAGCGTGATTCTGCACCTCCGTAGAGGTCCTTGACTCTTCTTTCAAGGTCACATATTTCTTTATTGCTTCCTATAGTTCTCATCGCGAAGAACAAAAGTCAACCGTTCTCTTAAAGAACAACTTCAAAGTTTCGTAAACTATTTTTAGAAATGGAGAATAAAAGTTTTTGAGAAAATTGACTCACTAGTCTCACTATAGCGGATATCAGTTTAAAGTTTAGATCATTCTTACGTGATATTATTTGCTGCTATCTTCTGGACATTCGAACAGCAAACTTACCTGAAAGAAGAATAAAAGAAATCTAATTAATCAGTGGGAACAGGTGAATCACAAAGTTAAAGTTCACCAGTTTCGTGGATTGTGAAATAAAAATTGATTTCATCCCGTGATGAGTTTGTTGCATTAAAAACAACATTACGATATTTTTACATTTTTCTAACCTTTTACTGATTTATGTTTCGCCCAGCCAATTTCTTTATGAATGCATAAAAACAGTTTACTGATCACTTTTAACTATGCTGCTATGACTAAACCAATTAAATACTGCTTTCGTTTTGGACGAGATAGTTCAGAAAAATCTTCAGGATTTTATTTACATATTTTTATGGACAAACTTATAATACTTTAGAGCTAGTTTATCGTCGAAGCCATTTTATGGGATTCTTTGCTTCTTATGAGTCTAGATTTACAAATAAACATTGATCTTTGCCACAAGAGATATTTCATAATAATGGGCAAACCGTAAAGAAAGTTTCGTATTAATGTTTCAACTTTCAAATAAAATCCCGCGAGCGTTCAAACAAGGGTTGGAAAATTGTTAAGAAAAGAGATAGATGATGACAAATTTTATTTTGCATAAAAATCCGCAATCTAATTTATCAGTCGTGAGTTTTAAACTTTTAAAAATGATCGAATGGCTGAACTTCCCTCGACAGTAGAACTTTTCTTTGAATCCGAGAGAAGCATTGCAACCGTAGATTTGAATTGTTCCCAGTGAAACGCAAGGATTCAGTATTACCGAGGACACCAGAGAACCCGTTGGTATCGTGTCGCGAGGTCTTACGTCAAATAACGCCGCTCAAGTTAACCATAGCTAATTAGTTCCGCAGGGTGGGCGAGCTAGGTTGCGCGCCCGCGCACGGCCGAGATGTAATTGCAGCCCTGTCCGCGCATCAGTTTACCAGTTCCACTGATTGTATGCGGTCCTCGAGCGAGAGGCGAAGTATAGCACGCTTGCCTCGTCCTGGTCGTCCTAGTCACTCAATTAAACCGTAGCACGCGCCGCATATTCATCCAGTCGTCGGGCCTGCCAGCTCAGAAAGGGATCCATGCATTTGGTTCGAGTCCATTTCGCTGTCGGATCATCGTTTGTTCCGAAAGGAGGATCATGCCGGCTAGAAATCTCTTAGCGGTATTGGCTGGTCAGTGAATGGCGCGTGGCTCTGCGATCTGAAAGCCTCCGAGACACACAAGGACGCCGCGCCGCGCCGGCAGCCTCTTCGAGTCGCGTTTGCTATCTCAACAACCACGTGCAGGTCTACAGTCAGGGACAAAAAGCTAGGACTTTCAAAACTGTATTACCCATACGCGTTGTTATCACCCAGAACGTAGGCTGTCCCATCTTTTTCTTCCTGACTGTACTCGTCGTCTTTGCCGGCTGAACCGCCAAGAACAAGACCAACCCATTGTTTCCTGCCGTTCAACTGTTTCTCGAGAACAGAGACGGCTGCGACGAACAAACGTTCGCGCGAACGAACGCCGATCGATCCTCTTCGATGCCTTTTGCATTCGCCCGGCGCGGAAGGAGATCGGCTACTGTTCGAATCCACGACAAGTTTGAAACTTGCTCAACTCGCTGGAAACCGATGGGACTTGTCGAGCCGATATCACCTGTTCAAACTTTGTTTAAACATTTCTGAGGCTCTGGTTCATTTCTTTGGTTCATTTTGTCTGGGCAGGATGTGCAATGAAACAGTGTGCTTTTTTTAAATGATTTCTAATAAATTTCTAATGCTGAACTTGAAGGTAACAATAAACAATATTATCGGGAACGAAACGCACATGGACGTTCAAACGGAATATTAAAAAATGAGAGGTAACTACTTATTTCGATCTCCCGGTTATACCGTCATACCGGTCTCGTAATTAACTTCGGTTGCGTAACGCGCTCGGTACTTTTGATTTGTTCTCGACTGGATCTTTGCCAGTGATGGAGCGAGTATCGACGAATTTTATTTCGTTTGTGTGCTCGGGGGAACGAGCTTCATCAGCGAGCCGTTATGCTTCCTTTGAGCCCCGAAATTCTATCAGGTAATTAATTATCTGGTTCTCATGTTGCTCCCGTGACGGTCTTTCTGACACGATAGAACGCATGTATATCGATCCTGAACGTTCAGGATGAACGGCGGATGGCCGACTGCGCCGCGAGAACGGCGACGCGACGTCACGTTGGTTGGTTTATTCGCGCACAGGCTCGGTACGCATACATAAACGAGAGTCCGGCCATGTACGAATAAATAAACCGATATCACGGGAACGGAATTGCAAGAATTTTCGCCGGCGGCCAAATGACGCGCTCGAACGTGGCCGCGGGTGCGTTCAACAACGCGGCAACGTCTCTTTGTTTCCAACCCATCTATTCGTTATTTTCCGTTCCCCCTGAATATGTGTCGCTCGTCTGTGTCACGTCACAGGCCTGACACGTGGTGACTTGCAACCAATAATTGCCGGAGATAGCGATTGCGGGGGAAATTCGAGCATGTGCACAGATCCCGGCTTCATTTGCGGCTAGGGAAATGGGCCCCAGGTACTTCTTTCCGTCTGCTAAAATATTTTCGCTTTTCATGAAATCCAGAAGAGCTTTCGAATATTGTTGCTGCCGATTTTTGGGCGAATTAAAAGTCGTCGCTAATGATACATAAATAATTTAAATGAAATACGAATGTAGAAACCTGTTTAATATAACATAATAATTTTATACCCGTAATATAGATTTTCTGTTCGAGGAAAACGAGGCTAAGGTAGTGAAGCACACGGTTACCGAATAGCTATCGTCTGACTATGACGCACTCTATCTACTGGCGTGTTTCTCATGGAGCTTAATTGTTTCGGAAATGAAGCTCCATACGAACGAATTTTGTTCTATAATTTTGGCTTTCGGTATTTCGCATAGAATTATCTATCCTCCTAGTTCTACCATGAATACCAAACCGCTCATTGCCAGTCTCGTATCTACGTATTAAATCGCGGAAGTTTTAACAATAGAGTTGCCGGTTAAAGTGGTAACCCCGGATTGCGGTTGGCAGTATTACTGCCTGTTAAGATGATAAGTAGACTGCGGATTTTCTGCAGTTATGGCATCCTTGATCTTTCGAAACTTGGCATGGGAGCAATGTTTAAGAAAAAATCTGATCTAGTTGTTCAGTTTTCTATGAAATATTCAAACGTTTTTAATAGAGGAAAGACATCAAATGGATTTCTTTTATGGGTTGCTGAATGCATGAAAAATTGCGATTTTGTTCTGTGTACTTGAGAAGTTTGGTAAAATGCGGTGAATTGATACAAAAGCATCGATTACCACGGGGAAAGTGTTAATTGCGAGGGGAGGATTTGCACAGTACATCAGGGCGAAACTGCGAATTTAACTTTCGTCCGTAGATGACTTTGAAAGTAAATTCCTACATGTGGCATTCTCCCTTTCCGCCGCGGATCGTATGGAACCATAACCCCGAAGAGCAGTCGTTAGACTTCCGGAATTCCGTCAGGGAAACTTGTACTTGTTACGCCACAGTTAAATAAACTCGGATTGTTAGACAAATCGAGAGCTATATATAATCAAATAGTCGCAGCACCGTTTTGATTACACTTCCGAGTTGGAAGGAACACGTAGGGGGAACATCGTGGATCTAACCTTGAACGCGATGAAACTTGATCGTATTCTTCTAACAGGAGCAAACCGATCGAACGAAGATGCGACGTATGTGACAAATAGCCGGTATTTGTCATCGGTAGAAAAACCACTATGGACTGGACGATCGGTCGATTTATAAAAGTCACCCACTGGAATAGTTTCAACATTGTGACGTATTCGATATTTATGCGGAACACGTGGTTTAGATGGATGCACGCGGATGGATTTATCGATGCAGCACGTTATCCCTTAATAACGTAGAATATGCGTATACATGTGTATTTTAGAATATGCGTTCGTAGAGCTAGTACGTAGAACTGTGATTCGTATAATAGTCGGTTAGCATTAAATTGATTCGTATAAACAAGATGCTTCGGTGTACTCGAAATCCCCATTCCCACGTAAAGTATACCCGATCGTGTCCCAATTGTCAGCAACAATTGGCAACAATTGAGAGAACAACGGATCTCGGATTTGCGTGGGATCCAAGATCTATTTCGCGCTCGCCTTTTTCGTCTCTCGTTCGCTTTTTGTTTTCAGACGGCGTCCACCATTACGAATCCGTTTGGGGGTGAGGCAGGGGGTTGGTAGGAACGGCGGTGATGGAGGGTCGGCACGGGGTTAATTCGAGTGGAAATGCTCGTTTCTCTCGGCGCGGGCTCGGCGCGCGGCGATACAATTTTTTAATATTGCCGAACGGCCGGTGGCCGCTGGAAAATGGAAGATACTTATGATCTAGAGGTAAATGTGACGCAGGCTGGGTAATCGTTTCCGCCTCGAACGGCCACCCGTAATTTTTCATATCGCGACATAATGGATTATCGCGTATATTATCGATTCGTCGCCGAACAACGGCCGTCGATTTCGCGAAATGCCAGCGACCGACCGCGAGAGGCGGCGAGACTGCATCGACGAATAGTTTTTCACTTTCTCCCGGTTTTGTCGGTTTTCTTTGTTGCAAATCCCGCGACGAAAAAGTTTCCACGCGCGCGCGTTGCTGCCGCGCCGGCGGAAAAATAGGTTCTCGAGAGCCGCGGGAACAGATGCACCGTGAAATAACAAGCCGCGCGCAGAGGAGGCGCTCACGGTTTAATTCCATTATTTAACGGGAATATAAATATAACGGACGGCGGTGGCAAAACACGCTGTTATTTTTCTCTGGATACAGAGGCGAACACCACGGACGCGGCGTTCGAAAAAGGCGCGGCGAGTTTCTTTTTTCGTTCTCTCGGGCCTGGACTCGGGACCCGGGAACCGGGACCCCCGGGCGCTCTTTCTATCACGGCCAGCGTCGTTTTTTGCGAATCAAAGAGCCCGATGGAAACGCCCCGTGGAAAACAAGAGTCTCGTAATCGATTTCGATTATTCATACGCGCGAGATTGCATTCATCGTTTCGAACGTTGGGGTGGTGCATTCTACCGTGGGTTTTGACGGCGAGGGGGGAAACGGGGGGAGGGGGGAGGGTGTTGTAGAACATGCATTTCGCGCGTCCTATCGCTCCGCGACTGCTTTGACTCCGAGAATCGTGTGTCGTTCTAAGGGCTCGTCAATTATTCACACGCATTCCCGGAAAGGCGTGTGTATACCCTCTGCGAAAAAGTCCGCGGGAATCTGAAATAGTAATGCGCCGTTTTACATTTCATGCGACCGAGTGGCGCGGCCGCGCCGAACGCTGCGGTATTATTCAACGACAGTAAGAGAACGAGCTCTAAGGCCTCGGCGACCCCGTGCCGCAACTTTTCTTATTCCGGGGCTTGCAAAGGGTACAGGCGGAACCCTGGGCCCCGGGTGCATCGCGTGCACCTGCGACGCAGAGGCAGCCTCGAGACGAGTCGGTTTACAAGATTAGGCCCGGCCAGACAGCACGCGACAGAACTTTCTTCCGACGCGGTGCTCTGTCCTCGAATCTGCTCGGCAACCGGGATGGATGGCTAGAAAAGAACGACCGAGTGGAAATCGCTTTCATCGCGAGAATATACAGGGCGGAGCGTTTCAATAGGAACATCCGAATATCTTTGTCCGAGCTCGAGGAGCGAGCGGATTGAGTCGGGGGCAAAAAGACAGGACACTGTATGATTTTTTAATTTTTATTCGGTAGACGAATGGAATTTCTCGTACATACATAGTTTTGTTTTTGTTTGTTTGGTTCAGTCGATCAGAATTTATCTCGAGAAAATGCGAATCTTTCAGACAAATTAATGGGACAAAATGGTATCATAGATTGAATGAACGTGGTGGAGGGGATAACGTTTTGACAGTTACGGAGAGAAAGATATAAGGGAAAATGTTGCGTAGGAAGAGCGTTCGGTGTATCGCGAGAGAGGCAGGTGTACAAATACATTTTTAACTCGGTGTACATGTCTAACGGATGATAGAGACCCAAACCATGCGTGCGGTATATCTCTTACTGCGCCAAATTCGCAGCCATCACCGTCAGCGCCCGCCTAGAAGGGGGATTCCTCGGGCCTGGGTAAAAAATGAAGAAAAGTTTGTATGATAAATAGAAGATACGGGATCCGAAGATCCCGTCTGGGGTTATCCGACGCATAGGTTTTAGCCCCACCGAGTTTACCGTCTCGGGAGTTTATTCTGGCCGCGGCGCGAGACTAGGCTGGCCTCGCCATGCTAAAACTCATGGGATAATAAAACTGCCGTATTTTACTGCGTCGCGGCGACCACAATGCCTTGCCAGAGAATACCGAGGCATATTTATCTGCTCGTATTCCTCCTTTTTTCGACACCGCGAAGGAGCAGGGGCTAAGGGATGCGCGGCAGGGCAAGGGCCAGGGATGAGCAGCGCGATTATCCTCTGTAGGAGTTGGAGCAATGATAGCACGATGACATAAACGCGAGCGTCGAGGCTGCATGCTAACGTGGATAGAGTTCTATACGGTGCAATAAAAAGAATTTTGACCTTGAGAGTCGAGGTTAAGAATTTGTCCAACTCATCTCCACCGAGCCATAGCTATAGCGGTCCCGACATGTAATTTTGGAACAGCCAAAGTTAGCGCTCCCAGAACGGCGTGAAACAATTCGAGCAGTGTCGTAATCGATTTAGCGAGAAGACGGGGAATTAATTTCCGCAGCTAATATTAGCAATGCAGGCAGGTATTATAGAAAACACGAGTCGTTATTATTATGGTGCCGGCGCAGGGCCCGGGGAAGATTAATGTTCAGCGACGAGCGCGCGAGGCGTCGGAAAGTTTGCGAAAGAGAATTTTCGCGGTCGCGAGGCGTCGTTGTCGCGGAACTTTTTTGCGATTGTCGCGGCGAACGGGCTCGTGGAAAACGGAAAAGAGCGGGACGGAGGAAGCGAAAACGAGGCGAGACGAGACGAGGCGGGGCGAGGCTGGGCGAGGCAAAAAGGAGGACGGTGGAAACTCGGCCGGACTCTCGTTAATAACTGGACTCGACTTGATTATGGTCGCCACGGGCGCATTGGCCGCTCTAGCCTTGGCGGTCGCATCGAACGAGGTGGCCGCTAATGGGGCGGATATGGATGAAAAATTATCTCGGCTTAATGCACCCTCCCGTTTTTCGTTATTACCTGGGTTTTAAGGTTCCGCTGGGATCCTCGCGGTGCACCGTGCGAGATACGCGGCACCCTTTGCCGCACAGTGGTCCCATATCGCTGTTAGGTCCCAGCCGGCCACTCTAATGTATTCGCCGATTAAGCGTTTGATCACCGGACCAACCGTTACAAGCAATTCTATTAGAACGAGCTGCACGGTTCGCTTCTAACGCGCGGCCGCCGGAATAAACTGATTCATACGATCGGGTCCGTTTGCCCGCGTTATTCCATTACACCCTTCGATCGAGTTGTTTGCGCCGTGAATGCAACTGCAGAACAGCTACCTACCCCCCGATTTCGATGATTTTTTCAGACCTTGTAGAAAACGATATTTCGAAGAACTTTCCCCTTTGCAGGAACGAGCGGTCTCGCTTAGTTTCCGAGATACAGTTTTGTTTCGATATAGGACGACAGGTCGGGGAGGGCTTTCGACGTATTACGGATGGGGACACCTTATTCGGCTTGGCACTGTTTCGAAATCGGAGGATAGTTTTGCAGTTTCATCGTGGAACGGTTGCGAATCATCGGAGCGAGCACAAAGAGGAGAGCTTCACGAGCCGGTGGAACCGATGAAAAAGAATGCAACGCTGCGCGACTGCACCGTGCCACCAGGAATGCGTTTTGTCAATGAGTTGTACCTTTTGCCCGGATCTCAATGACGCGAACAAGAACTCTCTCCTCGTTCGCCGAGCAAAAGAACACGTAACAGTTGGAGGGCGCTTAACTCTGTAATTCGCGGGACGAGAGAGACTGTCGAACAACCCCCACTAGTCAGTGGAGCTTGGAATAACAACTGCTTGCGCCAAGAATTTTTCGGAAATTATTTTGTAATCCGTGCCGGATTCAACTTTGCTAATGCGGAAGGTATTAGCTCTCGGTTGCATTCCACAATTTCAGCTGTCACTTCGGATACTCGCAGGATGTTGTATTTCAACTTTGCTCTTCCTCATTTGAAATTTATGTCTACCGTCAGCTATTCATATTTACTAATTAAAGTAGTTTATGAATAGTATTTAAATCATTGATGAACCCATCGGTTCATTCGTGAGCTCTTCGTGACCCAGGAAATTATTATATGTAGGTGTAATATTATGACACTGTGATCACGTGTAAAAACATTGAGTCACCTCGTTTATAATGACCAAGGAAAATAGCTGCTCGGTATACACGTACTTTCGAAACAAATTACTGTATACACGCCGCGTCTAAATATATTAGAGGAAGGTTGACATTCATACCATTAGCCATTAAATCATGTTATGGTTTGCGTGATCCATTAAATGTAATTACTAAACTGGCTAACACATATGTGGTCATTTTTCTCCACTTAAACAGAAAATCATTATTTTAGGTTTTCATTCTACGCCGTGACATGTCCTAACGAAATCCATTTCGTAATTTGTCTCTGTACCTTATTGATCTGTCCGTGCGATAACAATACTGTTCCCAATTTCTTATCGACAGGAGTCGTGTCAGGTGACTGACAATTTCTTGCAAAAACATAACGCCCATGCAGCAAGATATTTCTAGCTTCGTTAACATGAAATTAAAGAAGATTGTTTATTTTAATTTCAAAACGACTTGTCACTTCCATTGCCACTGCTTAACTTTTCAAAACCTTTGAATGTAGAAAACAATTGCGAGGATAATCACGCGAATTCGTGAATCTAGGGACTAATAAATTCCGAAAGAAATTCGTTTGAATGTATTGTTCTCCGTCACACGATACGGTATTCATTTATTCAACTTTTTACGAAATTTCAGCGAGGTTCCTTTCTTGTCGTGAATTCATTAGAATGCCACGGTTGCACTAGTGCATTACTTGCCCGGGTTTCAGTCTATACGTTCGTACGGTTCCTCGTCTTCGATTACTGTGTACTTTGATTACCAAAAACAACCTGTTCTCCAGTGATTTATCGCCTTTCCGCAACGGTTTGAATAATTTCCGAGCTGTCCTTCCATTAACGGAGCTCCGCCCACGAACGTTACACGCTTTACCCCATTCCTAAGTTTCTACTCATAAGCTGCAGTGATTAAAGTTTGCGAGAAATCTATACAGTGCACAGTGAATTCTCGATATGTGTCAACAACACGGGTCTTATGTTTACACTCCTCGGCCTCTCGAGCTTCGGGGTATACCTCGCGGTAGTGGGGACAATTCCGCGACATTTATCATACAGGTCTCGGCGACATATACAGAGAAATTATTATTTTGCTCCAATACTTTTCGGATAACGGAAGAATCGGATAAAGGGGGTTCGGATACTGGAAGCACTCATGTAGCATACATTTCGCACACCCTGTGCGTAGGAGTTGGTCGATCGCAGAGCTCGGAATCGCAGTGCGCGACAAGGACCAGCTAGGGGGTTCTTACGCTCGAGAGCTTATCGTCGAAAATACAGGCGAATAAATCGGCAGGTTATCGGGCCGCGCCGTCAATGGCTGGTGGGAAGTTATCGGCGTTGGACGTTGCACTCCGTGCGCCGTTCGACGGAGTCGGTAGTCGCGCGAGACCCCGCGATAACGATGCAACAGATTCCCATCGATGACGCCCAGAAGTACGTAATCGGGAGCCCGGCCGGTGAGCACACCGACCTCTCGCAGCTGATCGACCCGCAACTACGATGTTCCGGAGATTAGGGGATACTCAATTAAGGGATTCGGTATCACAGAATTCGAGAGCTTTGGATTAAGGACGCTTATCGTCGGAGTAACTTTGGATTATGGGACAAACCGGCCGGCGAAGCTGCGTCCTGCGTGCTGAATGCTGAATGCCGAATGCTATCTGCTCGCCGCGACCCGCGAGCAATAATGGGGAACACCGGCAAGGATAGAGGCGTACAGAATCTCCAGCTGTGCCTGGCTCTGCGTTTCGAAAGCGGGGGGGATTGCCGCCAGTAAATGGAACCTGAGGCCTCTCGGCATTAGGAGCGTTGACGTTCGATACTGTCAGGCTGGGTCCTTTACGGGACGCGAAAATATTAACGCCACCGTCGACAGCTGGGTACCCTTTTGCATATTCTCGCTTCAAGTGTTTAACCCCTCGAACGGCGAGACTTGGGTCCATTAACTTGGATCAACGTTCGCTTCATCGAACCCGGTCCAAAATGATGTGCCAGAAACAAAAGGATTGCCTATTAAAATATTTCTGGCCGATTCTCTTCGGCAAATTCTTACCGGTATAAATTACGGAAGAACCAAAGTTGAACCAAAGATACCCATAGAGCAATAAGATAATGCAGAGATTCATTCGCGTCGACAATTGATAAGGGTTGAACAACCGACTCGGAAACGCGAATTTATTCCGACCTTCCATTCCGGGTAAAATCGGAATTTGAGCGCGAGGATCGATGATCGCATTTGTTCCCGATCGTCTGAAAAGAGAGAACGCTAATCCAGTGGCGTATGATTTGCGTCCTATTGCAGCCGGTTACGTCGCCATTTGCGTAATTAGTAATATCTGATTAACTAAACCGTAGTAGAATCGGATTAAATGAAATCGCAGAGCAAATGGTGGTAGCTCGTAAATCAGCTTATCCAGCTGCGACTTGTCCTTTATTCATTGTGTTTGCGCCTGTTTGCCGTTACACTCTGTGCTCGGTGTGTCTATTGCGCCGATCCCAATAAATAACGATATTATCGTCGCGGCGGGATATACCTCGATCGAAGGATTTTAATCATTTTCCGAGTCATCCCCTTACGTTCGTGCGGATCCTCGATAGAACATCGCGAGGGTTAGCCTTTCGTTCTAGCCTGACCACCCTAAACTATTCCCCTGGCCACTCCGAACCATTCTTCGACTGTAGTGGGCCAATTGCGTGGATAAAAGTTAGGGGAGACAAGTTGAGGCAATAAAGCGCCGATAGAATAACGATTCAACGTCAGTCGACGTCAGACGCCGAGCGCGAGGGTTTCAAATGATTCGCGAACGAAGAAGCGCAGAGAAAGTTAACGCCTTTTAAAATTGTCCTAAGACCTTTCGCACAGGTGTATACAGTGTCATAAGAACGACAGTAAAAGCTAACTATGCGAGAACGCCTTGCATTTTAATGTCCATTAAAGGCACGGTGTAACTCTTGAAAATTTCGCGAAGCTATTTCTTTCGGGAACAAACGCCATCGTAAACAACAGGACGAACAGAGACACGGAAACTCGGCGCAGTAACTGCATTATCTTTAACCCTCACTCGTCGCCCGTGTCAATTCGAAACATTTTTCTCGTACGCGGTGCACGTCGCGATAAACGCAAAAGACCAGCGTGCTCTGCGCATCGCTCGATTATTTGCGAACAATGCGAGCGACGCGAACAATCCTACGGTCGAATGTACAGAATTTTAATTGTTTTGTTTCCAATAAAGGAATTTGCAAATTCAACTGTTCACCTTTCCGTTATATCGGTTTTTTTTTCCACTGTGTCAACTCGATACCAAGGAAAAAATTGACGCTTTTGTCACGAACAGAATGCGTTTCGGCACATATTTTTATGCCGCGAATGTAAAATTGCGATCGAAAGGGGATCCGTGATTTTTGGTGGGAATGTAGCCGTTTTCGAGATAACGCGGACGTTGGCGTGCCGATATTGACGTGGAGGTTAATTTGCGAAAATTAGGGACGGGTTGACAGTGACGCTTGACGATACGGCTGGACTGCGAATTTTTATGCAGCATCTTTTTCTGAATAATTGTGAGCAGATGAAAATAGTACAACAGTATCTCCTCTTGGTCAAACGCTCAACGAAATTTGAATTTTAAGAACAAATTTTAACTATCCGTTGCTGCACTGTATAGCGTTAGTATTTATTTTCTGTTCAAATCGCAAAGATGGTAATGTTCAGTTCAGACAGCTCTATTCCGGTTTTGCACTCCACGTTTATCCTTTCACAGATCATATTCACCTTTCTGCAAATCAAATTCACCTTATGGGTTCATGACCAAGAAAATGCGTGATTTTGTTGATCGAACAAAACACACTTCACTATTTCCATTATTGTGTTCTCCAATGACCAACCCAATTGCAGAAGTTTTTTCAAGAATTAAATTCCGTGCATAAAATATTAATCCTTTAAACCATAAACATTTGGTAGAGGTCTCGACATTATGCCAATATTAAATTGTCAAACTGTGGATATATACGCAAAAAGAATATGCAGTTTATATAATTTACGTTTAAACAGATTTGATGCAGTCTTGGTAAAGATTAATGCATATAATTTAAAACTGTGAAGACATTACAAGAATTCAAGAATTTATTCGTTAAAATTGTTGTGGATCAATACGCGCAATGAAAATTCGGAACAGTCTTGAACGACCCAAATGGCATGGGTTAGGCGAGAGGAAAGCTTACGAAAAAGTAAAACGTTCACGAACAGATGTTCGCATTGTTCGTACGTGTTCGTGTTACGATTTGCGAAAGTGTGAGTACGGTCTGCAAAAGGCGTGGAGTTCAAAACTAATAATACGAAACAACAGTGCATGGGTGTAGGATTTAAAAGTGATCGTTTAACTGTTTTCCATTTCCCAATGATCTGTTTCACTTTCGAGAGTAATTATCTTTTTAATCGTCACTTGATTGAGATCCACCCTTTGAAACTTTCGACGTGTCAACACTGAACGCAGAACGGAAACCCATCGGCACAGAGAACGTGGGTCAGAAATGTATACATATATCAGGTATGACGTAGAATCCTTTGCATTTAGAACAGCGGTGTTCCGCGACTTAAATCCTCGCACGGTTATTTACGATCATACATCGGTTTCGTATCAGTTCCGTAGCCTGATACGAACCGTGCAGTCCTCGGCCGTCGAAGACGAATGCAACGGTCATTTCATCAATGTATATCTAATACGTCTACAGAAATGCATATATCAGGTGTGTGCGATACGCAATCCTTTGCATTCAGAACAGCCGTTCTGCAACATTGATCCTGGGCACTGTTGCTCGCAGGATGCATCAGCTTCGTATCAGTTTCATTGCGCGATACGAACGATGTGGTCTCGAACCGTGTCGGTCGAGGATGAAAGCAAGTGTCAATTGATCGGAGAAGGTTCGAACTAGGACATCCATAAATTCCTGAGCGACGCGTGTCTCCGAGTGTACGCGATGGGTATTGCGCATCGAAGAGGATCCAGTGTCCGAAGGTTGTGGGGACTCACCGATCATCGTAGACGAAACCGGCGTGCAGGGTGTTGCAGTAAAGGGCCGTGGCGACGAGGGCGCAGGCTAGGGCTAGGATATCCATGTCACATCGTGGCGAGGACGGTGGCGGCGGCAGCGATGTCGAGGGTAGCGGCGGCCTCTTAACTTGTTGCACGTCCGCGGGCCTTCCTCCTCCACCACCTCCACAGCCCCTCCTCCTCCACCTCCTGATTCCAGCGGCTCGTCGTACGGCGGTCGAGACGTCCGCCGGACGGTCCAGTGACCGCCGCTCTGACGCCTGCCCGGATGTATCTCGCCCGGGACGAATGTCGGTGACACGTCGCGAGAAACGAGCCAGTAATCAAGCCGCAGCTTCGTCGTGCCGTGACGCTTCGTTCCGCGTCGCGACCAGGACGAACCTTCTTCGGATCCTTCTTGGGATCTTCTTCCGATCGGATCCGCCGATTCGAGCCCGTTTCCGGCACCGTTTTAAATGGTGTCGGCTGGAAGAGCTGACCTCGGCGACGTCCTCAGTGAACAGACTCCCCGCGCAGCTCGAACATCTCCTCGAAGGAACACGGAGGGAGGACACGGTGGAGGACGCTGCTGCTGCTGCTGCTGCTGCTGCTGCTCGCGCGCGCGAATCTTCTTCTCACTTACAGCCGACTCACTTTCACTCGATTTTACCCCGGAGGCGATTCCGCTTCTCGCGTTCACTGATCGAATCGATGGGGGCGGGGGGACCGGGTGGAACGACGACGCGGGGGGACGCGGTTGGTCAACCGGATTTTTGCATCCCCTCTCGTCGCATCGACAACGAGACTCGGTTTCGTTGTTCTAGCCGAGCGTGACAACGGCGAAAACCAGACACGCGAAGCGTAAACGATAATCGGGCCAGTGGAACCGTTCGCGGCGGTCACCAGAGAACGGTAGCTGCACACGGCGCGGCGAACTGGTTGGTGGTACAGCGGCGAACACTCGCAACGAGGACGAACGGTGATACGGGTAGGCACTGTGTACCCGCGACGCGGCGCATGTTCCGAATGCGGAACGCCAACTGTCGCGCGCCCCCCGAGGACGAGCGCTTTATACGAGCGGGAGACGGGCATCGATCGGACGGGCGCTTGCGCTTACCCGCTCCTCTGCTCTTCCTCCTCCTGCCTCCTCCGATACGCTTCCTGGTCCTCCTTCGTCACTTCTCCTATCCTCTCTTCTATTCGCCTCTCTTCTCTTCGCTTCGCTTCTCGTCTCTTCTCCTCTCCTCTCTTCTCTTCTCTTAGCTCCTCTTCGCTGCTCGCGGGATAGCTTACTACGACCGGCCGCGAGCACGTCTCCGACTACGACCAGCATCGAGACCACGACCACGACCGCGACCAACGGACTGGATTAACCGCAACTCCGGCGACGGTGACCGATAGCTGCCCCGTTGGAAAATGACGCGTAACGCCGGCTACCCCGTGGGCTAACCCCGTGGGCTAGCCCCATAGGCTCGCGGACCTGCCTCTTGGGCTGGACCCGTGCGCGCACACCGGCTCCACGACTTCAACGGGTACGCCGACTTGGGTCGTACCCGCCACCTCGCAGGATCTCTGAAAGGATAATGTTGCCGCGCGGCTAGGGATCGCGTGCTTCGCCGCGGTGCCTTCACCGTGATGGCCGAACGCCGGTTGATGAATTAATGTCTGGAGGATAAGTGAAAACGGGCGTGATGCTTGACGGCGATTGAATGGAACACTTGATTGTGATACGGTTATATCGGGTTGGCAAGTTGTTGCGAGTTTTCTTGTGCACCTTCGAAGATGAGTACAGACACATTGACCAAGATCCCTAGTTTATGGTGGTTTGACAGTGTTTGGAGTTCCAGGTGCCAATGAACTTTCCCAACCGTGGCCGCCGGCGTGATCGAGGTCCATAATGTTTGCGTTGCGAACTGCGACCGCGACAGGAGATTATTCTATTAGACTCGCGCGATGTATGTAGGTCGAGGAAACAAAGATCCTGAAAACCACTCTGCGAGCTGATTCCCAGAAATCCCCGGAGATAGAAACCGATCGTTGTGGACCGCTGTTGATCACTGGCACAGCTCACTGGTTTTAGCTGGACCACCGATTTCACCGACAACATATGGAAGGTCCAGATGGCGATCCATCTAGATATCGAGCGGAGAGGATTCGGAGCAGGACAGTCTTTCTGGTGGTGGTAAAGCGAGCGTCCTTTGTCAGAGGGGAGCCCGATGGCGGCCGGCTTGTCACTAGTTCATCATGTCACACCTTATTTATCAGTGACGCGCATCCCGCTTCAATTAGCCCCGCACGGGATTAAATTATCGTAAGAGGAGGATGGGGATCGAGGGGGAATGGTGAGAGGGGAGAGGGACGGTACATCCTGATACGGTATCGACCAGCATCCATTTCCGGCACGGTGCCGCGAACGATAAGGGAGCGAGATTGCGATCGCAGGCGGATGGAACGGATGGGGAAAGGGCTGACGCGGAAAGCAAGAGGAGTAGACAACAGGTGCTGAAGGGATTCAGAGATTTCTTCTGAGCACGCCCAGCGTGCGCGCGCGCGCGCGCGGAGAGCAGCGCGTTATTAAATACGGTTTCGAGGCATGTAACTCTGTCCGCCGTTGTTGCTGTTTCAGCCCCCGTGCTCGCTCAAATTACCACGATTAATCACTATAGTCGCGAATAATTAATTGCGCGCAAGGGGCTGCGTGAAGCGTACATTCATCACGAGTATTGTTTTAACCGTGCCAGTTACGCCCGGTGATAGTATACTTAGCGGGATGGCGTGTATCACTGTGCGGGGCCGGTTGCAAACGAAAGACAGTCTGTTCGAACTCGCAATTATTTTAATATGCACGCGAAAATTAAAGTCATCCGGCGTAAACGGTTTTAATGGACGGCTTGTGTTCGGAATCGACTATTTCATTTCGCCGCTTAATTGCCGACTAAATTACCGTCGCGATTTGTACCGATCAAATTATCGTTTCGGCAGAGTCGAATTCTTACTTGGCAGCCTTTTAAAAAGTATTTTAGACGTCTTTATTCGAAACCCAGTACAAATAACTAGCAATTTGAGCTTCAAGAAGTGGATCGGGAAACATTTAGTGAGAATGCAGTTTCTGTTTTAAAAATAAATTTATCCATGATTACTCAAAGCTTTAATAGGAAAAAATAAATATTGGAAAGATCGAATTCGCTCCGGACATAAAAAGAAAGAGTTCTCGTGATCATTCTAATTTTTAATTCTAATCAAAGAGCTAAGAGGTGTACAGAGACATTTCCGTCTGATCGGCTAGAAAACAACAGAATTCGGTGCGAGTAAAAAGAATTGTTTCCACGAAACAATATTACAGCTAATTATGGAACAGGATCGCGCGGCCGATTAATCTCGTAGGGGAACGAGCGATCAAACGAGTCAGGAGAGAAAAGAAAAGAGCAATCGCGATTGAACCTCTAATCAAACTGTTCGGCACTTAGCTCCTCGTCGCATAAAGCACGACGCGTGGATGTCGCGGGTAACGAGGACCGATCGAAAGTCACCGGCACGGTGCCGGGTGCGGGTGCGGGTGCGGCGGGTCCCGGAACGAAGCACGGGTAAACAATTCCGCGCACGGAATGGGCAGCAGGCGATTATATACGAGGGGAAGGGTCGAGACCATGGGACGACGTATATTACGGCGCACGTACACGCAGTCCCCACCAACCCTTTCTCCCTCGCAATGACCTTTGTCCACCTTCTTCTGTTGCCTCATCTCTACGACCCCAGATGGTGGGATCCCTCGTGACTGCCGACGCACGTGACTCCACAGTCACGAGTCCCGTATTTCCTCCGACTGACCTGTACCGGCGGAACAACCAAAATCCTGTTCGCGTGCAAAACACGCCAGGTGTGGGTGAAAAGTTCGCCAAACGATCGCTTCCTTCCAGACATCCTAATTGTTATGAGTAGGTTTTATTTTTAATCTTTTCATATTTTTGTCAACCTGATATGGTAGCTAGGGTCCAGGTTAATCTATTGACCTGTAGCTCTGTGACCGGCTGATGGCCTTGAGTACAACTGATTCGTTGATTTCTAGAAAATGTAAAAGTGTAAAAAGAGGAAGTAGCCAATCTTATCGTCTATTCCACCCTTTTAATAGCAGGACAAAGATAATTTCCAGAAAATATAAAAGTACAAAAAGAGGGAGGTAGCTAATCTTATCGTTGTCGTGTTATTACGTGCGAAAAATCGCCGCTAACAACACTGTCACTCAAACTACAGTTTTATCTTTAATAGTTTCCGAGATAACTTCTTGAGTGCCAATTTCCAGGGGGTTGTTGTTTCACTCCATAAATCTGAATTTCCGATCAAGAAAATACGTGTCCCTTATTTTTGGCTGAGCCTGCGAAGTTTCGTCAACGCCGAAGGGAGGCGGTTGCGTAATGTTCCTTGATAGGATTTTCTTCCGTGACTACAGACTTTTTTTCACCCCCGTGGATCTTGGCGATACTTGAAACGGAAAGACATTGATCTCCCGGGATCGGGGCAACGATTCAACGTCAGTTTAGATTCGGTAAGATTCGCTCTGACAGCTTGATTATTGAACTATCGCTCAGAAGTAATTTAGCACACTTATACACTTATATACGTAATCTTCCAAATAAAAATGTTTCTTTCTACGCAGATATTTCGTGGGACAAAAATTGATTTTTGAAATTCTGCCACCCTGCGGTTTACATGTGCTATCGCTTTATCGAGGAGCGTAGGTTAAAGCGACAAGATTCAGTAACCCACCGAATATGTAGCCGTAGCAATATGTAACCGGAGCGGTAAACGGATCAGCGACAAGTGGAGAGGAGGGGAGCGCGCGTGAGATCGCTCGGCGGCGCGCAAGTAGCCGCTTCCTGGAAAGGCCCGCCTCCGGAGCCCCTGGGTAGGCTACTTATCGAGCAGTATTTCCTCGAGAGATCGAATCGTCGACGGGTTTCCGTGTTGTGCTCGTGCGGTGGTAGGCGCGATGTGTTGTGTATCGACGAGGGGGGGGGTGAGGGGGGGGGTAGCGCGTGCGCTCAATCGCGACAACGATCCAGTAATCAATTAGATAACCAGCGTACCCAGCGGCCGGAAAAAAAATGTTGCTTTCGTACCGAAAAAAATATGACTTTCCGGTAGCTGTAATATAGAACTGGAGGGGGACGGGGATTGAGGGGATTGAGTAGATCGCGGCGGGGCACGCCATGTTGGCGGCGTAGGGTCGCCCGGGATATACCGAGGCTACCCTGTTATTTGTCCCACGCGCTGCTAGATTAAGATAATGGGCTAATGCGGACCCTCCGCTGGCGACGCCGACGCCTACGCGCAGAACCGTAGCCGTGGTTGTTGCCGTTGCGACCGGCGACGACCGGTGACCGGCGATCGGCGACCGGCGACCGGCGATGCTGGCCGGCCGGACATCGCCATGTCGGCGGGGGAAGAAGGGCAGAGATACGATGACCGGAGACCACGCGATCCGCCCGGACAAGCTCGGTTATACGCGCCTCGTTGCGAATTATCGTGCGAACTAATCGCGGTCGTGCGCCCGCGTGCATGCGCGCCCCGAACTCGCTCGAGGAAACGCTCGAACGCGACCGACACCCGCGATTCTTACCTGATACACGCCGCCCATTAGCGAAACAGAAGCAACAACCTCTCGACCTTCCGCTTTCCTTGGATTTTACAAACATACCTACTAAAACTGGGACAAAAATTTGAAAAAAAAATATTTTGGAAATTGAGAATCCTTGTGTGATTTTTAAACGGTACAAATGTAGCTTATTTTAGTTGCAAACACGCGCAATTGGTCGAGATATTTAAATTTTTAATATTTTTAATACGAGTAATTTATTTTATTAAATTTCACCAGAACAGAATACTGTTTTCCTCTAAACATAACGAATAACCATAATATTTAATCGCGCGATTATAAACGTTCGTCCAATCAATATTCCGGAACCCGTACGCTTGTTTGATGTATTGGCACATGTAGAGAAGAAGAGTGAAAAACAGGTTCGGCACTGAACATGTTTTCTTTGTTATTTTTTACTCCAATATTTTCATTTGATAAATCGGTTTCGTTATCAAGCATTCAGTCGACGGGCCGGCACAGTCTCCCATTTTCACGTGTATTTTATTGCAAACAACCGAAGGTGTATTATTTAATTCAACAGATGAATTTTAATCTGTTTAGTTTTACGAAAACGGTAGACTAAAAAATTGCGGTAACATCATTGCAGTGAAACCACCACGAACTTAAAGACTGAAGTTTGCCCGTTGCAACGATAACTTGAAAATTGATGTAAGACTTTTTTAGTCGTTTTATTGAGCTTCGAATGGTACGCCGCCAACTTTGCAGTAGTATAAGTTGCATCGCGAGGGTTTCACACGACCGAACTTGCTCCTCATTTTCCTTCCACAAAACAGTGAAAAAAGGATTCGTTGTAAAGAGGAGGCTTCAATCTTCCCGTCTATGGCGGTTTCGAGAAAAAATTTTGAAAGTTTTCGAAGACGTTTGAATTTGCAGCAATTCTCCAGAAAACATATAGAAATTGCTCAGGAAAATATAGAAATGGATACTCGTACACCCAGGCTCTCCGTAAAAGAGTTAACCGAGGTATGGGTGCCGCAGAAAACAACTTTGAAAAGAGGGCTGCGTGCCAAAACCAGTTCAAAAACTCTGCTACAATGTGCGAAAAACAGGGAGAAAAGTGAATGGTCCGTTTCCTGCTGGGTTTGCTAGATGACTCCGCAGACAATAGACACAGACACTTACGGATGACCTTCTTCTTTTAGTTTCGCGTAGTCTGTCGACTTCTATTGGCCAGTCGTGTCAAGCGGTCACGTTTTATACAGAGTTTTTCTCTTGAAAATGACAAGTGCATTAAAGTTTGGGCTCAGCCTGTTGAATGTAAAAGTTCATCTTTAACAGACACAGACTATTTTGAATGTAGAATTTCTAATCAGTAGAAGCACAAAATAAATAGTAGTGCAGGGGGTTATAGTCGATGGCTACCATAGTTCCTCAGAGAACGTCCTCTATATAAATCGGTGATAGAATAGCAGCGGTAAAGGTATTGTCTTAGGATTCCGGTGTCGGCGGGTGCAGGAGGCCGCTGCAACAATGAGGAATCCATAGGGGATCGTACGGAATGTTTACAATGGCCGAAGCAAAAAATCGCAGGAAGGAATTTGTCGATGACCTGAATAGCTCCGGCAAGAAGAGGTCATGACCGCCACGTGGCGGGCATTCTATGCTCTGAATCCCCGATGGAGGCGCCTCTAAGTCAACAAGGGTTGCCCTATTTAGTCCTATCCGGAGTAGGTCACTGTAATAGTGCTATGTAAAACCGGCCCCCGACCGAGTGCGAGATAAAATTAAGAATTAATGCGCGAACTGTCAGAGGCGAAGCGCAGCGCATCATTCCGCTGATGGGGCTCGTATCCCGGCCGCTATCAAATAGATCGTTTGACAATCTGCTTAGAGGGGCAGAGATGCTCTGGCATAGACAAACGTCAGGTACTGTTGCCGGTACACGTATATGGCAGCTAACGCATTAATAGTGAACGTATGGGCAATATACGGCCGACACGCAAATGCTCCCCTGTATGGGCCTCATTCCTTTCCCCTGACAATATTGTGCTAGTGATCAAAGACTGTGCCGACTTGATCGAGCTACGCCACTCTGTACCACTTGCTGAAATTATGAATGGAAACGAAAACATTTGTTAGAAGCCTGTTATCTAGCACCCTCCGATTTTATCCTATTTTGATCAAACGTATATTCTCGCTGGCGAACATACTTTTAGGGCTGGTAATGGCCCTCCGGTGGTAGGGTTGCCAGGCTTATCCGGTCGTTTATCTCGGCAACTATTAATAGCAGAGAAAGAAATGAAATGACTGGTATCTTTGCAACGCCAAGCTTGATCTTGCAAAGCTTGATCATTTATTCAAAAACGTCACTTCTATGGGATTTCTTTTCTCGCGAAGTAGTGGTCTGCAGCTATAAAAGGAGAAGGGTGAAATTTTTAAAAATAAAAGGGTTATTGCTTCTCTCACTAATTTTTAAAAGTTGATACTCAATACAATTTGTCTTTCGCCCACTTATTTTGCCGTAAACACACAAAATCCATCTAATCGCGAAGTTTAAAGTTTATAGTCCTAATGCAAAAGCGTGGCGCCCCTCCTACGTTGACCCCACCGTAAATCAAACGTGGCTGATCATGCGAAGACGATTATATTCATGTAGATCAAAGTGGTAATTTTAAATGGTAGTGTACCGCGTCCCGTCGAGGGGGTGGGGGAGCGGGGATGATTCGTTGGTAATCGACGACGCGGTTTCTCAATTATTTGCAGCCACGCTGGAAATTGAACGTCATTTGATTTCGCTGGAAGGAAATTAATTCTGATGCGACCGGGACAGATCGTGTGCGCGCGAACGTAATCTGGGTTACGCTCTCGGACGGCGGATGGGGGAAATAATAGGGGAAAAATGGGGGAATAACCGAGCGGAGAAAAGTGCCTTTTTTACTTTTTCATGTAATTCCTACCAATCGCAATTTTAGCAAAAATTTCTTTCAACGCATCCAGTTGCTCAAAAAAAGTCAAACCGTTTGGTCCAATTTTAATTTGAGAAAGAACTCTTTGGTTATTCGGATTTGCGGGACGTTCGAAATTAAAGACGGCACACGCGTGCTATCATTTTGTCCAGGAGTGTACCCCTACCTGTTACTTCGTTCCGGTGGCGTTTCAGACGGCGAATTACACCGCGAAATTTCACGCGGAACGATTTCGAAGGGAAATTGAGGGCTCGGAGGAACCCCTGCGCGATCCTATCGACATCTACGACCTTCTCCGTTAAACCTCGCGTGATTCCAAGGAACGACGAAATTTATAGCCGGACGACAACCAGCCGGTTCCGAGTGGAAATCATTTTCATCGAAACTAGATTCGGACAGAGATTGCCGGGGGTGTATAACCTCGCGGAGGTCGCGGCTAATCTGTCAGATGCATGCGACATCTTTTTATAAACATCCTACTCCGCCAAGTTGAGGTATTAATATATTGCCCAGTAATTATAAACCGTGTTTATTTTTATCGAATTAACCCCTCCTGCTGTGAACTCGAGTCGATATGACCCTGCAGGGGGCGCTTAACTTCCCCTTCTTTGTATGATGCAAGTTTTTATGTAGGCTGTCTCACTGAAATTAGTACCCTTTGATAGTAATTGTGTCGATGATGACGGGGAACTCTGTAAGTACAAGTTGAATGGTTTCATAGAAGGCATGGTGTGTATGGTACAAGTTTACCATAGTAAAATTCTTCATGTAACAAAAGGTTTTATGTCGCAGAGCTCGGAACAGAGTGGCTGCTCGTGTAACCTGAAGTTGATCGCTTGAGAAGTTTACGTTGCAGAATGCAAATGTAATAAGAGGGATTATAAGATTATATTTAGTTTGCACTAGACAGAAAGTCACTTGCAAAACTACGACGCGAGCGTATCACACATTTGGTATCTTCGAGATGCAGAATTTGCTTCTTCTAAAGCCTCGAACACAATTTTCCTAAAATGATATTTTTCAAGTTGAACGAATTAATAACTTAACTATTTCAGTGAAACTAGTTTCACTTTATTTAAAAAATGCATTCGGATAGCTTTCCCGTTCATCTGTCAAAATATTAAATTGATTCCAATAGTTTCGATTTTCAGTTAGTCGGAAGTTCACGTTCGACAGCAAATCCTTTATTTGTAACAAATAAATCCTCGTTTTATTTGGATCTGCCTTTATTACATATACCACGAAACATTATTTTAAAATTCATATTTCCTCCGGCGATATATATTTGCAGATGTATAATAAATCATAAATTAAATCCACCTGATTCAGAGCGCGATATTTATTTACCTTCTTCGCAAGAGGTTGAAGCATTGAAAAATATATGATCCTATTCGGAAGACAATTTTACAACTCTTCAATTTGTCCACGTGTAGAAAGGTAGCTTATAATAAATTATGTGATCCGTGAAACCACTGAACCTTGATTTCCAACGTTTTCCGATATGATTAACAGTTTTAATTAAGGTACCGTGCATTTCTTTATATATAACTCCTCTTGCATATATTGTTATGCAATTACAGATTAATAAATTTTCCAATTATTTCTTCACTCCGGATGCAGTTCGCAAAGGCCATATAAATGCAGTAACTAGGTCAACACGACACAACGGTTAAACGCAGCACAGATATCGAATGACCTCTGTTGCGTGGCTGAAATCATCACGCGAGCCATGGTCGAAATTAATATTTCGAATTTTAAGCGAATCAGTATGCAAAATAAAAATTGTCTACCTGAATCTCACGACAAGGGAGTTACACAAACATTTAATTTCTTCTGTTAATAATTATAACAGGTTGCAAAGTAACTCTAAGAAGGTGACACTTTGTTCGTTAATTCATTTAAAACTGGCAAAATGTAATGCACAAATACTTGGAAACACTCTTCGGGAACAACGAACAAAATTTTTCGAAATTTTGACTTTTGGCCCACGATTTCGTTCCGGTTGGCCACAGCGCGACCTCCGCTCCGGCAGGGTTGGACACGTCACTGGATGCGCAAGGTAATTGATGGAATCTATTTATCCACTCTGTACGAATTTGACACAATCAATAAAACCATTAGCGCGACGCGAGCAGATGCGCATTTGTTGATACGTGATCGAAAACGCGTCGAACGCGGCGAGAGCATTTTATTTCGTCGGGGCAAACAAGCTCGGCAGCATCAATAGAAATATGACACAGGACTTGAGCGTGTCAAAATGCCGCTCGTCGTGGAAATTCTCTAACATAGAATGGAAATACGATGACGATCCCATGGATTCCGCTGTAATTCGTTCATCCGAAATGATTATTTCGCTCGTCCCATCGAGCGTCGATCCGATCTTGGTTTGCTCCGATCTGTTCAGGCATTGCGCGTCGGCCGTGGCACACCGGTGTCCGCGGGCCGCATTTTAATCGGCGAATTGGTCGGGCAAACGAAAAAAATTGCTCGGTAACCGGCATCGACGGGACCGATTATCGATCGACACGCACATTTTCGACGTCGCGTCTCTCCGGGCCGAGGGGGATGGGCGAAGCGGAACACCTCGTGGCTCGTTTCGCTCGCTATCGAAACTGCCGCGTTACCGCGTTGCCGAGATTTTTCCGATATCCGTGCCGCGGCCTGTGCGCGGAAAATTCAACGCCATTATTCGAGCAGGCTGTTGCCGGAACGAGTCGAGGTCCCGTTCGCGTGCGCCTGCACGCACACACACACGCGCGCGTAAACGCTCGCGAACGTGCGTACAGAGCGCATCACCGTGTGCGTACCGCCGCGCCGGCCCGTTGTAGCTACAACGGTGAATGTTGTTAACAACTGGTATCAAGAGTAGGTTCAACACGGCCCGGCGAAATCTACGAGGCCTTGTCGCTGACACGGCAGCACGCGCTTTCGCGTTCCGCAAAGAGCCGGGCCGGGCCGGGGTCGGGCCGACGCGCGACGGATCGCAGCTGCCCGCCCCGAATCAGCCTGAAGAGGGCACGTACGCGACGCGAGCTGAAAATCGACAACGGAACTCGATTTATAGTTTCCCGGCAAACCCGACAGGTGTTTCAAAAATACGTGCCACGCCGGATCCGCGGCCCGAGGACCTCCGGGTGCAAGGCGACCCCGTCGTCGGGCTTTCGACGTTTTCGAAATCGCATAAAGCACCGCCGCGCCGCGCCGCGCCGCGCTGCGTCGCGAGGACTCGACACCAAAGAATCGTCTTCCTTTTTCGTCCCGGTGGAACGCAAGGAGAAATACAGTAACGAAGAGAGTCGCCCAGAACAGGAGTCGGAACGGGTTCTTTGTTAGAGAAGATAGTTTGGGAATGGAGGGGATGAAGAGGTAAGCGGTTGGACAGTAGAATTGGACGATTCTTACGTATACAATATACTCTCGCCTATGCGAGCTTGTAACAGACTTTGTGGACATTGTGATAAAAATTGGCGTAGAAGTTTTTAAAAATAGTTACTTATACAATACAATAAAAGTCAAAATCTCAATAAATGCACATTTGTTTGACGGCTAGGTACTTCTGGTATTAAATCGGGTTAAACAGTGGAGGAGTAGAGTGGTGAAGTATTATCCTGCTGAAAGGTTCATTCACCCTCCTTGTAACCTGCTCGCATGTAGAGTAAGAACCTCGGAATGCAGCAAACGTTGAAAATTGGAGTTGCGTATAATGAAGTGGCAAGATGCTTTAATAGTGATTGCAGATCTTAACGTGTTTCTGGCATAAGTGTTTCCAGTAGAACTCATCTAATTGGCACAACAAATTTTGTTTTACATTGGTATCCCTAAAATTCGTTGATATTGTCTCCGTTTTTCTAAATGCATAAAATCCGCCATATAAGAACGGTTCGCCGTTCCATTGTTAAACTATGTTTCTCTAATCACTTCACTTCCTTAACTGAAGTATGTGTTCCGCAATGTTGTCTTTTTACAAAGTCGGAAGACGTCGGTTTGAGTTTGTTCGTTTGCTTAAAGTTCGGTGATCTTAATCCAGTAAACTATAGTGTGCGGGGAGTTTTGGAGGCTGGAGCGTGTACAACACATCGCCACAGTTCGGAGCAGCTAAAGTAATCGTTGCTGCAGGAACGGGGCAGAAAATTTTACGAAATGTTTGCGTACGTCTCTTTTGTGTTTTATTCCTTGTCGTGAGTTAGTTCAGACTGCATCAAACAATAGGAAGATTAAGTATCTACGTATTTCTTTGACTGAACTTTCTTTTTAAATTTAGTGTATGCAAGGATTAATTTCGAGTGGAAAACCAGTGCTAGATAAAAGTGAACAGATTAACAAGGGTGCCCTATCTTTTCTCGGTGATTGTAGATCTGTGGGAACGCATGGTTCGCAGCAATCTCTATTGTGTCGAAAGCACGGTCGCATTGGAAGATCGAGCGACAATATCAACCGACGGAGGTGAGGCGAGTTTCGAGGGGGTGGAATGAATATAATTGAGAGGGAGAGCAGTTGGAAAGCTTGGCTGGCGGATGTTCCTTTTCGCGCTTTCTCTCTCCTTGGCCGTCGTTATGTATTCGGACACACAAAGAGAGCCGTCCTCCCCCTGGTATGGCCTCTCCTCTTTTCGTGGCGAGCCGATATTTCATCGCGATTTTCCGCGCACTCATCGTCGCTCGTTCGGGGTCGTTGGCCTCCGGGTTGTTCGACGAACAAATGCGTTCAGCTATTCTTCGGCAACGAGGAGGGGGAGTGTCGATCGTGACTAGACGACGTCGCGTCGGTCCTCGACTACCGCGGGTACCGAAGTACCCGAACAAACGAGCGACTCCGGTTTCGTTGGAAAATCGCGTCGTGCACCCAGACGCCGGTTCTACCGACGCCCAGCCGACTCCAGACGCTATTTTCACCTCACGTTTCCAATTTGCGTTCAAGCCTTTCCTCCTTGCGGACGAATAGACGTACGACGACGGGTAGACGGCGAGTACAGGCCACCCGTTACCCGCCCGACCCTGCACAGGAAACGGAGAACAACCGGAACGGACTTCCTGGCGACCAGCACCCTCTTGTACGCTCACCCTCCTTGTTACCAACGCCAACAGGTATCCGCCGTTACTCCCTCCCTCCAGCCACTCTTCCGTTCGATCAACTTGTTTCTCACTTTTGACTCACGATTTCGAACGCTCGCGGAAAATCGAACTTGCTCTCTGTCGCGCTTTCCCAACCCCTGCGCGGAGGTTCCAGTCTAAACCTTTGAAAATATCTGAACCTTCGGTATCTCAAGTTGGAGAATTTAAATTTACTAATTGACAAGGAATTGTCTACCTTTGAAGTTAAGGAAAAGGATTCGCGGGATCACTTACTTGGAAATTTCGTACGGTTTAGGGATATATTTGGGTTCTCATTTAACATTTAGGAGGGAACAGCGAGTCATTCAATCGTCCAAAAAGAATTTTCCCTTAAAAATACCTTAAAAATTTACCTCGAAATTGAAGATAATTTTGGCCAGAATTTAGCGATCTTCCTGAACAAAATGAATATTTCCAGTCCCAATGTAAATTGTTAACACTTCACCTAGGCTTGACCTACTGAAAGCTTATTATTAGGTGCAGAAGTTAATTCGGTATCTTCTCACTGAATTCATTATGACAGCATTTGAAATTTTACCAATCGTTTTGCCATTTTGGGATTTCGAATTGCACGCCTTATAGCTTACTAAGCTATATAATGGTTTAACAAAACTGAAGTAGGAGTTTATTTTCCCCACAAATACCCCTAATTGATTAAAAATGGCCCGAAAACCTGAATTCCATTCGAGTGTCTTTTTTACCTTCTGTACGTAGCTTATTGATAGCTGAAGCTGCCTAAGTTAGGAGACCCGCGTCTAGGCTATGAGTATTCTCGAGGACATTTCCGATATTTCGAACAGCACCGCCAAATGTAATATTCACGAAACAAAAACGGGTTAATCCAATAATTTCGCGACTCGGCTAATACCCGCAGCACAATTAAGTAATAATTAATAATGATTGCGCGACGGAATCCCGAGGCTGCCCGATCGAAACGGGCAACGAGCGGAACTAAAATCTGGCGCTCGTGGCAATTGTTTATCGTAATTAAATTTCCTAAAACAACGAGCATGGCGGCAGGTTCGAATGCTGGGACAATTTCTCAAGGAACTTTTTCGCTCCTTCCGTTCGCCTTCTCGCGTTTTCTCCGGGAAAATCACGCGAGAGAAATCCCCGAGAATAAAGTTAATATTGCTCGATGGAAATCCCCTTTGAGGGATGAAAAATCCGAAGGGTGGAAATTAATTCTGGCCCGGCGACCGAGGGAATTTCTTATTCGTTTTCCGTGAAAGCAAAACGAACGGCGAGACACAATACGTTCTAAAATGAATCCAGTTATTGAAGGGGCGTGCATCCCGCGGCCGGTTCGCGATACCGATCTCATTACAAAGGGGCAAAGGGTTAATTATTGCCCTGACGAAAATTCAATTAATTCGCCAGTCGAAAATTTATTTCCTCCCCTCCCTTCGACAGGGGTGAGCCGGACTTCCGACTCGGTCTATCGCGACGATATTGCGTCCGTGCTATTAGCGTACCCGGTGCTCTGGTGGATGGGAAAAGGGGTGAGGGAGGGTGTAGTTTCACCCTCTCAAATCTCGTTCCGAGGGGAGGGGCGGTTGCATCCGCGGCGAGGGAAAAAATAAACGGAGCGGGGGAGGGAACGTGGACGGGAAGGAAAATTGCGAGAAACCGCAGTGCCCGGCGAATCGCGTTTGTTCGCGAAAGTTTTCCAGTTACAACGGAGACGCAATACCGAAAGGGCTTGGGCAGGGGAGGGGAGGGGGGTATCAAGGGGGTGGGCTATGCCCGGGCGGAACGTACGGCCCTCTCTAACGAGTAGTGTAAAATGCTCTGAAGCGATTCCGGTAATCGCCAGTCGAAAATTCTATAAGGCAACACGAGCCCTCTCTTTCCACTCGTTCTCCGTTCGTGGCTTTACAACAGCTGGTCCGTCGAAAACTCCGCCGGGAAAGTGGTGCTCGAAAGGGGAAACTGTGGGTTTTGCGCTCGACCGTCTACACACACACACACACGCACACACTCTCTCTCTCTCTCTCTATCTCTCTCTTTCTTTCTCTCTCTCTCTCTCTCTCTCTCTCTCTCTCTCTCTCTCTCTCTTTCTTTCGTGGCACTGCACACACGCATCGCACACCGCTTGGAACGGTCCTGAACAGAAAAGGAGAAAAGGGTAAAAGTATATAGGGTGGGAGGAAAGGTAGGAGGTGGGGGGTAGGGGGGTTGCCAGCGATGGCGGTGATGGTGCGAGCAGAAGGAGGAACAGAGAGACAAGAGATGGCTCAGTTTCCATCGAGCTTGGAGAGAGCAGAGCATTGTTCGTCAGCCGACGAATAACCAGAGCAAAGGGTGATATGTAGGGTGAGGCGGGAACGAGGAGCGTTGCGGTGGTAGATACTCCGGGAACGATGGTAAAGAGAAGGTAGCCGATTAAACCATTCCCTCGCTCCCCCTACCCGAGCTACCGTTCGTGCTCCGGCGCTGGTGCTCTCGTGTCCCTTCTTCCTCGAGGCATTGTCCTACCGGCAAAGTTTCGGCCATCTGCGACTGGCTTGCTTGCTTGCTTGTCTTCGTGTATGTCTTTGTCGTTCGACAGAGTGTAACAAAGTTGGATGCAAATGTGCCCGGCAAAGGAAAGCCATCTCCCAATGGGCGCGACGGGTTTCGTGGCTTTCTTCTTGCCGGCGCATCCGCGGACCATTCTTCCCGGCGTGCAAACCGAAGTGACGAGCAATGCCGGACAATAGTTGTGGGACGGCCGACGGGAATGAAAAACCCGGCCAAGCACGAACACGATCCCGAGAACCACGACCACTCGGACACCTTGGCGGCGCGCCTCGTACTTCGGCAAAGGCGGAGGTTTAATTAAATTTCGTAAAAATGCCGGAAAGCGCGTGTGTAGCTCGAGGGCGCTGAAATCGCGAAATTAAGGATTCCTCGGGACAGCGCGAATCGTCCGCGACGGAGTATCATTTACGTAGCCGCTCGTAGGTAGACGACTTTTGTTTGTTCGTTTCTTCTCTCTTTCCACTGCGGAGGATTTAGCGATCTAAGGCGATTTCCCCGCTGTCAGTCCGCTCGCGGATTAAAAATAATTGTGCGACTGTTGGGAACTCGATGGATTATAGAAATCTCTGTATCGTTTGTGGGATTGTCATTCTTTCTCCAGTTGCAGAAATGAATATGCTTCGCCTCGGAACAACTATAAATCTTTAGAGCCGCATAATATTCGCCGTTGTTTTCGATGTGTTAAAACTACTAAGAGGTGAAATCAATTTTTATTTCAACGCTACCTGAAAAATACAATGCTATATGTTATATTAAGAGAAACAACAAGCGAGGCATTTCCTTTCTCTTCCAGGAGAAGTCACTGCAGTGCTTCTTCTTCATCCGGAGACAGGATAAACCCTAGATTGCTCACAGTTTTTTTTTGTCCTCGGGGAAGTTTATTTTCATTTCTTTCTTTTATTTGCTTTAAAACGATCGATAACCATTTGCTTTGGGAAAAGTCAAAAAAGATTTCGAAACTTCTCCGTAAACCTAACTGTTTACGTCGATCTCGGGTTGTAATCGGAAGCGAGAAAGACCGGTGGAAAAGTTAGCGTGTTTAACGGGTCCGACAGCGAGCATAATGCTGCAAGAGACGCGGCCGGAACGGCGAAAACATTGCGCGGCCCACGTACGCGGCGGTCTAATTAAACGATTCATTTGAAAAGCGAGAAATTGCACGATAAACGTGGCAAATTCCACTCGGCGGGAGCGTGGCGTTATTACCTATCTCGAGGAACGGAACGGAACGGAATGGAACGAGTCAACGAAGAGACGCGGCGCGGCAGGAAGAAAAACGAAGATGGAGAACGCGTTACGAGCGGAATAAAGCGAACGGGGGCGAGAGAAAGAGCGAACGAGAGAGAGAGGGTGAGAGGGAGAGAGGGAGGGGAGGCGACGAGGGCATACCCCCCCACCCCCGACGAACCACCGACTCGACTTGTTGAGCACCATCTGTCGTTGTGTCTCCAGCCTTCCGTGGCTGTTGCAGCCGTAAAAAGTCATATCTTCTCTGGTCTAACGTACTCGGCGCTGCCAGTGTCCTCGCAAAACGGTCAGCGTGGCTGATGCGGATAAAATACGAGTCCCGAAGTCGTTTCGCGGTAAAAAATGTAAACAACCGGCAGCTGACGGCACTCGTATAAAATAGAATAAGAAGACGGGGTTCGTTGGTTTCCGGCTGGCGAGCGTATTGTTCCCGTGCTCGAGAGATGACTTATCCCAGCTTTTTGGTTACCGTGCGCGACTAATGCGCCGAGGGGGTGAAAACGCACTGGTTTCGCCTAGGCCCCGGGTCGAGCCGCCAGTGAAACCCGGTTCGAGACTGGAAGCGACAGAGAAACCAACCGAGAAGAGTCCATTGCTTTCGTAACAGCAGCACCCCCCCGTAGTTTCTTGTTTACCCCCCGGAAAACTTTGGCTAAAGAACGCTCATGCACAAAATCACTTTCCCCCGATTACGCGGGAACTTGGCGCGAATCGTTGACACGTTCAACCCTTCCGGCGGGGGTGGCTGAGAGCGAGGCACCTCGTTCTTGCCGTGACGGGACTATTAACGCGAATCGTTTGCAGTCAACTGTTTTATAACACGATATTCTGGGCACACGGCCTCGACGCGACGCGACGCAAAAACTCCGATAGTCCTCCTCTAATGCGACGTTTTCATAATAGGTTTTAACGAGCAGCACGATTCTCTAAACTGTTTTATACAGGCCAGCAGCATTTTTTCGTTCGACGCCTCGTTTTCGGGAAACAATCGAGTTCGCGTGCTTTGCGGGAAGTAGAATTGGTTGGTCGTGATCAGACACGTCGGACGAATCGTGTCTAAAATAGCACGCGTGTTCTCCGCGTTTTGAAAAATACGCGGCGCGAAAAAGTGAACAGCGTATTTATGTCGGAGATGAAATTCTATCGAGCGGAGGCCATTCGTCATAACGATGACTCACGATGTTAGGTGAACGCTGATCCGGCGATATCCTGTTTCTAACGGTGAGAGAGCGACGATTCCCTGTACCGTAGAAAATTCGATATTGTTGCTGCGCCAGGACGCCATTTCTTAGGTGCAACGTGCACCGATAATGGTCAACGTGTAACGTCTATCGCGCTCCTGTACGCTCCAGATAGTGCGCCGGAGCCACTCAGCCCGGTAGGTACACGGAGTCTCGTCGAGTTACTCGTAAGTGGCGGATGTCATTTCAATCCACTATTCGATTACGTCGGCTCACCTTACCTAGCCGGCGGGTTTCTCGTTAACCGGTTGCACCTTGTGTTGCGACACGGTTTTCGTTGCGTTCGACGTTCGCGTGCGCTCACCGCCGTCGCCGCCGACGCCGACGCCGACGCCGATCGAAAACCGGAACGATAGGAAATTACCTTCCTCTCTCCTCCGTCTGCCTAACCCCCGGCAGTATTATTTTCCCGAAGTTCGGCTCGTCGTTCTTCGACCCAGAACTTACTTCCCAGCGTCTGCAAGTTTCGACGAGAGTCGTGTTACTCTGACATGAGAATCGTCCGAACCAATCTTGTTTCGCTTTAATCGCGAGAGCCCACTTGCCCGTTTAATTGAGAACTACGACCGTCGAAGGTGGCCTCCTGGCTCTCTCTCTTTCTCTCTCTCTCTCTCTCTCTCTCTCTCTCTCTCTCTCTCTCCCTCTCGGACACCGGTATCGATTCGCCGACGTTAAGTGTCCCGGAATACTTCACGTGGATTGATCACGGGCCGAGTTCACGCACAGCTGTGTCGAGGGACGAGCAGTTAATTGCACGGCGTAGTCAAATGTTTCCGGAGAGCGAGGGTGCGCTCACGCCGGCGTTCAGATAAACGATTAGAACGATTAGAGA
Organism: Halictus rubicundus; assembly: GCF_050948215.1. Taxonomy (NCBI): domain Eukaryota; kingdom Metazoa; phylum Arthropoda; class Insecta; order Hymenoptera; family Halictidae; genus Halictus; species Halictus rubicundus. Next base: position 14,302,146 of record NC_135161.1, read on the forward strand.
TAAGAAGAGTAGAAATCCCGAGGGCAATGTCGAAACTCGTTGTGCGCACTTTTCTTTGTAATTTTCGTATGGATATTGTAATTTGATTTGGGTGCTGCTTCTGGTTTTACGGTGTCGAAGGTTGGATCGTGAAATTTTGATTTGCTCCCAGAATCAATGTTTCCGTAAATGGCAGGCTAGCGCCATCTTTCGCGCGAAAAGTGTGTCGAATCGACACGATGGTCAGAAGAAGATTAAAATAGGATCGAGCGAATAATTGCGTGGAAGCAGGCGGTGGTGGTTGGAAGCGATACGAAGGAAGCACGATCGCCTCGAGTGACCGGTTTCGTGTCGCCCACGCCCTCGCAATGTTTCGCCTTGGCCGAGGTCGGGGTTGGGGTTGGGGTTCTATCAGCTGATCGACAGTCCCCGAACGTTCTATTAGAGGCGGCCGGCAATTTCGCGAATAAGTCATCACGGACATTGGCGTGGAAACGAAAGGCCTCGCGACGCTCGCCTGTCACGGTACGGGAAAGAGGCCTCGCGGGCTCCGGCGCGGCGGCCCGCCTTAGAGAGCTCTCCAGCAAAAATATCGGTCTAGCACCGGTGAGTTATATCCCCGTAAGGTATTATTCCGCGGTAAGAGATGGCACACCGGCTATCTGATTCCGTTATCACGGTGCCGTATACCGTGGATTCCGCCGCGAAATAACAGCCCGGAGAAATAACGTATTCCGTCGGTCTGCTCGCGTTCTACCCGTATACGGTTCAACACGCGTCCATCTTTGTTCCCCGCTCACCACGCAACCCTTTTCTTCTTTTATACCTTAGCCCATCCCCCCGTAACTCGATATTGTTCCGATACAAGACGGCGATGTTTGTCACGAAATAAGGAGATCGCTGTCCCCTATTCTTCTTTCGAGACGAAACGCGTCACGTGACCCGGCCGAAGAGTGGGGAGACAAGTCTTAATCTGGCGACAGTGCGCATAGATACCCTAACGCGAAACACGGCGAAAGCCGTATCGGAACAAGATTGTGTAGCGCCTCCAGGTATACGCGAAATATGATATTGAAATATGTACAGGTACAGTAGCTATCCCTCGGAACGGGTCGAATGGCAAAGTGGGAACCCACGACACTATCCACGGAATTAACGGTGCGACCGTGTAATTGGTATTTTCACCAAACGCGGAGTTCCGCGGAAGAAGCTTCTACACCGTAGTTCGGAGTTTCGGAAGTTCGATGAAGTTTGATTATAAAGTTCCAAGTGTTTCATCAGCGGAGTTCAAAACACATCTGATTATTGAAGCTGGAGAATGTTCGAGGGAAACGGACGGTCGCAAGAGATGGCCGCCGCGTTTCTATTCGAAAGCCTTCGCGATTTTTCTGGGAAACGGCGTGCGAATCAATTTTCAGTCGATGAGTCGCTTTCTCTGTTTGTAGTAGAATTTTGCGATGGCGATCACCTCGTTACGACCAGAAAGCACAACATTTATTAATGAAAGTGCAAGTGAAAGATTTTCTATTTAGATATTCTGAGGAGTCCTATTTTCCCGCGCACTAAAGGGTTAATATGATCTAGACAAGGATCACACGTGACCCAGAATGCATGATTGATGGTTGACATATAATACCTGCCTTCAATTTATCAGACATTCAAGATTCCAGCTGGACTTTATTTTACACATATACACGAGAAAACTAAACAAAAATTGGAACTTGGAAATTAGACAAAAAATCTTGTGTTTGGCCCGAAGGTAAAATTATAAAAGGGATTTTTCTTAGCAGTTCATTCGAAATATGAGTCTTCTACGAACGTTTTTAAAATTATTGGAATTCCTGATCCGCTTAGATTCCCTTCAAATTCTGAATTATACATACTCCTAGATACATTTTTCATCCGTACTTCTTTCAAAAGGGCCAACTCAATTTTTAAGCTGCAAAAATATAAACTACGATTTGAAGTTGTCATCTTAAGCTGAAAAGTTGGACGTGGTCATAAAAGGTATAAGTCAAATTAGACCTCAGCGCCGTCATCCAAGGGTTAATTAGCTTTCGCATGTCTTACGAGATGTAATGTTTTGAAATATGGATGCTCGTATGTTACACCGACTCCACACGTTTTTCCTGTACAGGGTGGACCACGAGAAACGTAACAAACGTATGTTTCGTTTGTGAAAAATTGACAGCACGTCTTTCGTATCAGGAGTGTATCATCCGAGGAATCAGGGGTTGATTTCGCTAATTAACCCGGCCGAGAATATTTCCGTTCTGCCGAAAGCGTCGCAAGAGTCAAGAGCAGCCGTCTCGGCGCGCCGTGTGTCAAAATTTCCTCGTCGACTCTGAAGTTTTTCGCGGCGCAGGCTTTTCGATGTGTCTGGGCAGCGTTTCCTCGGCCCCGGGAAAAAGAAAGCGTTGGCTCTCGGCGCGGCGCTGCGCGAGCGTGTTGCTACGGCGCGCCACGCCGCACGCCGCACGCCGCGCCGCGCCCGTGCCTTGGGACGACGCGTAATCGTAATTAACGAGGCAAAAATAGAGCCCACGAGTAGCAATGGGTTCGCACGGCGAGCACCAAGTGAAAACTCATATTTACCGGTTAGCGAGCTCAGACATCCGCAGTAATGCTGCGGCATTACGCGATGCGCCGGGAATACAGGAGTTCGCCGCGCCGCGCCGCGCCGCGCCGGCGAAATAAGCCGGGCAAGGTTTCGCGGCCCCTGGAAACAAACGAGAACCCCGATAAAAACGATACGAACACCGTGAAAATGACACGGGGGCTTTCCTCCCGGAAGTATTAGTTCCCGAACTTTGACACGCCCGACCGGTTGCTGCTTCGGCTGTTCGATACAGCTGCACCGACGTCTTCGATTCAATTTGAAACTTTAGCAGCCCGGTCCCGTAATACCTCCCGAAAGAAAAAAACCGAGTTGACCAACTCATCGAGATTAAGCGATTACGCGATCTCCCCTGTCGTCGTCGTCGTCCTTGTTGTTGTTGTTGTTGTTGTTGTTGTTACATAGAATTGGCTGGCATCCCCGCTCCGGCTTATCTGCTGAATTTGCATAAAGATCCGTATTCATCGACGCAAAGTCGACCGAGATTGCGTTTCCCGGCTCTTCGTCGTTGTAAAAATTTCTTAACGATCGAGCCGGATGATAATCCCGCGACGACGGATAAGGAGAATGCGATGGATGATTAATTACTCCGCAAACGATGCAGTCCTGCGGGGAGCCACGTGGCGCGGCGGTTTGCTATCGCGATGGCTTCGTTTTCGTGTTAGCCTTAATGGGAATGCTTAATTCATCCAGCCATGGTCAGGGCTTTTCATGGTTGTCCCATATTCGAGTGCGTCCTTCACAGTGTTTAGGGAAATGCTTCGTCGATGCAGCTTACGTATCTCTTCTTTTTAGCTCCGCGGGCAAACAAAAAGTTCACGCGACTACTGGACCATGCTAATGTGGATAACGTCGCATCAGGACATTCGGGGCAACGAAACTGCGGCTAAAATGGCTACCGACGACTCTGCTGCAGCTATTAACGTGGACATTTCCATGTACTATATACCGGAAAGATTCCAACGGCCACAATTATCGGTGCTTGAAGGCAATATCTGGAAAAAATTTCATTACGTCTCGTAGACATTCGATTAGGGAAAATTACTCTTAGCTGAAATTTCTATGAAACGGGAAACTGAAGCAAAAGTGTACTAACAGAAAATTGGGTAGATGGGATTGACGCATCTGTTTTTATTAGACGATTGGAAAAATTCGTGTCGAATTTTAAAACGAAACTTCTCAATTAATCAATTCAATCACTAAACCCAATTTGTATAATTGTTTCGTAAACAAACGGTTTTTAGCGGCAACATCCGGCGCCAATGACATAGATTTTAATAGCTTTTAACGGGCCGCGCTTGTTTTACCGCTGGCGCTTTCATTTGCTTTGTTTTATTAATTTTATCGAACTTTTAGCTACTACTCATTTTTGTTTTACCTTTTCCACGGATACAATCTTCCTGTTACGTTTGAATTGTTGATCGAAACGCTAGTGCCCGACCAGAGTTAGGTGAATCCCCCCTGTCCGGTTGGCCACACAAGGGTTAAGAACCTATCGACAAAGGCAAAACAAATCCTCGGAACAGAACCGTGCCAGTAGCAGACCGGAATCGCTATTTCCCGACAGAGTATTTTCTGTAAATTGCCGAAAACCGCAACCGGACGTATCGAGTTTGGTCGCGAAATAAAAATTTCCCACGTGCCCCCGCACACGGTCACCCCCCGTTCGTCTCGTTTTTATCGCACACAGCCAAACAGGCGTGTCCGTGCGCCGGAATTTAACTGTTTCGGCAGCCATAAACACTGAACTTTCGTTAGCCCTCATACGCTTCCCAGAAGCAGTAGGTACAGAACCGAGTTCCCACTAATTAACTTCACACGATCAATTTAGCCATTCGAACGAAAACATTCTCTCACTGTTTCACACTTTTAACTCATAATTACCACATTTCCGCACACTTTCTTTTCCGAATAATCATAATTGTGTAACAAGTGATAAAAATAATATTGTCCACTTTTAAAATTAAGTTTTTGTCCTCGCAGCTATAAAAGGGTAAAGAGTGATTATTATATTACTCCACTTTTCATCGCCAGCTGTACCCTGTACAGGGCGATAATTTAAAACATTCTGAAATCAATTTATCAGTGATGACAATACATGTTTGTAGAAGAGATGGATTTACGACACTGTGTACCCTGCGAGTTACAAGATGAGAATAACGTCGTTGGAGCTGTTCAACGTTTGCGTCATGTTTGCAAAGAGGATGCTACATCGGAATGTGTGCAGGGTGAGTCAGCTAACGTTTAAACCTAAAACATCTCCGTTGTTTTTAATGGTACGAGAAAGTGTCTGCAGAAAGAAAAATGAAAAGCATCAGTTTATTGAAATCCAGAAAATTCTTTTCTCACAGACATTTGTTCGACATTTGTCGCGACGACGGCGCCGTTTCGATCGACGCCGAATCTGTTCATCGATGAGCGCGGTATAATGGGCGGATTTAAATGGTCGGCGCGCGCTTTTAACGGGCTCACGGTTGCTTCGTAACAGAAAAGTAATACAATATTTTTAACGGGACGGAAGCGCGAACAAGAGAGCAAGAAAGAAACAGAGAATCGGTGGACGAGGTCGCGAGCGGGCGCGTGCGCGCGGACAATTAAAAGCTCGCAGCGGTGGGCGAGAATAATTGCTCTTCGTTTCGACGCGAAAGCCGGAATTCTGGCGGCGCTGACAATAAAGCTGACCCGTAGCCGGCCGCGCGCGCTTGTGTGTGCGCGCGCGCGCGCGCGCGACAAGAGGAGGATGCGATTGCACCGAGTGACAACCCAGTATGTCGAACGACCAAATGGATTTTACGTGTACACGAAAAATACAGCCCCGGCAGCGCTATTGTGTTCGATACGAGCCGGAGTCACGCATTCACAGGCTTTACATGCACGCGTTACACCTACATTTACCATACTATAATCCGTACCGCTTCGCGGCTCGCCCCGGTGCACCCACGCTGGACCAAACAACCGTTCTAACTAATAAAAAATCATACTCATTAGCTGGGACGGGAGGGAGCTCGATATGCACTTACAAATCCCTGTTCATTTCAATAACCAGACTTCACTTCGTCGGTTCGATTACCCCTTTCGCGACGCCAGATTTTGTTATGCACGCATTGGCGAACAAAAGTATTCGCAGGCCCTTTAAAATTGGACCAGACGACTCGAGTCTTTTTGCGAAAAACTTCTCGAAACTGGTGCACGATATTCAACCTTTACCTGACATAAAATGTCTAAACTGAGAAATGGTAGGTTCTCTAGTTTTTAGTTATTTTAGTTTTTTCCTCTGTGTATTAGATTCTTAATGGAATATATTTTATTTCGTTATATTTTCGCAGTTCCGTGAATATCAGATAAACTGAAAAATTGTGCGGCTTTTAGTTTTCTCTTACGCATTAGTTGGCGTGTGTCGAAGATATTTTATTTTATTCTAGTATATAAATATTTTGTTGCTCCGCCGGCTACATTTTATTTTACACGCGAAAATTCAAAAATCGATGTAATCGTTTTTCGGAAATACCGGACTTCGGTAACGGGTTTTTCCAATCGAAGGTTTTCGCGCAGAACCCGCTTCGCTCAGGCTAAAACTTCGTGACGAGCGAAGGTAATATTTGAAGTCCGAACATTGCGCGGGTGCAAATGATAAAACCTTGGTCCCTCAGTTTTTCCATAGTGACATTATCACAGTACCGAACCGAGCAGCTGCCATACCAGCCGGAACAAAAAATTCATTTTCGAGGTTTTCGCCAGGACCCGGTACACTGTGTGACCACCCTGCGCGCGTCCCTTTTGATACCGGCGCAAACCCAAATAGGGACGAGATTAATTTACTTTGCCGCGGAAGTGTACAGCTCTCGCGACGTTCCAGTTCTTCTTTCGCCGGGCCCGGTCTCCCCTGAAATTGCGCGTAACTCGATTTCCCGGCGAATTTTTCGCTCGAGACGGTCCGAAAGCTTTTTCATAATGCCGGGACAAAGCCCCGGTTCTAGTAGATATTTCCGGCTCCCCTATCCGGACGGGGGACTTTAATCGCGGGATTGTAATTAGCGCGGTCGTTAAACGGTGCTATAGAACGCCCCGTGAAACCGCCGGGATTAGACAGGAGCAACGGGGCATCCGCGAATACCATCGCGCCGTGCCCGTGCCCGTGCCCGTGCCCGTGCCGTGCCGTTCTACGCCAAGGATTTTTCAATTTGTCATCCGATTCGTTTTCGCGACGATTCAATCGTGCCCGCCGAAATTGGGAAAACAGACGAACACGGATCGCTCTCGGTGTCCCGACGCCGCTACCACCGTGGTGTTTATCGCTTTCTAATGGGAGTTAACTCGATTCGCCTACCATCCGTCCGGGACCGAGTAAAAATTCGTTTGTACGAATTGTAAAATCAAAATTCCTTCTTTTCGACCGAATGAAGCGATCGTCTTGCTTTTTCCGATTAAAATGACTCCGAACACGATATAATTGCGATCGTTACGTAACGAGCAAGTTTCGGTCCTGACATTTACGGTGGAGGTGCAGCGTCTTATATCGGAACAAAAGTTTGTTAGGTACCAAAAGCTTGGGGGGATTGTAAAGTTGAGCTGATCGTTGCATTTCGGTCACTTTTCGAAAGCTCCTGGCCCAGTGTCGAGCGGAGGGGAGAGGGAAATCGTTATCGCGTCTCGGTTGTCGTATTCCGCTCTTGCCTACGTGCCAGCCGTTACACATCGTGTTAACAGGCCCTGTTTCCGGCTCCTTCACGCAACCCCCAAAGCACCTACGGGGCGGAGTTGATTTCGTGCAACGTCTCGGTGCGCGCTTGATTATCGAACTCGCATACATATTAATTACGATTAATGAGCGAGCGAGCCACGCGATCAGCAACAGCTTCCAGGGGTTACGTTCGAGCCGGCGACACGGGTTTCATTGATACTGTTACGTGTACATTGTCCACGGAACGGGGCTGCTGATGGACGTTGCGTAACGCTAAACGATTGGTAAAAGGCAATATTGTTAGTGTTTCCCCTCGAGAAATTACAGGTGGGGCGGGAGAAACACGAACCCGAGGTAATTACGAATATGAATATTATGTCATGTTCAATGGCGGTGCATTATTTTTCGCGATCACGTCTGACAGATCGTGTTGATGTCGGATCGCAAACGCGGAATAGTAGACACGCACACGCTGTTCGAGTAACGAAAATTTTTGCAGCCTATTCATTTTCCACCGACGTTGTATTTTACTGTGAATAACAAATGAAACGTTGAAGATGCTCAAATTTGGCATTCTGTACATACTACACGCGTTTGCAACCAGATGGAAACTGGTCGAACAAATATTTAGCTTTCTTATGAAGTCGTTGCCCGGTTCGATGTCAATTTGCGTATTTGCAGAAATTACAGCGCAGCCATAAGCAGTAAATGTAGCATTAGGTCGGCGATGGTAAACAAACACAGAATTGGAAGCTATTTCGCGGAACAGTTACTTCTATAAATCCATAGTCATCGTCCGTCACACTGTTGTGTGAGTGAAAATACGACGCGGAACGGGCTGCAGAATTACTGGGCCCAAGAGGGGCGCGCGCTTACCGAGCGCATTCACTATTGTGTCGCATCTGGAGGTTTATGACACGGTAATCGCCATTGAGTTGGAAGCCAGGACGCTCGCGGCGCATGTGCTCGCTAAAAATATGTTATAATAAATTAACCTTCCCGATAAGCACAATTGTATCGCCGTAATGTTTATGTACGAGTACGATAACGTCGATACGCGTCAATTTTCTCTGCTCTTGCGTACTGCGCTTAGTTAAATAATTCACTTCAGAATATTTCCCTGGCTTTAAAGTCAGTTTAAAGTAAGCGGGTTCCGATAATTATATGGAAATTTGTCGTCAAAGGGTTACCGTAAATCGTAGGTGGCTCTTTGCGGACACTTATCCAAGAAAGGCTCGAACGTATGTGACCGAATTCGCGAGCCGCACGCAACCTCTGCTCCCATTAATCGTCGCGGGAGATAGCGGCGCGTATCAAAACGCGTGTAACGTATAGAATGTCCGGCGTGGAACGTTAAATAAATCAATATTACATCATAATGGTATCGGTCGGAATCAAATAAATATTTACTCGGACACGATTCAACCGGATAGCCGTGAAATTTAATTCGCGTGATCGGCGAGGAGCCGAGGGACGGGGAGAAGAGAGGACGCGGCCGGGTCCGACACGACGAATTTACATTCGTCCCGCGGAAATGCTTCCCAATAATTTCCCGTTTTTCATGCAGCCCATATTTGACGGACAACCGGCGATTTTAAAAACTTTTTTCCCCCTCGTTCGATGCAATCGCGGCGGAAGCGAAGGCAGAGATAGCCGCATAACGGGGAACGCGTGTACCGGCGCGGCGCGGCGCATCGCGTTGCATCGAGCGGTGCATCGCGGGCTGCATCGCGCTGAGCCGCGCATCGAAACGAAAGCGTCAGTTTTAATTACGCGGCCAGGCGACCGGCCGGTGTATCGCGCTATCGGGAATATCGGGGATATCGACTGCATATACCTATGTATCCGCCAGCGGGCACGTTGCACGTTGCACTGCCGCGATATTGGCTATCGCCCTCCGTTAGCCTTTCGCTGCGGCACCCTGTCCACGTAATCTGGAAATATTAGCTCGCAATAATCATCAGCTTCGCACGCTTCCTCGTCTTCGCCCTCTCCTATGTATCTCGCCCCGTGTTCGCGCGAACACGACACGACCAGATACCACGCTATAGGTACACACCTCCGACGTCGACACCTGCCGCGCATTTTATTCCCCGCGATATGTATACATAGGTCGCGGCCCCTTCTTCAATTATTCCTGTCCATCCTTTTTATATGTATGAAGAGAAAGGAGGGTCAATCGCACCGCGCGTGCAACACAGAAATTGATCCGATAATACTTTAAACCCTCCCCGCGACACGTACCGTTGTTTATGCTGAAGGGCTCAGAACTTTATGAGGGGAAGACACTTTGACGAACGGAACACTACTTTCAAGGTATCCTGCCTTTTTAACGGAGATCATACGTACATTCTAACGCGTACATCTAAACAGTGTACAGTCTTATCTCGGTATATGTCCCTGCGTAGTCTTGTGAACATGTATCGAGAAAACACTGTAACACGTTTCTTTGACTCACGCGTCTCGCGTTATTTGCTTCTTTGATTTCACGTAGGCGTTTGACACTATAAATCATGATCTGCTGATAGCGAAAATACATAATATATGGTTCGATTCAGCCACCCTACCTTCCACTCCGATATTCATAATCGGTCAGGGCAGGTTATGGTCAATGCTTCCAGACCAGTGACCTTCGCCATACATACAAACTAAAGGTGTTCCGCAAATCCCTTGCTTTTCTATGTTATCGAATTATTACGGATCTCTGACGATAGTCCTGCTGCGTATGGAATTATAAAATTGACCCTAGTAAAATCCTAGTAAACTAATTTTTCTCATGAAGAAAAAACTCGAGTCGCTTGGTACAATCACAAAAAAGTTTTTGTAACCGTGTCCGCATAATTATGTCCCCGACCGTAAGCGACATTTTGACCCCAAAAGTTCTCGATATATCGGGACATTATCGGTGGTCGGATGCTCAGGAAATATCATTTCGGACAGCATGGGAAACAATAATAATTATCCATCGGTATAACGTTTCCTTTATTTCCAGATATATCGCATGCGCTGAAAGTTTAAATGACACGGAAGTTCAAATATAGTCGGCGGTTTCAGCGGGGCTGTATCTGTCTTACCCTCATTGTTTTACTCGAGTTCGTTCCTGAAATTCCTCGCGAGTTTGTTTCATAAAATATCGAATAAATACCCGGTGGTATAAAGTCGTCTGGTGTATCATATTTCGAGGAAACGGCCGATAAACATAAGGAGTATGCGGCGGCTCGACTGGACCCAAACAATAGATGCCATCCAAAATGCAGCGAGAGAGAGAGAGAGAGAGAGAGAGAGAGAGAGAAACGGGGAGAGGAGAAGAGCGCGAACCCATGCGCGGTATGTAGTTCGACCGGGGTTTCTTGTTTGTCTGCATTTCAATTATCGGACATGCAATACTTTCCTTTATCGGAGCCTGATTTAGACATACCTGGCCGCGGGCAAGTTTCCTGCATTTCCGCTTTGGCTCTTCCCCGCTTTTCCTACTCTATGGAAACTGACATGCCTCCGAGGAATTTTACGACGCTCGAACATTCGGGTATGCGTCGTGGCCTGCCTTTTTATGCATGGCTGGATCATACTCGAAAAAGGGAACGTATACGCGGTCTCTAGTCTAGATTCGCAAAACCATCTCCAGCGTTAGGGGCTCAGGAATTTTTGCACAAGACGCAGGCGACTAATTCCGATCAAGGACCTACCGTTCGCGATAAAATAAAATTGTTGTTCTTGTTACGGATTTCGATCAGGCGACCAGGTGGTCAGGTGAGGAAATATGATTTCCAGGAAACACATATTTCGCAACGCTCGGGCTCAAAGAAAACGTAGAAATAGGAAAATCGATTTTTCCGGAATACCCCGTTAACACGCGGGATGGTCCGCCGCCTTGCAAAACATAAATTTCCATTAGGTTTTCGACGGGAGCGGGCGCGATTCTCCGCTGCAAACGTGCGCAAGCTTCTCCGCGGCGGGTAGGGTTAGAATTTCCGGGTCGATGTTTTATTCAGGGCTACATCGAAAATTCGATTTTCTCGGATTTAATTCGGTCGCTTAGCGTGTTGTAACCTCCGGGAAAAGTTTCCCGATGTCGGGGCACTCGTCCCTGTTCAGCCGGGGGTTTTCCGAACGGAGAAAAGAAAAAGGGGGGGAGGAGACGAGGGGAGTTAATTTCGTGCAAGGTTGAACCGTCGCGACGGTACGGGGGGTAGTAGGAATGGGAGGGAGGGAGGGAGGGAGGGGACGGCGGTGGTAAAATGGCGCAAACAGGACGGCCCGTGGAACGGCAATGTGTCTTTCGTCCGGTCAGCTCTCGGCACCGCTTCCCTTGCCTAGAATACGTCCGGTAATTGCGTTTGTGTGTAGCCAGGAAGTTTTATTTGGCTGGCATTTATTCGGCAACGAAGAGACAGCAGCCCACTTAGGAGGAGAGACAAATGTATTTACGTCGTGAATCTGCCAGGAAGCCCGCATCCACCTTTCAAGCTTACCCCTTTTATCCGGGGATTCTCGCGAAATTACGGGTCGGCTGCCGCGACTGCTACTTCGCCCGATAAAATGAGGCGAAAAAAAAAAGGAGAGATGAAAATTAGAACACTAGCCGGATGCTTGCTAATTGTCACCAATTTTTACTCCTGTTCGCGCGGCCCGTTCGGGGGACTTCTCCATGAATTTCTAACCGACGCTGCAAAATTCTTTCAACTGTCCCAAAATATTCAGGACATAAAATTCCAAGCCTTTTAACCCTTTCGAGACGGATTTTCGGGATATATGGGATATACTGGGATATATGTGTCCCAACAGTCTCGAAAGGGTTAACGCTGCTAGCGTTACGCGTGACCAAAAATTTATTGCCTCCGAAATAATTACGTGTGGAGGAGCTCTGTCTCCTCAGGGTCAGATAAGTGTGAGGCTAAAACGCGAGCGACGGGCGTCGCTAAAGCAAACACCGCAGTAATCCGGGCAAGCTAACCCGGGTTCGATCTCTAACAGAGCGGAGTACAGTTCGGTTCGGATACGAGCATATGCTAAATCAGCCGTGGAGAATCGCATTATGGGCTGTAGCGAGTCTCGGGGCTCGCGGTAAAAGTGGGGAGAACGCGGGCGGTAACGGGTAACGGGTAACGGGTAACGGGGGCGTAGATCGTCGGGCTATGACAGAGCGGCAGGGCTGGCAAGACGCGTAAACGAACGTGTACGTGTAAACGCTGCTTCGATAATAGATTCCCCATTTGGAGTTCAGAGTTCTACGGTGAATCTGTAACTCCGACGATCAAACTGCTTGCAAAGTTTGTCGCTGGAATCGAATGGGAGTTTGGGTAACTCGTAGCTAGACTGGCTCTTCCCTCTTGTACACGGTTATGTACATGTACGGTAGGTACGCGTATGTACGCGTACGTCTCTCCTCTATGTACGCACAGGGGACCGTGTATGTGTGTGTGTGTGTGTGTGTGTGTGTGTGTGTGTGTGTTGTGTGTGTATGTGCGCGCACAGAAATCTGTATGCGTGTACGCGAGCTCCGACGATGGCTCCCAGTCGAGTTGACTGTTCTGCGTGATCTCTTCGCGCATTGTCGATGCCACCGAAAGTATCCGAGACTTTTCCTCCTTCCGATTCCAGCCTCCTCTCGTTTCCGGTCTTGCCCGTCAGACTGTGTACCATTAAAGTGTTTCCCAAATGTGTCCCGATGCCGCCGCGCTGGGATGCACGGCGCATACATAGGCAACGCGGTTGTTCCGCTGAAAAGTGCGCCTTCTCCGCGCCAGCCCGCCGCGGAATGGGAATTACGATAATATGGCGGATACGAGGCCAGGAAATCGCCGTTTCCCCGTTTCCGGTACCGCTTTTAACGCTTCACTATTTCAACGACGCGACGGCCGAGCCTCGAGTTGCGCGCGATACAAAATTTCCCGCTAGAAGAGTGCCCCCCGTGTAATGTATTCGATGCGCGGGGCTAACTCTCTTTTTGCGCGGCTTGCTGTTAGGCGAGCTCTCCCTGGCAACAACGTTTTCGAAACAGAAATTTTTCCCCGCGACAAAACGTCAACGGAGAATTGGGAATTCTCGAATTAGGATTACTCGTAAAATCTTGTACAGGGCGGCCAGGAGGTTGTAATGCTGTTTCAAATGTTGTATCTGCGTTAGACAACTTTCTGCATCGTTACGCGGTACTCAGCGCAGCGTTTCGTACTGTTCTAACAATATTCTAACGTATTCGGCGGAGTTTCTTGGTGTACTAACATTACGCCGCGCGAGAACCGCTTTAGATAGCGCCCGAAAACGTTTGCGATGATAATTCCCCGAAGTGTAATCATTTTTATCGATTAACGCCGCTGTACCCGCTCGATTATCTTACACACTCCTGGTTTGGATTATGCCGGCTCGACACTCGGGGATAGGGAATTTCAGCAGTTTGGTAACGGTTTTAGAATTAATATTTAGACTGCGGATCTCCTACGTAGATTGTTTTACAGAAGTCGGAATGGGGAAAATATATATATATATATATTTCGTCGACGAACCATTTGCAAACTTTTACGGTGAAAAATGTAGAATACTGCAGGATCATTTTCAACCCTTAACAACTACCTCGACATTTCCACCTGACAGTTTTCTTTGTATAAATTATTTTGCAGAACCGTGAAAAATTGTTGTTACGGGGATAATTTTCACACGCTCTCTAGGAATAGTCGTGTTTCATCGCCACCGAGCAAAGCAAATTAAAACACCGTAATAAGCGCGTTCGGAGCGTGTCTTGATCAGGATCGCCCGGTAAATCGATAATTTCGTTTCGCGCTAACCAGCTGGAATTTCATAACCTCCACGGGTGTGTTAGGTGTATTAGGGAACGTAGTTTCGTCTCTGTTGGGCAACGGTGGTTGCTGTGAACGATGTAATAGCGCGACTTCCCGTGGCTGTTATGGCGCGGAGGGTTCGATCAAGCGTAAAAGTATTTCTGACGGTGTTGCCGGAGCATCGGATGGCGAGCGTCAGCGTGCATCCTGCACAACGAATATTTTAACACCTGCGAGCGGATTTCATCCCCGCATCATACTCACCCTTCTACACAGGCGCCTTTCCCCGTGGATTTAACACTGAAGAGCACTTATCGCTCTCTTGCACTCTGCTCCAGTCACAGCTAAATCGTCCCGCTTCAAGTTCGACTTCGAGGTGTGACCTCGCTGGCAACTATCTCTCTCTCTCTCTCACACACACACACACATACCCTCACACAATCTCTTGCCCGATATCTCCGTCCCACTGGCTGTCACTCTCCATCCGTTCGTCCTTCTCGTTCGCTGTCGTCCGCTTTGTCGGTGTGCCGTCTCCAGCTTCTGGAGGATCGTCTAACGGACCGTGGCGCGGGCACGGTTAGGGTGAGAGGCGGCGAATTCCACGGAGAATAGGAGCGGAGTCGATAATAACCGGGCAAAGTCCATTATGACGCGTTTAAGGATTTACGTGGAGGGATTATCGATGCTCCCGGCCGGAGGGGAGAGAAGGTTCGGAAAAAAAGGAGGAACCTCTCGAATCCCGCACCTCCTCCGTTTTCTACCGTTTTCCCTCCTTCTCCTGCTCCCCCCTCCCTCTCGATCCCACTCCTTTCTACGGGGAGATTTACCTCATTCTCATCTTCCCACCGTCGAGCCCCCCGGCCCCTGCCTCCTTGCTCCCACTGATCTCCTATTCTCCAATCTCACTCTGCTCGTAAAGGATTCAAAAGAGATTGAAAAAGATTTGCTCGACCCGCCGCGAAGTAAGTAGAAGCGAACGAGAAGAGGCGGTGTGTAGGTAACCGAGAAGGGTGGCCATCGTTCCGGGGGGGGGGGGATGGACCGAGGGGTTGGGAGACCCCGGTGATCAGAGCAGAGGCCAGAGCTATCGTACTTTGTCGATAAAATAAGTTTAAAAATTAAGACTACGAAGCGTCCGGTTAATTTCAACCGGAGAAGACAGAGCTCCCTCTCTCTTTCCCGTCCCACCAGCCGCGCACCCTCGGAAAAAAGAACCCGGTCCCTTAAGAGTTTACGATACGGGCAGGAACTCCTGGCCAGCGAGCATCGTAGGTAATCTGCATTATAAAACACTCGGTTGGAAGATACGCGGGAGCTGCAGCTGCGCCTAAAGCGTAAATACAATGGAATATTACAGTATGCGCGGGGGGAGAGGGGGGACCGCGCGCGCGAGCGCGTCTCTTGTACACTTACATCTTGTACACTTGTTTAAATAAGAACTGCTACGAACGGAGACAGGCTACAACGGTTTACTTGCGGCGCGCAACCACCGGCAAGGGTTACATTCCTTCTCGCCTTTACTTAGCCCCGCTATCTGCTGGATTTTTTATGGCCGTTCGTGAATATCCTATGGGTACAGACTTCCGCTTTTTACGGATTAAAGAAGAGAACCGGTGCGGCGGCAAGAGAAGCACGGAATTATACCGGAGGCCGGAGTCAATGGGAACTTCCATTTCGGATAACTCGTTATTTATTCGTTTGATCAAGAATTGTTTTGTTAGAAGTCGGCCCGGACTGGCGGCTACGTTCTTCAGAAGAAAGATTTCGAATTCCTTTGTCTGCGATACGGATCTGTATCAACGTTGATTATTAGACCACCGATTTTATCCGTTCATGAAAAAGACTGCAATTTGAAGCAGATTAAAGGGATTTAAAAATATCATTGTGACAGTTTCTGTCAAAGGAATTTTATTTTATATTATCGGTTGACCTGGGAGTGCAATATAAATTAGGTAGGATCTTCTTTAATTCTTAATAACTTCCACGATTTTCAAAGCACTATGGAATTTTTACTTTACACTTCCTACTTCGTTAAAGGGGTGCGCCGCAATTTAACAAAGTATTGTAATTGCGAATACTGCAGCGAACGCACGAACATAAGTTATTAACCCCTGTTACAATCGCAGTCATCCACTCCCGGACCCAGTTTAATTAGATTTGTTCGCCCTTTTCAACCCACTCCGGAAACTAATTCGCATCCGTCATGTACCCCAACGATTCTAAGAGAGGTCCTTCTGGATCGTTCATGGGGTCTTGGCCGTTGTATAGTCCTCTCGTAGACCTTGGATATTGCGCAATAGGTGCTGACTGCAACCTCGAAATGCCACTGAATGGTTTGGACGCCCTTTTGACTTTTGATAACAGTCCATCCACAATAACGGGAAACCACTGGTTGCGACTACACCTAATTGGTCGAAAAGTTTCGCTGTGGCTGACGGTACATTAATTTAACAGAAACCTGACTAAACTCACTAACAGGGAAACATACCGAGATGATAAACGTTAGAATTAATTAAATTCTCGCGAGCAGGTGTAATTATTACAAAAATATTATAACGTGTTTTCTTACAGTAGATTTTGGGATTATTACTTACAATAAGCTCAGTTACCAAGAATTTTATTCATACGCTGCCTCTGGGCAAAGTGTTAATACCAATTACAACATTTTAAGCAGGTTCTGGAAAATTTATACAGGCCACGGTAGTGAAGTGTGTTAGGGTGCGGAGGGTAGAGTGTTAAGCAGCGTACCGGTGCAGGTAAGAGTGCAAAGACCTTTCACCTCTTAATTTCAGGAACGATTCCGCTCGGAGCCTTAACTTTTGACGCGCACAGGGATTTATGGTACGTCAATTGCTATTGAAGCGCAAGAAAAATTCCAGACCCTCCGCTTCTGAATTAGGGTTCGAAACTCTCCCGGCAATCGATGGAGAACTTGAACTCTATGGAATAACGAAAGCCTGCAATCGTCTACTATCCCAATCTCGCAGCTAGCAAAGAAATCATGCACGCGTTATAAAACCGATATAAAATCGAGAGTCGTTAAATTATCAATTCATATTTTTCACTATTTTCTATTTTCACTAAATCCAGATTCACTTTAACCTTCAGTCTCCTGCACAACATTTCGGCCAAGTATTTTCATAAAAATTCTTCGTACTGAGAAAATCGAGGCGACGTGTCTCATAATTTATTTAATTAGAACTATAGTCGTACGATCCATTTCGTATCTGCCCTTTTTGTATCTTCCTCGCCATTTCTCGGAAAAAGTGACTATTACATTTTTCATTCTTTAGCACGCGCGGATCCACGCTGTACAGGAATTTTTCGTTCCTGAACTGGGCCAAGTAGAAAATGGGGGAAAAAGTCAAGTATGATAACATTTTTAGAATGAGGAGCTAAAAATTCTATTTTATCTACATCTGAATTTCGGTAGTTGCTCTTCGCACGCGAATATACATCGCAAAACGAAGCGAAACGATCTTGTTTTAATTTCACCTCATCTCAATCCCGTTTCTTCATTTTCGAAGAAGAAAGCCAGGTGAGGGAAAGCCATAAAAAGAAAGTGAGGATCTTGATGTGGCCGTTCATTGGAAACTGTCATCTACGTGCTGTGTAACCTGTACGAGAATTTACCAAATGTCCGACGGACAAATAAACACAAGAAAATGTGTGCCTAATTTCATTGGAATCAGACATTTCCGATTGGCTGACGCAAAATGTGAATCTATATGCAAAATAAAAACATTCAATTGCATGATAACGGAAGCGAAATAGGAAATTCGTTCTTCCTTTAATAATCTTAATAGATTCAATAATCGTCTTAAAATTTCGGCAAGCTTGAACTGATCGCGTACCGGTGGTCTGTATATTGTCTATCGGAAGACCTCGTAGGATTAGCATAAGAATTACTGTGCCCGAACAAAAAGCAACGTGTTAACCTGGCCCGTCGGGAGAATCGGATCCGGTGATCCGTAGATTTGCAGTTGGGACTTCCAGGATCGCGTTCGAACATAGAGGATCCGCAACGGAACAGAATTAATTCAGGAATCGTTCGACGTATGATAATTCAGGTGAACTGAACGGAGCCGAACTGTACCGTCACGTACCGCGGAGCCAGCCATATTTCGCGGTGCGAGGCATCGCCGGTGAATATCGAAAAATCGATATTTGCTGGACCATCGGCGCGTTGTCACCTCCATAAATCAAGCGGATTCGGTCCGCGTACGCATGAGTGACGTGCTTTAAAAAATCTCCGGCCTCCGAGGCCGCGTCTCCATCTTTCCCTCGTAAAATCCCGGGCACCGAATTCAATTGAATTTTTGCGGAGCATCGATGACGGTGTCCGGACCGAACGTGTCGGCGGACCGATTCGCCGACGATTGCAGGTATCAACGTTGTCGTTGTCGGTTCGATGTCGGGGAGTTGTAAACGGGCGTTAGAGAGTAGGTGTGCACTGATTCACGACGCTTTTAAGGCGCCCCCGGTGTCCAGCCTCGAGCAGATTCCAATTTAGATGCGATGTCGCTGGTGTCGGCCAAGATACCCCGCGGTGGTACGCAGCCATGACCAATATCATCGTCATTTCACCGGTAAACTGCCTCCGTTACCTTCCATAAACCCGGCGTACCACTTGGAACGAGTTGTTTTTATACCGGGCACCCGCACCGCTACAGGAAATTAAGAATCGAAATCGAATGCACATCCTACGTGTCTACACGTACGTAACACATACCTGGAACAATAGAGAAAGAACCAAGCCTTCGGACACATTATCTCTGCTTTCCCTTCCGTCGAAGTAAATGAAATCCTTTTGAGCGTCACGCGTCCAATCGCCGGACGAGTCAGGGAATACGGTGAGAGGTGTACTCTGTGGCACAAAATCGTTGCGAATTTTAAGCTTTTTCTTTCCATATTTTCTACCATATACCGAAGAGAATAAGTTAATTCGAACACGTAGGAAAATATCGGAGGCTTTAAAGCAGACGGTACGGTTGCACCGACGACGGCAGATCGACGATTTTAATCTTTTCTCAAGCTACTGAAAAGAAAGTTAGCCCTTCGTACTCGGAATGGCCGGTACTCGGGCACTTCGCATTCCTTGCAACAACCCGGAATGTCGGCTTTGCTGGGAGAATTATAATATGTAAATATGAACAAATAAACTTACGCAATATATGAATCATCCTGTAATTAATAAATCACCGGGAATTTAATTACGTAAATTCTCTCTGCTAAACTATGGAATTGTCGGAAGGAAAGGTGAATGATATTGAATGATACGCAGCCGGTCTAAAAAGCACTTGAGTATGAAGAAAAAACGTGGATGGACTTTTTGGCACACGGTATCTGCATTTCGTTGAGATAATTATAAGAGCGTGAGAGAAGACTGAACAGAAATAAAATATATATTACATTGATATTGAAGGAAGAAAGTAATCAACTGCGCAAATATCCGAAGCAACGAGGATAAAGAAAAGTTGTGAACTCTTGCAAAGTTTAATAACTGGGAAGAAACGTGCAATTTCGAGAGAGCAGCATCAAGTTCGAAGGAGACTGCGAGACAAATTGCTGAAGAGGGTGAAATAAACACTGACGTCAAGAATATTTAACGTGTTCCACAAGAAACGTAAATACCTACTTAATAAAAATGAAATTGCAAAAGAAATCTACCCCGAAAGCGTAGCACAAAGTCTTACGACTACGAGGAAAATGCATTTGCACGAACACGAGATGGAGAACAGTCATATTTACTACATGAGCATGTATTTCTTTCTTCTAGTTTTAACAATTCGAAAATAATGTAACAATATTCTCAGATTCTCTAACGTGTTAACAATTTCGTGTTTAATTCATTTTTGTTGGAAATGCATAAAATCCGCAGTGATAAAACAGCAACCTGTCATCAAGAAAAATACAAACAACAATCTGCACGTGTACCAAACAATGTAATATCGTCGATTAACGCGACTACATTCTCACTTTTTGAAGGAGCGCACTACCGTTCCGTCTCTCGGCAGTCCCATAATATTTCTACTCTCTTTAATGAACGTAAATCCGTTGTTAAAATTTCAGTCCGCTCCATTTGCGTCTATTTGCAGAGGCAGCTCGAGAAAGCGTAATCCGCAGGGCTCCATAAATAGAAATTAAGTAATTCTTAAAGAGCGTATCTTTTTGTTCCGCGGCCGTATTACAGCGTCGAATAAATTCATCGCTCGGCTCCCAGACTCCGCTCGAAAATATACAGGTGCAAAAGAGAAGGAGGAACTGTACATAAAGAAAAGTCGAAAATATAGAATAAAAAGATTTTTCATACGAACCTTTGTTTTCCAGAAAATCGAGTTTCAAAGCCTCTTAAGTTCGCATGCTTAGAATTGGACGAAGTAGAATAGGTAGGCCATGATCAGACACGCCAGACGATTCCTGTTCAATAGCACGCGTGTCCGTCGAATTTTCAAATCCGATTTTCTCGAAAACAAAACCTCCTATGAAACAATCTTATCTAACATTTCCGACTTGTTTCTTCGCGTGGAATCATCCCCTTTTCCACCGCCAATTACCCCACACACAAACTCGATTTTCTCGAGAACAAAGTGTCGCACGAAAAATGTTCATCCCCACATTCGACAAATTCTTCAATGCAAAATCAGCCCTCGTTCGGTAGTGCCACCAGTCACCGTGCAGCCTGCGTACAAAATGATTATCCCGGGCAGTCAACCTGCGAGTAATTCGAGAGAAAGCATTTCACCTGGGCCGAGTTCTATCGCGCTTACGTCTCATCGGTCTGTTTATATCTCCGGATACGCGATATATCTTCCGGTTTAATCTCACGGCTTTCTTGCGTGCCCTTTCACCGGAGGCGGACTTTCGAGGGATTACATTTTCGTTCCTCTCTTCTGCTTTTCTTGTTTTTTTTTTCTTCTTCTTCTTTTATTCCCTCGTCTCTCTAAACGCCTCGTGTAGACAAGTACGACACGGCCGAGGTGAAGAATGGCAGCGACATCAAGCCGGGAGCTAGCTGATCCTTTATCCGCGTTTTTCTCGTCGCGATTTTTGCGTTATTATGACGTCGTTCGAGGCCTGTATATACGTGTATATAAATTGAAACGAATTACGCAATAAAATGGGCGATCGTTAAAAATAATGAAACGATGGAGGGGAGGGGGCGAGGACTCGAGGGAGTGAGGGATAAAATATCGTTGGTCCGGGGGTCGAGGACGACCGCCGGCAATCTGGATCGCCGGCACGAGAGGAATCACGGGGGAAAAAAATTCGGGCATCGACGAATAACGAAGGAAGGACGATGGTGTTGGTGGTGGTCGGGGTGGTGGTTGTGGGTGTTCTGGCTCGTGCAGCCGGGCGTTCACCATGAAAGAGGGAGCACGAGGATGGGTCGGGGTTGCGAGGGGGGAAGGAGGGGCAGGCGTTAGGGGGTGTGGGAGGGCGGAAGAATGGACGATAGGACGATGGCAATGTACACTGGGGTCGGACAGGTGGAGGTGTGGGGCATAGCCACGATATATCGTGGCTGAGCCTTTATTAAAACTGCTTTCGGTATTATTGCTTTCCGGGGAACGTCGAGTCTCGAAAATGGCATTTCCGCGAGATAGGCCGTGGTCGTGTGCGCGCCCCCGAAAATATATATCATGCCCTTCGTGAGACCTGTCGTCTCTGAGGGTACCGTCACAAGCTGGCCCACTACGGCCTGCAATAAATATGCTCTTCACTTTGTACAAGTCGCTAGCTCGCTCGCTCGCTACCCGTGGGCTCTTATATTGCTCTCGCCTGGTTATTGCCTGCCGACCGAAAATGACTCGACCACTTTGGCCCCTGTCTGCCTCGGATCATCCACCGAATCTGCATACGACGATACTCCTACCCCTAGTCTCTCTGAACCCTTCGCTGCATATTTTTCCTACCAACTATATACCTATAGAAGGCCGACGAGAAATCGGCTGCATCTTCCGCGACTCTTAAGGCAAGCACCATACGAATTACTTTACGGACCATTTCTCAGTTTTTCAGCAGCTTCTTCCTAGCATCGAGCCGTTGTCGTTCCGTTAGCAGTCTGTAGCCAACGTCTGGCAACTTAACAACAAGGGTAATTAGACTCATCACTAAAGTCCCAAGGCCGGAAGGTCAGGTAGTCATTATTAAAAATCGGCACCTACGAGCCGCCCAGTCACGCATACGGCGACCGAGCATGATTCCCCGTGTCCTCCGCAGCCGAAATTCGTGGAGCTCGTTCCAGCTTGACCCAGATATCCGAGATTGCTGCTCGCCGAGGATATCTTCGCCGGTTTCTCCCTTTTCCTTGCCCCGTCCGAGACCACCCGGTCGATGTTGAATTTCAGCCACGAGCGAAAATCTTTCGGATCCGATTATACGTACGCGTGTTTGCCGAGACAAAGTGGTACCGGTCCCTCTCGCCGTGTCAGGTCGCGCCGCCTTGCGGGAACCCATCAGCCGCATGGAAAGCAACGGGACGACGATAGTAATAAAGGCGTGATGACAGTAATGGATGGTATTGACAACCAGCCGCGTTTCCGTAGCATCGCACTCCTCTCCCGTCTTCCCGCCCTCCTTCCGCGTCGACGGAGTCGAACTCACGGAATCTCTTCGTCTCCGTGCTCCGTTCGCCCGGGCTGCGAGAAAACAGGTAACAGGGACCAAGCGGCGAATAGTTTCCCCCCGGATCGTCTTGAACAATGCAAATTGATGCGGAATCGATACTAAGCTGGTGGGAGTTTCTAATAAGATTCTCTCCCGGTTCCTTCGACACGATATTGCGTACCAGATACTCCAGATCGGCCAGAAGAAAAGGGACTACACCAATGGTTCCCGAGACCGTCGAAGGTCCTCTGTCGCTTTGCCCGAGGGAAAGTAAAGCGCGCGTTATGACTGGCTCGCTGTGTATCGCGAAACCAATTCAATTGCAATCCTTTGTCGCTTCTCTTTATCGTTTGCGTTACAATATTTCCCCCTCTACACCGTGCAACTTTTACATATATAATATCTTCACATTATTACAAATTAAGAAAATATTCAAGGTGGTCAAGGGTATTGATCTCTATTAAAGTGAAGAATTAACTAACTATGAATTCTCGATATATGTCAACGACAAGGGTCTTGCGCTAGTGGAAATAATTCTGCGACGTTTATCATCCAGGCCTTGGCGACATGTATAGAGAAATCTCTGTATTCTCAAACGTCTAACCATAATTGAGGTACATGTACACAGCATCCAGATCGTTTCATGGTGTCACCGTTCCTCGGGCTCCTCTACCGTTTGCAGCGATGGTCGAAGCCGATTTCGCGCTTTCGTCTTGTCGCTTGTTTGCGTAGAGACCGTGGTCCCGTATTATTTGTAAAACGCAGGCCCGGGCCGCTGGGTGTATCCGATTTCGCCGGGCGGTCGAGCTCGGAATAATTTATAAGCGCGTTCCACGGTTGATCACGTCGGGTTCTGGTCATTCACAATCAGCCGTCGAACTACGTAGCATGCGTCCGCCTACACGCAGTAGCCGATGCCCCGATGCCGGGATTCGCGTAGCCTCCTCATTATTCGTAAATTATTTCCCTAGCCGTCACGTTGGCCCGAGCCGGGAATTGGAATTGGTTGGCCCCGACCCGACAGGGTGCAAACCCACACCCCGGCGGATAGTAATAATATAGGGCGTCCGTGTTCCATTGGTTACGTCTCCTCGCACGGCCGAAACGCGCTGCGGCTTAGAACGATGCACGCAGCCACAGTATTATCTCCGCAACTGTCGCGAACGTCTCTATCATAACGAGGAATCCCTCGTGAAACCGATCAAGCGGTAAACAAGCCCGGTCAAGTATCGGTGAGGCTAATTTGGTTTGTCACGAAACTTTTACCATCGCATTCGTCTCGTTTTTCTAATTGAATCGGCGCCAAACACGATAAAGTTACCATCACAATTGCTTGCGTAACAAGCGAAGTTAAGAAAATGTCATGTCCGACACTTTACCGCTTGTTAAACAATTGCGATCGTAAGTATATCGTGTTTGGTGTCATTTTAATTACAGAAACGGGACAAATACGATGGTAAAAGTTTCGTTGAGATTTTGTGATTATAAAAATATGGTAGTTGATCGCAACGTGACTGCGAATGACCGCTCGGCGAGATTGAATGCACCCTGATCTGCGTTTAAAAAATAGCATTGAATCTTGCAGAATACGAAAACTCGAAATGGCCACCCTTTGGCCACCCGGCGACAGACATCGTCGCTCGTTTACCCAGAAACACCGCGCGACGTCTGTCAATTTTTCTTCGCTCCTCTGCTCGGCGATATGTGCTTTTCTTTCGCCTCGGTGTTTTTAAACTGTCCATCACTCCATCGTTCCGACCGATTCACCCCATCGTTCGAAAAACTTAAATTCCACTTGACACCCGTGTAACGCGCTCGAAAAACGCGGCGATACCGGAGAGGAAATTTCCCGTGAGCCACCTGCGCCGGGACACGGTTTGCACGGTTTGCATGCGCGCGCGTTTCACGGATGTCGTTCGTTCCTTCCTTCGCGACGATTCAATGAAATTTATCGCCGAGAAAAATCTGGGAAAAAGAGGGGGAGGGAGGGAGGGTTTGGTCGGTATCGGTAGCGAAACGTTCGTTTTTACAGAAAATTCTCTTGCCGTAGTCATTCGCCCTGCGTCGCTTATGAAATAACTGGTTTGTCTTTGTCTGGCACGGTTTGCTGTATTGTTGCCTCGTGACGTGATGTCGATATTTTCGAAACAGCGGAATCTTTCTATAGTTCGTGCGCCGTCAAATTCACGCCCCTCTGACACGAGTATAATTCGAGCCTCTACAATGTCTGTAGCAGTCTGTAATTTGATGTGAATTGATCCGCGAAGAATTTCGACGTTTATTTGACAACGTTTCGAGCGGGAAAACTTATTTTCCTGGCCGGCAGGATTTTTTCCAGATGAAATAAAGTGGAAATGTTTACGTAAACGCCCTCCTGTAGTTTTCAAAGAAAATGGTATACTGTCGATCACGAAAGTACACGCGCACCTGTTGAATTTCACTCATTAAAAACGGATAATGGTTTTTCTCGTTGTATGGATGTCGACTAGCTTGCTGGTTCAAAGCCAAATATATTCGAAAAGTGACAATGTTTGTCCGACTACGCGAATAAAGGGAACATTCAAAATTACGAAATTTATTATACGCGGAAGAAAGGTATATATATAAATTATTGCAATTTAAATATTGACAATTTTTCAATCGGAAATGTAAAGCTTAAATACTTTTTGCGTCCACTGTATTCAGCCTTGCATTCTAAAGGCATCGTAAACTTTTGCAGTGTTTGATACAATTACGCTGTGCTATATGTCGTTAGTTGACCAATCAACGGGCAGAATACTGCTGCAGTTACTGCAACACGCTGCAAGGCATGCAGCAGGCTTTTATGGACCACTTTGCGTTCATGAATTGAGTGAAAACCATGCGGCAATTTTCTGTTATTAAATTAAAGTATGTTAAAAATTCGAAAACCCCAGAAAGAGTAAATCCTGTTACAGTGTTAACGTCGTTGTCGTCTTTTTGACGTCAAATGTCTAAAACATGAAACAACAAAGTGAAAAATCAAATTGTTCCGTGTATTGTTACCACTAATAAAACTAAGTGAAAACCGGGTTTATTTTGCTTTATGCAAAAACAGGAACTGTAAATATGACCGGCTGTCCTCTTATTATTCTTTCGTGTTTTACCGTATACCAGATGTATATTACACGCTAAAACATAAACAAAAATACGCAAACGAGTTAGAGGCACCGCGTACCGTACGAATAGTAATCGCTCCAAGTTTTGTTCCAATAGCTCTGGCGGTTTCGCTGCAAAAAATTCCCCTAGAACAGCTACCCTTTCGCCGTTTCAAAGGTCTCTTCAGTTTAGAGCTATTGCCAACAGAAAGAAACGCTGGCAGCGGTGCATGGAAGCCAGAAAAGGATACTTTGAACTCGACAAGTCTCAATCGTTCCTGCTTAAGACAAAAAATTTACACCGACTGCGAGTAATTCGAGATCTCTTCAGACAGGTGAAAGAGATTATTTTTAGGTGAATTTTACTAAGAATTAATAGATCTGGAGAAAAAGTAGAATTAATAGAATGACAGGAAGAACGGAATAACATGAGAGTAAAATAGAAATTGCGTAACGTTAATATTATTTCTAGTGACGATGAATCTACTAAAGAAGGTGGAATGTTGCAAGGAGAAAATATTACATGAACAGGTTCTTCGACTATTCCTCGGAAAGGTAATACTCCTCAAGATCCTGAAACATAATGCCTCTCTCCTTCCACATTGTATACATTTCGCGATGCTCATCCTTGTTTAACTCCAAATGCAAATTGCCTGATGGATTTCCATATGTAAATTCTGTTACATGGACGCGCGAGTATGGTACACCATTGTAACTTCGAAGCCACAAACTTTCTATACTATTTTATTGTTACAGTGAAGTGTTGAGAAATCGTAAATGATTGCTGATCGTTAGACTAAACACTTCAGTATTGTACGAGTAGATTGCACCATTTTCGTATGTATAACACGAACAAATATGTAGAAGGCAAATATTCTAGGTCGGAAGAAATGTTTCGTTTTGGAGTTGAAATAGCTTCGAGTGCAAAGGGTTAATTCTAGTTAATGCGAGTACTTCCTTGTACCTTGCAAATTTCGAAATGCGATAAGAGCGTAGAGTTCCGCATTCGACTAGTAAGTAAAGAAAAAAGTACGTAGAGCTCGGAGGGATACGTAGGAGG
Source organism: Halictus rubicundus (assembly GCF_050948215.1). NCBI lineage: Eukaryota > Metazoa > Arthropoda > Insecta > Hymenoptera > Halictidae > Halictus > Halictus rubicundus. The sequence continues at coordinate 14,328,985 of NC_135161.1, forward strand.
TTGGAAAGTGCATCCTCGAAGCCTTATCACCGTATAGTACGTTCAATCGGACAATCTTCCATCGATTTGAACAAGCCAGCGGGAAGCACCGCTCGCAAAAATTATTCGATGAAATCGAGTGGAACCAGGATCCACGTCTCCGTTTCTATTACGCAGTCCCGCCTCGCGGTACACGCTACTTTGTCAAGCTATCGACGATCAAATTATCGAACCAATAAAACGTCCACTCTCTTTACCGCGTATCAGTTGGCACGGGTTGTCTAGCTTTGAAACACTCGTAGCGCCCAGAGATACGGACGAGACTACGCCCGACAGATGCCTTTAGGTCTTTGACACAGATGCTCCGAGTTCTCTCTTCCTCTCTTTTTTCTTCCCCCCTTTCCCTTTCCCTCCATCCGTGTCCATCGCAGAAAATTCTTCGAAACTGTTGTGCAAAGACCAGAGAGAGGAGAGTCTTTTCACCAGGAGCGAATCGATGCACGCGAATACTCATTCCGCCTTTGCATAGCGCGTCGAACCAATCAGATTTAAACAGAAAAATCAAACATCGAGATTTCGTAATTCAATTATACCGGGTGTTCGCGCCGACGCTGGCCAGTGTTTTCCTTGCAAATATTGTTTTTGACCTTGAAGACCATTGTGTCGTATATAATTCGTTCCATTTAAAAAATTGAAGGTCCAAGCAGTGTTCTGTATCTTGAGCGGTGAATCAAACGGGAGACAACGTCGTCGAGCCGCGCCATTAAAACGTTGTCGCGGCTCTCTGATTCACGGGGCCGTGGAGTGGTGTATGCATTAAAAATAACAACCTGACGCGTCGCCGGAGAACTTTGACGGAATTAATGGGATTAAATCAAGCCCCTTTTCCCGGGGCTGCATTGTGCCCCGCGGTGCGGCCGGCAATCAATTCACAATTTTCGTGAGCTCGGCCGCGACGTCGTCCCCGGCGCAGAAATAATAAGGATAACGAACCGATACTGAAATAATAAAGGTAATGAAGGGACGCTCGTCGGATCAGGAGAAACGGACCAGAGCTATACACGTAGACCCTGGAACGGGGAATGGATCACGACGCAGCGCCGGGCGCTGTTTGACTGTAGCAGAATTAATGACCTGTCTCTCGTACCTATATGTACAAGCGCGGACCGCGTGGCCAGCTCGCCCTTTTTATTTTTGTCGTTACCAGAGCAACGTAAATCTCTCCCTCTCTCTCTCTCTTTCTCTCTTTCTCTCTTTCTTCTATTTCTGAATAATATGGCTCGCCCGGTATCTACGGCGCGATCGCAAATTTCTTTTTTGTCTCTGCAGAGTTTTGCTCCGTGTCGTTCTTCGCACGGGCAGACTTTGCTCGCCTCGCCTGTAGACGTTTGCAAACAGTTTGCAAAAGCGCGCGCGCGCGTCGCGGTAATATCTGTGTACAGAAGAGGCGACTCGCTAATAGAGCCGGTGACATCTTCTGAATAATGTGCTTACGACTATGAATTACGGTAATGAGGAGCCCATGCCACAAGGAATTGCTGATGCACGTTCGGCATTAAATCGAGCCGCTCAATCGAGAACGCATCGCGCGTTTCGAACGCGATCTGCCACTTTGTCGTCGCGCGGAAACGCACACGAGAAAATTCCAAGGAGGTTTCGCGTCGCTTTAAAGTCGACTGCATTCTCGTTGATCGCAGTTTCTCTTGAATTGGACACAGTTTTTAGATTTCCGGAACGACTGACGTTATTTATACCCTCGCGAGAATATGCATCTCCATTTTTTGAATGGTCCATTCTTGCGACACTGGACGAGCTTTTCCGTGATCTCGATTCAGACGGGAATCAATGAAAAATTCGATAGACAGTGACATCTTTCTTCCGCTACTCTTTGTCTGTCATGATTAGACTATGGATTTTATGACGGAAAACTGTGAAGGCGTTGGAAGAATTTCTGGATATTGTTAGTTGAATATATTTTTCTTGGAGGAATTGGAGAAGCTTCGTAACATTTCGGCTAAGAGAGCTTGTTACCGCAAACGATCCTAATCAGGAACGGCGATAACGCACCGGATTAGGGCTCGCTCGAGGCGGACTTCAATCTACGGTCCGAATGACCGAAAATTCTGAACCATGCAGGTTACAAGGATCCAGGTTGCGTAGACCTGCTTGGCAGTTTGAATTGACGATAGAGTGGAGCCAGGGCTAATTACCTGCGTGCACTCTCCACTGGGAGAGATTGCTTGGCCGACAGTAGCTGCACACAGCGCAGAATATCGGAGCAACGCATGGTTCTGCCCGACGTGTTTTTCCCGTGTGCGTGCGTGCGTGCGTGGTTTAGTGCCGTGCGGTTAGAACGGTGCACGTGTATCCGCGACCACCTACGGCCACCTGCACACATACGCACTAGCGCGCACCTGCACACAGGTGCAAACACGGGCACGCAGGCAGCAGCGCGCGCACGTCCGCGCTTGGCAATAATCGACGGGCGTTATATTTCAGCCGGTTGAATTGGATTCAACGAGTCGCGCACGCACTGTGCCAAATTTGCAAGCTACACTCTCTCTCTCTCTGCCCGTGTAATTATACCACTTCCGTGGAGTCGCGCGAACTTACCCACGGCTGTTCGTTCTGCTCGCTGGCGAAACGCGAGTGTGGGTGCGAAACAGACACTCGTGCCACCTGTCGGTGAAGCCCGTGCTACGCGCACGCGTCCACTAGGCTTATTTCGCGGTCGCCCTAGTCTCGCGCGGACGATGATGAATGGATTAATTAAGCGTCTCGTGTTCAGCCGGCAACCAGCGCTGCATGCACGCCGTGTGTGTGAGTGTGTGTGTGTGCGTATGTGTGATTCCAAACAGGGTAGCGGGGGTTCGTTCGTTCAATTTTACTCCTTACGCCGGCGAACGTTAACCACGCTTTAAGCGGCGTGTAATTGTATCGCCTTTCACGATCGGCAAATCGAATCAACGCTGGATCACGCTCAAAGCCGGTACGCGCCACCCGCGCCCGATTTCCTTCTTCGCGTTTCCTTTCCTGCTGCCGACGCCGACGCCGACGCCGACGCCGACGACGAGCGCCCCCATGAATCCGGCCGAGCAACAGTTTGTCATTCAGCAAGGGAAACGTACACCTTACGGGGCTGTTCCAAGAGGAAATGTGATATTTTAGGCTAACTTACGGGGGATGCTCGCTGACTCAGACTACGATTTTCAGGAAAGTTTAAGTTCGGGAGAACCGAATGCTGACATACTGCATTGTGCCTATGTTGCTCCCCTTTGTGACCGCGGAGTGTTTCTATAGAACGGCTTGATTATTGTTTCATCCTTTTACAACTTTCTTCCCCTTAACACTTTGACTGCCATGTCTTCTTTCTTCAATATTTACAGAATATGTAATATACAGGTCACCACATATTACCACTTCGATTAACTGGAAATATGGAGTCTAATATAAATAGGATACTCACAATACGGTGGAAACCCTACAACGACAATAGCGGGATTCCTTACAGCGAAAGTCTGAAATTACACTCACCCTATAGAGCGTATCAGATTCCTGAAATTAATTAAAAGCCAAATTCGAAACTATGTCAGTAGAATAACCGAAGAAAACTTCCTGTTTCGGGAATGGGATCGTTCGCACAAGAAGAATGTTAACAAATATTTTAAAACAGCAGTACAGGATAATAATACTATTGTCTTGAAAAATGCAATTGGATATACCGAGATATGAAAAGCGATGAAAAGTTATTAAATACAAGCACAAGCATTAACGGAATGTTTGAGTGACTCATTGATTTTTGAGGCTTTGTAGACAAGCGGTGTGCAGCTGTTGACAAATTAACAGGTTCGTTACCAGTGGCACACGTGTGCGGCGACCACAATCTCGTATTTTGCGTAAAAGTAGTTAAATTAATTTTGTGCACGCTGTTGTTTATAGCCGTGACACGTTGCGCAGTATTTATGGAACCCGTGGCGTTCCTTTGTAATATTTCCTTGACACGAATAAACTTTCGATAGGACATTCTTTTAGAAAAGCCTGTGAACCTTTCTGTTCTTCAGCATATAATTTTCAAACGGTAGCGAACGAGTTGCTGAAAGCAAACTCGCAACCATCGAATCGGCCAGCAGCCCTTTAATTCGCAGTCTCCCAGAGCGGGGCGTCCCGCGAATGCGCTTTGCAGCACAAAACAAATTTTTCAACAGATAGACACGCGGCGGCGGTGGCGGCGGCACGGAGGCTGGTTGAAGTTTCGTTCGTTGGTGGTCTCTTAATTAAGTTTGCCAGCCATTACTCTGACAGTAATGAACGCGAAACCGAAGCGGTCTCGAAACCACGTCGGTCGAGCAACCGGGCTTCTGCAATAGGGTGTGGAGGAGGGGGTGGCAGAGGCATTGTTCGTCTTAAGTAGCAGCTAGTTATCGTGTTCAAAGGGAATATCGGAGAGGACGAATTTCAGGGCGCTTAAAGGGCTACTTAGAGGGCAGATGGTGGGGGGAAGGGGATATAGAAAGCGGACCAAGCTCAAAGAGAAATTTGACCGACGCCAATGCGGACGCAACGTTTCCTCCCGGTCCTCCTTCGGTTCTCCTATATAGAGGTTGAAATTAAGACGCTCAGGGCAACCATAATCGCCACGTCTCGGGATCCCGTTGTCGGGTCACGTACAGAAATCCGGGTAGCTAATTAGCCTTCCGCCGCTCCCAGGATTCACCCTGGTCAATCAGCGGCGGAGATTCGGTCTTGATTCGATCCTCGGAGCCTCGTTAGCACTGCCGTACATTCTCCTCTCGCTCTCTCGCCGCGGTTCTACTTTGTGCCAAGGTGTATGTATCCGGCGCATACATATATACACCGACGGTTACACGTACATACAGTACGTAGGGCAGGGAGCGCGAACGGAGAAAGTGTACGTGCGTGTACCCACTTGGACCCTTGGCGGTTCTGTTCTATGTCATTTAATTGCGCTACGTGAGAGTACCGACGATCCGACTGCTCTCAGAAGTGCTCGGGATTCTTTTACCTCGAGAGATCCTCGAATGTGTCGTAATTGCGGCGCGAGGAGAAAAAGAACGCCGCGCCGCGCCGCGCCGCGCCGCTCCGCGAGCAGCCTCGGCCCCGTTTAAACATGCATTTCTGTCTTTTCGAGTATTAAGACAATTGCGAACCCCTCCTTCCGCCGTGCTGCACATACCAGAATGATCCCCGTTGTCTCCCTGCGAGCCACGAATTTTTCTGAATTTTACATCCTCGGAACCTGTCGCGGGGAGAAGAAAACGCGTTTAGTAAAGAATAAAAAGCTACATCGATTTAACGATTTGACGCGTTGTCCCCGTAATTGTCGCAAAGATCTCTGCAGTAACTGTCAAAATTTTAGCCCCACCACCGGAGGGATACCATCTCTCAGCCGTGCTCCACATTCCAGGATGATGCACCCCGAATTTTTCCATCCCCCAAGAACGCCGTCGCTCGAGATTGCACCGAGTCGCCGGACTCGTACGCGCTTTCTGAAAATTGTATGGCGGAAAAAGGGAGATGGTCGATCGGATTAGGAACCCCCGAGCCTGTAAGCTGATAAGATGGAAAGGGCGAGAGGAGGACAGCCCAGCCTGCTGGTTGACCTCTTAAGGCTACCAAGCAGACCCTTGGATGTTCGGTGGCAGAGCGACGGATTTATATATTGGAAATGGTAGCGAGGCGAGAACTCGCCGGATTAGGATCAGATGGAGGGAAGGCTTCTTCTTTCTCCCCTTCGGGAGATTTTCGGTTCGGTAGATACCTTCACCTTAAGGTTAAGCTAAGGGCTGTAGCGTCTGGTAAACACGAGTTTGCGGTTGATAGAAGAAGTTAAGAGGAATTTCTCCTTATTCGGGGTCAAAGGAATTTTTTTTTCTTTATCACGGTTTCGGTACACTTCCGGGCCGGGCCGCGCAGCGTCTGCCTTTCGAATAGTTTCGAGAAATTTGAGTTCCTTAAGTTATTTATAGCGGGGCGAATAGGACGTTACGCCCGTCGAAAAACGACCCCCTTTGATGGAACTTGGAGGGAAGCTTGCATCGTGGGTGTACGGTTTTGTGAGTGTTTATGTTCGTGTTTATTTAAATGAAAATACTGTGCAGAACTCATAAAGTAGGGTCTTCGAATACGAACGGTTAGACGTTGATAAATTAAAATTAATGAGAACGTTTAATTTCAAGTGTCCTTTGTATCGAGCTTTCACTGCAATAGTATTCAAATTAATTTAGACGAATTCCAATGGAGCTCTTGACTCCATTTAAGCTTCCTGAAATTCAATACTTTAGCGACGAAAGCGCAGTAATGGGTTCTTTAATAACCCATAATTAAAGGATTAAATATAGGCGCCAGCAATAGAGAAACGGATTGTCATTCGATCAGGAAAACCAGTTGAACAATGAAACGGCAAATGACGCGAGATCCGACACTTGATATTACGCGACCGAGGACAAAATCGTGCCGCGGTTTGCCGAGTCGACGACACCTGCAGCAACTGCATAGCGAGGAGCCTAGCCGGGCACGCAACAGGAACGGTAACGTTGCGTGAAGGGAGGCCACGTGCGTTCGAGAGGGTGCGTTCTCGTTTCCCGGCGCTTAACGCGTAATCCATTAGCCAAATTAATATCTGGAGCAAATTGCGTTTGTCGCGGCAGCCATTTGGGCAAGGGGGCGAGGGTCGCGGGGCCGCGCGGGGGCGTCGCGGAACCAGAGGGAAGGGGGTGCGAGGGTGCCCGTTGTCAGGGCACTATTACTAATTCAGAAGGCGGTCGCAGCGCCGCAACGTTATACAGCAGGCGACGCATTCTGCATAGCGTATTCAACGGTACAATGGGCCGTGGATGCGAGTTTTGAAATATGAATATGAATACGGGCGCGAGTGCACGCCTCGTCGAATCGCGCCAACCAAGACAGGGGCTGCCGATCGATGACTTCCCTTTTCTCTTCTGCTCGCCGACTATGTTACCACGGGTTTCCCCCTCACTCTCTCTCTCTCTTCTCACCCCCGCGTTTCGCCCCTGCACTCCTGCCGCCGAGAGATACGCCGCGGACTGATTTATGCGTTTTTGCTGGAAACGATAGGTCCGCTCGCGACGCGATCCACTCGTAAACCTCGCGGCGTGAGCCGCCTCGAATTTTCCCTCACGTTCACGCTATAAACGCGTCCGCGCGAGGGAAAGGGGTGCTGAGAACGCTGTTTAGAAAGATGGAGTGTCAGCTCTCGCGACCTCAAGAGAAAGAGAACATCGTCGCCGCTCCTACGGAATACCGCTGATTCCATTTGGTGTACCCCGCCCACCGACGTTTCGGCTCTTTTCACTTATTACCCGTTTCCGTGCAGCAATTGAGGCAAATATAAACGGGTCCCGTAGACCTAACGTTGATGCCGCATGACACACGATTCCCGGAACGTCATGTTTTCTTTTTGTACAGCCCGGTGCACGGGAGGAGTCATACTTAACTCGCGCGACCTCTTGATTAAACTCAGCGTGAGCGTTAATGCAGAGACAAAAATCTAAAAGACACGTGCAATTTTGTGAACTTGAAAAAACTTCGAAATTAGAAGATATCACGACGGGCATCAAAACGACATTTGTCCAGGAAGATCGACGATTCGTAACAGAGCGCGGCAACGTTTCCGCTCACTTATTAGCCGTTTCCCTCGGCCCTGCACTTTCATCCCCCAAGGCCATCGAGCAATCGGCTCGTTCGATCGGTTTTTTTTCTCTCTCTCTTTCGTTCATTGGATGTAATTTTACGGGGTGTGGATTGAACGGTGTGTCGATCCGTTGGCTCGTTCGTATCGGAGGGGCGAAAGGGCCGGCTATTTCCGATAATACGGATCGTCCTACTTTCTCGCGTCGGGCATTAAATCTAATAAAAAAAGGAATCCCCTCTCACTCCGCGCGATTTTCATGGAAGCGGTATTACGTTTGACCCGGGTGCGGTGGCGCGTCGTTTCGAGTGCTATGAAAAAAATGCTTGAGCGAGCAGTATATATCGGTGCCGGTTATGCGCACCGATCGTGCGGTTTAACGTGGCCCGTGGCATTCGAGGCGATTGCCAAAAACCCGGGCGGAAAAGTTCGACCACTCGGAGAATGATTGCCGGGGAAAAATTCATCGCCCCTCGCGCCATCAAACCGTCGAGAGGATCCTCTCTCGGTTAATTTGACGTGGGCGTTCTGGCCCCGAAATCGGCGGCGATTCAGCCCCGGGTGCCACGGCGTATTTGGCCCTCGGTGCATCATAGCCGAGGGTCTGTCTCGACCCGTTACCGCCTTTCTTGGACGGTTCCTCGAGAGGCCGGCCTCTCCCGGCAAGATGCTGCCGCCGGCAATAACCGGTAACGTATTACCACTTCTGGTCGGTTGAACGCATTTAGATCGCCTATTTGGCAAGGTAGCGGAATAACTTTGCGTTTTACTTCGGCGTCGACGCGAATCAAGCGCGAAACCAGCGCCAACCGGCGAGTTATGGCGCGCCGATGCCGAGCGGGGCCGAGCGGAGCCGAGCGGAGCAGCGAAGCGGTGTGGAGCGGAACGCGGGACGGAAAACCGGAAACGTTCGCGAGGATGGAGTCGGCCACGGTCGCGCGATGCGATGGCTTGACCAACCCCCTAGGATAAAACTTGATCCGGTCGCGCGTGAATTATTCGCCAACGTCGAAGCCGCGGACTGCGGCCGCCAACCGCAATTGCGAATTACGGGTGCGCGGCCGCTACGATCATTGGGATCGATGTGCTCCGATCAGGCGGCCTCCGTCAGGATATCGCCGGCGCCATTACCATCCTTTTTGGTTAAGGGGCTATCGAGCCAAAAAATCTGGCCGACGACCATAGTGCTCCACGAAAGTATTCCAACTTCGAATCGGAATAACTTTTTCAAAATTGGACCAAACGACTTCACTTTTTTTTTTTAGCAATTAGAAGCATTGGTTTACTAAATGACGCGAAAAACTCTGTTGCACGATGTTGTAGCGATTTGACGGCAGAGGAGCCACTTTGGCTGTATTTTGAATCAAAATCGATTGACGTTTGCCTTAGCCACGAAATAGCTCGTTTTGCTTTACTTTCTCGTTCACATTGATAAAGTTGGGGAATTTCAATATTGGACGGTTAACTGCTATTATGGAGCTCCAAAACTGCGAAACAGCGACGGAATATTGCCGTTTAAATAGGTATATTGGTCGTTTAAAGTTGAGTGGAAGCAACTTATTTCTGCGCCTTCCATATCGCTTTGTCAAGCATCTTATGACAATTTCTAAATCTAATATTTTATGTGGTCGTCTCTCATCCATATGTATCTGGGTATCTAACAGATTCGTTTAAATTGTGTAGGTACCGATGCTACGATAATATGACTATTTCTTGCCAGAAAATAATGTTCTGATAACTTGTGCGTTATTGGAGCGTGTTTTACTCAACTGATTCAAACGGAATAATGAAAGTTAAATTCATCAGTTTCAACGTTTCCTGCAAAAGATATCCAACAGGAAAAACACTCTGCAGATTGCGAATTTTGTTTTATTCCTGTCTATATTTAATGAGGGTTTAAAAAGTATACTACGAATTGTGAACATTATGGGAGTGAAAAACGAGCAGAGCAGAAAAACATTCGTTGACAGCAGAGATACCGAGCGCACCCTGTCCTCTAACAAACAAGCTTCAGGGGAGCTCAAAGAGGGGAGATCTGCTCGCAGACAACAAATAACGGCTGAACATGCGCTTTTTTAAATTGAGGAAAGCCTACTCTATGCCACTGACATAGCTGACTAAGGATAACTAAAAAAAAGCAACCATTGTTTTCATCCTGGTCGTATGAAAAGCGCTAAACGCGATTTTTCAAGAAACGACGATTTGCGATATAATAGGTAACGTTGTAATAATTAATATTAATGTGTTCGTGCCCGCTGTCACTAAACATGTAACGCATAGCATGATATTCGGGGAATTTATAGCTTTTCTGTGAGAATATATTTTTTCATATTTTAAAAGGGGATATTTCTATTGAATAACTCTTTTTTATTCGACTATTATTAAATTTTACTTCGGTCAACACTTTTTCATAATAATTTAATGAAACCTCCTCCGCGTTTTCATGAATTACTATATTTCTGTCGAATAACTCTTTTTCATGGAATTATTATTAAATTTGACTTCAGTCGACAATTTTTCATGATAATTTAATGAAACCTCCTCTGCATTTTCATAAATTACTACAGTTCTATCGAATAACTTTTTCCATGCAATTATTAAATGTTATAATAATATAATTAAATCGGAATATAATTGAAATACAAGTTTGGTAGACCCCCGTTATGTAATATCCAAAGTCCGAGTAATGTTCTCAGCGCGCAGAAGACAAAGGAACCACGCAGAAAATCAAGGGATTCCAAACACTTTGATTGGATGATCCCTTCGGTTATAGATAGTCCCTGATTATGCCATATCCAAAGTCCAGAGCGTCGAGATTTCCACCATTCCTCGGTCCTCGCCGGCAAGCAGTCCGAATGAAATTCTCGTCTACCTTTGAAAGTGGTCTAGGTAAGGGAGAAGTTTAGACGGTTTTGCTAATCTAAGGAAAATAATCGGAGCGGAGGAGTTAGGTGGTTCATCCGGATAACGGGCCGATGTTCGGGCCCGATAAACCGAGCCAAAGATCTCGGTAAGCCTTGATAATGGCGCGAAAAATACCGGCTCGCCGGGTCTGGGTTCTCGTGTTCGTGTTCAGCCCGAGCAGGCAAAAGAAATGGAATCGCTCGGCTATCTGCGGGGAAGATGTCGGATATCGTATTTTATGTAACGTCGTCGTTTTTCAGCTATCAACGCGGTCACGCCGCGCCGCGCCGCGCCGCGCCGCATCGCACCGCTCCTCTCCGTTTGTGTTCCTCTTTCCGATCGGATAGTTTGTTTAACCGATGGGTAAACTTGATCGACTGGCTCCGGGTAAATTTGAATATGGATGCGTTTCAGCTTTCACGAGTTCCTTGTACCGATTGCTTCGTCAATATTATCGGTAGCGCAAACGGCAAATATATATTTCCCGTAATTTCAATATCCGGTTACATTCGAGCCCCGGACCCTGGGATCAAAGTTACGGAATCGGAGGCGAATCGATGGCGCGCCGTTCCGACTACGAATTACTGGACCGTGTCCGTCGACGTGCCGCGCGGATTGCCGTGTTTGCCATAATGGCCACGGTCCGCCGCGATAAGGGCCCGGAATAGCAAATTTTCTTGATTCGACGACCAACGTCGACGCTCGACCGACCGACCACCTTCGGGGGTTCATTCGATCGCATTATATTCCCATTTCGAGCGTGTGCAGCTCAGGCGGCGTCGCCCGGCCCGACCCGGCCCGGCTGCCGCGCCGTGCTCCCGGAGGACGGAAAAATCCCATTTCAATATTTTACGGCTTACCCCGTATCGCTCCTTGCCGGCCCACCGTCGTTAATACACACGAAACAGCCCTGCAACGACGGAACGGTACGGAACGGAACGGAACGGAACGGAACGGGACGGAACGCGATCCGATGCGATGCTCTTGGGGTTTCGAGCCAGCCGCGAAATGACGTATAGACGCTTCCACTATCCGCTGGTTGAGATACCCAGAACGCTCCGTAGCAAACCGCACCGCGTTGGGGTCATAGGCCTACCGGATTACCGTACCGGCTATGCTTCACCGCATGCCAAAAGTCCGTGTACCCGATATCGTTCAGCCCAATTACTCCGATGTTTCGCCCATAATGGAGCTATTACGGAGTTGCCTTGTCACCTAGGCTACGCGATTAATATTATTTACGAGCGAAGAATAATTCACGCGCGGCGGTACCGCGGTTCTTGCTTTCGCTCGATACAATTATTGAACTAACAAATTAACAGGGGGGTATCCTATCTGTTTGCCGAAGATTCGCCGCGTGTCACGGTCGATGTCGTGCCTGGATGACGGAATGGCGGAAGAAATCTGCGTAGTGGTATAAAGGGAGCGCGATTTTTCACGCACCGGCTGGCCGATGGGATGTCGTCGTGCTCGCCCATCGCTCGCTCGCTCGCTCGTATTCCGTCGAACGTAGCAAATGACTCGTGCACGTTGGAACCCACGGATTCGAGGGACGGCAGAGGGGCGCGGCGCCGGGGACAACGCCACGGAAAAATCGTAGAATATGGCTGTGGTCGGGGGCGGGGGTGAGAAAGGGGTTGGTCGATGGCGGAGGGTTGGTGTACGTGTCACGTACACGGTACGTGCGTCGGATACCCAAGTCGTAAACGGCGAAAGAATCGCGTTCCAGGGGAAGGCGTACCAGCACACGGCGGCTCGCGACTCGCGGATCCCCTCACGAGAGGACGGCACGGACCAAGCGTTACTTAAAGCGCACTCTACTCGAGATCCGATGTATCCTACGTAAGGGCCCGCGTGCCCCTTCCTCCCGCTTCTTCGACTCCGGCAGAATCCCATCGATACGATACAATCTTCCGTAGGAGTTCATTTACGAAGCTTTTACGACCGGTTACTCGTCTCGTTCTCTCGCTGTTTCCCCGGGCCCGAAAATCTATAACTTTCGATCCGACGAACATGGAGGGAAAGAGGATGTCGGCGACAGCTTGGTTTTAAGGAAATTGGAGGCACAGAGAGAGAGAGAGAGAGAGAGAGAGAGAGAGAGAGAGATGCTGTTTTGCTTTCGGCTAACCTTCCAACTAGGTGCATTTTTCAGTTACGAACACAGCGTTGGGAACGCATTCCTGTCGAGTCGAACATTTGTTTATATTTATAAAGTCGTGTAAACGTTCTTCGAGCATTCCGAACGACGAATATTTCAACGAACCTGTGGTAGACGAATGCTCGTTTAAATTTCAATTTTGTCGGCGTGGGGAGAGGAACGAGCTCGTTTGGTCTAAACCAAAACAACGTTACATCGCCGTCGTGTTCGCAACGGACCGTTTAAATATTCGGAAAGCTATATTTCTAAAGGCCACTACAATTTATTAAGAACTACCGCAAATACCATGTTTGCAAACGTTTTCCCTGAATTTCCGAAATTCTTTTAATTTTAGAACGCAATGGGAACCCGGTCCGCCCGCATATCGAAAATCTCCTTTCAGGCTCGGCAGCGTATGAAAGTGAATCGAATAAAAGTATCGAATTATGCCGGAGCCGAGCCGGCTCGTGAGAGGTTTTAAAGGTTTCAATGAATTTCATCTATACGCCGTCCGAATCCGCGTGCAGAATAATTTCATTGAAACGAGAGAGTACTTTTCGAGTGTCGGCGCCCGTATATCCGGCCGGGCGGGCGTGTAGCCCCCATTCAGCGAATTCGCAGTCGCAAAAATGTAACACGTTTTCGCAAATGTCGCGAGTAACCGGCAATTATGCAAATGTTTCCGCGTCCGTCCGTATAACTGACAACCGGGAGGGGGATGCTCGGTCCAACCTTGTCGATTCCACCCCCTGTTTCCAGCCCCCTCGGGCTCTCTGTCGCTGTGTGCTGGCCACCCCCGCCAATGAGTACGTGTCAGGGACCATGAGATCCTTCGGCCCATTAGTGTCCATGCGTACCGATCCCAAGATCGAGTGGCGCAATACGGAGCCACTCGGCACAAATGAGCCTGTCGTGTCTGGATAATACCAAGCGCAATATTCGGCCTGTCGCGATAGATCATTCCGTGTACGCGCTCGCTCGCTCGCACGCGCACACTCGCGCAACCAGGCTCTCCAGTCGTGCGCGGCGAAACGCAAAATATCGCGCAGCCGACGATCCCTCGATCCGTCGCGCGTCGACGAGAAGAGTCGCGCGCTCCGCCCGGATCGACAGCACCGACGACGTCTGATCGATGACGGACGATACCACTGGCGTTTCGAACGGCTGCCAGATTGTTCCTGCATCAGGGCTCGCATCGATCCGCGCGTCGTCGTCCTCGTCCTCGTCCTCGTCCTCGTCCTCGTCGCCCGTTGGATTTTATTTTTCTAAGAAATCTGGGCACGGTCGACGTTCCCTAAAATTTTATCTCGAGCGAACGAAAAGTATATTGGCTCGTCCCCGAAAGTTTCTTTCGCTACGTTTCACATTCTCATGCTAATCCGAATTCGCGTTTCGCGTATTAATAAAACACGAAACGAAATTTCCGGACAACCTAATAATCCGAGTACTATTTCTTCTGTCCCACAAATGATCAGAGAAAAAATATTTCTGATTTTCCTCCGACTCGCCTCGGCGTTGCATTTCTTTTCGCAGTGCCGAGGTGTAGAGTTCGTAAATTGTACGAGATCACTTTTTAATCAACTTCCGCGGAAACGCGAAGCAAAAAAGACACGATCTCTTCCTAAAGGTGAAACCTCGTTAGCAGTAAGAACGTCTGGGCTAACGTTGAAAGAAGGTCAGGCTGTATCGTTGATGAGGTATAAAGGATGTACTATATTGTGAACTCTTGCTATTTGAAGAATCTCTCGATACAGACTTTAGCTGCGGAACTTTGTCGATTAACGGGAATCGTAGAAAGTGGAACACTTTTTGCCGAGAATTTTTTTAAACTATAGAAACCATAGATGGCTTTGTCGTTATTCAGGCGAAACAAGCTTCTCTTCGGTTGCCATGGCCGTATTGGTCCGTTTCGGGAAATTAGGTCGAATTCGATTTCGGGATTATTATTTTGTTCCCTTGGAACGAGGGCCGATACCAATTCAATTGGTGGCGGCAATTAAGCCGGCTTAATGCTAAGGTTAATGAGTTCTGTATCGATAATAGAAGAACAAGCTTGTTTTGGGATAATTTATTAGTAAATAACTAGACCGCGGATCTTTATGCAAGATAAACATTCCCCGTATTAACTGCAACAAACAGGGATCACTTGGGAGTGTCTATCTTTCTTCAAATAATTTCAGTAACATATCGATACTCTTCGATTCTTTTAATCTTTTTTCTGTTTCAAATTACAGCTCCCCTTTTTTTGCCATATAAAATCCACAAAGAAACTAATAAAAACGTGATCGCGACGATCCGAGAAAAGTCGGCGAGCGAAAAGAATTAAACACCGATAAACATTCTCTATTGGCAAGGATCGTTTCATCGGATCCGAACATTAATGATGGGGCTCGCAGGGAGATCGGCCACCATTTCATCCGAAGGGAAACGAAATAAAGAAAAAGGTCGGGCGGGGGGGGGGGCTGGTATAGGGGTAAACGAGAACGAGAAAGAAACACCGCGGCGAGCGGAGGCAAAAAATTATTAAGCACGATGGTATCGGCGCGTCCGGACCGATGCAAATGGCCCATAAATTTGCAAAATTACATTGAAAATCAATGCGCGACTGGGTGCCGCGCGCGGCCCGGCTACGGGAGAACGAACGGCGCGAGTTTTAATAAAAACTCCCTGCCCTTTTTGTCAACGAGCACGGCGCTGCTCTCAGCGATATTAAACCTCGAACTCGAACGCAACTCTCGTAGACGCGGTCGTTCCGCGAGTTGAACGAGTTCCGATTTTCTTATCGCCTCGGCACGCGGAATGTATCGTTCGAAAAGAAAGGTCCGGACCCACCCTGGGGTGGGGAGGGGAGGGGAGGGGAGGGTTGATCTAACTTCCGGAACCGGGATTCCACAGGGCGAAAGAAACAAGGGCGTGCTTAACCTTGGCGCCATTGTACCAAGCGGGGTCTCTCGCCGTTCGATCGGCCGGTATTTATCAACGAGAATCTGAGCGAATAAACGACGGAACATCGATAACCATCGCGCTCGAACGAATCGAACCGAGTCGGGCCCGTATCGACTCGCCGGATCGATTCGCACGGTTTTCGATCCCCCTGCAGCTGCTGTCTGCTGCACTCCATCGTTCCGGCGTAATCGGTTCTATGGCCGAACGGAAACAATGTTCGTTTTCCTAGCGAGACCGTGGTGTTGCGCGCCGCGCTTGCGAACGACGAGGCTGACGCTATTCCGTGGAATAGATGCCAGTCGAGGGAATGGCGATCCGCCGGTGCACGCGTCCCCCGCACCACGCAGCGATATACAACGGTGATTTATTAGGTGGGGAATTCCAATTCGCGGCCTGATTCACCGTAGACCGCAGTCGAATCTAGTAAACATCTTCGATCCTCTTCCTAACAATTCCGAGCCGCGCCTGTGTACACGTGTTCGCTCGTTGAATTTCCGTTTTGCTACCCTCCCTCTACCAAAACCCTACCCGTCGCCCCGACCGTCCTCGTCCAACCCCCGACGTCCTCGCGGAAATTCCATTTATACGAACGTCCGCTTGTTTCGGCCGATTACTCGCTAAACAATTACCACGTGTCGCGCGCCCCGTCGACGACGGACCGGGAAAACGGGCGAAGAAGCATCGTTTCTTCGGCACAGTGCACAGTGCACACTCGCCTGGAAGGTACTCGCTCGTGGTCGGAATCAAACACGTCAACCTGTGTCAACTCTCCTCAACGGAATTTATTCTTCTTTCACTCCCGACAATGTTCCGTTCCGAGGATTGACGTCGGCAATCGATTATTTTGCGGTTATCAGGTAAGCGTAATCATTAAGTTCATAATCTGAATGAATTTAGCTTCTTAAATAGAATGTAAGCAAATTGCGCCGCGTTAATCGACAACGTTGAAAAGGTAAACGAAAAGACGGAACAGTTTCGATTTCGCCGGATGTTATTCCGGCGGGATGAACAGAGCCGGTTTTATCTCGAAGCAATTTCGGAGCATTTTTCAAGGCCTATCCCGGCTCGGTATCAAATCTCGGGTACGTCGCGTCGCGAGAACGCTATAAACCACCGAGCGAAACGAGTCGCCCCTGTTTTTCCGATTCTTTGTCACCGTTCCCCCTTCTCTCTGTTATTCCGAGCTGTGCCGACATCCCCCGTCGCCGCGACACGAGCGAACACTTGGATTCGCCATTAAACATGGTCCCGACTTATCTTAATGGACATCTAGTTGGTTTCGCCGGATTCCTGGGACGCGATACAAGGAAATCTTCTGGGACGTAGCCGCCGCGCCGGAACGCAGCACTCCGACTTTCATTCCGGATAACCGATTACCGACTTCGAACTCGCTGATGGAACTCCGGGATCCATTGAACGCCGCGAATCGGTTTCCACCCTTCTGGGTTATCATTGCGGAGGGTGGGGGTGGGGGCGGGGGCGGGCTTTCGTCAGCGGATAGTTCTTAAATTGCTTACGCGTGGCTGATAACGGAAACGCAAAGGACTAATAAAGCACCGGCAACGAGGCGAACGGTCCAATTATCTGGAAACTTTCGGGATATATGGGAAAACTATTCGTTGTTAACGGCAGAAAATTGTGTGACGGTATCCGTGATCTCGTAGATGGAAATAACACGGGGCTAACCCCATTGACCCCGTCCGATTTTCCCCCGAAGAATTTGATTGCGTACGATGTGGAGCTCCAAAAAATTGTATCTTGTCCGCCGACTAGCATTTCGATCGAGAGGGTAAAAATACCCGGTCAACCTGAAATTCTAATTCCAAATGCGAAACCTTTTAATGCGAATGTCGTGTAAGTCGAAATAGTCCAAGTTCTGTTTTTACATGACAGACGCGATCCCGAAGAGCACGTGTAAAAATAATTTGTGCAAAAAGGTGTGGTGGTCCACCTTTGTAATAACATTTCCCAGTTTCGTATCAACCATAAGATTCATTAACCCTTAAAAGTTGTCATGAAGTATCGCTCAAAGTTATTAACAAACTACGCGAGTAACCCGATCTGGTTTATGACAATGTTGTCCCTACCGACAGGCTAGGTAAGCACCGTGACAAAAAGTTTGTATTACCAGTTGTGGCGTTGTTTAATAACATCCATATAAAATTCAGGGGTTGAAATTTCACCTATAATAGCCAAGAGATAAAGAGGGGGTCGACTTAACTACCACATCCAGCAAGAGTATTTTCATCCGAAACTTGTTATTTTCGGGATTAAAAGCCCGAAAAATCCGGGAAAAGCATTCCCAAACAAAAACAATAAAATCATCGACCGCTCTTGACACGAGAAATTAATTCAACGCTTTTAAGACGCGGGCGCGCAATAACAGGGCAACTGGCGCGCTTTTTGTCGGGGAAAATGTCTCCGCGTCTTAGTCGCCGCTTTTCGGAAGAAGCAAAATACACTATACATACATAGTCTCTCCCTGTACGTGTGGTCTTTAATTTACTGGAGGTCCCCCGGGCTCGTGCAAACTGCATTAATAACAGGTCCTCGTTCTCTTTTGAAGCTTGACGGGAGGGGGAAACGAATAAAAACGTCGGCATTATCGACGACACGATTCACTAGAAAAACCATGTATGTGACTCACACCACATGCCTGCTACCCCCTCGTGCGCTATAGTGAGTGGTGTCTTGGAAAGAACGGCTAAAGTCTAACTTAGGGGAGCACAAATTTTGTACTTTTGTTTATATAATCCCGTGGATTTTTACGTTAGGAATTCGCTGGTTCAAAGGTTGCAAAAGTTTTAAAAGTGAAGGGATTAATAACAACAAGGGAGAAACAAGTAAATTCGAAGAAGCCCGTGCGACGGTTCCGGTTAATTTGATGGTTATTTCCGGTGGCGGGAGGCGACGACGACGGACGACGACGGCGCGTGGGGTGTCGATGACGACACGGTACGGGGTCGGTGATTTCATCCTCGCCGGGGGTGTATACATATACCTTTTATCCGCTATGCAGAGTAGCCGTATTAAAATGTAAATGCGTGGTAGCTAGTTATTATGCGAAGCGGCCGATGCGATCTCGACCGGCGGCGATGCGACCCTCGTCGTGTGTGCCGCCTCCTGTGCCCCTCGTCGTCGTCGTAAACACCCGATAATGGGGAAACCGTGTAGCCTGCTATCCGCCCCTGTACGCCCACGCGAGCGCTAGAAAGAGTAAAACGGAGAAAACAGCCGACGAGCGGGTCTCTCTCTCTCTCTCTCTCTCTCTCTCTCTCACGCGCGCTGTCTCCTGACCTCTCTCGCGATCAAAAATCTCTCGGACACCCTGAAACCCTTCCGATCCCAATCCTCTATCGCACCCTGTCGCCTCTTCTGCCTACCTCTATCCCCCGGCCTTTCGCCCCCTCGCGGATTTACTCGCGATCCAACGAACGGGCGTCGATCAATTTTCCCGCGTCCGGATTACTTTCCGGCCCGTGCTCATGAAACTTTTAGACCCCGCGTAAAACCGCTGACCCTTTAACCTCCCAACCTTCCCTCTTCGAGTCTGCTATATTAACCGTACGATTTCGATTAAGATATCTCGTTACGGCGCCGTAAAACCGGCCCTCTCGTCGTTTCCGAAGAGATCGGTCAACGGCTGCACTCCTACGCTAGACACGATGCTGGAAATTTCGGTTTTGTAAAGAGGGTAACTCTAATTACTCCATTCAGTTATCCGGATCGCTCTTGTATTTTATTAACAGATTACAAGCGCGTTAAAAGTGATTTTTGGGGATATAGTAGAAGCTTGCCAACCGTATCAGTATCTCACGGTAATTGTTGAACGAGACTCTCCAATATGCTTTAAAATGATCCTGACCACGCGGATTTTCTAAATTTTCTGCGTCACAAAACTGACTGGATATCAGCAGCTGGAATTATGGTTACGTTCATTGCAGACATACGTGGATCTATCCTCCTATCAAATTTTATTGAAATTCGAGAGAACCGTCTCCGAAGTCTCTTATGAGATTGACAACGAGAACGGTCGCGATCTATCAGTCTCCGATTTCAGAGCAACTTTTCGGGTTTCTAGAACAGCTAAAAATAATACTCCACTCTCGACTCTCCAATACTCTTCTTTTTACCATCAATCAATGTCTAAGGACACGGACCATGAATTTTCATAATATAATTGGATTGCGGATTTAATGCGTTTATGACAAAAGTGAACAGGTAGAATACCAAACAGCAAATGCTCGAGGAGAATTTAAAAAATGCTGTTATATTATTTTCAACGTATTAAATGTAACAAGGGTGGAAGTAAATTTCTGTGTAACTCCTGTTCGTTGCAATCGCGTTTTTATTTTGCGCAAAGTAATTCATAAAGTTATTTTCCATAATTATTTTGCATATTTACCTTGCAATTGTTTTTCCTTCGGCCGTTTCATCAAAAAGTCGATGTAGAAAAACAACCTGTTCACCGAAATAAATGACGGATTTACAAAAGAATTCTTGGAATAAACATTTATTCAAATTCACAGGGAAAAATAACATAAAGGATTGTTCCATTTGATGGCGGAAAGACAAAATAATTGAAACAAAATCGTTCTCAGTACACAATTATTGAAAAATGAAATCTAGTTAAGTAAGGTAATATACAGGGTGTGGCCGGAAGGGTGGTACAACCGAGCAGGGGATGATTCTACACGTAAAAATAAGTCGGAAGAAACGAATAACAATTTTTCATTCGACGCTTCGTTTTCGAGAAAATACGCATGTGATTAGCTAGGAATCGTCTGACGCGTCTGACCATAGCCAACCTATTCTACTTGCTGCGTGTACTAAAGCACGCGAAACCAAGAGGATCTTTAAACTCGATTTTCTGGAAAACCAGGCGTCAAACGAAAAAATGTTATTCTTTTTTCTCAACCTAGTTTTATATGTAGAATCATCCCCTGACCGGTTGTACCACCCGTTCCTTCCACACCCCGTATAAAAGCTAAAAAATGATAACTCGCATCCATTCGTACCGGGCATTCTCCGAACCCACAAAGTTCCATCAAAATCGAAGTCTGACAGTTCGCAGGCTTCCTCGAGAGAAATTCGCGAGCGCGCTCGAGCTCGAGCGCTGTCTTTCTCGGTGTTCCTGTCTGCGGACATTATCGTCTCGTTCGAGCCGGGTCTTTGGCGGAGGTCTCGCGTTCCGAGACACGGAAATCTTTCCCGGTGGTAGCGGAAAAGAATACAAAACCGGTGCAGTTCTCGCGAAATAAATTTCCCCGTCCGAGACAGGACGGAAGCAATGGTGGATCTTCGGTTTCACATTTTTATCTCGCGAGCGAGCGAGCGCGCGCGCACGCTGGGACGCGTATCACCGCGATCCTTGCAAATTAGAGTGCGGACCTTTCAGAAAATCCTGGCTTAGCGAAATTCACCAGAACGGGGGTTGTCACGTACCGTATTCTCTGACGATACACGCGAGAGTCGGCCGGGACGATAAAAAATATTTGTTGGTCTTGTTATTCGCTGATCCGGGATCCTTCAACGGGAGGCACGTTTTCTTGTTGCGCCCTTCTGGCGCTACGTTCTTGTCGCCGGTGTTCCCGATGTTATCACTGCCGCCTGTTTTGCGGCCTTCGTATTATTTGTGCATTTCCACGGTTATATTCCTGCGGGTCTCCGTTCTACCGTATAATAAAATCCCTCTCAGCAGACTGTCTTCTCGTTCCCTGCACACTCCCGGCCATCCCTCGGTACACAGTATGTTGCCGCATCGTGCTTGCACGGTGCAACGCGCGGTGCATTCTTGGTGTACCGGAGGGCGGTTGGGTGTTGGAGGGAAAAGGGTGTCTAGAGAGAGAGAGAGAGATGGCTCATGGGGGATGAGGCGGAGGAAAACATAGGAGGGCTGAGTAACTGCAAACAACAAATACCAGCAGGTACCGGCGGGGGTGCGGCAGGGCGCGGCGCGGTGCATTCCACGAACGGTGTGTATAAACACGAAGCCGACGGCCGTGAAATCCGCGCAGGGAAACCCGGTTAATGCCGTCGAAGTACACGATACCCGCCCTATATTTGCCGATCGCTACCAAAGACGATCCCCGTACAGGTACCTTACCGCGTAAGCGTAAGCTAATGGGGGTTACGGGTCTCGTCGTACGCTCCGCACCGCCTCCTTTGGTCTAAGGTTGCCAGGAACTTTGTACACCCGGTCGGTCGTCAGCTAATGAACCTAGGTCAGCCTGATCTACCGAAAAGCATGCTCACCGAGGGAACGAGGGACGGGACGGGACGGGACGGGACGGGGAGGATTCGATGGAAAGTCCACCGGAGGAAATCTAGGGGACCGAGAGGGAGGTTTAAGCCGGCAACGAGCGACCAGCCCAGCCAGAGAGGCTATCCGCGGCGACAACAGGTTACAAAGTAGCTTTAGCAAGCGCCGGACGCAGGTCAAGTTTCCTCGTAACGTCGAGGTTAAAGGGCATCCGGCTGAGTGGAAGTTAATGACATTTTTATGGAACACCGGAACAATTTGCTGAGGGCTGTTCATATCAGACTTTCGCGATTAGAGGCACACGCTCGCAGCGTAAGCGTGATGCAACCTGCGACGCACTAATTGCGTCGGTTTCTGCGACTCTTTAACTCCCTTGCTCGGGCTGATTCGATAACTATTGCTAGGCTATGGGATTTTCTGCTTGGTCTACTTCTTTTGCAGGAATCAGAACAATGCGAAAATTCGTTTGGTTATTTTATTATTGGAATACGAGTATGACTGATTGCATGTAAATGTCATAAATACGTGAAAACCTTCAGTCTAATTATTACAAATATTTAGGAATACTTTTCTACTACTTAACACTAAATTATGTTAATTCTTCCTAAAATTGGAATGGTTTGACAAGCGTTATCAGAGTAATGAAATTGTTGGAACCGAAAGTTTTAAAATTAATAAATTTTCATCGAAAATTGCCACTTAAAAAGCAAAGGCAAAAATTAAAAGCATGACACTTCTATTTTCAGAATCCCAAGTTGTATTGTGTCCCATGTGCACGCGTCGAGTGTGTGAGTCTCGCGTGCGTGTTTGGTGTACGTGTACGTGCGGCATGTGTTATTAATGTATACATTTAGGCGGTGCTTTTAGCACGTGAGGGACTAAATATTCAGAAACGAGTATTGCCCCTTTTTGCGTTATCATTTCCTCCATGGTATGTTTCTCGCATACTGATGCACCGGCGTATGAATTCTTAGGAGATATCTCTCTAAAGCCTCTGAAGTGCATCTCCCGACGCATCTAATGTCAATTGTGGTTTTCCGGGCTTCATAGCCACCGTTCGAGAATACGATACACGCGCGAGGAGTACGATATGAAAACTGGCTGTGTCTGCTTTATATGGAAAAAGTTTATACGTCCGTTTAGCGTTACTGCGAGCAATCGTTTCGTAATAGTTTATCGAGGGGGACGCAGAAGAGAAAGAAAGTGTTCGCGACGAGAACAGCACGGTGAGAAAAAGCCGAGAGAGGCCCTTTCGATCCATCGAAAGTATCGGCGGTCCTGTTAAAGGTGACGCGATCCGATCGAAGCCGTGGCGTGGGTTCAACGAACGGAAATAAATCGGACGGAACCCGATTATCCGTGGATACGGTGTATAGTTTAATAAAGAAATGACACGGTGAAAAGAACCGTCGGCTATTATACGGCGGAACGACGTCGTAAAAGACCATCGCGGAAAAAACGAGATTCAAGAGATACCCGGAGAGCTAAGTAGCCGGGAACGAGCCGGGCGTGGTTGCATAAATATTTCTGAAAAATTAACGAACCAGCAGTAATATATTTTACAACGCTTGATAAGTTCGGCGAACGAGCTTGGGAGCTTGGGAGCGAGAAGTGCATGATAAATAGGTCGATGATAGAAGCCTTGCCGGAGCGTGAGGAATTAATCTCTCGCGCGCGAAATGTTTAAATATTAAATAATTGTTTTTCGCCGCGGCCGGCTACGCGCGATTAATTGATTATCGTTTTACGGATGATGAACGGGGAGAGTCGGCGATAAGAAAACCGTGTATCGGTGTAGAACACGGCTTGTAGCCAGGAGGCGGAACGATGCAAAGAGAAGAAAAAGAAAAAGAAAAAGAAAAAGAAAAGGAAGAAAAAACGGAAGAGAAAAGGAAAAATCGAGAAAAACGAGTCGCCTCAAAGTGCTCGCCTAAATGGCACGTTCCATTAGACCGGAAAATTCGAAGGCCGCCCCGCGGTCGATATAAGTTGCTCGTTACTACGACCGTCCACTTTGCCAGTGAATGGGGGTCACGTCGATCGAATCGGCGACGCTATTAATCGGCCGTTTTCTTATATTGTTCCGTCGTTCCTGGTTTTCGCGAGCGTGCGTCGCGTCGCGACGCGGCTCCGCTCGGTTCGGCCCGGCTCGACACGACGCGAAAATTCAATTTACGAGTCGAGCTTACAACACCGATTACAATTGCGCCCGACTAGCAACGGGTGGAAGAGAGGTCTGGCCCAGGGTGTAACTGGTTTGATCCCATGCAAATTCAGCCGTTTAAAATTATAATGCGTCGTCGTTCCGGGGGAGAGAGAGAGAGAACTAGAGAGAGAGTAACGAGTGCGGTTGCGTCGTTGCAGACTCTCACGGAGGGTCGATAAATTTCGCTCTAATTGCTCTGGCGGAGCAGCAGCGGAGTTTGATCGGCCGCAAGCGAGAGAATTCTTGCGAGGGTGCAGAGGTACATTCGATCCGCGAGCAAGGCCGTAACCAAGACTCTATCAAGTGGGAGAGACAGAGAGAGAGAGAGAGAGAGAGAGAGAGAGAGAGAGAAAGAGAGAGGGAGAGGGAGAAAGTGGAAGAGAAAGAAGAAAGAGAGATCCTTTTCTACGTATTTCCAATAAGTCGTGGTGAAGAGAGGCCCGAGCCTGGATACCGTCGCGCGGCACCGCTAAATATTCGAATCGCCGTTCGCGATACAAGAGATTATTAAAATATTTAAACGAGCCCGTCGACCGGTCGTTACCAGAGTCCGTAGTCCCGGAGTCCTCTCCTCGCGAGGTTCTCAATTAAATGCTAACGAGCGAAGAGCTCTTTCCACCTGAATACTGCTTCGTTGGAAGCTGCAGCAGCCACCTAGCTCCCCGGCTCCTTCCCCTCCGAGTTTCTCGGTCCCGATCCGTGGCCTTCTCTCGCCCTTCTTCTCTCTTCCCTCGGCGACATTGTTTTAACGAGACTGGGAAGTGCAATTTGTTCGTCCTGCCCTCGCTCGCTCGCGGAGAAGGGTTACCCTTCCTTCCTTCCTTTTCTTCTGTTTTTCGGCGATACCGACCAACCCTTCCCGCACCGCACGGTGCACCATGGTTGGACAACTACTCGATCTGGATGGACGGGAATCCCTCGGAAAAAACGTTATTCGATTCACGATAAAACTCCACAAAATTGTTTACACAAGGATTTTTAAGGTTATTTTAAGTAACTTTTTCCTTCGCGATAACGTTTTCCGCGGCTTTGTCGAGGAGTTATTGACGAAAAACGCGGACCAATCAGAGCGCGGCTACAGCGGACAGATTCTTCCATGCTGCCCAGTCTTCGTTTATCTTTGTGTACTTTTAATTGAACAACAATCCACGTTTCTCAAATTCGTCTGACCATGCCCGGCGATAAATGCTTCGTCAGGATGGTAATACTTTTGGGGAAAAAAAAAGATTCGTCATTTTGAAATTGCAGCAAACTCCGCTGAGATAACCGTAACTATTCGTTTCATTTCACTGTTCCGGATGGCCGGATTTTTCATTTTAGTCCCCGTAGTAGATCCAGCATTTCTGCCACTTTGCGTCAGCGCAGTTTGAAAAAAAAAACACACTGGTGGCAGTTTCGAAATTATTTTGTGCCCACGGAGTTGGCAGGAGATTCAAAGTTGTCGACTGTTGAACGGTAACAATGGGATACGTCGAGCGGCAATTGAAATGTTGTGTGCGAGAGCGGGCTGCAGCCTGTTACCCCGCTCGTGGCTTTCAGAAGGAAAAAATTATGTACGCCCGGGCTCCATTATGCCCGGTTAACTAAATCTGTCGATTGTTCGTCGAGAATACTAGCATTGTTCTTGCGAATAGCGTTCGTAGTAAGAGCGTGGACTGCGCTCTAAAAAATCGGGAATTCCTTTCGGTTTTTAGCGGCGAACGTCTCTGATCAAATCCGCTAGGTCTAGGACTAGAAGCCCTTTTGCTCCGAAAAAGTTTATCGCGCACTAAAAAACTAGACCACATGAGCAATTTAATTTTTAAAAAATAAAGCCGAGTATCTTGATTACATTCTCAGAAATATATCGTACTTGTTTCATATATCAAACATTAAGAGTTTCCATCCTTTTTCATGCATTATTATTTTCACATTGTTATTAGCATTAAACAGCAAAAGTGTGAAACGTTTGAATAAAAAATTCTGCCATTATTTTGCTGACAGGCGCCGAGTAAGAGCTACAAAACTGCGACCGTCAACTGCTGCACAAAGAGCGTTATTAGAAAGAAAAGAGCCCGAAAGAGAGCGAAAGAAGTTTCACAAAGCAGAGGAGAGGCTATTGTGTGGACCGGGAATTGCTGATTAAGTACAATTGTGAGTAATAAAATGTTGCAACTGGTACGTACTATCGTAAAGGAAGACTTTAAACGCGTTTTTCTCGAGATCACTTTTCTCAAGTTACAATTTACAACTCGAATATATCATTCGAAGACTAATTTCTATTCGATTCGAGTGCCTGGAAAGTCAGTTAGCGAGAACTAATATTTGGATGCACATTTTCATCTAGACAAACCATGGTCGTCGTCGAAGGGTTAGAAGCGGAAGATAGCTGTTCATTTCGATCCCTGATGTATACCTTTCGGTAGCGAACGCGAGCGTAAAATCCGCTCTAAGAAAGTCTCCTTCGGCGATCGCCGTCGAACGAGAAAGCCGAGGGAGGTGCCGCGGCATCGGCGAGAGAGGGTAGGTACACTCCAGTTAAATTTTAATTTGCAACTAGTTAAAAAGTTAGCGGCGCTCGCGAGAGAGTAGTAGGCGTGGCGGGGAGGGGGAGGAGGAGAGGAGAGGAGAGAGGAATAGTCGGCGGCGCGACGATAATGTAAAGGGGCGAACTTTCGTCGGTTAGCTTAAGACACGAGGGGGTGTGGGCCCTTACCCCGGTTACCGTCGGGGGAGGCTCGGGGCTGAGAGTCATGCGAACATCCGGGAAATTCGAGAAGCGCGAACTCGTTAGCCCGTAAATCGTCGTTACGATCTTCGCTCGGGACACTTGCTTGGATTGCGTTAGTCGCGATTAAAACGTGCATCCAGCTGTCGTCGAGCGTCTCGCCGTCGTAGAAAGGGTTCAATTACAGGGGAGAGGCGAGCCTCTGCCCTGCCATACTATACCTAGCCTGCCTGCCTGCTCTTGCCCTACCTGTGCTTGCCTGTCGGTCGACTTTATCGTTACTTTTTCCGAGAGGCGATTACGCGGCGATGTTGTTGCTGCTTATCGTTGTCGTTTTAAAGGGAAACGTAAATAATTAATTACACGCTCTGCAGCGTTGCGACGCTCGAGCTACTACTTTCAGCCTCGTAACGAGGATATTTTTTCTCTCTCTCTCTCTCTCTCTCTCTCCTTTTCGAGATGCTCGGATTGTCGCCAAGCATCGCGCAAGAGTGTTCTCGCTACCGTCGATTACCACAAACAGTGTTTTCCGTGATCTCCGTCGAGAAACCGAGAGTAGTGGACCAAGAGAGAGAGAGAGAGAGAGAGAGAGAGAGAGAGAGGGGGAGAAAGATTCGTTGTTCCTGGTGCACCGGAAAAGTCAACTCGGCACGTTCCGGCGAAAAGACGGTTCAGATTTATCAATCGACCGGCTGCGGAACGGTTCAAAGGCGTTTATACGACAAATCGTTCAATTCCGAACGTCGGGGCTGAATATCGTCCGAATCTCGCGACAGAGACCGTTTCTGTCTTCGTGCCAAGAGAGGGAATAGGCTCTGTCCCGGGATGATAGCGGGAAATATATAATGGTACACGGCGCGGCGGTCGGGAGAGAGAAAGACGCGCGACCATGAGCCCGGGATATGGATAGCGGGGGGGGGTTACAGGGAGCGGGGGACGGGGGACAGGGGGAAGGAGAGAGGGAAACGTGGCGAGCATACAAGGGAACGAAGATCCGTACCGAATCCCCCGGAATAGAATAAAGAACCGGGCGTATCGGCGAAACTACATAACCGTAACGATATTACGTCGCAAAAGGAGTTATTTGCCGCGGTAAATAAGAAGGCGAGGAGTTGGCGAGAGGGCGGAGGTACAGGGGGAGGGGGGAGGCGGGGGGGGCAGAGACCGTGGAAAAGAGTGGTCGGGTAGCGAAAAACGAAGGGAAAAGGGAATAAAAAGGGTGCACCCCCGCGAGAAGATGAAATTTCCTTTTCCGGGTCGATCGTTAAGCCGCGTACAGTGGTTCCGACGACGGAAATATCGGTTTTTGTGGACGAGAGATCCCATTGTCTTTGCGGATTTCTCTGAAAAGAAAAAAAGCCGGAATGATGAGGACGGTGAAAAAAGAGAGAACGGACAAAAACGGTACCCCCGCGCTAGTCGTGTCTCGCTGCGAGTCCCTTCCGATTTCGGTGTATTAGTTCACCCATCTGCCTCTGCGAGAAAGCGACGCCGACGCATCGCGGATTCGATGGTATAAATCAGTGGGTTTCCAATTAAATATAGAGCCGGCTCTCTCTCTCTCTCTCTCTCTCTCGCGAGCGAATGTCGATGTTAAAAATCGAACGGAAATCCGTTCGCTCCGAACGTCTTTATTGCGCTGATACATGATTGCAGTTTAAACACGGCGTCTGCAGTTACCGTGCCAAACGAGTTTGTTACTAGCTCAGTAATTGCATCTTCCTTGTCTAACTGTTCCCGCGCGGACGTAAGTCGAGGGGGATAAGCCGCGTACAAAGGGAAAGACAGTGCGGGGGCGCAGTGCGCGGCAGGAGGTCGGGGGATGGAGGAGGAGGGGGTGGGACCGGTGATGGGACTGAAGAGGCAGAGAGTCTGGTTTCTCAGAAACGATCGGGAATCTTGTGATTCCAATTAACCGATAACGAGCAAAAGTAATATCCCTCATCCTTCTCCTTTGCTTTCTCTACGGCGAGCCTTATTCGACCTGCCTAGCTACCACCCCATCATTTTCCCTCATTCCGCGAGCAGATCGATTCCTAAAGCTTGCCGTCTACCATTCCTCTCGCTGGAATAACAGCCCGAAAAAAGCCCGGCACGGCCCGATGGTGTGGACGCGTTAATGCCGGTATACGAGAGAGGACGATTCGTCTGTGACACCTCTGATAGGGTCCGCGCGAAATCGATTGCTTGGCAAATCAATGACACGATTTATTCGACATTGATATAGAAACGATAGAATCTTAACCGTAAATCATTACAATGATAGACATTTGATTTACGTCACGTTCAGCAACGTCTCGCTCCGACGTAACCAAACCCCACTCGACAGGGTTGTTGGGCAATCTTAGCGGTGGGCGTATGTTAGGACCAATGGGGATTAGAGTGGTTTCCTGTTTGCGTAACGCCCACGTCAGGTTGCGTCACGCAACTTCCAAATTACATTGCAGTGAGAATGATATTGTACACTTTGTACCCTAAAAACCCATAAATTTGCTAACGCGTGGCCTACGACGACGCAACAATTGCCGTCGTTGCGGACAATACAGCTAGGATAATTTCCAGACATCGTCCGTTAACAATTGCCAGGCATATTGCGAGCCCAAAGAGAACAATTGCAAAATTTATGACTTCCTCAAAACCGGCATTGTAGCACTTTAACCGCGTCGCAGACCCGAACACGTGGCCTCGACAAACAGTCAGTTGTCGGCGATGCCTGCGTGTGTGTGTAGTTGTAAAGTTTGTAACAATAGCAACGGGATAATTACATCAGTTTTCAACATTTAGTCCCGTTCTTCTTCCGTCAGTGGTGTAACAACAAATGACTATTGTCGATTCAATGCTGGTTTCTGTCGGTTGGAAAACAGGGGTCGAAAAGATTTATGTACACACGTTACTTCATGCTGCATTGTTTCACGCGACATGTGTTCCTTGTGATACACGCCGATGTAAAATATTATGTGATACTAACTGCCGGTATTGCCACCGCTACGAAGCGTGGTGTGCTTTTGTTTAGTCGTGAAAATAAATTGCGTCGCGTCGACGCCGACAAAGAAAACCACCGGCGAAAAAACACCAGGTTTCTGTTAGGTCGTTAAAAGCTGTCTGGTCGAACAAACTCCCGAATAGAATTCGAACAGCGCTGCGACGAGATAAGAGACGTTCATCGCGATTTCAATTTTCGTCCATAATCGCTGCCTGGATTTTCCGAAGAATCCTGAGATTTAATTGTGGCCATAATTGAGCGCTATAGTCGGCGCCCCAGTAATTGCCAGAGCCGCGTGCCAAAACAGCACCGACTGAGATTAATCGTAGCGCTGTTCCCCGTTCGTTCGTTCGTTCGTTCGTTCGTTCGTGATAACCGGAACTTTTCAAGGATATGAAGCAGCAAACAGGAGTTGCCCCTTCGTCTTAGACTAACTAGCCTTCGGCATCGGTGTCCAGGCGTTAATTAATGAAACTCGGCGAACCGTAGAATAGAAAATCGCCGTGTCAACGACGTATATATATATATAACTGTATGAATAATAGTCCACGGTGATGGAGGCGTACGCGATGAACATTATTTATAGAGCGGGATGTCGCGGCGAGTATGTTCTCGGTGAACAATTTTCGTACGGTCGGTGGCACGATTTCCCTCGAGGGAGTGTACAGACCCAGCATTATGTGCGCCGACCAAATAGAGTGTTAGAAAAGTACTTGCGGACGACATTGACGCGACTTTATGGACAAAGACTGAATGCGTTCCCCAAATCTTTTCCCTTGAACGGGCATCTTCAATTTATACCATTTCGGGACACCCTGTACACTGAGGTGCAGAATCACGGGGTCGCGACATACAACTTTGGAACACCCTGTACAGAAATTTCGTTGAAAGGACAAAGGAGAATCGTAAAATCTAGCAACGGTTCGTGCTTGCAAAGTAGAATACGTCTACGTAGGATCTCCATGTGATTTCCATCGGCAAACAGGTGTCGGAGTTTCGCGAACACCCGGTAGACAGAAACGAGGAACGAATGTACATACATAATAATTCGTAATACGCGTTATCCTATCACGATACTCGGATGGGAGGTGCGGGGTGGGGGCATCATCGGGAATTTCAATCGCGTCTGCACAGGCACTGGGTAATACTACTTTCATCGTTCCCGTAGTCCGTAGTCCGTAGTCCGTAGTCCGTAGACCGTAGACCGTAGACAGTGGGGGCTCTGTCATCGGCCGTGGCAAATCACCGTGACGTAACTGCTGGCAGTTACATAAATTACAGCGCAGAACCGGGACGATCATTAACGTGGCGTAATTTAATGAGAAAGACAATGCATTTTTCTGGAACGGAGCGGAACTGGACGGGGAACAGAACAGAAACGGGGCGGGGGGGGGCGCACGGAGAGCCTACGATCCGGTTCTCGAGATGTCGGTAATGGTACTCATTATACGACAGCGCGCGATACAGAGTAGCCTTTTATCTTGGCCCGATTGCCATAACGATGCGACGGTAATAACAAGAACTGCATAATAATCGACAATTCCGTAGGAGCGCGTGGAATTTACAGCCCTTCGATCGGCCCGTAATTGAATACTCGGGAGAATAATACCTTTCGAAGCGTAATTATCCTTCTTCCCCGGCTCGCGTTACCTCCGCGCCGTACAGCGGGCGGCGACGTGTATGCAAAGAACGGAAACGTATGCATAAAGAAGTAGCCGGGACGGGGGAACGTGCCTGCGAGCCCTCAGGTTTATTTCCAGGCAACGCCGAGAAAAGAATAGTTGTCGCGCGGCTTGTCAGGTTGCTCGCTTTCGTCGCGGAAGACAAATCCGCGGCGTTAACTGGACGTGTAACGAAACAAGGTTGCGCCGCGTTCAGAACGCGCACGGTACAGCGGTCCCGGCGAATGAGAAATCAAATTCGTTCATCAAAAAATATCCAATATTCTTTACAAAAGAAGAATAGGGGATAGCGATTTTCTTAGAAAGTTGTATTACCTGGGATTTGTTTCTATTATGCGTAACTACTGCTATGGGTACAAACTAATTTATTGGACTCCTACGTTAATACAATAGTACCCTGAGTTACGTCCTCCCGTCTTACGCGGTTGCCCTTAGCAACGCGATAGTTATTGTTTATAGGTAGAATGTATCACACTCCTGCTTCCACGTGCTTAGTTAGTTCTTGCTTAGTTCGGTGCATGGTAATAGTTTATAGGAGATCGAGCCACACGAAGGAAGATCGCTAAAAAATGAAATTAAAATGTCGATCGAATGTTATCAACAATTTCTACGAGAAAGGAATAGACACCGACAAGCAGCAATGTCAGTATTTATACAATTTGAATTGTATTACACGAAAGACACAAATTGTAAACTTAACGAAACTTGAGATAAAAATTGAAAAGTTCTGATGTAAAATTCCAGCCCTCTTGCATTTTGCAGATCCTAATCAAATCCGGTGCACCGAATATATTAGCGTGAAAATTTATTTTATATCTAGATAGAGAGTTCCGTCTCTCATTTTTAGGAGACACTGCACTCAAGGTATTAAGCGGTTAGATCGCCCCGGAGGCTTGAAAAATCGTTTTTGTTTTATTCTCATTTGATAGTTGGTGGTTCTAAGAATAATATTCCATTAGCCTAAATTGAAAATTCCCGTCACTTCGCGGGCTTTGAGCTGATTCAGTAATCTCGTCCCGGAGCACGAAAGCAACAAATTAAATCTTCAAAGCTTGTTTTAACCGGGAATCAAATTTTCCAAACTGGTGGCGGAAATATCTCCCACAATTTCCCTCTCATTGTCCTCAAATTTTCTGACGCAACTTTCCGCTTTGCCGAATTTAGCGACGTACAGTCTCAGTGAAATATTCGTTTTGCTACAAACATTTACACGAGTCACTAGTTTTTCGATGGCAAACGAAACCTTTCAAAGTGTACAATTTAAAAATCCTGTGGTCCAATAGCGAATGTTACGTAGGAACCAAAAATATTTGCTTTCTTTTTCTGCAGCTCTTCTCCTCTAACTCAGCCATTTGGTGAAGAAAAATGCAGATTTGTTGCTCAAGTTTTGTATGATAAAAGCTATATTCCATTTTTTCCCTTAGTACCTATCCCTTAACCCGATGGATTTTAATGCAAAATGGACAATTCCTATTCTGCAGAGTTTCGATAGGTTGGAAACAGTGTGACGAAAGCATCGAGCAGACTATACCTTTTATTCCGGACTGTGCGAATCTGCGATTCGCGGTCTTTCCGACGCGAGGATGTGTCCTCGTCAGCCCATAAGGAACTGCGCGGCGGTCCGACGAATGCGATAGAGGAAGCTGTATCGGCGTACGGGTCCCCGAAGGGCAGATATCCGGAATACGCGAAAGCTCTTCCACCCCCGTGGTCCGTTCGCGAAGATAAAACCGAAACGTGATTTTTTGTCGATCGGAAGCAAGGATAAAAAGCGGGCGGGGTGGTCGGCGATACGTGGGTGGTTGGTGCGAATCTGGCCTGCCGCATCATCGGCCCCGGCGCGTTACATTCACGGTTACGTGTGCGCGGCGTTTGATCGTCAACATTATAAATTCGAGCAGCTTGGCAGAGTCGGCGGGCGCGACGAAACACGGGGATTTATGGGACTTTGTTTACGAGCCATTAAAGAAGAATTATATCGGCCTGAAAATCGCGCGAATTGTCTTATCATGCGAAACACCGCAGCTCCGAAGCCGCGATGATTTAGTCGAACGCCGCGCGAGAACGCCTCTTCTCCTATAAATCAACGACGAAACGGCGAACCCCGTGAAACGGATTTGGACCTCTGGTCTCGGGGCTCTACTCCCGAATGAAGGGCACCGCGAAATATTAAATCACGGCTTCGAGAACTCTTGCAAAATACAAATCCCCGCGCGCCGCTCGACGGTAAACCTACGGCCAGAAGTATCGAAGCGTGTGTGATCAAAAATTGCTACGGTAAAAGTACCCTATTTCGGCCTCCCAAACAACCCCCGCGGGACACCGACCACTTGACACCGTTCAAATTACAAAGCGAGACACCCTGTATAATCATTGGAACGTGAAATGTTTAAAAGCTGGTTTGATCGGTTCAATTTTACTCCCCCCACCGAACATCTTCGCGAGAATTCCCGAAGCAGAGATTTCATAGTTCGGATCCGCTCTCGTTTCCCATAATACCCATCAAGTTTCATCTCGATCGTCCACCGGTGCCATTCGAAAGAATATCCCTCAGTTCAGATCCGACGACGTCGACGATCACGAGGACGATTGATCGGTCTCCGTGGATGATTCGGTGCCGTCGGAGAGTTGACCTGCGACCGGCGTTCGCCGATTAATTAAGAAGAAAGGAAGGATCTTTAATCTCAGTATGCGGGCGATCACGGGCAATATCGAATCGGCGATCGAGCGCACAAAGGCGGTCAATTCGTCGAAAGCTCGGCCCGCAGACGCGGAGAGGAGGCTTGTCAGCCACTTCCTGACTAATTGCCGGCGGGTTCGCCGTTTCTCGGAAGTCCCGTGGAAATATTGCTTCCGCAGGTCGAAGTACCGAAGTCTGACCTCAGGAAGACACGGGCCTATTTCAGTGCAGAGAATTGAGGTCGTAGATCCTCCTCGAGTTCTCGGTGTTCTATCGCCTCGCCGTTTCTCTCCATCCCTCTCGCCTATCTGTCTTCCTCTCTTCTCTCCTTGTCCCGCGCGACCCGCCTCCTAGACCGTCCCGAGTTCGAGTGGCCCGGAACTATGGGCTCTGATATACTAAATTCCCTTGTTTAATTAGAAATTAACGGAACGCTGCGCGCTTGGCCTAGAGACCTCGGTGACGGCAGAGACGGGCAGGGCAGGGCAGGGGTGAGAAAGTTATCCCCCGCGGTAGGTAAGGCGCGCGCACGCGAAGGAACGTTTCTTTCCTGCTACGCGCTTCTAACTTATTGAGGGCCACTTCAATAAATCCACCGGCTCACGGATGGAATATTAATGCCTCGATAACGAGGCCGCTGTAACGCCGGCATTTTCAACCGAGTCTGTCGTACAGCCAACCTCGAAATCCTTCACGGTGCTTGGCGGGTGTTAAGAGTTGCCTGCCTGCCTGCCTGCTTGCTTTCACGGCTTCAAATAATATTTTGGTTCGCCATTTTCTTACAACCACGCGTTTCAGAAACGTGATTTACGAGTTTGACCGGCTATTTCTCTTTGATTAATTGCTAGCGCTCTGTGTGATATTCCTTAAAAATAGCTAAATGCAGTTAAAACGCTGAGAAATGATTTGTTCATAAGTTTCGTTTAAAAACGTTTTCCAATATCCCATTTCTTTTTATCATCGATGTGGAGAGACCCTGAACTAATACAAAAGAGAATTGCTACAAAAGGATTCATAAAAACGTCCAACCAGTCCAAAGCAACAATTGCTGACTGAAAATTCCACACGCGCAACTGAAAATAATCTAATTAGCAGTGTTGACAAAACTGTCGAGTTAATTGCTCGAAAATGAACAGAGTTATTTGCATGATCAGTTACAAAGATCTGGCACCGAGAAAAACACGTTTAAAGCTCCAATTACTGTGATAAAATACGTGAGAAGCATTCCATTTAAAAGTCTGCAGCATTGTCAATTAACAAGTTCGTTACACAACGGTATTATATATTCCAGATACGAAACTTGATTAAATATGTTTTTGTCCCTGTGAAATTGTTGAAACCGATCGCACAAGGAACTGAAATTATTTGTTTGAAAATCATCCGACATATCAACAATTTATTTCGTAATTTCGAACGAAAGCACCTTTGTAATTTCAGTAATTATCAAAATAGAA
The DNA here is from genome assembly GCF_050948215.1 of Halictus rubicundus. Taxonomy (NCBI): domain Eukaryota; kingdom Metazoa; phylum Arthropoda; class Insecta; order Hymenoptera; family Halictidae; genus Halictus; species Halictus rubicundus. Next base: position 14,364,594 of record NC_135161.1, read on the forward strand.
AGTGTGAATCCGGTTTATTTAAATTATTAAATCCGGCTAATAAATTGTTAATATCCGACGAAAATATTTATACATTTTCGCGTACTTTTACGATCGGCGAAGGCTTATTAGTTTGCGTTACCAATTTTCAGAATAATCGGGTTCCTAGCCGTGGCCACGCGAATCAAAATCGTATTTTTGCGTGAACGGAATGATCGCTAGATCGAAAGCTATGTTGCTCCACGGCCGCTACAAAAGGAGTATTTATCGTCGATAGGTAAGATAAATGCTCGCAAAAAGGCTCGAGCATGATCTGCACATATCCACGGGCGCGCACGCGTAAGTCAGTTATTAATACCTACAAATTATAAATAATGTCGGTGGTGGGACCACAAATCAACGTTTACCGTACCGTAATACCGAACGTGGGGCTTTCGACTCGTCGACGGATTAAGGGGAGGTTCCGGTCCAGTAAGCTAAAGAAATGATTATTTTCAGAATTATTTTCTAACAAGATATATAAAATAACAGTTTGCGGTTTTCGTGATGTCTTATATAACTACGCGCCTACAACTACGTTAATCTTACGAATTCAAACAAATCCTTCTGCACAGATAATCTACAACACATCCAGAAAATGCAAGAAATCAATTTGTCGGAATACACCTTTAAATGGTTTTCGTGGGAGGATTACGTGCTGCGCTGGTGACATTACACATAAACATTTATATTGTATTTTAACACAATCATTTTCTGTAAAATTCGGCAATGAATAAATAAATACAATCTAATGAAAAGACGTGTCTCCGTATTTAATTATTGAACCCTCAATTTTTCCCGAAAGTCCGACATGTCGTTGAGTTTATACTACTGACTTTCTAATTTTCGTGCCACCTCTTTTACTATCATATTCTCCTAATACAAAAGTTCAATTTTCGAAAAATTTCGACCGTCTGACTTGTCGTTGACTTGTACTACTGAATTTCGTGCCACCTCCTTCGATATCATGTTCTCCTAGTATAAATCCGAAGATTTCTAAAACTTTCGGAAAATTGAACTTTTGTATTAGGAGAACATGATGTCAAAGGAGGTGGCACGAAAATTCAGTAGTACAAATCAACGACAAGCCAGACAGTGACAATTTTCCGACATTTTTCGACATTTTTCGAAAAATCAAATTTTGTATTAGGAGAACATGATGTCAAAGGAGGTATCCGAGTTTCAGTAGTACGAGTCAACGACAAGCCAGACGCTCGAAAAAAATTCGAAAATTTAGTGGTACAAGTCAGCGACAAATCAGACGGTCGAGAATTTCGGGCATTTTTCGAAAATTTATCTTTTGTATTAGGAGAACATGATATCGAAGGAGGTGGCACGAAAATTCAGTAGTATAAATCAACGACAAGCCAGACAGTGAAAATTTTCCGAAAATTTCCAACATTTTTTCGAAAAATCAAATTTTGTATTAGGAGAACATGATGTCAAAGCAGGTGGCACGAAATTCAGTTGTACAAGTCAACGATAAGTCAGACGGTCAAATTTTTCCGAAATTTGTCGGATTTCTACTAGGAGAACATGATAGCAAAAGAGGTGGCACTAAATTTAATGTTTCAGGGTGGAGAAAGAAGAACACATTGACTGTTGTAATTAATATTCTTTATTTCTGAGCAAATAAATTACAATGTTAAACGTGTACATGTGCAAAATAGAACAAAATAGAACTAAAATGTAGCGTGGTATGTGCCGTTTCGTATGCAGGGCGTATGATAGTGTATGTACAGTTGATTGTAGCTGGTGCAATGTGTAGTGTTGACGAGTGTTTCTTCTCTTTCTGAGGATTGTCTTCTTCCCAGGCCTGAGAGCTCTTGAACGCGAAAGATGCTCGCAGGAACTTAAAAAGAAAGCAGCACAAAGTAAATTTGAGTAGAGCTAGAATTGTTGCTCTAATAATTTTCCAGGCTACAGAATGATTGTTCTACTTGCTCCTACAGCTCGTCTGTGTCTCTACGTCCAGCAGCCGATCGAAAGCTGAAACCCGAGGGAGTGGATCCGCGCATTAAACCAAACCCCTCCACAGGAATGTACTGCTTTTGTAGAAAATGTTCCGTTGATAATATCGACGCCGCTCCGAGTAATATCGATATTGGTATCGCCTCCTAGCTCGGCGAAGCTAATCGCACGAAGAAAAAGGAAGGCGGGGGGTTTAATCTTGACAAAACATTAAAGTCAAAAAGAAAATGTAAAACGATCCCGGTCTCCCTTCGTTCTCGATATTCTCCCAGCTCGGCCGACGCGAAGCGAAAATGTTGAACGGAGCTTGTTGAACGGGGAAAGCTGCGCGCCTTATCTGGCATCCCCCGCAACCCCCTCGCACATTCTCACTGTACTTCGTGTTTTGCTTCTACGTACAGGGTGGGCAAACTAACATGGATATCTTAAAGCATACCGTAATTTCCAGTAAATTTGGTTTACTTGCCGACAAATTAAGAAGCTCTAATCGCTGTAGCCACGAAACGAAATCACAGCGGAAGTTGTTAATTGTCGCGAACCCGTTGAGACCGCGCAACTGCCAGGCGGGAGATTTTTTCCCACGTCAAACAGTTCGCAGGCTCTTCGAGACGGCGAAGTTGGTCGACTCGGCCCGTGTGTACGGTGTGCTTCATTCTCGGAGCGAACTTTCCCTCTTTCCAGAATTATCCCGAGTTCACTGCGAATTCGGCGCAGCGGATTAGAACGTGGAAACTGCTCAAGAATCCCAGTTTATGTTTCCCGGAGCACCGTGATAAAAGGATTCCAAAGCGGCGGGGATACTCAACGGCGAGCGTTCCGAATCCGGCGGTAAGAAGAAAACAAGACTTTCAGCGGTGAAACGGAATCGGACGTTCGAACGTCTCGGAGAGAGTTCGTGGAAGAACCGATGGCGCAGGGCCGTTGGGGGGAGGCTGGCGGAAGTTTCCGCGTAATTGCGCATCAAACGTCCTTCGAGTAACGATCCCCCGCGGCAGGACCAATAAGTCCGAAGTGCCACGGGTCCGAGGAGGAATAAGAAAAGAGTAGAGGAGAGCAAATAGCCGGGGCGAGATGCCACGGCGCGATAACGGATGCCCGCGTCGCGTCGCGAATCTTGTCTCGTTGTCTTCGGTTCGCGACGCGGTGCACCCACCGAGCGAGAAGGAGCGAGGAGAGCGCTGTCAAACAGATTGAAATCAACGGGAAGCGACTTCTATTTTCTCCTCTGCACTGTGCCGGAGCCAGATCTGAAATGAAAATCTGTGGCCCCGCGAGCGAGGAACCGCAAGATAATTCAGCGGGAAAAACAGAGAGAGAGAGAGAGAGAGAGAGAGAGAGAGAGAGAGAGAGAGAGAGAGAAAGATGGAGAATCAGAGGGTGGGAAAAGGACGGAGAATGAGAAAGGGTTAGGGCGTCCTTGTACACGCTCCTTCACGGATCTCGAGCATTCCGTCAGGCTGATTAAAACGTCCAACGCGGGGCGAATTACGAATATTCATTTTCGGGGGGGGGAGAGCCGCTCGAATTCGGACTTTCAATTTGCGAACGCCTCGATACCCGATTAAAAAGATATCATTTTCCACAGAACTCGTTACCCCGGGAGCCCAGATATTATGCTTAATAAGCGAAACTGGAACGAGCCCGGAACCGGTATTTATTGTTTCAGTCTGCGCGGCCGCGCATCGTCTTTCACGGGCCAGAGGGGAAAAACAACAAACGAAAAGCCAGGTGGGTGGAAAAAAGATGGGGAGGGTGGTCCTGGGGAAAAAGGCAGGAAAAAAGTTTTCCGTTATCAGATAGAATTCTAGTCTGGTAAAAAATACGAGAGGAAAGAGGGCTTTAGCTCGCGCGAATCTGCCCGGTAAGCGTTTTTTCCGTAACTCTGACACAGAGAAAACCGTGGAGGGAGGGAGCAGCGACAGAGTTTCCAGTTATGGCGGAAATTTTTATATAATCCGGAGCCAGGCTCGAGGACAGGAATTTCGAGAAAAAAGAAAAGAAAAAGCCAGAGGGAGAGATGAAGAGAAAAAGTCGACCAAGCGCGCGCGCACTCGCTCGCTCGCTCGCGCCCTTAACTCGGAAGTCCCGCGCTCTTACGACCAGTAAATCGTTTTCTACCCTTCGATATCCGCGAAGTTACAAGTTTCGCTTCTTTCTCGGCGGAACGCGTTATTCGTCGTGTTTTAGCTTCCCCCTTCCTCCCTCTCTCTCTCTCTCTCTCTCTCTCACTCTTTCTCTCTCTCTCTCTGGTTCTTTTTTTTTTGTTCGTATCTCTACCTTCGACTTTCATTTCCTAGCCGTAGGAACTTTCGATTAAATTTTCACAGAGGAACTCTCGCGCGGGAGAGTAACGCTCGCCCAAGTGGCCCGAGTAATTTCAACCCGAACGCCTCGATCCTTTGACGCGACTCGCTGCGACTAATGTAACTTGTGCATATTCAGATTCACGACTCGTGGTGTACTGGGTGGTTCGGAAAAATCGGACGAACTCTGCGAGGCATCGCCAATGTAAATAGGTGGACGGAAATCATTTCGGTGACCGCTGATCCACCGCGGAATTCTCTAATTTGTATTGCGAGTTATCGGGAAAGGTCTGGAACAAGGAAAACCACGTCTATAATTTCAGAGCGTGAAGTACACATGAAAATTTTCTGGAAAATTTTTGAATTAATATTCCACCTACTTTAGAGAAACGTGTGTCACACTGTGCCGGGGGATCTACGGGATTCTGCGGAATTTTCAACTGTTTGCTACAGGTGTTCAGGAATCGAAGGTGGCCAGACTGCGCGCAGCATGGATGTTCGGTTGGCCGGCGATCGAATAACAGGATCGAACGTTTCGGGAACACCCTGTATCCCCGTGTTAGCACACCGGAGCGATACCCAAGGTCCCAGCTGTAACTACTGCGATCATAGTATAATACAGCCGGCTTACTTGATCCGCGACGCAAGACGCGCGCTTAATCCGCGTTTGACGCTCGCTAGCCTGTTGGCTAGGTACAGACGAGCGTGCGATATTGCGCCAAACCGAGCAATTACTGTCGGTAATCTCGCTAATAGAATTCCAATATGCGTGCCAATTGAACCGAGGCGCCATGTGGCCGTGCGGGCGTGAATCTGCAGATTGTGCGCGCACGACGAAACCCCTGACACGATTTAGCCATTAAACTATAGGCGACGCTTCACTTCGCTTCGCTTCTTTATGCATATTGTATCGTCTGGAGCACGCTTTCTGGCGAACCCGGTGCGCGGCGATTTCAACGTTTATGTTTAAATATAATGTGGAAAGACACAAAGGAATCGTGTTCGCAATAAAATTACTGCATGCGCGGGATTGTGAATGCGGAATTGCAAATCCGCAGGACAAACGGAAAATAAAGAGCTGCGGTTATTCGGCGGCAATAGCGGACCGTTGCTCTTGTACGATTATCCTGGGTCGAGCCGGAAATTGTTTCCGTTTCAATATAGGGGAGAGTGGGGGAGATTTATACGTTTTTATATTTCACTCGTGAATAGCAAATAATAAATGTACACTTCAGCGTGGAGAGCTCTTCGAGTTCTGGTAAGTTTTGGGGGTATTTTTTTACAAGAAATAGCACTTTCATACTAGTAGTTATGCAGTTGATTTTACATGAAAGGATTGTGCGAACTATGCTGAGTAAAACCACACAACTTTTTGTAATCAAAGCGAACGCTATTTCAATTCATTTCGAAAACTAAAAGTGTAGGATGCAATTTAATTACGCGATAGAATAGAGCGAACTTTTATACTGCAGAGGGATCAATGGAAGTTACAAATCATGGTCTGTTTTCAGTAGAGGAACCAAATAAATCGACAGAGCGGGCTAGAAAACTAACATTCCAGTATTACTGTCGGCGTCGAACGTTTTGCCAAACTGTTTCGCTCCTCTACCGAAAACAAAACACGATTTGTAGCTTCTGCAAATTCCTCGTCTACGAGAAGAAGCTTTACTCTCTCCTGTGGAACACGTAAATCTCTTACCAGACATCTAACAATCTTAATTTATGAAATAAATGTAAATATATTTGGAAAGCATGTCTTCGGAATATTTTAGGAATTGGTCGCTGGGACCGTTCTGATAATTTTAGCATGAGAGATCGTTTAGCGTTGTACGATGTTCTCATTTAACGAAATGAAAAGATAGTGTTCGTTATTTATTGGATGTCTACCTTAAAACTTGATAGACCAGGTAGGAAATAAAACGAAGAGCGGGGGTCTGGTGAATGCACGGTGCAATGGTATCAAGGAATCGAGGTAATATACTGGGAGTCGGATAGGATCCCAGCTCGTTAATTGCACTTGGTACGATGATGCTGCCGCGCGAATTGTTCGCCACGGAATTACCTCGATATCTCGTCGTTGTCGTTGTTTTGTACGGTGCTGCAGCGTTATCTGTGTCCGCGCGAATTTTCTTTCATCGGGTTCGTTACGGTCTTGCAGCGACAGTTAAACCGTTAACACAAAACACTGCGCGAAACGAACCAGCAACCGGACCACCCACCGGTCATAACTATTGCGCAGCGCGCGCAAAATTTCACCCTCTATATTAGGTCTACCGGCAAGGTCTGTTCAGTTTCGAAAATCGTATTTCACAGACATTACGTTTGTCGTTTTATCATCGTACGGTTTCGCCGTAACACCCAAAATATACAGGTTTTTACATTCTTTTTGCAGCTTTAAATATAGCAAAATTAATTTTGTAAAGTGTACACGCCTTCTGGTAGACCTAATATAATAGAACCTTATGATTTTCTTCCTCGAAAATGACAATTGGAGAAACGGGTTCCGGTATTACGTCTCTGCTCCGGATTATTGGCAGTGTCGGACCGTGTAATAAATTTCAGGCTGATTCATTGCGCAAATTACATTTAATCGTGACCAATTAAATCACCGTTCCAATTAAAATCGACGAAAGCATGGAGAACTCATTACGATTTATTGAACCGGCGATAACGATCGTTTTGGTCTTTCCTGGTTGATATACAAACGGTCAACAATGTTATTTCACAGGAATAATTTGACGCGCTGTATCGTCGGTAAGATTACTTTATAGATTGATTGCGATAAATATTGAACATATTAACAAGAACATAAATTTCCTCACATGTTATCAATGGGTAATAATCAATGAACGCAGGAGAGAACATTTAGGAAAATTTAGTACATTTGTTGCAAGTTGGAGGCGTAACCTTCGAAATAGATCGTGTGGTAATAGGCTAATACATTTTGTTTTACTTAATGCAATATTAGAAACACACCTTACCAAACTCGAATACTTTCCTAAGAAAGGTTTGTATATGTTTTGAAAATGATTCTCAGATCTTCACTGCATATTCATAAATGCTTAGGCAGTTCATTGACTAGTTGGCGGAGATTCACCATTATCGTATTGGCTCTTATTCCTTAGCAAATAACCGGCTAGAAAGTTTATAGGATCGGCTGGTCTTTCCTTGGCTAGGCTGGAGAGCGCTTGTAGCAAAATGGGCACTACCGTTTGATCTAAGTATTGCCTCGTCGGTAGAGATTGTACTTCGACACGCGACTTCTTTGGTGCTACACCGGTCAAATCAGAATCTTTATTCATTGCTAGTAGTCTCTGAAACAAGAAAACATACAAACAACTATTAAACATTATCTATATCTTTCACCCACCCAATACTTAAAAATTTATACTGTTTTTGTACTACATTCCACAAGTAATACAGCGCTATAAGTGTATAAATATAGTGCATTCATCGCTATACACACTTATAGCATTATTTTGTATATATCTCTAAACAATCTATCAAAAAAGAAGTTTCTATTAGCTGTCTATTATTGCTGTAGTTTCTTATGAAAAACCAGAAATCTCATAAACATCCTAGAATCTGTATACCGCACCGTCAAATCATACACACACTTTCAAAAATCAAAATATTGATTATCTTTACCGCACAAATGACACGTACACAGGTTATCGATGAAAATAAACTTGAATTTTAACATAACAGCTGTCCAGTTGACTGGCGGGAAAGGTTAAAATGATTTTAAATGGACACGGAAGAAACAGAGTTTTCGGATATCTTTTCGTGAGATCAATTTTGCACTATATGAGCACGACGAGTTTCTATCGATGTATTTCGGTATGTTCGAAGCGCGAATAAATTAGGTTGAAATGAATGTACGAGGATACGTATAGATTTGGAGGTTATCCGACTCACTTGCGCTGCTTCGCTCAAGACATTGGGGAGGGGTTGTGCAGGCGTCGCTGGCTCGGTTCTTTCCTCCGTTGTGTTCTCTGCCGTTACGAGATTAACAAATTAATTAGCATCGCCGGTGCTGTGTGTTCTCGCTCGAAACGTATCGCTGAACGGTACCTATTAAACTATAAAAAGCAAAATAAACGGATACCTACCACCGCCGGACGCCATCGTGCAAACAAATGCTGTTACCAACTACGGCGATTTATCACTGCACCGAGCGCTATTCAAATGTTACCAAACGCTCGATGCCCGCCTCCTTATCGTTGCAAAAATATTCCGACGCTCGTAAACGAACCAACAGATAATTCGTTGCTTTCGTAGTATCGTTGAAAAAACTCTCGCGAACCCTTATCGTATGTTGGACTTGTCCAAAGTTTTATTCTCGGATATAGTTAAATCATTTAAGAGTATACGCTCGGGCAACGCCTGGAAAAATACGTGTTCCTTTAAGAATTTTTAATAACCGATCCATTCAATATAAATTTATGAAATTGTTATTAAGTTTAGACGATATCTGGAAGAATATTTTAAAAAATTTTCAGCACTAATCATGCGGTATTTGAGAAGATATAATTATTTATTCGATGACCTTCCCTATATTTGTATAGTTAAATGCTGATTCTGGTTAGATAAAAATATCGAATATTTTAAAGTTTTTCTAATTTGTGTTATTGAGCAATGTTATTGAAATTAATTTAATGATGCTTCAATTTCCATTCACTGTACCATTCTGTACGATCATAGCGCAATGTTACAGACCAAGAACTATTCAGTTGGAAGTGGAATCAATCAAGCCTCGTCCGTTCTGTTTTTTTTTTTTTGGTTTTGTTTATTTAACGTAAAGTTAGACGCTACGACTTTGGTACAAAAACATAAAACAGTGGTACTGAGGAAACGGTGTACTGCGAGCGGATCCTCGAGTCCCTACGAACGCGGAGAGATACGTGTATCGTTGTATGTGAATGCGAACTTACGGCCAATTGAAAGGCGAGCACAGAGGGCCAACGGAATTAGTAGAAAATACGTAACGTCTCGAGTCTGCTTGCAACCGAAACGGAGAACGATACGCGCCCCGCCGAGGGTGTGAAGCTCGAAGAACCGCCCCGCTGTTTGCACGAAACGAACATCGATTATCCCAATGACGACCAAGCATAATCATATATATATATAATTATATATAGGTATGTATGTATACAATAATATATACGTATAACGCGGACGGCGGCACCGACCGTTTTATATGTTCACAGCATCACGAAACGAAAAAACAGTAACGTTGAACCTTTGCGAAGTAAAAACGATTCCAGATCGATCACACAAAACCGTTAACGACAAATAAAACGAGTGTATACGTGGTTTTACTCCCGAGTGGATAAATATAGAAGAAGAAATAGCTATAATGCGACGTGTCGCGCGGACATCGCGTTTCAATTATCGTTTCTTAGTTTAATCATCGCATCGTTAATAATATCGAATAAGTTAAATTTACCTTTCTCTTTCCTCCCTCGACTTTTCTTTTTCTTTTTAATCGCGTGAAATTCCGAAAAAGCTTCAAAAGCGAAAAGCTCCGCGCGCGTGCCACGCGCCAGTTTAAAACGTGATAATTACGTAGGCAGTAAAAGGTGACTTGGATATGGCTACATTTAAAGAGTGGTAGAGCGCGATCGTAACACATACACGAGACACGAGACTTTGCGCAGCCTTTGAAATCACATCGATGAGTAAAAGTGCGTCGGCGAGCCGAGTCGCAGCCAGCGATCAAAAAATCAATCGTGTTACGAGGGATGGCGAGGGGGTTGGCGAGACACCCTCGATTCGAGAAAATGCGCGCGAAATAGTCCGACAATGATACGATAGAATCGGCAATCACGGGCGAAGATTCCCGGCACTGCCATCGTCGTCAACGACGAGGCATTGTCTTCGACCGTGACGCTCTCTTCTCCTCTCTTTCTCTATCTATATCTCTATCTCTCTGGTGTACCACTCGAGCATCGCCTCGGCAAATAAATGCGACACCTAGACATACCTACTTACAACGTATGTGTATGAACGTCAATGTATACATATATATAATATATTCATATATTTGTATATATCTAAATAGTGTTATCATAAAAACGAGAGCTATGAGACACGCGCCGCAACTGCATTCCAGTGCACGCGTCGAGCAAACAGAGGATCGGGTGCCTGTCGAATCTTTCTTCTCTCTACTCTCTACTCTCGCTCTCTCCCTCTCTTCTCCTATTTCTTTCGCATTCTTTTTCTGCTTAAAGTGATCTACGTGGATACTAATTATCATTTAATTCGGAAGCTCGACGCGTCACCGTTCAACGAATTCAAAACGGCGCACCTCGCGACCATATCCGTCCGACTTAGGAGCTACTTACTTACGATTTAAATCGGTACTTGTTGCTCGAATTGCTTACACGTTATATCATCGTCGCATTATCGTTTAAACTCACGTTAATTGATCGAGATTAGCTTGCGGGAATATATGTGTGTGTACAGCGGACTAAATATCATATAGGACGATTAAAAATCGACAGCGAGCGTGGTGTAGTGTGTTTCAGTGTGCGCGTGTGCCTGGGTGTGTGTGTGTGTGTGTTTACGTGTGTCCTTGCTTGCTAGCGTGAATTTCTGTTCGTTTGCTCGCGGTTGACCGGCGAATTTCTGTGTTCTCCCAGTGGAGCGTGTAATCGCGTGCTGCCTGCGTGATCCTTCTTCCTTCGAACGGTGTTTCGGGCGAGTAATACTGCAGCAGAAAAGCTCGCGACCGAAGGAAGAATGTTCGCCGCGTGTATTCCTCGAACTACAGCTACGACGACGACGACGACAACGACGACGACGCACTCTCCGCGACACTGTCGCGCGAACAACAGCGCTGCCGGAAAAACATGTTTTTGCTCTCCGCGACCGTCGAGACTCAAGATCTCGTTGATTTCTCACCGAAAAAGGGGGACACAACCTTCGTTACGAAATTATAAACCGTATATACCGTATGTATATGTATAATATCATAATTATATACGTTATGTATGTATGTATGTATAATATCATATGCCTGCGGGGAGCGGCAGTGTGGCACAACCATGACTTAAAAAAGCGAGTAACTAATATATTATTCTCGTGTTGGATTTCCCGTGACTCGTGGCGCTTGGAAGCGACAATCGTAACCTAGGACATCTCGCGAAAGAACCCCCGTGTGTGTATGTGTATGTCTATGTGTGTGTGTGCGTGTGTAATGTAAGTGTACGTTTGCTTTGTTCTTTTTGTGTAGATCGCGAAGTCCATCGTCGCTGAGAGCACGCGTCGCGGGTCGGATCCATTTGTCGCACCTGTCGACGAACATGCCGGGTCTGTTCGCCATCCCTAAGGGATCCGTTCTCGCTCGCGACGGACCTGTGATCGTAGATCATCGCTCGGATCGACGCGGTATATCGTGCCCCGCGAATAAATGTTCCCTTCCCCTCCTCCGTCCAAGTACGGCAGTCAATTGAATTTGGCAGTTTCGTCATCTGGCCTTGTCGACGATTGAGCAACGAGAAATGAGCGATCGAACGATTACAAGAAGATAACGCGAGATCGAACAAAGTGAAAGGCCAAGAACCGGTGTAAAAAGATATGGTCGCGGACGAAGATAGAACGCAGGTCCCTTTCCTCAGGGGGGCGGCCGGGTTACCGTCGATCGTTCGAGCGTCGCGATCCTTCCTCACGAGATCCGCCGATCGAGGGCGAAAACGTTCGCGTGCGACAAGGACCGAATATCTACCTAACTCGCGACGACGCGGCTAATTCATTTAAATGGTAAATCGTTGCAAATTGGACCGACGACAGCACCGGGGGAAGAGTTAGCTTGCGCATTCTATCCGCTTCTCTCGAGTCTGCGGCCGCTGGCGACGAGAGAGACGGAAGACCACGGAAGATGATGATTTACAGGTTACACTGCCACAGTATCGTAGGGTGTGAGGAGTCCCCCGTGACCGCCGTGGGAGGCGCCGGTTTGCCGGCCGGGGGCTTCGTTTCTGCAACATGCAGTACGCATTTTTCATATTCCGATGTAGACTCGGTGGACGGCATCGTTGTCCCTCTGCTGTTTCAACAGTCTCACTCTAAACGGATTCACGGCAGAAGCCTGCTCGCACTACGCTCATACTTTTCTACCAAATGTGATTCATCGATCACGCTTGGTTTCTTTCCTCGTTCTCACGGCTAAATCTGCAACGGTGAACAATGAATATTACAGGAGTATCCTGTAGCAGATACAAGTGCAACATGATAATTCCTGTTTCGAGCGTGGTGCGAGCATTGTTAAAACGCGAATCAAGCTCAAGCTCTATCCACGTGCAGACGCTCTGGCATTGTCGACGAGTGGCAGCATCGCATCTAAACAACAGCAACTAAAAGACTCTGCACGTGGCACAGCGACGAAAGCATGCAAACTAGCGGCACTCGCGAACACGTATTAATAAGACCAGGTGTAGCGTTAATATAATTAATAAATACAACATTAAAAAAATTTGATTCTGTTTGCTGTTGGCAGCGATGGATAATGGTTAGTAGCACCAGCGGCAATGGCGGCAGGATCTGTAGCGATAACGGGAATTTGCGCGCGAAAAAGAAACTTTTCGGATCGTTCTTAGTATACCTTCGACGTCATCTGGGAAAGTATTAGTATCAACTACGGATGTCACATGTAATTAGCAGTTATCATCGTATAATCGCATGCAAACACATGATTGGTTGAAAAAACAAGCGGTAATTCGGACCCAGGTAGAGATCTCGTTGGTACGGAGAAGCATACTCGCTGTCGAAGCATTGACTGACCTATTCTCGTGGCCACAATAAAACACTAACTAAAAAACAGAGTTAACGCAGCTTCTAAAGCCTCTCAAGATCAGTCTCTAACGCGACTGTCGCTTGGCGGGTGTGCACCCTGCGTTTGTAGTTATTGATTATTGTCTAACGAACTTACGGCTTCCTGCGTAAAGAGTCATGAAACAAGAAAAAGTCAGAGTAACGTTAGACAGATTGTCGAAAGGTTGTTTCAAGGTTCTTAGCGGAACCACCGTGCACTCGATCACCACTATCATTTTCATAGGTATACCCACGACTGTACGCAAGTACTTGAAAATCCAATTCAACAGACTCGATACCAGCAATCAACAAGCTAAAATAACACTGTCCAAGTTTATAGCTTTTATTCGCTGTCAGTTTTTGGAACTAAAACCGACGTCGACAAGGGAACTACAGTTTTCTTTCGATTCTGGGTTCCATAAAGTGGAGAGTCCCTCTCGTTCTGGCACTAATCAACAGAAGAAGCGGTGATAGAGATTGTCTTGTTGCGAGAAGCAAAAACATGGTCGCCCTATATCGAAAGAAAACTGTACATGTTAGAGCGGAAAACGATTCTGTTGGACAGTGTAATTTACGCAAAGAAGAGATCCAGCAAAGAATTACGAAACGATCAGGAGCTATCGTGAATAGCGAGAGTCGAAGCGACTGAAACGGAGAGTCGGCCAATTTAGTTTCGAGAAAGTCAATGACTTAGGTTCTCGAGGCAAAGAAATCGCTCGAGACACAGCGGCAGGAACGGCGAACGTCGGTTCTCGCGAACCCGATCGCCGTTAACCAAACTCACTCGATCTCTACTGACCTCTCTATGAGTTTACGCATCTCCTCGGTGGTCATGCCGTCCTTGCCGCGAGCATTCACTGAAATAGAAAAACACACGGCACGATTGACACAACGGTAAACTACTATGACGACACGTAACATGCAATTCGTGGGAAGCTAAAAACGATTAGGTACACAGACTCCGGAGCGAGTCCCGGTTCATTCTTGTACAATTGTGACTCGCTCGGCATGCCTATATATTCGCCTACTGCATAGGAACGAGCAACGGGCGGGGAGGTCCAGAGCGAACGGAGCGAGCCGAAGAGATCGTCGTAGATTCGCGCGCGAACCGGAAATCCCGGTTGGCGCGCGGATGATCGACCTCTCTGTATTTTCCTCGGTGTTCAACCCTTTCGCCCCCCACTCGATCACGGTTCTCTGTACTGACCGCCGTAGTTGCGGTTCACGAGTTGATCGCGATCACACTCTGCCTCGCTGATCTCGTTGCTCTCCTTGCTGTCGTTGAAGCTCGAGTTGTTCTGGTCGTGGTTTCTTGGCGGGGGTGGTGGCGGTTCCGGTGATCCAGAGACGGGGATGTTGCGTGCCGATCCTACGCTGCGACGTCCGACAGAGCCACGAGATCCGTAATGATCGTAGGGAGCGCCGTATTGTCCGTATTGGTCTTCCTCGGGAGCACAGTTGGCTGGGTCGTCGTATTCGGGCGAGAAAACGTTGTGGGTGCCGCTGCCGCCTCCTTGGGATGGGACTCGGGAGTAGCGTCCGTTTTGACGTGGCTGTAACGGTTATGGGAACACGTTGATACATTACAGGCATGCGATGTCACACACAACAAAGTGTTTCCAGTTACCATAGACTGAGATCCAGAGCGGCTATGAGCAGAGACGTTGGTGGGGTGTCCAACAGGTGGTCCCATCGTGCCGGAGTGTCCATTACCAGGGTGGGGGAAGGTCTGGAATTGCATAGCCTTGGTGGGGTCCATTTCCTCGCGGAATCCAAGAAGGTGGAAAGTGGCGTACGGGCAGATCTCATCGTCCATGCCTGAAATAAACGATCACTCAGGGTAGACACTGTCATTTTGGTCGTGATCAAACTACTCTATTCATTGTAAAAGATCGTATCTCGGTGCATCGAGGGCGTTATAGTCGCTCCCTTTTCGGCGAGAACGCCGCTGTAACAGACGAGACTATCCGGAGCGGGGTGTGTTTCGAGACGTATGCGATCGCATAACTATAACACCATAATACCTACGTATGTATCTCATTCCTACGTTTTCCTCTTCTCTCCCACTGCTCGAGGAGAAACATTCAGACGGGAGAATAATGGTCATGCACGTGTCAGTTTTACGATTACGGAAGCGCCAGTCCACTCTAATCTCTGAAGCGATCACGGAAGACGCAGAAGACATTTTTTGTTTCTTTAATTTCAGTCGGAGATCCAAGCGTCCGTGACAGATCGGAGGCACGAGTGGACGGTTCGACCGATCACAGAGAAAATCGTGAAAATGGATCGAAAGAGGTGTTTCCTATACGAGTGCGACGTGTTTTCTGTTTTGCGAAATAAACGGGTACCAGCGCAAAGCATGCTTTGGGCGTGCAGGATGAAAGGGGTCGAGACGAGAACCGTGGAACGAAGAGGACTTACGAAGGACCGGCTGCAACAGCTGTGTGCCGCACACGGTATAGCGCTTTCGCAGTCTCGCGATAGACGAAGGGCTTCGTCTTCGGGGAAGGCGAAGGTTGTAAGAGCGCTTCGTTCGGCTCTCTAACTACTTTTACCAACCTCTGTGGGATAGACCCTCGGCACTGCCCATACGCGGCGGCGGTGGACATCTTCGGTTCGGCGGGCAATGATTCAACTCCTCGTACATATGCCGCCTCGGATCCCACGTCGAGTGACTCCTTATCGAACCTGTTCCACCTATCGAACATATACTACAAAGGTGGTACGACTGGCTAACGCTTACCGAGATTTTCGGGGTTTGGCTCGCTGCCATTTCGGGTGAGATTGTATCGTTCGCTTGGGACACTCGGGTCACACCGGCTGCGCGCCGTAACACAAACGTGACTTGACGCTTGTTGTGTGATAAGCGCAAATAAGGGAGAAAAGTAACCGGTCTTCTTGCGTAGGACCATACATCTCGATACTTGTAGAGAAAACATATTTTTAAGCGAGGCAGACACAATGAAACAGAACTGGCAAAGTCTATGATGAACGCGTGTGGGTATGGTGTTTTGGATTTGTAGCGGGCGGAAGAGCTACGGCGAGTCTTCAAGCGACAATTCTTGCGATTTCGATGGTAATGGAAGTGTTTTTGTTAAAACGCGATCTTCGTCGCTTTCAACGCTTTCTATCTTTTCCGCCCGCTATCCGTGTGTAGCTCGAACTCGGTTTCGAGGCTGTCCGGCAATGGTGAAGGCTAACAATGTTTTTTGTGCGGTCCGATCGTGTCACGTCAAATAAAAGAACGGTAAAGACTATCGTGCCGATGCGACAACATCTAAACAATTATAGTTGGAAGTTAGCTAAAAAAAATCATATGGTTGGCAGTTGTGGCTTACTTATCACTGTACCTCGCTTGATGCGATCGCATGTGTTATAGTTGGATCCGGGTACGGGCGGCAGTTTGCGATTCGGTGGCGCGATGTAGCCGAGTTCGTCGCGAAGGTCGGGTCTGCGTTTGTCGAGGGTAGCTCCGCCAACTCCGGTTTGCTGGTAGACCACGTCATCTGAAAGTAATCGATCCGGATGAATGAGTGCGAGATCGAACAGACGGTTACGTGATACTTGATTGCACTGTCGGTCCACCGACACCTACAACAGGAAAATTCAGCGGAGAGATTATTTTCCGAAAGTAGGGCGGCGTACGTCTGGATCGATCGTCAGAAAAATAACTTCTTCATCGTGAAACGCAGCAGTGCACGGTGAAATTTGCGTCGCTTCGGGAGCCAACAGTTACCCAGCAGATCGCTCCATATTAAATCGGTAACATTAGTTCGATTTTCCTGCTGACTCGTGTAAATTTAACCGTGCACTGCTGTAGACGAATGAGAATGTACCAGGGCGAGCGCCGCCTTTCTCTGTTCGTTCTACAGAGAAATTATCTTGCTGATAATGATCCAACGGTTCAGTGACTTAGCAAGTTTAAAAAAATAAAAAAAAGGTTGGTATACATTGTCCCTCGTAATATTTCTCGTCGGCTGATGAGATACCTCGCAGCCGCGTTTGTTCCGGGCCTCGAGTTCTCCTCGACAGTGCGACGCAAATCACCACTATGCCTACAATAATCACTACAACCGTAGCTCCGACCGGCACCACCACGTTTACGTCGAGCCAACTCGGCAGCCAGGGGAAATAACGCCTGACATCGGTGTTGTCGTTACCTCCGTTGCGTACGGGCGGTGCGATCGTACCTGTACGTTCGAACAACGGGAAAAGAAACAAATCTCTGAGTTACCTTTATCGCTACCATGGCCCTTTCCTCTCAGAACACAGATCACGATGACGGCAACGATTATCACGACAATAGCGGTTACCACCGGTATTACCAGATATATGTTTGCTTTGAAAATTTTCATCGGATCTTCTTCGTTGCCACCACCGTTCACGTCAGGTAGCTCGCGAGCCGGTGCAATGGTGCCTGGAACAAAAAACACGGCGACCATTCAATCCAGCCACCATTAGCACCGGCCTACGAGTGCCGTTGCCCTTTCTTTCGATGTTCTTCCCATACTTACCTCCGGTTACGGTCAGTGTTGCGAATTCATACTCAGCCACGGTGAAACCAGCGTTATTGTGTGCAGTGACTCTCAGGTGATACCAGCTAGCAGGGTCCAGGTCCAGAACGACGAAGTTGTTGCCGCCGGGTTTCACGTTGTTCGAGACTTGATTCCATTCTTGTTGGTGCCTGAATCGTTAGTTGTTCAATGGAGTAAATCTATTCGATACAGGATATCACTTTTCAACGCGATCTTTTCTTACTTCTTCTTGTGTTCAACGACGAAATAGAGCATGGGGCAGCCACCGTCGGACCAGGCGTTCAGGTGAAGGGTGATACTGTTCGTGGATACTTCGATGAATCGTGCCGCTTCGGGAATAATCGGTTTCGAGCCTTTGGTGCGGATGTTGAGCATGTCGGAGGGATCGCCGGTGCCAATTCTATAAAAATGTTTATTTTCTATGAAATTTCGCTCTTCGAGGGTTCCTAGAAGTAAAGATGCTAGACAAGTACCCGTTGTAAGCCGTGACATAGATCTGGTATCTCGAGCCACACCACAAGTTTTCCAATGTGTAGATTTGATCCGTGGAGCTGATCTGTACGGTGTCCCAGTCGCCAAATTCAGGTTTGTAATGAATCGTGTATCCGTGGATCGGAGCGTTGTCGGTCGGGTGAGGTCGGAGTTTCATTGTCAGCGAGTTAGTGGTTGTAGCAGTGAGGGTGACTTGCGGCGAGTGAGGTGGAGCTGTAGAACATCAAGAAATGTTAATCACTTGACACCTCCAATGTACTGTATCACTGTCGTATGTACCGTGCATTTCTAAAATGCATTGAGAAAATATATGTTATGAAAGAATGAAAACTTTGTCATTTTCTGAAAAAGTAGGCTTAATGTACTCCGGCCTAGGGTCGAAATGTGTAGGCGTCGCGCATCTCACCATGGACGACTAGCTGATGAGTGACGGTGTCATGGCCATATGAGTTTTCGACGTAACACGAATATTCTCCTGCATCGGTGCGGTCCACTTCCTTAATGAACAGCGATCCTTCCGGCAACTGTCGCAGTCTGTCGCTCGATTGCAGGACCACGCCTCGTACTTTCCAGATCACTTCGGGGGCAGGTACTCCAACGGCAAGGCAAGGCAGTTTAACATCTTCTTTGTAAGTTGCAGTGAATTTGTCGTCGAACGATGCCACCTTTGCTGGTACTAAAATTTAAGATCACCTATCAGTGGAGAACACGGCAAATGTAGATGACAGGGATCGAAGTCATCTTAAGTAGAACTTGTTCAAAAGTTTCAGAACTCTTTCGACCCCTGGTAAATAAGACTGGAACGGTACCTCGAACACTGGCCGCTAACGAAACAATTTTAGATGCCTGTCCCTCGCCAATGTTGGTGCTCGCGGTTACCCAGAAGTCGTATCTCCGTTGTTTGTCCAATTTAGTAGCCTCGTGAGTCAATTGATTGGGTGGAACTTTCTGGCTGGTGGGTTCGTCGGCGTTGTCGGCTTTTGTGTAAACTGTGTACTGGGCGATCACTCCGTTTGGCTGGCTAGGTGGGCGCCATGAAACAAGGATCGACTCGGGAGACATTACCAGGGCTTTGATCGCGGTTGGAGCTTCCGGGGCTGAAAAATAAAACGATTATTCCATTTTAAAATGGCATGATGATTTTTGGGCCAGCCTATACAGTGAAAACTCATGAAAATCGTCGTATACCGTCTTGTTCCGTTTGACAATGGATGGGGGCAGATTTTACACCGTCACCGCCAGAAGTGAACGCCAAAACTTGCATGCTATAGTTAGTGTATTTCTTCAATCCGTGCAAAATTGTTTCGGTCGATGAACTGATCTTGGTGTCCTTGGTATTTTCGTCGTACCAGGTGTCGGATGGTCCATAAATAACCTGCAAAGAACAACTGTAGACTCTGTTGGGACCTTCGATCGATTCTACCAACGTTTACTAACTTTGTAGCCAGTGATTACACCGTTAGCAGCGCTCAGAGGTGGCGATATCCATGAAACTCTGATGGTCTGAGATGTGAGGGTCGTGCAAGTGGTATCGTGCGGGGGTTCGTCGGGCATTCCTTGGGCAGTATGTTGTCTTGTCACATCGCTCATAGCTCCTGAGCCAACCTTGTTGAAAGCCTGGACGACGACGCTGTATTGTGTGTAGGTTTTCAGGTTCGTGATCTGCAAATGATGTTCCTTGCCGTCTTCCATGGAGAAGTCCACAGTTTCGTAGGTGTAGAGCTTGTCGGAGGAGGTGAGTTTGTAGCCAACGTAGTATCCAAGAATCTCGCCGTTCCAGTCCTCGCGGGAGGGTGGTTTCCATGTTACCTGTTCCAAATTATCAATTTATTACAGAGAATAAACGTAGCAAGAAAAGTCTAAAGGACGTATTAATCGTTTTGGCCTTCTGATCCGAATTTGGCTGCGTTACCTTCAACGTGTGCTGGTCAACAGCGTCAACTCGAACATTGGTTGGTGGTCCGGACGGTACTTCTTCGGCAGTGATAATGGTAACGGTGTCAGAGGGGCGAGAGGCACCAATTTCATTCTCGGCAACGATTCTCAGGTGATAGGTAGTGGCAGGTCTCAGATTGAATACTCCAGCGACGTTCTGTTGAGATCCGGGTACCAGTACTCTGTCGATGTCAGTTTCCCAGGAGCCTTTGCTGATCTTGTATTCGATGACGTAGCGGGTGATGGGGCTGTTTCCGTCGTAGGGTGCTGCCCAGGATAATTGAACGGAACGTCCGGATTTGTCCAATACTTTCAGGCCGTACGGTACTTCGGGAACCTCTGCAACGATGTTTAGTTAATTAATACTTTTTCGAAACTCTTACGAATTCTTTTGCTTTTACAGCGAACGTTTTTTTCCGTGTTCAAGTTTCCTATTTGAACTTTTTCGAAGGTGTACCTTGAACGATCATGTTGATGCTGGTGTCATCGCTTCCAAAGGCATTGGTGGCAACGCAGGTGAACAGTGCAGAGTCGCTCCTCTCGGTTCTCTTGATGCTCAGGTCGGACAGTACTCCATTAGCCAGAATCTCCTCTCGGATGGTGTAACGGGAATCGCTCTTCGGGTCCAGTCTCTTGTTGTTCATGTTCCACAAAATGCCAATCGGTTTCTCGCCTTGTGCCTCGCATTGCAGTACAGCTGGTTCTCCTCGTCGTGCAGTCTGGTTCTTCAGTTTGATCTCGAAGTGGGGTGGTGCTGCAAACAGTATTGTTGTTGTTAATGATATCGTTTCTGGGCGGAAGTCAGGATCAAAGTTTGGCTGTTTCACGTTTTTACGAAACTAAGCAAAAATTAACGAAACGATGACTCAATCTTCTTCTAACTTTGTGCATTCTACACTGTATTTCATTTCGGATAAAGCGTCAATGGTAAAAACTGAGATTTGGCATCGAAATACAGTTGGCATAAGAAGACTTGGCATCAACTTACCTTGAACGGAGATGAGAATGACAGCCGAGAGTCCTGAGCCAATTCCATTAACAGCTTCGCAGAGATAGTAGCCTTCGTTTGTCTTCTGGATGTTGTTGATAGAGAGGGTTCCATCTTCCACGCTAATGTCAGGGTTGCTCAATTTCAGGTCTGTGTAGTCGCCCGGTGTATCCCCTGCGATAAGAAAAATTACATATTGAAAACATATTGTTGTTACGAAGATTGTACATGGTGCAAGTAATCTTTCTGCAAGTCGAGTGACGGAGGAAACTTCAAAGTACTCGCAAAATGAAACTGTGTACCTGTATCTTTCGTCTTAATACGATGGCACTTGTTGAAGGGGTGCCTTATGAGGTAATTTGTTATTGTAAAATGGCAAGCACTCCTAGAGAGCCGAGGAAGACGTTTGTCGTCTGCCATTAGGCCATCCGTTGTAAGAGAATCGTAAATGGAATGAGTATGATGGGCATCAACCGCAGCGATTTAGATTTAGATGCCTCTTTAGGAGCTCGCAAATGTATAACAGTCTCAACAAGTGACACGGTATTGTAAAACGAAATTTTGTTACGCTAGTAGACTCAAAACGAACTCAAGTCGTTTGGTACAATTTTAAGAAAGCTACAAGTTTTTAAGGGGTGTCTATTTAATTTGCCCCTACTTGAGAAATACTTACCAGCAGCTCTCTTCCAGGTGACTTGAGGCTTAGGGAAACCGTCGGCTTTGCATTCAACGCGCGCGTCAGAGCCTTGAGCGAATGCCTTATCGGTGGGTTCCAGGATCCAGCGTGGTGGTACTGTTACAGAACGAGCGGGTTATTCGAAGTGCCCTCCAGGCGCATCCACCAATCGGCAGTTAACCCGGGAGCGAGTCGCATCGGTGGTCTCCAGTCTCTGAGACGGCGTTATGGCGGATCGTAAAATCATTTTCAACAGGAGACAATCGAGCCTGTCGCGACAACGACACGAGACTGGAGCCCACGACAATTCGGTTTCGCGGCATGCTGAGCGAAACGCGACTCTCCCCCGCAACTGCGACAAAAACACTGCGATTAATTCGTCATGCGGGAATTCGAGATGATTATGCGGGTGACTACTGCACGAACAGAAAGAAAGAAGGTCGTCAGGCAGATCATAGAGACTGCGGTCGCGGCTCTGAAGGAGCTCGCGTCCGGCCATGCGATTAGAGACGCTACCACGATACTCGAGCACGGTCCATCATGCTGTACCGCTTGAAAAGTGATCTACGGTTTAGTCTGACAGGATCTAGAGAAATAGAGAAGAAGAGAGAGAGTGAGAGAGAGTGAGAGAGACAGAGACAGAGTGAGATAGTTAGAGAGACATGCGTGTTGGAATAATATCGACTACCGCTACGAATGCATGTACACAAAATGAACGAGGCGAGACGTGTGGTGAGAGGCGTGGGCTGAGGGTGTGGGGGGGGTGGTTCGGAGGTCTAGGTGTTCATGGTGAAACAGGTGATTATTCAAACGGTGATGAGAGGGCAGGTCGAAAGGGTGATTCTCAGAGGGTGATTGGATGGTCGGTCGGTCATCTTGGATCAAGGACACGTTGTAGCGCGACGGGGGTACGGTGAGGTACTAGAAATCGACACTCGAATGTAATCTGACGAAAAGACACAGCTCGATTCGTAGGACCTACAGAGTCTCGCCGAGTGATCGCGACGATCCAACGACTGTTCGCACGGTGAAGAGTATAGTGATCGATAGAAGAGACAGATAGATAGAGAGAGACAGAAAGAGAGAAAGAGAAAGAGAGAGAGAGAGAGTGTGTGTCTGCGTGTGTGTCTGTGTGCGAGTATTGCGACGCGAAGCGAGTCGCTTACGAACAAAGAATCATGTGGTTGTGTAGCCTACCCGGGGTACCTGGATCTACACTGTTTTGCCGCGGCTAAACGATGGTCGGAAGCCAACAAGAAACAAGTGTTCGTCGAAGACATTGGCGACGATGAGCATGACAACGAGAGACTAGGGCAATCAAACGAGGCGAGGTACTACTTATTGTCAGAGCCACAAAACTATACGATGCGGTTCAAGCTCAACCAACTTACTTCGGGGGTACGGGGGGTCGGGGGTTCGGGGGGACACGTAGGACACTGGGCGTGAGACTTTTGCGTTTGCCATTCGGCTGATAAACATAGGCGGAACCAGACAAGGGTTTATAGAAAGACACGAAAGAAAGAAATATATACAGAGAACGAAAGTACAGAAAGAGAAAGAGAGAAAGAGAAAGAGAGAGAGAGAGAGAGAGAGAGAGAGAGAGAAAGAGAGATATAAGGAACGGCGCGCAAGAGAGTCGTCCCCGGCGACGAAAGCAACGCACTGTGTACGTGAAACTCTTCCGCTGAGAACTGAAATCCAGAAAGCTTATCCGCAAGGTAACACGACAGCTTCGGCAACGACGAAGATGCATCAACTCAAAAGCCTGCAATCAAAATACTCTGACGGGCCCCGGGGTTTCGCGGCGGTTGCGCTTTATTTATTTTTTTCTTGTTCATTCCGAGTTTAGTCAATCATCGTTCAAATCATTTATCATATGTATATATATATATATATCATTCTAATGCTCCCATTAGTCTGGCCCTAACCGTGAACTCGTAAGATCGCCTCGTGCACCGCCTTCCCCGACGGGTTACTCGCGATACAAGTGTATCGTCCAGCGTGCTCCGGCGTTACCGTCTCGATCAGCATGAGGCTGGTCCGAGGGCCGAGTTTCCCGATGCTGTACCCCTTGTATTGCGAGAGAGGCAGGTCCTCGTGGGTCCACGTAATATTGATGGGAGTGTCGCCGAGCAGCACCATGCACGCCAATTGGGCGGCCTGCCCCGCATAGATCGGTTGATCCCCGAAATCGAACGGACTGATCCGCGGCAGGACTGGAATGATAGGGCTCTGAGCTAGATCCGCGATACATCCCGGTTTCCGATACATCCGATATATCCCTTCTTCATGGTAGACTGGACAGTCTCTCTCCGGTTGTGGCCCGTCTGCATCGTCGATATTCTCATCGAGGTTCGTTGCTCCCCTCGGAGCAGCAGCGAGAGACTCTCACGGCTCTCGTCTTTCGACCGATCTCTCTCTCTCTCTCTCTCTCTCTTTGGGGCGGTGATCTCTGCTCCACGATCCGATCCGAAAAACCTACTTGAACGCGTTCCCTGTTGCCGTCGCGATACGTATCGAGGCGCTATAGATTGCTCTTGGTTCGCTAACGAGACTCGATGCACCGAGAAAGGGTTCGAGAAGAGAGAGAGAGAGAGATAGAGAGAGAAACAGAGAAAGAAAGATGCAGAGATAGAGAGAAAGAGAGAGACAGAGGTGTACCAGAGTGTTTTTCGTGTCTTTTATGTGTGGAATAAGAAAGAGAGAGAGAGAGAGAGAGAGAGAGAGAGAGAGAGAGAAGAGAGAGAAATCGGTTTGGGGCGGGTTCAGATTGTGGGAAGTCGAGCTCGTCCCGGACTACGGACAAATTACCTTTGATCATGGTAGCCGAAGGAAAACGATAGAGACGGGACTGTGGTCCAAAAGCTACACTCGGCCGAGCGACCTACCTAAACGATGATGCTTCGAAACAAACTGATTGATGCGGGGGGATAATTATGTATGTAAGAAAGAAAGATGGACAGTCGAGCGGATGCAGACTCTTCCAAACATATTTATATAGATATGTATACGCTATTACAACAATCAATAGCAGACAAGTGGAGACGTCGTTCGTACTTTCAATTATTATACGACTACTACTCGAACTACGAACCGCAACAAGACCGATTCAAATATATATATATATAGAGAGAGACAACATCATCATTTGGCCGATCTCAACGTAACGTAACACGCATATACACAACCGCTTCAGTCTGGCTTCGAGCTACGCGTACACGCCTTGTTTATATTTTGTACATCATCACATGCCGGTTTTGTTTGTTCTTCTGTGTTCTTTTGTTTTTTGTTTTTTTTTTTTCATTAACACGTTCGCCTGGTCCTCGGCTCACTCGTTTCGTGTTTACCAGAGTGCGATGCGCATGACTTATAATCACGTTTCTGTACCGTTCACTTTGAGATGGGCGCTGTGCCTAGCACGACCGGCTGGATTATCGGCGACGCAAGCATACTCTCCGGCGTGTTCTCCCCTGACGGCGGGTATCGTCAGCGCGGACACTCTATCCCCCAACGCGGTGATACCCACTCCGTCGCCTACTTCTAAATGGCGTCCCTCGAACAACCACTTGAGCGAAATCGGCGTGTCCCCCTTTACGACCGCGCAATGGACGATTATCAGATCGCCGGAGTTGGCCTCGTCGAACGAGAACGGCTGCAGATGCGGAGTGACTGCCGAGAGATAGAGACAGAGAGGCTCAGAGTCACTGGCAGGCACACACAGAGATATGTATACACGGAGGAGCAGCTATGCAAAATAGACGTTTCGTTTAACCGTGGGGGGAACAGACACGTTTGTTTGTTTTTTTTTTTCAGGGCGAATTGGCGCTGGGGATCCTTCGTCTTCTCGAATCAGCCAGCGGAACGTTTCAAATTTCGCGATCATGTGGCTCGTGTGTGGTTTCTGGGGGTGGGGTGGGCGGGGGGCCGGTGGATCAGACGCTCGAAATCAAAAAGGAACTCGCGATCCGATCCCGTAATTTGGAAATCATCGAAACAAGGAGGCAAAAGGGTCGAGAGAACACGTTACTCAAGCAGAGGATGCTACGGGAGAATCGGGAGAAACTTGTAAAAAGGACAAGACAATATTGTGACGTTCGAGACTTTTTTTTTTTGTTTGTTTGTTTGTTTCGAGCATTGTTTATCATTAAGCACCGTTGACAATCAGATCGGCCGAGAGCTCGTGCCTTCCGGCAAGGTTTTCCGCGATACACGTGTACGTTCCAGCGTGCGTCGCCCGGACGGATCCTATGCTGAGTATGGCGCCCCGTCCGCCGAGATCCACGATCGAGATTCCAGAGTGGGGCGAAATCGGATAACCGTTTAAGGTCCAGCGGAGCTTCAAGGGTTGATCGCCCTCGACCACTGCGCACGGTACCGTTACTACCTGACCGGAGTTAAGCGGTTTATCGCCGAACGCAAACGGCAATAATTTCGGAATTACTGAAAAGAGAAAACAGAGGGAACTGAAACGAACTAAAGCTCCGCTCTTCTCGTTCGAATTCCCGCGCCACGGTCCGGCCGCCACTTTCAACTGCAACGCGACGAAACTCAAGGAAATGCGCCGCCGATCGCGGAAGTCTACGCGCATCCGACGAATTTCGAGGATTTCAAGGGCAATTATTATTTTCACCTCTTCGCCGAATTTGTCGTCTCTCCAAAACGAGATTACAAGATTTCCAGACGTCTATGAACCATCCGAAGCCCTTCTAATTTCCGAAATTGGTCGGACGCGGGTAAACGTTCGCGACGGACAGCGAAACAAAGAAGAAACAAACGTAAACCGAGACTAAAAGGAAAAACCAATTGCTTGAGACGAACGAAAGAAAAACGTCGAGGATTCGATGCAGGAGGGAAGCTACTAGAGTGGGGGGTTCGATGCAGGTCGTAGATGTCGGGAAGGATGGAGCAAGGGGGTGTTGTCTAAACGTATAAGTGATCGATCCATGTGTCTTCGAGAAGCGGTGTACCGTTGACGTCCAATTTGGCCGAGTGCGAGGTCGATCCAGCCGCGTTCGACGCAACGCAGGTGTACTCCCCGGCGTGTCTCGCAGCTACGGACTCAATGGTCAGTTGCTTGACGCGTTTCCCGGAGTTCGATACGATCACGTCCATTCGATCGGGTCTTATAGGCTGGCCATCGAAGGTCCAGGTGATCTCCAGAGGGGAGTCGCCTTTGGTGACGACGCACTGTACCGAGACCAAGTCTCCAGCGTTCACAGGCTCGTCGCCAAAGGAAATGGGCGCTATCTGCGGAGAGACTATCAGACGAATAACCAGATAGAGAGATTCTTTTCATTGGAAGACGTTTCGGACGCTACACGGTGCGGTCCGGAGAGTTTCCACTCTCGACGACGACGACGTACGGGATTAAGAATCAAGGATGGGGGAGCCGGCGTTGTCTCTGTCTCGTGACGATTCGTGGAGTGTCGAGGGATCGATCATGGGAGAATTGGGGAGGTGTCGTGCGATATGGCTAAATGGTGTACTTTAGCTTGGGCAGTACCGTTCACCGACAACTCCGCGGAACGGCTGACAGATCCGACCAAGTTGCTCGCGACGCACGTGTACTCGCCGGCGTGGCGCGCGGTCACCGAGTCGATGATCAGTACCGAGTTCTTTTTCCCGGTTTTCGTGATCGTTATGTCCGGGTGCGTGTCGCGGGTGATCGGTTCCCCGTTAAAACTCCATCGTATCTCGATGGGCGAGTCGCCTTTCAAGATGCTACACATTGCGGAGATCTGTTCGCCCCAATTCGCCGGTTCCTCGCTGATTGAGAACGGCGCGATCTGCGGAGCGACTGGAAACAATGTCCGAGAGTTGTTCAATCATCCCCGGATTCACGGTGATCTGTCTTTTTTTTTTTTTTTTGTACGTCAGTCGTGTGAACAATTGAGGGTGAGAACGGAAACGAGGAAACGGGAAACTGGTTAGGTACAAGGAGAAGAGGCGGTTTCGGGTCCAACACGTTTGCTACCGGCGGCCCTTGTTTTGTTCTATCGAATTCAAAGATCTAAGGGACCGGGTTAACGATTCGAAATCGATGTACTAAAATCGCTGGTAGCTCGCGTGTTGATCCACGGGGGGAGTGGAGGAGTCTCGAGTGACCGGCGGGCATGGTGTTAATCTAGATTCGTGTGTATCGCATGGCACAGCTCGCGGATTCGTGCATTTCTGTACCGTTGACGGCCAAGGTGGCCGAATAGCTGGTCGCCCCAGCTGCGTTCGAGGCTGTGCACGTGTATTCCCCGGCGTGCCTCGCGCTGACCGCCTCGATGGTCATTAGACTGACTCGTTTCCCGGTGCTCGAAATCGAGATATCGCCGTGATTCTTGAGGGTGATGGGCTCCCCGTTCAGAGCCCAGGCCACTTCGATGGGCAGGTCGCCCTTAACGACCGTGCAGACCGCCGAGACCGCTTCTCCCCAATTCGCAGGCTCGTCGCCGATCGAGAACGGCGCGATCTGCGGCGCGACTGAAAACGTGTGTTACGGAAAATCGATCAGCTCTCGCGACCAATCTACGATCCACAACCATTCTCGTCGACCTAGTTCAGCGACCACAGGAATTCGCGGCGAACAATCCAGGGAGTCGACCGAGATCCTGTCCAAGTCCTCTCGGTGTCGGAGTCTTTTTACGCGCACATATATAGACACGCGCGCGCGCGCGTCCCCCGTGTGTCGAAACAACGGAAACCGGGACAGGAATGAATGTTTAATGCGAAGACAGACAGAGATGGATGATGCAAGAGAGAGAGAGAGAGAGAGAGAGAGAGAGAGAGAGAGAGAGAGAGAAGGGATGA
Source organism: Halictus rubicundus (assembly GCF_050948215.1). Taxonomy (NCBI): domain Eukaryota; kingdom Metazoa; phylum Arthropoda; class Insecta; order Hymenoptera; family Halictidae; genus Halictus; species Halictus rubicundus. The sequence goes on from NC_135161.1 coordinate 14,393,124, forward strand.
TAGAGAGGAGGGTTTTCCCAGCTTTCCCGATGGCTACACGGAAACTCAACAGCCCTCTGTCTACACACATGCGTACGTTATTACCGTTGACGGCTAACGCCGCCGTGTGGCTCGAGGCTCCAGCTTTGTTCGACACGGTGCAAGTGTACTCTCCCGCGTGTCTGGCGGCCACGGCATCGATCGCCAACACGCTCAGCCGTTTGCTTTTCGTGATCGTGTACTGATCGGTGCTCTCGGAATCGATCGGCACGCTGTTGAACGCCCACGAAATGTCCATCGGGAAGTCTCCCTTCAGGATCGAGCAGGTAGCCGAGATCGCTTCGCCCGAGTTCACTGGCTCGTCGCCGAACGAGAACGGGAAGATCTGCGGTGCAACTGACAAGAGCCATCACTCCGGTGTAAGATATCGATTTTTTCAACTATCTCTGATACACGTATGAGATCGGTTTTAGAGAAACAGATCGCACGTCTCTACCGGTGAGCCTTTCGGATTTGTTTGCCCCGCGTTCTCGCGAGCTTTGCAGCTTATTAGGGGTTTAAAGACATTGGTACCGGTGTCTGTCGTGCGGTTTAATATGTTGGCGGAGCACCGCATGACGCACACTAATATTACCGTGTCCTCTGACCCTTAACGAAGCTGGCTGCAATGTTTGCGGAACGTTGGGCAAATAATTCCGAAATGACACGGCTCGCGAAAGCCTTAACAGTGGAAAATGCATGATGCCACGCCGTGGAAGCCATAAATCTCTGACTAGTTTACACGTATTTTTTCCAACTGCAACCAACTGTATGGGGAATGAAAATCGTCGCAATTAGATTGTTTCAATCTCTCGGCTGTTTCGAATTGCGTGTACCCATTTTTCCATAAATGCATAAAATCCGATTAATTACAGACAAATTGAAATATATGTGTTTGAAATTTTTGGACCTGTTGCCGTCGATGTGGCTGCAATGGATTTTGAAATCGGCAGGTTATGCAGTCGTACCACTGGTTTCGAATTTCTGTACAAAATATGGCCATGTATTTTTATGATTTTTCTAAAATTAGTTTTGTAACAATGAAAGTCGTAAATGAATTCTTAATTTGGAGATTAACAGTCTAAAAATAAAATAGAACGAGCATATTCTCCGACACTCCGCCCATATTACAACGTAGGATGGAGACGTTAAAATTAATGACATAATGAGCATAAATGTCCGGTGCGTCCCAATTCAGGTAAGCGAACTCCATTATTACGGTCAACTGTCGTACCACTTGTTGTGCCCCATAGAAGGAACACGTACCGCCAATGTGGTTGGACAATAATATCGACAGGTATCGCGTCTCAATGGTTTCATTTTTACCTGCGGGAGGTATTCCGCAAACCGCTCTTTGTCAATGTCACCCATTTAATAAAAAATACACGGACAATTGCAACAAAACTGTAAGAAACCTCAAAGCGTATGTACTTTTTTGAAACACACAAAATATTCCCAAAATATTCTCTGCATCTCTGACTTATTTTTTCACATATCCAGTTGAACCATGAATAACGGAAAAGAAATTCGCATTACCAACGAGACCACCGAGCAACTTTTTAATAAAAGAAGAAGAAGAGCTTCGGTACTTTTCATCCCCACTTGAGAAAGCTGTTTTCACTCCCCGGTTGCGAATAAAAATACGTGTCAGTTATCATTTCTAAAAACAGTCTCACGAGTCTTTCAAAATCGACGTGTTACACAGTCGAGTGATGTCGCATGTCGGTGAAAACGCGCGCGCTCCGCCGAAGTAACAAGGTTGCCACGAGCCGCGAGCATAATCGAGGAGAGAGAGAGAGAGAGAGAGAGAGAGAGAGCGGGTTTCGACATCGTTCGAGGGAGGTGTATCGAGGAGAGGATTCAGAATGAAGCAAAAAGGCGCAGCGTCGTCGAGAGCGACGCGAGGAACGGCAAAGGCCAGGGGATATGTAATAATTTTGACGGTTTGAAGGCGATGCTTGTGCAGAACTCGTTTGACGTGCAAGCGTGCTTCTTGAGATAGGTTAGGTACCGTTGACGGCCAGAGTGGTCGAGTGGCTGACGTTTCCAGCTCGGTTCGTCGCGACGCACGTATACTCGCCCGCGTGTCTCGCTGCCACGGACTCGATGCTCAGTGCGCTCATATGCTTATTGATTCTCGTGATCGTCACGTCCGGATCGTTGAAGCCTATCGTTCTATCGTTAAACTTCCAAACGATCTCTACCGGAAAGTCGCCTTTCATAATGGAACAGGTCGCCGAGACCATGTCGCCCGAGTTAGCCGGTCCGTCGCTGATCGCGAACGGTCCTATATGCGGCGCAACTACAACGACAATCGAAACTGCCATTTTAGAACTGCGGGACAGCCGCACCCGTTCGCTTGATTAATCGGTGCATTCAACTTTAACGAACCGACGCGGCGACTGTCGTCGATCAACTATTCTCAGCCGTTGGTTCACCCCGAAAATAGACCGACGATGTCCCGGGTGTCGCGAACACGCGTCGTACGTCCTGTTCGATTGTCCTCGGAGGATGTTCGATGTCGTAGAGGATGGGCGACGGGGGAAGAAGTGGCAAGATGTTGCGTAGCATGCATGACAGAGAAAGAAACCATCGAAGGCTCTAAAGGGGGGATCGAGACTAAGGGGAGAGGGAAGGTGTCTGTACCGTTGACGGCGAGAGATGCGGAATAACTGGTCCCACCGGCTGCGTTGCTCACGGAGCACGTGTACTCCCCCGCGTGCGTCGCCGTCACGGCGTCGATCGTCAGCACGCTGACGCGCTTGCTGGTCTTTACGATCGATATGTCGTACTGATCGCGAGAAATCGGTTCGCCGTTCAGGGCCCATTCGATTTGGATCGGATAGTCACCTTTCAATACCGTGCACGTCGCCGTCACGGTGTCCCCCCAATTCGCTGGCCCCTCTCCGATCACGAACGGCGAGATCTCCGGTGCAACTAGGGATCAAGTAGAACAGAGCGAAAACACGTTCACCATCGAAATACTATGATCGAGGAAACACACCTAGGAAGGAAGAATACCTTTTCCAGGAAGAAAAGACCGACCTGATCGATTCGGATCGATCGTCCCGTTTGCTCCTCGATGAAAAACGGAGGGGTCAGGGAGGATGACGAAGAACGGGATGTGATGGAAAGCTGTCCGGACGAGTGTCGCGCATGCATCGAGAGCACAAAGCAATCCGCTCGGGCAAGGGAACGCGTGTTCTAGTACCATTCACGGCCAACGTCGCTGCGAAACTCGTTCCACCGGCCGCGTTGCTCGCCATACAGGTGTACTCGCCGGCGTGACTCGCTGTCACCGCGTCGATAGTCAGCAGGCTGACACGCCTGCTAGTCACGATCGATATACCGGGATAATCGTGGGTGATCGGTTTCCCGTTCAGGGCCCATTCGATCTGAATCGGAGAGTCGCCCTTCAACATGGTGCAGGTTGCGGTGACCGTGTCCCCCCAGTTCGCTGGTTTCTCGCTGATCACGAACGGAGCTATCTCCGGGGCAACTAGGCAACGAACAAACAATCCTTGCGTTATCGACTAGTCCTTGGGACCAGTGCCCGACCACGGAACACACCACGACCACCGAAGCAAGGCTACGGCTGAGCCGAGAACCACGAGAGCTAGAAGAACCCTACTACTCCAAGCTTCAACCGCCGACGCTATGGGAGAGACTGTGACGATAGACAAGGGATGTGTGCGAACAGGGAAATTAGAGGACGTCTCTATCAAGAGAGAGAGAGAGAGAGAGAGAGAGAGAGAGAGAGAGAGAGAGAAATACCGTTGACGACCAGAGTGGCCGAATGACTGGTCGCTCCAGCCTTGTTGGACGCCGAGCACGTGTACTCCCCCGCGTGTCTCGCGGCAACCGACTCGATGCTGAGGATGCTGTTCTTTCGCGTGGTCGCCAGGATGTTAATGTCCCAGCGCTTGCGCTCGATCGGCTCTCCGTTCAACGCCCACGAGATCTCGATCGGCAGATCGCCCTTGAGAATGGCGCAGACCACGGAAATCGAGTCGCCCCAGTTCGCCGGCTCCTCGGCGATCTCGAACGGAGCTATCTGCGGCGCGACTGCGAAGATCGATCGCGAGATAAGATAAAAAAAAGCCCGACGAGTTTGTCCGACACCTTTCGTGGAACGAGAGAGAGAGAGAGAGAGAATGGGATTGTAGTTGAGAGGAATAAAAATACGGGACACAGAATTGTGGTATCTGTTAACACTCGAAGGATCTACTCTAGGTACCGTTCACTGTCAACTCCGCCGAATAGCTGGTTGCGCCGGCTGCGTTCGAAGCAACGCAAGTATACGTGCCCGCGTGATTCGGACTCGCAGAGTCAATCGACAGCAGGCTGTTCCTTTTGGTGGTAGTCACGGATATCCGATGACTCTGGTCGATGGGGTTTTCGTTCAACGCCCAGCTGATCTCGAGAGGGGAATCCCCGCTGACTATGGTGCAGACTGCCGAGACGGAATCGCCCCAGTTCACAGCCTCGTCGGCCATTTCGAACGGGGCTATGCGCGGCGGTACTGTCGACGTCACAACAACGCTATGGATAATGCCAACTGTCGTCTACGTGCGCCGATACAACGTTCAATGGAAATAATGTACTGTTACGTCTGGAATTCTAATTTAATCCTGAATGTTGGGGTTACGTCCAATTTTTTAGGTGAAGGGAAAGAAGGGAGAAGAAGGCGATAATACAACCTGATCGTGCCTTAGACGCTTGGGATAGGAGGAACAAAAAATTGAACGAGAAGTTTTACTTGTGCTTATTTTCTTGGGAGATACTTCCTCTTGACGGGCCTAATATAAATAGCTAAGTATTTGAACTGGCTTCTAAAATTGTCGTATTTTGTGTCTTTTATTTAGCGTTCAGTAATTAAAAAATGAGAATTTGGCCCGTTTAAGCAAACTAGCAAGTATTTGGCTGTTCCAGTTTTCACGAACAAGTGGAGGCTGGCCATGACATCTGCCTGCATCTGCACTGCAACCTACGTTTCCCAACATACCCTAAATATTGATCCCCGGGAGAGTCTCCTACCTGGACTACTTTTTCAAACATACACGGTTGAACTCCGAGACCTATATTTCTACGAGGAGGAGACCTAGAAACGAGATCTTGCGAGAAAAATCACAGCGATCGGCCTGCCCTTCGTCCGACAAGCTGGTATCCGGGTTGAATCAACGTCCAGGGACGTAACAGTACGTAAAGTCAGACAGGGATGTCCGACATCGTGACAGACTTAAAATAACGTTTCACGGTGGGAGGTGGATCCAAGAGATCGAACCGGACGATCGAAGAATGTCGTTCTACGTTACCTCCACCCTCTGCGGCGCGCTCGTTACCCCCATAATAGCGCGCAACCCCCTATATATCGCGTCGCATACCCCCGGCAAACGGCGCGCGGCCGACCAACCTCCGGTGACGGGCGTTCAAATCACCGGCAGGCACCATGAGTCTCGTCGTTTCGGACATTCTTGAAAAAAAGAAAGCGGTTGTTGGAGGAGAACTCGACAAGCGATAAGGAGAATACTGTTTCATAGCCAGCCGATCGCCACCAACCATCCAATCTCGGCTCACCGAATCCGTTTCAGGACTAATCAAACCGTACCGTTCACTGAGAGAACCGAGGCGTGCCAGGTGGATCCGGCTGCGTTGGTCGCGGTGCACTTATACTCGCCCGCGTGTCTTGCCGCTACCGAGTCTATCGTCAGGGTGCTGATCCGTTTGCTACCTCTGCTCACCACGATATCCGGACTGTTGTAACCGTGGTCGCCGGACGCGCGTCCGGCCTCGATAGGCCGACCGTTCAGCGACCAGACGATCTTCAACGGCAGATCGCCCTTGATCACGGCGCACTGAACGGTAGCCATTTCTCCGGCGTTCGCCGCCTCTTCGCCGAACGAGAATGGCGCCAATTGCGGGCCGACTGGAATTTTCAAAAGTCCTTTGAATCGCGAGCCGGAGCTTCCAGAGAGGGACGCGGCGCCGCCATTGTACGTCAACGGCGCTCACCGGGACAACGTACCGTTTCAGCGCTCAACGAACGGTTTATTTTCGTTTTCGTGGAGCCTGTTTCTCAATTTCGTTCAGCCGAAATGCCCGAGTCTTTCACTAAACCTACCACCGCCGGTCAAACGACTGATCTCGAATTTTCCACTTTGGAAACATTGAAATTATAAACATGCTTGCACTCGAAACGATCGTACATGCTTCTTTACCCGAGCATGCATTACAATAAAAATCGCACAAGGTCTAAACAAATTAAATCGTCTCATTTTTATGAAGCACCTTTGACGGTAGGTTCGGTGTTAAATGTCGGGAACGTTCGGATGCTTTCTTGTTCTCAACACCCAGATCCACGGGGCACTAAAACTGACTAAGTTCGGGTCTTGAGTTGAAGAGCGCCGTAGTCAAAGGGTTACTGGAATGCTTAAAATTATTCCCAAGACGAATCAAATTTTTCCCCGTGAAGGATTATTGAAAAAATCGGTTTTTGAGCGCTGAAACGGCATTTCGCACCACTATGCAGCGCACGGCGAACCACGAACCACGAACGACGCGCTGGAGCTGTCGGATAACGGGGGTGGAAGGGGTGGGGTCTCGAGCCTGACCGTGGATAGAAGATCGAAGAGTAACACGGGGATGTTGGGATACGATAGGATGTACAAACAGAAAGATTAGTAGAAAGAAAAAGCGATACGAAATAACGTGAATGAAAAGAAAACATGGACCATCGTCTCGCTGCATCCGCGGGATGGACCGTGTCCCTTACCTGCCGTCGTCTCTGACGATAATCTTACCTTCCCGCACGGTAGTACACGAGGATCGACATACGTTTAAGCGTGTTCGATCATCGGCACGACGACGGCAGTAGCCTTTCCATACAGAGATTATACACTATGAATGTTACTGCGGAAAACAAGAAGTTTACGAGAAGGGAATATACTGAGAGTAGAGAAAGCGATTGAAAAACGCGCCGATCGATCCACTTCGGTTCCACGGGGGATAGGGGGTAGGGGGTGAGCGAATATTTAGCGAGGCGTGTGAAACAACCCGCTTCAGGAAATGCTGGTCCGTGAATCGTTACTGCACTTCTACAGGGTGACACAAGAACGTTGTCACTTCCTTGAAAGGGGTGATTCCTGCGGTGATTCGAAGTAGCTTTTCCCTTTGCGAAAATGTTCTCCGCGACTTTCTTAAAAACTTCTCAAAAAAGCCGCAAACGAAAAAATTACTTCGAACGACCTCGGGACTCCTCTCAACGAGGTACAATATTCTTGGGACACCCTGTACACGCTCCGCGGACGACTTATCCCTCATTCGCCGAAAGCCCTCTTCCCACGTTCCTCCGACCGGTGTTATCCCGGCGTCTCTTTCTCTTTCTCCGATCGTCGACGCGTTTTTTAATGGCCTGTCACAACCGCAAAGACAATCAACTGGTGTGCGAGAGGGGATTTTCGGTGTACCGTTGACCGAGAGCACGGCGATGTGACTGTCAGATCCAGCGGCATTCGACGCGGTGCACTTGTATCTTCCGGCGTGCCTCGCCGCCACACTGTCGATGCTCAAGAAGCTGACCCTCTTATTAGTTACGATATTTACGTCCGGCCTGCTCGAGTCTATCGGGGTGTCGTCGAACGTCCATGTCAAGTTCACCGGGAAGTCGCCCTTGACGATCGTGCAAGAGACCGACAGCATCTCGCCGGAGTTCAGGGGATCGTCGCCGAAAGAGAACTGGAGGATCTGTGGCGCGACTGCGTCACCGGCACGCCAGCATGGACCAAACGATGAGAAACTGTCGTGCTAACCCGAAGGAAGATGCGACCGCGAGCTTTACGCTATAACGACCCTCGATGCTCGCGACATCGATCAAAAACTTGGAAAATCTCGCAATAAGACTCTCGCGAGTCCAACATCAGAGGATCAAGGACCGTTACGCACAGTGTCGCCAGATCACAATTTTTCTCCCACTCTGCCCTTCCCCTTCTACGACGTTATTCCCCCGTTTCCCGACGGACCGGTCACGTGACGTGATGCGCGCGCGCGCAATTCGCGATACTGGCAGAGAGGGGGTAACCGTATTCCCCTCAATTCCCCTGATCTGGCGACACTGGTCACGCACTGTCGACCAGTCCCCGCCGTCCAAGGGTTAATTGTGGCACGGTGTTACAACGAATGGAATTGGCAGATGTCGCTGGTGATTGGATAGCGGTCGTTACAGCGTTGACGAGACCCTCAGGATCGCAGCCGCGAACTCACAGATCCGAGCGTCGATCGTACGAGATAGTCTCGATCCTCTCTGTGGAAAAGTCGACGGGAGATCGAGAACCGACTGAGGAAGGAGGTGACGATCGTTGGGATGTGTTGTAAAGGGGATGGTATGCGTGTGAGAAAGAGAGAGTAAGAGAGAGAGAGAGTGAGAGCGAGAGTGAGAAAGAGCTCTGTCATACAAGGAAGTAACGAGAGTGACAGTCAAGGAGACAGAATGATCTACGCATGTGTACCGTTCACGGTCAGCTGAGCCGAGTGCGATGTGGCGCCGGCACGATTCGACGCGGAGCACGTATAGTCGCCGGCGTGTCTAGCCGCGACCGACTCGATAGTCAGAACGCTGTTTTTCTTGTTCGTGCTCGCGACGACAACGTCGGATCCATGGTGGCTGTCGATCGGAGTCCCGTTAAAAGCCCACGATATCTCGAGAGGCTGATCGCCCTTCGCCACGGAGCAAGTCACGGAGACCAGCTCGCCCCAGCTGGCCGGCTCGTCGCCGAACGTGAAGGGTAGTATTTGCGGGGCGACTGGAACCAACGACTAGAAGAGTCGAAACGGAGGAGGGAGCGAGTGTCGATTCACGCACGACCTTTCGAGATACCGATTTTTCACGGATGTCCCACGCGTCTGACGATACACTGGGTATTCGCTGTAAATTCGACCAGAGCTCTTCTCGTAAACGGTAAATATCTCAACAAATGGAACAGGGTACAATTTACCGCGAACACACCCTGTATACTATATCTTTGCAGCGGTTAAAGATGGACAAATATTAAACTTTTGCTTTGCCTTTTTAGAGCCACTAGATGTGGTGGTTATGAACCTACAAAACTGTTGTTCCTCGTCATCTCCACTGTTTGAGAAATTCAATTTTGAGAAAAGTCAAATTTTCAACCGTAAGAATTGTTCTGTTTCAACTGTAAAAGCTGCAGGAATAATTCGTTATTCCAAAAGTGTACTTGTTTTATAACATTATCGAAATTTGAACGTGTTTTTAAGCAATGTTGATATATTCTGACAGTGAATATTTCAATATAGTACAACGACGAGTCTGAGAAAGATTGTCGGCGTTGAGGCTCACTGCGTCAAGGCACCGTTGATACCCTAATTGTCTCTTGCGGAAATATTTTATTCGATCAATCGAAAATGAAATGTGTGTTGTAGTGTTTATTGACAGTTTCCGCAGGAAGAAGGTGCGCTTTATCGCGTGGATACAGATTGGATTTTCGCTGAGACCCTTGTTCGAGAAAATTGGCGCATTAAAGGCGTCTAACACTCTTGAAATATTGTTTAAACATGTCCGACTGTTTATAATATTGCAAAATATACATTGTTCAATTTGGGAGAGTTGACAGAGTCATACGAAAAATCATTTGTGCAGCTATTACGGTTAAAACGAAAAGAATTCTTAGAATTGGAAGTTTGACTTTTTCTATAAAATTGTATTTCCAAAAAATGCGTGAGAGTTTTTTAAAATGTTTTTCGTGATAAAATTTATGTTGACCAGTGTTATAAGAAAAAGTTGGGTAGTTTAAGGTAGAGCTCCTTTGACAACTTTGTATCAGGAATTGCAGTCTTACATAATGCTACGTTATATAAAACAAACGTACACAAGTATATTTTTCCAGTGAATCAATACGCATACTAATGCATCAACTTATTTTCGAAAGATGCTCCATCTTAAGCGACTCAGCTTAATTTTACTTTTTCTATCTATAACTGTTCTAAAAATACAGTTCGTCCAGACAGCATGGGGCATCCTGTACAATTCTACAGGGTGAGCACGCAGTTACTAACCAGAGTTTTCCTTGTAAATGGTACATGTTTGTAATATTTTTGTGGGGGTCAAAAAAGACCTAGGAATTGTTAGAAGGTGAAATACTGAAACACAGTCACAACCACTGGTGTTCTACAAATTATTATAGTTTGTAAATAATGAGGGAAACGATCTAAAAAAACACCAAGGGTTGCGATGATATGTTCGTATTTCACCTCGAAAGATATGAAATTAAATTCGCGTTAGAAACGAGCTGACCATTATTTACCGTTTACGAGGGAAAACCCCAACTGCGTGGCCACCTGCACAGTACATACTTCCGCGAGTGGAGAACGACGAGGTTGGTATGGCGGCGAAGATATGTCTAACACGAAGCAAAGAGAAGAAACACCTTTGGGAACCTTATGGAGGGGGGAAGGATACGGAGCTGTTGAAACGATGATATCGACGGTGGAACGTGTTAGGGACGATCGGTGATATTAAAAGCTAGCACGAGCGAAGAAGGACTAATATAACAGGCATCCGATGGTGGGGAAAGTCGTACCGTTCACCGTTAAGGTTGCTGACCGACTGACGGAACCGGCAAGATTCGATGCGGAGCAGGCGTACTCTCCGGCGTGTCTTGCCGAGACCCCGTCGATGCTAAGGGTGCTCAGGTGTTTGCTTATTCTGGTCATCGTGATGCTACTGTCTTTCGACTTGTCGATCGGCACGCCGTTGAACGCCCACTCTATGCCCATGGGCATGTCACCCTTCAAGATCGAGCACGACACGGATACGGAGTCTCCCGAGTTGGCGACCTCGGCATTGAATGCGATCGGCAGGAGCTGCGGCCCGACTGTACAACAACACGCATCACGGGAAATTTGTCGCGACAGAGATCTAGATCGATCGAGTGAACGTTTCGGTCCGGGTCGGTTTTGCGGGTTGTGTGCGACGGTGGACCAGCCTCGCCAGATTAAAACTTCTCTCCCACTCTACCTTGCCCCTCCTCCGACGCCATTCCCCTATTCAGCAACGTACTCCCCTCAATTTCCCCGGTCTGGCGACACTGGTCCCCACGCTTCCTGCATGGCCCGGTCACGTGACGCGTTTCGTCTCTGTCGTGCACGTGTCGCAACGTCACGTGACTAATCCGGTAATGACAGAAAGAGAGAGGGGGTAATTGTAGTATTCCCCTCGATTCTCCTGGTCTGGCGACACTGGATGGACGTGTGACGGAATCGATTCAGGGTTTCTCGATTTGCGGGACGTCTCGGGCCAGGAGAGAGTTTGTGTATGTGTGCGTGTGTGTGTGTGTGGCGGTATGTTATGAGGTTCGCTACGGTGCGCTTTGCCGGGATTTGTGCAGTAACGAAACGAAAGAAAACGATAGTCAAATGAAAAATCTCAAATGAAAGAGTTAAAAGAAACGAGAAATTGTATTATTCTCTAGGAACGGATCATTGGCCCGAACCATTGACGGTGAGCGTGGTCGAGTGAGACGCCGTTCCAGCCGCGTTTTCAGCGGTGCAAACGTACTCCCCCGCGTGTCTCGCGGTGATGACGGAAATCATGAGCATGCTAACGCGATCCGCGACCTTCTTCGCAAGTACGCCGGAGGAACCGCCCATCTCTTCTCCGGGATAGCTCCAGCGTATGTTCAAAGGCAGGTCACCGGTCGGTACGATACACTGCAGGTTTTCGAACTCCCCGGCGTTCATGGGTAGCTTCGTGAACGAGAACTGCTGTATCGTGGGCGGCACTGAGGGTGGAGGATCGATGTATGGACGTATGATGATAGGTCGCGAGCGTACATGTTGATATGTTCGTGAGCGTGTGTTCGTGTCGTAACGTCGCGTGATCTCGAGTAGACGTCGATGAGTCGGCTGCGTTTATCACCGGATTACACCGGCCGACCAATTTCGGATTCGATCACTGCGTGCACGACGATCGGCGGTTTTCATTTTCTTTTTTAGGAAAAAATCCTGCTTTCCACCGTAAAGTCGCGCAGCTACGGAGACACTCGAGACTTTTTATTGGCTGGCGACTCAATGCCGATCTGGTAAAGGGGACAGCGTTGAGCTAGAGTACGGAGGGATGGAAATTCGTTTTTGGTGGCCAAATTATTAATATAATTATTTGCGCGGAATACAAAATTCAAAACTAGGTAGAGACTTCGCGACAGTTAGATAATACTGTGGCTCACCGAAACGCGCCAGTATGGGGGAAAAACTGCATTCGCGAGGAAGGACGTTAAAAGAGGGTAAAACTTGGAAGTCACGCAGCCGACTCATTGGCAGACGATATGTATTATATACAAAGACGCGGTAACTCTGTGGAGCAACGGTTACTACGAATGGTGGACGCGCGAAGAGAGAACAATTCTGACAAGAATGCACCAGATTTCTTACGGTCGATCGTCGGCCACCGCCATACCAACTTCCAACATTCCAACGAAAGCGCTCTCGAGCCTCTTTCCGAGACGCTCTCGCGCCACGTGAGCTAGTGTTCGTAAAATCTGCAACGGGGTGGTCGTCCGTGTGCGTGTCCGCGTCCGTGTCCGTGTCCGTATTTGCATTCGCGGATTCTCGGCTCGCGAATTCACGCGCGGTTCGTTCGTCGTACACGATTTTCACGCGGCTCTCGGTTCGACCGTGATATTCGACAGGACGTGACGTGACTGGCCCGATCGACACGGTCGAAATGGGCCAGGACTCGCTGGAAGAATCGTTACAGCTGCAATAGAACGTTGAATGCGACATATATCGTGAAACATTCGGCAGATCTAACGGCCGAGTACCTGTAAAGAACAATTTACGCAGGATCCCGTTGACGATACACGCGTTCGTTCCAATTACACATCTGGTCAGGGTGGCTTGTAATTCGCTTTTGCCAATCGAAAACACGTTCGATCGATATCTAATCGCGTAGTACAATTAATACGAATTTAAAAAAATATTTATCGGGTACTGCCACGTCGAATTGATCGGTCTTTGCTGTCGATGCGACAGATTTAGTTCAAAATGAAGTATAATGTGGCGCAGACGAAATTAGGGGAGTTTAAGTCATGACTTTGCTGGTTTCAAATTTGTGTATGAAATACGGACCTTCTCAATATAATTTCCAAGAAATATTGCTCAAAATTAAGGCGAAGGATTAATACAGTAAATAGGTTAAAAGAATCTGGCAGGTGAAGTTTCATAACCGTAAGCGTTATCCGACGGTGGAGTCTTTAAAATGCGCCATAATGAACTGCTAAAGATCCGGTGTGCCCCATTTCAGGTAAGCGAGCAGCCGCAGCACTCGTGTATTGCGGCCCTCTCATACTTCATATTACCTTCAATGTGGCCTAAAAACAATATCGACAGGTTTCGTGCTCATCTCGCCGAGTCTCATCCTCGCCCACGAAAGAGTTTCATCAACCACTACTGGCCTATGTTACTCTCTTTAAAAAGGGAACCGTGAAAAGTTATAAAACCGGAACCTACGTGAATACTTTTCTTCTAAAATGAATCTATTTAATTCGACGAAAATAATTCATTATAAAATACTATACAGAAAAAGGTCCGTCTTCCGTAAACAAGTTCAAAACTAGCGTCATTTAAACACGTCTAATTTCAAGTCACGCTACATCTCAGTTTGAATGATCTTCCTGGCATCTACATGGAAAAGTGATCAATCGGACGTAGACTGATCGTTGACCGAAAAATTTGTCAGAAAACAGGGGGCAAGAAAATTTTTACACGCGCGATTTACGATCAACGATTCCGCGCGATCAACATCGAGAGAGAGAACGAGGAAAAGAAGCATCGAACTTACCCATAACTTGTACTTCGAGCGTTCCTCTTGCGCTGTAACCTTGGGCGTTGCGTGCGACACACGTGTAGGTAGCCTGATCGCTCATTCTCTCGACGTTCTCGATGATCAGCGTGCCATTGGGGAAGACCTTCTGTTTCCTGTTGATCGGCAGAACTCTCGTGTCCCGTTCCCATACGATGCTTTCGATCGGATATCCGGCGACGGGGCAGGTCACGCGAAGAGTCTCACCGGCGACGATAGCCTTTTTGTCCATGTGGCGAATGAAGGGAAGACCGTAGACGTTCAATCGGGCCGAGTGTTCCGCGGATCCAACCTGTAATCACCGGACACACGGGACCGTTGTTACCTTTTTTCGACCGACAAGAGGAATGCGACCACGAAAAGAAGAAAGATGAAAAGGTATCACGGTCACCTTCGACGCAGCGATACACTTGTAGAGTCCTCCGTCGTTGGTGTGAATGCTGGAGATGTTCAAATGGGAAACCACGTCGCCGTTTACTGTTACGTACTGTCCGACTTGAAGTCTCTCTGTGTTGGACAACCGTTTGCCGTCAAGTTCCCAGGTGATTTCAGGTGTTGGGTTTCCGCTGGCCACACACTTCAAGAACATGCTGGGTCCGGGCTGGAGGGTCTCTTCGCGGAAGGCGTGACGGATCTGCGGGGGTTCGACTGCGGATGTGAAAAGAGTTGCTCTGGATTAGCGTCATCTTCCGGAGCCATGGCCCGTAGGATCGGGAACAATGGTAGCAATTGGGCAATTTATAATTGGGTATCTATATCTATATCTATATCTACATTTTGGACATCTACTCACATCTTCCACCAAGTTTCAGTTCAGCAGTTGCCTGGGCGCTTTCCTGGTCATTCCTAACGAAGCACTGGTACATTCCCTTGTCCTCCTTCTTGACGCTTTCGATCCTGAGCACGTGGTCTTCCAAGCCAAGGGGTTTGCCATCCTTCAGCCACGAGATCGTCTTGATGGGGTTTCCGCGAACGTTGCAGGTGAAGGTAGCCGGTCTGCCGAAGTCGATGGTCTGGGTGTTGGGCTCGATTTCCGCGGCCAACGGGGCAGTCACCGTCAAAACAGTTTCCACGCTTTCACCACCAACGGAGTTGTTCACGATGCACAGGTACTTGCCGGAATCCTCGACGCGGGCCTCACGAATGATCAGTGTTCCGCTGACTTGACGAACGCGTTCATTCAGTTGGACCGGTTGACGACGAGTTGAGCCTTCGATGAACTTGTACCATCTGAAACGAGAGGGTAACGGAGATTGTCTCGCGGGCTGGTCGCTGAAAAGGAGCTTCTTATGGTCGCATGAATCGAAGCCGATCGAAAATTATTTGATCCTTTTCGAGAGGAAGACGACACATTAGATACGACAAAGAAATATTTAACAACGCTATCTAGTTGCTTCGATTCATACTGGTCTCGTTTCCTAGCTTCGTAGGTACACTTATGTCCACGAGTCACCAGACACTTTGCATTTCCCCACTAAAATCACTACAAATTTGAAGATCAAACGACCTACAACTTCATGTACCACTTTTCTCTTACAGTTTGAATCGCTTTGAATGAAAAGTGTGTAGCTAACGTTGGAATAACCCGAGGTACTTCACGAAGAGGTTGTGCGATAAGATTTGTACACTGGGCAATACATCCAACTTTGCATAATTGGATTTCTGGCGAAATCTACTTTCTGGCGATACTACCTACTCATAAACGCATACACAGTAAGCCAACCATGCAACTACCCCAGGTTATTCTAACGTCGGTGACATACTTTTTATTCAAAGCGCAACTACACATGGTTGTCAGTTTCAGTGCTCAGCGGCGTTATTGTTAAATCCGCAACAATAAATTGTACATCGATGTCATAATAGCTGTCCACTCCACTCCTGTGTTACAAGTAATCGGAACGGGATGGACAGCAATTGTGACTTCAGACACACACCAATACCAATCCGTCTCGCATACCAATATGGCGGCGTCCTTACCTGTCAAGAACGCTTGAAACCGGCCAACTTTACAGACGCATAAATTTTGAACCAGAGAATTCCTAACGTTGAAACTCGGATTTTTGGCATTTTCTCGTCAAAAGCTACGGGATTCTAT
Organism: Halictus rubicundus; assembly: GCF_050948215.1. NCBI lineage: Eukaryota > Metazoa > Arthropoda > Insecta > Hymenoptera > Halictidae > Halictus > Halictus rubicundus. Next base: position 14,409,107 of record NC_135161.1, read on the forward strand.
AAAAAAAGTCCAAAACGTGTGGTCTCCAATGGTGAAGTTTCGCCAAACACAACGACGAAATCGCACCGAAAAAAGAACCTCTGTTCGCACTGAAATGAGCAAGTGTCCGGTGTCTCGTAGACGGCAGTGTGTATGCAGGGCTTTGGGCGTCTCTGGGCATGGGCTTCTGTCTCTACTGCCGGCTCATTAGCACGTGTCTCTTGCGCAAACTTAATCAGAAAGAAGGAGAGCTTCAACGCATCTGGAGCATACAGCGGTCATAAAAGCAGAGCAGGTCGGGAAACGGTGGAGGGTGAGTGAGGAGGCTGGCAGCGGCAAGTTCGTCACGATCGGAAACAAAAACTGTTCCCCGAGAGAAAGAGAGAGAGAGAGAGAGAGAGAGAGAGAGAGAAAGAAAAATGAGTGAAAGAGAGAGAGAGAGAGAGAGAGAGAGAGAGAACAAGAGAAGCACTAAAGTCTGCACGCGTGCTCTGACAAACGATTCGAAAACGGTACACCTAGGGGAGAAAGTGAGAGGCCTTCACCGAGGTAACAACGACAGTGTCGATATTCCACTCTCGATTCTCGAGACGCACAGGCCTGCGTGACACTTTCTCGAGCGATTTCTGTTAGACCGATCGCGAGAACAGGAGACTAGGAGAACGTGACAAAACCGGAAAGTGGATGGAACCAAGATAAAAATTGCTTGAAATCAAAATAAGCTTTGACGACGAACGAACGAACCCGTCGCTGTTTCGATCAGAATCGGGAATCGATTTGGGGGAGAGCGGGGGGTAGGGGGTTGGTGGCGATGGTGCAGCGATTGGACAATGCCTGGGCCTCGGGTCAAACACTTTCAACATTTCTGACGAGTGAGAGAAAGGGAGCTTGGGGGCGGGACGTGGGGCTGGCGGGGGTGAAAAACACGAAACGGATGAGGCACGAAGGTGGCGAGGACTTACCAGCCAGATATCGTAGGACTTATTGGAGGTGTGCAGGTGCAGGGCAACATTGTTCGCCCCATTGATCGGGTGACGCTCTCTCGGACCACCCTGATCAGCACCGAGGTTACCGAAGGAGAAGAGGGCCCCGCATCATCCTTTTCGCGCTTCCGTGTCACCTATCTCGGGGTTGCGTCACGGGGCTCCTGTTGGCACTGAAAACCAACACGTCCGATTGGCCCCGGATACACGAGAATGCTTTACTTCTTAGTCAACTCTTTTATAGTTATTCCCTTTCCTCTCCCTTCGTTACCGGTGAGACCATCTCTAATCGTTGCGGTTCTCGAGCCCGCTTCAACTTAAACCGAGGCAAGACAACGCACAAGGCTGAACCACGAACAGAGAGATATCCAAGTTCTACAAGCATAATAGACGACCTTCTATTTGACAGTTAACTCGCCCGATCCGCCGCTGTTATAGCTGTCTCTACGACACCGACGGTCGTTGGGATCTTGGATCAGCCGTTATTTCCCTCGCTTTCATTCGATGCCCACCTCTTCGTCCCATCATCCCCTATCTTTCTCCGCTCGGCAATCGTCTCTTTTACTTTCTTTCTAGCCCGACTACCGTTTCTCGTTTAGCTTCCCCCTTTTCACCCCCGCCCATACTCCCCTCCCTTGTAGTTTCTGCTTAGACTCTCTCTTTTTTTGATTAGCCTCTGTCAAACGTCCAACTTCTCGGATTTTGCGGTACCGCCACCCGACCCGGGGTAGAGGGTAAGGATGGAACGCTTCGAAAATAGGATCCGTGCTCTGCGGAGCAAGATAAACGACCAAACAAAAGAGAAAAAAAAATAGAGAAGCTATACGGAACTCTTTTTGTGTACCTAGAGATCGGGGCAGGAAAGCCTTGTGCCGCACACGCCAGCGCCAGAGACTCGCCCTCTACCCCGCGGTACTTATTAAGGCCGTCTCCAGTCCCTTTTGGGGCAGTACGACCGGACGGTTCTGGAACGATATCGTTTATTGCCCGGAATGACTAAATCGTCCCATTCTCGTTCGCCTTTCTTTTCTATCCATGTATACCGGTAATCAGAGTCGCCGTTCAGCCGTTGACGAATCGTTGCAGCGACCCTCTTCGCGACGAAAGCGTTCCCCAATTGATTTTACGCTCTCACCCTCAATCGTATCTTTGCTCTGTTAAAAATACTAGAACCGACTAACCAGTTGGAATGACTGATTTCAGATTAAAATCAAAGGGAACGCGTTCCTCGCGAAAACTTGTCCAAAATTACATACCTCGTCATCCTCCGCAACAGCCGGTATCCCGAGTACACGCGTAATCGAAGCATGCAACTTACCTGACGTATAAATCGTTGGTCCACGGTATATCGATCGAAAGCGGTAATCAACTGATTCGACTCATCGACGACGACGAGAACGACCACGACGACCACGACGACGACGACAAAAGGGGAAACCAAGGAGCGAAAGGGGATAAGGTATATCGTCTACCTTGTCACCGGCATGGGGAATCCCTGAAACGAGTGACTCAACGCGATATTCTGACCTCCAGCAGCCAAAACCACTTCTCTTTCGAACTTCTTGCCCGAAGACCGCGGAGCTATCTTGCTCGTGCCCTCTGAAACGCGATTCACAGTGAGGGGAACCGATCGTTAGGCGACGTGTACCTTGTCACTGGGACAGGAAATCCCTGAGTGGAACAGTCCAGGGCTGCCACCATCGTCCTTGGGACGTCAATGAGTTTTCCGCCCTCGTAACGTTCGCCCGCGATACGCGGTCCGACGTTACCCGTCGGCTCTGAAAACAGGGGGCAAGAACCGACGCGTGGTACTCGAAGGGGTAATCATCTAGAAAATGACCGAGCACCCGAGCAGGATCGCCACCGCCTGACGCGAATCCCCTTGCTCCGATCAGTGTCGCCAGACCAGGGCAATCGAGGGGAATACGGTTACCCTCTCTCTGCCAGTATCGGATTAGTCACGTGATGTGAAGCGTGGGTGAATAGCGTGGTAGAAGGGGAAGGGTAGAGTGGGAGACAAGTCTGAATCTGGCGACACTGGCTCCAATACCCTACGAGATCCCGTACCTGAACGTAGGCGCCGGGAAACCTTGGACAGGACATGCTAGACCCGCCGTTCGATCAATTAGAATGGCCCTCTTCAATCCATTGATGTCCTTGTCCCGTACGTTCGGACGCACACTACCCCGTGGCTCTGTAAGACCGCAAAAACCGGGGATGGGAGTATCGTCGTCGTTGTCGAACGCGTCGTTCGCAGCTCAAAGAAACCAAGAAACGTGAAAACAGAAACCGGTCGCGAACGGAAGCACCGAAGGGCGGGTAGCTGGTCGAGGTTCTCGTCTGACGAGAGAAATTAGAGAATCCGGGGAGTTTGGAAATTATGGAACTTTGAGGCTAAATAGATAAATACAAAAAAATTTGTCATATCTCTCACCGTTCTCCGAAAGAACCGAATTCTTTTCAAGGTGCAATTTTCTCTGCTAAACTGTGTGGCGAATGGACGATCGAAACCGCCTACAATATGTGATAGTAACGCGAATTCACGGCTCTGCTAGCAGCTCTGGTAAGTCGCTCACCTGTACAAAGGGGACGGACTCGCCTGAGCCTCGCAGAGCAACGTCAAAGGTTCTCCCTGGGATTTAGCCAATCCGTCGAATTTCGATCTAGGCGGCAACCGGGGAGGACTACTTCCGACCGGCTCTAGAATGCAAAACGAAGGAGGGGCCCATAGTAATCGACATGTTCGCGTGTCGCTGCGGAGATGTTTTCGCGTGCGGAACGAGGGAGTTGACGCGGTCAGTTAACTGAGACCGTTCCAGACGCACGGTCCATCGTTTGCCGCGCGAGAGGCGACGACCTTACTGGAGGATAATTGCGGAACGAATCGGAAGAGGCTTTCCCCGTGCTCGTCCAAGCGTACCTGAAGATCGGCAACGGATGCGCCTGAGCTTGGCACACCATGGCCATGGGTGTCTCGCTGGGCAACGAGAGGACTGTTATTTTCGCCGTGGGTGGTACTTTCGGTGCCGCGCCGCTCACCGGCTCTGGATAGAGAAACGACAAATCTCTGGACGTCTATCTCTCCCTGGACATTCTCTTATCCGAAGATCGAACCATAAACAGATATACCTATAAGCTGGAAGAGGGTGACCCTGCGCCGGGCAAAGCATCGTTACCGGGCTGCCGACGTAGCTGACCAGCACATCGTATTTGGCAGTGGACGCGACTCTGGGCTTGGCACCGTTCACAGGCTCTACACAATTCCCGGATTAATGCAATCGCGGGAACCCCGACGGCTATCGATGACTACACTGACCTAAACGTGGGAGCAGGGAACGCCTGGGCGTCGCAGAGCAAACTGATCTTGGCGTCGCTCGCAACCTCGAACGAGTCCGATTTCGCAGACCTCGGGAATTTCGGAGACACCCGACCTGCCGGCTCTGAGAGTCACAACGATTGGCATATGTTAATCGATCGCGAGTACTTGAGACCCGGAGGAGAACCCGCCACCGCCGCCATTTCTTGTTCGAACTCGTTGACACGCGCTTTTAGTCGGTTTAGAGAGCGGCAAGGAGGCACCATCGTTTCTGGATGGTAACTGTGTCTAAAAATTCGCCTAAAATTCAGAAAATTTACCTGTGAGTCGGGGTCGGTGAGCCCTGAGCGGCACAGGTGATCGCGACCGACGATTTCGCGGCACGAACGTATGTTACGCTTTTCGCGTCACTTTGAAAACTGGGCGCCTTGGATCCTACCGGTTCTACAGCGGACAAAAACCCAAGAACAAAGATCTACCGGATGTTTCTCTGTGATTTACCTGAACGACGGAACTGGGAACCCTTGCGCGGGACAAAGCAACGCAGACGAGCCCTTCGAGGGACGTATGAACGAGTGGACGCGATCATCGCTCGAGAATTTTGGTCCTTTCGCTCCCAAAGGCTCTGGTAACGTAACGATCACGCGGATTGTTTAGGAGAAGTTGTTGCCAAGCGGCGAAACAGTGGTCCGAAATTGTGAAAACACGAATTAAGGTCGTCGCTCGTTCAGGAGCACAACCGCTTCAGCGGCATGAGATCAGCGTTGGCATATTCGCATTATTTACATGTATGCATTTTAATGGAAGCGCTCTTAGCGGCAACCTCACAGCGTTGGTATGCTTCCTGTTTTCTTTTTCCTCCCTATGATGGAATGAATATATCGATATATCGATCTGTTGTTGTTCGGGCGGTGTTTAAACTCGCTTCGCTCTAGGTTATATATTATTCATTGCGAGCGTAACAGTTTCAGAGGATTTTAGATCTATACAATTTTATAGTGACATTGTTCGTCCAATAGGAAAGCAAACTATCTTTAGAAACAATTTTTACACTTCTGATTGTACTTCGCGACAAGTACAATAAATTGTAGAGTTTGAAAATGTTAGAATAAACTTCGTGTTTTCACGTTGTCGGGCCACTGTGCAGCGCCGTGCGTTGCTCGATCGAAGCTCCTCCGCCATAAGGGTTGGTTCGCTGGTAAGGATAGTAAATGGCATTGAAGAGGATCGATAAGACGGTGGTTGGTCTCGAGTACCTGAACGCTGGTACCGGGTGACCCTGCGCTTGGCACTGGATCGCGAATCCCATCGAGTTTTTGGTCTTTTGCCATCGTTTTGCGTCGCCGGAAATGGAAGGTGCCTTGCTTCCGACCGGTTCTTCGCCAACAAAATAATCAAACGGGTGAGAAGGAGTGTTATCGATGAACGGCACAACCGCGACAAGAATTTTCAGAGATACCGTGTTCTCGCGAGTAGAAAATCCACGATTTACCTGAACGTTGGGACGGGGTAGCCCTGGCCTTGGCAAAGGATCACGATATGCGTGGCTCTCCGCCTTTTCATCCGACTCCCTTCCTCCCCGAGGATCGAGGGTGCTTTGCTACCGACCGGTTCTAACGGACACAGAAACGAGCGTCTCGTTCAACGGACGTTCAAAATGTTTACAACTGGGCACAGGATATCCCCGAGACTTCGGGTCCTACTTACAGCGAGGAGCACAATTCACGCCATTTTTTAACCGTGTTTTATCGAGACCGTGTTACAAGAGAGTTGAGTGTGTATTTTGTTCGTCGTCGGAAACGAAAAGTGGTCTTGCTTCCTGCCAGAAAAATATGCAATCAAACTCGCGAAGGAGGCCGTAATCCGCGATTTACCTGAAGGTTGGAACAGGGTATGCCTGGCCTTGGCAAAGGATCACGATATGCGTGGCTGTCCGTCTTTCCATCAAACTGCCTTTCTCGCCGAGAATCGAGGGTGCTTTGCTACCGACCGGTTCTAATAGGCAAAGAAACGAGCGGCTCGCTTGAAAATGTTACCTATAATTGGGCACAGGATATCCCTGAGCGGGACACGTCAACACCACGCTGCTCCGCGTGCTCGTTTCCTTCCAACCGCGTTTCATTTCGACCGTCAGTGCCGGTGCTTTGCTACCGATGGGCTCTAACGACACAAACCGTGGAAAATTCGCTCGTGAAACGGCTAAGTATCGAATGGTCGATGCACCTTTACCTAAAACTGGGCACGGGATAACCCTGCGCCGGACAGAATAGGACGACCGTCGAGTGGTAGCGCTTTTCTTTCCAGCCGCCCTTCAAGTCACCTGTCACCGTTGGCGGTTTGCTTCCGACCGGTTCTAGCGGAATATTCGGCAACGGTTTAGAGAACGCAGCTGCGAGATTCGAACGGATTGTTTACCTAAAGGCGGGCACAGGATATCCCTGGGCCGGGCACGATAGAACGGCGTTGGACTTCGCTCTCTTCTTCAGCCAACCCCCTCGCAATTCACCCGTCAGCGCCGGAGGTTTTGTTCCAATCGGCTCTACGAATGTTCAACGTGGTCATGCGTTCAAGCTTTGCTGTTCTCTTTACGTTTCGAGGTCGTTCTGGTGTTATTATGTGTTTTTAGCACTCTGTTTTCATTTTTTCTTTCGGAAGAAAATTGTTTTGAAAAGGTTTGCTTAGTTATGTTAATATTGTAAATAACATTAGCATACGCTACAGATATTTTCAGTTAGAATTACAAAAATTACAGACTAAGTAGTTGAAACGAAAAAGAAGTTAAATTGTCACAAAGTTTGATCGATTTAATTGTCAAGTGCAGACTCGTTAGATGTGCAGACGCAGAAACGGAGCGAGAATTCATATTTTAACGTTTGTAACTTTAAATGGAAGTGACAGACTAATGGATTAAGCTATTCAGCATTGCCTTTAACTGTACGAGGATTCTCTCAGGAGTCAAAACTTTTCATACACTGATCATTTTTAACAATCAACTAAGAGCGAAGGACACTCTATAATTAGAGTGAAATACTACGAAACTTTACAACTGTTCGCGCAATACGCCAGCGAAGTTCCGGTACCCTGCAAATTGTTTCACTACAACGAGTCCAACTTTACCGGAGGGGTGAAATTGAAAGTTTCAAAGTAATCGTATGGTTCGCGTCAGTTTGTGTTAATAAATTTTTTACAAAAATAACGCGGCAATTTACAAGAAAAACATATTACAAATTGACATTTTAAATTTTCCAATTGTCACACCAGAATGACCGCATAAGGATGTTAGTAGAAACCTGTGCTCGTCCGAAAGTAGACGGACTAATTTCAGATCGGACGCTGTTTAGTCACGACATTCAGTGCGAAACAGATTGATTAGAGAGGCCGCGTAGGGTGATGTTACAACATTCGGTTACAGTTTGACAAGCATCGTTTACCTAAACGAAGGCACGGGGTAGCCCTGCGCTGGACAAAATATCACGACACTAATCGGTGACGGGACCTCCAGGATCATTCCTTTAACGATTCCCATCAACGCCGGCGCTTTGCTCCCAACTGGCTCTGATCATAGGCAAAACAAAGAAGCTGTCAGCTAGCGTGATCTAGCGTCTCTTGGACGCTCCCAATCGCACGATCACGCAATCGATTCCGGTGGAACAGGGGACCCCGTTTCGCAAAAGGCAACACGCGAGAAGAAAGACCGTTCCAGGAGAAAGTGTGCCCGAAGAAACGAGATCCTGTGACATCGCAGTTTGCACCTTTCCGTTTGCGGTCGACGACTCGATCGCGCGGCTTTTAATTAAAGAGATGTGCGCGATATTCGATACAAATTTATCCCCATTACCACAGGATGTGCCCCAGAAGCTTGATCTGTGAGAAGTGTAACGTGATACGTATCGGTGAGACGATACTAATCCAATGACAAGACTTTTTTCTTTCTTAGTTACTTTTTCCGTGAAACTTTAGCTATGATATTTGTGAGATTTTTCTGATTAAAACCAGTCCAAACATGATAGGATTAGGAGTATATCTGCTCGAACCGAGGAATTTCAACTGTTGCAATTTGTGGCGGGGATAAAACGTTGACAGTCACGGTGGAGACCTTCGCGACAGTTACGCAGACAATACTGTTACTGCTAGAGATTTACCTAAAGGAGGGGACGGGATATCCTTGCGCCGGACACGGCATCACGCAGCTGGCTCCTGATCCCTTTTCCATCCACACGCCCTTCACGTCCCCCGTGAACGCCGGTGCTTTGCTCCCGACCGGTTCTAACAATGCACACACGCGAACGGTCCGCGATTAATTGTTCTACTTTTAGCAGAGGAAGAGGGGGACACGCCGGCACCGGACAGGAAAGAAGGCCAAGGCAACATAATGGACACAAATTGGACCGATGAGTGCTCTTCAGTTTTCACCGATTGGAGAACAATGCTGCCCCGATGCTACTCGAGCCCGAAGGTCTTCAGAATTCGAAGAGTGCCGCGGCATGGAAAAATTCGCCGATGTTAACCTTTCGCCGTCTTCTAGTGGTCGGACTATCGCGAAGCAAATACTACAACGACATCGTTCGTGAAGTCCATTCGGATATTATCCTTCTTGACGACCTTAAAGTGTTTGAACACTCGAAACGGTTCAAAGGTACCAGCCAATTAACGGGGAAGGGCTGCAGGTACCGGGAGCTTTGAAGTCATGGCTTCCGGCGACTTGTATCGAGATACTAGCCGTTTAAAACTATGTAGAAACTAGAGTAGATTAGAAACGTCCAATTTTGTTCAAACTTTAAACTATTGACCCTCGGGCGTCGGATCTTTTTCGCAACTATACAATTTTTACGAAATAAGTAAACATTGTTGATCTCAATGGGATATTTAGTGGACAAACTCTAGGTTATATGACATCGTCGTCTCATATCGAAAGAAAACTGTGTCCCGTGAATCGTCAAGGTTCCGCCTTGAAGATTTGACTTGCGTAGTTCCAAGGGTGAAGCGAAGATAGCACCGAAAAGGTTGAAAGCCCTAGGACCGCCAGCAGACAGACCACCACCGCGAAGGATTAACACCGCGAGCCGAGGGGAGGCCGTGTGACACTTCGAGGGGTGAACAGACAGTTACCTAAACGAAGGCACGGGGTACCCTTGCGCGGGACAGGACAGCACCGCGTTGGAGTCCGCTTTGTTCTCCATCCAGCCACCCTTTAAATTGCCCGTCAACGTTGGCGCTTTGCTGCCGACCGGCTCTAACGAATCACACAGAGAGACAACAACAGTGGCATGCTGCGAGCACGGCGCTCCTTCATCAACACCGAGCCATTAAACGGCGCTTGTACCTAAAGCTTGGAACTGGGAACCCCTGAGCGGGACAGAACAGGGTCAGATCTTGGCCGACCTCGCGGTCGTACCAGGACTTCTTCGCGTCGCTCGCGAATTTCGGCTTCTTCGTCGCCACCGGCTCTAACGGATCACACAGAGAGACAACGGGGACATGCTGTGACTGACAGAGATCTTTCCGCTAACAATCAACCATCGTGTCGCGCTGTCCGGAAACCTCCTGGCGAATCTCGACGGACCACACGAGTCAGACTCGTTGGTTGCTTCTTTTTTCTATGTAATTTCCTTTGAAAATCGCTACGAACTTTCCGGACAACCCGACATCACATTATACGCATAGGTATGTACTTGTAAGTTGGAACTGGGAACCCCTGCGCGGGACAGTACAAGGTCAGGTCTTGGCCATTGGCGCAATCGAACGAAGACAACTTCGAGGCGGTCGAGAACTTTGGCTTCTTCGTGGCGACCGGCTCTGGCAAATCACACATACAGAGAATAGGGGACAAGCTGTCGAGGTGACGAATAAAGCTGTTCGACTAATGGCGATTAGTTTGCAATATGTACCTATATGTTGGAACCGGGAACCCCTGAGCGGGACAGTGCAGGGTCAGATCGTGGCCGAAGTTGCGGTCGTACGAAGACAATTTTGCGTCGATCGAGAATTTTGGCTTCTTCGTTGCGACCGGTTCTAACACAGATAGAGAATAGGGACAAGCTGTTGCGGTGACGAATAAAGCTGTTCGACTAATGGCGACTAGTTTGCAATATGTACCTATACGTTGGGACCGGGAACCCCTGAGCGAGGCAGAGCAGGGTGAGATCTTGGCCGAAGACGCGATCGTACGAGGTCAATTTTGTGTCGCTCGAGAATTTTGGCTTCTTCGTTGCGACCGGCTCTGGCGAATCATACAGAGAGACAGTAGGGACAGGCTGTCGTGGCAACGAGCAGAGATTTTCGACTAATAGCCGCCCGGCGATTAGATTGCGATATGTACCTATATGATGGAACCGGGAACCCCTGAGCGGGACAAAGCAGGGTGAAATCTTGACCGGTGGCACGATCGTACCCGGACAGCTTCTGGTCACTCGAGAACTTCGGCTTCTTCGTGGCTACTGGCTCTGTTACAGGATTAGCCAAATAGACCTGAAGACTGCCGGCGAATCAGCGTTGCGTTTTATCGGATCGTCCCATTGGTAGTGCGAACACCAATATCGTAAAAATAGCATGCAACCCCGAAAGGTACCCGTTTTAGTCAACTGCAAATTGACGTCGCGAAAATACAGTAAAATTGAAAAGGCGATTGCCACGCGAATTGCACGAAAGCGTCAATAACATAGGAAACCGAACTGTCACATTCTGCTCCCTTGTTACGGATGCGTTTTTGAACAGTATTGCAGTGACAGATCAAAAATGGATTGTTTACGTAACGTTAAACGTCGAAAACAAATACATTCAAATCAATATCAAAAGAAGATCTTGACCAAGGGGAGACAGACATTTAAAAAACTATGAAAATCGTATACGAACGATTAGTCACCGTATGCAACCTGTTTTATTTTAATTTCCATAGACACAGAGAAATACTCGCATTACTTGTGGGACGACTCGACGCTGGCCTAACTGTATCGGGTTGCCGAACACGATACTTGCGGTGGAAGCGGGGGGTTTGGCACCCCCGTTAATGGACTTTCCGAATCTTTTTACCATGATCTAGCCACAGTGCCCTCGAACGCAAAGACCGAGGCTTTCACGGTGCGTTCGATCAAAGACCGCTGAGAAACCTTGCAAGAATGATTCACAGCCCGCGTGGTAGTCGATGCCTTTCAATGGGTAATTTAGTACCTGGTTACGGGAACAGGATGCCCCTGGGCATTGCACGGCATGCTTACTCGCGACCCTTCTCCTCGGAGGAAGAAGAACGATTTCACGTCGCCGAGGAAAGCGGGCGCTTTGATCCCCATAGGCTCTGCAGCAAGGGAATAACGAAGTCACCGAGGCAGAATTTCTTCTTTTCGGGAGGGATGGTCGAAAATATCGATTTTTCCCACTTTTTAGTCGTGGAAAGTTACAGCTAATCATTTAATTTCAAGTGAGAACTGTTCGATTAGAAGTTGACGATTCAATTTTTGTCAAAAGCCTCACTCGATAAAATATCTGTCGGTACAGTTTTCTCTCGATATAAGACGAGGACACCTCCGTTAATAATGGACCATTATGGATCACGTATAATTGTCCGGTTGACCGTAACGATGTTAAGACTTTACAGAGTGATTTCCAAAGAGCTCGGCTACAAGATTCGGGAACAACGTCGATCCGTTTCGCCAAAAAGAAGAAATTGCCCCTTTGTTTGTTCCTTCGGACAGGGTGCCCCGCGAACTTTTAATCGACGACGCCGTCGAACGTAACCGATAGCCGGCCGGTAACGTTTGTCTTTCGGAAACCGTTGTAAACTCTCTTTCGGACCCGAGTCACCTAGTTTTTTGTCGTACCTATAGACTGGCGTCGGATGGCCCTGGGCGTTGCAAGGCAGACTAACGTGGGTGTTTACTCTTCGTACCAACAGAGATAGTTTCGCGTCCGCGGCAAAGCCTGGCGCCTTGCCCCCGACAGGCTCTAAACAACAATTCACGTTCGATTATTCCGCGGTGCGCGAGTTTTGTTTGCCGAATACGGGTAACACGGGAAACCGTTGACAAACGACACAACCGTCGGGGCCGTTAACCGGGCCGTGCCGGGCCGGGCCAACGACGCTCGGTTTTTCCGCGCGCGGAATTTCATCGATAAACCGGTAACAGTGAATCCATTACCTAGTGGTGGGCACAGGGCTTCCCTGCGCGGCGCAAAAAATGGAAATCGGCTGACCCTCGGCCCGTCTGATCGTGCGGCTCAGATCGTCCGACATTAATCGGGGCGATCGCGCGGCGACCGGCTCTGAAATCGATCGTGTCGTGTTCGATCCTTTAATACGGTACAGCGCTATCGGTTAGCTCAACGCTAGAACCACCGAGTCAGAAATAACGACGGGTGTCTGTTGCTTTGTAATAATTACAAGACCACATTTATTCGAACCTCGTACCATTTTTATTCCAACACGTGCTTCAACGAAGAAATTGATTCAAACAATTCTGACGGGAACATTCTTATAATTTCAGTAATTCTGAAGGAAAAAATTAGGAACCAGTCATTTTTACTGGTTCGGTGGTCCTAGTGTTAAATCAATGTTTGCTTTCACGCGGAATTGATCAACTCTTTTTACCGGTCAATGTGGATACATTTAACAATCGATATTCGTAACTACTGCGCGTACAGATACGGTCGAATTGCTCGAATATTTCACCGAATACTTTTTCCAGTGTCAAAGTCAAAAATTGATTTTCCGTAGTTCCAACAGTGCTGTACCCGCTCGAGATTTACCTGGTGGTTGGCACGGGGAATCCCTGAGCGCTGCACGCTAACACCACGCTCGTGCCCTTGCGCCTCGCGTATTTGCTCAGGCTATCGTCGTTGGAGAAAATCGGCGACTTCAGCCCGACCGGTTCTACGAAAGACGGCACACTCGAGAGAGAAAGGAAGAGAGAGAGAGAGAGAGAGAGAGAGCGAGACGATTCGCGAAGAGTTGATCGCGTTAAAACACTTATACGCGGGCGTAATCGGATCACAGAAACTCTTCGGAATATTGTTGAAACGACAGAGTTACCTGGTGGTTGGCACGGGGAATCCCTGAGCGTTGCACGCGAGCACCACGCTAGCGCCATTGCGTCTCGAGTAAGCGCTGAGGCTAAGGTCGTTGGAGAATTTCGGCGACTTCAGCCCAACCGGCTCTACGGAAGACGGTACACACTCGGGAGACACGGTTCTCGAAGAGTTGATCGCGTTAGAAAAGACTCGTACGCGGGCGTAATCGGATCAGAAACTCATCGGAATATTGTTGAAGCGGTAGAGTTACCTGGTGGTTGGCACGGGGAATCCCTGAGCGTTGCACGTGAGCGCCACGCTCGCACCATATCGCCTCGCGTAAGCGCTAGAGCTAAGGTCGTTGGAGAATTTCGGCGACTTGAGTCCGACCGGTTCTACGAAAAACAACATGGAACTCGGGAAAACGCTCCGACGTACGGTTCTCTTTCGATACAAGACGATGTCTCCGGACGGCTTTCGACGTGTCACGGAGGAGGGTGCCTATTCGGCTCGACATTGTTCTCGAGTGGCCTTTGCGGTGGGACTTCCGTTGGCACTAAGCGGTGTCGAGAGCGGGCAACTTCAAAAGAAGAAGAGGGGATAGAGTCGTCTTATATCGAAAGAAAACTGTATTCCCCTCGCTTCGGGGCGAAAATCTCATTCGAGGGGGATTCTCGCGTAACCAGTTGGAAAAGAGTTGAGGTTAAATGAATCGAGAACTTTAAACTACCCTGAGCTCGAAGGTATTATTTCGTACGAATATTGGTTCCTTTTTAATTTCTCACTTCTTGGTATTTGCTCAAGTTCCTTCAAAATATCTGTTATTTAACCGCACTCGACCACCCTCGATCGCAACAAAACGATCAAAGTCCGGTTCCTCTTCGCGAGAAAGCGACTCCCCACAGAGTTCCCCAAGAAATCGAATCAAACAACGTTTCTACAGCATTCGATCATATCTGTTACACCTCGAGACAGTTTAGTTTCGCACGATTGCTAGTTTCCCGAATCAAAGTTGAGGAAAATCGCCAGCTAGTGGGGCGGTTTCGCGAGAATCCCCATTTAACGGCCTACAGGCTTGAATTAACGAGGGAGCCGATAATAATCGCCGATGAAAATGGTAAACAGTTCGGGACCGGTACCGTGCGATATTTTCGAGTATCACGCGAGAGATTACCTGGTGGTTGGCACGGGGAATCCCTGAGCGCTGCACGCGAGCACCACGCTCGTGGCCCTGCGCCTCGCGTATTTACTGAGGCTATTGTCGGTGGAGAAAATGGGCGACTTGAATCCAACAGGTTCTACGAAAAATATTACCACACGCCGACGAATTACGTTCGATTCGGCGATCCGGGGGAGGTGGAGAGGGGAGACACGACGGAAAACGGCGAGAGAGAGAAAATTAGAATTAATGGTTTCGGGGTCGTGCTCGGCGCGAAAGCCGGGTGCTGGTCATTCGAAACCGGCGTGGGACAGGAGACGAGGGGGATTGGGAAATTGTATCGATCACAGGTGTGGAAACGTAACTGCCTGGGCATGGAATACGTGTGTGCTCTCGCGCGATCGAATGTCATCTCACCTCGAAAGTGGAACAGGGTAACCTTGCACCGGGCACATCAAACTAACCGTCGCGGCCGACTTCGTGTCCACGAATTCGACTTTACGATTGGTCGGTAGCTTTGGCTTTTGGCTAGAGGTCGGCTCTGAGGAACAACATCAGAAAATTCGATTAGCCCGTTTTACTGACCGTGTGACAGGAACAGGGAACCCTTGAGCGGGGCAAGTCATCGACACCTGGCTGGAGGACGGCGTCGGTCTCACCACTTTAATGTCCGCGTTCGTGAACTTTGGTTTCGCGCTGGACACCGGTTCTAACCAACAGAATCAAGCGACAGGATTCTCGGGGCTGATCCGAGGAGACGAGGTCTACGAGAACTGTTTCGTTCCTGTCGAACCGTTTTCCGAAGATTCGAGTGTCGTCGAGTACCTGAACGCTGGAACCGGAAACGCCTGCGCCGGGCAGGACAGCGTGAAGGGCTGAGACGGTCGCACGCTGTACGTGGTCAGGGTGCGGGAGTTTTCCGTCACGGGGAATTTCGGTTTAGTGCTGGACACCGGTTCTAACGGATAAAATCAAATGATCATCGCTGATTCGATCAGCGACGAAGTGTGGCACGCGTCGTCTACCTGAACGCTGGAACCGGAAACGCTTGCGCCAGACAGTGTCGAGGGCCGAGAAAAATTGTCGTCTAGTTTGTTAAGTACCTGAACGTTGGAACCGGAAACGCCTGTGCCGGACACGGTAGTGTCAAGGGTTGAGACGGACGCACACTGTACGTCATCAGCATGCGTGAATTTTCCGTCACGGGGAATTTCGGTTTCGTGCTGGACACAGGTTCTGACGAACAAAATCAAACGACAGGCTTCTTGGTGCTGATCGAGGACCAGGTCTGTCAAAACTATTTGCTCTCTACGACTTCCGTCGTTTCGATCGGAAAGCTGATCGAGGAGAGTAGCTTGTAGAGTACCTGAAGGCTGGAACCGGAAACGCCTGTGCCGGGCAAGACAGTGTCAAGGGCTCGGAAGGTCGGACAGTATGAGCGGTATAGGTGCGCGAGGTTGCCGTCATGGGGAATTTCGGTTTGGTGCTGCCGACCGGTTCTGCGAGAAGAAGAACAAGCCAGCCTCGCTTTAAAGTCTGCTGCGAGTCACCGGGACAGGGCCCTGCGACAACGATCGGGCTAATTGCCGGGCATCGATTCGCCGGCACTGCGAGTCAATTGAATCGCGATACCATCGAATTCAGGGAAAAGAGAGCCCGGCTGAAGTGCGATATCGATTAAACTATTCACGGAAGAACTGCTCCGCCGCCGGGACAAAGGCTGTTTCATTGGCTGCTCGTTGTTCCCGAGGTGGATCGCGACCCTAGCCAAATTACCTACCAGCGATAGTTCGCCGTCTCGTGGCGTAAGGCAGGGGAGTACCGTCGAGTCCACGAATTTACCTGAATGCTGGCACGGGGAATCCTTGAACGGGACACAGCAGGGTGGTAATGGTACCGAGCATCGCGCTCGGATTCGTCGATTTCACGTCCAGCGCGGTTAATTTCGGTTTCGAGCTCGACACCGGTTCTGCGTCACACGAGAAACGAGAGAGGTTTCAGGCTTTCGCGACTCCGCTCCGAGTTATTGTACGAGCTTTCCGGGCGTAAGCCGTGTACAAAGGACTCTCATCTAGACGGCTGGCTAGAAATACACCTACTCCTTGCGCGGGCTGAGTCACCTAACATGGAAAGTGAAAATATCTCCCTTATTTATGATCGTAGAGAAAAAGTCGCCAGGACGAACTTGCGAGACGGTATTTCGAGAGAGCGGCCCCCGATTTGGAACACGCTAAAAATAACACCAGTTTTGCGGTTTCTTTTAAGAAACTATGAACAAGTTCTCCTTATAGCTTCTGCGGTAATTTATCTCATCCTCGAGGAATGCGCGCTAATATTTTCGAAGTTACGGTCGAGATGGACACACGGCGGATCCAAAAAGTATTTCGACACTAAATTTCCGATTTGCGATTTAAACTGTAATAATTGATTAATCGTTCATTTTTACCTAACTCAACTGTGCAGTATGTAACCGATGGAAAACCGAAGGGACGTTCTACTTGTCGCATTTAAAAGAACATATTTTTATACCGAAGAGCTTTTTTAACACGATTATAAGCAGCGAAGGTATTTTTAGTTTCCATCTTGCGAAGGCGATTCAACCTATACACGCGCCATGTGTTCACTGCACTGGAGCGTTGATTAGATAATCAATTTAATTGATCAGATAACTTAACAGAAATGTTTCGCAATAGTTTCATACTATTTTGTGTACAATTTTTTAACCTAATATTATAGCACAATCCGGGCGCACCGTGTGTTAAAAGTAAGCGGCAACAAGCTTTTGCACGTGCAAGAAAATTTCTGTTGAACCGTCACGCGATAACTAGTAGTTGCCGATGCAAATCGTGGCATGCTTTATGGTAATTGAAAACCTTGTTAGTTCCGTATCTTTGTCGTAAACATAACGGAGGTTATAAAATTTCATCCAGAAAATGGGTTTTCGTCCTAAAATAATAATTAATCGTTCGAAAATGAATGTTAATCGCGTATCTAGCCTGGAGAATTCTAATTGACCGATCAACGTTCCAGCACAGTAAACGCAGGCTACATAAGGAGCACATCTATTGACGCACGACATCAACACGAACGCGTCTATAGACTTCTAATGAAGTCAGCTGCGACGCTTGCGAAAAATATTTACGCTTCGGTGCGAGATAGATTTGGACGAGGCTCACACCCGGCGGCGTCGAACAATACCGAGAAACGAGGGTCCATCCTGAACAAGGGATCGTTCGAAGAGGGTCCTACGCGCCTTCCGGACTTACTTGAAGACTGGGACAGGATACGCCTGTGCGGGACACAGAATCGGAACGCCCCGTGCTTCCGGGACTTCGAACGTTCGGCTCTTGTCCATGGTCGCGAACTTAGGCTTGGCGAAGCCGACTGGTTCTACAAGGAAAATGACGTTGCTCTCGAGCAACTAACTATGGCCGACGTAACAAGCTGGAAGAACGTGAGAGGAGCTCGGCTCCTCGAGTGTATCGCGAGACGCCTCGGCGCTCGCTTTCAGTTTTCGAGGAGAGTGTCCAGGAATTCTGGTTGGTCGGTCTAATATACTGGGACAGGGTGAAACATGGAATCAGAGAAAGAGAGAGAGAGACAGAGCAAGAGAGAAGAAAGAGAGAAAGAGAGAGAGACTTGTTTATTTTTCACCGGGTTGCGGAGAGAAGCCGAAGCGACGGATATATCGACCTACCTAAACGTGGCGACTGGATACGCCTGTGCAGGACAAAGCAACGAAAAGCCCGTGCCTTTCGTTACGCGTAATCCGACGTCGTTCACAGATGGAAACTGTGGCTTGCTGCTCGAGGCGGGTTCTAAAAACAGAACGCGAGACGAACGGCTCGAAGGTCGTGCGTAAAGAGGACGCTGCCAAGAGTCTTTGAATATGCTGGAATAGGGACTCCCCCTTGCCATACAGGCTCGTAGATGTGCTAGCTATGTCAATACAGCATCTATGCATAGCTGAACAATCGCCCTTCGGTAACGCATTCAACTCACAGTCCGTTTCTAGACCCGCGTAGACCACCGGCCCTACGGCTGGAACCTTGGGACTGCTTTCGGTTCGAAACCATTTCGGGACCTTAGCAACCTCGAAACACGGCTTTGCTGGGATCTTACCGTTTGACCGAACGGTTTCTGGTCTTAAAACTATACTCGCAAAGGCACATTCATAACATTGTCCGAGTTGCACGCGTTTAATTCTTTATTTTTAAGCTGATCTGTGTTTTCAGCATCTATAAATATTTGTTTGCATTGTCAAACGGCAATACCCCGTCGAGTCCAGGTGTCCAAACAATTTTGCGTCCGGCAAGAGTGACTTTTGACCGACTGCCTACCTATAAACAGGAACCGGAAATCCTTGCGCAGGGCAGAGAAGGGTGACGCTCTTCAGGGAGGACGCTCTGAATCGTAGAAGGTCGGTCGGTCCAGATATTTGAGGTCGAGCACTGGACGCCGGCTCTGACGATGATAAAATCACGCGATTCGTGAAATGATGCTACGTGTGAGTTTAGGGGAAATCCTTGGACAGGACGTGTTTTATAGCGAATTTTTTCGATGCTCGAACGAGCGAATGCCTCGCAAAAGGAGTCGCGGAGACGGTTCTCTATCTATGCAAGAAGTATACTGCGAACAGAGTCGCGTCAGCTATCGCTGATGGCGTTTCCTTTCGCGTCGTTGGTTTCTTTGATAAGCCGAATATCGATCTCGCGTGCTTCCTCCTCGAGCGAGTCTATTCTTAAAAATTCTCCGCGCTTTGTACCTGAAAGCTGGAACGGGGAATGCCTGAGCCGGACACATCAAAGTGAGCGGTCGGTCGCAGTGGACCGTGTAGGTGCGCGAGTTCTCCGTCATCTGGAATTTCGGTTTCGCGCTCGAGACTGGCTCTGAAGAGAAGAAACCTCGACGTGATCGTTGGGTTCGTACTCGCGAACGTCGAACGACGGGACAGGGTAACCACTGGTCCCCGAGATAACATCGATGATCACGCCTCCAGCGATAACTGTCGCAGGCAAGCTGACAGCTCGACGCCTAACTGCGTCGCGGATCGTCGACCAGGTTTATCACAGACTTTTTAAAGACTTGGCCAGATAAAGTGAGAAACGTCGATGGGGAGAAACGCGTGAGTTATCGAGACACGGTACTTTGATCGCAGTTAGCCCACCTATGCGAAGGAACCGGGAACCCTTGAGCGGGACACAGCAGCGTGATCCTCTCCCCAAGACCGGAAACGAATCCTCGAGAGTTATCCATCGTCGGGAACTTCGGTCGCACGCTCCCCACAGGTTCTGCGAGAAGTCCCGGGGGGGAAAGAAGCGTGTAAGGATCGACACAGCATCACGTTTGCACCCGATGTTCCAGGAAACGGGGACAGGGAACCCGCTGGGGCTTCGACGTGTCAATGTTCTCCCGCGAATCCGAAGTTTTGCACGGTTTTTGGCGAAGGTGCAACCGAGTTAGTTTACTTTTGCCAAAACTGAGCGAGAGAGCATCCTAATCTAGTCCAGGTAGCCAGGTGTAGGTCGCGACCAGGTGCTTTTATATGCAATAAAATAATTTAATCGCTCCATCGGAAGAATCGCTATGCGTTCGGCCTGGCAAGAGAGTTCGCCTATTGTTCGGGTAACCGAGTTTGCTTGGCGCGAGGCGTTTGATCTCGCGCCGCCGCGCCGCCGGGACGCAAGGGGTCGCAACGTCGACGCGGCTAATAAGCTTTCGGAAACTAACAGCCCCAGATTCTTAACCGTAATCGCGTCAAGTTGGAACGTCGTCGAGTTTCCTCCCTACCTATAGGACGGAACAGGAAATCCTTGGGCGGGGCAGAAAAGCGGCAAACTCCCGTTCGCCTTCGTCGTGAGTCCAATCAAGTTGATCGTGCTGGAGAGTTTCGGACGCGAGCTCGCCACCGGTTCTGCGAATCATTTGCCGGTTGAAAGCGGTCGCGGACCGCGCGTCTCGCCGATCCGCGATCATCGCTGTCAACTTGGTAGCGCGCGGGGACAGGGGACCCTTGGGCGGACCGCGTCATTGTGTCGTCTTCGATGCTCGGATGGATAGCTTGGCTCGACGAACGAAACCGGCTTTGATTGAGGAATTGAAACATCGGGGAAACCAAGTTAACCGTGGAATGCCGCGATGCTTTATTAGCGGGCTCCGCGTTCGAGTCCGTTTCCAGCACTGAGAATCATAGCGGCGCAAAGTCACGTTGTTGTAAAAACACGCCTACAGATTCAGAAAAATATAAAGAATTTTGAATTTCTGAGAAGAGATTCGACGTCGACGTCCTCCGTAAAATCTGTATCGAGATCGTACCTATGACTTGGCACCGGAAATCCCTGTGCAGGACAAAGCAGGGGCAGTATCCCGTTGGTAACCACTGTCAGACCATTAATGTTGCTGACGGAAGGGAATTTCGGCCGGACGCTTCCCACAGGTTCTGCGTTTCGAGAGAGTCCCGAGGAAGTATGGAAAAAAAGCGTAACGTAGAACCGTAGTTCGTAACGAGGTAGAACTTACTTGAACACGAGGCTAGGGAACCCCTGAGCGGGACAGAGAAGGGTAACCGAGCCGTCCTTGACCGTTCGGAAACTCCAGGAGTCAGCGATGGTTGGGAATTTCGGTCTCACGCTGCCGACTGGCTCTGATTATGCAATCAAACAGAAACTTCTGTTTCCGGGCACTGATAACGCAGACGAACCTCGCGGTGGAACGGAACGGAATAAGCAAAATAACCGAGTTACCAAGGTTCGACTGTATATGGCTAAACTCTCGCGTTTCGTTTCATTGAAATCGTTTATCTACCTGTTTGAGGGAACGGGGAACCCCTGTGCAGGACAAATCAAAGCCTGAGACCCGTTCACCGACGTCCTGAATCCACGAATGTCGTCCGTCGAAGGAATCTTCGGGCGAACGCTGCCCACGGGTTCTAGAGGGTACACGAGCCGACGATCATAGACGACAGGTTCAAGACACTTCGGAACAGGTAACCCCTGAGGCGAACATTCCGACTGCCACCTCTTTCGATTTCAATTTATTAACCCTTGTCTGAACTACCAAAAGATTTTTATAGATTACGGATTTTTAAAATGAAAACTGTCCGCACCAATTCCAAGATAGAGAAGATAATTCTTTTTCGAACCCTTTGTACTCCGAGGTTTTTCAAATGTCGTTCCCAACAACTTTCGTACTAATTTTAAACAAGTTTTCACCAAGTTCAAGAATTCTATAATCCACGCCTGAAAGATCTCCGATCACGACGGCAACATCAGAAACTCCAGCTCCTCGTACTTGCAGAGTAATTAAAAGAACAAAAAAAGGTCCCTTCCCATCTCCGAGCATGATAAAGAATCTCTGCCCACCCACCCAGCTCGGAACCCTTTTGCTCGGCGATCGTGCGTTGCGATTCGTTCATTCCGCTTGCCAGTGATTGGAGATATCGTACCTATGAACCGGTACCGGGAATCCTTGGGCGGGGCACAGAAGTGGCAAAGTGGCTTTCGACTCCGTCGAAAGTCCGTTTATGTTGTCCATCGAAGGAAACTTTGGCCGTACGCTTCCCACGGGTTCTGTTTCACAACGAATGGTCTGTGACTGCGGGGTCCGTGGCGCACGAGCATGTGGGTCCCCTGCTCTGGGCCCTCTACGATTCTCGTTACCATGTCTCCGCGGACATCGTGCGAATCTCTCGACTCCGTCGAGCATCTTCCGACCACGCGAATCGATGCGAATCCTCGATCGAATACAGGGCCGTCGAGATAAATCCGGAATTTTCTCGGACAGTGAACAAGACGTAGGTGACAGACAATTAAGGACAAGACAAGGAAACGAGTCTCAATCTGGTTACTAAACCGGTGCCGAGCGAGCAACTTCTTATTGCGAAAGAACCATCGTCGTCTTGTATCGAAAGAAAACCGTATAAAATGGTCGACCGAGCAGCGCTAAGCGGGAAGAAGAAGAGGAGACAGAGAGTCGTCTTATATCGGAACAAAACATTACTACTTTTGTGTAAACTGACGAGACATTGACAATTTCCTAGAATTATCGAATGACTTTTCCGGATTCGCCTCGACGACCCTGTAAGTCCCGTCGCGAGCAGAAAGAGAGAGAGAGAGATCCATGTGACTCCCGCAATTAGATCTAGCCGAGGAAATGTTCTGCAGGTCTGTCGAGAGAGCTCGCGAGACGACGTGTCATTAAAAGTCGGCAGGTGCTATTCCACATGTGCCGAGAGTGTGTGTCTGGGACGTCTTCGGACGTCCGTGCGCGAATGTAATCGTGTGTAGAAGTGACGTTGAACTTACCACGCGAGAGCGAAGGACAGAGCCCGGAGATCGCGTGAGGGCGCCGCAACGCGTCGCGTCGGCGCGGCGCAATCTTATCGTTAGGCTTTCAATGTTCAATTTCCGTTTTCACACGGCTCTCGAGTCTTTTCGAGATCGAAATCGTCCGATACCGATCATGCCAAGAGTGAACAATTATGGGCGGGCGGTGGCGCGTGCCCGCAGGGGTACCCTGTCCCAGCATTCAGGTTCGCCAACGAGCTTGATCCGACATTACTTTCACCGGCATAATATACTGCTTTTTCAACCATTTTTCTAATTAAAAAGAACATTCAGAATAGACGAAACGCGTTTTCCATAGCGATCGGATTACAACGACCCGATCAAGCTCGTTGAACTATGTGATTACGCACGTACGTTGACGTGGTTGCTTAGCCGAGAGCAATTGATTTTGCAAGGTACTCCGGTTGTTAGGATGCATAACTTGATTGTCAAGGTAATTAGACGCGAACATTGTATGCCTGAATCGTTTCACTCTGGCTCGCAGGGAATCAATTGCCTCGGTCAATAGCTTCGAACCCGGACAGATATTCGCGAGAAGCTGCGGCCGCTTTGAGAGTAATCGATTTTAATGTGGCACACGCTTTCGAGCTGAACGTTGCGTACGCGTACCTGAAACTATCGCGAGAAAGGACTGCCATTGAGAAATATATCGATCGCGATTAGATATAGATCGCTCGTTGAGACGGATGACTCGATTTTTCCAACACGAAATTCTCTCGTCCAGGTTCGAAGCTGAGAAACACGATTCCGATTCTTGTCCAAAGTTAAACAAACATGTTATCCGATAGCAATGTGTACTCCCGGGGTTAATCACGAGAAAGAAGTGAGAAAACGCTTAGGAGAGGTGTGACTCGATCGAATCGGAATCGTCGTTTCGATGTTAATGAATGTGTCAGAACAGTTTGCTGGTGTTCGTCACTTACCGGTAATGACGAGTCGTCCCTTGGTAGCAGACAGTCTTGTTTCACCGGTGAGTCTGTGCTTGGTGCGGCATTGGTAGGTCTTGTATCCGTCCTCGGGTCCAACGTCGCGAATATGAAGTTCACCGGACGGCAGTACCAAGTATTTTCCATCTGCGATGGCCGACGATCGGGGCAGAGAAAGACAGAGATTAATTCGCGCCGCTCCTCATTTTCCACGTGTAACTTTCTACCTCGGGATAATTGACCGATCGGAGAACAGGAATAATCCGGCGTCGATATCGAAACAGTTTAATCGAGAAGAACGATATTTTACGCTTCTCCGGCAATGGTTGGAGACCCGGCGATCAGAAATATTCAATTATCCCGAGCGACCGCATGGTACCCGTCCTCTGCACGAACACACGCGTACACACGTACATGCCAACCGTGTGTAGACGAGTACAATGCTGTCTTGATTAATACATTGGCCCGCATGCACTCTATTACCTTCTCTACTACCTTGGCCAAGTTCGTTGAACGTTGAATAGCGACGGACTCTGTGTCTATCTCGCGCTTACACCGTTCGACGAATCGTTTGGCTATTCTGGCTCGTTCGTCAAACAACAGCCCGGGAATATCGGGCCGATGCATTGTTCGCCCGATGTCCGTGAAATGTAAGAAGCCGATCGTTCATGATATTCCCTTTAATCCTTCTAACCCCTCGCGGGATGCTAATGGCTAGCGATGGAATCGAGCGACGCTTGGATTCAACCATTTTCTTTCAGATTTTTCAAACTACAACTGTTTTCGGACTTCTAATCTTCAGGAGGCTTTAAAAAGCGTCTTGATTTCTGAGTTTACAGGACTCCCATTTATTCAAGAGGTATTTCAGCACACTTTTCTCTGTAAACCTACACATCTATTAATTCTGCTACCATCAAAAAAGAACCTTGAACCAACTTCGGCAATTTTAAAACTTGAAAGATTATCATTTTTCAAGAAATCACAGCAGAAACCGACTTTCCACGGTGCCGTGCTAAAATACCCCGTCGGAAGGTCTGGGGGTTAACGTCCGACTCATTGTAAAATTTCGCTTATTATATGTATACGAGAGGACATTCCATTCATTCGGACTTCCGGTTATCAAACAACGGACGAACGAGCCGGACGCATGCAAACAACATCGACTAAAAGCATCCACAACCGTTTGGCTGTACACTGTACAGCGAGAGCACACAGGGAAGGAAAGGTTCGAGAGAGTTTGCGGTTGCTGATGAAGTTGAAACGGAAGGGAAAGGAAGTCTGGGACAGCGCGAGCAGCGGCAGTCAACGTCGTACGAACAGTTCAAGAATAGTTCGGCGTTTCGTTTCCGAAACGAGGGGCATCCGGGCTTTCGAACGATTTTTCATCGGCGCGCCGGTAATCGTGTTTCCGTTGCCGGTCGATCTTTGAGAAGCACGATCGAGATTCGAGCGGAAGCCGATGGAACGAACACGCTCTGAAAAAACACGACGACGCACGGAAATAGATTTAACCATCTCGCTGATCGATATCCTACTCCATATTTCTTTCCTCGCAAATCTCTTTCATCCCGCTCTTTTTCTTTCTGTTGCTCTACGATTCGCGATTCTGATACGCAGGGTGCGAACAATTGTTTGCCCGACTCGTCGAAATTCTCCAAAACTGATAAAACTACTTTTTAGATTATTTCTTACGCATAAAAACCATTTGCAGAGGCCCAGGTTCGTCTGAATTTCCGATTTTGAAATTAAGTAAATAAGTATTCCAACTTTCCGGGCGGAAAGATCAAACAGATATTTCAGCTTAGGTCGCAGCTGGAACGTATAGTGCGCTCTGTTTCGGAGTTCCGCTTCAATATACGCATTCCACGACGTGCATTGACATAACTCGCTTATCGCGGAATTCAGTTTCCTCGTTCGTAAAAACAGAGTCAGCACGCAGGGTAAAGGTTCTGGCAAACGAGCGTGGCCGGTTGGCTCCTCCATCATTTTCGGTACTTATGTTCACGGTCACCTTTTTGGTCTAAACCACGTTTTCAATGCAAAGTGAAACCATTTGCCAAATTTCAGCTCGATCGGATTGGACCGGTTTTCGGAAGTTTAGCCGCATTCTTAAATTCTTCGAATGCTTCTATCGCACCAACTGGTTCGTCTTATGAACTGATAAAATCCGCAAACTAATGATTACATTGGATATTTTTCAAGCTCGATGTAAAGTTCGCTAAAGCAGATCCACCGGAACGTGTTGATCGAGCACCGGCGATATTTCCTCGCTGCTTTATCGGAAGGCAAACAATTATTTCGCAGCCTGTATACCAACGATCGTACCTGTTGCGTGTTTCCTTTGGTGTTTACTATAGAACGATTCCTGCCCGGGATCGCAGAGGATATCGCTCGTTACGTTTTAACGATCGGTTTAACGTTCGAATCCTTGAAACGCTTTCCAAGTCCCAAGCCGACAACGATGTTCGTCGCGCGGATTATGAATGAAAACGATCGCTCGGTCGTTTTTTTTTTTCCGCTTCCATCGCACCGCGGCCCGAGGCGAAACGGAGCGTGCACGCGCGAGTAAACGGCAACCCACGGTGTTACCGACATTTCGATCGCGAAAAAATGAAAAGCGTTCGCGCCTGTGACGCGTGGTCACGGCATGGCGAGACACAAGTAGAAGAAAGGAGAGAACAAAAATCTACGTTAGACGGTATGAATGGGAAAAACTTGTTCCCGCTCGCTCCGCTTGTTCTAAGAGCGGAACGAGCACGTGGGCGTGTATGCGTGTACCGTAATCGGAGTTAGGGTATATTTCAGTGGTCTCGTCTTCGATCCAAGAGTCAACCTCGACGAATTCGGCGACGAAGCTCGGTATGTGACACTTGATAATTGCGGCGTTCCCCCGAAGGACGTGTTCGTCCATCACGTTCACTGCATACCGCTGCCCGACAACTGCAACCAGACACCGGTTTCCGGTTTTACCATAAGCCGCACATCTACATACAGTCTCGTATCCGCGATCGATCGCGCTCGGGAACGTTCAAAAATTCGTGCCGGTTTATTTTCATTCTAACGGTATTCGGTCTCGCGTACGCAGAAACTACTGTTCGATTAAACAGCCAAATATTCCTCAACGTTACCTACGACGCCTACAATATTTCTAACACGCAAATGAAAATAAAGGATACTTCTCAAACGGACAATTAAAAATTATTTCGCACATGTATGCTGGATTGAAATTATTCCGAAATTTCTGCTTCAACCACGTTAATGTGATAGATGCGATATTTTATAACGCAATAAATTACGAGTAAGTTAAAAGAAAACTAAAAGGAATACGTGATTAAAATGACAGTACGTGGTAAAAATGTAACAAGATTTTCAATTTAAAAATTAAAAACGTTATGTACTACGCGTCTCTGTTAAATGGAAAAACATGATTGGAGAACAAATAATTAATCTCTCTCCTGCAACTGTCCTATTGGTCAAGATAAATGACTTAGCTTCAACTAACTGTTTGTACAATTCGTTTCAAAAACGAGAATCTATCCTAAAGAACGCCACGAGGATTTATTATCGTCCCAAAAGTGATCTCCACACCCCCGAGCCCTCCAACCGAACCACTAAAACAAACAGCCCTACACGAACTTTCCTCCCAACAATCAGAGTCTCTAAACAAATGATAATTTAAGACTTCCGCGAGATCTGAAAGGGTCCCTCTCGCCAAGAGCATCTCGCCATCCGAGCGATAATAACACTCCGTTAGGCTTTACGCCCATAAAACTGATCAAGAATCTCTTAAACACGGCAATAACATCAAGGGGAAATCTCTTCGCGAACATCTGTTCCTCGCGGAAACGATTACCCACACTCTTAACCTCGGCGAGCACGAATTCGAGAACGTACGCCCACGCGAATGCGAAGACTCGAAGCAGCAAGTAACGCGAAATTGAACGCGCGGCAGCAGCAATCTCTCCCGACGGAAAAAGAAAATGGGAATGAAACCGCGGCTAGCCTCCGATTTCCATGATTTTTATACACACGGTGGTAGCAATCGACATATTGAACAACTTTTTCCTTTGCATATTAGCGGCGGTCCCGCTTAGTCTCCGAGATATTCGCGAGCAACTATCGGTATCGCTACAGTGAACTCTGCCGATACAGGGTGTTCCATTTGAAGTGGGCTCGAGCAGGCATAATTCGGGCAGTGTCCCCAGACCGCGAGAATTCAGGGGAATACAGTTACCCTCTCTTTGCCGATACCGGAGTAGCCACGTGACGTTGTGAATCGAGTCACATATAGCGGGGAGTAGCGTCTGGACCTGATGCCGACGGTTTTCTGCGAATATCTCGAAAACTAAGCGAGACCTCGACTAACGCCCAGAGGAAAAAGTTGTTCAAACTGTTGAGATCTATCGCATATCCAAAAATCATCGAAGGGTGAGTTGTTCCGCAGTTTCGCCGGGAATGGTTGATCCGTTGGTGTTGCATGCTGATTGGTACCGTATGATTGTCCGTCGGCAACGTAACTGCCGTCGTTCGAATCGATCCATCCCACAACGTCCACGTGGTCGGCGACGAACGACGGGACCTGACACTTGAATATCGCGGCGTTTCCACGGATCGCGAACTGATCGTAAACCTGAATCTCGAAGTATTGGGCGACCACTGCAATCAACCGAACACAGAGGTGGCAAATAAAAGTGTGTCGCGTCGATAAAAGAAAACAGATACACACCCACACACACGCACACACACATATCCCGCAAAGCCGGACACGACGACGAGCCGTGCTCTGTTCGGGCTTTGATCCGGTCGATTAAAATTTCAATGAACCACGCTGGCTCGCGCGCGAGTCGTTTCCACGGCGGCGCTCTCTCTTTGCTCGGATGGAAATTAAGCTAGCCAGCGAACATCAATTTCCTCGTCGGTTTGATTAGTCTCCGGTTTAATCTAATCCGAAATCACGAACGGGTACGACCGCCGACCCCGATTCGTTGCTCCACTTAATCGCCGTCGCTCCGGCGATCGAACGGTCAAACATTTGCCGGGAAAATATTACCACGGTCCGTTTTATAGCGTTTACCCGCGCGATCGGGTCGTATCGTCGCCGCGTGTAGACCGATGAAGCGACGTCCGTCTACCCGGTCAAACAAATCGGCGCAAAATCTGTGAGATTCGGATTCACCGTGCTCCGCGGTTTAATCCGATCGATCCGGACGGATACTTCGAGTTCCTTCGGGGCGCTAACCCGCTAACTGACCGTCGATTAGATTCCATTACGCGTTACCATCGACCGCCGGTCAACCGAACGAAACTGGATGGCCCTGTTCGCGGAGAACGCTAATGGGATCTATGTGCTCCGTTAATCCCGTCTCTCGTGGCTGATCCCCGTCGTGGCGACGAGGATCGCGACGAGGATCAAGGCCACTGCCAGCCGCACGCTCTGCCTCCGTTTCTCGTTTGCATCATCGGCCAACGGAATGGGCAAGCTGGCTTCTCATAGACGAGCAAATTACGCGTTCCACTCTATCAGACTGTGCCCCGCCTCTCTCTCTCTCTCTCTCTCTCTCTCTTTCCCTCCCTCTCTCTCCTTCCCTCGGTTGCTTTGTGCATCCTGTGCACCCTGAGACCCCCGACAATAATACCCGGCGCGTCAAAGCGCGCAGCGAGACCGGCCTCTGTTCGCGCGAGGGATGAGCACGATGCTGATTCAATTTATTAATTCCATTAAAACCGCCACGCCGCGCCAGCAGGACTCGTTTAGTAAAATTAAACGTAGGCGGCTCGACCGCGTCGGCCGCGGTGTGGAAACTGCTTTCGATGGCACGCTCGAGAGGACCGTGTTTGTTGTCGACCGATCCCTCGACGATGCCTTTTGTCGTTTCTAGATTTCTGCTTGATTGCTCGAGATTGCTTGCCCTGTTCAGAGCTATTTGCCCAACGCGAATGTACAGGGTGAGTCAGGAATCTGCAGACACTGATTCAGGATACTAAAATAAGGATTACAGCTCGCGTAGAGTCGGGGACAAAAGTGCATACCCTTTCAAAATTAACTTTCTCAAAATTGGATCACACGACGACTCGAGGTTTTTAGATGTTAGGTCTACTAGGTAATGAAAGAAATTAATTAAAAATTGCCGGTAAATAATCTAATTTTAACATTGTGGCGCGGTAGTCTTCACTTTTAGTAGACATCGTCCGAAGAATCGGTTCGAGCAACTCTAAACGTCTTACAACAGTGTAAGAACAAAACTGGCAAGGTTTGCAGGGTGTGTCGAAAATGATGAAAACTCAGAAAATCCAGAAGAAAATTTAAAAGTGAATTTTGTAAAAAGCTGTCTATCCAGCAAGCTCGGAAATTCAACGTGCTAAGTGTTATTCTACCGCACGAAAGCGACTTATTCGGCCATATAAAGGCTCCCCTATGGTAGCAGAATTTTCGACACAGCCCACGCATGCGGGGCGACAGCAGCGAAGGGGTGAGAGAGTCGTGCTCATCGCAGGCCCGCTAAATATTCTCGTCCCCCCCGTTATTCTTTTTAATCGAGACGCGAGAAGTACCCTTTTCTTCTTGGCTGTTCGCGGAGTAGGTGGACCCATCCTCGACAGCCAGCCACTCGATCACGTCTACGAAATCCGCCACAAAGCTAGGCACGAGACACTTCAAGGTAGCCGTGTTGCCGCGCAAGACGAACTCGTCGATGACCCTCGTCTCGTAGAACTGCTGGACCACTGCAACGCGCGTATTCCCAGAAGACAGCCGACAAGACACGAACCCGTATAACGTGTACAATAACACGTGGTACAGTAACAAAATAAAACACGGAACGGTATCGTCGTATCGCGTGACGCTCGCCGACTCCCACGCGCCCCGTGTGGTTCCCTTGCGGATTCGCCTCGCGTTCGAGGAAGAGGAGAAATGAAAAGTAAATGGAGGGAGAGAGAAGAAGAACCAAAAAGAGAAAAAAAAACGGAGACTATTATTGTATCTCGCAGGGCGAGAGAGAAAGTTGTCGCACACGTCCTCCTCCTGCGCCTACCGTATTCCTCGCCGGCCGTGTATATCGTTCCATCGTCGGCTATCCATTGATCCACCTGAACGAACTCGGACACGAAACTCGGTATTTTGCATTTCATGATCGCGCTGTTCGCCCGAATCACGTACTCGTTCTCGGCCTCGGTCACGTAGAACTGCGAAACGACTGCCCGCGCGGGCACGCCAGGATAACGCGTGTTAGACGATCAGGTTGCAACAATGCGCAAAGATCGCGCGACTATGCGGCACACAGTGCACAGCTGCACGGTTGTACCAGTCGACGAAATTTCGAGACGCTCCAAATTATAATTAAAATAGTTTCTGAAACGAGTTCTATTTTGGGAAATTATTGGGTGCTTATGCTGAAACCGTTGCGCGCTTCAAGGTAAATGATTAATGCATTTTAAGATAAGAGCCTATTTATGTGCCTCGGGTGTTTTCGCGAATGGCGAACAGAGGCAAAAATGTGTGAAAGCAACATGGAGCTGTTGATCCGGCAATTTCCTGGGCGTCTCATAATTTTGTCGAGAGGTGTAGTTCGATCAGGTTAGTTGACAGAACCCGACGACACGCCTCAGGGTACGCGACAGATTCCCTGGCAATTCGCGTCTCTCCGTGAAGCGCAAGCGGGACGCGCGACGCGACGTTTCAAAGTAATCGTCGGACGTTCCCCGACGCGCTTTCACGTCCGTCCCGTTCGCGTTCCCTCTCGAGGAGACGAGACTAGGCGGCTGGGCTCCAGGATTAATCGTAATGCGGAGCAAAGTTCCCGCAGAACCGTCGCGCCGCTGCGCCGCGCCGGAGAGGACAAGCGAATTCACCATGAGGCGTGTCTAACCCCGATTAACTTGAACCTATAGTACCCTGCCCGATAGCAGGATCCTCCGGAAGATAGACCTCGCCGTCCTCCCTGATCCACGCCTCGACAGTAACGAACTCCGCGATGTAACTCGGGATGCTGCACTTCAAGATCGCGCTGTTGCCCCTGATCACGTATTCCGTCAGAATTTCCGGCTGATACGGCTGCGTCACGACTGTCGTACAAAATTGGCTAACTATCTTCGATCGACGGATTCTCCGAAAAACCACCATTAAATCGCCTAATTCGTTATTATGGATACGAAAAGATTGCACTCTTTAGACATTTTATATTGTTTATTTAGCTCTCAACAGTTGTTCGATCTTTTACGGAAGTGTATTAGCACAATTCCAAAGTGCTATTGTACTTTGTTGACACTAAACCTACCACCGCCGGTCAAAATGACCGTTCTAGATTTTTTATTTTACGATTACTGAACTTGTAAAGATGCTTTCGTGTGAAACGATTAAATAAATATATATAGGAGAGCAAATAAACTCAATCTCGTCATTTTTGTAAGACAACATGTATTGGTCACTTTTAAGGCTCGGTAGGTTTAGTGTTAAAAAAAAATGGAGCGTTACAATTTTTTGCATTATTTAATTATTTTCGTCAGCTTGAATAAAAATGAATTTTCGAATATTACCTCTGAATACTGTTTGCTGATTGCTCATAAAGGCACGAAGAATCGCAACATGTAAAAAGGATTGATGCGTTCCATAAAAAAAAGTACAATTGTATTTTGGAATCGATTCATTTCTGTGGAAGATCGAACTGCCCGACAATAGAGCTCACTGAACAACGCGAAATTGTCCTATGCAATTTTTTCCTATCTGCAATAGAAATAGAGTTATAGCCTGACCTAGATTCACCCTGTATGCAGGGTTTAGTAAACAATGGGTAGGTGGTGATTCTACAGGGCGTTACGCGTTGCAATCGCGAGTAAATTTCGAGCCCTTTTTTAAGCTATATGAAATATTGTTTTGAATAAAAGCTAAACCGTATATCGGCCTATAAAATCTCTTTTTTCAAATTTACTGTAGCATTTATGCAATTGTTATAAAATGCGTCTGTAGAAAAGTAATAAAAAGAACACGACCAGTGCATCGTTTCCAACGGTTATTAAAATTTCCTGAAAATTGAAAAAGCTTAATCTTAATCTGTGCGTTCATCGTTTGATGTTCACAAATATTGAAAAAAAGGTCTGTAAAAGAGAGTTTACACTGAAACTCGTTAAGACGAGACTTGATAAGTTTGCGCTTACCCGATGAACTTTCAAAGACACTTTTCTTAGATAGGAGGCCGAGCATACGAAAATTGTAATCTATATTTTTCATTCTGTATCATGTTGAATCACCACCTCCCTGGTTGTGCCATTGGTTACTGAACGCCCTGTATACACAGGAAATCCGTGAGACATCAAGGTGGTCGGTAGTTCAGCGGAGCATACGCTTCAAGGAGATTTCTTGCCGATGCAAATTAGGAAGATCCATTACTCTCCCCGATCTCCTAGTCCCAGATTTTGCTCTGCTATCTCACAGTACTCTCCTTAAGAGGGTGTTCCCATTCCTCCGTTCGTCTTAAGGCTACATTTTGAGATTTTTCTCGGTAAACAACATATTTTGAATCTGCTGGCTTTCTAAAAATCTACCACTTAATGTATTCGCAAAACAATCTCAACACACATCCTCAAAACAGAATGGGAATTAGGTGGATCCCTTGTCGGCTTAAAGATAATACCTAAAATTGGAATTTTTTGTGAGAAAATAAATTAGAAAATTAAAAACATTTTAAATTTTCGGTACAGGCAATAAATTAATCGGTATTCATAGTGTACATTTTGGTACTATTTTCGAGTAGGTACTATTTGTAAACCGCCAAGGTGATCCCCTCACCTTCTTGAAGAACCCTTCGAGAAGATCCCTCACCCTATCCTACTTCGAAAAGTTTGCTCTCCACCGTCTCGTGGGAGTCTCGACGTTCTGAATTCGCGACTCCGCAAAACTTGCGTCTCGATTCGAATGAACGAGCGTGTACGAGCGGACGATTTCCGGCTAACGTGGATCATTGTTGCCGCTATACGCGTCGCAGCCCAATTCATCCGTATCCTTACAATTAGAAGAGCCGTGGAATCCCTGCGTGAGAGCCGCAGCGGATGGTTCGTTAACCCGTCGCGTTGCCGCCGCCGTACAACTGCCGCCAGACTGGACCGCGCCGGAAACGAATCGTTACCACGTGCCACTTTGAACTTTTACCAAGTTTGGCGGGGAACGGGGGTGCCCGGTGGAGGAAAAAAAAACCTTGAGGGATTGGTGTGCCTCGGGACAGAGGGGCGAAGGGGAGCGAAGGAGACGCGACACAGAGTGGGCGAGAACGACGACGGAGGAGTGAGAAATAAAAAGTGTTAGGGTCCACGGGAGTTTAGTACCATAGTCGTTGGACGGTTTGAAGGTCGAACCGTCGCTTCCCACCCAGGAGTCAACCGACACAAATTCCGCGACGAAACTGGGTATGGTGCACTTCAAGATGGCTGCGTTGCCACGGATCACGTATTCGGACACGACCTCGGCTTCGTAGTATTGAGTCACGACTGGGGGGAAACAAGAGCACACAATAGAAGGGCTGCGCAAAGGACTTTTCTCGATTTCCTGAGCACTCGTTGTGTCTGAGGTTTCCGGCTGCGGGAGCAAGTGGCCGAAGGGCTTTGCTCTTTCATTCAGAGCCTGAGAATCTTCAACTGTTTCAATTGATCGATCAACCGGTCTGGTATCACAATAATATTCTAATAAAGGAAATTTTCTAGAATCTGTTATGACAGCAGAATTATTTAGTAAAAGATACTACCATTCGAACTACAGTATTTTTCTGGACGTTCAATAAAATAACTATTTTCCGCAAAAGTCTTTTAAACGTAAGTAAGTGTCACTTCGGCGACCTTGCAGAACCGGTAAAATAGAGAAATACAATCTCGAAACAATGGCGTAATAAATCTTCGCGCCATTGTACGCCTCGGGAAGCCTCAGACATCGTCAGCGATAACTGTGACATAATGAGCGTCCGGCACGGCTGAGTCAGACCATCTATCCCAGTTGCGCGATCCTTTCCGATCGGGCACCCCTCAGAAGAGAGCAGTCGCGAACGGTTTCGCTTATCATACGACGTTGACTAACGCGTTGCGACTCGCTGCCTAATTTCGACCCTTTATAATCCTCGAACCCCCTAGAAATCTCTACCGTTCTTCTCCTCCGGGTTAAAAAAGTTTCCTTGGTCGTCCTGCCAGCCGACCACTTGAACGAACTCGGCGACGAAGCTCGGTATGCTGCACTTGAGAATCGCTGCGTTCCCGCGTATTACGTACTCGTTGTTGACTTCGGACTGATAAAACTGGTGCACCACTAAAATGGAGGTCATGCGCTGATAATAACGGAGGTGTCGAACGCGCGCAATTCCTACGGTCGTAGCGCCTCGACAAGGCGATCATCGGTTTGGTTACCGCGGTGGCAGAGATCTGAAATAGCTGTGGCGTTATATGTATCGATCCGATAATCTCGTCGCCCGGCTTCCGGCGCATCGCGACGCGGTTTTCGTCAATCGCGATCTCTGGCCGGGAATACGGTACTGCACGGTTAAATTTACAAACGAGTTAACCCTACTCTTCTCCGAACACTGTCCAATAAAGAACATTCCATTTTCAGTAATCGTCGTCTTACCTTTATAATTGTAACACCAATGGATGGCTGAGACTCTCCCGATTAAAATGAGCCCAAACACGACGTGAATCGGGCTGATTTTACCGATTTAACATGGAGTCGACGCTCGAGCCGCTACCCCCACTACCGCGATCGTGCGATCGGAACGCGATAGTGGGGGTAGCGACTCGAGCGTCGGCAGCTCCTGACCAATCAGTAGCCCAGGCCTGATCTACGTCTTGATTATG
Organism: Halictus rubicundus; assembly: GCF_050948215.1. Lineage (NCBI taxonomy): Eukaryota > Metazoa > Arthropoda > Insecta > Hymenoptera > Halictidae > Halictus > Halictus rubicundus. The sequence continues at coordinate 14,444,638 of NC_135161.1, forward strand.
TAGTTACATCGACAAAAATAGTCCGATTTACGTCGTGTTTGGACTCATTTTAATCGCAAGAATCTCGGCTATCCATTGGTGCCACAATTATAAAGGTAAGACGACAATTAATGGAAATGAATTACTGGAAATGTTTCAGTCGTACTACGTCTATCTCGCGTCCACTCGTTACACCGAATCTTCCGCTTTGTCGAGCCGTGCTCGAGTCAATTCTCGGGGCAAAAGATATCCCGAACTGATGTAAATTTAACCGAGCACCCCTGAACCTGGACCAGGTGTCCCTTGTAACCCGATCGCGCGACGTTGACGACAGCTTCCCCGGTTGTGGACGCGCCGTCGTTCTCCGTTTCGAGCAGATCGATTCGCATAAGCATCTCATGCCGCGCCCGCAACGAGTTTCCAGCTTGCAGGAGAAGAGAGCGTCGACGTCGACGTCGACGTGCCAGCCAAACGATCGGTGCACTCTGTGAGAGAGAGAGAGAGAAAGAGAGAGCGAGAGTCAAAGTGCACCGACAGAGTGAGAAAGAGAGTCACTCTTTCGCACTCTCTCTCTCTCTCTCTCTCTCGCTCTCTTCCCGTGTACAAGCCAGACACGCCTCCACGCATGTGCCGTCGCGACGCGAGAAACAGAGAGAAACGAGAGACGTCTCTCGTTCTGACGTCGATGTCGACGATATGCTCCAATTATTTCAGTCAGCACGCTCCGGACGGTGAACGTAACGAGCTGGGAACAATGTTAATGAGACGACGCTTTCGCGTGCTCGTATAAAACGATTATGCGACAGCTGGGAGTGACCGAGCCGAGCTTTCGGAACACCGCTCCGTTTTGCAGACGGGGTATTCGTGCTCGGACAATTGTCTGCGATCCGTCGCGGAGGACGTCTGTGGTTCGGATCGGGAAGTTCAGTGTCGTTTTAGACATTTTAGATTTACTCCATTTCATTAGGGTTGCGCAACCCCTTAAATTGCACCTACTTGATTGATATCATAAATGCACAAAACATAAAACGTGTACCTGCAAAAAGTTTTCCGATATTCTTCGGTGTAAATTTTTCTCCGATTTCTTTGTTGGTTCAGAAGTTCCAACAACGCGTCGCTGAACTTTCCGATCGGGACAATAACGCGTCTCGCGATGCCGGTCGGAGTTTGCCGAGTTTACCGAGTTTGAAGAACGCGTGGGCGATCTGCTCGAGGGAACGACGACAAGTTCCGTTTCTATTGAATAAAGCGAAATGGTTCGTTTCGATCGGATCGATCCGGTACCGTAATCGTCGCCGGGTAGGAATTCGTCTCCCTGATCGGTGTGCCAGGATAGAACCTTCACGAAATCGGCGACGAAGGACGGGACGACGCACTTCAAAATGGCACTGTTTCCACGGATCGCGTACTCCTTGTTCACGTCTGTGTCGTAGTACTGCGCCACCACTGCGATATATCGTCGTCCGAAGACCGTGTTAAATCGTGACTCGCGAGCGCAGTGAACGCTGCACTCCAGCCTCTCATTTTGCAATCTGCAATACGTTGCGAGCATGTCGAACCTCGGTTTTCGGGGCTTTCCGCTTCGATCGCCATCGACATTTAGGTCAACATTGATACGCGTGCGAACCGTCCCACGTGAAATCGCGCGGAATTTGCCGCATAGTCACCGATCTGTTCCCAACTATCAGAACTTGTACGTTCCGGGGAAATTAAAACTGTGCTTTTGCATTGTATAATAATATGCATTCATAGGCTCGATAGCACAGGGGGTTAAAATTCCAATTAAACATTTGTATTGTTCATAACGATTATAGTCTGTAAAATGAAATCAATGCAATCGGTGCAAAACCGAATAAAATACCAGAAACAAAAGCAGTCTGCATTCATTGCCGTTGCAATTCATGTGCCGACAACATTAATGCAACCATTTCTATAGCTATTACAATGCAAACAAATATCAAAATTAATGTAAATTAAATACAACGATACAAACGAATGCTGAGATTCTGAAATAAATCGGTGATCGTACCGGAAATTTCATGCGACATGGCCTGGTATGGCTCGCGTGCGGATTACAATCGAAAATTCAGGATTGCTGTCGATATCTTCGCGTGACCATTGGGCGACATGTATGTTCCAGTTACATACATGTATCGACTCGCAGCGTGTGCAGCATTACAACCAACGGAGGCTGGAGAGCAATAAATATTAAGGTAAACAACGGCGGCGGCGGCAGCGAATACACGTAATTCTAATCCGACACCTAAAACTCGTGGAACCGTGATAATTGCCACCGATATTTCACGAATATATCGCGAAGCTCGAAATACTGACCCAATTTCGACGACTTTCGTCGGTCGTTGTATGCTCGAAATTGCTGAAAAGAAGACGAGTTAGTTCGCTGTGCCTGGCCCTTTGAACGTCTTACCATTGTCATTACTTAATCTAGCTTTTAGTGATGAAAAAATGTTCTTATATCATATTTATTATACCTGAAATTTTAATCTTATTTTTTTATAACATTGCGAGAGATAAATGAGGATTTAACATCACTTTTTTTCCTACCGTATTACAAGAACAAGATGCGGACTTGTTATCTCTTTTATCCTATTGTATTACAAGAAGAAGATACAGGCTTAATATCACTTTCTCAGTATTACGTTACAAGCTCAAGATATTAACATGTTCTTCACACTGTTATCTTAACCCTTTGTACTAGAAACTATTTTCTATCTAAACTATTTTCGTTGTCAGAATTAGAAATGTCATTTTCTCGAAAAACGTAGGCATGCTCAATGTATTCTGTCTTTGTCGATAAAAATACGCATTAGCATAAACGCCCGCGGTCTAGCAGGAAATCTGCTCCGTTGTTAGAAAGTACTAGGAGTAGCCGCGGCTACCAAAGTGGCACGACCTGATTGTTTGACAGTGGCAAGACGTTCGATCCGTGCATCGCGGGCTGTTGAAACATGATCGCGTGTCGTTCACCTCGTTATCTTGTTTGAGAAGTAAGTAACAGCTGGCCAGGCAACAACGAGAGAGAGCGAGGTCCCGAGCGATTTTGGAATGCAAGTAAGAGGATAACACTTACCGGCTCTCACGTTAACGTCTCGGCTGTGAACTGAACCCGCCGGTGATCGCGCCAGACAGCTGTAAACCTGAGCATGAACCTCCTGACGGTAATCCTCGGCGCGGAAAGGTGGGAACACCAAGTTTCCATTCGGCAAAACCTGCGAAAATTTTTCGTTTCGTCACCAACGACCATTCTAATTTACCGCTAATTAGGCGACAATTAATCCGGCCTTCCTCCTTAGCCGAACTACTGACGTAAGATCGTTAATACGCCGCTAAATGCGCGACCCGTGGGAGTCAAAGAGTTCGATAGTGGGAAGTCAATTACACCAGATTTCCATAATTCCTATGCTACAGTTTTCTTTCGATAGAAGACTCGCTGGCTAATCAAGTTACAACGAGAAAGAATTTAAATCTAGAAAAGTCTATCAAGAATTCAGTTGGTAGCCACACAGGTAAAAATACGATTTAAAAATAAAGTGGAACTATATAACCAGTTGCCCGGTTACGAGTAAAAGGAAGTCCAATCTAGAACCCAGCGATTGGCATTTAATTTCTTTCACGGCGTAGGTGCTTTATGAAGAATTACGATAGGATATACTGGTCGATCTTTCTCTCGGTGTGCGAACGCGGCGAGTGGGTGTCGCGTGTAGTGCCTCTCAATGAATTGCATTGTTGCTACGGTCGATGATCATATAAAAGTTTGATTTATTCGCCATCGAGTGGGTAATTAACTCCTGTTTCATCGACTAATTTTCATAAAAATTAGTTAGGATAAATGAGTCTAAAGTATTCCGCGAAAAGCGTTCGCGAACCAACAAATGTTTTACATGGAAAGTAGTGATTAATTTTCTCCCTAATAAAGAACGTGACTCAACTGAAACAGGTTAATTTTTATGGTATATATATTCGCAAAAATTTTCAACGCGCATTTTTCTTTTATTTTCTATTCGATAAACTGGATTTACCATGCCCAATTTCAGCGGCTGTTCTCATACTTTCAATGTGAATATTTGCCGATATAAAAGACTGCGTGCCAAATGTTTTTGCGAGCTCCATATCGCGCATACTACAACCTTTGTTGGAAAATATGCCGGAGCGAATGTCGTTCATTGTTGGAGGAAGTATTTTCTGCATTATAAAATTAACCGTCAGCAACGTGAGAAAAAGATTAACAAAAAAACAGAATGACTTTTACAAAATTATTTTGCTGCTCAAATAAACTAGCACACGATTATTTTAAATAACATGGAAATTGTATCTAATGTGAGAAGTAAATTGAATTGAAAAAATGAGTATTTCAGTGCAGAAATGATTTACTGGCACGTATTCCATCGCACAACTGTTAAAGGATTTCTGTATAGGTGAGATTACAATTACGATTGGACACGACGTCTCTGTCATAGTGTTAGGGTTGTCGACCCACACTGTGATCGATCCGTGCAGTTTGCCTGGTAGTCTATCAACGGCCGATCAACGTCGAAGCGAACGCAAATAGGAAAATTTAAATTTCATATTTTACCCCGCATGCGGCACATGTTCTTTTTAAAACTTGGATTTCCAACCGAGAAGTCTCGATAATTCCATAAAATCGGTACTAATTTATGTAATGAATTAAAAATGAAAACGTTCAAATCTCAGATGGTTAAGTAAGATTTTGGTGTACAAGTGTTCGCTGTGATTTGTCAAAATGTTACTTTCGACCCTGTTCTCTCCTACATTAATTTTTACAGAGACATCGCCAACACGTTCTGGTTGGGCAGAGAGACTGCAAATCGAAGCGGTAATACCTGGCGAACCAGCTTGTGCAGCGGCAAGGTAAAAAATAAACACATACCTGTCGGAGTCCCGGAACGTCCCCTACAGCACTTCCGTCGGCGCGAACCCAAATAATATCCGGTTGGGGGTTTCCTCTGGCCTGGCATTCGACGACAGCTCCGGTTCCGTTCGAGAAGTCAACTCGGTTTGGTGGTTCCTTGACAAACACGGGTCCCATAGATTCATCCTCAGCGTAAGCCACTGCGGACAAAGAGAAGAGAAAAGTTTGCTGGGTGATCAGGAAAACGGATTCAACGATTCCGGGTGGCGTTTGTCGTGTTTATCGGCTCGCCAAACCCCCCGGGTCGAGGCACCAACGAAGGCACGCTAAGAGATTAATTAGTCCGAAACTGTGACCGGGCGACGTAACTTTTGTTGCGTGTCTTTCGGTTTCGTTAGGCGGCCGTCTCCGCCAGGATATACGCGACACCCACGTTCAATTGGCGCGTCGCCAATTGTAGCAAACAACAGGTTGCCGGTCTGCTATTGAATAATATGCTATCAACGTCACGTGACCATACGGGAGACGGTAACACGCGTGATTTGTTTTCCGTCACAGGCATTCGCGATCATAGTAAAAAATTGTGTCATACTTTTCAAATTTTTCCCACTTCCCTTGAATACGTTGTACCTTGATTCCACAAGATAAACTGCATTTTCCAGACTCGTTAACACACTTTCCAAATGTACCAATTACTTTGAATGGTTCTTAGGTCTCGGTATCAGCCTTCGGAAAATCAGCATCGACGGCGAGTTTTCCTCGCGAGCCGATCGCCGCCATTCGAGTCACGATTTATTCTTAGATCCATATTCAGTCGGTTTACACGTGTTTACGATTATACAAGAGCTCATTGTGCCACTTTCTTCCTGCGTAACCGCATGCCGACTTAACCGCGTCCAGAACGGATAAGCGCGAGCACCGGTCGTCGTAAAATCGAGTTACGAACAAAACCGGTTGGCGAACCAACAGTGCACACTTGCCAGCCAGCCAACGCGAGCGACAGGAGGCGCGCTCAGGTACGAAGGAACAGGTGTTCCGAACTTTTGTCGTATCGGGACTCGACGCTCTGCACGGATTTTGTCCTTGCGGTCGTCCCGCTTTTATCCTTATATTGGCTCGTTACCTTCGTACCAATTCAACTGTACAGGCTGTAGAAAAAGTAATGGTCGTCCGTCCTAGGCGTGAATCTACATTTCTGGATCGGTGGACGCGTTCGGATCATAAATTTCAAGTTGCAAAATGTGAAACAAAATAACAGAAATATGGAAGAAAACCTTGTAAGTATTATAATTGTACCTGTCTTTCGGAGACTATTTTCAAAGCACGAAACGCCACGCTTCTACGCAATCGCTAAACACTACGCGACACACTTTAGGAAATCGTGACAGCGAACGAGAAGATGTTGCTCCGACCACGGTCAAAATAATACTGCGACATGTAGGATCAGACGCTGAGGGTGTATAAATTCTAGATAGAAAAACGGGGAAAACAAAGTCTGTCAAGTTCTGAGAATTTGTTCGAAGCATCGTCAAGTTTTTGCCGTTCTCTCGGTAAATAAAAGTCCTTTCATAGAAAAATTATGGAACAGCCGGCAGATGATGTGTTGACAAATAAAAAAGGTCAGGAAAACCGATTTTCGTAGCGTTCTGACCGGAAGTCCTCCCATTGGCAATCCTCGTCACTCGTCGCGCGGGAGTAATCGGATGCAGGAATTCAATAATATTTCCAGGAGAGTGAGAGAGAGAGAAGCGATTCAAGGATCTACTCCGCGCGAGTTGAATGAACAGCGGTGTTCATTAACATTGGCACGAACACAGGCGCCGCGGCGAGAAAGGTCGAAGGCACATTGATCGGTGACCCGATATCAGCCCGAGAGCGATTTTTCGTAAAGTTCCAGCGTTACGCGCTCACGATCAAAGACGGGATTCTGCGCGGTCGATAACCGGCCCGTAATCTATATATAGTCAAGCGTTTGAAACGACCGGACACGCTGCATCGAATACATTTCTAGCAAACGTACGCGTGTGCACGCCGCTGTAATATAGTCGTATCCCACATCTACGGTTACGCGCCTGACTCACGGCCGCGTTTACGCGTGTTGGAGCTGGGAGGATCGTGACGATCATAATGATCGAGCCTTCTGAAAAACTCGGACTCGCGCACGGTCCCTGCTAGGCGATGCTCGATTCCCATTCGATTCCTTTGTTTAGAAGATCGCGGTTCTTTTTATGCATTGACACTTTACTACACTGGAAAAAATTTATTTTCCATTCGAGTTCCATGTAACCAGATGTGCAGAAAGTGGTGAGCGAGTAACCGAAGGTTAAGGGCTACACACAATCGCGCGTTGCTGTTTGGGATCGATACTAATTCAGAAGGGTCGTACCCATCGCTAGAAACGAGCCACGCTGCGCCCGCCGCGCCGTGTAATTTAGGCGTTTTCGTATTTAATGAATGTAATATGCGCCGAGTGGTTGAAACCGTGTCACCAGTGATAAACCGGCTATCTAAATCGGAAAACGTGACGTCGATGGAAACATTCTAGACAGGAAGTCGGGAGAAATTCCTGAGCGCGTCGAGGCAAACGCGGATTCGTTTGGTTTAACCCTTGGTGAAACCGAAAAGGTTAACAACCTTTGAGCAAACAGGGTACCTGTTATTCACGTTATTATTGTACGGCTTTCCTTCCAATGCAAATGCGTTCCTTCGATTTTCAATGCAGATGTGCAGTCGGTTCACCATAAATATTCACTCGGCCCATTGACCCAGTGAGATTCGCACACGTTGCTTCACCCATACCAGTAGCAACATCGTTGTACCCGAACCTGCACGAATAAAATCCAGACACAGGTGAAAAGTTGGCCGAACAATGGGCCACTGCCCATTGCTGTTGCTGATCGCTGTTTTCGATCGACTTCTCGAGAGTCGCTCGATTAAACGTTTCCGTTGCCGAACCTTCGCAACAGATTCTCTTTGATTCTGCGCGCGAAGGATCTATGACGTCATCGGATTCGAGATTTGCACATTCCATGGACAGCATCCGAAAGGCGTCTCAACGGACGCTGAATCATCTCCGAGCATGACGGAGCCGCAACACTAGAAGATTCACCTGGCGCGGTTGCTCCAGGCCGCTCCGGCAAAATGCGATTCTCTTTCAGGAATGGGCGTCCGTTCTGGGAACAGCAGCTGTTCCTTTCCCTCGGTTCCCTCCTCCACGGAGCTTGGTTTTCTTGGTCTTTTCTTCGGCAGCTGCGCTCCGAGCTCAGTTTCTACCTACGCCTCGCGGACCTTTCACGTCCATCCGCGACCGACTCGAAACGAGCAGAGCACGCCTGGAGATTGCATCGACAGCTGCGATGCCGATTTCCTATCCGCGCTCTTCCTCCTTTCTTTCTTCCTGCTTCTTTCTTCAAGTTCTTCGGAAATTCCACGGAGACCGAAAACCGCGTTAGTCTTGACGAGCTTCTGATCTGTTCAGGTCGCACAGTGTTCGAAATATTTCTTCATGGATTATAGATTTGGCCCCTGAAGTATAGACATGCATTTATGAAACACCCTGTATATTCTAAGAGAACCTGCAATACTTGAAATCAAGGAGGACCAGACGGATAACACCTCCCACCGGTTCACACATTTTCCAATTGCTAAAAGTTCGAAATCTGTGCTAGGGAGGGGCGGAGGGCGTGACGTAAATATTCCGCGAGAAAAGGGGCAGGATCGTTAACGTTCGGAATTAATGAGGGTCGATCTACTTTGCACAGATGCTCCTCGCTCACAGCTGAAGCACAAGAAACGCTGAAAAATCCGGGCTTGAGCTTCAGGGAATCTCGCCGGGTGTGTGACGTCAATCCATCCGTTCTCAAGAAAATCCCGTCCCTTCTTACTAAATACTTTAATGGTCACGCAACGTTGACAGATATCGGAACAGTTAGCCGATTCCGCGAATCGCCAGTCGTTAGTTTTCCTATCGATCGAGCATACGCTGCGTCAGCGCTTCGATGTAAATAGACCGCACATTCGAATACACGTTTTCTCCTAAAAAATCGTAACTACGAACAGAATGTTCATCAATTTCAAACAAACATGTCGAATCGCAAAACTGTTAAAGAGAAATATCGAACTCTTGCTATAATATTTATAAGTCGAGGAGTGCATGAACGTATCAACTGTGAAAAGGTTATCATAAAATAACTCATCCAGCTAACTCGGAAGTGATGTGTTTTACGACAATGTTATTGCCGTTTATAGTTCAAATAAATAATGAGTGTTATCAGTGATGACATTAATATGAAATTTGCATCAACTACAATTTCACTTATGATAACATTTAAGGATTAATAAACGCGGCTCTTGTCATTTTTACAAGACTACTGATAAATCTAGCCCCGCTCGAACAAGAAGTATTGATGATCCATAAGCTGGGCAGATATCTCATTGACCCTCTTTAACTACTTTTAGTAGCAATTTTTTACGAGCGCCACTTAGTCACTCGACCCAAATCTTCATTGATACTTATTCATACAACACTTGCTCGTTTTCTTAGACACGCTACCACGTTATCCAACAAGAAATATATATGTTACCCGATTTGAAAAATGGCAAGCTGTCCATCTAGTTTGTCACGTAAGAGCTTACTCGATATTTCCGAGGGAAAAAATTCAATTTGAAAAATTTGTAGACAGATTAAAACTGCATTTAAAATACTATCACGATTTTATCAAATAATGGATCAAATCCCCTGCTCGCAGGGTTGCCCCCTGCAATAAAGAAACAAATAATAAAGAAATTGCGATGCCCATAAATGATCGACGTGGCAGTGAAAGCGTTAATACACGTGTAAATAATTCGTTCGACAATCGCGTTTACGATTCTGATTGAACACTTTGTGCCGGGAGTAGTGATAGTAGATTTACGCTTCAGCGTGGACACAATGCATAAGGAACGTGTCATCCGGAAGATTGTTAAGGGAAAGATGAATTACTGCGTCAGCTGCTGCTGGCTCGGCAGCTTGTACCGCGTCATACGTTCTCAATGCATAAACGATTAGATAGGCAAGATACAACGCAGCGACGCGACGCACGCTCGCGAATGGTTAGCGTGCTCCGAGCAGCAGCACCAGCACCAGCAGCAGCAGCAGCGGCCACTTCCTCTTTCTGCCGGACAGAAAAGGAGATTTGTTCCCAGATAAACGTGCTTCGCGCCGAGAGCTTCATTTCTCGAGCAATTAACGCGTTACAATTAAACTGCGAATCGTTATGCGAAATAACCATAACTTCGAGTCCATTCGGAACATACTTTTTTAAACTGGTAACTGTTTTGCTTCATTTTAAGAACGTGCGTATTATCTACATACGTGGGAAGTTTGTCTTGATTCATTCCTTATTAGTCATAGTTGGATCAATTTGGTATCGTAACGATACGATAACTCACGTTGATCTTTACGATCTGAACATTCGCGTATTCCCTTGCTATCTTAACTCTTTCAACATTAGAACTGCTCGACCAATTAGGACGGTTTCAGATTCCTTGTTTTACGATGAACGAAACTGTAGGAATGCTTTTCTGGAAAATTATTAAGTAAACGTATTTATTCGAGCACACCTTGCAATGAAACTCAGTGCCCAGGTCAGTCATAAGGTGATCTAACACTCTATTAAAACGGTTATTGTAATTTACCTCGTCATTGCATTCGAATCACAGTCCATTTATAACTGAATAGAACCGCTCCTATTTAACGATGCATTACTATTCTCCAACTCACCGGTCGTCAATGCCAGTAGAGCCAATAGAAGCATAGTCGCGATACAGGTGGGTATCTTAAACCCTCCGCCTGGGGGATCACGCCACATCTTGATCCTGTTTTCCTTGATCGCACTGATTCTCACCTGACGTCACACAGAAAAAGCACACAACTGAACGACGAGAGCTTGCGACGCACGTGAAAAATTGATCGCAACAGCCACGCTAATTCCTCCGAAGGACCGGGTCGGATATGTGAACGCGAAAAGAAACCCCAATGACCGCCGGTAAAACGTCCTACATCGTATCCCGTGCAGTCACTATATTTGAATCGAACGACCTTTGTATAGGGTTCAAGGCCGACTAGTTTATTCGGAGCGGCCTGGCTCGATACCGCGATCGTCACCTCGAACATTTTCGAGCTTGCGTGAAAAATCGGCATGCGTGACACAGCGCGAGCCCTGCGCAAGCTTTACAACAGAAGCCGACGCATCGTCATCGGTCGTACTTAACAGTTCCCTGTGTTTCTACAATTTCATACGACCAATACGCTCTACTGCCAGCATATAAGCGAAATCTACCTCGCGTCTTGCACGAGAGAAAATCCGAATGAATGAGAAAGAAAAATGCGTGACTGGGATGGGCAAAATTTAACGCTGAACCTACCACGGTCGAATGTTCTGTTTCACAAATATTGAAATTACGAGGAAATTCATACTACTTATGAGATTACCTAATATTTACAATGACAAAACAGTTCTGGTAAAATAGAGTTCTAAGAACGTCACAAAGTTATTCGAAATTGGTCTCCGCACTCTGTGACGTCGTCTCGAATAATCAAGATTTTAATTTGTATAAAACCCAAATAATTCCAAAGTTCCTCGCAACGATCCGAATCGGACCAGCATATACACAATTGGGAAACAGTATTTCACCCATCCCTGCTCGCGGGAGAGCAACCGGAACAAAAACCGTGCAGCAATCTGCGCAAAGTGACTGAGAGGATGCAAGGGCTCAGACGACCCCCTAAAAGCGGAGAGCAGACGAAAACGAAAAAAAAAAGAAGAAGAACGAAATAAGATGCTAGGAGAAGAGGAAGCGCGTGAGAAATGAAAGACAGGTCGAAAAGCCTTTTGGCGTCCGTCGGTTCGTGATAATCCCTGGAACACGTTGCCGGCAGTTTTTCAAAACCACCGGGGAAACATCGTGCACGTGCTGAATCACTGATGGCACACCGGTGCCAGGGTAGGAAGAAGACAACGAACCGGATAGAAGAGAGTGGAGGAACAGGCTGAGAGGAGAAAAGGAGAGAGAGAGAGAGGAGAGAAAGAAGAGAAGAGAAGAGAAGAGAAGAGAAGAGCAGAGCAGAGAAGAGAAGAGAAAGCACGGAGTAGTGCTGCTCGTCACGGAGCTGCTCCCTCTCGGTGGGTTTATTGATCGCAGGGTGCGGAGCGGACCAATCTACCCCTCATGCAGCGTACGCCATGCTTGCTGGTAGGTATTTGCCCGAGCCAGTCCGCCTGCCTGCCTGCCCGATTCCCTGCTCCTCGTGCAGCCTTCGCTAAATCCGGAAAACCCGCCTCCGACCCTATAAAATACCGCATCGGCCGGCTACCTGGACCAGAAATACCACGGGCCCTGCGCCGGTCGGGCCAAACACCTCTGCCACCGGGTGCAAATCGAAAGATTATACGGCACGCGAGGCTCCCTTAATTAATTCACCGATACTTCTGCCATCGGAGCACACCGACGTGCCATCGACGAATCTAGGACATGCCGCATCTGCTCCCGTCTCCCACAGAAGGTCACCACCCATCGTCCCGAACCGTAGAGAAAAAGAGAGCCGATCGGAGACGAATCTCCTCCAGCTGCAGCCGATAAATCGTCTCGAGGAGAGAACGGCATCGAACGATTTCAACCGATGTTCTAAAAGGGCTCTATGTAACTCTACGTAACTACCCGGTTCAAAGATCGACGTTTTCTGGTTGAACGGGCTGTTGCGATCCAATTCAAGGGAAGCCGGGGCTTCCGAGAGAAACGATCACCCGCGATGATCACACTCGGTATTCACAGGAGCACATGTAGTACCACACCGTACACACCCACACGGGAGATTTCGCGAATCTCGCGGAGACCGGTTGATTTCTCTAATTTCTCTTTTCTTTTTCGGGATTTGTTTGAATCGGTTTCCCCGGTAGAATCGTATGCGGAAACCGCGGTGCTCGAACCACCTTTCGAGCGTGACTCACACGTGTGAACGGTGACGTTTCCACCGGTCTACGTACCGACAACACGTCGATTAGATCGCAAAGAATACACGCTGACCAGTACACACACCGCTCAGAGAACAGAACGAACACTCTAGGTCCGTGGACGGCCGAAGAGTGCAGCGAGGAGCGTCGTTTTGCTTCGGGACAGCGGCTGCTCCACACGGGATCTCGAGGTCGGCGGTGGGGGGTCGTCGTCGTGGTACGCTCTTGCGTCGCGACGCCCGGTAGTGGGGACGCCGGTTGGTCGACCTTTCTCGCACGCGACCGTTGCCGCTACCGTCGTCGTCGTCGTCCTCGTCCTCCTCATAGTCGTCTCGCGTGCGCTTTCGCACCGTATCCCGTAATTGCAATTGGTCCCGACAAGTCGTATTTGAAATTGAAATTGGAAATACCCGGCCCGGTTTTTCATTTCCACCGTTTTAACACCTCGCGTCTCGAGCAACCCTTTGCGCCGCCACCGTGGGCCAGAATCATAAATTAGCTGGACAAAAACCTGAAAATTTCATACCGTTAAAGGTACGTTTACCAAGTTAGTTTACACTCGTGAACGCGGTCACGTGCAAACGCACGTTGAACGCTATATGTTTTCGAGCAGACGATAAATAAACGCTTCAGCGCCTACGCTCACCCGAATAGTTGCATTTGTCGATCGTTCTTTCGTTACGAGTTCGAGTACCTTGCTACGTTACTAATCGAATTATTATTATCATTACTTTGCTTTGTACCAAATAAGGTGTATATGCGAATTTAGCTTCAAATCAACATTCAATAAACTCTTCGGCTTTTTTAATTCATTTCAATTCCATTTTCACTCTTTCAAAAGAATGTATCTTTAAAGCACATAGTAATTTTCAATAAAAGTGTTCTCAATCGGGAGTTATGATTTCTTTCAAAAACGGATCCCATATTAGACGCGAATCTTTTTAAATGATTACCCTTTAGGTAGGCACCTACTATTACCTCTATGTATAGTTTCAAAATAGGCATTTATGTACAAATTTTTAATACCGAACCCTTAACTCTTTACCTACTGAAAAACTTCTCAATGAGTTTATCAATAACTGTGCTATGTCAAATGTTCATTTTCTGTCAAAAATAGCGTCAAAATAAGATGTATCTGAAATAACTTCCCACTCGATTAACGTTCGAGACTGTAAATTGCTATTGAGAAATTGATTAAGGAAGTTACAAGTTATAGAGGTTCGAATTTCGTATACGATTTATCATCAGTTTTTTAATATTTCGGAAAAATCCTCGTTAGGAAAGGGTTAATATTCTTTTAAAAATCCTCTATTTTATGATGGCGTCTCGACCCGCCAACTAGACACGTCACCGGAAGTACACTGTTTTACTGACGCATTCTCCGGATCCGCGTGGATTCGACAGTGCGACACTTGATAAGGAAGAAGCCATCCGTGCGCCGAAAGCTGTCAAGATGATAGAAAAAGAACAGACGAAAAAAGAGATAAAGGAATTAGCGAAAAATGACAAATACTCGATTTTACTACCGACGTACAACGAGATTGAAAATTTACCTATAATCGTTTGGCTTATCATCAAATACATGGACGAGAGGTAACTACTATACCAACATAACCTCAATTACGGATAAAGTAACTCCTGCCGGATGAGAATAAAGGATTGAAAATATCTCAAGTATGAAATATTAATCAGTCTAGCGAACATATGCAACATTCTAGCGAACTTGATTATGAGATAATCGTAATCGACGATGGTTCTCCTGATGGAACGTTGGACATGGCTAAACAGCTGCAAAATGTATACGGTGAAGATAAAATAGTACTGAGACCGAGGGAGAAAAAGCTTGGACTGGGAACAGCTTATATGCATGGGATTAAACATGCTACAGGAAATTTCATTATCATCATGGATGCCGATCTGTCCCATCATGTACATATTTTCCTTTGTAAACGAATAATCCGTGCTAGGCGTGGGTGCGGATCCTTCTATCGAATATATTTTAGTTATTTTTCCTTAGATGTCCATTGTACTTAGGAGTGCTCGCTGCCCGTGTCTAGTTTACACATGTAATTGAAATTTACATGTACTTTTTATCTTCTTCAGCCCAAGTTCATTCCTAAAATGATAGAGCAACAGAGGTATCTTGATCTGGACGTGGTTAGCGGCACTAGGTACGCTCATGGCGGAGGTGTTTATGGCTGGGACTTCAAAAGGAAGTTAATAAGTAGAGGGGCAAACTTCTTGACGCAAATCCTCCTGAGACCGGGTGTCAGTGACCTCACGGGAAGCTTTAGGTACACGATCTTACACTACTACTATGCATAATCTGTACAGCATAGTACTCTTAATTCTTATTCTTGCGATCACAGGTTATACAAGAAAGAAGTATTAGAGAAATTAATCCAATCCTGCGTATCCAAGGGATACGTATTCCAGATGGAAATGATAGTCAGGGCTAGGCAATACAATTATACCATAGGAGAAGTACCAATTTCATTCGTGGATCGTGTTTATGGTGAATCGAAGCTGGGTGGATCAGAAATCTTCCAATTTGCGAAAGGTCTTCTATATCTTTTCGCTACCACATAATCTGGACCGGAACTCACCATTTCTGGAGAACATTCCCTATATTGCAAACAAAATATATAGATTAGAACACGTATGGAGTAAGCAATTGTATACCAATGGATGCTTTTATAAAATAAACGTATGTGATTGTTACGTTCTATGGCGATTTAATCACGTAGAAAAGTACGCTCACGGTCCCATTGAGCGCACAAATTGATATAAATTGAGCCACTCGACTTAAAAATGAAGGAGCACGTGCCCGTGCGCACGTGGTCGTGAATGGACGACGCGAAATACATATAACGATTCTCGCGAGCAGTTCCACCCTCGCCGCACCCTCTGACGTCACGCAGCCTCCGTTTATTGATCCATTACGAAATTACAGTCTATATTTCGGCTTGAGTAGAATGCAAGACGGTGCCACAATGTGCCACGTACGAAAAGTCAAGATCCAGCGGAAATCCCTGCACCGATTAATTCCAATTTTTTGATAACGATGCATAATAAAATAAAAACAGAATGAAATCCCGAATAACCCACGGAGTTTAATCACGGGCAAGCGAATGAAACAGTTATACGAAATTTGAGTAGGGCATTAAAAATTGCGGGTGATGTTTCATCATTTTGACCGGTCCTATTGTAAAAAGTTAGAAAGGGAGAAGGGGGAGGGTGGTAAATGTGACGTTCGCGTTGATCGTTCGATTCGTTCGGATTCCAAAAGGAGTTGAAAACACGAGAGAGGGGTGGCACTGATGACAATCGAAAATGCTTGGGGTCTCGCGAGATCAGAGTTTCCGCTCGCGAAAACGGGGAGCAGTCGGCCAGTTCTGTCGCAAGCTTCGCCGCGGCCAGACGTGCAAGTGGCGTTGCCTGCGCGCCGGGGTGAATCTTGCAAGCTCTCCCTTATCGAGCTTTCAGATGGCTGTGCCTTTTAGATTTTGACGTTTTCCTCGTTTTCCCTCCCCCTTTTCTCCTGTCGTAACTTTATTTCTTTTCTTCATATATACATATATCTATCCGACTGTTCGCCGGACCTCGCCGTTCTCGTCGCCAGAAAACCACCACCCTAACATGCCGAGAAAAATCGGATTCCACGTCGTGTACGCCACCAGTAAGGGGACATCAGATTGTGATTGTGATATCCGTTCGACCGGCGATAACCTCGACGATAATCGTGCGCGAAAAATGTTCCTCTCGCCGGGCTAAACACGTCGGCCGAAGGGTGCTTCTCGGTGGAACAAAGAAAGCGTGGATGATAATCGTTCGAACGACGTCCAGTCGCCTAAAGCCGCGTAGCCAACGTTCCCGGCACGGGAGCATTGATTTTTTTCCCCCCCGTGTACGAGAAATATTCGATTTCGAAAATAGTTGTATTTTTCATTTTCGTTAGAGAACCGTGCACGGATTAACAGCGACGAAACGACACGTGCTTCTCCACGTTTCCGTGCAGATCACGGAATCGCCTTCCGCCGCTGAACGGGATCGCGAGCGATTCGTACTTGGAACCGATTAAATCACCGGGTTTGACATTTCGAAAGTAAAAATAGCCGCGGAAGCAACGCGTCACTTGCGTCTTCAATTGTTATGATCGCGAAGCGTGCAGCGAACCGCCGTCTGCCTGATGTGACTGCGTTCCGTGCTGACCGTTCTCGCCGCATATAGTATAATTTAAAACATTATCGATCACATCGGCATCTCCATTTTTGCCCGTCAAGGAGAACGATGTAATCCTGCCGGATAGCGTGATGCGGGCTCTTTTAGATCGGAGTACCGCTCGAAATTCTAATTCTCGAAGCCCGTAACGAATTACCCCGTGAACCGCTATGTAATTTCGAAAGTGATTTACATTTGTCACACTGTAATTTTCGAATAATCATAGGCGAAGAGGACAGACACTCCTCGTTGGAGCTGAACGTTCATGGACCGACGGTAAGGGGCTGGCAGAGTTCAAGAAGATGTGCGTATCCTCAAGAACTCATTCTGCGCCTGCATGGGCCGACGAAGTTGACTAGGATACAAGTGTTAGCCCACCAATACCTTATCCGTGAGTCGTCATTCTTAAAAAATGTTTTACCCTTAAAACTACCCTTATGTTACTATTTATTTCGATTTTTAATACTTGTAAAACAAATTGTACATGTAGTGAAAATTATGTGATGATTCGAAGGAAAGAAAATAAGAAAGACCGAACATTTTTCATTTCAAGTCCCGTTTTCAGGAGAATTAAATCCTAATCTTAGAAGCTATCGTCATTATCATTCCCTGCTTCCTCTGTTATGTTCTTGGCAAAGGACCCAAGAACTGATGTATTTTACGATAACATTGTCACTCCTGATAATCTGATCATTCTAGAATTTAAAGTGTTAGTATTGGTTACGATTTTCGTGACTCTTAAAATAAATTTTACGTGGCATGATATTTCACACATGATAGCCTTTAAAAAAATTTCACGTGCACACGTGCGCTTGAACAGCTTCTGTGTGAACACAAGAGGCACGAATAACGGGACGTTATTCTATATGGAATCGAATGTAGAATAAAAGTAGAATAAATCGATGTAGAATATAATTTCGTTCTCGTGAAACATTTATCAACGCGATAAAAAGACGTTAATAAATTAACAAACGTCGAATGAAATTTCGTTTTCAAGATAATTGAAAAATTTACCGACAGAGAGATATATCGAATACAGTAATAAATAAAGAACTGAAATACAATTTCGGTATCCTATGTATTATATGAAATTTTGTTCCGCAGAATCACAAGATTTCAGCACTCTTGATGTCCCCAGAAAAGTGATTGAGTTACGAATGAAAATCGAATTAACTCCCTCACTCCGATTTCCCAAGGCAATTTTCATTTTCTCTCCCTGATTCGTCCTTTCTTCCTATTCCGCTCTGCGTTGAACAGCGTACAACAATTTACCTTTTATTATTTCCCTCGCAAAGCACGGATTAACACTGTGACTGTCGTCATACATGGATGCCCTTATTCTTTTGTCTAATTGAGTAATTATTTTTCGTCTCATAGCGAGAATTTGATTAAACTTTGGAGGACACAATTCAAGCAAGCACACTCTACCTATCACCGTAGAAATTAATGTTTAAGTTTGAAAAAATAATCTTGCCATGCAAATCTGGAGGACATAGCAGTCAACGTGTTAAGGGAGACGCGAAAGGGGAGGTTTAATTGTCGGTAAAATGATTGCAGCGGAAAAGCTGGAAATATGGACATCGGTGGAGGAGAATGCGTCAGTTACGACGGAGTTCAGTTATTTGGGTTACATTACGTTGTCCGACAACGCTTCAACCATGTACAAAAGCAGGGAACTTAAGAGCGTCGCGCTTCCGGAAACGGAAGCTGTCTCCTTGAAACTGAGACTGCACAAGCCGCACAGCAACGCGCACAATGTTTATCAGCAGGTATAGAATGAATTTCTAGCTTCGAAGGAACTAGAAGAGAAACGGCTTACTTATCCGCGGAAATTCCAGGTCGGTCTTATCGCTATCAATATCCTCGGCGAACCTTACGGTCAGGAGCTAACGGGTCAAGGGGACGCGCCGTACAATCCTCATTACACGTCTCCCTACGACGATCTAGCCTTCGAAATGTATGTCGATCGCGAGGTGGCGAAAATCATCCGGCAAATGGAGGCGAAGAAGTTGCAGGCGGTCGAAGGTACGTCTTCGAAACGCGTTTTAGTTAGCGTCGCTCACGTGTGACGACCACTGTTGGTATTTTCAACAAGTAATACGTTTTTATTCTGTAAATTATTGATAGAAATTAGAGCTCGTGTTGACTTGACGCACACTTGAGTAAATATGCGGGATGGTGCAATCTGTTCAATGAGAGACTGCTCTCAGCATGATCAAATGAAATTGCAGACACTTTATAAGGAAGTGGGAGGTCAACTTTATGCGACTAGAATAGCGAAACAAGACTATAACTAACTCAGAACGCATTTTGCCGAAATAACCCCCTCCCCCCGAAATCAAAAAATTTTCTTAAAACTCCGAATGAAAAATAATTTCTATTCGACTCCTGTTACTTACAACTGCTGCAGAAAATGCCAATTTTGCATAACTTTCGCTTTTACCATTTCTATTTTTCCTTTTTTCGTTAATTCCATTCATCCAACTCGTACACCAGAGAATTATTCATTGATAATTTTAATTTTTAGAGGAAAGATTCGAGTACGCTTCGAAGCTGAAGGTAGCCATGGAAAATCTGAGAAAAGCCGGAGAACGCCTTGGGAAGTACGAATTGGAGAAAAAGTATGCGATCGCGTTAGAGGATTACGATAAGGCCAAAGCGAAGAAAGCACAAGCGCAACAATATAGACAGCAAGTCTACCAAAGCTTGGAAGTGCAAGATCTACTAGAAGTTCACGGCGTAAGTATATTTATACTCGGATAGAATCATTCCTAAATCTTCAAAAATAGATTTAAGAATAATTAATAAATAAGTCGTCAATTGTACAATCTGTATAAAAAGTAATGGTCAACCGTCCTAGCGGTGAATCTACACCTCTGGATCGGTGGACATTTGTCAAAGAAATTTTATAATGTAGAATTAGTATTCGTATGTATAACATTGGATACTAGGATGGACGACCATTACTTTTTATACGCCCTGTACAGTTGCTAGAAACATCCACTTTCGAAGTTGTATGTTTATTATATGTCCACTTGTATGTTTCTCGTTGTAAACAGCCCCTGGAGAAAAACAACCAATCTTCGATAGAGGGTAAAGAGCCTGTTTCGGTGGATACTACAAATACTGCAACAGCCCCCGAGGACATTACGTCTCCGCCGAGATTAGTAATACCACCCAATCGCGATGGAGCTATATCACCAACTGGTCCCGCTCATCAACCACCTGTTTCGCCTCTGCATCAAAAACCGAACAGCCCTGGTACCACTTCTACAGATTACTAATTCCCTCTGTATTCGCAGATTAATTCTCATACGTTTCTCACAGTGAAAATTCGAAATTTCGTAAGTTTAATACTTTTTCTAATTTGACAGAAGTCACCGATAGCCCAACGAATGGAGTCGTCGAGAGACAGAACAATTGCAACAAGGGATCCCTCAGACGGAAAACAAAGTCGGCAGGACCGGCGCTTCGATCCAGTTACGAGGCTTACGAAGAGAGAACGATTCCTGCTTTGAGACAGTAACGCATCTTCGATTCTTACAACACTTGAGCCACTCATTTGCTAAATCGATTAACCGACGAGTGTTTCAGCTCGCACACGAACGAGTTCACGAGAGAATGTCACATGGACAACACGGAGACAAAGGTGATCTCGAAACTGAACGACAGAGAAAAGAAGCAGGCTGCTTTGCCGATAGCCGTCTTCGGAATGGAAATGGTGATGCAAGTTTCAAAACAGTTCTTCCATCGATTCCTCGACACTAATAACCAACAGGTTTGTCGTTTAGGTGGAGAAATTCTACTCGAAACAGTTCACGGACAAGGAAGAAGGTTTGATGCAGCTGAAGGAGGAGCTGAAGACTTTCGATTCGGAAGTGTCGAAGCATTCTGCGAATAAAACAGCCAGAGCAACAATTTTGCTGCTGCACAGAGCTCTTAGGGACAAGGTCTACAGCGTGTACAGTCTAGCGGCGCAATTAATTAGAATTTTCTTTTCGGAGTTTGCGACAGACAGGTGAGATCATGCTCTTTAAGACTCCGCGATCGTAAGCGCATCGCTGATTCATCGACCTCTTTCAGAGTATCGTCGAACGAAATCGCAAGAAGCGTTGAACGTCTCCTTCCGGAATTGTTAACGAAATCAGGCGACACAACTCCGAGGATTCACAACATGGCTGTGCACACGATTCTGAGCATGGCAGACTGCAAGTGCGTCAGGGAATTGCACCTGATACCGGTGCATTTAACGAGGCCAGTCAGCAGTAGTACGCATCAACGGCTGGCTCTCAGCAGGCTGGAGATGGTGGAGCAACTGATTCTTAACCACGGAATATCTACCGACAAACAAAGGTGACCCTGAAGAACATAATCTCTGCTGACGGATTTTACATCAACTACTACGGTCTGTTTTTTAAATGAAGAGACCTGTGATTCGCTGGCGGTCGCAATAGCTGTTCACCTCACGCTTCATATTCACACGTTACCAAGCTAGAGTGAGAGAGACAGTTACTATGACTGACCCAGGATCTTATGTCTTCTCTTTCAAAAAACAAATTATACAACTTGTCTGTTTTAACTTGACTCTGGAAAATATCAAACCATTTGTTATTCTATGCCATTCGTTGAGATGTTCCAGCAAGTCGACTTAAAATGGACATAATGTAGTTCTGTAGATCATCCCCTACCTCATTGTCATTACGCAGCCTCTGCGAATGATTTTCGAGAGGACGTCCTTGCGAGAGTCATTCTCAGAGGTCCATTCACCTCATTAAGCCCCCAGCCGTAAAACGCAATTACTCTGATAAGATATTGTAATTGTTGCAGCGGACTGACGTGTCGAACGTTGTCGGAGCTGGGCTCCTCGGGTTTGCACCACCCGGCGGAAGCGGTCAGGAAAGTTTCGGAGAGGATTCTGGTGCTGGTGTACAAGGTCAATCCTAGACTGGTCCGCAAACAATTGCCTCCGGACGATGACATCACAAGAAGAAACTTGCTGTACCGTCAACTGTTTCACGAGTTCGATCTGATCGATCTCCAGGTAGATCTTTGAGGGGGGCGACTCTTGCGACCGGTTGAGGAAACCGATTCCCTTGCGTAAATCGATAGCATTCAATAATTCGCAATAAATTGCTCAATAGTTCGCAATAAACTGCTCTCCTTAAAACTAGAACCGTAGGAATTGAATTAATTCGGGAATTTAATGAATTATGCGTTGTTAACAGAGGAAAAAGGAGGCGGAAGCGTGCCAGAAAACAACGACACCGACGCGAACGAAGACGACGGAGAACAATGTAGCGAACTTGACGAAATCTCCCTCGAGAACGAGTCCTGTCGTCAGTACCGGAAGCTCAACGAGTATAACATCTCCGTCCGAAAATAGTACAGATCACAAGGGAGACAAGTGAGTGGCTTGTAATTACGTATCACCACAACGGACAAATTTTTAATGATTTCATATAATTTTCTGTACACGTTTCCTCCCTCATAGGATATGCATATTTTGCCTTTCAAAGGGACAAGGATATTCGGAGGAAGGGCTGAATATTCATTATTGGCGAAGCTGTCCCATGCTGACGAAATGCGAATCGTGTAAGCAAGTGGTAGAAATTTCGTACTTGAATCTTCACTTGTTGAGTAAGTACTTCGATCGTTGGTTGAAACTTTAAATTGTTCAAGCGAACTGTTGTGGTTCCTTCTCATTCGACATTTGTATTGTCCGTTTCAGACGAATGTGATATGCGAAGCAATTATGTGAAATGCGAAACGTGCAAGCTAGCAATTCACGAGAACTCTTTTGACGAGCATAGGAAAAGTAATAAGTGTACAAGTACGTACCGTAAATCGTAATGATCAAAAACGCGTCTAGCTGAGCAGAATTAAGGAAACGAATGGTTTCTAACGGTGGCGGCTCGCGTATATGCACTATTTCCACTATTTCCACTTGATATTATCGATAACATTTAATAAAATAAAAAGATACAAAAAACATTGTACGAAACTGTGCGGTTCACATAACGTGCGGTAACATTAGCTAGAGCCGCCACTGGTTTCTAAAAATGATTATTAGACTATGAATTGGATGCATTTGTGACAAAAATGACCAAGCGAAACACAATAACTTAACTCTATGTACACATTACAGAACCTATCGAGGGTTACGACCGTTGTCCACTCTGCTCGATTCTCGTGAATCAAAATAAATGGAGAGAGCATCTCATGGGTGATCATCCTTGTACAAATAACCCACGAAACAGATTAGTAAAAAGCTGTAAGTGGTGGAAACCTCATGTTCAGTCTGAATCCACAAAATCACGGCTCTGCTTTCGCACCCCATTTTTATAGACGTGTTATTCATACATTATTTGATTCACAGGTTCGAAGTCTCCATCCAATTCTCAAAATCTTGGCGGGAAGATGACATCACCAACCAGTAGAGATTACTAACATTAATCGTCAATTTTCGAAGACCTCGGAGTATAAAAATTTTTAGAGAACTTTTTACTTTTTGTTCCTTTTATAGTTTATCTGTGTGTTACGAGCTGTCCAGCGTTTTTTCATATTTGTACCGATATTTGTTTTCGTTTTAATAGAAAAAAACCCGTCCTTCATTAGTAGATATATCTCTGTGTTAAAACAAAATTTCTAATCGTAAGTTGAAATCTTCTAGCCTCTAGAATATTAGGAGTCTTGTTATCGACTAAATTGAAAACGAAACAAGAAAATCTAACATACTTTGCAATCTGGGACTGTGGTCACACAAGTATTTTTATGCGAATAGTATGTATGTGTACAGGGTGTTCCATTTTAAATCAGTCTCGTTGACTATTTACTTATGAATTTATTTACACGGAACGATGCGTCTTCGCTTACACATACCTTTTTTCTGTTGGTGCATACGCAGATTTAATCTGTATGTACATGATTAAAATAACATGTGTAGATGTTCATCAGTTATGAACGTAAAAAGATAATGCTCGTGTGACCAGTCCGAGGCAAATATCAACGAGAAGTAACAAGTACTCATCTTTTTCGAATTTAACATATGGTAGTGAAAAGGAGTTCCATACAATTTACAAACATATTATTGAACGTTATGGCGACCGCCGTTTTTGAATGAATGATTCCTCAGCATCCGGCCATGTTTATAATAATATTTGTACTATAATCAAGCAGTCAAATAATATCCTAGTGGCCGAAAATGATGAAAGAAAGGAAAGGGTATTCGTCGCTCAAATAACTCAGAATTATATATGTAATTTCATAAATTATTTCATAGAAAATGGATAGTAAACACGGCATTTCCCATAAGATCATTGTAACTTTCTTGCCCTGTAGAAGTATTTTATTTCCATTACTCATTGTAGTATGTTTAATCGCGCCATATTAAATATGACCCGTCTTGATACTCTTCTTGGACTTCAACGATTGGAGCACCATCTTACACAACTTTAAATAAAACAAAAATTTTTTACTCTTAAGACATGCTACTGATATTTATAATGACATTAAAGAAACAGCAATTTATATTACAAAATTGCGTGTTATTCTTGCGATTCGTTTAGTATTTTCAAAACGTTCTCCTTTTCAGAAATGTTATTTTCACTATTATCTAATCAGTAACTTGTTTCAATATTACCTAATTTAATGGGGTTTCCGATTTGCTAGTAGCTTCGGATTCGTCAATTTCTTCCGATTTGATAATAGCTTCTGATTCATTAATTTCTTCCGATTTGCTAATAGCTTCTGATTCATTAATTTCTTCCGATTTACCAATAGCTTCTGATTCATTAATTTCTTCCGATTCGACGGTAGTTTCGAATTGATCAGAATTGTCGGTTTTGTTTTTTTCTGAAACGAAAATTTTCAAATAAAGAAAATATCACGCGTAGAATAGTATATATATATACTAGTAGTATATATTTCAAAAAATACATACCCAATTCTGAGTTATTCTCCTTTTCGGCAACTTTATTGTCACCAGCATTCACGTCACCAATAACTTCTTCTTTAATCGTAGTTTCCGATTTAATATTCACCTCTATTTCTTGAACAGGAAGAGATTCACGCTGCTTGAATTTGTTCTTTTCTAAGACAAACATTTTCGAACAAAGGAATCATCACATGTAGAGTAGCGCATACATATTTCATAAATACATACCGAACATTGAACAATCAGCTCCCAACAAACGTAAATAATGTATTGCGTCAATTAAAGGAACATAAGCCCTGAGAGACATAGTACCTCTCCATCCTACTATGTTTAATTTCAATGGATTCGGATCATCAGACCCTTTTTCTTCATAAATTAGAATACAACTTCCAGTTTCTACATTAAAAACAAACGAATTGTCACAATAAAATTTTACCATAAAGTATATATTTTGAGAACGTTGAGATGATTACCAAGATCCTTTAAACGTTTCTGTATATCTGGATGAAGTTTTACAATCTCGGGTGCATTACTAGGATTATTATTTTGCAACAGTGTTACCAAATCTTCTTTATTTATTGGTACCCTCCTACTATCGCCAATGTAATTCATAAAAGTTTGTAGTCCCTCCCACGCAAGCCTGTACGGAAAGCAGTTATTTTTGTTCGCGTTCCTACTGTCGCAACGTGTGAATGATTTCACTCCAGTGTTTATCAATTTTATCTGATTTTCATTGGAAAGGACGACGTTACGAATTTCAGGTGACGTATAATAAATGTTTTTTTTCCTACGACCTAAATTTCGTACTAACAAACTTTTAGGATCCAGTTCGTCGGATATATCATAGAATTTCCTGGAAAATGTTAACCAATTCATCAACGAAATGAATAAAGAATGAATTATATTGAACACGGTGTAATATTTTCTACTTACTTAACTGATAACCAGACTTCATCCTGATCATCTTTGAAGAAAACAAATGGATCCTCCCTAAATCCTTTAGTTCTTCTACGTTTCCTCCTCGGGCCTCGTGGCTTCTGATCATCACTTAATGGTCTTTTCCCTGGGGCTACGTTGTTATCTTTATCCTTTCCTGCCTCTTCCTCCAGACTTGGTTCTTCGGTGCCTTCTTGAGCATCAGAATTATCTTTACACGATTCCCAAGGTAATGGCTTCAGTTTTTCTAAAACGGCCACGAAGAAACCGCCGGTGTCTTGGTGATGTGGTAATATCCTCATACTATGTAATTTTAAAAGCGAAAGTAATATCAATTGTGAAAACTTTGAATATTTTTATTTACCATCGTTCCAGATTAAATTTGGCCGCATCCTCTGCTTTTGGCGGGAACATTTTTGGTCGAACTTGTGTTTGCCATTGTTCCGGTACATCCTCCCATGATTTATAATACTGTAAATCTTTCGATGCCGGTAGCCAATGTGTCACGCCTATTAATGGACAAGTTAGAAAAATCATGTGATCTGTTCAACGTTTATGATATACATTATGATATAACGTACCTGGATCACATATTAATCCAGGAACCAAATGCCTGCCTTCGACTATATGCACGGAATCTCCAGTTTCGAGAAGAAGCCTATGAAGAACAGCTTCATTTTCTACTGGATTTAACGAACAAGTAGAATATACCATTCTACCACCAACTGCCAATAGCTCTAAACCTCTTCTCGCTATCCTATACTGAATTCTGTAAACCCACAGTAACAAGTTATGTCACCAGTCAAATTATGTATCGTTTAGTAACAGAGATTTGCGAGAAAATAAATGATATTTACCCATGAAGGTTGTTACCATTCGCTGGACTCCATTTACACCAAATATCTGGATTTTTTCTCATTGTACCATCTCCGCTGCATGGTACGTCAGCAAGTATTCTATCAAACCTATAATAACAAGCATAAGTTATTTAACTCTGTAAATGCAGCACGGTTTTCACCCCAAATTTTACTAACTTCAATTCTCCTTGTGTACCATCCGGTTGTGTAAACATTAAGTTAGGTAGCATAGAAGCATCGTGATTTGTAATTAAAATAACTGGACTATTGAGTCTTTTGGCTTGATGCACAAGCATGTAACAACGATTATTATCCAAATCGTTGGCTATCACAAAACCCTCTGTAAAGTATCAAGAAAAAATGAACTTACAGAAAGAAAATCTAAAAATTAATGTAACCACAAATTTGCCTAATGTTTGATATAAATGAAAAACTTTCATGTACCTGGAAGTCCACTTCCCTCATCGGGATGTAGCATTTCTATAAGTTGGGCTGTCTTCGATCCAGGTGCAGCACACATATCTAAAACCTATATAAAATAATTATAATTTCATTTCTATAAGAACTAGTGTTAATTAAAAGCGAATAGAGGAACATTAATAACAAATTGAATGAAATTTAGTAGATTAATATACCTTGTGTGATGGTTTTACGTCTAATACTAAAGGTGGTACCATGCTGACCACCTCTTGTCGACTGATACTCCCACAATTGGTTTCAACAACTAAAAAGTTATGTAATTTAAAATAGGCTTCAGATCTCCTAATATCTTTCCTAGTTAATTGCAACTGCCAAGCTAAATTATCAGGATAAAATGGCAGACAGCGTAGAATCTCCTTTCCTTCTTCATTATTTTCAGAGTCATTTTCTAAAGGTGTATTTAGGATCTCTTTGAAAAAATCTCCTTTGATTTTCTCAAGTAGTCTTTTAGCTTCGACTTTTGATCCAGTAATTCGAAAAGCTACTGGAAGATTTTTTTTCATTGTGGTCATAAACGATTCCCATTGGTCGTCTGGTACAATTCCCTGAGTTTTATAATAACTTTCAAAGTCCGCATTTTCTCTAATAATGTCTTCATAGTTACGGTGAGGTGTGTGATCCCATTCATCTTTTTTCTGTACAAATTATAATAATTTTATGTATTCTTATCCACATAAATATATATTTTCAAACAAATGCATAAAAATACGAATTAATGTAGAAATAAGTAATACACAATCTTGTATATAGACATTTATAAGACTCGTGTTAATCAAAAATGTACAAACGCTTTTTTGATTTTCAAATTTTTATACTTCTTATATTGTTATTTAATAACAATAGAAGTTGTTAATATCCCGTTTGTTAGTGTAAAAAGATTGCAAGAATAAGTTTACAAAGACTTTGTATGTATACCGAACATAACCACAAAATAGAAGCCGGTGTTTCTTCTATTACGTAGAAACTGATACGTACCTTTTGCTTTTCACGACGTTTTTCTGCGAAATTCTTTTTCGGCGCATTTTTTCGTCCTTTTCCCATATTTATATAAAGTAAATACGTTTACAACAAAACATGTAACAATGAACACGTGTTCAGTAAACAGAAACAATTCGCTCTGCTGAATGCGAAGAATCGGAACGCTAACACTAAGCTATTCCAATACACCGAGTATTATCAGTTTTAATGTATTATATCGTAATGTTTAACGGTAGTTTAAACGTTTTAGTGCCACAGATTTTTGCAAAAATCTCATCGAAAATTAACAAGTGGGTAAACGACGCGATCGCACTTTCGTTTTGTTCCGAAAAATGCCAAGCAGCGCGATGACGTTAGTTCAACTAAATGTATATGTAAGCTACGAAGCTTATGATAGTTCAAGTTTTAGTAAAGTATAAGTATAAAATGTAACTTCTATGAACCATAAGACCAAAGAGTCTTTGGCAAAGACACGCATTGACAAAGGACAAAATCGAAAAAGTGGAGTCCGAATGGAAATGAGCTGGCACTTTTAACCTTTTAAGCACTGAACACGATCATGCACCGTAGCGTTAAAACGGTTTAATAATTGTCCATGATAGAAAAAAAAACGAAAAATTGAAGGAAAAAACAGGAATTGTATCGTCTTCGTTTTCCAGTGGTAAAATTAATAATCAAAAATATTTCTTCAAAATTCACCAATAGCAACGCGTGTACGGACGCAAAAGAAAGACAGAATGATGACGGACGTAGTACTATTGGTGGATTTTAATTGTTAATAGTTTGAAAACAAAGTTGAAATTAAACAATTTTTTACTCTTTGTTGTTATTATTTTTGTCTTACAAAGTATCATTCTTAAAGTTTTGTCATCTGTTATCAAATATCCTGTATATTCCACAATTTGCTATGAATCAGAGTTTGGGAGACAAAATATCAACTTCATTTTGATTCTTTAGCCTCCGATTTTGACTCGCATGAATACATCTCCAAATGGAGGACAAATTCAGGGTCGAAGAATAATTTTGATGTCCTCATATGTATAATTACATTTAATTCCAGATATAAACAATAATAAATTGACGAATAAAATTTCTATGGTGGTCTCCTATTTTGAATGATCTAGGAATGGCAGGAATGTTCGGCGTTGGGCGACATATTTATAAATATTTTGAACCAAAGAATACCAGTACCAGTTGTACATACATATACCTGGCGAGTACGCCTGCATCAATTTAAACACACTTTTTATCAAATTTTGTCCCGATGTGAATAATAAATGTTTATTTGTTACTCTCTCTATTAGCCGTGATTTTTACTAGCATAATAGTAGCGCGAAAGAGAAAAATAGTACTACAATAATTGAAACATACAAGTTAATGTGTATCAAAATGCTATCAAGGTTAGTAAATTGTTGATAGCCTGTAGAAAAAAAAAGAAAATAATTAATGCAAATAGTTTATAATGCGAATAATTTTTATAGGTGTAGGATGTATGTGAACGGGAAGTCTAATGGTATAAAGTCATTAGTACGCAGAGCTTTGTCAACGAATACAAAGGTTCAAGTACAGAATGAAATAACGTTACTTAATCATAATTATCCAAAAGACGAATGGACAAATATTACTGGAAATATTATTTCAAAATTAGGAAGAAATCTGCATGTTACCCAGTATCACCCACTGTCGCATATCCGTCAGCGTATAGTTAATTACTTTTATATGCAATTCCACAGTCGCATTGGAAATGTGACATTCAGCGTTTACGACAATATATCTCCCATAGTGACAACAGCTCAGCATTTTGATTCTCTTCTTGTACCAAAGGACCATCCTAGCAGAAGAAAACTAGACTGCTATTATATAAATCAAGATACTTTGTTGCGGGCTCATACAACCGCGCATCAGTCAGAACTAATCTCTATGGGACTAAATAATTTTCTTGTAATTGGAGATGTTTATCGTAGGGATGAAATAGATAAGGTACATTATCCTGTTTTCCATCAAGTCGATGCCGTTAGATTATGTACTGTAGAAGAGGTATTTCAAAACACTAATAATTCGGATGAGTTGAGACTGTTCGAACACAGGGGTATAGAAAACAATGAAAAACAAGGTTGTCATAGTTTAGAAGCTGTGAAAATAATGGAACACGAATTGAAGAACACCCTGACTGGATTAGCGCAAACGCTCTTTGGTCAAAGTAAGATGCTATTATCATAGTAAATTAATTTAGCATACTCCTAGAACATTGCAAATTCGCAAATTCGAATTTTTTTTATTCAAAGATGTTCAGTTCAGATGGGTGGAAGAATATTTTCCCTTTACTCATCCGTCGTGGGAATTAGAAGTGTACTATAATGATCGGTGGCTGGAAATATTAGGGTGTGGAATTATGCGGCAAGAAATTCTGCAGAATGCAGGAGCAGGAGAACGTATCGGATGGGCCTTTGGTTTGGGCTTAGAAAGATTAGCAATGTGTTTATACAGTATTCCCGACATCAGGTTGTTTTGGACAAACGATAGTGGTTTCTTAAATCAATTTAAATTCGAGGATTCCAATACAACATTAAAGTATAAGGTAAATAACGTTCGGATGTATTTGAATTGTTGAAAAGAACCTTGAACTACTTGGGGGAAAAAAAAAGAATACTAATGGTATTTTGTTTTAGCCTATAAGCATTTATCCACAGTGCAAAAACGACATAAGCTTTTGGTTACCCGAAGACGGGAGTTATTCGTCGAATGATTTTTACGACATTGTACGAGAAGTTGCTGGCGATAAAGTCGAACAAATTATATTACAGGATACGTACACTCATCCTGAAACAAAGAGACAGTCGCATTGTTATACTATAGTGTACAGGCATATGGAACGGACACTCATAAAAGCAGAAGTCAATTGTCTTCATACCCAAATACGAAAACTCGTTACCAAGAAATTAAATGTTACAGTTAGATGAAATAAAAAAATGTAAGAAAATATGCAGCCTTATCCGTCAATATCTATCACCTGCGAATACATACCGTGTAACATCCGACACGGATTACCAAAGAAAAAGAAAAAAAAAGACTTTGTCAGACAAAGCAATATATTGTTTTATTTGCACATAAATTAATTACAAATACGTGAGATTAGGTCAAATAATATTTGCCTAAGAAAAGTATATCATCTATGGTACAGTGTAGTACGTTTCATTAACATTGCAACTAACAATACTTACAACTAACTCTACACGCTTACAGTGTACACATGAATATAAAAAATGGTATCCTTTTTTATTATACGGTTGCGTATTCACAATAAATTCATTACATATCAATTACATTATGCTTTGAATTCAAAGTACCTAACATTCGCATTGAAAATATATATAAAACAAATATCTCATTAGATTTGCGAGAGGAATACGATGTAAATAAATAGATCTCTTGGTGCTTAATCGATTTAAAAAAAACGATCGGATTTTGAAAGGTGAGAATATCGATACTTCCCGCTTTGTTGATTCGTCGAACGTTATAAACTTAACATATGAAATACTGTAATGTAATGTAACGTAATGTAAAGGGGTATGATCGGGGGAAAAAATGGTAAATATAGTATGAAACTGAATTAAATGCAATGTTTTGCACGAACACATTTTACGGAAGGGAAAACCTTGTTCGTTTTTATACGTAAGCGTTTGAGAAGTACATACATGCGATTAAAAGATATGAATTCAAGATCTGGGTTAGGTTTCTATTTACAGCTACAAAGATTTCAATGCGGTTTTTCAGTTCGAAATGAACAAATAAATAGAGAACAGTTTACAATAAATTTACTATAATATTTAATAAAGTAATGGAATAATGTATCTCATTAATAAGAACACACGAAGAAGAATCAAGGCGATCAGATTCATCGATTTGGTCCAGTCGAAACGCTCAGTATTGTATAGTATTGTATAGTATAGTATAGTATAGTACCAACGTACTTACAAAAAATTCAAATGTTTCCATAATTACGGTCTTTCATTCAAGTTGTAGAATCTCTGGTAATTGATTACACTTAGGGTAGTTAGAAAAATATTGAGAACATTTGCAAGTTGGAAGTTCACTTGAATGATACTGAGCAACGGACATGGAAATCGGAACTGATCGTTTTGTAATTGTGCTTTTGTATTATCTCGTCTCGATGCGAATACAAAAACAGACACGTTTTTAACTCTTCGTATGAATTGTTTCGAGAAAATACGATTTTTGTACGTGAAACTTAAGATAATTTCGTATAACTAGGAGGCGAAAATTTTTTCCGCAAAAATTTTAAAATGTACAACGGCATGCACGAAATTAAAGTTATTAACAATACTTTCCACAAGAAGTCTGTTGTCTTGATGAACTCGGCATCTGCGTAAAGATAAAAGTAAACAGTGTATATTTTTCTACAGACTGCGCACCGTTCTCTGTGCCGACGAGTAAATCCGTCGAATACGCGAAGACGTTTAAATAAAAAAGAAACACTTACCAAAATAGTCCTTTAGAACGACTAGAGATAACAAATACAGCGCCAAAGAGAATATCTCTGCAAGGATCATAATATAATGCCACGTTCTGATCGTCAAAGCTACCATAATTAATTCCGTTAAAACGAGCGCTGTGAAACTGATGGCCACTATGTGAATAAATTCATCCTCGAACATTATCAGTGCACCATACATTATAACTCCGCCTGAAAATTCATGATTCAATTAGTATTACTGTATTTCCGACAGAAGAAAAGAAAGAAGTGTTGGTCAATGAAAATGTTGAACGTGATAACCTTGATATATGCTTATTAAAATCCACATGAAAAATGTCTTGTAGGACAACGATCGTCCTTTACTAAGTTCTTTATATAACTCTGGATAAGTGAGCGCAATTCTTCCAGACACGTCTTTGTCCAACACCAAAGAAAATACTGGAAACATCGTGTATATTGTTCCATACCTGAAAAAAAAAACAAATGATAATCGTGTGTCGAATAATTATATTGTATTGTTTTGTTTTGTTTTGCTTACGCGTAACTAAGTGCACCAGACGAACTTACCCCACCATTAAAAATCCCTGATACAAAGATACCGATGATAAATAAAAAACAGCGGAAAATACAGCTTGCATAGTTGAAATGATCAAGCCTCGATGAATGACGAATTGACTTAAAGCAGCGGAACGTTTGTAACTTCTTCGCCCGTGAACCAGTAAAAGGTTGGCTAAGTGACTGAACTGGGAAATAGAGAAATCTGCGGCCAAAGAAGCCTGTCTTCCTTCGAGTCCTTCGAGACCTATACCTGTTGCGAACCAGAAGGATATTTGTCAATTTGTCAAATGAAAATGGTAACGGTAGCAGAAATGATTTACCAGCGTCTGCAGCTTGTATCATAGACACATCGTTTCCACCGTCCCCAACGGCTGCGGTTCGTTTCTCCGTGTGTCTTTGGATAAGGCTGACCACGTCAGCCTTTTGCGTCGGGGAACATCGACAGCAGACTACGGCAGGTGAACCGCACGCCAATTCCAAAAATTCTTGCTCGTAATATTGCAAACATACTTCCAGAGAGTCTCCGCTGATCACTAAGGCACAGTCTTGCTTTTTGCGAAATGTGTTTAATTCCAAATGCGCATCGGTTCGAGTTACCACCGATTTGAAAACGTGAAGACCTTGGGTTCGTGAAACCAAACGCGAAGATTTCGCTATACACGTCGCTGTTTCCAACTTGTCTCCCGTCAGCATCCAAATCTAAAGTTGGTTTATATAGAAATGGCGAGTTAGCGACATGAAGAATGAAAATTGAGAAAAGTTCGAAAGTTTGCTTACTTTGATTCCGGCATTTCTTAGAAGTTCCAACGTTTGCCTTACTCTATCTTGCAATCTGTCCTCGACTCCGGTAACGCACAGTAACTCCATTTCCCTTTCCAAGCTTTCGATAGCCGCGGCGATTCGAGAAACGCGATTGCTGACGCTCAATCTCGCCGCGTAATACCTAAACGAAGCATTTAGTTACTTAATATCCAGCATACTACAAATCCAGCATTAGATGATTAGATAATGTATACCTTGCTTCGAAATCAAGATACTGTTCCTCGGTTAAATTCTTCTTAGCAACAACGAGCGTTCTTAAACCCTCTCGAGCCATGTTACCGCATTCTTCTTCCAGCCAATCGTTGTATTGCACTATTCCGGACATTACCACGTCCGCTCCTTTCAGATAAAATATGATTTCGGAGCTAGATTCTTCTCTCACTATTATACCCATTCGTTTAGTTTCCGATGTGAATGGAAATATTTGTAAAATCGTGTAGTTCAAAATCTTCCCATTTGGAGCCTTCAGTTGCATAAAGTTCAAGTCTCGTTTGATCAAGGCCAATCCCATTTCCTCCGTCCATTTTACCAAGGCTACTTCATCCGGACTGGAAGCTTGATAGGTCCGTTTCTGTTCTGGTAAATAGTAATGTTGATCCGCTTCCGTTTGACTTTGTATAGAACCAGAATCTTCAGTCTCCCCCGTTTGTACGCTAACTGAGTCCAAGTTTGTCGATTTGGCTATGTCGTCGTAAACCGGCGTTACATTATGGCATAGCGCCAAAGCGTGTACCGCGTCGTATATTCTGGTACTTTCGGATCTTCTCACTTTCCCAATGTGCACGGTGGCCGACGGTTTCATAGGAGAGGTCTCCGAATTCGAAGAATAGCATGTTTTCAATACGTTTGTAACTTCGTCGAACGTTTCTTGACCGTAAGAGATCATGCCTAGATGTAACTTCTTGAAAACCATCTTGTTCTGTGTCAAGGTGCCGGTTTTGTCACTCAACAAATATGAAATACGACCAAGTTCCTCTGGTATGGTAGTCGTCCTGACAACCGTTCCACTGATCTCTTTGTCTCTTTGTATGCACCAGGCGTAAAAGGCTTTCCCCATATCCAAATTCACTCTTAAACTAATCGGTATTATATAAGAAAATAGTAAAACGAAACGGAACATGTAACGATACCACGGCCCGTTGAATCCCTTCAAAGACATCATTACCAGCGCTAGTCCGATCACGGCGCAAAACAAGACCTAGAAAATGCCAATTTCAAATTGAAAAGTAAATTTCTGAAATACTTGCCGTCGATCTCTGGTTAGAGGAGTTATGTCGCGGATACCTTGGTCAATTGATTTATTTCCTTATCTAACAAGCCGACTTTGGATCGCGGAGCCGAATGGTTCATCAGAGACCTGGTTTCTTGTCCTGTGTACACAACCACGCCAAGAGCCGAACCCGATGCGATAGCTGTGTTCGCCCATAACGTATTGTCCACACCTAAACTTTCTTCGCTGCTGTATCCATCGTACTGTAAAGAACATTTCGATGAAACATAATTTATGGTTTAAGCTGTAATGAAAAACTATATGAGGAAAATATGAACTCACTCTCGTGAATGTTCCTATGAAACTGTGAATATCCTTTTGCGGTTTCTCGACGTAAATACTCGCTTTTATATGTAATAGTTGGGAGTTGCTTTCCAGTTTTTGAGTAGCCGGTACAGCCAATCGTAACTTCCAATCCGTCTCGCCGTCCAACTGGTCGGTTCTCACGAAGCACGCCCCTGCCTTTTCGGTGGTACGCAATAGAACCAAATCTGCTGGGACTCTTTGACCCTTCTCGACGATTACCTTGAAATGAGCAAAGAAACCACGTTTCACACGTTTTCTTCCGACATATTTATTCGTTTTTATTCGGGCTAGATTCCTTACCAAATCGCCTACTCGCAATTTCGAACTAGGAACCAATTCTGGCATCTCGAAACCTTTGACGAGTCTATAATATTTTTGCGCGTTGACTTCTTTATCTCTCTTGTAGCGTCTGAAATCGTCGATCGCTTCTCGACAAATGGTAACAGTTAACACGAAACATAACGGTCCCCAGTACGTATACAAGTATCCTATTCGGATGTCTGGTATAAACTGAGATATTGCCATAAGCAAAAAGTAGAGATTAAGGAAAAATTTGAATTGTTGAAAAAGAACCTGAAACCCAAAAAAAGCTAGACAATCGTTATATACATATATACATACCCAGTTGTACAAAGTAAAACAAATCAAGCGTATATACGTATACAACATATGATATATATATATATATTACCATAGGCAAAAACGTGACAACATTGTATTTTTGATTTCGTATGACATTAGTGGGAAACTTTTCGTGCATCGGTTGACCAATGTGAATAACTCTTGCTCTTAATTCGCGTTCTCTGCAACATCTCCTCCACATCCAGGTACAGCATCTGCAGGAAGGGAGAAAAAATTTGTAAAAAAGTCGAAAAATATCGTACCGTGTGCATATCGTATTATTTTTGTTCGCCTACGTGAAGAGAGTAATAGTCGAACCGATTACAAGGACGATGCAGCGAAAGCTAATCTTTTTCGCGTACGTCGCGTCGTACGTGCACTAGCATCGTGTCATATACGAATTTCGAAGTAGACTCTGCTTCGAAATCGTCGAGAAAAACAAGGGAAAGACGATTAAAATTGACTCGGACGCTATGACAATAGGCGGAAAGTGCAAAGAGATTAAGAGATAAAAGTTTTTCAGTAAATGCAAGATGTACGTCACCTTGTCCACGAATTGTCATTTCGCGGTTTCGATATCAGCGGGATATCTTCTTTCGACAGCCTTATAACATTGCTTTGCGTCTCCATTTAGATACCCGTTCGTCGCAAACCATATATAAGACAATTATATCGCGCGTTTTTACACCGATTTTAGTGGAATATTAGCTCGAAAATACGTATCGACGATGATCACGGCTGTGTTGTGACATCATAACATCATCCACGAAGCACGCGCTTACAAGACGAATTCTCACCCACTCCCGTATCTCGCTGCAGTTGCAGTCGTAGTCGCAGTTCTGGACTATACTTTCAATTAGTTTACACCGTATAGTTAACTCACCCCGCTGTATTTTTCCAAATTTTTTGCAGAAATCTGTTTACGGATCCGCGAACGTAAACGTTTGGAAGTACGTTTAAGGTGAAGCAATTCATATTTGCTAATTGTCACGCTCGACTATAATTCTTTTCGTAGAGTCGAACGTTCCATCGATTCGATAAACACGGGTAATAGCTTCAGTATCGAATACAACCACCGTAATCCACTTTTCACGAAAAAAATATTTATTTACACAGAGAGATACGCGTTTCACGCAGCTTTATTACTCTGTTTCGTTTCCTCTCTCGTTCCCTCTCTTTCTCCCTATAAGTCCGTTGGGTTTATATATGTCTCGTTCGTCATGTTGGCTGCCATTGCGACAAACGGTTCGTCGGCATGCATGCATATGTATCTATATGTATATGCATATAGCTTAGCACATATATACATATATACCGGGTATTTCACCTAACTTGATCGTTTATTTTGTATGACAGAAAAAATGTCAGGGGGAATTTTTTCCTCAACTGATATGTTGACCTTCGCGTGAACTTTAGCAAGGAAATTATGAAATGTTTGTCAGTGACTTCGGTACGCGTTCGGGGACGGTAAATGAATTTCAATTTCATTGCAACAGTGTACCGCGTAATTGCCCCTGGTGCTTGTAAACAGACATTCGCACTCTCCTTTTGGAACAAAATACGATGATCTTGAAACGACCGTCACCGTATTGGCGCCTTCGAACAGAATATTTTCCACCCCTGACATATTTTCTATCATACAAAATAAGCGATATATTTATGGTGGCCAAGT
Source organism: Halictus rubicundus (assembly GCF_050948215.1). Lineage (NCBI taxonomy): Eukaryota > Metazoa > Arthropoda > Insecta > Hymenoptera > Halictidae > Halictus > Halictus rubicundus. Next base: position 14,482,648 of record NC_135161.1, read on the forward strand.
TAGGTGAAATACCCGGTATATATATATATATATATGTGATGTAGTATGTATATTTAGATACCGTCGATCGACACGACACTATACCTACGACCTATGACTACGACGCGACGGCGACGCTAATTCGACATTCGACATTCGACACGAACCGCATGTCGTAGGTATCTTTTCCCGGTGTTATCGCATCCAGCGCTTACCGTAAACTTACCCGCAAAGTATATTCTTGAAGAACAGGGAGCAATCGTTGATTCGTTGTCTTCTCGATGCAAGCAGTCGTATACTGTCCTCGGAGGGCTGAAGAAGATAGTCTGTTTCTTCGTCCATTTCAAAATCCCGCTCGTCCGAGCTCATACGCAATGGCATCTCCTCTAACCGCATATTCTTGACAAGTCACACGAGAAATTGGCTTATCCTCCGTACATGTATACCACGGAAGTACACGAATTTGATCTGTATGTGTTGCAGAATGCTAAACGATCGTTGGAACGCGTGCGTATCAATATATATATCAGCGATAAAAGTTACAATAGCTATGTATAGTTGCTTGTTGGATTCCTCATTACGACGACGATTGTACGTGTTACACGATACATACAGTCGTAGCGTTAGACCGTCTTGGATGTATCGCAAGCGTGTAAGTATATACGCACAAACATTTAGGCGTCTTCCTTTATTGTGTACGAACACGAATACGAATACGGTGATGTATATGTATATGTATGCGTGTACGTATGTAGTGCCACCTTATCGAATCGTTTTTGAATATATGTATAATCTCGCGATTTCCTACGGTTAAGATTACGCGCATCTATCTCCTACTCTCTCTCTCTCTCTCTCTCTCTCTGTCTGTCTCTCTGTCTCGAGGACAGAATATCGAAGGGCACGATAAATTGACATGCCATGGAACTCTCGTTCCGCTTGTTTACCAAATGCGCACATATGTACGCGTACGCGCATATGCACACACATGCAAACCTGGCTGTTATCGCGTATGTATGGACGTAATTATACGAGTAGGTATCACGAAACGATTTTGACAAAAGGATTCGATGTGGCGTCTTCTACAGGTCATATCGCTCCGAGGCAAAGAGCGTATTTACTTCCGGTTTCTCGGAACTATGATCGATCCTCGAACGAAACATTAACAAATTAATATTAAAGGTTACGATCACGGTACTCTTCGACGACTGATACGACGATGGTGTACGCGGCCATATTGGATAAACGCAGGGTCACGTGGTCTCCTGGGAGACGCGCAGAAAACGCGCGCACCAGCACGCTCGCGCATTTGAATACGGTGGTGTTGCGCGTCAACAACGATGTACGTAGTTCGAGCTGTACACATACATACATTTCACATTTTACATTTTACGCGTACACATAGTTCTCAATTGTTTTACCACGACTACCAGTTGTTCAAACTATATATCCATCGAAAACTTTCAGATACTTGATTCGGCTTGTGGATTATTCCGTAGGCCGTAGGTTATCCTCAACGATTCGATCGCATCTACCAGAAAATGGTGCCGGTCTCTCGCTCGCTCGATCAAACGATCGAATAAGCGTCTGCACGTACTTTTCTCCTTTTCTCCCATGAAGTTGATGGTCAAGGAAAATCTATTGCATCTGCTCATAACGCTTAAAATCTCTACGACGTTCTCAATGTTGTCCGTAGGTTGCGCAACTGCTTCGGAGCATACGTCCATCAGCTCGGCGAACAATGGCGAGGGAATTTCACTGCGAAAAATTTTCTGTACGAAGAGGTCTCTGGAAAAGAAGAAAAGAAAAGAAAAGAAAGGAAAGACGATATACGCGAGCTGGATGTTTCTGGAAAGATGCGTCATTCGATAGTTATCGTACTTGAAGCTTTCGAGATAGCGAAACCTTGCCGCGTGCTCTTGGATCGCTTTCCAACCTCGCGTAAATTGTTCGCACGTAACGATATCGGTACTTTCGATTTGCTCGATGTCCGCTCGACGTTCTTCTTGGTTCCGGACAATAGAATTCCAGTGTGTCTTCGGTTCCGAGTGATCGTTGACCGCGACAGGGTTCCAAGAGGATCCTTCCTTGGCTCGAAACAACCAATCGTCCCGCTGCAATGGCCTCAGATGCGCAGCATTCACCTGATCGATTCGATTCGAAAGAACGTAGAGATCGGTCTCGAACTCTTTGTCGATCTTTGTATTATCAAGAATTACCATTTGTCTGAAGTGGTCGTATGTAGGCACATTCTGATCGACCGCTCTGAGCTTCGCGTCGTTCCGTAACCTGTACAATTGATCCGCTCTAAGCGCGTCCTCGAGTTCTAGCTTCAAGCTCGCATAATCGATCGCAGAATTGAATTGGCTCCTTCGGATTTTCTTTGATTTATCGGTCATTTTATTCGGTTCGCTCGAGACGAAGGATAATACGACGTACGACGCACAGTAACAGCGATAGCGATAGCGATGGGAAACGTATCGGTTGCCTTGGTTACTGTTTACTTCGGTTACGCGAACCGAACGATACCGGCCGCCAACGAACGAGTTCCGATACGAACGGGTTCGGATAAAAAATCATTTCGGACGCTACTTTATTTATAATACTCGAAGAGAAGAACGCTCGCATGCTCGCGTTACGATATCGTAGCGGTATCGTCGGCTTGCCTCGAAGCCTTTCTGTTTGCCATTTTGGCCAGTCGTTTCTGGTACAATTTGTCATGAGTCCTCTTCATCTCTAGAATCTCCTTCATCTCCTCCTTGTCCTCTTCCTGGAAGAGAAGACCACAGCTTTCGATTGTTAGCCGTACCATCGAATTGTTAGGATTTTCTTCACGACTTAGATATATCGATTAGATATTATTACCGATTGGTTCAGACGAAGCACCAACGCTTTGCGACCGTCCGACATCGGCTGCGAATAATCCATCAACTTTTTCAGCCTCTCCTCCGGACTGACCCCTCGCTCGACCACCAAAACTATGCGCGCCCACTGAAACAAACAACGAATTCTTTCTCGCTCGAGAAAACAAGGGAAGCAGGAACACGAGGAAGAAAGAAAGAGATACTTGTCTCTGCCACTCGTTTCTGGTCTCCGCGATCTTCTGATACGTGTTCCCCATCATAGCGATCAACATGTTTACGAGCAGGATCGCGACGATCGCCATGTAAAGAACGAAGAGAAACTACGAAAAACAAAGTCGTATTTTATCGTTCCGGGTTTCGCGTTTCGCGGCTGGAAATAGTACCTTGGCTTCCATCTCGTGCTGCGTCCTCTCGAACGCGCTGTAGTAGTCCCCGAAGTTTGTCATGCTCATCAAGAACATCGCCATCACGCTCTCCATGGGCGAGGGCATCGGGTTGTTCATCGAGTCGTCGACACCTTCCGGCGTGTTAGGATTGTCGAACGACAGAAATATGATGTAGTAGGCTGAAAGAGAAGAGCACCGCTCAAAAGAAAACGACGATAGAAACGGAAATAAATAATGCGGTGTCTCGCGAGATCACACGAAAATCCGAGGGTCGCTTTCGTGGAACGCGTTGGCTCTGTGCCTCATCGAGGCCTGTAATACAATAATCTGTGTCAATGTCGCTGCTCGTTTCCGATGCTGCGAAACGAACGATTAGGTCATAAGGCGACTACTACGAGACGTCGCGAACCAATTTCGTGGTGGAGGATTTTTTCGGGGAAAAAACCATCGTTGGTTCGACGAGATCCGATCTGTTTACCTTGAGAAAATCCCATTACGAAGACCAGGTAGATGGAGACGAAACGCAACAGATCCCCCATGATCATTCTGTAGATCATGACGACGAAAGGGCCGACCGTTTTGAAGCCTCTGCAGAAGAACAAGAAATAGGGCGCGGTGGTCAACATGACGACAACCGCCAACATGTCCTCGACCCGATCTGCGCAGCTCACTCTCAGAAATGGAAAAGATAATAGTATGCAACAAGAGAAGAGGAACATTACTCGCGACGGTGCAGTCATCTAAAAACAATCGATCTCGCTGCATCAACCGTTTCCCAGTTTACAGGGCTTATATCGATCAGCGTCTTACTAGATTTTCCACGAACATGCTAAGACCGAGGAACCTAGCTTCCCTGAGCGCGGCCAGGATGTAAAGCGTCGCCGCGAATTCCATCAGCAGCTCGGCGATTATTCGAACCTTTGCCGACAGGCTCGTCAGCTGCAGCAGCCTGCATTCTTGGGTAACGTTGCTCCACCTGATCGTTTCGATCCGATCGTACGCGTCGAAACAATCGCAGAAATGTAATTCGATGATATTTTCAGGTATGCGCGCGTACGCGGTGCAACGTACCAATTGTCACCGGGGGCGGAGTTGTCGTTCGCGTTCGAGTCGGAGTTGGTGTCGAGCAACGGAATGGTATCGAGCAGCGGCTCCGGCCTGCCTCCGGGATCTTCGATCGTTGGTTTTTTTGTTGCAGGAACAAACGTTGGAGAATCGGTTCCGTTTTCATCCGCCGACAGGGCGTTTCTTAGCTTGGCCGTTACTTCGGAAACCACGTGGAATTTCAGTTTCTCGAGGAAGACCGGCGTCACGTTCAAGGAGGATGTTAGGGTTATGTCGAAACTGCTAGCCACGAGTTTCTCGAGCAGTTTGGAAAGACTCGCGTCTCGATGGATTTCGGTTGCGACAATGTCGTCCGTAAACTGGGTCGGAACAGCCGACCTCGGTGTCGGTGTCACGGAGAATTCGTTGGACGCGAACGATTCGGTTGTCTCGGTGTAAGTGGTGGTCGTGACGTCATCGGACACCGTGGAAGGTCCCGGCCGGAGAGTGAAGCTGACCAACGATAGAACGAAATAGAAGCAGAACAGGAAAAATTGACGGTAAAATCGAGACTTGACAAAGGTGTTCCATTTTGCGTTCAACAGGTCGATCAGAATTCCGTCCATCAGTTCCAGATGCTCGTCCTTTTCCTGAAACAGGCAGGCGTGACGCAGAAATAACCCCCGCGAACGGATAGAAGAACGTCCCTGACAGAACTTACGCCGAACACGACCAAATTCAGGGCCGAATTGTGGCTGATGGTCCCCGTGGTAACGTCGATGGTGTCGACTTGCGAGAGAGGATACGCCGCGCAGGTAATGCTCCCGATCTGCCAGTAAATTTCCCTCTCGATGTTCAGAATGTGGAAGAACATTTCGATTCTTGCCAGTTTGGCCGATAGCGTCAGCGGCGTCAGATGCTGAGCGTTCTTGATCGGCAGAGACGCCCCCATCTCGTACGCCATGTCGAACGCGTTCTTTCAAGGAAGAAGAAAAATGTCTCAATCGATGGCCCCGACCCGTCCCGTAGCGTCGCGAGCCTTACCAATTTCTCGTAGATGACCAGCATGTGCAGAACGGTGTTACCGTTCGTGTCCTGCTTGTCTGGGTCCGCTCCTCTCGCCAAAACCAGTCTGTAACATTCTTCTTGGCCTAAGCAGGCCGCGAAGCTCAAAGGGTACTCGCCCCAGTAGACGTACCTAGGCGAACGGACGCGATTACGATCGGGTTGACGAATAAAATCGAATAAACGTAAAAGGACGTTACCCGTTATAGTTGGTCTCCGGCGTGACGCACACCCACTCGTGCTCCAAGCTGTCGGACCGCGATGCTTTTTGATCTTCTGGGCTCATAAAGTTCCCGAAACACCTCTCGTGTACGTCCGCGCCGCTGTCCAGAAGCAGCTTGACCAAGGCCGGGTCCTCGTTCACTATCGCGATGTGCAGCGCGCTTTCGCCTGTTGAACAACATCGACGCGAGCTCGATCACCGGTCGGCGAGGGTACACCCAGCATCGGAAATCGTTAGTCGTATCGTTGGGAGCTCGGTAGCTGTCTCACTTTCCACATGTCTGATTCTTTATGCGGAAAGACCGTCCTTGATACGGTATAAGAAGATCGCGGAACATGCCCGTTTACCGAATTCCCAACGATCGGTTCGTTTAGGTTTCGACTTTTGGCGAGCTGACCGTAATACTCGTCGCTCATGTATACGTCGTTGATAAGCTTCGGATAAAAACGCAGCAAGCGTTTCGCCAGGTCGATGTGAATAGCAGTCGCGTGCAGCATGCACAAGTGCAGAATCGTTTCTCCGACCGCGCCCCGTTCGCTCAGACTCCAACAGACCAACCTGTACTTGGATTTGTCTGCGGTACAACGAGAAGCAAAGGATAAGAGAAAACCTCTCACGAAAGATCTCTCGAAATTCGTTCGAACGCGGATTTTTTACCTATTTTCGTCTCGTCGACTTCCTCGTCCGTCTCCATATCCTTGTCTATATCATAATCGCCCGGGTTTTCCATAGCCCTCAACGGCGGAAGCTGCAACCGGAAAAGTTTCAGGTCAGGAATCGGCTAAGGCAAAATGCATTACCATTTTGTGTTTCGGTCTATCCTTGTTTCGCAGCAAGACTAATTTTTCGATGGGAATCCATTTCCCTTTTCCTTTGTTGTACAGGTACGGCTCCACCTTGGTGCGCAAAGCATGGTCCAGTTCGGCGTACTGTTTCGTCTGCGTCGCTCGTTTCATCATGTCCACCAGCAAGCCTCCTCCTGTTCGAAAGGACATCGAGCTGGTCAACTCTCGAGGAGCGGAATCGGCGATCCAGCTTCGCGACTACCTTTCATGTCGACCAACTTGTACAGCACAATGGAAGATGCGTCCGTCTGCTTTTTCACTCCGCTGGCTACGTTACTCTCCGTGTTTCCCATGTTCGAACTATGTATCGCGACACGCTTCCGAACACCGTCGAACGAACAACGGAGCAGCAGCTTCTTTGTCTATGTCTTCGCTAAACTCGCTCCGTTGCCATAGAAAGCATCGCCTCGATATCGATCGGACTCGACCTCCCGCGAATATCAGGATCTCCGGATTTCCGGATATGCGGTAATCCGAACGGATAATCGTTCCTCCTAGACGTTGGACACGAAAATTCCATTGGTACGATTAAAGAGACGCCGACGTTAATCAAAGACGAAGACAAAACGAGACACAAAAACGCTTCCGCGAACAAACCGGTTTGGTTTACGCGCAAATCATTTCGTTTGATCGCCGGTCTGTTACGGTGGACGATCCGCTCGGTAATTCGGCCGCGCCATTCTTTTTGCCGATAACCGTGGCGTAAACGTTGTTGCTCGGCGCAGCTTATCGCCGCGATAACAGGAATCGTTACAAGTTCAAAGGTGTTTTAACAATTCCAACGATGCGCACCGTTATATCGCGGCATTTGGAATTCTTACTCCAACGAGGCTCGTTGGTCTAGGGGTATGATTCTCGCTTAGGGTGCGAGAGGTCCCGGGTTCAAATCCCGGACGAGCCCGATTTTTTTTTTCTTATTCTTTTCACGATTATAGGTTTGCAGCGACAGCTCACGGACGTCTCGAATTGATCTCGTTCAAATTTCTTCGTCGAGATCCTAATTGACAACGAATCGATCGATAGAATTCGACGAACGCGGACGCTGCTGCAAGAAGAGCATCGTGCCGTGCAGTGCCATACCGTCGCGACGCGACACGTGGAATCTCTAGGCCTTTGCATATCAAAGGGATGACGAATCGATCGGATCGGATCGGATCGCGGACTGTACCGCGACCGTTTGACGGGAGGAAGCGAAGGGAACTGTTTTCCGGATGTAGGACACATATGTACTCGCTTTGCTCGTTTCAGTACATGCATTTCGAATGCTATCTTTCCGAACGGTTGTTGCGAATCGCGATACAAGATAGAAGGTAGAGACGCGAGATACGCGATACGCGATACGAGACGGGACGAGCCAAGACGAGTCGAGACGAGACGAGACGAGACGAGACAAGACGAGACGAGACGGGACGGGGATACGATGTCGTGCCGCGCCGCGCCGAAGTTTGAACCGAACGAAACCGAATCGCGTTGAACCTCGAAACAAGCGCTTTACACTCCCGCGTTTAGCTCGCGTTTACCTTGTGTGTTCGCAGGCCAGTCAGACTCGTGCTTCCGAGTCGTCAGCAACGACTCGCTTCTAATCTTTGCCGATCTGGAATCAGCGACTACTTTCGATTACTCTTCTGTACTGTTCTGTTCGGGCCGCGTTCGCGATCTTCCGCGTAAGTATTTCACCGTTTCGGTCGATTCGAACCGCGCGCAAGCGTCAGTTTTTCCCGCATTCTTCCTATTGTTTCAAATCGAAACTGGCTGGTCGTTCGGATAGTAGCAGGTCCTGCTGGGAAGTAAGCGGCAGCCTGGTATTTCTTCGGCGACGACTTTCTCGTTGGACCTAGAGCTTCCCGTTGCACGAGCAACCGCGAACGAGATTATAGATAATTTCCGATTATGGGATGTTTCTGAAAAATTGCAACATTGTGCTCGGTGCTCGGTGATTCATCTGAAATAATCGTTTGCCCGGAAGAAGCCACGGATACAAAAATATTTCTCGTTTCGTGCGACGCGTCAGCCGTCCCGTTTGGCGCCACTATCAGCCGAAATTTGAAATTTCGGTTTCTGACTCGGGATAACGCTGTCGGTACGTGTATTTCATTTCATTACACATTTGTATGCGACTCGTTCGAAGATGTTTCAAACCATCGACGATCACTCGATTCCGCGATCCTCGATCCTCGATCCGAGTTCCGCGGGGGGTGCCTTCGGAATTTGGGGCAACGGATGCATATGCGTTGATACGACGTTTGCGTTATTTTTAGTGCGAACTATTTGAATGATCGCGCGCCGTTCGAGTACAAGTAGGTGCGAAAGATGGGAAAGAATTGGCCGCGAGCGGCGGGTTTTTCAGGGATCGCTTGGAGACTCGTCGATCGGAAAAAGAAAAAACGAACCGCAGTTAGATCGCTGCTCGATCGATCGATGAGCCAGCTGAAAGAATCTACTTATTTTTACGTGCTCCGCGTAATCGTTTCGGCGGCAGTCGAAATTCCTCGGTTATGACTCTGGAGCGGCGAACATCCGCTTAAAAATATACGGTATCGCCAACCTCTTTCTGCAGCCTCTTTTCGCGGATCAAAACATTTTTAAAACGGCCCCGATCGCGTACGCGTCGCTATAATTATATATGTTCTCGCAAACATAAAAGCGTCGCGGGGTCGAGGATATTTCAGGACGTTCGAGGGTATTGAAAGGATTGTTGGTACACAACGGGCGCGTCGCGGCGCATCGCGTCGTGTCGGGGTAGCTTGATATCGTTTCCTTTATCGTTTACGACGCACTCTGCCTCCTATCGTCGATTAATCCATTTGGCACGGTAATTGGAATCTTAACGGGTGCGCCTCGAGAGACGGAGGCAGCTGCCGTAAACGTTGACGCAAACTCCGATATCTCGCGTTATGTCATTGCGCATCGTAACACCTCGCCGCGCCGCGATGTCCCGTTTAACGCTCTCCTCGCAAATTCGTTTTCGACGTACATATGTACATAGGTGAACGAACGAACATGTTCGTCGGAATTATTCGGCCCCGTGATTATTTCGTGATTCGCGTTCGATTCGTTATCGTCGTCGGCCAAGATATCCTCGATACCGATGACTCGTCCCGTGATTCCGCATCCGTCTATCGTAATCGCGTGACATCACTTTGTCGATCGTATCCAACAACCCGGCAAACTACCTAACGCATTCCTAGCCAGGCTTTTTGCATTCGTCATTCCCATCCGATAAAAAGTTGTTTAAATTCCAAAGGATACGAGTGAGAATGCGTGACGCGCGATCCAATTATAGATCTTACCGATTCACGAGCCTCAAGCTTTATCGAACAAGGGAATTATAACATACGTATAACCGTTCGAGGTTGAACGAGAATTTCGTACAGTGGTTCTCCGACGACCTCCCGGCACCTGTTGAATAATTCTGATTTTATCTTCGGGTCGTGATCCAATCGCCCGCTATTAACCCGCATCAGGGTATTCATCCTTGTTCTCGTGAAGATTCATCTCGTACGCTCCCTTCGAGGCTGAAATCGTCGAAGGGACAACGCGGAGGGGCGTATGACTATTATTCGCGCGAACTGGAACGCGAACGGGAGAAGATCGTGTTATGTATACGTTGAGAGACGATGCTAGAAGACGTCTCAATGGAGAACGGCGTACCGCGCGTTCGATCGATCCTCAGGAATCATAGACGCGCGACGTTCCAGTCTGGTAAATTCCATTAATATTATAATGGTGTTCGCAATCGTCGTGTCGGATCGCATCGCGTCGGATTTCCGGAAGTAGAGGGTCTTCGGAACTGGCGGTTTGTGCTCGTTCCGCGATTCTCGCTTTACTTTCCTCCGCTCCTTCGTTTCATCGGCGACAGACGATAAGCGCGACAAACGATAAGAATATTTATGCGTACGAATTAATATACGCGCGGTGACGGGTCCAACGACGATACGGGGAACGAACGCAAAAATATTCGGCTCGGAATTTTGCAACGGAGGCTGCGGTGTTCTTTATTTTGATCGGAGGCGAATTATCGCGGACTAGTAGTGGTAGAGCGAAACGTAGACGCTGGTAACTCTACCGGTCGGAGATAAGTAAAATACATTGAGCTAATGCGCGGCGTAAACAAACGCGTAAGGTTCGATTGGAACCAGAGCAGCGCAGCGAAGGTGGCATGAAATCGGCGTGCGCGCGGCACGATTCGTTCATCGTGTTTCTGGGCCGGAGGAGTTCGCGGTATAAAAACCGAAGCGACCGAATCCGAACGACATTTAACTAGAAAAGCGTGGGGCAAGGTCCGTTGAAACAGTTCCAAAGGTGCCGCTGGTTGGCATCGTTATCGGCCGCGGATGCCAGATGTTGCCGAATCTCCGACGTCTATCGAGCACACCTGGACGCGAACGCTGAATAAAGAATAAAGAAGCAACGGGAGCTCTCGTAGAAGCGGTTGAAAGCGCGCGAGTCACGAATCGCGCCTGACGCCGCGCAATCGGTCGCAATTTGTCTTCTTTTCCGTTGTTGTTGCGTTGCAGAATCGAAACCAAAGCCGAAACGATGCGATTCCGGTTGAGAGTAGCGTGCATGGTGTTGGTCAACGTTCTGTCGATCGCGGAGAGCATACCGGACTTAACCGGACTGCCGGCAGGGCCTTACTGCGCCGGCAGATATCCGGCCGGTAGCTGCTGTGCAGGACGACAGGACGAGTGCAGCGCACCGATCCTCGCCACCACATGCTACTGCGACGATTTTTGCGATCGACGCGGAGAAGAGGATTGCTGTCCAGATTATTGGAGTCATTGCAGGGGACTCGTTCCAACGTCGCCTCCGGACACGTTCAGACGTTCGTAATCAACGACACATTGTAATCCGATTCGATCGCGTGCGGACTTTTCGAACACGATTTCGTAACTTGATTCAATTGGACGTTTCAGGATGCATCTTCGAAGGGAAATACTACAACGAAGGACAACAGTTCAAACGGAACTGCAACTTGTGGTAAATTACTCTTTCTCGACATGGTCCCGCGGAGTAGGTCGTTAGCCGTGGCGGATACACATTACACGTAAAGCTATGAAGTAGCAACGTTCTACCGTTTATTCCACGTGGTTTCAGCAAGTGCACCTCGATGGGCGAGCGAGCGGAAGTGGTTTGCGAGCAGAATCGGTGCTTGCAGGAGCGAGATCTGATAGAGGAGATCAATCTGGAGAGTCCTATCCTCGGCTGGAGAGCGAGAAACTACTCGGAGTTCTCGGGTAGGACGCTCACCGAAGGTATCAAGCTTCGTTTAGGTACCCTAAACCCGTCGCGATCGGTAAGCAAACAAACATCGGAGAACAGTGGAGAAATCGAGGAAAAGAGCGAACTCGTTAACGTATACGTTCTTCGAAGGTCCACAAGATGAACTCGGTCACGCGAAACTACGAGCAATCGCTGCCGCGACAATTCGACGCCAGGTCCCGTTGGCCTCTCTACATATCCGGCGTGAAGGATCAAGGATGGTGCGGCGCATCCTGGGCAATTTCGAGCGCGGACGTCGCCTCGGATAGGTTTTCCATAATGAGCATGGGCGTGGAGGACGCGGAGCTGAGCGCGCAACACTTGCTCTCTTGCAATAACAGAGGCCAACGAGGCTGCGACGGTGGTTACTTGGATCGAGCCTGGATGTTCATGAGGAAATTTGGGTAATTGTTCTCCGAATACCCGTACGAATATGCCCCGTTTCACAGTTCCGTCGTCTACAGCTTGTTCCTTCCAGTTTGGTCGACGAATCGTGCTATCCGTGGACAGGATCGAGCGAGCAATGCAAAATTCGAAAGAGGAGCGATTTGAGGAGCGCGGGTTGTCCCGCATCATCCAACTCGCTTCGCACGGATTTGTACAAAGTTGGGCCCGCGTACCGCTTGGGCAACGAGACCGACATCATGCAGGAAATCTTGAGATCCGGCCCCGTGCAAGGTAAGAGGCGCGACGAGATTCATCGAGAAAAACTCTCTACGAGAAACAATGATAAGCAAAGACCGTCTTCTCCTTTCTAAATCGTTCTACTCGTAGCCACGATGAGGGTCTACCAGGATTTCTTCTCGTACGAGTCGGGAGTCTACAAACGGTCGCCGTTCGCAGAGCGATACGAGTCCGGCTATCATTCGGTAAGGATAATCGGATGGGGAGAAGAACAGTCTAGTCGTGGCTCACCGGTGAAATACTGGGTAAGTTTAGATTGTTCGTCGAGATCCGTTTTCCGGCTCGTTGTCCGTTTTCCATTTACTCCGTAACCTTTTGTTTCAGCTGGTGATGAACTCGTGGGGTCGGCATTGGGGCGAGAACGGTCTATTCCGCATTCAAAGAGGCACCGACGAATGCGAGATCGAGTCATTCGTGTTGGGAGTGTGGGCGAAGACGGCCCTGCCTGAAGGCACCAAAGACATTCCCGTGTAGAATTCTCGATTCCATAGTCTGTGCGCGGGAAACTCTGCAGCAGACAGTGCATTTACGAAATCTCTGTCGTCGATTCGTCGATTCGTCGGTCGCGAATCGCAACCTTTCGCTTGTTGAGAGCTTGTCGAATGCATCGACAGAGCTTGCGATTCGATCGGTTCGTAGGGGTAGGTACCTTACGATGGCACGCGTGTACACGTCGAAACGTTAGTGTGGAATAAAACGGTAAACCTTTTGCGGAAACGTTACGCTTCTCGCAAACTATTGATACGTCCAACGATCGATCGTTGGGAGGGAAACAGGAGAACAACGTGACAATGTTTGGTGGAAAGCTTTTCTCAAGCGAGATCTATTAGAAATCTTCCTTTCTGTCGTGTTCGTTGCCGAGGAACGTACGGGTGTACTAGGCCGCTCGACGAAGGCGTTGCGCGTATCGAGCTTCGAGCGTCCGAAACGATAGGTTAGTTGCCACTAGGACGTCCTTATTCCTGAACACAGAATAAGTATTGGTAAATCGGCGAACACGATCGGCACAGCAACCGTAACCGCTGCTGTTTCCGCGCAACTTTGCGAACCCGATTCGCTACAACCGTACTTGCTAAGTACTACGTACCTGCGTATTCGAAAGTATCGTTACTTTCGAGTCAAACGACGACGCTGCGACGCGCGCTTCTGCAGTGCGGACTGTACACTTCCAATTTGTCCTTTGGTGTATTCATCGCGGCGTAATCGATCGGGAAGGGAACGTTGTTGCCTCGAATCATGCAGGAGTCCGTCATGCCGAGGAAATGTTCGCCAGGACCGAACGGACCCCGGCCGAACAGAAAATTGGCAAACACGAGCTGATACTGTGGCCAACCCAGGGGATGATCTCCGTTCTGCGAAGGGAACAAAACGAATCTTACCGGGTGCGCCTCGTTCTCTTCCCCTCGTGCGTTTCTTCTTCGGTTTTATTTTTCTTTTTCTCTATCTTCCGCACGCGCGACCATGTAATCGTACCATCGTAACGCATACAGAGAATAAATCGATATGCGATACGCGATATGCGAATCGACGTGTAACAACAAAGTAATAACAATTAATTCGAAACGTTTACCGATGTCATGGAATTGTACGCGATATCCAGACACTTGGCGATTCTATTCGCGTCAAGGCCAACGACGGATCCGTAGAACGAGCCAAGCTCCTTCTTCGAGATGATCCCGCTCGCCGAGCTGTTGATCGCGAGGAAAAATATTCTCGGCAAAATCTTCAGCCAAAAGGGGATATCGTTGTAGGAGGTACCACCGGCCGGGGCGACGACTCTGGCCCACCAACGCAACCATTCGTCCAGGCTGATTCCCTTGCCACCCTCCGGCTCGTGTTGTTTCTCTTGGAGAATCAGCTCCGCCAAACCCTGCTCGGCTTCCATTAATCGCAAGTACTCGGGCCCGTTCCACGACCAATCCGCGAATCGTCGCAGTCGCTTCGCAAAAGTCGTGAACGTTAACGGACACCCGTGCCTATCGGCCGCCGTCGACTTTCTTACTTACGTTAATATTGAACTTATTAAATACCTCCGAAAGCATACGAAAATCTTTTCTGTTAATGAAACCGTCTTTGTCGTGGTCCAACAGGTACGCGAACAAATGACTGAATTTGTCCCGTTGGATGGGCGCCAGATCTTTTAAATTCCCTCCCTTGGCGCCGCCAGGACCTTCTATCGTCGCTAGGTTGTCGTCGCTGGGAAATCGGCTCACCCAGGTAGCTGTTTCGAGATGAAATCTAAATGAAACAGGACTCCTCGGAAATCCAAAACCGTATGCCTGACCGTATGTCTATGTGTTTTTGCTAGAAATGCGTGCACGCGCGATCACGGATCGTTTAGGTGGTTTAGATGGTTTGGAACAGCTTACTCCAAACGTGTACGCTCCAACCAGGATGGTCCAATTGCTTGTTTGGAACGGGTGCGCCGACGATCACCTCGTCGACGTTGCTCGATACGGTTCGCCAACGTTTCAAGAGATCCTTGGTTCTGTCGCGGGTGCGGTCGCAAGCCTGCCGCCAATTCGTGATAAACTTTCGCGGTACTTTCAGCGAATTAGTTTCCTCGAGGCCGAGATCTTGGCTACCCGCGGATCCTCTGCTTCTCTCGCTACCCTCTGTCACCGACCTCGTTTCCATCGCCGTTCCCGACGCTTCTGTCGTTGCTGCGACCTCCTGCATCGAAGGATAATAGATCGGATCCTTTATGCTGTCCGAACGACTCCCCATAACGGACTACTTGCTCGGTCTTCCTGCAAACGGCATATTCCAACTAGCTCTCCTAAAATAATCAATTGCTCGGCAAGAGGTCACCGGGTCGCTCGATAATACATACCTGTAGAACATTACCAGACCTTTTCCTTCTCGCTCTCTCCGCCTCTCTGTTTCTCTATTTCTCCCGTTATCGTTCCGCTTTCGTTGTTATACTTTTTTCATCTATCTAATCCTTCGATCGAATTTATTTTTGCAAACTATATAGACGCGATTAACAACAATCCTGAAATCGATCCGGAAAAACTTTTATTCGGTTCTGGAAAGTTCAACGTCTACTTCGCCGACTTAAATGTTGCCTTTTGTTTTACAGGTATTCCTGAAAAATGAGTTGTAATTTTTTTTTCAAATCGATCGTAACAATCTCCTCGGGTTTCGTATTTTCAAATTCGAATGTGTCGCAGTTTGATCGCTTCGTCGATCACGAAACCTTGCGCCAACGATAGAACGACCATTCGGTTAGAATTCTCCTCTTCTGCTGCGACTTTACCGACCGAAAAGATTTCACGTCCGGTAGGCGACGCCACGATCGTCGCCGTCACTCTAAATCACTGTGTAGTTTCCCATCTTTGACGCTGCTGATCCGCGATGCCTTGATACGAGCCGCACGCCGCACGTCCAACCTTTTCTCTTTCCTGTTGTTCCAATTGTGAAGGGTGAGTGGTTCGTGTTGGAAATCGCTAAATATCCCGTGCATCCACGTTTTTTTCTGAGCCGCGTGCAGAGGAGATTCTTCGCCAGGCCCATCCGTATAAAATGTTCTTATAATTTTTCATTATTATTCGAATACGAACATTCCAGTTGCTGTTTTTATTCATCCTAACCTACGCACGTATTTCAACCGCTTGCACGCGTTTCGTTCACAGTGCATACAATATACGCGAACAGTATTCTAAGGTTTAGGATCTGTTAGCTGATTTTGTTTAACGTTTTCTGTTTTTTTTTTTAATTATTATATAAATATTATTATTATTGTCCAAGTTCCAATTCACAATAAAATTTTTCGCGTTTGTTTTGTTTCGCAGGATAACATATTTTAACCAACTTGTTTGTTTATTCTTCAGGGATTCACAATGGGTGCGTACAAGTATATGCAAGAGCTTTATCGTAAAAAGCAGAGCGATATGCTCCGCTTTTTACTTCGAGTTCGATGCTGGCAGTACCGTCAGTTGACTAAAATGCATCGTGCCCCGAGACCATCCAGACCTGACAAAGCTCGCCGTTTGGGCTACAAAGCCAAGCAAGGTACGAACAATATTTATTTCAGTTCCCGTGTAAATCAAACGGCTTTGTCCATTTCGACTTTCAAATCGGAATTAGCCCGATTATTGTTTACATTACTTTGTTATATGTATATGTCCATCTTTTCGAATATTTCTATGATGAGTCGTACCATGCACCACTCTTACAGTATTATGGTGATATATGTGTACATGCTGACAATGCTTTATATGCTTTATTCTTTATAGGAGCATTATACGCTTCGCTGACATGAAAAAGTAATTGAATGTACTAATTTCTTACGCACAGGTTTCGTCATATTTAGAATTCGTGTAAGGAGAGGAGGTCGCAAACGTCCTGTCCCCAAGGGAGCAACTTATGGCAAACCCAAAAGCCACGGTGTTAACCAGCTGAAGCCAACCCGGAAATTACAGTCTGTCGCGGAAGTAAGTATTATATATATAATATTCCTACCATTTAAACATACGATTGTAAAAGCACGATTCTACCGTCATTTTCAGGAACGCGTGGGCCGACGATGCGGTGGTCTACGAGTGTTGAACAGTTACTGGGTTGCTCAGGACTCTACGTACATGTATTACGAAGTGATCTTGGTTGACCCTGCACACAAGGTACGCATACGGATCCTACTTTATCCAACTTGATTTGCTCCGAAGCGTATCAACCTTTTAAAATGATGATACCAATAATCTATAATTTGAAACCGATGATTTATTATCTTCCTTGGATGTCTGATATCAAAACACGACCACAAACCGTGAAAACCGTTGCCTATCGACGCTTTGCTACATTCGTGATCTCGTTTATATTTTCAGGAAATTCGTAACGATCCAAAGATCAATTGGATATGCGATGCTGTGCACAAACACCGCGAACTTCGCGGAAAGACTTCGGCTGGCAGAAGCTCGCGAGGATTGGGCAAAGGACATCGTTATTCACAGACTATCGGTGGTTCTGGCAAGGCGGCATGGCTGAGACGGAACTCATTATCGCTTCGCAGAAAGCGATAGGCAATTCAATCTTTATACTGTTAAGACTTGTGCGAACAAGATACATCATTTTATTGATATAATACAGCATTTTACGTCGATATCATGGTATATCCTGTACGAAATAAACATCTCTTCCGTACAAATCGTTCTTACACAATCATTCTTTCTTTTCCTTTAATTTTTCTTCTCTCTTTATTTTTACAAAGATAATGAACACCATGATACAATTGACGAGTCACCGAAACTCGCAATCTTTGCGTAACAAGTCTTTGTATTTATACACGTATATTCTATAATCACGGTGATGGATGGTTTATTTTTTTTTTTTTCTATTGACCAGGACCTGATAAAGATTTGTCCATGAACTTCTTTTTGGCAAAACACAACCACCATTTGCTGGGTTTTCCATCCTCTCCGTATACCTTTTCCACCAGTCTGACACCAGTTTCCTGTCTTATTTGTTGTAGATATTGTCTCATAGTATCTGTGAAATAATCACGAGTATAGTATTTCTTATCGCACACTCTTAACGATAAAGAAGCAATTTACCTGCTTCCATGGGATTACTAGGCTTGGCATACACGGAATTTAAGGGAAATCCAGGGTCTCCTGGAATATCGAACTTCGAAATAGCCAGAGAGTACATTTCGTTTGTAGCTTGGGCTTGGGTTGCGCATTTCTGCAGCCTTTTCAAGCACTCGGTTATGTACAATGTGATGTAAATTAAGACTCTGTCCGCCTCGCTCTGCAAAATCGTTGTACAGTACAAGTGTACTTTGGGGGACATTCTAAGGAGCAACGGCAGTTACCTTGATTTCGTATGTTCTAAAGAACACATTCGCTTTAAAGAAGTACAACGCTTCGTCGATTATGTCTAAATCTTTCGTAAAAGGAGGCGCGGGACCTCTAAAATGAGTTCGAATCGGCAAAAGCGCCATGTTACCGATGTTTCCATTGTTTTCTACGAAACACGAATGATATGCCTGCAACAGAAATTTCATCGACAAACGTATAAATACAGCTGCATTTGTTGTTGTAATTGTTTTCTTAATTCGTATGCCGTGTGCAACAGCATGTCAAGTTTGACAGTTCGTTACGCGCGCGAGGTTAAGGGAACGCCCTAATACATAACCAAGTTCGTTTTTCCTTGGATAATTGTTATATTCGTGAAAAGTAATTACTTACAGGCATAGCGACGAAATAGTTTCTAAGACAATGATATATTTTAGTCAATTTTGACAGGTATTTCGTGAAAAAAATCTAATTCACCGCATTTGGGTATCTGCGGAACACATACATATGTAGATGCGATAAATTACTATATGCACTTTAAGACTAGGCGCGCATTGCAGCGAAAGCTCTCTTTACAGATAACGAATCTTTCTCTTGTGCGGTAAAAAGCCAGAATATGGGCCTAATTTTAATATTTGAAGTAACAACGAACATTGGGAAATAACAGAAATTAAACCAATTTTGAATGGTTTATCGGCTCATTGAATTATACGTGTTTATTACGCGCATCAGGTGCATATTATCTAAATAGAAATTATGTACGCCTTTTTCGTTCACGTTATCGTCGAGTTTTAAATATAAATTCATCTACATATACATAAATAATTTGTATATTACTACGTAGTGGAAGTAATCCTAGGGATTTTAAAATGCAGAGATACCTGCTCACCGTCGCGTAATTTAGCTATCGATAACTATCGATAATAAAAGTAAATCATCGATAATTTTCGACACTGCCTACTATCGATAACTATCGATACTTGTCCACCACTACGCGAGAGCAGTGATGGGATATTGGACGGTTTTTTCGCGCATGCGCGTCCAAAAGCAGTAACGTATCTATATTGTGGAGAAAGTGGCGGTGGGTTATTATTATTGGCGGGAAAGTACCGGAAGAGTTGAGGACGAGAAGTCGAGACAGGCGTGCTACGGATTTTTGGTAAATTATTGTTACTATTTAATTGACATAAACATGTTATACATTAATTTTTCAATCTAAAATCATAACAAATTTTGTGAAATTATATAGGGTGACCAAGGTACCCAATTTTAGCTGAACTTTGTACTTTACTGAGGCTAAAATCGTCGCGCATGCGCGACAAAACCACTATTCCATTACTGCGCGAGAGTGTTAAGTTTCGGAGCTTAATCTTGCATTGTGTTGGACACTTTTTACCGAAGAATAATGGCCGATATAGAAGGGAAAAAGCTGACCGAACTCCGAGTGATAGACTTGAAAACGGAGCTCGAACGACGTGGACTCGATAAAAGTGGTAATAAAGCGGCACTCCTCGAGCGTCTCTCCAAAGTAAGCGTCCTTACTTTTTCCAATTCTCTCTCAAGCTATTCATCTATAATGCTTTTTACTGTTTTGTCGCCATTTTAACTCTATTGAGAAATCATTGAATATTGGTAGTTTATTGCCAGCAATCAGCGTTCGTAGTACAAACGAGGCAAGTTTAATTGGTTCGGTAATTGTTCACCGCAATTTTTAACATTCTTTCAACAAATGCATTATTTTATTGTTACTCCCTCGATACGTGTCTTTTTACACGTGCGGTTATTTATTTATGTCGGATCAACGAAAATATAATTCATTGTATCCTAATTTTCGTTGGAACAATTAATATATGCTGTTTAGAAAGTTAGTACGATAACTTCATTATGGTATGTTGTATACAGTCCATATCCGATGAAGGAGAAAATCCTGATGAATATCTGATTGTCCCTTGCGGCGGTATGTGTAAAATCAGTCCCAGAAAAAATAGTGGTTAGTATCGAACTGCAAACATAATACCTTTACCATTGTAGACTTTGCATTAATTTTTCTTATTTAAATTATCAGTGACCGGTACAACCAATTCAGACGAAACGGTAGAAGTTGCGGAAACCCAGAAAGAAGATGCTACGGACACGTCGGATATTTCCGATGCAAAGGTGAAGGCAGAAACAAAACTTTCCACGGAGAAAGAAGCGATTCCGCCCAAGTTGGAGGTAAGTAAAACGGATGTAATCGTAAGTATTCTTTGGTATATGTCAAGATCGTGAACCAAGAATCTAAGAAACATTGTACTAGGAATCTCGAGGAGAAGTTCAAAATAACACTGGCAAAGAAATAGAGTCCAAAAAGGAATCCAAGGTTCAGACGAATAAGGCAGTTGTCGAGAATACCCAGATCATTGAAAAGAAAATTGAATCCGAAGCAGCACCGGTGGTAAACGATGTCACGACTAATTCAGCTTCGACGGTCGAAGCTAATGGCATCGACAACGAAGATTCGATAAATTTGACTATCGGGGAAGACGAAGAAAATCTCCTCGCCGAGGAGGTAACATGATTTTCCCTTTGTAGTATCGCATCGTTGTTACAGCGAAAGCTACTATATTTGGAGTAATACATAAACGTTTATGTTGCAGACCGAGTCCCACGACAGGCACAAAGGTAAGTGTTACGACGCATCGAATCGCCTAACTTATCTAGCAGTTAAGTAAGAATTAAAGGAGTAGACGTAGCAATACTTTTATTTACGATGACGAGTAAGTTATTCGAAACTACGGCATCAAGACCAAGGGACTGTATTTTCTTCGAGCGATACACCTCGTCTATCCAGAACCACGATCGTGCCGAATCCGTCTACAAAGTTGTACGCGCGATGGCTCTCAGCTTACATCCGTTCTTCGAACTTCTGAATAAGCACCAGTTGTACAGGATGCGATGCGACCATTCTCGGCACATGGACATGGGACGGCACGGCACGCAACGATTTAACTAGAAAATACGACGGCTCGGCGGTCGGCGGTCGACGGTCGACGGTCGACGAGGTTTCATCCAGACTGAAACGCACATCCGCCGTCGTGTTTGCACCGTGGTTGCCGACAATGTATACACAAAGTTTTTCCCATAAACAGCTAGTCTATAAGTTAGTTAACGCTAGAGTTTGATATACAGATACATTAATTCTACCTAACCGCATAGAGCATCGTTGGAGATCGTTCTGCTTCCAAATTATGTGGATTCAAGAAGACTGAAGTGTTTGTCAAGCCACGAATCTTCCCCGTGCATAGTTAATGCTACGACGTTGTTCGTCCCATCATCGAGACTCGGACAAATCGATATTTTCGAAGCATAGCAGCCATAGGAGCTACTACAATCGGAACCATAGACTTCGAAAACAGACGCGCGGTCGCTCGTACTCGTATAAAATTTTCTGGCATCGGCATTATGCTGTCACACCATAGACATCTATAGAGTCGTATAGACTTAACGGGGAAACTAATCGTCCTTCTCCTTCGGTTAGCCCGCTTTCTATCGTTTCCGCTCTCCCAGATTGGATTCCTCGTCCGACTGTGCGTTCCAGCTTCCAGTATTTTTTGCTCGGAAGAGAATCGGGGTCGGGTCGGGCCGGGTCGAATCGTGGCAGGCTTCGATTCGCGGTCGCGCTGCTAAGGTAACCTTTAGTCGCGGCCCCCTCCCCCCTCTCCAGCTTCCTCGAGTAAAAATCGAGAGGAACGAAACGGTAAAAATAGGGTCACACCGTGGAACGTACCATTGAAGAGTGAATTTGTGATGTTGCCGCGAGATGTTCACGCGAGATCACGCGCGGTCTTCATCGTAATTGAGTGTGTGCACTCTGTTAGTGGCTCGGACGCAGTTTCATGCTGTGGATGCAGGAAATGCAGGCCACTAAGCAGGAGCGTTAGGGAGGGAGAAGAGATCTGGCCTTGCAGAAAGTGACCATGGTACCTTGATTGTCTCTGCAGATGGAGGAGAGAAGAAGAAAGTCGAAGAGAACAGCAAGAAGGGAGAGTCTAAAGGGAGCGGTAGAGCAGAAGCCGGCGCCAACAGCAAGGAAGGGACCTCGTCAGGCGCGAACATCGGGACGAAGAACAAGCAGGACGGTGGAGACGGAAGCAAGAGGTTGGTCTCTCATTGCTAAAACAAACAAAAAACAAAACAAACCATTCACAGTGTGGTACGACAACGAAATGCCATCCGAATCCAACTCTATGATAGCGATGCTCTCTCTCTCTCTCCTCGGCTGCGCATACGAGTACGAATATCATCAGGATAAGATACTGTCGAACGATGGATTCCCAAGATGAAATTATTCGTCAAAGTCGCACGCAAGATTACTTTATTCCATTTTTTTCAATCGCATACACGAAGTTTCTTTCCGCTCAGTACGTTTAGGCTGTAATTCCTAACTCTGGAAAGTATGTTAAGAAATCGAGAAATTGGCTAGCAAACTTAAATGTTAAACGAACCAAGTCCCATGTAACCGCTCCTATTCGTAAACGACTATTTTTCAAAGGTGTTACACGCTCTACGATTACGAAGATATTCGTTCTTTAGAAACCAAACCAAACCAAACAATAAAAAAAAAATATATATATATATATATATGTATATATACAAAACGACAGCTGCATCGAGCACGATTGCAAGAATACTTAGTATCTCGAGGTAAATTCTACTCTCGGCAAGCGGCTGAGAAGCAATTCTATCGATGACCGGAGATACAGATATATCTATAAGTGCATCCATGTACAGATACTGATACCGATACCGATACCGCTACTCTATCTCTCGCGTGTGTGTGTCGATACCCGTTTCAACTCGACAAGAAGTGCCCTCCCGGAAGAATCGCCAAGGAGACGATGATGCTCCCTATCTGGAAATCTATTGTGTAGAGGGATACGCAGTACGATCCCGCACGGACAATACTTTTGTTAACACACGAGTGAGATACGAACTGGATCCGCAGAATGCAACGAAAACATGCGTAATAGAAAAATAATAACTAGGAAAAAAAAGATCAAAGTGGTAACGCTATCTTGTGTAACAACGATGCATACATAAGTGAACGCCAAAGTGCAATCGATCGTATTTCGTTACTGTTGTTGTTGATGTTAATTGTTGTTGTTGTTGTTGATGTTATTATTATTATTATTATTATTATTATTATCGTTATTATTACTATCGCTACTATCGCTGCTGCTACTACTACTACTACTACTACTACTACTACTACTACTACTACTACTACTACTACTACTACTACTACTACTACTACTACTACTACTACTACTACTACTTCTACTACTACTACTACTACTACTACTACTACTGTTACCACCGACATCATTGTCATCGTCATCACCACTATCACAACCACTATTCACCATCACCACTGTCACAGTCACTGTCACTATCACTATCACTATCACTATCACTATCACTGCCACTATTACTGCTATTATAATTATCGATTATTAGCATTACTATTGTTATTACGATTGCTGAGGACAAGAAAAGTTGCTAGCCAAATTTATATGCTTAACATAGTTACAGAGGTACTTATTGAGCCTCAGAAAAGTCATAGTTTTTAAAGGCATTATTTCTTGTACATAAGAATAAGGACAGTTGAAACTATTTTGTGGGCGTAACGAATACAATCGTTATTTTCAGCGCGGAGTCTAGTAACAAGAATCAAAAAAGGGACGACAAAGGTAACTATCCGAAGCGTTCGAAGCGAAACGATCGTAGGGAGAATATTCTCCTGGTCAGTCAGGACACGCTCGATCGTCTTTTTGTTTTCGCAGACAAGAAAAATTGCCAAGTTAGCCCCGTTAACGCGAGCAGCAGAAACTTATGGGTGTCCGGATTGTCTTCGAGCACTCGTGCCACCGATTTGAAGCAAATATTTTCGAAATACGGAAAGGTGATCGGCGCGAAAGTGGTTACGAACGCGAGGACACCCGGCGCAAGATGCTATGGATACGTGACCATGTCGACGAGCGAAGACGCCGCGAAATGCATCCAGCATTTGCACAAGACGGAACTCCACGGCCGCGTGATATCCGTCGAAAAGGTAGGTGCTGCCTGGAAAAAAAAGGGGAAAACGGGAAAACGTCTCTAGAGATTCTGTTGAATCACCGACGATTCGGTTTGCGTTTCAAGGCGAAAGGCGACACGCAGCAAAGCCACATGCGCAAACGGGACACCGCCAACGGAAAGTCCGAGAAGAAGGAGGAAAAGGACAAGTTGAAGGATAATCACGAGACGGCCGACCGCAAAGAGAAAGAGGCGAAAAAGGAAAAGAGCGAAGAGAAGGGATCGGAAGCAAGTGAGTGATCGATCGACAAGCGGTGTGTTTTCTCTAGGCGAAAAGAGCCTAGACGGAACGACCATTAAAAGAAACGTTTAAATGTGCGGTAGCGAAAAAATCGGACGAGAAGGGCGAGACCGGCGAGAACAAGAAGACGGAGGCGCAGGAGAAGAAGGACGAACCTCTGAAGGAGTCGGACTCCCGATCGACCAAATCGACCAGCAAGAAACCTGAGAGCGAGCGAGGAAGACGCGACGAGAAGAGGATTCGATCCTGGGATCATCACCGATCTCACACACGGTCTCGTAGCCGCGAGCGACGCAGACGCGACGATGTGCTCACATTCGCGAAGATCAGGGTAAATGACGCGCGGGATATTTCAGCGATTCCATTCGATTCGTTGCGCTGCGCTGCGCTGCGATCGTTGTCACCAGTATCGCATGTTTGTTCCGTTGGTGGCCGCGTTACTCACGACTAGTCGGATCTCTGCTTTCAGGAGGAACGAGAGAGGCAGAGATTACGCGAGAAAGAGAGAATGCTTCGCGAGGAGGAACGTAGACGGCGAGAGGATATGGAACGCCAAAGGGAGATCGAACGTCGACACAGGGAAGAGGCGGCACGTTTGGAGAGAGAACGGGAAAAGCTGCGCAGGGAACGGGAGAGAATCGAACAGGAGAAGGCCGAGCTGCTTCGTCTCGAGCGGGAACGTCAGAAGTTGGAACGGGAGAAGCTGGAACGCGAGAGGCTCGAACTCAAGAGACAACAGATGCGGCTCGAGGAGAGCAGACGCGCTCCTCCTCCACCCTCGATAAAGCGATCCTCCAGCGACCGAAGAGATCCGAGAGACCTGTACGTGGAGCCGGACAGGAAACGCATAGCCACCGAGCACAGTCGAAGACACACTCCGGATCGGGTCAGCGATCGTCGCGGCGAGATTCTGGATCGCGTCTCGGACAGACGGTTGGACTCGTCGCCGCCTGCTCGTTACGAGTCCACCAGGTAAACGACACGGTCTCTATCGGAACGCGAACAGTCGGTTGCGAACGAGACTTTTCGAAACTAAGATTCGTTTACAGGTCCACTCAAGATCTAGGACTGAAGAAGGAATTTAAGCGCAGCAGCGACTTTACTTCGCGAAGCAGCCGTCCGGAAAGCTTCTCCGACGTGTCTCGCGGAAGGGAGGTGATCGTCCGTCGAGAGCCGCTCAGTACGACCACCTCGTCGATCGATCCTCGACAAGTTAAAGAGAGGTAATTCGATTTTCGGTTCTTTCGGTGAACGGTTGTCAAACTGTTTAGGTTCTCGTTCGAGTTGGCTCGAACTCTGCGGAATTTTTTCTGTCTTCCAGCAGATACGAGCGACCCAGCACCACCACTTATACTCGCGAGCGCGAAGTTCGTCGCTCCGAGCCAGAAACGCATAGAAGTTCCAGAGACAGTCATACGCGTTACAGCGAAAGTTTCAAACCCACGGGCTCGACCACGCCGCGTAAGTAGCAAACGCGCGACGAGTACGACGATTCCGCTCCAACGGCCGAGATCGAAATCAAAATCTAAAGTCGATCATTCGCAGGTGACAGTCGGTACGTGGAGAGCAATCGAACGACAAGCAGCTGGCACTCGGGTCCGCCGTCCACGAAATCGTTCAATTCTGTGCCGAGCAGCGGTACCCGCGATCCGCGAAACGAACCATCCAGCTGGAGCTCCAGATCGTCGGAGAACGTAAACAGGTACGCGCACCCGGTAAAGACTTTCGGCAAAGATCGAACCCGGAAAAACGTACCGATACGATGGACGATCGATCAATTCCAGATGGAGTAATTCGAGCAGCATGGGAAATACGTTACGCCATCCGGTTCCGCCGACTTACCAGAGCGGTCCCATTCAATCTATGGGATTGACAGCACCCGGAACAGCGCCGTCGTACGATCGTTTCGATCCGTACAAATCCTCCATGCCGAGCATGAGAAAATACTGATTCTCCGCAACTGATACGGGCTACCGTAACGAGTGACCACACCCGGTTCGGTTCGGTTTGGTTCGGTTCGGTTCTAGCGCGCGGCAACGCGTTACGGCCCACGAACCTATACCTATGCCTATACCTATACCTATACCTATACCAACACCATCAAACCTATCTCTATACCTATTCTCATTCTCATCCTCATTCGTATTCGTATTCGTATTCGTATTTGTATTCGCATTCGCCCGAAACTCGAGGGGGGGGGGGGGCACGTTAGTTACGTTTGCGCCGCATCAAACATTTCCTAAGGCAGGCACAGAGAGCGCAGTTTCATTTAGCTTCTGTTGCGACCACGCGCGCAGCTTTTAACGTCTGGAACGATCGCGACACGCGATCCATTATCGATATACTTTTTCTTTTTCTTTTTACTTTGATTTCTGATTTTTTATTACCACGATACGCGACGAAGCGGATAGCAGACACGAATCGCAACGATCCGATCGACGTCGCGACACACCAATGAATTTTTGTACAATCGTGGTTGAACGTACGATCGAATGCAATTTGTTGTAACACCGCGGCGTATCCGGATCGACTATGTTCGTACGATACGTTTGCCGTAATTTCATTGAATCAACGCCAAGATCCTCGTTCGTTTACATCGATGAATATATTCTTGTAGCACGTTAAGGTATATCGCAATTTACAATTTTATCGTGTACCTCTAACCGACGACTTCTACGCGACCACCCATACACGAGACATACACAAACACAGACACGAACACAATCGAATCTTTGTCGCGCTAGCGCTCGCGCGTACATATTCTATGAGAATATGACTGAATTTGTATGTTGAATTCCATAAGAATATCGAGCGACGTTGAAATCGACATTCATACGTGAAGCACACGTACCACGTTTCTGTGTAGCGGCAATTATTACGGTATAAATAAATTTATGGCATATTAGTAGCTGTCGTTTCGTAATTTCTTCATTGTATTCTCCGCTTAATTCGTCCGTGCTTTGTTGTTCGTTTTTCTCGGTTTCCAGAGGCGAAACGAAACAACGGCCCGAGAAACGTAGACGCGCGTCGGCGATCTCTTGATCGCGCGACCTACGATCCGAAAGTGGAAAGAAAAAGCAACAGGTAGCAATAACCGATGGGAGGGAACACTTTCCCTTGGTCGAGCGAAGAAAGGCGAGATGGAAAAGAAACCACAGAGAGAGAGTGAGGGAACGAGTCCGTCGAAAGCAAAGTGTGTCGAGGTCTTTTCACGGACAGTCATCGCACGATCGAGCTTCGGCTCCGAAGCACCCACGGTGTTGCACGGGTTCCTCCTCCGTTCTTCGTTCTTCGTTCTCTGCTCGCATCTTTTCGATCCGTTTCTCCTTTTCTATCCGGCACGGGCCTGCGCCACCTCCTCGATTGGGTCCCGGTCTTTTCAGGCCTCCCAACTCCCATCCCACCGCCGACCCCCCCACCCCCTTGGGTTGGGGTCTCTCTTCCCCTCTCTCCTCATCTATTTGGTTTTTCCTGTCTTTCTACACAAGTCTCTCTCTCTCTCTCTCTCTCTCTCTCTCTCTCTCTCTCTCTTTCCGAAACGCACGGAACGCACACTCTCGCTTGCTCCTCGACGTCGTACTCTGGCTGTCTTTGTCCCGCTGGCTCTCGGAGCTCGATAGACGATGAACAATTCGCCGGTACCGTCGCGGACGCAACAACTCTATCGAAATAGTTTGAGGCCGTGCGTCTCCTCGCAGGTATCGGTAGTGGTAACGGCTAACCATCTGGAATGTCTGTGAATGGGAATCGTTGACGTTTAACTCTGCTGCAGGATGCTGTCGTCCGTCGTTCTCTTCGGTAAGTTGGCTCCTCGACAACGTTTTCTTTTCACATTCGTTGAAAGCTGTGAACGTTCATCGACACAGTCGGTGATTCGGCGAGCTTCGTTTCTTCGTCCGGACGATACGTGAAAAAAAAATACGATTTTCGCTCCAGACTCGAAGTTTTTTCGACGAAACGATTCTAATCGCGCGCGTGCGGTTTTGAACCGGGCGCTTGTCTCGACGCGCTACCACCGTCATCGTCATCGTCACCGTCACCGTCACCGTTCTCCGATACGCGCTTTATACGCTTTCCTCGAAACAGAAACGTATCTACGTTCGATCGTTGATCCTTTCGCGAGCCCGCACGATGCGGGTTAAAGGTCGCTTTTCCACGAGCGATCTCGTCTCCGAAAGCTAGAACGAAGGGCAAAGTTCGGCAACGTCGGTGAAATCGGTACTCGCGTATTTCCAATTCGAATTTTCCTGGCGCGATCGCCGCTATTCTTGTTGTTGTTGGATCGCTCGAGATCCTCCTGCGGTCGCGAAACGACGAAGGTCGGGCATGAATCGACGATGAATCAGTGAACGGAAGAAAGAGGCGCGCTTTCTCGTCTCGGGCAACTTTCACCGTCGATAAACTTTGTGCGCGTCAACTCGTCCCGAAAAGACTTTTCGTTCGGTTTTAACCCTTTGGCTTTTCCCTCGATTCTTCTCGTTCGCCGAACGAAAATGATCGAAATCGAGTCGGCTCTCTTCGGGGGTGAAACAACTCCGAAGAGGTTCCTGAAGAGGTCAGGAGGAAAATAGCGTGGCGATCGGTATGGTGGGTCCTCCGAATCGCGTCATCGGTCGCGTTTCTCGGAAGAGTCGAAAGCTGTCGTCCTCTTCGACGTAAAAACCCCGAATGTTGCGCAACGATCGCGGGCCGTTGTCGATGGTCGTTGATCGTCGTACGATCGCTCGATCCTAGAATGATAACTTTCGCGGTTAACGAGACGAGGCTTCTATCTGCGAACGAAAGAGGCAAGAGAACGAAAGTGTAAACGGCCGTTTACTCGGCCGATCGAATGTTTCAGAAGTTTGCGCGATATGGAGTTTGCTAACGAGTTCCTGGTGCTACAGCGACCAAGTAGCGCGATACAGTTACCGTAAGTAAGAAACACGTATTCGCTCTGTAGACACGGGGTGTTTCCGTTCGGTAAATCGTAAACCGATGGATGGTGAGTCGGCGCAGTCTTCCGGCAGGCTTTTAATCGGTAGTACGCGCCGGTATCGGTGTTTTCAGCGGCGAGATACGGGACCCCGAGCTCGCCGATGTTCGCCGGGCCGATCGCGAGGATAGAGCCGTGGCGGCGAACGGTTTTCGATGACCCCCGAAGATCCTCGATCCCCGGAGCCTTCCGCAGGGAGACCAGAGACCACGGGAAACTGGTAAGGATGGAGTTTTCGAGGCGAGAGGAGCCAGATCCGTTGATCACGATCAGCGAAACTCTGGGCGCCTTG
The DNA here is from genome assembly GCF_050948215.1 of Halictus rubicundus. Lineage (NCBI taxonomy): Eukaryota > Metazoa > Arthropoda > Insecta > Hymenoptera > Halictidae > Halictus > Halictus rubicundus. Next base: position 14,512,414 of record NC_135161.1, read on the forward strand.
AACACCGTCGGCAGCTACATCGTCAACATGACCAGGGGCGTAGAGAACTCGAATTATCCACCGAAGGAATTACCGTCGGCCATATACACCATCTCGAAGAACATTCTGGGTAGAAATCTCTCGCGGACGCCTATACGGACGAGGTTGCTTCTCTCCAGGCGATTCGATTTCGATAACGTATCGTTTCTTTCCTCTCGCATTTCCCAGGTCGCAACGTGACGGACAGCATAGCGCCGTTGGTTCGCGGAGTGGCGCTGCCCCCGCGAACCCCAGCGATTTCTTCGAATTCTTCGTCTTCGTCTTCCGCTTCAACCTCTCTAACCGTTTCCTCGTCGACGACCCCGAACCCGGTTTCATCTTCGTTTCCATCGTCAGCTCCAGCTCCAGCTCCGTCCACGTTCTCCACGGACGTGATCGCGAACAGAGAGAAAGATTCGTTGCCGGTATCGTCGTCCGGTTGCACCACGGCCGACGGCGCTCCGGGAAGCTGCCAGGATCTGAGCAACTGTCCTCAACTTTTGCTGGATTTGACCAAACTCAGACAATCTCTGTGCTTCAAGAGCCTGTTTGTCCCGGGTGTTTGTTGCCCGTCGACCGACAAGACCGAAATCGCGAGGTAAGTTGTCACGGAGATTGACAACTCTGATCGTTTACTACTAAATAATAACCAATGAAACTTTCAGCGAATCGATCGGTATAAATCCGGCGAGCGGAATCGTCGTCGGTGCGCACACCCAACGACCACCGATACGGCCGACGAAGCTGCAGACACCTCGACCTATTCCATTGTTCCCGGTCTCGTCGACGTCGACGTCGACCTCGACGACGACCTTCGGCCCGCACCTCGCTCTCCCGGATGGACAGAGTTCGACGACGACCGAATCGAACGTCGTATCCGTCGCCGAGACGATCGTCTCTAGCATCGACAACAACTTTATTCAGGACGATGAGGGTAAAGAGAGTAGATGAGTCGCGGTAACGAAACGCGACGCGTTTGCTTGGACGCATAATTTTTTTCTTTTCTTCTCGTTCGTAGAATGCGGCGTTCGAAATTCGGGCAAGTATCGTGTGGTCGGCGGCGAGGAAGCCTTGCCAGGACGTTGGCCATGGATGGCAGCGATATTTCTGCATGGCGCGAAGCGCACCGAATTCTGGTGCGGCGGTTCGCTGATCGGCCCGCGGCATATTCTCACCGCTGCTCATTGCACGCGCGACCAACGTCAACGACCGTGAGTGCTGCCACAGCTGTGTCTTATACTTGACAATTCGAACGTAATAACGATCGTTTACCGTTGCACAGGTTCGCGGCGAGGCAATTCACGGTGAGACTCGGGGACATAGATCTCGAGAGAAACGACGAGCCGTCCGCTCCGGAAACCTACACGGTCAAGAAAATCCACGCGCATCCAAAGTTCTCGAGGGCCGGCTTTTACAATGACATCGCGGTTCTCGAGCTGACCAGACCTGTTCGAAAGTCGCCGTACGTGATACCGATTTGCTTGCCGCAGTCGCGTTATCGGAACGAGCGATTCGCTGGTGCGAGACCCACCGTGGTCGGATGGGGCACCACCTACTACGGTACGTACGCCTCCTCGATTTGCATATAATAATTTTCATATAATAATCGTCTCGAATCGTTTTCGAATACGTGTCTGTCGACAGGCGGCAAAGAGAGCACCGTCCAGAGACAAGCGGTTCTTCCGGTATGGAGAAACGAAGACTGCAACTCGGCTTACTTCCAACCGATCACCACGAACTTTTTGTGCGCCGGATACAGTCAGGGTGGCAAAGACGCCTGTCAAGGCGATTCCGGGGGTCCCTTGATGCTCAGAGCCGACGGTCGTTGGATCCAAATCGGTATCGTCTCTTTCGGCAACAAGTGCGGCGAACCCGGATATCCTGGCGTTTATACGCGCGTTACGGAGTACACCGACTGGATCAAAAGCAATTTCTGATCGATATAGCGATCGCGAATAAGACCGGGGCCGGTAATTGCGCCGTCTGCATTGACGCTGACAAAGGAATCGCGCGCGTTCCTTTTTCTCTTATCGCGAGCGCGTATGCGTGCCAAGAATTATTATCATTATCGTTACAATTACGGTTGTTATTCTTATTGTTACCGCCTGTCTTATTATTAATTTATTATTATTGTTATTAATATTGTGGAATGGAATACGGTACGGTACGCGTACACAAATGAATATCCGTACTACTTTCGTGCGAACCCGACGCATCTCAATTTCAAGGAATCTCGATTCGACGAATTTCAAATAAACACAAGTGCCTGACAAGAAGTGAGCCGTAAACGTAGTCGCAAATTCTTGTTGCGCGCGCGTCTACTGTTTCGAAAAAAGATTACGCGATTCCCTATGAAATTTTTGCCGACCACCACCCGTTCGCACCTTTTCGCTTTTCCTAAATCGAGAGTTCCGAAGCCGTTCAAGATGAAGAGCAAAAGCGTTTCGGCTCAAAATTTGGAAAGTCTCGTGAAGCAAGTTGTGAACGAAGCGCTCGAAGATAACGGTTAGTGCAGCGAGTGCAACTATATCGTTGAGTAAAGAGTACTATGTACGTTGGCATTTTCATGCAGAACAGATCATCAAATTTCGTCGAATGATCTACGAAGAATGGTATTTCAAGAAATGGTCGGAACCGAAGGATACGAATCGAAAAGAAAACGAGGTAACTACTCGGGCAATGATCGGAGTTCGATGTGAATTAGATGCGTGCTTCTTCTTGATACCGACCTGGCCGAACCTTTTCTCTTTCTTTCCAGAATATATCGGAAACCGTGGTTCACCGTAGATCGAATCGGTACAGATACAAGCGCGAAACGAGTTCATCCTCCACGCGAAACATCGATCCATCGAACGACGAAAATCTGGGAAGAACAAAATCATTTCCCGAGAATCGTGGAAAATCGCAGGAAACGAGCGCCGTGACCGTTTCGACTGACAAAGTAGACAGTCACGATGAAGCTTTGACCGACGAAAACTTGATCGAAATTTGGTGTAACATATCGAGACGACCGAGACCGAAAAACGCGTCGAACACCGTCTCCGAAAAAGTTCGTCCACGCTCCGCCGACAACAGGTTATCGTTTCGTCTTCGCCAATGTTCGATCAGTTTCTTCCTGAAAAATACATGGATCGATTACGGTATCTTAGGTCCTCGGCGCAGCGTCGAAACCAATACGGATTGACCTTCGAAGCTTGGACCGCTAACAAGACTTTGGCCTATCGAGAGGTTCTGAGACGCGAGCAACGGCTTCGTCGGTTATCCGTTTCTCGGGCAAACGCGGAACGGGAACGAAAACAGAGATTGTTTTCGCGGCAGGTGTGCACCGTGCGACCGATCACCGATCGCGTTATCAAACGATTCCAACCGAGCGCAATTATTATTCTACGAGTCTAATCGATTTCCTCTGGTAAGATACGAGCTCGGAAAAGACACCAGCGGAACCCAATGCATGCGACAGCACCAAATTTGAATTACCTTAAAAAAGAGGGAGACGCCAGATTCGATGGAGGAGAGACGCGAACGCAGACAGCGCGGTAACGTAATTGGTTTTCCGTAATCAAATTTCTCTAATATTTCTCTGTACGTTTGTACCGAAAAACGTTTGACACCGTTCAGCAAAGGAGCTCGCGCGAGCATTCCACGGAAAGGAAAATCAGCTTCGGTGAAAATTATGGAAACTTTCATCGTCGATTCTTGGTTAAACCAATTGAATTCGATTCTGCACCAGAGGTGTCTGGGAGAACGTCGACACCTCGCACAAACTACTGGATTTCACCGATGAAATCAACGAGAATTCTACCATTATACGTAGAGAGACGAAATCTTGTTGGCAAGATGAGTATTATTCAAGAATTTGCTAGTCTTGCTTTTTCCTTATCATTTTCTTTACTATCCAAGTGTAAACTTTAAACGTTAACTGTTTCGTACATTAACAAAACAGGCAACAAAATACTTGTGGCCTGTGGCGCAATTTATTGTACAGACCCTGGATGTTGAACATCGATACTCTTTTTTGCTCTTCACTTCTCGGTTTAAACTACAATAAATAACGCACGGCTAATCTTTGGTTCTGTCTTATGGAAATCAATTATGGACATTTTTACATAGATATCTGTACTTTCCCCGTATCGTTGTCCTTTAAATTGTTTATCGCCTTTTGAACTAAAACCCTTAAATTTTTTGGAAGGCTCATCTGTATGGAATGCAACTGATGCATGATTTGACTTTCTGAAGAAGAAACGTTGGCTTTCGCGCCGTTTCTATTGTCCGTTGATTCGATATCGCATATCTCTTTGTCGTTTTCCACGGGATATCCGGTGGTCTCCTCGAGTTCCGCTATATCTTTGTCCTTGTCGCCTACCGGAAACAGGAGACGATCCGATTAAGATTATGCGATTTCGCGCGATAAATCGTTTCGTTCACTCACATCTCGCGTCAACGTTTGCACCCGTGTATCCTTCCAACAATTTCGTTGACGGCGATTCCACCGTGCTGTCCAGTTCGCATATTCTCAATGCCAATATTCTGTAATTACATTGTATCGTCATCTTTATAGTACTCGCAACTCTGTTCAATTTGAGCCGCGAAAAATACTAATTACAGAAAATTCCCCCTACTGACTTGTTCGTTTTCTTTTGATGCGCCAAAGCTAAAGTTTTATCGTTCAACGCTTCCAACAGAGCCACGCACAGACAACGTAAATCCGACATCGCTGCTGCAGATTTTTGAACTGGTACGTGAGAATCGTGATGTAGCAACTGCTCCACTGAAAATTCATATTTCAAACGATCGATACGCATTCGTACGGGATCGTTGTACGCGTAGCAGGAACGAACCTTGCTTGTGGGTCATAATCGTGCCGGCAGTTGTATTGGCTCCCAATTTTATGGATCCTTTTACCCGTTTGCTATCCAGCATACTCTAAAAATTTCATTAGTTGATTACATATCACGATAGTCTGCAAACTATGTCAAATATCTAAATATCTAAGTATCTAAATAAAACTGTACATCTTTACTTTGTATTTTGAAAGCGATTGCCTTGTAAGTTCCTTCTCCTCTAGTAACTGCTGCAGCCTCTCTTGTAGATACCTAAAACAATACAATGCCCAATGCATTTATGCTGTTAAGCTTAATTGTTTCATAACTTTACCTATTCTCATTGATAAGAGCATCTACGTCCACCGGCTTGGACGCGTTTAACGCTTTCGATAGTTCGTGATTCAGTCTATGTGCTTTACATTTAAACGCGTCCCTCTCCATTTCTAGTTCGTGTTTTTCGTCTAAAACCGTTTGTAAATCTGTTTGCAACTGTGTACACTGAAATATAAACATACCAGGTGTTGTGTTCTTGAAATCTACAATCGACAGGGCTTTTTTTACATTGCTTTACTATTTTATATTCCTGTAGAATTACTTTAACATTTAATTTCTCCAACTGTTCTATCATTTCCTCCCTCTGATGAACAGCAGGAGCAGATCGAGTGTCGTGCGGTTTGACCTCTGCTCCACACTCTCCCAATTTTCGTCTTAAAGTCAACACTTGCAGTTTGAGACATTTGTTCTGTTCGCAAGCTTCCATCAAAGAATCTAAATTCTTCAAATGGTTCTCTAAACTGTAACACCTTCAAAATATTTGGTCTTATAATGTTATCGTGTAGTACAGTATTATAATTAAAATGTAAAATGTCTTACCCACTTGAATCTTGTATACTGTTTAGCTTCCACTCCAACTGTACAAATTTTTCTTGCATCTGTTCTGCCATTGACTCGAATTGATCTCGTTGCGATTTACATTGGCGTAATTCCCTGTTTAAGGACTCGACTTTTTCGGATTTCATTTGCAATCGTTTCTCCAACATTTCCTGTAAATCCAACCATTTTTTGACACGAACCGTCAAAGTAGAAGAACATTGTCGACTCGCGAATATAACTCACTTTCGTTGCCACACTGACGTTATCCCCTGTCATTATGTTACTCAAGTTTTCCTCGTTTCTTTCGTGAGCCATAATTGAATCAAGTTATAGAAATCAAATACGATACATTCGCCGTTATTCGGTGCGTACACTTTATAAACAATACCGTTTGCTTTCTACTCGAAACGAAGAGAGAAGATAACGAACGAGGGACACCAGAGCGACAGAGAAAGAATCTATCGATTCATTTTCGTGATATAGAAGTAGACCAATCACCTTACGCCTTACGGCGTTTAGTTTCGAGTCGTGCGAACTGAATTTCCACCACCGCTATAAATCAGTGATTTTCTCACGCCTTCTTCCCAAATCGAACAGTCAGCTAGTGAATGCCTACCTATACATGTATATACTTATAAGACTGTTTTATAACATAAATATAAGACAATTAGTTTCCAGGGAGACTGAATTTTTAGATCTTTTTCTTTTTTTAGCGAAATTTCAAAATTGAATTCATTAGTCAATTGGTTTAGCTTAGTGCCGCTAGAGAGCGCCACACCGCGTACGTATTTTTACACTGGGGTACACGATCTATATCAGTCTACATGTACATGTACACATTGAATCTAACCTACAAGCATCGGTCAGCTGTGTTCGCGGTGTTTGTGACCTGTTTGGATTTATTTTATCTAAACAATATTTTTGTATAATAATTTTTCCAGCAAAATATAGAACGGTGTGTTTCTAATTGAATAAAAGAAACCATAATTATGGATAAACAAGGTGAATATATCTGCCGTTGATCGTTTAATGATCCGTCGAGTCAGCTAAATAAATCTTTTACAATTTATATTTTTATCGAATGCTCCAGAAATATGTGAATACTTCAACGGTATTATTAAAAACGAGAAAGATGTTTCTGCTGGAATGGCTGCGATACGAACGTTATTGAAAGTTCTAGAGTATTCAAAGTGTAAGTGCATTTTCGAAAACATGTTTAGGTTAATCGATCGAATAATAAGGCACCAGATTAATCGAAACATCAAATATTTTCTCTGATCGTAGCAGAAACAGTCCAGGAACTTAGGTATTGTCTACAAAATGCGATAGACGCAATGAGATCCACAGATAATCCTGTCACTGCTATCGCATCTGGTAGCGAACTTTTTCTACGTTTTATAACCTTAGCAACGTTAGATACTCCGGTAAAGTTGTTAGTGCATACATATTCCTCTTTGAAACCGATCTTTATTTATTAGTTCTTCTTTTTTCTTGGTTCTAATTAGTCGATTGCAGAATGCAAGGATATTATGCTTCATAGGGGAAAAATGTTTCATGAAAAATTAGTGGCAGCTAGAGGGAAAGTAGCAAAAGTAGCTGCTCATTTCATCACGGATGGGTCTGTAAGTTTTCATTGTTTCTCGAACATATTCTAATTATCTTTTGCCAATCACAGCTTTGTAATGTGACAACATGTTTTAGAAAATACTTACACATTCGAAATCTAGAGTTGTATTGCAAGCAATGACAGAGGCTGCTACCAGTAATAAAATATTTGAGGTATACGTAACATGTTCATCCCCGGATAATAGCGGGTACGTCTTATACCTCTGAAATGTAGGTGCTATGCGGTACATGCTTTTCTTTACATTGTTTTCTCCAAAAATTATAGAAAGCAAATGTGTAAGAATTTAACCAAACTAGGCGTATCGTGTACACTCATATTAGATTCTGCAATGGGTTATGTTATGGAGCAAGTCGATATGGTCATGGTGGGAGCAGAAGGTGTAGCAGAGAGCGGCGGTGTTATCAATAAGGTATAAAACGATCGAGCATCTATATAGTTCTTTGTTAATACAGTTTCCTCATAGGTTGGAACTTATACGATGGCCATGTGCGCTAAAGAAGTGAAAAAGCCTTTCTACGTACTTACAGAAAGTTTCAAATTTTCAAGAATTTATCCCTTAAATCAAGTTGATTTGCCAGACGAGTTCAAGGTAAAACACCAGCTTCTTTTGCATCACGATTTTAGAAATTTTCTCGTCTTTCCTTTTTTTCTTTCTCCACAGTATACGGCAAGCACATTGAAAAAAGATTTACAAAAGGAACACCCATTAGTTGATTACACGCCACCTCATTACATTAGTCTATTGTTTACCGATTTGGGAATTTTGACTCCTTCGGCCGTTAGCGACGAACTTATCAAATTATACTTGTAAAGCAGGTGTACAGTGAGTAAAATAAGTTTAATCTTTTTTTAAAGAATGTTGTACATAATATACACTTACTTACATAAGCGACAGAGAAATTAGATTTTTATAAAAGCCTGTAGTTTTAACAGTTACGTTTTAGGACAATCCTGAGCATTTGACCACGTAAAAAGTAAAACGTCAGTTCTATTTATATAGTGTATACGAATTTCAAAATTTAGATTTTGGAATTGAACATATTGAAAACTAATTTTTTCATCAATACATAATTTCTATTGCTTTGCACGTTTATACACGCACGTACGATTTTTATTTTCCTGCGTGATTGCAATTAATCTAAATTATGTGCACTCTATCGGTTAAATATCTCGCATGTTTCATAACAGTAATTAATAGAATGAAAAAATGAAACAATCATTTTTTTTTTATAATTACAAGTTTCGCTAATGCAAATAAAGAAGCTATATGCACTGCATATACCTTGTGAAAAGTAAATCTTCGTGAATATTTCATCTGTATTGCACATAACGTAATACGAATATACTTCGCAATGTCTAATAAGTAGTCTCTTGGTATACAATCTACTGTGAACAATTATTTTGCCCAATGACATCGGGCAGCACTATTAAAATTTACGAGCTGAATAATCGTTACTTAATAAATTTATATGTATACATCTTTCTTTTATAAGACCTTGGTGGACGGATAAATATTTAAAATAAAGCGAACTGAAAAATATTTGTAGATAAAAAAAGGTGAAAGATACTTAAGAAATAAGTATACGCGACGTAATATAATACTATGCATAAATACATTAGCAAGATGAAACGCCAATTATATAAGCTGGAAGTTATCTGGCTTTGTCCATATTTGTCGAGAATTTCATTATTCTTTTGGAACTACCGGGGTACGTTGAGGTCTAAAAACAAACTGCTCGATTAACGACAATCTGGAGAACATTGCTTATTGCCCAAAAGGAGGAAAGAACAACCATGCATTAAGCTCTCGTTAATTAAAAACGAATCAGTATATAAAAACTGAAAGCTCGTAGTCATGCAGATACAATAAGCTTGAAACGTTTTCAATGAATCGTTCGTCATAATTGTACACACATATTCCGTCGACATGGAAGACGTTGCTTTGTATTATTCTTTCGTGAAACTGCTCAATTTCTCAGCTAATTTACGATTTGTAAAAAATGTGAAAATAATGTTATACTCGATAAAAGTTAGCACCAAATATAAACTTATCGCCTACAAATACGCCTGGGACAACGTCTCGACAACCGTATAAATGTGGTCGAAGTGTGGACGTTTTTCTGGCTCGTATTCCCAGCATCGCAACATTAAACGGTATATTTCGTCGGGCGTATTATCCGGGGCTGGCATACGGTAACCTGGAGAGGCACTTATACAGTCAATTTATTTCATTTTTAATTCAAATATCATTATTATTATTTAATATATATATATGTATTGTATATATCGTATAGACGTTACCCGCATCTATTTTCTCACGAGCTTGAGCATTAGACATTCCGCTGTATGGATTTCCACCTTTGGAAAATATTTCCCACATCAGGACTCCGTAACTCCAAACGTCGCACAGTGATGTGTATTTACCTGTATCAAGTATCACGATTACAAAATAATACTCGAAATCTAAAAATAAAAAAATTCAAACACGTCATTTATATAAAATGTATTGTACTGGTGTATATGAAATACCAAAATTTAATGCCTCCGGCGCGGTCCATTTGATCGGAATTTGTTTCATACCGTCCGAAACTATATATTCCTCCTCCTCTCGTGACATTCCAAAATCTGAAATTTTGACTATGGACTCGTATCCTAAAATCCAACATCGTCATACGGTTTTCTTTTCTTTTCTCATTGTATTAGCAAAATTGTCACGTAACGGCTAGGTATTCTCGTATAATATTTACTTACCTACGAGACAATTTCGTGCTGCTAAGTCTCTGTGAATACAGTATTTCGATTCCAAGTAGCGCATACCTGCTGCTGCATCTTTACACATACGAAATTCTTCTTGTTGCGTGATGCTGCTAGCATTTTTTCTCAAATATGTTAGCAAGGAACCGCCTGTCATAGGCGAACGGTCATTCAGATTTCGTTTCGATGAATACGATTTTACTCTAAATTGTCTACATACCGGGTACCAGTTCCATAACGATCATGATGGGCTGCTTTTGGACACAAATTCCAATAAGTTTTACTATATTTGGATGATCGTATTGCTTTAATATTCGTCCTTCCTGCAAGAATTTGCGTTTCTGTTCATCGGGCAGCGTTACTTTGCAGGTTTTCACAGCTACTTCAGTCTTACAAGTTTTAAGCTGTGCTTTATATACATCCCCAAAGTTACCCTAAAAACAAACGAATCTTAATTCGATATCACGCAAGCTCTACAAAACGATTAGTTCTCCTTTTACATCTATAAAACGATTTTCCTCTCGCTTTCATATTAAACTGAAAATCGTTCTATAGATTTTTTTCGGGACTTCCTTCTCTTTAAATTTCAATATACCCGTCCTATTTTTTCTAGAAGAATTACATCGTCGTTATTGAGTTCCCAACGTTCACGCGAGATCGGCGTTTTCAGGATAGCTCCGGATCGGCTAGTTACAGGTAATCCGGATAGCCATTGATGCCTAATCAACTCCTGAATCGACGGAAACGTAGGGCCTTCGAATCTATAATGTCCCTGGAATCGATACAAACGCAAATGCAATACCATTGCGTGTTATACATATACATGTATACAGTTCGTGGACGCAAAGAATATACCGTACAATGTACGTTCTCACCTCGGTGGTTGTCTGTACAATAAAATGTTTATGTCCATCCCAACAAACAGATAAAACTATTTGGCACTCGTCGTTTCTAGTCGTTTCACGTACTAAAAAGTCTCCTTCGTTCACAAGTAGTCTTACTACTTCTTCCCTTGGCAACACGCCATGAAACCATTCCTCCTCCATGAGATCGCCATTTCCACTTCCTTTTTGATTGCCCGTTAATTGTGAAATTCCACGTACCGGTGCCTTGAATCGTTTTCCAATTAATCCACGGAATCGGGTTACAATTCATCATGACAATAAGAAGAAAAAAAAACAAACATAATACGTAGATTGACATCTGGTACAATATTTATAATATTACATAATAGATTTCATCACATCCGTGTTAGCTCAAAAATATTCGAACTCAATATGTATCAAACCGAACATGCTGAATGTTAATAAGATTACTATTTAGTACTGTCACAATCGTTACTAGTATTAATACTAATTAATGTGATATACAAAAATAAACAAAAATTTGAAGATTGTTGTCAGCATCGACACATTTCTTTCTTTCTTTCTGTCTTTTGTACATCTTTTCCAGCAGATGTGTTCGACATTAGATATAATGCAAAGGAAGCGGTAACGTTCAAGCAGATATGCAGCAAACCATATTTACGCGTCTAACAAATATGGAAAGAACATACAACTGGTAAAGTACTATTCGATTTTGAAGCAGGACTTTCGCTGCTTGATCTAATCATTCCATCTGTTGTATTGTTTATCGTTGGCAAAGATTTGAAAGGACACTTAAATATTGTCATGAATCGTTGATTTCTTCGTAACGTGAAGAAACCGTTATCTGGCAGTGTGGCTTTCTGAAAGAGTAGTGGTACTAACAAGTAGTAGCAATCTCTTAGTACTAACTAGTACTGACAGTAGTAGTCCGATAGTACGAGAACGAGATAAAAGTGGTATTTATAATAGTAGAAGATTGCTCCTCCCCCCCCCCCCTCTCTTTGTGTGTGTGCAACAAACAAAATTTCAGTTACCTTACTCATTGTAGGCGAATCGACAAAGGTACTCTCCATGGAAATATCGTATCCCAATGGTAACTCCTCGCAACCTAATTCGTTCAAAGCCGATCTAATAACGTCCACTTGTCGTTGAAGCTTTTTTTCCTGGCAACGTAATCGTAGTTCTTCTCTCTCGCGGGTGTAGTCGAGAATCGATGCCCTGGAGTACCGTTAAGTTAAATGGTTCATCAGATTTTGTCTCAAAGCAATTACGCTCGTTTGAATAAAATAAAATGTTTACTTGGAGTCACTGTTATTTTCGGATGGATGCTGAGGATTCTGACGGTTCTGTTGGGTCGCTTTCAAAGAAGTCTCCAGTTCAGTTAACCGATTTCGTAACCAATCTATGGTTAGATTATCGACTGTCAACTTATTTGGCAATAATTTCCCTGAAGTATCGTCCACGAGGTTCTCATCGAACGTGAATCTTATCGGCGATGCTGGCCGCGTTCTGCATCGATCGTTAACAAATGTATAGACGTTTCATGTTAATTATACCGACGAAAGCAAGTTCTGTACAAGTACCTATGTTCTCCCATAAAGTCCCTACATTCTTCTATGGGTTTCACCAAATCAACGGCTTTTTGCATTCGCAGATGTATCTCTTGAAATTTATCCGTAGCAAAATCAGAATACTTCACTATGTCCTGAAGTATGGCTTTCCTACCACGAAAGGACAAGATTATTCGTTTGAACATGATCGATGCCACTACCAAAACGACCATTATTATTGACATTTACCTTGTAAGTAACTATGCGCTTGCATATAGATTTTACACAAATTAGATTAGCGATCTACGATGCAAAAGTGGGAAGTACATCATAAATTGTTTCAAGTACGGTAGCAAGATTACTTACCAAGATGTTACCAGTTCTTGATGGATGGTCTGTTGCCGATGAAGCAGGCTCGGCAAATAAGACGTTCTCAAGTCGTGTTCGCATTCCGTTACAGCACCCAAAAGTAACACGTATTCGTTGTGAGTGAGATGAAGCTTTCTACAGGCTTTCTGATATTTCTCCCTGACTTCGTCCAATTTCCTGCCAACTCTGCCTGCTAAAAATATTATAAACCATAGCTGGAAGTCACGAACAGATAATAAAAGCACTTACATTTAACATAATATTCTTCAAAGCGGGATCTCATTAACTTGTACACTTCCAGATTCTTCTGATATTCCAATTTCTTTCTGGCAACGTCTTCGGTTAACTAAAGAATGCCGTAAAATATCCATTGATTATACCAGATACAATGTTTACACCGTGTCGGTTAAGGTTTGATCGCATACCTGTTGAAACTGATTACTCAACCATGTCTGTTCTTCTTGATACAGTTTTCTGGCTTTCCTCCTCTCCGACCATAACACCGTAATGTGTTCGACCACTATGTTGTCGACCTGGTCTGCTTGCTGTTTGATTAATTTAGCCGTTTGATCGACAGAATCCATAATGTCCCTCCAACTCTGGAACGTGTTGCGCATAAAACACACGTACCTTGAAGATCGTTCTCTAATCACTGTAATGTGTGCCAGGAGCGAGATAGTTGAACCTCAGATTTCGAGAAAGTACCTACCTGTGCTATGAGGCTACCGATCAGATCTTCATTTCGCTCGATCTTCTTTCCTTGCACCGCCAGAGAGGAAATCGTCGAAGCGTATTCGCGATCCGATTTGACTTTCATCGTCAAACATCGTTTCATCGTCTCGAGAAGCTTGATCTCGGCATCCTGGCGACCGAGCAGAGCCTCGTGGAACGCTTGTCCTTGCAGACTTGTCGAAAACCCCATCCCGCTTACCGTCCGGAATAGAATATCACCGTCTTCACTGACTTTTTCAAATATGTCAAGAACAGAAATTCATTCTTTCTTCTTTCGATTATGCTGACATTAATAGTCAATCGGTCGAGGAAATTTTGACAAACCACTTTAGGATAGACCGCATTTCAAGCAAAAATTTACATACCAATTATTCGACTGGTCTCTCGCGCATCTTCGCATTCGCTCAGGTGGCTGAGATCAACATTTATATTTATACAGACCTCAAATTATAAAAATTAACTTTTACTCGGAAAATGCCATCATGAAACAATTACCGACATGTAGAAGGTTGTATCTATCCTGTAAACAAGCATACTTCGATTAATTATTTCCATTGATTTTCATCGATTTTCATATTTAGATCGACACGACGACAACGTTCAACAATCTATAATTTCAATTCGTTCCAACGCGATAACGTTTCATTTGTTATGTGCTATTTATTTGAAATAAATAAATGCACGTAAGTATATATATCGCGTATATATTCTTTTTATGAACAACTTGCAATTCCATCGTACCTGTGAGACAGGCTTGCGACGCAGAAAGCGACTTTTATAAATATCTCGTATACGAGAATCAGAACTCATCTTCGACATTAAATGCAACGAGAAAATAAAACTGTATCGATCGATTTCACAATCGCCAAAGTAATTTATGAAAACAATATGTAACGTTTGGACCGTTCCGCATTGAGCTGCTACGGATTGTGTAACAAACGTCTAAGCTTAAGGTGTGTACATATCGCAAGTATACAAGTATGTACATGAGTACTTACATATGTATATGTATTCGATTTCACGTTCGTCACAGAGGCGCAGGCACTAGCAGGCACGGCCAGAGAATATTTGGCCGTTCGATTGTGTAGGAACACAGAGCGTTGCTATTTGCTACTGCTACTGCTGCAGCGAGCAGAAGTCGAGAACCCGTTCGAGAAACTTATTCGAATTCCACTTGAAGTCGACAAAATGTCTAACAGAATGGAGGGTCTAACTATCGCCGGGATGAAAAAGCATCCAATGGTAAGGAAAACGAGGAATCAAGATTGCATGTATGACAGTGGCTCTAAATTTGTTCGTCTTTTATCAGCTGATCCCATTATTCTTCTGTATCGCTGTGGGAGCATGTGGCTCGTCATTTTACTTGGCGCGTCTTGCCTTTCGTAGTCCCGACGTTACATGGGCGCCAAAGAAGAATGCTGAACCATGGAACGACTATAAGGACAAACAGTACAAGGTATGTTGCGCGTACGCTCAAACCAAGAAACCGAATGTATTGTCAAGAATGTAGATGCTATTTTTAATTAACCGTTTCTATATTTTTAGTTTCGCTCCCCTCATTACGGACAAGAACCAAAGTCTCCAGCTCCGACCTACTAATTTGTACATTTTATATTCTAGTATTATGTCTAGCCAATTAAGTCGGGAACAGATCGTTTTGTTGTGAAACTTCGTGTCAAAACGCTGCAACCATACCACGTTGATACGCAATGAGCAAAACTCGTACAGTTTCAATCTATTCTTGTGTACAAAGTTAAATAAAGTATATGTAGATATAATACGTGAACCTTTCAATCTGTAGCTATTGGTTTGATTACGGATCCATTCCGAAATGGTAGAGAAAAGTGTGTAGTATATTTTTCAGGGCACAATTTTATTCTGAACAATTCAAACGGGGTGACAAAATAAATATGTAGTTTTTCCGCACGATTGAGGTTATACACGTAATACACACCTCGATAAGGTAATAGAACATTTTTATCGAGTACGTGCACTAAATTTCTGACCGTGTCACGAGGGAGCGCTTGGATCACTCGTAATTTAGACCTAACCATAAACATGCTATGCTATGGCTATGATGATATCTGGAATTTTATGATAACGATAAGAATGGTCAACATGAAAGTCATCTGATTCCATTGACAACGATATTAGAATTTTGCCAAATTCTATGTGTTGTTTTTCGAATATTATTTAATAAAGTATTGTTCGTTGAAAAACTGTGATTATTTTTTTGAGTCTACACCGTCTCTGTTTAAGTTACGTGCAACGAATTGAATTTCTAGCGAAATAGTCGATCATCAGTCACCACTTCCAATTTACTAAGATTGCACTTTGAACTTGAACGGCATACGAGACTGAGAATGGACTCATCGTGGGAAGATTTCTATGTAAAAGATCCGGCACCTCAGAATCTCGCTCAGAACGAAAAGTTGCTAAAAGAATTTGTAGAATGTCAAATAGAGAATAATAAAGAAGTCGTTCTAGTAACGGTGAGTTACATAATGCAAAATACAATATGTATTAACAATGACGATGTAACGTTACCTGGCTCGAATATACTGTTACAGAGCGGAGGTACAACAACACCCTTAGAACACAATACGGTAAGATTTGTAGATAACTTTAGCGCAGGAACAAGAGGATCTGTATCCGCAGAATATTTTTTAAAAAAAGGGTATGCTGTAATTTTTATGCACAGGTAATCATTTTGTTTTTGTTCTATATTAGCGATAGAAGATACTGCCTTGTTGCAAAATTGTTGTGCAAATTTAATCTCGTCGATTTCTCGACAGAGTTAAGTCTCTGGAACCATTTTCAAGACATTTCACGGGACAAAAGTTTTTAGACATGCTAGAAGTCAATCAACAAGACGGAAAATGTAACATTACAGGTACAAGAATTTAGTTTAGTTAGACTACAAAATCAATACAATCATTTTAATTGTGGATGCATTGTATACTTTGTTAGTATTGCCACAGTATGCAGAGAAGTTGGCGATCGTATTACAGAGTTATAAAGAAGCGTTGAGTCAGAAAAAGTTATTGTACCTTACATTTACAACTATCTCCGAGTACCTTTGGCTGCTACGATCTGCTTGTCAAGCCCTAGCTTGTCTCAAGGACAAAGCTATTTTCTACCTTGCAGCAGCAGCTTCAGACTTTTACATTCCTTCCAACGAATTGGTACATTTATTCTATTCGACACAATATCTATCATAATTTGTATTGCCTATTTTGTTACTAATCGTTGTTGTTATTAATAACCATAATTTTTAGTCCGTGCACAAAATTCCTTCGACCAGACCACCGACGATATCGCTTCAGCTAGTACCAAAATTATTAGCTCCTTTAGTGTGCCTTTGGGTTCCAGACGCATACGTGGTCTCTTTTAAATTGGAAACCGACGAAAGTCTCTTGATCTCTAAAGCGAGGAATGCGCTGAACAAGTACAAACATAATGTAAGTAATTTCAACAACTTGTAAATTAACGAGGGTTAATTAATTCGAAGCATTTCGTCCGCAGCTGGTCATAGCTAATATGTTGCAAACTCGAAAGCAAGAGGTAACAATCGTTACCCAGGAAAACGATTATGTTATATCGCTTACGAACGAACAATTGAATAAAGGTGATGAAATTGAACGACTGATAGTCGACGATCTAGCAGAAAGACATAAACGTTTTAAACAATCTGTCAAACAAAGCAGGCAATGAGTTTTGGGAGATATTAAATGAATATACCCCATTGAATGATTTGCAAATGCTATTATTACGTTTTATACATTGCCATAACGAAATCTTTACGAGATTTATCAAAAAATCTGAGCCTATCTGGTTGTTAATATATTTCATTATATCGTCTCATTATTATTGTTACATGTATACTGCACGTTATTATATCTTTATGAGGTTCGATCTGATAATAATTGCTCTGGTTCTCTTTCGGTATTCTTTGTAATCTGTTCGAAATGTATATAGGTATTTGGGAAAAATACGAAAAAAAGAGAAAATAAAAAATGAAATGTAAAAATAAAAACATTGAATTACTTTTTAAGATTCGTCATGTACATATTGATTTTGTCGATCAATAATCTATCTGACGGGTTGCATTGCGCCAGTACAAAACTTAACGCGGATACATCTTTCTGTTCAACCGCTGTTTGAACTGCTTCTTCTAACATTCTGCAAGATTACAACCCATTATTTTGTTAGGATACAAATTTGTTGTTTTCGTGTTGTAGTACTTACTTCAACTTGACCAGATATTTCACTCTCAGTTCATCCTTCACTTTGGGTAAATATTTTTTTGCTTCTCTGTCTTTGTTATATTTTAAACACTGATCTATGAATGGCTGAAATAGGAAAAGCGAAATTAAAGAAATGTCTTGTTGCTGCGAGAAAACCGATAAATACCTCGTAACCGATGGGAGACTTTTTGCTCTTCGACAATTTCTCTAATTCAGTCCACATGTCGTTCTCCGCTAGACATTGTATACGCAACCACCAGTATCTGAGGGAAATTCATTCGAATTTGTATCAGTCGTCGATATATTTGCATGCTTGGAAGAATGCAAGGACATATTGTATAATAGAAATATCGTATGTCGTATGCACATATGTCGCACCTTCGATCCGGTATTCGGTACTCCGACCTTAGTTTGTCTGCCAATTTCAATTCGTTCTGTAATAATAGTATCTTGACAGTATCGTGAAGAGGTTTTCCAACGATCGATTCGTGCAATGTATCTTCCAGAGACTTTTGATAGCGCAACAGTTTGATTTGTTCTTCTGTTAGAGCTGCATTCGTGTCGTTACGGGCCAACTTGAAATTTTCTTGCGCGGATTGCAACAATGTTTCCCTCGTCATAGCGTTCTGTAAAATCGGCAACAACAACAATATCAATTGTAGTTCGAACAACATTCGCGTCGATCAATTTGGAGCAGACCTTTGGTTGATAACTTTCGGTGATGAACCATATGGCTTGAGAATGAAAGTCATCGATCTGATTATAAATGCTTCGAAGGGTCTCTCGATTGTGGCTCTGACAATATTTAATGTACAACGCCATCGCCAAAGGACAATGCATTATAGACGCCTATTAATTGATAAAAAGCTTTGATTAAACACAGTGTCCGTGTCATCGATGATCGTTCGATAATAAACGGTTCACCTGAAAATCACCGATTGCCATGTTCTCTCTAAGATGAATGATCACCATGTAAACTAGATCGGTGTTGCCGCTTTCAACAGCTTTACGCAAAGCTGCTCTCTTTTCGCCGAGTGTTAGCAAAAGCGGTACTTGTTGGTGCGCACGTGGTTCATAGTCGATTAGCTAACAACAAACAAAAAATACGGTCAATTGACACGATAAAAGACAGGGGCAGGGGTAGGGTTAGAGGTAGAGGGAGCTAGCTAGCGATACAAAGGAAGATGATTACTTTAATAGCTAGTTGTTTTCTACCACAGTCGGCTGCTCTTTCCGCAATCTCACTGTAAGAAACACCGGGCGCGTATCCCAGTTTGTCGGCTATCTCTTCCGCTATTTGTTCTTTGTCCAATTGAGTTTGCTTGACCTGCCAAAATAGAAATAGAATAGCATAGAATAAGAAAAACAAGTATGATAAAATAATAGAAAATGAAAGTTTAAATTGCGTTACTTTGTAACAGGCCCAATGTGCTAATATTCGGCTTTCTCCTTCGACTTCCGGCAATTGGAGATGTCGTGCCATCTGTATGCTCAAATAGTAGTGTCTTCTCGCAACGAGTCTATCCAGTACCACTTGACTCGTCAAGATGGTAAATCTGAATCGCTGTTAAGTACTTTTCGTTATGAAACCGTTATCAAAATTGCAAAGCGAAAGGCGGAAGGCTAAGGATACTGTATGTAGGTTATCGGAATTCCAATCGCAGGGTGTCTCACGGCATTCAATACCCTCAGTGTTCGGCACATGTCAACGTAATGCCGACACAATTCTGGATTCACCGTCTTGCTAAATCCTTTGCCGAATTTTGCTGCCCTCATTAAAAGCTTTTGTGTATTGAAGTCAAATTCGTGACTAGCCCCATCGATGCAAGCCCATATCGTCGTGTCCAATTTTTCTTTGACGAGGTCTATGTAACTGTCAGCTTTGTGACTCTTCTTTTGAAATTGTTTCGAAGCTTCCAGAAGATAAGACGCGGGATCGGTCGAATTAATTCGAAATATCTTCTGAACTACGTCCGGTACTTTCTGTATCATTTCGTGGGATGTTGCGGACAAGACGCGCACACCGTCTATCTCGGTGACAAGATGTACCGGGCCGTCGTAAGTGTACACTATCGTTTCGGCTGTTAATCCTACCACTATTACGGTACTGTTCCAACTGCAAACCACAGCTTTCGTACCGCACCTGTGAACATCTCTACGAGTATCATCGTTGTCGGGCGCGATACTTGACGAGTTTACACGACTCGACGACAACACAAGCCAATTATACCAACCATGCCAAGCTTGTTAACGTTTCTTTGGTGTTTGTATTGTGCTCGCAATATTTCTCTTTAAAATCTATGGAACCTATGTACAAACGACCCGTATCCGAGTAAAGAGCTATGTGACGATTATTTCCAGAGACAGCCATGGCAACTATGCTGGAAACTTTGGTCTGCCTTGTGAAAAGAGTGTCCTGAAAAAACATACGTGTACCCGTTGAACATTTACGTCGCGCGTTGAAAATTTTTCGTAATTTGAACGTGTTTTGAACTTGAACCGTACGAAAGCTATATGCGACGCATTCTGATGCGTTTGATGGACTACAGACAGCCCATCCCTGTGAGACAAAATGACTCTGGTTTCTCTGTCGCGGTGTACGAGACACCAGCTATCTATCGGGCCCCCGAACCCTAAAATAAAGTTAGTTTATAGGGACAGCTGATTTATCTGGTAGAGAAGCGGTTGATCGAGATTGAACAAACTTACTGGGAATCTCTGATATTTGTCTAACTTTCGGCTCGGCAACGTTATTTACTAAAAATACACGACTGGTAGATGTCAAAACGGCAACGCCGGTTCCGGTGTAAGATTGAAAAAATTTTGCTTCCAAGACCTTGGTGTCCTTGACCTCCTAACATAAGAATATACAAACGTTAGTGGATCTCTTGTACTACAGAGGCCATAGAAAAAGAATAACATACGTTTCCCATGGTAAACGCGTGTTGGTATGTACCAAACATATCGTATATGTGAATCATACCATCCTCTTGCACGCACAATAGTTCCTCTTGCTGAGACCATCCTAAACCAACCAATTGTCCTCCGCTCCACTGAAAAGAGTGCAAATATAATGTTCCCGATGCCTAAAGTTTTACCATGGATTCTCGAGATTTACTTGCAGTTTGGCCGTTAATTTTCCTGCAGACGTATACAAATATATCATGGGTTTACTCGATCCTAGAACTTTAACGAACTTCTTGGGATTTCTGGTGACTGCTATCGAACCTCCATAAGGAGCTGCCACCAATAGATTGTTGTTCGAAACTTCATTTTGAAACGATAACGGATAGAGTTCGAATTTCCTGAAAAGTAATCGTTTCTTTTCTAATGGATTATACTCTATTCGATTCTACATATAAACGCTATGTGTTTGTACTTTTGTTAATACATATCTCTTCGCAGTTTCATAACCTATTATACAAATCGTTACCTAAAATACACATCTCGCCCCAGAGGAAACCAATCGGCAGTTAACATCGCCAGCATGTTCGAAAGGAGAAGACAGCCGAGTTTTAACGATATCGACGTACGTATACTACGATCATAGTTTTCAATGTAATTCTCATACAACTGATAACAAGATAAAACTGGTGGTAGGTATGCGTATGGCTCGTTCTATCCACTTGCATCTGTCAGTTTTTATAGTTTTTACGTTTTACGGATGTCGGATAAGAATTTGTGCGCATGACCGCGGGTCACTACAGCGAACTGTTTGACCGACTGTCGTCGATAAGGAAGCGGACGCTCGGATCGGTTTGGAATATTTCGGCAGGTAAAGCAGTGATCGCATTCTGTCAAGAAAAATCCCCGAGCGTTGGACACAGACTGCATTGGATCTACTCTTGCAGTCCGTCCACGCTACGAGGTACATACATATGACAATGAGCGCAAGCATCCGTAAAGCCGTAGACAGGTACATAGGTACAGAATAAATTCGGGAATGCGTTTGTTCGCTGTTGCGAGCTGCGAAGGATGTTTCCCCTTCCAACTTCGAGCGGTGTATTTACACGGTGGTTGCTCGGGAGTATGGGCATGGGTAGAACCGCGCGGAAACCCCGTTATGTCGAAGCGCGAGTCCGAGTCCGAGTCCGAGTTCGAGTTCGAGTTCGAGTTTGCGTTGGCAAATCCGTGGAGAAGGGCAGGGTACACGTTGATCTCGCGTAGGTCCCCTCCTTTCCCATCCATTACGTTACGATATTCCATTGCTCGAAGTAACGGCTGCTCGGACTCTCTCAGTTTCCGAATGTCGAGACGCGAGCAGCGTTTCCCTTTGCAGTTTCCCTTCGCGAGCATCGGTAGGGTTTCGTACGCGAACAAGATCGACATCGGTATCGATATCGAACGCCCCGTGGCGCTCGCGGAGAGAGAAAGAGAGCGAGCCGTCGTTTATTCTCGTAGCTGCGACAGAACACAAATAAAATAGGAGATAAGAGAAAGGAGAAAGGAAAGAAGAAGGCGAGGCAAGCGAGCACGTAAGCGCGCGTTGCTACCAGTCGCAGGCAGTCGGTGTTCGCCACAACCGGGACGTTTCTCCTCGAAAAAGGAGTCGCTTCGACCGCCAACGAGTATCAACAGGAGAAAGAACGGGACCATGAACAGCGTTTCTGCTAGAATTCTCGGCTAAGTGTCCGAATCATCGAGTAATGTGGATCGCGATCAGGATCACGAGTTACAGCCGATAGGACGGTGTGGACGCGACTACAGATGCGGATACGGATGTGGATGCCGATGCGGATGCGGATGCGAATGCGAATCCGGATGCGAATACGGACAGGATACAAGCTTTGCGTGGACCAAGCAATATGATCGAAGCGTAAGTTACCGATAGCTAGAAGAGAAATTTCGCGTGTAAAAAGGAGTAGCAGCGACGCGATGATCCGCCTTCCCATCGAAGATACGTCTCCGAGGCGTCTCTAGCCTTCTTTCGTTCTCTCTCTCTCTCTCTCTCTCTCTCTCTCTCTCTCTCTCTCTCTCTCTCTCTCTCTCTCGATTCGAAAGAACGGGATCGCGGGCCCGACAAACGGCGAATGCGAGTTGGAATTTGATCGGTCCCTCGCGGCGCATCGAAACGAAACGAAATGGAATTCTTGATACACGGAGAAATGGAGGAAAACTACATGCGAGATTGAGTAGATAGTCGGTGGAGAGGGGCGCGCGTCTTCGATAAATCCCGTTCGCTCTGAGAAAAAGAACGGAACGCGGCCGTTTAAGTATTTGCGTGAAACAGGTTTCACCGTGTGTATCCGTTGATGCACCGAACGAAACCACCGTTACACGCAGACAGTCGCGCGTGTTCCAAGATCGAACGCGTATCCTTGAATAGTCTTACCTCTTTCGTGTTTCTTCGAGTCGCGTCATGCATCGGTCGATCCACAACACAGTGGTGTAGGAGAGGAGAAGGAGGAAAGATCGGTTATTCTTTGTGATCGGGGTCTCGTTATTGTTTTCTTTTTTTTTAGATTGTACGGGATTGTTGTGGTGCTCGCGGCCACGGTCGTTCCTCTGCCGGCGCAATACGTCCAAGTCAAAGTCGAAGCCGAAGTGGAAGGATGGGCGCCGTGCGTCGAGCTCAAACGGGATCTTCAGATTCCCTGCGAATGCATGGCTTTCACGGAATCGGCCGACGCGATAGGGGTGAACTGCGACGGGGCGGTGTTTACGCGGGACACGGTCGAGAGCTTGCGCGGACAACCGATCGTCTCGATTCGTCAGCGGAACGCCGGATATCAAACTCTGCCGGGAGATCTGATCGGGTCGGGACTACGGCTGAGAAAGCTCGATCTGTCCGGAAACTCGATTCGCAAGCTGATGGATCGGTTGCTCGAAGCGCAACCTCACCTGGAGGAACTTAGGCTGGCGGACAACCTCTTGGGCGACAGCTTGAACCCGATATTCTCGAGCAACGAATTTCACGGTTTGAAACGGTTGAAGCTGCTCGATCTCAGCGGAAACGGCCTGAGAAGCGTCGAGGAAGGAATGTTCAAGGGATGCGAGAGTCTCGAGCAACTCTATCTTGACAGGAACGAGATAGCGACGGTGCCGACGGCGTCCTTGAAGGGGCCGAATTCCATTCGAGTGCTCTCCTTGAGCGGTAACGTTGTCGGTGCGTGCACAATATTGATATGTATGCATTCGAAATATTGAGTAAATGCGAACGATTCGTAACCGCAGATGCTTGTCCATAGGATCGCTACCACGAGGCGCGTTCTCGTCGATCGGCGGGTCGTTGCTGCGCTTGGATCTCAGCAACAACGAGCTGTCCCACATAGAAGACGGTGCCCTTTTCGGACTCGAACGTTTGCTCCTTCTCAATCTTTCTCGCAACGATCTCGGCCGCTTCAACAGCGACGCGTTCGAGGGTACGAAATACATACGTATATGTAGTATGTAAATCGACGAGTTTTAATTTTCACTTTCATTTCCAGGCGCTTACAATCTACTACAGTTAGATCTCTCGGTAAATTTTCTACAAGAATTTCCCAGCGAAGCGATCAGGCTCCTGGCGGATCTCAGATTCCTCAACCTTTCGAACAACTTGATCGGCGTAAGTATCGATCGACTTCTCGTAACATGGAAAGTTGTATCGTATCTACATTGTAAATATGTGTATGTATCTACTTATCTATTCGTGTTACGTCGCTGCCCGGGTTCCAGAGCATAGACAGGGCTCATTTGTCGGGGTTGAGGGAGCTGCAGGTGCTGGATCTCAGTCGCAACAATATCGGTCGTCTCGGCGCGAACGCGTTTTCCGGCTTGATCAGCCTGACCAGACTCGACTTGAGCTTGAACGCGTTGCGCACGGTACGTGAACGGGATTGCGAATCCGTAACAGTATCGAAACGACAGTCGGTTCCACGTTTTCGAATGTTTCAGATCGAGGAATCGTCGTTCGAGGGCTTGGTCAAACTGAAATGGTTGTCCCTGCAAGACAACAACATTTTGCTGGTACCGGCCGCGGCTCTGACCAGACTGCCGTCACTCAGCCATCTTCACGCAGAGTTCAATCGCATCGCCGCGCTCTCGACCGAACTGATCAAAGCGACAGCCGCCGGTCTGAGAACGCTCGCGCTGACTCGAAACTTGGTGCGAGAGATACCGGCCGAATCGTTTCGCGAATTCGACAACCTGGTCGACATACGACTATCGGGAAATCTGCTGTCGACGATCACGTCGAGCACGTTCGCCGGGCTGGAGAACACGTTGGAGAGGCTGGACGTTTCGCACAACAGACTGACGTCGATCGGGCAACTCCCTCTGGAAAATCTGCTCTCTCTGAATCTGGCCGGTAACCAGCTGACTCGAGTTTCGCCGGAAACGTTCAAACGACTGCACAGATTAGAGTATCTGAATTTGAGCTCGAACCCTCTGTACGGAGGCTTTCCGCCGGTGTTTCCCCCGTCGGTGACGAACCTGGACGTGTCGCGAACCGATCTGAGAATCTTGCCGACGATTCTGTTGTCGAGCCTGGTTTCTCTCGAAAAGATCGCGATGGCCGGCAACGGTCTGGAGAGAATCGAGAGCGGAACCTTTCGACAACATCGTAACTTGTCGAGCATCGATTTGTCGGAGAATCGAATAGAGCGTATCGAGGACGCGGCTTTCGCCAGTTTGAACAGCCTGCGCGAGCTGAATCTACGAGGGAACAGGTTGACTCTGTTCACCGGAGAATACTTCGACACCGGCACCGGCTTGACGAGCCTCGACTTGTCCGGCAACCGAATCGATCGGTTGTCTCCGACGGCTTTCGCGATCCATCCGAGACTGAGGCGTCTCGATCTCTCCGGGAATCGATTGGCCCAGTTCCCCGGCGAGTACGCGAGACCCCTGCAGTTCCTGGAAATGCTCGATCTGTCCCGGAACCTGTTAAAACGCGTCCCGGAATTCGCGTTCTCTCGGATTCCACGGCTACGGGTCCTCGGCCTCGCCGAGAACGAGATCGAGGCGGTAGACGAGCTGGCTTTTCACAATTCAACGCAGCTTCAGTTGCTCGATCTATCCGGCAACGACATCGAAACGCTCGGCGAAAGAACGATGGAGGGGTTGCTCCGTCTCGAGCATCTTTCTCTCGGAGAGAATCGGTTGATTTCTCTGCCGGAAACGATCTTCGATCCGAGCAGAATTCGAGCGGTGGAAAGCGTCGATCTGTCCGGCAATCGTTTCGCGGAGATTCCGGCGGCTACCCTGCAAAAGCAGTCGGCGTTCTTGTCGCGGTTGAACGTCGCGCGGAATCGTATGGTCGAGGTGTCCGGCCGAGATATTGCCGGCAACCTGAAAGATCTCGATCTATCGGAAAATCCGCTCAGCGAGAACGCGGTCAAGGGAATCCTGGGCGAGACGAAGATCCTTCGCAGCTTGAATTTGGCCGGCACCGGTATCGAGAGGCTCGGCAGGCTGGAAACGCCGTTCCTTAGGCGACTGAATCTCTCCGGGAACGCCATAACCACGGTGGAGGTTGCCGCGCTCGAACGGACCACCATGCTCGAGACGTTGGACCTTTCGCGAAACAGATTAACCGACTTCTCGGGGACAACGTTTCGCGCGCTCCCATCTCTTCGAAGGCTCGACCTGTCGGGGAACGACGTCAGAACCGTCAACGAGATCAGCTTCGACGGATTGGCCGCGCTCCGTGTCCTCGACGTTTCTCGCTTGCCGAACTGTGCCAGAATCGAGAGAAACGCTTTCAAACCGTTGGCCAAGCTTCGCTCCCTGTCCGCCCACAATTATCCCAAGTTGGGCTACTTCGACGTCCAGGGTATCCTAAAGGAAATGCGCAATCTGGAGTCGTTGGACATCGAGATCAAAGATTCTTCGGTGGGCAACGAACAGCTGTCGATCAGCAAGCATCCTCGTCTACGAGAGTTGATTTTGAGGGGCGAGAGGCTGCGGAACGTACTGTCCAGCTCGTTGGTCGGCGTCCGGGTGCCCAAGCTGACCGTCGGTCTCAAAAACACGTCGGTCGACTCGATTCCGGCCGCGCTATTCTTCCCGGTACCGCGATCCACCGAGCTGACGCTCGATCTTTCCGGCAGCAAATTCTCCACGCTCTCGGCCCAAGTTCTCGCCGCGCTCGACGAACGAGCCGGCACCGTTGTTCTCGAAGGTCTCGAGAGCAATCCGATCAATTGCAGCTGCGACGCTAAACAACTCTGGAGGTGGTTGAGAACAAGCTCGGCCGAGCGCGATCATGATTCTCATCGATTCGCGTCTCGCGTTCGCTGCGTCGCTCCGCCACGCCTAGCCGGCTCGATTCTCACTGCCCTCGACGAGCATCGTCTCTCGTGCGAGCCATCCGACGAGAACGTATCCGCCACCGTCGCCGTCACCGTCACCGCTACCGACGACAACGTCGACGCCAACGTTGGTATAGGTCCCGATTCCGATCTCGATCCTGATTCCGAAAACCTTCGGACCAGCCAAAGCGCCGCCGCCGACACCACCTCCTCGGACTCCTCCGATTTCGCATCGAGGACGTCCTCACCGATGACCAAACCACAGATCATCTGGACGGTCGCGCCCACCGTTCGAAACGATCGAAACAAACAGTATGATCGAGACCGCGTGCTCGAGACCGGTCTTGTGGGAAACGGTTCGGGAACGGACGACACTTTGATCATCGGCATCGTTGGCGGAGTGGTCGCGCTCATAGCCATCATCGTGATCGTGGTCTGCATCTGTCGACTGAGATGGTCCAGTCGAATGGACGAAGCGAGGATGACCGCGGCCAGCATTCAGGACGCGTCGATGCTCAGACCTGGTAGCGCCTACTCCGGCAAGATCAATCACGACCTCTACGTCGGATCTTACAACGGATCCACGTTGGATCGCGGGAACGGTGTACCGCCGCTGCATCCCTCGATCTCGACTCCTCCGATTCAAATGATGCCGTTCGTGCAACCGATGCATCTGATGCATACCCTTCTGACCCCGGGTGCACAGCAACAGCAACAGCCACAGTCCGTGGCACAGCCTCAGTCCCAGCAATTCTACGGGTATTGCGACGGCGGCGGCGGCGCCGCGTTACCCCTCTACATTGCCTGTCCCACAGATACCAAATGCGACAGATAACTCTTATCTGGATAATTATTTGCGCGCGTTTCTAACACCGGATCTCGCTCGTACTTGCACCCCAAATCGTTTATTTAACGTCCACTCGTCTGGTAGGTATACGTGTACATCCACTTACCTATACTTTTCTTTTTCTGTCATGACCCGTTTGAAGTTTAAATGCTTATCGCCGAGCATTATACTTACGGACGATCATCGGTGCTCGAACCGTTCGCCGAACCCTTATCCCTTATATTAATATATGTACATACATGTATACATTACTCTACTCTACCGTACTTACGAACATTGTTTTTTTATTCTTTTC
Source organism: Halictus rubicundus (assembly GCF_050948215.1). Lineage (NCBI taxonomy): Eukaryota > Metazoa > Arthropoda > Insecta > Hymenoptera > Halictidae > Halictus > Halictus rubicundus. The sequence continues at coordinate 14,540,648 of NC_135161.1, forward strand.
ATTATTGTCTAGTATAAATGAGAATCGGGCGTTTGTTATATATAGGCGTGATCGATTGTTTTTGCCCGTCTTAGCCATAAGATACAATATGTAAATACCGGCGAAAACATTTGTTCCGTCAAGTTTGCATTTAACCCCATTTCTCCAAGTAGAATAATAACGAAGCCGAACACGATAAATTAACACGAAATTTTCTTGTTTAAGAACAAATAAAGTTGTTATGAGTATAGACGATAAAATCGTTCGAATGGACATTCTGCATTCATGCCGTCCTAAAACAAGCCTATTTATTATTGAAGAAATAATAGGTACCTTACAATTAGACGCGGGGATATCGTAAGGACGGTTATCAATACAGATTGGGTAGAGCATAAGGTAATTGGCGTACTCCTATATCTCGTCTGTGTTATTAGTTCCACAATATTAGTTCCGACCGATACGGTAGGATGTGACACAGAAATGGTAAGGGGGCTTTAGACAGTCGCGACAATGGCGACATCTCCCCACAAACAAAATATATATACTGTACCTATATAGATCTAGATTTAGATACGTCGGCTACGTCACGCTATACGCGACGGCCATTTTTCCTCTGCATCTGTCAACTCTGATACCAAACACGACGATTCAACGATGATACCTATAGAAAAATTAGCATCGTCTCTGAAATTGAAAATTTGCTCCGCGCCTGAAGTGGTACCAACGGTAATAATTATCCAAATTTTCTGTAATGCATACCGAATTATTAGCGAATAACTGACGAACATTTTCGTCACAGTTTCATTGTGATCATTAACGGTCGATTGAACCGAATGTTTTACAGGGAACTGAATTATGCGTAAGGCACGTAGACTCGACGGTGGATGAAGTTACGCATAATCCCAAGTATGAAGAGCTGTTTGCACCAGATGTAGGGCCTGAAAATCCTTTTAAAACGCAACAACAACGCGCTATAAAAAACATGCTGTCCGGATACGTAGAGAAAGCTCATATAAGCGAATTTCAATTTGAAAATCAAAGAAGAACTTTTGCTAGTTATGGTATGTATACGTGTGCATATAAAATATACAATACGATAATATATAATTTAATACACATGTTGGTAGAGGTCGCATCCAAATAAAATAAATATTTCTTGTAGGCTATGCATTGGACCCAACCGTAGATGGAAGCGCCGAAGAAGGTAGAACAATCATTGGAGCGAAAGAAGCAGCAGAAGAATTGGGTGGGAAAACTGTATTCGAAAGCACAACACTGAGACCATCAGATAAAAGAAAGCGTCATAGAAATGACAATCCTGCCGATGTAGAGGGATTCTTAGGTCCATGGGGTGGATACGTAGATGAAAAACGCGTTGTAAAACCAACAGAGGAAGAAGCTGCTGAGCTAGAGGAGATATTAGCTAAGAGAAATAGAAGAGGGAAACCTATGGAAGAGAAACCTTTGGAAGAAAAGACAGTGTTGCATAGTATGTATAGTTGAACAACTGCTTCACTTTTTTATTCAACTTGAATCAACAGTTACTTATTATAACATTGTTCTGCAGTCAAGGATAGCGTGGACTACCAAGGAAGATCATTTTTACATGCTCCGCAAGATGTTGGAGTAAATTTGAGGTCCGAGTCGCCACCCGATAGATGTTTCTTACCGAAAGCACAAATTCACAGTTGGGAAGGTCATACAAAGGGTATCTCTCAGATCAGATGGTTTCCTCGTACTGCACATTTGTTACTCTCGTGCGGTATGGATTGCAGAGTTAAGGTATGTATAATATAATATTAGGTCAACGCAAAACAATATATTGGATACAATAGAACAAATAGAACAAACAGTACATACAGTGAATCCGCTTTATATGTCAGAAGCTCGAGTCTTGTCGTGCTTGGGGCACTATTCTTTGATGCAGTGCCGAACGTAGAAAGAAGTGTCATGTTCACAGTGGAGATATTTCGACGTCGGCTAATTTAGAAGCTTTGCGACGTACAACCTGGATTCACTGCATTTGTTAACGTCATTAATTTAATGTGCACATTACTTTGATGAAAGTTGTGGGAAGTGTACAAGGAAAGAAGATGCATTCGAACGTATTACGGCCATCGCCAAGCCGTCAGAGACATAAGTTTCGACAACGACGGAAAGAGATTTTTGTCAGCGGGATACGATCGTTACGTGAAACTTTGGGATACTGAAACTGGCGCTTGCGTTAGCCGATTCACAAACAGGAAGATTCCATATTGCGTGAAATTTAATCCGGATTCTGACAAACAACATTTATTTGTGGCGGGTACCAGCGACAAGAAGATTATTTGCGTAAGTAATACAAATGCAAAACATGCTGCCTTTGGGTTGCTACCTGGATTACATTACTTGCGTTACATTACGTTACATTACATTACAGTGGGATGTTCGATCGGGCGAAATAACACAAGAATATGATAGACATTTGGGAGCGGTAAACACGATAACGTTTGTAGATGAAAATCGGCGTTTTGTAACTACCTCGGATGACAAGAGCTTGAGAGTTTGGGAATGGTAAGATGCCACTTATTGTATACGACGCTGTACGTTGAATTTATAAAAGATTGTCCTTCTGTAAAAGTGTAAAACTTTTTATACAGGGATATACCGGTCGACATGAAATACATAGCAGATCCTTCGATGCACTCTATGCCGGCGGTGACACCATCGCCTAATCAAAAATGGCTCGCGTGTCAAAGCATGGATAACAAGATAGTTATATTTTCTGCATTGAACAGATTTAAGATGAATCGTAAGAAGACATTCACAGGTCATATGGTTGCTGGCTATGCGTGTGGTTTAGACTTTTCTCCCGATATGAGGTAAAGAAAACTAACTTAACTATACCTAGAAAGCTATACCTAGACGTAGTTTTGTATGTATCCGGGAAATGAGGGTACTGAGGGTACATGTCTTACTTGTTTTATGTTTCACAGTTACCTGGTATCGGGCGATGCGGACGGCAAATGTTATATTTGGGACTGGAAAACGACCAAGCTGTACAAAAAATGGAAGGCACACGACGGTGTATGTATTGACGTATTGTGGCATCCGCACGAGCCTTCTAGACTCGCGACGGCTGGCTGGGATGGAAAAATAAAGTATTGGGACTAAGAATTAAAAAGAAATTCCATTGTATTTTTCGATAAAATTGTGTACTTGTATTTTATTATACACATACAATTACAGTCTATAGTCTAGTCCATTTCACGCATACGGATTACATATGCTATACTTTTTTCGCTTTTGGACGTTTACTGAAAGGACACGTATATTCGCGAATTAAGTATCATTAATAAGTGTTCCTAATACACGTGTAATTATGCATTCGGTTCTCCGTGTAGACGAATATAGAGATCCGTGTATTTTTGTACACGGATCCGTTCGGCGTTCGGCGCGTGTTCGAATCTCGGCAACTGATCAAACTGATGCGTTTTTGTTTTTCGAACGAATTCTTTTCGACTGTTGATGTTAGAAGTGAGATGCAAGCGAGACAGCAATAAATTCACGCTCAACTATTCGACATACCCGTGCATCTAATATTACACGGATTAAGATCCGGATTCGTTTATTACACGTGAAATAGGTACCTCTAGTAGAAACGATAGGTATATTTTAGTTTTTCACGCGATCGCGATCGTTACGCTGCGAATGTTGGACGTTGAAAGGTTGAACGGTTGAACGTTTCAAGGGTGGCAAGGTAGCAAGCAGCGAGCAGCAGTGTTGTTCCTAATGGTTCCTAACAGGGTATGGCGGCCAGAAAAATCAATAGTATCCACGCGTCACGTCACTATGTCTGACGGTCTGCGTTTCGTACTACACACTTCGTCGTAACGCGAAGTTGATGTTTTTCATTCGTCTACAAATTTGTGCTCGACAACGATAACGTATTTTCCTCTGGAGATTTTTGAAGTTGGACAATTTCAAAACAACAAAGTGACCGAACGTGAGAGTTGATCGAAACAAGTTGCCGAATGGTAAAGTAATGTTATCACGATATATTTTCAATGGGCAAAAAAATACATACATATCCCTTGATTTGTCGAGTTGTTGGAACCGACGACGCGAACAATAATTACAAAGAATGTTGATGCTTGACCGAGAGTATATTGTTTAATTATAAACTTATAGATATATACATATATATCTTACTAAAAGAATTAGAGTTAATGTAAAAATGGACAGTCCTGGGTTAGGATACTCGTATCACCTTCCGTCCGCAGGCTGGAATCTCAGAGTTCGAAATGTTCTTTCCCAGTTTAGTGATCTTTTCAGCGAGTTTAACAAATATATCGCGCCTGCTTATCATCATGACCGATGCGAAAGGTATTGTTCATAGAACATCTTGTAATTATATAAATGAATCACAGATACATATATATGTATACACATATAATATGGTTTTATAGATCGGTACAGATGCGATTATATTCCATGCACAAGAGGGAGTTTGTCATGGTGTTTATCGCCTTCTTCGCCTGTTTTATATTAGAGGTGTTTATCGGACTTGCAGGTACATGAACCTACATATATATTTTTTCAATCATGGTAGATGGAGATCGCTCTCATCCTTTTATCGTCTTATAGGACCTCCCATCACGTCGACTAGCGAACAGAAGGCTCATTTAAATGGCAGCGAAGTGGCGACTGGTCCTTTCATCATGAAAACACCTCCACTGTCTACGTATAGTCAACAATTATGGGTGATCGCAAAGTTACTGACATCAAACAACGACGGTATCGTGGATACGATGGATTTGAAAACAAATTTCTAAATTCCAAATGGGCATTGTAAAATATAAATAGTATAATTTGTGATTTTCAATTTTTCCAGACGAACGATACGACAAAAGTTTTCAAATCAGTATCTCGATAGATGGTCTAACGGAGGATCGTAAACTTGTGTCTGTGCAACCTTCGGAAACTGGACAGAATAGGTAAATACCATCCGCTAGACAAGGTGGCAGAAACACCATTCGAAATGCCATCTGTTCGATAACAAAGACGTCGCTAATACATTTGTTAATTAAATACTGCAGAACCAGGCGTTTAAAATGCGAAAGGCAAACGTGCGACGAGCTGGTGGTTGCCCATCTCGGATTCCTCGACTACACTTATTATATAATTACCGTTCGTTTCTACGGGCTTGAGAATTTCCACCGGCGTTATAACATACGCGAGCTCACATTCTACGTCAGTAAGCACTACACGAAATGAACAAATTGCATCGTGATAGATTCGAAAACGATATAATAATGATCGCATATTGTGTATCGAATAACATTTCCGTCTGTTCGCAGTTCAAGAACTATAATCCAGACTTTACAGAGTTTGAAATATGGTTTCGTCTAATGTTCTTACTAACCGCATTCGGAATTATGGTAAAGAATGCACAAGTATTCTTCTTTGCGTAACTCTGCAGAACGAACCATGATAGTGTACATACATGCAATTTTCGTTGATTTTTAGTGTTGGTTCGGGCATTCTCTCCGAAAGTATCCGCTGCACGACTGGTCGATAGAACAGAAATGGATTTCCATACTCCTTCCGCTACTAATCTTATACAATAGTAAGATTTCGCGATATATCGAGTGTTGCCGACCCAAATTGAACGATATCTTGTATGTCTCTCGCTTTTTTACAGATCCGTTGTTTCCTATGACGTTTTTGGTGAATTCCTGGGTGCCTGGTATGTTGGATGCAATTCTACAAACAACCTTTTTATGCGCTGTTCTTATGTTCTGGTTATGCGTTTACCATGGTCTGAGACAGGTGCGAGACTTGTTGCGTTGTTGAGTATTCGTAGACTAAAATCAAATATGATAGTAGTAACGTAATAGCAATAGTTGTAATAGTACGTGCGCATTTGCGCGTATGTATGCGTACACAACTTGTACATAACTTGTACGTTTGAACAGAACGAGAGACGCCTTATCACGTTTTATTTACCCAAAATTTTGGTGGTTGGTCTACTGTGGTGTTCGGCTTTGATTCTGGCAACGTGGCTGCGCTGCACCGAATTGGAAGATCCCACGTATAATTACGTTCTCGATACGTCGAATTATTTCGTAAGTTGTCGTTTCCAAGTCTATGTATGTATGTATGTATGATACCGTGTGCGGTACTTGCACGATACAACAGCAGATGATGATATTATTAAAATATGTGAAACTGTTCGTTTCAGGGTTTCAAAGTGTTCTTCTTCACGATAGGAGGCTTTTACATCGCTTACCTGCTGCTCCTAATATTAAGAGCGTACAGCGAATTACGCTCTATGCCTTACTTTGGTATGATTACTATCAAAAGTCTAAAACATTAACTAAATTAATCGATCGATGATGGATAGAGTGAATTGATTACCGTTGCTTATCATTTTCGTTCCGCAGATCTTCGTTTGCGTTTTCTAACATTGCTCGCCGGAGTCGTTTTCTCGTTTTGCGGATGCGTGACGGCGCAACAGTTTGGTGCTGGTATTTTCGAAGACAGTTTTGCTTCACGACTCACTACTTATTATCGGTCTTCTGCCCAATTTATGGCTTTGTACGGTCTCTTGAATTTTTATTTGTACACAATGGCGTACGTGTACGCACCCGCTTACCAGCAAGTGTACGGCCAACGTGAGTCGTCTTAAACTTTCTTCACAGTTTCAATATCTATTTCTACTTGAAACATTTGTTGGATCGGTGTAAAGTATTGCCTCCATCGATTCTAGATTCCTCCATAACGAAAGATAACCCCACGTTTTCTATGATCAACGACTCTGACGAGGATGTTATTTACGGATCGGATGAGGAAGTTCCCTACGGATCGGACGAAGATAGTAGACGGCCTTTAACTCGGCCGCTTCGAACTTCTACAAACAATAACAATTGAAAGAAACTGAATACAAAGGAACGAAACACTTTACGTTGTTAAATAAAATGGCCCAGCAGAGTCCGTGCGTGCGTGCCTGCATACATTCATACACTTAAAATCTGAGGACTATTACTATCATATGTACAACATAATATAATATAATTATGGAAAAATTATACAGAAAACTTTGTAGCTTTTCGAATATAATGTAGAAAAAGGAATTCATCCGTCGATTGTATATTATCGATTGAGCGTGTTAAAATGTGTTAAAATTTGTTACGGAGCATACGATGGTTCGAATGCTTCTACACACCATCGTGTACGACAGCATAACAACTTTTCTGTACTATAAAATAATGACTGTAAGCATACGTCAAAAATCAGAATAATGACTTTGCTACTTATACGTTCTACTTGATTATATCACAACATCCTCCTCAATTTTCAAAATGTGCCCAACAATCGTAGAATAAGCTAAAAAAAATCATTTTTTGAAAGTCTGTTCGCGGCTACACCGGCGCGACGGTGGCGCCATCTACGGTGGCAGATTTTGGAACTAATTTCGCTATTCGCGTAATGCGTAAGACAAGGACAGACACAGTGTGCAACAAGGATAGCAACTGTCTCACTCGTGCCACCTACTTTTCTGTGACACTTCGAATCCCCTGGTAAGTATTAGGCAAACATGGTAAGAAAGGAGGTATCCGACAAGGACAGACTTATGCAATTTTCGGAGAGAGAGAAGGACGGATATGGATTTTCTCGTTTGCCTGCGTAGTTCAAGATATTATTTGTTAATAGCTCCCTTGTCATTAATGATTCATAACTATTAGCAATTGGGGAGTATACATAGAACCCTCAGCAATTTTCACGAATAGTTTTCAGTCGGATTGTTTCTCTTAATTTACTAATTATTAATATTTCGTTTGAGATAGTTTTTTAATAGCATCCGAAAGATTGACAAGTCCCTTCTCAATAATTAATTAACTAACTTTAGAGACTTCATTGGTAAACTTTCAAGATTGAAGAATGTAAAGTGAAGCCTTGGCTTCATTCCCATTACATTTTTGTACAGGTTTGATGCCTAAACAGTTAGTTATTAACAAATTTCGGAAGGGTGTCCTTGTCCCACAGTTCGACCCTCCGTTTCTTACACATTACGGGAATTTTCGGAACAATTAGCCTGCCCAAAAGTCATTAGCGACTAATTAACCAGACATAATTTGTGAACATTTGCAATTGGAAAACATAGAATGAACCTTCGGCAACTTTCACATGTAGTTTTTCATCGGATTTTGTTCCGGATGAAAGAGTTACAAACAATTATTCAAACCCTACTTCTAAACTAACCTGAAAAACTCTGACAGGTGTGCAGTAAATAAAGAATTTTGCAATTTTGCAAGCACAATTCATGCATTTTTGTGCTCAAAGAAACTGCGCTGGACCTTTAGCAACATTCTTATAACAATTTTACGCAGATCTTCATTGTCGTTAACTAGTAATTAACAGTTTTTGATGGTCATGTTTTCTACTCAAATACCTCCCATGTGTAAGACAAGGAAGGGTATACTGTGAGACGAGGACAGCAGTAGCTGAATCGTGCCACCTACTGCGTTTCATGCGGCTCCTGGTAGTCCTCTCTTTCTGTCCTTGTCGCACACTATCTCTGTCCTTGTCTTACACGTTGACGTAAACCGAACAACCTTTCAGAAAATCGTCAATAACTATTAACTTCACACAAAATTCCATCCGAAAAAATATGTCGATCTGCATAAGGGTTCAAAGTACCACCCTGAATTTTTAAAATGTGTCGATCAATCGTAGAATAATCAAAAAAATTAATTATTTAAAGCCTGTTCGCGGCTACACCAGCGCGATGGTGGCGCCATCTACGGTGGTGGATTTTGGAACTAATTTCCCTATCCGTGTAATGAGTAAGACAAGGATAGAGACAGTGTGCGACAAGGACAGCAAGCGGTCTCGCTCGTGCCACCTACTTTTCTTCGACACTTCGAATCCCCTGGTAAGTATTAGGCAAACACGATAAGCAAGGAGGTATCCGACACGGACAGTCTTATGGAAAAGTTGGAAGGAGTAATATTGTAACATAGCTCGAAGAAAGAGAAACAGTTGAATTATTAAAGGACTCTATGTCTATTTAAAATAGTATTCGTATTTTGCACACACATTGTCGTCCCGTTTTAAAGGGGTTATCGCACCATTATATACTTACATAAATTGTTGAAGTGTTCTCTGTATCTATAAATGAAATTAATCGTTCGACGTAAATGAGGTTAGAGCACTAAACCGGGGGTGAGTAAGAAATTATATTTAGTAAAATATGTTTGTGTCTCTCTTTTCTATATTTGTAGTTTCTACTCTACGAAATGATTTGATAGACTTTACGGACCAGTCGAGAGAAAAACATCAAGAATGAACAACATCGGTGGTGTCCCGTGCTTTTATTCGGACAACAAGCCATCTTTCTCCGATGAAGACAACACGTTGCTGCGTAATTTGTCGGGAATCAATTTGCCCGAGAAAATTTTATTTGTCATCGACACTGTTAGAGAGAAGAATGGTACTCCTTTCAAACTTTCTACGGGAGCCAAGTATATGCCATTGTTTATGATGAAACGAGTTGTTGAAAATTTTGTTTGTATCAAATCGTCTATTCAACGGAATCACGAATATGCAATAATGACTTTAAATGCAGAAGGTGCTCGGTGGATATGCAATTTCACCAACAATGTGAAAACTATAGTAAACCACTTGGACATGATCGACGAGGACATAGCCGAAGATGATTTAGACCCGTACGACTTGGGACAGCTGTTTGAAAAGATACAGTCAAAAGTTCCTTTACCACCAAAGAAACAGACTAGCACCTGCCTTCCTACATTTGTTACCAGAGTAATTCTAATGTACTCTCGATCCAACAGTATACCAAAATTTCTAAGCAGTAAAAAGTACTTTGATAATCTTACGGAGAATTGGTACTTTTTTATAGATGTATTGTATACACATGAACCACCAAGCTCTGAAAATTTATGCGAAGAGATTTATGCTGAACTGGCGATGTTAGATACAGCAAATTATTCGTACATATTAGAAGTTGGAAAAAATGCAGCAAAATTGCACGATAATATGGCAAAGTTACTGGCACACCCTCTACAACGGCCATCTCAAAAAGATACTCGTTATACCCTTTACTCTCCATCCAGTTTGCAAGAAACATATACAAATGTCTCATAGTATACTCGAACAATTCCAAACGCGCAAATTAATCTTTGGTTCAACAAACGCATTATGAACATTCCAAAATGTTCCGTTCTTGTTGCACCACTTATAATTTATAATGTGAAGAATTACATCGCCTTTACCGATTGAAGTATTATTATGTTTATCATTATTATTATTCCTCTTGCTGTTATTGTTGTTACTATTACCACTACTCTTGATGTATGTACAGAGTCATTGTTAATGGCACAAAGGAATTGCACCTAGCGTGTACTAGATATATTTTAATAAAACTTCGCAAATAGGTAAAAGATAGAGGAGGTAAATGTGTAAAGATAGAGGAATTTATTTACAAGTATAAAAAATACAATTTCAGAATTGTTGGAATTGATGTAAATAACTTGTTGCTTCTTAAAACGCTTTACATACCCCTTATCAAACGCCACACGAAAAAGCGATCGCAGCGCAAATCTCGATCAGTACGTATCTGTATCTGTATTTGTATTTGTATGTACATATGTATATGTAATAATAATATCACAGCGTAGAAATTACATGTAAATTAAAATTAAAAAAAACGCAATTAAAACTCCTATGACCTATGACCTATGACCTATGTGACTCCGATACTTGTATATTCTTTACATACATAATTATGTAACGAAGGGAGAGGATAATACTGTGAAAACGGAAGGTCAGCTTCAATAGTCGGATTCGACGGATGCGCGGACTCGTGGATGTAAACATAGTATTAGAGATTATCTAATTGAATGCCATTAACATAATATTCGAATTTCGGAATAGCGGCAATGAAAACACAGAAACAGAGTAGTGAATAGGAAACGGCCGAAGTACGCACCGAGGAAGAGATTCGTAACGTTCTTAGAACTTGAGCCATCAGTTTCACCAATTGTTGTATGCTGTTATCGTCGATATCGTCAATCGCGTTGTTCGATGTTTCTTGCGTTCGGTTGTTCACGGGACTCACAGAAACGGTGTTGGAATCATTTCGTTCTACTTGGCGATCGTTCCCCATTCGCCAATTACCACAATTTGGAAAGTTGGACGGTACCGGCGGCATATCTTGGTCTTCTCCAACTTTGAAAACCAACGACATTCCGACTTCGGCGTGAAATTCAATGTGACAATGGAACAACCAGTAACCTGTTTAAAATCAACGGAACGGAGTGTTATAATGTAGTCACCCGTAGGTAGGCATATATATGCATAGATATGCGAGTAAAATGGAAAACTGGCAAGCGTACCTGGATTATTCGCATAAAATCGTATAATAGTGTAACCACCGTCCGGTACAGTGACGGTATCTTTTAAAGGAGCCCGATCGAGGTTTCTGCGTATCAAACCTTGTTTATCCAATTTCTTGATAACCTCGGCAGTGACATTTCTGCCAATCCTTTCCATCGCGATCACGCGAAACTGGTATCCGTGCAGATGGAACGGGTGGTTTGCATCGTAAGCGAAACCTTCGTCTACCAAAACCACCTCCACCACGCTTCCGAGTTTTACTCGAAGAACATGGGTACAAGCACAATAGTCCTCTTCGCATCCGTGAACAGTACTCTCGTTACAGAACTGATTCTGATCCACGGTGTCCCGCTGGGACAGTAGAGGAACAGGTGGAAGTTTCATCGAGATGTGATTCAATTGCGGAGTGAGAACTCGTTTGGTTTGGTTCACTGGAAAAATACGAGTTTTTGGTGTCAGCAATTATAGGCGTCTGTAAAAACGTATACAGAAACGATCCTGGGAAGGTTTCTAAGGGAGGCATAAAACAATAGGGAAATCTAATAAATCTACGCGTACCTTGATTGAAACCGTAGAAGCGGCTACGGTGGAAATGCGGATTGTCTTTCTTGTAGAAATCGTAAGAGACGTAAAATTGATAATCCGGTTCGAGAGTATTCGACTGGTCGTTTTCGTCCATCGCTTTCAATGTTGCCACGCTGATGCTACCATTCGTTTCGGTGCCCTCGTTCAAAGCGTTTACTTTCTGAAAGAAGGACAAGTGTCAAGAGTAATTTTGACACCGCGATACTCGCAAATCAACAGGGACAGAAGTGTTGATACCTCGTTCAGCAAATCGTTCGATTCCCGTTCGTAAGTGACCTGGCCTTTAGGATCTTGCTCGATCGCGCCATCGTATCGTAATATGCCAACTTGAAAAGCTTTTGTAAATCTTTCGTCGCAGTCCATTAATCCTCGAACTCGAATCCAATAATTGTCTATTCTCTGATTCGCGTCGACGACAAAGTCGAATCTTTCGCCCGCGTAGCTTACCAGGGTTTTCGCTGAAAAAAAAAATAACAGAACGCGCGTTAGCTTGGTTCGCGTCCGTTTTCCATTGTATTTACGTATGCATCGACGTATCGTATGTGCACGTATAGGTGTGTACTTCCATACCATGGACCGGTTCGATATCGCGGCCATCCGAACTGATCACGGTCATGGTGTGTTCGTCGATGGACAACTCGACCGGACAATTGAGAAACTCGGCGTTGATCAATCGAAATCTATACCTGACATTCTGCAAAATCAAACTGTCGTAAGTCGTAAGAGAAACAAAGTCACGAAACAAGCTTGTTTTACCTGCTTAACGAGGAACGTTGCCACAGGCATCGCAGCAGAAGCGTTATTTCCGCTCGGAGCACTCGTGAAACGACCCAGCCCATTGATCAGGATATTCGGAGGTTTGTTGTCTCCACCCGCGTAGTGATGATTCAAAAATTTGTCGATTCCTAATTCGTGAGTCCAATCCAAGATCAATATAACGTGTTCGTCGATATCGTATAGATTGTAATGCCAGTTTATCGTCGGGGGCGTACGAACGATCAGTGAACCAAACACGCCGTCGCCTCTTTGAAAACCTAAAACAAAAAGTGTGTACTTACGTGTGTGTCGGGGGGAGGGGAGAAGAAAGCGAAAGAGAAAGAGGAAGAGAGAGAGAGAGAGAGAGAGACGATTAGAAAGTATGTATTATGGTAGGTAGAATCGAGTACGTTCGTAAGCGTACCTAGATGCGAATGCCAGAAATGGGTGCCAGTCTCGGTAGCCTGATAGTCGTATCGAAAACTCGATCCTGGTGAAATCGGACATTGAGACACGTACGGAACTCCGTCCATGTACGGTGTTTTCACGTGATGTTGCCCGTGCCAGTGCATGGTGGTGCTCTCGGAATGTAGTAAGTTTATTACATCGACTATTATTCTATCGCCTTTGCAAACCTACGGACAAAGAAATATTTAGACACGTGTATAAAGTAAAGTACGTAATTACGTTAGAATCGATAGTACTAATCCCGCGACCATTCGCGTCGAGGCAACACGAACCGATTAAAATTCTAATTCTCTGGACCAACGCGCAACGGTCGAATCTGACCCGTTTGGACAAGATCCAGTGTTACAACCATTTTCGTTTCAACGGTATCTCTGTTTGCAAACAGTTAGAAGACCTTGCCTCGAACCCGTTATCCATTGTAAAATAACTGCGAGTAATTGCTTTCGCAGACAAATCATGACGCATCGAAATCTCTGTTACGGTATTTTTCGTATCGTGTCGTGTCGTGTCGTGTCGTGTGGTATGAGTGGTACCATCAGAAACTCGCATGCCGATCACAAGGATACGTAGGATTACACACCTCGATAGGCGGTCCTGGCATTTGTCGATTAACCACCAAAATCGATCTTCCGATACCGTCGGCTGGAATGCAGTGCATACGAAAACAATCGGTGACGTTAAACGGGCAATCGTAGCACGCTTTGCTCATCGTCTGGTAAGCCTCTAGCTTAAAAACGTAGCGACATTCCATCGTTGGAGCTCCGTCTAGACAATTTCGCCGACAGGGATGTTTCGTCCAGTCCAATTCGTCCGCCGTTTCCGGGTTAATACGGCCGAGTTCGAAATCGTTCGGTACCGTAACTATCATTTCTAAAATGAACAACGATTCGCGTGAAAGGGATTACACGAGTGTCTACGGTATCGTACATATCGTTCGTCTACTCACTGGATATACAGACTCCGGGCAGCAGAATAGCGATTTGAATTAAAAGCCGTGCGATGCTTGATCCCGATCGATTCGACATCCTGTGATCTGAAAATTACCTAAAAAAGTTGAGCAACGGATCGCGGATAATGAGAATGTTACTGGTTCATTCGAATTGTTAATCGGCGAGAAAGAGACGCGCACACTATCGTGATTGCTGCCACTGCGATGGAAATTCTTCGCCGATGAAGGAAATTCTACAATACAAATATCGAGTGCAAGCGACGCGTTGCCCAACAAGGGGGACAATGTGTGCCAATAAGTGGGAAACAGAAACGCTTATCTAATCTGGATGTCGCGAAAAAAAGACCGTTTAGCAAATGAGCAAGTAAGATCCGAACGTGTTTCAAGGTGTATCCGAAATTGTCTTTGGCTCTGTACACATGTCATCTGATCTGTTTCTTGCACGGCCGCGAAACTTTTGCTTATACGAACTATCAAATTATTCGCTGAGATAAAAGTTGTTATCGTAAACATATACACGACATACGATATTACGATATACGATATACGATATACGACACACGATATATATTATGCAAATCGTATAGTAGGAGTGTCTCGAACGCGTGTAACATCGCAGAATCAAACAGTTTGATCTTGAGTTCGCCTAGCCTCAACGATTAATTATTTCTTCCAGAAGGAAAAATCTCTTCGAAACTGGTACACACTCTAAAACGGATAGATCTCGAGAAGAACCAGATAGATAGCCAGTGTCAGATTCCGATGTTTAGTACTTTATACAATAAAACAATAATTTCAATCTAACTAAACCTAGTATACGTAATCGTATAAGCTTATAGCTATACAGAGTTTGTAGCTTATTCTTAACAAAAACTCGGAGGATCTGTCAATCTACGTGCGAGATAGTGCGGGTTAGGAATGGTCCAGTAGGAATTCTTGGATGTTAGGTACTAAGGGTCAACGAGTAAGAAGTTCAAAGGCATGATCTGATGAACAAGAGGGTCAAAAGTATGGTAAGGGACTGGTGAATTATACGCGAAAGATGGGAAAGAATTTTGGGACTATTTATCTTGAACTGAATCCGAAATAGTGTCTTGGTTAGATGAAAAACAATGAAACCGAAATTGAATGGAACACAGAAAAATGGCTAAACACGTACGATCCTTTGAGTTTTCTTTGTCGTTGCTATTCCGTGTGTATAGACGTTAATAACGCTGGCCGCTCGTCCTCTCGTCTTCTCGTTTCCTCGTGGATGGTATGTATTAACGCGCGGCTATGAAAAATCAACGATGTTTTAAGAAAGACTGAATCAATGCAGCGCCATCCGTTTCTCTATACAGGAATTCCCTGGAGGTCACGCGTGCCCCACGAATCGCCACCGGTCCTCTTACTTTACCTGATTAACGTGTATGTACATACAAACAACGATACAAATAACGTCACTGTGCACGTTTAACGTCATTCGTGCATCATCGTCATCAAGGGAATTCCCATAGCCGTATTCGTACGGTGCTCGTCGTTTCTCGTCGACCAGTAATTAGCTTTGACATTACAGCTTCTTGGTCTGTTCGTACCACAGACGAACACCCTACGCACGCACGTTGTACACGTGTGAACTCTTGAGGAACAAACGATTTACTTATTTTATTTTGTGTTACACGTGTTGCATATCTGTTAGGATAAATGTATGTACCTATGTACACTATATGTATAGAAATATGTATACGACGCATCGCTCGCTTTCCATTAATCGTTCATCGTTGTTCGTCTCTTGTGTACATATTATACACGATTACTTCGGTAGACCTTTCTCTTCGAATCTTACCGTATTTCAATCGTGTGTTGCGTGTTGCGTGTTTCGTGTTTCGTGTTGCGTGACCGTAACGATACGGACGAATGTTACTAAGTCTGCTATTTTTGTACCTACAATTATGCGAGTATAAGTATAATATGTGTAATACAATGTAATCGAATGTACGTGTCATGTATCCCTAAGCGTAGATTCTGGGAAGGATTTTTCTACAGGAATAGATCGCGTCACGGTTTTTCCTGCACGATTACACGTGACTCGATCGTTATACTGGTTTCTCAATTTCCGCAATGCATAATTAATAATTTAACGTCGCGATCGAGAGATACGTGTTCTACGCGATAAAGTAAAGTCTCGATACACAGAGGTTCGTTAGAAATTGTTCGAAAACCTTGAATGATATTGAGAATTATATTCGTCGAATATAACTGGGACTGTAAACTGTAAACTGTAAACTGTAAACTGTAAACTGTTCACTGTAAATTATAGTCGAAGATATCAAGTACACTGTGTACAGATTGACGTATATAATAGTTACGTTACTCGGAATAGGTACAATGTCAAAGATCGTCCAAGACCCGGTAAGAGCATATTCGCTAAACCAGCGATATTTACCGTAATTACATGATATTATTTGCAATGACGAAGATACATATACCGAATTATCCTGCATATGTATAGTACATGTATCGAGAAAAATGAAACGTAGGATGTATCGAGGCCGTTTTTGTCTACTCTTTCCCGTCTAACGAAGGAAAAATAGTTAGGACCGCGATAGGAACACAAATAGAGAAGACGGATGGAAAAAAGAAGAGAAGAAGAAACGTAAGTTAAGGTTTACGTAAGATCATTAACCTTTGTGTAATAACGGTGTCGACAGAGATGACAACGCATCGTTTGGTATCGTGCAAGCCGTGCGCGCAAGGACGCGTAAGAACGTTCCCCTCGATCACTTTCAGTTGCTCTTCCGCTCCTTCCATTGTACACGCGCGTCAGTGCGCCTTATCTTTTCGTTCACGCCACAATGTTATTACGTATTTAGACAGGTTTATACGGAAGCTCGTCCACGTACAGTACCTATACATACGTGTTTCACGATGACATTAACATGGTTTTAGTTGTCATGATCGCAAATCTGTGATGAAATATACATATGTAACAATCATATTTTACTTGTCAACGGTCAAGTAGATACCAGAGGGAGACAAGTTGATAAAGTAGAAATTTCACGCGTCGATAGAATCGAAGACCAGAAACCACAGACACAGACGAGGTGTAGGAGTTGTCAGAGTAGAGGGCGTAAGAAATCTATTTGTTGTTAACGATGTCGGTATTTCAGATCGTGAGACACGTAAACGTAACCCGAAAAATTTAACAGTCGATAAGGAAGGGCACACTCGCCACAACTATATTAGTAAGTACACATACTCGAGTATGTCGTCTCGCCGAATAGTCGCTCTAAATAGAGTTAGCGGACAGCATTTATTTCGAGGATTTCGGAGTGATAGTTTGGAGAATATTGCTGAAGAAACTATTAAAACGCTCAAAACTCCAAGTTTCTAGTCGACGCGTATACACATATATGTATTTATAGTTTATATGTATATATATATATGATAATATATTATATATGTAGAATAATAATTCTACGAAATATTTGTGATAATTGCATACATGAAAATGACTGATTCTATACAAGGAACATGTTTATTGATGTGCCCAGAGAGGGAACGTTGGATGTAAGTCACTGTGGTATGACATAAACAGCATTGTTAATAACGTTTAATGCTTCTGCTTCTACGATTAAAGGAGAGAGAAGAAAGGTTTGCTGCATAAATTTGAAATCGACGACAGTACGAAAACCTCTCGACAACCAA
Source organism: Halictus rubicundus (assembly GCF_050948215.1). NCBI lineage: Eukaryota > Metazoa > Arthropoda > Insecta > Hymenoptera > Halictidae > Halictus > Halictus rubicundus. Next base: position 14,558,472 of record NC_135161.1, read on the forward strand.
AAGCTGATCCGATGAAAACTGTGAAATGCTATAGTCGTCCAGCTGCTGGTTTGGTTATGACAGATCCGAGTCAATTGCGTCCTGCGGCAGTATTACTGTCTACCATTAGATACTTGTTTACCAAGTATGCTTGATTCCGCGATAGGCATTCCTTCGTATCCCACGTTGTCTCATACATTTCTAGATACAATCGCGCTCGTTTCAGAATAGCTACAAAAACGGATGTTGATTGGATAGTAATATATGATTTTCTGTTTGATCGTTTGAGAGCGGTACGACAGGATGTTGCCATTCAAAGAATAGGTCTTCCTGCCAGTATTTCGATCTTTGAACCTATCGTTCGATTCCTGGTCTATTCCGTGCAAAGGTATAATCACATATGTTGCTTGTCCCAGCTATCACATTTTGAACTTGATCAGAAAATAATTTCGCAGATTATGCGATCGAAATATTTCCGAATTCGATACGACGATTAACAACAGACATCTTTTCGAATGTGTATCGCATCTGTTAGTTCTATACGACCAGTGCGATCAAAGAATTCATAAATCGGAGCTTGAAATCTCTATGGAGCAACTAAAACTAGATACTAGCCGCGAGCAAATGGAAGCGCTATACATCCTTTTGAACATGGGTAACGTAGAAGGTTTAACCAGAGCATTGATGCTTCCGCTTTCTCTCAGGTACGACCGAAACAAGATTGCCGCATTTTTCTACGAGTAACAAGTATTGTTCTTGTACTTGTTTCTTTACAGGAGGGCCGCAAACGTTCAATTATCGATGAAAATATCATTTGCCTGGTATTTAAAAAATTACGCACGCGTATGCAACTTAATTTCACGACTCCCTCCATTACTGATATGCGCAGCTATGATTAATATGTCGAACATTAGAAGGTGCGCATTATACAAATATTAATTATACTTAGTTTATTTCTTTTTTATCGAAGACGTTCGTTCGATAATTTCGAAACCATTTTTAGAACAACACTGAAAATCATGAGCTCAGGATATAACAGTAAAGTGCTCACATTTCCAGGAATGAAACTACAACAGCTTCTATTGTATAAAGACATAGAGAAAGTTCGAGCAGACTGCGAGTTGCACGGTCAAAAATTTGTCGATCAGAATATACTGTTTGATAAATCCGCGTTCATAGAGAATACAAAGTCGGTAGGTAGATAGATTCTGCAGGCAATATTTGTTTCTTGATCGGCAGTATTCTACAAGGAAAATCTGTTTGGTGTTTTAGAGGAATTCCGAAATGTATTATACTCGGCAAACTTTGCACGAGTTTTTACCCTGTATTCTTCTTGACTCTGCGTAAAGAGGAGTCGTACCGCAAGGTAAATTACGCGTCCGAACGATGCGAAATCTACGAACGTTGATAAACGAAGAATTTCAAAATTATTATATTATTATAAGATATTCTGTAAAAAATGTATTTCTATGATAAGATACAAAAGTTTCGTTTACGTTTACGTCTACGTTTACTGCGAATCACTGGACGAACTGCTCGAAGAATCTGTGGACATCACTTCCACGTCTTCGGTTTCCTGTTTATGAGTATTCATAGCAACACTACCTTGTCCACTTACCGACAAGTGGATTTCACCGGATGGATGCCAGGCGAATTGATTAGCTTGCGACACCGGTGGTTCTGAAATAGTAAGTCGAATGCAATTAATTCTATCGTATTTTCCATACGACGATAATATTTAAAATTGTTCAAATTGAAATTGATCCTGCTGCACGCACCTCCTACAGGATGTCCAGCTCTATGCAAATCCGATGATATTCCGGGGTGTGAACCCAGCATTTGACCATTCAGCGGAAGATCGCTTAATCGTCCGAGATACCCTAACCTCATTTCAATATCTGCAACAAGCACGCTCAAAGTTGTTTGACGCTTGAGCGAAACAGCACGAAACGGAGATACAAGTTTAAGAAATGATTACCCGTCGGATATGGTCTTCTAGGATCTCCTTGTTGCCACGTTAATGGGGCACAAATGGCATTCGACGCGCTTATTCTATGCGCATACTTGATCAATTCTTCCGAGGGGACAGGTCGTTTATTGGCACGAGCGATTGATTGTAATTTTTGTTTGGCCTGATAAATAGCTGTGGCTAAAATTTGTTCAGCTTCTTTCAATTGTCGCTGTAGCTGCCGAATATCTTGATCTTGTCTTTCAACCTCGGCTCTAAGAGCATCCATCTTCAGGTTGATTTTTGCCTGTTCATCCGCTCGATTTAAAGTCGCCTTCAACTCATTGTCCTTGGCAATTAACAATTCGGTTAATTGAGCATGCTCTTCACTCGACAGTTTCAAAGGTTTTTGAGTTATCGTGTTTTCGATCATTTCTCTGAAACAATATAGCAGATTGTTTAGCATACATTCAATTATATTAGACATGTTCATTAATAGACTGTTCTTTGCCTTATCGCATTTTACTTGATCATACTCTATTTACTATTCGCTAAATAAATAGTATTTGTGTTCTACCAGATTATTCACAGAATTGTTACCGCGAGTCTGACGTGTTATCGCAAGGCAAAGAGTTGGACCAAACTATAACTCTTTCATATAGTTTCTTACTTTGCTATCAGTTCGATGTCGTCTATGAGTGACAACAAAACTTCTTTCGTACTCTTACCGGATGCCATTTCTTTGGACGATAAGTATTAAATTATCTTCGTTAAGTAGTCGAAAAGGCCAAACTAGCAAACGATATTGTAGTACGATAATAGCGTACACAGCAATTCTGTAAACATAAATATAATATAATTATAGAATATTATGGTAACACACCACATAACCTTCACATGACAACAGCCACGGCCGAGAGACGGCCGCCGTGCAGCAGTGCAACTGAGTCATGAGTGCAACAGCACGTAAATACAAGCGTACAGATACAGGCACAGGCACGGATTATCAAAATAACAATGGCCACTTGCACTTGTGTTCACGATGGTGATCATGATCAGTGTGATCAGTGATCCATGATCAGAAACAAAAACAGAGCCACTAAATCGAACTAAACATAACACTTATACGTAGCAGAGAGGATATTCCTCTCTGTATGTAGTTGCAAAGAATACTTGGAATACATCTCGCCAATTAAAGACACAGAAATGTTCAGGTTGAAATGTTTAATGTTCGGTAATGTTCATGTATACATAGGGTATATATATGTGTTTAGCAGCGAAACATCTGTAGGAAGGTTGGAAATCGACTAATAGCTTGCATGATTTGCCGTGGATGGCGCCACAGATGCTTTGCTACTTTCTATTATGCGATGCGCAACATATATATATATATATGTATATGTAGGTAAGTACGCATGTTCATTATTGAAGATTAGAGCGAATGAAAGAACTCTTGTATAAACCCGTGATTTTCTGTCTATAAGGATCAGGTGAGGTGAACAATATTGTACAATAGAATGTTAGTTATAACGACACATAAAGCACATTTATTTGCACTGTCTAACCGTGTAACCGGATGCTATATAATCAAATATGGCGATGGTAATATAACTTCAAAAATTGTCCGGCGAACCAAACTATTTGATTTATTATTATTCTTAGTTGGATCTTTCATCAAGTTCGATTTATCGTTCGCGTACTAATCTTTGTTCGTCGAACAAGTTTTCGGTATGTGCATATACACGTGTATACACATGTATACTAAATAGCAGCAACTAATAGTAACATTGCTTTCGATATGACTGTTAGAAGGTTATAAATCTGCAAAAAATAAATAAATACATACATACATATATCTTCGATGATAGCTTATCACTTCGAGTATTGTTAGTTCACCAATAGCATGCTGTTTTAGGTAGGCAGATTTCGAGAAGATGCCAAAGTCAAAAGAATATGTGTCTACCGACGAGGACAGCAGCGAAGAGGTATTTTTTAAAAATAACATGACAAAAACAATTTCTATCTTATGTTCACTATGTGAATAATCAATGTGACACATCGTTTCAATCTTAAGGAAGTAAGGCCAAAGAAGAAACAGAAGAAGAGAGAATCCGAGGATAAAGAGGCAAAGGTGTCGAAGAAACCAGAAAAAGAATCACAGCAAAATGAAGACACAGCCTGGGATCTTGGAAATAATCGTCAGATTAGCGTGCGAGATTTCAAAGGGAAATTATACGTCGATATTAGAGAAATGTACTACGATAAGGATGCAAATTTGAAGCCTGGGAAGAAAGGTACGCGACCATTGTACTTTTGTCAGTTTGGTTAACGATTGTGATATAAAATGAATGTCAATCGTTTGTACAGGTATTTGTTTGAATATGACGCAGTGGCGGAAATTACTATCGGTAGTCGAAGATGTTGACAAAGCTGTGAAATCTAAATGCTAAATGGTGTTCCATGTCGATGCTTGACAGAGACAAAACATGTTAATACAGTTTCCCACTCGCACAGCTGTACGGTAAAGTGAGTCTGTATCTGTTAAGGTTCAATATTTTTAATAAAAAAATTATAATTCGGTACATCTATTAATTCTGCAGCCTCTCTTATTTCCTGTACATACATACATACATCAATTGGAATTCCAATTATTAGTTACACATTGTCGTAACAAGATTTTTTACTTTTACAATTAATCTACAATAATTTGTCTTAATTTTAAATGAAATTTTGTTAGATTCATGGAAATGATATGGTACTTGAAAGAGCCGAAAAAAAGAAAAGTAACTATATATGGTGTCGCGTTTGTGTTCTGCCAAAAGAACAAAGTTTGCAAAAAGGAAAGGAAGGAACTGGAAGAGCAGCTAGAGAAACTGGAAAAGCTGGTGGAGGGAGAACGGACGGAAGGAAGGAAAACATTAAGATATAGTATCAAATGCCCATTGTATACACGATTAGATTATAAACTTTCGCAGACGCTTTGTTCTCGTCGGATACGTGAGGAGGGTCGACTGGTTACTCTGGCCCATGAACAGACGTTAAAAATTTTTCCAAGTCCACGTTGCTCAATAATGTTTGCGGATCCGTTGGGTACTGTCGTTTATCGATCTAAAACAGGTGGCTGTGTTTTGTCTCTATGTTACGAACAAGTAATATAAAAGAGACAAGCGGAATATAAATTGATTTCTACCTGTTTGTTTTCTCTCGACTCCGGCAATTTCCTTCGGAGAATTTTCGCGGTAGAGTTATCATCTGAAATCGGTACGTTGATCATTATATCATAGTCGAGAGCGAGAATAGCAATGTAAACGGTAAATATCGTTTTACACACCAGAATCGCGAGTTTTCTCAAGCTTGGTTTTTTTCTTGTTATTTGGTTGATCGGGTGGTTTGTCGTGATTTTGTTCGTTTGTCGCGTGTACAGTTTTTACCGAGAGCTTTTTCATTTTGGGCATCGGCACCTTGTCCAAAGGAGACGACGTGGCCAAAGGTTTGCCATGGATGCTTGGTACTGTTGTTAACGTAACGGGTGGTTTGTCAAACAATTCGTGGGCTTGAATTGGAAATGGTTCGGTTTTAACTGGCGACTTTCTATTCCCTGATCGTTTCCTCGATTTCGGGGGCAAATTGAATATTTCTTCGTAGTGGGTAGCGGTCATCACTTTGGTACATTCGTTGGAATCTTGATTGTTCAGGTCAATGTTGATTTGAAATTCCAATTCTTGACTGCTGTATCTGCGTCTCCTTTTTTTGACCGGAGCATTGTCGTCATAATGGAAATGATACTCGACCGAATTAGGACCGAGTGCATTAAGCTCTGGGTCCTCGCAATTGTTTTTACGTCTGAATTCGGACGACGCTGTTGATAGAGGGGCGGTTGATTCGGTTGATGCAGCCGGTATAGTTTGTATAGCCGATGCAGCCGATACAATCGAACGCGTGTGCTCGTTCTTACAGGTAGGAACCAATTGCAAAGACTGAAGAACGCGTGACAGACCCTTCGGATTTTCAGACTCGACGCTCTTGCTGGCTGACGTAGTGACATCGTTCTCTCTTTTGCTGTTCGTCAACTTGAACGGACCCGACGTTCTCTGTTCGTTTTCTTCGTCGCTGAACAAATCTCGTTTCACCTGATCAACCTTAGACTTTAAAATGCCGTTTGCTATACCAACGCGGCAACTTTGATACTCGTTTGTTCGACGCGCGTTTTCTCTGATGGAGTTATTTGCGTTTTTCAAAGAGTCGTGATCGGTCTTGATTTCTCGCAAATCAGTTTTATTGACTTTATTGGTTGGTTCGGTTTCTTCGGTAACGCATTTCACGACACGGTTTTCTATTGTTATTGTTTCGATTCGTTCCTTGTCCACGAGAGCGTTACAAGTTTCGTTTTTCCCTCCAAAGTCGGTCGAACTCGAGCTTTTCCCTCGAACGTCAACTCCATCGTTGAATTCGACGTTGTTCGTAGCGTTGTTTGCAACCTCACCGACCGACGGATCGTTAACATTTTCCAGTCTGTTCACCGGTTCGGTAGTCGAATACTTTATAGTATTTAACGTCAAGGTTTCGTTGCGTACGATGCTTGTCTCTTTGTCGCAGTTCGTCGTTTCATCATGTCTCTTTTGATGTCCCAAACTACAATTTTCTACTTTTAACACACCCTGCACAGACGAGTATTTCGTTTTGCTATCGCTATCGTTACGTTGACTATTATTGTTGTTGCTCTCGTTAACGCCGTTGGTGTGATTGATATCGTTGGTACCACCGGTATCATTTACATTAACGTTGCAGCTATTGCTTTTATTCGATTCCTCGGGTTTGTTCCTTTTGTTCCTCCTTGTCGGTTTCTCGTTAATCTGGTTAACGTTTTTTCCAGCGGATTTGTATTGACCGTAGACTTTCTTCGAACCGATACTTTTTTTACCATTTAGACGAATACGTGGCTGTTGAGGTTTAACACGAGACGAATTAGACTTTGAGATTTCTCGAAATTTGGCAATCATACGTCGACGCTTTGCTTCCAATTGCGAAATTACTGCTGGTTTCTTTTTATTAGGCGAGGATGTTTCTTCTTGCTGTACAACTAAACGCTTAATTGTAACTTTCTTCGAGGGCTTGAGGCTAAGGAAGGATTTCGAATTCGTTTTCGATGTCACTCGTTGTATACCAATGATCGTAGGTTTTTGCTTCAATTTTGTCGTAGTAGATTTTTCCACGGTAATATCTTGATTCGATTTCGGTAATTTCTGATCCTCCGAGCTTATGAACGCTGAAATTTTCGAAGACAAATTAGTTAGGTGTTCAACACCTGTTTTGGAACTGCTGGGAGTTTCCGAGATGTCTGCTTCGTTTAATAAAAGTTCGTCTTTCGCAGGAGTTTCTTTCGTACAATTCGTCAAGTCTTGGTCGTTCTTGAATATCGAAAATACTTTCGTCGGCGATAATTCGTCCTTTTTAAAGGCGATCGTCGTTTGTTTTGTATGACTCGTAGACGGATCACCGGTCATTTTGATCTTTAGTTTGGATAAATTGTTTTCCGAGGTCAATGTTTCCGAACCCTCTGGGTATAGAATTTGACTAGAAAGTTTATTGCACTTTTTGCTGGTAGATGATTTATCCGGTGAATTCGTGCCTTTCGACCGATTCAAATTGGTGGTAAACGATGGCGACAAAGATAACGCGGGCAAAAACGTCGATGGCAATGACGAGGACGAAGAGGAGGAAGAAGAAGAGGAGGAGGAGGATGAGGAGGAAGTCGAAGACGACGACGAGGAGGAGGTTGAACAGGAAGAGCAAGATGCTACGGAGGCCGCGTCGTTGTCGTTGTCGTTGTCGTTGTCGTTGTTGTCGTTCGAAATGGCGTCTGCAGCATTATCCTTGGCGCAATCGGATTTGAACTTTGCATAACGAGTCGGAGAATCGCAAGCAGATATTTTAAGCTCTTTCACTGCTTCTTCTTTCGGTAGATTTTCCTTGATCACTTCGAATTGCGTGATCTCCAATTTCGCTGACACGCAGGTTTGATAGGTGTTGGTCGATTTCTTGATGTCGTGGGACGACGATACGGATTGCATCGAAACCTGTGACACTAGCGTGGACGAGTTCTCGACATTTTTACCTAGTTTTTGCATCCTCGACGATTTATCCGAGCACTCGTCTTGCTCGGATGTGGGTTTATAGTACGGAGAACAGCTGTGAAATGCTTCTTTCTTCGTGTCGTCTGCGATAACATTCTCGTTTGAGAGTTTTGGCGTTAATGCTATACAAGGCGTTTTCGGAAATTCCGGCGTGCTTATGAAACTACGTATCTTGTTGGAGTCTTCGTTACCCTTTGGAAACGGGGTTGCGTTACTACTGGGGCTGAGTAATCTAGGTGTCGGTGGCACTTCGGAACTCTGAAATTTTCTTGGTGTTTCCAGAGCAATCAAGTTGGGTATTTGCTGTTGCAGCATCTGTTGCGCGATATCCACGGAAATCTTTGCCAGTTCCGAACATTGTTGCAACGCGTCCATAGACGTTGTCACGTTGTTTCTGGACGAACTCTGTTTCTTCTTGTCGGCATTATATTTCTTCAAATTAGTCTCCAATGTTCTCAACTGCGCGTATTTCTTCACAGTCTTCTGTTCAACGGTTGCACCTGCAGTTTTCGATGGCTCCTCCGTACGTTTCTGGACAGGCTTGTCAGAATTGTCGCTGTGGTTCTGTTCCCGGCCATGGTCGCGATCACGGTTGCAGTCACCGTCGTCGCTGCCGGCCAATTTCAGTGTACCGATCTCGTTTTTTTCGACAACGTTGCAAGAGGTGTTGTCATTATTTTCCATCAACGAGACAACCACGCTCTTGCTGTTGTTCGAAACGAAGCTGCTTTGACTTGTCTCTTTAAGAATCTGTAACGCGTCTTTTCGTCTATCTTTTCGCGACTTAACCGTTTTGTCTTTTGTGGACTCAATTCTTTTGGTTTTTGGCAATTTCGGTATTTTCGTAGGTTTTCGCGGCTTCTTGGACTCTTCATCCGTAGTGATTTGCAAAGCCTTTCGCAAATCTGCATCCCAAGTGCGTTTGCTTGTGGTTTTTGACGTCTCTGGTTGTGTTTTGGTGTCGGCTTTGGAACACGCGATTGCGGTCGCATTTGCTTTCGTCGAGTCTTCCTTTCCGTCGATTATTACGCCCACCCCGTTACATTTGTCCCAACCGCCGACGAGTTTTGGCTCAGGACTTCTCGTTGCGATGGAAGGTTTTGACGATGATCGACAATGTCTCAACGGACTTTTCAATCTGTGCGTGTTCCTTGTAACTTGACTGGAAAACGGCGGTGATCTGAACAGAGACGTTCTGCGTACGGATTTAAGGTGTTTCGTCGCTCCGGGCCTATGAGAGGCAAGCGCGTTTTCGTTTTCGTTTTCGTCCTGGCTCTGGTTTTGCCCGATCAATTTGTTCGACGCGATCACCATCTTCGACGGCGTATTGAAGTCGAGCGCTCTGACGTGACTGCTTCTTCTCCTGGGCGTTGATAAGCTTAATCTGTGATTTTTCGATCTACTTCTCAGCAAAGATCTCGGCGTTCGTTTATTGATGGCACTGTGTTCGGTTGTTTTGGAAGTAGTGGCAGAAGCAGAAGCAGAAACAGAAGCAGAAGCAGAAGTAGAAGTAGAAGCAGAAGTAGAAGTAGAAGCAAAAGCAGGAGGTTGTTGATCGTCTAAGGCGATGATTTTGTGCGTCGCGTCGAGAATCTGTACGTTCTGGATGACGGGAGTCAAGTCGATATCAGACAAGCTGTGATTCTGATGACTCTTGTTGCAATTGAACTTTATGTACGGAGACAATTCCGCACCCGACAGACTGATGCTGTCTTCTACATTTATCGTAGGCAAATTCGAACTATCCAATAACGTTCTCGCGCTGTGTTCATTCCCGTAAAGAGTAATCGATTCCTCACCGGGAAATTTATTAGTAGTTGCTATATTGGCGTTATTGATCGTGGTACTCGGTACATCGATACTCGCGATCGAATTATCAATGTTTCTAAGTGTGCTTTTCGGTGTACTGTTCATTTTGATAAATCCTTTTTGACATGCTTGTAAAGCTGCGTTCGCGCAAACAATTAAATTTTTTGGCTCGTTCAAAGTATTGGGGATCGGTGCTTGTACCTTCTGGGCTACGTTCACAGTCTTTAAATACAGCGTCTCCACAAAATCTTTTCCATTTTTAGCTGCTTGATCTTTGGGCATAATGGGAATAAAGCGGGAATTGGCGACCGACGATATGCTGGAACTTGCGGCGAGTACATTGCTCGTCTCCTGTTTCGAGCACACGATCAACATCGGCATCGTCATTATATCCTGTTCAAGTTTGTGCGCGTTCGTTTCATTGTTGAGTACGGTCTCGTGTTTCGGCTTTAGGACGCGCGGTCGTTTCACCGACGATTTTCTCATTTTCGACTCGACATCGTTACAGTGAACGATTGCACCGTTGCCATTGCTATTGTCACAGTCTTTTTCGTTCTCGGCTCTCATCAATTTCACGTCGGCCAGCTTATCCTTGTTCGGAGACTGTTCGGAAATTGGAAACTTCTTCTCGCTTTCATTTTCCAAATGTACATCGTCTTTCATACTATCTGAGATTCTCTTGTCGTTCGATGATATGCTACCGGTAATGTTTGCATTTATTATACTCATGATTGCCGCAGCATTTTGATCCTCTAGAGCATTATACTCTTTCTCTTGGTCGCGTTGCTCGTCTTCGACGCGAACGTTCTGTTGCCTCGATGAACTACGAAGTCTATGTTTCAAGGGTACTTCGACAACACCTTCCGTTTCGTTCGATGATTTTTCATCGATCGAAGTCGTCCCGTGTTCCACCGTGTTGGTTTCTAGTTGCTTTTCTCGGGAATCGTTCAAAAGTTTCACTTTTGGTCTAGTTTCCACATCTTCGTCTGGACTTGTATCTGTTTCTGCGTGCGGCCCAATTATTTCATCGAGAAACTTTTCAAATATTGGGTCGGATTCCGTTGCTTCCACTATGGATTTAATCGCATTATTCAACTCGATCATGATAGAGGAGTTTGCTTCGCTGTGAACCGAATCGTTCAGGGTTTCGTCTCTCATAGATGTATCCGTTGGCAGTATAGCTTTATTGATATTCTCAGCGATACGTTCTTGTAACTCGGTACGATTTAAAAGCTCTTTGGTCAGTAACTGAGGGCAATGAGAAATTGTTCGGTTAACAATTATTTTACAATCGATAACAACGCGTTCGAATCTATTGTTTGCGTCTCGATACTGTACTTACACTGAGATTTTCTATAGGTTCGTCATTGGTTTCTGATTCGGATTCGGGTGTATCGTACGGAGTAGTCTGTACTTCTGCACACGAATAACTCAATAGTTCTTCTGTGCTTGTAGCCGCGCTACATTTTTCAAATGGGCAAAAATTCCCTGTCTGGTCATCTTTCGATGTGGTTGCATTGTCGTCGACACCATCCGCTTCTCCGTTTCTATCATCTTGATCGCCACCTATGTCAATGGACAGACATTCGAATGATATAAGTATGTAGAAATATATGCCGACTAGTAGATAGTAACCGAATACCTCTGTGCTTCTCTCGGCATGTATTGTGGTCTTCCTCTTTCGCGCAAGCATCGTGGTTGGATGGACAAGACGTGTCGCCATGACCTGGTAAACTTTCCAATGGCGTTGCTTCTACGCTGTCGGGACCTGTCGCTATGACAGGATAGAGGACAACAATCTTTGAACGAGTTCGCACGAGCGATAACTCTCTAACGTTGGTGAAAAATTATTAAAAGTAGACAAGCAAACCTGTAGAAATTGGAAATTCCGAATGCTGGAACGAGTTCGATACTACTTTCAGACGCTTGCATCGTTCGCGATCGCTGTTGCTGTGACGTCTTTTACGAACGTTACTCGATATGATTGGAGATCCGTTACTTATCTGGGTATTAGGCTGTAAATGTTTTTACATTACGCATTCGAATCCATTGTACCATTGATATCGATATCGTTGTATCATTATCACGAGGAACAATCAGAGTTTATCTACCTGAGAAGGAACATTAATATTGACTACAAATCTCTGGCCACGCGTTTCTTCGACCAGAAACTTTAATTGCTCCAATGAATCCCCACAATGTCTTAACTGTTCACAATCTGCAATTTTGCTGAGACGTTCTTGAACTGCATAAACGTAAGAAGATTTTCAAACCGTGCGAATGCTGAGCAAACAAATATATGGATGCATTTGTAAATATCATGTAGCATCGAAAACCGATCGACTTACTTGCTGTGGTGATCGCAACAAATTTTTCAATGACATCTATCAATGTCATTCCACCCACTCTAGTACTGAATCGTCTTCCTTTAGATACTACGGTACGACATTCTTGTAAATGCGGCGACGTCTCTAAAAATATTTTGGCAGCTTCAATGCATTTTTGATCTTCGAGATACCCTGAAATCAACAGAATTTTTTAATATCGCGAAAGAAAAGTAAAATTGAAACTTATCTGACTCGTCGTTGATATCATTACATATTTTAAATACCACACGCGAGTAACGATTGACATATTTATCTGGGCGAGTTATTTCGTTTGCGATGCGCTTGGAAAATATAATATTTATGTTTCCGTCGCAAAGCAGGTTATCGTAACAGAACGTTTATAAAACATTGTTGCATAAAGTTTTTACCAAGAACAAGTCGCGCTATTTCCGACGGTAATAATGTTTCCATACTAGTCCACTTCAAAGTTCAATATCTTCACCGAGTAATTGGAAGAATTTTTAACGATTCAAATGGTGAAAATAGACGCTTTCAAAAATATTATCAAGTCAATCTTGAACGATCTAATGCACCTCCCGCTCCTGCGAAGCAGTTTCACCAACATTGCAAATTTCCTACACGTATTACCCTATGCATGTGCTTTGACTAGTGTTTTACGTTCGTGACGTAACCGCATGGCATACAATGACTGATATATATATACATATCAGTGTACAAAATACAGCCGAATAAAACGTCCCCTTGAGGAATATGGCTGTAGTCACGCATCTATTGTGTTTATTTTATTAGTGCATGATATTCCGGTTATTTTAATCTATCAGTAATTTCAAAAATCAACTTTTCTTTTGAAAATTAAGATAGAATCGTTGATAAACTACCGATTACACGTGTATGTCCGTAGAATTACGTTCGGTTAGTGCGAAGGTTTAGTTTCGGTTGTAAACTTTGCTACGCGACAAGTCTCTTTCAATCGTATGTATTTCAAGATATGTATATCTATTTGAATATACCTTTTAAAGATGTAAACAAAATATTCTCTATAGTCGACGACGATAAATAAGAAAACATTCGATCTATGGACCTATTATTACATGATAGTATTCTGTTCACAGATTTGTAAACAATGGGAAACTGGCAAATGGAGGTTGGAAAAATGGTATTATATATTTTATTTCCAGTCGGTGTTTTTCATTATACCAATCGTACAGAGAATATGGACGAGTGGTTAATTGACAAAAAAGAAAAGTGTTTACCCGCGGATGATAAAAAGCACAAAGAATTTTTGAAATTTATAGACGAGTATAATAGTAAACAGCGATTGCAACAGCTCGAGGAAATGGAACAACAATACAGTAAAATGAAAACGAAACACCTTGTTCAGGGTTAAAATAGCATCGATAGCATAATTAGCGTTTTGTAAATATAAGGATCGAATAAAATGTTTTGCTCGAATAAATTCGTTGCAAATATATATTCCTTCTCTGATTATTGTAATGTACTCGAGATTTGGTATGGCCTGGGTTATAGATACAGAAGATAAGATGTAAATTGCATACTGTGCTGTATGTAAATACATATAGTACGAAGCACTTTTCAAGACTATACAGAAAAGTTACTTGGTAGGAACGCGGATGTGATTGGTTATTAGGCACACGGCACACGGAATTTCACTATTGGACCAAGTGACGATGTCGACGAATCAGACCCTGACGTTGGAAACGGTTAGAAAGCGACCAAAATATTCCCGTTAGATGTTACTGATAGATTTGAAAATTGGTTACCGAAATATTCCAGAGTTTCGCTTCTATGTAGTATTTCGTCTAAGTACATCACATATCCGTATCGTATCTACTATGCGTTTGTTCAGTGATCATAGGACAGTGATACATAATACATACATAGGTATAGTTCTTCCGCAAATTTACTCGCACCAGTCGCACCGCACAGTATTTATGTATCTTTTCGTGGCCGGTTGCCAATTACAGTATCAGCGAGAGAGCACAGCACAGATCTAGTAGTTAAATGTAAAACTTTAAGAGACGGTGCGCATAGTATTGAGTAGCTGTCTATGCATACATGTACAGATGCTGTATTGTTTCATGTATCAAAAATTAAAATCTCTTTAAGAGAATAGAAAGTATAACTGTGCTAAATAGCAATATGACGCAAGTTCGGTATACTCGTAATTTATTTTTACGCGGAATGTGCATTATATATGTGTTCGCGTTCCTTAGCTTTTACATACAAATTCCAGGTGAGCATTTGCAACATTTTTCTCACGATAACTTTTCTTTGTTTTGAACACGAAGAAAAAGGTTATTGCTCGGAAAAAAAGAATTTTTGCTCTGCGGTTCTTTAATTGATCGGTATGATCGTGTTTATTAATGTTTGCATTTATTTACTACCAATACAGGATTGTACGGTGACAATGGAATTCTACCGGTTAGAACCCAATTGGATCTGAAAAGTCGAGCTCCTTTACTACATAAATTAAAACAAAAACCAACGCTATTATGGTTTGCTCCGTACCTTGGACTGAATCTGGAATATATGTTGGATGTATTATCGCTTTCTGGAGTTGTTCTATCATTCATAGGGTAAGCACGTTTGGAGTTTACTTTGTTAGCTGGACAAGCAAAGTATAATATGGATTCTGTATTTATTATAGGTTTATTTCGCAAAGATTTTGTACCACATTGGTATTTGCTCTACTTTGGTCGCTCTATTACTCTTTATATCAAGTTGGACAAACGTTTATGTGGTTCCAATGGTGAGTAATTAATATTTTTGGTAATTATACAGAAAGGTACACACGGTATATAGATCGTTTGACGACCGTTGTGATATATCTGTATACATCGAAAAAGTTATTTAAATTTTATCAAAATCGGTGGTGTAACCTTTTAACTGTTGCAACCTTTATGCACTTGCTAGGGATGTGCTTCTGTTGGAAACTGGATTTTTATGTATACTGGTAGCTCCATTTTGGTATTCTCGGAATGGAAAAATCAGTAAACCCAGTGATGCTGTGACCTTTTGGATTATACGCTGGTTACTTTTCCGTCTAATGTTTTCCAGTGGTGTAGTAAAACTTACTTCCGGTTGTCCAATATGGTGGAAATTGGATGGTATATTTAATCGATTATATATTGAACTTATGAAAATACAAACAGAGAACTTAGCATATATGTATGTTTCAGCTCTGAGCGTACATTTTGAGTCGCAGTGCATACCTACTCCATTGGCATGGTATGCACATCACTTGCCGACTTGGTTCTTACGCTTTACCACCGTTGTCGTGAATGTCGTTGAACTTGTTATTCCATTTTTATTCTTTTTTCCAAATAGAAAAGTGAGGATAATAGCCTTTTATACGCAGGTAAATATAGTTGAAGAATCGTACGCTATAATAACGTCGATCTCCGATTTAAGCGATAAGTTTCTCATTTTAGATATTCCTTCAAATAAATATTATAGCTACAGGAAACTACAGCTTTTTCAACTTTCTGACTATCTGTCTATGTATTTCGTTGCTGGATGATCAGTTTTTTTACAAGAAAAAGTCGAAAAATGATTCGCACAATCTTGTCAAGTATCTCTCGACGATATTGTGTATTCTAGTTTATGCAGGTATATTGTATGAAACGTACGTATACTATAATCTTGAGATTACGGATAATTGGACGATACAGAGCAACATCGGTACGTACACGTGGATACTTATGTATGTGTGGGTAGCGCGTAATGCGTAATACGTAGCGCATAGCGTAACCGATTAATTGTTTCACGAGACGGATGATCATTGTAATATTTTGTTTATCAGCGTTCACACAAGAACAGTTTGATCATGTTCTCTTTCGCGCGATGCCAGTGTCTATCTATATAGGTGAAGCGTCGCTTGATATCACAGCAGTGAATGCGATAATTAATTCTTTGATAACTGTGAAAGGTGTACGCAACAAAATAATCACGACTTTGATTACGGGTCTATATACGGTAGCAGTTTGTTCGATTTTTGCCTTAAGCATCGTAAGTGTGCAACCAAGAGTATTGAAACCAGCTGAAGCATACCTGGTGGAAAAACGAAAACGTTGTTTGTCCATGTAGGTACCATATGCCACGTTGCATCAATCTCACAATGCGACGGTACCAGCTCGGCTAAGGCAAATTCAAGGAAAAGTTGATCACCTTCGTTTGGTGAACAGCTATGGACTATTCAGACGTATGACCGGAGCGGACGGTAGACCAGAAGTGATCATCGAAGGAAGTAACAGTGTCGAAGGACCATGGAAAGAGTACGAATTTTTGTACAAACCAGGGAACGTGAATAATTCGTTGCCTTTTGTCGGTGAGTCAATCGCTACTGTTTCTAAATGTGCCTGCTCTAGTGTTTTCCTTTCGTATCAACAATTTCTTTGTACATACATATATTGTTCATTTGGCATCTATTTGGTAAAATATTTATTAGAAACAATCTAGTAATAAATTAGCGTTAATTGAAATGTTATAATACTCAGCTCCCCATCAGCCGCGTCTCGATTGGCAAATGTGGTTTGCTGCATTGGGCACTTATCATCAAAATCCATGGCTAATGTCGTTGGCTTATCGGCTCTTGAGCGGTCAACCTGAAGTATTGGCCTTGATGAATAATGTAGAGAATCCGTTTCGCGAAAAACCGCCGAAATACATTAAAGCTAGTCTTTATCGTTACCATTACACTTCGTGGAGCCAACAGTGAGTATATTTATAGTCGACACACATATATACATGTATTTACGTAGGTATATATGGAAACAGGAAACAGGCAACACACAACAGAAAACAAAAAACAGTTTCTGAGACAATTTGATCTTCCAGATAAATAATTGTTTATCATACACTTTTGTTTTTCGTTTCCGGCTAGGTGGAACAAACAAGCTTGGTGGACGAGAGAAAAAATAGAGGAATATTTTCCAATATTCAGTCATGATCATCCGCCTCTTATCGAGTACTTAACACGCATGAAAATCATTCAAGACAAGCCAGCTTTCAAGGTTACCAATGAACCACTGAAACTGCTTCTCGACAGTATCAGATCTATAATTTGTAAAATCGAGGCTAGTTTTCTTTTGTGGGGTGTTTATACCGCAGGTTGTGCGATCACTATGACTAGCTACAGTACCTCGATTCTGAAGAGAAAGTAACAACAGTAAGATACGTTCAAGTAAGATTCGCAAAGCTGTTCCAAGCAACACAGCAAGGTAACATTCAGCGACAACAAATTCTGTACAACTAATAGAACGCATAACTATAACTGGTGTACAACGACCGTCGTGTACACCACATTTTCGAAATTATTCGTGTACTTAGTTTACCTGTCTTTATTTTTACGAATACACGATATTTTGTACTTTTGTTCCTATATTTGTGGCAATTGATCACATGTATACAAAAGAAATACTGTCATGAGATTATTCAATACAATGATATGTGAAAATACCCTGAATCTCTTACGTGCATTTTATACTTTACTCGACTGTCAATGAAACGGATGCCTGAATCGAAACCAAGGGACTGCAATCTCTTTTGTCAATAGTATTTAAGCTGTTTACATTTTCGTGATGTTTATACGAATGGTAGAGCTTGCGAGCGTATGTTTATTCGGTATCGTTTGTACACCATTTGCAAATTTCAAATAATCACTTATCGTTCCGACAAGTAAGAACAGATATTATTTGTTTATCGTAAACTACTAATAGGATTATTCTTACGGTTTTAAGTATTATATAAGATACCTGTATTGAAATTCAATACAGAATTTCGATGAACAAAAATCCTTTTAGACATTTTACTTGTGCCGTGCACGACACGTTTAAATGATTAAAGTGTCTAAATGCTTTCGCGAACTATACAAGTTATTTCCCTGAGTAGTATTTTCTCTTATACCTGAAAATAGAACTACAGAACTATAAAACTTCGGCTGCTGCATCTCGATATCATAATGCCATAATGTACAATAACAACGATACGTAATGGGATGCAACCTGAACTATTAATGCCTTTAATCTATTTGCATCATCGCTCTGAATGTACAGTTATTGTGTGTGAATTATTCCGCTTAATGCTGCAAATAAGTTAATCGACATTATTCCTGTCTTGTATCGTTACCGTTAGACTGCGGATTTTGTGCATTTATAACAAAAATTAGTAGTCGAAACTAATAGAGTAGTAACAGTGGCAACTTATCAAGATCCGCAGTCTAGTTATCATCTTTTCTATTCTTACCGATTATTTGAAGCTTTCTTGTTTTACATGGTTTTGGTATCGTCGGTGGTTCGGAAGCTTTTCTTTTCGATTTAACGTCGTCGTACGAAAAAGTATCCATAACATAAACTTCGGGTAACGTGGTCCTCGACAGACCGATCGGGTATTTAAATAATTGTTCTAAACGCGTTTCCAATAAATTTAACGATCGTTGACAACTCTTCGATATTGTGTGAAATTTCTGTGGATTATTATGTTCTTCGGTGAAACTCGGTTTCAAACCGAGTAAACGTTTAAAACTGAATAAAGTTGAGTGTGTCGTTTCGATCGGGGGTATGTATTGGTCTCTCGGTGTTTCCACGGAGGTGGCAGATGTAAACTCGTGTGTTGTTTCGAACGCGTTAAACAACATAATATTTCTTATCGTATTTTCGCGTTGCGAACACGACGTTGCACGATTTATACGACCAGGAACATTCAAGCTGCTTCTATTGCCGTTGTCCCTGCTGTTGGTAGCCGAGTAGTTTTGATTCAAAGACATCCCAGACGGAAATGCGTAAAAGCCTTTATCTTTAATCGTTCGCACGAACTGTTTATCTTTTGAACTACTACTCTGCACAAGCAAACGAGCGAGCTTCTCAAATTCTAATTCCTGCTCTTTGCCGCCGATATGAGAAACCACAACGTCTGGAGTGTGAAAGACTCTCGTTTCCTCGACTAAAAAGATACTCTTTGTGTTTACAGGATAGTCTATGCATCTTGTTTTATTTGGACATTCGAATTTCATCTTCGATTGAAAATAGCACGATGATTTATCGCCAGAAGCTCTTTCCACAAAGTTGCTGTGATTTACACCAAACATAAGCGAACTATACTCATCTATTACCATACGTTGTTTGTTCTTGTTGTTTTTCACATCTGTATATTCCTTTAACGAACATAGAAGCTGTCTGTGCCTGTCGTGTAACATTGAATTATTAAATACATCATCAGGAATAGAAAGTTGAGCATTTAATTGCCGCAAAATATTATACAATTTGTTCACATCGCGCTCAAGTTCATCTGACGTATAAGACCGTTGTCTATGATCAAGCGATTTTTCTATCGTTTGTTCTGTATGGAAATACTTGATCAATTCCTTATCAATATCGTCGTTACAGTCTTTATGGTCCTTCTTCGACACGCCTCTATTAAAGTAATGTATTCGATCCGATCGATCGGATTCTTTGTTTCTCTTCTCCTGGTTTATTTCGTTCTTATCTTTAAAGTAATCTCTGTGCAAATCATGAATGGATACACCTTTATTAATATACTTTTGCAAAGCGGCATGCCGGTGTCTTAACTTTGTTCTTGTTTTACAGGTAAACGTTTTAGCAATTCTGGACCAATTTGGACCGAAACGTTCGAAAAGTTCCAACAGTTTCGAATCTTCTTCTAGCGACCATACATTCCAATTTTTCATTTGACTGTTAACCAGTGTTTGATAGCGGTCGTGCAGTTGGACCGTTGACCTGTTGGGCATTAGTGCGGCTGAGATTTTACGAAAATTTGTACCGTATTTAGCGACTGCATCTCTTAAAATATTATCCTCGGATTTGCTAAATCTGCCTTTAGTTAGATACGGCGCTAAACTATAAGTCCATCGAAAATACACTTGTTGTTTGGTTCTATTCTGCATCCAACTGGCTACTTCGCCCCAAGGAATGAAGTCACCGATCTGAAAAATTTTTACTAATTTTAAAAGTTTATCGTCCTCTCTGTGCTTCCATATGAAATTTCTAACTTTCGGCAATTTCCTTATTGTATTATATCTGATGAAACACTGGTAAGCGGAACGATTTGTATTTAACTGTGCCGCGATTCTGTCCCAGTTCTGAAATTTGTACCTCTTTGTAATTTCTTTTAATTTGACATCTTCCAACTTTGTCCAGGAGTTTTTATTAATCCGAGGATGAAGGAAAACGTTCCACATGACTCGACAATCGAGCGGTGAGTGTACATCCTCGAAATGTTCAGACGATATCTTGAACCAATCCAAATCTTTTCCTTGTAGCTGGTCAACCAGTTTGTCATATTCATCGGCCGTTAATGTCTTTCCGGCTTTCATATTTTCTTCGAGTTTCCACGGAGGCTCGTGCTTCGACTCGTCAAGTCCGATACTCTTAATCTTGTTAGAAGCTACGACAATTTCTTCCTGTATTGCATTAAATAACATATTCCTTTCTTTGATCGTCCAAGGAGCTACTTTAGGAAGATTCCTCAAATGTAATTCTTTACAATTTTCTTTCAATATTTCGTCGTCGTTTTTAGGAGCAAAAAAATGATACCTATCCTTAAAATATGGCATACCGGCATTGCAAATTAAAGCTCTTGTATCTCCGGTTACATGTTTTTCAAGGCTCGACTCTATTACTGTCAACTTCGTTTCACATTTTTCAAGAGCATAGGTTATGTGGTTTTTTAAATCGAGCAAAAAAGATATGATCTGCTTGTTGAAACTCAATAAATTGTTGCAGTCGTTGATATTACATTCCGAACGCATATTTTCGTTTTGATATTCTGATTTCTTTCGGAACGTAGAATCTTTTGAAAACACTTGCGACTTACCAACCATTACTGATTTTTCCAACGAAGAAATACATGGAAAATCGTGCTGGCTTTTTCCTCTGGCAGACACGTTTTCTAACAATAGGAGTTTCTCCAAATCATCGTTGTCCATTAGCTCATCCATAACTGATCAAAGGCAGACTTCTTTTGAAAAACGGGACACACAAGCATCGGCCTATTCATACATACATATATACATACATATATATCTTATGTAGGTAAAGTCGAGATCGTAACAGCAAAACACAATGAAAAGTTGGAAAGAAACGAACTGTACAATTAGCGTGGAAAATCGGAAATAAAATGTTCTACCTGACTTATCGGAGTGGCTCGAATGTTCGAATTCATAAGAGATTACAAAAAAATTAAAAAATCATACGTTGAAAGTAATTTTAAAGAAAATTGTATAAATGTAAATATTTTTGCATCGTTTTTCCACAAAATACCGTTGTACTGTCAATCGATTAATAAAATGCATGAAAATGTAATGCAATAGACGATCATAAATTGAATACCTATCTATCTATCTATCTATACATATATATATATGCATATATAGATAGATAGAGAGAGAGAAAGAGGAATATTATATATGTGCGTGTGCATATATACACATATGTATATATACCTGTTATAACGGAGCGTGGAATTTCTGTGTTTTGACGATTGGCCCAAACGTAGATAGAGTGATATTGAAAAAAAAAACGAAACGACAATGAGTGAATTTTGACATTTAAGCGGAAATAGTGCACATATGTTTCCGGCATAGCTTCTGCGGAGCGGTGCATGCGCAGTTTCTACGGCCTGAATATGTCGGCTGGCTAAAGTACGTTAAATGTTATCATGATCAGAAGTATTTCCTTTGGTTAAGTACATTGACGTTAAGTTGTTGCGAGAATCTTTGCAATTTGAAACAGTTGACGAATAAGAATTCCATTTGTACAATTAATACGGAATTTTTAGTTTGCTGTATCGTACGTTCGAACATTAAGTAGTAGAGAAAGCCTTATGTCAAGACGGTTCGGTATCGAGAGAACCGACGACGTATGCCAATATGAAGAAACTTTTTTCAAAAATAGAAAACACGTCGAAAGAACCAAACAGTTATTTAGGAAAGGTCTTTGTGGTGGGACGTCACACGGTGACTGTCGAGGATGTTTTGGCGGAAGGTATGTACGCGTTCCTTGTTTCATCCTTGAATCCTCGCCATTCATTCTTCATTACGTTCTTATTATATATTCAATCATTTTTTTTCATATGTTAACACGTGCCCTTTGCTAATAGAATTGTTCGTATAATATTTATTATAAAAACAACGTGATTACACCAATACCGATACTCGTCTGTTAACTGATTAGTTAGGTATTAAGTAAATGATGTGAATGACTTGTTTTTTTCTATTTTTTTTTATCCTTATAAATCATGTGTAACCATACATACGTATGCGCGCACACACATCCGCAGATGCATACACACGCATGCATGTACACACACAGCATGGGCAGAGAGAGGGAAAGAGACAAACCAAGATTTTGTTATTCTATAGGGTACTGTAATATATAAAAACAAACAGAAAAAAATACAGAGTTTATTTTTCATGTACAAAAGAGAAGATGTAAATAAATTTTTACTGTTGTGGACAGGCTGATCTTGAAAATTCTAACCTTATGACATATAATACACGTCGAACCAATGTCAGCATTCCTATCGTATAAATACATTCCTTTGGTTTTAGGAGGATTCGCTATTGTGTTCCTGGTTAAATCTTCGAATGGACGTTACGCGCTTAAGCGTATGTACGTCAACAATGAACAGGATCTTAATGTTTGTAAGAGGGAGATACAGATTGCGGTGGGTTTTACAAGTATATTACTCTTATCCGTTCAACTTTATGGAAATCATTTTCTTTGTATATCTTCCCCTAAACATTAGGGAATTAGAATATTGGAATATTCATGTAGGCTATTTTCTTTGCAGAGTAATTTGAATGGTCATAAGAATATCATAGGATACGTGGATAGCAGTATAACTCATATAGGTGGCGGTGTTCACGAACTATTGCTTTTAATGCCTTATTGCAAGTCTCAAGTTCTGCAGATGATGAACAACAGGTTAATAATGATTGTAATAAATTTCAAGTAACGTATGAAGACTATCGCAGATTTGCAAAGCGTTGTTGTATCAAAATGTTTTCCAGGTTACAAACTGGTTTTACTGAATCGGAAGTTTTACAAATATTTTGCGACGTTTGCGAAGCTGTTTCTAGATTACATCATTGTCAGACTCCAATAATACATAGAGATCTAAAGGTTTGCTTTCCCATTATACCTTGCTAATTGTACAAACGAAAACCCGACGATGTCTTTTATTAGTTTATCCGGGATTATACTCGTTAGGTGGAAAATATATTGTATTCCGATGCTGGTCATTATGTTTTATGCGACTTTGGTTCGGCAACAGCAAAAGTTCTTAATCCCAGTGTACAGGGTGCCGCTCTGGTTGAAGAAGAAATTAAGAAGTATACGACTCTTAGTTATAGAGCACCAGAAATGATCGATATGTATTCTGGGAAATCGATCACAACAAAAGCCGATATATGGGTACGATGAAGTAGTACAAATATTTAAGGTGTTGGATCTGTTTGCAAAATCAATGAAAAAACACATGGATGATTCCAGGCGCTGGGTTGTCTGTTATATAAATTATGTTTCTTCACATTGCCATTTGGAGAAAGTACGCTCGCTATTCAATCAGGAAATTTCACCGTACCCGACAATTCTCGGTTTGTATTTACCACGTATTTACACATACGTACATATATACTTGTATATACGTGTACTTATATATACATACTTATACATGTATCATGCGCTTACGCGTACGTATCTATACGTACACGTGTATACACGTTTATACGTATACGTATACTTGTATAATAGAATTTACTTGTAACACTTTATATGATAAAACTATTCGAACAACACTCAACTTTATATAGATATAGTAGAAGCCTTCATTGTCTGATTCGTTATATGCTTGAGCCGGATCCCGATAGCCGCCCTGACATTTACCAAGTTTCTGTGATTGCTTTCCAAATCCAGGGCAAGGAGTGCCCTGTACGGAACTTGCATGTAAGTGTTTGATACTTGTGAATATTTCTCAGTTAGATTAATAATGTATATTGCCGAAATCAGTCGCAAGTTGGTCGCTCATTCCCTATCTTTGTAGAAAGTACCAGCTCCAGTTTTGGAATCACTACCTTGTCCATGTACGGAGTCTGAAAACATAAAAAGATCGTCACTGGTGAAAACACCAAAACCGTCTCCTGTAACTATCGTCGAAGGTACTTCGGTAACCCCGCGACAGCGACCGAAAGGGCAGGTTGTAAGCACTGGCCCCATAAGTTTAAGCGGGCAGATCGTCAGTCAAATTTCTGGTCAGGGAAATCAGTCGCAGTCGCAACCGCAACCGCAACCGCAACCGCAGACACAGCCACAACCATTACCGCAATTACCATCGCAATCGCAATCGCAACCGCAGTCGCAGTCGCAGTCGCAACCGCAATCGCAGTCGCAGTCACAGTCGCAGTCACAGTCACAGTCGCAAACGTATGTAGGACAGGATGTACAACAAAATGTTCAATCGCTGGCTGCGAACGTGCAAACGGCTCATCAAGTGGCTTCTTCCGGTTCGCAAAGTTCTATGGTCGGACAGTCGCCGGTAACTGTCCCAGAGAAAACTCAATATTACTTTGACTCGAAGACTGCGGGCAACGTGAATGAGGAGAATTTGGAAGCGCTTTTTCCACCGTCGGGTGAGAAGTTGATTGAATATTGTGTTCGGTTGATGTTTGCGTTATGCGTTATGCCTGCGCGATGATATGTCGATGACGATTTGCACGCGGTACCACTTTTATGGGTTTTCCAGGGTATCCGGATCCGTTCAAAGATGACACTGGAGCTATGCCACCGCCTGCAAAAATACCGCCCCCGGTAGCTCCAAAACCAACGAAATCACTTCCAAAAGCATCCAGTATTTCTTCTACTTCTAGTTGTCCACCACCGAAATTTCCCCCAGTTACCCCGTTAGCAACGAAACTAAACATTCCAGTGGGATCGAGCATAGCAGCTCCTCCCGCAGCACCGCTTACTTTACCGAAACCAGTAAACAAGGCCGAAAGTTTGAGTCAGAATATAAGTTTGAGCACCTCTCCGCCCGATAGTCCCACGGTATTGTCTTGCGTGCGTCACAGGAGAAATGTTAGCGATACAAGTGCTTTCAACAAGTAAGTGTTACCTTGTTCCTTTCCCTCTTTTCATTCTTATCATGTTTTCCTTGTTCTTTCTCGAGCGTCGATTTGTTGATTTGTTTCCGTTCGTCCTGTGTGTTGTAGAGCATTCGCCAGCGAAACGACACAGTTTTTAGCACCGTACGAAGCATCGGTGAAATCACGCTCAGAAGATGACACGTCCCCCGAAGTTGTAACCGATATAAGGCCTTGTTTAGGAACTAGCGCCTCGCATGTACGTATTGTAAGTACATAAAGTGCACGGATTTCTATTTTAATTTACCCGTTGCAAGAAAAAGAAAAAGAAAAGTTGTCGATTGCACCAGAGGCGTCTCCATCATCGATAATTTCACCGAGAGACAGAGACACAGAGTGGGAGAGATTTGTTTTGTTTATTTATTGAATCAATTGTTGCATAGATATTTCATAGTTGTTGTTTTTTGCTTTCTTTGCATGCCATGTCACGCCATGTTTGTTATTTCGGTAGTCCGACGACTAGCTAACTGGAATACTTTGAATTAGGGTGAACTTTCGAACATAATAGCCACAGAAGGAAGATCGTTGAGCGCTGACGTAGCAGCTTGGAACCCCTTTGAGGATGTACAACCGTTCGATCAATTAACAGAAGATCATATTTTCGGTGCGGAATTTGATAAAATTCGACGGGGCAGTAATACGAGTATTAGCGGAGTAAAGAGTCGTGAAAGTCTGGTTATGACGTGTACAGAATTACCAGAGGATCCATTCGAATCCGCGCCTTTCAGTTTACCAAGTAAGTGGGTCGATGTAATTACATATGTATAGCAAGTTATGTTTCGTTTTGTTCCGTTCCGTTCCGTTCATGATCGTATCGATAGAGTAATAGATATTGAGATTTCTTCGCAACCAAGATATTGCTAATGCCACTGCTTGATTTTAGGAGGAAAGAAGAGTAAGATCGGATCGAAGACTGCGGCACTTGCTGGAGGTAATGCATAGACTTGTTCGTATATTATTTCTTATTCTATCATCATATTTTCGACCCCTACTTTATCCACGGTTCAATGAAAAAGTCAACCGAGCGGTCGATGCTTTGGCCCTTTTGTTTTCGTTGACATCGTAATCGGTTGTCAATAGTCGGAACTGTGTTACGTGAAATAACGTCGCGTTCAATTTCATCTTTTCATAGCGAGAACTTTTGTCCGAAGTAACAAGCATACCGTCGACTAATCAACCCGTTCCGTTCTACAATATTATACATATATACATATACATACATGATATACATATGTAATTTATAACGCGCTGTACACACAGTTCGCTTGATTCGCATTTTCCTTGTGCTTTAACGAAAACGCACGACGAGGTCGGGTTATGGCCTTCTTCTCCTCCTCCCTTTAACATAACATGTGATCGCGTTCTATCCATTCTATCAGAGTCTCCTAATCTATCTAAGATTTCTCATTATATGTATATTCCTATCTTCCTTGTGCGTTTATTCGGCGTCCACAATGTGCGCGAATTAAGTATGATTTTTAAACGTCGAATGCACCGATATCGATCGACATTATCGTTATAGAAACAAGAACATTGGCCACAAAAACTCTTATCTCGATACACATAAACATACACATGCGTGTATAGCGAGAATAGTATGTAGAGAAGAGTATGTGTCTGTTACCAATTTTTTTTTGGTTTTTTTTTCTTTCTCTGTACCTTTCTATTTCTCTTCGATCCTTTTCTTTTCTTTTCTCAAACTTGATTTTTCATTTTATATCTATCAATTGTACAGGCATGCAACGTTATTAACGGAATCTACGGAAATCTTTTGTTATTTCTTTTGCGTTGACGCCAGGCAGTTCGTGTAATGAAATTATCCGTAACTTGGAAGAGGCACGCGTTACCGATAACGAAAGACAAATGCACGTAGAGAAGAGAATACAATAGGATAGGATAGGATAGTATAGAACAGGCTAGGGTAGGACAAAACAGAATAGAATGAAGTAGAGAAGAATGGGGGAATTAAATAGAATAACAATATAGGTCCCCATGGTGTCTTATCGTCACGGTTTCGAAACGCTAGATGCGTGCAAATAGTTTGTTTGAAAATATATTGTGCAAGTGCTGAAAGACAAACATGGCGAAGGTAAGAAGCTAAGCTTGTAACGATTTTATCGATCGATTCATACGACTTAACGTTGAATAATGCTAACTTCCTAACACGAGTCTTTCATTGTTAGTTGCTTCGATCGATTTAATTGATGAAAAATATTCTACGAAATATGTTCCGATAAACGCATACATACACGCGCGCTGTGTGTATGTATACATATACAAATATACATATATATGTATAAAATAGTATTTCCGGTACAAAATGCTGTTGCACGATGAAAATAAGAAACCTATAAGAAAGGTATACATACATATATATATATATATATATACATGGAGAGGAGTGTACGGTGTAATTGTAAAAAAGTGAGGTTGTGAGAAAAGTTGAACGATATTTGCGATATTATATATACATATATATATATATTGTATGTATTTGTTTTTCAGCCGATGTGTTTCACATGTATCTATAGAATAATATTAGCATTAATCGTGTTTACGCGCGCGTACTAGAGAGAGAGTGAGAGAGAGAGAGAGAGAGAGCATGTGTGTGGGTACATATATTCGTTGATGGAAAAAGAATTTTAGTTTAGAGACCTTTAAATCAGCCCCGTTAGAAACGCTTGCGAAAAGAAATTTTCCAGCTGTATATTACTAGAGAAATGCCGCGATTCAATGAACGACAAAAGAATAACATAGTTGCTACCGTTTTCGAAAATCTGATTAATCTTGCGTATCGTCACGCGTGCATGTACACGTACACGTATCTTCGATATACGAGTACTATACATGTACGTATGCAATCGAATGTTCGTGTTGCTCTTTTCATTTGAAACATTCAATTCACATTAGATGTTCGCTCGAATTTCAACAAAGGAGCAGTAGTCAAATATGCGTGTAAATAAGCGAATTGTAGTAGGTGGAATTCAATTTTGTCAGCTAGAAAAGATTTACCATTAGGTCTGAAATCACGTTCGTTGCTGTGCAAAACGCGTAAAATAGATTTGTATAGGCTAAAAAACGGTTCTATCAGGAAAGATTGTTATACGCGCGCAAAAGAACTAACGTTCTAGTATAAGGTACAACTACCTGTCTGTTTTTTCAAGATTATTCTATGAAGCAACGGATGACAATATTGACTAATAGGTTCAGCCATTTTACTTGTCGCTTTATATTTTACTCCACTCCGGTGTTCTTTTCGCTCTTCTGTTTCTTGCTTTTTTCTTTTCTTCCTTCTTTCTTATCTTCCCTTTTCCGTTTCCGTTTTCGTTTCATTGTTCGTTTCTTTCCCCTTTTCTCTTGTTGTTGTTTTTTGTTTTCTTTTTTGTATCGCTTGCAACGGTAACGGTATATCCTGTCCTTTGTGGCCTGTACAGTGCTTCACGCATTGGAAAGGGATTCGCCGTAGTGCGTTATCGCAAGTTAATTGAACTTGTTAATCGATCGGTTGTAATCGGATGTTCGGTTGTCGTTTATCGACAATTCATATTTTGGTTACTTGTGAATACCGAACAATCTATATAACGTGACTGCCCAAAGTTGTTTACTCCTGTATAGATTGAAATCACTTTTAATGTTGTTGTACATTTACTAATACTAATTGTCTGGAACACCCTAATGAGTTTGGGAGGCGGAAGCAATTTTGTTTCTCCAATAGATTATGTTTATTCAAGTATTTTGGTTCTCTTGCGTAAAAAGAAGACCTCGATACGGTCTCATTCTTGTCTGCCTCCTATTCGTGTAGTTGTCGTTATTTCGTGTAGCTGTCGATGCCGATGCCGATGCCTGTTGCCGACACCGGTATCGATTTCAATGTCGGGACTGTTGATTCCGAGTTTCGTTACGGTGTTAAATTCACGAATATACGAATAAAACACACTATAGGAGGCTGACCGTCATGAACATTATTGTTATCGCTGTTTTAAAATAATGTTTCAGCAATAAACGTGTACATTAGTATATAGCACATGGAGTGTTGTTTTTCTTTGAAACGGTACGAAACGCAGCAATTGTTTCTTTTCTGTTTATCTATTCGGTTATATATATATACATATATAAAAACCGGCCGATCTAAAACCTAATACGGCAATAGTCGTATTACTGCGATAGGAAGATGATTACTGCGTTTTCTCGCATAATATCCTTACCTCCCTGAATCTGATTAGGACTGTTCCAGACCCACTATGCCGATAACACGATAGTAGCAATAGTGGTAGCAGTAGTTGGTATCACTAGTTAATGATAGCGATTGCCGTCGTAATAATAATATAGTAGCAAGGATAGCGGCGGTGGTGGTGGGTGGTGGTGATGGTGGTGTTGATGATGATGGATGTGGTGATGGGGACGTAGACGGGGACGGTTTCAATTACGATGAAAAAGCTAGAAATGCAACTCGATCGAAGCTAACAATATGCCGGTGACTTTCAAACGGCGACGGACACGATTTGAAAAGTGTAATAGCATAAACCGTCTGTAGCAGACCTAATCAGACATTTTCTGTTTCTTCGAATTGATTTTTTTTTCTTTCGTTCGGATTGCTATAAAAATTTGTTGTGCAAAGGTGTACGATTTTGACGTTGACAGATTTGACCATATCGCGCGTGTTTTAGGTAAGTAGAAGGAATTTCAGTTGTATTATATGCGTGCGTGCGCACACGTTTCAACACAAACTGGTGAATTGTTAAATTGATAAATTGATAAATTGATAAATTGACGAGTATCGGGCTCGAATTTCCGAGGACTCGGCTCGATCTCGTTCCCCCGATTCGACCCAATCGATTGCAGTTTCAAATAAAGGAGAAAGTGACAACAACCTTACCAACGGTTATATTATATTTTTCAGACGTATCTGGAAACGGTAGATCGAGAATACCGTTGAACCAATGGAACTCGGGGATCGAGTGCGTCGAAGTCGACGAGAGTACGATCCTCTTGGGTGACAGCGCTCCTGTTTCTCCGCCCTTTGTTCAGGCCCCGATAGAAGACAGGTCCAAGTACGAGAAGCTGACGTTCAACGCCGGCGATATATCCAGTGACAGTGACAAAGATGAAACGCGACAACGAATCAAACAAAAGAGAAAAAAAGGCAAGAACGTGTTGCGTAGAAATCCGAAAAAGCTACAGGACAGCAACACTCCCGTGGAACGTATAGGTTCCGCCAGTGCCTTCGAAAATCAAAACGATGCTAACGTCAACGCGAATACGAATGGCGTTCGCAAAAGTCCGTTTGGACAAAATGAGAATCAAAGGAGAGGTCGTAAAAATCGAAAGGATAACAGCCAAGAAGGGGATCTAGATGAACACCAGGGGGAGGATGTGTTGGTGGAAGAGGAAGATGATGAGGAGGAACAAGAGAAAGAGGAGGAAGAGGACGAAGAAGAAGAAGAAGAAGAAGAAGAAGAGGTGGAGAAGGAGGGTGATAAGCTGGAACACAAGAAGAGACGAGAAGAGGCTCACGAGGTGGAGGAGGAGGAAGAAGAAGAGGAGGAAGAGGAGGAGGACGATGATAATTGCGATGGCGACGATAATCAAAACTCTATCGAAAAAGATAAAGAAAAACGTATTAGAAGAAACGAATATGTTCGTGATGGCACACCGAAAGAGAAGCGTTACAAAGGGAATGCGTTGAGAAAAGAACGTGTAGGACATTTGTCGAGACAGGGCCACACGGATCCGATTGTCGGCCATCAGTACGGAGATGAGCCACTGTTATTGGATGACGAACTCGACACGGAGGAGCCAGAGTCGAAGTCAAAATCGAAAGCGAAAGCGAAATCGAAACGACCGTACGGTGATCCGTTTGCCGAACAACGATACGATTCGGAATCGGCGTCTCCGGACGATGAAAGTTCGTTGGACGAATGCGAAAGGATACTAGCGGAATTTTCAAAGGACGAACCGATCAGAGTCAAGCAAGACGTGTTCTCGTTAGCTCCGTTTCGAAGATCTAGTAATTCCAGAAAAAACGACAGCGAAGAAGAAAGCGACTCTAAAAATATTGGCCGCGATAACTCGTCCGACAAGAGGATGGGACGTATCGAGAACAGACCATTGGCCACGTACAATTTGTCTCGACACGTTATCACGGCGAACAAAAGAACTTGCGAAGACAAGAATTTTCCATCCGGAGAAACGCAACGATGCTTACCGGTGAAATTAACATCGAATATCGGTCGTGAACTGATTGGAGAAAACGAGGACGAACGTGGTTTGGGACACGAGGAGGAACAGCGACAGAGGAGAAGGCAACGCGATCGAGAACAAGAGAAAGAAAAAGGGAAAAGGGTAGAAGAAGAAGAGGAAGAAAAAGACGATCGAGCAACGAAAGACAAAGATTTGTTTGGCTCTTCGCCTTTCAGTTCGTACGGTTTCGCGAATCCCTTCGTACATCGAACGCTTTCGAATTACGCCCGAAAAGATGAAACGGGTCAGCCGATCGGAGGATTCGAGATCGGAAAATCTTTGCACGATGACAACCAAGACAACGTTTCCTTTTGCCCAAATCAGTCACGGACAGCTGGTTCGTCGACAAGAAATTCGAATTTCTGCGGCATAACGGACGAGTACGAATGTTCGAAAGATCTGTTTGGGTCTGTTCCGTTCGACGAGTTTGCAGCTCTTCGATCCGACGAGCAACGCCTACAACAGCCGCAACCGCAACCGAAACCGCAACCGCCACCGCCACCGCCACCGCAACCACAAAGACCATACTCTCGGCAGTTGCCTTCGCCACAGACAAATTTCGTTGAGGGTACTTTGAACATGATACGATCCGACAAGGCAGTGATGGCAAACGTTGCCCGATCGACGTCTGCTTCGGTTGATTCGATATACTCGATTCAGTCGATTCAACCGATTCGACCGATTCGTCCGATTCAACCGATTCAACCGATTCAACAAGTTTCTCGGGCTGCCGTTCACCATGCGAACAGCATTCCGAGGTCCGATAGTGCACAGAACACCGTTTCGGCTATGTCGCCGGAACCACTGGTCGGTACCGAGGACATACCGAAACACAAAAAGGACAAATTTAAATCGGAAAAGTCAAAGTATCAATTGATCGACGAAAATCATGGAGACTCCGTGAACGTTCTACCTTCGAGTTTGCTGTCGTACAAGGGTAAGTCTACGTGTCACAAGAAAACCGCTAAGACGAAGAAGTGTTCGGTTGTTGTTACCGCTGGGTTCAGCAACTTAAGCTTCGAAGATTTTCCAAGCGACGAGAACGAGGAGAAGCGAATCAAGACGCCGCAGAGAATCACGCCTTTCGAAGTTGTCAGAGAGCCCGAGAAACGATTTGGATCGTTGAAGAGACGGAGCAACCCGTTCACTTGAGACGCGAGAAACCTGTCATGGAAAAGTTGCCGCGAGGATATTTGTCGGGCGAATGGCTATCGAAAAGTGATATAACTTAAACGCATAGCAACGCATCATGCATAAAAGCAAGGCGAGATTAGGCGAGACTGGGCGAGACTAGGCGAGACGAACCAAACAATCTCAGTTTCTGACATTCCCCGTCACCACTTTTCATTTTATAAATTCCTCCATATTTTGCTATACCGTACATATTGTTTGGTTGTAATATTTTTTGACCTAACCGTTCTGCTGGCAACGGGTTTCGAGATGAGATTCGCAAGAATGTTTCTTCGGCTGTACACTGACGGAAAAATTGACTCACTCTCGGGTACACATATTGTATATGTATGTATGAAATAGGCAGTTTTATCGACCTTAATTTGAAATCCCTTATAATAGAAAAACCTCTGATCAACTAGCTCTGTTTACATGCTGCATCCTTCTCCACTCTTAGAAGATGGACCCTCGATTGCGGTCTAATCGAGACATTGAAAGAAATTAGGATTACCGTCTGCTTAATCATCTCGACTATTCCTCCAATTATTTTTATACCTGATATGTTTACAGCTTTCACCGATTTGTACTTTTGTTGAAAGTTTACGCATTTTTGCCGCTACATAATACTATAATTCTTTGCTTGGATTTTTATGGTTATTGCGACAATAGTCGCTCGTTATTGCTGTTGCTATTCTCATTGCTATTGCTATTTCTACTGCTACTGCTACTGCTACTGCTACTGCTACTGCTACTGCTACTGCTACTGCTACTGCCACTGCTACTGCTACCGCTACCGTTACCGTCGTCGCTGTTTCGCGTATACAGAAAATGATTTGTACCATCTTACATTTGTTGAAACGTATACCGAAGAAACGTGGCTTCATGAAATAGAAATTGTGCGCTCTCGAAGGATGCGAAGGGCAGAGTGCTTATACAGTTGTAGAACGATGAAAACCAACACGATTACGGTGTCTCTCTATTACGGAGTAAATTCTATTTGAAATGAACAAGTTACGAAGATTTGCAAAAAATTCCATTTCACGACCCATCGTAAACCACCGTAAAAAATCGTAAATTCCTTTCACCGTTGATGCTTTCGGATGCAAATCCAAAATTAGCATGGTCTGTCCAGATTCGCCTAGAATCACCTCGTACAATTCTACCATAAAAAAGAAAAAGATAGGACAGATGAGAAAAAAGAACGATAAGACAATATGGTAAATGTTTCCGTTCATATGCATATATAATTAATATATTATATTATATATTCTGAACTAATCGTGTAAGTGTATAAACTTGTATGTATGCGTTCGTGCGTGCGCGCGCGCGCGCGCTAGCGTGTATAACGTGTGTATGTATGTATGTGTGTATGGATTCGCGTATGTATTTACGAAAGTACGTGGCACGTGTATATTTACTTGTTCGACGTGTATATAAAAATTAGCGTGTACGTCCGTAATGAATTTTTGGATACCTCTCTTCGTTAAGTAGAATTTCAAGCTTGATCACCGTGCTATTGCATAGTACACGTACGAACATTGCTCTTTGCGAAAGAATAAACAGAGTCAATTCTATCTTGCACTGGAGTTACTAATGGAAAGATTCTGTTCGAGTTTTAGTTCCTATACGTAATAAATACGAAAGCCTTGCAAAGCCGGTCGATTACGGAAAAACGAAGAAGAACGGCAGGTGAAACTGAACATATAGTGCGACGCAATGTGGAAACATTATAGTAATTAAGTCGGATGGATCTTCCTTTGGACGAAATCATCGAGAACACCATTGGTAACGATCGGTCGGACCCATTGCCACGACAAGCGACGTCCAGCAACTGTATATTTATTGGCTCAGTATTGTTAGTATAAAAGCTTGGTGCTCCGGGTGGGTTCATTTTTACGTTACGCTATAGAAACTATAATACTCTTGCACCGTCTTCGAAACGAGGCCACAGATTGCAGCAAAATGCGCGCGCTCGCGCGTGTGCCTATGTGCGTCGACATGCTAAAACGATAGCATAATTAATAACAATTACACATTCCTTACTGTTTGCACGTCGATGAATTCTCGCATCTCTTCGTACCGCGGTTCTACGCTTTTTCGGTCATTTCGAAATTTCTTCGATCGCTGTTTCTTTCTCTTTCCCTTTATTTTTGCATCGTTACGACGGAATGTATAGCGAAACTATACGGACTAACATATTGTACATGCCTTCTTTTACTGGCAAGTAAAAAGAAAAAGGTGAAGTAGAAGAAAAGAGCGCGAGAAACGAAGAAAAACCAATGAGAAAGAAACTGTTTAGATCAGGGCACGGAAAGCAAAAGAAAAACGGTGGTTGGCGTGTGCACGGTATGAAGAGCAACAAGACCAATTATATATTGTTACATTATAATTATATTATAATATACATATAGAGATGCAATGTAATGTAATGTAATGTAATGTAATTTAATGTAATGTAATGTAATGTAATTTAATGTAATGTGACGTAAGCTAAGGGAAAAGAGCATATATACGCGCACCGGTACCAATGGGTAGAACGCGTGTGATTCAACTATCCCCTATTTACGAATAAAAGCGTGTGTGTGGGGGGGGGGGGGGGAGTGACGACGAACGAGTTTAGCAGAGGGCGAAATATTTGCTATTAAAGTTGCTAAATGACAAGGTGGTTTTTTATTCCCGGCGTGATTCCTCCGAGATCGTAAAGCCCGAACTGTAGGTTCCGAATAAAACTTGTGTTAACAACAGCTCAGCCTTCTGCGCGCCATGATTACGCTCAATAGGCATATAAATATCCAGACAGAAAAATTGAGCCACGTGGATACTATTGCTAATCGAAGAGCGAAACCGGTGTCGATTTGTTTAACTCGTCTCCAATGATTTTCTTCTGGCTGTAGATAATCCATAAAGTCGAAGATCGCTCCGCACGAAAGTCTGCTGTGTATCACCTGTGAAATCGAAGGAAAACGAACTGGAAAACGTTGACGATGTCGATGTCGATGTCGATGTCGATGGCGATGGCGATGGCGATGGCGACAGTGATATAGTGATATAGTGCTATAGTGGACAAGGATAGCAACGGTGGCAACGATTTGTATATACGTATTAGTTACCTCGGCTTCGCCGCCCGTCGAACTCATTAAGTGAATAAGTCTTTTTCTGTACTGGTTGCAGGTTTTGTAATAACCGTCGGTCATGATGATCGCGTGGGCCAACGATAAACAGCAAAACAGAATTGCCACAAACACAATGGGTATCCAATGTTTGTACGGACTTCTAGCTTTAGGTCTGATCACTACCGTTGCTACTCGATCAGCGGCCTTCAAGCTTCTGCGAGAATCAAAGAGAATCGGAATTGTCCGGTTTATGATGCGGATCCTTAAATTTCGTACCTGGTCGCGTCTTCCTGGATTCGAGTAGGTTTCTCGAGATTTCGATTGATGCAACATCTGTATCCGTGGTATCCACCGAGGCAGAGACCGATCAGGATTACTGGAATCAATCCGTACACTCCGAAGTGACAGAGTTTTATGTCACCGCCCATAAAAGTGCTAAAGGTGTTGATACCGTAGAGTATGCAACCACAGTCGACGTTGATACACACATTCAAGGTCCATGTCCAATGTTGCCAGACAGTGACCAAACTGATCAACGAGGTCACGGACAAAATTACGGATAACACGTAAAGTACACCCAATATGTATTCCGCCCGTCTCTCGTTCATCGTTGTAATCTTCGTTTCGCACTTGGAAACTACACCTGGGAACCGATACACCTGGGAACATCCGACGCATAGTTTCACATTCGTCTACGTTTTCGCGAACGAATTCTTCGAAATTGCACAGTCCCCCAGGACGCACGAGATTTCTCGTCCGCGGTGCAACAGCGGCAACAGATGCCTGATCTCGATCTGATAAATATTTTCATAGTTACCGTTTCCTCGAGGTACTATTTTTGTGGCAACGATTCACTCGTGAGCATCGAATTAACCGGTATAACGAACGGATCGCGGAAAGATGACAGACCAGTTTCGACCGAATATCTCTTTTTCTAAGAAGAAAAACTGAAAGATTTTGCAAAGAAGAATTGGTTGGGGCATACGATATCTATGTATCTACGTAGGTATTTACACACTCTGCTCTGGTCTCTCGGATCACACTGATACGTAGAATCCCGTGCATCCCGACACTATCGTCTAAAGTCCAACAATAAGTCTAAACCTAAACGTATCGTTCGACTCGTAATCTCCTTCCTTGGATTTCGAATGTTTGTTTCTGCATACTAGATTGATCCGCGTACACGTATCAAACTACAGTATGTCTTGCAACAAATAATATTTGTCTTGTCTGGTCTTGTTTGAACATTACTTACCGTCTCCACTGGTTGGCTATTTTCAGATAGCCAAAGGAGGCTTTGCAGTTTGCACGCCGAGCAAAGGGAATCGTTTCGTTCCTCTCCAAATAATCTGTAAAATCTTACGATGCGACGGTACACGTATGAATACACACCTATGCGCGTATACGCGCGTTTCCGAAAATTTGAAGAGTATATATACATATATTACTTCCCATATATACTTCCTGGGACGAAATCTGATTCGAGGAAGTTGATCGTACACATAGAATCACCTTTTCTAATCACGATTTTTGTTCAGGCCTACTATCACCTATGCCCGTGCGATATCTACTACTATCTATGTATATACGAACGTCAATGATCGTACAAATCGAAAGTACATAGCGGCGCTATTGCAGCGTCTCTCACATTCTCCGACCATATTTCAATCTAATTGGTATTTTTTAGGAAAACTTAAATTAATCACACCGCCGAATTATTCGCTCAAACTTCGACCGTGCAATTGGCAATCAGTCGTGTATACGCGCGCGCGTTCATGCCTATGCGTGTGACGTGCATCGCATTGATACTTTTCGATGACAAACTATGCACACACGCACAAGAAATACAACGTATACATATTTGGTACCTACAGTGCAATGAAACCCGATCTTCTAATTAATGGTTTGGACAGACTTAAATAAACGATACACGCGACGTCTTTTTTCTTCTATAGATCGGATGAAACACTGTACGAAACGAAACGAAACGAAAACGAAAACAGTCGATGTGAAACACAGAAACGCTTAACAGCAGGGAGATAAACTCTGATAAGATTATCGTGCGTTACTGACACAACAGTAATCCAGGTGCCGCAAACTGTGTATCCTCTTTGCGACGCGTCCCGTAGTCGTATTCGCAGTCGCAATCGCAATCGCAATATACAAGTACCCGTGAATATGTAATTGTACATACTTCTCTAAAGCTGGAATTCAAAATAAAATAATCCAATAGTTCACCACTTGAACAATTTTCTTTATTTTAATTACAGAGTGATTCTGTGTTTCAATAAATCCGAGTAGTTATCCTTTAGTATCGTTCGAGGTGATCCATTCTATGTACAAGTTGAATTCGTTGTAAACTTTTAGCGATTTCAAATTAAGTATAAACCTCATTTTGACCTGAAAAGATGAAAAATAAGGCGATAACACTATAAGAACAGCTACCAAAAATGTAAAAACGCACTGGAATACAAGTGTTCGCTGATATATATGGACGCTCGAATCGCGTTATCGAGCGATTACAGAGTGAAATATTTTTCTTGAAAAGGAAGAAAGCTTCCACCTTATTTGTATGTTGTTCCAGTTAATTGTGTAAAATCGATACAAAACTCACATTAGCCGAAGAATAACGTTTTGTAATGCTCGTGTTTACATAACCAAATGAATGCTAAACCAATGAAATATTGAAAAATATTTCATTTAAACAAAGTCGCGTGAAATCACTCCATTCGTTTCAAGATTCTTACACATATTACGGACATTTAAAAGACTTGATCTGATATAAACCTTTGGAAAACCATTTGTTACCGTTTCCTTTTTCTCTAATAAACATGAAAACTGTACACTCCGATACAAATGTATGCCGTGTTATTTTCGTTCAAGTTGAACGACTGAAAAACAGCAATGTCTTTGTTAACAATGGGTTTTTTTGATCTCCAATAGTGTACGTACAGACAAGTAATATTAAAACTGGAAACTCGGATGATTGGAGGACTCGGATCGTTCGAGACAACTATGTATATTAACGATATTCGAGAAGCATATGGCGTATTGAAGGTTTAACTGGTACACACAGTCTTACGCTGGATTAATGCTGCGATGCCTCAACTCGAGTAAAGTATCTCGATTGCTCCATAAACAATATAGAGACGCTATTCCTAATCCGATGCAACCACCCATAACACATTTTCTTGGTCCAGCTGAAAAAGTTTTAACAATGAATTTTGATATTCTGTACTATTGTGTTATTGTGTACGCATGTGTACACGTGCGCACGCACGCGCGTACACGATATAGATGTAAATACAGATGTGGAAATCTCCTGATGGAACATACTTGTCGATTTAAACAGCATACCCGTTGCCATTGCCGCCGTTAGTGTATTTAAAGAATCGTCTGTACCTCTTGCCCATGATAAAAGTACACCGAAACCGCTGTACATCACGGATACTATTCCAAACGTATTAGCCAACGAAGAGCCGCTTTTCATTACATAGTTAATTAATCTATCATCAAAGAATTACAAGTTTATGATCGGTTACAATTCTGCTAAATAGAAAAATAGTTGAAAATACGTACTGAGTTCTCCTAAGTTTGCCACTTTGACCGGCTAACGACGTTGCTTTGACACCTCTGTATAAACCTGTCGCACCGCCAATACCAGCCCCTATTATGCATGCTGCTCCAATTTGACTAAAGGCTAATTCAAAACGACCTCTTTGTTTCGCAGCACCCTCTGGGAATATGTATTCTGGTTGACTTGGCGTCAAATACGTAGGATCGAAGTTCAAGTATGGACTGAGCTGCGTTAATCCTTGCTGAGACTTAACTGTGGTAAAAAAAATATAAAATTTTCTTCATTATCATACAGTTGGAAAATGATTCCTCGTACTACTATAAAAACTATTTAAAATGAATAACAGGTATTAGAAAAATATCCTATCTTCAAGAATATTTCTCGTTGCCAGGATCCTATATGTTATTAGTCTTCTAAAATATTTTGTCGGTAGAATGTACTGTGTTTGAACGAGCAAATATCAAGAAAAAATACCGAATAGAATAAACAATAATATGATTTTTATTGTAATGGGTAATTCTCATCTGTTTTCGGAATAATGCAACGATACGGTTTTTCAATATAATATAGGTTATGCGAATACGATGGTTTAACTATATTTCATTATGTACATAATTCCCGCGTTACGATGCTCTGGATATTTATTTTAACAGATCGTTACATAATACCAATTGCCAAATTATATCACGCACTGAAAATCGACGAAAAGTAAAGTAATGTGCATAGTCTTTTCTTATGAACTATTTATGTATACACGTACATATATCGTTCGTTTACCTGGTATGTTTAAATCAGCATATTTTTTATTGCTTTCCACATTTTTGTCGCTTTCGTTTCGCAAGTCTATCATTTTCGCTGTGTTTTTGTTGAAATTCAAACTTTCTCGATGATTTTATCGACGAATAGTAGCGGCGAATGAACGATCACGTTTATTCCTTATAATGTGTATGGATTCGGATCAAGCACCCTGAACATATTAACGATCATTTGGATTGTTAGTTTTGTTTCTCGCCGCTTCGTACACT
The DNA here is from genome assembly GCF_050948215.1 of Halictus rubicundus. Classification (NCBI taxonomy): domain Eukaryota; kingdom Metazoa; phylum Arthropoda; class Insecta; order Hymenoptera; family Halictidae; genus Halictus; species Halictus rubicundus. The sequence goes on from NC_135161.1 coordinate 14,598,989, forward strand.
ACTCATCTATATAGAACCTAGAATCTGTATATAGTCTGATGTTTGTATGCCTATGTACAAGTAACAACACACTTAAATAAATTATTGCATACTCCATAGTGTATATGTGTTGTACTATTTCCCCCGCAAAATACCAGTGTATACAATCTGTATCTTTATATGTGTATATATGTAATTAATATTATAGTAATATAATAATGTAATAATAATATGTAAATAATAATTTGTAAGTGTTTGCAATTAGAGAATGTAGAATAAATCCACAACAAATTTCACACATCGATTTTTATCGAATTCGGTTCCGAATTAAAGAGTTATAAACAGTTATTGATATCCTTATTCTATACTGCACTAACCTCAAACATTTTGACAGGTGTCCCGTAAATAATTAAGTTCGCAACTCGCCAGACACAATTCTTGCAGTTTTGTGATTAAGTAAACCAGTCTGGATCCTCAGCAACATTCCTATAACAAATTTAAACAGTCCTGGATCGTGTTTCTTTCACCTCCGAACTAAACCACCTAAATAACTCATTGCCGGTTATTACATAGTGTTTTACGGGGAAAGCGGCAAGAATCAATTGTGCGCCTCTTGTAAGATCTTATAGTCCTCTCTTTCTGTCCTTGTCGCACACTATCTCTGTCCTTGTCTTACACGTTGACGTAAACCGAACAACCCTTCAGAAAATCGTCAATAACTATTAATTTCACACAAAATTCCATCCGAAAAAATATTTAGATCTGCGGAAGGGTTCAAAGTACCACCCTGAATTTTTAAAATGTGCCGATCAATCGTAGAATAAACAAAAAAATTAATTATTGAAAGCCTGTTCGCAGCTACACCAGCGCGACAGTGGCGCCATCTACGGCGGCGGATTTTGGAACTAATTTCCCTATCCGTGTAATGAGTAAGACAAGGACAGAGACAGTGTGCGACAAGGACAGCGAGTGGTCTCGCTCGTGCCACCTACTTTTCGGTGACACTTCGAATCCCCTGGTAAGTATTAGGCAAACATGGTAAGCCAGGAGGTATCCGACAAGGACAGATTTATGTAATTTTCGGAGAGAGAGAAAGACGGACATGGATCTTCTCGCTCGCCTGCGTAGTTCATGACATTATTTGTTAATAGCTCCCTTGTCATTAATGATTCATAACTATTAGCAATTGGGGAGTATACATAGAAGCCTCAGCAATTTTCACGAATAGTTTTCAGTCGAATTGTTTGTCTTAATTTACTAGTTATTAACGTTTCGTCTGAGATAGTTTTTGAATAACGTCCGAAAGATTGACAAGTCCCTGCTCAATAATTAATTAACTAACTTTAGAGACTTCATAGGTAAACTTTCAAGATTGAAGAATGTAAAGTGAAGCCTTGGCTTCATTCCCATTATATTTTTGTGCAGGTTTGATGCCTGAACAGTTAGTTATTAACAAATTTCGGAAGGGTGTTCTTTTCCCACAGTTCAACCCTCCGTTTCTTACACATTACGGGAATTTCCGGAACAATTAGCATGCAAAAATCGTTAGTGACTAATTAGCCAGAGATCATTTGTGAACATTCGCAATTGGAAAACATATAGTGAACCTTCAGCAACTTTCCCATGTAGTTTTTCATTGGACTTTGTTCCGGATGAAAGAGTTATAAACAATTATTCAAACCCTTGTTGTAAACTAATCTGAAAAATTTTGACAGGTGTCCAGTAAATAAAGAATTTTGCAACTTTACAAGCACAATTCATGTACTTTTGCGATTAAGGAAACTGCGCTGAATCATTAGCAATATTCCTATAACAATTTTAAGCAGGATTGCATTGTCGTTAATTAGTTATTAACGATTTTTGGCGGGCGTGTTTCCTTCTCAAATACCATTAATATAAAGTCACAGTCCTTGTCTGTGGTCTGTGATAAAAATGAAATGGATTTTGTTCCGTGCTAAAAATGATGTAAGTAGGTTCTTTCCCATGCTAGAACGATGTAGGTTCTGTTCCATGCTGGAGCGTTGAAACTGAAAAAAGGTGGAGACACTGTTGTAACCCCGGGCGTGAGCGTGTGCACTCTCATTTCCTCTCTGCTATAAGCATAAGCGTATATTTGTGTATATACTTACCTGCTGCCTACTACCTAGCTAAGTAGGTAAATACTTATACGTGAATGTGCAAGGTGTGCATAGATAACCTTATTTTACAATTGTGACATGTCGGATACAAACAGCGGATAATAATTCGGTCTTTTACGCATTTATAATTCGGTTCGCGAATCAAGTTACGACTACACAGAGAACGTGCGGTGTAAAGTACGTTCAACGTATCGCAAAGGTAGACGCTCGTGCGTAAGGTTACTATTTATTGTTCTAAACAAGTTTCCGTATTACAGATCAACGTACCGCTTGGAGGTTGTTCGCCCACGAGAAATGCCAATTATCGGTCTCGATCGATGCCACGGCGAGCAACGCAAACTATGCGTCGAATGTCACGGTTAAGGATCACGGTTCCTCCAAAAATGCCTTTTAAACTCAACGACGTTTCGTTTATGTTTACAATGTAATGAAACGAAAGGTTGCGAGAACATCACCGAATAAGAGAGCAACGGCCAGCAAGGAGAGAAATTATTGTTTTGTATGCCACGCGCGATACAACTATTATCCATGGAGAGTCTTAGCCACGAATGCCGGAACCAAGCATGAAAATCAAAACTACCAATCTGTAAGCATGACCAGATCCGTTTACAGGGCTCGTTCTAACATTCTGTTTTTCTAGAAGGAACAAAGAATATATACTGTAACATGATACGTCCCTTCTCGGAAGAAGATGCCTGGTGTTACTGGGTTATATCCGTCGGAGCTCTATTATCCTTTCTCGGGTTTATCGTTGCATGTATTTGCAGCTGTCGGCGTAACGAGACAAAGTAATTGTACTCTTGATCCTACATTTATATCTCTAAATGCACGATATCGAAAGTCAAAATTTACTTTGGACAGAAACGAATTTCTTGGACTGGCTGGTATGGTAACGCTGAACAGTGCGGAGAACGAGAGTTTTGCTGGAATCCCAAATGATGTCTCTGCTCGTGCAACCGTCCAAGATGCTGCTGACGCTGGAAAAAGGTTTAACTTGTCTTCTTTGCCGGGACACCGATTTCGTGTCCGATGGAACACCAGTTCTAATCTGTTCTAATCGATTGCACAGGACGACTGGCGCGAATAGAAGTCTTCCGGACATACCAAAGGATAGGAGACACGACGAAACAACCGAGTCAGTGTCTCAGGATATTTACGAAACTACGGAAACGATCGCCGACAATTCGGAGCTGTACGCCACGGTACAGGGTGCAGGTATCACGAATTTTAGATTTGGGATGTGGGATTTGGTACTTGGAATTTGATACTTGGAATTTGAATTTTCGTTCCAAGGAAAAGAGATTTTCGTTATTCGTAACGGAGAGATAGTTACCAGGGAACATCCGATTGTATCGCGTTCTATCGTTGCGTTGTTGGATACAGGTCTCGCGGCAGAGGTATCCGAACAGGAGATGCAGCAACAAGTCGATCAACGAAATTCTTCGATCCGCGAGAACTCTGCTCGTCGGTATTCGAGATTCGCGGTGGTTGCTTCCGACAATGGTACGAACGAAGGTACGGATAAAGGTACGAACAGGCCTGATTCTGGCCGTGGATACCGTGGTTCTACTTCTAATTGTAAGGGCGTGTTTTGTCGATTCCAGTCGAGCACCCGTACGCTCAACTTCAAGACGTTCAGAAGATCGAGGCTAATCAAGGCTTGAATAGGTAACGATCGAACGTTCGAAGACGTTGTTCGAAAACACTGTTGTTTACGCATTGTGTCGACGTGTCGCTGAAATGGTTGCGCGCGATGGTTGCAGAGGCAACGTTCGGTCTGCGATCGAGACGAAAAAACCGTCCACGCCCACGTCCCAGTCTACGAGTCAAGGCGGCGAAACGAATCCGGTTGCTCCGCCGAGAACTCGTCGATCGTCATCTCACAATTCGCTGCTCTCCGACGACATCGGTTCTCGCGGTGGCGAGATTCAAGCGGCGAATGCCATCTCGGGTGGGGTGCAAGCGAACCAAGAGCTACCGTACATGACGCCACCGTTGTCGATGCTGTTGCCGTCGTCGCAATCCCAATTGCAATCGGTGACGCAATCGGCGAACCTGTCGCAGTCTCAATCGCAGTCGCAGTCGCAGTCGCAGTTGCAGTCGCAATCCGAATTGCTATCGCAATCGCAATCGCAATCTCAATCGCAATCTCAATCGGAACCGCAACCGCAGTCGCAGTCGCAGCCGTCGCGGTCTTGTCAACCGCAATCGACCAGTCCGCAGCAACATTTTAGCGGGGATTCCCAAGACTCGAGTAAGTTATCGATCACGTAGAGACGCGGAGCACTATCGTCAAGGGTGCCGCGTAGAAATGATTACGATGAACGAAATCAAGGTTAAGATTAATCGGAAGATTAACGAATGTTCGGTTTGTTTGGTCTTGTCGCAGAAGGATACACCAGTATAAGCGTGAGAGAGCCTCTGGCCAACATAATCGCGCAGACGAAAACGGTATGCCGTCAGAGTCAGTCATCCGGACGTGTGTTGGCGGATCCTCATTACGCGACCGTGTCGGATGACTCTGGTAAGCCCGCGTCCATTTACATTGGTTGCACGTCGCGCGGAGCTTTCAAGCGCTTTTCACGCGTTTTTCGCCGTAGACGAAATGTACGCGGCGATCGACGAACAAGACAAAGTGTATACCAGCGGCAGCGAAACGTACGCTCAAATTCAACCAACGACGGAGGCGCAGCGACCCACGCAAACCACCGAACCAACCTCGTTCCCGCCAGCTCCGTCCCGGTCGGACGAAGCGCAGCCTGCCGCTCCTCAACCTCCGAGCGTGGACAGTTTGCGTCACGTGGCGCACGCACACTCCAGACAGGGTGAGTCGAAACACGCCTAGAACTCGATTCCCTACCATAGGTTCCCTATAACTGTATGTATCAATGTTCTCTGTAAATATATGCTATCTTTGGAGATACGATATTGACGCGATCTACCGGTTGCTCGTAGCTTCCTCCTCGAGCGCAAATAGCTCCATCGCGAACCCTGGTTCACCGAAGCCGGAGAAACGTCAAGCCAACTCTCCGCTACCGCCGCCGCCGGAAGGAACGATGGACATGTACGCGTCGATCGACAAGCGAACCAGCAAAACCGAGGAGCGATCCAAGTCGGCTCTGTCCAACGGAAAATCCTTGGAAGATATGTACGCGAAAGTTATGAAGAAGAAAAAGGAAGCGGAGGAGCAAAACGACTCGCATTCCAGTTTGTACGGTGGCAGCATGCATCACGAGGTCGCAGCTGTTTCAGCCACGGCTACGGCTGCGGCTGCGGTTGCGGCAACAACCGCTGCGGGTACGGTAGTCAGAAAAACGAGCCTGGTTGAGCTGAATCGAACTTCTTGGTCTAGCCACGACTCGGTCGAGACGCAGAGGAAGGAGCTCGATTCGGCCGGCTGCTCCTTCGCGTCGGTAAACCCGGACGCGTCCAAATTGTTGCAAGTCGGCGCTGTCGTTGGCGAGATCGCGATCGCGATCGACTCGTATTCGTCGAAAGATCCGCGATGCAGCCACACGATCGCTTCCGATCCATCGAAGAAGCGCGCGACTCGCGATCCAAACTACGAACCCCTTCGTACGCAATCAAATTCCACCGTGGACACCATCGTCGCCTCCGCTTCCGCCTCTGGCGGTGGTATAGCCGCTACATCCGCCATAGCCGCTACCGTCGCCGCTACGGCGACCGCCGGCTATTCTTCGTCCGTTCGAAACGCGACGGATTTGACGGCGAGTTACAACGCGTTGACTTTGAAACACCGGCAGGCCAGCAATGCCAGCAGCGAGGATCCCGGCTACGAGAAGGTCAGGCTACGCAGAAGAATCGACGCGGATCACGACACCGATTCCGAGCCGAATTACGAGAGCATGCCGCACGATTCGGGCGAGCCGAATTACGCGTCCGTATGCCGTCCCGGCGACAGCGACACCGATCCCAACTACGAGTCGGTGAACCACGGCGATCCGAACTACGAAAGCGTCAAATACATGAGCGTTGCTCGCTCCGTCGCCGACGACCCGCCCTACGAACAAGTCCACGGCTTTAAATCCGATCCGAATCCGGATGGATACGAACAGGTCAAGAAACATCACGGTTTCTATAGCGCGGATTACGAAAGGATTCAACCGAATCGTTCCACGGAACCGATCGGAAACGGAGACACCGACGACGAACAATACGTCCAAGTATAATCTCTGTCTTGACCCGATTCTCCGTTCGCGTTCCGCGTTCCGCGTTTCACGTTCCGTTCTTGCTTTCTCTCTACTTCTAAACGCGATGCGATTTTAAGACTGACGATAACAGCTTGGGATAATCATACTTAAACGATACGTATATATATGTATTTACTTCGAGCATGCACCTATATGCCTCGTAAGATTTATCGTTTGAATGTACCGTGCATCCTACTCGCCGCATACTCGAAACGCGTTTTGGAAATGCTACTGCGATATGTACGTATGCACACGTGTATATTCGCTCGCAAAGCGACACCAAGCAAGAATCGGCCGAGACGCACCAACGAGACCTTATTTATTCGATTCAAGGTGGTAGTCGTTGTTCGTTGGTTTACCTTATCATCGTCTTCCTTCGTTTATTTTTTTTTTCCTTTATAGGAGAGAAATCTCCTATACGTATAGGTGCTCTACCCTTGCTTCCTCATTTTCTTTGTCGCTTCCTTTCTTACCCATTCTCGAGTAAGCCGCGAGTCGCTCGAGTTTCGTATGTATATACTACAATTATATCATATGTATACTATAATGTGTACGTATGCGTATCCGTTGGATTTTTTGTACAGTTACTCGACTATCGACCGAATAAAGAAAGATCGATCAAAGGGGTACGCGCGATGCGGCGACAACGATGCGACGCGTATTCGACCGTATAAAGGTGAAACCTTTTTGCCTGTGGATACATGTCTGTCGTCCGTATACCTTGCCTCGCGGGGGCGTCATCATATTTTTCTTGAATAGGATCGACTTGAAAGGACGTGAAAAGAATTCTACAACGAAACGTGCTTACTAACCGCAACGATTTGTATTCTTTTATATCCCATTGTAAAATAAAACGTTTTGTATACACAGTAAAGAATATCGTTTGGAAAAAGCATCACCGAGTTTTCGAACACTCGTCGAGGAAAAATCCGTGTTGTTCGCAAATTACACGAACGGCCTTTCTCTCCCTGAGCATGTCCTAGTTCCGACTGTGTTCGACCGAAGCGGGACACATATTCGCGATACCTTCCGCTTATATGTCACGTTTTCTCTCTCTCTCTCTCTCTCTCTCTCTCTCTCTCTCTCTATCTATATCTCTCTCTCTCTCCCGCACTCGCCTATATCGATTGCTTACAACTCCGTTATCGCGGCTCGATCGGTTCACCCGAAAATATGAAAATATCGTGTCGTTGTGGTCGTAGACACGGTGGTTCTGTTCTGGTCGTGTCGTGGTCGGTAGAATACTGGTTGAAAATGGAAAATAAGAAATGGAATCCCTCCCATCGTAAATAATTTACTCTTTGTTTCTTTCGAGTTGGCTTCCTCCGTTAACATTTTTTCGAATAAAATACGATTGCGTCGCGCTTTGATTTTCTTATCGAAACTTAAGCTACTGTGTCTCGCGCGCGTAACTAATTGTAAGATTCGTCAACGGTCCTATTTGTCGTTTCACCGGCACGCGTAGTCCTTCTTCTTCTTCTTCGCTCCGTGCCACGATCACGATCGCGATGATATCGGCACGCAAAAATTCTGTAACGCGCGAGTTCGATATTCGGATCGTTGGGAAAGCGCGTCGCTGGAACAAGCAAAAATTGTTCGTTCGAAATCGGTACGTAGCGGCGCCAGAAAATTACGTGAGCAAATATCGGTCGCGCATCAGCGAATCGAATAGCTCGGTACGACGTAAAAATATATTTAACGTTCTTTTCGAGGAACATTGTGTTCGCGAGACGTCCGTGACTAAATCGAGTTCGCGACGCTTACCGGGTTCGTTGTTTCGACCAAGATCGTCGATGAGAACAGTGCCGTGGCTGAACGAGTCCGTTTCGTTCGTAGATTGACGCGGTTCGCGGGTCTGTCCAACAGACGGTGCTCGAAAGTGTCACGCGCCATCGTCGTTTCGGCCGCGGCCCTCCTCGACGCAGGCTCGCTCGGATTCGGAACCGGTTGCGAATCCGGATCCGGATCCGGATCCAGACCTAGATCCGGACTCGGACTCGAAATCGGAATCTGATCCGGATTCCGATTCCGATCCCGGCGCAGCTTCGAGCTCGCATTCGCATTCGCACTCGCACTCGTAACCGTCTTCGCTCGTCGGACTCGCCGACGCGTCCAACCGACATCTCGAATCTTCAAAATCGCTCTTCCGATCCTGTTGGTCTTGACGTCGATGACGATGACAGTGGCCGCGACGATGATGACGATGACGACGACGACGACGACGAATGTCGGCATGTTGATCATAATCCTGATGGTCATGACTATGATTTTGATTATGGTTATGACTATGACTATGGCTATGGCTATGGCTATGGCTATGGCCATGGTTATGACTATGACTATGACTATGGCTATGGTTGTGATTATGGGTATGATTATTATTGTGACGAGGAGGTTGATGCTGGTGAAGATGCCGATGAGCATGACGATGGTGGTGGTGATGATGACGACGACGAAGAAGACTCTCGCGATGGTAAGATCCGTGGCCGGTGTCTACGCGTTGACGCAGGTCGTCAAGATGAACCGTTTGAACTCGCCTCTTTAGTTTTCGATGATAAAAGAGACATACGATCAGCGCGACCAGTATCACGCCTGCAGCGTATCCCGCGACAACGCCGTAACTATCCGTCCGTGCGACTTCCATGTCACCTGAAACGCAATCGGTCTCTGTCAAACGCGTTCTTGAATCTACCCTTTCAGTCCCGATCCCGATCCCGATCCCGATCCCGATCCCGATCCCGATTCCGATCCCACTCTCTCGCCCATTATTCCCGCTTCCCTCTTTCGTGCCCTCTTTTCTGTTCTCGAATCGTAATAGGTCCGCTATGACGCGTTCCGTTTCAAAATTTTTCGAGAAAATTACTCTACGTAATGATCGTCGACCCTCCATATTCGAGAAGACAGAAATATGAAAATTGGACATTGTCGTATGCAAAGGGCAGGCTATAGACCATAGAATATAGTGTAAGCTAGGACACAGCTGTAAGTCAGCTGGGGGGTATGGAAAGACTGAACGAAGAGATCGGTACAGAGAAAGAGAAACGTAGATACATACAGGGTGAGAGAGAGAGAGAGAGAGAGAGAGAGAGAGAGAGAGAGAAAGAGGGCGCAAAAAATGGGTCGTAAGGGGAGAGAATGTTTACATGCCATACCTTCGTATACGAATTATACTTGTATACGAAGTATACACATACAATAGATAGAAGGTAACGGGATTGCATACATGATTATATCCATGCACGTATTTACGAAAATGGAAGTTTACATGAATAAAAAAGGGAAAAGTTGTAGGAACTTTCGACGTGTATCAGCGATCGATACCGATACCGATTCCGATGCTAATTCGATTTACAACTGCGATTTCGAAATGCGAAGCCGACAGCCGACAGCCGACAGCCGACAGTCGCAGAGGTGGTGCGTCGTTAGTCGTTACCGGATCGATTGGGCGTGATTAACGGGTTTCAGCGGTGAATGGAAATTAGTCGCGGCGGTGAATCGAAAACGGATCGTATCGATTCGGGTGGATATGGCTCGTCGGAACTTAAGTACGATACGTGTGCAATACTGTGAGTGAACTCACGTGACAGGGGAGATCATAGCATGCCGGATCGTCGGAAGCTTCGTGAAGGGCTCAGAAGGCCACGAACGCAAAGCACAGAAAGAGAAGAAGCATGGCAGAGGCTCCAGCCGGTGCTGGGGACAACGGGGCTGATGCTGCACCTGCGACACCACACACCGTCGTTCATCCATTCGATCCTTTCATTCTTTCGTCTCTACGAAACGTCTACATGTACTACTTACCTAAGATATCATTACAATTCTGTAAATATTTAGTCTTCGAGTTTTATTTGCAACGGCTCGAACTCGTTTATATCTTTCTTTCTTTGTTGGTTTGTTTCATTAGAATCGTCGAGATTGAATTTCGACGTTAATCGTTCGTCGCGCGAGTCGTTGATAACGCGTAGATAAACGATTCTCATCCGCATCGTGTAAACAAAAATCCGACGAACCGTGTTCGCATCGGTTCCGTTCTCTCCGTTACGCTCGAATTTCCTTCTATGTATTTCTATTATCACGTCCTTCCTCTACTGTCTCGCTATCACGATAGATCGCCTCATTCGCCTATACGCGTACGTACACATGCATATACATACGTAAGGGATCGGTAGTTCGAGGTATCAACGTACGAAAAAAAGAATACGTTTGGAGAACTTTAGAACATGGCATCTATTCAACTATCCAAAGACATTACATATTCGTTAGATCCGAGTTGTATAGACTATGTACGCGTATGTATATAGATATATATCTATATATATACACATAGTATAGCAGTAAATATATATATATACATACGTAAACGTTATGTACACGCGCGCGCGCGTGTGCCTGTGTCTGTGTATGTGTCATGTGTGCTATGTGTGCGTGTGTGCGCGCTTGCGCGTCTATCCTATATCCTAGCGTAGATAAATAAAATTTGTAATACAATAATAACAAAGGAAGGGGCCTGGAGGTGGGCTTGGAGAAAGAGAAAGTAAAGGAGAAGTAGAAGAAGAAGAAGGTACAGCAGGAGTAATAGGAGTAGTAATAGCAATAGTAATAGTAATAGTACTAGTAGCTGTGATAGTAATAACAGTATTGGTAGCGGTAGCAATAGTAGTACTAGCAGTAGTAGTATTTATAAGGAGTAGAAGGAGAAGAAGGTGGAGAAGAAGAAAGCGACGATCACGACGACCATCACCACCACGAAAAACAAGTAGTGTAGGGAGGAGAACAAGTAGAATGAAAAGAAAAAAAGAAAGAACCGCACGACCTACAACCAGTCGTGTTCGGTGTGTCTAACGTTTACGAAACTTACAGTTTTCTTCGTCGGAAGCGTCAGTCGGGCCACAATTGCGTATGCCGTTGCATCGAAGCGATTCCGCGATACAGTATTTAGTTTTACTGCACATGAATTGGTTCTGGCAGTCGGTGCTCGCGCTTATTTCGGACCACGTTGCTCTAAATCCCTGCTGTCCTACGGCTTTATCGGCCAATATGAAGCTGAAAGAAAGGCCAAAGAGAAACACGGAACCGTTGTCAGTCTACCGTGCGACGATATGGTGGAATCGAGCTCGAGGAGGAAACAGAGTTATACGTTGGAATGCTGGAGAATGGAAACGAAACAGAGAGGAAGGAAAAGGCGGACAAGGGGGGGGGGGGGAAGAAGGATCAAGCAAACGAGTAACCAACCTAAGACGCATGTTGTTGTCCTCCGACAGGTAGGTCCAGTTGGCGTTCGGCCCCTTGACGCCGCAAAGCTCGATGGGCGTCGCCGCAGCGGAATACCATACGCGTAGAACCGCGGCAGGACAACCTCGAACTGCAACGGAAACACGAATCGGTCAGAGTACTCGGCGATCGATCCGGAACGAACCGGATAAGTGGAATTTCAAGTAAAATTTCAACGATCGACAGTCGATTACGCGAGATCGTACCTGTTTGATCGCCCTCCACGGAAAACAGTTCAAAATACAAGAGCACTCGCTGGTTCTGGCCGACTCTGATGAACCAGTTGCAGGTTTTGCTGGCATTATTTTTCCCTGGACCCTCGTACTTGTTCGGAAAGTTTGGACTGGCGATGATGCCGTAGTTCAAACTGCTTATATTCGATCCGCAGTCTGCAAAACAAAAGAATCAAGAAGAAGAACGCGAACGTAGAGCAAATGCGAAGATCTGCGATCGCCCTCGACATTACCGACCCGATTCGTTTAGCCTTTGACCAACCTAACCGGACAGCCTACCTCCAAATATCGGTTTGGCCACTTCGAAGGTGTAGCGAGCTTTGAACCCGCTGTAAACCAGTTCGGAATCCGAATGCAGGATAACCCTTAAGCCGAGAGCGCCGAGATTCGATTCGACCGGACCAGGAGCGGTGCTGCCGCAATATCTGCCGATCAGCTTCTCCGTGTTGTCCCGGTACATGTTGTATATCTCTAACCAGTCTTCCTGGCAAGCTTCGAACCTACCAAACGGAGTCCAACGATTAGCATATCGGCGCTATCGGCACACCATCGACAGCGATGGTCCCAACGATGGGACGATACGACGGTCGAATGGCTCGTGGTCGTTGGCTTACCCGTAATGCCCGTCCGTCACGTTCGTGTTTTTCGTTTGCACCTTGAAATAATCGAATATCAAGGTGACCTGTTCGTTCGGCGTTGCCAAGAAGAAATACGTGCAATTCGTGTCGCTCGGGTAGTTGCTGGGATGTCGCGGCGAATTGAAGTAGCCTTTCTTCCGGGACGAGCTGCGATACGTGAACGTGCAGCTGCCGTCGGGTGCCGCTGTGCCCGGTATCTTGTATTCCGTCTCGAAACTATACCTGCGACGCGTCGATCGATTAGTTTTTCGATTCTCCCCTGGGACTCTTGGGCCCTAGGCCCTGGACCCCGAATTCCTATCTCTAGTTTCTAGCCGCGAATCTCGTTATCGGTCGGTTACCATGCTTTGAAGCCCTGGCCTTGCGACTCGCCGCTGCTAAATACCATAACCAGACGTGGACCGTCGCTGACCACTTCGGTCGGATTGCCATTCAGGCCGCACAGTTCGTAATCGAATTTGTCGTAAGAGTCCGTGGCCTCCTGTCCTTTCAAGTACAGCTTCAGATATCCGTCGGTGCACGGCGCACTGCAATAGACCACGGAGAAGGAGTTAAACACGCGGAACTCTAATCGACGTTTTAGCTGAATCCGATTTTAAATTAGCGCATGTACGGTTTTTTCACTTACTCTCCGGTTGTCTTGTTTTTCGGTATCTTGAACATGTTGAATTCTAGTCGAACGCGTTCCAGATGCTGCGCGTCTTGCATTCCATAAATAAAATACCGGCACACGACTTTCGGTATGTACGGGAATGGATAGTTTGGACTGACCACCATTCCGGACGATTCCTTCTTGCTCAAGATCTTCTGATCGCATTCCGACCCTCTGATGTGCTCACCGTTGTAATTGGCTATGTAGTCTGAGTAGACAAAGACGACCGCGTACACGTACAACGAACGCACGCGTAAATATGTTTATCGTATACATGTATGAATAGGGAGAATTCCATCTTCTATGCATGCATGCATGCATGTATATCGTGTCGACATCTACAATATCGTTACCGATACCGATACCGGTACCGACACCGATACACCGGAGACGTTAAAACGATAAGTTGAAACTTCTAGAGGACTCACCCAATTTGACGAAGCTTTCGGAGAACTCAAAGATTCCCTTGAAACCTCGATTCTGCGTGTTCGCGGTGCGTGGTAGCGTAACGAACAACACGTACAAATTGGGCTCGGACGAATACAAGACCAAATTTCTCTGCTGGCCGCAGTACGTTCCGATAACGGCGGACGTGTCGTTCAAGCCATCGTACACTTTAACGTAGTCCAAGGGACAGCTACGTGCATGGGGGATAACATAAGTACGTACAAAATATAGCAGAGAGAGAGAGAGAGAGAGAGAGAGAGAGAGAGAGAGCTTGGTATTATACGTACTGCGGGCCTCCAAAGTACAAATCGAAATCCCGAAACTCGAGACGGACTCGTTGGTCATGGCTTCCGATAAACTTGTAATTGCAGACGAGGTCCTTCGGGTAGCTGCCTGGATACGTCGGCGACAATATGGTACCGTTACGCTTGTTCTCGGAGTTGACCGTGAACGAACACGGCCTGCCCGGGGCTGGCGTCCCGACCTCGTATTCGGCTAAAAAAAAGCAAACCAAAAAACGTTTTTCGACAAGGAAAGAGAAAACACCAAGTGACACAGGATAACGAGCAAACCTACAGGCATTGATGAACGTGTAGATGCCGCCGAAAAGACTGGGCAGCGTGACATTCTTGTCGGTAAAGAAACTGAGGGCGATTCCTTGATAAAGAGAAATGCGCCTTCGGGGTGGAATTGGGCCGCAGAAACGCCCTCCGAACGGTGTTTCGATCAGTTTGGTCGTATTCTCCGAGCGTATTTCCGCGTACAAGTCTAGGTACTCGTGCGTGCATCTGAAACAGCAAATGTCAAATGTCGAACGTCAAGGCGTTCGTGTCCCGATGATCGGGAACCGATAAGGGGAACACGAGAGAATACTTACGCGGGCAGTTCTCCGACAGCGGCTCCACTGGAGACGACGATCGCGCACGATTCAACGTCAGCGACGAATGACGCGCGTCAAGCGCAGCGGAGACGGGTAATTCGAATCGAATTAGAACAGTGGAACAATCGAATATCGATATCGAGGGATAACTGAACCGAAAAAATGATGAAACCCAAAATGAAAACGAACATATAACCGATCTGGAGACTCACGCGGGCGGTGTCCCTCGAAGCCCGAACGAAGTAAAGACCAATTCGACCCGCTGCCGAGGTCCGGCGAAAAACGTGTAGACGCACTGCCGAGACTCGTTCTTTGGATTGAGCAAAAGCGGCGCGTGAAACGTTCCGTTCAGCGGTCCATCCGGCGTGCTTATAAACTTTTGATCGCACTCTGCGGAAACGGGAAACGTTAAACGATCAACGTCGCCTCGCCTCCGCGCGTCCCATCGTCGATCGAAAACTAACAATAATCTCAAGATCAAGAGCATCGTTCTCACCAACCTGTACTACTGCGAGGACAAAGCAGCAGCAACAGGATAAAGGCAGGCGAGAAGACGAAATAAATCCCAGAGGTGTGCCAAAGTACCGAAGCCATACTGTATCCTAACACATGGACGCGCGTTTTTCCATTATTACCGTCGTTGCAATCGCTAATAATATCATGTTACCAAGAGTAAGTCGATTTCCAGCACTTTACCATATCGTTAATCCCTGATCCACGCACAGTAACAATACAAGAAATCGAAATCGATCCTGGTCGTATAGGTCATCTGCAATCAAAGGAGAGTCACACTCGTTACAAATTTCCGATCCTCATACATTCCAACCCCTCGCCGTCGAGCAACTTTCTAGATAGCGCTCGATCCTCTCGTCGAATGGACGATCGAGGGTTTCGCTCTTTTGTCCTTTTGGTCTTTCGCCCCGCCAACGTCAACGTCAATGTCAACCTCAACGTCAATGTCAACCTCAACGTCAACCTCAACCTCAACCTCAACGTCAACGTCAACGTCAACGTCAACGTCAACGTCAACGTCAACGTCAACGTCAACGTCAACGTCAACGTCAACGTCAACGTCAACGTCAACGTCAACGTCAACGTCAACGTCAACGTCAACGTCAACGTCAACGTCAACGTCAACGTCAACGTCAATGTCAACCTCACCGTCAAAGTCAACGTCAACGTCAAAGTCAACGTCAACGTCAACCTCACCGTCAAAGTCGACGTCAACGTCAACGTAGGAACAGCTTTCTCGCTTTGCAGCTTTTTCAAACGATGATTCGAAACACTTTTCTCGAATTTGAGAATACATAACTGTACGAGCATAGTGGAATAGCGAGAACGGTCGAAAAGAGAATAGAAAGGATAGGAAAAGTTCCATTCTGTTCTGTTCGCGGGACAACTCGTTTCTCCGCGTGTTGTCGTCCGCAGTTTGCCACGCCCTCGACCCTCCATGCGATCTTTCTCTCACCGCTCACTGCTCACCGCACGCGATAGAGACACCACCTTGGATCCAATAACGTCGCTCTCTCCGATAATATTTCGATCGTTGCAGGGAGCACCGATAATTTTCACAAGAACGTTAATTGACGATGCGTTAGCGCCACACGAGGGTAACAACCAACAATGCGTCGATCGAGTTCGAAGGTGGAACAAGCCGATGGTCGATGCGCAGCGCCGCTCTCGACAAACTGTTCCCGTACCAACAAACGACCAGCTAAGAGACTAACCTCCCTTCGATTTGGGGTGTACGATCTTGATTCGAATACCGAGTCTCCTTCTGGTTCTCGTCCTTTTCTCGCTTCTCCGAATGGCGAATGGCGAGCGTGTGACGATCGACGCGATCCTTTGTTCCTCTTCCCTTTGCGCGGTATAAGTGCAAATGCTGTCTTTGTGCAACCTTGGCGCAACCTCCGGACCGACGAATTTAATCAGATGTCGTCGTGGCGAAACACCACCACCTAACCCACACCGACCGTTTGATATCGCAGAAAATTCCCGGATCTGTCTCTACCACTCCCACTCTCCCCCACCCCCACTTGCTCTCCTTCTGAAAACACGGGAGAAAATGATGTTGGCACCGCGCGACTAGGTCACCACCCTTCCGCGTTGCGTTGTGCGGACTAGCTACCACCTACCACCCAGCTGTGACTCGTTTCGTCCCATCCCATCCCATCCCATCCCATCCCATCCCATCCCATCCCATCCCATCCCATCTCATCACCTATCGTATCCCGTTCCGTATCGTAGACATTCTCTTCTCTCGATATTTATATGTATACGTATACGAGGACACGCGCGAATAGAACGCGCGCTAGGCACGTGTACCACGCGGAAACACGCATCGAGAAATCAATGTCTGGTGGTCGATTCAAACACAACTGGTGTTCGATCGGTCAAAGTATTATTGTTCTAGAAATCTGCGAGGAGTCGCGGCTGGTCGATACGGCTCGGTATACTCAAATGTACACCGACTCGATCATCGAACTCCGGAATAGAAAACAACTGTTCCACGATGGACCGTAATTTTCCAAAAGTGTGAGCGTTCAATTGGAAGAAACGGAGAACGCGACCCGCCAAAAATTTTCTTTTTTTCGGATCATTCGTTTGTTCGAAATGGTATTGTTATCTAGTTGCGAGAAAAGCTGTCGTCGCATCGATATAGGTACATGTTGTGTAGAACAAGGTGACCATTTGAAAAATTCAATTGGAAACGAAGCACCGCACCCCGGCAGAGATGTCGCGACGGGCCGGAGAACGATCAGGAGAAATTCGATAGAAATAGACAGGGGTTGCTGTATTGTGCGTAGATTATAGAGCGATTTTCGGTAGCGATACTCGCGGCGAATCGGTCCGCGAGAATCATAAGGAAAAACGAGAGAGACGCAGTGGCGGGTAAAAGTAAACGTACAACCGATTAAGAAAGGTAATTCACATACAACTGTTTATTGAGACATGTAGAATACATCTGGTCATACACAAAAATCTTTGACACTTTAAATCAAGCTCCTAGCCCGAAAAAGGAACCATTTCAACATCGTTTTAAATTCATCGATAATCAATTACTTTCAACTACGTCACACTAAAATTAGGGGCAACGTTTAAAATTGCAGGAATTAAAAAAAAAGCAAAGCAATTGGAGGGTGAATAATAAGAAAAGTAATTTGAAAACGCAATTGTCAACGATAAGAGAATGATCTGGTTGTAAGGAATTTTATCGTTCGTTTTCAGTTAGCCGTGGAGCTGACACGTGGCAATGTGGCGCGAGAAACGTAAACCGTATTGTTTGCGTGAATAGTGTTATTACAATATGTTTTTTTTTCTTCCATTTGTTGTTTTTTTTTTTGACATTTTCTTTCGTACGTCGTTACTTTTTTCGTAATTTGTTTTCCTCGTTAGTGCTAAATAACATCACGTCACAAAATGCATATTCGCAGGAATATAATATATAATATATTTATATATAATAAAAAAAAAACACGTGTTTAGGTCGTTATTAACATAAATTGACCGACCCAAGAAATCACACAACATCCGCTTGACACGGGCCAACCAAGAAGAGTCAAGTTCCCCAGGATGTGATGTGCCGCGAATTAGGGCAATGACCGGGTAAAAGGGCACGTTTGCTTGCTCTCGCGGCAACAGCATCGTCAGCCACAGTAGCGCATTATTCTAAATGCGACTGAAAACCCCTCCCCAGGCACCCCAGCTGCCACACCGGTCAAAGTATAAAATAGCAAAGGGGGTAAGTGATAGAATATATCGTGGGGCACCTCGAAACTGGGGCTGGGCCAATATTCGCAATGCTAGTACCTAGATCAGTCTAAAGTCTCGTCACCGTGAACTGCCTTCGCTTTTGCCAGTAATGCTTCCTTGCCCCCGCAAGCTCGACTTTACTCTCTTTTTCTTCCTTTCTCCCTTTACTGCCTTCTTTACTTCTATTACTTCGATCACTTCCTTCCATTCCTCATTCCACATATATCTTTCCTTTTTCATTCCGTCGATTAGTCTTGATCGCTTGCTTCACCTGCCTTCCTGCCTGCCTGCCTTTAATATTGTATAATCTTTCTTTATTACAGTTTTAAAGAAAAACCAGAATTTTATAGTGAAACGTTATCGTGTCGCAAAAACCCACTCAATATGATTAGCAATATCAACCTTATCGTATCATTAATATTAATTATTTTATTTTTATTAATATTATTATTATCATTATTATTATTATTATTATATCCTTGATATTATGATTTTATAAATAGGGTGTGTAGGTAAGTAGAGTAGGTAGGTATAAAATACGGTAAGTGAATAATGAGTTACGGGAAAGGGGGACTAAAGGAATGAAAGATAATAGTATTGACCGGTACAGATAAGATTCATTACTTTCTTCGACTGTGGCTTTTCTCTTACTCTTTTACTCTCTCCTTCTCTCTCTCTCTCTCTCTCTCTCTCTCTCTCTCTCTCACTCTCTCTCCCCTTCTCTCGCTCTTTGCCATCCTTTCAATTCTAAAGCTCAATGTCGCCATTCTTTTTTTTTCTCGTGTTTTAAACAATGATCGCGGTACTGGGGACAGGAAGTAAAATTGGGGGTTTCCATCCGTTACGCTACTAAGTTATAGTTATAATCATCGTTACCGACATGTACCTGTACCGGTACCTGTATCGGTATCGGTAGCGGTATCGGTATCGGCATCGATAAGAAGAAAGAATTATACTTAAGTAAAATGCGAATAAAATGTAACAAAATGTCTATAAATAACGAAAGTCTGCGACCGATCGATCGAATCGGAGACACCCTGCTCGAGAAAATCGATCGACTCGCGCGCGCTTTCATCGTTTGGGAATCGTGTTTCTTTTTTTTTTTTTTGCTTGGGTATGATTATGATTTAAAGAAATTCGTCTCGTCGGCGTCGGCCGTTTCGTTCTGTCGGGGTTCGCGCGCGCTTCTAGTTTCGCGTCCTACCAATCCGATATCCGTTGCTCTCTCTTTCTCTCTACATGGTCTATAGTCTATAGTCTATGGGCTATACGGTCTAATATGATCGTCGGATAAATCATGAAAATCCACGGTTTGAAATTTCTCGAAATTGGTCGAAATCGGCTACGCGGCGACAAGAATGTAAACGGTGATGGGATGTGCGGTCGCTCGATCTTTAACTCGACAGCTAACTCTCGATTACACGTGCGTTCTTGTTTGATGTATTTTTCTTTCTTTCTTTATTTCTTTGTTTTTTTTTTCTTTCTTTCTTTCTTTCTTGGCTTTCTCTAGTTACTAGTTTCTTAATTCTTGATTCTTGATTCTCCGTTTCTCTGTACCTTGATTCGATCTTTTCTATCCTTATTTATCCGATTTTACCGATGTAATCGTCGTAAACCAGGGGGTGCGTGTAAAACTACCGGATTTTGTTAGCTCGCGTGTCTCTCTCTCTCTCACGTTTCAGAATATTTTCCAGAACAGGGGGGTGTCTGGGCTCCAGGGACAGGGACCAACTACAGCCCGCACTTACAACTCTTACTAATTAACTAACAGACTAACAATAACAACGAGTCAACACTCAAAATGTTTGCCGTATGTGTTCATGCATTTGTAAACGTTGCGTACACGTTACGCATCTCGAAATCAATCCGTAACTATCATTATCAAACCGGGTGGTCAGTCGAGTGTTTCGGTCAAACGAAAAATTGTTCGTCCCCGTGCGCACGTACGTTTCAACTGATTCCGCGCGATTTTACGTTTATCGTAAACGTAACATATATCGTTATATCGTTTCGTTATCGTTACCGGCAAAATTTCAGCAAAATAAAAAAAAACAAAATTTTAAAACTACACGAATAAACATTCTTTTTCCTAATTATCGCGAACTATGTTCGGCTATTCTTTTTTTTTCCGTCGACGACTCGTTTTTTTTTCTCGTCGCCCGACCATAAAAACAAAACAAAAAAGACAAAGACAGCCATAAATAATAAATATACTAATAATTTAGACCCTAATATTTTTCCGCTACATTTCGATCTCCTACATACGATTGGGGAGGGGGGGGGCTTCTTTTCAATGAATAATTTTGTCGATAGATAAAATGTTTTCCGTCCTCCAGAACTCCGTGTTTGATAAAGACGATAAACTCTTTTCTCGCCAGCGTCAAAACGTAATTGTCCGGCGTCAACGTCGGCTCTACTACCGTCAACGTGTTCTTCGGCGTCTTTCGGTCCTCGTCGCAGTCGCAGTCCTATTTTTCCTCGTCTCTGTAAATCTCGTCCAACCCTTAATAATAATAATAATAGTTTCATTGACTGTACACATTTATAGACCAACAATAGAAGGTCTAGCGGCGCTAGGCGCGCTCCACGCATACACACATGCACACACACGACGAACACGAACACCGATACGTACGAATGCGTACGAATGCGTGGGCGCGCAGCAAACACGCGGACGCATTCGTACAATCATAAACGTGCATCGCACACCTGTTGCCGATTGGTTGGTCGCTATCGATCGGGCAACTTTGATCGAAACTAGGCGGTGTGATATGAACGTTCACGACACGGAATACCATTCGCGCCCTTAAAATTTTGTCGCGATCCATTCTCTCGATCTCGATCTCGGTCTCGGTCTCGCACTCGCTTCACAATTCCCAATTTCGATAACACATTCTAATATTCTCCTTCGTCGCTTGGTTGCTTGGTCGCTCCGTCGCGATTCGCAACTCGATTCCCTTCCCACGACCTATTCGAAAGCGTACGGCGCGCCACGTTTTTTTTCTTTTTCTTTTCTTTTTTTTTTTTTTTTGTTTGTCTTGCGCAGAATCAAAAAATCGAATCGACGCACGATAAAACCGCGGGCTATCGCGTTCGCTTTCGTTTTCGCTTTCGCTTTCACTTCGGCTTTCGCCTTGGCGAAGTTTCTCTTAACTAATACGATCCATCGTCATCACAATCCCAATGTCAACATCGCCGATCTTCGTATCACTTGGCAGTAAACAATGTGACAATGCAGTAGCGGTACTTAGATTAGTATTATCGTATTATATATATCTATATGTATATATAATATATATAATAGTAATAATAGTACGGGGTGGGTTGTTGGGTGGTCACTCCGATGTAATAATTAGTTCCAGTGGCACATCACTGTATATGTAATCACAACAACAGCGAGCGATGGTGGTGGCACCGAGCACGTCGCATCGCGCGCTTTTTCACCTTTTTGCCATTTCTTTCCGTTCGTTCGTACTCTTCGTTCTCTTTCCTTTTCGTTTCGTTTCGATTCGTTTCTACGTTTGTACCCGAAAGTGCGTACGAAAGCATTTACGTGTACCAGAACGGTAAAGCGAACAACAACGCGTACTTTCCTCCCAGTCGTTTTGCCCTTCTAGCATCTACGCGATTCTTCCCCGAGGTAAACGATTCGCGATAACTCGTTCTCCGATTACCTTTCCTTCTCATCATCTTCACATCCGTTACCACCTCCTCCTCCGCCTCTGCCTCCGCTTCCGGCACCGTCTCCGTCTCCGTCTCCGTTTTCATTTCCATTTTGTTCGATGTCCTTCGGTTGTTCCGGCCGTCCCGCTAGTTTCAGTTTAGGTTCCGGTTCCGGTTCTAGTTCCAGTTCCGGTTCCGGTACCAAAGATCCGTCTGGGCCACAGCAATCTTTTCCTCGAGCGTTACCGTTCTTCTCCCTTCGCTTGTCGTTCCCCTTTCCCTTCGCTGCTCTCCTCTGGTCCGACGTACACGCGTTACGATCGTTCGAATCCGTTCCGTCGACTGGTTGGTTCTTCCGTTTGTTGGTGCGTGCGTGCGTTCGTGCTTGTGTTGTACGTGCGTATTCACACTCGCAGACTCGCAGAAGTTAGCTCCACGATTGGTAAGAGTCTTGGTACCACTCGTGATCGTCGTTGGAAACACCGGCGAGCGCGGCTTGTCTGCCGCCGAATCCGATGTCACCGCCACCACCACCACCACTACCACCGTTCACACTCGCCAATCCGTACGCATTGCCCAATGGTTGTTGGGCGAGGGGTTGGTTTCCCCAGTTGCTCTGGAAGCGACGCTTTGATTCCCCCTGGTTCTGGTGACCCCCGTCAAATTTTCGTTTACCTGCTGTACAAACAAACAAACAAACCGATCTTGAGCACCTCGCTGATCGGAACGCGCGCCGCGCCGCGCCGTACCGTGCTATGTCGTGTCGTGTCGTGTCGTGTCGTGTCGTGTCGTGTCGTGTCGTGTCGTGTCGTGTCGTGTCGTGTCGTGTCGTGTCGTGTCGTGTCGTGTCGTGTCACACCGATACGGCCGATCGGTTCTTTCTACTGTCTATCTGTTTCGGTTTCGTTTTCGTTTCGTTTCGTCGGTCCGTAGAGTCGTGAGTCGTCGTCAGACGTCGTTCTGTTTGTGTTTGCGTCTGCGTCACTTCTCTCGCTGTCGCGAATGCACGCGTGTTCGCAGTGAATCCGTCTGTTTAAAGTCGGAATGAAAAACGAACAAACGCTCGGAAAAGAAATAACCAGTAACTAATAGCGAACAAAAATGATGATGTAAAGATCGTTTGCCTGTAAAGAAGAAAACGATACAACGATCGGAGCGATGACGGGGAGGCACGGATCGTCGAAGGTTGAACGAGATAGATCGAAAATGGAACAACGGAGTGGGAGAAGGAGCAGGATGATAATGCCCACCGTTGGAATCGCCTACGTGGTTTTTTTTTTATCGTGTATCAAGGATCGACGGGACGGAACCAGCTGACTGGAGGATAGATCAGGAATCGGGCCGGAAGCGGGAGCGGGAGCGGGAGTGGGACCGGGACCGGGACCGGGACCTGGACCGCGACCGCGAACAACGAGCGTTGTGAAAAGAAAAACGTGTACAGTCGGAGGAAAGGAATATGTCTTGCGTCGGAATCCGGTCAAATGCGTTAGAGTCGTAAAAGATGATTGATTTATCGTGGAGATACAGACCATCCTCACCTGGTAAACTTCCCTTGGCGCGGACCCCCCCACGAGCGGACAGCCGCTGGAGCCCACGGGCCCCTGAAGTTGCGGGGTTGCGTCCCCCCCTGACTGGGCCACGGACTTGCGGGCCACCGACTCGGCCACGCGGCACTACTCCACGACCACGTCCAGCCTGACCAAATAACACACACCCAATCGTTACCCCATCTGATTATTATTGTTGTGTTCCTATAGCATAAAACTCTCCCTCTCCCTCTCTCTCTCTCATTCACCCCTTCTCTCTCTCCCCCTCTCTCACCCCCAATCTTTCTCTCTCTCTCTCTCTCTCTCTCTCTCTCTCTCTCTCTCTCTATATATATATATATATGTATCTTTCGCTCCCTCTCTTGCTCTCCGTCTCTCGCTTTTTCCTCGCCTAAGGCAGCACGCACCACCTATCGTCCCATCGTTTCATTTCCTAATAATACTCGATATTCTATTCTAGTTTTATGTAATTCGACATCGCGATCCAAGATTTTTCACGCAATAGTGTTACTTCCCTCGTTCCTATCTATATATATACAGGCGCGAGCGCGAGAACGCGCACGCGCACGCGCACACACGACACGTCTACCAATAAAGTACTTGTTCTTCTATCTATCATTGTTGTCTGTACATTATCCGTTGGCAAGCTAGTCCTAACGATGTTAGAAACGATGCAAATGACTGGACTCGTGGTATGCGAATTAGCATCTCGTTGAGGGTGATCGGCTATAACTGTGTGTACATGTTCTACGTCGCCCACTAGATACAAAAACTCAAATACCTTGTATATATATATAATTATGTATACTTCCATATTATATGTACAAACCCGTATAAGTAAAAATGATCAAGTGTACCACCGTGTAACGTATCGGCTAACTCTGTACCCGAACGCGCGTTTTATATACACACATACGAACATTGCACATTATATACACATCTAACAAGTATTTTACATGTATCCTACACGCAGCTATGTATATATACATACATATCTATACATCTATATATACATGTGGTAACAAGTTATTGCACAGAGAAAAATAAGCAGAGAGAATAAACGTTGCGTGAAAGAAATAAGAAGATAGGGGGTATGCGAAGAAAGAAGGAACATCGAGGTCAACGGGTTTCCGAGATAGATTGCTCGTGTATCCGCCGCGTGTGTTCAGGATGCAACGCTAAACACGCGGTACAAGCACGCGATCTTGTCGTGTTTAGATCGTTTCCCAAGTTGGGCCAGTCTGTGCTGCCAAAATTTCTCTTTGTTGCGTGTTGTTGTGGATTTCGCTTGGTCTCGCACCGAACGAAACCGTAATGCCAACGCGACGTTCAGCGATGCACCCTCCGTCGCACCGACATATCGTATTATGCAACTCGTATACGAATACGAATACGAATACGAATACGAATACGAATACGAATACAAATGCGGATACGTATACATGGATAAGCGCTGATGCTACGGTAACAAGAAAAGAAAGCGATAGGAGAAGGGTTTCACCTGAAAGCAAATGTCGACTAACCACATTTTTGACAGACAGCGGCGACAGTATTAGCAAAGTTATTCGATCCAGTGGAAGATAGGTAAAGCGAAAAGCGTATTGGTTCTCGATACTGTGGTTGGTCGGGAAAGTTTGAAGCGAGTCAACCTACTGCACTGTCAGCAACAACAAAATTCAACGAATCAACTTTTAACGATACCATTAGAGAAGCGAGTGGTCGTTACAGCGAGCTAATCGAAGCATAAATATCACTTTTACAAGGCGAAGCAAGCATCAAACGTCAACTATATTATCGATGCTACCGATTACTAAACGCGGTACGCGATCCAGAAAAATCGATCGAGATTCCTCGTAGAACGAAATTTCGGTGTACATATGCACCAGTCCCGTTCAGCAGGCCTTGCGACGGGCAAGCGCCGCCCGCCCATGCCCGCCCATGCCCGCGAGCATAACTGAACCATCGAAAGGAGGCATGGTTCGTTGCGCGCCAAGTCGCCGAGTCGCCTTTGCCCGGGAAATCAAATTCTCTGTCCGCAAAGGCGATAGCTGAACGGGACTGGTCTCTATACTCTCTATTCGTCTTCTTGGTATTGTTTTGTTCCGCTGCAACGCGACGACACGACCCATCCGTGAAAAGGTTGCGCGCGTTATTCGTACGAGATCGTCTTCCGGTCGGTTTCGGGACGGATCGAATCGGATCGAATTCAACGGGAAATCGAATAAACGCTTCCGTAAGGAAGAAAGGCCGTAAGGGGGTGAAGGGGATGGGGGCGATTGCGATTCGAACGAACGAATCGATGCGGAAGGACTCCACGATCAATCGGAAGTATGAAAAGTAAAGGAGCGGGTACGGTGTACGTACGCTCGACAAGCGGATCAAACGAAAAAAATCTAATTGATCGAAACACGCAACGATAATCAAGTACGATTCCAGCAACGTCCGACGAGCGCGTTTTGGCCAAACGAACGACCAAATAGTTCAACGACAAAGTAAAACGATAACGGGGAAGAGAATGGGGGGTGGTGTTGTCGTTGCGTCTACGATCAATCCATTTTTAGAACGCCGAGACGATCATCGAACAAACTGTATACTTTCCGGCTAAACATCGGAAACGAATAAAGCCGTGCGACTCCGGTCCAGAGCGATCAGCTGCCAACCGGTCGCGCTACCGTATGTTCGAAGACGAATTGAATCGACATCGAACAGAAACTAGGATATCCGTAATCGTGTACACACACGCGCTGCAGGAATGCTATAACACCGAAACGATCGAATCGTCCGAGCTACCTTCGAGATGCTTTCGTCTCCTATCTCGTTGGTCTACCTATCTAGTCGTCGATCTATTCGATCTATCGATCTATCGATCTACCGATTTATCGAACCGTAGATCTTTCGGACGAACACCAGTCTATTCGTCGAGTCGGTCGAATAACAGGTCCATCGTGGTGCAATTAGAACAACGATTGCACGTTGCCCAATACTCTTTTACGGTATATTAAAATCTCTGTAACTTGACATACAAATACATATATGTATATGTATGTATAGGTACGTATGTACCTATGAATATGCATGCGTGCATGTTTATATATATATATATATATATATATATATATATATATGTATATGTATAAAAATAAACACAAACACGCATATTTATATATATATATATACGTACAAACCTATATATATATATATGTGCATATACATACTTATACAGATTATCGATCTATGCGTATATCATATCCGAGCCACGAGACGCACGCATCGTTTTCTCCGGAACGAGACAACGGTTGACGCGATCGAGTCACGCGAATTCGTGACGCGATTACGTTTTCGCGAAAGCAACACAAGCAGAGACGACCGGAACTGTTTCGCTATTGCTGAAATTCGATCGCTCGTCGACTGCGTGGACCAACGCAGCATGCAGCGGCAAACCTTCAAGGAAACCTACAATACGCGCTAAACGATCCCAGCAACTTTATTCGCCTTCGTCTTCCCTCCTCGATTCGAACTCGAACCGCGGTTCAAACTCGAGCCGGACAAAAGAAAAGAGAGAAAAGACTGTTTTCAGTCTTTGTCTTTGTCTCTGTCTCTGTCTCTATCTCTATCTACGTAATACCTCTATCTCTATCCGCCTTTGTATCTCTGTTTCGCTCTGCTCGGTTCGAAAACGTGGTTTCCATCGCTCGCTTTTGAATTTCGTTTTTTTTTTCGACTTCCCTGTCTTACTTTTCTTTTTTTAGTGAAACTTTTCCCGGCTGAGTTTTCGTTGAATAATTTAGAATGGGTCTACTATGGCTCAGATATGATTGGCAAGCAATTTGAAAGTGGCAGTGTGTTCGGACAAACGGGGCTACGTTAGTCGACGCAATGGAATTATTAGTAAATGTACACGTAATTGAGGATTGATCGGTTGCTCGCTTGCTCTCTCGCTCGCTCTTTTCTACTTATTTTTTCTCTTCGAGATTTTCATTTCTTCCCCACTTGATCTTGTTTCTCTCGTGCTCTTTTTCGCCCCCTACCCCCTTACTGTCCCTCTTTCCCTGTCCATCGCCATCATCTTACTTGGTGACTCTGTTTTCTCCCTCTCTCTCTGTTTCTGATTGGTTCTTCTGCTGTCCAAACCGCTGCTGTTAATACTACTACCACTACTACTACTACTACTACTACTATTACTACTACTACATCTGCTACTACTACTACTACTACCTACTACTATTACTACTACTTCTGCTACTACTACTATTTCTATTACTAATACTACTTCTATTACTAATACTACTTCTACTACTATTACTACTGCTACTGCTATTACTACTACTGCTACTGCTACTACTACTACTACTACTATGTATTACTACTACTACTACTACTATGTATTACTACTACTACTACTACTATGTATTACTACTACTACTACTACTATGTATTACTACTACTGCTACTGCTACTGCTACTACTACTACTACTACTATTACCACTAATAATACTACTATTACCACTAATACTACTCCTACTACCACTACCACTACCTCTACTACTACTACAACTAATACTAATACTACTACTACTACTACTACTACTAGTACCTCTGCTACTACTACTACTACTACTACTACTACTACTACTATTATTATTATTATCTTTACTGTTACTAGAATTAGTACCGGATGTTTCCCGGTTGTTAGGTACTCGATGGCTTTCCGATCGTTGATTTGTTGATCGTAATTGAAGAAGCAGAGACCCGCGTTCTGACTTTGAAACTTGCAAAGGACAGGGCAAGAAGAGACTCTTGTCTGTTTGCGCGTGTTTCCTCGCGTTATCGTTTCACGGTATCGAAGATACGGCTATGAAGCATAACGTACACGCAAGTGCAGCGAAGCAAACCGTTTAGAATTTCCGATACTGGGAAAGATCGTGTTCTTCGATTACGCGAGCAACGATACGCTCTCTGTTCTCGATCAAGAGCAATCGAGCGAACGAGCGAGCGAGCAAGCAAGCGATCGAACGAGCGAGCAGGTGTTTGTCGGAAGGCGTAAAATGGATCGTGTTATCATGTTGTTGGGATCGTCCGCGAACACTGTGCCACAGTCAAACTACCGTTGATGTGTGTATATATGTATATATGTACATATATGTACGTACGCCTACAGTGAGAGAAAGAAAAAGGAAGAGAAACGGGACAGGGGAGGACAAACCGGCTGGATGCGGGAGGGTGTGGGTGAAATAGAGATAATGAGACAGAGAGAGAGAGAGAGAGAGAGAGAGAGAGAGAGAGAGAGAGAAAGTGGGAGAGGGGGAGAAAGAGAAAGAGGAAGAGAGAGAGAACATATATATATACATATATATATACACATATACAGAGACACACACATAGATATACGAATCATATTAAAAGTAAGAAATGATTCGAGAACGGAAACGACTTTAGAACGACTTTAGATTAAAAAAGGCGACCCACCGGTTGAGGCTGCCTGCCTCTCCCTCTGGCAGGTGGCGGATGCGGCGCGTAATCGAAATAGTAATCTTCGTATCGATAATAGTCATCGTAATATGGATCACTGTAGCCACCTCGATAATCCCCATAACCGTAATAGTCGTAATCATAATCTATAAAAACACACATTACAAATAGACCCAAATTTAGCCACGATAATATGTAAAATCCAATCGACAACTTATTCAAAACTAATACTCGTATTTCGTAGTAAGAAAAAGCATGCCGGGAAAAGATGGTTCTTAAACTCCAATAAGAGAAAAAAAAGAAAAGAAAAATTCGTATAACCGAACAACCGCGTACATAGTCCACGTTACTTATTACTCGTAAATAAACCATAAAACGATTCAACGAAATCATCATCCTGGAAAAAAATAACTGTTTGCCTTTGCATCGCAACATTACAAAGAAAAAAAAAACTTCGCAACAATTACCCTACCACCATCACGTGTCCTGACGAATGCCACGCTTTTCTCGGATCATAGAAAATCTTTCCCTGAAAACACTGCTACCGGTAACCGTTCTTTCTACCGGTTTTTGTCGCAATGTTTAAACGCTTCCGCTTTCGAGCAACCCCCCCCCCCCCCCTGCGGAGCACAATTTTCGATGATCCGAGAGAGCGCACGATACTTTCACCCATTTGACTTGAGCAGAATTGAAAAACGGAAAAAAATACACAAGTCTACAGATAATACTCTACCACGTTCCACTCATTGTCGCGATATCACGATATCTCTTACCTATTTCCACGAGAGCTGTAAACAAATTTTTGAATTTATGATGCATACAAAACCAACGAAATGCACACGCTTACGTAAAACGTAATCAAACTAACGACGTTGGTAAAGCAAAGTAAAAATTAAAAAAAAAAGTACAGTAAAGTAAAGTAAAGTAAGGTAAAGTGGATGAGAGTCAAGTAGAGACAAAGTAAAATAAAATAAAGTAAACCAACAAAAAAGAAAACAAAAATGCAAAAACAGAAGAACAAGAAGAAAATTGTAAGATTCGTGTAAATCTGGCAATGCGAGAATAATCCTTGTGCACTGTCACGGAAAAAAAAGAAAGGTAATATTTCGTTCAGGCACCATCGTAATACGTAAATACAAAACAAACGATACGCATGCAACGATTGTCCGTACGATAAACGATAAACGAGAAACGATAAACGATAAACGGTAAACGATAAACGATAAACGATAAACGATAAAAGATAAACGATAACGGTGTAACAGTAAGAGTCGCGCGTACGTTAAGAAAAATTAGTGTCGCCTAAACGGATTCTCGCTCGATTCTCAATACGGTGGGAGGTTTGCATCGAAAGGGCGTTTGTTGCGCCTCCAAAAAATAAAAATATAACAATCCCGCGAGTCGACGAGTCCGAGAATCAAGACCAAGAATCGATTCGGCGCACACATCCGTACGCGCGATATCTACTCGTACATCTATCGTATGTATATACACACACAAAAGAAAAACAGGTGTGACAGGAAGTGGTAGTGGTAAGGCAACAAGATGCTCTTATTAAATCGTTAAGTCACACTCGGTGTACATACGTAAAGACGTACATATATATGCGTGAAAACAGATGAAAGGAGGAAATCATTTGGTCAAGACATTTAGTCATTTAGACGGGAATTATCGTGAATCGTAAGGCGGTGATATTCTACTAGCTCGCGAATTTGAGAAATCGCGAAATAATCATAAAAGTAAAGCGAATCAGTAAGTAACTAAGTGAGCAAGTAAATAAATAAGTAAATAGGTGAATAAGTAAATCAGTAAACAAGTAAATAAGTAAGTAAAGTAAGTAAATAGGTAAGTAAGTAAGTAAGTAATTAAGTAAGTAAAAGCAAGTAAACAAGTTAGCAAGTAAGTAACATTCGCGGTAGACACTCGGACCAAAGTTAATCGAATGCGAACGCGGTCAAGTGAACTTGCTCGATACGACTGGTATGAAAGACAAAACGCGAAACGCGATACACGACACGCGATACGCGAACCTAACGAAACGTGACATTGTCCGAGCAACAGAAATAAACAACGCCGGTATACGTATTGTACGCGTTGCACTGGTACTAGTTGCGGAGGTGTTGGTTGAAAGCGCGGTGATCAAGTGCGCCGAATAAACATAATGCATTTGTGTTTGCAGTTATCGTGGAACAACGGAACAACGAAACAACGAAACAACGAAACAACGGAACGGAACGGAACGGAACGGGACGGAACGGGAGAAGGGAACAACGGAAAACAGAACAACAGGACAGAATCGCGAGGAAGGAGAAAGTTGTACTAGTACGGAAGTACTTACCGTAATCGCCTCGTCCCATTTGTCCTCGCATACCTGCACCAGTGCCGCGAGGACCCTGCCCGGGCCCGCGAACCTGCATCGGGCCTCCCATCATGCTCGGATGCGACGGAGAACCTCTGAACAACGCAAACGAATCCCTTTCAATTGACAAACTCTGCCGCTCCTGCGCTCCCGCGCTCCACCGCCCCAGCGCTTCGTCGGTTCGCTCACGAATCCCGAACGATGAAACGCGACGAAACACTCACCCGCTTCGAACTTGCAACATTTGCATCATTCTTCGTTCTCTGGCGCGGAGCATTTCCTCTTTCTTTTTCTTATCGGATGGCGGCTTCGCTAGGGACACCTCTATGTGGGATCCACCGATTTCCTTGCCGTTCAGTTCGTTCATCGCCTGAAACGATCAGCGATCAGCGTAAACATCAGAATCCTGTCACGTCTCGTCTCGTCTCGTCTCGTCTCGAGGCTTCTTTTTTACCTTGATCGCGTTCTCCCGTTCCTCGAAGTGCACAAAAGCATAGTCCTTGATCTTTTTGACTCGTTCGATGTTACCGTACTGCTCGAAACACTCTTTCAGTTTCTCCTCGGAGCAATCCTGCGTCAAATTCTTTACGTACAATACGCGCACCTGAAACACGAGTTGCTCGATATAACGCGTACCTAGATAGTCAAAATATCTGCTGGTCAAAAACCATAGTAGGTAAAGAAAAGGTAAGAGACACCCGCAACACGGAACTCTTTTCGTTTTCTCCCGGGTTTCTCCTCACCTTTGACATCGTTTGCTCGTCGGGCTCTTCTTGTGGATCCGCCCAATCGACTATAATGTCGCAGCCCCAAACCTTGATGCGACCCGTGCTCAGCCTTCGTTTCGCTAAGGAAGCTGCTTTGTGAGATTCATATTCTAAGAAGCAAAACCCCCTATTTTTCTTCTTATCGTCCGGTGAACTGTAGATAATCACCTCAGTCAGGCCAGCTGTACGATGAAAAATTATACAAAATGGATCAATCGATTTTATCGGGACATCGACCGCGTTACGAGTATGTACATCTACGGTTAAAGTAACAAAAAAACAAAATGTAGAGGAAGAACGAAATTAAAATAAAACGAAAAACAAAAAAAAAAGAAAAAAAGAAAGGAAAAACAAACACTGCCGAAACGTAAAGAATAAATGGAAGCGATCTCGCGTTGCACGGTCTCGAATTACGCGAACGAATAAGTTGCACGCGTACAGGAAATACCGTACTCTACTCGATCGATCGATTTACATCGATTCGGTTTGCTTTCCTTCGATACGGTGTGTAGCAGAGGAGTCTGTAAAATGCGATCGACTGCACGCTGTATGTACTCGGCGTTACACCGGCTACTCGTATTCTCGATGATCAACCACAAACGTCAACAACAAAAAGAAGAAAAGAAACAACAGAAGAGAAGAGAAGAGAAGAGAAGAGAAGAGAAGAGAAGAGAAGAGAAGAGAAGAGAAGAAAAGAGAGGAAAGGAGAAGAGAAGAGGTGAGAAGAGAAGACTAAAACAAACAAACAAACGAACGTGAAGATAGATAATGAGAGAAACTTTTGTGACAAGGAGAACAGATTCGAAAGATGACAGTGTCAAAATGAAAATAAGCACGGAGCGTGTGGCATGTATATGTGTATGTATGTATGAACGAGCGAATGTGTATATGCGCATATGTGCGAGTCTATATGAGGCTATGTGAGAGAATGAGAGACAGAGAGAGAGAGAGAGAGAGAGAGAGAGAGAGAAGAGTAAAAGAAAAGAAAAAGAGAGACAAGAATACGAATATGTAAATTTGACATCTAATTTGGTAATACACCGACACGTGCTGTTTTGCCAGCATTTCCGAAATTGCAACGACAACGCAACGAGAAAGCAAGTTGTTTCTGCGTTAAAAATACTTATCTTTACCTAGAAAAATACTCGATGATTATTACAATGCTATACTACCGATACGCAGTATGTAGCCTAATCTTAAATATAGGAAATTGGTAACATGTTCGCAAAATGTTCGGGCTTTGTCGCTTTATTACCGAACGAGTCTCCGATTTCGTGATCGCAAATTTGGAGCGAGTTGTAGATATCGGCGAAACACCGAAACAAAATAGGAGACGGTAAGGTAACGCATGAGCAGAGCCTCAAACTTTTGCTCGCAGATGGCTAAAACTCGATTCTTCAAAATCAACCTCATTCGCACGATTTTTGTACGCCATCCTGAAACATGTTCTAAAGAAACAACTACACGCTGTCACGCTGTCACGCTGACACGCTACTCTTGCGTTTCGTTGAGAAACGGCTATTCGACGAGCCTGCGACGATCGAATTCTGGCGAAACTACATACTCACGCATGTACAGAACCAAACAAAATAGTACAAAACAAAACCAAACAAAACAATCCACAATCTCACCGTACTAGCATACATACGCTCGTGCACAACTTTGTTCGCGTCCACGAGTTCACGTCCACGTCTACGTCCACGTCTAAGTCCACGTCCACGTCCACACTCATGGACATACATATATCATTCATTCTGGCTTTGCCATACAAAAATCTGACGTAACGAATGTTTTTCTAAAAAAAAAATGCATTACCGCGGAAGTGCTAAATTCGACCACACGACACAGTTATTTGCTCCAAATGTATAAAATTCGCATTTCATAAAAACATTTTTAGAGGGCGAAATCTATACAGTGAAAATAAACACAAAAATGAAAAGAATAAAAGAAAAGCGCATAGTAAAAACTAACACAAAAAAAAGAAAGAGAAAAAGAAAGAGGATTAGAAAACAACAGAAGAAGAAGAAGAAGAAGAAGAAGAAGAAGAGAAGAAAGATAATAACGTTCGGGATACATATATTTTCAGTCCAAAGATAATAAACGAACACGCGTGTTGTTCAGCTATTTTCAAAACGTTGTAACGCCCGACAAGCAAATTTTTGCAAATCTATACGAAACTAAACGGTTGAAATCCCGATCCCCGATAGAGGTGCAGATGTGATAGGAAAAATATCAAGAGTTTTTCACCGAAAGATAAAGTATCACGTATTACGTTCCGTTTGATCGGTGCTCAATCGTGACTCGCGCGAAGAGACGCTACTCTAGAATATGTATAATGTAAAATAATATAATGTAGTGTAACGTAACGCAACATAATGTAACGTAACGTAACGTAACGTAACGTAACGTAACGCAACGCAACACAATGTAATGTAATGTAATGTAATGTAATGTAATGTAATGTAATGTAATGTAATGTAATGTAATGTAATGTAATGTAATGTAATGTAATGTAATGTAATGTAATGTAATGTAATGTAATGTAACACGTGGTATAGTATAGTATAGTATAGTATAGTATAGTATAGTATAGTATAGTATAGTATAGTATAGTATAGTATAGTATAGTATAGTATAGTATAGTATAGTACAGTATGGCATAGTAGAGTATAGTAGAGTAGAGTATAGTAGAGTAGAGTATGGTATAGTGTAGTACAGTGTAGTGTAATATAATGTAATGAATGTAATGTAATAGAAATAGAGAATAAAGAAGATTCGATAAATAGAAAAAATAGCATGCTATTATAATTTCCATGCAGTGCAGCGATCGAGTCACGAATACGCGATAGCGACGCTACAAAACTGTAAATTCATTCAAACTCCCCTTGCGACTGGAGCAAGGTGTGGGCAGTACTGATATCGACACCGACATTGACACCGACACTGACAATGACACTGACACACTGACAAAAATGATGTGTCGTACATCCGGTGACATCGTGGCTGTTTTTAGTTTCGCGTTTCAGTCGATCTATGTTTAGATGGATATTTCCCGCCAACGCAGCTATCGTTCAAAGTTTGGTAGAATCGAAAGCGAACGAGGCTCTCTTTCACGCGTTATTCTTCGTCGAGTACAGACGTTACGCTAATATCGTTATACCCATCGATTCGCCCCTTGTTTCCACAAAACGTAGTTCTCCTCTCCTTCCTCTCAGTTTAAAAGCCGAGTAATGTACGTTCGGTAATATGATTGATCGTCTGTCGTCTATCGTCTATCGTCTATCGTCTATAGTCTATAGTCTATAGTCTATAGTCTATAGTCTATAGTTCTCTATCGTAAGCGTTAACGCGTGCCAACGACAAGGCATCCGATGCTGAAATTGCTTTCAAACAAGGGACTCGTGGCTCGATGCTTTCGACGATTCCTGTCGGTACAATCTTACGATACCGATACACGATTCGAATATACGGGCCGCGTTCCTCGACTATCGTTAACGCTATTCGGATGTCCTGCCGTCGTTATCTTTTCTCTAACAATTTCATCGATCGCACTTTCAGATTCGACCGTTTTGTGCCTCGTCGATGCAAAACTAACGTATTCTATGCTTTGCGTTCTGTGTTCTTCCACTTGGTTATTCTTTTCTGTATACTGTATCTCATCTCCTTTCCTCTCTGTGTCCAGACTTTGATATTACATGCAAAAATGCGATACGAACTAACGAACTAACGAATGAACGTACGAACGAAACAGACAACCAAACAGGCATACAGGTTCTCGCTCACAACCATTCGTCAACCACATCTGTTCATCGCTTCGATCGCACTTACGAGTCGGTGACGACAAGTATCAATCTAAATATATTTCAAGGATAGAAACTTTTTCTCGGGAAAATGCTGCTAATTTTACCAGAATTAATCCATAAGCATTATTGGATAGATACTTGTGCGCGTACGTGTACACATTTCTCGAGTTTAATCGACGCTGTGCTATTTTCTAGCGTTTTTATAACGTTACTACACCGTGTTTATATCGCATTTCTACGTGGATCTTCTCACTTCTTTTCACCGTCCCACCCCCACCCCCACCCCCACCGCACCGCACCGCACCGCACCGCACCCCTATCTGTCCCCATTCTCCTCGATTTTTCGGTATTTTCCCCGGCGATTTTTCAAATTCGAAGCGTCCCAAAATCAATTGTCGCAACAATCGAGTCCCTGGTAACGATCAAAGATTGACTATCTCGCGCGTCGCGACTCATCGGACGCCGTCGTTCTTCTACTCTACATTATAATAATCGTATGTTGATTTTTGATCGTAGGACGCGTCGAATCGAATCGGATCGAATCGAATCGTCGCTTCTACATTTTGAAACCCGAACAGAAATACTAGTTTCGTGAAAAACTAAAGAAACAATTCGAACCAATTAAACAATGTTATCGTTGAAATTGAAAATAAACTAGTGAAAGTAAAATTTTGCGGGGGTACAAGACTCGTCGTACTATAGGTACATTGTAATGTTATACTCGTACGTATTGTATGTATTGTACATATACATATAGCGCGCTAATTCGCTAGACGAGGCGAAGCAAATCAGAGGTGATCGAGTCGAGTCGAATTTAACCGAGTCCAATCGAGTCGACGGAGAATCGATGAGAATCGAGGAAAATCGACAAGAATCGACGAGAATCATTCGGCGAATTGATAAAGTTGCAAGCTGGGTTCGCGAATCAACCCACCTGACACACACCTCCGATCTTTGGTAACAAAGTGAGAATAGATAGCCGATCGGTTTTCTAAAGACAACACAGATATTGATCCCACCATCTGTCCCCCAGAACTTCCTTTGGTTACTGGTTGTTGCTGATTTAAGGACAATTTGTCAACTTACGTGCGTGCTTTGTAAATTCTTCGAACAAGTCATCTCGGTCTCGATTCTTTGGAATATTTCCCACAAACAAGCGGTGATTGTTATAAGATACGGTAACACCAATCTTTTTCCCTTTCCGAATCTCATAATCATTCAGCTGTAAGAATAATGTGGAAGGAGAGTGCCAATTAAGCTTGCCTTTTACAATTTCACCTGCTTATTGGCTGTCTGAACGTGGGATTTCGTGAAGCGACCTTCGGGTAGGTTTAAACATGTCGTACGTTTTTCGGGTCGGGGCAAGCGAGTTTGCCGAGGATCGTGATTCATATCGTGGAAAGTAAATCGCGGAGGCAACACCAGGAGAACTAACTGCATACGGCTGTTGCAGTTGTTGTTGGTTATTATTGGCTATTCGTTATTGGTTATTGGTTATTGGTTATTGGTTATCGATTACAAGTTGTTGGTTGGTTGATTGACAAGATCGAATCGGGAGACTGGACCCGGACCTGGTATCGGAGACGATCGGAGGTGGCAGGAAGGAGGCGGCAGGAGGTTGTCGAAGGTGATCGGGCCACCGGGCCGAGTGGCTGGACCGGGTGGTGGTGGGCTGTCGGATATCGAATGAGCTAGAACGCTTGGATCGGTGGATAGGTGGATGGGAGTGCCTGTCCGTTTGTTAGCGAGCCAAACGCCCCAGCGGTCCACGCAAATCTCCCATACCCCCATGCTCGAGGCCCAGTCATGAATCGCCGCGTTAGTGTGTCGCCACGCAGAGAACACGATCGAACACGATCGAACACGGGAGGAAAACACGAACAACAACCACGCGGATATCTTTGCATACACCGAATCGCAATCTAGCAACTTTCCGATCAAACTAAGACTCGTACTCTATTGCTTCCACACATTTTCTCTCTTTCAGTTTCTCCGTCTCTTTTCCGCATTGTTCGTGATTGGAAGAAACGAGAAAAACCAAAAAAAGAAAAAAAAAATAGAAAACAGAAAAGAAAAAGAGGGTGCGCGATCGACGCGCCGATTCGATTCGATTCGATTCGAGTCGAGTCGAGTCGAGTCGAGTCGAGTCGAGCCGATTCTCCAGTGAAAGTGTTAGAAATTGTATGATCGGCCGAGAGAAGAAACGGGTCCAGTATGCAGGAATACGAAAAACCGAAGGAAAAGCGGCCATGGAAATGAGCAGGTAGAGACAAAACGGTAGGCGATGTAGAAAGAATCGGATAATCGGATAATCGGATAATCGAATTAATCGGAAAATCAGAAAATCAGAGAATCCGAGAATCTGAGAATCCGAGATGAGCGAGATGGGAAACGAAGGAATGTGACGTGTGATTACTGTGACTGGCGAGAAGCGAATAACTCATAACTCAACCTAAATATGCGAGGAAAAGAAGACTTGGACCAGAGAGGTGTTACTGTTCACTAATAAACCGAGAGGCAAGGAGACTGACCAGAACTGAAGGTGCCACAGGTAACATATCGTAGATCGTAGATCGCACGATCACGCGCGCGCGATCACCGTTTTGTTTTGTTGGATGCTCCAGAATTCCATACCATCTACAACCACTACTTAAAAGCTACCACTCTTAAGTTACAATACAGGTAGACAGGTAGGTATAGGTAGATAGGTAGGTACACACGCCTCGAATTCACTTTACCTGTTAATTTACCAAATTCGTCCAAGATCTCCTCTTTGCCTTTTGACTTTGGTATGTTCCCCACGAAAAGTCGTAGATTAGGAACGCTAATCTTTACTTTCAGATTCTCGCCGGGTTTTATTTCGTGATTATCGAGCTGTGGGATGAAGAAAACAGACACATGCCTAATATTGTTCCAATTAGATAATTTGTGTTTTATGTAATTGCGAAAGAACAGGAAAATTTAGGCAAAAATTTTTCAAAAATGTGCAATTTAGTGAAATAATCAACATGGCGTGGTTCCATGAAAGCGAGAAAGTGGCATGCGCTTTGTCGCTCGAGTCTTCACAATATAGGAAACCGGCGTACACGGATCACGTGTTCCTGGAAACAAATTTTAAGCCTACCAATTTTTCCAAACTTTCTTACAAAAATTCTCACTATCCCATAAGAATCGACCAATTGGGTACACATACCCCTAACCAATTTAACTACGCGAGATATTTTTCTTTTCTATTCTTTTCTTTTATTTTCTATTTTATTCTATTCTATTCTATTCTATGCTATGCTATTCTATTCCATTCTATTCTCTTCCGTACGTTTCTTTTAAAAATCATCAATGTTACTTCTGATATACTGTCACGATCATGTTATTACCATATCTATCATTTCTATCGTTAACACTATCATAATTATTAGCATTGCTGCTGTCGTTTCTGTTATCACTGCTGATATTATTGATTGTTTATGTTTCTGCTGTTATTACTATTGCTATTGCATTATTATCATCTGCATCACCGTTATTACACCTACCAACTGCTATTGCTATTGCTATTGCTATTACTATTACTATTATTCATATTATTATGATCATCATTATCGTCATCATCGTTATTATTATCGTTATCGTTATCATTATTTCATCATCAATATTCTGGAAGGTTCTCCACTCCCAATTTTGCCCACTGAGCAAAGAGGAGAGCTGGAAAAAGAAACTCATCCATAGGATATCATATTAATGTCTGTATGTATCTATGTATGCGTGTGATCTTTTCGTACTTGTACGTATACATATATACGTATACGTATACGTATACCTATACGAACGCGATCACGCATACGTACAGATATACGTATAGACGAATATGCGTATGCATGCGCGTGTTCGTATCCGTGTCTGCATAAATCGTTGCCTGTTTGCGTGTACATGTGTGCGCGTGTAAACATACGTGTATACGCGTGTACGTGTGTTCGTGTGTACATGTGTACGTGTACTCGGTGGTCAGCCATGTAGCGAAACCGTGAATCCACCAAAGTGGCTATTGGAAACGGTTAAATAAAATGATTTCACACATTTTCTAAAAAATTAGGGTTATTTTTTACCACGTCATGGTATTAAACGACGCTTTCTTCGTTCGTTTCCTCTATTGCTGTTCTTGCTGGATTTCCTGTATTTCTGCATGGATCAATATTTTATTGTTGTTGTGTATTGGGACTTGTCCATGGATCTAGGTATAGGCATGTGTAGGTGGGTGTATGTATATGTGGACGTGCGTGTGCGGAACTGGGGCTGCATGTGTGAATGCGTGTGTGTGTGTGTGTGTGTGGTTGTTGTGTGTGAACAGTTCTTCGTTCGTTAATGCGTTTGCATGTTTCGTGTACGTGTGGATGTGGGTGTGGGTGTGGGTACGCGCGCGCGTCTATACGTATGTACATACGTACATATGTACTTGGATCTTTCTTTTTTCAGTATTGCAATCTTGGTAAATTTAGAGGGACGTGTTGGATGTAATTATATACTTAAACACGATTCCATGGTCAGGGACATATACGCTAACGAAATAAATATGTGGATTGTTCTCAACTAAAATAATCCAATTGAAAAATTTTCTATATAATACTTTGATCATTAGCGAAACAATAATATGATATCGCAGTTCAAACTACTGGAAACGAAGCGTGAAAACGTAACGTAGAACAAGCCACATAGGAATATGAAAAACTTCGTTCGAAATGTTTAATTCAGAAAAGAAATAGAAAAAACGGGAAGAATTTCGGATAACAAATTTGATTTGATGTAATTGAATCGGTTAAACGATAAATATCCAAACAAGTCGGGACAATGATGCACAGTCGGCATATAGAACCCGACGTTTCTTAGCCTTTTACTTACCGGTTACACGGTTACACGGTTACACGGCTACACGGTTACATGGTTGCACTGTTGCACGGTTGTACGGTTACACGGTTAAATGAACAACGACAACGTCAATATTGAATAAAATGATACCGATGCAAGCAAATACGGATAAAGAGTAGACGAAAAATATAGATTGCGATACAAAAACAACGGTTAAATATTAATATCTAGAATAGTTATATTTATATGTATTTAAACATTTCGAAAGACCGAATATTTTGATAGCAATAACAATTTTGTAACGTGTGTTTACATGTTGTTTAAACAAAAATGAAGGGAGCCGATCTGCCCATAGCAAGATGTTGTTAAAGAGGGTATCAGAATTTGTACGCTTCACAAACATGTACCTATGCCGTGACAAGATTAAAAAATGTCTACATACCTCCCTGACTGCTTGCTGTGCTGCTTCTCTGTCGGTAAAAGTGATAAATGCGTATCCTCTGTTGCAACCTGCCATCGGATCCATCATTAGTCTTAAATCCCAAATTTTTCCACATTTTTCGAATAAGGGAATCAACTCGTCTTCATACATATCTTTTGGGATTTTTCCACAGAATACCTGAAACGGAAAAACAATCTCGTTACAAATCTCTCTCTCTCTCTCTTTCTCTCTCTCTCTCTCTCTCTCTCTCTCTCTCTCTCTCTCTCTCTCTCTCTCTCTCTCTCTCTCTCTCTCTCTCTCTCTAACTTTACATCTTGTTAAGAGATGCTGTTTACCTCACAACCGGTTCCCGGAGTCGGACCTTCCCAATTCGGAGGAGGCCCACCATATTTTCTTTGTCCCGTTGTTACATCTAAAGGATACCCAGTTCGTTCGAGGATCATCTATCTGTGGAACGGTACAATTGGTTTTAGTAATTATTTGCTATAAATGTAAATCCACCGAAACGAAAGAGAACTATATCGTTGATAACTAACGAGCTTACCTTTATTTTATCCTCGTCTGGTGCTTTGGGTGTTGTACTGGTACCAGTCCCGGTACCTTGACCTGCACGACTTTTTTGCCTATAGGTTTTCATTACACCACACAAGTATGCAGACTTGTTCGACACATGCTCCAAATTCGACTCAAGAAACTGTGTGAGTACTTTCAGCGCACCGTCGACGGGAAATTCCTTTAGAGCATCCAACGCCCTTTCGTCCAAATCCACATGGGCCAATTTACCAGTTTTGTAAATTTCATCCAATTTTGCGGCTACTTTTTCATCCAAACCATACTGGATTAATTTTGAAAAATCTTCTGTTCTTTCTACGTATTCCATTTCCTCCTTAGATTGTTTTTCTTCCATTTTTATTTCCCCATTCCCTTCCGCCATAGCTAGAAAATAACAAATCCAGTCAGTTGTCCGGCCCGACGTTGTAAAGTACGACGATATGACAAGAATATTATTTATACGTCCTATACCAAAATAATCTATATTTTTGTTATGTTAAGGTCAGATCCTAACACATTCCGATACAAATTACACGCATTGTTTGCATATATACGTTTTGTGTTTTAATCGTAATAACGAATAAAAACATTAGTATCTCTTTAGTTCTTTTTTCAAATTATACTCTATACATTCTTGTCTCTTCTGATTACGATTACGCTTGTATTTTTTGTTTGTATCAACAACGAATAAGAATAACAACAAGCGATGGATTTTCAAAATCTTTCCAATCACAAATGAAGCACGCCAAAGGCAGAAACATGAATGGAGCACATAGAGACTTTGAAAACACTGTCTGCCTTCGGTAACATGCAACACAGCAAATGTACAGCTAATCGAAAAACTGTGCGTACAGAATGAAAATCCCCTAAAAATAAATGTTGTTATGCATTTGTTTTCCAATTTTCTTATACATAGATAGAAAGTTACTACGCAACATAGCACAACATATTGTTTCAACCTCCATTTATTATTATCCATCAGCTACAACAATGACTGCAAAAAGAAAGGAAACAGATGTTTCTCTGTATCATATTATTGTTAATTTATATTGTAAAGGAAAGTCACTTTGGGAAATCAGTAGTATAGTTGTTAGAACTTATTCTATTACACCTAAAGTAGTTAATAAGTTTAAATATGAAGGCATGCTAAAAAAACAAGAGGTATCAAAGGAGAAAGAAAATTCTTTCAGAGAGCAATGAAAGATTGTATATTGTGCAACAAATAGGGTGCCAAAACTAGCAGTGGCTGTCTCCTCAAGACTTGGTAAACCTATAATCAAAGGATACCATTCGCAGAGTTTTACATCGAGAAACCCTACACTTCTAAAGTAAATAGAATAAAATGTTTAGAATCTGCCAAAGAATTCGTCATGTATTCCAATGAAACTAAAATCAATTTATTTGATGCAGGCAGCAAAGATATCGTATGGTGGAAAGTCGAATACAGAGTTCCATAAAAATCATATGTAGCCAACTTTTAACACAGCAGCGGTTCGATCGTGTATGTGGGAATATAGTGGCAATATAGTGGGAACAATGAAAAAGATGATATACTTGAATATTTTCCATCAATATTTACAAGTTTCGATTGAAAAATAAAAAATGTCACCAACGTATCGCTTCCAACAGGATAATGACCACAAACACGCTTCACGTGTTGTTAATATTGTAAATGTTATATATTTAAAAAGTTTTAGTTTTAACGTTTCTTTAATTGAAAAGAAAAATACATCACCCACATAAAAAATAAAAAAATTATATAACAAAAAGTAATGTTATTA
This sequence comes from Halictus rubicundus, assembly GCF_050948215.1. Classification (NCBI taxonomy): domain Eukaryota; kingdom Metazoa; phylum Arthropoda; class Insecta; order Hymenoptera; family Halictidae; genus Halictus; species Halictus rubicundus. The sequence goes on from NC_135161.1 coordinate 14,642,432, forward strand.
GTCTGTTTTTTTTTCGATAAACATACTTCTAATATGCGTGTACACTCAATTTTGCGACTAGCTGTATGTATAATTTCCCGCGTTCAAGAATAAACGGATGTCGCAGCTCTGAAACGTCGTGTATCCTCATCCTCAAATATACGAATGAAATTTACGCAATGGGAAAAATTTCATCGACGAGTTATTAATGTTCGTACATGTATTGCTATTGCTAGCCTTGGTCTTGGATAAGATACCCCTCCAAAGAAAAAAAGAAAAAGAGAGCGAGAGAGAGAGAGAGAAATAAAGAAAGAAAGAAAGAAAGAAAGAAAGGAAAAGAAAATATCGTATCGAAATAATACGAGAATACAATAGTTCCAAATTTTCTAATCACTAGAAAAAGATTGAAAATAGTTAGTTGATCGACTAGATTGTAACGCGACTCGAGCCCCGTGAGGAACAGCATCGAAATGAATTTTTTACAAATCATTTGCCGGCCGGCAATGAAACTGCATCCATATTTCTCCAAGAATACGTTGATGCACTTTTGCACTCACAATAACATCAACACATGCCCTTCTAACCGACGAATTAGCACTCGCTTTTAAAAACGCACCGTTAGAAAAGTACATCGACAAAAAGGTTTTCAAATCTTGAAGATAAGAAAATTGTATATACCTTAGAAAGTAAATGAACAGAATCCTCCTGCGAGGAAATGGCGATAGACGTCAACGTGATTGCAGACTACGGGGTTCACAAAACGACGCGCAAAGATACGCTCGAACCCAGCGACACGAGTTAGCCATTTTCTTTTGAGGCGCATTCGCAAATTCTGATTGGCTCGTGCAAAAACTGAGAAGAAAAAGTTGATCGCGTGCAATATGCACTTGTATGAAATAACGAATCACGGACCTAAATGGCACGTACAAGAGGCGTCGTCTATTGTCTTGTGCTCTAATTTCAATCGTTTGAACGAACCGACTTCCCAAAATGAATCCTTTTCTCGTACTTTTTTTTTCAATAATGATTCTACTTCAAAACGTTTCCTCGACATGTTAGCATCATGTACACTGTACATACACCTACGTACACGGTACTCCTACATATATACGTATGTGTTTTTATGTCTAGATAACATACGCTCGAGTCTAGTCATTATTTTTTTTTCTTCTCTTTAAATATCAACGAATCAACGTAATTTCTGTACGCACCAAGTTTCTTTACAGACCGAATGCAACAATTTGTTGAAGAGAAATTCGTTGAAGGTTCGCTTCTCTCTTTCTAAATTGATCTTAAAATCCTTTTCTTTCATCAGAAAGTATACAGAACGCGCAATAAATAAATAAATAGGTAAATAAGTAACAAACCCTTAGAAAGAGAATGTTTACAGCAGCGGAACAGAAAAATAATTGAATTCACACAGGCATATATGCAGTTACGAAGTTCTAACACAGTCTACTTCGTATCGGTAATAATTGGTCATTACGGTAAATTTTGCGTCGTAGAGTAACGCATTTATAAGTATAATGTATTTTCTATGTACAAGATATTAAATTTTAAAAAATATTCGGATCGAAGGATCGGTAAACGAATACGACGGTAGAATCGCGAAAAGGATGACGAAAGGTTATCTGTACGAGCAACAATTGTGTCGGCGCGACATACCATAACCTCTCTCAAACACAATGACACCGTGGAAATGGGAAATAAATAAACTAAGAGACTGTAAACGTAGAAACGTACGCGACGCAATAAATATATAGTAGGAGTAAATGAATATCTGTTGACGAAACAACCAAAGAAATTGCAAAACGATACTTATGAAAATGATGTACCTGCACGAGATTCGAAGCCTTTCCAGTATAAATTTGGAGTAAACTGTATAACGGAGCACTAGATACGACACAAAACGGTCACAATCGTTCAACTGGTATAAAATTCATATTACGAAATTCACCAATATTTTCGCGATCTCGAATGTGCTGCGTGTGTATCTCGCTTCACTTCCGCGTTTTATTTTACACCACTTTCTTCGAAAAAATATAACCACTGTGTTGTATAACCAAAGACGATGTACTGCGGTGAATTTGATCTTGTAGGCACTTGCAAAGTTCTGATAATATTGCAACGAATGATGACGGTAAGTGAAGTAAGCCCGGGCGCAGCGTTTCGATATCGTGTAGTCCCTACATAGCCGCAATGCATAAATTGGACTGTCTCGCTGAAAGAGCGGTGCAGTGGTGCAAGCCCCACAAAACCAAACCAGTTTCCACGTCCGCTTACTTGCTAGTTGCGCCCCAATCCAATCCGATTTAACCGCTTACCTCTCTTCGCGCGGTATATGCGAGCCCCGCCTTAGTCAGACTCGTCGCAACTCGTCCCTGGTCCCCTACCAGCACGCCGTCCCTTCTCGCTCCTTGTTTCTCGCTCCTCGCTTCTCGCTTCTCGCCTCTCGCCTCTCGCCCTGCCAGCCCGCCAGACTGCCAGCCTGCGAACCTGCGAACCTGCGAACCTGCGAACCTGCGAGCCTACGAGCCTACGAGCCTGCGAGTCTGCCAGTTGTCAGAACAATTATTCCTACGGCTCTTGTACTTCCCCTTTCCTCGCAAGTTTCTTTGACAAATTTATTTATCGTTTTCTCGCTTTCTTGCTGTTTCCTCTCCTTCCTCTCCACCTTTTCACCCTTCACCCTCCCCTTTTCCTTCATCTTTGTCTTTTTTTCCTTTTCCTTCTTCTTCTTCTTCCTTTCCTTTCTCTCCTTCTTCTTTTCCTTCTCCATCATATTTTATTTTCTCCATAACTAACCTATAATGCAACACGTGCAATGTTTCACGTTGCTTAAAAATTTAACTATATGTACGTATAGTAGCCTACGACCAAAATTATTTTGTTAAACTTTATGTTGTGTTATACTCTGGAGTGCATGTTTGTATTCTCGTGTGCCAAATCAAACTACGCTAAACCGTGATACATCTAAACACATACAACGTATGTATATGTACATATGTGAAGTAGATATACATGTGTAACACACGTTTTATGTATAGATATGTCGTATGCATAGTTCCGATCGGAAAATTTACATACATACATGTAGATATTTACGCACAACTATGCATACACGTGAAATTTATGTCCTTTATCTTTTTATTTTCCTAGCAATCGTGTTACTGGTAGCACGAGTAAAAAAATATTCGCGGAATGACTTGATCTTGCAACTTTACAGAATTTCCGCCAATTCAGAGCGTCGCATAATGAAGTTAATATATATATTTACGTAAATACGCGCTTATACGTATACAAGAATTGTGTAAATACTGCGATGTAGGTGTAATGCTCATTATCACTTGCAACTCATTTATTTCGATAGTCGTGATTTGCAAAGATAGTTTCTCTACATATGGAAAGCAATTTGATATCGATGATCGGCGTCAATTCTGTGAATAATATTCAAGTTACTTAAAGAGCAGGTTACAGAAACCGAGATACGGTCCTGATTTCAACCGTAAACCGCCTGTCTGGTTGAACGCGCACCCGCGTCCCTCGAATCAGAACGAGCGACAGAGAGGGAGCTAATGCTTGCACATTCGATGGCAGAAACCTGTTCCTTCGAAACTTTTTACTTTTTTTTAACCATTAGGTATTCTTATTACTCGAAATATGTATTCTATCAAAAATACATTATCGATAGATATACTATTCGAGTTTATCGACCACCGAACATTGGTCAATTAAATGTTATTTAATCGTTTCCTTCTTGGTTTATTTTTTTCTTTTTGCCTTTCTTTCTCTCACTTCTCTCTTCCTTTTCTACCATCTTCTTTCTTTCATGTTATTCGCTCTCCTATACTCGTATACTCCTATCTACCTCTTCTCATTCTCATTTCGTCTCGCTTTATCAACTCTTTTTCTATTCGTTTAACAACGATCTCTTTCTCTTTATCGCTACCTCTCTTTCTATCTCTAGTCTCCCTCCTTTCTGCTCCCTAGTCTGCCCCCCCCCCCTCAGCCATCCCACCTTTCCTATCTCTCATTACTTAGTTGTCAGCACTCTCCACAGACAATACAGTTTTTACTCAACTCTGGAGCCATTGTCGTGGGAGATCGGAATTTTAACGGAGAAAAACCCCTATGCATAGGTCAACTTATTTATTTAAGTATACATATTATATATGCGGCAACTTATTTTGATCAACACTATGAAATGTATATTACTTTTCAATTGTCTTCTTCTCCCCTGCGCGTTGCTCTTTGTCATTCTGTATGTATAATATATGTGTACGTATACGTATATATATATATCTACATACATATTTATATTCTAATTGTAAGCTAAGCAATCGTAATTTCGAGAATTCTACAATGAATCGATGAATATTTTTATAAAACACCTTATCGTGCCAGAAACTATAACGAAACAGAATTCGTTGATTGCAAAAAAGGATTTATACAACTTTTTTTACGAAGACGGATAATACAAAATTGATGTGAAAAGAAATTAGTAACTGATATTACAGCCGAAAAAGTTGTTCATGAACACGAGAAGATATTGTTACGTAAGAAGATGCGCCGACGATAAGTTATGTATGTTAAAATTCTTCCGAAGAATATTTCCCACGTTAACGTTACGAGTTTTGAACCCAGACCATGAACGATGCATTACAGAAATTTTCTCAGGATGTATAGATGCATGAACAGCCGCATTAAAGTACGTGGAGACCCCCAGCAAGCTGTCTCCCCGAAATACTTGTTTAGGTATGAGAGATTCTATTTTTTTCGCAGATAAATAAGGGTGAAGACCTGTATTGGTACAATAATGCCACAGCCAGCGGAATACTCGTACGTACACTTGGGAGAGTCAAGTCTGGGGGAACGGGGGTCGATGGACCAAGGCGCTATGAGAATTATCATAATAAAGGATATTTAAATGTTATTTCACATTAAGCTATACTTTATTTCTTTCTCTTTTTTTCTTTTTTGAAGCTGCTGCTGCTGCTACTAGTGCTATTGCTGAAATACCTTCCATCGCAACATTTCTATTTTTTATGTATAGTTTCATGATTACGATAACGTAAACAGAAAAATTCTATGCCCGATTCAATATTTCAAGACACAAGCATACGTTTCTTTTTTCCCATAGAAGCTTCTCTGAATTATTACTAATTACCAAACTATATAACGAATGATTCACCCGAGTAAAACCGAACGGTTCCTTTCCGTTGTTTTTCCTTTAGCGAATTTTTAGAGTTGGATAACCTAAAATAGAAGAATAATACTTGTCCGTCGATTTGAACGACTACATATAATACCGTTGGTTGCATGTGCACGCACTTATTATCAATCGACATGTACATTTAACGTTAACGAATAAGTTAGATTTTACTCGGTAAGTATATGTGGAATCAATGACGTCAGAACCGATGCACTATGTATGCAAGTGTAGGTAGTAGGAGGCAGTAGTTAGTAGGAGTAGGACATACGATAAACGAAGCGGCACGGCCACGAGTGTAAAGTGTACAAGAGAACGTTTCGAGTGGATTGGGTGAATTTATACATTTTTTAATGTGACTAGTGTAGTGTGGAACGAACGTTCGTTCTCTTTGGGAACGCTTTAATCCTTTTTATATGTGTCGATCGCGAAGCAGCTAACAACAATTCTTTCAAAACATGGAATCAGTCAATTCGAAAATCTATGTGATAGCGATCGTGTGCCTCTATTGTTTGGGCGTTGTCGGTCAATACGAATGGCAAGCCAGAGATGCCTTCGACGAAACTCGCTTCAAAATGGACAAAATCAACGAAGAAAATTGTCCTATTCAGCACCTCGGAGACCTTTTTCTGCCAGAAGACTCAGTTTCTCATTTACCCGATATCAAAGATATTAATATTAATCCCGTGTTCCCTAATAGAACTGCTCTGTTACATCTTCATAACATGGCACTCAGTAGATCGTTTTTTTGGAGTTACATTTTACAATCACGATTCATACGTCCAGCGATCAACGATACGTACGATCCAGGCATGATGTACTACTTTTTATCGACGGTTGCCGATGTTTCTGCAAATCCACATATAAATGCCTCAGCCATTTATTTCTCCCCAAATATGTCCTATTCTCCGTCTTACAGAGGATTTTTCAATAAAACTATGCCTAGATTCGCACCAAGAACTTTCAGGGCTGACGATTTCAACGACCCGATACATTTAGAGAGAATATCTACAAGAAACACATTTACCGTGCAAGACCTTGGTGCTTTCCCAAGAAGTAGTCTAAGCCAAGATTACACGACCGACTATTATCGTATAAACGAATGGTACGCTGAAGCAAACAATTTTTTGTATTGTTCAAGTGATCTTACATTGCTCTCTATGTATACGCAGGTACAAAAAATGGTTGCCAGACAACGTTGAGAGGAGACACGATACCAAAACTACGTACCAAGTTTCAATTCGCTATGCCAATGGTACCAACGATACATTTACATTTCATGGTCCACGAGGTGCCGACGAATATCCTGGACCTGTACAATGGACTAGACCTTACTTCGATTGCGGCAGATCAAATCGTTGGCTAGTTGCAGCGGTTGTTCCAATTGCAGACATTTATCCAAGGCACACAGGATTCAGACACATAGAGTATCCAACGTACGTAGAAAATTATAACCAATAGGCGCTCATTCCGTTTAATTGTTAGTCTCAAAAATAACTTCCACGGTTAATTTCAGATATACTGCCATATCCGTGATAGAGATGGATTTTGAGAGAATAGATATAAATCAGTGTCCTAAAGGAAAAGGAAACAACGGACCTAACAGATTTGCAAACACAGCGAGATGCAAGACAGAAACTACAGAGGTATTAAATGCAGAAGAAAAAAAAAGCAAAAGCAGGAAAACATTTTTTTCACTGGACTATAAAATAGTTCGCGTGTAGCGTAATTTATGTGTCGATTTGAATTTGCGTCGTACTCGCAGTGTGAACCGATACACGGATGGGGTTTTCGTCGCGGCGGATATCAATGCAGATGCAAGCCAGGTTTTAGGCTGCCAACTGTAGTTCGACGTCCATATCTTGGAGAAATTGTAGAGAGAGCGACTCAAGAACAATACTATAATGGATTCGATTGTACTAAGATAGGATGTGAGGTTTTTGTTCTAATCTCGTTTCTATCTTTTTGTTCTTTTATTACATTGGGCATTTACTAATCATGATGTTTGATACTTTAGGGATTCACAAAATGCCGGTGCAATGGGAGAAGGCAAAGCCGTACGTTCGAGAAAAATACCTCGAGCAATTCTATCACTACAGAAATTACTCCTCCGGGGCAGAAGCTCTAAGATCCGAGAAAGTGAATATCGATCAAACTCTCAAGTTTATCTTGAGCGTAAATTCTCGGACGTGCAAAAGGTGTGTTGAATTTATAATGATAACGATAGAATATGAACTTCGTAATCGTAATGTATGCAATTACAGTTACACGCAGGAAGAATTAACATTGCGCGGAGATATAGGTTTCGGCGTTAGAGAATTCTTTGAAAACGAAGCAAAAATGGCGACTAGATTAGCAAACTTTATTAGCGCGTTTCTACAAATTTCCGATCCGCATGAGGTTTATTCTGGTAAAAGAGTAGCCGACAGACCTCTGACAGAAGACCAAATGATCGGAGAGACTCTAGCTCTGGTTCTTGGGGATACCAAAATCTGGTCTGCTGGAACATTTTGGGATCGCAACAAGTTCACAAATCGAACGCTCTTTGCTCCGTACGCTTATAAAACTCAACTGAATACACGAAAATTCAAAGTCGAAGATTTAGCTAGGTTGAACGATACAGGTAAAGATTCGTCAGGAGCATTGCGAAAGAACGGTGTCGCTTGATAAAATATCGACATTTAACGATACGAGAAACATGTTTTCAGACGAGGTTTATACGAAGAAAAATTATTTTCAAGTACTGAAACAAAGATGGGCAACGAATTTTGACGAGTTGGAGAGATATTACATGAAAATTAAAATTAGGTACAACGAAACCGGAGAATATTTGAAACAATACGAACATTATCCAAATTCCTATAGGTAAGAATACGAATGTATTATATGCACAGAAACAATGGGTGGAGGGACAAGATTTTGCTGTAGTCACTGCATCAAATCGCATGTTTTTGTCGCATCAGACAATGAATTTTATCAGGAACAATGCGTATGCAACGCGTGATCAAAGGCTAAAGAGATTTGGTGCATGGGATTGGGGAGTAAGAGAAAATTTACCTCTGAAATAGGATTTATTTTAATGTGTGGGAACACGCAACGTCTGTACAGGGCAGCAAACTTGAACCATGGCCATTGGACAACTCCGTATTTCGACTGTAACGGCAAAGTGAAGAAATGGGTAATTACCTATGCATCCCCATTTTTCGGTTGGGACAGTTTGAAAGAGAAACTGGAATTCAAGTAAGTATTTCTGTCCACATGGACGGCCGAACGGGGTTGTAGTATGTGCATGCGGGATCGAATCCGAGGTACTCGACCATAGGGATACGAAACCAGTTTCACCGCGAAGAAAGAGAAGAACCGAGATCGCGTTTTATATTAAAATCTTTACAGAGGCGTCATAGCTGTTACTATGGACCTGCTTCAGCTCGATATTAATCAATGCGACGATGTGTTCTATGCGCCGAATGCATTCAAGGGTAGCCACAAATGCGATAAGAAAACCTCATATGTAAGTTACCGGATATCTTACCGGAGACTCTTTTGCTGTTGCTGTTGCTGATTACATTAATATCAGATTAATACTATAAATCGATTAATCAATATCAGTCTGTACTTCTTTGCGATAAGAAAGATTATAACATTTTATTCGTTTTCGTTCTTGCTCGCACAGTGCGTGCCCATCCTTGGTAGAGGTTTTGAAATGGGTGGCTACAAATGCGAATGCAAGCAAGGTTTCGAATATCCGTTCGAAGATCTTATTACGTATTATGATGGCCAGTTGGTGGAAGCTGAATTTAATAATCTAATCAACGATACACAAACCAGGTTGGTGAAGTCGTTGCTCGTTCCTCGTTCCTCGTTTCGGAATTATTTACACGTCCATCTATCTAGTTAATTGTTAATTTATCGTCAACAATGCAAGATTCGATTATTCTGTTTTATAGGTACGACATGTTCAAGTGCCGGCTAGCTGGTGCTTCATCCATCCAAACTAGCTGGATACTGTTAGTCGCCTCGATAATATCGTATTATCTGTTCAGACGCTAACTATATCAAACAGTAATAGTCATTTAATACATGTATTTTTGTAACTCGATTCCGTCCGTGGAGATTTTTAGGTTTTAGTTGATAGACACATTTACGGTATATTAGAAACGCTTACATATGATCTGTCCAATTTACATGAATACCATTAATTTTAAGATTAATCGAATTTTTAAGAATTTTATGTAGTTTTATAGTTTAAGCGACACTCATGGGAGGAATAAAAAAAAAGAGCTTGTAAACGAGTGACATCGTCTTTAAGTCTAACGTCGCAACATTGCGACTACAAGTTATTATTGTAAGCACATTTTGTACCTCTTATATTTTTGATAATACATAACACTTATAATATTATTGTACAATCTAATTTTCTATTATCTCCTCCGTTCGAACATAGATATTTCTTGTGTTATTCGATCAGACATGAAAATTATAGAAGTCTTTAGCTTAAAAGTAACCAAGGTTATATTTAAATTGTACATAGAATCGTGTGTTTTAAGAATTACTTGTTAAACTTTGGCAGAATGCAACGATATATGCTACAAATGGCAATTTGAACAAAGGGTTTGAACAAGAGCTTTGTACTGTTAAGAACATAGAAATAATTATTCAAAGCTGTTACTCCTTCTTGCTTGTAAAATGATGTTTAATAAATCTAACACCTTGCGTCATTTGTGCACCTTCGTTAACAAAGTGGCACGCAAACAGAAGCAAATTCCGTGGCTGCACCTTCAGAGCGAATCGCATAAACATTGCAGAATATAAACACAAAGCTGAAACAAATTAGTACATGTGTATCCGTTTGTCAAGTTCGATGCGCGTATGGTTAGATCAATTTCGTAATTCATTTGTTGTAATTAACAATATATTTGGATTGATCGAGATCGAGACTGATTTGAGATTGTTCGACCATGCGAAAGAACAGAAAGCTAAAATGATCGCAAAGTCGGCAGATGTTTTGAATGTGTTTTGGACACAAGTTCCTACATATTCTTATGCACTAAATCTACGGAATGAATTCTGAAAAAATCATTTTACTTGTAGCAGAAGATATAATAAATTGTCAAACTAACCAAGCGTCATTTTTCCACTAATATATTCAGGATCCCTTCGTATATCGGCGATCGCAGCAATCGGAATGCCCCAATTAGCTATAGGTCCCCAGAAATGTGTACTGAAACAAAATAGCAATTTTTCTATGTCAAATTGTTCGTAGTAAAACGAATGTAGTGTGATGCGTTATCATTGATTACGAGATCAGACGAACGAGCGCATGTATGAGTGTACAAAGATTCTGTAGCTTGCCTCGTTAAATACTCTCGTGTCTCTTTGCTTGACAGAAGTTTTCTAACACGATTCATCTTTTTCCGGTATTTCTTTCCCTCTTTCACAACAAATTGATTTTCTTCGAAAGAAAGTAAACCTGTAAGAGACAAATACAATATATACAAGTGACTTCGAAGAAGCGACTACTATCAGTTCACAGTTATATAAACGGTCAATAGTACAAACATTTCTCCACCAAGCGAAAACCGTTTGAAAAAAAGTTTTATTTCAAGTATGGAAGTATGCACTTGAAAGAAGGTAACTTTCATGCAAAGAATATGCCATTTTTACAGCTGTATTTATCAAGTGTTTTCCTACTGTAAGGAAATTGTTTCGTTTAGACTTAGACGGTACACGGTACATACATCTATATGTGTAAAGAACGGTATATATGTGAGGTGAAACGCGGGAGAATTTAAAAATGGTTGATTTAATTTCGATCAGTTTGTACCGACTTGTTACACTTGTACTTTGTACTCGTCTCAATTGGAAATTGAGAAGTTCACGTTCGATTCGATAGGTAGAAAAAAATGTTGATTTATTATAATTGCAATCCGTTTATTATGTTTGCGAACACGAGTCTTTCCCTATCGTTTCTCGATGGATCGCTACTATTTCATGATACAAAATTCAGTTCCATCCACTCAATCATTTATGAAATATATAAAACAACTTTATACAACTAAGCATTGAATGTACTTTTAATTTAAAGTAATTATTGGAAATATATACAAAAATTTGATATATTAAAATATCATACAGTACAATACGTATACGCCTTTCTCTTTTGCTTCCATATCGTAATTACAAAAGCAGAAAAGATAATACAAAATGTACAACCACATACATGATTCGAAATCACTTTCCTTTCGCGCGTAAGTTAACAGATCTTCATATTATATGGTAAATTGCATTAAATACAATTTGTAAAATAATGAAACTAAGCAAGAGCATTCGTCTGTAACGGCGTTACAATTAGTCGTTCTAGCCTAGGTCGAATCGAATACAGTCGAATATGCTATGTCTCGCCGAATCCAATCGAAGCGGAGTGGGGACGAATTGAGACGAGACGAGACGAGACGAGGCAAGGCGATGTGTGGCGAGGCGAGGCGAGACAAGACGAGCTTAGTCGAACCGAGTCGAGTCGAGCCGAATCCAGCCGAACTTCACTTGGCGCAAAGTTTAATCAACAAATACATAGTACGTTATAGTTTTACGCAAATAATATTTAAAACTAATTGTAAGTGTTTATGTACATGTATATATCATGGTATAAAAATATTTTATTTTCTGTACGTAGTGAGTGGTTCTCGACAAATCGATCAACAAATTGTCGAATTGAACACGTTGTCTGCCTATCATTTACAAAGATATTTAACTACGATACGACTTTTTTGTTCCTTTCAAGTTTGGAAAATATGATTTATTCAGGACGTACTACCTTATGTAACTAATATAGAGTATCGATATATTATTCTTGTAGTAAACTTTCAGTCTCATGGCATGAAATATTTCAAGTTTTCGAAAATTCTTCCGGAATTTATTATCCATACAGAAGAATCATTTTGAAGGCATACAACGTGTTAACAGAGTTAAGGAACACTTATTCGTATCGCTGTATAGATTATTGTAGACTCGTTTACACGTATAAATTATCGTTCGATTTGAATTGTTCTAGAGTACGACGGATCATCTGTGCGATGATCGGATGAAATCTTTCCAAGAAAAGCATTTAAAACGATTTTTGAACGATCGATAAGTGGATAAAATATGTAGGTGTCGAGCAACGATTCGTGTGTTTCGTGACGTTTCGTTACGTTTCACTTCGTTTCATGTTATTTGTCGTTTTGTATAGTTTCACGATCGATTGTTTGCAATACCTGTTCGAAACAACAGAAGAGATTATTCAACTGAACAATTGTATTAGTCATTCTTCCTTCAAATCTTGTGCCATTCTCACGTACACATCTATCGACTAAACTTACGAAAATAAACCTTTATGATACAACGAACAAGAGAGAATCCCTTTGGTATTTATTAGTTTCCTCGCTTCATTTTCCTTTTTTTTCCAGTAATTTATTTCGTGCTATACAAAATGAATACATCGAAGTGTTCCAGAAAAAAATGGTGATCGTTGCTCTTTACTGTAACGTTCAAGCAACGAATAAATTTGATCAAATTTCAAATTTTGATCAGACGACAACGAAAAAGACGAAACGGCAATCACAATCGCAATCACAATCACAATCACGGTTACAGTCACAGTCAGTAACAGTTACAATTACAATTACAATTACAATTACAATTACAATTACAATTACAATCACAATCAGAAGCACGTAACAACTGAAACAAATCCATGTGGCAGTGTAGATTATGATGAATAAAAAGATCAGAATTACATGGAAACATTGAATTTTCAATTTTCTTCGTATCGTTCGGGACTCAGGAATAATTTTGAAATAGTAAATGAAAGACGAACACGAAAACGAGGAACAAAGTGTTTTGTAATAAAAATATTATGCAAATCATACGATTGTACATGTCGTATTACCGTTCCGTTCTGCAAGAAATTTGACATTTTTGTTTTACTGAAATTGAAATAGTCGTATTACAAATATTACAATCAACAGATTCGATCAGTTTCATCGGTACATTCATATCTAAGAAATCTTATGTGTTAGGAAGTAGTTTACGAATGATAAAAACTCTCTTAAAGAAAAGTATGAATAAAGCGATTTCTCATAACATTAGTCATTCGCGTTTTTACATGAATTATATTAACAATCTTTCTGTGCAACCAATCTCTCTAACCGCCAGTCTTTTACCCTTTTCGGAAAAGTTTCCTACACACAATTATCTGCAGTTATTCCGAAAAAACGCAAGAGACATACGAAATGTAAACTGTATGCAACGCTGTAGCAAATTAATAACACTTTTTTAAAAACTAAAACAAGTAAAGATAGGAATAGAAAGGAACGATAGCGAGAATCGAAAGAATGAGAGAGAGAGAGAAGGAGGGGGGGGGGGTGGAGTGGAGAGATAGAAACAAAGATTTGACGATTAAAAGCTGCATAAAATGTACAATGAACACATTACATCCATTCAAACATCTGTACAGTACTAATGAATATATAGGAATAATTATTTGTAATAGCATTCAATGTAAAAAAAAAGAATGAAGTTAAATAAGGTCGATACATTTAAAAGCCACATTATTCTAATTACCTGCAATATCACAGTACTTGCTGAAACATACAAAGTTGTGTTTCCGATAGGCGCGGAAGCCAATTCAAATGAGAATGGCAAGCACAATATCATTCCGTTTACAAACATATATATATATATGTATATATTTGCACATACATATATATATATGCATAACACATATATACATAGATATACACCAGCCATCGATCATTTACTTTCTTTCCTCTCAATTAACCGCCATGTTCGTATTAGTATTCGAAATTGTAAATATATATGCATATGTATATACGTTTCAACATAAACGAATTGGGAACCGTTTCGAAAAAATCATAAACTTTTATGAAGAACCACAAATCTATAAAAACTATCTTACTTCAAGCTATGCTGCATCACATTCTAATAATAAAATTCTAGAGATTCTATTATAAACTCATAATAAATGCCCATAAATTTGGATTTTGCGACCACGCATAATTCTGTCCTGCCATCGTTGTGATTTTAGATTGATTCAGCCCAAAATTTTAGATACATGGTGAGTATGTACCCAGCGTATCTCCTACTATGAAATAAATGATAAAGAATTCAATGGAGTTAGGGAAGTAGACTCCAAAGAATTTTTTAAAACAGCAGAAAAAAGTTTAACTAAGTGTGGTACTGTAAACTAAATCAAAGCTAAAGAAGAGCAAAGGAGAGTAGAATAAAGCAGAGTCGAGTAGAGTAGAGTAGATTAGAGTAGCATAGAGCAAAGCAAAGCAAAGCAAAGCAAGGCAAGGCAAGGCAAGGCAAAGCAAAGCAATGTAAAGTAAAGTAAAGTAAAGTAAAGTAAAGTAAAGTAAAGTAAAGTAAAGTAAAGTAAAGTAAAGTTAAAGTAAAGTTAAAGTAAAGTAAAGTAAAGTAAAGTAAAGTAAAGTAAAGTAAAGTAAAGTATAGTATAGTATAGTATAGTATAGTATAGTATAGTATAGTATAGTATAGTAAGGTAAGGTAAGGTAAGGTAAGGTAAGGTAAGGTAAGGTAAGGTAAGGTAAGGTAAGGTAAGGTAAGGTAAGGTAAGGTAAGGTAAGGTAAGGTAAGGTAAGGTAGGGTAAGGTAAGGTAAAGTAAAGTAAGGTAAAGTAAAGTAAAGTAAAGTAAAGTAAAGTAAAGTTAAAGTAAAGTAAAGTAAAGTAAAGTAAAGTAAAGTAAAGTAAAGTAAAGTAAAGTATAGTATAGTATAGTATAGTATAGTATAGTATAGTATAGTATAGTATAGTATAGTATAGTATAGTAAGGTAAGGTAAGGTAAGGTAAGGTAAGGTAAGGTAAGGTAAGGTAAGGTAAGGTAGGGTAAGGTAAGGTAAAGTAAAGTAAGGTAAAGTAAGGTAAGGTAAAGTAAAGTAAAGTAAAGTAAAGTAAAGTAAAGTAAAGTAAAGTAACGTAAGGTAAGGTAAGGTAAGGTAAGGTAAGGTAAGGTAAGGTAAGGTAAAGTAAAGTAAAGTAAAGTAAAGTAAAGTAAAGTAAAGTAAAGTAAAGTAAAGTAAGATAATGTAATGTAATGTAAAGTTGGAATAGGCATAACGAAACGCACGGACGTACACAACATCAGAACTAAGGAACAAGCGTGAGAGTTTTTGTTTTCGTTTTCATAAGCTTATAGTACGGTATACGGCGTTCCATTGAATCGACAGCAACAATTTCACATACCAATTCTAATTTCGTTCGAACCGAAATTCTTTCGAACAATATTTACAAAAATCTGACAATCGAACGTGAGACATTGCGAATCATTATTTTGTATCTCGAGGATGAACGAAACTTGCTTGCGAATCTTGGCCACCTATTGTCAAACGTAGACAGGACCTTGGTTGTCATTATCGTCTAAACTTATCCGACTAGGGTACGCAGGACCACCACCGTCGTCAAAGAATCGTCTAAACGTGAATTCGAAAAAACCATGGAACGGTTTTCCATTATCCAACAACTCATCTGATTTATTGGAATCGGATGATCCGGAATTTCGTAATTTATCGGGATCAACCGGATCAAAGTTGCTCGTATCGGTAGGGTATTGTATTCGAGGTATATGAGGTGCCACTTGTCGGCGTAGGCCCTTTTCAAAATCGATACTCGCGAAAAACGGATGATTCTTTACTTCATCCGCATTCTTACCTAGTCGACGATCCGCACCAACGCAAAGCTTCAATATCAAATCCATACCTTCTGCGGAAAGATTCGCCTGCATCGGGATATGCAGAGTCGTCTCCCAATTAATCACCTGCAACTCAACATTTATTTTTACATGGATATATTATATGTCCCCTTAGCCACTACTTCTTATCGATCTACAATATCTATTGTAGTTTCCCGCCGAATATTGCAGAACCGACCTGAGCCGACTCGACTCGACTCGACTCGACTCGACTCGACTCGACTCGAGCCGAACCGAAGTCGACCGAATAAGTAGAACTGAATAGAACAAAACTTAATCACTATTTACCTTGTATTGTGTTTCGGCTGGTGTATTGGCAAGGAACGGTGGGGAACCGACCAACATTTCGTACAGTATTACACCGACGCTCCACCAGTCACATAACTGAGTATAACCTGTCCTTTGTAGTACTTCCGGCGCAATATAGTTCGGTGTCCCAACCAGCGAGTGTGCCAAACATCTCTGATGTTCTCTATGCCTCCTACGTTCCAACGGCTTTAACTGAATGCAACGGCACTCGTTGTTCCAGTCGTCAGCAGGATCCATAGAATCTTGTTTCCCATGACCTGTTTTCATAATAAAAAACATTTGTTCACATTGCATATCTACCATAGTTGTATTAGATTAGATTAGATTAGAGTAGACTCGAAAGGAACTGTATCAGACTATTTTCAATGATTCTAACCCAAGATTAATTTGTTGTTGATGACACTTGTCTTACCATTCTGCTGGTAGTACTTGGAGTTATGAGTCCAACGAAAACCCGTACACAGTCCAAAGTCTGTCAACTTTATATGGCCATCTCGGTCGATTAAGATGTTATCCGGTTTAATGTCTCTATGAATAAATCCCATCTTGTGTACACTTTCTACAGCGCATGTAAGCTCGGCGATATAAAATCGTGCTAGTGGTTCCTTGAATATGCCGAATTTGATCAGCAATGACATCAAATCCCCACCGGGTATATAGTCCATGACAAAGTACAAGTTGTCTTTATCTTGAAAGGAATAATAGAGTTTCACTACCCATTCGTTGTCGGCCTCTGCCAATATATCCCTTTCAGCTTTAACATGGGCGACTTGATTACGGTTCAATACGTCCGCTTTCCTTAATGTTTTCATAGCATAAAATTGATTCGTATCGAGTTTTCTCACCAGAGTCACTTCTCCGAATGCACCAACTCCGATCGGTTTAATTTTCGTGAACATCGATTTGTCCATCTTTGCTCGCTTCAACCTGATATAATTCGATTCCTTTTGTGATAACATTTTCCTCATTTGGCACTGCGCTTCCGCGCTCAGACCTATCTTAGCCATCTCCGTTTCAAGCTGAAGGCGACGATATAGCCTTTGTTTATGAGACTTTAACACGTTCTCAACGTGCTGTTCCATAAAGAATTTAAACGCTTGCGGAGAATAGTTACGGACCTTGCAATCCCTGCGTTCTTCTTCCTTTTCTTTGCTCATGTGTTTACGCTCGGGTATCGGAGATTGATGCTTGATCTTGTAAGGCGAAGGTGTATTGCCTCCACCGCCTTTCGCTCCGTTGTTGTCTGTTGTATGGCTATTGTTGTTATTGTTATTGTTGCTGTTACCATTACTGTTTCCGTTACCGTTGTTGTTGGTAGCAATGCAAGCTGCCACAACGATATTGGTAGTGGTTGTGGTCGTAGTGGTGGTAACGGTAGTACTGCTGGTGCAGACGGTGGTAGTAATCGTAGTGGCGCAATTGTTGTTACCACTGCTATTGCAACCGGCATTGCTGCCGGCGGCGGCGTTGTTGCTGCTGCTGTTATTGTTACCGCTACTTCTACTATTCAGACAGGTCGACGATACCGGTGGTAAACACGGTGTTTCCATTGGGTGCTGACAACTGTCCGCGGGTGAATATTTTCTTTGCAACGGAGGATGATGCGCAGCGACTGGTGACGACCTCAGGCTCGCATTATTGTCTATCGTTACGATACCACTAGGCTCTTCGGTGGTCGACGTCCCGTAAGGAGGAGGAGGGAGCGGATGATGCATACCCCGTTGCGCTGCCAACGCTTGCATCGTTGTCGCGTAACTTGGCGGTTCCGTGGTCGGTACACCAACCGAAACGCTCACGTTCACATTGCTACCGTTCGTTGTTCCAATGTTATTCACTTGTGTGTACGCGGGCGGCGGTGGTTGTTGCGAGGTTTGTTGCTGTTGCTGTTGTTGCTGATGTTGTTGTTGCGCTGTTGGTGGTAGCGGTTGTTGTTGTTGGTGTTGCGAGTGTTGCTGTTGACATTGTTGCTGCTGCTGCTGTTGTTGTTGTTGTACTGCTTGATGTTGGTGTTGGTGTTGGTGTTGGTGTTGGTGTTGGTGTTGGTGCTGATGTTGGTGTTGATGTTGGTGTTGATGTTGCTGCGGCTGTTGTTGCTGTTTTTGTTGAATGGACGAAGCGTAGGACGGTGGAGGTGTCGGTGTATTGCTAGTGGTAGAAATGGGTTGCGGAGAGGTCGGCGCGATGGCAGTTTGCAAGACGGGTTTCTGTACCTGAGTACTCTTGACCGATTGCATAATTATTGGCGGCTGTGTCTTGGCCTGCCGCGCCCCCCATGCCTGCAACGGAGTTGGTCTGGCCATAGAAGCTTGCGTGCTCGGAGATATAGCGGTGACCGTAATGGGACTCGGCGAACCAGCAGAAGTCGGACCAGAATAGATTCCAGAGGACGGACTTTTCCGATAGTCTTGCTGAGACTGCGTAGGACTCTGCCTATTTTGTATAGAGACACTGTAAGACGGTGGTTGCACCGGCCCGGCCGATGATGATGAAACTATAGGATACGGCGGTGGTGGTTCAACTTGAGTATTAGAGTTGTTATTACCGGTTTGATATATACTGAGAGCCTGTATTTGCTGGGAGAGCTGCTGTTGAACCTGAGGCCCGTTTTGAACGATCATAGGTTGACGACTATTCGAATTGTTGTTCGAACTTGCCACGGGACTTGTACCCCTTTGCGGTAAATTGACCGACGTCGAAATAGGTCCGGTATTGCCAGGTGTGGTGGGCGGTGGTCGTGTAGGAACCACCGGAGCAGGAGACATACGCTTCAACATTTGCTGCATATTAGTCGGTACGTTCGGCTGATTATACGGTGCGTGAGGCGGTGGTGGTGGAGGCGGTGTAGAACTGCATCTAGGTGGCGGAGGAGGCGGTGGTTCTCGGTCTACGAAGTTACTTGGAGAATATTGACGACTCAACTGCGTGTGCGGACTGAGCTCCGTCAAACGAGGGCTATCGGATCGCGAGCTTCCCGCTCCGCTATCCAATACAGGGCTACCGCGTTGTAAATTCAATTCTCTCTCCAAACTGGGTTTCCTTATAAGTTTGGTGTTTAATTTACCTAGTCCATTCAGCGATTCTCCTTGTGCTTGTTTCAAAAATTCTATAGCTGCATCCAAACGCCAACTGCCCAGCTTTAAAGCTCGTAACGCAATTTCCTGTGTATTCAAAAATTTCCATTACGTTACGTTACATTACGTTATTATGTTACTATGTTATGTTTATTAACGTCAACATCAATTCTACGGTTGTTCCATCTTGAAAAATTTAAACTGACATACCTCGGAGTAACCCATTGCTAGTAGTTGTGCTAATAATTGTCGTTGATCCGATTTATCAATGGTAGAACCAGAAGCACCGGAAAGACCGCTAAGACCAGAGGCAGAACTAATACCGCTAGTCGTGGATAAGGTAGATATAGTACTCGCAGCACTGGAACCTACTTCGCTGGCTCCTCCAATATTTGCGAAGGGCAGCAACGAATTACGAATTTCAGCCAATGCCTTCTGATGGTATCCAGAGCCACGTGTGCTCGATTTATTAACCGCGGGTGGATTCATAGTGACCCATGCTAGGTCCCTTAAGACCTAGCTTTAATCCGGCTGTGACATATATATGTATATATGTATATATATATACACACACAAGCACGCATACATACATCTAAAACATAATATTACAGCATATTCTTAGAGCGTTATAATACTTCTAGAGTACATTTTTGTTGTGTTCCATACAACATCGTTCACAGCCATTACTTTTCCCATTAAGATTTCATGCATTAATCGTATAAATAAATAATTCGATCTTACTAGACAATTATATATGTTATCGTAAGCTGGTGTTATTACTATACTAACGGAATTGCCATAGGTATCAAACGAGTCCCTGCAGAAAAAAAGACAACAAAATAGAAAAACAGAATGCTTACTGAATCAGTTTGACGTTAACAAGTCCTTGTGTAATATCTTTTCAACGATTGTACAATACAAAGTACACACAAAACCCATCGATTTCTATAGCTAATGCCAACAGACATTGCTAATTATAATACTATTTCCTATTGAAGTACTAGCAATTGTATACACTATGAAAGTTACATTGATCTCAATGCGTCGACAGGCCCAGAAATATGTTATTAATTATCTTATACGTTTCTGGCATAGCGCAAAATTCTTTTAAATCATCCATAATTGTATGTACATATACACACATGCATATATGTATACATACACGCGCATACGAATCCAATATATTTATATGTACTACATCCGCATTGACCCGCGCGCGGGTGTGCATACACACATGTACACGTGTGTATGTATGTATACGTAGAGGTACGGGTATATGTATATATAATTTGGAACCATCTATTATCGAATAAAATACACTCGTATGTAATCTCACAAACGTTCCTCCGTATCTCTGTGCATGATGTCGAGATCGATCTGTAATCTAACCTATTCGTTAAATATCTAACCGATCATTTTCGAGAGTCTTTTACATGTAAAATGAGCTACGGTAACACACTTTTCTTGAAAACAGCCAAGCATTGGCGAAGAAATGTCTTGAAATAAGTTCGACCGATGCAACAATCGGGAGAGAACGACTTCAAAGCATATTCTATTTTCACGTTTCCACAGAATCCATATAACCAGAGTAACGTGTACGTAGAACTTTTGCTTCACTATTTCTCTTTAAGATCAATTCTACGATATTTCGATACACAGTCTTAATTAAATCAGCAACAACAAAGAAAGATACAGCCGTAAATTACCAAAGTAACTGGCAGCCATTTTGAAGTGCCACATTCCTACACCGACTTGACACTCTTTTTCGTAATTTGCGGTGTACACAGAGCTTGTGCGCGAAAAAACAAATTCATCTCTGTAATTGATCTTGTAATATTTTTAACATACAATATTTCGTATTTGCCAACGTACGCGGAAGGTGATCTTTCAAAACGTATATTCGAAAGAATAATCGTCCAAGCATATTTCTTCGATAATATACAACTGCAGTTGGCTCTGCGTACCAAATAGTAGATATCGAGATTATACTAATCGTTTCTATTCTTCTGTGTATTAACCGAATCATATTCTACGTTTTATTCGTATCCAACATTTCATCTAATAGTCTAATTTTCTTTTAAGGTTATGCTTTGCTGGTAACAATTTTCTCTCAAACTTTTGTCGTCTTTGTAATTACTTGTTACTTCATGATTACCGAAACTATCAGATGTTATTTTTCAAAACTGTACAGAACAAAAGGAATAAGAAAAAATAAAATATGTAGAAACATATGTAGAAATAATTCTCGCGGAAGAACCGCGTCTTCGTTTTCGCCTTTTTCTTTCTTTTTTTTTTCTTTTCTTTTTGACGTTACAAAAGTTGTAACAACCCGACCAATAGAGTGATTTTTCAGTTATGTTTAATCTCTTAGAACGGCGTATTTTATAAGCGTAATCGTAAACAGAAAACCAAAGAAATTAAGCTAAATTCGAAGAGGTAAAATGAATAAGACTATAACGTTAACCATGTTTTATATGTATTTATAGATATAAATACATGTATATATAAATATATATAATACATACATTATGCTTTCATAATGTAGGAATTACTAACAATTAAAGTTCAAGTTAATTGTGTTCATTTTTGTTATAATATTTTTAATCAAAATGTTAATCCAATGCAAATTTTCTATTATATTAGTACAATATTCTACTTTGTTCAAAGAAACATATTGCTTTAAAAGAAAAGATATAAATTTTGTGTCATTAATTTTTATTAAAATTTTATTAACGTGAGCACATGATTTATTATTTCTAGTTATGTTTCTTCACGATTCAATTTCCAGTATTCTTCGATTATGTATACATATATTTAGCTCCGATGATTCTTATGTGTGCGAAAACAAATGCCACATTCATCGAGCTCAAGACTTTTCAGATTCGTCGGGACCCATGTCCCATATGGTCCCATAGAGAGATTTTGTCGCCGAAAATGTTTCTCATGATATTTCTCGTTACAACCTGGCTATATTATTATCCGATTTATGCCGTGTTTGGGCTTATTTTAATCGGGAAAAAATGATCAATCTATAGGTGATGATATCATTATGATAACGTTAATAATAAATATAATTGGGTTCAGTTAGGAAATTCCAATACGCTATGCGATACAATGATGTCTCTGATGCTGAATCACGACCATATCGAACGTCGCGTGTCGGAATATACATAATACCCTTTGTATTAAAATTCAAATTAATTATGTTGATATATTAACATTTGTTAACAATATGTGCAAAACATAATTTTTAAAACTATACTGTTGTTCTGTAGATTACTTAGGCGAACGTACATAAAACATTTAACAATTTTATGTTTGCATAAACGGTTAAAAAGATTAAAAGGATTTAATGAAATGATTTAGGATTGTAAATTCTATACTTTAATCAGGCATTCCTAAGGATGGCCCACGGAACCACACGGAACCACACGGAACCACACGGAACAGATCAGCGGCTGTTTCTCCTCTTGGCCTACTCGGCGAGTCAGTCCCCCACCATGTCCATTCCGACTTTTCCTTTGGTACGAGGCCCACGACCGCTGCACCGGCAGGTTACTCACCACTACTACGTATTCATGCACATGTACATGCCGAAGGAAAAGCGGAGTGGACATGGTGGGGACTGACCCGCCGAACAGGCGAAGAGGAGTGGCAGCCGTATTTGTTGCGCGGGCCATCGTTAGGTCATGCCTGTTTTAATTAACAAGCAGTACTTATGCCTCTGAATGTCGACAGCTCCGGAAAGCAGGAAAGAAATCGTTCGAAAGCTTTCAATGCGAATGCGAGCATCGACAGTTTTTGTACAAATATAATGCGGCAACATTGTGCTTTTAAAGCTGACAACGCTGTAAAATCTAGCTTTCTCAGACACACACAGGTTTTGTGTTGCAACGTCATGTGGTTCACTAGCTGACCGTTCCATTTCAATAGAGTCCGCTATCGTACCAGAGCATTTTCTACAGAG
Source organism: Halictus rubicundus (assembly GCF_050948215.1). Classification (NCBI taxonomy): domain Eukaryota; kingdom Metazoa; phylum Arthropoda; class Insecta; order Hymenoptera; family Halictidae; genus Halictus; species Halictus rubicundus. The sequence continues at coordinate 14,665,737 of NC_135161.1, forward strand.
TCGGTAATTCAGAACCGTAAACAGAAAAATGAAGTGCATGCAATGGCTGCGGCGTGTAGAGTCTGATCCAGGCTAAAACCTAGACTAGGGGTCAGCACTGGTACCGGGAACACTCTCCTATCCTCTCTGGTATTATCAGATGGTCTAAGGTCTAAGGGTTTCGACTGTGTATATCTGTAACGTGAACGAATTGTATGATATCCCGAAAAACTCACGCAACACTGGCAACACAGCTTGCTTCTGCTTCAAATCTGTCGAGAGACAGAACCACTATCGAAAGTTTTCTGTATATGTAGCCGATAGTTTATTCCAGTTCATAGAGATCGCGGTGCTTATTGTGACAATGTTTCTGTACCTCTGTGATTATTTACAATGAATGTTTGCAAACAGTCTCGGACAATATCTGAGAAAAACATATAAAGTTTGACATTACAAGAATGTGACAAATACAATTATTACCGTGATCGTGCATGTTGTAAGTATTTTCAATTCATAACTGTACTGTATACCTTAACAAAAAATATTTACTTTATTTTCGTTTTTATATGACGAGCATAGTTGATTATGATTGAAAATTATATGTATATTTAGCAATAGTGTAGTTTGTATTCTGTAAACAAAAGAAGTTATAATTACTCTATTCAATATTTAGTTTATTTTTATCGCTAAAAATACTACTTCGTAAACAACATTTTAACAAACACTCATAATTTCATATTTATCTTTTAAATTGGTTTTATTATTATTGTTATAATATAGATAAAAGTCTCCCCTAATGATGAGAGCTGCGCTTGTGTTTTTAATTTTAACCCAAGCAAGAGGAAAAACAGTACAAACATGTCCACAATATTGTACATGCAAACTAGGTGCACAGGCAGAATGGTTACGTGTTAAATGCAGCAACGAATTGCAGGATATTAAAAATATTAATTTTGATAGCATCAGTTTGGAATTAGTGCAATTGTAAGAGCGCACAGAGTATTTTTCATAATAAATATATATAAAACTTCTAAACTACAGTGTACACTATGAATTGTTTCATTGCTCATCGAATAATATTTTGCAGGGATTTGAGCAAAAATAATATTTTTGCCATTGATGTTGACATTTTTCAGAACTTAACAAACCTTAAACGGTTGGATTTATCACAAAACAACATAACGCATATTGGGGAAGGTTGTTTGAATGGTCTTGGAAATTTAGAAAGACTGTGAGAATACTTACTGTTAAAACTTGTTCTTGCAATTAAAACCGATATAAGCTATTTTCAATGAAACTTTGATAGAAAGTAATTTTTATAAAGATATTTAATCCATATTTTTTATTGAACAAGCACTGCTATAGCAGCTTCACTCAGAGAAATGTATTTTAACCCTTCGAGTGTGTAGCCCTTCAGATCTAAACTTTTTCAATCATAACTGTCAAATTTTTTGTTAGAATACTTTCTATTAAAGTTTAACAAAATCCAATGACTAGGTATCTATCACTTTCGTATGTTATTTGGTTAGAAACAAATACTAATCCTACATCTACATTTAATTTTAGCGATTTAAGTGAGAACCAAATTTTATCCATAGATGTTTATGCATTTCAAAAATTATCCAATTTAAAAAGACTGTAAGTTTATTACCCATATGTTATTAAGTCATAAATTATATATGTCTTAAGTTACATTTAGGAATATTCAGAAGTATTAATTTCTTCAAATATTTTAGGAAATTAAATGAAAATAAGTTAATATCTTTAAAGGAAGGCACTTTTTATCGACTTAAATCTTTAAAACAGTTGTAAGTAAAGAAAATAGTACTTAAGGTGATTCTAGCAACCAGATTTAGACATATACCTCTCCTCTATTTAACACTAGATTGCTAGAGCGAGTCAATTTGTCTCATTTACGATTTTATTGCTATATATATAGAAAAATTTAAGTAATTTTTTTTTAAACATATGTTGGTTCTTAATAGAATTACGGAGGTAGGTATCTGATCACCCTCAATATCACAAATCTGTCATAGGGAATCACTGAGAGGGATACCTTCATTGCAGATACCTTCATTTTCATCTGGCAATCTAGTGTTAACAAAGTAACCTTGAGAACCCAAAAATCTCAATTTTTTAAAACTGTGTAGGCATGTAGAAAGTCCTAATAAAATTATCAGACAATTTTTTTAATCATTAACTTTGCTTGGAGCAGAGACTATGAACTTGACTTTGTCGCTAGTATTGACCTATACAATAAAGTAATAATAATTTAAGTCTGTATACTTAATGTAAGGAGGATCAACTTTATTCTGTTTTAGAGACCTTTCTGGTAATCCATGGAAATGTGATTGTGAATTATATTGGTTTAGCGATTGGGTTCATAAGAGTTCAGTAAAATTAATGTAATGTATATTTGTTCACCAAACTTACTTTTACTACATTTTTCACAGATATACATGCAATGAATTGTGTTTAATGTTTCAGTAATGCCCCAAAATGTTCGTCTCCTGAAAATATTAAAGGAGAATTTATAAAAAAATTAAGATATTCAGAAAATATTCAATGCCAGTGGTCACCTCCTACAATAGAACTTCGACCTATTCACAATCAAGTTGTTTTTGCTGGAGATTCATTAACTCTAAAGTGTAGAGCGCCGAGTATTACAGAGGATAAAAATGCAAAATTAAGTTGGCTATGGTATCCTAATAATACTACTGGTAGTGTTATGGATTTAAATGCATTTTCAGATCCACAGAAAAGTTTATCTAATATTAAAATTGATAATAGATATCTTAAGGACAGCGGAATAGTAGACAGGTATTCTAATATTTAATACAAAACTAAATCAATATTTTCATTTGCGTACATTCACATAGTTATATCACTATTTTTTCAGTTCACTTAGTATTATTTCAGTTAAAGATGAACATAATGGACAGTGGAGATGTTTATTACTTTCAGTAAATGGTAATAGAACAAAATCGATTAGCGTGATTGTCATTTCTGAACAAACCCGTTATTGTCCTCTAGCAGGTAAGATAAATTTGTAGAATTACAAACAATTTTGTGATATTTGTTTTTTACAAATTTCCACCAATTCGAAAGTGCAAATTCATTTCTAAAAGTGGCAATCATTGTTGTACTTAGAATCGGTACAAGTAAATATTTAATAAATGAATGTGTTGCAGTAACTAAGAATAATAAAGGTGTTTACACATGGCCAAAAACTGTGGTGGGATGGAGAGCAGAATTGCCATGCGAAGGCAATCATTTCTCAGGTTCAACGCAAATGCCTTCGAAAGCATTTTATCATTGCAACAGCACGGGATATTGGGAAGACCTAAATACAGAACTGTGCCCCTATATCTCCCAGACGACGAAAAGCTTAGAACAATTTTCTAAGGTTAATCTTTCTCTTGCGAAGATCAATTTATTGGAAACTGCAAAAAAATTTAAAAATTACACAGGACAAGACATAAAAGTACAAGATCCTATCGAAGTAAATTTTATAGTACAAACTATGGAAAAGTATTTGAACTTTTTAGTTGAAGAAAAGGATCTTGGTACTATATTACTCGATATTATCAGTACTGTGACTAATTTACCAAAAACCTTATTAAAAACAGCAGAAGTTTCTTTTAAATCATGCACAAGATTAATAAAGACAGTGGAAAAGATTGTGCAACTTACTCCACCAGTACAATCATTCAGAAAAAACATAGCCCTGGAAGAATTTAAGATAAAACGCAATAGTTTTACTGGATTAATATGTACATGGTACTCTAATGTTGCTTTTGTTAGTGATTCGGAATCAAAATTCTTACAGTGCACCACAAACAATAGAACTACTCCAATTAATACGAAAGACAAAATAATTGAAGCTTCAATACATTTGCCTGCATCATTATTAGAACACTCGCAAGAAGTCATTACTCACCAACTAATGATTTCTGTATATAGCAATAGCAAATTATTTCCTATTAGCGACAATATTGATAGTAACTTCCCTAATAATAATGATAATATTAATAATAATAATGATAATATTAATAATAATAATGATAATAATAATAACAACATGGATATTACATCGTGTATTATTGGAAGCAAATTATGTATGTATGGGTAATATGTATTCATGAAAAAATGCATGACTCTTAAAAGAAAGCAATGTATAAAATTGACGAAATTTTCAGTTGGAATGTCAGTAAAAAATTTAACTGAGCCTGTGTACATCATGTTAAGAATTCCAACTTATTATTATGCTGGCAAGAGATTACAGCCCATGGTTTGGGACGAAACACTTGATAAATCAGGTGGATGGACGAGCGATGGTTGTCATTTGAGAAGTGAATTAAACAATTTAATATTATTTCATTGCAATCGATTAGGATATTATGGGATTCTGCAAGATATATCTTATCTGGATAGAAGTGGCAGTAGGTACGTATTTGATGACATCTTGACATTTTCTCCAAATTACAACATAATTTCTTTTTTAGTTTACTTGGAGCAAAATTTAGGTACTTAAATCCTGCAATATATATTGGAAGTGCTGTAACAATAACGTGTTTAACTATTATCTCTGTCACGTATATTATTTGTTACGCGTCGATCGCGATGCCAAAAAAAGCAAAACACTGTATTATCAATACTTGGTTTGCCGTAGCATTATTAACATTTTCTTATACTGTTGGCATTCATCAAACGGAAAACATTCAAATTTGTCAAGGAGTTGGCTTAACGCTTCACTACTTATCTTTGTGCTGTCTATTATGGATGGCAGCAACTGCAAGGTAATTACTTTTTGCATTCCTCAAATACTACTTTATACATAGAGAGTGAGTCAATAAAAACTTTGATAGCATTACAATAGTTTGATAGATATATTTTATACATATATATGAGATCAAAGTCCTTATTAATGAACTCTGCACACTATGTATTATATTTACAATGATATTAATCGACATTATCTAAAAATCTAATCTATTTGCAGTAATATGTACAATCAGTTTTCAAAACCAGACCTTGAAGATATTCAAAATAATGAATTATCGGATGAACCAATACCGAAACCATTGCTAGGCATTTATTTAGTTGGCTGGGGTATAGCTATGATAATTTGTGGTATATCTGGAGCAATAAATCTGCAGGAATATGCAGGACATTCTTATTGCTTTCTTACATCAGGTCCTGCTTTGGCTGCGCTATTTCTTCCAGCAGCAATTTTAATTGTATACTTAATTATTTTCCATCTACTTATTAAATGTGCACTTCAAAACGAAGATGTGACTGCTCAATCGTTCGAAGGTACACAAGGTACAGAAAACATGGACTTAGAATTATTGGAACCAAGCACGAATATGCCTATAAATAGAAATAGCATACACAGTGCGCAAATATCTTCTGATATTGTGGATCCTGAACATACTCAAATAAGACAATTAAGAGGTCAAATAGTTATGTTTATTTTATATCTAATATCATGGTTCACTGCAGCAGCAGCGACTGCAAAACCATTCAGCTCGTACATGTTGTTCGATGAAATCATATTCTCCGTTCTATATTCACTCTTCTCAAGTTCGTTTGGTATTTTTGTACTTGTTTTTTATGGAATTGTACGAAACGATGTTAAGTCGGAATGGTTGAAAATGAGTTGCTGGCTTCAAAAGCGAAAGAACCGGTGTTGTAGAACAAGAAGCATTTCTGATACAAATCCTGTAATTCCAACGCATCCTCTGGCACAGCATTTAGTGCCGCCATTATCTAATTCTCAGGCAATCCAAGTAACATCTGACTCCAATTCCATTAACTCGTCGAGGTGTACGAATAGGTCACAAACGTGTAATGCATTTAAATTTATAGACGCTTTGAGCAATCGAGAATCTTTACCTGACGTTAGGAAAGTAGCAAATGTAAATTTAGTTGTATTACACCGACAACAATATAGATCTAATAATTCTGTTACAACGTATACCGAACCGACTTGTGTTGAAATGTTTTATAATCCTCATCAAAGCGGCGTTGCTAGGAAATTCTTTAGAAAGCAACGCCGTCATACAAAGAATAATAATCTCGGTCCTAGAAAACAAGGTGATGGCGGTGCTACTAGTGACGCTGGCAGTTGTATGTCTGCACCGCGATCTACTGCAAAATTAGAAAGTAATATAGGTCAAACTATTCTAAGTACTAGTGCAAAAGTAAATAATACAAATATTCATGTCGAATTGAATCCAATAAACGATACTAAAAACGTTAACATTCTCTCGGATAGTGGTGGCAGTATGTCGGAAGAAAGAAATGTCCCAATGCGGTTTGTTATTGGCCAAGAAAGTCTTCTTCGAAATGTCAATAAAATCAACAACAATTGCAGATTGCAGAAGACTACGTCACATGATTCAGACGTAGACGCTAAAAGTGACGAAGAGAAACACTTGAGAAATGTTTCGCAGCAATGTAGTTTAGAATATAGTTCTGAAATAGAATCAGCTACACAAATGACCAGCGAAAAAAGTGATCATAATTTACCAGAAATTTATGAAATTGCAGAAACGGTTGTAGAAGAACAATTTGTAAGAAAAAGATGTCAAAGCATGAATGAATCTTATGAAACAAGACAACGACACTCAAAAAGTAACTTACAACATTTATTTCACTCTAATAGTATGTTCTGTCTTCCAGTAGACACTGCAAAACCTTTAAAAAATAATTATTGTAATTCACTAAATGACATTGCGTCTTTCATTAGTTCAAAAAAATGTGAACACTCTAAATCGTTATTAATAAACGCACAATGTACTGCAAGTTCAATCTTGTCTAATCGGGTTTCTGTTTCACGAAAATCACTTAATCAGTCTGAATTATTTTCTGCAAAGAAGAACTTAATTAGTGAAAGTACACCCAATTTAGAGCAAACATTGAAACTTAAGTCGTCTAATGCATGCACAAAAGAATACAATTCTTGTTTCCCTGCTGAAATCGCATTATCCAATAGAAATCACACTAATGTGCCACAAGAGTCTAAAGAAAAGACTATCAATTGTTTAACTGACACCAAATTGCTTATGTCAAATCCTTGCAACATTGTAAAAAATTTTGACTCAAACAATGATATAGAAAATGTGAACAAAAATACGAACTTAAACAGTATACAACAGACTGAGATCAGCAAATTTTATTTGAAAAATCAAAACATTTATCTACAAGTTGCTAAGAAGGAAACAAGCGTTTAATCAAACCTGTTTACTCACACGTGACAAATAACTTACCTACATTTATTTTAGTAAAAATATTCAAAAAAGCAAGCATAATTTCAAGACAACAGTTACACTTTATTAAATCTAAGAAATTTGACGACTTATTATATTACGTCACTGCTTTTATAAAGTATAGTTCCTATGATGACAAAAATTATTCTTTGTATAGAAAGTATTCTATCTTCTACTAATATCTTTTCCAAAAATGCCAAATATCTTCCATATATTTTTGTTTATAAATATAAAAACATAAGAGAAGTGTATACATCTTAAATGACTTTTAGAACATGTTTTTATTCATGGAAGTGTACATATACATAGTTAACGAATTTTTAACATTAATAACCACATTTATTCGTTGAAACCAGTTCTCCTAATTTTATAATCATGTCTTTTCATTATACATATAAAAACAGAAGTAATCGAAATTTGTATAATTATATAGTTAAATAATATAGTTATTAACATTCGTTTCCTTTTTATACATACTTTTGTACTGATCTCTTTGTAATATTTTATGTAATTTATAACTGTAACGTAACATTGTATATCGCTTTCAAAAATATCCTCGTGGAGTACTGATATCTTCTGCCGCTAATAAAGTGTGTTTTTAAGACTGAATATTTTAACACGTAAATTGAGATTGTATCGTATTTATAATACAACTATATTGTGTACTATATATTTATATGTACAAGGATCGTATAATTTATGCATTTACTTTTAAATCTTGTATATTGTACATAGTTTGCAGTGTTACTTTTAATATAAATAAATATGTATATTAAACAATACTTGTGTAAATCAACATTTATTCTAGTAAAATTATTTTATGTAATGTTTAAAAGTACATTACAAAATAATATATACACCATACATGTTCATTGTATGTAAATATTATTTGCATATAAAATATACCAATTTTTACACATGCTTAGCACCCAGTTCCTTAAACAATTAGTTTGTATGCATATATACTCAATTCGTATACGCAGTATGTTTGTACACTTGGTTGTTACTCTAGACTCTAGAGTTTTAACTATGCTGTGATTTTTCACATGTATGAAATATAAAAAGAGTTTAAAACTTTGACTGAGTTTAAAAAATTATTGATAGCTGCTTTCAGTGGGTATTTTTGTGGCTATTTTCACAAATTCAGCCAATTTTTAGGATTCTTTAACACTTCAGTAAGTATTGCTTCTTTTGAATCAGGTTCTGGTTCATGCATGTACTGCCACTTAGCAGATAAAGGTAGAGACATTAATATACTCTCATATCGCGCACCTGGAGTATATAGACCAAACTTTGTACCACGATCATATATTAAATTAAATTCAACGTATCTTCCCCTACGCAATAATTGCCATTGTCTCTCAGCATATCCATAAGCATCTTCTTTGTGCTTATTTACTAATGGAATGTAAGAAGGAATTACAGCTTCTGCACAGGACTTTACAAACTGAAATGCTTCATTTTGACTTGGTTCATCGAGATCATCAAAAAAGATACCACCCACACCTCTACGCTCTCCCCTATGTGTAATGAAAAAATAATCATCACACCACTTTTTAAATTTGGTATAATAAGATGAATTATGCTTATCGCACGCAGCTTTTAGAGTACGATGAAAATGTTTTACATCATCTTCATCTAAATAATAGGGTGTTAAATCAGTACCACCTCCAAACCACCACTGAACTGTGCCATCTGAGTTTTCAACTTCGAAGTAACGATAATTAAAATGTATTGTGGGAATCATAGGACTACGAGGATGTATTACAGCACTTACACCAGCTGCAAAGAATGGTACAGAACCTTCTTGCATTTTCTTTCCTCGTGCTCTCATTTGTTGTATAGCACTTGGTGGTAATGTACCAGTAACAATAGATACGTTTACACCAGCTTTCTCAAACACGGTTCCATCTTGTAAAACACATGTAATTCCACCACCACCTTCTTTTCTGGTCCATCTATCAGTTTCAAAACGATAATCTGGATCTTCCAATGACTCTAAAGATTTGCAAAAGTCTGCTTGAGTTTTCATTACCAATAATTCCATTCTTTTCCTCATACTATTATTTTTCTTTAATTCTTCAATATCAGTGATAGGCTGTGCCATAAATTTTGTAATATCTACTTCACTTTGTGCTGTGAAAACAGTTTGTCCAGACGTATTATAAACCATAACAGCTGTAAAAACACTAACTCCAAAATATTTTAAATTTCTAGTCTTATTCCAAAGCTCGCAATGGTTAGAAAGAAAATAACGTAGGGAAGACCATTTCCTTGATATCATACGGAGTCCCATAATGATCTGGAATTGTTATTATTTACAAATTTAAGCATTATAACATGAATTATAATATTCGTATCGTTTAATTTTACTTTCAATTTTGAATTAAAAAGTGAACGATGTTAAATAGGTTAACTTTAATTTTACTTTAAAGCCTTACCATTAATAATTAAACTATTTGTTTTTTTTATATTTTATAAATACGTAGTGGTACTTACTGCTTTTTATTTCATTAACAAGTGCTTATGATAATATAATTAATAATCGAAGAGTTGTTGATGACATAAATCTTATGTAAATAACCGAATTTATGTAAATAGAACAAAATTTAAATACATAGATTTAATACTAATAGTATTTACTTAATATGTAATATTGTTTACAAACTAAGCACATAAGTCCTAATCAAGAAAGTTTTATGTTATTACAGCTACATACATACATATAAATTGTATGTATGTACATAACAATGATTTTGTATATGGAAGCAGAAGAGATAAGTTGTTCCGCAAACCGGTCGTAAAATTGATAACAATATTTCAATTATTAATGTTATTGTAAATCGTGTAGTTTCTTTTATTTGGACATATGTAGTAGTAATAGTAATAACAGTGTGATATTGGTTATTACGTGTATAAAAAATACAAATGCATATACATTACGTAGGTTAATGAAATATTATCAACTGTATCCATGTATACCTATGTATATATGTATGTATACATATACACAGGAAATATTGGAACACTCTAAATTGACATCATTCAATAGTTAAAATGTGGTTTAAACAAGGATTTCATCGTCTTATTAAGAATCATCGATTTTATGCACGTGACTTGGTATGTTATAAATTTTATTTTCTCATTATGTATATACGTAAATTATAAATGATTATGTTCATTCCATTACAGTCTCAAAAACGATCTATACAAAATCATACATACTTAATGCAACAAATCCCAGAGCCTGAATACAACATAAGCTTTTTATGCGATCCAGCTAATCGAGATGACATTTTTAATAATATAATCGCAAGAAAAGGTGTTGGAGATATCGACAAGGTTCTTGAGTTGTCACAAAAACCAGAATTAAAAGAATCATTTTTATGTGAATTAAGTAAAATACCAAATCAGACAGACCCACTTGTACTATCTTACGGTAGTGAACCAAGGGTGCTAAAAGAATGTGGATATAAACCAGAATTTGATTTTGAACCAAAAGAATTCACAGAATTGGCTATACCATTGAAATTACTGAAAAGCAAATTTTTATCTCCTTTGATAGGACAAAAGGGATATGTATTTGTAGGAGATTTAGCAGAATTAGAAGAAGCATTGGTACACTACACAGTTAAACAATTATTGAAGAGTGGCTTTAAACTTGTTTCAGTACCTGACATTATTCCTACTAATATTATAGAAAGATGTGGATTAATATCAGATAATGGACGAACTCTTGTGTATAATTTAAGTCCATCCTATGGAGATAGTTACAGTTTGTCTGGAACAGCTGAAATGTCGTTAGCCTATAAAGTTATGAATACTACATTTCCTGCTGAAGAATTACCTTTAAAATTAGCTGCTGTAAGCAGATGTTTTCGTGCAGAAACTTCTCATCTATTAGAAGAAAAAGGAATATACAGGTAACCTTCTTATTTTTTTCATTACAGGAAGCGTTGTTAATGTAACCCATTATTGTGCAATTCTTAAAACTTATTATTTGCCAATGTACAAATAAATTATAAATTATAATTTGGACATTTTATTTCAATTTATCTGTATGTCACCAGGGTTCATCAATTTACAAAAGTTGAAATGTTCGTTTGCTCTGCACAAGAGAAGTCTATGGACCAATTCCAGGAACTTCAAAACTTTCAAGAAAATTTATTTTCTTCTTTAAATTTACATTTTCAAATAATTGATATGCCGCCAAATGATTTAGGAGCTCCTGCATACAGGTATGTAAAAGGTGGCCCTATTACACTACAAAATTATATACATTTTCATTAAATTCAATTTCTTTAGATTTATGTATAAAAGTGTGGATTTGCATAAACTTTTACTATGTATATATTAGACATGTTTGATTGCAGTCCTTTAATTTATTATTTTATCAAATTTAGGAAAGTTGATATGGAAGGTTGGATGCCTGGAAGAAAATTATATGGAGAATTATCTAGTTGCAGTAATTGTACAGATTATCAATCACGACGACTTAACATAAAATATAAAACACAAAATGGCGAATGTTTACATGTGCATACCCTAAATGGAACTGCTTGTGCATTACCGCGTATGTTAATTGCACTTTGTGAAACATATCAAACAAAACATTCTCGTATTATGATACCTGAAATTTTACTACCTTACATGAAAGAAAAAACGTTAATTAAGAAACAACCTATTCCAGATGTGAGAACGTATAAATTTAAGCACAAAATTTAATTAATCACTTCAAACAGTTTTCTTATTAATGTAAATATATTTCTGCTTTATGATATTTGTAAATATATAATTAAATTACTAATATATATTACACGAATGAGTATGTGTCTCGTAATTTTTAAATAAAGACTACATAACCTTTCTTTCTTTAATTATTATATACATAAACTACATTTCAATGTCATTGAAAATAACATTTTATTGAATAACTAATCTAATTCAATTAAAAAATAAATTTACTTTACGCTCCCATTTTGTTTTCGCACAAGATTGCGATATTATTAGTAATTATTTAATTATTATTTAGTACTTATAGTCCTTAGAAATATATCCTGAGAAATATGTCCTGAGAAAAAAAAAACATTTTAACATGAAAAATGATGGGAAGTTAAAAATAATTCAACGAGTTATATATAAACAATAGAATTATACTTTTTAACACACAAATTATAAAGTAATACGTCTAAAATATAATATTTAATACGTTATGTGTAAGTAGAGTTCAAAATATTTTTAATAATTTGTGCAAATTTTTATTATTCGACCAAACAAACTAAATTCTAGTTAATATTAAATTATGGTTCGGCGTTGAAGTAAAACATTTTCTTGCAAATACCTCTTAATGCAAAGACAAATATATTTCCATAATTACACAACTTAAAATCGTTTGTTAACATTATTACAGGAAGTTAGGATTTACCAAAACTTCAAATATTAAACATCACCTGACAATATATTTTCTATAAACTAATACAATATTCTCATACAAAGAAAGAGGGTCTAAAAATTATGCACACACAGGGATAAAGATCTATTCTTCAATTACTTTTTTGTTATTCTGTATATATTTTGTTGCGGTATTATAAAAATGTAACACAAAATATTTCTTCTTAAAGTAATACAATTTAAGGACATTGCAAATTTACATTTTATCTCTCACACTAATTGGATGCCGGTAATGTCGATTCCTGTTTATTAACAATTAAAAAGTTTTATGTACTTCGTCATACTGTGCCTCGCAATAATACAAACTTTGGTTTTTCAAAATTTCTATTTGTCAGTACAATCCAATTGTAGTTTATGCCTAATTAATTTTTTAAATTTTGGATGAAATCCAAAAGTTAGATTCTGATAATGAAGGTTATGTTATCCTGAAATACGAAAGAAATGTAGTTAATGTAATAAACAAGACAAAATCAATAATTAACACAATAAGATCAACGAGACAGCTATTTTCTTCTCCGTACTTCTCTTCTGATTCTATTACAGTATCTTAGACTCGAAAAATAGCTTTCTCGCAGAGCCTCTTATGAATTAAAGTCAAGTACTTTTGTTGCTTTTCTTCTTCCTCTTCTCCATCCTCCTCTTCTCCTGATTCAGATTCTTCTTCGGCTATCTGTAACCATTCTACGAATTTTTTCATTTGGTGCAGGAAAAGCAGTTTTCCTTTGACAGAATGGCCTTCCTTATACCACTTTAAAATCACTTCTTCCGATATTACATCAGCTAAATGAAAATCCATGATTAAAATAAAGAAATTTTCATAAAACCTGTATAAAATCATTTATGTCTCGTATAACTTACTTTTATAAAATAGTAAAACAATTTTTTGGAAGACTTTCATGAAGTTCATATTTTCATAACAGAATTCCTGAATTTTGAGAAGAAGTGCTAGCTCAGATCTGGCAGTGACAGTGAAAGCATCAAACAGTGGAGTGTATACTTTTAAATGTTTCAGTGCTTGATCAGCTACCAGCTCTTCCTTTTTGTTCCATTCGGCTTGACCCATTACAACAACCCAAATCTGAAAATGTATATTAATCTTAATACAATTACTAAACAATTATTTACCAATAGTAATTAATTAATTACTAGTTATGAGAATAGTATATTGACGACATAACAGTATCCAAGCCTAAAGATTTTATAATAAAGTTTTTAGTTGCAGTAACAATTTCGATCATGTACCAAGAAGTTGCTTTCAGTAGTGTAACTTTTGTCATTTCTTTTCGAAATATTATTTAAAAGAACATTTTTTCACAACACGGTCATGAAAACTTCTATTAAAAAGTTTTCGGTAGGTAAGCTGTAAAATGAATGTATAATAATTAATAATAAAGCCACATTTACCAGACCGATCACTTCATGTTCAGGAATGACATTTCTTTGTGCCATTTCTTTGAGATCAATTATGATATCTTTCATAGGGCGATTATCGGCTAAATCGTCCAATAAAAGTTGTTGTAAATCTCGTTTTGCTTCCTGACTTGCTTGAGCTTTATGTAATTTTACAATATCTGCGAGACCAACAGCTTCAAATACAGATCGAAAATACTCCTCTGTTCGTTTATTGGGTGGTACAAATTCCATTAACCTTGGGTGGTACAATTTCATTAGAACAAAACAATCATATAAGTTATAGATTCAAGGTATTATATAATATAATACATAATATCAGATTGCACAAAACGTTTTTGTACCTTCTTTCAATATTGCCCCTTTTCAATGCAGTCATTAAACTAGACAAGCCCTTCTCATCCCTCCAAGTAACAAAGACTTCTAATAAAAAGTCTAGTGCTAAATTATCCTTGACAAGATGTTCATTGATTAAAACTGAAAGAACCGATGGTGGTACGGAACCATTAGAAATCCACAAAGCTGTCATTCTGGCTAATTTTATTCTTTCTGTAGTAGAAAATCCCTTCATAAAGACCAATACTTTTTTCATTTCATCTTCAAACATTTTTTCCAAATATTTATAGCGTCGCATAAGTTTGACGAATACCTAAAAATAAAATTATATTGAACATTGTACAAAGATATGTTATGAAGATTAGCTTACTTGTTCAAAGTTCCGCATTGATTCCATATCTTCTGGCTGTTCGAAGACGCAAGCAGTAGTTTTAACAGGTTTGTCACCATCTTGAACAATGAAACCGCCAGGAACCAAAAGACCCCCAGCTATTAAGATGTCAAATAGGTCTTCCCCGTACCGGCGGTAATCTAATTTTGAACCAGCTGCATCCAAGTACTTCGAAATCGCGTCTAGGTCGTTACCAGCTTTTTCCAAACCCAGTATAATAGCATCTCGAAATCCGTTTGGATCATACTTTTCTTTTTCATCTGAAAATTAACTTTCTTTAATTATGCTCTTAAGTATTGTAAAAAGAAAAAAAAAAAGAAGATGTTATTATTACTAAAGCATACCTCTTTTTCTGGTCTTTATGCGTTGACCTGACAATATTGGTTTTTCTATTTTTTGACTCATACAATACCCTTCTGAAATTTTAATAACTATCATAATTGGAAGTTCTTGATTGATACAATACAATGATCATATATCTGATCTAGTCACTATGTTCTGTCACACACAACTTGATTCATGTTAAATATTATCCAACATTTCTAATGCCAACACACGCATGATTTCTATTTATAATTTGTATTTGAATATTAATTATTATTTCCATTACCTATATTAACACATTTTACCTGCCAGCGATTATTACATAATTTTTTTTAAAGCCCATAGACTGTGGCTAAACAAGTTTTAGCGGATCTTTCAAGAGCAACAACAATCTAAATTTAATTGTGAACCAACAAGTTACTTCCATTAATGTATTGTACCAAAATGCTTAATTTGAACCAGAATGATAGGATTTTCAATAGTGGTATTGAACAACTATTGAAAATCCTATCATTCTGGTCCCAGTCGGTAAAGTGTTAAGTTGATTTCCAAACAAAGTGATATAGCATTTTTAAGCAGTATAAGCATAGAACAGCAGGAGCATCTATATCTATGTATATTTTGAACTATTATATCTTTGTAAGACATAACAAAACTAGTCAAACCACTATCAGCACATTTCTTGCTGACCTAACATTACTTTATATATAAATTTCTAAAAAATTGTTTTCATACCTTACCAATGGATATCAATGGACATAAAAACGCATCAATAAAATATTGTGAGCAAAAAATAGCACGAATATATTTATCTATGCTGTTATATTTAATTAAGCGAAACTTTCGAAAACCGAAAAATTTTTAAAATCAGAAGTCTCATTTTGTATAGAAAACTGTGTTCACGAGAAGGATTTTTGACAACTTGAAAATTATGATCTAAAATTTTTAAAAGCCCAAACTTAGGTTCAGATCTAACCCAGACCAAAAATCCTTCTTGCAAACATTGTTTTTTATGTCAAATGAAGTTATTTGCAAAATTTCAGCCAAATCGGACGTGATCGGTTTCTAGAAGTACAGTCTTTAATTAATATGTATGTATTAGTGTATGTCTTGTTCGGAAAAATATGGCAGGTAATAATTATTATATTGAAATGCAATAAATTATATCGAATGAAAATTGCTCATTGTCTGTAAGAATAATCAATTCGAAAAATCTTTATCTTAAAAAGAATTCCAAACAGATCTTAATAATGGAATTACATTGTACCTAGTTTCCTTGCATGGAAATATTTGGTAAATAGCAACTTTGGTAAGTAGCAACTTGTTCTTTGGTTATGTTGCATTCATCTACTGCTAATGACATTTTCGAATTTCTATCAGTGCTTATTGTAACAATTGAATTTACTTATTCATTATAATTTTTTGATTATACAAAATAAAAAAAATATTTTATGAAAACATTAGGTACTTTTAATTGTATAAGAGCTATTAAAAAATGTAATATGTCGCACTATTTAAATAAAATTGAGTAGGGCCCCTTCTCAAGATATTCAAGATATAACGTCTTGAATATCTCATAAATCACAAATAACTACATATATGTTGCTTATATCAAGTACTATTAGTAACATAAGTACGTTCAGTACTATTAATATAAAATAACCTAAAATTTGTTTTAGCCCAGAAACAAGGTCATATTAAAAATACGTTTAAACAAATTTCCGCTTTACCCCTTGTGCTATATCTGTTACTAACATATTATTCAGACATTGAAAAATATTTGCTATGGTAAAATATTGATATTTAAGTCGGATATATAAATGTATTTCGTCGTTAATTATACTTAAAAATGTTTTTCGAAATTGTAGATTTTATAGGGTCAAGCGGACTGCAATACGACGACAAGGAACGTAACATTCAACTTTACATAGAACTGCTGTTGGCAGTTCACTATCAAATGGCGCCTTTTATTAAATATACCGTTTGATATCATAATTTATAGTTGTTGAATACTTGGATATTACGTCGATAATGTGAAATTTCTATAAAATACGTATATTTTAAGTAGTCTATTATTTCTAAGGTTAAGGTCGTGTAATGAGACCACGATGGCTGAAATCTATGAAAATGTTATACTCTGCGCGACGGTTCCAGTTGTTTCGAAAACCAGAATTTATTGAACAGCTATTAAAGATATTTGTTCTTTGACTTACATAAATGCACGTACAACTGTAGAACTACCCTTTTCCAGGTGAATAAAGGCAATAAGAAATATCTTAAAGAGGATTTTGAGTACTCGAGAACAGCGAAACCGAAGAGAATCAATCTGAGGAGAAGTTACAATTGACAGGGAATAGATAGGATACTCGAATTTCTGTTTCGTAGCATCTCCTTAGCGCCATCTAAATAAGTTAAGAAGAAAGAGGGCGCTAAATACCAAAGAGAGATCAATTTTAATACTAAGTTAATTTTCCGTTTCATTGTGATGTTCTATAAAAGTGACGGAACTTAATATAGATATTATTTTATATATTTAAGTCAATCATAATTATACAATATGTTCTCATTGTGGGTTTATTTATCGTTACTAAGAAGTTGCAGAAATCGTATAATGTAGCACTTATGTAATCACTTGGGTGATCTAAATCTAGATGAATATAAAACAATTGTTTTCTTTTATATTTCTTTCTGATGTACCGTCTCATTGGATGACAGCAAGAACAACTTATTTACAGTATTTCTCCGTAGTGTCGCGAAATTTAGGAAACGAAACGCGACGATAAAGAGGGAAATAAAATTTCTCCTCGACTTTATTGGTTGACTATTTGTTACTGCAGCACTGCTGCCCTCGTGGCCAGAGACGGAGAAAGAGGGAAATAGCGTTCAGCCACGGACTAATTCACTCTATAGATTACAAAACTTCGGTAATTTTTTAAGAACTAATTTTTGGTACGCACAAAGAGGAAATGAGAGTGATCACGCCCGGGATTTTAGTGTCCCGGTATAGTGCTGCCCCCTAGTCTAATATTTAGTGGCGAAACGCCCAAGCTTATAGCCGATTAGTGTTCAGAATTCCCCCGCTGGGTGGCGCCACGTACAACTTCGGGAAAAATCTGCAAACAGCGCCATTAGCTCGTAGTGGCGAAACGCCCAAGTTTGTAACCGATTATAGTGTTGAGGATTCCTCCGCTGGGTGGCGCTGGCGGCACCAATGTCGGTTACTCGGTCGGTAACGTTTGGCTAACAGTTTGAGCGTTTTGCCGCTACAGTCTAGTGGCGCTATTCACAGACTTTCAGGAGCAGATGATTCCTGCCGCTAATTGCACTACCACTTATGGGAATATCGGCAAGAATCATTTGTTCCGTTCATTAGGGGTTGGATATTAAAAAATCGAATAACCGTAAACGAAGGTTGTCCGGCGGTAACATGTATAGGAAAAAGTTGTTCAGAGCGTTTCTCGACTTCTCGCTGCGATCCACGTTGATTTGGGTTGAGCTAGTTGGTCTTAACGATAATTGTAGCACACGAAACTAATCGTCGATAGCAAGACAACTCACAAACATCATTTTGTTTTCAAGATTTGTTTTCTTCTGTTTGTTCAGAAAGCCAGCGAGGTGGCCTAAAAGGTTCCTTCCTCCTGCATCGTGACAATTGCGATATTTTGTGTTTCGTTGAGAAAAATGCAATCTACGGGACATTAAGGATAACATACGCGTGCCATCATTTTCTCCAGCAGTGTATTTGTATTATTTGGAAACGATACGAAGGATCAACATTTCTAGTACGAGGAAAACGAAGTGGATCTGATGATTCGAATCGACGCCGGCGCATCGTTATAAATCAAAACTTTCGGAAAGGTAGCTCTATTCTCCGGCGGCACCACGGCACAATACCACCGGCACACAATCGTACGCGAAACGAATCGAATCGAAACGAAACGAAACGAAACGAAACGAAACGCGTCCGTTCAACCGATTTGTTTGTTCGGCCGGTCCACGATCGAATGAAATCCGCTTAATGTAATCGAAGGGTTTTCGCTCTTGAAAGAGGTTGCACGGGTTTGAAAACACGTCGAAGAGGGTCGAGCGTGGGTACAGGGGCGAAGCGAGAGAACCGGATGGGAAAGTTAAAAAAGGGGGAGAGAAAGGGGCAGAGTTCGACACACGCGACACGAGCTTACTTTTAGTTTTTGCACGCCACTTGAAACAACCCCCGGGGGCATTAATCTCGTTTAATCAAACAGCGATAATACTTCCAACGACCCTTCATTTTGTTTATCCTTGTCCTTCGGCAGTATGTTAACTATACCTATAGATTTCGTAAGGAAGCCAACGTTCCCAGTAACGAACGTTGCAGATACCGTACCAATTTTTTATTCGAACTTGTGACGAAGAGTTGTAAAATGTTTTTTTTAAATCTAGATTCTAGAATTTTCATTATCGAAATTAGAAACATTCAGCATATATACCATATTAGAATGTACCTTGTACTCGAACGATTTCAATTATATTTCGTCGAGGCTCTTTTGCTTGGAAGTTGCATGGCGTAATGGAAGGGTAAAGTTTTCAGAAGTCGGAGAGAAGTTCGGCAAAAACTATTGTCGAGGAAGAATGCGGTACCAACAATCTTTTCTATACAATATTGTATATTGTTCGAAGATACGGATGTAGTATCTTTTTAAACGGTCCGAACCTAGGTGCGTGGTGTTGCGAGTGCTTCCGGCTTATAAACGCAGGTAGAAAGTATGGTCGATCCTGACGAAGGCAACGAAAAACACGACCGCCCATTGTGAGAGATTTGATGACCCTGTGGGCTCACCGTCGAGCTCATAAATTGGTAAAGGATCTCCTACCTTTGATCGGAACGATGAAATAAGGACGGAACTATATCACCCCGCCCAGGCTGCAACCCATGTTCGTGATTTTTCATAATACGGGTTCTTCTTTTTTTAGTTGTATTCAATGCGAAAAGTCGCATCGTGGCTACGTTTGACTCGCAGCTCGTCCTCAAAATGCAGTCGTAAAAAAAAAAAAAAAAAGAAAATGTATTGGCACGCCAATCGGTTTTCTCTAATAATATCGGTACAAGAAATAGCACGTTATAGTTATCCGTTGGCCGCATAACATATTCGTTGCCCGGCAAGTCGCTTATGCCCGGGGAACCAAATTCTCTCGAAAGCTTTGTATGGAATTGACAATCGAGATATTTATTCGTCTTGGCCCTACTGTTCCGTTTCCGCTCAGTCTCGTCGACATATCAATTAAAATGTAAGATCAGATAAAAATCGAACCTGAAGGGGGAAGCGCTCGCTCGGTATTTTATGCGATTCGCTCGCTACACGAAGTAGGGAATTACGAAGCGCGGCCTGGTGCCTGGCTGGTGCACATAAATCAATCGCATTCCGTCAACGACATTCGATCGAGCTCACTCGTCACGTGACAAACTAGCGCAATTCGGACCACCTTTGTCGAGACAATTGAAAAGTTGTGTTCCCATGGTTTATTCAGGAGCTCGGTCTCTTCTATCACATCCTCGACCAGAATATTCAACAACTCGCAACGTACGATAACTGGGAATTTACTCCGCGACAATATTATAAGAATATTTATCTAGCAGATTTATATAGCACGCCAGGATAATTCGTTCAACAATCGTATTCAGAATATTAATCGAATAATATCTTCTTCCACGTTCCCAGGAATAATGTCTCGAACAAAGGTGGACCGTAAGAATCTTGACACGTTCGATGGAAATCGTGCGACATCTTTCTTCGCTGGTTAATAGATGGAGAATCGGCAGGCTGACCTGGTCCAGTCCATTCCAGCCGGATGAAAAACAAAACTGGCAAAAGAAAGACCAAGGAAAAGGAGGGAATCTCGTGTAGACGAATGGACGTAAATATTGTTGAATGCGATTAATTCTTCAGGAGACTACCGCCTCCACTTTGTCAAAAGGGTCGTCGTCGTCGTCGTCGTCGTCGTCGTCGTGGTCCCCGTCGTCCCCCGTCGTCCCCCGTCGTCCCCCGTCGTCCCCCGTCGACCCCGTCCCCTCCCACGACAAAGAGGAGAAATCTGGATTCGCAAGCAGTGACCAGTGGCCACTGTCATCAAAATACTCAAAAGGGTTGGGGATGGGGATGGGGGGTTGCGTGGAGGGAGCTGGACAGAAGTGGGAACGGGCCGAAGTAAAATGGAGGATGAAAGACAAACGCCGCCGCGTCGTCGTTGTCTGATCGTGGAGATTGCTTTATTTGAGTCCGTTTAGCGTGGAGATCTCGAAACCCTGCTGAATATTTTGTCGTCGAGACCCGCCACCACATCGAAACTTCTATCTTCGCCGAGGAAACACACGGGACAGAGGCGTAACGCTTTAAACATCGAAATAATGTAATCTGCCGACTGGAATCAAGCGATAAATATAATCGACCGGCTGAAATTTGTCGGTGGCGCGCATTCGGCTGTTTATGCCTACCGCACCTGTGCTGCCGGTCCGTATCAAGATCGATTTTAACTTTGAACCGGTCGCTCGCGCAGTAGGCGATGCCTACCGATACGCATCCTCCGCGAATTTTTCTTCGTCTCGTGGCATTAGGAAGAGAACCACTCCCCTTTCGAAAATTCGCGAAATCGTTTAACAAACTATACGGCACTGCGGTGCATAACTAGCATATGTATGGCGGCCACTCATATTTTTCAAATCTTCAAACTTTGAGGAAAAATAACGAATTTCACGTAATGCTCCGAGAGGGTTTGGAAATCTTTAAATAAATGTACAAACTTGAAACCTCTTGAAAATGTCGGTGGTGCTGGTGCTGTAGCGACACGTTTCAAAGCTGACGAAAAAAGAGTTATATTTCGTTAAAAGAGGGATATTTCTTGTAATTTTTGTGAATACAAGCCGCGGTTTGTGTATTTTTCTATTCTTCGTTGCGCAGTCGAAACCAATTGTTCCCCTACCCCTTCCCCTTCCCCGGGTATCCCTGGCAGTTTTTGCACTTTCTGTGCAACTGTGGCTCGGGTCGCACGTAAGGATACAACAGCAAAGTTTACTCTAACTATTATAACGATCATCGGAAAGGGTGAAGATGTTTTCTCTTCCTTTTATCTTCGCCATACCTATTTGTTTGATATTTAAAAATCAAACAATACGTCTATAGTTGTGTTTACACGAAGCTATCGCTTACCTCAAGATAATATATACACGTTTGTAATATTCCCGTGCTATTGTTACGTTGTCCCTTGCAAGAATGAATCGATCAATTTTTTACGCCATTATTTGTTATTTTCTTTGAAACGAAACGTGCCCCGGTGCCTGTTGCGATATCCGCGAAGGTGGTAGGCAGCGAGCGCGTTAATTGCAATTTCCTACAATTCCGGAGACGCGCAACCAGTTCTCATCGAAACGGTCGAGCTCGAACGACTATTAATTGAATAAGGATAAGGAAAGTTCGATGCGATGCCAATGCCGAAGATAAAGGTGGAAAAGACGAAGAGAAAGAGGGCGAGGGAAGGGTCATCGTCGAACGAAGGACGCTGCTAGTTCTCAAATTGCAATGAAACCGGGCACCGTCGCATGGGTTTCGTGTGACAACCAGACCACCGATGATGATGCTGTTTTCCCTTCGTCCCAAATTATACTTCGCCTCGTACTACGAATTCGATATCAGCAATTGCAAAAGAAACTTTGCTCTGTCGCGAACATTTCAACAAAAACGAACATACAAGCGCTCGAAAGAACCTAGAGGATTTAAGAGAGCGACAAGTTCGCACGGTAGCGTTCGCAGGGTTGATCTTTGCGTTTTGGATCGTTCGTTCGTGTTAGAGGTGAGCGTAAAATATGATTTCAAGACTGTATAAAATAATTTTATTATTTAACACATGGCGCTCCAGTTTCGAGGGAAAGCGCATCAATAAATTATAGGTACACGACTTTGTTCGAGTTTCGTTGCAATACTAAATTATGCTTTAAAGCTTACACATCTATGCGTCGCTATATTACAAAATTTACATTTCCTTTATTTACAAAAGTTGTATAAATAGATGTAGGTATCTTCTCGCCGTACCGCAGGCGATAAGAATTACGTTAAAAAGAAAAACTTCGTTACGCGTACGCTAGAACCGGGAATAACGAAATGTCTCGGGAACATATCCCGACGATATTTACAGAAAAAATCAAGTGAAACGTACGCTCAATGAAACAGCCTCAGTCCATAGATCACATACCTCCTAAATACAAACGATCGCAGTTTATTCGTTCGCTCGATAGTCTCGCGATTCCGCGTTCAACAAAATTGTCAATTTCCTATCTGCCGCGCAAGAAAGCGGTAGCACGCGGGCGCGCGCGCGCCAAATTTTCTAAGAAAACGTTTCACGATTTTCATTGTAGCAGGTCGTAGAGAGCGGTGATGTAAGATTGTGCCATCTGAAGGGTCTCGTACTTGGACAGTTGCCTGTCGTTGCCCAGAGACGGCAGATAGGCTCTCAGCCTGTCGAACGCTTTGTTCAAATTCTGCATTCGCCTCCGTTCTCGGGCGTTCGCGGCGAGCCTGCGTTTCCTGACGATCGTCGAGCTGACGTACTTGCCCCGTCTTCTGACCACGTCCCGGTTCCCGTCGATCTCGACGGTGTCGGATCGCGCGTGGTCCGGACCGTCGCTCGTCTCGACGTCGTCCTCGCTGTCACCGTCCACGATCCGGTCCGAAACACTGCTCGAGTTGCTAACGACACTGTCCCGTCGCGTCTGCGAGCTCTTCGCGAGGTCCGGCTCGCCCTCGGCCTCGGCGTCGACGGTCCCGTCGGTCCCGTCGGTCCCGTCGGTGTCCGCGTCCGTGCTGTTGCCACCCTCGGCGAGATCGATCGTGCCGGTCTGCGCCGCCTGCGATCCGATCGCCGACAGATTCCTCAAGGTCGAGTACCTTTTTCCCAGATGGTCCACCGAGCCCAGCAGCCGATAGGTGACCGGGCTGGTGCTGACGGTGTCCGGCTCCGAGGATATCGACAGGGTGGTCGCAGGGCTGACCGACCGCAAACTCGCCGTCGGACTCGGCGTGTGCCAGCCGTCGCTGCAATTGCTGTCGTAGACGATGCACCGGGGCACCGTGAACGTGCTCACCGGCGGCAGGTTCGTCTTGGTCTTCGAGTACGGGTAGTTGGGCAGGTCCAGGTACGCGCAGGAAACCGCTTCCTCCTCCCTGGGCGGAAACATGTATCCGTAGCGAAACATCTCCTGTAGTTCCATGCCGGACGACGAGCGCGTCGCGGACGACCGATGCTCCGCGAAGCCCAAGATCGGTCAGAAACAACGGAGAGATCGTTAACGACTCTACCTCTGTCGTTCGTGTCCTCCGCGCGAGCTACCTCCACCGAATTTCCACTTGTAACCGATTCACCAATTACGAAACGTACGGCTTTTCTCCGTACGTCCTGTTCGGCCGTGATGCGCGCGGTATCCTTGCTCTGCTCTGCTTCGTCTTGCTCGAGAAGGTGAAAACGGGTGTGTCCGTGGCACCGGTCTGTGGCGGTGGGGCGGCGGTTCTCTTCTTCGAAAGGGGTTCCGTACACGCGCGCCGGATCGACCGTCGGGGTGGTTCTGAAGTAGAGTGGTACAATGCCGGCGGATTTATGCGTTTTCGGAGCGAGGCACTCTCGTGCAGCACGTGCCGCACGACCAATCGAATCGCGGCACCGTGCCCCACCATTTCTGGGGGTGTAGGCCAGCCCGAACCAAGCCCGACTAAACGTGCACGGCTAGCGCAACAGGTGACCCGGCGCCTCCAATCTACACGATCGGCCGTATAGAACCGCACAGTCATTACCGGCAGTACCGCTCGTAATGATCCGGGACGACTTTAAACGTTCCGGGGGATAGGATGTTGCGCTCCAGAGGTAAAACCGTTCCACGTGGCAGACCTACCCGCGCCCAGACTACGATACGCGGATAGTCCGTCCCTGTTTCGTTCGGTTAACATTAACAGGTTCGCTACCGTCGCTACCGTCGCTACCGTCGCACAGCGGAACGAACCTTTATTTGTCCTTCTTTCTTATTCAAACGGTTGTTAACGCATTTCCGTAACGCTTGATCATTTTTTGCTCTCGCGCTTCTTTGCGGCAAGAATTTAGGAGGAATTTTGCCCGATCGACGCGAATCAATCATCATTGTCGTGATTCTTCGAGAATCATTTGTTCTTTACACCGAAATTAATCGTCCCGTGTACAAGCGAAGCACTGTGCGTCTACTTAACACGAGACTGCCCCGTCGTTGGTACGAGTCGGAACAGATTCGATTGTCTCGCAGCATCGCGACGGACAGTGTAACCGGCGAATCTTTTCCAAGATTCTTAAACCGATCGGACGAGACACGTCTGCAACAAGGAACGCGGTCGGTCTATCGTAAACTTATCTTGGGAAAAGAACGGATCGTATCTACGAAAAGGGTGCAAATACCTGAGGGGCGTAAGGTCCAGTTACATCTTTACTCGCTCAATTAGCGAAAACAGGTAGGATAAAGTTTGCGGCAAGCACGACGGTGGTCTGGAGCAACCCGATCTCTGTCATTCCCTTCGGACGCAGCCGTCTTGGATTTCGGGATCGCCTCGCCATCGTCCGAAAATTCTTCCTAAGTAGCGGAACGATAATCCTTCGCTTAAAAACCTTTGGTACTTTCGGTACTTTCAACCGCAGAACAATCGTGCCATCGGCGAATTGTTCGGGCGCCTGCTAACTTATAACGCAGCCGGAACCCCTCTGTGCTTCGAACCCCCGTAACACCGATTTTTAACCTTTCCCACGTGCGTACGTAGCACGGCGCGGTAAAATCAATTAAGAACATTCCGCGACACGTTCGAACGTGTTTCATTCCGATACAAGTTCGAATATCTGCTTAAAGCGATTTGTCATTATTCTTTTGCATTCGAAAACAAAAAGGAACTAAAGTCAAACAAGAAAAGTTAATCGTCCGCAGCGAAGAGATTTCGTTCGACTTAAACAGCGCGGCCATTTTCACGCGAGAATATTTTTCCGTGGTATCGGGCTGTAATTTCGAAATTGATCGCTCTCATCTGTTATCTTTTTGCTTCGGCACGGAATCGTGGCGGAACCAATAATTAGGGCTACAAAATGTATGCTCGTGTCTAGTCTATCCTTGCTCTATTCGCCATCAGCGTTACCCGCCCGACCTTCCAGATTCTATTTTTTCGTTTCGCTTACTTTGTCAGTGCATCAATCCCCTCGTCCGGTTTCCGATCGTTCACGGTAATAAGCGAAACAAGTTAACGAGTTCACTTTTTTCGTACGTGTCTCGGACGAAAATTCATCGATCCTCTTTTCCTAAACAATTCGATCGCGTTGCGGTTTTGTGAATTTATTTCAAATAAGGAATTCGCATCGTCAACATCGACCGATATTTTATTCTTCGATTCAGATTTTTGAAAATGAAAATATTTTATTTTTGAAATTGCCTGCCAAATCGAATCTAAAATATTATACCCTATAGTATTTGAAATATTTCTTTTGCCAAACGTTCCCCGCCTATTTCTGTTAATATCCCTCTAGGAGGTGAACGATAGAACGAACTTTCCCGTAAACTGCGATAATTGGAAACCATAAATCATGAATATTAATTAACCGCGCGCGGCATAACCAGGCCAAGATTTCTTAACCAAGGGATACGCGAACGAATCGGGGAAAAAAAGAAAAAGAAAAAGAAAAAGAAAAATGGGAGACTAATTGTAAAAGGAAGAAGGGAAAGAGATAGAAGAGGAAACTCCTTGGAAGGGATATTCCTTCGGCAAAGCCGTGCCGAACGGAGTCTGCTGTGAGGATACGCCCTGGGCGTGAGTCGAGTAATTAAATACAAAGTGCACTCATTTGTGAAGCTCGGTGGCAAATAACATGTTAGCCACCAACTAGCGATAATTTATGAGAGCGTCGTGCAACGCTGTCTGTCGGCTGACCCTCCACGAAGTCGATTTGTAGGAATAAACCCATACGTATACGCGTGCATAATACGTAGGTTCGCTCAATGAATATGTATTCACGAATAGAGACGTAAGCTTTCACGGGAAAACCTTCAAAATAAATGCAGATTTCGAATCGAAATTCTTCGCATTCGTTTTACCTTGTCCGCCTTCTTACTCCTCCCATTTGCCTGCCCTTTGCATTCTCCGTGGTGCTTTTCATCTCGTTAGGAATTCATAGGTGGTCCTGCATCTCCATTTCGAATCCAATGATCCTGATAAACATCGATCAGCTATCGCCCGAAACGAGAAAATGCTTTGTTTCCGCGAACGATTTATCGCAACGTGCGAACCAAGTATTTCCTTCCGTTTCGACGATAACCAAATTTCAAACTTCTCCGACATTTTTCGCTCAGCTTTGAAAACCAAGGCACCGAAACACGCGACAGACCAGACCTTTTCCTTCCTTTAGACAGAAACCATCGAACAAGCTAGAGCATAGATTTTATTTTTCTATCGAGCAAAAAAATCAATTCCACAAAACCCGAGGCACCCTCGTCGGTGATCATCCTCAGCGTCGGTGCCTCAAAATATTACTCATTTTGTCCTATTATTAACAACTATTATTTACCATATCGCATTGCCTCTCGACATTGGCGAGAACCCTCTCCTCTTCCCTCTTATACAATCCGATTGGTGCGATTAAATATAATATGATTTTATATAAAATTGTGCTTTTTAAATAAACTATAGAAACTCGAGTTCGTCGTTTTGTAATAAAGTATAGTAGACTATAGTTAACTATACAGTTGCATCGCCGCGTCGCGCCGTCTATTTCTGTGGTTCTAGGCGAGACTGTCAAAATTAATAACTGATCGATCAAACGTGGCAGTCATGAGACTGACATCTGCGCTTCTGGAAAAGAATCACGTGCTATCGGAGAGTTACTAGGTTGTTGTATACACCACAATGAGAGACAACCGTCTAACCATGGGCTCTTCGGGTTGTCGTGTCTAGAGCCAAATTGGTGAGACTCGTCGAAGCTTGTTAAGGGACTGCGTGCCGAACTGATTCCCAGAATGCAATTACCACATTAGTCGGTTCCGCTTTCGAATTCCTCATTTTGTCCTTTCAGGCTCCGTCGACGCCGTTCCGCCGCTATTCATAATTTCAGGATCGTGTATTAATACGGGCCTCCGAACAGCATCGATGCATATGGAAATGAACAGTGATTCGCAAAAGTATTCCTATCCTCTCGATCAGCGACCGAGCATGCACGATACTCCTTCGAACGAAACTTTTACAAATGAAGATTATCCAACGAATTTTCTGTTCAGCCAGTGGATGGAACATGTAATTTCTCCCACTTGTCAGATAAATAAATAAGTTGTATAATCGACACGATACAATACAATAAACTGTTCGATGGTATAACACGCGCTAATCGCGGCCATTGGCAAATCCATCGCGATCTTCCGGATGCGACGACAATTATGGACAATGACTTTATTTTGTTCCGGTTGTAGTTCCCTTACTTGTTATCTCGTTTGAACGTACCGATCGACCGCCACGCTGCGCGCCGCCTAGTTATTTGTACGACGCGACGCGACGCTCCGATATACCATTTCGAAGGTATAATCGCTAATCATTCGTCGGATTTTTCGGCAAGGGACAGAATCGTAAGCAAAGGCTAGTTAAAGAAGTCACTTTGGTTTTCGACTACCGCCTTGACCACTGAAACTCTGAATAACTATGTTCCCTGGCTGATTTTACGATTTCTACGAAACTCACGAGTTCTCTCTTTCGTAGACCGCAACTTTTCAGTCTCAACTGATCGGTGCTCGCTACAGTTTATACGAATGCGATTTCGAATTCTATCTCGAGCTGATAGCAAACTATTCGAAAATATGAAAAGTTAAATAAGAATAAGAAGTATACTGTGCCGGACTTGCGTCGAGTCTTGAAAACTGCTATGGAGTAGTGTTTTTATATTCAGGACCACACAGGTAGCTCTCGCGCGCATTAAATTTTGCATACGGAATCCGGAACAATCAACGGTAATACTATATTCAATTTTTCTACCGAATATTAAGCAGCATCGCATCTTATTACCGACAACTACTTTAGCCCTTATTCAAATCTGATACCCACACCAGATAATTCCGGAGCAACGAATCCGACTATCCACCGACTTACAGCTACAACTTCTAACCTGCACCCCTTAATTTTTCAATTCCAACTTTCCAGCCCGTTCGATCGTTACTGGATTTTCAGCAAGCATCGCACGATGCTCTATCGTCGATATGTTTATTCTTCTCCCCGTATAAAACGAATAAATATATATTCGATAAAGGTACATTTTACTTTTGGATCTTGGGATGCGAAAAGAAAAAAATTAAAGTGACAATAGAATCACTGTGAAAAATGAATTGCCGAAACCCGGGATTGAACCGGGGACATTTAGATCTTCAGTCTAACGCTCTCCCAACTGAGCTATTTCGGCCGACACAGTCGATACGATAAATTTTAACATTCCAGTCTCGATTTTGTTACTTAATCTTATTTTCGCTTTCTAGAATTTTTAAGGCTTATACGCGGCAGACGCAAAGCACGTCTCTGAAATTATGAACGACATCGAAGAATGCTTGTAGGTGGAGGAGTAAATTTTTTAACGGAACCAATCCATGTAGTTTATTATTTCCCATGCGTACGGTCGTGTTACGGTTTTCTTTCTAAAGAATCGTTCGGGTCGGAGACACGAAACGAAGAGAACAAATGGAACGCTTTACAAGCGACCGCCATGACGGAAAATCCTTCGAACTCTACCGTCGTAATTACGGACGACTTTGAACCGTGTATGGTAACCCCTTCGTTTCTGAACTAAGATAAACTGCTGCTCGTCCACGGTCTCGAAATCTACCTCCATGATTTATGCTAATACAATGGACCTACCTCAAAGTACCTTCTACTAAACGCTCTATTAGGCCTAAGTTAATTACGAGACTACCTTCCTGTGGGCCGGTCCAACGCGATCGTTACCACATTAGAATACATACATGCATTATGTCCAGCGTTGATGCGAACCGTTTTTTCGAATCACAGTTAACCGAAGCGATCGACCGCTGTTTCCTTTGTATCGACGCGACACTCTTTACCAATTTTTCAAACGAAATGATCAGACGAGATCGCGGATTGCCGTTATTCGACAACATATAAATATGTATACGTTTAACTAATTCAGGGGTGTAGCGATTATTTTCTTCCGGAATAAGAAGCTAAAGGTGGACCGAGTTGGGGAGCGTGGGAGAGAAAAGAAATTCACAGATGAAAACATATTTCTGTTTGACCGCCTCTCTTGGTCCGTTTCGGAAGTTTCTTTCCTTCCTTTTGGTGGAAGGGTTTCTAACCCCGAGCTTAGGTAAGATCCGAAGGGATCGGTCTTTACGATTTCTCAGATCTGGTATCTACCGCCTCTCTGTATACACGCACACGTATACATATGCGTACACGTGTCTATACAGGCTTCATCGAAACCCATAAAACCCCCGATTTTAGATTAAAATCGTTACATCCGCCAACCTCGTTTCCAGCCTTTTCGGAATTTTAGATAATTAAACGGAAACCCAGTCACGGTTCTTAATACGAAAAATTATGGATACGATTTAGGAGCAGCGGAACGACTACAATTATATCGTAATAGACATGTTTTTACTACAGTTTTTTCTTATGTAGGATTATACGAACGAAGAATTTTCATATGAAAAAACGAGAGTATTAAATGGCTAGCTATCACAAATGTTGGTCATTTGTTTCGTGAAATCTCCGTCTAATTTGTCGGTAATTTTCTAGCTCCTTAAGGTTCCGAAATCGAGTGGGCTTTAATTTAAAGTACTAGACGGATTAAACAAATTTCAGGACATCTGTGTACATATCGGTTGAAGCTGATTAACATTAAATCAGTGTACGAACGTGGAAAAACAAACGGACATACACGTTCGCACCTACAGATACGTGTATGTACACGTAAACGCGTGCAAATTGGCAACCGTACATATGTATCGGAGGTGTTCTCTACGCGTGACAAACAGAATTATACGGAGCTATACAAAAGATGTTTACCGCGACCGAAACCACTCTGATTAACATCAATGACGAGATAAATGGCTAAACGTTCTAACCTGTCTAACAGACGGTGTACAATGGTGGCGCGATACCAACGATTTTTGGCGCTTCGGTAAAACGGAACGATGCAATTCAACGCCATAGAAATGCTAACACACCTTAGAATCATCAAAGGAGCCGCTTTTGCCAATGATCTACCGCGATGGCTGGAACAAACGTTACCGTAAAACCTTGCGTGCTGCCCCGATGCATTCCTGCGAACTTTTACACTGTTACAAACTTCTGTACAGTGTCTGTCTGCATACACGCTATTTCTTGACGATAGAAAACCTCCAAAATGGTGGCGATAATCTTGTAAATAAAGAACCCGAACGACCAAAACATTAAATTTCTACCGTAATACGATCAAAACAGTTGTAATTTGTTGACAAAATAGGCTTCGCTTTACCTTCGGAAACCTAGAAATTTTCAACTTTTTCTTACATAATCCTGAAGACATTATATCCTCTAGAAATATATTGATTATAACGGTGTGTTATCCGTGACCATGAGAAGCGAATAGTTAATAGTTACGAATTAGCATTGTCGAGTAGCTTTCGGTCTGCTCGAAAATCACCGCTTTTACGTAAATTATCGCCGAGAGGAACCAACGATTTATGTTTTAGATATTCATAATTCGAAGGTGAATAGTTTGTAGACCAGAAGCTAAAAAACCATCGCCTCTGTTGGAACTTAACGAGCGAAGTCTTCCAACAAGTATCAACTGTAAATTGGAAGGAGAAAAATACAGGGTGGTCCGATAACTTTGACCACTGTTTTATTCAGGTGGATGGATCGATCGTAACGAGACGAACAATGATACGGCACACAACCGTGGTAAAACTTTGGGAACCCCTGCTCTACCGTATGCGTGTCACGTGGATCGCTATGATTCTCAGCCCGCCATTGTTGCAGAGGTATAAAATCTGCAGTCTAACCATAGGTTTCTGAAAAGTATTCGATAATCGCCGATAGAGTGATGCGTTAACTCTTACTTTTCAAATCATTTGTTTGGATAACGCCGGAAACACTGCTACATAGTAGTGGAATATCGTGTGCGAGAACAAGCTTGGAAGCAGAAAGATCGCAAGGATGGAGGCGGCTTCGCGTGTTTAAAAAGCGTGACCGTGGCTATTGCGGCGATGGCAGTGGTGGCAGTGGCGGCAGTGGCGGCGGCGGCGGCGGCGGCGGCGGCGGCGGCGGCGATGGCAGCGGCGGCAGCGGTGATGCTGTTTATGGCAGGCAACGATCGGAAGCAACTTAAGGGCGGGGAAACGGAATCGAGGACTAGCAGCACGCGCCAGCCACACGCCTCGAGTCTTCTTGGGCCTTTTGCCCTCGTCTTCGGACACGTACACCTGGGACAGTTGGCAAGCGAGAGACAAAACATGGGAACTTCTAGGCACTACCTTCTTTTCTTTCGGTCGATGAAAACGAAACGCTTGGGAGCGAGCAAGACAGTCTCGAACCTTGTTAACGATAAAGACTACAAGTTTCCCGTTTTCCGTTTACGATACTTTTTCCTTCCTCTTCCTCTTCTGGATGCTTCGACCGGAGAATGGACGTTTGTGAAAATGAAACGATGGCCCTGAAGCTTTTTCACGGTAATCGCCTCGTAGAATAAATATAATCGGGCGTGTGCGGACGATCGAATGAACGCGCTCTACGAAAAATTGATACGCGGATATAATACGTGTAGCTGCATATGTACAGGTGTACGTTTTCGTACCGTGAAGATATTAATAGCGGAAACGTAGTCCGTCGATGTTTCGAGAATGCACGATGCCCACGGACGGTAGTTTGGCGGACAGTAGGTAGATTAAACCCTCGAGGGAGCGGGTGCAGCCTGCTCACCGTATGCTCTCCATATGGCTCATCCTCCCTCGAACGAGCAACTCGTGCAGGCTCGCGCGCCTCTTCTTCCACCCTCTCCTATTAGCCTACCTTCTCACTACCCTTTACCTGGCGAGCCTTCGCGATAGGTGCAACCGCGCCTTCGACTGCTAAACGAGATCGCGCTGGGTCACGCTGTCGCTAATCGACCAATCGGAACTGCGTTGTCTGAACTGCGTAAAAAATGTTTGCAGCAAGATTGATTACAAGTTGTCCAGGTCGATCGAGGAGAAACTCGAACCGTACGGGAGTTTCTTTTCTTCTTTAATAACTTTGAAAAGCTAAAAATAATACATCGATATCCTTAATCCAAATACTCTTGATCCATTGTACTCTTTGAAATTGCACCTACCCACTTTTGCCAGAAATTCTGCATAGAATCCGCAGTCTATCGATTAGGAAGACCGGCCGTTGATCTTATGTCACTTCCTTGCACGATATGCACGCAGCTGCAAGGTTTATCGGAAATTGCAGGGACGGGGTCGTGAGATACACGCGAGCGACCCAATTTTAAGAGAAGGGTTCAGGTCACGTTGGTGAAACGCGAATCAACTATACGAGTAAAACTAACAAATGTGTTATACCCATCACCGATCAAGGTGATCACACCATCATCGCTAGCAGCACCTCCTCCGGATGTGGGCGGCGCTGTTTTTCGACAGTCTCGTCGTGCGTTATCGTGCGATTACTCGTTAGCTCGTGAGAACTCTGCCATGTTTCCTTCCTCGTCTTAATGGATTTGTATTGCACTTTACACGCTCGAAGCGAACGCACTTTCTTCACCAATCGTCCGCACGGCTCGAAAGACGTTTCGAACTTTTCAATGTTATTATTATTATTATTATTATTATTATTATTATTATTATTATTATTCGTTTAGTCCTAGCTATTACAATTCTATCTTAACCATTCATCGCTCGCACACATACTCATTTTTCATGCACAGCATGAGTCACCCAACGTTTGCACCTCAAAGTTGAATGGTCAAAGTGGCTCGCACAACGCCATAAAAATATTTGTTTTCATGTTATTTCTCCTTTTTGTAGAGATCTCAAGGTCGCCTTCATTTTTTTTTTTAAACGGGACCACCCCTTTTTAAACACCTGAGGTCCCCTAAGGTCCCTTTCGTTAGGAATCGAGTGACTGTAATTGTTCAAGGTCATTAGCATCTTACTTTAAGCCGGATTTAAGCGCGGTCGAGGTCGCTCCTCCAACACCGGAGAACAACCGAACCCGCTTCGTAGCGACGACGTCGGATGTGCTCTACAGGGGAGCTCAGAGGTGACTAGAGGTTCGTACGTGTCGTCATCCATGCACGCGGCGTCCGAGAACTTGGCCGAGCGCATCTGTGTTACGATAGTCCTCTCGGTCTTCGGTCGGGGGAATCGTTCAGGCAAGCCGGTACAACCGTGATACGCTTACTCTAGAGACGATTAGCGTCAAGGCGCGCGCGCAAGAAAAGAGAAGGTTCCCGTTTTGAAGGAACGGTGCAACTGCGAAATGCATATGCGCTGTTACACTTGCGGAAAACAAGCGATCCACTTTCAAAATTGCTCGTTCTTTACCGCTAACGTGTTTTCGAGTTTCTCAGGCGCCAATGATTTTCGCAAAATCAACGAAAAATTAAACGAAACGAAACGCAAACGTAATTCAGGAGCACGTTTGCTGTTCGTTAATTTAATTCTGTCAGAGATAGTCCAGGTATCGGGATTTTCGGTGAAAAGCATCCTATTATGCAGTTTTATCTGTCGTGTATCTTCTCGTGTACCTTTCTACGCGACAAATGGTCGAAGATGCGGATCGGTAAGAAAAAAAGGCGACAGACAACTCGAAGCAGGGACCAGTCATCGGAAATCTTTGTTTCAACGATAAATACTGGTTGAACCGATCCCGCGATAATCCTTGTGCGTGTTAAAATAGGTGCGAAAGGCGTTCTCAAGACTGCGTCGGAGATCAGCGAATGGTCCTTGGGTTCTGTCTGTCTCCTTTTTCTGTAGGCCTATGTAGGTGACGAACCCTTTCCTATCCTTCTCTGTTCTATGGGAACGTATCGTAGGCACGATCAGATTGTCGGCAGCGACACGTTCGAGCCCCCCAAAAAGGAAAGAGGAGAGATTAAGGAAATTTACAGATGCCACTTTCTTCGCTGCGCTGCGCTGGGATATTCCGGTTAGCCGAAACGCTCCGCGCCGCCCCGAAAAATACGGTCCTCCGTCCGGATGAATAGTCAATGAGAGGATCATGTTCACGATAACGTTCACTAAGTTTCACTTTGCGCTTCTGCTTCTTGTCCTTCATTGCCGAGTTCCCGCGCAGCCCGTTGGCAATCTCTCTTCCCAAAACAGATTGATCGTTATCGCCTTGTTCCTCGTGTTTTCGCTGGAAGATACGAGATTATACTTTTCCATTGTCTTGAACTTTTCCGTTTTCATTGGGTGCGTCGCGCGGAACCGCGTATTAGGCTGTTGAACGAACGATCAGTTTTTCGATCATGCTTTTTATTCCTCCATCTATGTAGAAATTCGATTAGAAACGAGAACGATGTCCTCTCGAAGTCCGATACGCGTTAACGCGTTAATTGTATACCTACTGCGAGGCACAATCGCGAGGATGCCACCAATTCCAAAGTACTAGCACGTACAGGTGTCGAGATCCTCGCCGAGACATTGGACACCAATGTCACGGTTCCTCTCGTTCCAAATAGCTCGGGTGGTCCTTTTACTTCTTTTGATCCTATCTGTGTACACGATCTCGGATCAGCTTCAACGACGAGCTTACCGCTACTTACCGAGGCGGTACACGGATAAGAACCAGACGACGAGGACGAAACTGTTGGCGCGTACGATGCGTAGAAAAGAATTACGCGCCTTCCAACGATAATAGTCGCCTGACGAGAATCCTTTCGCGTAATCGACCACCGCGGATCAACCAATAAAACGCGTATCGCGTGATCCATCGAAGCTGGAACATACAGCGAGGAGAGCAAGATCGAGCCAACGATCGGTCATAAAATGTATAACTGAAAGCAGAATGAAAAAGCAGTTTCCGATGGATGCGCGAGAACTTTTTCGACTTTAAGTAAGAAAAATAATTCGTAATCGAAAGTCAACAAACAAAATGAACATCTGTGCCGAGGGTTCCGAGAATGAACCAGGCAGGCAGGTGCCCCCAACCTTTTATCGCGGTCCACCACCGTGTCATGACTTTGTAAGGTTTCGTTTAGTCTTGCCTGTTTACTTTGCATAACACGCGTAACTTCGTCGACAGAGAAAACGATGTTTTAACAGTACATTTTTCTTGGTAAATATCGGTCGATCGAAACAGTGACGAAAGAAAATAATGTGTTCCTCGTACATACTTGTACGCACGTATCAACGTCCACCGTAATTTTATTCGGTTTAAATTAAAAAGCATATAAAGCGTACCACGTCCGCCTCGGCGTTTTGACCGTTAATTGGCTTTGTTCGTTGGTCGTTAAATTTGTCCACGGCGCAATAATTTTATAATATACGACAAAACGTACTTTGTTTTCTTTTGAACGTGGTTACAATTCATTTTTGTTTCCAAATTATCCTACACCGGACCGCCGGAATGTTTTTATAGCTTGGTGTACTCGTCATCGGCGATGCAGTTATAACCGTTTCAAGGGTCGTATTGTAAAGTCGTGCCACTCTTGCGCAGCCACGTGCGCATTGAGCCATCAAGACAGATATATTGAGGAAGAGGCGGTACGCTTATTACAGACGAACGACTCTTTTTCGGTCACAAATCAAATAGTATTCCACTTTAACCACAGTTTCCTTACAGCCGAAAATGTTCACAAAACCTGCGGTAACGTGTTGTTTCGCGGTCGTTATTAGGGGCGTGGGGAGGGTGGCAGTCTCGTGTAAACTTTTTTTTATTCTATCATTAAATTTAACTATATCATTTATAACTTGGATTTTTCTAATCTTTTACCGTTTCATAGGTTCGCACTTCTTCGGCGAATTTCTTCGTAAACACGTAAAAATCCCGCAGACTAGTCATTAATACAGTATAGAACCGTCAAAAGTTAGCTTGCACGATGAAACGAGAAAAGAAAAACTTTCTTTCGGGTCGCCGGACTACCTAACTGCTTTTATACGACGCGTGTAGTCGGATATATGAATAATATGGATACCGAAGAAGGGATAAGCGAGAAGAGAAAATTATCCCGTCAGGGCAGAAGGTAAAACGTGTCTCGCACTTACGTCCGCCCACGCTTGTAACTCGTTACGACTCTAAAGAAGTTCACAATACGCGTTTCGTGACCCCGTCAGCGTTTTACTACCTTTAGTATCTTTACATTGTAATCTGATAATAGCGCACCGGCCCGTAACTTTAACTGGATAGGATTCTAATAAGACAGGGGCTTCTCCTCGTTCCGAGCTCGAATCGTGAAATACGAGAAAAAGGTGGTTACAAATATTAGGTTGTTACATATGAAATGTCTGCTTTTCACTGGTCAATTTAACGAGGTATGGTATTCTGGTTATCGAGACCGGTTTTTTCTTTTTCTTTTTCTTTTTTCTTTTTTTCTTTTTTTCTTTTTCACCAATTTATAGGAATTTTCTTGAAAGATTTATCAAACTGTTTGCATTAGAATTCTACAGACATATCTATGGGTGTTTTTTCAGTGAAAATAATAAATAAAATACGCAAGGTATTTATTTATAGAATCAACGAGAGCACATCCGCAAGAGTTCGATGAAAGCAAACTGATTTGGCATTTTATTTTCGTCGTTTTATCCGTTGAAAAATCAAAAAAGGAGAACGATGGGACCCCATTCTCCGCCTCCCGACGCACCCGCCGGTGAGCTTAATCTAATAAAGCAATTAATAACTAATAACAACGTAATACTTTTCATCCTGAACAAGGTCCATAATTACACGCTCTTTAATTACGTGCATCCTGTATTCGATCGAATCGGTGTTATTTGATTATCGTCTAGGCAACGTACAATATAAATTCACGAGGAGAGGCGAAGGTGTTTGTTTTTGGGACACTGATTAGTCTCGAGGATACTAAATTTATAACTCCGTAGTCCGATCAAATGTCTATTAGGTTTAGCTGGCGAAACACGCGAAAAAGGAACAACAGAATCCAACCATAAGCGGGGCCATAAGCGAAAGTATTCGAGTGATTTATGACCGAAGGAGACTCGTACCTTTTCCCACTGTTAAATACCAAAAATAGAACTCTTTACGACGATAATTTGAGATCGCGATCCGATCGTCAGCTCTGGGATATTTTAGTGTTCGATAAACCCGTTGACATCTGAAATGGAACGATATTAATGTAAATGTTATTAACAAATCGTTCGATGGAGTATAAAGTATCGTTTTAACGCTGCAACAAGAAGAGCAAAAGAAGAGCTCTTGAATGAATTTGCTTGAAACATACACAATATCTGTGTGCTGGACAGGACCGGGCAGCGAACGAGATCGAAGAGGTGTCGGTAAGGTGGTATCGCGGATTGTCTTCTGAAAGAAGGTTCTGTAGAAAAATCATCTGGAACGCGAACGTGGTGCCGGTTCAACGTGACTCGAAGCATAACACTCGACCGGCAGGACAAGTTCGATCGATTCACCTTCGGATTTCTAGCCGTACCCTATATATTTAGCATATCTCCCATAACTGACAGCATGTTATTTCACCAACAAATAATACGCAAGAACCATTGTGTATCCGGCGAAGAGCACTTGAGATTCGAGGGCACCCTTAAACGCTTTTAAATACACGCGGAATGGGCCGAAAGGGTGTTGGAGGGCGGCCAAAAGAGAACCGAGAATCGAGAACCGAGAACCGAGAACCGAGAACCGAGAACCGTGAGCCGAGAACCCGAGGACAGAGGGTGAGAGAGCACGGACGGCTACGTGGAAACGCGCGTCCGTCGGTCTTGCTACCTGCTAAATTACTACGAACAACTAAACAACTGATGAAAAAAAGAGAACAGAGAGAGAGAGAGAGAGAGAGAGAGAGAGAGAGAGAGAGAGAGAGAGAGAGAGAGAGAGAGGGAGAACATACTTCGGGCTCCAATTATCGCGCATCGAAGGGTCTGTCGCTGATGACGGGTATGCAGCGGACTTAACACTAGAACTACAAAAGTAGTCAAACACGACCGGTTTCTAATTTCTTATCGAAATTTCCGCAATTCTCGAACCATACCGTTTTATTATATATATATCAAAAAGAAACGTTTCGAAAAACATTGACAAATATTTTCGTGAATGAATCTTCGCTCGAATTTGATCGATGATGAAAATGTTTGTTCCGCATTGATAATATTAATAATTACAATGATAGACGCTTGATTTGTTTGATCGAATTATTATTGCCAGGGGTAGTGTAATAATTAATCGATAGCTTGAACCTAGGGTATATTTATACCAAGTATGTGCTGTATATAATTTACGTAAGATATAATCTTACTACAATTTGAACACCGTGTGTCGAAACTGTATCATTAATTACCGAATATGAAAGTGCATCGAAGCATCGTGTACAAAAGCTCGAATTGCCTCTCAAGTTTCTGTTACGTCGAACCACGGCGAAAGATCTCATCCCATCGTTCAAATTTTGCTCACCTTTGCCTCCTTCCCTTCCCTTCCCTTCCCTTCCCTTCCCTTCCATTCCCTTCCCTTCTCCTTCCTTTTCTTCTCTTTCCACTTCTGTATCTTCCACCAAGATTCTTCGTTTCTTTCTTCTGCCTCCCTGTCCGTCCGTTCTCGTATTCTACCACGATGGTTCCCACGACTTTCGGCTTCAACTAAACTACCAACGCTTCTGCCTTTTTTCTTCTTCGTTGGTATCATCGTAATTATAGAACGCACAAACTAAAAAATTCACGTATCACCTTACGCGCTTCGCTATCGACGTTAGAAGCGTGGACTCTTATCGTCTTGGCGGTCTTTTGTATTTACACA
Source organism: Halictus rubicundus (assembly GCF_050948215.1). NCBI lineage: Eukaryota > Metazoa > Arthropoda > Insecta > Hymenoptera > Halictidae > Halictus > Halictus rubicundus. Next base: position 14,705,855 of record NC_135161.1, read on the forward strand.
TACCACCTTAATTCATTTCCTCTTTATTCACCGACATCTCGAGACAGTTTCTCTTTCTTATTTTTTTTTTAAATACGTCGAATAACATGAATATACCAAGACGAATAAACCCAATTTTAACAAATTATTTGAAATATATTGTTTCCCGTTAGCGTAAAGATTAGAATAAAAAAAAAGAACGAAACGATTTAATTTTACCGTGGATACGTTATAAATCTGCGACCGACGAAGACCTTAAGTATTATACCGAGACGATCAATCTTCGAAATCACGATTGCTTTCATTGGAAGTCTATCTCGTAAGATGTCATATTAGCATCTACGCGCGTGTGAATCAGTATGCATCCCGTGGAAGTATGAAATCACGGTGAATAGGATTATTATTAGCACTATTTGCCAGGTATTAGTTCGTAGAAGCAGAACGGAAACATGTTTGAATTCAACGTATCCTTTCTGTCGTCCTAGCTTGTTAATCGCGGGTATATTTCATAAGATTAAGGCTCATCAAAGCTTTCCTAACTGGCCCTGTTTTGTATGCTTTTCACCGCGTCACAACGATTATGTATTATACAGAGTTTGCCCAAAAACGAAAAGGACGAAAGGACGGAACTTGCGAGTCAAACGCAACGGGTAAGCCGATTATACACGTCTGATCGAATCGGATGAACGTGAAAACTAAAAACTGCCGCCGCCGCCACCGCCCCATCATCGGTAACGCTTTCGTTGCAATATATGTGCATATTATATTTCAATACTATTTCTTCGAAATTCGGGCATCCTTAATCTGTGAAAGTTTATTTACCATCGCACAATTGAATAGTGAAAATTTAAAATAGTAGCACGATTAAACGACTTGAAAATTTTTCGTCAAGAGAACGAACAACGAGCTTATTTCGGCTGGAAGTGCTTCTTGACTCACCGTCTATCGAGAGAAAAAAAAAACAAATTTGGGAGGACAGAAGTGAAAGGAAGAAGGAAGTCGGGAAGAGGAAGGAGGAAGGAGGAAGGGAAGCGAGAAGAGGAAGAAGGAAGAAAGAGCGAGGAAGGAAAGGGGCGATTAACTTTTCCGAAACCTAAAACTATTGTGCATCGCCAGACCTACGTCGAAGTCGAGAAAAATTGGTTACTTGCCGTCACAGGGAAAAATTGATTTCCAGAAGTCACAAACGACCGGCTGAAAATAACTCTGAAATCATGGTGGTCCGAGCCACTCTGGTAATTTGTATTATGGTTCGAGAGACCAATTTTGCGCCCGTTGTACTTAAGAATCCTTGGGAAATGAACGAAAGATAAAGTATCGTTTTGACGTACGAGTATAAAAAATGGGAAAAGCTAAGGACACTTATATCGTTTGACTAAACGTCTGCAACAAGTACGACATACTACGGCTCTTCTTAATTCGGAACAACAATCTTTGTGACACACTCTCCTTACAATTTAACCAAGAAACACTTCAAATTTAATACTCAACTTGATTTCTATGTCGAGAAATGATTTGGTAAAACAAAATTGTTTATCTACGCAACTGTTTATTTATTAGGGGTAGCCCCCATAAGTAACGTCGTTTTGACCAATTGATTAAACATTTCCACCTTATTTGCGAACTACATGCTAATCGAGTTTATCGACATTTAGAATAACTAAATAGAAAAGTTCCAACAAAAGTTCCTTAGTATTGGTAAAACTGAAAAATCCATTAGCAACTTAATGGCATGTTATTCCAGAAGAATCCAAAATGGGCAGAATCGGCGCGGAAACCAGAACGAGAAAGTTGAACGAGACCGGAAGCAAAAATTAGATCTTTAAAATCCGCCTTGAGCTTACAATTAGTTCCTTCGGAAAATTGATATTAAATGGGCGAACATCGGTAGCTTAGTAATTAGGACTGGAGAAGCTTCCTTTGAGACGAAGAGGAAGTACCGCCATGCGCCAGCGCAGCGCGGCGAACAAAACAGAGATTTTAGTGAAAATTAAGACAGGTAAGAATCTTTCTGTCAATTAGGGGGAGTCAGCAAATTTCACAGACCAACGATGCCTGTTGGAAAATCCGAAACCTGTCGATTTCACGTGCAACAACCTAACATGTCGCGAATGAAAATGTTTCGCACCGGAGCGAGTGTGCTCGTAGAATCTTATCTGGTATACGAATAACAATAATGCAGCGAACGCACGACTGTCGGCAAATCTTAAAGCATCGGAGGGATCTCGGCTAAAGAAAACTGAAACAATTCTGCTCTCTTTTCGAAAACAATCCGACGCGGCGTGGCGGCGCATTGAAACCGACGATACAATGGGCCTTCTGCCGATCTAAAGAGTCCTCGTAAAACAACGGTTCGTCCAAACTACAGAAAAGATTATGCTCCCGGAGGAAAGAGGGAGGGAGACTGAAGTAAAGAAAGAGAGAGAGAGAGAGAGAGGGGGGGGGGGGGGGTAGTTATGGCGTAACAATGTGGCACCCTCCTGTGTGATAGAGTGGCTCTCCGATCGAGAGTAAAGTTTCATTTCTGAAACTTCTAGTGTTATGTTGTTGGCCGCTACGTAAACGCCGTCAATTTCCAGCACAGGGCCAGGCCGTGGTAATTATGCTCTTCGCACCGCAACAAATTTCTTCAACAATGTCGACATCGTTTCCACAATGTTCATCCGTTTCGAAAAAAAAGCTCAGAGATTTTACAAGGAAAATCCAATCGAAGCTTCTTTTGGATATGCATTTCCACGGCAAATATTTTCCGTTGAACAGGATTGAATTAGTATAACTGAATATTAAGATGTCAAATTTTCCATGGTTTGAGTCTAAGATGGGTATATTTTTACTTTTTGTTAAAGAGGAGCCAATATTATTGTACAATTTCTTTCGGTTTAAGCTCGCTGAATATCGAGAATAAATAGGACAATTCAATGAAAAGAAAAAAACAAAACAAAACTTTCTTGAATTGCAAGATTTGCATTCCGGAAAGGTGGTATTTATTCCTAACGGAATAATACAATTATCAAATTAACCCTCGCACCCTCGCATAATTACTCGCGACTTTACGATTTAAGTGGATAATTATTGGGAATTGGCGCCCTGTTCGCTGAACGTTGAAATTTAGCAAGCGTCAGAATGTGGAGCGCCGGCTCGTCAATTTGAACCGTGTAATTTGTGTTGCACGTATGCATGCACTACCACGTGCATCGGCCGTAAATTTCGACGATCGTTTCACATTATTTTCCGGGTGTTCGGCAATAAGTTATTTCCAATTCTCTCCCCTTTCGGGTCGTTTACACACGCGTTAAAGATTGCAATTTTCTTGTTAAAGCGAAGCGTGCACGCATTTACGAGAAACTGCCTGCTTTAACAGCGCAATTCGTTGAAGACTCGACTGAGAAACGACGGCGCAAATGGATCACCAGATTTATCGTTTATGCTACGATAATCAGGCACAGATTAGATTAGCGTCAGAACGGTTGGAAGGCGTCTGGAAGACTTTACATCAAGAAGATGAAAATCCCTTGGTAAGCGACGATTGTTGCGTCGCGTCGGGTCATGATCAGTGAAGATTTGAGATGCATAAGATGTAGAGTGAAATTGCGGAAATAATATAAAAAGATACGCACCACAACACACAGGGAGAATGGAAAAATAGAACGCGCCGCGGTGCGCCGCGCCGCATTCGGCTGCATACAAGATTTGAAGTAGGGAGAAGCACGCGTCTGCCACGCTCCCCGTATACACACCTGGGGCCAGTTGGCTAGCGAGAGGAATCTCTTCCACCCTAGGTACAAACAGTGTCCAATTATTAACAAATTATGATCGCGAAATGGGAACTCTTCCGAAAATAAAAGAGAAAAAAAAACGGAGATCGTTCTGGAAATGAAACTTCCTTGTTCCAAATATAATAAAGCATCAAACTATGATGTAACACTGTGTTTTTATGTATATACATACGACCGTTACGATACCGTTTGGAAGATGAAGAACCTGCTTCTTTCGAACAGGAAATATTCAATACAAAACCGTCAGTTTCTTTCAAGTCGCTTCGGCTTTGCTAACTATTAGCGACTGCTTGAAAAATTCATATAAATATAGAATTCTACGCATCAAGTTTTCACTAAAAGTAGGCACACTGTTTGATAGAACAAACATATACTTAACCTAATTAGGATACTTAATGAAACCTACTGCGAAAAAGGAACTTCGAATGATTGCTTTTCAGCTGAAGCTGAAGGAACGTACGCTTGGTCGATTTCACTTCCTTCCCGCGATATCCTACAAGTTCTTCCAAGACTTATTGAACCCAACAACGAAACTAGTAAATATTCCGTTACATTCGTGTTTCCATGACTATACCTGTTTATTTTCTCAGGAGAAATGATCTAATTACGTAATTACGGTCGATTGAAAAATACTCGAGTACTCGAGTTTTTTCGTAATAATTTTATACAAGGAAATTTCGCATGGTTGATAAAATTAAACGAGGTCGGAATTGCTTATTATCCAAATAAATGATTTAAAAAATAATCGTTACGATAATATTATATAATACAATACCGGTTTTTACTACCGATTAAAACAGGTTGAGTTATTCAAATTTTGTCTCGCCTGTATGCTATAAATTATACCATACGCATACGTGGATTCAATGAAGGCGTAATTCAACCAAGTTTTATGAAAACATTAAGAAGATTCGTTCGAGTAAAGAGCTACGTGAAAAAAAAAATACAAAACTAAGCGGCAGCCTGGTGCCGGTTTTGGCGCTCTCTAAAACGCCTCGGCCGATGATCGTATTCGAGATAACCCGGTTAACCTCTCTAGCCCGTTATTATAATATTTGCCAAGCCAAAATATAATAATTGCTTATTTACTCGAGTAAAAGAGTTTGCCCAATTACCAAAACGACCGTGCGCATCACGGATCACTTGCGACGATACGGATATCCAAAGTTCCTATCATTTGCAACACTCAACACGTGGTTCGCTTGTCGGGACCGATTTTTCATCTGTGAAACAAAAATGACGGTTCAATATTATACGTATATATCCAATGCTTGAAATTTCTTCACACAAATATTTTACTCCTTATTTTTCGTGTTCGGAGACGTTTTAGGAAAAAGAGATTAATATAAAACTTGCCTTGACAGATGTATTGCGTACGACGTTTAATTACACTTTCATATAAATTGCAAATAAATATCTGTAAAATATTCGAATACGCTACTTAGTTCTACGTTTAACTTGATTCTTGTTATTGCTACGACGATCATACGATATACATGTAGATCGGCGCTGGGCACGGTTGGAGCCCCTGAAACGCTTGCTTCGCCGCCCCACGGTAACGTCGCGCCGGTGCATACTGGAAGGGGGCAGTGGGCGCGCTGCGCTCAGTTTGATTCAGACAAACTGCTATAGATATTTGACGACGTTCTTTCGGAAACAAAAAACTTGTAATTATTCCTCTCTCGTAGCTTTGTTTGCTCGCTCGTCAGCTTCCCAGTGTTTCTCGAAATCATTCTTAATATCGATCAGCAAGCTCTGCCTGCACAGTCTAGCGATCGTGTTCAGATTGTTTTGCTCCTTGCCGCAAATCAATCGAATAAATTTACACTTATTAACAATCTTGGCGAGAGGCCCGCCAGGCTTCTGCAGCTTCGAAGAGGTCCTCGGAAGAGACTCGCATCCACGACCAGGCTCTGTCAGTCGGTTGAAGATGTCGGGATCGACGTTTATCATACCGGTACTAGCAGACTTTGCACGATCGGACAGAGAAGCGTCCGAACCACTCGATGCATTTATCTCGTCTTCGTTTAGGGTGCTCGCCTCTTCCGTGTTAGTCGTCTTCCTCTTCGTTTGCCGTAGGCTCGGTGCCGATTTCGGCGCGTTGTTCGAATCGCTCGTGTCCCATTTCCCCGAAACATGTTCGCGGTGGATGATCGACGTTCTGGGAACGTCCGAAATCTGATCGTCGAACGACGGTTTCACGACCGAATGGAAAAGCGGACCACCTCGTCGCGACAGAAAGTCCTCTTTCGCGCGCCGCATCCTCAACGAACGCGACTCCACGGACAGTTCCTCCGAAATCGTACTTCGACCGTCTCTCTTCGCCACGACGCTCGACAAAATCTGCAATTTGTGCATAAGATCCGAGGAACTCGGGTCGAACTCCAAACGCGACGCTTCGTTTTTCCTCTCTTCCCGTTTCCCGCTGAACCATCCGACCGATGCTCGATTTTCCAGTTTACCCGATGTCGTTCTCTTCGCTTCTTCCGCGAATTTCACCGTCGTGCTTTGAAAGCTAGATTTTCGGAACACGTCGTTCTCACTGGTCAGCGACGATGTTCTTTTATTTTTATAGACGATTTCTGTCTCGTTCCGCGGCTCCTTCGTCTCCTGATCTTTCGAGAACGAACCAATGGGCCACGGAAGAGAAAAAGACATTCTTGACAGCACGTCCTGTTGATTTATTTTCGGAGATGCCGATCTAGATTTGCCTTTGGTCTTCGGGGAACACGCTTGATCGCTATCGGAGCCGTTGCTGTTTTTTCGACGGGAGAAATAGTCTTCTTCGCGACGGAACGGGGAGAATATCATGCGTTTCGTTTTGACGAAGACGTTACGCGTCGGAGAGTATCGCTTCTTAGCAGGTTTTTCGAAATTGACCGGGGTGTTGTCGTCGTTGCTCGATCGACGATCGCGCTCGTGCTCGCGTGCTGGATCGTTCGCTGTCGGGCCATCGATCGATTGCCGTAAGGCTTTCGCGCTTCCTGTGCAGCCTTTGCCGATCGAACGAACGATCACGTTGTTCAGAATTTCTTCGTCGACGGCGGGGGAAGAAGTTGTTTGCGCAGTTGACTCGCGGTTGTGGATGCTGTTGCAAGTATTTTTTGCTGGTAACTTCAAAGTTGAAATCTTTTCTAATTTATGCTCTTCTCGTTGTATCACCGTTGTTTCCTCGAGCATCGTATCTCCCGGCCGATCGTTTTGTTTTTGGTCATCCAAACGTTTGGCGTACGACTGCAACGACCCGCGTTCGAATACGTTTGACTTGACTTGAAATGAATTCGACTTCTTACCGAGATCATGCGACTCGCCCGTGTTTTCCCGGCTCGTGCGATACGAGCCCTCCCAGTTGGTACTTTCTGAAAATCAAATTTGTGAAAATATAACTCTATCTACCGATGTAGGCGTTCCAAGAACGCAACTCATATTTCGCATAATTTATTTTTTCGAAACTGTTGCCACGATATCTCAAGGACCGAGTAAAAATTGGTGAAAAACGGCCTCGAACAACCAGAATACCCCTACTGACCTAATTTAGAAGTAGCCGACGATCCCGATAATCTTTCCGTGTTGTACGTTTCATAGTTAGTCGGTGGCCGTCCGTCAACGAGGGAGCAGTAATAAGGATCTTCCACCGATTTAACATTTTCGTACCGATTGCCGCGTTCCCAGCGCGTTAAAACCTCGGTAACGTCCCTTACGTTGCAGCTGCCTCCATCTTGTTCGGTCTTCCGATCATGGTCGCACTCTCTATCGTGCTTCTCCTCGCCCGATAAATCCTGGTTGTACCGACAGGTTGCTAATTTTGATTGTGCTATGGTAAAACTTATTTCCGAAGAAAGCGTTCGTTTTATTTACTTATTTAGCTTTTTTTCTCTCTCAACTCTTACTCCCCTACTTTGATCCGATCTCGAAAAATATTTGCATACCGTTAGAAAATCGGGCGAACGAACAAAATGTCGAATTTCAACCGTGTTTCGATTAAAAATGTTCTAGTACCGAACTACTTTCAATGTATATTACTTATGTACTTGTGGGTTAATAGTATCTGGTTAGTAAAAAGTTATAACAGACAGCAACGAAAGATTCTCAGCGCCAGGATAATACGAAATTGCATCACATCTACCGTCGATTCTTTTATGTTTGTCGCAAAAGTCGAGTGCTTTCCAAGATTCCATCTGCGAACAGTTTCGCATTCGTCCGATCCTAATGTGCGTGAAGCAAGATTAATCAAAATTTCGAATTCCCTCGATCACAGGAAATCACGGAAAAGGCTTCTAACTTACCGTCGAATCTCTGTTCTGCCGTAACAGTTTCAACGACAGTTCCTTCGTTGGATGGTCCGGACGGAACTTCTTTCCTGAAAATATAAAAATCTACAAAGGTACAGTTGCCTTTTTTAAATATCTCGCGCTCGTGTTTCATATACTTCTCAAAGGTGTCCTCGGCTGCTAGTTGTTGTTCCATTAACTCCTCCGCGAATCCGCATTTTCGATTTTGCTCGATCGAACGGACATCGTTCGTTTTCGTGAGATCTTTGCGCGAGTCTCGATCGATGCTGTGGAAACTCTCCTCGGCACGATACTTATTTTCATCCGTTGAGTCTAGAATGGACGAACAGTCCGAATTTACGTCTTCGTTGCTCGACGAATGTCTCGTGTCGTTCAATACGTTTTCCGGTGCAAAATATTCAACGTCCGAAATGTTCTGCGAAATCGGAGAACAGTTCCTGTGACGATCTCTGTCTTTAGGCTTCCGCGGTTTTCGATCGAGGGTGTCCTCTATTTCGATGAATAGCACCGGGGATGGTTCGTGGCTGGACGTAACCGTTCCAAGGGGCACGGCGATGCTGGTCGTCTCGCTAGCTGCAACCGAGTACACAGGCGTTTGATGCGGTTGCATCCTCTTCAGGGGACTCGCAGTCTCCTCGATAACATCCTCGATATCGACTATCATCGCTTCCGGTTCGGAATCGTCCATTAAAATGTCCTCGGTTATCTCTTCCACCCTTCGGCAATTACCTATGAGTATGGCGGGGTATTATTAGCATTTGGTATTTTTAGTATTTGCAAAGGTAAACGACGGCTACCATAACGATGCGTTTCATCGGTATGCAATACTTACTCGATATTAGTAAACTGTCGACGCGACTGGATTTTTCTAGCGTATTTGCCATGCGATTGAATAATTGCAAACTCGTCGAGCGACGTATAAAAGATTCGTTTAAACTGCTTCTCCCGGTTAGGTCATCCACAGACTTTGATCTTCTAAAACTACGATCGCTGTAAAACACCTGTTCACCGGATCCGGTTTCTAAACAATTCGTTAACGCAAAATTATTCTTCCTGCGAAGTTATTGTCCAATTTATAACACTGTCCGACACAAATTTCAAGCTTTAATTACTATTTTACATTTGGTAAAAAGGCAAAACAATTCGCCATGGTTTTATGAATATTTTTCTAAAACATCGTTACCTCTCCTGTACGATATTTGTCTAATCTACAGGGTGTCGAAACATGTAGATACGGTATTCTTACTAGTTATCGGTGTTAGTGGAATTTCGATATTCGATTCTCTGAGAAGTGGATCAAAAGCAGGTCCCAGCAAACGAAAAGTGGAGGATCTCGGTGATATTCCACGATGCTTTTCCCAATCGTATAACTTTCTGGTAAATTCTCGCGATATACCCTCGAACCGATAAGAGCCGGCTGGCGTTTGTACCAGAACTTGATCGGTATAGTTCGCGTTGCTTTCAGCATCGATATACGACCTGCAACAAGATGATAACAATTACCTATCGGTATTGCAACGAAAGCAGGATTTATAGAATTACTTGGTATTTCCGTCGATAAACTTGTCCAACTGCTGCGTATCGCTTTCCCTTCGTTCCTTGACGGTGTTGCGGTTGAAGAGCGACAAAGCTTTCTCCAGAGTTAGAAACTCGCTCTCGTCGATTCCAGACCCGATTCCAAGCCGATGTAATTTTGATCGTGCCGAGGGTTCTGTATCGCGGTGAGCTGTCTCGTTCATACGCTTCCAGACATCCATCTTCCGAAGAAAATCCTCGGAGAGATGCGACCTGCCGGCACTGATAGCACTGTCTCCGCAACTGGCAAGCTGACCAGCGATTCCACGATTTCTACATTCGGTTTTCAAAGGAGACTTCCATAATTGCCAATCGGTTAGGCGACGACGATTGAATCTCTGTTGCTCGAAAGAAGTGCTCCCTCGTCGTTCCTTCTTGACGCGTTTCCAATCCTGAAGCTTCTTTCTGAACTCGAAAGACAGTCTCTCCTCGGACAGAAAATGGTCCCGAGGGTTTAGCAAATTCGACGAAGCTTCTCGGCTATCCTTCGCGTGGGGACGCGGAGATAAATTCTTGATGCGTTCCCACTCGACCAGCTTCTGGTGGAATTCGGCGCCCAGTTTCTCCCGAAGACCTCGATAATCTCGTTGAGTGTCTGTTTGCGTATTCAACGCTGTTAGTTGTTCGAGATCTTCTGCGCTGGCGCTGCAACTGCCCGGAGTCGAACATTCTTGACCTAGCATGGACAGTTGAACAAATTATTTTATCCTCCTTTTGCGAACGTAAGGAACCTGTTGCTTAAACTACGGTTCAAAATATTTCCCGTTGCATGGTCGCAAATAGCCGAACGATAGCGAGTCGCGTTACGCGGGACACCCTGTAAATACGTGTTTGCGCGTATCACGCTATAATCTGTGGTTTCAACAAATTTGTTTCACTGCGACAAAAATCAATCGATCGATTACTGTCAACGTACCGCGACATGTTGGCATGTTCACTTCAAAATTACCTGCTTTTGTAGTTCCTAAAACATACAAATTTCTAAATTCTTCCAGACTTGCCTCGTGTAAGTTTCACCACAATAGTGCAACATTATATAAAAAAACCCAAAGTAGCAAAAACACAACGGACTCGCCAAAATGTAAAGAATATCGAGAAAAGTTGAATCGATGTCCGAAACCATCCGAAGCGTTTCTGTGTTGCAAATCATTATTTAAGAAACCCGCACCAAAAGTATGAAAGCATTTATAGAACACAATATGTATATAAAATACACTTCAGGACGTTTTGTAATTTTATTTTTTTCACGTTGCAACTGAAGTTTGTTTCTACGTACTATTCCAAGATACGTTCAATAACATATATTACGTGTACAACCCAACGGGACAAAAGGACGACAGCACAATAATTATTATCTGTAAAGCCCCTTTTGGTTAATTTCAGTGTAAAGAACAAACGACTTTCGAAGACTACCGAGAAACATGCGAGAAGATAACGAGTCGCGGAAAATCATTACTAAAAGATGTCCAAGAAAAATCGAGTTCTACGCTAAAGGAGCTGAATAGTTATGTAGAAGCAGCAAAGGCGAACGAAGAAGCTCAACTAGAAAAATTGTCTGCGAGCAATAAGGCTAAACTGTCGGAGTTAATGAGTTTGGATGTTTCGTTTGGTTCGGTGAAACGAAAATGCGCGTTATACTTCAATCATCGATCGCGGCAACATATTCAAACGCTCCGATGCGATCTGATGGCAAGAATACGAAAAGTGACGAAACTGGCGGAACGTATCGAACGAGATGCGTTAATCTGCGCCGATCGGGCAGAATTCCTCGTAAGATCTTGTCGCAAGTGCAAAAATGTTCAAGCGTTACAGGAATGTATGAAAGAAAACAGCGATAGCGCAACGAAAATATTGGAAGATGGATCGAAATGCGCAGAGGACAGCTTAAAGGAAATTGTCGCGTACAAGCAGAACATTATCAAATATTATAAAGCAGTATCGGCCGAAGCAATCAAAACGTACAGCAAAGAGAATGCAATGTTTACGAAATACTTGGACGACTGTATTTGTGCCCTTACGAAAAAGCGCAAATAAACGATGGTTCAAACACGAATAATTAGTAGAAATTTGTATCGTTTACCGTTTTGTAGGAACATTTGTCTGGAAACGACTTTAACAGGACTTGGCGGAATGCAAAGAGGAGAATTTGTCAGGAACGCACGTCTGACCTTACTCCATTTCGAATCTTGTCCCCGTACTCTTGATGCTATGGACCCTTCGATGGCCGATTGCTGCATGGACAAACGAAACACGTTTGTTAAGCCAACAAATATCACGGAGAAATTATTCTTTCTGTCTTCGCGTTGCTCGTTCGAAACCCGTTTTCCCACCATATGTGGGTTTTTCCGAATACTTGCGCTAGCGAGGATTTCATTCGGTATTTATGGACAGAACGGTTACACGGGAATCATTCGATCGTAAAGTGATAGGGCATTCACCTCTTCTACTCGATAATTCCATAATAGGGCCGATATTAGAATTTCTATTCTCTCGTGGATTTTAACGAGTAGGCAGATTCCGTGTCGCCCAACGATTAATTTGTAAATCCTTCAAACATTTTCACCCCGATGAGCCCCCAAACGAGAACCAAGGTGAGCATGTATCTGTCGCTCGACACGTCGAACGCCTCTATGACGCGCGCAACCTGCACCTCTGTTGGTCGGGTTGTCGCATTTTAGGCGGCAAAAAAAACGAAGCTGAAATCGCACGTTTTCTATTCTTTATTCTTTCTTGTCGTATTCTCACGAAGAACCACCCGTTAAATTTTCCCCCACCCGTAGCCGAACACCCTGTATTATATTATATCTAATGGAAAAGATTTGTGTGTTTTCCAGTAAATCTGCATACGTATGTGTGTCAATTGTGTTACTCGTGTTAATCCAGTAACGATAAATGTAAAAAGGGGGAAAACATAGCTAACCTGTCGTTTAAAATGTTTAGCGGACGACTGTTCTCGATGTATATTTCGAAGTAGAGGAGAATTTCCGCTAGGAGTGTGCGCACTGGAGGAAAGCGACGAATTAGATTCTGGAGAGGGCACACACCTGATGTCATCATTGAGCGGAGGAATCGTGATCGTCAGAGATGGAGGTGGCCTCTTCGATGTCAATCTTGTATCCTTCTCATCGATTCCATTCGATGGATACACGGTCCCATTCTTTTCTTCTGTGACTCGAATTGCTTCCTTCTCTCGACCATTCTAGTATTAAACATTGTGCGAGAAACGGTGCTTAGCGAACTGCGAAACGTGAGTCTAGAAAATATATTCTCTTGAAATTTTTCTTGTTTGCTCAATTTTGTAGAAAAAGTTATTCGCATAAGAAATTCTATTCCGAATGTTGGTCTACCGTGCATCATTCTATAAACAAAAAGAATTATCGAGTACGAGGAATCGAATCTGGAATGTTTCGTTTGCCAGACAACTGCTTTGACTCTTCTCCAAATTCATGTAACGCGAACATAAACACAGATTATAGCCACCGCCGCGCTCTAACGTTTACAGTTCGAACGTAAAATATCGGAGAATAGCCCGATCGCATCAATCGCTAATTGTTGGATTATTTCCAAAATCTTTGGATATTTGTGTATGAAATTTTTCTCGAAATAGAACGTACAAAAAAGTAAGTACCATCTCTTTAAAGAACCGTATTACTCGTGGGATGGCCCGACACCTTAAAGCAAGATTGAGCTATTTTCTTTTATGTCAAATTATTCAAATAGAATATTTGATTTTTGCTTTCGTATCGTTAAAATTAAAACATTTGATTTGCCAACATTTCACGTGCTACTTAAATTATGATTCATTTGAGCCGAACAGAATGCGAGACATTAAATGGTAGTTGGAATATTTATTTCGCCAAATATTAACCAGCACTGCTACTTGGTATGGTAAAATTAACGGCATCTTAGCGGCCGAACAAACTTGCTAGGCGTGGCAGTTTTGCGCGCGTATTATCGAGGATATTTTTAAATCGCAACATGTTCTCCGATAGCCTGCAAGAAATGAACGGCTATTCGAGCACCGAGCACCGAGCAAGTTTAGCACGACAAAGCGAACAACAACATCTTGCAAAAAGTATCACAGCATGTGATTCGAAATATCAAAAAAACAGAAAAACAGAAAAACAGAAAAACAGAAAAAAGGAATCATAGTGATGTTGGTAAGATTCCTCGATCATCCCGATCTCCGTAACTCACATCGTTGGCCTGTGCAGCATCCAGCGCGACGACATTACGATCGAGAGATTGACTACGCCTATCCGTACACTGTTCTCTTCGATCTTCTTTCGTTCTCGAGTGTTCCGAATGGTTCGATGTATTTTTCGAAGAACCTAGAAATAAATGTGACGATCGGGTGAAAAGCTGCGTGCGTCTATTCGAACGAACGTAATTAAGGATAATGCCGTAACGGTGTCTCGCACATTCGCAAAAGGCTTCGTTCGACAGAGACGCGGTCGAGGTTCGACCGAAAGGAGTCCCCGTGTCCGAGATATCGTCGATGTAAAACGAAGGACTGCTGCTGCCCGAATTTCCCGTTTCGACGTCCGGAACACCGAGATGCTTGGTCGTCGGCGTGATAGGGCTGGTCGGAGTTGTCGCAGCAGCCGTGTCGATCGGCGGTGTCTCCGCGGCGGCGTCGTTCGCGTAAGCTCTTTCCCATTTGAACGCAGCTTTGACCCTGGTCCATTTCGACACTTTCGGCGCGTTCTTGGAAACGTCGTCTCCCGACGTCTGCTTCTGGAAATCGAACTTGTTCCTCGGCCGTCTGGGTGTTCGCGTGCTTCGCCTCTGAAACGCGGGCTCTCTGCAGTTCGATATCATCGCGTCCAACAGAGAATCCGCGAATCCCGTGTCCTCCTCGCAGAAATCGCTCGCCGCGTCGTAGTCACTCGCGAAAACCTCCTCCAGCGCGCGATTCGCGTTCCGGAGCACCTTCAGCTTCTCCAAATTTCGGACGCGTTTGAAGAAGTTCGTGGTACGATGCCTGAGCTCGAGAATCTGTTCCGTCAACGAGTAGAGGCGATTCAAATGATCGAAAGCCTCCTCCGTGCAGAGTTTCGGCACCGTTATCGTGGACGCGGTGGAATTCCTCGAAGGACACTCCGAAGCTTGACTGTCCGAGGGCGGGGTTTCAAGGTCCGTCAAGTACGCCAGCATGTCCTCGTCTTCCTCGAAGTTCCGGGGCTGCATCGTCTCCGCCGAGGTGTTTCGCGGATACCATTGACTCGGCCACGGGTCCGACGGCGGAGTAGGCAGACGAGTCTCGTCTATTCTGTCCTTTATCTTCGGCATCGCCCTTTGTTCGCGAGCGAACCGACTCGCGCCCGGCCGTTCGCTTTCTTTCTCGATCTTTTGCCCATTGTGATCCAAGATCTTTTCATTGTTAGCCATTTGACGTTGCGGTTAACGGCAGGTACGTGTCATGTATTCCAATTTAATCTTAGACAGGCTTCGACCGAGGACCCTTCGGGATTTGTTGATTAAGAATCTCACGTGTAGTTCGCTCGGTTGCATAAGTTTATAAATAGTCGGTTTCGTACGACGTGTCGCGCGAACAACAACTTCTGGCGGCTGGTAACGGTGCCGATGCTCGAATCGAGACTTCGGTGTACCGAATGAACTAGCAGAAACACAAACTGGCTTTTCGTATCACTGTTTCGGCGCGAGGGCACGGGGGCTATCTTGGTCGGCACACTTCCCAACACTACTGATCCAACCGCAAAACCCAAAGTCCGCGATCGTTTACCAATGAATCTTGTACCGTTAGTTAATGTTAGCCGCGCGTAGGAAGATCGGTGGTGGACGTTGAAGCAGTTACTTCGGAGGTTCGCGTTCGGAATGCATTTTTGTCCCGTCGGACGGCTTCGGCTTCGGCTTCGGCTTCGGCTTCGGCTTCGGCTTCGAGAGAGTCGCGGAAGAAGTGGTCTGAAATCGTATCGGCGTCCTCGCATGATTATTTTCGGTAGCGAGCATTCGGTATTCGTATTTACGACGAATACGAAAGCGTTATTCTTGAGACGAGGCGTTCCATGCTCGGAGAGCATGCGCGAGTATACTCGCGGTAGTCGAATGGAAGAGCGGATGAGCTTCCTGTTCTTGTCGAAAATAGACGGCGAACAGACGGCGGTCCAACACTTTCGCATGCCCCCTTTCGCTCGTATTTATACGCGTCCGAATCCCCGACACACCATTACAATTACTTTGTTCCGTTCTTATTTCTGCGAACAGCAACTATGCGAAAACTTTCGTGGCGGCCTCTACGAACCGGCACGCGATTCCCTTCTAGTCGCAGTCGAACCTCGACAACTTCAACTTCGAGGGAACACGCGAACGGTTCGAATTGAATCGATGGTCCGATCCGATGAAAATTCATTTGCTTTTTCGGAAAAATCTCATAAACCTCGCCTCTATAACTTGAAGATCGCGGATGATCCGACATTGGCGGGCCGCACTTTGGGAACCCCTGCATTAGGGTCGAGTTATACGTGCACGTCGGTGCAGTTCCGAATCAGGGGCCCGGACAGAGTTTGGTTACCCTGTTTCCCTCTATCTAACATCTACGCGTATGCACGGCTATCCGTGCGGCCCTACGACAGAATTCGTTCCGATATTGCTTCTCGACACTGCCGAGCCATTATCTTGAACGTCTGATCATTTCCAGATGGCCTTTCGAGAGCGCATCGACGGTTCACTGCTGTGCATGGCCCAAAAGGAAGGTTTTTAGGGGCTCCGCGGTTAAACTATCGGTATTTCTCCTCTACGACATCATGGAGATAGGAAACCGATGGTGTCGTTTCGCCGATTACAATACTTTACAACTTAACGAACATGTACCGTACTGACGGCAAAAAAGAAATATTGTACGATACGCGTGGAGTGTGACGCACCCCAACAACTACAGACGGTCCAGTCGGGTCTGTCAGGTTTGAACTATTCATTATTTTGGGTCCGTGAAATTGCTGAATATTCTCTAGACATTCTGAAATAAGGATCAACGGTAAAAAGAAAAGAATACGGGGAAAGAGAACGCGAGATGTCATTTATTTTAGCTAAACTGTTGTTGGAGTGTCGTACACTCCGAGCGTGCAGCGAAGGTTAATACTGTCCATAGTAGAAAGAACAGTGGTTTCTCGAAACCTACCGGGCGAATAGCGGTCGATCGGTCGATGCGCTTACAATTAGCTATGTACCTGAACCGCCGGACACAACACCGCGTCCTTTCACGGCCTTACCTGATCGCAATGTTTGAGCACGGCCGTCTCTGGTGCAGGCCGGAACATGGTAAACTCGACAACGCTGTCATCGGTCCGATTTCAAGTGATTCGAAGCTGTTCGCGTTACATTGATCACGGCCGTCTCTACAAGGGTCGTTTTATATGTATATCCCGGTCTCGGTCCGGTGAGTGTGTAACCGCTAGATACAAAAACAGGGTAAACAAATTTCTGTCGATAAAACGGCCGCGTCCGTCCCGATACTTCTTCTCGACCGGACCGAGAAACGGCTAATCCTTACCAGATGGCCTTTCGTCAGCGCGTTGACAGTTCCCTACTGTGCGTGGCACGAAAGAAACGTTTTTAGGGGCGCTCCGCAGCTCCTTCGGCAAACTATCGATGTCTCTCCCCTACAACATCCTGAAGATAGGAAACGTTTCTGCCTCTTGGCGAAACAGCATCGCACATCCTTATATTAAACGTAAATTATACGTGTATCGTAAAAACGAGACTAGTTGCTATTTTTTTAAGGAAATATTTTTTGGGACCATGTCTCGAATTTTTATGAAATTGAAACATGTTGCAGTCCAAGTGGAAATCGGAGGCGGGGGTTGAGCCATCATTTTCTTATCTTCGAAATTGTTTCAAAGATACGCACACAGTTTTACGAAAGCTGCCTGCGCAACGCAATTTATATCACAGCTATTATTAACGATAAAAACATTTTCTTTTCTTCTTAAATAATTTGTCGTTTTATACTCGAATGTAATTTCTTAATGCAAAAATATTGCAGCAAAATAACGAAAAAATATCTATGGAAAACTTCCGAATTCTTATCCATGACGACCTAAAGATCATTGACCTCCTACATGGTTAAAAATCGATGGCTTCGAAAGAGAGTATTGTATTGTTAATAAAGCTTTTTATGTAAGCGGTTCTAATATTCTGGTAATATTTCCAGTGGGCGACGCCAATGCACGGAGAGAATTTGATCGCCTACAATATTTCTCAGGGCTCCGGAAGGCTCTGGCATAGGCATCTCCTGGGGTGTAGAGGGGAGTAAACGGTTCTGGGGTTCTGCTAGTAAACAACACGATGGTCGGCAGTTGGCCTTTGTTGCGAGCGTCTCGAGCGCCTCTCGAGCGGCCTTCGGATACGCACCGACTTGTATAGATAGAGAAAACGTGCCCTATTCACCGCCAGGATCGTGACCGAACGGACCCTAAAATTTCAGACCGCGTTGCTTACCCCCACTCAAAGGCCAAGTTGAGGTTACTTTTCACGAAAGTTCGTCGCAAACATCACTTTCGACTGTCGAGTAGCGGAGAGTGATTTGAAATGCAGGATGAGCGATTGATCGAGTGTGTGCGAAGCCGGGAGTTTTTGTACGATTACACCCACACTCACTACATGGACACCAAATACAAATCAATTGCATGGAGGGAGATAGCGGAAGAATTAAATCAACCCGGTTAGTATTCACTGTATTTTAATAACAACTTAGCTTACACTATCCTATCCTAACCGTTCCATACACTGCATTCTCATTTATCGCTCGCTCGCTCGCACACACACACACACACACACATTTTCGTCTTATTTCCTAATTACCCAACTCTTCGTATCTATAGTATCTGTAGTATCCTATCGCTCCAAAACTATGAATTGTAGCGGAAAACATTTGAAAGTGAAAGTGGTGTAAGTGAAAAAATGCCAAACAAATCGATTTTGATTGTTGTCACCTCTTGTAAGAAATGTTCCAAATTATTTTCGTTAAAATGATAAAATTAATAAACCTTTTACATCACTAGTTACAGCGACTTTTCAATATAGGCTCTGACCAATTGCTACTAAAAAAAAAAGAAAGAAAAAAAAAGAAAAAGAAATTCGATGTTGTAAAATTTACTTACGCGAGGGAGATAGGAAACTAATCTTTCTAATCTTAAGAATTCTAGAATCTTAAGAGAGTCGTCGTCTTTCGAAAAGTGCCCGAATATTATTTTGACTCGTTTTCTTACGAGTACGTCTTCTTATGTTGCGTCGTCGTTGTGCGAACCCCTGGATGCGAAAATGTAATCTTTGAATTTCTCCCTAATAGCAAAAGATTCTCTCGTTGCGTTACCTCCGTGGGGGCTCAAAGTATACCACGTGGCGCTACTCTGTGCGTCGTCTTCCTGCGGCAAATCGTGTGTCCGACCCGTTTGGCAAGATCCCTCGTACGATCGTATAAAATTATGCAACACGCACGTTGCCATAATTATGCAATCTACATTTTCCGGCTTCGTCTGTATCCGTTTACCGTAGATTCCAAATCTTTGAGCCAACATCTCGAAAGCGTTGTCCACTGCTCGCCGTGCAATCGACAGGCGTGTATTGAAGTATGTAATATCCTCCTTTCCTTCCGCCTTGCTTTCCGGATAAGGTCTGAGAAGATTCCTCTTCAATGGGAAGGCCTGACCGCCCACTATGACGCACGGCGTGCAAATCGACGTGCCCGGCAAATCAGTGTCGGGCAACGTCCGATACGATCCGTTGTTAATCGCTTGTCCTAATTGCGATTGGGAAAAACTCCCACCCTCGCTATTTTGTCCGAATGGCCCAACTTCGACGGCAATAAAATTTGAATTTGCGTCTGCCACGGCCATTAAAACTGTAGAAGAAGTCTTTGATCCCGAGCTCGACGAGCCCTGAATATTTACATATTTCCCATCGATGGCTCCTACACAATTCGGGAATTGGCATTTCTCCCAAAACTGCAGTTTAATCTTTTCCCACATTTCCACGCTGGGCGTGGGAATCGTTTCTGGCAGCAGTGTCTTAGTTATCACCGTGCACGTTTCTTTTACTATTTGGTGAACGGTTGCACGGCCCATTCGAAAGTTATAGCTTATATTCTTAAACGAGTCCCCCGTTACCAAGTATCTGAAACAATGAGAAAAGGTTAATTAGAAAATATTTCTGTTCACAGCTGCGCTGTGTAAAAGTAGGTGGCAGAACATCCGGGACCAGTTCCGGAAGTACCGCATCAAGCACAATGCGGGGCGGGGCGGGTCGACGCCGGACACCTACCGCAAGTACAAGTTCGAAGATATGCTGCAATTCTTGACGCCACACTTTCAGGAACGAGAAATGCATTCAAGCTTCGAATATGTCGACACGGGAGAATATAGCGGCCAGGCGACGAATCGACCGCCTCCGTCGTCGTTGTCGTCGTCGTCGTCGCCCCATAATTTCGAAATTGAGGCGGACCATTCAGACAACGGGGCAGGAGAAATACAGCCACCGCAAAAGAAGAAAAAAACACTCGGGTCGGAGGAACAGAGGATGGAACAACAGCGGATGGAACAGGAGATGAGTTTGGGAAAAAACATAACGGATTGCACGGAGATCCTGAAGCGTATGGTGCAAGCAAAGACGGTCGTCGAAACGCCAAGGACGCCGATGCAACAATTCTTTGACGGTGTGGCGGCAAGCGTTTCACAACTCAGAAGAAAATATCAATCGATAGCGAAGCGAAAAATTATAGAAATTGTAACAGAGTTGGAAGAAATGGAGGACGAAAATAAATGACTGTATGTAAAGTGAAGTTAGATCAAGATATAAATTCAGTTAGATTAAGTTAGATCAAGTTAGACAAAGTACGTTAACTTAGTTTTGTAACTAGCATAATTTACAGAAATTATTATTTGTAAAACTTCATTTTCGTTGCATTTGTATTGTTTTGAAAAAAATAGCAAAGGGCGTAATATACCGTATGAAAATCATTTTAAAACAATGACATTGAAAATATTATTTATAATTACTATAAATTATTATAAAAAATATCTTTTGACATGCTTGTGATGCGTTTCACCTTCTCGATCATTTTTGTATGCGTCGATGACAAAATGATTTCTCTTTATAGATTATATCTACAATATTATAAACAATGTAAATTGGACATTGTTGGTAACAATAATAAAAAAGCGTTTCGAAAAGAAGAAAAAGAAAACAATGGACTGTACAGAGACTTACCGCAGACAAACTGCCAATCGTTCCTCCGGTGCAATCGGGGTTTTCCAAGGCGTACACTTTTTAACCAGCTGATCCTCTGTTTTCCGCAGTAACGTAGCGAAGCAGTCCCTGCTGATACGGAAATGTTCGTAGAACATTTCCTCATTGTCGGTTAGCATTTGTTTGAATAAAATCAGTTCTCCTTCGGTGTCACGACTTCTCCATAGCGGATGCACACTGTAACGTCTTCTTTTGCGTACTGCTTCCTGTTGCGATTGGCTCGCCTGGCTAGCCTGGCGCAGCTCGCGCATTCGGCGCATTCGGCGCAGTCGACGCAGTTGACGCAGTCGGCACAACGCGGCTGCTTGCACGTTTAATAAGACGGTCATGATTACCACTTTCTTCAGTTCCAACATCTTGAACGTAACGCGCGCGTGCTGACTTCGCTACTTGGTCGGCGAAAAATGGTGCTGAAATCTTGCTTCACAGCCCGTTAAGTAGACTTCCGGCAACCCCTCCTCCGCAACGTCACGTGGATGGGGGTAGAATGCCCCCTTAGCGAGACGAGTCGCAAGCGTTCCTACCTGGCGGTAAGACACCATGCATTCTTATATGTTTCGAATTTCCCGTTCACAAATCAAATAAATCTTTCCACATTATTGATTATGGAGTATAGTTTCTGTACCTGTAGGAGCGTCACGATATCTAAATAGCAAAAACTAATTCATCTCTAGGTGTTCGAATTTAATACGGTCAATCATATTGCGCCATAATTTATGAAAAATATTAGTGCTCCAACCATAATAAAAATAATACTATTCTCTCAGGGCATGTTTTCTGCATCCGTACATCTTTTACACAACGTATTTTTCAAATTTTCTATATAGAAAAACCAAACAAACAAAACAAGTTTTAGTATTTTCTCCGAAATTCCGACCAATTGCAATCTTTTAAAATTTTATTTTTCACATCGCGTAACAAACTAATTGTTCTAACTCCTAAAAAAAAATCAAGTCGTAGGGTACAATGTTAAACAAGTCATCGTCTTTTTAAAAGTGACCGTAAATTACTGTGACATATTGTAGCTGACATAAATTCACTAAACGTACATTTTAAATTTACGTTATAGGCTCGCATAAAGAATTTGTAAAAATCAATGTTCATAATTTTCTCTAGAATTCTTGACAATTAGAAATTTAAAAAAAAAGTTGTCTACACGCCGTTTAGTAAACTAATGCTCCTAAGTTGTTGAAGAAACTCAGGTCGTTTGGTACACTTTTAAAACAGATTTATCTCGAAGAGACTGGTGTAGGGAGACTTCCGACTGACTGTAGGTTCCTGTAGGTATGCGAGCGGCAATAAAACATTTGGCCGCCAGATATATTATTTTGCCTGCGAAAGTATCGGTTAGTTTTCCGCCGTTCCAAGGAAAATTTTTTGATAGGATATTTTTCTGCGCGTCCATCGTCGACGTTTTTTCAGGACGGCAAAGAAACAAAACCTCCGCCGTGTTTACTTGACTTATTTGACAAAACGTTTCACCGTACCGACTGTCAGATGTACATATATTGTTTTTCTTTTTTTCGTCATGCTAGCAATAAATTGTTCTTGTGTTCGTTACGAACGTCCTTAACAACCTATTCCGCACCTATTACCACGACGACACCGAAAAATTCTCGTTTACACTCAATGTCGATAAAAAGAACATCGGTGTGAAATGGCTTTTCAAATAATACAGTATTTATAATGTTTTTCTACCTTGGTGCCTCCACGCAGTGCAGTGCAGTGCCCGGAGAGAATTTGATCGCCTACAATATTTCTCAGGGTCTGAAGGCATGGGCATGGCTCTGGGGTGTAGAGGGGATTAAACGGTTCTAGGGTTCTGGTAGTAAACGACACAATGGTCGGCAGTTGGCCTTTGTTGCGAGCGTCTCGAGAGCTTCTCGAGTGGCCTTCGGATACGCATCGATGTGTATGGATACAGAAAACGTGCCGTATTTACCCTCAGGGCCGTGAGCGACTAGTATAAACCCACCGTTATTCTGCAAGTTTTCATACAGGATAGTCAAAAATATAGTATTAATAGCTCGACTCGATTGTTTATTGGATACATTCTGCTGGTTATTTAAAAAAAAAAATACAACGATCTCACCGATTTGAACTTGATTGGGGTTAGGTTAGTAAAGGGGACCGTTAGGCCGGCCGTCAATACACACAGAAATCCATGTACAATGCGGAACCTTGTGAGCATAGTCGGGTCGGTCTAACGGCCGGCCCTCTCCGCCTTTCTCACGAATCTAACCTCGACCAACTTCAACTGTATCTTCTCTCCGAGATCCTGTATATTCTACAAAATAAGCCCACTTCGTTTCGTTACCTTTCCAATTTTTTCAATACCATTTAAACAAATAATTTTTTCAAATACACAATCTAAAAAAATGTTATCGCTTAGTACCCTCTCTCGCTTATAATTTTAAAGGCTGTTTTCACCCCCTGAATGTGGATATAATTAGCGATAAAAAAAAGTTATATACATACTCACTTACGTGCCAATTATTTTTCAACAAATCCATACGTAAATTTCATAAAAACCAACATATTACACTTGAATCTCAATATTTCAAAGTATAATTAAACTATGTTAATTTAATAGGAAAAAACTGTAATTTAACAATTTACAAATTAAAAATCAGAAAGAAAAAATCCAAAATTATGAAAGACAATTTGATGATTCATAAACAAGATTAGAAAATCTCATTCATAAAGTGTAAAAGGTTATGGATTTTGGTACTTTATAGAAGAAGACGAAGAAACTGAAAGAATCAGCGAAAAACAACTAAAATATATGAAAACTTGACTAATCAAAAGGTAGAACATTACTATCTTACTTGGTTTATAATGAATCGAACATATTCAGTTAACTTCATCATTACAAGAATATATATACGTGCCCTTTATATTTTATGGAAATAATAATGTTTGTCACTAGAAAAAGCGAAAAATTTGTTACGGGAAACATGTAGTATATATATAATTTTGTGAATCATCGTGAATATCATAGAAGTTCTATAAAGTACATGACAATAGTGGTATATGTGAATAATTTGTATGAGCAATAAGATTATATAAACACACTTGTTTATTGTAAAAAAATTAAGTAGGTCATATTTGTCTTTAAACTAATTTAAATATTTTAGCACTACATATAATCATGGAATTACTGCTCTTTTTTTAAAGAAACAATCTATAACAACACAGGTAAGTTAAAAAGAAGTAGGTAAATCGCTTTATTTGTTTCATTTACGAGCTCTGGAAATATTCTTTCGAGCCAACAACATCAGGTTTCATAGTTTTCTTTCCTGGTTTCCAGCCAGCTGGACATACTTCGCCATGTTTATCAGTATACTGAAATGCTTGAACCAAACGCAATGTTTCGTCGACGGATCTATAAAGGAGGAAATGATATTTATTAAACGTAAAAACAATATTACATTGCATTTCAGAACTGCCACATTGTACATTATCTTACCTGCCAACTGGTAGATCATTAATTGTAACTTGACGCAGGTTTTGTTTGTCATCTATGATGAAAAGACCACGGAATGGAACACCAGATTCCTCATCGAGCACTCCATAGTCGCGTGCAATTTTGGTACTCTTGTCAGCAAGAAGGGGAATGTTCATCTCACCAAGACCACCCTGTTTACGAGGCGTGTTTACCCATGCTAAATGACTGAAGTGAGAATCGGTTGATGCTGCAATGAGTTCGCAACCAATTTTCGCAAATTCATCAGCACGATCAGAGAAAGCAATGATTTCAGTTGGACACACAAATGTGCTGTGAAACAAGAAATTATTAATTACATCGGTCAAAACGGTAACATTATATTAACATTACACTAGAAAAAAAGTACTCACAAATCTAACGGATAAAAGAAGAGAACAACATATTTTCCTTTGTATTGAGAAAGAGAAATCTCTTTAAACTCTCCGTTAACAACAGCAGTACCATGGAAGGCAGGAGCTGGCTTCTGAATAGCAGGAACTGGCATGATGATTTGTTAGTTTCTGTAATCAAAAAGTTTGATTAAACAATTGACACATAGATTACCATAGACATTTTTGATTACCATAGACATTTTTGATTACCGAAACATAAAATATGTTACATATAAATGTTTCATGGTCTCAGGGAAAACATAACCTAACATCGACAGGCTTTTTGCAAATCAAGGTGTATAAAGAACGTGAAGGTCACCTTTGTTATTTTTTTAAACAGAACAAATTCTCTTGTTTTACCTACATACATATATATATATATATATATATATATATACATGCATACATGTCCTTATTTTTTCTATCCTGTTAAGTTTTATTTTAAACTTGCTTTGTCATGTCTGTCGTTATCTATTTTCCCTTCTATCTTTTAGATCAGTTGATTCCATAAAATTGCTATTCTTGATTTTAGTCATCTACTTATAACATATGTATTTTTAAAAAGCAAACGAATTTCAAAAAAACTTATAATAAAAGGATTATGAATTTTGAAAGATGAAAAGAAATTTAATATATCCGATTTAAATTTCATGTAACTAATGTTAGATAAATATACATAATTTTCAACCCGCAGAAACATATAAGATTAGTTGATTAATGGTTTCAAATTTATAGGCAGAAATATTTTTTTTAATCTATAGGAATTTTGTAATAGTGAAGATAAAGTCGAAACGATTAGACATATGTTTGACACTAAATATTTCATATGAGAACAACTTAGAAAGCATATTTTCCTATTTCAGTTACTGCGCAGTTCTGTAGCGTTCATAGTTTATTATATTCATATTTAATTCATAGACTCAAAGCTCCAGTTTAGAAAAGAAATCGATGTTCTATTTAATTCTATAATCACACGCGACCTCATGATACATAGTGTTGCCTGGGTTAATACGTTTGTTCAGTGGTAGGTGAATATGTACATAAGTGTATACATGTAAATATAAGAGTGAAAACATCCTTTATTGCTTCGTTTAAAATATGGATTATCTAAACAGAGAACGTGTTTCTTGGTATCGGTTACGATAATGTGAATGAAACACCGCGCGATAAATGCACAATCAAAGTCTTATATGCGAACTGGAACGAAGAATACGGTCAAGGACAAATGTCTAACAACGCTAAAAAAAAATTATAACGTTTCTAACTTTTCAACCAAACTAATCAAAATATGTTATACATATGTATTATATTTTAAAGAAATATATATTTTATGCTTAATGTTAGTGTGAAATGTATGGCGAAAGCAGCTTCACATTCATACATTAGCGAAATTCTCAAGTCACTTTGAATTATCATAATTTTACTACATTACGCAGCAATTTTCCGTATAATACAAATGAATTCGTGTGCAGCAATGGCGTAGACACTTCGGAAGTATAAATCTGTCCTTCGTACAATGATATTTTAAAAAATTGTCTAAAATCTCGAAAAAATTGATTCAAGGACAAATGGCAAGTGCAAAATATTTGCATTACATAACCTTAATTTTTGTCGAACGCGATAAAGACGAGCATCTATTATACTTTCCGATACTTAAGTATTGCATTGTTGTTTGCAACAGAACATCCCAATTGTTTTAACATCAATTTTAGTGTTTATACAAACAAATGAATGGATGTTAACACGAGTTCGAAATTAACTAAACGAGCGCGTTGATATCAAACTTATTGTAATTAAATTGAAATGTACCTTTTTCTTTGTGTAGAGAAATCTAGAATGTAGTCGAGCACGTCACTCTACAACGTACTTGCACGCTGTCAAAAGAATGTCTAACGTCTATCCGTAACCGGCTACCGGTTTCGAAGGGACCAAGACCTGATTCACAACGGAAAAAGAAGATTTAACGCCATCTACAGATTGCAGTGCCCCCTATTTTAGGATTGAAATCATTGAAATTATTCATACGGTACGTATATACATGAAATATATGATGGTACCGTTTTAAATTGAACATTTTATTTAAATCATGAATTATTATCTTTATTTTGTTCAACTATTTCAACTAACTTTTAATCTCTGTCACATCGTTACGTGGAACTGCAATATAACCAACACTATTACATATACAGTGTGTTCGGCAACAGGTGGGAGAAAATTTAAGGCAAAAATCAAGTATAAAAAACTTACGACGTTAGTTTTGTTTCCAAGTTATTAACAATTAAATTCTGCCAATAGTCGCAAGTGAGCTATTATCAATGACAATTTCTGTCATTGTATTATGCACTGTATCTCACAATGCTCTTTTTGATTTTATATGCATACATGTATGCGTCTCACTATTGGCGGAATAGAGATTTTTAATTGTTAATAACTAAGAAATGAAGCTTAAACAACAGCTTTTAATGTTTAATTTTCGTCTTATATTATCATGACGAATTAAACTTTCTTCTACCGGTTACTGCCTGTACAAATGCTAAATTATTCTATACAAGCAGATTAATTATATCATATGATTGATCATGTTATTAGAATATTGACAATAAATGTTAAAATCATGTAAAACATACTTAAATATTTATCTATATAACTTTAAGTACAAATATATATTTACATGTAATATGATGTAAAACATATAAGGCTGTTCTATTTACAATTTAATAAAATGTATTTTCCGATTAACAAATAGCGTAATTGAAAGGTTCTAGTTCTACCATGTGGAACAGAGTTATTTAACTGAGGAGCTAATAAGTGGGTTTAACATTTATTACAATACATACTAGGTTAAATAGCCGAAAGCACGTTTTAGGAAAACATAATTGCTACATAAATATAGTATTATTTCTACTCGTTTGATAATACTTGTACATAGTCAAACGAATTGAGAGAAGGTATGAGTTTAATTTTCAAAATGTTGATTATTTTTTGAGGTTATTACAAGTAAAGTACGTTATTTCGCTATACAAGGTATTATCGTAATCTTCTTGAAAAATATTGCGACTTGATTTTGAAGAATTAGTATTTGTTTAATATTATTGATATTTTATATTCATTGACTATTTTCGATCTGCATATAATAAGTACATTGTACTATGTATGTAAATATACTTGTTAGATTATGTTGTATTTATTAACAAAGCTTATCTCTACATGTTTTTAAATTCATTTTGAATTTGGCAAATTTTATAACGATTAAACTATAAAGGAGATTACAAGAAGTGGTAGAACCTTTCTATTCTACTTCTGTTGAATAATAAATCTTAGAAATTGGGGAACCTTACCTGTAACAGGTTAGCATCCATATATTCAAAAATGTTTGTATATTAGTTTCGTATAAAGTTCTATTTACTATCAATTATTTATTAAAATCAGATAGTTATTTGATATTAAGCAATTTTGCTGACTTAACAACGTTATGGTACTTGACAAAAATTGGAGATACTTATTATTCTTAGAATGACTGAAATAGTTCAATATGTGCTGGTGCGAGGAGACCTTTTGAAGACGTTCAAGTGGCCCATTGGCGCAGTTATAGCTCAAGCATGTCATGCTTGCACAGCAGTTACTCATCTTTTTTATAATGATAGTCACATGCAAGATTACCTCACTGATTTAGACAATATGCACAAAATTATACTTGAAGTAAGTATACAATTTCTGTGCATATGATTTTTAATTCTTTGAGCGCAGAATGCTTGAAAACTGTTTTATTTGGTAATCCATATAGTAATGCATACTTAAATACTAGGTTCCAGATGAGACCAGCTTAAATACTTTATGCGCGCAATTGAAAGATAATGACATTCAACATAAATTGTGGATCGAACAACCTGAAAACATTCCAACATGTTTGGCGATAAAACCTTATCCCAAGGATAAAGTAAAATCATACTTCCAGAAGTATAAACTGCTTAAGCTATAATCATACTTTTATATTGTACTCTGACAGTAATAAAAATTAACAGTTTGTAATAGCGATGCACATTTTCTAAGAGGTTTGTGCATAATTTCTCATGCTTGATGTTCCAATGATAACATGAATTTTAAATTGGTATCTAAACGTGTAATGTAGAAATGCTTTATCGCCTGCTCTCTGTCGAGTGTGAACGTTAACTGGTTATTCCCAAACGGATTATTCGAATATGTATTGTTCGAGGAACGACACTTTTTCCTCGCGTAACGGACATACATGCGTGTATACACGATAGCGCAAGGTGTTTCTTTTACATTTTCGTTTTCTTTCTTTTTTTATATATGAAGGATGACAAACTTCAATGTGGGTTTTGATTTACACGAATTATGAAAACGGCCGAATATTCCGGATATACACTTATATTTTATTTTACAATACTTGGTAATATTGACAATGTGTACACATTATTCTTTCGCTTTACAGCTAATGTAACTCTAGTCTAAAGGAAACTTACCTAACGATATGCTTCGTTAACTGATACTCGTATAAAAATTAGCCTTTGCGATCGTGCAAAAATATGCACTTTATCTGACACACCGAAGGCAACAAAATTACACAGGTACACGCATATGCATTGTTCACGAAATAATACGTATCAGGAAAGGAAGTTTTAACTGTTTCCTTTTTTTGTCACTATAACGAATTCTATACCACATCCACGATTCGAAGGGGAAAAAATTCGTTTCTTTTTCTCCTTCTTTTTTTTTTGCACTTAAAAGAACATAAATGATATGTAAAATTGTCGATAATTAATATGATCATGTATGCATATGTAAATAGCATTTGTGCTTAAACTCGTTTGGTTGTATTCGAATAAAAAATAAATTAATAGAGTAAGTTAACGCTGATTAAAATTTAGCTGAATACAAGTTAAACAGAACAATACTTCATTAAATAACGCTTAAATCGACGGGTTTATGCAGGTAAAATCATCAGTTCTGGTAGAGTGCTGCGTCGCGTGAAGTGTTCGGTTTTTATACATATGTGTCCCTTTGTCTTTACGAATTGATCGATAGCTAAGAAAAATGTGTTATGTCGGTTGATATCGCAAGGATGATATAGGACGACGGTAGATATTTTAAGAAAGCTATGTATATTACGATGGTTGGAATTTCAATGTTACCTAACGTTCGCTTACTTATATCTACCTGTTTCGTTCGAGTGCGAGTGGAATCGTTGCATAGCGCGTTTCCACGAGGTTCTCGCGAAACGTATTCGCGACACAGGTTGCCAGCATAGAGACACGATCGCGAATTATTTTTACATAGGATGCATTCCATAGCACTTTCGACGGAACGTCACGCACGTTATGCTGTCCAGCAACGTCGCCGGGTCGATAAATCAATTATTTTCTTTTTCGTCGCGTGTTTTATCGCGCGACACGTTGTGCGATCGGCAGTTCGTTAATTTCGACATCGCTCTCGCTTAGAAATAAAGTAACGTATAAATTATTGACACTTATCTTCGTAGACAGATCGCCAGTAAAATCATATCGATATTGTTCTAACCGCGTTCGCGGTAATAAGCTCTAAATATTTATGTACACGCACTATTTGCGGACGCTAATCACTGTAAGTACACTTATTTACAACACTCGATGGCAAGATGATTAGTTTGGCATATTGGTAAATATATGCAAAAAATATGTATACGTAAAATATACATATGTATATATATATATATATATATATATATATATATATATATATATATATAGTTATTTCATTTTTTTGTTCTTTTGTTTTTTGTTTAAACAACTTGTTCGGTACGTCAAACGGGATGATGAGTATTTTCACGATGAAATATACACGTATGTCCCTGGAAGTGTGTGGCTATCTTGATTGCGTGACTGTTTCTGTGTTTGTGTATGTTACTGCTCTTCGTCTTCTTGCTCCTCTTCCTCTTCCAGCCATTCTCGAAGAACGTTGTTTCCTTCCTGTAAGAATGACGGAACAGTCGCATTATAAATAAGTTTCGCAGATGCGACCTCGAATTTGTTAAGCAGGCCTAAAAGATTTATGTAATACGCTCGAAAGAAGTAACAAGATTCATAGCGTCGAAACGTACAGGTGCAATGTAAACGTAAACGTAGAACGCGTTGTTCACGTGTAAACTGCGATTCCTTTAATAAAAGTTCAGTTTTCGTGTTGGCGTCTTATTGTTCATCGAATAGTCGCTAGCTCAAGAATCGTATTGTCGTGCGTGGAAGCAATCAGGCGGGTATGTTGTCAAGAATTCATGCATCCGAGATTAACGTTGTTTCTAGCTTTAAAGCATTCTACGAGTAATGTTTTAATAGGTACATTCTATTCCCTACAGCCGTGCTGGCCACATTTGTCACAATCGAGGTAAAACCGTCCCGAATAAATTTTGTATGCAAAGTCAAAATTTTAAGCGAATGTTTCGCGAATGGAACACGCGGACCAAAATTTCGAAATTTGATTTGATTAGAGATTAATCTAGAGTGATGAACGGAAAATCTAATGGCTTGTCTGCGGACTTTATGCGGAATAAAATTTTTCCGAGTCAATTGTCAGAAGCAATAAAAATATCAATAAAAATATATTTTTCCTTTCAATCATTTGAATAAGTTGAAAAGAGTGCAACAGCGCTCAGAAATTCTTCCAACGTCTTTACAGTTTTGTATTTCACGAGTTCATTCTCCTGATTAATGCATAAAATCCACAGTCTTATGCTAATAGCATAAATGAACTGCAGTAGAACCTCGTTTGC
This sequence comes from Halictus rubicundus, assembly GCF_050948215.1. NCBI lineage: Eukaryota > Metazoa > Arthropoda > Insecta > Hymenoptera > Halictidae > Halictus > Halictus rubicundus. The sequence goes on from NC_135161.1 coordinate 14,737,384, forward strand.
AAGGGTAACTGTATTCCCCTCGATTCGAGTTCAACTCCCCTGATCTGGCGACACTGGTTCGGGTCTTGCCTTTCGCGAAAGAGATCTCGTAGTAAGAGCAGTTGGTGGAGCTGGTTAGTAAAACTCTATCATCGGCACTGACTTATCCTCCGAAAGGTTTGGATAGAGGTTTCGAGGCTCTACTGTGGTCAGTTCCTTTGCAAAAGGCCATTCTCGAAATTAGTTCTCGGTATAGAAGCGGTGCGTTGTTTTTGCCGACCGAGCATGCAAAAGAGTTAGTGTAACTACGGGATTTGCAATTACCAGGACCACGTTAGTTTGGGAGAGCAAGGTGAGACGAGTGATGAGGGGCGATGACGGTGGTGGTTTTGGTGGTGTATTGGTGGTAGTAGTGGTAGTGGTGGTAGTAGTTGATGGTGATTAGGGCAGCGCTCAACGAGCAATTTATTGCTCGGCTAGATTTCCGTTTGGATCCGCATAATCATCGTATTCCTCTTCTGGGTCTTCGTAATCCGTTTCTGCTGGCTCGGGTCCTTCGACAGCTGGTACCGAGGTGCTAGTGATGTTCTGCTAAGAGAATCCAAGCGATCGTTGCATCGACTCTGCTCTTACAACTCGTTCCGTTTGTTAACATTTACGATTGTTAGTCAATCTACGCTACTTCCCCTAACCCGGAAAATTCACGTAGTTACTGTACATTTCAGAACTTTGCGTTACAAGAAAGCCAGTAAAAACATCTGATTCGAAGTTTTAGAATTTTATCAGACGATATCTCGACATGGTCTAACAAAAATTTCAAACGGTAGCTAGTACTCGTTAACGATAAGGATGGAGAGAGAGAGAGAGAGAGAGAGAGAGAGAGAGAGAGAGAGAGAGAGAGAGAGAGAAAGAGAGAGAGACAACAATTTGTACAACTAGATCTATGTCTATGAATCGATAGATTTACGAGCATCTGTATCGGGATTAATATTCTGTCTAGATTATGACGCGCGGTATCTACCTCTCGGTAAAATTCTAAAAATTTCAGATAAATATTGCGTTGCCTCGCGTATACGATGTGCTCTTGAGTATTGAAATATCAAGATCATACCAACATATCACTTTTTTAACTTGTAATATCGACGACTTAAAAATAATATGAAAAAATTATATATACACAACTTGCATGGTATAAAGAGAGAAATATTGTGGTGCAAATATTTTTTCTATCAGTGAATACGTATAGTGTATCACGTATCTACGTAAAAATATATTGACCTTCATACGTTCTAAACCTAATAGTGACTTCATACGTGCTAGACCTAGTTTTTAGTAAAAGCAAACAAATTTATGCGATCTGACACTTCAAAGACAATTGCGAAACATATTTCTGTTCAATATTCGTTATCGGCAGTCTAACCCTGACTTATCAATCGAAGCAACCGAAGGCCTTATAAACAACGCACAATATACACATTACGTACTGTAACATGTATAATGTTGTACTATCTATCTATCTATATAATGATTGGAATAAAATACCCGACAGTGGTTTATATTCGGCTGACAAGTGTGTCCTGTTGCTCGTGTTTCAAACGCAATTCTGTCTCAAAAAATAAAGTTGTGTCAAAGTTCCGTACTTTCTCTTTTAGACGCATCCCGACTTTTTTTCAGGTGTTTAATAGTTTCTTTTGTTATAAGTTAACAACAAATTATTATTATATCATTATTCGTTCTCAAACAGTGTTATATCTTCTTTCTATTCCTTATTCGAATAAAATTTTGCTCGACTCTGCTTAAAAACATGCTAGATAATCTAAAGTCGATATGTTTTCAGTTTTAAAATATTTTTTAATCTTGTTACGCGAGCAGCTGAATTCTCGCACCGCAGTACGAAGAAGTTTCTTCAATTATTCTACTGACACAGTTCTAAATTTGTTTTCTAATTAATTTCGAGAAACCGGAACTCCCTACAGAACCGTCAGCGAATTTAATTTGAGACTTTCGCTGTAAGGTGTAATGCTGTTATAGTTATACAACTTCGTTCATGCTGTGAGTAACTACCTTATCTTAATTAGTAAGAAATAACGATTTTCAGTGACAAGTATTCTGTAGTGTCAAAAACAAAAAAAAAAAAAAAAAAAGAAAAAGAAAAAAGAAAAAAAAAAGACAATTTGCATAGCCAAATGACTAGAAGCTTTACGTTCACAGTTTCTGTACCTACGTACCTACTCGCATACGAAATTGTGAGACGAGGGGTTGATAGGCTTCCGGTGGGTAACGTGTTGAAACGATATAAAATGTATACAGAACAATTGTTGATTTTCGAGGTAAAATTGTTGTTAGAACACAAGCAGCAGAATTCGCGGGTGAATCCACTACAATATTGGGCTTTTTTCAAATTGATTTTGCGGTGGTTCTCGCGTCGGGCGGAAAGAAAGACAGAAATCTCGATGTGTATTACCTGAGGCGATCCACATCCAGCTAAGGGCAATCCGTCGCTACCTACTGGACAGGGTGCATCGAGTCCTGGCACACCCTGATCTCCTTGGCTTCCTTTGTCACCTTTCTTACCGCGTCTTCCCTGCGGCCCCTGTATTCAGACAGAAGAATGCTTTTTCATGTAAACGATGCGGGAGCAAGTGTTTGTGCAAACGTGCAAATAAGGCCAGGCACAAGAAAGATTCTCTCTATGCACTATGTGTAGTGTTCAACTGTGCAGAATAATCCGCAATTGAGCGTAAACGTCTAAGAAAGGCGTTAACAGATCTTCTGCTCTACTAATTAAATCTCTCCACGTATAAACGGTTCCCTAAATTCCACTGTCTACTTGAAATTTCCTTCGGTTATCCCTTTCGTGAATCTCGACAAAACTAACAACGATTTACACTATCGTTTTTTTCCGTTTGACCGTTCTAATTTTAACAAATGTATGTTTTTGTACGAAATCAACGAGTTATATACGCTGGTGGCAGCATACGGAAATCGATGCATCGAAACAAATGGCGAGGAGATCAACGTAGAAAAATGGAAAATGAACGTACGAGATTAAAGTGGCGCTGTTATGATTTTCATGAAATTTGCATGATGTTTATCGGATCACGCTTTTTTTTTATTTTTCGTTCTCTCTCGCTGGAACAGTGCATCACGCTTAAATTAACGTAGCTGCGCCTTTCGAACGATGATTCATTTGCTACGGTAACCTTCGACGCAATAATGGTATTAATCGCACCAGTGATGGCCACGGTAAGAAGCAGAGCGACAATAACTGAAGTGAATAACGATGGCGACGATAATGGTAGATGAGATACGGAGCACATGTCGATAATGCAAACAATTCCGAAACTGGCAATTGATTTCTGGCGTGCGATACCTCTCGCGTGCCAGAGATCCCATCGTGAAATACACAACGTTCAACGCGTTAATCCGCCTGATTAGATCATAATTTTTCCTTGCCCCATTATCTAATATTAATAGTCGAATTACGTCAATACTTACAGATTCACCTATATCACCTTTCTCTCCCTTCGGTCCCTGGAATTGGTACGCCAAACAATTTATTTTGTTCTTCGCCTCTTTTCTACATGCACGATGCGTGTTGTTCTAAACATCTCTGATCGTATATACGGTCATGCAGAGTTCATTCTTCACGATCATCGACGCATCGAACAGTGTAAGGAAATTAGTCTACAATCGGTCAACTAGTTTCGAGCAGGTAATACACAGGGTGACTAACCAGCTCGACAAGCCAGCTGAACAACTATCATATTTTTTCTCGAAATATCGGCTCTTTGAAACCAAACAACTCAACTTTTTGTCTCAAAGATTTCTTCCTATCTCGAAATATATTAAAGTTATTCGGATAGCTTGCCTTAGGCGCACCCTGTATAAGTGGAATAAAGTAGGTACGTTAAGCCTATTACTCGTTCTCCTTAGCATTCGCAAGAAAAAAATGGACGATCCTGGTCTGATTTCGAAATTGTGAATTTGTCTCAGTCAGCTTTAGAGATAGAAGCGAAGAGACGATGCGCTTCTCCCTCCCCCCCCCTCTCTCTCTCTCTCTCTCTCTCCCTGATTAATTAAAGCTTACTGTTTTAAATAGCGTTTTCAGTACAAGGTTATTCGACTAGGTTATTTTACTAGATTGCTAGTAAAAACAATTGCTTTTGCAGCAGTGATCTTCAATGCAACACTTTTTCCTGAATTATGTATCCATCACTTCTAGTTATATTCATGCGTGGATCGTATCAATTCAAATAGATCCCTGAATTTTCTGTTCAGCCGATTTCATAAACGAAAACTGTGATCTTGAATTTCAAACAGCACCAACATTTTGGTCTATCGATCATTGAAATTACCAAACAGACGTTGACCCTCTTGATGCCATATTGATCAAGGCTCAAAATACATTCGCGCCATTCGAGTACAATTATAAAATATTATGTACACGAGTTACCGAACAAATGTAAAAGTGAACTAGACAACAATTTCATGGTTAGGCTATGGATTTTATAGACTTATGACAAAAATGCTGCTGTATCGTTTTCAATTCCCTAAAATTATTAAGAACAAAAATCGATGTCTATAGTCATTCATAGTAAGTCATGGCGAAGAGTATAGTAATTTATGCAACGAATACATTGTGTCTTGAACCTTTCTTAACGTCGAATGACCTTGTGTTGTAGATTGGTAAGATCCTCCGAATACAGTTATGATACTAACGAGAGCAAAGGGATTGTAAGGGTTGTAAGAAGCTATACCATGCAGCATGAAAAGATGAAGGTGAGCTCAAAAGTTTCATTGTTCTTCCATCACCAAAACAAAAAAGTGATCATCAACATACTATAATAGTTTTCGAAATTGCAATTTTAAACAATTTTGTTTAATAATAGATTCTAGTATATGATGCACCACGAAGATACTAACGCGTTAATTATCCGTTCTTAAATAACAATTTCAAAACGAATTCTTAGACTATGTTACTCGATATTTAAAAGCCCTTTTTAAATGCGTTTCAGTAGGAAGGACGTACTGAACTGTATGGAAAACTTTCGGAAGTGTGTGTTGGTGTGAAAAGGGAGAAAGGAAGGCAGAACGCAGTTTCGGCCCCTCCTTTTCATGCAAAAGAAGTAAAGAAAAGAGATGAATTTTGGAGCAGTTCCCGGGGTAGATCGGGCAGATGTATCGTCGTTACCCCGGGTTGGTTAGACTGTGTGGTCGCAGTCACACCAAAGGGACGAGCGATAATCGAATGCCACTATACCTCCGCGCCAGGAATTCCATCAGTACCCTGGGGACAAACAGAATACATCGTTGGCATCTCGACAGTAGTATAATCGAATTCTATCCGGACGGAATATCGTTTTCTACGGAAATTCTTAACGATCGAAGACCTTGAAAGCTACCACGAAGCGTCATTTTGATTTCACTTTTTGTTACGTTTCTAACTATTATAAACGCGGGAGAAAACTGATCTGTTTTCGACCAAAAAGTGATGGATGTGAACCGCATTACTTATTTTCAATGTTTCGTGTTGCGGTTCAAGATGAACTTACTTTCGAAAACAATTTTGCACAATAGCTTTTCGATGGTATAGAACACTTACAGGTAGTCCAGGTTCCCCTCTTTCTCCTTTCGTGCCTGGTTCTCCTTGTGCACCCTGTAAGTACGAACGATCATAACGAACGCTGCACTTCGTATAATACTAGCCCTCGCAAACAGTTCATGGTCGAGTACAGTAACATGAAACTAATTAAACGCAATTCTATATTATATGTTCGAAATTCTGCCGTCATGACTAGACTGCGGATTTTGAAAAATGTGTAAATCAAACGCAAACCAGCAAAAACAATAAAAGAGTTTAAAAATACTGTTGACAAAAAGAAAGAAACATCTGCGTGACTCCTATATCTTCCAGTAAACACAGAGAATTTTCATTTTGCAGAAAAGTCCGCAGTCTGAGAAATTAGTGCTCCGAGAGTCGATCACGTAGAATCGGCTACCCCCGCTACTACTGCCGCGACGCGACAGGCCGACTCGCTGTATACTATTTATTAGGTATTTATTCATGAATTATTCAGATAACGAGAGTACAATAGGAATCTTTGTTATTTTATAACGCACTGTTTCGTGCAAAGTTCGCATTACTGCATTTCCAATCTGTTTGAACTACGTATATACGAACAACATCATCTTGTACCAGCAAGACGTAATCGTTAGCTTTCAGCTAGCTTCGATCATGTTTGACCAAACACTCTTTGCCAGGGGTAGTATTTGTTGTAACAATACCGTGAAACTCGCAACCATAATCTACGCCCGAAAGATGAAATCAATGGGTGGAACGTAGAAATTGTCGATCCGAAAATCATAAATATAATGTATGATTAAACGGGTCACCCCGAGGATTGCTCACCTTCATGCCGTCTAATCCTGGTGGCCCCTGAAAGGTAGAGGAAACCGTGTCAGATTCGTTGATGTCACCTGACGATTAATTGGTATCGAGTACGCCGGTTTAAATTGTCATTTTATTACTGAGGAATTTTTATTAGACGCCCTCTACATCGTCATTCGCAGCAATATTGTATCCTGCCAAGCTCTACCTAGATTTTCAAACTCTGAAAGTCTATTAAGATAATACTCTTCAACGCTCTTACCAACAAATATAGTCTCGCTATTGCTTTTATCATCTACGAAACACGAAGTCGATTATCTCTTTAGCGACAACTGTGTTTAACCAGCGACGACGATTGCGATACTTTGAAAATCGTCAACTAATTTCTCAAACTAATGCACACCGCGACAAACGCGAAAAGTTTCGATGCAGCAAAAACGGTCTAACGAGATAAGAATGGCTAATCGACCTTCCTGCCAATTTTCATTTTTTCTTCTTCTGCGAACCAATGGGTTAAACTTCCCATTTAATTAAACTTGCATTTCTGAAGTCAAAAACTACACAGTTCAAAATCTGCAGGATTGTACAAAACAGAAAAAAGTGCAAAATTTTTGGACCCAGAAGGAAAAGAATAGCCCACTAACCCATATTAACTTTAAACGAACGGGTCGAAATCTGAAATTTTACAGAATAGCCTTCTAGGCAAAGAACATTGTTTCGCAGACAAGAAAAATGAAAATTCGCATGGGGGCCGATTGTCCATGTTTATTCCACCAGACCCTTTCACGAGCAAGGCAGAAATACAACTAAACGGGCGTTAGGCAAGGGAGAAGAGAAAGAAAGGGAGCTCGAGTTCAAGAAACATTGGAAAGAAAAACAAAAATAAAAAGAACAAAACGATGGCGCAACGTAGCAACAATCACGTTATCGTTGTGGTTACAGCAAATCAACACGTGTTATTTCTCTCTTATTTTTTTCTTTCTTTTTTCGTTGGTTGTTGTATTGTATTATGATTGATTGTTCGCGGAAGGAGCAGAATTTTGTGGTTAAAAAACGAAGAAGAAGTATAATAATTGGGGTTGTAATAGTAGTCGTAGTAGTAGTAGTAGTAGTAGTAGTAGTAGTAGTAGTAGTAGTAGTAGTAGTAGTAGTAGTAGTAGTAGTAGTAGTAATAGTAATAGTAATAGTAATAGTAATAGTAATAGTAGTAGTAGTAGTAGTAGTAGTAGTAGTAGTAGTAGTAGTAGTGGTAGTAGTAGTAGTAGTAGTAGTAGTGGTAGTTATACAAAATGGTCGTCGGATCGCAGCCTAAGGCAAAATGCAAAGCGGTATGTCCACTACAAGATATGTGAAGCGTTGAAAAATTTCGGAGGGCATCGTATAGAAGCAAAGGATACAGGCACATGCACATTCTGTTTATTAATTGGGACAATGTAAAACAAAATTTGTTAGACTCAGAGTATTCATATACGCAAGAATTCCGTCGTCGTATTCTTCTCTGCAGATTTTCTCTCGTCAATTACCAAGCGCGCCGTTTTACAATCAACTCACACATACGCACGCACGAAATAATAAATTCATATGCTGTTCCGCATACCTTTATGCTTGTCTCTCTATCATGCATGTATATATATGTGTACACACACGATCCATCCACGTATGTAACATGTATATGCATATATTGATAACGATATGCACGTACACGGCATACGTATACACAAATTATACACGCACATGTATAGTACTCGACCATTTACAGTGTCCACTCGATAAATGTAGAAAAACATGGGTCCAGCCAGGGATATTTACCGGTCAGGAAATACTATTGTTTGATCCACTGCCGAACGTAGAAAAGGATAGCGAAGCTCGAGGGTCTTGGTCGCCGAGGAGTGTAAACATAATATGCGAGACCACCACTAATCCAATATCAAAATTTTCATTAGAAAAATGCCACGAATATGTTAGCGAAAGTCCCATAAAGAAATAATGAAAAATAAAAAAATTTTGTTATTGGATTAGTAGTGGTCTCAGAGCTATATACCCAACCCGTATTATGTTACACTCTTCGGCGATCGAGGCCTCTCGAGCTTCGCGGCCCCTCGCGGGGTATACACCAGGGTAGTGGGGATAGTTCTCGGACAATTATCGGCCAGATATTTAGGACTTTTATCGAGTAGACTCCGTATACTCGTTTATTCTCATGGAGCTCCGTGGGTACGTTCTCACGTGTATGGACACAGAGTTATCCATGTACGGGGGGTGCACGTTCACAAATATAATGTATGCTTTACTCGCATAAACGTTTAACCGCTAAAGAGCTTCATCTACACGAAAGCTCCGCACTTTCACTTATCCTGTTACCTTAGTCAATCTATTCGCATTAATTCTACGGTGTTATCTTTTTCGTTCTTTTCCCTCTCGTTTCGAGTAAAGGTATAAACAGGGAGAAAGGGAGATTCTTTTGTCTTTCTTTTTTCTTTTCTTTCCTTCTTTCTTTTTTCGTTCGTTCGTTCATTCGTTCGTTCGTTCGAGGCGAATAAAACATAGGTCACACGCCGTGTAATATTATTCTACACTGTACAATTTCGTAATTCCTCGTGTTCGATCGTATGAAAGCGAACGACATTCTGCATACTGCAAGTGACTAGGCTCGCAAATAAGGGTAATTCGTTCACTTGCATTCACAGATGGCGTGTATCGTACATCACTGCCACTGCTACTAATACTGTGTCTCGCAATCGGATATTTCGACTCCTTGTACCGACCGATGTCTACTTCATCGTATCAAACAACCGAATTCGATTCGATTCGATTCGATTCGATTCAATTCGATTCGTACCGCTAATGGAATTCACCCCGTTCATGTTTCCGTAAACGAGGCGTCGTTGTCTCTCGAATTCTTTTCGTGCTTGAATTTTCGAAAACACCGTCAACAAGTGTGTCAGGTTGTTCCACGAGTAACTTTCTTTCTCGACGTTCAGTTTTCATGCAAGATATACAGGCTGATCGGTAACCGATGGTACGGGGTGTCAAGAAATTATTTGACACCGACTTTTCCGAATTTCATGGTTAGTATTTTGGAAATTGCCGTTCGAAAACGTTATTCGTGAGATGACCTGACACTTGATGAAAAACTTACACGATATGTAGCCTCTAAAAAGTATCAAATTGTATGTTTCGTTAACCAAAAATGAAACATTCTATAAAATTACGTGCCTCGTATTGTCGTATTGGGGTATTTACTACTTCGTAATACAGAAAATGTTTCCAATTTCAATTGGTAATTGCCGCAAGCAAGCTGGAAGAGTTATGTAATAACCTAAATCTTTTTAGGCAGTAATTAAGTTAAGTGGTTAATTTGCTTTCGTATCACTTACGAAACAATTTTAGCATAGGAGAAGCGCCAATATTTTTAAGTATATACATTATTATAGTTCCTCGTTGCAACAAGTGTTTACAGATGATTAGTACCCGTGTTGCTAACAATAAGTAATAGATCGATACGAGTTTATGGTAATAATCAAAGACAATATCTTTAGTCATTCCTGTTTTTCTAAAATAGGGATGAACAGTAGTAACTTACGTATTGACCGACTCGGTACGTCTTGTGCATTGCATAACAAAATATACGGTTTCTAATCTAATTAGAAAATAAAGTAATATTTTTTAAATAAATATTCACTTACAAGTTTCATTATTAACTAATATCAGAATAGGCCATAACGTGTTTTATGCGTTATGAAAAAAAGAATTTATACACGATAATATTAAAAATAGGGTGGTTTGTCAAATAATTTTAATCGTCGCTTAGGAGCATAATCGTTGACCAAGATCTATTATTGTAGACAGTACTCGTTACAACGTTCAATAAAACGCGAGAATGAAAAGCTCGAAGAAAATATAAGTCTCGGTAAATCCTAGAAGGAAATAACTTAAAATCTGGTTACAAAGAATGCAACATCAAAGCACACACATATGTGATGATATATGTATACAAATGTTAACACTCACGATCAGATAGGTACACACCTTCGCCAGGTACAAAAATCATCCGATTTTATACGAACATCGATGGTTACATTGGGTGTCTCACAATAAGAGGTACAACCAAAAAGAGAATGTTTCCGTATTACAAAATTAAAGGAAGATTTATGTTTCAAATAGAAAGTGTTTTTGTCCAAGTAATTAAGTGAAATTTTCTTTTCAACGTGTCGTATAACAATGTTTTTCAACGAAGTTCTATCGCTGATTATAAATAATTGATAATAACAAACAAATTGTTATGTAACAAATTAGAGTAGAATATTGTTTGCGGCCTCGATAGCGGCAAATTAATCTTGTTTGTTGGACTTTATTACGGAATGGATGGCGCGGAGTAATGAAATTTCCTTAGCGATAAAAACGAACAAAGCGAAGGTGTCTGTAAAATGGAAAACATTTAATGTCAGTCTTAAAGTAATCAGTCCACAATATAATTAGCTATGTTGACAACAACAATTTTATGAATTACCATGTTTGCACAAGTGTGTACAGCAACCATAATTCCATTGTCCCCTAAAATCAGCTTAATTTCTTAAGCATGCTCAAAGTAATTAGCTGAAAACACAGCATTCCATGGAAAGAACGTTTACTCTCTGTAAGAATCATCGACTTTTCGGTTGTACAATCGCGGAGACTATACATATGTTCATCTCTATTACTTTTAACACCTTTTCTTTTTTTTTTACTACGAACAATATTCAACAGAAAGTTGCCTTTAACTCGTAGATACACACTTCGCTGTATAGTTGTTCACCTATTGTTTGGTTGATGTTGAGACAAAATCAACGAAAATATTTCTTTTTTTTTTGTAGAAACAAAACATACGATGTAAGAAGTACTAAGAACAAATTTTCTCCTTCGAAAAATGAGATTCGTCACCAATATAAAAGCCAATATTATCGTGTCAGTAATGGAATCATTGATTCAGTCTCAACGCCTGCTAAGCATATGTATGATAAGCTATAAATATAAAAGTCATTTTACATATGAGATGCATAAAAAGTCAAATATTGTCACTTTGCAGGGCCCTCTTATTTTGTTAGATTCACTAACGACAACAGTTTAGGCTCATTGCTGCCACAAAACATCGTCTAACCGATACACCGTGTCGACAAACTTTGAACAGGGGAAAAGTAGCCGAAACTATTTGACTTTCACCTTCCGTGTATTCGTGATAATCACTATGAGATTCTTATTTAAAAAAAAAAAAAAAAAAACAAAAAAAAAATGTCATAATAATTAAGGAATTATAACTAGACAAACCTAGTAAAAATATTATGCATAAAAGTTGGTTTAGCTTTTTAAGGAAAAATTATTGCGAAATCGTAGATAGAGCAAGTATTTCCATATAATAAGCAGATATTTTCGCAGGATTTCGCCTCCGAAAGATCGCCTGAAAAGCATGATTTCGCCTACGAAAGATTAATCTTGACCGATGGAAGAAGTCAAGTGTGTGAAATGATTACTTTACCTCTGTGCGAAGTTTCATTAGAAAATGGTGTACCGGTTCGGCGATGCTTCTCGTGGACAAAAATCTGATCATTCTCCTGTAGTGCTTTCATCGCATGTATCGATTCAATTTCCAATTATTCTGTGAACAGAAGATACGCCTAGGACCTATAATTACCATGTTCTCGAGTGGGGATGGCAATTGTATGCTCACGTACATACGATTGGCAATCTCACTGTCTGCAGCATCGCCGATGCAACGCTCTTTGCAGCTGCTTTGCATCACACATGTATCTGGTTTCGTGGGGAATCTTTTGATCTACTACTGGCTCGATACACAAGTTCTGTCGCTTACGTTCGAAGCGCAATTTCATCTCGAGAACAACCAATCGTCGCATACGCATTCTATCTTATTTTCAAGTACAACTCTTCTTCTCCCACAAGAAGTACAGCGAATCCAAAACACTACATACTTCGGTTCAAATAGTACAATCGTAAGCCTAGACGTTCGTTATTTCGGTATTTTACGCTACACAGTTTTCAGCCTGCAACAAAGGAAACTTTTAACCAAATTAAAAAATTCGAGTTGCGTTTGGAAGAGCAGCACTTTGAAACGATATGGAACGCATACACGCAACAAAGGCTCGTTTTCAAGATGAAATTACGATCGAAGCGCAAGCGAGAGGACTTACGGCGTCAACCGAATAGAATGCGTATGCGAAACATCGTGTCAAATGAAATGGGGAGAAGAAACTAAAGTGACGGAAACTGGTAGGTCACGCTACTCTGTGCAAGGTTATGCTATAAGTGAGTGATCTTTAAGTACGACAGGCCTGGGCAACTGGTGACTCGCGAGTCACACGCGAGCCTCTTCCCACTCTACTGAGACTCCCCACTATGCTCCTATCGAGTGTGAGAGAAGGGGACGGGGGACCTATAGGAATCTATATAGAAGGTTGTCTCTAGGAGAGATAAAAGCACGGTAGGGTAATTTAAAGAGGGAGGGGGGGGGGGGGCGCACACTGCTAGTGAGGATCGTGAAGCGACGGGGCGGGGAAGAAATTGCCCAGGCTTGAAGCATAGTCGCCAGATTAAGACTCGTGTCCCCACTCTACCGCGCTATTCCGCCACGTCTCGGTCAGGTGGCGCGTTCCGTCTCTGTCGTGCATGTGTCGCAATGTCACGCGACTAACCCGATACTGGCAGAGAGAGACTGGCGAAAGGGTAACGTTTTCTCCTGAATTCGGACTACCTCCTCTCGTCTGGCGACTATGGCCTCAACTACGAAGCGGTAGGTCGAAACGAAAAGTTACAGGGCGCGGTGAAGAAACGTGAATCAAACTAACGAAGAGAAAAAGAATCGAGAGACGAAAATATAAAGGGTATCGAAGAACGAGATTGCAATGTACTCGAGTAAAAGTACGTCTGCCGAGAGGTAAACAAAAACTGACCAAACACACTGAGAAAAATATGTACAATGGAAAAAAACTGAAACACGATATGTATATAGTTCGCGATTAAGTAACGTAACCGTGCCGCGCGCACAAATAACTTAAAACACTGAATCACGCGGTGAATTCTTTCGGGAAAATTAGTCATCGGTAGAGCAATTAACGCGATTCAGAGACTTTTTGAAACGTGTTCTTTGTTGCTCGTGCTGTGTCGCTCTAACGCAGTCCCGATCAGGTCCCGGGCACCGGGCACCGGGCCCCGAGCATAAGCGACTCGGCGGGCAAAGAACCGCGTCTCCTTTCGATGGTTCAGCCCAAGACCATATTTTCCCCGCTGACGTCGCATTGCCCTCGGTTGTGTCCGCGGGCATTGACGGGCGCCCTTGCCTGTCTCGAGGCTTACTTAATGGGACTGACTCTAACGTCTACATCTCGTCATTTGAATTCACATGTTTTCCTCAGTGTAGACAGGATATGCGATTACACAGGCAGTGATATCGAGTATGTTAATAGGACGGATGGTAGTGCGATCGTCGGCTATAATCATTACGTTGGATAAATAAGTATACAAATACCGATAGAATACATATTGGCGATTCGATATCGAGAAAAAAGAAACGTCGAACGATTTACTCGTACACTTTAAATATTTATGGAAGACACTTTGTTTTCCCCGAAACACCGCCCTTTCGTCACACATCAACGCAGTACCCACAAATCAAAATCGAACAAGTACTCCTGTCGTTTTTCCATTTGCGATCGTGCTTGCAAACGCGGTACGCACGCACGTGCGTGCTTGTCGTTAATGTAATATGTAAGTACAATCGTGTCTTAATCGCGCGCTCGCGCGCGCGCGTGTGTGTGTGTGTGTGTTTCGTTCAAGCGACGAAGTAACTTCTCTTACGGTAAAAATTGTCCTTCGGTACCAGGTATCGCGTGTATCGAGTGATATCACAACCGTATCTGGTATTCCACATAACGGACGGTCATTCTGACTCTTTCTCTCTCTCTCTCTCTCTCTCTCTCTCTCTCTCTCTCTCTCTCTCTCTCTCTCTCTCTCTCTCTCTTTCTCTCTCTCTCTCTCTTTCTCTCTCGATCGACAACAAGCGACAATCAACCTGTTCGATTCAATCATGTTTAGCCGATATCTCGGAAAAGTTTCGCGGCCGAAAATAACAGCTCGAATGCGACTTACTAACATTCATTCACGCAAATTACATCTTATCGAATAAACGCTCTAGCGATATGACTGAATCTCGAATCTTGTTTATATTTATATTTATATATATTTATATATGTATAGAATGTTGAGAACTTCCAAAAAAGGTCGTCAACATGAACAGACGTCTCTCTACGAGGTATATGCAGATGCTTTTGCACACGTTGTTTTTTTTTATTTCTTTTCTTGTCTCGCGAATCGTTTCTCGTCTACGATTTTGGTTATGCGTGTCGCTCGACGATTATCAAAAAAAAAAAAGAAAAAAAAAGAAAAAAAAAAGAAAACGACGATCGTTCACGCACGGTGAATTTATATGACAGAACATATTGTATTTCTTTCTTTTTTCTTTTTCAAAGAGGCAATCAAGGAGCTCGCTGAGGTTACGAAGAAGTACGACGCCTTGTCGAAAAAGCGACAATCGATTACACTGGTCGTTAGTGAATGGCTATCAATGATTCAGCAGCGAGGCCAATTAACGACGACGTTAGGAACGAGAGGTCCGCGTTCTTACCATAGCACCAGGTTTCCCGGAATCTCCGGGTTTTCCAGATTCTCCTCTCAATCCCATGGGGCCCTGTAAAACAGACACAAATAGCCCGAATCAGTGACGCAACCCTACTGGAAGCAACTTACTGGAGCATCCCATAAAGCAATTTCATTTTTCGAGACACATTTTTCCGTACATTTCGTAAGTTACTTCGTTCTATTAGCTTTGTTACCTATTTTTAATAGGTTTAATTCGGTCTTTAATGCAGAAAGTAACTACAATAATGTCTCGATAATTGTGAAGGAGTCTAACTTGTGTTCCATGGGTACAGGAGCCAAAAGAGCCGAAAGAAATTCATAGAACCCGTAGTCTATTATACGAGCTTCGAAGGACATAGAACATATTGTCCATGCTCTTTATCTGACCAATTCAAATCCAGAATTGGATTTTCTCAGCATTTCGTAACCTACCTAACCTACAAACCTAATCTGTGGAGTATAATACGTACGGGCAATCCCATTGGACCAGGATCTCCTTTGGCACCCTTTTCACCCTGCAACGTAAAAAAAATTGTATCCATGAAAATGTACCCACCGTACATTCGAATG
Source organism: Halictus rubicundus (assembly GCF_050948215.1). Taxonomy (NCBI): domain Eukaryota; kingdom Metazoa; phylum Arthropoda; class Insecta; order Hymenoptera; family Halictidae; genus Halictus; species Halictus rubicundus. The sequence goes on from NC_135161.1 coordinate 14,753,009, forward strand.
CGCTGGTTTGTTACCTTTCTTGAGATTACTCTCTAAATGTATGTGTTAATGTAAAGAAATTTCGAAACGCAGATGAATAGAGATTTCAGATATCAGATAATCGTGGTCGTACCGCATTGAAATGATTATCAGCGAATAAACGACCGCTCGTAGGAATATGTAGTAAGGCGTACTATGCGAAAGATAATATTCTTGTTTCAGAATTTGATAATTAACGATGATTACTGACAGGATCGCCTTTGGCACCGTCGTGTCCTCGATCTCCTTTGATACCAGGTGGACCCTGCAGTCCGGGTGTGCCAGCTGGACCGGGTGGTCCCGGTGGTCCCATTATCTAGAAACGTTTCAGCATTATCAAATATTTGTAAAAGTTCCTCCAAACATCGCAATATTTTAACTTTGCAATATTTAAACAATAGAATGACACGAGAACGAAATGAAAGTTTCAATCGTTACTCACCACTTCGCCAGCATTTACTTCGAATGTCCCGTCTCCCTGTAACGAAACACACGGATATTTAAATGTGAATATCGCTTGATGATTTTCCAGTGAAAAACTAATGATTTATAACAATATATATTCACATCAACAGGAAAATATCAATGTAGAAATGCATAAAAACATACGCACCTGTCTACGTCTAAGCTTTTTGTATTTCTGTTGTTGGACGTTGGTTGTCGTATCATGAAAAAAATAATATACAATATCGTGAAATTGTCGAATAGCTCTGTTAACGTGTTAGGTTTAGTTTGAGAAAGAAAAAAAGAGAGAGAGAGAGAGAGAGAGAGAGAAAAAAAAGAAGAAAATTAACAACTAATAATGGCGTTCTACGCAACAATGAATTGTATCTTGCCACTGAATGGGAATAAAAGAGACGAAGGGATTCGACGGGATACGACGAGGCTTCTTAGAGCAATCTGTCTACCGAATGTAAAGTATTGCTGAGAGATCAACTCACCGATTCACCTTTCTCTCCTCTTTCGCCTTTCGATCCTGGGTAGCCCTGTTCACCAAAAACACATGAGTAACGCCACATAAGTTTACATTCGTTGCATCAAACGCATTGCATTCATTTGACCAAAACGACTAGGTAAAGGTCGACTTATCTACTACTATCCGCTCAGACACGGAACGGTTGAACGGTAACATTAAACGAACGCATCTTTTTTCGAAATGAACTTATCGATCAAAGTAAGCACCATTGTAATCAACGTAGTCTGTCAATCAATTTCACGTTTCACGTTTCTTGATTGCATTACGATAAAAAATTGAATTTTTTGGTCATTCGTCGCGTTCTTCATTTACAAGATTGTTATCTCCATTTTCTAGTCCATTCGTTAAAAACTACCATTTATTAGAAACTGCATGGTTCCACTAAAAAAATTGAAAGTGACCTTCATATGCCCTTCACTCCTGCACCTACAAAAAAACCATTAACACAGAATTATGTTCCCCTCGAAACCATACAACTTTTCTTTGAAATATTCTTCGATATCGTGGATAATTTCAGAGATATTCGAGGGGATGGGATCGCTTGAAATAGACGCTCTGTACATTTGCTTCGAAAGAAAATTTTTTAATGTATATCGTTTGGTGGTAGAATAAAAATCTTAACTGTTAAGGAAATCAATCGGTATTGAATGCAAAAGGTTGCGTACGAATGAAAGAATGTAACTCGAACCAGAGAAAAATCAAGTGGTTCGCCAGTGAAGTGTTCAAACGCTCGGAAAAGTGCTTAATCGTTTTGACCAGTGAACGACTTGAATAATAATCGAGATTATTATTTGATACTTGAAGTAATTTACGTACCGGAGGACCTGGTAAGCCTGGTGGACCCATAAGGCCTGGTGGTCCGATATCACCGAATTCGCCTTTCTCACCTTTTGGACCAGCGTTACCCTGAACAAATGTTTACGACAAATTGTATCGTATAACACGCGACCAATAACTTTTTGCGAGAAAAACATGGTCGTCTTCCATCGAAAGAAAATTCTATTCGAGCGGACCGTGTTTCAAAAATGGGCCTGTGTCAAATCGATCAAATTGTTTCTGTGTATTGTTTACTTACTGGCAAGCCTGGCGGGCCTTGGATACCGGGTTCTCCATCCGTCCCGTTCAGGCCAGCTGGACCGGGATGTCCTGGCTCTCCTCTTTGTCCTGGAAGTACACATTTCTGCTAGTAACTTTGCTCGCTTTATCGCGAAAACTCGATCAAACCCCCGTAATTAATACTTTCTATCCTTGCGCAGATAGAAAAGTTAGTTGCGATTAATATCCTGCCGTTCATCTTTCAGGCTGCTCCGCGGATTCCATTCGCTCGCTCGCATCCATATTCAGTCACTCGAAAACGCTTTTTACCATTATTCGAAGCGCGACGACGAGTACGAAGAAACCAAGAGTAGAGACAGCTTTAAAGTAATGTTAATGGAACTTCTGCTGCACGGTTCTTGCAACGCAACGTATGGACCAACTTTTCGAAACTGTTGCGAACAAGATTGCAAGTCGATGAAAAACTTGTAGAAATACTCGATCGTAACTGTACAGAGTGTTCTCCCTAAAACAGCCGATTTAAATTGTTTTCTCTAGCTGGCATGGTAGAAGGGATTTTTTCTTGCATAATTTAAATAGTTTGATAACGCAAATCGAATTGCAGAACAAATTGTTTTAGGAATATTAGATCTTTTGTCGTCTGCCTTTCAAGATCATCTAGGCTTTTTAAATATACGCTAATAACTTGCTACTTCTTTTGTCCGTGGTAGTTAGCTATCTTTCAGCCGCTATAATCTCTAAAGTTCAGTCTTCAAACTTTTCTTCGACAGATGGCTGCAAGTGGGTGAAAAATCGCGTGCGTCGCGTTAGAGGTAACACCCTGTAGATATACGGTCTTTCCGACGAATTTTTTGATCGCGTTATAAACTAAACGGGAATCTACCGTAGCTACAGTTTTCAGCTACCTGCAAGATTCAACGTGCGAAATCGAAGGGAAGAGCTGCAGCAGTTTTGAAGAAAGGAGAGAAAATAGAAGAAAGTGCTGTTACGTTCGTGCGAACGGTCCACGGGAACGAGGTAAAAGGTCCCTCGGCATAGAAGAAACACCGGTCGATGTTTTGAATCGTCAAGAGGAAAAGAGGAGCAGAGGAGCAGATGAACCATCGTGATCCGTCTTTTTCTTGAATCCGGTAGAAGAAAATCTACCTGATGAGCCTGTGTCTCCCTTGGTGCCTTTCTCGCCCCGGTAACCCCGTACACCGGGTTCACCCTTCGGACCCGACAAGCCGGGTGGGCCTCTCATCAATGCCATACCGCTTTCACCCTTGAAACCCTATAACGCAACACTGTAAGGTCAGATCCAACCAGGTCCTCCATCTTCGTGTTAATCGATTTCTTTTTTTCTTTTTTTGCTTTTTTTCTATTTTGCTTTTTTGCTTTTTTGCTTTTTTGCTTTTTTGCTTTCTTGCTTTTCCCTCTCGCGCGACGAAGCGTTTGACGCGTTCTCGTTTTGCCCCATAGGAAGGACGGAGAAAAAGGAGGGGGATTGGTGTTTTATCGGACACTATCTTTATTCCGACGGCTGATTCTGGCACGACTTGGTGGTTCTCTCCACGCTTCCTGCTTGACAACAGCTGCCGACGAACATCGCGGCTCGACGCGAAGGCGCGTGTTGCGACAGTGCCGCATCGATCATGCGAACGGATTGTCTCGAATTCAGGGGTGACGAACTTCTTCTCCGCCGGGAGCCAGAGAACCCCGGGAGCCCCGCTAGCAAACGCGACCAGGTTCTCCCGCTACGAAAGAGAGCAGCTCTCGCGCTTACGATCCAAGCCGCCGCTCGTGCCCGATACCCCACTCTTCCACCAGCGTTCACCAGCCAACTATCTAGCAGCACGGGGCCATCGCTCTTCTGCCTAACGAGGAGAGAAGAGTGGGTATGGGAGCCAGAACTGGCTCGCGAGCCGCCAGTTCGTCACCCATAGTCAAATTCGCACGGCTCGACAGCTCGACGACCCGTGCCAGAATCGCTCGCCTCGACACTACGGACTACGATAACAACACGACATAGAAACACAATAATCAACGCTCGATCGACAACACGAAGTAAGTACTACTCGCATGCAAATTGACAACAACGGGAGCGTGTGTTAGTGGGATCAAATTTAGTAGAAACTGGAAGCTATCAGAGTTTCTCTTTCTCCTTAACGCGGTTTCGAGGTTTCTAACGATAGTATTTTTTCAGAAATTTGATCGATTTCTAAACACAGAATGTTACGCGCGAGTAAGCTTCATTTTGCCAAGTATATCGACCAATTTTGACATTTTCGTTATCGCGGAGTCTTTTATTGTTGGTCAATAGTCGAATAGGCTTGGACACATTACGTGTCTTTTCGATGAAATATCGAAGCTGTAACAATTCATTTTTGCCCAAGCCTAGTATCGAACGAACAATAAAAACGCCAAAGTATGCGAATCGACTAACGAAAACTAGTGAAAGAAAGCCGCTCCCGAGAATTTGATGCGAAGTTCGGAGAAAGAAAAGAAGGAAAACGAAAGAGATGGGGGACAAATAAAAATATTGATCAAAAAACAAGAAATATCTCGGTATTACGCGTGGACTTGGTGGCGGTGTAAAACACGTTCTATTACACAGATGAATCGCAAATAAAGCTACATACTTGAGGGTCTGTTTGATACTTACGCGACAATTGCAGGCTTGCATCGATCACCGGTGGATAAAGTTGCGAGAGCCTCAAAGCCAGTAGTAGTAGTAGTTATTAGTTATTAATGATTTGAACCGACACACAGGGAAGAAGTAATGTGGTGTTACTTGCTACATTAAACACAAATTAGTTATCAAGCTACGTACACTACGCCAGATACTACTGACTAAAGGTAAGCGGTCAGTCTCTCGCTCTCTCTCTCTCTCTCTCTCTCTCTCTCTCTCTCTCCCTCTCTCTCCCTCTCCCTTTCTCGCTCTCTCGTCATGTCTCGCTACCCCTTTGCCCGCTTTCAATCGTTCGCACACTCTCTCTCACACTAACAAGGAACACGACAACGGCGGTTAGAACTCGGATAGTCATGGCTAAGGCTGAATATTAATTTTCTCCGGCACAGAAACTGTATTCCGTTTTCCGGAAGAGAAGACCGACAGCGTTGGTCGTGTAACGGCTGTCCACCCAGCTCCAGTTTCAAAACACGTGATTGCGAGGAGTGGGGTGGACAGCTATTCCGACACCGAACCTTACATCTCTTCTTTCGAAAGGCAAATTATATGGTCGAAAGTATACGATATATATATCGCTCGGGCCGCTGCGAGCTTCCTAAAATGCTCACTTTGCCATCTACGCCGCTAAAATATAATATAACGTGCTTAACAAGTAAAATGATTATCCTAACAAGAATTCGAATAACCGAGAATGCTTTTAGATCGTCGAGAAGCTTGCAATTTTGTTTATCGCAAAATTCCTGGAGTTTCTCAAATAATCTTAGCGCCGATGAGCGTCGAGAAGCTCGATCGGTTCGATTCAGTTTGATTCGGTTTGTTCGTTGAATCACTGGGATCCTTTCTTAACCGTGTGTACATTATCGATCGCGACCAGTGACGTGATTCACGAGCTAAGCGATTTTCGTCGCAGTTTCTTTGAGCGTCCTTGCCAGCGAATACCTTCGAGACCCAATTGCTCTCGTTGGATCCGCTGATGTATCGATACTTACGGTCAGACCATAAAGCAGAATAGATCAAGAACGATAGCGAGTCGCGAATAGTAATCGGTAGTTCGCAGGTGTTTTCGTATTTACTTTCTTTTTTTTTCTTTCGTCTTTTATTCGTGTCCGTCAGAAGAGAAAAACCATGTATCTCACCTCTTCTGCAAAGATTCGAACGTTTCGTACGCGCACCTATCGTCGTCTAACATAAAACCGGTGTCCCGAAAAGTCGACAGGTATATCGGCTAAAGCAACAAGTATCGATTCGCGTACGTGTTATTTGCTGCCACCAACGTTTCTCTATCGGTAATCGAAGAATGGTAATTTCCATCGTAACTGTTCCGTCTGCGTGTCGATGTACGCCTCGCGAGAAAATGCTAGGACGTTTCTAGATTTGTCGAGTTTCTCGAAACCAATGCGTTGCCACTGACCATTTTTATGCGAACCGGCACAAAGTCTGTCCCTTCTTCGATAACCAAGCCTGTTGCTTTTTACACATTTTTCGTTTTTTCTCAGAATTTACCGAACCAATTTTTCCATAGATCGTAATGCTGCCTCCATTTACGCCTCTTTACGCCAAAGATGGAGTAAAAAATCTTTTCTTAAATCGTGAAAGTGGTAAAACCAGCCATCTGTTCCTCCTACAGTAAATCGCTTCTCATCGGCGAAGATGGCTTGTCTCCGCTCTTTCCTCCATTCGAGGCGAAGGTCGCTTTATTTCCTACATGCTGTAACCTTAACAGCAGCTTTACTTTTCACCTTTTCCATCGAGTATGTTCTCACTTTTTTCGGTACCTACTGCAGGCTTTCTTAATGTTCAATCGTGATAGTTTAGTGCATGTAAATCCAATTAGTATCAATCGAATCGAAGCAACCTTCTACTAAGATTGTTATTCTCATACTTTCACAACACGAAAAAGTTACAAGCACAGTGACAACAACTCTTGACCGTGTCTCGTTAACACATCGACTACGACTATTTGTTGAACACAGTGCCCTTTTTAGTTTCAACCGACTGCTTTCCACAAACCCATTCTATAAAGAATACTGCGTTTGAATCTCTAAATACTTAACGCGGGAATATATTTTTCAATCAACTTTAGCCTTCTAGATTTGCTTCGAACGAAGAGTCCTATCGTTTGATCGCCTGATAAACCGCAGAAATTCCTAGAAAAAAGTGCAGAAAGCAACTTACCGCGTGTAAAAAGTTTGTGAGATCGCACTGATTTCGAGGAACAGCAAAAATCAAAGAATGCCTCTCGTCGCTCTGTCGCGAGGTGTAAAAGCGATGGTAGCAAGGTCACAGAAAACATTCTTTCATCCTCGAGACGAGATACGATCTTCGGACTGCGCTCGTGCAATCCCTAAATTGTAACTTTCATACTACGTGTTCGAGGATCGTACGTATTAACCTGATTTCGTCTAATCTCTGGAAAAAGGAAACGCGAGACCTTCGCCTGTATCGCGAACCAGAGTCGCCAGATTAAGACTCGTGTCCCCACTCTACCGTTCCCCTTCTACGACGCTATTCCCCCACGCTTGCGCCGCGTCCTGCTCAGGTGACGCGTACCGTCTCTGTCGCAATGTCGTGCGACTAATCAGATACTTGCAGAAAGAGAGGGAGAGCAACATTTTTCCCCTAGATTCTTGCTACCTCCCCTGATCCGGCGACTCTGTCACGAACCACGATCATTCTCGTTCGTGCATTCCTCGGGTGACGGAATCGAGAAATTCTCCGCGGTTGTAGATCGTATCTAATCCGAGCACAGCAAGAACGTTCTCCATCCATCATCGACCAAACGACAATGCAATTTAACGGCTACTTGTTCTAGTACACTAAATGAGAAGAAGCGGGTGAACTGTATGCCATGCGTGCTGCATGCTCGCATGCTTACGTGATAATAATCGTGCATGTGCTTTTCGTGATCTCTACGTAGGCGTTCCGAAGCATGAATAACAGTGTGGTCGTCGGGGGAGTAGAGTCACGGGTTCTGGGTCTTGACCTTGATCTTTATTCGGGTTGCTTCTATCGATGTAACAATTAGTGGTACCGTAAGCATGTGTAGGCCACGGAATTTTAAAACTTTTGTAAAAAACTTGTAAAAATACCTGATTTACTTAACAGATCGAAGCAAAAGATTTTCAAACTTGGCAAAAAAGTGGTTCGTTTGCAAGCGATTAATCATTTGTAATTTCGTTCCTCGAATGTGAGAAATATGTCGAATTAACCAGGAAGGACGGACAAGAGTTTAAAAAAAAAAAAAAAACAAAAAAAAAACAAGAAAAAACAAAAAGCGTTGAACAAAACGAGAAGAGAGCGGTGTAATCGCGGGGACAAAAGAAAATCGTTTCGCGGAGCGAATAAAACCTAACGTCGGGTAATAAAAATGTAAAAGATCGAACGGACTGGGATCGAGGGATCGTCGGTGGACGGTAATCAAGCGGTGGAAGAAAAAAGGTGAACGACGCCGATGGTTGTTGTTGTTCGAGAAAAATAAAGGTATTAAATGTCCCAGCCAGACGCATGCGTTCCGCATGCGAAAAAGAAGCTACAAAACGTTTCCGTCATGCATTACATATGACAGGACACGGACGTGAATGTAAACCGGTGAGAGGATCCCTGGAAACGGTGCTTAAACCATGGACCTCGGGGAGGGAAAGAAGATGCACAAAATACGTTAGGAGGAATGTCTTTTTTTTTTTTTGGTTTGTCTGGTAGAATTTCGACGGAAAGCTGGAAGATTTTTTATGGGTGGTTGTTAGGTAGGACGAAGTGATTTGTACGGTTGATTTGGTCAGTGGTCGTTCGCCGGAGGACCTCGTTGAAGCTTACCCTCTTCCCTTGCTTTCCCCGGGCACCTTTCTCTCCCGGCAGACCGGGTGGTCCCATCGGGCCCAGCTCTCCCTTCTCGCCCTGGGGCCCTGCGGTGTGTACATCACGTGCATAAAATAAACCATGACATTCGGACTTGGTTCGCGCACGCACTCTTTCGCTCTCGCTCTTTCAATCTTACTCTTGCTCTCGCTCTCGCATTCGTGCGAAATCGGACGCGTTGCGAACGATCGAATAATTACAAATTACACGCGAATGTTCGTTTCAAGTCCGACCCAAAACTGTCAATTCTATTTGAATCGACAGTGAAATTTTCTGTGTCGACCTAGAAATTAACGATTGGACTGCGGATCTTTAGGCAAAATAAAAATGGTTCGGATCGATCGCAAGAAGCAGAAGACAGGTTAACATTTCTTTTTTCTTTGATGGTCGTAACAAATTGAAAATAATATATCGAGGTCCTTGGACAGTTCTAATTTCTTTACCGTTTTAAATTGCGACAACTCGTTTTTGCGATAAATACATAAAATCCGCAGTCCATTAATGATATTTGATATTTCACTGTGCAGGGACCACGGTTGATTAACAATTTCGTTTCGTTATTTGGATGTTACGGATGCTACCGTAGGCCGATCGTTCCAGTAGTCGGCCATTTAAACCTTTCCAGTCTAACTTATCCCCCCTCTTTTTACTTCAGAACTTGCTGCAACACGATATACAGTCACTCGTATAATGAACAGCACACGCTTTAACTCGGAGTGATATCTGACGACATGTGTAGGTCCGCAAAGGACCGAGGATACTAGTCGGACATCTTAAACGATTTTATTATTAATATAGTATTTTCTAAATTTTTTATACGCGGACGTGAAGTTACACATTGCAGGCAAGGAACTCGAGTATCTCTTACGTTTAAGTAATTTATTCCTACGAAAGCTGACTACTGGGTAGGTGCCGAAATAGAGCGCATTTGCCCTAGTTTGTTGAAGATTTACTAGAGTTTTTCAATTTTGAAACTATTAACATTAACATATTAACATTTGATACATTTTGAAACTACAGTACAGTCTCTGCGTTACGCAGACCCGTTGTCCCCGAAGAGTGAAAAATTGTATAGGTAGTAACATTTTTTAGCGAAACATAATGATACCTGTTAGCGAAGCTACCTAAAAATGAATGGTACTGAAAACTATTTAGATTATGGCGTATTACATTCTACGGAATGATCGATTCAATAAATACATTCCCTTCTCTGTGGAGAATGAATCTTGAAAGTTGGGAAATTTATACGACTTCGATGCGAAATGCGTGAAGTAATCAGCTTCGAAAAAATGAAAATTATACCGCCTATCTGCTTACCAGGTGGTCCGGGTGGACCGGGTGGTCCTTCGAATACTCCAGTTGAGAATGCTTCGCCGTTCATGGATGTCGTTAAGCCTCGATCACCTTTATCGCCGTGGTCACCCTGTGAATAATGTCGTTTCGATTAAAAAATATCGCTGTTTACCGCGAAAGCGTTATGTTAAGAACAGCCTCGAACATGTAGGCTAGATATCAGGCTATCTGAAAGTTCGGAGAAACTCGGCAACCTTTCGAAATCGTGTATCGAAAGAGTTCTAAAACCTTTTAGTAGATTCTACATACAGAACCGTATCGTTGTGTCATCGTTGTGTCTAGCAATCTAGCAAGGATGTTACCAGATTCGAATAATTACCTTGGAACCCGGGAGTCCGGCTACTCCCGGTGAACCGATCGGTCCAGGTGGTCCTGGTGGTCCTTTTTCACCCGGTGGGCCGACGTCGCCTGGAGAGCCCTGTCTCCCTTCGTGTCCAGGAAGCCCTTCGGCTCCCTGAGGACCGGGTGGCCCTGGTGGCCCAGGTTCTCCTGGTTCTCCCTGTTACGTTCCAAGAGTGTTACGTCGTTACCGCTTTCTTCCGGCGAGAGCCCTCAACAAGAGTGTCTCTCGGTACTCGTCGGTTTGTGTCATAAATGGAAGGAGAACGGGAAAGGAGCAGCGGAGCAAAATTCTCGTTGGTGAATAGAGAAAGAGGCAGTCAGAACACACAGAGAGAGAGAGAGAGAGAGAGAGAGAGAGAGAGAGAGAGAGAGAGAGAATATATATAAGAAAGATAGGAGGAGATTAGGCGGACCCAGACAGAAAAGGTGTGAACAGGTCGAAGAAAATTGCGGACAGTGGCGAAGAAAAAGCACACGGAGAAACTCTGCGTGGAAGCGACATTCATATATAGTGAATAACATTTCGATTCCATAACCATGCCGTTTTTGTTTTCCGTTTGTCGGTTTCCAAGTAATTTGTTCGTGACAAAGAACAATTCTTGGTTGTGTTTTGTAGTTGCGAAATCAAATAAATGGGTTTACACCATTCGACACACATACATACATACATACATATGTATATGTATTGTTCTAGTTTCAGCAGTAATTGTAGTTTCGCGTGTAGTTTCGTAATAATCGAAATGGAAAGAAGTCCCGTTACAGAAAATTCTTCGTCGGACATTCAATTGGCAGGGTCTCGAAACAAGTGAAATCATTTCGAACGAATCGCTTTAGTTCGGAAGTTTCTTTTTAATTTCGGAAACTTTTTAAGGGTAGATTTGGTTGGCCGGAGTTTGATCGTTTCACTGTTATCCCGAAAATCCTTAGAAACGACGAGAAGTTATAAGCTTTTTACGAGGTTGCAATTTTATAGAAAATCGATGAATACAGTCGTTCGTTGTTCAATTAGTATCATATACATACGAATGACTGGCGTCAATTTGAATTTGTTCAACCAGTGCAAATAAAATAAGACGGCAAAGGTGATATTTATTTTATTATTTTTACATTAAGGAAATTCCCATGGACATATAATACGTATCATCTGGTAAAGTAACGCATCCAGCTAGGCAGAAGAACCGAAGTCGTTTGTTTCGTCCATTCGTAGAAAAGTTATTCCGATTTAAAGCGAGTGCCGTCGATTATGAAACCGACTGTATGTAGGAAACCGAACTTTGACTCTCGGTACAGTAGTCGAGCATATTTCCTTCACGCCACTGCAAGTACTTGGTCCCTACTTCAACTCAACTGTACTTGAACCAACATTGAAACTCCAATCACGAGTATCTCGAAAAGTATTGAGCATCCGACCACACACACAATGACAATGGGATATTTTCAAACAGTATAACGAATTCGACCACTGTTCAGAAACTCGACGATATCGGTGACTCGACGCTTTTCTATTATTCTTGTCACGGTTTCTTCTTTAACCCTTTCATACCGAGTCGGTGTTATAAATATGTAGAAATACGTATGTGTTACACTTAAATATCTGATTTGCCAAGAAAAATCTATTATATTAAAATTTATATTCATTTCGTATTGCGCAGAATATCGTTGAATGTGGTCTACAACAATTTTTCGATGTAAGACGATAAATTATATGTTGAACAGACTTGGTGCATAATAAGTATACGTGAAAGGTAATTTGATCGCCGGTAAGCTGTTATTACATCGTTGGAGTAATTTCATGGGCTATTGTCAATACCGTTGAAACGAAAATATCTCTGTTCCATGTGTTGGTAACGAGCGCAAGAGCACATGCTCGTGTGACCTTTTACGCTCCTACACGCGCCATGCAAATACTCGTACTTATTTATGCTAAAGATTTACGGTTGCACATTCCCGTGTTGAAACATTTCTAACATGTCTACACGTCGAGGGCTACACTTTCAACGAGTTATATTTCTGGACGACAGAGTGATCAAAATATAACATGCAATATACGCTACTGTTCAAAAGTATTCGATCATTTGTCTGTTCTTGATCAACTAGACTATTTGGTCGAATCAAAAACAGGTTGTTTTAAATTGCACCTACTCAGTTTTGTTGTCACGAACGCATCGAGTCCGTAGACTATTAACGAGGGTCACTGTACGTATAAAATCGATTCCTCCAATAAACGTTTATGGAAAGGTGTTAACGCGAAAGCACCTTTCTAAAATTTTTTCCTAAAAATCATAAAAATGTCGACTCTATAAGTATGAAAAAAAAAAAATCATTATTACACGGAAACGCTTTTAAGGAAATTTTAAAAGCGTTCCTCGTGAACGGTCTTCCTAAAAATGGCATTACGAGTACCTCGAGAATCAGTGAACTAACTTATCTGAAATTTGATACACCCGACAATCTTTTCGTTAAAAACGATACTCAAAACCACTATATTCGGACAAAAAAATTTTAATTGGTTGTGATAAATAATAGTCTTATCCATCTTGATTCCACATTGATCCATAAACGATCAAATAATTTTCAGCGGTAGCGTAAAGTAATAATTAGTTACATGCGGATGCAGTCGTTCACACAGGTTGTACTCGCTCGAGCCGTTTGGAAGTGAACATGCAGAAAAGACAGGGCCGTGCACTTTCCTTGAACATCCGTTTATAATTATCGGCTATCGTGTTAGGTAGCTACGTTTTAGATAACCGTACAGTATTAAGTAAACTATCATGTTTCACAACGTTTCGCGATGATTCGGATTGGAGATAGTAATGTAGCAGATCCTCGAATCTGATATTATGTTTGTAATAGGCACTCCTCTTCGTGTACCTTTAATTTAAAAGATGTTTCGCATCTATCTTACGTTTATAAATGCTGCGTGCATCCTAGTATGTTAATTCTCACGATATCGGGTGCACGAGTACGGGGATCAACGTGTACGTCGGCTGCTGATTCTATCCGTGTCCAGGGACGAATAAGCACGAATAACTTTGATGAAACGCGAGACGGACAGGAAATCATTAGTTATCAAACCTTGAGCGAGCTCGGTGAAAGTAACTTGCATCGTAGACTCGCGTTAGTCCTAGTTTGGAAAATCGACGAACCCCTGGTCTTCTCGGAAACTTAGATTTTCAAATTCATAAAAAATACATTATTTTGTATTTCAACAATAATCTGCTACTTTAGCAATTACCACGAAACAATTGTTTTCAGATTACAATTAGAACTGCTCTTTCATTCGGTCTGCCTCGAATTACTTTTCCAATGCGATTCGTTGCACGTTGGTCGTTTACTCATGAGCATGAAGCACGGCCCTGAAGAAACAGGTGGAAAAGAGTGAAACGATACGAGTGAAAATACTAAAATTGTAAAATAAAAGGGTGCTGAAGAAGTACAGGTCTTCGGGGTGCGTACATAAAGGGATGTTTCGATACGTGTTCCATTTGGAAAACGTATCCCCGAAAGCTCCTTCTACGTACGCATTGTTCGATTCAGCAAGCAAACGTAGTAACACTGAAACGCATTGCTTCCGATTTGATCGGATGAAAATTTGCGGCGGAAGAGTACCCCTCGTTTCTCTTCGTTTCTTTAAGCGAAATGTATACGCGCGCATAATCCGAACGTTTCCTCGCGAAAACGTTCGCAAAATGTAGTCTCCGGTCGAAGACGTCGCTGGTCTGCATTAAAATTCGGTAAACTTTTCCTCAGGGGATCACTAATTTTCGACCTTTTTTTGGGGGGATTTTTCGCATTTTCGCGTGATATTCTACGGGATTATATAAAATAAAAAAAAAAAGGTGGAAAATTTTGCGATCCCTTAAGGAAAGTTTAGCCAAATCGAGATTGTGCAACGAAAAAGGTGGCCGATCATAGCGATTCGCTAGCGTCGATCTTGTTTTGTTTCTACACGACCACCACCGATCCCCGCTACGAGTTCCAGGACTTTTAACAACTCGTGGTGGGGGGTCGTTATCGGTATGTATTTTGAAGGAACGAGGATTACGCGCGACAACCGACAACCGACAACCGACAACCGACAACCGACAACCGAGGTCGCAAATCACGAGCGGGGTTCTACCGTATTTCTTTCGCGAAAAGAATATCGAATCGAAGCGAAGCGCTTGCGGAATCGATGAGGAGGAAAGGAAAAGGAGGAAGGAGGGGCTCCCAAAGAGCAGGCGCACTTACTTTCAGTTGTATGATGCTCTGCGCTGAGATATTATGCCCTTGCTCCTGAAGTCCCTAGAAGTAGGTCAACGCTACGGGTAAAAACCAAATCGCTACCAGACGAAAAAAACATAGGTCGTGAAAGGGCTAGGTGGGAGAACAACCTAAAATGGATCTTTCAGGGGAAATCTCGTTTCTCATTGCTCTTCCGAATCCAAGGCATGCCCAGAGATATACCTAAATACTGTAACTTAAAGTAAGTACCATTACCAACCAAAAACCAAGGATAAACAAAGTGCGACGATTAACACTTTGATGGAAAACACAGTCGCTCCGATGCAGAACAGATTTCAACTATGGAACCAAGCGGATGGAAAAAGTTGTTTTCTAGTTTCGAGGAAATTCGTCGGCCACACAGAAATTCGGCGGGAGATCCAGCCGAGATTCGAACAACCAACTTTTTCATTTCGCATGGACCGTCTAATTGCACACTGGCCGGGGACACAATTGAGCGCGTAACGAAGCGTTTTTCGTTGAAGCAAAGTGTCGCCGCACTTTAAACGAACGAGAACGTTACACCGAAAGCACCGTACGAGGCAACGACTAGAAATAGGATTGCGTCTAGGAGTACTAGACTACTGGACGGGTAAGGGCGGGCAACTCGTTGGTAGAGTGGGCTTCAAACGGGGAAACAAAATATGTTCTGGCGAGGACGCTACTGGCTATATACGCGGGGATCAAAAAAGGGAGGCAGAAAGGGGTGGGGGAGGGGAGGGGGGGAGGGGAGGGAGGCGAAAGGGAGGCAAAAGGAGAAGAGGAAACGACGACGACGAAGAAGAAGAAGACGCGCCACGCCAGGGCGGGGGCGGAGGACAAGGAGGCGAACAAGGAGGAACAGGAAGAAGATACGAGGATAGCGAGGAAGACGGCGAGAGGTAAGGAGTGGAAGAAGCGGGAGCAACGACGACGAGAACAGATTTTTCTGAGCTACAACACAAGCCGTGTTGCCTTCGGAAGAGGCCGGTTACCTTCAGAGCGACGATTTCCGCATAGCCGAGCGTCCCGCCGCGGAGTGTCGTCACCGACCTCTTTAACCCTAATCCCTGTGCATTGACCCGTAGGCGAAAAGATGATTTATATTGTTAATCTGCATCGGCGAGGATCGATACGTCGTCGACAGAGATAGAGAGAGAAAAAAACATATATTAAACCTTGGGCCGCGTGGCTATCAAGAATCCGTACAACCACGCTCATCCATCTTACGAGGGATTAACGTTGTTAACCACACTGACGTTTGATAGTTGCGAATCTATTCATCGATCAAGTCACCGGAACACTTGGTTCGCCGTTTCGACGCTTCGGCTGCTCCACCAAATTATAACGATCTTGTTTGTGCTCGAGTCGCTGGCAAGATTCTTCCTTAGAAACTGTTCGAATAGGAGAATTTTCAGTACAGCTACAGTTTTCAGTCTTTCGATACATCGCGATACAACAAAATCTCTATCCCCTCTTCTTCTTTCGAAGTTGTTCGCAATCTTGATCGTTACGACTCGAGCGAGACACTTATAATTTGTATATTCGCAGCCGTTCTCGATACGAAGTCAGCATACTTTCTCCGAAGATTTGAAGCTGGACTCGGGTGTACAAATCTTCTTAATCGCCACGTAGCAAATCATCGGTACAATTCAATGCGAGGCATTGTTCGGTATTCAAGATCGAGAACGTGCGCAACGGCTTCTTGGGTACACACGCGCGCGTATTCGTGCGCAACGGTCGATTAGCATAACGCCGATGAAATGCTTGGTCTCTGTTCGCTTGGTCAAAAATAAGAACGCAGAACGTTTGTCGTCACCAAGAGGCGAAGCTATTGTTCTCGATCGTTTTACGAGCTAACGAGAAACATCGGTAACATTCGTGTAAATGTTTATTCAAAATATCTGGCGTACGTTCGCTCGATTCATTGCCAGAGTCGAAACATGCTTCGAATCGAAATATTTTCGAAATGTTCATCGTCGTTCGCGGTCGTTGTTATCTAGAACACGTTCCGTCATCGCCTAATCTCGAATATTTCGTCGTTGTATTTTAATAAGCGCGATAAAACGATGACAAGATAAATGCAGTAATAAAAGTTTCCTGTTAAGCGTTACCATTGTTGTATTACTCTTGGACGAGCACGGGCGTAAAATGTAGCGCTTCTATGCACTACAAGTCTGGTCACTGCGGCTCTTTATGCGAAGCAGGCTCGAGCAAATATTATGCGAAGTAAAGATAAGAAATAGCAATTAGTAATAATACACGAATGGTCGTTCCCATTGTTTTATTATTTTTATCGGGAACCGGAAGAGTTATGAAACTTTTTAATAGGTTCTACTTAAAAGATGAGCTACAGAAAATTTTCAAGAAAAGTTCTTGAAAGTTCTGATGAGCATAGATAACAAAATGTTCTTGAAAATAAAAGTTTTAGTTCGAGTTGAAATTATTCAATTTTCAACTATATTTTTCAGTACATTTTACAGTTCGAAGCTTATCCGTCTCTGGCTCTCGCGAAACCTCTCTCGACAAACTTTCTAAAACAATTTCTTTCCACGAAACTTTTCAGATCAAACAATTATTCTATGCAGCTTAATCGATATTGCGAATATGGTATTCGTTTGCAATGTTTACGTAGATAATTCACAGTCGAAGACTTATTTGTCTGTCTCTTGCGACGCTTCTTTTAACAAACTTTCTGAAATGATACGTTTCCGTGAAAGTTTTATTATTTACAAATATATCTGTTCCATGAAAACACTCTTTAAAGAAGTGTTCCGAGAAGGGCAGCATTTTCTTCCATAAAAATTTCACAGAAACAGAAGTTTTCTGAAGCAAAACTTACATCCGTAACATCCAGGTAACTTTTCTATCGTACGCGATGTGTTCTAGATATCGACGAACCTAAAAGTACCGTACCATGTGAACAATGATACAAATCGAATCGTAAAATATGACTAAATCGCAACGATACTTTTTTCGTTCGAAGCAGGTTTCCGTAGCGTATGTAATATCTACGGCAAAGAGCGTGGAACACGAATAAACAATATTTTCTTTATTCATTGAACGCATCGTTTTATCGATCGCCGCCGCTTCCGCGGGAAAAGCTTGACGCTTTTCACGCCTTTCACAGCTTTGTTGGCAGCCGTTTTCGGGCCTGCGTTTATCCGTGAACTTGTAGACCAGGGGCCTGGGCAACTTCTTCCCCGTCGACGACCCCCACTATCGGTGCGCAGGTTCCCCCACAACCGGTCACTTCGTATGACCCTACCGTGCTTTTATCTCTCCTGGAGACAACCTCCTATACGTAGGTTCCTACGTAGCCCCCCGTCCTTTCTCCCATTCGGTGGGAGACACTTCTCAAGAGTGAAAAGCGTGGCTTGCGCAGTGTCGCCGGATCGAGACTTGCGTCCCCACTATGACTTCCCCTTCTACCGCGCTATTCCCCTGTCGTGCATACTCTGGTACTGGCAGAGAGAAAGACTATGTACCTTTTTCCACCAGTTGCCCGGCCCTGTTGTACACACGCCACCGTAGCTGCCGCAGAATTTTACAGAGCGGCTCGTTAAATAAAACAAAACGATAAAACGGCAAAACGATAAAACGATGCGTTCTTGTGTTACGTACGCTGAACCGCAGCGGGAAAATCCGCTCCTCTCGCGCCGTATCGGTCTCGTTAGATAGCGTAGTTAGATACCTTTACTGCAGAAAAAACGTCAAAGCCTGGACTTCCGAGATCTCCTTTCTGCCCTTTATCTCCAGGCCGGCCCTGCGAAAAACAAAACGAAAACTCGTTGTATTCGATAGAAAAATAATAACGGCACAACGCGTTAACACCGGAAACAACCACGCGGCATGCTTTCGTAGTTCCCCGAAGAAGATATAACTTTTGTGTACTGTACTGCGGGGAACGGTTAAACCTTATTTTACAAGTGAAACACGATCCGCGCGAACGAGTTTCGAATTTTATTTTCGCAACTACACAGCTGTCCCCTCGATCGCGCGACTACTTTCTCGTCTCGCATGGTGAATTCTGTTGAGAGGAGTCTCTCCCTTATTTTGAAAAATGAAAAGACGGCGATGTTAGGCTGTAATAACTACGAATGTAGTTACGACTCGTTGCAAAAGCGTATAACTCTGATTCACGGGATTAAGAAGCCACTCGGAGTCTTCTCTATCGAGAAAATCGAGTTTGAAAATGCAGCGAATACGTCTAATTCCTATTAGATACAGAGGTAGATTTTCACCAAAATTAGTGTCGCGGCACAGGTTTTAAAACGCAGCCCGCCAGTGCAGCTTTAAAATAATCATCTGGGAATACTGTAGCTCTCGCACAGTTTTCTAACAGTAGAGAAAACTTTGTTTTTCTCGAAGCGACGCGACGCGCTACGTCTTGCGAGATCTTGCGAGATCTTGCGAGATCTTGCGAGATCTTGCGAGATCTTGCGAGAGACGGAGAACATAATATCGTACAAACCAGCAATCCGACATACTTCAAACTTCGCCAGACATCTTCAACAGATGATGTCTCCCGATTATTCGAACTACAACCAAGTTGATATTTGCAACGTCTACGTTTGGCAAACTATCGTACAAGGGGCAAAGATGTTTGCTCGACAAGAATGGAAATTTACTTTCTGAAACGTTGTCGGCTATTCGTTTTTCGTTGTTGTTTCCGGATCGATAAATGACTATGCTCGCGTTAATTAAAAATCTTCTTGAGTATCTTACACGGAGAACTAATAATAAGGACTGAAAGGACCTGTGTAAGGAGTAAAAAAAATGTCTGTACAGGAGGTGGTGATTCATGTAATAAGTTGAGGTACTTTGAAATTATTATATTTCGGCCTTGTTGGCGATAGAGTTTTACGCTAACCGTTTCTCGAACGGTAAACTGGAACTTTAAGCCATAATTCTGCAATGGTCAGAACGGGAACTTCTAATAATATTAACCTAATATTTTATGGTTTCTTGAAACGGTCGCTTCGGACTGTGCACTTGAAACAATCGATCGACTCCGAAAGAAGTCGACTGTATAGCAAACGAAAAACGTCGTTTGCATTTCAATCGCGTACAGGTATCCTCAAAACATTAGATACGCGCGCATAAAATCCCCACGTTAAATTATTACGGTCCTTATAACATGGTATCGTAACACGGTTTCGATATACATCGAATACTGTGTCAAAGTTCCAACTGCTCTCTTATAACCCGATTTCCAAACAGCACGGCTTAATAAACTTGGACAAACCTCGTATAGCACGAACGTTTCCATCGCGCCGAGCGAGCTGCCCGATTTGCATGAGTTTTATTCGCTTAATGCGGTTTTGATGCAACACGAAACGAATCAACCGTGTTACGGTATACAGTTACAGTTACAGTATAGTTCAGTTTAATATAGTTATTGTACGTTTCTACATTCCGTTCGACGCACAGTGATACGAATCGCGAATCTGGCGAGAATCCAACAAATCCGGACAAAATTCAATATGGCCGATTTTACTACATTCATTAATCGATGTACCTACCTACGGGGGAAGTTTCCCCGTCCAGAATACGACAAAATACGAGGTGCGCTATCCTTTTGTTTCGGCCGTGTAATAGAATAATAAAAGCTCCGCGCCGCGCCCGGACAATTTCTGTTATATTCTAAAGTGTAATTTCATTTTTCTTGGCCGTTAACTCGGGGAATTATGTACGCGCACGCATATGCCCGAGCCATAAGAACCATTTACGCTCGTGTTACATGCCGTGTATCGTTGCAAAGTATTTACTCGTTCGTGCGGTTACATTCGCGGACGTAACATGCATTCGACGCGGGTCATGACCGTCTGTTCTGCGTTCCGTGTATCCCCCCGACCGACAATCTGTGTATTTTCTCGACAGAACGCTACGAACTCCATACTATGCCACGGTATGGCGTCGCGGTATTATATTTATGGCCGATAGCGGGAAAACGACATTGCTCGTGTCTCTTCCATTTCGCAGTATCGCGCGTGTGCATCCGCGATTCTTTGATCGAGTTTTATTTCAGTGCTACAACCTTTAACGGAGCCGAATTCGATTTATATGCTATACCGTGAATCGGGGGGACGCATACACCCGGGGATACAGCCACGAATTTTCCTATTTGCGGATTCGCATAACGCGCGTCGAGCAATCGCGAAACAAAGAGATAAGCCGTCCGTCGGTATCACGCGAGAGTACGCTTCATGAATTACGCTGTTCGACGGATTTTCACTTCTTTCGGGCTTTCAATGGGCGCGTGTCATCGATCTTCGAACGTTGAATACGAATCCGTAAGCCGTTTTTCTGTTCCGACAGTTTTGCAGGAATTCCTCGACGAATTAACGCCAACTACGCGGGACTTGTGAAAATGTCAAATTCCAAATTATTTCATTCACGATTATTCAGACTGAAATGGGTATTTACGGAAAATTTGTGCAATAAATTTAGTTTTCGTGTATACAAAACGCGCTAAAAACTACGATACTTGTGGAGTTATTAACTTTTCTTTTAAAGAGAAAAAGAAAAGAAAAAAAAACTATCTAAATACTTTCCGAAGTTTAATTCTACTTAAAAACGCAACGAACTTTTCGAACAACCAAATGTATTGATCGAACAATGGATCAATTCGTACAATAAAGTGAATCGCGTTCGGTAACCGTTGTCCCGCAATTGTTAGTTAAATTGCGATGTATCTGAAAATGGGATTACACGTTTCCCGCGGATGACGCAAATTTCTGTAAATACGAGATTTCCCGTTTCTTGTTGCCGGTGTGTTAACGGCTACCCGAGTAGATTACACGCATTCCCCTCCACAAGTATCGCCAACACTTATGTTTTTCCCCCAAAATCCATTTTAAAAAATGAAGCTGATCTTCGTATGACCTTTACGTTTGACCTATACGTACGTTATATAAATCAAACAATTAGAAAAATAAAAAAACTTGTAAAAAGCAACTGCCAACGATATTTTACGTAATTCAGACTAAACGCAATTTGTCGAAAATTTTCGTTACGCGTCATCTAGCAAACTAATCCTTCTAGCCTGTCGGAAAAGCTAAAGTCGTTTGGTGGATGTATGAAAAAGTTGTTCCGAGTTTAAAGCGTACGTCCCATCGATTACGCGACCGACTGACCGACTATATGGTATTCTTATCGAAACGCTTCACGACATTGGCATTTCATACATGCAGATATAAACGCAACCTGTTAGTTATTTGTCATTCGCGACAAGTCAGCCACTCGCGACAATCGTTTTGCTTCCTCACTGACGAGTTTACTGTCCCTATTGGTTGCATCGGGCGTGTGTAATTAATAGCCGTGAGTGATCTCGCCGACAAGTAACGGGGGAAAACCAGTCCCGTGTAATCCGCGTTTGACCCATTTTCGTTGGAAATTGAAACACGGGAAGAAAAAGAGAAAAGAGAGAGAGAGAGAGAGAAAAAAGAACGCAACTTATTGCTCACTACGGTTTGTTTGTGCTGCACCGTTTATGACGTGTGGCTTGTTTTATATTGCGCACCGCTCAACGTCCATTCATGCAACTGAAACGTAAATACCGCGATGCGAAACCGACATACGTCCGTGTGTTCGCTGTACATAGAGATAAAGCTCAAAAAACATAACGTGCAAAACCCTTCTATACTCGGCGGATTAATAGACAAACAAACGGTTCAAATAGAAATCGTTAATACGAAATGCAGTAACGTCGCGAGATTGAATTTTTTGCAACTGAACCATGCTTCTGCGAGGCACGTGTTGCCTTTTAAATACGCAACCAATAGGCTGCGGATTTTTATGCGAAATAAAAATTGTTCGCATCGATCACGATAAACAGGAGCCAAACATACATTTCATTCTTCGCTCAATAATTTTGATACGCTGGTGGATCGAAGCTCTTGAATTCTTTGAATATATTTGCTGTTTTAAATCGCACCTACTCATTTTTACCAGAAATGCATAAACTCAGTTTCAGGGGCCCCAATATTTCCCAATACGTAGTTCCTGTTTTTCACTTATTTCTTAAAAAGCTCTGATTTTAAAAATTGGAGGTTGCACTCTTTATATCCTGAAATATTACTTTCTGAATTGGTTCATTGAACTAATCGAAAAACCGGGTACGTTTTGCAAGTTGTCGGGAAAGCGAATAAAACGGAATTAAAAATTACCCGTGCAATTACCCGGTGGTTGCACCAAGATCTTCTCAATTTCAAGTCGATATTGGCAATGGCTTCGGAGAAAAGAAACCTCGAACGCAATTTTCTTATTCTTGATTGTCGTCTTATTTTGAACTGTACTATAATATCCCCGAGCCTGGTTGTACCAGAAATTTTGGTTCACGCTACAATATTTAATCCCACAACTTTACCGGAAGGTTTCACGAAAGAATCGACGTGTTAACTCACCGGTTCACCTTTTGGTCCATCCATCCCGATGGGTCCCTGAAAAAAGATAACAATAAGTTCGGACACTCAAATGTCGATTACGAAGGCAAGAGAAAGTGAAAAATCGAGAAGGCCGTGAAATTTGCCTTTGAAAATAATGATTCCACGAGAACGTAATGTGTACGTGCTCGTTGTCAGACATGTGTATATGCAACAGGTAAAAGTGTAGTCGAGTATCGCAGTATGCACATAACATCGAACTGCTTCGAAATATGTCTACAACGAAACAGAGCCACCCTAAACCCGACCCGTAACAAAACAAAATTTGTATTTGCTCTGGTTAAATCCTTTCGATAAATGTGCCGCGTATCGTTTATAACTAGACTGCGGATTTGTACGGAAAATAAGAATTGTCTGCTTCGATCGTACGACACACGAACTACGTAGACTTTGTACAGGGTGGCTCGCAAGACATAAATGTTGCCAATCAACACGTTCTTAATTTCACCGCGTCCTTCGTTTCGGTACGAACGTTCAACGGCATATTTCGAAGCAGAGATCGAGCGTCGGTACCACGATTAATGTGTAATACAGTATACACGTGTACGCGTGTCTGTAATAGAACAAGTATAACAGGTGAGCTTCGCACGAGAATTTCGGAAAAAGCACAGTTCGTAGTTGCTGAAAAAAAGTCATAGGGGGAAAAGAAAACAACAACAAAAAAGGAAAAAGAACAACCGAAACAATCAAAAAAAGAGTACCACATTGTATGCGCCAACAGAAAGAACGATTTAGTAGGTGTTATGTACGAATGTGACAGGCATCAATGTAACAGGATGGTTTATTGAAACAAAGGTGTGACGAGAGAGAGAGAGAGAGAGAGAGAGAGAGAGAGAAAGAGAGAGAGAGAGAGAGAGAGAGAGAGAGAGAGAGAGAGAGAACAGTATAGCCAAACAACAGTTAGAGAGATAAAGGACAGGAATGAAAATAAAAAATAATATACCGGAAAACCGCTCTTGCCCGCCAACCCGACCACGCCCTGTAAGAAGGGGTATACAAAATTAAAAAATAAGTTACACCGAAACGGGTTAGGTACTCTGAGCATCATGCAAAAGCAGTTGCACGGTCCAAATCTACAAGCAACGATATCCCAACGTGGGTGAAACTGCGAAACAGCTATCTACGTATACTTCGATTTCGATGGTTTTTGAATATGTTGTAAAACTCGACAATTTGAAGAACGTTCTCTCGTTTGCATGTTGGCGGCGGCCTCGCTTAGTTTCCGAGATATATTTGCGAAAAACTATCGACACCACTGCGGGATCACATATCTCCGTAACTGTCGCAAAGGTGTCTACCGTGAGTGTCAACATTTTATCCCCACCACCGGTGGGATCCCTCCTGGAACCAGTGAAACGCTCGGTAAACACGCTCGACTCGCGCTAATGCGAGCGAAGCAAAAGATCGCGACTTTACAAAAAAATACCCACTTCTACCAACATATCCGAACACCATCGATATCGGTGAACAGATACGTAGCTGTTCTACAGTTTCACCACCAACGTGCATTCCACTGCGGAATGCATCGCAGCGATAATTAATCGCACCAACCAATTAGACGGTCTTGCAACAACCATTGATCGATCGCACGTATGCACGGTTGTCCGCGTAACGCTTTATCGCAGACCGATTCGCGTCGATCAGGCGATTTTCACAGTCGAGTTTTCCTCGAGAATCGAACGAATCCCACGATGAAATAGCGCAAATCGAACGAGCCTATTCGAGACACGAAATGGACATGGTTGCCAAGAACAACAGTCCGAAAATTCGCACGGATTCATACAGAACTCTACCGACGCTGTTTACGACTTTGTTGCATCACGAGGACATTCTACTCTGGAAATTCGGACCAATTTGCAGCCATTCGAATGGATCACCCTGTACACGTTCGTTTGTTCGTACTCGTTTATGTTTGTAGAACGGCGCGCGCGTTCTACAGACGAATAGAGTAATCGCTACCGTTCCAACAGAATTAATAATCGCACGAGAGCGATGATCACCTGTCGATGACGAGTGCGGTGAACTTGGCATACTTTCGTTTCATCGCGGATGAACGTTAGACCGGAAATGACCACGCGTACATACGTGGCGTCACTCGCGAATTTTCAGAAGATTCGTTTATGCGTCGTCAGTGACGGGATACAGCATGCGTACAACCGCACTCGAGGAAATACGAGAACGTTGGAAAATACGTGCAAGCATACTGGGTGGTGAGCTACGGGAGAAAGGATTTGCAGTGCTTTGTTGCTGTAGGAGCGTGTGTACTCACCTGTGGCCCGGCATCTCCTTTCTTTCCTTTCTTTCCCTTTTTTCCAGGAGGACCTCGCTGTCCGGGTGGACCTATGACGCAAACAAGAACGATAATTATTATTTGATCCACGCATACCACGTACTTGCTATTTTCTTCAAAATTCCGACAAACTGGAATTCTTTGAAAACGATTCTTTCACGCGTCGTCTAGCAAACTAACCGTTCCAACTCCTGAAAACAATCGATGAAGTCGTTCGGTTCGATTCCAAGCAAGTGACCCTGTTGGAAAGTATGTCCGAATATTAATTCCGACGACTGTGTGTATCCGATACCGAGGAGGAGGAGTTTGCCTACTTCTCGAACTCGTTGGAAGTTTCGATTGCGATCCGTGGTAACGCGACCGCGCTCGGAAGCTGAGAATCGCTGTGGAGTTGGGAGCCGAAGAGGTAGAGCAGGAAATCGGACAGGGTGGCAGAAGGTAAGGTAAGGTAAGGCAGAGCAGGGCAGAGGGAGGCAGGAGGTAAGCCGGAACAGAGTAACAGAGCGGAGCTAGGGACCTCACATGTCGCGGCCGCGCCGCGGGGCAGTACGGTTATACCGAACCCCAGTTTCGATTCCCGCCCCGGTAGTTTCTCATGATTGAGATACGTAATCGGTATTCCTCGCGTTGTACCTTACCCACTCTACTTGTACAGGCTGTCGTGTAACTCTAGCGGTACAGCTGGACAAGGGCGGATTCTACGGTGAAAAAATCAGTCGAAAATAAAAGATTGAAATCCGTTCGTTCGAAACTTTGTTCTCTCGGTACACGTATGAACGTACAGCGACAAAACTATGACACGCGCGTTGTTTCGTTTATCTTGTCCACCTTAATATGTACACGCGTATACGCGCGTACCCGTGTCATCGTTCTCGAGAGCGTGTCGTGCTCTCGCGCATGGAGATGCTCCTTTCTTTCGCGTGTCCTCGTACCAACCCCTTTTCCCTGTCCTCGATTCGTTTACACGGCTCTCGTCGAGTCGGTGGCAGTCCTCTCCCGAAATCATGCTCGCGGCTCGACAAATACCACGACTAGGCGAGTCAACGAAAACGGGGGCGTAGTCGGTTAATGGGACTCGGGCGAGTTCGTGTTGACGATTCCGCTAGCGAGTTCCACGGTTACTTCCGCGCGGAACAAACAATTATTCCGAAACGCGCCAACACTCGAAGGGCGGGGAGAGAGATGGAACGATGGGACACGAGACACCGAGGTTACACGATGTCCGATGCTTGGAGAAATATTGCTTTTCGATAAGTATAAACCGATTCGGTTAACGGGGGATTCTCGTGTAAACGGGCAAAGCGAAGCCAATTCTCGAGGAATGTTTCTTCGAAATCTGCACGCCTTCGCGTTCGGCAGTGTTACGGACGAGTATTTGTACGAGTAAAAACAAATTGAAGATTAGTTAACTACCATTGTGTCCTATAAACCCGATTGCGAGTTAATTTAAACTACTTTTTTTTCTATAAAACAAAAGAAAAAAGCATTGGACGCAAAAATTACGCGACATTAACCGTGGAAAATCACGTCGAGCAAAAGCCTTCTATTTTCGGCCCCTTTCTACAGCATATTCCACGACCGCTGTTAACATTCTCGGCTCCAACGCCCTAATTTCTGCTTGAATATTGATCTTAAGCTCTTGCAATGTTCGGGATTTGCTAACGTAAACCCTTTCCTTAAAATAACCCCATAGGAAGTCGAGAACCATCGAATCCGACCTAATGTTGGTCAGTTTACTTGGGGTCGGTACGCCCTTTCCGTTCGGATAATCGAACCTTCGTTCTCAGACTTTCCCAATTGAAATTTGAAGCAGTCGATTGATCGAATTCCGTCCTAATTTCATTTTAATCGAAAAACCAAACTGTCAGGCGTTTGGAATCGTGCGACGATTTACATTACCATATGGAAATCGATAGAAAGATTTAATCCCGATTTGCAGAAACGATTCTACGTTATCCTGTATACGCATAAATGCCTGCAGAGCACGTATTGTCAAGGCAATGCACACCGCCTCGGTAAGGCAACTACTTCCTCGGACTCGAGAGGGAGAAAGTTTGATTAGGAAGTTTTGAGATGCAGTCACCTTATGCACGCACAGACCGATTATATACTCGCTATAGAGCCGCCATTAATCCGATTGCACCTTGTGCTTTGCCGCCATGTTCGGTTTACGTAATTTCGACGATCCGGCAAATTTCGATTCTACACGTAGGATGCATGATTATTCTGTTATCTCTTTGACCAACATAAGAATACGTACAGCGTTACCACGGTATATGTGTATCACGCAGTCGTATCGGACAAAATGTTTTCGAGAAATATTTTTCTTCGTCGAAATCCTAATCGTTGTCGATATACATGACAAATGTAGCGATAAATAGAGCTACCAATATACATATATTGTGAACATCTTTCATCGTTACAACATATGTTCATCGTTATTTTTCGTGCATCTTTACATCAGCGTATCTTGACGTTTCACATATTTTATTTGCGCGCATCGACGCGCGCATTTCAAGTGCACAAGCGTCCTCGGTTTAACGATTTCTCGGTTCTCAAAGAAACGGAGTCGTTCGAATCACGATAGCACGACTTTGACGAGTTCCCGAAGGGACTTGTTAATATATTTCTTTCGACTTCGTTGGTCGGTCGGCCTCTATAACGTAGAAGTATAACAGGGTTACAGGGTGTCCCAAAATTGTTGGACTTGCTTGAACAGGGCGATTACAGACGGGTTATACAAAGTAACATTTTTCTTTACGCCAATGATCTGCGCGACGGCTTTGTTAAGGAGTTATCGACGAAAAACAAGGAGCAATCGGAGTGCGGCTACACCTGACTCGAGATTCCGGTTCGTCCAATGGCAACGCGAGCCAGACTGAGCGCGTGCCGTCCGTGTTTTTCATCGATAACTACTCAACGAAGCCCCGGAGAAGAATTTCCCAAACGGAAAAAGTTACTCGAAATCACCTCGGGAATCGCTCTTTTCGAGCAAGTGCAAGATTTTCGGGACACTCTGTAGAACGAGAATGACCGGAACAGGCACTGCGCGGACAGGCAGCCGTGCGGTATCGCTCGGCAGCATTATTCTTACGGATGTCCTCCATATAACATAACATGCCCATTAAGCAGTTTATCGGGGAACGATATAAGAACAGTTGGATGGAACACGGACTTGCTCTTTCCGACGTTCTACCGGGACGAGTTTTAATGCGTCTAGCAGGCGTGTGCATGTGCGGTCCCGTGAATTGATTTCCGCGGGGCCGGGGCCGGGGCCGGGGCCGGGGCCGGGGCTGCGTGGTTTTATCGAGGCAAAACAGAACGAATCGGACTAGCCATGTGGCCAGTCAACTCGAACGACGCATTACACACATTGCGGTAAGAGACAATTAACGAATTCCCAGAAGATCACGCCAGCCGCTCGTATCATAGACAACGTCACCGATGCGCGGTAATTAGCGAGGAATCGCGCAAGTCTATCCGTTCATCGTTTCTTGTCGATCTCAAGGTACTATTTGCAACTACTTTTATATGTACAGTGGCTCACGAAAATGTTCGAAACTTTGTTTAGCAATTAAAACGATACCTGTACATTTTTCGAAAAAAGCGTACCAAGTTTGAAGTAATAATAAAGCGAATACATTTCCTTTAAAAAATTGCCCAATATCGCCTTGTAATCAGAACGATAAACTAAAAAGATTCATCGAGGACTATACTTGGAAATGTCAGAGCAGAACGCAGTTTTTCGTAGAAATAGGACGCAACAGAAGCTAGTTAATAGTTGTCGAGTGAATTTGAATTATGCTACGATTGCATCGTGTAACGTGAAACATTCGACTTCCGCTTGCAAATTAAGTTTAACGGATATGCGCCATCGATCGACTACCGCTGATATAAGAAAGATGCTGATTTCTAAAAAAGTGATTTTAATCGGTGCGTGCCACCGATTACGAAACCGACTGTGTAAATGTACCGTCTGGATAATTAAACGATCGGATAATGCAACGTTCCGATAATAGAACGATCGGATAATGCAACGAGTGGTCCGAAAATAGAGATTTTGTTCACGCGGTCGCGTGCAGTGCAATGCAACGCAAAGAAAACAAAACACGTGAATTACGTTCCATATCGTTTTAAGCGATTAACGATTGTTTACTATTTTTAGACAGAGATTGCGGATTACGTGGACATCCAACGAGGTCGCGCGCTCCAGTTATTTTCGACAATCCAGGAGCAGAGAGTAAAGAGCGTAGAACGACCTAAAAGCCATCTCTGAAAGAATCTGTGCGAGCGAAGCGTACATAGGTAGGGGATGCAAGCTGCAAATTGCAGGGAAAGTTCGAGCGAGTGCTTCCGCGATATGAAACGTTTATTTCCTATTTAATGCGGGCATTCGAATTCAAGTTTCGTAGCAGGCTATAGAACATTGATTCGCAGCGAACTCTTTTATCCGAAACAAATGATCAAAATGTTCGCTCTTTACGTTCTCGCGTATCCGTTAATACGCTTTACGAAACAAAATCCCAGTTCAAATCGCATATCGCAGATTTGAAAACACGTTACACCGAGCGCAAGCGGGATTCGATCGGCACCTCGACACCGAACCAAATTGGAGTTTCCGATGGCACGGAGTTGTTGAAACAAAAAAAAAAGAAAAGAAAAGAAAAGAAAAGAAAAAAGAAGGAGATCGGTAAAATTCCAATGAAAGATGAAAGGAGGCTATTTGACGCGAGCCCTCACACGCAGCGGCATCGATTAATTCCAGAACGGATACTGCGAGCCATAAGTTATAATCCGAGAGACAGATTCCATGGGCCTACTGGTCCAATTCTAAGCCGGGACTCGATTCTCTCGGCGGGAGGTCCTCGGGCGTATGCCGGACCGCACGCGGCGAAGGAAGTCGGGACGAGCGAGGTACGGTACAATAAGGAGTCTTGGCTCGGCTCGGCTCGGCTCGGCTCCGCTCGTCCTCCTTCCTTTCTCTATTACCTGTTCTTCTTCCCCCTGCACGGTCTTAGTCCGCTTTCCTGCTTTTCTTCTGAATAAGACGGCTACTTGTAATTCGAAGCGCCTATAGTTGCCATGCAAAACTGGCGATAGCGAGACCACTCAATTATACCTTTGTCGTTTGTTCTTACTTCAACCCCCCTTGGCTTCTCACGGTGTAACGTCGGTGAACACCGGTTGTACGTGTACAATACAAATACAATATTTTCGGAGAAGACCACTTCAAATCGAAACTTGATTAGCCAATTTCGCTTGAGCATAGTACCGAGATTTTCTTATATCGACATGTACTTATCTATAATTAACGAGCACGAATAGAAAATCGAATTTTCTATTAGGAGAATACGATGATGGTAAAAGAGGTGACACGAAAATTTGAAAAAATTTCGAGATTCGGTAGTATAACTCAACGACAAGCAGGACGTTCGGAAAAAATTAACAACCACCCCGTGTGTGTCCTCGAGTTTTTCAACTCATATTTTCTTGCCTTTCTCTGTTTCTCTGTTGCTGGGACAACCGAACGCTAACCGAATCGCGTAGGTGCCCAAGGATGGGCCACGCCACGCGTTTCGCGAATTTCTGCGAGTAGGTATACCGATATCCTCGAGACACGTAAACAGCATATATTGTACCAGCAACAACGTTTTACCTTATTTTTCGAAACTGCTGTGTATCTCGACTGGTTTGACCTTTTGTAACTTTTCGCTATGTACGCCAGTCTACAAGCTACACATTTCCACTAAATACACAGGCATTTTTGACAAATGCAAACAGCGTTCTTGCTGTGCAATATGTCCAGCTGTTCCTACAAACACTTGTTTTTATAACTGGTTTTGATTGCGTTTTGGAGGCGGCTCGGCGTATAAACCCGCCGAATGAAATTTCTACGTTTTTTCGATTGGTTAAAATAAAACGATGATTTTTTCAAGACGATGGGTACCAAATATGGTTGAATCCATTACGGATAAAAAGGACGGTTGATTCATTGATTTCGAACGAACAGAAGAGTCACAAAATGTGGGTCGAGTGTCTAACGTATCTCCGACGGTGAGGAACTTTATGGGTGCTGCAATCGACAAGAACGACCAATATATGCCATTCTATTCTAGTGCTTTGCTCATAGAAAACGATCACGTCAAACTGTGTACTTCTGTTTCTATAGAGGATACAGGATACAGGATACAGGATGCAGGATACAGGACGATGACCTGTGCAATGAAAAATTCATTTAATTATCTCTTTGATCGTTTTATATTTCGCACGGACCAATTTTTGCGTGAATGCATGAAAAACCGGAGCCTATTGATTAGATAACAGCCGAAAGCAGTAGTTGCGCGTGTCCTGATGATAAACGGTGGGTTGGTTTCGGTTGGCCGTATCAGCGCATCAGCAGTCCGTGTAAAAATGTCTGGAAAACGGTCGCGGCCGTTCCGCACCGCAACAATTTACATCGAGGTAACTGTAACCGTATTAACCGCAACGCCGTTTACTAGTTGGGTAACCGAGTACTATCTGGTAAACCGAATACCCGGTTACTTTGTTATCGAGAGAACTAATCCGATCCCGGGCTTCTTCTTAACGACACTCGACCCAATTAGTCGCGACCATTCGAGCGCACAGACCGCGTGAAAACGCGACACCGACTTGCTCCGTTGAACTCGAACACACGGGGCATTCGTTCTTCGAAGAGGGGTTGCTTGCGACGACTCGAAGATAAAAGAGCCCACGGGTTATAGCGATAGTCACGAACAAGAGGAACGAGAGCTGACCGTGGGCTGGGAGGTACGGATGATACCCGGTTGAGAAGTTGCATGTCGGCGACGACGACAGCGGGGGACGAGTTGGCAATGGATCGTCGAGTGCAACGAAACGAGAAAACAGCCAGCAGAAACTATTTCTATGTCTGACAATCGGTCGTCTTTGGTGTTCGGCCCTCGATTCGCCAGAAGAATGCGCGAGTGGACAGGAAGATACGTTTAAAAGAGACATTCTAGTCTAGTAGTCCGGAACTTCGGATAAATCGAATCTCCTTTTCTTGCGTTTGTTTCACCGAGGGAACCGTTAAGCAACATGTTCGCAAAAGGAGAGCCACCTCTCTGGTTTCGATGGCTCTTTAATGCTTCGTCAAGGTCGTTGCCTATTCAAAAGTTATTCATATATTTATGTAGAGGGGCTATGACAAATAAGTGTAAAGTCTCAAGTGGAATAAAAAAGAAAATTAGGTTACGGTGCAATAGTGAAAGTAAGAAATTGAAAGATAGCACGCAAAAACATGAGACCGTGCGATTATTCTCCAGAATTATTATTGCGTAATAACGAGAAATAAGAAATATTAGTATTTAACGTTTTGTTAAGTGTATCCGTGGTTAGATCTACCCTTCCTTTTTGCTACTTCTCTCTCTCCCTCTCCCCCCCCCCCCCCTCTCTCTCTCTCTCTTCCGTTGTATCATCGCTATCAGCATTGTTCTCAGTTGCAACGATGTACGTTTAATCCGCTACACGTAGGAGGTTCCGAGAAATGAGGATGTCGACTATTTAGCAAAAACAGTCGCACAAATGTACGCTTCCGACTCATTAGCAGTTTCTTATACTGACCTACAGTGAGCCAAAAACGTGTTCGTATACTCATTTACAAAGTTATTACGTCGCGTTTACGTTTCGTAAATAACTCGGTGTAAACTAACCTTTGTTCTTTGAATACGATAAAATGTTAGTTGGCTGGAATATAACATATTTTTGTAATCTACGACGTATTTCGCAGTATAATATATTCTCGATGTTTAGTAAAAAAAAAAAAAAAAACAAAAGAGAAGAAGAATGTAATTGAATCTGTTAAGATTTGGCTTGTGTTCTCGTAACAGTTATCGCGAGTTGTCGCGTGCTTCTCTTATCGTTATTATTCACCTCTCGACACTGGAGACCCCCGTTGCACCATAACGATTGTTTCGCATTAGAATGCTCCGCGACACCGTGTAAATTTACGGTAAATTTTCTTTCAAAGAAGCTGCTATCTCGACCCGTAACGACTTGTGCAAAAGTTAATGGAGCATTCGTCGCAGTGCCCGAAGTAGTCGCAACCATAACTTTATCGTTAATTATTTATGAACGGATACGCTCCACTGATTTCAACGGCCTTGAAATACGTTACGAATGCGAACAACATCTCGAGAAAGTCTGCCGAGATCGCGATCGTTCTTCGATCGTGTCGCGAGATCGAATTTTGGAGGTTGAAAAATGTTGTAAACGCGCGGCACTCTCAGACGACTCGACGAAGAATGATTTGTTCGAAATAAAATGAAACGAATGAAAGAAATGTGTGTTGCAGCTGGCAACCTCGAGCTAAAAGTACTGCGGGAACTCGAAGTCTCGAACATCCGGACGTCCGGATGTCCGGACATCCCGCACGCTAGGCCCACCGGAGGGACAACTTTTCGGTAATAAATCTCGCCGAACCACCACATCCGCAACGCGGAAACAACAGAAGCGATTTTTAGCTGAAAACTTTTACCGTGACAGTTGAGGATACTTACTAGGCACGCCCACGCTTCTCACCCTCCGCCTCCGAATGGCGGAATTTCTCAAGCACCGTTCAAACGCGACACGCGACCAATGGCAACGGTAGCACATCTATAATAATAATCATCATCATCGTCGGAACAAGAAGCATTTCACGTACCGACAGGGATACGTAATATATTATTTCAATTCGAACTCTACATAGAAATTTCAATAAAACTTGTAAATATGCAATATTTCGTCAGATGTGAAAAGGTTTCTCGCGTCGCGAGTATCGAACTTACCCAGATCGGATCATCGGTATCGATATTATTGGTACGTAACGATATCGGACTCGACAAGTTATGGTAGCATGTATACGGGGTATGGTGGTCGGAGACTATCCTGTTTCGTCTACAATCTATACCAATAGCTAGCGGAAACATTATCGTTGGAAGATATTCTACAAGCTAAACACGTTCCAGTACACGAAGGTAACCGTTTTTCGTTTTCCAACACAAGTAGGATACAAATATGTACATATGTAACTATACACGCGTATGGCGCAACAATTAAGTAGATCAAGTTCCTGCCGGTTCTGGTCAACACGTTTTCTTTCTACTCTCCTGCTACTCCTATTTACCTTTTGTTCGGCGCGCTCCAAAAAAATACGCAAACAGCAACAATCACCGGTTATTTTGAATTTCTTTTCTAATTTTACCCTGTGGTTATTGTAAAAATAGTGGAAATTTACTCTTGTGCGTGCAGCATTTTACGCACACGTGTGTACGGGAAGCCGGCAAGACTATGTGAAAAGAAACGCTGGTGTACGCGAATATAAATCGAGTGCTATCCAGAAAACAGTAGGTATTTACAAAGAATGCAACTGCACACGGAATGCATTCGTAAACTGTGCTCGGCGTGGTGTGAAATTCTTTGATTTTATATTTTTCCGGAAAACGAACATTCAACGATGTTTTAACCTTTCAGGGACGGTAAAAGCTTAACTCGTTTTTTCATCGATTAAACGAGCATATAAAACAATTTTTCGTCGACTTTAAATTTTCCAAAATTTTCATTGTCTTTCGTCGCAATTGGAATTTCTCTGCAAATAGGTTGTTGAAAACTGCAATTGTTTTGTCGATTTTCTGAAAAAAAGAAGAAAAAAAGAAGAAAGAAAAGAAAACGAGAAACGTGTAAAAGCTCTGTAAGAACCTTGTTCGCGTTCGTATTTCAGTTGAAAAAGGATATAATCTGGAGTAATTCGTAAGTAAATCTGGACGGTGTATTCGAAAACGCGGCTCTTGTCGCGTCCACTCGTGGAGGCAAGTGTTGCTCGCGTATAAACGTACGATGTATTATTACTGGTCAACAGAGTACTTGAAAACATCGCGTTAACTGTCCCGTATTTATCATCTCGACAATTTAGCAGCCATGCGTTTCCGCGAAATTAGTACTGCCGTCCGTTTCCGAAATTCCGCGAAATTCCCATAGAAGTTCGCATTTGCAATTAGACGAGCGGCAAGCACAGCCCTCCACCAACACTTCCCCCCTTCTCCGCTCCTCGTCCACCCGCCGACCGTTCTCCAGTTATGCTGATTGCTTGCCACGGGGAACAAGTTACAGGTTTCGGAATAATTTTCTGCAAGCGATAAAATATATCTGCGGAACCGAGCGAGAATCAGCGTCCCTTTGTGAATTTCAGCTGAATCCGTAGAGTCGCCGCTCCGGTCGTGTGCGTATTATTGCGTTACAAGACCCACGCGACAGGATTGTGACAAAGTACATCGGTACACGGTGTGTCACGAATCCCGATAATAAATTCACCCGTACAGAGAGCCGCGAAAGTATTCGAACGCTTACGCTTGAAACATTTAACGAGCCAAGTATCCGCGCTAGCCTGAAAGCTTTGAAACGATGCGCGAGAGGATCGCACAGAATGCTCGAGCCGAACACGCTTAAAAAACTGATCGTGTAGATTGAATTGTTTATATGTAAAAAGCCAAATATCGCAGTATAAAATATCTGTCGCATACATACATCGTTATCTCGACCAACGAAAATCCTGTTCATAATTCCACTCTAACCCCGCGTGTCCATCAAATGTTTTCCGATTTTTGCCATTAGGCAGGGTCCACGCGTGCGTAACATAATTTCGTTACCTAACCCCCTACCCGTCGCGAACAGTGTCTGAAGTAGAATCATGATGCGCATACGAACAGCAAAGAACTGCCATGGAACGGAATTTCGTCGCGTCGCGAACATTTATCGTGGTCCCGACGTTATTTGCCAGCCGTTGTTTATCATGCTTTTAAGCGGGGACGTGGAGACAATAGCAGTTAATAAATTATTAATAGTTCTACCAGTCGACAGTGTTTTCACGCGTTTCAAAACACGTAGGAAAAAATAAAAGAGAAATATTTTGTTGCGCTCAAACTGGGCACAACACCGTATAATTGGTTTTGGATCGTTTCACCCGTTATAGCAGTGATTCCCAAAGTGCTTTCGAAATGTGTTGATAAACAGTTTGTAATAAAATGTCATTATTCCTAACATAATCGTAACGGTTTCCGAGAGCGAGCACCGCGCCGGTAGCTGAGAAAGAATCGAAGAAGCTCGCACAGACTATACGAAAAAAAAAAAAAAAAAAAAAGAAAGAAAAGAAAAGAAAAAAGAAATCCAGCAGGATCTTTTTCAAGGAAGAGGATGGCTCGCTTCATGATCCCGGAATAACGGACTAACTTCTTAGATCGATTTTGTAGCTGCAAGTATCTCGGAACTTCGTTTGAAACTTTAAATGCATTTTTCTTGAAACCACGTTTTCCAAATTGCCGTGCTCGATAACTCAAAAGCTAATCGGCAGATCAATTTCAGGTGAAATTCATTCAACTTTTTATAGACTTCTTCGTGGATTACATCGAACGAAATCAATTTATGTGTCGGGCAATGTTCTTGCTTACAGACCCCTAGAACTTTTTCAATTTTCCCTCTCTGTCTTAGAGGGGTGTAATTTCAACGTAAACTGTCTCTTCGCATTACGAGGAGTTACCGTTATTTCGTAATCGAACGATCGAGACAGATGCTACGATGTGTGCCGACTGCTTTGCCAATTCTCCTGTAACGGTGTCCTATTTTGTATCGAGATAGTTTGCTCGAATATCGTTGACAGATTTTTCAAGGAACATTGATAAAATCTCTCCGAGAATCTCCATTGACTTTCGATTCGTTTTCTCTAGAGGATTGTTGCATTGTTCGTCGCAACAATGGTGTTCGCATACGTTTGAAGACGGTACGTTCGAAGACGGTTGCTGCCACGCCGCGTCTCGCAATAGTCTCGCGGACTGTCGCATCTCGAAAATAATGGAGATGGTTCACGACCGACAGAATATCAGCCGCGTGATTTTCGACTGGTATTCATGAAACCTAATTAGGCCGCCACGAACGCGAGCCATCGATCTCGCTCGAAAATCCAATTACATCTGCACCTCTCCTCGAGCAGACCGACGTATAGTCGTCCCAATGAGTAGGCAGAACTCCTGAATTGCTTGTCGACCCGTATGCATCGGTAAATCACTTGTGCGTCGATTATCATGAATTTTCTACTCATTTGGAATCGAGAGCTGTCGAATCGAAGGTTACTCCCTCCGACTCTCGAGCGATCCGATAGACTCTTCGCAACGTTCGATCGCTCAATTTCCAACTTTAATAGAATAAACACGACCAATTCTTAAACTACGAACGCTATCGGTTATAACGGTACTCCCTATAATAACCGTCGGAGGGCTAATAAATCTACATATCTGCTGTGTCGTGTCTGTCTCGTTTCAACTTGACAATTCCCCTAAAATCAAGTTTAAAATTAAATCATTCCAAATAACTCTTCCATTTCGAGTAACTATATACTTATTTTTACATTAAATTGAATTGTTTACTTTTGAATTTTCAAGTGTTTCGCATAATTGATTTACCGTTGTAGATGTTCATCTATGTTTCTCTTACTTGTTTCGCTGTTGAATATGCTGTTACATACGGTTGCTTCTGTCTGTCCGATCTAACGACTTGCTATACTCCTGTGATAGACGAGCTTCGCTTCGTGCCGTGTGCATAGCGAGCGACCAAGAAAGGAATAGGTCCCGATCGGTCGAGATAAAAGTGATGTAATTGGACCGCGGATCTTTCGAATAAATAAAACTGCTTTGCATTGTAAGAAACAGGAACGAAACAAAAATGATTTTTAGTCATTTTAGTAAGTTGAGAGAGTCAATTATCGATCAATTTTGACCAAAAATTTCGGGATCCTTTAACTTTGATCGCTATAGTGTGCAATTAGATAGAGCATAATCACTCGGTGAACGTTACAGATCAAAATTGGTTTTGGACGGTGTTATCGAGCAATCGCGTTGAATCATTTTGCTTTGATCGTTCCACGATATTAGAGTTACATTCAAACTCACACTTTATCAATGTAGGATCTAATGACATCGTTCGTTCGTTCGTTCGTTCGTTCGTTCGTTCATTCGTGTGTATACATATGGTGGACACGTATGCACGTACATATGTATACGGAGCTGTGTAACGAGGTTTAAATGTAATCATCGGACCTTGATACGTACATGAGCGCATCGAGATTAAAAACAACATATTACCGCGTTCAATTTCAATACGATGCACGCATACCATATTTCGAATCTCATTTAACGATGTTTGCCTAGGAATCAAATTTACGATACGGATGTTTAACGCGTCGAACTGTGAATGCGTTTGAACAGAGCGACGACCGCGATTTCACGATTGACGTATCGCGTATCAAATACATGCACACAACTGTACGCTATCGATATCGAATATCGTTTCCTTGATCAGGGAAGTTGACGGTAATACGCACACCGTTATTTCACAAATGCATCCCGCCGAGCCGAGCCGAGCCGAGCCGAGCCGAGCCGAGCCGCGCCGCGCCGCTGCGCTGTCCGGCGTTCTCAATTCATTGCAAAGCCCGAAAGTGAAAATAAATGGGAAAGTATCGAGTAAATAGCCTAAAACGATAAAAATAAATTGTTCATCGAACGACATCGACGCGAACCGACCGCCTGCCTCCAAATTGCTCGTATCAAGCTGCATTAATTAACTCTACTATTCATCGTTCGTTAACGTTGCCAGCGGTGCGCGCTGGGTAGAATAGCATTTGTAATAAAAAATTGTGATATTTTTAAACATTATTTCCCAAAGTGCGTTACATCGATCATCTTGAGATAATTATTATTTACTTTCGTATTATTGGAAAGAGTATTTGATTTGTTTGACTTTCCAAGTACTCGCGTTTAACGACAGAACGATATCGAATAAATTGTACAATTATTGCCAGTGGCTTCTTTTCAATCGCGTTTATGTACATTTACGTTTCAGCCGTAACTAAATCGTTAAAATTGGAACACGTTTTTATTTTAGTTTTGAATTTTAATTGAAAAACTTGCAACGAACTTTCGTTCCAATCGAATATTTCCAATATTGTTATTGGAAACGTAACCAGCTCCGAGAGTATGCCGTATCCCATAGCTACCGCGAAACAATTCGATTTTTGTCTATGGTCGGTGAAGGCGTGGTTTCCCTTAATCGGTATTATCAAGGTAAAAGCGCAGAAAAAGAGATTAAGATGCAACGGGCAATAGGGTTCAACCAGAAGAAGAAACTTCCAAGCAAATGGACATAAATTGCGCTAGTCTCGAGCACTATTCGCAAGAATGTATCCTCTAAGCCTGTGATTTACATTCAGGAACTAATGCGAGCGCCATCCTTTCACAGTGTCTCGCGAAAATCCAACAGTCCTCGCGCGCGACAGACGCGCGCGACGCGTTACGAGGGCAACATTTTTTCGTGAAGCATTATTAAGGTTCTATACTATATTGCCCCCTTAAATTGCAGATTGTTTCGATGCGAGAGTATTACTAGATTGCAGATCTTTAGAAGCAATTCTGATTTTTATAGACATGGTTTTATAGACTATCGAGAAAAGCGAATAAAAAGAAAATATCTTTTGTCGTTCACGGGGGAAACGCGCGAATTGATAAATCGATACTGCTGAACAAGCTATGACAGGTTATGATAGCAGGGACATTAAAAAGCTGTCCGGGTTTACAACTTTTTTTCAGTATCCTGTCTTCTCAAGAAATTTAACGTAAACTGTTTCGAAATTGTCCGGTAAAGGGAGGTTCCTTCCCGACGAATAACGATTTTCCACGCAATTAAAGCTCGTTGTAGAAAATATTTCAAATAAAACTTACTCTCGGTTTCGGGGAGAGACAGATCTTACGAGGCTCTGTTTCACGAACCTCGAGCGTGCTCCGTGTCACCCGTAAAAACAAGAATTTCACTGTACGTTCTCGCCGACGCGTGTCACCATGAACCACTCGAAGCGTTTCGAGAGGGTTGCTTTTTAAAAGGCACCGGCGAAACTCGAGGGAGGAGGCAGGCGTCTTAATCGCAATCTGTGCTGCGCGTTGCGCGACGCGTGGGGACACGCTGTGTTACGATACGTAAAGCTGCTGTAAAGGTGGCAGAGCGCGGCAGCGCTTCGAGTTTCTCGCCGGAGAACAACTTGCAATTAGGAAGGAGACAGAGAGGAAGACGGCGAGAAACAATCCGACAACCAGCGCTAGGTGGGCGGGGACAGAGTCGCCGAAGACACTTTCGAACAGCAAATAACGAGTATGCGGTTCGATAATTACATGTTGTTCGAAAAAGGACATTGCAAAGTTCAATTCGATGGATTGGCTGGATCGATTCGCGTCGATCAACCTACTCTGAAACACCGTACAGAGAAAAATTTCAGTGGCAACGAAAATGAACGAACGTTCTGCCGATCTTAATGCGTGCCATTTCGCTGTCCGGGGAGTGTACATTCTGAAATGTTTTCAGGTGCGCCGATAAGTTTGCGAGTCGCTGCAGGTATAAGCGCACACACCGGTTCGTGACTAGGTTCACGCCGAGCCAGCCAGGCACGATTACTCGACCAAGATTACGAACGTGCAAGCATAATAGAGCAATTATCCAGGACAGGATATGCAGGTAACGACGGCCGTCGAGTTCTGTCGTGGCTGCGCGCAGGGAAACGGAACCCGTACAAAACGTTTACTTTATGGCCGAGCTTAATTGTACGGCAAGACGTATGGCTTTCTGGTCGCGATATTATGCCTGACTGTGTGTCCGTGTCCGTGTCCGTGTCCGTGTCCATGTGTCTGCTGTGTATGCCCGACGTCCCACAATCAACTGGAATGCACTTGCACGCGGCATCTTCCAGTCTGGACCGGAGTCGTGCAGACAGTGCATCGTCATCGGTGATTATTGTAAAACAATCGGGAAGCGTGCATGCAACTACGCACGACGAAACGACTTGAACGCTTTTACATCAGAATCGAATGAACAGGAGCGTTTCATTTGATCGTTTCGCGCGAAACGCAAAGCTTTTCGCTGTTCCCTCTCCTCCTCCTACTCCTCCTCCCCTCCCCCACCGCCCCTTTGTCTCTCTTTTTCTTTTACACTTTTTTCTATTTTCCATTTTCACTTTTCTGTCGGATTTCCCGCGTAACGAGTTTTCCACTCCCCCCTCCCGAACTTCTTTTCCGAGGAATCTTTTATGCTCGTAGGATTTTAATCCATTTCGCGAAAAGCACAAGGCCACTGTTAACTAACCCCTTTACTTTACGCGCTTAACGAAGGGAGAACTTTAATATTTTTGTACCGTGTATGGAAAGCGGCTGTCGTCGGGCCGAAATCAACCGCGCACGATGCAGTGGCTCCCCAGGGAATGCTTGAAATTGTTTGAACATTTCGCAACATTGCATTTGTTATATCAGGCTGTGTAGCATATGAAACGACCGATTTTTAACCCGCCGTGGGCAACCTGGTTTGATGTCGTTGATGTCGTTGATGTCCGGTGCCGGACACTCGAGTTCCTTAAATAGATGATTTGAAATTATCGCTTCGAAAGATGTATTGCTCGTTAAGGAAAAATAGACCCGAGAAATAGCACAACGAAAATAACTGCAGACGTTAACAAATATTTACAGAAGAATGTTCACTCGGTAAATATGCGAAGAATTTTGTGAACAAGCAACATGGGCGAATGGACCGAAAACCCTGCATCGGTGCGAAAAACAACAGCGAAAGACTCGAGTTTCGACGAAGATGAATGAACACGAATTCTTTCCTTTGAAAAAAATGTGCGTCTCGGAGACGAAAGTAAGTTCAATATTTGTAGTTTAGACGGAAGAATTATTCTGTGGAAAAAGACTTAAATCTTCGTATCGTTAAACAAAAGGGGCGCCCTGTATAATCGACAAAGTAAAATGTAGTTTCGTAAAACGTATTACTCTCGTAAATTAATTGTCGACACAGTCAAATACTATTACCGGCAACAAAATTGTTTCTAAAGCGAACAGACAATGGCTTTTCTATCGTCGAAAAATTGTCTCGTTCCGATTTATGCGATTAAACGGCGCCGTTAAAAGCAAGTATGTTAAGTTAAGTTAAGGCAGAGTACAATGGAGTTTCTTCCTTGAAAAGAGGTATTCCTTGAAAAGAGTATTCCGCATGGCAGGGCACGGCACGGCACGGCACGGCACCGCGGGATTCGCTCGCGTAAAGAGTCAAATATAATGCTTTCGAAACGGACGCCTTCGTTTATTTGGAAAACCACGGGTAACGGTGGCGTTCAGAAGTTTCCGACTCCATAACGAAGAAACGATCCGTTCGTTCGCGAAACTGATTTTCTCCCTCCTTTCACGCCTTCTTATTAGGCTCGCGCTTTTGATGTGCTTGCGCTCGCTTACTCTACCTTCCTCGAGCGACTGCCGTACCACGTACTATACAGGTCCGTGTACCTACCTACGGTATGCACCCGATCCGACTTCCTGGCCGCAGAGAGTGAAAACTTTTACGGAACACGCCAACTTTTCACCACAATACAGTGAAGACCGCGCGCAACTTCCCCAATATAACCGGTACCGCGGATATTCGCATTATACTTTTCCCCTTGATTTATTCAACTCGTTGCGCACCGACTTATCGTAGATTACTTTCGAAAACGAGTGTTCGCTTCCGTTCGATGCAACTCTAATTATCATAACATTCGAATTTACTTAAACCGCTCTCGATGTCTTTTGTAAAATGAAAAATTCGATTTTTCAAAAGTGCTGCATACGTCGTATTCGTCTCGTTTCTCTAATGAAAATGACACCAAACACGATATATAATTACGAT
This sequence comes from Halictus rubicundus, assembly GCF_050948215.1. NCBI lineage: Eukaryota > Metazoa > Arthropoda > Insecta > Hymenoptera > Halictidae > Halictus > Halictus rubicundus. The sequence continues at coordinate 14,796,016 of NC_135161.1, forward strand.
TACAATGACTCACTCGGGTAACAAGCGATTCAAGCTTCGACAGTTGCGGAAATACCACTCTACTTTCTCATATTGGCGCGCACAGGCTCGCGGAGACGGTAGAGGATTCAATTGGTTTAGGCAGTACATATGTTGTTCGCGGCGTAATTTGTCGTTCAATGGAAGCGTAAACAAATGCAGAAGTGAGAACGGGAATGAAGCTGTCGGCGCGGCGAGGCGTGGCGAGGCGAGGCGAGGCGAGGCGAGGCGAGGCGAGGCGAGGCGCGGTGGTAAGACGTTGCTACGGTTCCGCCAGTACTTGCTTCGAAAGCGCGCAAGTGTTGTCACACAGTACTCTGTAAACGAAAGCACACAGTGTATGAATGGCGTCCTGGTTGCGGCTCCACATTTCCGTGCCCGTGCCCGTGCCCGTGCCCGACAGATGCTACCTATTCACGAATATTTCCCACACGCCGCTTTCTAGCAATGCTACTACACAACTAACGACGAATTTTGTCTGCTGCAGACAATCTCAGAATTTCGAACAGTTACCGAGGTGATATAAATCATGCTCACGCTATTTCCGTGTACCGGTTGTACCTTCGAAAAACATCTCCATTCTGCTTTACGACGCGCTACTCCGAGACTAATAAAAATGAATAAGTGAAATGTGTGAAAGTGTGTAAAGATTAACCGTTTCGTTACGGGTGCCGACTATAGTCGGCGGCCGCGAAACGATCTGTGTGTACGGGTGCCGACTTTAGTCGGCGGCCGCGAGACGATCTGTGTGTACGGGTGCCGACTATTGTCGGCGGCCGCGAGACGATCTGTGTGTACGGGTGCCGCCGACTATTGTCGGCGGTAGTCCGAAAATCGAAGACTACCGACGTGCAAAGAGCACACTTGGCGGCGCGGTGCCCCGTTCAGTGGCGTCACTCCAGCGGAGCGGGCTGCCGTAAGGAAAGGGTAAATAGATTTAAGAGTAAATATCATCAATCTGTTAAGACGATTCAAAGAACAAGCACACATTTATTCGGTTCTGGAATTACCGTGACAAAGTTGAATTTTGAAGCGAACTAAACTAGAGAACTAAATTATTTAGAGTTCGTGGGATTATTCGAACGAAAAAGCCCGAGTCGAGAGCAACGTGCTAAAATTCTGCTGACCGATATTTCTACGAACGGTGACGTACGCATTTTTCGGAATGCGGAACGTTGAGTCGCACAGTTGTTACCATTCACCCATTTTTTCCCGCGATACTAAAAAGATCAGCAGACGTTTGCGTCTCTGAATACATATGTATACCGTCGTCGTCGTCGTCGTGAACAGCCTTTTAGCGTAATATCTCGTCGCTGGTTCGTGCTTTCTTCCGGCCTTTTTTTCTCGAGAGGTACTCACCTCGATGTTGGTGCAGCCGCTGAAAACATCGACTCAAGGGAAACAGATAGCACAGTTAACAGCTGTTCGACAGCCAGTGCACGGATCAAATTACTTCGATGACAATTACCGAGCTGCGTCTCAGTCGCAATTCACTCGAAACCGTTTTCCCATCACAGAATTTCCAAAGGTTTAGCATTCTAAGAACGTTCTCTTTCTTTTCTTTTCTTTTCTTTTCTTTTTGTTTCTAAAGGATTTTTTCGTGTAATATTGGATTTTCATATCGAAAGGACACCTAAATAAAGCCATTCGAATAATAAAACATCAATTTCACTTCTTTTAGTTTCACACATTGTCTGATTTATCGGCTTGCTATGCTCTTATGGCGTACAGATTCTGCTTCACTCTGCATATAAATGTATTATCGAACCAGCGATGCGTTCGACGAATCGGTAATTCAGTTCTGAGTTGTGGGAAATTACAAATTCATGGTCATCGTCCATCAGAATGTTCATCACCTTCGTCAGGGTGGTGGTATGGTACGGCACACATCGTTGCGTCATTGGATTGTTTCGTGCTGTTCCCATAGCGAATAGAAACTAGATAATTAGACTGCGGATATTTGTGTAAAAAATAACAATTTTCTGCTTCGATTCAAAACAGGAGGAGTCAAGTATACTCTATTTCTCCTTCTTATTGTTTTAGCACGCGGAAAATAGAACAAGAGTTGTATTATGGGAGCACGGTTGAAAACGGTAACTGGAGAAACGGGTAGCAAGTACGCGAATACCTTGTATAGATGGTAATACCACGAATCATTGAACGACACCGTGTACTCGAAGCAAGTAGGTAAGTCAGGGATAGATAAGAGCGGGCAATTTGTGAAACACGCGTGCGCGTATTATAGCTGGTACCTGCCTACAGTGAACAGAACGATACCGAATCGATACACCACCGATTCCAGCCGGTAAATCATGATACCGTATCGAACGCGTACACGGTAGAACCTCCGCTATCCGAATCCGCAAGAAACTATCCGACACGACTATTCGGTTCAGAATTTCCGCCGATAGCAGCACACTCGGTGTTTCACTCGGAATTCGGAATCCTCTATTATCATCTGTTTGCATTTGTTTTTTATACGGGTTGTCCCGATCGCGGTGATCCGCTCGAATATTTCGAAAATTATGAAGGATATCGAAAAATGTTTGAAACAAAAGTTCTTGTTCTCCGTGGTAAATAAACCATCTGGTAAAGAAAGTGCGCTACGGTAGCTGGTTTCGCGTGGAACGCGTATATTTTTGAACGGTGAACGTTTATTTGGAAAGAAATTAGTATAAGCTCGCAAGAACTATTCGTTCCGTGAATCGATAAAATATTAGTGGCTGATCATTAGGCTGATCGTGATCGAGAACCGGTTTCCGAACGGTGCCGAGCGAAGAAAGTTCTCTGGAAATGTATTGGGCGAAATCGGAGATCGTAGTTGCGACGAGGGGGGCGAACGTTATCTCGCGGTTCGTCGCACAAGAATCTGCCGGTGGCGGAACAGTATCGAACGCGAGCGAGTCGTCTCGCGAACCGGACGGGACGGACGAGCGAATTGCGTCCTGTTCGGATGTTGCCCGACGAATCGAGGAACGACGATTCCGGTTCCCTGCTGCCACCGTCACAGGCGACGGATCGAAGCGGTCGCGGGCGGAATCGTGAGCATTAAATCGCGAAGGTAGTCGGGAACGTGTATTTTAGAGTTTACGATCGTCGAACAGCCGAACAGCCGAACAGCCGAACGGTGGTTCCCCACGGTGCCGAGAGTGTCAGACTCGGGCCAATAAAACGGACCGAACGGGGCACGTAGGTGTGCATAACGGATGGCCGTTGGGCGCGAGCAGATTTGTTTGACACCGTGCTGTGGCAGCACCTAATAAAAGATGCTAATATATCCTGCGGTGCCGCGGAGCACACCGGAGAGAAGAAGGTCTCTTCTGGCGCTCTGCGCGAGGATAGAAGACGAGTGGTCGGCATAATTTAAAGAAACCGCCATGCACCGGGATCCGTTTATTCCGAATTGTCGCTCGCTCGAGCCGCAACGACAAAATACCTTGTTTCCGAGGAATGTGTTCAACTCGGGGAGACGCGTCGCATCGTCTACACGCCACGCCTCGCCTCGCCTCGCCTCGCTCGATACTTTCCGCGCGACCTTCCATCCAGACGCTCGGAAGCCAACCGATCGATTACGATTTTTCGGAATTTCCCTCTTTTCTTCGGTATTTTGTTAGACCAACCTGTCTCCCACACTCCCGGACAAAAACATAACGCGAACAAGACACACGCTGCGTAAGATGTACCAACGTTTTATGCATTTATCGATACTTATCGTATTACGTTCTTCCCATGGAATCGTGGTATGTATCTCCAACTTACCTGCAAAAGAGAAAGCAATATTATTAGACGAAAAATAAAAATAAATTTTTCATAAGAATTATATATAGTCTGAGAAAAAAGGACCAACTCAAGGACTAGCCAAAGGACTAATTTAACTTTGTTAAATTTTAATTTTTTTAATCATTTATTTACCGCAACAAGACGAAAACCCTAGAACTCTTGAAGTCTTGTTATTTCCGAAGGCAATAGAAACTTTCTATGCTCGATAGCGTTAGCGTTAAAAACGCTATGGAAGCAACGACGAGATTCACGAATAAGACACTGATTTGATTTTTCAGTTGTTGAAAGCCACCGTTTACAAAATGCATGGGCATCATCCTCGTCGTCTATACTGATGTTGAAAAGCCCCAAAGTGGCAGGGCAGGGCAGGGCAGGGCAGGGCATCTCGCAGCACACAAGGGATCGAAGTCGTAAAAAAGCAAACTAGATTCATGGCACTTTCGGTTATACGTTATTCATTAGAAGGAGAACTGGCTTGCTGCGTAGGGATTTCGCAAGCGGTAGGCTGCGATTCCGATATTATTTTTTTAGTAGGATAAGAAACCACCCTTACGAAACAAAGTTTTATTCTCGATTGAACTTTGATCGAGTAAACGTTCCTTGACATGATTATTTAAATAAAGAATTATTTGTTATTAAAAGGGATGCAAACTTGAAAATCAAACTCCTCGACAACGTTGTCGCTCGTCACGTGTCCGATAGTTGACCGCGTGGCTCAGCGCAGTCCCGAAAATTCGAAGCTCTCGTCAGGATCGCGCGACCGAGTGGCTCGGATCGAAAGAGGAACTACAACTGTCGACGCGATATTTCGCCGTAAGTACCATAACCGAGAATGCTGAACATGTAGGAAGAGGAAGCTTCGCGCGGAGCAGGGCAAAGCAGAGCAGAGCAGAGCAGAGCAGGACAGAACAGAACAATCGTCCCATCGAGGAGATGGTCGCGAGTTAGAGACTCAATGGTACGCGACAGAGGGTTCCTTTGCATATATTTGACGATAGGGACGCTCCCGGCGGCGGTCGTCGCCAGAATTTATTGCCCAGTTTCCGGCGACGTTCCAGACTTTAAACCACAACGTTCGACGTTAAGTGACTTTGCGGGATTTCAATGTTGCGCGAACCTCCGCGCCGCGCCGCGCCGGACGGCTGCGTACCGAGTGCAGGGATACGGGGCTGCGCGAGCCCATAACGTAGAATCAAGATAATCCTGGCAGTCCATGAGCCGACACCGACTCTATCCTATCTGGTACTCGCGTAACAATGCGTTTCTACGCCTTGTCGCGCTCGCCTAATTCCCCTGCTCGCTTATCCAAGCAAAAGTAGACGCATTCGTCGTACACCGGCCGACGAAACGATTTTCCGCAACGAATGCCACCGCGCGCGATCGTTTTAAGGGTCTGGTCGATTTTATTATCTCGGTGTATCCTTCGCTGCTAAAATACGTGGAACGGCTGCCTCCACGCAGACAACTCTCGATGTCGGTAAAATTATGCACTTACTCTACGATGTATTGCATTTACTCGAACTAACGCAAACTAGCGCATACAAGTTTGTTAGAATAGCACGTGCCCCTAGCGAAGCTGCGATATGGCGGAGGGAACTCTGTGAAGTAGAGTTGCCGTGTCTCTCGGATAATTAAAACTTTCGAGAATGTAATTCTGCTACGAGTGCGCTGATTCGAGTGTAACGGGAAACCAACGATTTCTAATTAATAGTACCGATAAAAGCGAGGATAAGTAGTCAAAGTCCCTCGAGAAATGTTTTCCCCGACGTTTCCGCGACATTGTGTTTGTTAGGTTCACGGGAAACTTCTGGTCGGTTTTAACATGCATATTCAGCAGAAATTAGGTTTCCCACTTTATCACGGTACAATGTTGATTCTACGTTATCAACGTTAGTGTTCCAAGTAATTCCAACTGTATTATTATTATTATTATTATTATTATTATTATTATTATCCGACTGTATTATCTTTGTCGTCTAAAATGTAATATGGCGTCTTTAGCGAGAAGACAGTGTCGAGAGATTGTGTCAGTGAAACTCGAAAATAACTCATCGGAGAGTACATACTGCGTTTATGGCATGTTTCGTACTGCGCACACCATCGGTGATAAACTCATCCGATGCCGAGACATCGTTTAGTAAGTTTCGTGATATAATTGCCTGTAGTTAACAGAGCGTGGAAGCTATGAATACGAAGCAGTCGATATCACAAAACTCTGGCCGGGTATTAATACTAAAACTTTGTAAAGAAAAAGAGGAGAAACTCCGTTAACGAAGTCAAATACGCGATCAATTATATGGATATTTTCTGTATTGAAAGGTATCATAGAAAAAATAGAGAAAATCGACCGACAAGTTCAAGCGATCGATTCGGACGAGAAATACCGCGAGCGCAACAATTTCTTGCAACCGGAACAGAAAGGGGTTTTCTTTGCCGAGAACCTCGATCTCGCCGGGACTAATGGTTCGAAGTAGCACTTTTGGCGGTGCGACGAATGGCGCTCAACACCTAATCCAGATCTGGAGAGGTAGGAGTTAGCCCGATTTGCTCGACTAACGAAAGACAGTAACCGATTTCAGCGAATGGAGCACGTTCCGAGGAATGTGATCTCGGCTTAATTCGGATTTGTTCGCTGAAATCGCTTTTGGGGACACTCTTACAGTATGCACGCGTTCAGGTCTGAAAGGGCCATTTTCTCTTCACCCTCGTCCGTCTCCCATTCTCCAAACCTAATTTGTCTTTCGGTGTCAAATTGTCAGAACGGTGAAAGAATCGATGTCAAGGTAAGAAAAGAAAAACAATTCAAACAGGCCGATAGACATATTCGCTGCTGACGAAAACTTTCGATAATTCACGATATCGATGAAATACATTTTTTCAAAATTAAATATAGAAAACCACTCGTTATTTTCAATCTAATCGAAACACTAGAATAGTTCTTTGGTTGTTCTGCTATTTTTTAACAAACAAAAATGCAAGCGTTCAGAAATAGAACATATTGTGCGTACGGTACAATAGATGCCGAGATAGTTGTGACGAATGACACGACAGTTGTGCAAAAAGTGACATGTTGTTTTATTCCCGCGTGCTGCAGTTACATCTATCACCGAGAAATGGAAAATAAAATCTATTTCGATGGAACTTTATACGTATGTATACCGTGTGTCACGTTTAAATTTGACGACCGACACACATTGAAAACCGTTTCTGTGAGACACAGGTTAGCGTTGTTTTACAAATATTTTCATACCGGCTACGAACTCGAGTAATTATAGTCACCGAATTCCTAACGAAAGGATCGTGTCGTCGCAATTTCAGCTCGAATGCCCAATCGCAAGCAACTAGTATCGTTCAATATCTCGCTCGTTACCGCGTATTACTGCAACATTCTGTTTCTGTTCTGTTCGGGGTTTCGAAACAGGTTGCAGGTTGGCTAGCGATTACGACTGCTGGTCTCGACACAGCATTGTAATCCGCTCTTGCCAGAGGAACAGAGTTGCCCGGCGCCATCTTGACGCAGGTTACACGGGGCCAAATGGGTTACAGTGAGAATGCGGGTTGCCGACAAGAGAACCGAATTTCCTTCGGGTTACGGGTTACGGGTTACGGGTTACGATCCTTGAAAAAAAAAACGAGCCACGCACCTAATCCGTGTGGGAAACTGGTCGAAGGGTTTCACCATTTTCATGGACCAAGAAATTAAACATTTTCATCGAAAAGAAAAACGGCCACGAAAACGAGATACAATCCCCTTGAAGATAACCGCGAGCGGACAGTGTACCGTACGCTGGGGGAAAGTAACGAGATAAAAAATCAAGATGACCGGCTTGGCGTGGGCAGTCACGTTACAACTCGACTGCTGCCGCCTACGTTTGCCGAGGTGAAACTGTTTGCACGGCTGAAGCGTCTTCTTTAGGGTGGTCCTCGAGGGTGCTGAGCTAATTGTAAGAGGGGTGCGCGCTCACCGGGCCCCTCAATTACCGTGTCGCATCGTCAACTTTACGACGCGTGAATTTGCCATCGAGCTCGGAGCCAAGACACCAAAAGCGTCCGCGTTTCGAAGCGTATGCGATCCGAATGGTAATGTCGCCGAAATGAATTTGAACTTGAACGATAACGGATCTTTTCAAGAAAAACATTTACAATCGGAACGAAGAATATTTAATGATTTTATTTAGACTCGTATTCGTACCGTACTCTGGTCTCGTTCATCCGATAAACGCAACGCTAATCGTTATGCGTTTTGCGCGCACAGTCTCCCGGTAGAGAGTAAGAAATGGCAGTCGAGCCGTAACGACCGTATAATGAAATGAAAACATAAACTAGCAAACGAGGAACTGAAAGAAAAGCAGGGCCTGGCATTGTTTAGACAAATTTCGTTCCGATAGGGACGTACATACAGCTATCCGTCTATTTACCTTGTTATCTGGCTTCCTACCAATAATATATATTATTCAGGAGCGTGCGGGAGTTTCGAAGAATGCTATTGGATACGCGCCAAAGATCCTCACCGGCGCGGGCCGTGGGGCGCGGCGTACCGGCATGGCAGCTCGACGCGACCCTCGACGATACCAGACGAATCTACTATGTGGGCACATATGTACGATCCGCAAGACGACTCGTCGCGATTATTCACGACCACTCGCTACGAATAAACATACTCTATACCTTATCGTGAAAGTCCGCTACAGTATGTAGATGTACAAAGTACTCGTACATCTTTTAACAACGAATAACCTTTTTCAAATTCGACCAAACAACTCGAGTTTCTCTCGGATGTTGGAAGGATTATTTTACTAGGTAACGTGTGAATAATTTTTTCTTTTTTTGTTTTTTTCAAGGAGAGAAACGAAACACACTTTATTTTCGTTTTACGAGCATTTTTGTCTGTCACCAAAATATAGTTTGAGAAATGAAACTTAACACTTTATCGTACTCGTGACAACACTTGAAACGCGTTGCCCGAGTTCTTCGGATTAATTGCGACAATCGCTAGAAAAATCTGAATATTACCGATCGTATAATTACTTGCCGTACAGTTGGCAAGTTCTCGTCAATTTGCGACGGTTTCGAAATATTCCAAACGTGCATACAATGTTTTTGGTAAAACAAAGAAGAAAAAATGTGCAAATTCCATTTACACTAGTTTCACCGTTTACGTTATTTAATCCCAATCGAACTTTCGAATTGATAATTTCATTTGCCGTTGTTACCTCAAGTGCAAATTTGCACAAGAATCGAACGAAACCACCACAAGTTAATACGAATTTCATCGACCTATCACGCGTATCGATGCGTGGTGTTATTTTATGCAAACGCAACACAATACAAACTCGTTATTTGCTTTTTACCATACACGTGGTATTAAACGAAAATTACGAAACATTATTACGTGCTCGTAACTCGGCGGCCGCGTTACATAAAACCCGCGGGAAGTACAACATTCGTCGACGAACACATAATTTCAGTATTCCCGGGAAAAATGTGTCACGCGCATAACATTTTGTAACGGAACGCGACCCATTCGTAATACCGGTCGGGTTTTTGAAAGAAAAAAGACTGTATAGCGAAGACGCGTCACGGTATTCGAAATTATTTATTTTTCATTTACGCGTCGGTTCTTTTTCCGTTCCCGGAAGAAGCCAAAGAAATGGTTGAGAATAATGGTTTATGGGGACATTAATGGCTTTCGGATAGCCAGAGAAGAGGTGGTGCGCATTGGTGCGCATTGGTGCGGTGGTGCCTACTGGGAAGAGAGAAATAGAGAATGACGAGGAGCGCGGCGAGGCACGGCGCGGCTGAACGAGACGCAAAGTGAAGAACACTCGAGCATTCTAGGATTCGCACCCTTCGCCGTGGAAGCAGCACCGATCGAGCAAAAGTAATTCCGGTGGTGCGGTTGCATGGCGCGGCATGCGGCATACGACATACGGCATTGCGCAGCACGGCAAATGGAGTAGGCAATTCATTACGACAAGCCGCATTTGTGGAATTCTGACTCGATCCGTCGCGCGATCCTGCCATTACCGTGGCAAAGACATCGCCAGATATCTCAAGTCACGGCGCGATTTGTCTTCTCGTTGCGCTTCCGGTTCGATCCTAACCAGCGCAGCGCGCGCCAGATTTAACGCCGCTGGACTTGTTTCTTTCGAGAATAATTCTGTCGTTGCGTTGGCGGGAAGGAAAAACGCCACGTGTTTTCATTTTCGAGGATCTTCGGGGGCCCATGCTTCGACATATGTAGATCGTGTAGAGCTACTATTTTTTTTTTCTTTTCTTTTTGTAACCTCACCGACCGCCACCGAACGTAGAAAAGGACAGATTTTCTGCGATTCGTATAACGATATTTACGCGAATAAAGAAACGTGTCGTAAAACGAAACCGGAGAGATCGAAACCGGCCATTTGCCCGACAGTTGTAGGTTTGGCGTTAAAGAAACGGATAATGGGTATGCAACGGCTCTTGAAAATAGGTTGCATCCGTTGCAAACGTGATTATCCAAATATTCGGAAATATCTGAACCTATTCCTGGAAACTGGGGCATCGAATCCAATCTTCGTCATAACTGTCTAAACGAACTACACACACACATGCAGTTTCTTCAACGACAACATCCGGTGAAATGGCTTCGTTTCGAACAGCATTCAAAGTATGGCGCTTGCTTTATTTGCTTCTGTTTTCTTCGTTCTCGGCGACCCACTAGTTCAATCGAATTTTTTGCAATTATTAACTTCTCCCAGTTCTCCTCGCGGTTAAAACCCTTTCGTTACGTTTCAGTTATTTGTCGAACCGTTACCCGGCGTTAGACGATTAAAGTTTTCGGCACGGTACGCGCGGAACACGCTATCCAAATTTAAATTTCCTGCAACTCGATCAATTTCGGCAACTCGGAGTATGTAAAAATAGGAAAATCAACTTTTTTTAAATGTCCAGTCTGCTGTACCCCTTTAACGTCGCGATAACTAATTACTAGCCGAAAAAGGCAACGCCAGCCTGTTCGATCCGGACGAAGCTTCCCGGAACCGCTAATTGTTCACCAGTTGTTCCAGCAGTGTTTAAACGTTGAAAAAGAGCAAGTCGAATATAGCGAACCAATCGAACGCGAGGAGACTAATCAAAGAACGTTTCAGCGGACATTGCTCTCCATAGGTGAAATCCAGGGACGTGCAATTTCGGTGGCGGTATCAATATTTAGAACGTAGCAAGAAAACTTTTTGTGAAACGCAAAACCTGACAGCAATGCATCGCTTTCGTTGTAAATATAATGTAAATATAAAAGGAGGATTCCGGGGCGCTTCGCGATCCCTTAGACGCCGCGTTAATGGTAGCCTATAGTTCCTACAGTTCCGCTCGTGGAAACGACGCCAAATGTTGTTTACAGTAATAGATCGGAACAATCGAACACGATAAGCGAAGATGGGATTAAATCGCTCTACGAGTCCCACAAATGACTATTCCCACGGCAACGTGACAGCACGTTCAATCGTTTTCCACCGTTCTATCCAGCCATTGTTCTACTATTTCCATTGTTCTTAGCGTTAAATTTTCTCCGACTCGACTCAGATTTGTTATAGTGGGTGAGGCACCTGAAACAGGCGATTCGAGTAACTTAATCAAGAAATTGATTCAATTCGTTTCCATGAAAGCATCTATACGACTTTGAAAGTTGCGAGATAAAACACGAAGAAACGATCGTGTCGACCGGCAGAGCTACTTTGGCGAGGGTTAGCATAACTTGATTCTCGACGTTTGATTTTTGAGGAACATTTAGATAGCAGACGACAGATAAAATGTAACTACACAGGGACACGAGCCGTACATTTATCTACAGACTGATCTCTCAGCTGATTCGAAGTGAAATTATTCTTCGACTCCGTTGACCAACGTCCGTTCGCCGACGAATACGATAATCGGTCATCGATCGCCTACGTAGGGATCATCCGTCGATAGCCGCATACGTGGACCGTTCGAGGTAGAGGAGAAGGCACGAAGGAAGGAGGAAGCACGGTTTCTCCGGTTCATCGACTTCCGCCTTTCTTTTTTTCTTTTTTTCTTTTTTTCTTTTTTCCTTCTTCTCTTCGCTTCTCTTTCTTTGTTTTTCCCCCTTTTTCTTTTTGTTTTTATCGCGTTTGGCACGAGTGGCGTTTTAAAGGGTCCCCGAAACCGATGTTCTCGGTATCGGCAGATGTTCGCGACGCGCTTTTATTTGCGAGAAAATATTGCATCGAGAAGTCGCGTCGGGGCTGCTGCGCGCCTCCCACTCTCTCGCCCCGTGAAAACTAAGCTAAACGTGCGTGGGAGACGCGCGACGTCTGACCCGTTACAATCCTGTGTCGGGTTCTGATAAAAAGAACACGCGTTATCGGCAGGTACGTCGGCGTAACTAACGTGCCTTCTACCGGTGAAAGCCCGTAAAGTCCGAGCGTGGATCCGATATTATTCAGCCTCGTAAAAAGAACAAGTCGAATTCCTCCTTGATTTCCGTTCGGCGCGCCGCACCAAGCCCCGTTCGTTCATCGGACATTTATTCACGGTTCAACATCTTATTTGTTACGCCGTTATCTACGAGACATTATGTAATAGAATCTTCGCCGAACGCGATAAAAGCAAAGCAAAGCAAAACAAACAAAAAGAAAAAAGAAATCGATTTGTTGACCCGTCTGCAGGGGCGAGACTGCCTCTTTTAAAAACAACTCGGATGCGAATACTTATGCGACTGGCTCACTGTAAATACTTGGCGCTGTTGCTTGCTTTCCTCGGCCAGCAGAACCTTTGAAAATTAAACTGCAGTCTCGAGCAGCCTCGTATTTGCCTCCGACTCGAGTCCTGCGTATCTCGTATCTCGTATCTCGGAATTGGGTGTTTGTGGTCGAACAATATTCTGAGACAATTTCCTTGGAAAGTAGCTAGATAGTTGGATAAGACAGACAAGAGAGAAGACGAGACAAGAGACGAGCGAAGGTGGGCAAGCGCGCGCCCTGTTCGTCCAACGACGAACAAAGGAAGAGACCCCCGGTGGGTTCTAGGGGAGGAGGATGCCTTTGCAAACTCCTAAACCACCTATCACACCTTTCTCTCTTTCTGCTCGGATTCGTCGGGTATCAACCGTGCACGGGAAAGATGACGAGATTGTACGATAACCGCAACCACCGCTGCGCGACTGCGTTCCGAGGTATGTACTTTCTGCACGAGAAATTTCACAAACGAAACCAATTTCCCGTGGTCGCCGCATTTTCCTTCGCTCCCCTCTCCCTCGGTATTCCCGATATTCGGTATTCCCAGGTTCTCCTGTCGCGCCCCGCTACTTCCCGGCAATAGATTTTATGACAGACGTATCACCCGGCCCGGCCCGGCCCGAACTCCTCGAAACCGACACCGATAGAATCGACAACCAAGCAAATCAATTTCTTATCATCGGCTTTAAGAAAGCTAGGTTCGATTTACAAGCGGAGACGAGAAGCCTGCTGCCTCTGCCAGCACCACGGCGAAACTACTTCGCTCACCGAATCAGTCAAACAATACGACAACGAGCTAAAAGATTTGTTGGTTTTCCGATCAAGGGTGGCCCCCGGTTTTAGCTACCTCGCCAACTATTTCCTTGAGAAATCTGACAGATACGATTACCCGTTGTTACCTATTAAATCAACTCGACTCTATCCGACAGATTTAATTCTTTAATTCGCAGACTATCGTGACGTGGCCGTTAAAGCTATCCGTAGATCTGAATTGTTCTATTACGGACAGTCACGCACCGCCATGCCAGTTTTCTCGGATCGCAGATAACACCGTTCAACGCGTATATGAATTTCTAACCCTTGATAGGCGTCTTTTTCACATTTTTTTTTCTTTCTTTCTTTCTTTCTTCCTTTTTTCATTTTCGTGAGTTGCATATAAATTTAGAAACATTTTTGATCGGTTGTTTCTGGTACCCGAACAAAATCAGTTTCCCCGAAGAAAATGCAACTGGTCAACTTTGCATTGAATTTCGACTTGAAATTCGGAAATGCGGTTCAAAAGCGTTTTCGTAGGCGATACGTGTGTAGATACGCGCGGCAGTGCAAGAAGACGGAGGTCGGCGTGAATCGATATATCGACACGGGCCATTTTTCCCGCGCCTATAAATAGCCGAACGACAGACACTAGGTTCCTAGATTACGTATGTATCCGAGACTCGTATGCACACACCTATACACATATATGTACATAGGCACGTACGTATACGTACACACATATATATATCCGCTCGGATAGATTAGAACGTTCCAACTGGCATCTGATTTACGATCGCGAATACGACTTCCCACGCGTCCAGTTTGATACCGGTATTTAAGCTTCATTCACACGCGCGTGTGCCAAGTCGCGCGAGTCGCGTAACGCATGAACAATCGCGCGTCAAGAGTGCATCTGCTGAACTTGATTCACCTCCATCGACCATGCCAAGATCATCCCGACGACCATTCCACTTACCATTTACCATTTACCATTTACCATTTACCCTTTACCGTTTTGCTTTCCTCGAACACGATATATGTACACGGTATATCGCTCGCAACTCGTACGAGCCACGGCGCCGAGGAAATCGTATCGAGCGGCTGAAGGAAAGATGAAAAGATACAATGGACTGAAACAATATTTATGGACAGCCGAGCCGAGGTAATTCGAATTTCAAGAGCTAGAGTTTCCCGACCGAGGTTTACAGAGGCTTCGAGAACTTGTCGAGAATCAGTTGAAAATAGTACAACGATGTTTCTACACTCTCTGCCTTTAATCCTTCGCTATTTTCAGTTGCACCCTCTCGTTTTTGTCATGAATGCATAAAATCCGCAGTCTAATAATAAGAAAAATAACGCACCTGGAAGAGAAATTTTTCATTCGCACAGGATTCAGAATCAAATTTAAACGCAATTCAGTGTGGAATATTTTGCTAGAACTTATTGTAATAACTTGACTTGTGGAAGACTTTACGGAAGTTTATGGAGGTTTAATATGCAGCGAATATGCGAGGTATACGCAAGATATATGCAAAGTATATGCACAAGAAATGCGGAAAATGCGCACCGCAGCAAGAAAGAAAAAATTCGCACAATTCTGTTGAATCGATGTGTTTAACGGTATATCTTATAAGTAAAATAACATAAGATAAAATATGAATTTTATTTTATAAATACAATCATTTGATTTCCGTGTTTCACATTTGATACCTATTTGCATAGATTAACTATAAGTAGATATTTATATGCTGGTAAAGAACCACTATAGCGAACATTTAGCGAGAAAGAGTACGCGATTGCTTAAACATTCGTTCAAACATTCGACTTGACTTGACTTGACTTTATTTGATTGACAGGTTTGCACACGAATAGTAATTCAGTTATAGCCGACGATTGTGCAAGAGCCTATAATCCGCAGCGAGACAATACGAGATGATAATCGTGACCATCGAATGACATAGGCGTTCTAGAATGTCGGCAAAGAAGCCCAACACGCTTAGATTGTACTCTTTCCGAGAGATTTCGAATAAGAAAGCGAAACGTCGAAGCTGTATTCACGCACGTTGAAAACGACCTTGTGCGTTATGAAACGCAAACTGACCTACCCACTGGTAAACTAACAAACTTCCGCTTAAAACGTAAGAAGTTAAGGAAAAATCTGATTGAACCATATAAATTGCCTCGATCTCGAAGAATCTTCTTTCGTCTTGCTTCGGTAGTTGACGTGTTACAAGAATTTTTTTTTTCTTCGGAACGATGAAAAAATCGATTTTCTGAACACTCGCTCAATCTCCACGCCTTGAGAATATCAAAGTTCAAAGTGGTTTTATGCAATTCGGAAAATTGTCAAAGTTATAAAGGATTAAAGGTCTCGGCGCCACGGACGACGACACGTTTAGAAAAGTTGAAACGCGTTTTTCTCGAAACCCAATTTTCGACCTTGTCTCACGCTTCTCTCGGAAACTATTATGCTAGCTCGATCGGCTTTTGCCCTCTTATGCACACCGAGTAGATACCTCCTACTCGTATTCCACGCACATACATATTCCTACATTCTGCTGCTATTAGAATTTGCAACTGACAAAATTAATTAATGCGACAGTCATTCTGGTAACTGGAACATTCTCGAATTAATTAGCGCTTAAGCGTTACGAAAGTTCCGCTAACAAGATTCCCTTTAGTTATCCGCGCGAACAATGAACAGTTACGCGATGCGTGATTTTAGCTCGATGCGTACACTGTGCGCACACTATGTAACGTAATGTAATGTAATGTAATGTAATGTAATGTAAGCGGCGTTACTGGATCATTACCGAGGTTGACCGAGAGATTGCATTAATTAGACCGGGCCGGTCTACAATTGGCGTTCAGAAATGGTATACCGCTCGATTCAGATTTTACGTATCGGCAAGTAGGTACGGCCGTGTTTAAGTTTAAAGATCACAAGCAACTCTTCCGCCTGCCCACACGAATCCATCGTTCCTTCAATTTGACATATTCAACGCGATTGTGGGTAATTGCTCGTTCAATTTAGCTGTCTGTGTGCACACACCGGTTCAGAATATGTACGTTGTCGGTATCGATTGCGTAGAGCGTAGAGTAACGCACGGATGACATCGCGCTCTTAGTTCTAATTAGTGGATTGCAGACATTAGTGTATGCGCGCGCGCGCACGTGTCGAAGCATAAACGAATATAAAAAACAAACAAATTCCTATAAAACACAGGAAAACGGGTACGATAAAGTAAATTTAATAGCGTTTTAATTCTGTTGTTAAATAAAATACTTGATCGGAGCGATCCGCATTTAGATCCAGTTTGTCGAATCAAGTTGCTAATAAATTAAAGCGTATCCGAAACAGTTGGTGCTCGCCCTGCATACACGGTTTTCTTGCGTTTCAAAATCTGCACATGCCATAAGTGCACAGAGATTTTCAATCCGGTCGATGAGCGGCACTGTACGTGCCGATTACGCGGCGAATTGATTAGCAGATGTTCAGAAGATGGAGGCACGCTACATGGACGTGAACTTGACGGGAAGAGCAGGTGGGGGGGGGGGGATGTATTAAAAATGAAATTCATTTTAGCAATAATGGTAGCCGTATTCAGCTTGATGGGAACGATAAGCTACGCTCGCCGGTAATAGGTACCCCAGGTAATCCTGTGTCTCCTGAGAGAGGTACCTACTGCAACCTAGGGAAATTGAGGTTAGCCAGTGGACCGTATCGAGGCGAATCAACCCAGGGATCCCACTATACCTTCCATTGCACGTATAACATTCTGCTCTAAGACCGAACAAATATCCTGAATGAAACATATCGAATCGACTTACGGAAGCGCAAGGAACGATAATAATTTATTCGGTTTCTCGGCCCCACGCGATCCTCCTTCTTCGAAGCAATTTTCGAAGAGAACTTTCTTCAAACTCTCTACGTTCGATCTGAAAGAAAATACTGTGCGTAAAATGGCTCGATGAAATATTTCTGCTGTTATCCAGGAAAGATGTTTCCGACATTTGCATCCGAAAATTGCATAACTCTTTGCTGGTCGGCACGTGGCACGCGGCACGCGGCACGCCTACATACTTGAACGGAAACAACTAACGTGGCCACAACTCGTTATTATTATTTTCGCTGTTTACGCGAAATAAAAATCTGCCAAGTGAATTTCTCAGGGAAAAAAAAGTTCAAATGTACAAAGTTCAATGTTTGCTCGGTTGTACGTTACAACAAACATTTTTTCCAATGAAATTGGCCTCTAGAATTTTTTAATTAATTTCAAACTAAATCTTTTATTTGAACGTTCAACCGTTTAGTTTCTCGCACCGTTGCAATTAGAGAAGATTAGAGAAGAAGAGAGAAAATAGATAAAGCGTGCGACCAGTGTGTTCTGTGCAGAAAATGGAAGAAATGCGAGTGAATTGATTAAACGCGAAGATACATAGTTGAACGATAAAAAGTAGCATGATTTCAAGACGGTCCAATTGAACCTATCCTATTTATATAATACGCCGGCGCGGCGTATGTCACGACGTTAAGACGACAGCGAGGACAACTAACTCGTTGAGACGGTCGAGGAGTCGCGACAACATCGAAAGAGGATTCTTCGGCATAGATGGCCCTCGACGACCTGTCTCTTCCACCTATCCGGTGGAAGCCAGCATCTGTCGGCTATACCATCAAAAAGGAGAAGAGCGAAGCGGACGGAGCAAGGAGATTCGAAAACGTATGGAAGAAGGATATTGTAAAGTCGTGAAAGATGGCTCGGCTAAATGCATGCTAGCTGCTCGAGACGAAAAGCTGGATACCGAACGATCCGTTTGCAAAATCCCAGACATTAATTACGCTGCTCGACACGTATTTCTAGTTCGAGCGACGTACGGCCGATTTTTCTAGACTTGCGAAACGTATGCACGTAGAATGTTTCAATTTGGAAAATTTCGTCTCGTCACACAGTAATTCTAAACTTGAACATTACTTTTCTCCAAATAAGTTTTCCGAATCTTTTGGTTGTTCTCCTTGTTCGTTTATGAGATTGACGAGGTTTCAATATTATTATGATTAGTTTTGCAGCTTAACAGGTTATCAGGCCACCTTTCGATAGCATTCTTTTGCCATTTTTCTCATTATAGAATTCAATCATCGACGCAAAAACTCGTACAGTAGTAAGAATTCTCAATTCGGACTAATGGAACGTTACATTTACAGTTACAACTTCGAACCAACGAAGAAGAATAGAGAAAACATTTTTTTTTTTTGAAACCCTCGCCTCGGCGTGCTCGAACCGGTTGGAGATTACTGCTATAGAGCCCTCTAACTTTTCCGAACTTCCTAATACTTCTTATAGATTTGGAGGGTCCTGATCCCATATAAATAAAAGGGTAAGAAAGTCCTACGGTAAAAGGATCTCAAAGTCCAATGGCAAATGGTAAAAAGAATGGTACAGCAAAAGCTGGTTTAAAGTAGTTGAACTTGTGAAATAAAGTTTAGTAGTATGGAAACGGGACACGGTGACAGCACAAGCAGAAAATCTACACTGCTTGCTTGCTCAGTTGTACAGGGTGGACCAAAAGTCTCGAAAAGCTCTGAAAACGTACCAACTCTCTTATTTTTGAGATCAGATTCTGTAAATAAAGCCTCGGAGAATCAGAATGGATACACTCCCCTCCCCCCCTCCCGAAAACCCCCTAAATAAAGGGCTGCCGAATGAAAGGCTGAGAATCGTAATTTCGTTAAATCTGGGGGATTGTGAAAATTCTGGAGCCCTCGCTCACGGCAGTCTGTTGAAACAACGGCTGGTCTTTCAGCTGGCTGTGTTGTAGAGGGTTATAGTGTGCGTGTGTTGGCGCGCGAGTGGGTAGGGGGGTTGGAAGCGCGAAACGGAGATTTAGGTTGGCCCTTTTCGGCGGTGGAGTGTGACCGCGCCGCGACGTGGCGAAATTACATGGTGCCGGCCGATCCTTCGTGTAATACCACGTTATTATGTGGGGATTATTATTATAGACTACCTATTAGCCGCTTAATCCGATCGAACGCTTTGTAACGCATTCTAGGCCGCATCCGTGGTTAATGCCACGGTTCGGTCCGTGTGTATGCAACACCGACGGAGGGCCGTATCCCTATTTATTCGATCGATCGCAGGCCAGTGTTCGTCCGAAACACAACACAATCGCGTGCACGTGCTTCCAATTCCGGATTCGTTCTCGGTTTAATGAAATCAAACGCGCCGAGCGCGCTCAGAAATGCCACGCGACTCTCTGCGATCTTGCGAATTATCCCGGAGCCACGCACATCCGAATTAAAACCGAGACAAAAGCGCATCGAACAAAGGAATTTTTGGATAATGGAACAATCGCTTTTCTCATGATAAATCTCATTTCTTTCTTCGAGGACCATTCTCATTTCTCGGCCACCGTTCATCCTACAGTCATTTTTCTTTGATCAACAGAACGAGGTTCCCTCGAGGAAACTTTGCTTTTGCGACAATTATTTTGCCAATCTAGTTTTTGTTGAAATAATGTAGTCACATTGTGAGTAAAACTCACATCCGGGAATGTCGGGGCGTAGACGCGGCGTCGCTTTGGCTGTTACAATGTAACAACTTATAAAAAGCCTAATGGAGTGTGCGTCATATGTCGAAATGACGATCGGAGGAAAAATGACGATCGACACGAGACTAGAGTGGGGAAGACGTTAGCTGCACGTCCACCCAAAGTTCAGTTCGATAAAAGAATCGGTTTGGGCAGGACATACCTGGTACGTGTAATAAGTTCGACACAAGAGTCGGTTTAGGCAGGACATACCTGTGTTATATATATATATCAAGTTTTTATATTAAAGAAAGTTCCTTATTCGCTAACGCTGTGCTTTATAATAGGACAAACATCATTCCTATCATATCCTCGACAGTTTTATTTGCGTCAAATACTGGGAGTTAATTTTTTGAAAACCAATTATTCAGACAATTTCAATATTTGCATCTAGTCGATAACAGTGTTTACAATATCCGAGAGGCATGGCGCACGACGCGATCCGAGCATCCTTGCCAACTGACCTCAAGGCTGGCGGCTTTTTACCGGTTCGAAAAGATTATACCAAGCATTTTTTAAATCCGCACAAGTATTACTGTCACATTTCTCGGGATCGTTAATTAAAAATGTGTTGTATAAAAGGATTGTCGGTTGAAATAAGAAATGCAAAGCATTGAGAAGCATCGAAGAAGAACACGTTTTCAGGTTCCTATTAAGGTTAAGCTCGAGTAATCCTCACTGATTTTATTATTTCTCTAGCACCGTTAAGCACGAACATTGACAAGTTTTACCCGACACTAATATTTCATGTATTCTCACGGATAAATGTTATACGGTGTTTAACCACGATATTTCTATATTTTCGAATATGTAAAAAGAATATTTGGTTACCAAGCGAGGTCGAAACTCGTTTATTTTCACCTTGGTTTTTTAGCGGCTCAAGGAGGCTTTCCAGCTTGGCTCCTTCTGTTTTTAGGAGCGACGACTCTGACGCGAGCCGCACGCCTAAAGAAACTACTTGCCAAGATAATGTAAAGTGTATTAAAGCGTGCGACGCGAAGAAATATTGGACAGCTCTCGGAAAGAAAAAATACTTTGTTCCCGCGGAATATTTAACGACACCTACGCTCTCCCGGTCTCCTATCTCTCGAAGAAGATGATACTTCAGGAACGTTCTCCGAGACGACGTTTATCGCCGTTTATTTATCGCTCGATACAGCTTACCAGCCGCGTTCACCCACCTCCTTATTATTTAAGCGTGCACGCTTACGCCTACATCTTTACCATCCATATTTTTTGACGGCGCGGCGCGGCGTTTCCTTCGCGATCGAACGGAAGGAGCCATCGAACCAGCGAAACGATTATCTTCGTTTAGCGTTGCGAAACGTCTACACACACGCGCACACACGTTATTGTCTCCGTTGTTGCGACATGCTGCTTCCCACTCGACAGAAAATTAAGAAATTCACCGGTTTATGGCAACCGTGAAAATCTCCGTAAACAATCAAAGTCGTACGAAACCTTTTATAAATGTTACCGTCAGTCAATTGAATTCGCAATTGCAATTTTAAAACGATCAGCGATTCACCTATACGAACAATATGTCGTTACATACATTTTCATTGAAATGAAATCGTAAATCGTGCTCGACGGTTTTCTTTCGATCGCAGACTTCCTTGGTCGTCGAATATTAGTTTCTGAATGCTCGCGACCATAACAGTCGCGACCGCGCGAAATTACCAAACAATAGTGATCGATCTCGCAAACTTTTTCACAAAGTACGCAAAAGCAGAGTTAAATCGATGAACGTATTTGAAATTGAAGAACGAAATAAAATGGGATCGAGTAAACATAAAGTTGTTCGCCTCTGACAAATGACAAAGCCATCCGTGGATCATATTACTTTTCAAGGGAGCAGCGGAAAATGTGTCAAACCGGTGCGGTGCGGTGCGGTGCGACGAGACGAGACGAGCCGCGACGCGGCGCGAAGCGCGAGCGAGGGTTAATTAAGCGTACGAAACGTGAATTTGCATTTCGCCTTTGAAATCACTTGTATTATGCAGCAACTGTTTTAAAATACTCGGCATAAAGGAACATTTAATAGCGTGGAAATCTAGTTTAAGTCTCCGCCTGCAGAGTATCTTCGCCGCCCGAGATAATTAGAAAATTCGAATTAATCCTTCCTGCCAAAGGAGTTCGAATGTTTGTAACCGTATTAATAACCCGGATCCATTGTAAAATATGTACAACATCGCCGTGAGGTTGTCGTCCCGGTCTAATTTCGAGGCTTTTGTCTCGCCGCGCCGCGCCGCGCCGCGCCACCTCCGATTATCAATGCATCATCCCTTTGGCTAATTCTATGCTCCTTCTTGACCCAGCAATTTGTAACAGCTATTACATAGAACGATTTCGTCCCGTAATATTACACGGCCACGCATTCGTCCATAATCTCTCTATCTCCGCGGAGGACGCGGTTGGATCAAAACTATTTGGTTCTACATGAAAAAATGGTCAGAACGAAAGTTGTATCGTTTCAAGAGTGGAATACTATGTAATAATTAATTTTTCTCTGGTTTTTCGTCGAAATGCAAAGGTCGCGTTCAAAAACATCCGATTTCAATATCAAAAATATTATTGTCCTTTTAGAAGACTTTAGTCCAAATATTACCGTGATTCGCTGCAGCTGGATATATCACCCTGTACAATAATCCTGGCCCGGTAATCCCCGAAGTACGGCAGCTACGAAACACTTTGATCACGTTCCTTCGGACGATTAAGAACAGTTGTTCGGACGAAGTCGTCGTAAGGCGACATTTTCCACTTTCCATTGGTCGGATTAAGAGAAACACGAGACGTACATACCGGCCGGCAAACGATCAACTTTCGTTGGATCGGTGCGCGTTCGGTGTTGAAGGTGTTCGGGCCCTCGAAATAGGAATGCCTCGAGACTCATCTTATCTTCGTTGGACGATCTCGAGAAAGAGCTTGGCCGGCGCGTCCAGTGAAAAACCTAGAGTAGGTAAAGACGTCTTTCGAATTTTGAGTAACTCGAAACCTCGACCCATCTGCTTATTTCTTTTTCGTTTCTCTTCGAGATTAAAAACAGATTTCCGACAGACAGTTATTATATTTCTTTCGAAGAAGATTTCAATATATACGCGAAACAGCGAACTGCAAGAAATTTTCCTGTAACGTATGTACATATCGTCAAATACTCGTATGATACAAAACCACGAGTATCCATTGTCTGCTAACGAGTTGTTGGTAATGACAATATTTTGCTTGCTGTGACGTCGATTTGGAAATTCAATATCTTGTTTACATTGCAGGGGACTGTTTTCCCTAGAGTGCATTAGCAAATATGAAACAAAGAGCCGCTGACAAGACTCCGGATGAGCGAACGGTTCAGTTACACGTCATATGATCTTTGAAAACAACTTTTCTGTATTTCTGCAGTGAGGAAAAAATTTAAATAAATTTTTATTTCCAAGGAAATCGTACAAGTACTATTAAGATCGCAAAATATTCGTTATACCTTTTGACGACCATGTGTACCTCTTTTTCGCTCGAGTGGTTTGAGAGCAAGATGCCGATTTTAATCGAATAAAATCATCAACACTTTTTGTACCTCGTTCATGCTTTGAACGCGACGCCTTCCGACGCTTCCGATGTCGTTCATCCTTTGGACGAGACATCTCGCATGTTTATTCATTAGGACGCCAGTCCAAAAATTCGGATAAAACCAGTTCACGGATGATCTCGTGCAAGGACGCGAAGAATCTTGTGTAGCGATAATGCACGAACGATATGTTGTATTAGTCAAAAAAAAAAAAAACAAATTGATTCCGAAATCCGAATGAAACGTGTCGTTAAATATCTAGAAATCGACGCGACGTAAACCCTAACATATATAGAAGCATACGTAAATGCGTACGTTTTTCCCCGAAAATTCCCGAAAAACGAGTGGTTTTGTGCCTGATGGGTGTGGGCGTAACCCCTTGAAGCTCCCCCGACAGAGCAATAATTCGCACGCGTCGTTTCCGTGGAATTGGTTTGTTTTTCGGATACTCGTCCGGGCGCGATATTCTCACAGCGCGCAGCGTTTCGTAAATTGTCGCGACGATTTTCGAGACAATCGAGCCGCGTCGGACTTGATTTCGTGTGCTCATAAAGCGGTGCTGGTTGGAGCCAGCAGCTTCGCGTTGTCCGGTCGGATACGATGGCGATCGAATCGATTCGACGCGGTACAGTGCGCTAAGCGTTGTCGGTGCGCCCAGCTAGATATATCTCCGATTTCGATGATTTGTCGATATGTTGTACTTTTCAACACGGTGCACGTCATTTTCCTTTGTAGATACATTAGCGGCGCTCTCGCTTAGCGTCCGACATATTCGTGGAAAACTATCGGTACCGCAACAGGATCGATTCTTCAGCTCTGTTCAGGTTTGTTCTGGTGGGCACAGCGAGGCACAGGCGAGGCACAGGCGAGGCACAGCGAGGCACGACTCGCCGGCAGTCTTGCCGAGGCGAAAAATCACTTAGCCGAAGATGTTATCGCGCACTCCGGCACTCATCGACGAAACGTCGGCCGGGGTTCGTCTGGCACGGATTCGCTTCTTCTTCCGAACGATAAGAATCTGATTTCCGCGAGACGCAGCTAGAAAGGACACGATGCCTTCCTTCCTTCCTTCCTTCCTTCCTGATTCCTTCCCCCAAAGCTGAAAACCCTTATCGAATCCCCGATAAAATGCCGCAAGCTTCTCTCTCGGGCCGTCGAAGCTGAATCAGGTCGCTTCGCGTCTGTGAGAAACATTCCAGGAATTCTCCCTCTTTCGATTACACTCAACTATCCGGGGAAGGATCCTCGAATCTGAATTCCTCCTGCCGGCGAATCGACACGGACCTAAGCTCCCTGTTGCCTTGAATTTTCTTTTAATTGTTATCTACCGTCCCGTTCGCGCCAATTGTTTGTACTTTTCTCATTCGGCCCGCGTCGCTGAGCTGTAGGGGCATTTCGCCGCTGGAGAGCACGTACCGGGTGGCTCGATCGAATCGGCCCGATTATATCAGCGTTTTATTCACCTCCCAAGTTGTAGCAACGAGTCATACTACCATCTCGTGGCCAAGATTTCGAACAAAATAACACTAGAGTGCATGTAGAATGCGGTGAGAAACTCTATTTCGGAACTGACGGCGCATGTTCGACGGCAGAAATATCAATTTTTTATTACTAACAAAGCTTTTTTGTCAGTAACGTTATATTTGGTTCAAGCGAAACAAAAGCGTCGTTAAACTGGATTCAATTATGTATTATACCGAGTTTTACATCGGCGCTGCTGCAACAAGCGCGTCAAACACAAGGTCTAATTATTATGCCTAAAGTCTGTTGCGTAGCCACATCGTATATTACTAATTTTTTCGGGCGGTGTAAAAATATCTATGTATCCCAGCGTGCTGTATGTACACCCTCTCAACGGGACAAAATCCGATTACATAGGTACACGTGCCATATTCTACGCATATCCCCTTGCTTTCTTCCGCAAATTCACCTGTCTGTCGCGAGTTATTCGAATCGTAATTAACGTCGGAGAATTTCAATTTCATCGAACAGCCTACGCGTAAGCCAGAAATCTTTCGGACTTTCTAATGGGTTTCGTTACGCTTCGAAGAGCATGTTGTAGAAGAATCGAACCATTGTTCCGTTAACTTTCGACCAACGACGACGTAGTATATATTCCTTAATGCGAGGCACGGGTACCTATTCCATTCATCACCTATCAAACATAATCATAAACCAACAGCCACAATCGTAGCTCTTTCCGTTCTGAAGTTATTTCGCAGTATATCTCTAGACGCATAACATTCTGTGCTACACAGATCCGACAGAAAAATACCAATTTATTTATTGACCAATGAACATTTTTGCTGTATATAGTCATACATGGCATTGTATCCGAATATTAATTTGATTTGAAAATGTGACAATTTTTCGTTGAAAATCGATCGAATGATTAAACGTTACTGCTAGGAAGACATTGTACTTCCAATCGATACGAAGCAGCACATCTTTTCGTGCAACAAGCACCGCGAGACTTGAATCGTGGCGTCTCCCACAAAGCAAGAAATACAGAAATAGCATTGTGTCCGAATATTAATGTGGGTAACTGTACATCGACTATAATCGCACTGTACTTTCTATCGTTCGCGTTCGCGTTCGCGTACAAAGGGGAAACAAGTCTTTCATATTACATAAAGGATAAAAATCGTTAGCGTGTTTGATAGCTCGGTGGCAGGTGGGAGAGTCGTTTCTGGCTCTGGCTCTGGCTCTGGCTCTGAGTCTGGCTCCGTCGCGTCGGTGTGCGTGTGTGTATGAGTCTCTCTCTCTCTCTCTCTCTCTCTCTCTCTCTCTCTCTCTCTCTCTGTCCTTTTCTCGTTTCCATTCACAAGAGCCCGTGTTTGCCGAGTAGTTTGCCTCGTGCACGGTAAACGGGTAAACTGACGAGAGAGAGCCCAGGAAGGAGGCGGAGGCTGCCATCTTGGCTCATTAGACACGGACGCATACCTACCCGTTTCAAGATGACATGGGTGGGGCCCCTGACCAAACCGAGCCTCAAAATTAGGCGCCAATGTCGTACAGGGACGGCACCGCACCCTTCCGACCAGGTCTTCGTATTACCGTATTGTGGTCCGCCGTATAGAAACCCGATACTCGTGTGTATAATGAATGGGTAAGCTATTTCGACGGGTATGTATAATTCGACTACGGGCCCTGAAAATGCTTAAGCGTCTCTGCCCCGTGCCAAGCTAACCATAACATTTCCAGACGCTCGAGTACAATCAACATCCCCGACGGAAATATTCGGTTGGAACGAAACTTTCGTTCCAAAGAAATACAAAATTTTCAAACAATACGATTTACGTTGGATCTGCAAAGACTATTACCGCTGAAAGTGAGAATCAATTGCATAAACATCCGTAGTTTAATAATGATACTTCCCGGCTATTTTCTCGACCAACCACCTAAAATATCACAATAATCGTATAATCGTTCCGACGTTCAACAGGAGTGTCTTTTCTAATTCGATCAAAGAACAATGATAGGAAGTAGTCAATTATCGGACCGGTGAAAAGGCGTAGTCGTTGCATCGTCGAGTGTATAGCAGAGTGCCGAAGACGGAAGTAAACGTTGGTGAGCTATATACATATCTGTATGCCCACGGTATCGGAGAAGATAGTTGAACTTCGAAACTTGCGATACTTAAAGGGAGAGCGGTTTACCCGAAAATTCCTGCTTTTCGGAAGTTTGCAGGTTCGTATAGACCCTCGAGAAAACTATCAGAGTATTGTGCTCTTGCTACCTTTTGATTTCTCAGGGTGAAAACACCCTTCAAACTCTATTTTCGTAAAGCAATGCTCGTTTCTAACAATAAGATATTTTTACACGACGTAGATAGTGGGAAACTGGAGATGCATTTTTTTCCTAAAGAATGCTGCACATTCAAACGTCTCCAAAAACTAAAAAAAAAAAAAAAGAAAAAGAAAAGAGTGATTAAACGAAACTGTCAGAAGAAGTAAGTCTATTTAACAATTTCCAGCGATACTATTGTTATAATTTGAATAATTGTGAAAATAAAATTCAAACTGTGAGCAATCATTTTGACCGGTCTTGTGGCATTTACTGAATTGTTGCAAGTGAAACGAACAAGTTGCGCTACTTTCGATTTGTTATTCCGTTTGCTATTTCCTTGCTGCCTCCTCGAGGAAACCGCACCCGATCGTAGGAGAAAGCTCATCTCACGCCTACGTAGGCCTCACGCGAAATGCCTGCCTTATCGAGCATGCGAGAGCGTTTTCTCGCCGCTGTGCTGCACTGGTTGCCAATCCGTGTTAGCGAAGAATCAACAATTTTCAGGCCGCGCCGCGCCGTAACAACGATTCCGAAAGCGAGGCTACCGCATAAATTCGAACCTAGGAAGGCCTAGGATTATGCTTGATAAACTAAACGCTGCCGTTGACTCGAAAGCAAGCTCAACACCTCCCACGTGTGGTACACCGCGACTGTACGATACACGTGTATGTACATTGTGTAACGTATACGGTGTACGTACATTGAATCATTTGCGTCCCGCGGGAAAGTAACTAACGGTAACTGACGAACGAGATTCGGTTTCGTATTACATACCTGCGCGCTCTCTGCCATAGATTCAACGAAATCGAAAGGTTTCGACATGCTTTAAGATCGCTACGTACGTTTCCACCGCTGACTTATTGTTGGTTCGATAGCAGTAACGAGGTATCAATGGATCGATGAACTTCAGATCTTCGGTTACAACTGCGAAAGTTTATGCATTTATAGCTTCTGAAGATTTTCACAAAATCCTAGAATATAATATTCGTCAGAATTTGGTAAAATTGTTATTCGTTTCGGATCTGCAAAGGCTATTACCTACCGGCTGACAGGCACTGAAAAAGTATTTTATTTGATTCCGCTTTCTTAAACGTCGTCTGGAAAACTTGCAAATCGCACAAACGTCCGCAGGCTACCGATCAAATTGGATAACGATCTGCCCGGACTCGTTTCAAAGGATGAATTTCTTGTCCTCCTCCTTTTCTCGAGTTGTTTCTTTCTTCAAGATTGCTTTTGGCTTCGAGAGACAATTAAAAGGTACGCAACGGAAAATGAGTACCTTTTGCACTAGTTCCACAGCCACGATTAAAACTGTTTGACGAACTATTTCCATTTCCACTCTATGAAACATTTGCATTTCTTCCTCGGGAATGAATTCGTGTATACTAATCGTTTCGTTGAAGACGAACTTGGCGCAAACACCGAGTAGGTCGATTTTTTAAAGAAATTCTACTGGTTGAAGTTTCACAGATTTTCATATGTTTCTGATTGCGTGCAAGAACATTCGGAGCGTTCGTAAACCTGGACTTGCCTAGATTTTCGACTAGGCTCTTCAATTATCCTTAAATGCTTTTTTTCTTATTCCTGAGATGGATCTTCTCGCGTAACAGCCATTTTCTTTTTGCTCGAGATTTCTTTTGAAACGGTTCTATAGATTCTCCTCCATTTCCAATAATTACACCAAATTTCGACCCAGCTATCGTTACTTTAACGAACTCCATTCTACTAGCACTTCCACTGATATTCCTGTCACCCCAATGCCCTCGATTCTATTAGTTTGATCGGAAAGTAATTTCGTCTTTTCAGGAGAGAATAAAAGACGATTTTTCGCTATTTAGAATAAGTTTTATTCGCCGGTGTGACAACCGTTCGTGCAAACGATTGTGAAAGCGAATTATGTCCTGTCTTCTTTCTTCGACGAGGCTTTTGCGTTTGATTTGTTGAAAAAATATTTTACTATGACAACATATCGTAAAATATGTAGTATGTAATATAGAATACAAGGTTAAATTTCACTTCCGGGGCCCAGAAATGTTGAACTTTTGTTTTTTATTTAGTCCTATAGATTTTGAATGTTAGGTAGAGGTAAGGGCGCCGCACCGTGTTGACGTGTAGTCAGCGCAGCGTCGCGCTTCCAGCTACAGAGCTTCCCAACTCCCAAAATTGTTAACTTTTATAGAGAAAAATTTCATTACTTTCGAATGATCGTACTTTAATAGCGTCGAACAAAATAAAAGAGACCGACTGTTTTTGCCTGAGAGACGGTGGTGGCGCTTCCTTAAGCGTTCGTGCACGTTTCTAGTATCGAAATACCTTGGAGCATTATACATGAGCCGACGCCGCGACAGGCGCCTAAGAAGAACTCCGTTTAAACGTGGAACTTTGACGAAGTCGCGTTAGCCGAGTCAAAGTGCATTCAACCGTCAAAGCGGCGATTTTCGGCAATTACAGAGTTGCCTAAATAGAATCTCGAGAAGTTGGGCCCGCCCGGTCCAACACCTGGTAATGTCGCGTACATACATATAACGAAATAAGTTTTGTGGCTGAAACCATTAACATTGGCTGGTACATAAAGAAAAAAAAAAAAAAAAGAAAAGTGATCGCAGCAGTAAAGACTGGATCGAGAAAGAAAAATGATTTTTGCTAAGGAATGTGGCCAAGGTTTTTGATAGACACCGTATATTTTGTATACAGCGTTACGGAGCACTGTGCGAGAACGCGAGAAAGAGTTAAGACCTACACTACGGCTACTTGTCGACGTTAAACTTGACCAAATTCAGTTTGGCAAAGCGATCCGTCGATACGTCGCGGCGACGGGACGCGACTCGTCGTCGGTGCCGGCGCGGCCGGTGAGTCGTGAATTGGAGTTCAATTGGGGATTGACCCCTCCGGCGCAAGACTTCTATAATTACATTTCGCATTCCTCGACGTTACGAGCAGCCCAACGAGCGCCAAACGAGCGCGACATGCTCGTCGTCGCCCCAGACCGGTTCTTGTCTGCGTCCGTCCGCTAACGGTCGGTCAAGTTCGTCGTCGTAGCCACGAAAAACCAACCGATAAAATCTTCTCGACTGAAATCGGGGAAAACGCCAGCCAGACGCTCCGGCCGCGTCGTGACGGAAATGCCACTTTTACTTTCACGAGGATCGACTACTACACACTCCTCGCACTCTAATTAGATTTCTACACGTCACCGTTCCGAAATTTCTTGTGAAATACCGGACGTATACGTATACATACGATACAAGTATTTCTTCGCGATTCGAATATCTTTTAGGTCGGAGCATGTGCAATTTAGTCCGCAATATTTCTCCGCAATTCCGACCAATTGCGTTTTTCCCAAAATTTCCTTCCCACGTCACGTAGCCAGTAACAGTTGTTCCGACTTCTCAAGAAAATCCAAGTCTTACGGTGCAACGTTAACAAAGTCATCGTCGTTTCAAAGGCGTCCGAATATTATATTGCGCGCGATCGTATGTCCGATGGCGAGATAGCGATCGTGTTGAAAAAAAGATTGATCGAGAAAACAATTGCAGTTAGAATCGAACGAAGGAAAGAAAAGTAACCGAGAATACACGTTCCAAGCGTGCGTAGATCCGAGAACCGTTTTGTCGGGAGTTGCGGGTCAAATTGCGGGTGTACCCGAGAACAGTTTCGTTCGACCGTAGACTGGGAGTGGGAGACGGAGCGTCGTTGGCTTCGGACAAATTCGGGATCGGATAAAATCAGGTCGCGTCAACCGATTGTCAGTCGCCCACCAGCCGAAGAGCCAGGTAACCGATAACATCCGCCCGTTTCAGAACTCCGGGCAATAATATCATCTAGGCTGATTCGTCTTTGTATCAATCATATTCCTGAATAATCAATTAACCGAAATCGACTAAAGTACCAAAAATTTCAGTATAACTTATTTCTTCCCAAGTTTTTAATGTTTTCATTCGAAACGATAAAGTGCTTTCTCCTCCAACGGGCGGATCAGCACGTACTATGTACTTCATAAAATTGAATTAACCAACGATGAAAAACTGCGAGCACTGTGTCTTAATAAAAACGCAAGAGCTATTCTAACGTTCCACCGAACAAGATCATATCGGTGCCGCATATTAAAATCGTTCTTGCATAATTCAGAAGAAAAGAAGGGAAAAGAAAAGTGGAAA
This sequence comes from Halictus rubicundus, assembly GCF_050948215.1. NCBI lineage: Eukaryota > Metazoa > Arthropoda > Insecta > Hymenoptera > Halictidae > Halictus > Halictus rubicundus. Next base: position 14,827,398 of record NC_135161.1, read on the forward strand.
AGAAATATGGTAAGCAGGAATTCCATTAGGGGCTATCACACTTTGGAGGCTCGAAAGAGTGACCTGAATATTCGCCTACTATTTTCGGAAACATGTTCGTCGGTATGACATTTCTGCTGGATTATTTACTTAATAAGTACCTTTAACGTGTTAGATTTTAACATTATAAGGAAACCATTTATTTTCTTCAGTTTACGATATCCAAAAGAATAAATTTAATGAATAATTGCCCGTACATACGTCTCCATAAACTCAACAATGGCCAATTAAAAAGATTCTACAACAGTTAAATCGTCTTGCTCGTCGTGGTGGAAACGCGCGATAATTTGGAGAAAAATGTTCATTCCGGACGACTGTTTCGGTGGTGGAAGGATGACGCGGGTCTCCGGGAAACTTAATTGACGTATTAATGTCAATTCATTAAAGCCCGCCGCGGTTAATCCGTTTACTCGGCCTCCGTGTTCAGCATCTGTGTCTACGGGCGGTACACGTGCGCGGAGAGAAATATCGTGGCGATGTGCAGACAAGGCGAACCCGACCTCGAACCCGAGACCGAGCCCGAGCCCGAGCACGGCAAAACAGCCGAACAGAAGAAACGCGAAAGAGTGTTGCGGGCGATCGATAGTCAAGCTGGATCGAGACGCGATAGTGTCGAGGAGAAAGGTTCCGAAATAAAGTGGCGGCAATATAATCCGTCTTGGGAGCGGGATAGCCTAAGCCTGGGAGCTTAGCTCGCGAATGATCTTCGGTGTACGTACACCTACGTGTGTCTGTCGGGTGCGTATGCGAATCCAACCCTCTTTCTACCAGGCGAGCAGGCAGAGAGATAGCCATCGTTGCTGAACAGAGACTGTCTTGGGAGTCTACGGGTCTACGGTCTACAGTCTTACAGTCTACAGTCGCACATTCCACCAGGGAAACCTCTAATTCGAGATGAATCTTGATTACCCCGAACGAGCAGAAGAAAATCGAACACGATCAAGGAGAGAAGGTGGTAACTAAGCGACAAACAACGGACTCCGAGGAATTACTTTCTCACAAATTTACCGGGAAAGTTCGCGAACGGGCGAATCCAATTACCAAGAATATAAACTCGTTTATTCGGTTTTCTTCGTCGCCCGGTACATGCGCCGAGACGTTTTCGAAGGAAACTCGGAAAATGGAGAACCGATATAATCGGATTCATCTTTTCTTAAGTGCAGCTCGAGCGAGCGTACCACCTACATGGTACATAAATCGTTAATTCGAGCGACGCGACGGTCGAGACCCGTATTTCAAAGAAAATTTTGTAGCTTTTGCCTTTTCTAGGACTGCTTGATAGGTGTTTTTCAAGTAACAATTACGCATTCTGTTAACCACTCGCGCTGTGAAATGCCAGCTGTGCTTAACAAATTCATGCAAAAATGACGAAATCAAACGTTTCTTGTTCGTAACTGAACTGCGGACGTTTACGCAAAATAAAAATTGTACATGTCGATCGTGAGAAATGGAAGCTAGACGAGTAGACTGCGGATCTTTATGCATTAACTTTCAGGGAAACTTGATTATTCGTCAAAAGTTTATAAACTGTCCGATGGAGAGACTACTAAATATAACAGTAAATATAAGTACACAAATATAAATAATTTTGTGAAAGAATTAAAATTGAACGCTAAACGGTAAAAATCAAACGGTAAACACAATGTCTAAAATGGCGAAAGAACAATCGTCAAGCGAAATAGTGATTTATACGTTTCGAATACATGTCCATGATGTTAATTAATGTCATAATATTAAATTCATGCTCGTTTGTAACTGCAAATCACGTTCATTAATATTTATGCGCGGTAGCGTTGCACATTACACAACTGCTTCGTCGGATTTAAATAATGATCAGCTTGATCGGTAGTATACATGTATAATAATTGCTATACGTGTATAATATTTGCATGTTCTTTTCGACGCGTACACAATTTTTAGTCGAAAACATGTTGATAAACAATGTCACGAATTTAATATTTACATTACCAGATACGGACGTGTTTTTATAACATGTTTCGGTGCTCGAACCGAGGCACGAATCCTCGAAACTATTTTCTGAAAATATTTTCGATATTTCCGTGTTGCACGAACGCGACTTTTCGCATCGAAAGGGAACAACAAGGCAGCAAAGAATAATCCTTTGCGATTAAACTAAAAAATACGGGACTAGTATGGTCATAGTAGCAGAGATAACGTTTCATTTGTGAAGGTAGCTTTCGCAAAAAATCGAGGAAATCGGGAAATCACGAAGTTCGGGGCCCGCGGATTTTTTAAACAATTTCGAAATCAAAAGAATGATAACTTGAACCCCTCGATTCTCGTATGTACTACAATACATTTCAATCCGGGACAAAAAACCCATACATCCACGGACAAAAGTGATCGAGATGGCGTCGGGCGGCCCCTATACCTGACTAAAAATTGGAAATGTTTCTCTATTCCTATACTGTCGATTCGATTCGATTCGATTCGTTCCAGCGCATGAAAAAGTGTCAGATATCCATAGTGATCGAACGGATGCCAAAACTTGTGGAGGAGAGTCGGTCAAAACCGAGCACATAGATAAAACCGGGTATCCTTGCTCTCGTCTTTCAAATATGCTCGCGTATCTATTTTCAGCCACGAATCGTCGTCGCTCGGATCGATTCGTTAACGAGGATGATTACTATGTATGTACCGCGGATCTTTACGCAAAATCAAAATTTTCTCCATCGATCGATACACGATTCCATCTGGATAAAACACAGTTGACCTTCGTATGACCTCTACGCGTCCACATAGAGAAAAGACAGGGAAAAGAATACATCGGAAAGTGTGTGCTCCCTGACACCGTTTAACTTTTGTCCGAAACATTTTTTAGTATGGTCGATAGTTTCCGAGATAATCTGGATTTCCAAATAAAGGAAACACCCTGTAGATTGCGCAACCTAATGCATGCTGTGTCTCCAGGTTGAAGAATAGAAATCCGGGTTGTTTCGAATTTCGAACGAAATGTATGTAGGTTCCGTAAGAACCCGTCGGTGACAGAAAACGCGCGTTGGCGCTAACGTTTTCTCTTCTCCTTTTCAGCACCATCTTCTCATGTCTCCCTTCATTCCTTCCTTCCTTCCTTCCTTCCTTCCTTCCTTCCTTTCTTCCTTTCTTCCTTCCTTCCTTCCGGTCTCCCTCGCGACGCATTTATTTCCAGCGTAACAGGAATCTTCGAACTCTCGGCAAGAGCCGACAGAGAAAGGGAGAGAGAGGGAGAGAGAGGGAGAGAGAGAGAGAGAGAGAGAGAGAGACTTACAGAGAGCAGGCAGGACCGAAAGCGAGGGTAGTAGGTGAGGACAAAAACGCACATTTCGTTCGTTTGATCGCATTTGCTCGGTACATGTCTGATGTGCCACTCAGGAATGGCAATATACTGCGTTGTTACGTCGGCATCCGTGATTCTCTGGAATTCACTTAAATGAAATCTGTGTACGATACGGAAGATGCGGTATGCGTCAGGTGGAAAAGTGTGAAATTAAAACACGGTCTGCCGCAGCGAAAAATACGAGAACCAATTTTACGAGCGAAAAAACCGGCCAACAATTTTACCGAGTAGATCCGACAATTAAATCTCCTCTGCGCGTGCCGCGACGCGACGAAAACCCCGGTTCCAACTAATGAAAGTTTGTAACCTGACATCTTTAATCGATACGCTAAATAACACAGTTCGATATGTCCGTATGTCGACTACTACTAGGTAGTAGTTGGTGTCGACGAGCGCGTTCCTTCGGGATTTTTAATATTTTCATGCGCTGCGTATGCCGAATCTGTACATTTCGTAACGTTTTCTTTCATTGGCTTACCAGCCAATCTTTTAAATGGAATAACCGATGCATCTGCATCGGTTGACTTTGCCTTTACATTCTTTTTTACGCCTGATGAAAGATTGCAAAATCTCTCTGGACCCGCATTCTTTGAATAATTTTACATTGATTTACATTTGCCGCATGAAAATATGCGCAGAAACTTTTTGGCATAAAGACTTCAATCCCGTTGAGCATCGCAGGAAATTTTATAATAGAAATTACAATTTTAAATGGGAGACGTATACATTGTTGCGCAAAACCTTTCCCTGGTGACAAAAGATTTTTTTACATTTCCTTCCTCTCGCGCACGCAAGTTTGATACATTCGTATCAAAAAGTTGGATAATTTGTTAAAAATTATTGAGCGCAGAACATTTCGAAAGAGGGTTTCACAGACATTTCAAACAGAAGAAGAGGAAAAGTAGTTTGTAAATCTGAGAATATAAGGTTTTCAATATAGTCTGCAAAACTGTCTCCGTTCATTTTGCAACAGCTACGTATATTAGAAAGTTTTATCATGAAAAATAAACATTTTCAAAGTCAATTGTAAAAAACAGAAACGAAAGAAAAATAGCGCAACAGTGCTCCTAAATTCTTCCAATTGCAATATACAAATAGTAATATTAAACAAATGAATTGTTGAATTTAAAATTAATAACGAAGACAACACTAATCCTACAAATACGAATTTACTATAGTTTCAGCAGAAATGTAATTCACCTTTGATAAAAACACGTGTTAAGGCTTCTTTTCAGGATTTAGATCGAATTTGAACATTTGTATTGTGTATTTACAATGTATATTTTCTGCGAATTTTGTTTGATTACAAATGAAACAAAAAAAAAGAAATAAAATAAAATATAAAATGGTATTATCAAAGCTTCATAGCACTTTCTGTTGTCCTGCATTTGACACGCAGGCTTGTCAACTACAAAGGCGTAAAATTCGTATAGTAATCGTGTTCTCGAAACGAATAAATGTTCTGCATGGTAACACTTTCAAAGCTTTTCCTCTCTGTAATATCGTTTGTGCCAGTCATAAACAAAATTCGGTGTTATTTTAATAAGTTTTAATCCGATCGATATTTCAATATGTTCTTTCAAACGAATTTCGCTTCGGGTAATTCAAAATAAAAATTGTGCAATCGATACGGTTCCCGTAAAGCTAGTGTTAAACGATCGTCGTTGTTCTTTACATATATTTTGATTACAGTAAGAATTATTATTTAGTACACTTTGTTTTTTCCCCTTTTTAAAGCAGAAAATCAAGTGAACTATGTTTTCTTAATCGTCAAGGTCGAGGCTACGTTCGAACACAAATAAAAGGATTTTCCTTAGACACGAAAAGGCTTCTTACATCTAGCAATAGAGTCGAGTATATTTTCCACTCGCCTATTAGCAGTTCTCAAATATCCTCTTTCGTTTGGATCACAAGCTTGGAATTGAATGGGCTGCTGCAATCGTAGCGATTTCACTCTTCATTTTCTCCTATTCAGATTTTAGAACCTACGTCTCGACTGCTTCTTATTTGAAACTGACTTTTTCCTAATTTTCCGATCCAACTCTGCCTGGAGGATAGGCACAGCCACAGGTACAGGCACAGGCACAGGCACTTAATTTCGCACAAAGAAATTATCAATAAAATCGAATCGAGTAAATTTGGTCGTCGTGCGGGAAAAGCTTTGCGCTTCCTATTGTATCTGGTATTCTACCTTGTGGCAATTGTGGTTGATAAATGTTTGAGAACGCAATGGGTAACCACCGCATCAAGGATACGCTGCACGAATACCTGTCGCGGACTTTTTCTCACTTAACTCTGCTACTAATGGCCTCTCGCGTCGTAACGACGGGCCTGACGTTCCATACATTATTTGTAAGGGAGAGAAGCTCCGGCGTTTCTCGATGGAAAGGGCGTCGAAAGGGTGAATCGAGCAGAGTCAAGTTGCGACACTCGTTATTCAGTCGCAACTAAAACAAACCTCTCAAGAAATCCGCCGCCGCGCCGCGCCGCGCCGCGCCGCGCCGGTATAATTCGTCGCGCAAATAGTAATGAATTTTTCCTTCTCGTTTGTCGCAGGCAATACACCGTGGATACGGAGATTCGGCCACCGACGATTAATGTATTCAATTTGCAGCGCTTTGTCGAATGGTAAACGGAAAGCACTCCCGTGCCACTCGCCCCCGCAAATTGCCGAACGAACGATCGTCGAATATGTAAAATGCCCTCTTCGCCGATGCTCTGCGCTATACCGTTGCCGACATTCTTTCGCAATACGCAAAGTAGACGATCCTTGGGATAGGCAAAAGTGCTTCGTAATTACGGGAATAATCTTATTCCGTAATAAGAGAGAACCCTTCCGTCGATGTCTGTTCGCAGTCATCCGGGTTAAACTTTACCTCGGGAAACCAGAAATTTTCAACCTTTTCTGGTACAATCCTGAACATTTTTACGAGAAAATCCCGAAAATCCAAGTTTCAACGTTAGCAATCAACAAGACTGGTTCAAAAGTTACGAGTGTTTAAAGTTTCTCACAGATAAAAGGGCGCCTCCGTCGTCGTTCAATTACACTTAAATATCTTTTATCGAAATACGTATCTACACCTTAAATGCTGATTATTTCTTGAAAATTCCATTCTTCGCGAACTAGTTAATTGAACGTTCGTATGTTGTATCGTTTGCACGATAGGTGCCCTATCTTCGATTAAGAACTTCGATATTAGCACTCGTGGAAATTCATTTCGAAATTCGTGAGATTCGAATAATTATTACGTACGAGGCAACGTTTGATACGATCCACTTATCTGAACGTGCACTCCAATTATGTGAACGAAAAATCGTAGGAAGGGGGGAAATCGGATGGACTTTTACTATACGTACGACCCAGTTATACGAACTGCTTGCTCCCCGAGGGATTGGTATAAATGGGAAGTTCGGCTGTATTCAATTTGTTGAATTTATTTTTGTATTTCGCTGAAATATTGCCACCAATTGAAATTTCCAACGCGTGTGCTCCTCGCCGCGCCGCTCCGTAACGCGGTGTTCACTTTTCTCTGGACTCGAACACTCTCCTTCAAATATTTTTCGAACTACATACACGTGTAGATATGCGGAGAAATGTTTCAGATGTATCTTGAAAATTATGGGAGTTGCAAAGACATGAAATCGAACGTGCGCGTCGCGTCGGTGAAAAATCGACGAAATTAATGTCGAAACTTAAAGAACGCCACCATCGCATGAAGTTTTCTACATCGTTATATTTACATACTTACAAGGATCTCTTGTGTCTTATACGCGATCGACTGTTCTTACTCGGTGAGAATCGCAAAAAACTCGAGAAAATTCGTGTCTCCGTTAATTATACTTTAAATTAATTTCAAACCGGACTTTGTATTATTCGATTGGATATTTGTATTATTTACTTGACGAATCGGAGCAGATACAAGAGCTAGAATTAGATCAGATATCTGGTCTAGCCGGATTAAGGTAGTCAACAATTAAAAACAAATAAAAACCAATTTTTCGACGTTTATTCCATATCTGCTGTACTATTGTATAACTACATGATATAAAACGTCGAAAACATTGGTGTTCAGTTTAAAATTGCTGTCACGCTTCCTTGCGAAACAAGCAAATGAAATCTGCCACTAGGAAAATGACGTCAGCCAAAGTCAATCGCTACGAGTGCAGCTCGTTATTTCGACCGAATAGCAAAATTTAATATTGACTCTTTGTTTCGTGTTGGTCTTTCAACGACCGTTAATAACCTGTTGGTACATTCAATCTGAAAACTGATGACGTAAACGTGTTGGCTCTTCGAAACCTTTCTGGGTTATAGCTAAAATGCTTAACTTTTTAAGCTTCGTAAAACCATTCGTCGAAGAAAGCAGGAGAAGATGAAAAAACGAAAAAATCGTATCCTTTTAAATACGAAATGATATTTTCAACTACGTATTTTCTTATTATATATCGTAAATATATTCTCGACTCGATAGTTGTATTCATAGTAGTTGACGTCGAGACGAATCCAACGACCTACTGTACTACGATTTTCAACCTTGAGATGACAACGCTAAGGAAGAGAGATGCGGCGCGGCGGGTAAGTATGTAACAGGTCGCGTTCAGGTCGCTCGACACGTCAGTTCGAGGGCAAAGTGAAACGCGCCGACGAAGAGGGCGGGGGAGAAGAAAACCGAAAGGAATTAAAGCAGGCAGTGCGCAGAGGCGCAAGCCGCTGTATTGTCGAGTATATCCGTAAATTGAAATAAACGGTGGAGGAAGATTGGAAAAAGGAAATAGAAAAAAGGAATATGGGAAACAGCGGAACGGAACGGAACGACCTTCCGAAGTGCAGCACGCAAGGGAAAAATATCAGACTATAAAACCAGGGTGAAGGTCTGCGAGCAAGGGAGCGGAACGGCGAACAAGGGGTAAACTTGTACCACGTGGAAAATAAATATGACTGTCGAAACTAGCCTGGAAAATATCATGTCAGACGTTCTAGAAGCTAACTGTATTACGAGGCGTGTTCAGATCATTCGGGGACTTTAAGAATCAAATAATAGTTGCGCACAAAGTTACAAATACACTTGTATGGGATCCTCTTTGTTATTTCTCTTAATTATTCTGCATTCTTCGTACGTTTTCTTCCAGGACCAACCAACCATGAAAATAGAGAAATAGATGTGTAGTATAAATGGGTGGCCGCGGTCCGGTCGGTCGCGCGAGGGATAAATACAAAAAGAAAATAGTGAACTGAACGGGGCTCGTGCGACAGGGAAGGTTGAGAGACTCGAAATTCGAGGGGAAGAAAAAAGATAAAAAGGGGATGAGGGAGAGAATGAGAGGGGCGATCAAGAGACGAGACGAGACGAGACGAGACGAGACGAGACGAGACAAGGCGGCACCTCGGTGTCGACGACGATTGCCGGTGAATGACGAGCGTCATTAGTTCATCGACGTTGTCAATGGATTCATTGCTGGCCATTACGACGTCAAATCCTCTTGTACGATAATCTAGCGATAATGAGAGCTCGTTAAAGACGAACGAAATAACGGGGGCGTGTACGGGTGCCTGTGCTCTGCTCTGCTCTGCCGTGCTTTGCTTTGCTGTGCTTTGCCATGCTTTCCCGTGTTCTGCTGTGCTTTCCCGTGCTTTGCTGTGGGGGATCGATGGTTCGTACGTACACGTGGTAGGTACTCTGCCTTTTCTATTTCACTTCCCTTCCGATTCTCCTCTTTGCCCCCGGTCACAGCCACCCGATTCTATTCGTTTAGAGCGTTTAAACGATTTTCTTTCTCTACTTTTTCCCATTCATTGCCCTCATAGAATTTTTTAATTCACCCCCGACGCACACACCGCCGCGAAAATAACGAGGAGACGTCGCGTCGTCGTTTCGACCTCTCGACGTTTTCGTTGCCGACGCGATCGATGTTGTTAACATTTATTGTTCTTCAAGATTAAGCGATTCAGTCCCGGCCGGTACAGATAATCAACGCGGTTGGGAAACATTTGATAGACTCGAATGAAACGGGTGAAGAAGCGCGCGAGGACGGAATCCGAAACAACGATTTTATCGTTTTTCATACAGGGTGTCCCATTTAAGTCGACCCAGTCGAATATCTCCGAAATGGTTGACGATACCAAGCCGATGATGACACTAAATCCAGTCATGCGATCCAATTTTTCAAAGTTGCATAGAGTGTTGCTTTGACCGTATGTCGGCACAAGTAAAAAATGTATAAAAAGGTTTTACCGGGATGTGCAGCTATTATCTATTTTATGGGGCGGACCAGTGTCCACGCGTTCACGGCCGGCAGTGTAATTGTCTCTCGTCACTGGAACTTGCCGTGAAAAAAAGGGTATTGCACATGCGTGGAGCGACCCGACAGACCACTTGAAATCCTGTAAACCGTCTGACCCCTCGATTTAATGCGTCCGGTTAACGATGAAATCGTACAAACGGACGTCGAAACGGCAAGTATCTGTCTTCGATTGTGCGCGGGGCTGAATTACAGAAAAGGGGGAGCGATGTGTATCGGTGTGTGAAACCGAACCCGAAACCGAAGAGGTCGAAAGCCACCACGGGTTTCCATCGGGCCGTCGATTTCTATCCGCAGAGGAGAGAGCACGTTAGCAGACCTGCATTCTTTACGCTCGTAAATTCTTCAATCGCTACCGACCACCCTTTATGCACATCCATTTATGCTTTAAACGGCGTCCAATTACTGCGAACCTAAAAAAAGACACCGGCCAGCTACGCGCGCCAGAGAAAGATGGAAAACGGCCACTCTATCGGACAAGGTTATTTTTAACCTTTTTCCGCACGCCGCGCCGGATTCCCATAACGATGCGACGTATTAAGGTTTCCCGGAGAAAAACGACAAAAGGGAAAGTGTGTTGTTGCGCGTCGGCAGATTACATGTACGCTAAATTGCTCGTTCAAGCGGAAAAACCAAGCGCGAACCCCCCATCCCCTCTTTCACCGTTCCCGATGTGTGCTCGATGTTTAACCCTTGCTGCTGCTGCTGCTGCTGCTGCTGCTGTTGTCGTCTGACGGAAGTGTTACAGAGCAAACAAGTTGATCGTTTTCTGTCATTTATGTCGGCAAGTTGATTAGAAACCAAGCACGATGCGCCACGCTCGGAATTAGGGGAGGTTTGTGTCTTCGTTCTGTTGGTTTCCAGTTTATTTGCATCAGCTGTATTTTCCGCTGTTTCGAACTCTACAAAATGTAATTTCTATTTGACTTCTGCGTCTTACAATTGACACTTTTTATTTTGCATAATAATGATTTGAACCGTTTGATCGTGTCGCATTTCGAACAAACTATCGGCGAGAAAGTGATTGATTTCGCACGGAAAGACCGTGGGAGAACAATAAACGTCGCGTGTAAATCTTTTCTAACCAGAGAATGGTTAGCATGAGTTAGCATGATTGATAATGCATATAAAATTACTCGATACCGCTGACAGTACCGCACATCAATAGCCCTTAAGTAACGGTGGGATCGATTCAATGGCATACTCAATGGTTAATACCAATATGTATCAATTCCCAAGTATTATTCTATTGTGCCGGATGGTTATCGCAACAACCTGACGTTGGTATTAGCAAAATCCGCTTCTGTCGTCTCACGTAGCACCGATGCAACGCGATTACGAGGGACTCGTGCGGATATCAATAAGGAAGAACACTGTCCGCGTAGCTGACAACGGGCGACGATGTATGCATGATTCAAACCGCAGTGCAAGTGGTTAATTCGAGGGTATTCCAAAATTGCCGGTAAGTAGAATGTTAAAAGTAAATTTGTCATTTTGCACCGAGAGCTAGTGCCACGAACAATTACTGATCGAAACGCCTAATTATTAAACGCTTGCTTAAAGCAAGGAACGATTGAATCGCGAGAACAACTCGACGAAAAAGGGGCCCAAACGTCGCCGCCAATTAGGAGATAACGAAGAATGCGGCCTGCTCTTTAATGGCTTAACCGCCTCACTCTACTTTACGGTTTACACAATTTTCCTGTTTCCCTCTCGTTCCCGGCTCGCATCCATCGCGTTCCGGGTATGCGCGCACACACGCTCGCACGCATACACAATCTCTTTCCTCGCTTTTCACCGATTCATTTCCTCGCTGTCTTCGAAAACGGTTAAAGCCGCTGACTGATCTAGCCGAAATAGTTTCGGAACAAATGAGTTGCGTCCCCGGTCGGCCGTAATTAGTTACACATGCCGAATTAGTCACGGTAACGACCCGGCCAGAAGAACTGGAAGTCGTTCTTTAAACAGATGATACATTTAAGAGCCGCTTTTGTTCGGCGCGGGACGTGATTTAAAACGCAGCTGGATAATAAATCTTGCTTTATGGAAAAACAAACGAAAGAAAATGCCACTTTATTCGTATCGTACAGGGTGGTGTTTGCGCTATTGGTAGCCAGCCTTTTTACTATACAGAATAATCATTGGAAATACTGTTTTTTGCAAGCAATGTAATGGCGGGTGTAATTTTGTTGTGTTTGCACCATCTTTTTGAAAGTGAAGGTGTGACCTTCACTTTTTAAAACGGAATGCTATTTTGTTGTGTCGTACGAGACGATAAAAGAAAATTTAATTCAACACGAAATCTTCTTAATCTCCTTAAATCAGTTTCTGTCGTGTTCACGTATTTAACGAATTTACTGTACTTTGCAAATCAATCGTTTTGTAGAGAGAATCTGTCACGAAAACAATTACCGATACCACTTTCGCTTGTTTATTTTTACACGAACAAATATACTTCTCACGAATATATATGGCGATTCACGTTTCAACCTGTAGATTCATCATCATCGAATGCCTGGAATATTTTATAGATCCCCTCGAAACGTGTCGGCGTATGCGTACGTGTACGTGTACGTGTATGTATGTACGTACGTATCGAGGGTAAGCGTTTCGAAAAACAGCAACAGCAGCGAGTCGGTAGCGCGGATTCGAGGATTATACGGCCTTTTCGCTCGTTGTTTTCCGATAACAATTCATCTATCTTCCGTCCTTGCGTTTGGCAGTGTTCTTTAAATTTTCAATAAGCACGTACGAAACCACTATCATATTTTATGTGGGTTTTATGAGTAAGACAATTCGATCGAAAACTTTTCGAAAATATTCCCTATTCAAAGATTTTATAGAAAAGCATATGAACAATTTCTCTAGGAAAGCCGAGCTCGGAACTCCAGGGACGTTACTACAGGGAACAGCTTGATGGATATACTGTAACAAAGTAAACGATCCCCTTTAATGATGCTCGCATTATGTATCTAACATTATCGCACAAAATGTTTCGACATTTATTAATACCTCCAACATATTTCTCGCGTTATAGAGAAATGCAAGAGAATGAGCCGGATTTCTTAATTTTACAGGTAATCTTTCAGAAAGTAAACTTAAACAAATTTTTCTTCGCGTAATAAAGAATTCTCAGTGGTAAAAATAAAACGATAATATGCAAATGCATAAAATTCCGCTTTTTTCGCGTTAAGATGGCATCGTTGAAGGTAGGAAGAACGGAAAAGTGGAGGAATATGTAAGCAGTAAGGGAGATGTATACATAAATTTCCAAGCATAAGGAAAGCAGAAACAGTCTTGCGTAAGAGCACGATAACACCGCCCCTACCCCTTCCCCTTCTACGACGCTCTTCTCCCACGCTTCCGCCACGGGTCGGTCACGTGACGCGTTTCGTTTCTGTCGTGAATCTGTCACAACGTCACGTGACTAATCCGGTACTGGTAGAGCGGGGGTAACTGTATTCCCCTCGTTCGAATCAATGGGCTGTTAAACATGAACTGTGCACCGAATATTGATATGTACATTACTCACGGTTGTACAAAACTAGAAAAAAGAAAAATTACCCTATTCGCTAACTCACAGCCCGCGAAATTAACAAAATTCCCATTTCTTTTTACACATGCCTCGTACTCTATGATAGCGAAGATAATTTTAGACAAATATCTTTTTCTTGCAACCAAGACGTTATCGTACTTTGGATATCAGCGCTGCGTCAGAAACACTACTTTCTCGATCGACGTAGTCTGAAGAATCTCTCGGCAAGAATTCTGTAAAATGGGACATCGTCGAGGTTTAAATTGCGAAAGCTTCAACCGAGTTTCTCTCCACCGAAAATCGGTGGAGGTTACTTGTCAGGTGTTCCAGTGCAAACCCGGGAGCAACGGCGCGGCTTGGCTCGGCTCGGCTCGGCTCGGCTCTGCTCGGCTCGGCTCTTCGAGACCAAGCGACAGTCCGAAAACGCGAGAACAACGTCCTGTTCTTAACACCGACACCCGCTGCCACGTACAAGCTACGGTACCGGAGCATGTGTGCTTCGGATCGTGCAGCAGTTACGGCTGCACTAGTCTCTGTGTGTTATATAGAAAAATGTCGTAGATTCCCGTGTAGTATCGCTCCTGGGCAGAGGCGTGGTTTTCTGCGCTCGTGTTAGCTACCTGCAGAGGGGAAGCAAAACCTGCTCGTGAAAGCAACGATCTGCTCACGATCGCTGCACTAATGTATCAAAAAGACTATGGCTAGATCGAAATAGGAAAATAAATAAACTATTACTTCACACTTCCCATCCTATCACAATCTAACTTACTTGCACATGTGTGCCAGTCGAAATGGACGGTGAAAACAACAAATAATGTAATCGATAATTTAATAGAGTTCTAGATTGAACACATAGATTCGAGACATTGAGAAATGTCTTAAATTCCATTGGTATGACACTAATTGCTCTAGAGCGATTCTGTGCGAGTAGTAAAACGATTCTGACAAAGCTGACAGAGCTACAGGCACAGTTGCTTCGTAACACTAGGAGGGCCTACGGGCCCGTTTCAATCCGTTTAAGGCCAATTTCGTGTAGGAGAGTGTGCGAAACAACCCTCTGGCATGGGGGTAGAAAGCGCCGCACTGCAAAATTCACGGAGCACGAGGAATCAACAACATCGTTACTTCAACGATACGTCTGTACGTAGTTTACTACAAAGAGTACAATTACGCGTACACAGCAATGTGAACATCATTTCCAACAGTTCTTACATACATGTAAAAATCATTTCTGACGAGTGAACACTCTACGAAATAATCATGTTAACATTTGCCCTTACCGTTTGATGCGTACAAGGAAACTAGGTTGAAACTTGAAACAGTAAGGACGGTAAAAGAAAATAGTTACATATACAATGCAACTTTTAGTATTTTCTCCGTAATTTTTCCAAACATTTTTTTCACATCATACACTAAACAAATTGTTGCAACTTCTCAAAAAAGTTCAGCTCGTTTGGTCATAAATGTTAAGAAAGTTACCGTGTTTTTAAGTGTGTCCGAATACTAATGGGTGTCACTGTATATGTACATACAGTGTGATCGATTAAAATTAGTTTTCGAATGTCATGGACATCGAGTCCACAATGTACCCACGTAATAGTGAATACTCTACCGAGACCTTTCTGTTGAGATCGCACAACAGCCATCAGAATTAACTTGTTCATCCGCGCCGACGCGACGCGGCGTCTGGGAAATGAAAGAGAGAAACAGAAGAGAGAGAGAGAGAGAGAGAGAGAGAGAGAGAGAGAGAGAGAGGGGAAGAGAAACGAATGAGTTTCTTTCATGGACTCCATTCAACTCCATGCCGTTCCACTTTTTTACGTGTCGTTTTACGAGCGTGTCTCTAATTTCGTAAGGCACGACGAAACAGAACGAAGGGATCGTCGTCGAGCGTAGAAACCCGCACGTAAAAACACCTTCATCGGTTTCGATGCCGGCGCGACGCGGCGCGGCAACAAGATTTCGATTCTCTCGATTGACGCGTACACGTAAAAACGAGAATGGGAAACTGAACAATCTTATAGGACACGCGTACGGTCGATTTTCAGGGTAAAATTACGTGGGCTATCGAGAACGTTATCGATAGATATCGACGGTATCGAAATGTTATGGATAATATCGTTGCACGTCGATAATTTCAATTTAACTTCGAGCTACAAAATGTACATAATATAATGTATTCTACCCACGCTAGCAATTTTGGTTTTCCTTCTTCCTCTTTCTTGTCTGACATGTACTTGCACCAAGATACGTAATTTTCAACTTTTATTTTACTCGCAATTTTATTCGCAGTTTCATCATTGATACGTTCAATAATGAACAAAATGTCTTTTCGAAGATTAAGTTTTACTTGAGGCCTTGCTACGTTAGATATACATGAGACAAGAGTTGTGTATAATTTGAATAAATGCAATTTCGTTACCATTGCGTAGCAGTTACAAACTAGTCCTGGTGCTCAAAAGTTCCTTTGCTAAAATCGCCAAGTGTATTTTCACGAACGTTTCAAACGTCTAAAATAATTCCGTTCTTAAATTGATTTAAGGCGAGCTATAAGGCGATTAATAATAAGAAAACGAGTAATTTGAGTAGGCCGCGGGCGATTCGAACGACATTCACGTTAGACAAATAGCCTGTTACAGAAATAAATCAACAGTAATAAACAGTAAGATATCGTATCACGGTAATAAATCAATCGGTACGTATACTTGGCCATCTACATGTTCGGTAATAATGTGGGCAGTCAACGACAAGTTAACATTTACGACATGCTGTAGTATCGAAAAAAAGTGACATTTCTGCATGTGGTCCGAATACAACCAAAGAAAATATGTATAGCAGCTTTTACTAGGCTCAGGCCCTCCGTATCTCTCGATCGCTATCCTGTACGTTCGGCACACTACAAAGAACGTAGCACCTCTACCAGAACTGTCGCTCCGGCAGACCCAACGCGACGATACGACAGTTACGGAGAGACTACTGTATCCTAATATTTGCTCGACGATATATATATATATATATATACGTAGAAGGTCGCGTCGTTGAGATTCTGTCGGACCGACGCGACGCGACGGGACGCGCGTAAGGCTCCTTTCGCGGATCCTGAAATCTCGGAGAGCATTTTCGGCAAACTATACGGATACGTGGGTGTATCCATAACGTGGTTCGGCTTCCGCAAACCGAATTACGGCCACAGTACTATTGGGTTAGGGATAGTTTTGCAGTTTGGAACAGCGAGCGTCCGAAACTAGCGTTCCGGCGCGTCGCGATTTATCGCATTAAACCTGTGTGTCCCCCTGGCGTCAAAATACGCTTTCCACACAAACACGCGCAAGATTTGTCAGCCTACGGCCGGCTGTTTTTCATTGCAGATTGACGAATCGATCGACAACTTGTTCGAGTAATAAATATATCACGATAACGTATCGCGCGTTTTCCTATTGTTCGCGATACATTAAATTCTTCGGACATAAATCATCCCGGGCGACGAAACCGATGTGTAAATCTCGTAAATATGCATTTCACAGCTCAGTAATATTCACTGCGCCCATACATTTTCCAATATTTCATCGTTTCGACGGGCCGGGTATCCAAGTCCGGATAATATCGACCCTTTGATACGAGTGCATTATAAAAAGAGACGCGAGCGTGCTTGTGCTTGGTGTTTCGAGTGTCAATTTTTGAACGCGAAACGCCCCCGGCCTTTGCTTACATATCCGTGCTCTCTTCGTTTACCTATTTGACTCTGCACGATCGTAAAAATGTAACCAAAAAAAGAAAAATGAATCTATCGATTCGCGGTACGAAAGGTAAATCATTCCATTTAAAATATCATATTATCGGTGGTCCACCTTTGTATAGCGAAATATTTAATAAATTCGATTCGAACATACGAAACATACAGAAAGAGAATCGTCCCGCACAATTTCGTTAATTTGCACACGATTCGATACGCCATCGCATCGACATGGCGCGGCGCGGCGCGGCACAGCACAGTGCGGCGTGCAAATATGTCTTTCAGTTAACTTTGTTTCCCCAACAAGGCGATGCATTATCTTAACCTTGGCGCAATTTGCGTAGGCGTAGGGAACTTGAACAAGCTCTCAGTCGTTTCACACGCCCATGGTATAATCGGATACGAGTTAACGTTTACCTCATAGGTAAGGTAAGGCAACACAGAACGAGGCAAACTTTCCTTCTGCGGAGTAAATTTGTCTTCCATTTACGCGGCCGTCCACGAATAAAGGAAGAATGTTCCCGTGAAAAGAGAAATTATTCTCTCCCATATTTTCCCTTTTGCTCGAACCGCCGCGCCGCGCTGACCGCTTGTCGGTGGTTGCGTTTTCCATGCGAACCACGACTCGTACGAGTCAATTAAAATACTGTTCAAATGATATTCTGTCTGGCGAACAACAGGACTTTTATCTTAATCTGCTCAACTCCTTCCCGCCCCTTCCTCGCCCCTATCTTTTCTCTTGTTTTGCACGGGCAACGATGTCCGTGATTAACTGTATGATAAACATGTGAATTTCCATAATTCCTCATGCTAATAAAGTAAGGTTAAAATTTGCGGTAGTTGGTTTTAAGAATAAAAGATTTTTCCGACACGTCCACTCATTTGTTTAAATCGGTACTTTTCGAGAAAAAGAATGTGCATGTTGCGACGAGACGAAACGATTACAGAAATATATAGTCTTTCAGTAATTTGTATGAAATCATCTAGGCTTGAAACGAGTACACTCGTTTCACGATTTATGGGGCTATAACGTATACCCTTGTGGCAGTTTTCATTAGGTTTATCTACCAACTACATATACACCCAGTTATCTAGACTTGCAGTTTATTGCGACGATACCTACTATAAAACACAGTGTAATATCATATAAATCTGTATTATAACAAAGGATTCGTTTGGTTTCTGCGTACCTAGTGTTATTGTGCACTGCAGAAAGTGTCTTTGGCACAGTGCACTTTGTTGCAGTTTATAACTACATAAATTTCGAAAACTACTATACTACAGTTGAGAGCCCCCCCCCCCCCCCCCACGTAACTAACCACGTAACCGAAGGTAGTCGCTGTTAACAGTAATAAGGCCGCCGCCATGTTGGTAAAGCTTGGATTTTCGGCAAAGTGTACATTGTAGAGATCACTATACACTTTCGACAATTCGACTTTAGTCTGCGTTTTGGCCATTTCGAACCATTGTGGAATGTCGTGTCGCGCCGGTAATATCACTTTGTTAGAGGATATTTGGTAATCGAGGTAGACCATTCCGAGACGTTGACAGAGGGGCCTTTCTTGGATGATCTACGAGAGGCTGTCGTCGGTGTATGTATAAATACGTCTAGATTTACGCATACATCGGCGGGATCTAATCCGTGCGCCGCGCCGCGCCGGTAACACAGCATGTCTTGGTTCCGTCAACCGCCAGCCAGCCATTTTACTCGGCTACTGCAACGGACTACTCGACATCCGCAAGCAGCAAGTACGGGCCAACGAGCACCGATCGAGAGGGAACCACCGTGAAATAACTTTCAGTCACCGTATCGGATATTCATCGAGAGTTCACAGGAATTTTCAACGAGCACGAAATGGTGTACAAACTACTTCTCGCCTGATTACGGGCCGCTCATTACACTCGCCGACGATTCCATGCCTTTTTCTCGGGCTCATTCAAGTCACGGTTCAAAGGTAACGGCGCAACACATGTTATTATGGCTCGCTTTTTGAAAAATAGCTCTCGTTTTCATGCACGGTCTCACATTCGATGTCCTCCGTACCGCTGATGCTCGTGCGTCCCGAGCCTAGACTGATTCGAGTCAGACGAATAACCGTTATCATTGGTAGACTGCGGATTTTATGCATTTATAAGAAATATTAGCAGTCGAAACGTTAAACAATAGAAACATTCGAAGAACTTGATAGTGTCGTAGGAATACATTGCCAACCGATTAAAATGATTCAATGTTTCACTGATCATTTGAATGCAGTGAAAATAATATATGTGTGAATACTCTTGAAGGAAACCAGCTAATACATGATTCAAATTCGCCGCTAAAAAACGAGAATTTAGACGAGACGTTTACAACTCTGGACTCGGAATGAACCCAACTCCCGCCATTCAACGGTGAAATATGCAAACTACAAGGTGGAGCTGGTATTCGAAATAAGTAGTAGCGCAACCTTGCTATTTTCATAAGGCAATACAAACTGGCCACTTTTCGTGCTCGGTAATTCTAGTGTTAACCACCACGACCGCAGACCCCACCGACTCAAGCTAGTCTCCTAAACCTCTTAACCCTTATGCGGGCAACCAAAATGTACACGGTTGTTGAGCAACCGGGGTACCCGAGCACTCTAAACGTCCTGTTCAAGTAGAACAGATACGTATATAGCCATCATTTTATTAATATCTTTTTCCGAAACTCTTTAATCTCCCTCCCTTAATCTCTATGCAGGGTTATTCGCTAAAAATCAACACCTGAAATAACTCATTATTTATCGAGTTTTCGACAAATATTTGAAATGAAATTTATTGTATCCGAGGGGGCTCGTTTAACGGTTTTCAGCAAAAATAGAATGACGAAGATAAACTTCCTTACGCGTGCAGAATATATTTTTAGTAGTTTTTAATAGAACCGCATGGAATATACATATACATATATACATATATACGTATATACATATGCGGGTCTTGTTTTGTTGCATTACCACATTATTCGCAATTTCAAGCCATAATAGTGGACAATTTTAATTAGGTGACACACGACGACCGCGCGCCTAACCGCTGAAAGTTAATTAGCGCGCTCAACGAAGAGTTAAGAGCTCGTTCCTCTATCCGTCTTTAAAAATGTCTTTTTAGTTTTGTATTTGAACTGTTCGTTTACCGTTTATCATAAATACATGGAATCCGCAGTCTACACGAAAAACGAAATTATTTGCCGATCAACCTAACAGAAAGTTTTTAAATAAAAAAAAGGAGAGTCGACGCTCCGGACCGCAATGGGTTAAAAAGTTCCATACCCCTTTCGATCGTTGAATGTCAGATTCCGGTCGATGGAAGGTTAAATAAAATTCCATTCGACGAGAAATCGGATGCGTCGGCTCTTTGCAGCTGTAAATCAGCGCCTAATGAATACGAGTCGCGTAGCGTGTTGTATCAGCGCAAGGCGTACGATTAGAATGACACGCGACGCGCCCCCTTCGCTCCGATCAGAATAAAAGTACCGCGCGCATGTTAATGAAAGTGTGATCGATTGCGCTGGTAGCGCAACTATGTCGTATGTATTCGAAAACGTAGCCTGAGGGGGTTGGTTAGCTGTCGCAGTTCAGGCCAGGAATATTTATCGGACGACACGGCCGACAATCATCGAACGGAGTTATCGAATAAGCAGAGCACGCAAAATTCGAGCGTGGCAAAACGAGAGGGAGAGGGTGAAGGAGAGGAGGGTCCTGTCACGGAGCTATTTCCCGTCTGATTGGATTCGAATGCATCACAGGATTGGTGTGCAGGGGCGCGCAGCAGTGTACATACATCGGTGCCGGGTAATGTACCGGGCACGTGTACCCCGTGTACCGAGATCGTCGAATGAATCACGTTCCGGCGGACAAGTACTCGCGATTCCCCGATAACGAATTTGAGACCAGTGCAAACTAATCCAAATCCAAGATCAACGGCGGGGCGGTTCGAGTTGGTTGAGTAACTCTCGCCGCGTAATCGAAAGGGTAATAGAACGCGGCGCGATCGATGATTTCCTAATGAGAATTGCAAAATATCTGTCAACCTCGCGAGAGACCCGTACCGCGCACGCGTGCGTGCGTGCGTGGTACTTTGTTTTGGTTCTTTTTCTTTTCCTCTTTTCTCTCTCTCTCTCTCTCTCTCTCTCTCTCTCTCTCTCTCTCTCTCTCTCTGTGTGTGTGTGTGTGTGTGTGTGTTCTTGTTTTTCGTCTGTCTGCTTAAATTTCAGTATACCCGACCGTATGAATATTCTATCTTTGACCTGTTCGGAACTAAAGCTATTTGACCGTATGCAGATTCGAGTTAACTGGGGAAAAAAGCCGGGAAAATTGTTCTTGCCTCCTCGTTCCCTACGCGGCCCATACGGCTGTCATCCATGGAGATATCATTTTATACGTAATCCTATTACCTTGTGTACAATTATTCCGTTTCAGAGCCGTACGATACGCTGTTCCAAGGTTTGCGCACGCTTGCTTCATAAAGTATCGGAAACAAGCGCACTTGTTGCTTTTGATATGGCAAATGTGACGCCGACGTTACATTTTGTTTGCAACTGGATTTCTCCGTTATGACGCGACCGCTAGTGTCTGCATGCTTTTTCACTTTGCACCTGGGAAACCCATAGTACATGAACAGGCAAGTCATTTCAATATTAATTAATTATCGGTTTGTATTAATTAGAGTACATTAGCGGCTCATGAAATTATTCAAACATCTACTAGACAATATTCAACATATTAATTAAAACATTTATTAAATAACCAAGAAAGATCGTGTCCTTTTGA
The DNA here is from genome assembly GCF_050948215.1 of Halictus rubicundus. Lineage (NCBI taxonomy): Eukaryota > Metazoa > Arthropoda > Insecta > Hymenoptera > Halictidae > Halictus > Halictus rubicundus. Next base: position 14,849,129 of record NC_135161.1, read on the forward strand.
CCCCAGTAATTTTATATAAATATTTTTGTTTCATTCAATTTTATATCTTTTATATTAGATATGTATACATACATATCTGTACAAACTGAACATTCACGTATTCTCATAATCTACACGACGTATAAATGTTGGAATATTTGAGTGACAGAATATATTTCTGTGTCGTCAGTCGACGATTAATGAGAAATCTCGAACTAAAACAATGGAAACGATTATTCCACAGCATTTGCGTTCCCCGGAGAATCTAGTTGAAAATCTGGGTCAAGGAAAGCGATTAATATTCGGTCGCCCAAAGTGCACTGCAATCGCATCTACCCAACTTGTTAAGAAATGATCGTACAAATGAAGATTAGAAAATAATTATGATTACCCTGTTCGTTTTTTGGGAAACGAAAAGAAAAATATAAAAATTCAATGTATTCGTTATGATGAAACTCTGTTTGATAAACTCATGGAAACTCTGTTTGAAACTTGTAAATGAAACCAATGGAAAAATAATATTTTCCTACTCGTGGGGATCTAAATCGCGTCTCGAAGCGCAGCTCCTTCAGTTATCTGAGCTACGACGATTCTGGTAACGAAGCGTCCCGTTCCGAGTACTGCGTGGGAGGTACGAGTCTATAATTACCGATTACACGTAATAATCTTAATATTTAAAAAATAGCGTGGATAGAGATTGTGATTCTCTAAGCAAATTAAAATTTAGTGTGAACACGTAACATAAAATACGACAAAAAAAAAAGTCTCGGAAAAATGTATCAGAAATTTTCTTGCAAAAAGTTGTACAGAGATTTCGAAACTTTTTCCATTCTACACAGTTTCCGACCGTACGTCATAAACCACAGTAACGCATTAGCTGTGGAATGTCATAGCAATGTGCTACACCTACTCCCTTTAACCTTTTATGTTCTGAGTTATGTCATTTTTACCTTTTTACCACTACGTTTATTCTAGACGCCTAGAATGTTCAAGAAACACACTGAATTTCGTTTTACGATAATGACAGCGCGACTGCGCCGCACAGAGACGGAGAGAAAATATATAAATTTTTAATTAAAAAAAACACACACACACACACATTGAACACATTTAACGCGTGACAGTATTTTAATAAGACCGGCACTTTACACAGTGCCTTCGGAACGTAAAGGGTTAACGACTGCACATGGTGCAACTAAAACGCGAAACACATGAAACTTTAATACTCAATCGTCCCTACCGGAATCATTACAATTACGACCGGCGAAAGTTCATTACTCTTTATTACTATGTGGTGGTAAAGGCTGTTTTGGACACGCAAAAACTTTAAATTACAAAATTACACGCTACTGTTTTGCTGAAACGGCTGGCAATGAAATTTGACCGCCAGCAATTGTTCGGCAGGCCTGTCAAATTAATAACCAACAGTGAAATTTTAATCATCTTTTCCATTTCTATCGTCAACCGAGAATTTTCATCGGTACAGCAATTTTGGGGTTTATTATTCAGCAGAAAACTATAGTTGTTCGCAAAAGTTGAAAAATTAGTGACTGTACTATTATAGTATATAGTTCTTCCGGTAGCTAAAGTATTAAGACGATCAAATATTTCGCTAATACCTGGCTATAGTTATATTTGAACTTTGCATTCAATTAAGTGATGAGAGACAGATTCGGCTCGAGTCAGATTCTGAAACAATCAGTCGCCATTAATGCGTACCGAACGTTAACGCAAAACATAAATGTGAAATAGATAGCAGTTATATTTGTGGCCCGAATCCATCAAACACAGATAAATAAAGAACTCGGTTTGCCCAGGAGTTTCCCTCTCAGAACGGAAATGAAGATTTATACGCTACAGGGGTATAATTTTCATTTTAAAATGTGCGAATCGAAAGGCTGCGAGTGCTCAGTGTTCCGTGGAACCGTGTATAATGTACTTGCTTCTATCTCTCTCATTCTCTCTCTCTCTCTCTCTCATCATCCCTCTTCCCTTTCTCATTTTCTGGTTTTAGGAGTGTCTCTACTTCGACGAATTCGAAAAATTCAAAACATTTTCCTAATATACTTCTATACATTTTGTCATGATTGATTAATGTAAATTGGTATGATTATTAATTTTATTTTAGAAAATTCTGAAAAAAAATAAAATTATTTTCGAAAATTTTGTTCACAAAAACAATATGAATAAATCAATTTGCTATTTATTATACGCCGCTATTGGCGACTATACGTACATTGACTACATATTGGAGAACATAGAGTAAAAATTTCAGCCTGGATTCGTCGATCGATTTCCGGTAAACCGCTCGTTAAAATGTGCGTTGCGTCAAAATCGTTGTTCTGCCGTTGACAGCTATTAGTTCGCGCGATCAATTTAAATAGAAAAGATAGAAAAAATAGGAAAAAGAGAAAATAAAATAGTTGAACGGTCTTTTACGATCACGACCTCTGGACAAATTACATTTTCTCCTGAAAACATTTTTTGACGTAAAAGTATCCACTTTGTCGAAGTTTGTTTTTTCGAAACATTCGTCGAGTTTCGAACTTGACTATTGCAACTATTAAATTTTTGTCCCATCTAACGGAGGAGGATGCGCAGAAACTTCCTGGTTCGGTATCGAAATCAGAAAGCACCGTGTGCTCGTGTGTCGGTTCGATTCGATTGTTCGCGGCAGGGAAGCGGATGCGAGTGAATTTCATAATTGCACGATATCGCGGCGAGACGTGCGCGCGAGATAAGGCGGCCCGTCTGGTTTCGCATAGGAACGACAAATATTTCCTCTCTCGGCCGGTACTAGGCAAGAAGTCTTCGGTATCTAGGCAAGATATCTGGAGGCTGTCTCGCCGTGTGCAACCCCGAAGGCATAACAGTTTCCTTGGCAGATAGCGGCGACACACGGTGGTGATGCGGCTCACGCTGCTATGGACTGACAAGCTCTGACGTGTAATGGACCGTTCAAATCCGTCCACGTCGTCGGTCTTCAATAAAGAGAGAGAGAGAGAGAGAGAGAGAGAGAGAGAGATCGTTCCTATGGTTACACGCGATCAATTGCTATTCGATTTGACTGTTACTCGTTCCCATTGAATCCCTGTTATTGCGCCGACAGTACACCGAGAAGCACCGGGGAAACGCGTAATGTGCAACCCACGGATGTTTCAGCGTTTTAGGCTAGTACTTTCTCACTTTTCTTGCAAACCCTGCACAAGTCGATTTTGTGCATTTTTAGTAGAGGATACCTATGTATCAATATTTTCAGCTACGCAAACTTATTACTGATAAAAGGAAATTTCTATTTCTAGTTGCCACTGCTTGCAAATTAATTGCTATCTTATTATCGTTACGTTGTTATAGTTAGACCACAACAGTAACAGATTATGAATACTTTAGCGAGCAACTGTGCGTAGGTATACCTATGTACTGCAGAGGTTGTTTGCGGATTTTCGTAAGGTATTATCCGGTCCGATAGAAACGAACTCTACTCTCTTTCGTTGCCGTGTGCGCGTGCGCGCGTGTGTATTTAACATGCGAAGAAAGGGATCGCAGATCGGTCGACGCAAATGCATACGAATAAGCCGTTCCAACTAATTAAACGACATTTGAGCGAGCGGAGGGAGCTGGCAGGTAAGCATTGAAACGTAACGAGCGGTCGCGATACATGCAAATTCAACCGTTTCAGAGGCAAGTGTTTCCCACCGCCAGCGCCACCCCCTTCGGCCATCTTCCCTATTCCTCGTGCTCTCTCGTTCTACCTTCGCGTTACGTATTTTTTCAGTCTATCGCCTCCTCGCCCCTCTTCGGTTCTCGCATTCCTCTTCCTCGCAACTTCTTCCGTATTTTTTCATTAATTTATATGTAGTCGACACCATAGGTTAGTATATGCTCCCCAATTAGATGTGCATTAATAAACACTAGACATAGTTCAGAATCTTCGTCGCGTGTCTGACTCGACAGTGTAAGGCCAGGGTTTAAAGTATCGTTTAATCGTGTAAAGGGTTTAAACAATTGTTCGGCCGCGTTACACGATAGTCTACTGTATGCTATTGTAGTTTCTAGCTTCTCGCCGTTACTCTCCAACTGCCTTCGTCTCATCCCCTTTCACGTAACGCCCTTTCTTTTTGCGTGTTTTCTCTCGCTACCGTGCGCTGTTTCTTTTGCTCTGCTTATCTTTCATTAGGGTCTTGTCTTTCGGCTAAACAGATCTTCTTTTACCGTACCGTATTGTTTTTGCATTCGTTTCTCTCTCTCTCTCTCTCTCTCTCTCTCTCTCTCTCTCTATCTATCCCCCTCTTTTTACGAAGGTCCGGTCAGGCAAATTAAAACGAACCAGACGCAAGCTGGCACCGTACTATAGCGAACCTCAAACTAACCGAAACCATCGACACGAGTGCCTCCGATACTATACTAATCTACTTACCACTCTCCGCCCTGCAAGGATTCGTACGCAAGAGGAAAGCGGTTCGAGAAACGTCGATGCCAAGGTAATTGTAGTGCTCGCGGTGAACCAAACGTATCGCATCCTAATTGCAATCGAGACTTTATAATTGAGCCGGTATAGGCAGAATACGCGAATGCGAAAAACTGATTATCGATAGCACTCAACGAGCAGAAACATTATTACTTAAATGTTTGAAAATTGCAATTTATTCCATTTTTAAAACTGAGGCACACGTATTTTTTGCGTGCATCTTGCGTGCCAATTCGTTGACTAAGAGTACCTATTATACGTAGACATGTATTCAGCTGTAGAAATATAAAATTTAGTAAATTTCTGCTTTGATTGTTGAAGTGTTACTAACCATTTTCTAATGGTTTATATATATATAGAAAAGTTTGGACTTATCCGCGGACCAATTTTTGGTCAACTTAATGTGGACATTTAGGAGACTGTTGTAACGTGAACAGATGGGACCGCTTATGTTTCTGGTGGTGGCATTTTCTATAAGAAAAGAATTCGTGAAATTATAGACTGAGACACACACACGCGCGCGCGCGCGCAGAGAGAGAGAGAGAGAGAGAGAGAGAGAGAGAGAGAAAGAGAGAGAAAGCTTGGTGGAAAACAAGGGTGGATATCCAATATCGCACAGCTATACACATATATTGCTCCCTACGAGTTTTGTCGACGGCCAGAGAGATCCTTGAGCATAAACTTTCAGGCAGCTGCAGGGTTGACGCACGTGCACCAATCGTAAATCGCACCTTCTTTTTGCGGTAAGTTTCGGGGCCAACGTCGTCGATGGAAAATGCGACATTCAATTTGTCGCAGCTCCTCCGCTCTGTTCCGTTCGACGCTTCTCTGTATTGCCGGTGTGTACCAGTCCTGAAGTTTCACACCGAAACTTCTCGACGACGCGTTCCGTAACTACATCGCTATCTGCAGATACAGTTAGCAAAAGTGCACTTATGAATACGTACACCTTCAGCGCGAATTTCTCTCAAACTTCTTTCTGCGCCGAACGAAACCGTCCCATTATAGATACGTACGTAAACGAATATTTAAGAATTTGTTACTGTCCGTCAGTTTCCGTTTGCATTGCCACCGGGGGACTCAACATTAAGATACACTCCACGACGAAAGTATAAGAGATTTGCGATTTTGGTGAATACATGCATACATATGTATATACAGGCCGAGACTGCGGATCTTTATGCAAAATAAAAAATGAAAAAAATCTGAAAATGTGTGAAAACATTCTACCTTTCGAAATAGTAAAACAGCAAAACTAGAGACAGAGGCTGTCACATGCCCGCTATGACTAGACTTTCAGGAAGAAGCATAAAATATCGACAACTATGGATCGCTCAGTGATTTTATGGCCCACTATAAACCCTGCCAATTGTTTTGAAATTCCTCTGCACCGGCTAACAATGGACGACGGACAAAAGAAAGGTTTCGAAGAAGTCATTCGCAGTTAGCTGTAATAATAAAGAGGACTAATACTTCAGATTGGACTGTGGATCTTTATGCGACATTTTTGTCGGAAATAAATCTTTATTTGTCGGACATTGTGCCTAAAACAAATCTCGTTGAACGCAATTACCAAAATATCGAAATTTATTTTCGTCGAGAAAATATCGACAATTTCTTAGCAACACCCTTTCATCGAAGTATCTTGAAAAATGTCAAGCTTTATCAACGAGTATACATACTACCTACTCCATTTCCGATCACGAGCAACTTTAAAGTGGCAGACGAAGATTGCTCTGCCTCTCTTTCAGATTCGGTCAACCCTGAAAACGGCCGAGATTGCTTTGGCATCTATAGACAGTGTCCGTAGTTGAGAGGTTCGGAATTTGTAGTCTCCAAATTTGGCTGAAAAATGGGTCGTGCGAAATTAACGCTTTAATTTCGGAGATTGGTAATACATACACGTCGATAGCTTTGCACACAGGCTCGACGGGAACGTTCGAAATCAAGAAAATCGAGCGGTGGTATAATAATTGGTAACTTTTCTATTTGTCATCCGATAAAATAAATCCAATCGTGCACCGAAATCCCAAGAAATCTAGCCAAAAAACTGCATCGGTCATGCATGACTGACGTGGCAGGCAAAGTGTTGATAAACGAATGAATTCAATGCTAAAGAATGCAATCAAATGAAACAGACCGGTGTCAAAATCAGTATGAAAAAGGTTGACGTAAGCTGCCCTCTTTGGTTCCAACGTGTATTCTCTCACACCCCTAGGTATAATGCCTTCATTGTCTACGTTCTCGGCGAACATAATTAGAAGATAGCCCCCACCACTCGCTAAACCTCCTCACGAGTCCTTTCATCTCCAAACCCTACTATCATCGCTCTTCCGTGAGCGAACATGCATACGTATGTGTAAGTATAGCCACATATCATGAAAATTTAAACGCGCAAAGGAGAACGACGTGTCTTTGGAGCAATTTGCATCAAAGTGTCATTACCCGTAGAAATGCGCCGCTACCACCAAAACTAACAGATTGATAATGTTTTATGGAAATTATAAGACTGTCCAAATTAATTGGACATTTCACATGTAGACACCTTTACGAACGCATTAATCCACGATCGATCATTAATTATCGCGTTTCGCGTTGCACCCTTCCGGTGGCTGCCGCCCGAGCACCGAAGGCTCTCTCGTTTTTGTGTCGAATCTTCGAGGACGCGTTTCTACCACCGCACCGCACCGCACCGCACCGCACCAGGTGGACCGCGCCTATAAAATCTCGAAGTTGTACGATCTGCCGCTTTCCTAGGCGGTGAAAAAGTACAACGTTACAACGTATTATCGTTCGCACGTTTAAAAATTCACATCACGATCATTCGCAATCTTGTGCGCGAAGCGTATATTACATCTACAGAGTGATATGTGTCTGCAGTTAATTCTTCTAACCTATGAATCATTTTTCACTCGTACTCTGCCGCCAAATTACAGATATGTACCGAGTATTATTTGCTAAATTAATAGAAGAATATATTAACAAACGCAATGAGAGGAAAATTGAACCAAGTCATTTCCAAGAAAACTACAATTTATGTCTTTACATACTAAAAGTGATTCTGAGAAAACTCGGTCGAATTTGAATCGCAAAGTACTGAATTCTCGTCGAAGAATGCTCGAAAATGAACCAGCGAGTTCCTTCCTGACCGGAGGGATTCCCCTCTTCTATCGATGTATCCATTTCTAGTGTGCTCCTTTTTATTCGATGTTCGAAGTGGGTGCGCGCTCGGGGTTTAGGGGTCGGGGATCGGGGCTCGGGGCTCGGGGGTCGGGGTCGGGGATCCGGAATCGTTTGTCAACGGCTCGCGAAAAGTCTGTGTGCGCGAAACTCGCGGCGTTACGCCAAATACCGTCGAAGATATCGGCGTGGCGCGGCGCGGGGCTGGCAGGACGTTATAGGAAGCGGGAGTAGGGTACAGAAGGGTGGGAATAGATATGCCGTGCTACAAGCCAGGGAAAGATTTATGATGGTCGTGCGTCAGCTCTCACATCTCAATTTCGGGAAGCCGCAAGTCAGGAACCGTGGCGCTCCCTTTGTTGCTCCCAGAAACGAGCGTCGAGGACGAAGTGATAAGAAAGAAGAAGCCGCCGCCCGACCAAGAAAAAAGACTCGAGATAAAGATCGGATCGAGCAAAGAGATAGGGAAACCGGCATACACCTACAATATTTCCCTTGTTCTTCTTTCGTGCCACCCCAGTCACTGTCCGCCGCGCTTCGTGCCGATGCACGCTATAACGAATGCCGAGTGACACGCACCAACTCCCGCACAAAGTGTTCAATCAGAGCCGTCAACTCCGCGCCTCTCCGAGAATCGTGTGCACAAATATTAACGTTGGAACTATGAGACGCGGCAAAATGACGAGCTCCGGAGTTTTTGCGCCGCGCCTTCTGCTGATGACGACTTGGCAGACTTTTCAAAATCAAAGGTTGACGATTAAGGTCTTAACGCTACAACCACCAAACCAATCGTAACGACTGGTGACTTTTTATGAATTACCGATAACACGTCCGTGGCATCGCACGAGCGGCATTGCGTCGCGACCTATCTATGCATGTATGTACATAATACGTCCATGGGAGCGAACCGGTTAATCGAAACACATCTCTCGCTGTGAACAATGGTAATAACGCAAATCAAGGTGGTAAGAAAGAAATACATAATGATATTTGATCTGCTCGTATCCGGCGATTGTCGCTCGTTGCCAAAGATTTGTGTGGTAACCAAGGCGAAAAAAGGTCATTCGATACCTCGAACCGTTTCTACGTATGTATACGCACAAAGGAATATTAATCTGCCTGTTACGTTCGGCGTCGCAACAACCGGCCTGGCAAGAGACGGTGTCAAGAACGTGTTCAATCTGCACGCGTTCGCATTGTGCGAATTTATCCAAGTGCTGTGTAATTCCGTCAATCCCCGGGGAGGCATTGTGTTAGGATCATTAGAATGCGTTGCTTGAAAACACCACTTCATTTCGACAATAATGCTTACCGACGCGAAGCGACTCGAAACCAGTGATTACATACATATATGTAACCCTAGCATTCGGCTCAGCCGTGTAATTCCATAGTCGCAATGCGGCCAAGTTACACATCTATCGGCTGGAAACTTGGAGAGGCTCGATAGTTTCGCGACAACTTGCCCTCGAATCGAATTTCCTCCGCGTTAATTTCTCTTTCGCGAGCCTCCGCTGTTTCGAGTTTATTCGACGAGAAACAATCAGCCGCCCCGTTGCTCGCACAACATTCTTCTCCCGTTAATATCCCACTGTTCGCGGCGTGTAAACAGTGCGCTCGTATTAATGAAACACGAATCAGAAAATAACAATAAAGGTTCCTTTTAATCCCGCGCGAACATCAAAGTCGTTCCTCCTCGTTCACGGATGAATCTTTACGGTTGATATAAAGTAACGTGTTCTTTAACGGGGTGTTCGCTACCGACTATGTATATACTTTTTGATCGTTTAGTTCAGTATGTTAGCAACAAGACTACAATCCTACGAGCTGGTCAAATTCATTTTATACATGCCGTCACTTCGAATCATAAAACATAGCATAGGAGGAGTTCATGACTTTTATTTGTTAGATTATTGTAATATTTTGTAATAGCATTGACAATGTGGCGCGAAAAATAGAATCGCATAATTTCCTTTTTGTTCAAATGCCTGGAAATCCCGTCGAGTCTTTTGTTTTTCTCAACTAGTTTTACGTTACTCTGATAAGGAACGTTGTACGGTCGCTCGATTTTATTTTTATACAAGTTCGTGGATTTATGGAACTGTCAAAAATAGGATACATGTATCTTTCCTTATCGGCGGAGACTCAAATTTAAGGGATGAAACCACCCTCTGAAAAACTGTCGCCCTCGAGCTATCTCGGAAACTATAAAAGATAAAAACGTTGAATGGCAAAATTGTATAGTTTTCCGCATACGATAACGCGACGAAGATAACGTTCGTTCTACACGAATAGAGTGAAACTACCGTTGTTTTAAATTCTACCCATGCGAATGTATATTTTTAAGAATACAGGACGATTCAGCCAAGTGTGCCACCTATGCGCATACCGTATACATTGCTTTGAAATTATTTGCTGTACCTATCGCACAGGGATGGCAATTTTCAACCCCTAAAGTCAAATAGGTTTCGTGAAATAATTTCGCTGTAATACGAAACTTTGATTGTTCCGAATAAAGACCTTCGACGTGTTGGGCGCAATTTCATCGTCTTGAAACTTTTTCCTAGGAAGAACTATTTCAACGATACGATTTTCCCGACAGGACTACGCTTGATGGATAGGGCGGACCACCCTACCTACCCGTAAACTTTCCCGGTCAAAGTGGTATAGTTGTTTTTATACACGTTCATACATATATAAGCTGGAATGCGAGCAAAAAGAAGCCTCATGCTCGCTCATACTTTCTCGCTCCTGTTGTATCGTACAATATAAAGCGTACGCTCTCAAAACGTGTCTGGAGGACACGCTGCATGCTCGTCGTGATATGTATAGCTAAAACAATTTTATATTCCTTCGATAAGGAAGGTAATAAACTCGCTGCGCCTGAAATAGCGTGAACTTTCCGGTTGACCTGACACATCTATTTTTATGAAATCCAATAATACCAATTTATAGGTTATTAGAAGGTGACGTTGTCTCGTTATATTACGGGTACAAATTGGTTCGGTGCCGTCGCACCGATTCATTTATAACTCCGTTTTAAATTTCGATACTTTGCCGACGTTTTCAAAATATGATATGCTAATTTCGGTATTTGGAAACCTGCGCGTCGTTCTATGTAATACTAAAACTAAACTTACTCACTCGGTTGAGTAACTACGAATAATTGATAATTGATAATTGATAAGATTTATTTCAGTACTAAAAGCTATTCAAAACAGAGAAAACAACACGTTAAATAACAAAAGATTGAACAGCGCGACATGCCGATGGATCTCACAGAAGCTCGGCTCGACTCAAACAACAAATAGAGGAGAAAATCGCACGGTTATGACCTTGACGATAAAATTCAAGGGATGATTTGCGTAAACTGGTAACGGGGTGATGTAGCATCAGCTTAACGCGACAGCCTCCAGAGAAAACATCGTAAATTAAACCCGGCTGTGCCATAAACGTCCACACGCACACAAGTCCAAGATTCATGTCACAAAAGCGTTCTTGTCCGTTCGATGAAATGCGGGGGTGAGCGAAATAAAAATTCGCAAAGGCGTTACAAAAATTCAAAACACTGCTCGATTGTCCTGAGAGATGGTAATAATAATACTTACGGTTTGAAGAGTGACCGACAATTGGTGGTACGATGCAAGAATGCAACTCGACGGCGCGGCGTTGCAGTTAGTGTAAAGAAGGTACATATTCTTACCGGCAACATGCATCAAAGAGAAACAACGACGAATAAAAGAGGCCGATTTGATGGCGCGTTGTCATACTCGGATGATAGTCTGCCGTTACTCGTGCGTATAAGTGGACCTGGATGTTCGTAAACGTTACCATAAGTGCTTTCCTAAGTGTTCCGGCTCCGGCTCCGACAAAGTACGCGGCAGGGGTACAAGAGTAGCACTCGGTCGAAAAACATTTTTTTCAAAGTGTCTTTGGATTTCCGGCGGGAACAAAAATGCAACGGAGACTGCGTTAATATAATATGTTTCGACAGTTTTGTGTTTCATGCACTGATTTTTCTCGCAAATGTATCAAATCTATAAATTGCAAAATCAAAGCCATTTTGGAGGCGCCATTTTTGGGCCTATAAAGTACAGAAAATTATTAGGTACAGGAAAGTAGAGTACAGGAAATTATTATTGTTCAGACCTACTAACGTTAAATTGTTTTACGGTCCCAGAAACTCTTCTAAAGTACCGTTTAGATTATAAACACGTGAAATAATGCTATACCGTAGATAAGCCAAACTCCGTTCCCCCTTGCCGTCCGCGTTTAGTCGAAACAGTACCATGCGAAGCTGCACAGTGATAATACTAATAGTGCTACTCGACTTCTCCTTATAATCGGCGAACGCAGTGCTGCCTCTATTTCCAAATCGAATTATCTCGGAAATCATCGAATACATCGAATATTAAATGAACAAATGTCAACTGTTTTCGTTAGGGGGGTTCTGAGAAAACAGCTTCCAACACTTTAGTTGGTCGCCAAATCAGACGCAAAAGTAGATATCTCGAAAAAGAAGACACGACTCGCTTCATTTTCCTAATCACCCGGCATACGTATACGCATCGCTAAATCCTTGAATGCGCGCGGCCCTGCGTGACGGCTCGCCGATTAGCGAACGTTCACGAGAGCCGGTAGTTTTATTCGGAATGCAGAACGCACCGTTCGATCGTAGATAATGCTCATTAACCGATTGTCGAACGTGAGACGCATCGTCCCGACACCCCGATCCGATATTCTCGTCAAATCGGAAAGAACACCGATAAGCGAACACGAAGGTGCAGCAGCCGGTCACGCCACACGTTTCTCGCCGACCACCATTGCATTTACTTAACGTTCTCACACGGGCTGCCATGAAATATTCGCGGTACGGATACTATAACTCGAAACGACACAAAGCTTTGTTCGGCCCGGTACGGTGTCCAGAACCGTTGTGAAAGGGATATTCTTATGTCTGAGAACACATATCCGGTTATATACGAAACGTAGCTTTTTTTCTTCTGAAACGTTGCGCATCATGAGGCACAATTCAAATGTAACGACCGAACCGCGGATTTTTATACATGCACATCTGTTACGAGAGCGAGATTAAAAATTCCGATCTCTCCGCAATTTTTCTTTTTCTCTAGATTCGTGGATTGGGTTCCGGAATTTTTCTTTTTCTCTCTCTCTCTCTCTCTCTCTCTCTCTCTCTCTCTCTTTTGTAGAAAAATACCAACGTTGCACAAAAATGTACACAACCTGGTCCATTTTGATTGTACCCATACGTCTTGTCTATAATGATTAAAATGTCGTTAATTTTACACTTTAAACAAATTGTGTCTTTCAGTACTCTTCCACATATTGGAAAATTTGTCACCGAAGGATGTACAAACTACAATTAGAATTTGTTGGAATTAATTAGTGCGCATCGAACGCTCACTCCTTAAATTATATCTATAACTTTAGTGGTCTTCGAATTAAATATTCATGATCACAGGTATATTTCAACTCGGTTCAACTTCATTAAGAACTGTAACAGATGCGAGAAGGTTAAAAGAGTAATTACCATGATAAATCTAGACTTTCCTCATTCCAATTTCATTAACCCCCTTGCTTTACGATTCCTTTAACAACTGCACTCGTCGGAGCTACTTTGCCATTCATAGTTTATGTATGGTACCATAAAAGAAACGAGTTCGATGTTCCTTGTAAAGCGGTTTTAACTAGGAACGTTACATATTAATCGCAAACAGGTTGATGGAATAATCGGTACTCTACAATAAATTTCACTGCTCAGTTTTTGATTTATTAAGCAAATTACTCTGATTTTTACGGTTGTTGATTTGACAGCTGTGTTAACATGTTAACCCTTCTAATATTGACAGTCCTGCAGAAGACAATACCGGGTCCGAGCGCAACTATTGTATGCTCGCTTATGCAACCAACAACTTCAAACACAGTCTCTAACCGACTCTGGCGTTATTCAAGTAATATCGGATCGAACGGATAATCGAAAATAATTTCTTTTGACAATTTGTGTGTGTGCGTTTGTGTGTGTGTATATTATTTGGTTAGGCGTTATTTTTAAACGTTTCCGCATTAATTTGTACACGAACATCATTATTCTATAGACCATTTGACTATTAATAAATTTTCATTTTACGTCTTATCCGATGACACAGCATATGGTGAATAAGGTGTCTTCAAAAATTCGTACAAGAAAATCGATACGGATTTGAATGGATCCAACCATAACACTGCCACGAGAAACCCGTCATACCGTTTAAAAAGAAAACGACAAACAAATGCTCGCCGTAGATAGTCGATAAAGAATCACGCTAGATGACCGGTGACCGCCTTGCGTCCAGTTCGAAACGGACCCGCATCGCGCGGCGAGGGTTGAAAACATAAATTTCCATAAATACCCACAGTTTATCAGCGGCAGTAAAAACGTCGAACGGATGGGGCAGCATTTAAAACGAGACGATTGTGTTTCGGTGCGTGGGGTGAAAGCAGGCGGGCAGGTACGGGGGAGTGTGTGTCTGTGTGCGTGTGCGCGTGCACACACACACACACACACACACACACACACACACAACTGACACGCGGCTCTTCCTCTTTCTCGCGGCGTACATCCATCCGGTAAGTTTGAATTGTCGGGCCGCGCGCGAGTTCATCCAGAGAACATCCTCTCCTTATACGGTGCAAAAGGCGATCTCGAAAAAGAAGACTCGCTCTCTCGAGCATTCCCTAAGATCGAAATTCTCAAGATCGCCGGTCCTTTGTCCGAGAACCGGAGCTTCTTCACCCCGAGACAAAGATCTGCCTTTCTTCTTTACACGCATACTTTATGCCATCTCTCCCCTTCTGCATGTGTGTATAAATGCACGGGAAGACACATAGGGCACGTAGACGAGGGATGGGATATAGAATCAAGTTCAACATACACTCGCGAGTCCGAGTCAATTTCGGTGGGCAAGTTTCGTTTCAATTTCGAACACTACTTGGTGCAGTCTCGGGGACAGAAAGGACACTCTACACGTTCCTTTGCGTTTCCACAGGGTAAGACAAACGGAGGAGGACCGTAGTCAATTTTGGGGTCCTGGACCGACACTTTATGCAAATTCCCGTTTTCACGAATTATTCTATAAAAATCTGATTCGCAGTCTACTAATTTCTTTCAGGGATAGTGTTTGAGTAGTTGGCTAATAATCCGAATACAATTTGAACTTTTAACTTTAAGACATGAGCAATGTTAGCTTTTACAGTTATTAATAAGAATGACGAAGCAGTAGTTGGAGACATTCGATACCGTTCAAAGATCAAATTTTGAACAGTTTAAACTGTTTGAACAGGTCAAATATGAGTATGTACACATTTCTAGGACACTTCCGAAGACCACCTCGATGCTCAAATATCGTCAAAAGAACTATGGACCCAATGTGTAAAAAAATCACAAACGCAGCGTGGTACCATTGAAATGTTTGAGTAATTTAAAATATCACTAGGCGACGTTAACCATCAAATTCCCAAGGAAAATATTGCTCAGCGAACAAAGTAAAAATCACTTATAGAATTTTATTAGAGATAGAAATGATATTCGAATAGAAAAAACTATTTAATAGAATTTGTAATTCAAATTGAATAGTTGGATCCAATTGAATAGATGGCACGTTGAAATTTGCACAGCATTCTTGAAGAGCACTCGCAACGAGCCACGAACTACTCGTGGAGGTAAAACTGATCAATTGATAATTCTCGGTGAGAAGAATATTCGAATAAAAAACTATTCTATTCTAGTCAATGTAATGTTTACACGGTTACTAAGAAACGATGCCCCCCTCCCCCCGGACCGGTAGCCTTATACAATCTCTGGAAATGTGCGGAGCCAAAAATCTACGAATGACCGGTTGAACAGAACAATATTCGAATAGTTCTAAGTAGCCGAAAGAGAAGAACAAGTTCGAATCGCAGAAAGCACCCCCGGGCCGCGACCGCAGCCACCCTGAAAACTGCAGCTCGTCGAAGAAGCCGCAGAGTCGTCGTCGTGTAATTAGTCGGTAGATCCGTGGACACTAACCTGGTGGACAATTACATTCCATAAGGTCCCTTTTGATCCGAAACGCGTTTGACTCGGATGCGAACCGTCGCCGCTCAAGCTGCATCTGAACTTCCTGCCTGATCCTCTGGAAAAGTACACTCGGTATTTCCTGATGCTCCAGGCGTGCCTCCAAATTGGCGATCCTCGACTCCAACCGGAGTTCCCTGTATATCAGTAGACCGGACACGGCTAGACTAGCGATACAGAGGGCGCACATCGCCCAATTACGAAATTTCTTCAACATCGACGCCTCGGGCTCGCAGGAGCCTTTTTTCGGCGACGGCCAGTCGGTCGCCGTGTCGGACTCCATGTTGTAGACGACGGGCACACACGCTCGCTCCTGCTCGTGCACGCAGCGCGTTAAGCGCGCGTCATAACCCAGCCGGCGACGATCGTCGATACGTCCTGGCACGACAATCACGGATAAGCGTGATACAGTAGTGGAGAAACCACGCAAGTCTTACAGACTGTGCGGCGTCATCGTCCTGCATCTGGAATGCATCTCGCACGGTCACTCGCCGTTATCGCTTACCTCTCGTTCCGCGACCGTGTACGTGTCGAGTGTGTGTGTGTGTGTTTGACAGAGTGTGCGTGTGTTTATGTGCGAATGAGAGAGAGAGAGAGTGTGTGTGTGTGTGTGTGTGTGTGTGTGCGTATGTATGCGCGGGTGTCTCAATCGTCCTTTCCGATATATTCTGGTTCTCGGTTCGCGGACTCCAACACGTTTCTCCTACGGATCTAGCGGTCTTTACGCTGATCCAGCCCACCGACAAACACACTCACGCTATCCTTCCTTCCTTCCTTTGTGCCTCGGGAGGTATTCCCTCAGGTAGCAAGTGTTAACCGCACTGACGTTGGTAAACAAGAGTGTTGTCAGCCGAGAAGTGGTGCCTGGTGTACCGCGCGCTCCTTTCAAATGATCACAGACTATCTGACCGACTGGTGGCCGTTTCTCTGGTCCGTCGGAAAAAAATCACTGTCACGTCCCGCGTGTGACTGATAATTATCAGCGCGGCGGACGAAACGTTTCTCAACAACCCTTTCTATTTTCGTCTATCTTGCTCCACGAACGTCTTCTTGTCCTGGAATGCTGTCGCATCGCGATTCCGCCGATTTTCGAAGCACTTTCAAACGTTTTCAACTGCACACTATTCTCGTGGGTAGGGGGGTCGGGGGTTGGGGGTGGGGGGTGTCGGAGATCGGTTAAACCGGGGATAACGACGACGGATAGACGAGACGAGACAAGACGTGTCTCGAACCCCTCCGCGTTCTACACAATTGTTTGCCTTAACAGGAACGACGGTTTCGTTTCGCGGCGCACACGCTGGCTCAGAGACCGAACAGAGACCGAACGGGGAAAAGCGAGAGGCGACAGCTGTGCGTGTCCGGGAAACTACCGCCGAAACGACAAAGAACCACGACCTTTGGCAAGCCTCGCTAGCCCGCCTCCCTTCGCCCGTCGACGGTTTCACGACGAAACCGAAACGCACTGTTGTGACAACGAGGCTCGATTTACTGGGCATACGAAAAGTCCCGAAATACCGCGAATACGAAACTCCCGGCGTGGCATTCGCAGTACGACTGGATGTGGTGGGGCGACGCTCCGCCGTGAGCCGAGGGTACGTCGGCTCGGAGATACTCGGCCACGGTCGGCCGTGCTCGTCGCTGCGACTCATCCACCGGCTGCCGGACGCGTGAAGGACGATCGGTCGACCTAACGTCCACTTCCATTCGCACTGATTCGCCCCTGCTTCCCTTGCCCTTCCATTCACCCCACCATCGCGTCCTTTCATCGCTCGACCGGATTTCGCTAAAGAATCTACCATTTTTTCTTCTCCCCCCCCCTTTCTTCTCTTCTTTCTTTTTTCGTTTATTTCTCCTTCTTACTGTTACAGCGAGACCCGCGAGTCACACGCTCCTCGAAACAATCCGAATACCGCGACCATTTTTCACGGTTCAGCCCCTTTCTACAACCCCCGCCCCTATCTCCGATCTCCCTCCTTCTCTACCCTTGGCCACTCCGTTTACCTTTTTTCCTCGAAAAGGGCGAATTTTTAAGTACGGATGCAACGACCGACAACAGACAATTCCAATTCCTCGGAACCCCCACGAATCTCTCGAAAAACCTAATCTTCTGGTTTTTATGAAATCCTCTATGGAAACGAGAATTTACATAAAGATCCACTTGGTAAATGTCAACGCTTTATCTAATCGCGATCATTTATTTGCAACTGGATATACGAGTTGCAGTGAAAATCCTGGCGCAAACGAAAAGCAGATAATTCTACTCGATAAAATAAGATCGAGAATGTAGAATAAGACATAAGACTTTCTTTTTTTTATTTCAGATCTCGTTTGCGCAAACGTCTATGTAGTTGGAACGTTTTCGAGTACACGTGCACTTGGCTAACCCTAACTGCAGATAGAGTCTGGTGACTAGACTAACAGACTAGTCGACGAGGGGAGCGATTCTATATTAAATAGACACATTTCTTATACTCGTAATAACAAAATGGTGTAGTTTTGTGAATTATTTTTGAACAACCTCGGTTTCTCTTACCAATTCTAACTTTTATGTAGCACTTTGACGAACAAAACCATCAGAATTAAATTTACTCTTACGCAATAATATGTTTGCAATCATTTTGATAGGTTGAAAATAAATAATATGGCAGTATTCTGAAATTCTTCAAATGTTCCACATTTTTCATAAATGCATAATATCCGTAGTCTACAACTAATTTATCCAAGGAACGAGGATCCCAAGTGATTTTATAAGTTTTCAACAGGAATAATGAACAAATTTTACCCGGAAATTGTAAACGGATACTTTGACCAGTGAAATGAAACGTTAACGGTAAAGTCGTTTTTGTTCTTCGGGTTTGCTTGTTTTATTCTGCGTACGAAATTCTATTTCCGCTTCTAACGGAGAGGAAGGGATGGAATTGCAGTCGAGTAAATAATATGCTTCTGAAAAACAACTGTTAAGTACAGTAGGAAATATCGATCGATGAATCGATCGTGTCCCTTGAAACACATCCCCCGTGTGTATACGTGACGGATACGTACAATCGACCCCTTGCTACCGCCCAATCTCTAGCACAGGAAGCGATTATAGATTACATCCTGGAACGTACGTTCGGCGTATTCGCCGTCTGCGCGTATACTAAATCGAATGCTGTAACGACCTCCTAATCGTGTAACTTGTAATCCGAAGAATCATAGATATGCAACGAGGGAAAATCGAATATGTACGATGGACCAGGATCTAGGCGGAAATTTATCTCGCACGAAACCACACGAATCCTCTACTATTTTCTTTGATTCATTTGTCAAATTCATTTGTTCGTCGATTCCAAGGAACTTTTATTTTCAAACTACAACGATAGCAAAAAGCAATGACTCGCGTGCCAGTAATAACGCTCAATGAAACTACGAGATGTCACGGAGGGTGTACTTACACCTATAACAGGCGTATTTTTAGTTTTTCTTCGCTGGCCACACACACGCGCTTTGATTGTTAGTTACGTCTCTGATTCCTTGTCCTCGGAGCGGACAAAGGGTTAAAGTGCTTGAAATTGATCCGAAAATATGCCGTTAAACTTAGATAGCATCCAACCTCAGCCGACGAAATTCGTAGAACAACCTTTCCAGGTAAGTAACGTTATCTCCGTCAGCGGAACCGTCTGGAAGTCTGCTGCTGCTGTGTATTAGCGTCATTCAAGTATCGTTTCAACAGAAGTTGTACGTTGGAGCAAAGAGAAAGTATCGTGCCTAAAACGCGCTGTAGCCGAGCGTGTCTGTAAAGCATAGGCACGTCAAATTACATTCCGCTGTCCTACGAAAGCCCATCGAGGAAGTTATCTACGAATTTCTCAGTATTTTCAACAGCGCGGGAATTGTTTCCTAATTTTCAATTATCTCTGGAATCTGGCCTTTAAAATTTAATATCTTGGCGCGTGCAATTACACCGCAACTTCTTCAATCTCCTTTGTTATCTTCTATTCCATTACGTTAGTGTAGGTACACTAACCCTGCACGTATCAAGCTGCAATCGGTCCGCTCGAAGATCAAGTCGGTCCCAAGTCCCATTTTCTTTTTTTTTCTTTTTCTTGTTTTTTTTTTTTTTTAATAGGGGAGAGATAACAAAATGGACCATACGGTCTAATATTGATAAAGTTCTTGTTAAAAGTGCCCAAATATTAATAAGACGTACGTATTACGTACGTAAAAAATTTAGAAGCCGTCAAAATGTCGGATTCCGTGAGCCTGGTATTAAACTTTGGCCGCTACTGTAAGTGAGCACTACTGTATGAAAGTAGCTCGCTGTGCACGGTGTCCGGGACGAAGGGTACGATATTCGGAGGCTGCGTCGCGCGTCGTCCCGACGCGGCGCGGTAATGGACCACGTTGAGAACCTCTGGGGACGGCAAACCGAGGTTTGAGGGGTGAACTTCCAGTGTGCTTCGTGATTAAAAAGTCATCGCGGCCGATGCCCTCTTCACGGCACGTTGGTCATCGCTGGGGTGCGGTATGAGGCGCATTATGTCGCGTTTCCGCCAGGAAGCAGGCGCAGTCGGGACAACAGCCTGCACCTCGTTTCCGTTCGCTCTGAGAGAACGTGCCTTGCGGACATTGCAGACGAGGATGAAGATACCCGATAAGAACGGGTACAAGCGTGATACAATGACAAAACGATAACGGAACGAAGGAACGGAGGAGGGATGCGCGACGAGTAACTGGATGAGAAAACGACGAGCGAAGGGGCCGGACGGGCCGGGGCGGGGGATGGTGGTGCGGTACCCGAGACACGGACACGAGGAGAACATGGACACGGACCAGTTCGCGACACCAAGGCAGACTCTCATTTCGGGGCGAGCGCATGCGAAACCATCCCCGCGAATAGGTCTGCGAGTGTTCCAGTCGGAGCGAAATCCGCCGAGCAAAAACCACGAACCGAGGGAAGGGAGTCAATGCGCAGTTTGTATAATACTCGACAGAAAATATTACTGCATTACAATGTGTAGCTACCTACCGAAACGCACTTGTCGGAACTTCCAGCCGTTGTCGCCTGTCGCCTGTCGCCGAAACATCCTAAGCCCAGTTTTAGCTCCCTCACCTGCTGGCTTCTTGTATATTCATAACGATATTTCCGCGCGAGAGCCACCGTGAAACGCGGGACAGTTTGAGCTTCCATAATTCGTAAATCTCTACACAACTACAACTTTGTTTATCTTCTTTTGCGCCTTCTTCTGTGCTCGACAATCTCCCCAAATCGAAATGTAAAGTTAGAGCTTCCGATATACCGTTATTCACAGTAATTTTCCCCATTTGAAACGTATGTATTTTTTCTATTATTAGGCAGTATTATTTAACATTGCAAATATTCTAAATCATGTGGAGAAATTATTGCTTTAAATCGAATGGTTTATTCGACAAGTAGGTCCGTGAGCGAATAAAGTAAAGTAGCTAAAATAAACAGATTCGTCGAATGTATTCGAAAAGTTGTTCAGAATTATGCCCCCAACAACATATTTCAAGGGCATTGAATCATAATCGAAAACAAAAGAAGTCATCAAACTCGTCAGGCATCCGTTTATCTTTGTTGTTTAAGCGCCACGCGGCGATCAAGTTCCGAAGATAGACGCAAGCTATAATTCGCTTTGCGCTTTTCACGCTTTCTACAATCCATAATAAAACTTCCGAAGTAACGGTAATTTACTTTAAAGAGAGTTTTCATCATCGATTCGCTACGAGAGACGATGGAAAAAAGATGTCAGGGCCGAGGGGACAGAGAAGGTAAAAACGCGCCGCGCCGCCGTGCGCCAGTCAGGAACGAAGAAGGAAATGGATCCCGGAGCGCTTCATTTATTTTTATGACAGTCTCGAAACTGATCGCTACATCGTCATGGACGGGCACGCATTATCGAATCCGTCCAAGTTTATTGGTACTCGTCCAAGGTAAACGCAATATCGCATTTGATGGCGGCGGAGTCGCTTCGCGACTTGCCGATCTAGCAGACACTGCCTGGCCGACAGCACATAATTACCAGAAAGTCAAAAGCAGGAGGAGAAGAGAATACGGAAACGAACATCGCGTGCTAACGCGGTCGGTGTTCGATTGTTTATTTTCGTGCGAACAATATAATATGTGGCCAAGTGTAGCGGTAATGTTGGGGTGACAGGACAAGTGGATACTTCCCTCTCTGTGCGATCATCAGTTAGATGAAGAGGCACCAAGGGGTCTCGTGATCGTTGCGGACTAGACAAGGAGTATAGATTTGTCAACTTCTAGATTCGCATCGCAATCCAGGAAAACTATTTTTAGCCTCCTAAGAGGCGAGCAGGAAAACTATTACGATTCAAATGTTTTCTGTACCTTTACATATTTTTCGACACTCTACAGAAATCGTCTCTAGTACACACCTAATTCTTTGTCAGAAGTTTTCCTATCGTTTATATCGTATATTTTGTTCCAACACTGGAGTTTACACAAAAACACTAACCCGTTCAAGGGTTAAATATTCCGTTTTAATATGCGCATTTGAAAAATGTTGCAAATGCAACTGTTTGAATAGATTGGCGAGCCCGTGAATGAACAATGGCGCACGAATACCAAAAATGGGTTAAGCTTATCTTGTCTTACGGTTGCCGAGAATAGAGCATGATAATTAAACAAATAATTCAATGTTCAAGTGGCGCATCTCGGGCACAGAACGGCAAACTGATCACGCGGAAGAGGCTCTTCACTCGGGTCAAGCACTGTCTACCGGCACTAGTAGCCTCCTTCATAAGCTATCCGAAAGTATCGTGTTTCATCTGTAACCAAGCGTACCGAATCAATTTGCATTACGAAGAAATAATAATCACGTCATACACCTCGAGAAACCTACATATTTGCTTTTGGTACACGTTGGTCGAGATACGCACTCGAGATGGCGATCGCTACCAAAACCGCATGCGTTCGATCGCGAGGAAAGTTACAGAGGCTAACAGAGTATGTAATCTGATTCGACATGCCGATGTGTCGGTAGTCTAGCGCTTGATTCAAATAGGTAAAGTTGTCTAGACCGATGTAATATTGCAGCCTTCCCGAAGAGTGCAACCACGAGAGTCCGGAAATCGCTGCGACAAGGTCTTTGTACCATAATCGCAGGAAGATGATAATCGACATAAATACCGCAAATCGTCGCCAATCGGCGAGAGTAGTTTTCCAAACCCACACGTACACAGAATCCGACTAAATCGTACTTTGAGTAGAAACTATAATAAATCGTTCTTCGAATCACGCTTTCTATCATACTACCGACCGACCGAATGACTGTGCTGATCGTTTCGTGACCTAACAGAGATGTACAGTGACTCCAATAATTATCGATACCAAACACACTTTAAATCGGAATAACGTTTTTACAAATGGAACTGACGACTTTTCTGTAAAGTTAGAAGGATCAGTTTTGTAGAACATTTTCGAAAAAATGCCCATTAGATCCGGATTTGTTAAAGGGTTACGTTCATTTTCAACCTCGAACAAAATGTTGCGTAATTATAACAGAATATAACGAGTGATTGAGAGTGCACGGAAGGCCTCGTCAGACAAAAAGATTGCATCGATTCGTTATTACAGCTGCTGGAAACAATATCGGATGCTTTGCTTCTTTCCATAAAACTCGATGCAAACGATTACTCCGTTCCACCAAACACCCAGTTCCTCTTACCGTTATTCGATTATCTTGAAAGTTATGCCATTTTATCGTCGAGGTCTAATTTTCGCCCCAGCCTCTCCTACTTTTATGGACCGCTTCTCAATTTGAAACGACGACGACGACGACGACGACGACGACGACAGGCGTAACGAAGCGCGCCAATTGCTTGACAACCCTGACCATGGCATTATCAACTGGACGCGAATATCCGTTGACATTCGAGTGGTCGGCGAGTCACTCTCTTTGAGGAGTATTTTACCGGTATACTGGCCAATACGTAGACATCGATGTGCCGCCTTTCAGCATTGCCGCAATGCCATTAAACTGGGTGCTGGCTGCTGTTGCAACCTCTGATGTAGTTGGTGCTGGTGCTGCTAGGTTCTGGTGCTAGTGCCGGTGCTGCTACCACACCGGGAAGCACGATGCTTTAAGTGGGTGGTACAGACGGCTCCGAGCAAGTACTTTGTACGAGCGAGCCGGAATTGGTTTAAGCCCATTATACGTGTACGTGTACGTGTACGTGTACGTGTACGTGTACGTGCGGCAAGAGACGTTAAAGAGCCCCGTTCATACGTCCTACGAAGTCTTCGAACCTGATCTACTTTCCTATCTGAAAATACCTTCTGTAACAAGGATGTACGGCCGGTGCAAGTTTGAAAGGCGCTAGGCGAAACGATCCAAATTGTCCCACGATAAGCTGAATACTTCGTTACACCTTGCGACGTTTCTCGAAAAGGTCGACAAAATGCAATTTTCCAAGTAGGCAGGTTCTGCTTTTTCATGCCATGGCAGATTCCGTATGTACATGCGTTTACTCTATAAGAGAGTAGTGAAATTCGTTGACCGTTACTTTCTATACACCCTGTACATAATCGTGTACATAACCATGCGCTCCGTCCAAAAATAAATCAAGTTATACAATAATTTGTGAAATTGACATAGACGGGGTGAGATAATGTTGGAACGAACTGAAATACATATGTAGATAGAAAATGGAAGAGAAAATCAATAGGCGGAAAACGATTCTAGAACCTAGTTCGTTATATGTATGTGTACCTAGACGAAGAATTTTATGCATTCGCAGGGGCAATGTGTCTATCAAATGCATTAAAATGCAAATGCTGGAGACGACGTAATAAATTTTTCATTTATTTGTAACCGGATCAAGTCCTTTGCGAAAAGTATGTGTAAGTAGCTTACTAATTCCAGCCGCTAGAGAGGAGACTCGAGAAATTTGGATTTGCATAAA
Source organism: Halictus rubicundus (assembly GCF_050948215.1). NCBI lineage: Eukaryota > Metazoa > Arthropoda > Insecta > Hymenoptera > Halictidae > Halictus > Halictus rubicundus. The sequence goes on from NC_135161.1 coordinate 14,873,794, forward strand.
GAGCTGCAGTCTAGTTATAGCATGCGTGTTACGTACTTGCAAAAGTTGCCATCTTACTGTTACTTGTCTACGTAATCCGTTCCAAGTTCACAGTCTAGACTTTAGAGTAGGGTAACCACCGAATTTGAATAGAGAGAATTTCAAGCATAAATTATTGAACGTGTTGCTCGAAAAACGGCGACCACCACCGAGCTTTTCATTTACACGATTTTACTTTTGTCTACGCGGAGGGCGGTCGCTGCCGCGCCGCGCTGACACGACGTCCAGCAAGTCAAAATATTACACGTCACATTTTTGTAGCAATCAATAAATTGAATTCAAGTAATCATCACAGGTCGGTGAGTAGCTCTGTATCACCGAAATTTACTTGTAAACTATTTCTCGAACAAAAACATATGTTTCACTGAGCAACCAATATTCTTTGTTATCGCAAGAAAAAATATTATACATTATAAAACAAATGCTCAAGTCACTCACCTTCGTATCTCGATAAAAGCACGAAATGTGAAAAAATTAATTATCACATTTTATGTCAGACTCGGGTACGTCAAGCAACTTTCGTATGAAACCATACCTTCTTTCTACCACGAGTAGTTTGCGAGTAAAAATGTAGTTGGCGGTGAACGTCTTAAGGATTTCCTCTTTGCCTAGGCCCTACGTAAATCGCATGTAATCTCAATAGCGGTCTCCTTTACATATATATGTATCGCCGTGGACTTTCATTTTATTAGGTATGTGGTCGTTCGTGGTTGTTTTTCGTGGCCTCCCGCTTTGTGGTTGCAATCACACGAGAAAGTCTGCCAGTTTCTGACAACTTAATTACTCTCATCTGTGTTTCAACAGAACTGTTTCGACCGATGTTACCGTTTCAATGACATTCTACCAGCTGATTTTTGCATTTCTGCTCCACCCTTTCATTATTCTATTGCAAACATACAGATTTAATACATCCGACCGTTGAAAGACCTCTCATGTAACTCGACAAACAAAAGTTACCGGAATCCCCTTTGAACACTCTGGATCTGTAATATTGTAAATAGATATTCACAAAGTTCAACAATAAATCGGGTTTATTTGTTGTACCGTTACAGACTCCACATTCTTCTATTCAATATGATTACAAGAAGAAACGTATCGAATTCGTAAACTGTAAATAAAATAAAAACATGTTCGATGAAAATCCGATAAATTTCACAGGAATGTTTTATTACTTGAATTATAATGTAAAGGTCGTTCTAAAGGGAACGTTCTTGCTTATCAAAGCACACGCGATATTTCATTTTTCTTCATAAGAGAAAACATATTGAATTTATAAATTGTAATTGAAGAAAATGTATTTATTGAAATTTTAAACAACCTGCGTATAATAGCTCTGCTCGGTAACGACAATTCTAATATTTATAGAGTGCATGTCTTAATTAATATTTATTTTAAAAATGTTACGGTGTATCCCACCGAGTGTGTCGGTAATCAAAAAATATATAGAAAAACTCCGTCATAAGGTTTCGTTAGCAATGTTTGCAAATTTGAAAACTAAAAAGTGGCAAAAATGTGGCAACTTCGAGTAGCCCTCGAGACAACACAACGAACATTATTTCAAGAGAAGCGCATTCAAAGTTTCGACCATGATTCGTACTTGGCAGATATTACAATTTGTTTCGTGCTTACACAGAACGTGACACCTCGTTGCTTCCATTCGACGTGCATTGCAAAATTTGATTCGAGCCACTCTGCTTATCACCATCATTCTTTGACCACAGTATCTATAGTATGGTAATATTGCAACAATGACATAACGAGGAATGTAAATGTATGCCATAACGGCAATTTTCGTCTGCCAAAATAACCGTGAATCATAGCGCTGCTCCGAATACGCCATTTTAATTCATTATGTGTAATATATTATACATTTGACCACGAGTTGGTCTACCGTGTCACACCGACGCGACTTATCGATATGTCACGAATGTTATGTCTGTGGATTAACGAACAAAAGTCGGCATCGCAATTTGCATATTATAACGTATGCAGATTGTTTACAATTCGTTTGAACCTCGCGTGTACAGTGGGTAGGGAGTACGAGATTTTCAACTTCTATCGGGACGAAGCCTAACGTATATCCCAAAATTAGTGTTTCTAGCCGTAAAAAACCTTACGTTTCTAAGATTAGTTTGAAACGTTTCGAAGTCGCAAACAAGTTTCTGGAATGATTTTCTGAGGACGAATGCCATCAAAATTCTGTTAATCCTAGGAAAAACCTAGGACGTTCTGTGAGAAGGGCATTCTTGATCTGCCGAATCGTTGGGTTAGGCTGATCCAACTGATCTTTACGTTCAGAAAAATTCGATTTTTCACGTCGCGTATGAAACGGCAGGAGCTTTTTCACCGAGCCAATAGACACAGATCGTTACGGTTTTGTGCGACCGATTCTTCTATTAAACCTCCGGCTCGTCCATCCGAAGCGAAGCTCTCCGATGCGCTGAAACATATAGCTACATGGGAGCACGGTGAGCCGTTCCCTTGTAATTTTCAATGAACGTTGTTCATTATCAGAGGATTACAAATCCAACGAGCGTGTACACGAGGCCGGGGGCACATGTACCGGTGACTTAGCGCGTTCCCAAAGAGATCAAGAGTAGCGAGAGTCAATGTCGCATTATCGCATGGAAGACGGCATATAAAGTGAAGCAGGAGCGTCCGTCAACGGTGCAATGTACATGGTCGAACGAACAGTGTACACGATCAATGAAACCTATGGTTACGCGTGGGATCACGTATGTTGTCCCGTCGTGTTACAACCAGAAGGCAAAGGGGGGAAAAGGGTGACGACGTTTACCGGTCGCATCGAATTACAAGTCCCTTAGGTAATGGCGCGTACGTTATTCAATACCTTACACTCCGTGTTCGACGTGTGTGCCCGTCCTCTGTGTTATACTGCGGCACAGAGGAATGTCTCGCCGCCGCCGCGCCGATCCGATCCGCTCCGATCCGATCCGATCCGATCCGCTCCGCGACACGCGTGCTAAAACGTTTACGCGATTATGAAACCGACGACACTACGGAAGATTTACCACAGGTGCTCGGGGAAACTTTCCCGAGAGCTGATCCGACAATTACACTGGACGACACGCACGCATTCTGTGCTCCGATAGCCAATACGCGATCTCTTATAGATTTTCGTGCACCGAATATAAGCTCCGGCGGAACCGTGTGTTCTGTCACCCTCAGCTTTACAGCTGAAAGCATTTCCTCTCGAAAATATTTGGATCTTGTAACGCGTTATGATCAAATTGAAATTAAATATGGAGTACAGCAAGCATACATACGTATGTACATATGTGGAACCTGTAATGGTCCATTTCAGTCGGTATCGCTTAATATACAATGCTTATCAAATTAGTGATTCCAGATAACAATTATGTTGAATTGTCAATATTTTCTAATCCAACAGGCTACACTAGTTGAATCAAATTGTTTGCGCGTGTATATATTTGCTAGACGGATGTAGAAAATCGAAACGATGATCTTCTTCCAAAGAACTCGAACATTCACCTGCCGTTAAATACATATATCAGATAGTAAACCGTAAGTAGCAGTGGTACAATATTTATTTGAAAAGTTGTCGTTCCGTACTATCTCCAAAGTTCGCGCTGCTACGGTGAATTGTTTGCTTCCTGATCAAATGGATAAGAGGTACACCATGGCATTTTTCAAAAGAAAAATACTGGAAAATCAACATCGCCCCCCGAAGAGGTCTAATCGAATTAGCAATTTTTAAATTAATATTTTGCTTCTTCGTTTCTTTTTATCAGTAGAAGAAATTAAACGTAAATTTGTCTGGCAATCGGTTGATAAGTTTTTCTAAGCTAATTTTTTTCTAGGCTACAGACACAACACACATCTTTGTAACATGTAGAATCGTACAACCATTTCCTCTATCGTACAATTAATCTCTCAACGAATAAGATTGAGGACATCGGTTTATAAATAAAAAGTCGACGGCGGGTCTGAGATTCTGTTTGAAAAACAGCAGAGGAAAAAATTTAATGTCATCACCATGAAGATTCTTCCGAGCAGTGTCATCTGCGACAAAAAGTTCTGAATGGCCTGCTAACTACGAAGACAGCAGATGGCCGTGGTATATGTACGTGGTTCTCCCTGTATAGTGACAAATGACTTCGTTACAGCTGTATCAAAACGTCAGGAGATCTATTTTCACGCTTTCAGACTGCAGACATACATTTATATATATATGCAAAATCCTATCTCTAGAATTTACTATACAAGATGATTCACGCAACTGTAACAAGTCCAATCTGTGTTTTGATCGGAGTTGGTCAAAATGCTTGAGGAACAATCAAAAGCAATACATTATATCGCATACGCTATAAATGCATTAAGATCTCCAGTCTAGACATGAAAATGCACACCCTAATTCGTTTTCTTTGGATACCTAGAACGTTCGGGGTCGTGTTTTATACAGGACGAAATAAATAAATGAAGAGCGGGCGGGCAGACGTGATACCATTTTTCCGAAAGTTGTTCAATACGTAATTGCTCCTCGAGTAGTACATGTATCGAACGACGTATAAAAAATGCTTACGAAATATAGATCACCGGGTGATCTATTTTAATCTATAAATGCAATTATCTACCGAAACGTTTGTTACTCGAAAAAGTGATTCGAACAAACTTGTTCTGTATCTGTATTGTTTCGGGTACCCGCACACCGTATTTATCGATTAAAATGGGTCACCCTGTATATGCGCTAGTAGACAGAAAGCAATTCAGTGTGAGAAGGGTTGAAATAGACATCAATGTCTTCGAGGTAGACAGGAAAGTGTGCTTAACCTTGCTGCGACGTATCCGAGAATTGAATTTCCTCATGACTGTGCGATGCATCGTACGGTTGCCGGGATTCAGGCTACCCACCCACGCAACATTGCGATCGTCGACGGGACATCGCAAACGGAAATTACGGCCAAGGAAATTCTTGGTCTCCGAACGAGAGTACCGGAGACTGTTTTTGCTTACAGACAGAGAAATTTTACATTCGCGAAATACGTACCGGCGTACGTCGCGTCGCGTCGCGTCGCGGCGCGGCACGAATCATCACCCACGACACGATCAAATTCTGTCGTACTAGGCTGTTACAAGACTGCGAATCTTTTGTGGAGAATAAAAAATGTTTCCAGTGAGTAACCGAGTAACCGGTCAATTCACGCAAAATCTCCATACAGTAGTGTCTCCGTAACTGTTGTGCCGAGCAACAGTTCTAATAGAGGTGCTACATTCTTTCTTTCTTTCTTAGTGTGCCGAACGTAGAGAAGGATAGCGATCGAAAAAGAAAAGAACATCGCCCTCTTAGGTATATCGAAAGAAAACTGTAGTTGTTCTATTCCTTTCACTCGTGATAACTATGATCCGTTGCTCCGCAGTCTAGGCGCAATTACACTGGAAAATAGACAAATAGTACCATGATACCATGTTTGCCTAGAAAGTACTGGATGATGATACCCTATGCCCCATCATCAACGAGGAATGTAACATGTCTGCAGCACTACTCGTTACTTAAAACTGTATATCATCGCATTCTCAATGGATCGTTCAATACCTGTAATCGAGTGGTTAATAATGTTAATAACGTTCACCTATCTGTCGACATACATGTTTTCTTACCCACCGAAACGGTCTCTGTGGCGGCACATCGTGCACTGACATATGTACTTCCTACTCTTTTTTATATCCAATGTATCCCGTTTTGTTTAATAAATCGATATAATATCAACACGATGATAACATAATATTAAATATTAAATATGGTTTCGGTATAGATATTTCTTAAAATATTATACAAATTTGTAAAAGGTGCAAGGATTAATCATAGAGGACAGAATATGTTTGTCGGGTTTGCAACGAATTAATTAATTAATTCGTGAAAATGGCCAACACTTGGAAATACAGAAAATAATTTTATGGTTCCATTGTCGCGATCCACGCTATAGATGACGACAAATATTGACTTTAAGAATATCAGCATCGACGGAAAGCCGGAAAATATTCCCGATAAAAAGTTGCGTCAAAGTTTGCTATCGGAAAATTGGTTATCAAGTATTTAAGCCCTTAACTTTTTAATTATTAATAGAGCGAATCGCTCCATTATAAAGAGAAATAATTTCTGAATATTTTTGTTTCGTAACGTACAAGATGTTTCAATATTACATTGATTTACTTGGATTTGGATAATTTATTTGGAGTTTTGAAGATTAATATGAGAAAAACGCAGGCTGAAACGATGATAATAGATATCGTTATTTTGCGGTGAGATACGATGATGTTGGAAAAATTTCTCGTTTGAGAGCTTCAGGCTGTACGGTGAACGAAATGGGATTTAAAGGAACCTGGTTAGATTTCCTTTCAGACTACACTGTGCTGATTTTCCCAAATCTGAATAAGAGACCGCGAAACCCCTCTGTCCCATGAAATGTATAACGATCGCTTTAGAATTGCAGAAGCTTTCTTCCCGAAACTTGTATGAACTCGCTATTCTCGACACGTTTCGCGCATCCCAGGCATTTCGGGGAGTTCGACAGTCAACCATCAAAGAGGGAACAGGAAAAAAAGGATGCTGATTTATCGGGTCAGACTTTGGAAAAGCTGCACGAGTTTTGCATAATTCTTCGGCAATATGCCTTGTACGATGAAACGTTGCGCGTGTAACCTATCGTATAATGTACCATCTTTCAAATTTACGACCAATTCCGACGAATAATCATCGACACGTTGCTTAGTAAACTAATCGTTTTCTGTCGTTCAAGAAAAAAAAAAAAAAAAAAAAGAAAAAGAAAAAGAGAAAAGGAAAAAAAGTCAAGTCGTTTGGTTAAATTTGAAAAAAGTTATTCTTTCGTACAGACACTGTATTTCTGGCGACGTTAAAACACGCTGACAACGTTCCATGTTGCACCGTAATTTCTGAAAAAGTTCGAAGAAAGTGAACGCGGGACCGTTTTGAAAAGTTTTTTTTCCCTATTGCTCGAGTATTCCCTGTCGGTGTGTGCCTTTAGGTTTTGTCGTGTATGTAGGAAGATAACGGTACCGAATGCAGAGTAACTCTAGAACGAGGATAAACGTATTCAGTTTCAGAATCCCGTTGCACGACTTACTCCGCGACGTCTGATTTTCATGCTAATCCACGTTCATGGGTGGCCCCTGTACACCGTGTCTTTAGGAATCAAGACACGGATTCACGGATCGAGTATGCTAACTCCCTCCGCCCCCCGAAGGCATCTGTATCCATTCCTTCCCCACGTAATCATATAAATTTCGCAAATTCCTCCGCAATTACCGACACATATGCACGAAACGATTTCATCCGAACTCCTCACGTACTGTGAAGTCCGTGAACGAATCCTAATCTTCAAATGCCACATTACGTAGCGTCATTATGGCTGACAGACTCGCGGATACCGTCTTCAAGATTACATACGAATGTCGTTCGAAACTTGTAGGTATCGATAACTGGGAATGAGCGAAGACAATTAAACTTGGACAGGATCCGAAAGAACCGCAGAACCGGTTGAACTTGAATTTGAATATCGATACGAAGCTAATAGAGTTGATCTTAATATAAATGGATCTGTCGTCGCGAGAATTTTACGGTTTCGCCTAGATTCAAGCATAAATCCTTCTTACGTCGAAACTTCGCATCAAGAACGAACAATTGCATAAATCGTTGCCAACAACAAACAAGGGGGCGACTCGTTCGACGAGCAATCGAATTGGATAGTCGGTAGACGGTAGACGGAACGGTGACGCCAAGAGCAATTACAAAGCTGAAGGAGAAATAAATAAAACGCGTCGAACGTAAACGACTCGATCGAGGATCGTCGTGGTTGTGCCGAACGAGAGACACAGTCCGCGCATGAAAAAAAGATTCGGCTCCCTCTCGGGAATTCGAGCGGAAGATCTCGTTAGGTAGATTCCGTCCGTTCCCGCCTGCGGAGTTTCACGAATGAAACGAAATGGTGGAAATTTTCGCTAGTGTGCCGTGCACATGCCGTAGCGCCGTAGCGCCGTAGCGCCGTAGGAGGCTCTCTGGTAAACTGCCCAGCCAAATACCACGCACTGGATACATCGTAGTCTGGCTTGAAAATGACAATACACGACCCCCTTTTGGTTTAATTAAAGGCGTGCTTCGCCGAAACGCAGCTATTTCTGCGCTCCTCCACCACCACCCCTCACCACCCCTTTTCCGCCTACCCCTCTTCTTTTCCTGCCCCTTCCCCCTTTGCGTATCCTTCTGTTCGTTTCACGGCCATAGTACGGCGCACGTCTCTATACGGACACGCGAAACGTACGTTGCTTAATGGAGCGCCGCGTCTGCCACCCTGTAATGGCACGACACTTTGCACTTGCGCTACCGTGGAACGCTAAATAGCGCTATCACCGAGGGTACAGGTCCGCCCGCTGCTGGCCAAATAGCTGGGTTGGCGGTGTAGCTGGTTAAAGCAAAGGGCCAAACTCTCGTACCGAATGTATCGAGGCTATATACATGCGTATAGCTACACGCCACATACGTACTTGCTTATCCGCGTGCCTGATTTTCTGCGACATTATCGAAGAAAATGGCCCGATATACCGAGAGATTCGAGAGCGGTGACAGAAACGGCGACCAAGACTCGTGTGGCTCGTCTCGATCACTGTTCAAGCGAAAAGAGATTATAAGCTCGAGTATTTGTATATTGTTCATTGATCGAATTCAATAAAGCCTGAAAATGTCGGAAACTAAAGTACAAGATATGAATATCTATTGACGCCACTTCTAAAGAAGTCAACTATAACGCAAACATTTTTCCCCTCGGTGAGCGATTTTTTCTTTTTCTTTTTCTTTTTCTTTTTTTTTCTGTTTTTGTCTCATATTGTCAAAATAGCCAGCAATTTACATTTATGAGAGACGAAGCGCCCAAAGAGATCCACTAGAAGTTGATGTATGGAGTTGTTATCGGACGTCGGGTCCAAGGGTGCGTCTCAAGAATAACGGATAGCTGTAAGTGCAACGTCGCGTCGTAGGTTTACTATGCGTCAATCACTATTGATGGTCGAGAAGCAAAATGCCAATACAAGATACCCGTATCCTATAAAAATCTAAAAACCTCTAATAAGCTAGAATATATTCTAGTTTGAAAGTTTTTATCGAAATTATGCTTGTAAAATTGGCCATCTTCTGATATATCTCAAGATTAATTTTACTCAAGAGCAAAATCAGTTTTCAGGACTTGTTGTTTTACTTTGTACGATCCGCTCCTTTCTGTTCGTGAAAACAGCGGAAAGGAGCGCAGCAAAATCCGCCGTCAAATGTTAAATGGAAGCGTGAAGAATTAAACAGAAAACAAAAAGAAAAGAAAAGAAAAGAAAAGAGAAGAAAAGAAAAAACAAGGGAAAAAGAAAGGGCGAGGGATAATGCCGAGAGGAAGACAGGGAAGCGGGTTGAAGGTGGAAAAGGAAAGAGAGAGGGGCTACGAACCACTTGACTCCATTCAAAGGGGGAATCACTGCTGCCGCCGAGTCTGTGGGATACAATGATGAGGTTATTCCGTCCTCCTTCCCTCAGGAAGTGACGTCACATCTCGACGTAATAAACACAAATATAAGTGGTTCCTGTGCTGTGTTCCGATGGCGAAGTAACCGTAGACCGTCACGATCAAATTGCGTACGTCGGAAGAGGAAATTTGGAGAGAGTACACTTGGCGCTTCGACGAATAACTTGCCGGCAACAGTCACGCACGCTTCTTCCATCGACTTTCTCGCAAAAATTATTGATCCCCATTAAAACCATGCTTATTGGCTTGTCCCGTCTCTCCGGCTATTTGTCCGCGCGTGTTTGCAACCCTGTAAACAGAGGTCTACTTGCATTTTCCCTCTGTGTCAACCCTCGAACTCTTTGCTTTCATTTTCCGGATGCTCCAACAGCTAACACGTTCAAGTTCCCTCTGATCGACCAAAATATACTATCAAATTAAAGAAATTCGCAACGTGAATGGGTGGATTCTTTTGTCAATCTTGATACGCTTCGTTTTCTGTTTCTTCCATTACATACCACTGTTAAACGAATGCAATTACTTTGTATTTTTCTGTTTGTTGAAATTCACTTGCTGTAAATCTATTCAAGCGAGGAATTTATTTAATAAACAGTTGAATCTGTTCGTCGTACATTTTTTCCAACAAAATAAATTCAGTGTAGTGCGGTTCAAGAAATATAAGATCGTGGCTGATGTTTATGCATGAAATTGTTAGGAGAATCTCTTCACCGGTGAAAGATGCTAGTGATTCAAGTTACTTTTTAACAAACACATCTATTCGAATGGAAATATTTTCCCGCCCTTTTACGATTTTGAAGAGTCACACCGATGTGTTATATTAGTAGTGTACACGAGGGTCAGTAAAAATTGCTGCGATCAATAGAAATGCAAACTGCATGCTCGATACCGCAGCAGGCTGTATGCATTCAACCTTGAAAAAACCGTGACTGGATCCACCCAAATGGATTGTGCTGCCTACAGTCAGAGACAGAAATGAGAGTGCTCACGCCCGGAGTTTTAGTGTCGCCGGTGTCGACAGATGAGGGGAAGGAGCACGAATTGAGGGGAAAAACGTTGCCTTCTCTCTCTCTCTCTCTCTCTCTCTCTCTCTCTCTGTCTCTCTCTCTTTTTTCTATCTCTCTCTGTCTCTGTGCCAGTACCGTGGTACGCACGACAGAGACGAAACGCGTCACGTGACCGAGCCGCGGCGGAAGCGTGGAGAATAGCGCGGTAGAAAGGGAAGTTAGAGTGGGAAAACAAGTCTTGATCTGGCGACACTGATGTGTCCCCATCTTTTCCTACACCAACAAAAAGAATGTGTCGTTCGAAAAGTACGATGTGCCCGTAGCTGTGCCCGGCGGCACCAGCGGGCGCCCTTGCAAATTTAATTTTTCTGCAATTTGTTTCAGTCTTTTAATACGTGCAACGATATAGTTGTAAGCGTTGAAATTATTTCGTGAGTCTGTGTACAATACATATTTAATGTAAATACATGGGCCACTACGTCGACGCGATAAATGCCGCGACATAGTGAAAACGAGTGTTAATTTTCATCGCGAGCTCCTAAAAAGACTTAGGTCCTTGGACGACGACGACGACGACGACGACGACGACGACGACGACGACGACGACGACGACGACGACGACGAACGACGAAGGAGCGAGACACCTTAAGAATCATAGCCGAATATCTCGGGAGAACAATGCGGTGGCTAGTTCGTTCGTCTCTGTCTCTCTTGCTCTATTAAGTCAGCTCCGTGAAAACGCAGACTAATTTCTCGTCTCGCCCCACGCTACGCCACGCCACGCCACGCCACGCCACGCCGTGAGCCACGACGTTGCTGAAGGGTCCACGGCGGAGTGGCCCGCAACGGAGGGGTTGGTTGCGAGTTGCGAGTCAGAAGGCTGAAGAGGCATCCGTACAAAGAGCAGAGGAGTGTGCAACAATTATAAACACCGTGGCAATTACGGTGGCTTGGGTGCGTGCACTTTCTTCTACCGGGTCTTTCTCAGTCTTTTCCCTTTTTCTCGTGAATTGCGCCAGCTGCGGAAGAAAATCGTGCCCTCTTCACCGTTACCGCTGCCAACGCCGGACGAACCACCCCAGCTTTCTGCTTTCATTCTACCACCTTTTACTCGGTTGTAATTGAGCAGGAATCATACAACGCAACGGATGAGAAGGAACTCTCCTCGGGTACCAACCGAGTGGCTACTTGGACGCGTCACGTGTGGGATCTCGAGATGCTTCTTTCCATTCTGCGTCGCGATTTCCAACGAATTCCGAACGAAGAAACAAAGAATGCCGAAACTCTACCGCTGCGCTGCGCTGCTCTGCACTGCTCTGCGCTGCTCTGAGCTGCACTGTGTCGTGTGTCTACCGTCTGCGAGAACCGTGTATCGTGTTCGATACCGTACACGTAATACCGTACCATCGTGCGTTGTTTGTGCGGTCAGATTTCCGAGATTTTTTCGAAGAAAATACACGAATATTTTACGAAGGACGTTAAAATGCATTTTATTCGAATATTTTCTTCTCCTTTGATGGGGCAACCTGTTCATTTCCTCCTCTAATTAATAGAGAGGAGGCCATTTGCATTGTGCATACAAGTTTGCGCATACAAGGAACGCATGAAAATCCGCTGGCCATTCGTTATGTATAAAATTGATAGAAAACTGTACGAGTACCACATCGTACTCGGACAATTCTGCGAAAATGATGAATGCGCAGTGGTAGTAACGAGGTGAAAAGCCACTACTTTGATCGTTAATATACATTATTAGAAGACCAACGACCCCTTTGTAAGGTACGTGAGATAACGGTACGCACATAATAAAAATGTAATCATTTATATCTGACGTGGAAAGGCAAACTAGTCTGAGAAGACTATCGCGTGCAACAATCTTTCGACATCGCAGTTCATTTTTCAGCACGTTTAGAGAGATTTTTTGAAAAGTTTAACGCACAGAGGATAGATATTTCAATTGATCGGGAAATCATTTCTTACATCTATCATTATTTAATTTATCGCATACATACATGTTTATCAACAAGTTTTTATATAACGTACGAAATTATCAGAATTTCAATATCGCCAATTTTTCGAGAATCAGATACGGATGGTGTTTAAATACTGTTTTGCATTTCGTTCCCTCGGTTTGACTGTACGAAGATTTTCACTCGATACAAATGTTCAACTAGAAATGTTTCTTTTCCGAGATAAAATTGCGCTTGGAACGCAAGCGGTAGGACTATATCGATCCAACAGTTAAAAAGACACTGTATACGATTCAATCGTTCCGCCTGAATCTCGCACGATAACGGATCGAAAGCAAGTTGATAGTGTATCCAGAGAGCTTTCCGGTCAAGTAGGATGATGTAATCAGAGAGTAGGTTAGTGCTTAATCGGGATATCTCGAGCGGCTTCTCGAACAACTTCAATTAACTTTGCGTCAAGACCGATTGGCCTTGATTCAACGGTGAATCCGCATGATATCGATTAAATTTAAAATAGGATAGGAAGCGCGGTAAAATTTTCTCTAAGACGGATATCCGAAATGCCGGGTCTAGGTGATCGAGCATCGGTCAAGTATTTAGTATCGACAAAAGCCAGTCGTTTCGGTCGTCGATTCGTTGCGAAGGAGACCGTAATTCAACTTTCAACTCTCGAATGGGAAACAGTGAGCAAATGCAGTATACATATGTACCTACTGGATTTGCCGTGTCCCGTGTCCCGTGTCTCGTGTCCCGTGTCCCGTATCCCGTACGAAAAGTATCATCTGCGATTCTAAGTAGCCTCTTGCTCGGACTCCATCTTGTAGTTACCGAAAGGTTTGTTATTGTGTATGTTGTTAACAGCCATGTACGCATAGAGGCGGGGATTCCGTGCTCCGAGCACATATCGTCCGTATCGGGATAGGACGAGGGCAAGAACAGGACTGGGCGGTGGATGTAACCCGCTGTTATAACTGTCGCCGTTCAGAACCCCGGTCAGGAAGTGATCGAGGGCTTTCATCGCCGCCGTTATGTCTTGGGAATTACGATGGGGATGCGGCGTCAGAACCTTCTCACGATAGGGCAATCGGGCATCATCCGAATTGTCCGTTCGGTATTCATCGCGCTCTTCTACAACTTGATACGAGGTCTGCCGCCGGGGAGCTTGGCGATCATGTTCGACCTGTGCCGATCGCACTCCCGGTATAGCACCGCCACCAACTCCCGACGATGTATTAAGAATCTTGTTCGACGTTGACCACGTCTCGTGGCCACCTTGTTTCTCCTTCTGCGATCTTGACACGTGAATGCTTCGAACAAAGAATCGTTTCAAAAGATCGTACACAGAAGATTCATTTATACGTACATGCGTACAATACCTAGGCACATGCATACGTATAGTTTCTCTGAAGAAATTTTGATCGCGTTTCTCTACTCTGTACGATAAACGTTCAATCTGCAACCCCACCCTCTTCCTATCCTTTACTATTTTTTCTTGCCGAACACTCTTCCTTTCGTGCATCATGAAACAGCTATAAAAGTATACGTTTCGGAGTATGTATTCAACTATTTAGAAACGACGTACGTGCACTACGCTGACTCGAACGAATGCTTCGAAATTGATTACGACAAGTCAGACCGTCAAGTACGAGATACACTTTCATCCATTAGTGCCGACTTGCTGCGACTTAAAAATAGTTGTGGAAAATATGAAAGCGTCTCTGTTATCATTAACATATTATAATTATTATTAACGAGGAAAATAAATGTTTGCTTAACCCACTTGTATCTTGTACAATGGATGCAGAAACATTTTATTTTCCATAAAGATCTGCGGTCTGGTGTCTAATTAATAATGTATAATTAACAGAAATATGAATTTCGTCGAGCTTCTCGCAAGAACAGATATATGTATGTAGCAGCGCAACGTCGCGTTTTCGTTTCTCGCTGCATACGTATACATACTTGCTTGCAGGGAATTCAAACGCGGTAAAAATGATGCGAATACAGAAAAGGGGTCCCCTTACGTCTACCTGAAAACTGTTTAACAAACATGACGAATATTGGATACGTCCAAAGGACGTAATAATCCAAAACACCGAAGAAGCGTGTCTAAGGAGTGGAAAATAGAAAACGGCGGAATATCGTTACGACAGTCTTTCCATGCCAGCCTTTAGATACCAATCTGATAAAGAAAAAGAAAGAAAGAAAAAAAAAAAAAACTCGTGGCCACACACGTCGCAGAAGATCAAAGGAAAATGTATGCAAAACATGAAAAGTCTGTTTTCGATATATGTACATGCATGCACGGTACATACAGTCAGTCAAAAGAGTCTCCCTGCACTGTTGAAAATGGAGCAAGTTTTTCAAAAATGAACCGAAAGACTAGAGTTTTTTTCTATACCTATACGAATATTATAATTGGGACAGGAATCGCGAGGAACGATTAAATATTGATTTTACTTTAATGAAAATTTGAAAAACACATTCTGTAGGTTTATATTAGTTGCGTACACGTATACGGATATAATGAACGTTTCATCGAAATTTGGAAAAAGTGTACAGAGATTTTGTTGACCGATTGTATAAGGGGAAGGCTATATAATATATGGTATATGCACCTTCTTCTATGGTCTTTGCGAGTATCGTGCGTTAAAGAATATGCTTGAACGCAAGAGATTCGACTCGTAATCGAATAAGGGTGCAATAGTACTTTCACTCTCTATCTGTAAATCTTGTACATTGAATCGCAGTTTCTTGGCAGATATCGAGCTCTTGCGTGACTGACTGTGAGTCACCTAACCGTGTTAGTCACCTTAACCCTCAGAAAGTGGGCATTTTTTAGCTCTTTACTTGCCGGAAGCTTAATAATAGACTTTCTAATAACTGTGCTGTATGCGAAAGAAGCGTAATAATCTTATTTTAAATAATCATTTCAAAAGAGATTTTTCAACTATTTATGCATATTCAGAAATTCACAATTCACAGTTTGCCAGGAAACGCGTCAAATTATTTATAAATTGTTTCTTGCACGAAAAGAGATCTTTTATGCATTTATAAGAAAAATTCGCAGTCTAGTCGTTACAAGGAAACGGTACAGTTTTCCCCTACTGTCACTATGCTAAACCAATCTGAAGAATACGTACGTATGTACGTATAGGTATATACACGGATGATTCTTTAAAAGGATCAAGAACAATTGAGAGAAAGAATAGAACGCTCGACATACTTTTCATATTCTACGCTAAACATGTAAATTCTTACCTTTGCTTGTCCGTGATCGATTGAATCTCCTGGTGTTTGAAAGGTGCTCTGAGGTCGATCGATAATGGTTTCAGGTATGAATGACCCCCTTGTGTTTGTCTTTGAACAAATCCTCTACTTGGGTCTGCAACATCTTCCAGGCCATTGTCCAAAGCTTGATTAACGAAAACAGCATGTTCCGAAACTTTTGGAAGTACAGTGTTTGTGGTCGGAAGGTAACCGAGGGGTGGAAACTGCAAACTCGTTCCCGCTTGGAAATCCCGAAGTACTTTCGTTGTTAGTATACCACTGGTCAAGCATGCGAGAGTTATCTGAATGAAACAATTTATACGCAACAAAGAAAAATTACTCTTTCTTTCTCGAGACAAAATCTGGTAAATATTTACATCAAGGGAGCCACCTCCGATTTAGATCATTTTTTAATATGTTGCCAAGGTTATACCTACCCTGAGCAACGTTCTAAAGGTTATACCTGGCGGACGCTCTTTATAAAAAAGAATAATATGTATGGTTTCTTCTCGAATAATATGGTTTTGATCAAAATTTTCCAAAAAATTAGTAATCTTTCTACCATTTGGAATTCTAATGTATAAAACATTCTGTTAATAGCATTCTTTCGACTCGTACTTGTATTGGAAGACTAAAAGTTCACATTTACAATCACTGTTCTAGCTGTTCGGAGATATAATTAACTGTTTCAAAAAAGAAAAAAAAAGAAAAACTGCTATCTTTATTTATCATTGCATCGAATTATTGCAATTACATTTTCTACAATACCAACTTATATGAAAAACGAAAAACAAAAAAAAAAAAAAAAGAAAAGAAATATATTAGAACATAATACATCTCACCGGAAAAAAGAAAATACTTCTTTCGATGTCGACCAACATTGCGGTAAGTTTTAGGAAGAACTAAGCCGGCAATATAGAATCGACGTTCCCTTTATATGCTCGTGCACTACCCATCCTAAGAGCTTAGTCTTGTCGATGACAGGAAATGTGCACATCGTGCGCAAGTCCCCGTACCTATCTACATATGAAAGATTTCTCTACTTTCTCTTTCCTTTGTACAACCAAATCTTCTTCATTCTTAGCGTCAACTTTGGTTCTTGAATACGAAAGAATCTCAAAGGATGACACAATATTTATAAACTGGTCTTCGAACAAACGAAAAACAAAAGAAAAGAAAAATGAACAATGGATGGCAGAAGCAGAGGCTTCAAGCTTATTTAAAATCAGTCCAATGTATATCGTCGTACTATTCTTCTTTAACGTAATGACCACAGTTCGAGTGTCGACAATTCCTCGCGAATGGGAAATTTAATGTTCAAACACTTTTTAGATCCACAGTATGCAGTGCAAGTTGTTTAACAAGCAATAGTGAGAAAACAACGACGATCCACCAGCCCCATTGTCCGACAAGCTCGGATAAGTATTTTTATTTTTTCCAATTTTTACAGTTGTATTTTTAATTTTTTTCGTTTTTACACTTACATATACATAATTAATAATAACCGTAGCTAAAAATATGAAAAAATTCACAGACAGTGTTGACGACAATACCACATTGTTAAATTAATGTTCAGGATGGTCGCTTCTAAACTTCGATATGAAATCTGTATTTGTTCGAATTTTTCCGGGTTTTTCATTTTTTACAACTTGATCTTGCAACTAAAAAATTCAACTAAAAATTAAGCATTACTTAGCATTACAATTAATATTATATTTAATTTATATTAATTAGAGATTTTGTACATTAAACAAACTTATATGTTAGTTACATATTTTATATGCGTTTTGTACCACGCTAAAAATCCGAGTACGGGGGCAGCACTGTATCGGGAACGCCGAAACCCCTGAGCACTTTTATATCCTCTCTGGCAGCGCTACATATGCTATGGCTAACGGTGTAGTATAGGACGATTGGTCCCTCTTAGTTTCAGTTTATCCAGGCTTTTCAAGTACGCTTGAGGCGCTGTAGTTTGCCGTTCTCCTAGTTACGTAGTCTATGCCGAGTAGAAGATCCTAGTACGAGTTTCCGTTGAATATCGTATATAGTCTATGCTCGTACATTGCCATGTGGCTGAACCATTAGGTTGTGACGTCGCCCTAATCGAAACAGGCGCCATCTCGGTAATAACTAGACATGATACCGCGCGTATTCGAACAGACACGTATTCTATAAGGATAATCTTTAAGAAAGCGCAGTTAGAAAATGTTATGTTAAGTCAAGAGGTCACTCGAGTAGGGAAAGCGAGACGCAAGGAATGCCAGCTGCAAGCGATAACGGAGCGGAACCACTTCTACTAGGACCAGGCCCGCTTAAGCGAAGGACAACGAGGAAAAACAGACCCGAGAGAAGACAGCTCTACAGCCTCCCTCAAGGACCTGGAAGACATAAATTAGTCACCCCCGAACAAGAGGCCACCTACGAAGACATCGAACGGCAATCGAAACGCACGTGGCATGCTACACGCGAGTAACCCCTCAGATTACGTCCCCTTGGGCCACTCCTTCGAGGCCTTACGCATTCTAGGCCCACGCAACTTAGGGGAGGAGACTACCCTTCTGATTGGACCTCACGACGCCCCACTATCAACGCATCCTGGAACCGGAGGTCCGATAAAAGGAACAGAGCAAAGGCCCTCGACACACTCGTTTTTGATCTCGAAAATCACTTTGTCGACCCATCAACATTATTAGAAATACAGTAAAGTTTTCCGACCAAGTTACGTTTATAACATTTTATATCCATTTTCCCTTCCCAGATAAAGCCGCGTTCGGGAGTTTAGTACCTTAGTACTTTGAGGCGTTTGAACTCATGCCGCGAAATTGATAGATTAACCGGTTGTGCCATCTGCAGACAAGTATCGTAATTTCGGGTCCCTAATACGTACATAACAAGGTATTACACGGTTGGGTACCGTTTCACATCTCGGACACTTTAGTTCGTCACCTAAGAACAAATGTTGTTTCTTTGATACGGTAGTCATGGAATTTTTTTTATTCTATTATTATAAACAATGCTAAGGGAGAGTAGCTGATGTAAAATATTCGGCTCTAGTGGCCGCAGGGCGCGTAGCTAGTTGTATGCGTATAGGTTCACGGTCGATGTTATCGAGTTGATTGTTAGTTAATCGATATGTGATTTCTCATGTGCTTTGCATAGTCGTTACTTACACGTAGAGGAGCACGAGGGAATGGAATACTCTTATTCTAGAATTTTACGAATTTTATACGTTCGATATTGTCTAACTATTTATATATATTTATTTATTTATAATTAATTTAAATATTGGAAACTTAGTGTTCTAGCTCCTCTTTCAGTTATCTATCTAGATTTAAATTTATATATACTCTAGTCTTATTTTATAACTTTCAGAATTTTTCCAAGTTCGAAATTATAAATTATTACTACTTAATTAAATATTCGAACTTATATTTTTCACTTCTAATTTAGGTTAATATCTCTGTCTATTTGTGTTTCCCCTGAAGAAATTCTTATAAGTTCGCAACTTAGCAATTTCTATACTTGCTATAGCTTCCTGCCCCCCAACCCCTATATATCCCGCCATCTCGCTTTTTCCCTAAGACTGGCCTTAGTTTTTTTGAGCTCGAATCTTTCTTTTCCGCAGTAACTTGCCCTTTTACTGGGTTTTCTAGGGTGATGGGTGTTTAGGAGTTGTAGTAGTCCTTAACCCCCTCACAGTCTTTCCACTCAGGGTCCACCTTTTAATATTATTATTTAATTTAAGTCGCGTCTGAGATATTTCTCTCTTTTTTTTTCGCCGTGCGGCTTATTGAATTGCTCCGGATTACCCGCTCCAGTTTAGAAATCTAATCTGCTTTACTCAATTAATTTTATTTTTAGCTTCTAGGAGAGATAAAAGCCGAGTCGGCGAAGCCGACGAGGCGCAAAGTCGCCGCGAAGCAGCGACTTCGCGCCGAGGAGGGTCCTAATCTTCCGAAACAAGTCTTAAATTGATCTGTGCGTCCTTCTCCTTCTTTTCGATCCCTTCCTTTTTTCTCCTAAAATCCTTCGTTTCCGAGAAAATGCATCTTCCTGCTATTTCTAAGCACTTTTTGGAAATTTTTTCTTGCTCCCTGAAACCTCCTACGCCGTGACGTATTGGTTTAGCTTCGACAAGGGGTAGCCGCAAAAAAAAATTTTTTTTTTTCCCCTCTTTTTTTTTTTCTCTCACTCTCAAAATTGGTAGCTATTGATAAACTAATGATATGAATATTATTAAACTATTAATGTGTGCATTGATATCACTCCCTACTATACCACTTTATTGTACCTTGTTTAGAAAAAATTATTAAGAAACACTGAGACTGTTCTTTCCTGAATAGTTCTACTCCACTCGCGGTTTATGCAATTTCAAAACTCAAACTGACTTTCTACTCTAATGACTTCCTACGGAGATGTTTCCTTACACACAATAGTCCTAACCCTAACCCTAACCCTAAAAACTTAACCGTAACAAACAAAAACCTAACCGTGCCTCCAATAAACCTAACCCTAACCATTCACACTAGCCCTAAAACCTATTCCTAATCCTAAAAGTTAACCCTAATTATCGAAAACCTAACCCTAACCCTAAAAAGTTAATCCTGACCACCGACACCCTAACCCTAACCCTCGAAAACCTAACTCTAACCATGGAAATCCTAACCCTAACCATGGAAAACCTAACCCTAACCACGGAAAATCTAACCCTAATGATCGAAAACCTAACCATAACCATGGAAAACATAATCGTAACCTACGAAACCCTAACCCCAACCTTTCCAAAACTAACCATAACCCTAACCCACCAAAACCTAACCCTAATCCTCCAAAAACTAACCCTAACCTTCCCAAAACTAACCCCAACCCTAACCGCCCAAAAGTAACCCTAACCCACCAAAACCTAACCCTAACCCACCAAAACCTAACCCTAACCCTCCAAAAACTAACCCTAACCTTCCCAAAACTAACCCCAACCCTAACCCCCAAAAGTAACCCTAACCCACCAAAACCTAACCCTAACCCTAACTCTCTACAACTAACCCCACCCCTCCAAAACTAACCCAAACCCACCGAAAACTAACCCTAACCCACCAAAACCTAACCCGAATCCTCCAAAAACTAACCCTAACCTTCCCAAAACTAACCCCAACCCTAACCCCCAAAAGTAACCCTAACCCACCAAAACCTAACCCTAACCCTCCGAAAACTAACCCCAACCCTCCCAAACTAGCCCAACCTTCCAAAAACTAACCCTAACCCTCCAAAAGTAACCCTAACCCACCAAAACCTAACCCTAACCCTCCAAAACTAACCCTAACCTTCCCAAAACTAACCCCCCTAACCCTCCAAAACTAACCTGAAAAAGGGTTAGGGTTAGGGTTAGGGTTAGGGTTAGGGTTAGGGTTAGGGTTAGGGTTAGGGTTAGGGTTAGGGTTAGGGTTAGGGTTAGGGTTAGGGTTAGGGTTAGGGTTAGGGTTAGGGTTAGGGTTAGGGTTAGGGTTAGGGTTAGGGTTAGGGTTAGGGTTAGGGTTAGGGTTAGGGTTAGGGTTAGGGTTAGGGTTAGGGTTAGGGTTAGGGTTAGGGTTAGGGTTAGGGTTAGGGTTAGGGTTAGGGTTAGGGTTAGGGTTAGGGTTAGGGTTAGGGTTAGGGTTAGGGTTAGGGTTAGGGTTAGGGTTAGGGTTAGGGTTAGGGTTAGGGTTAGGGTTAGGGTTAGGGTTAGGGTTAGGGTTAGGGTTAGGGTTAGGGTTAGGGTTAGGGTTAGGGTTAGGGTTAGGGTTAGGGTTAGGGTTAGGGTTAGGGTTAGGGTTAGGGTTAGGGTTAGGGTTAGGGTTAGGGTTAGGGTTAGGGTTAGGGTTAGGGTTAGGGTTAGGGTTAGGGTTAGGGTTAGGGTTAGGGTTAGGGTTAGGGTTAGGGTTAGGGTTAGGGTTAGGGTTAGGGTTAGGGTTAGGGTTAGGGTTAGGGTTAGGGTTAGGGTTAGGGTTAGGGTTAGGGTTAGGGTTAGGGTTAGGGTTAGGGTTAGGGTTAGGGTTAGGGTTAGGGTTAGGGTTAGGGTTAGGGTTAGGGTTAGGGTTAGGGTTAGGGTTAGGGTTAGGGTTAGGGTTAGGGTTAGGGTTAGGGTTAGGGTTAGGGTTAGGGTTAGGGTTAGGGTTAGGGTTAGGGTTAGGGTTAGGGTTAGGGTTAGGGTTAGGGTTAGGGTTAGGGTTAGGGTTAGGGTTAGGGTTAGGGTTAGGGTTAGGGTTAGGGTTAGGGTTAGGGTTAGGGTTAGGGTTAGGGTTAGGGTTAGGGTTAGGGTTAGGGTTAGGGTTAGGGTTAGGGTTAGGGTTAGGGTTAGGGTTAGGGTTAGGGTTAGGGTTAGGGTTAGGGTTAGGGTTAGGGTTAGGGTTAGGGTTAGGGTTAGGGTTAGGGTTAGGGTTAGGGTTAGGGTTAGGGTTAGGGTTAGGGTTAGGGTTAGGGTTAGGGTTAGGGTTAGGGTTAGGGTTAGGGTTAGGGTTAGGGTTAGGGTTAGGGTTAGGGTTAGGGTTAGGGTTAGGGTTAGGGTTAGGGTTAGGGTTAGGGTTAGGGTTAGGGTTAGGGTTAGGGTTAGGGTTAGGGTTAGGGTTAGGGTTAGGGTTAGGGTTAGGGTTAGGGTTAGGGTTAGGGTTAGGGTTAGGGTTAGGGTTAGGGTTAGGGTTAGGGTTAGGGTTAGGGTTAGGGTTAGGGTTAGGGTTAGGGTTAGGGTTAGGGTTAGGGTTAGGGTTAGGGTTAGGGTTAGGGTTAGGGTTAGGGTTAGGGTTAGGGTTAGGGTTAGGGTTAGGGTTAGGGTTAGGGTTAGGGTTAGGGTTAGGGTTAGGGTTAGGGTTAGGGTTAGGGTTAGGGTTAGGGTTAGGGTTAGGGTTAGGGTTAGGGTTAGGGTTAGGGTTAGGGTTAGGGTTAGGGTTAGGGTTAGGGTTAGGGTTAGGGTTAGGGTTAGGGTTAGGGTTAGGGTTAGGGTTAGGGTTAGGGTTAGGGTTAGGGTTAGGGTTAGGGTTAGGGTTAGGGTTAGGGTTAGGGTTAGGGTTAGGGTTAGGGTTAGGGTTAGGGTTAGGGTTAGGGTTAGGGTTAGGGTTAGGGTTAGGGTTAGGGTTAGGGTTAGGGTTAGGGTTAGGGTTAGGGTTAGGGTTAGGGTTAGGGTTAGGGTTAGGGTTAGGGTTAGGGTTAGGGTTAGGGTTAGGGTTAGGGTTAGGGTTAGGGTTAGGGTTAGGGTTAGGGTTAGGGTTAGGGTTAGGGTTAGGGTTAGGGTTAGGGTTAGGGTTAGGGTTAGGGTTAGGGTTAGGGTTAGGGTTAGGGTTAGGGTTAGGGTTAGGGTTAGGGTTAGGGTTAGGGTTAGGGTTAGGGTTAGGGTTAGGGTTAGGGTTAGGGTTAGGGTTAGGGTTAGGGTTAGGGTTAGGGTTAGGGTTAGGGTTAGGGTTAGGGTTAGGGTTAGGGTTA
The DNA here is from genome assembly GCF_050948215.1 of Halictus rubicundus. NCBI lineage: Eukaryota > Metazoa > Arthropoda > Insecta > Hymenoptera > Halictidae > Halictus > Halictus rubicundus. The sequence goes on from NC_135161.1 coordinate 14,897,086, forward strand.
GGGTTAGGGTTAGGGTTAGGGTTAGGGTTAGGGTTAGGGTTAGGGTTAGGGTTAGGGTTAGGGTTAGGGTTAGGGTTAGGGTTAGGGTTAGGGTTAGGGTTAGGGTTAGGGTTAGGGTTAGGGTTAGGGTTAGGGTTAGGGTTAGGGTTAGGGTTAGGGTTAGGGTTAGGGTTAGGGTTAGGGTTAGGGTTAGGGTTAGGGTTAGGGTTAGGGTTAGGGTTAGGGTTAGGGTTAGGGTTAGGGTTAGGGTTAGGGTTAGGGTTAGGGTTAGGGTTAGGGTTAGGGTTAGGGTTAGGGTTAGGGTTAGGGTTAGGGTTAGGGTTAGGGTTAGGGTTAGGGTTAGGGTTAGGGTTAGGGTTAGGGTTAGGGTTAGGGTTAGGGTTAGGGTTAGGGTTAGGGTTAGGGTTAGGGTTAGGGTTAGGGTTAGGGTTAGGGTTAGGGTTAGGGTTAGGGTTAGGGTTAGGGTTAGGGTTAGGGTTAGGGTTAGGGTTAGGGTTAGGGTTAGGGTTAGGGTTAGGGTTAGGGTTAGGGTTAGGGTTAGGGTTAGGGTTAGGGTTAGGGTTAGGGTTAGGGTTAGGGTTAGGGTTAGGGTTAGGGTTAGGGTTAGGGTTAGGGTTAGGGTTAGGGTTAGGGTTAGGGTTAGGGTTAGGGTTAGGGTTAGGGTTAGGGTTAGGGTTAGGGTTAGGGTTAGGGTTAGGGTTAGGGTTAGGGTTAGGGTTAGGGTTAGGGTTAGGGTTAGGGTTAGGGTTAGGGTTAGGGTTAGGGTTAGGGTTAGGGTTAGGGTTAGGGTTAGGGTTAGGGTTAGGGTTAGGGTTAGGGTTAGGGTTAGGGTTAGGGTTAGGGTTAGGGTTAGGGTTAGGGTTAGGGTTAGGGTTAGGGTTAGGGTTAGGGTTAGGGTTAGGGTTAGGGTTAGGGTTAGGGTTAGGGTTAGGGTTAGGGTTAGGGTTAGGGTTAGGGTTAGGGTTAGGGTTAGGGTTAGGGTTAGGGTTAGGGTTAGGGTTAGGGTTAGGGTTAGGGTTAGGGTTAGGGTTAGGGTTAGGGTTAGGGTTAGGGTTAGGGTTAGGGTTAGGGTTAGGGTTAGGGTTAGGGTTAGGGTTAGGGTTAGGGTTAGGGTTAGGGTTAGGGTTAGGGTTAGGGTTAGGGTTAGGGTTAGGGTTAGGGTTAGGGTTAGGGTTAGGGTTAGGGTTAGGGTTAGGGTTAGGGTTAGGGTTAGGGTTAGGGTTAGGGTTAGGGTTAGGGTTAGGGTTAGGGTTAGGGTTAGGGTTAGGGTTAGGGTTAGGGTTAGGGTTAGGGTTAGGGTTAGGGTTAGGGTTAGGGTTAGGGTTAGGGTTAGGGTTAGGGTTAGGGTTAGGGTTAGGGTTAGGGTTAGGGTTAGGGTTAGGGTTAGGGTTAGGGTTAGGGTTAGGGTTAGGGTTAGGGTTAGGGTTAGGGTTAGGGTTAGGGTTAGGGTTAGGGTTAGGGTTAGGGTTAGGGTTAGGGTTAGGGTTAGGGTTAGGGTTAGGGTTAGGGTTAGGGTTAGGGTTAGGGTTAGGGTTAGGGTTAGGGTTAGGGTTAGGGTTAGGGTTAGGGTTAGGGTTAGGGTTAGGGTTAGGGTTAGGGTTAGGGTTAGGGTTAGGGTTAGGGTTAGGGTTAGGGTTAGGGTTAGGGTTAGGGTTAGGGTTAGGGTTAGGGTTAGGGTTAGGGTTAGGGTTAGGGTTAGGGTTAGGGTTAGGGTTAGGGTTAGGGTTAGGGTTAGGGTTAGGGTTAGGGTTAGGGTTAGGGTTAGGGTTAGGGTTAGGGTTAGGGTTAGGGTTAGGGTTAGGGTTAGGGTTAGGGTTAGGGTTAGGGTTAGGGTTAGGGTTAGGGTTAGGGTTAGGGTTAGGGTTAGGGTTAGGGTTAGGGTTAGGGTTAGGGTTAGGGTTAGGGTTAGGGTTAGGGTTAGGGTTAGGGTTAGGGTTAGGGTTAGGGTTAGGGTTAGGGTTAGGGTTAGGGTTAGGGTTAGGGTTAGGGTTAGGGTTAGGGTTAGGGTTAGGGTTAGGGTTAGGGTTAGGGTTAGGGTTAGGGTTAGGGTTAGGGTTAGGGTTAGGGTTAGGGTTAGGGTTAGGGTTAGGGTTAGGGTTAGGGTTAGGGTTAGGGTTAGGGTTAGGGTTAGGGTTAGGGTTAGGGTTAGGGTTAGGGTTAGGGTTAGGGTTAGGGTTAGGGTTAGGGTTAGGGTTAGGGTTAGGGTTAGGGTTAGGGTTAGGGTTAGGGTTAGGGTTAGGGTTAGGGTTAGGGTTAGGGTTAGGGTTAGGGTTAGGGTTAGGGTTAGGGTTAGGGTTAGGGTTAGGGTTAGGGTTAGGGTTAGGGTTAGGGTTAGGGTTAGGGTTAGGGTTAGGGTTAGGGTTAGGGTTAGGGTTAGGGTTAGGGTTAGGGTTAGGGTTAGGGTTAGGGTTAGGGTTAGGGTTAGGGTTAGGGTTAGGGTTAGGGTTAGGGTTAGGGTTAGGGTTAGGGTTAGGGTTAGGGTTAGGGTTAGGGTTAGGGTTAGGGTTAGGGTTAGGGTTAGGGTTAGGGTTAGGGTTAGGGTTAGGGTTAGGGTTAGGGTTAGGGTTAGGGTTAGGGTTAGGGTTAGGGTTAGGGTTAGGGTTAGGGTTAGGGTTAGGGTTAGGGTTAGGGTTAGGGTTAGGGTTAGGGTTAGGGTTAGGGTTAGGGTTAGGGTTAGGGTTAGGGTTAGGGTTAGGGTTAGGGTTAGGGTTAGGGTTAGGGTTAGGGTTAGGGTTAGGGTTAGGGTTAGGGTTAGGGTTAGGGTTAGGGTTAGGGTTAGGGTTAGGGTTAGGGTTAGGGTTAGGGTTAGGGTTAGGGTTAGGGTTAGGGTTAGGGTTAGGGTTAGGGTTAGGGTTAGGGTTAGGGTTAGGGTTAGGGTTAGGGTTAGGGTTAGGGTTAGGGTTAGGGTTAGGGTTAGGGTTAGGGTTAGGGTTAGGGTTAGGGTTAGGGTTAGGGTTAGGGTTAGGGTTAGGGTTAGGGTTAGGGTTAGGGTTAGGGTTAGGGTTAGGGTTAGGGTTAGGGTTAGGGTTAGGGTTAGGGTTAGGGTTAGGGTTAGGGTTAGGGTTAGGGTTAGGGTTAGGGTTAGGGTTAGGGTTAGGGTTAGGGTTAGGGTTAGGGTTAGGGTTAGGGTTAGGGTTAGGGTTAGGGTTAGGGTTAGGGTTAGGGTTAGGGTTAGGGTTAGGGTTAGGGTTAGGGTTAGGGTTAGGGTTAGGGTTAGGGTTAGGGTTAGGGTTAGGGTTAGGGTTAGGGTTAGGGTTAGGGTTAGGGTTAGGGTTAGGGTTAGGGTTAGGGTTAGGGTTAGGGTTAGGGTTAGGGTTAGGGTTAGGGTTAGGGTTAGGGTTAGGGTTAGGGTTAGGGTTAGGGTTAGGGTTAGGGTTAGGGTTAGGGTTAGGGTTAGGGTTAGGGTTAGGGTTAGGGTTAGGGTTAGGGTTAGGGTTAGGGTTAGGGTTAGGGTTAGGGTTAGGGTTAGGGTTAGGGTTAGGGTTAGGGTTAGGGTTAGGGTTAGGGTTAGGGTTAGGGTTAGGGTTAGGGTTAGGGTTAGGGTTAGGGTTAGGGTTAGGGTTAGGGTTAGGGTTAGGGTTAGGGTTAGGGTTAGGGTTAGGGTTAGGGTTAGGGTTAGGGTTAGGGTTAGGGTTAGGGTTAGGGTTAGGGTTAGGGTTAGGGTTAGGGTTAGGGTTAGGGTTAGGGTTAGGGTTAGGGTTAGGGTTAGGGTTAGGGTTAGGGTTAGGGTTAGGGTTAGGGTTAGGGTTAGGGTTAGGGTTAGGGTTAGGGTTAGGGTTAGGGTTAGGGTTAGGGTTAGGGTTAGGGTTAGGGTTAGGGTTAGGGTTAGGGTTAGGGTTAGGGTTAGGGTTAGGGTTAGGGTTAGGGTTAGGGTTAGGGTTAGGGTTAGGGTTAGGGTTAGGGTTAGGGTTAGGGTTAGGGTTAGGGTTAGGGTTAGGGTTAGGGTTAGGGTTAGGGTTAGGGTTAGGGTTAGGGTTAGGGTTAGGGTTAGGGTTAGGGTTAGGGTTAGGGTTAGGGTTAGGGTTAGGGTTAGGGTTAGGGTTAGGGTTAGGGTTAGGGTTAGGGTTAGGGTTAGGGTTAGGGTTAGGGTTAGGGTTAGGGTTAGGGTTAGGGTTAGGGTTAGGGTTAGGGTTAGGGTTAGGGTTAGGGTTAGGGTTAGGGTTAGGGTTAGGGTTAGGGTTAGGGTTAGGGTTAGGGTTAGGGTTAGGGTTAGGGTTAGGGTTAGGGTTAGGGTTAGGGTTAGGGTTAGGGTTAGGGTTAGGGTTAGGGTTAGGGTTAGGGTTAGGGTTAGGGTTAGGGTTAGGGTTAGGGTTAGGGTTAGGGTTAGGGTTAGGGTTAGGGTTAGGGTTAGGGTTAGGGTTAGGGTTAGGGTTAGGGTTAGGGTTAGGGTTAGGGTTAGGGTTAGGGTTAGGGTTAGGGTTAGGGTTAGGGTTAGGGTTAGGGTTAGGGTTAGGGTTAGGGTTAGGGTTAGGGTTAGGGTTAGGGTTAGGGTTAGGGTTAGGGTTAGGGTTAGGGTTAGGGTTAGGGTTAGGGTTAGGGTTAGGGTTAGGGTTAGGGTTAGGGTTAGGGTTAGGGTTAGGGTTAGGGTTAGGGTTAGGGTTAGGGTTAGGGTTAGGGTTAGGGTTAGGGTTAGGGTTAGGGTTAGGGTTAGGGTTAGGGTTAGGGTTAGGGTTAGGGTTAGGGTTAGGGTTAGGGTTAGGGTTAGGGTTAGGGTTAGGGTTAGGGTTAGGGTTAGGGTTAGGGTTAGGGTTAGGGTTAGGGTTAGGGTTAGGGTTAGGGTTAGGGTTAGGGTTAGGGTTAGGGTTAGGGTTAGGGTTAGGGTTAGGGTTAGGGTTAGGGTTAGGGTTAGGGTTAGGGTTAGGGTTAGGGTTAGGGTTAGGGTTAGGGTTAGGGTTAGGGTTAGGGTTAGGGTTAGGGTTAGGGTTAGGGTTAGGGTTAGGGTTAGGGTTAGGGTTAGGGTTAGGGTTAGGGTTAGGGTTAGGGTTAGGGTTAGGGTTAGGGTTAGGGTTAGGGTTAGGGTTAGGGTTAGGGTTAGGGTTAGGGTTAGGGTTAGGGTTAGGGTTAGGGTTAGGGTTAGGGTTAGGGTTAGGGTTAGGGTTAGGGTTAGGGTTAGGGTTAGGGTTAGGGTTAGGGTTAGGGTTAGGGTTAGGGTTAGGGTTAGGGTTAGGGTTAGGGTTAGGGTTAGGGTTAGGGTTAGGGTTAGGAGGTTAGGGTTAGGGTTAGGGTT